>NC_045430.1:264045680-266960680 GCF_902635505.1 Sarcophilus harrisii | reverse complement strand
CCGTAGGTCAACCTTGAGAAGGATGTTTGATGTGGCGTGTCTGAGAAATGACGATCCAACTCTACTTGAAGATGTCCAAGGAAGGAATTGAAGAAGCTTATTTTGGCTTGATGTGATTAGAGCTGTCCCAAAGGGAAATGAATGGGCTTGGAGGTTCATTCTCACTTGAGGTCTTCAAGAATAGGTTGTATAATCACTTCTCAGGCAATCTACACTGGACCTTCCTTCTGGGTGTGGATTGAACTTGCTGGTCACTGAAGTCCCTTCAAGTTCTCAAATTTTGTTATTCTATCACATTTGTGGGTACAAAGACCTGGAATCAAATCTTTTCAAAAATCCTGGGCAACTGATATAACCTCTCTGAGTCTCAAACAATGCTGAAGAAGAGCTTTTAATTCAATGGCTACAATGTCCACGCCAGGAATTCTCTGGGCTAAACATCTTCATGCATTTTAACTGATTCTGACAGAAAGCAGATGCTTATTTACTAAATGTTCATCTATTGAATGGTCTCTAATGTCTTTACTATCCTAGTCACCCTTGTGGCTGGATTCGAACTTGCCATTGTTTTCCTCAGTTATCTTATTTAGTCAGATGTGGACAAGAATCTTCAAGGATGAGAAGGTAAAGGTAGGTCGCAACCCATATTGATGGAAGGACTCCTTTATTCAGTGAAGTCACACATCCATTGGAGCATCCTGGTACCAGTGTAATGTCCATGTTTTCCTCCAGGTCTCCCAACTCTACTGAAAACAGTTGACTTGCATATAATTTTTCTAAGTATTTCATCTATGCTCCTCACCACAATGTCAAAAGATTTGGATGCTAGATATTTTATAGCTATTTTTGAAGCTAAAGAAACTTGGGGCTTGGAGAATTCACATGCCTGAGACCACACAGCTAATAAATGGTGAAAGTGGGATTTGATCCCAGACTTAAGGATTGATCTTAGACCTGAAGTTAGAAAGACCATCAAGTTCCACTTCCTCATTTTACAATTAAGTAAACTGAGATTTAGATTAAGTGATTTTTCCTTGGGTTACTTAGATAGTGAGTGTCTGAGATAAGATTTAAATGGCTTGGTAGATAGAGCGTCAGACCTGGAGTCAAGAAGATTTGAATTCAAATCCCACCTCAGACACTTGGGAGTTATGTGACCCTGAGCAAATCACTAATGCTGTTTGTCTCAGTTTTCTAATCTGTAAAATGAGCTGGAGAAGAAAATGGCAAGCCACTTTAGTATCTTTGCCAAGAAGACCCCAAATGGGGTCAGACAATTGAAAATGACTGAATAACAAACACTTCCCCCAAATCCAAAGTCAGCACATTTCTACTACAATCAGACTGCAAAATATATGACTTAAGATGTATCTATAAACAACAATCAAGTGGCTCTTACTTAACAGCTCTCCATAGAACAGTGCATATATTAACTGTTTAGGCAAATAATGACTAAAACGGTTGAGATGTTGTGACTGAATTGACTCCAGCACCTATGCTTGACTCTTGTGCCATCCATTTTCATAGTACATTTACTTGGCTAATGTGCTCCCTACAGTGGAAGAGGCTCTGGGCTGCTCTGCTGCGTTAGCAGTCTCTTGTGACCCCTCAGAGAAGATTTAATAGTGGCAGGCCAGAGAACACCCTTCTGCTCCTCAAGCTTCATTATTCTTACAAATTGTATATTACTTTATATTTACTAGCATGCTATGAGGCACTGTAAATAAATAAGTTAGAAAGCAATGGTAGGCAGCAGGCTGAAAGGCTGAGGGGAGGAGTCTGGTAAAGAAAAGGAACTGAAGGCCCTGATACAATACCCACCATGAGATGTCAGAGGTCCTTTGAAGTTCCATAGGCATGACCCCTGTTTTGGCCACTGTTGGACAAAGCTCCCCGATTAAGTGGAATACAATGGGATGGCTGCCATCTCTGGGGTCTAATTTTAGGAACATCAAAAGGTCTTGCAGTCAGCCATCTAAATTGGGAGTTGGGAAGGGGGCAGCATGGTGGGGATAGTAATAGATTTGGAATCAAATCAGACTTCTACCTATGAGACATGGGTAGGTCTCATTTATGAAGTAAGTTTCCTCATATATCAAAGCTGTCAAATTTGGATTAATTTCTTAAATTTTTTCAACTTTTTTTTTTATTTTTTAATCATTTTTAATAGTTTAACTTTTTTTTTCTTTTTAAATTTTGAGTTCAAAATTCTCTTCCTTCCTCCTATTCCCTCCCATAAGCCCTGAGAAGGCAATCAATATGCCATCAATTGCACAAATGAAATCATGCAAATCATTTTCATATTTGCCGTATTTCAAAAAAAAAATCAGAAAAATAAAGGGAGAAAATTAGGCTTCAACTTGCACTCAGAGTTCATCAGATCTCTCTGTGCAGGTAGATAGTATTTTACATCATGAGTTCTTTGGAACTGTCTTAGATCCTTGTACTGATGGAGTAGCCAAGTCTTTCACAGCTGATTATCATTACAACATTACTGTTCACAAGGATCTCCCAGTTCTACTCAGATATCTTTCCCACAGTTCATAAAGATCTTTCCATGTTTTTTTTTTTTTTTAAACAAAACCCCCTTGTCATTTTCTTCAGTCCAATCAAGTGCCATTTCCCAGTTGATGGGTATCCCCTTGATTTCTAATTCTTTGCCACCACAAAAAGTTCTGCTACAAATACTTTTGTATATATGAATCATTTTCCTTTTCTTCTGATCTCTTCGAAATATAGACCTAGAAGTTATATTGCTAGGTCAAAGAATATAAACAGTTTTATAGCCCTTTGGACCTATTTCCAAATTGTACTCCAGAATGTTTGGATCAGTTTACTACTTCAACAACAATTTGTTAGCATCCTTATTTTGTCCTGAGACCCTCTAGCATATACTGTTTATGATAGGTGTGACATGGTACCTCAGAGTTATTTTAATTTGCCTTTTTCTAATCCATAGTGATTTAGAGCATGTTTTTATGTGACTATAGATATGTTTAATTTCTTCTGAAAATTACCTGTTTATATTATTTGACCATTTATCAATTACAGAGGTGAATCTAACTTTTATAAATTTGACTCATTTATATACTCAATATACATTTCAGAAATGAGGCCTTTATCAGAGAAACTTGCTCTATTTTTTTTTATATTACTTCATTGTCTAGGGGACTTTTTAGCAAAATGTTATTTCCCTAATTATCTCTTTTAACCAGCCATATTTTATTGTCTTTGTTTGAGATCATGAGAGCCACCCCTGCCTTTTTTTTTTACTTTAGCTAAAGCTTATTACCATAGTCATTTATTTTAACTTTGTTGTCTTTCTGTTTTAAGTGTATCTCCTTGAAAAAAAAAAACCCAATGGATGGTTGGATTCTGGTTTCTAATTTCTTCTACTATTTGCTTCTATTGTATGGCTGAGCTCATCACATTCACATTCACAGTTGTGATTATTGCATTGTTTTCATTCATCCTATTTTCTTCTTCTCTCTCTCTCTCTTTTATCCTGTCCCTCCCTAAAACTCTAGTTTGCTTTTAACCACTGCCTCCCTTAATCAGCCTTCCCTTTTATCATCCCCTTGCCTTTCTATTATTTTCCTTTTCTCCTGTTACCCTTTTGGATAAATTGCATTTCTATATATTACTCTGCCTGTGTAAGTGTATGTGTATTTCTTTTCTCTTTGAACCAATTCCTATGAGAATGGAATTCAAGTATTGTCTGTCACCCCTCACTTTTCCCTTTTCTGCAAAAACTTTCCTTGAACACCTCTTATATGTGAGAAAATTTCCTCCACTCTATCTCTTCCTTCCTTCTTCTAGTGCATTCCTCTTTCTCACTCTTTCATTTTCTTGGAGATCATTCCAACACAATCAATTCACGCCCTTATTCGCTGTCAATGTAAACTCCTTTTAATTGCACTATGATAATAAAGTTCTTAGCAATTACATATATCATCTTCCCATATGTGATTGTAAGCAGTTTAACTTTATTGGGTCTTTTATGATTACTGTTTCATGTTTACTTATTTTATGCTTCTTATGTCCTATATTATAATGTTAAATTTTCTATTCATTTCTGGTCTTTTCATCAGGAGTGCTTGAAAGTCCTCTATTTCATTGCATGTCCACTTTTTTTTTTCCCCTGAAGGAAAACATTCAGTTTTCCCAAGCAGAATAAATACTCTTCTCCTTTACATTTGCTTTCCAGAATATAATATTGTGAGCCTGTCATTCCTTAAATGTGGAAGCCACTAAATCTTGTGGTCCTGATTATAGTTCCATGATATTTGAATTTCTTTCTTTCTTTCTTTCTTTTTTTTCTAACTTCTTGATCTGGGAGTTCTGGCATTTGACTATAATATTCTTAGGAGTTTTGGTTTTGGGATTTCTTTCAAGAGGTCATCATTGGATTCTTTCTTTCTTTTTTGTATCCCAAAAGGAGTTTAATAAGATTCCCTTTTCATCTATTTTCCCAAATAATTTACATAGCATTAGAATTAATTGTTCTTCAAAAGTTTGGTAGAATTCACTTGTGAAACCATTTGCCCCTGGGGATTTTTCCTAGGGAGTTCATTAATGGATTACTTAATTTCTTTTTCTTTTTAAAAATATTTATTGTTTTTCTTTTTTCTTTTTCTTTTTTTTCTTGAAACTTTTTATTTTCAAAACATAGGCAAGGATAATTTTTCACCATTGACTCTTGCAAAACCTTGTGTTCTAATTTCTTCCCCTCCTCCCACTATCTCCTCTAGATGCCAAGTAATCCAACATGTGCTAAACATGATACAAATATATGTAAATTTAATATAGGCATATTATACAATTATCTTGCTGCACAAAAAATCAGATCACAAAGAAAAAAAATGAGAAAGAAAATAAAATTCAAGCAAACAATAAAAGAAGTGAAAGTGCTATATTGTGATCCACACTCAGTTCCCACTGATCTCTCCCTGGGTGTAGATGGCTCTCATCATCATAAGATCATTGGAACTGGCCTGAATTGTCTCATTATTGAGAAGAGTCACATTCATCAGAACTGATCATTGTATAATCTTGCTGTTGCCGTGTACGATGATGTCCTGGTTCTGCTCATTTCACTCAGTATCAGTTCATGGAGGCCTCTCTGAAATCCTCCTGCTGGTCGTTTGTTACAGAACAATTATCTTCCATAACATTCAAATACATAATTTATTCAGCCATTCTCCAATTGATGGGCATTCACTCTGTTTCCAGTTTCTTGCCACTAGAAAAAGGGCTGCTACAAACATTTTTGCACATATGGGTCCCTTTTCCTCTTTAAGATCTCTTTGAGATGTAAGCCCAATAGAAACACTGCTGGGTATGCGCAGTTTGATAATTTTTTGAGCATAGTTCCAAATTGCTCTCCAGAATAGTTGGATCAGCTCACAATTACACCAACAATGTATTAGTGTCCCAGTTTTCCTACATCACCTTCCTGGCATCTTAGTTAATCTGAGAGGTATATAGTGGTACTTCAGAACAGTCTTACTTTGCATTTTTCTGATCAACAGTGATTTAGAGCACCTTTCCATATGACTAGAAATAGTTTCAATTTCATCTGAAAATTGTCTGTTTATATCCTTTGACCATTTATCAGTTGGAGAATATCTTGAATTATTATAAATTTGAGTCAATTCTCTACATATTTTAGAAACGAGGCCTTTATCAGAACTCTTTAATGTAAAAATATTTTCCCAATTTATTGCTACCCTTCTGATCTTGTCTGCTTTAGTTTGGTTTGTACAAAAGCTTTTTAATTTAATATAAGCAAAATTATCTATTTGTCATTCAATAATGATTTCCATTTCTTCTTTGGCTACAAATTCCCTCCTGTTCCACAGATCTGAGAGGTAAACTATCCCATGTTCTTCTAATTTGCTTATGATATCATTCTTTGTGTCTAATTAATGAACCCATTTTGACCTTATCTTGGTATAGGGTGTTAAGTGTGGGTCAGTGTCTTGTTTCTGACATACTAGTTACAATGGATTTTTTCAATTTATTTTTTACTCTTTGGAGCTAAAATATAAGATCAGATTTTCCTTGACAATTTCTTGAAACATGATGTTTAGGCTCTTTTATTGATCGCGACTTTCAGGTAGTTCAACAATTCTCAAACTTTCCCTCTATATTTTCCAAGTCAATTGTTTTTCTAATGATTTATTTCAAATTTTCTACTCTCTATTATTTTATTGTTTCTTGAAGCCTCATGAATTCAGTAATTTCTACTTGTTCAATTCTAATTTTTAAGGAATTATTTTCTTCAGTGAGATTATGTAGCTCTTTTTCTATTTAGCCAATTCTGCTTTTGTAAGGAGATATTTTCGTTGTTGAATTTTTGTACCTTCTTTTCTATTTAGCCAGTTCTGATTTTTAAGAAGTTCACTTCCCTGGATATTTGTGCATTTTCTACTATCAACCATCACCATTTACCATATTTTTAAGGTATTATTTTCTTCAGTATTTTTGTGCCTCTTTCTTCAAGCTAGTAATTGTCTCTTCCCATTTCTTTTTGTATCACTTCTATGTGTTTTCCCAATTTTTCTTATACTACCCTTATCATTTAATTTAACTGTTCTGGAAATTCTATTGGGTTTGTGTCAAATTCATATTTTTCTTTGATGATTTGTTTGTAGCTATTTTAACATTGTTGTCTTCTTCTGAGTTTATATCTTTTCTTCCCTATTCATACATAGTACTTTTTAAATAATTAAAGTCTTTTTGTTGCTGTTTTTTGCTCATTTTACAACTTATTTCTTTACTTTGAACTTTATATTAAAGGTTGGATCTGCTCACCTTGACAATGTGTCAAGCTTCAGGCTTTGTGCTGTTGTTTTCAGAGCCAGTTTTGGGGATATGCAAAATTTTGGTGCTTCTAAGATAGTGTGATCCTGGGAGAGGTTTGGAAGCTTCTCTCCGGTTCTCTGGTCTTCACTTAGGGAGGGTCTTTGACCCCTATGGTCGCAAGCAGTAGTGTTCTTCTCTGCTTTGATAGTGTGATCAGGGCCCCTGCTCCCTTGTGACCAAATGACCAGTGCTCTTCTTTGCTGAGACTGTAATCCAAAAATGCATATGGGCAATAGAGTTGTAAATCAGCAATATTCAGTATCAGCCATGGCTCCTCTGATAGTTTTCTGAACAGTTGTTTGATCCTCTTACCATCTCTGGAATAAGAGCTCCCAAAGCTGCTGAAATCACTATTGCTATCATCACACGTGTGGGATCCAAAGAGACTTATATACCAACATCACAGTTTTCTCTTGCTGACCTCTTAAATTTTCTGGCTAGAAAAATGTCTCCCCCAAACTTTTTGTTGAACTTCTGCTTCAAAATTTGATTTGATGAGTTATTTTAAAGTTTTTTGGAGGAGAATATTGGGAGCTGAGTCACTGTCCTTAATGTGACATCTTTACTACCCTTATTAAATGACTTCCAAGGTCCCCCTTTCAACTCTGAATCTATGATTCTAAGTAACTTGCCCAAAATCACTTGGCCAAGAAGTTGCAGAAGCAGGATTTTAACCCTGATTCTTTGATTCCCAAATCTAGAGCTCTTTCTATTCTGTCACAGCCATCACTTTAGGTTAAGGCATGGGAAGCTCATGTTAAAATAATTATCTTTGAGGGTGATATATTATACTGTCATTCATTAGCACAAATTAGTTGATCTAATCTGCAAAGAGTGGAGCAGAGTCTTGAGGGAGAAGCACAGAAGGCAGAAATTTTCATGGGAAAGAAAAAGAAGAGAGCCATAAAGGAACCCACATCTTAGATGGGGTATCATGGAGAGAATTTGGGGTTTACTAAATGGCATTACAAAGGCACTGGGTACCTGTAGTAGCACAAACCTAAAGGGGAATGGAAATCCAACTGCCTAACAGCATCTAACTACCTAAGACAGTATACATATTATTTACCACTCCCAGAAAAAAAAAAAAGTAAGCTTCTTTAGGGCAGTATATGTTTATTTTTTGCCTCTAAGTCCAGCTCCTAGGACAGTGTTCAATAAATACTTGTTGAATTAATTTAAAAGAACACTGGCACTACATTTTGCCACTGGGCTAATTCTGTTTGGTTGGTTCCTCTATTTCCTCTCTTTTCATTGCCTTCTAAACATTCTGTAGTGTGATCCTGACTTCATCATTCAACTGAAATTACTCCCTCCAAAATTAATGATCATGTCTTCATTGCTAAATCTTTCCTTAGCCCCCAACTTTCTTTATCACTCTGTAGCCTTTGTGTTACTTAGTTTTCATTCTGAATATGAATCTAAGCTTTCAAGACACTGCTCTCCTCTGCTTCTCTTCCTATTTTTCTGATCACTCTCAGTCTCTTTAACTCTAAGTCCTCATTCCTTTCCCATCAGCTATGCAGGAATGCCTCCCCCCCAGGTTGTTGCCCATGTGCATCCTCTTTCCTTTTTCCCTATATTATCTCACGTGGTGACCTCCTCAGTTTCCATGGTTTCAATTATCTTGATGTACACAACATTTTTATATCTAGTCTCTCTGAACTCCAATCCCATAAGTGCCTTTTAGATGCCTTGAACGAGATGTTCCATATATATTAGAAACTCCACATGTCTAAAACACAACTCATTATTTTTCCCCCTAAAAGCTTCTCTCTTCTCTATTTCCTTATGTGTCCAGAGCGCTATCATCTTCCTGCTTACCTCAGTTCACAACCTTGGTGACATCCTAGATTTCTTACTCTCACTTCCCCTACAAAGTTAACCCATTGCCAATTTTTTTCATTTATATTTTCCCAATATCTCTTTATGCCTATGTTTATTGGTGCCTATGCTTGCTTATACACACACATGCAAATAATCTCTCCACCCATGCAGTCACTATCTTAGTTGAAGCCTTTATCATGTCTCACCAATTGTCTTCTAACTGGTCTTCCAGTCTCAAATATCTCTCTGCTCTACGATATCTTCCACTCAGCTTCCAAGATGGTTTTCCAAAAATATAGGTCAAATAACACTTCTCTTCTCTATAAACTCCAGTGGCTCCCTACTGACTCTGGGATCAAATATGCAGTCTTTTGTTTGGAATTTTAAAATCTTCCTCACCTGGTGCCTTCCAATCCTTCCAGTTTTCTTACAATCCATTAGCTCTTTGATCTGACCAAACCAGCCTTCTTGCTGTTCCTCAGACACAACACTCCATCTTCCATTCCCAAGCTTTTGTACTAGTTGTCCTCCATGACTGGAATATTCTTCCTTTTCTTAGTTTTCCTAATTTCTCTTAGGGAGCTCTTCAGGGAGAACTCTTCAAGACTGATTTCCTTAGCTTGACCCCAGGAGGAATGATGGGTAGGAGTTGCAAAGAGGCAAATTTGAACTTCTGCAGAGAACATCTTAACAATGGGAGCTATTCAAAAGTATAGTGGGAATCCTCAAGACGTAGTGTGGTCCCTCTCACTGGAAATCTTCAAGGAAGGATTGAATGTACACTTGGTGGATATGATGCAAAGGAGATTCTTGTTTAGGTGTATATTTGGATTAGATTGACTCAGTTTCCCTTGAAACACTTTAATCTGAGTTGTTGTTATTCAGTTGTTTCAGTCATGTCTGATTCTTTGTGACCTGATTTGAGGGGTTTTTTTTTTGGCAGAGATACTAGAGCGGTTTGCTATTTTCTTCTCCAGCTCATTTTACAGTTGAGGACATTGAGGCAAATGGGTTAAGTGACTTGCCCACAGTCACATAATATCTGAGGCCAGATTTGAACTCAGAAAGATTAGTCTTACTGACTTTGGGCACATCACTCTAACCACTGTATCACCTAATTGCCCATGGACCTAAAGTAGGGAAGATGTTTATCTACTGAAAGGGTGGAGCTGGGGAGTTGGGGGGAGGGTGTGGAAATTTTGGGGATAATTCTTGGGGTGATTGGGATGGAGACTCTTCTAAAAAGGAATCACAGAAATGCCAAGTAGCCTCAATGTTCCGAATGACCCAGAACTAATTGTTAGAAAATGTGTCCAGGGCAAGTTCAAGTGTGAGAGAGAGTAATGATAGAGACTGTGTACATCAGGAAGCCACTGCCAGGCCAGTGATGAGGACAGGAAAATATCTAGGAGGAACCTGGCCAGGCAGGAACTGGGGGAATAGGGCAGAAGCCAGCAATAAGAGGGTTCCCACTGGGAAGCTTTCTATTTCAGCTAATTCTTTTTGGGAACCAGGAGCAAAAGGCAATTGTTACTATTGGAGGATGGTAGATGCTATTTGTATCTTCTAAATATTAGCAGCACCTGGGACAAAGCCTCAGTTACCCTGCCCTAGTTCCTGCTCTGCCTTGGAGTAAATCACCTCATCCCATGCTTACTAGCCTGCTGCAGTCTTTTTAAAGGTGAAAATACTATGTTGTGATCCATATTTAGTCTCCATAGATTTCTCTCTGATATGATGGCTCTTTCCATTACAAGTCTATTGAAATTCTGGCTGCAAAGTCTTAAGTGTTGTCTGAGTAATCATAATATAGAAAAACTAGATAATAGAACAAAGTGAGCACATGGGACAGCTGGATAGTGCAGCGGAGAGAGCACCAACCCTGAAGTCAGGAGCACCTGTGTTCAAATCTGGTCTCAGACACTTAACACTGACTAGCTGTGTAACCCTGGGAAAGTCATTTAACTCCAGTTGCCTCAGCACACACACACAAAAAAAAAAAAAAAAAAAAGTGAGCCCATGTGATCAGGGCTTGATCTTTTAAGACAGTGTTAATTACAGCTAGAGACTGGGTCTCTGCTTTCATTAGAACAGGGAACTCCCAGAGTAGGTAGCCCCTTCTCTGAGGTTTGTATTCTTTGAGAAATTTCTCTACAGAACATGAAAAGAATGGGGCTTGTCCAAGCTCACTCAACCATATTGTGTTTGATGCATGAATTGGACCCAGGTCTTCCTCAGCTTGAGGCAGCTCTCCACCCTCCACTGCCTCTCAGAGTACAGTGTATCAGTGTTCAAATCACTCAGTAAAACTTTGCTCATCTACTCACCCTGTAAATCTGTATAGAACTGTAGTTGGTGTTTACATTTTCCTGCTATTCATTTAAAACACGTCTCTGGGTTTGGTTGATGCATTTGTAGTTTTCTTTTTTATTTCTTATTACAAGGGAGGGGTCTTTGGGTAGGGAGGAGGAGAGGGGGATATGTTTGCAGATGGAGATGATGCAAAATTAGGTTGGTTGGTTGGTTTTGATCAGCCCTGTGATTTTATCCACAAAAGGAAGTCTCAGGCCATTCCTTCTACCACAGCAAATCAGACCCTACTTTGTCATTCACTTTTTTAGACCTGCTGGGGGACACCAAGCTTAATATGTGACACAATCAGCAGGTCTTCACAACGCAGACTTCCTCTAGAATCCATTATCTTATACTGTTCCTTAAAAATAAGATATCAAGAATTAAAGAAAAACCTGTGATCATTAATATTTAAGGACTGCTAATTATCTGAACTCCAGATTCCCTCCATTGGAGATTTCCCTCTTATCTACCATGTCAACATAGAAGCTCCTCTTCCAACTCTCTCTAGGACCAATTCTCTTAGTCACTACTGTGATTAGGGACAAATTAATTGGAACTACCAATATGGATCCCCCTTTTCTCCTGATGCAGAGCCCAACCTTTCTTAGGGCCTTAGAGAGTTGTCTCTTCAAAGAAGTGAAGTGACTCACTTATGGAGATACCTAGTAAGTGAGAAAGGCAGAATTTGAGCCTTCCTGATTGAAGTTTCTACGCATTATAGCATCTTATGGAAGGAATATCATGCCTAGAGTTGGAAATAAGGGGCTGGGAAAGTGATCTGTCTAGTACATATCTACTGAATTTGAACTGAAGTCCCCTGGTTCTGGGATTAATCCACTATAGCCAGTTCTCGCTCATTCCTGGGACTTGTGAGGATCCAGTCCCATCACCTTCCCAAGATGTGGGCTGAGCTCTCTCCAATGTTTGGGACACCCGAGAATTCTGCCTGAGTTCTGGTTCTTGTGGCTGATATAGAACAGGGAAGGGCAAGGGATGGATTACCTAACCCTCCCAGGTGAGAATTGTGCTTCTGTCCTTAGGAGAAGTTTCCTCAGAGAAAGAGTGATGACGAAGTTTACAAAATATTTGTCCATGACTAAGACAGTTCAAATTCAGAGAAGGTTAAATGTTTGGGGTGGAGGGTCAGCTTCAACTTTTTTACTTCCTTGCTATGATTCTATAAATTGGCTTTCATGAGCTTCCTGGGACCCTGACTGTGAGTTAAATGTTTCCATGAGGGAATCTGCTTTAAACTTTGTCTTACAAATGGCAGAACTCATATTAGAGCTGTCAGTTGCCTTCTCCTTTGACATCCTCCCATTACAAATAAGGAAATAGGCCCACAAAAATTAGGCAAGTTGCCCATAACCACTCGGTCACAGGTCACAGAGTAAAGATGTCAAGTCTGGGCCTTTGATTTGCTGCCCATTGCTCAAGGTCCTTGAACTTCAGAAGTTTTCTGACTCCTTGATAAATGGGCCTTTGGGGCACAATTCAGTCTGAAGTGAATACCATGGGCATGCTACTACTGCCTATATGCTGTGTGAGTTCATCAGATGAACTCCTAATACAATACCTAATAAGTGTTTGTGGCTGAGGCTATGTCTTCCTATCTCCAACCCAACATCCTATCACTTGTACCACTCAGTTGACTCTCTTTTGAACCTCAAACCAATCTTATGAGGTGGTTTTATGTCAAAATTGTATCTTGTTTTGGTCTCTCTGACCATCTGCTTCCCATTTCTGGGATAATACATTTATAAGTAGCCAGGATAAAGTAGCAAAAGCTGCTGTAGTGATGTCATTTAGGTCCTCTTTGAGTATAAAGGTCAACAAACAACAACCAAAAATAACATAAAGTAAGATTGTTAGGGGGAGCCCAGACATCATATAAAAAGATCAAAAGAGAATAATTTGAAACTATATCATTTATCAATCAAAAATCATGTCTTGCTAAATCCAACATGTCCACTGACTCAGGGCAAGCAATCTAGGTTTTGCTCTAAGGGCCCTTTGGTCCTATGATATATAAATCTCAGACAAGTTCCAGACATCTGCATTAAGGCCAACAGCACCAAGTAGTGCTGATAATTTTGAGATGATATTAATGTATTAACTTTAAAGTTTTACCAGTAACTGAGATACTCTAAATATATTAACAAACTAATATTTAAGTAATGAATCACTCTGCTCCCTACAAAATACCCCATAAAAATCCCCTTCTAGTCCTCAAGCAGTTTTCTACCGTCATTGGGTCCATTACTACCATTTCTACCAAGTGCTCCCAACTTTAATCTATGATTACTCTGTGCCCTTCCCTCCCCCTCCTATTTCTTACACTGCATGCCTTATTTTACCACCCTATCCTATCTTCACACCCTCAGCCTGTGCACTTTTTTTTTTTTGGCTTGCTTGTCCCTTTCTTTTCTACATTGCTTATCCTTCTGTGCCTTGTTAACTTGTGATTACAAATCTAACAGCAAGAGCTATAAAGCGAAATTCCATTTAAAATAACTGTTGATAGTATAAAATACTTGGGAATTTATCTGCCAAGGGAAAGTCAGGAATTATATGAGCAAACCAAACACTTTCCACACAAATAATTATTTATTTGTAATATTTGTAATTTGTAATATGTAAAAAAATATTAAGTGCTCTTGGATAGGTTGAGTGAATATAATAAAGATGACTATACTACCTAAACTAATGTATTTATTTAATGCTATACCAATCAAATGCCCAAGAAACTATTTTACTGACCTAGAAAAAATAACAACAAAATTCATCTGGAAGAACAAAAGGTCAAGAATTTCAAGGGAATTAATGAAAAAAAAAAATGCACATGAAGGTGGCCTAGCTGTACCAGAGCTAAAACTATATCATAAAGCAGCAGTCATCAAAACCATTTGGTACTGGCTAAGAAATAGAGTAGTTGATCACTGGAATAGGCTAGGCTCACAGGAAAAAGGAGTTAATGACTATAGGAATTTAATGCTTGACAAACCCAAAGACCCCAGCTTTTGAGATAAGAACTCACTATTTGACAAAAATTACTGGGAAAATTGGAAACTAGTATGGCAGAAACTATGCATCGACCCACACCTAACACCACATACCAAGGTAAGGTTAAAATGGATTCATGATCTAGACATAAAGAATGATACTATAAACAAATTAGAAGAACATAGGATAGTTTACCTCTCAGATCTGTGGAGGAGGAAGGAATTTGTGACTAAAGAAGAACTAGAGATCATTATTGATCATAAAATAGATAATTTTGATTATATTAAGTTAAAAAGTTTTTGTACATACAAAATTAATGCAGAGAAGATTAGAAGGGAAACAATAAACTGAGAAAACATTTTTACATTCAAAGGTTCTGATGAAGGTCTCATTTCTAAAATATATAGAAAACTGAGTCAAATTTATAAGAAATCAAACCATTCTCCAATTGATAAATGGTCAAAGGATATGAACCAACAATTTTCAGATGAAGAAATGGAAATGATTTCTAGTCATATGAAAAGGTACCCTAAATCACTATTGATCAGAGAAATGTAAATTAAGACAACTCTGAGATACCACGACACACCTCTCAGATTGGCTGAGATGACAGGAAAAGATAATGATGAATATTGGAGGGGATGTGGGAAAAGTGGGATACTGATATAGTGTTGGTGGAACTGTGAACGTAACTAACCATTCTAGAGAGCAATTTGGCACTATCCTGAAAAAGTTATTAAACTGTGCATACCCTTTGATCCAGCAGTGTTACTACTGGGCTTATATCCCAAAGAGATCTTAAAGGAAGGAAAGAAACCCACATGTGCAGAAATGTTTGTGGCGGCCCTCTTTGTAGTGGCAAGAAATTGGAAACTGAGTGGATGCCCATCAGTTGGGGAATGGCTGAATAAGTTATCGGATATGAATGTTATGGAACATTATTGTTCTGTAAGAAATGACCAACAGGATAATTTCAGAGAGGCCTGGAGAGACTTACATGAACTGATGCTAAGTGAAGTGAGCAGAATCAAGAGATCATTGTAGACGGTGACAAGATTATACAAAGGTCAATTCTAATGGACATGGCTCTCTTCAACAATGAGATGATTTAAACTAGTTCCAATTATTCAGTGATGAAGAGAGGACTGTGGGAAGTGAGTGTGGTTCACAACTTAGCATTTTCACTCATTTTATTGTTGTGAGCTTGCATTTTATTTTGCTTCTCTTTTTTGTGTGCAGCACAATAATTATATAAATATGTGTACATATATTAGATTTAACATCTATTTCTGCCATGTTTAACATATATTGGACAACTTGCCTTCTAGAGGAAGATGTGGAGGAAGCGGGGGAATTAGAACACAGGGTTTTGCAAAGGCTAATGTTGAAGAGTTGTCCACTGTTTTAAAAAATAAAAAGCTTTAGTAAAACTAAATAAATAAATAAAACAAAACAAACAAATTGGAACACAGGGTTTTGCAAAGGCTAATGTTGAAGAATTGTCCACTGTTTTAAAAAATAAAAAACTTTAATAAGAATAAATAAATAAATACATAAAAAAAAAACAAACCAAAGCCATGAATGCATTTCCACTTCCCACTATTATTTTGGTTTTTCCCAATAAGTATCCAACGAATCAGCTGTCCTATCTCATAAATTAATTAGCAATTCATAGGTGCAATATTATTATTCCCATTTTACAGATAAGGAAATTGAAGCTGAGAGTCAGCAAATGACTTGGCCAGAGTTCTGGAGATAATAAATACCTAATTAGACTCAAACCCTGGTCTTCCTAAGTTGAAGACCAAATCCACCTACTACTCCAAACAAGAATGGCAATTTATAATTTTTAAGAGGAAAAGGAATGACCATTTAACTTGGCAATTTCCTGAGATGAGAATGTTCACTTGTGAATTCTATACAGATTGATCATTAATGATTTCATACAATTTCATGGCGTCCATAGGGGAAAATCCTCATGGATGCCAGTGGTCAAGGCAGTGACATAGTGCCTCTCATGGGCTCTCATATGACATTCTCCTTAATAGTCCAATAAGTTATTCTCCCCAGCTTCTATCAATAAAAGAAAGTCATGTACAAAAGTGCTTTGTTCAAGGTCACATTGAAGGACTGGGAGAGATGTGTGTGTGTGGGGGGGATACAACTCATCATCACAGATGTCCCTTGTCTGCTTCTCAACTACTTTACCTTCTATTGAGCACATGTACAGACAGTGGGGGAGGTGAGGGTAGTGGCCATAAATCTTTTCAAATGTCTTTTTGTCTTAAAAAGGATAACAGCTGGAGCTATGAAAATCACACACTGGGAGCATGCAAGGAAAACAAACCAAGCCAGAATCCAAACACTGCTGCCTATTTATCTCCATACAAAGGAGAAACCATGTGGACGCCCCTGACATTTGGACAGGTGGGAGAGAAGTCAGAGAAATGTCTTTCTGGAGCTGGAAAACATTTTGTTTATTTTGTCTCTTTATAAATTTGTTCAACTGGAACTCCCCCAAACTACTCACTATCCTAAAAATAATGTGAATAGCTAACTAAGGCCCTCTGACTGCCTCTTCCTCAGAGCTTTGGCCAATGTCTTTTGCAAGACAGAAAAGGTTTTCTTATCATCTTTTCCTTGGTCTCTTTGAAGTCACCACCCCCTTCCTCTGAGGGGACTGGCACCAATTATCCCAACTAGAAATGAGTGTTAATCCTGTGTGGATAAAGGTACTGATAATGTATTGATTCTACAAAATAACTTGATGTAGAAAGAACCTGGACTTGTAGTTTCATTAGTATCAAGCGCTCCAGAATGAAGGAAGTCCCTCTACTCCAGAACTTTGGCATATGATTTCTACTTATCACCTTTCTCCTGGTTTCTCTGAAGTCACCACTCCCTTACTCAGTGGGGACTGGCACCAATTATTCCTACCTAGAAACAAGTGTTTATCTTGTACAGCTAAAGGAACTGATGATGTCTTGATTCTATAAAATAGCTTAATGTAGAAAAAACCCAAACCTATAATTTCATTAGTACAGAGAACTCCAAAATAGGAAAGTCCCTCAACCAGTGTAGGTTAATACCTCCACTGCAACTTACAGTCTTAGAGAACTGATCACTTCAGAGCTGTGGCATGCCAAAGGTCACAAAACCATTTAGGTCAAGGGTGGAACTTGAATCTAGACTTTCTAGATTTATGTAAATCAGGGAATAGAATATTGAACTTGGAGTCAGGAAGACCTGAGGTGAAATCCTGCATCACTCATTACTTGAGATTCTGGGCAAGTTATTCCACTTCCTTTAAACCTCAATTTCCTCATCCATCAATAACAAAACTTACTTCATGGAGTTGTGAAGATAAAATGAATGAATATTTTAAAACTATAAACTGCTAGAGCTACAGAAGGGAAAACAGAAAATTTAAATAACTTTATCTTAGAAAAAGAGAAGGGAGGATTCTGGGAAGATGGCAGAGTAGATTGGTAAATTTCATGCTTTCCCGATTTCCTCCAGAAATTGAACAAATTTGCACCTCTTGGTGAATACAGACTGGTGAAAAACCAAGAACACTTGGGGCAGAACTGGAGTCCTCCCTATATAATCCAACAAGATCTGAAGAAAATCCCCAGGGACAGGATTAACCTGTTTGAAGTGCAAACACCTCAGGATAGCTCTGGGGAAACACCAAGGGATCCTTGGGCTAGCTGGGTGTGGTTGGAAGCTCAGCAGGCACCACAGACACTTTCACCTCCTGGAATGTTTGTCAAGTTGGGGTTTGAGTCGAGGAGGACTGAGTGAACACTAGGCCCACCTGTGCTGCTGAGTGAGAAGGAACCAGCACTCTGTGAGTGCAAAAGCAGGGGGGGCAGGGGCACTGCTGGCTGTGGGTACTTGCAGGAGGGTGGAGCTCTTGGTTTGGGGTTCTTGGCCAGACTGGAAAGCTGAAGAGAAGCTTGAGACAAAAAGAGGTGTCTTACTTTAATACCTGCTATTAAAAAAAAATAACCAGTAAAGAAGAAAGAATCCCACCATTGAAACATATTATGGGAATAGGGAAGACCAGAATTCATCTTCACAGGAAGATACTTAAGTGTTAAAAAAAAAAAAAAAAAAAGCTTCTACCCCAAGGTTTAATGTGAAATATCTCTCTGACCAGAGAGAATTTATAGAACTCAAAAAAGAATTTAAAAATCAAATAAGAGATAGTGAGGAAAAACTAAGGGAAAAAATTGAAATTTGATCTCTTTGCACAAAAATATTTTGCACAAATAAAATTAACTGAGCCAAAATTAGAAGGAAAACAGGAAACTGTAGATATGTATGATTTTGCAACAAGTTTCTCTGATAAAGGCCTCATTTCTCATTTATATATGGAACTGAGCCAAATTTATTTATTTATTTTGTATAGCTTTTTGCTACAAAACATATGGAAGGGTAATTTTTCAACAGTGACCATGGCAAAACCTTCTGTTCCAACTTTTCCGCTCCTTCTCCCCACTCCCTCCCCTAGATGACAGGTAGTCCAATACATGTTAAATATATTAAAGTATATGTTAAATCCAATATATGTATACATATTTAGACAATTATCTTGCTGCACAAGAAAAATCGGATCTAGAAAGAAAGGAAAAAGCCTGAGAAGGAAAACAAAAATGCAAGCAAACAATAATAGAAAGAGTGGAAATGCTATGTTATGGTCCACACTCATTTCCCATAGTTCTCTCTCTGGGTGTAGCCAGTTCCAAAGATCTTGTGATGGAGAGAGCCATCTATACCAAGAGAAAGGACTGTGGGAACTGAATGTAGATCACAACATAAAATTCCCACTCTTTTTTATGCTGTTCATTTGTATTTTGTTTTCTTATTCATTTTCTTTCCTTTTTGATCTGATTTTTCTTGTGCAATAAGAGAATTTTATAAATATTTTACATATATGTATAACATATATTGGATTGCTTGCCATCTAAGAGAGAGATGCAAGAAAGGAGGGGAATATCTGAAACACAAGGTTATGCAAGGGTCAATGTTGAAAAATTATCCATGTATATGTTTTAAAAATAAAAAAAGCTTTAAAAAAAAAAGAAAAAACAAGAGCCATCTCTCAGTTGATAAATGGTCAAATGACATGAACTTGCAATTTTCAGAAGAAGAAATCAAAACTATCAATAATCTCATGAAAAAATATTCTAAACCCACACTAGTTAGGTAAATGAAAATTAAAACAACTCTTAGATACCCTTACATCTATCAGATGGGCTAGCCAGACAGAAAAGGAAAATGACAAATGCTGGAGAGAATGTAAAAAAAAATGGACGTAAATCCATGCTTGATGGACTTGTGAACTGATGCAAGAATACTGGACAATAATTTGGAGGTATGTCCAAAGAAGAAAAAACTATGCCTATCCTCTGACCCAGCAATACCCTTACTAATTCTGTATCCCAAAGAGATCAAAGCAAAGGCAAATGATCAATTTGTATAAAAATATTTATAGCAATTCTTTTTCGTAGTGCAAAGAATTGGAAATTGAGGGGTTCCCATCAATTAGGGAATGGCTGAACAAGTCGTATTATATGATTGTGATTGAATACTCTTATGTTATAAGAACTGATAAGCAGGATAGTTTCAGAAAATCCTGGGAAGATTTCTAGGAACTGATGCAAAGTGAAGTGAGAAGAACCAGAAGAACATTGTACATAGTAATAACAAGATTGTTCGGTGATTAACTGTGAATGAATTAGCTATTCTCAGCAATACAAGAATCTAAGTCAATTCAAAAGGACCCATGATGAAAAATATTCCTCTTCTCCAGAGAGAGAACTGATAGACTTTGAATGCAGATTGAAGCATATTTTTAAATTTTCTTTCTTTTTATTATTTTATTTTGTTTGTCTTTTTTTTGCAATGTGGCTAATATGGAAATATGTTTGGCATGACCTCACATATATAATTGAAATCAGAATGCTTGCCTTCTTGAAGAGAGTGGAAAGATGGGAGGGAAGGAAAAAATTGGCAATTAAATTTTTTTAAATGAATGTTAACAATTTTTTACATGTAATTGGGAAATATTTAATGAAATAAAAATGTTAAATAAAAAAGTTAAAAAAGACAAAAGAGAGACAGATGGAATAGATACAGAGACACAGATATATTGAGAGAGACACATGCAGAGAAAAACAGAGACAGAGAGAGAAGGAGAGGAGAAGAAGAGGAAGAAGAAGAGAAAGAGAAAGAAGGAGGAGGAGGAAGAGGAGGAGAGGAGAAGAGGAGGAAAGGGAAGGAGAGAAATGGAGAGGAAGAGGACATGTACATTTTACCTGGAGGTGCATTTTATCTTGGAACAAATAGTCAGGCTCATTTTACATTTACTGCTCTCTCCTCCAACTTTTTTTTTCTTTTTTTTCATTTTTAGTAAAATGCTTTCTCCAGGGATACAGTCAGAAACATTACAGTTGGGTCCATTTTTTCCTGTGTGGCATAGAACTTCTGAAAGGCTACGTATATTTTCTGCACAAGAGTTTGGGGTCTCCTTGTATTTAAAGATATGCAGAGAAGCAGCCTGGCATAGTGGATTGGGGGCTGGATTCCTAAGCAGAAAGATCTGAGTTCCCGACTTACCTTTGACACATTTTGACTATGTGACCCTGGAAAAGCTTATTTAACTTTTCAGCTGTCATGACTTTAACTCTTCAATTGAACTTGAATTGTTCTCTCATTTTCTTCACTATACTAGTAAAATCAAGGCCTAGATCCAATCTCTTTTCCCAAATATTCTCAAATCTCCCTCTAACAAAGCTGATCAGTAACTGCTTTCAGACTTATGGTCTTACGGTTGCCTAGGCAACAAGTTAAGGAACTTGTCCAGGGTCTCAGACACTCACACTGTCACATTCACATAATAACACATACACTTACACATGCTCACACACTCCCACAATTACAAGTACTCTTACCCATACACAATCATACGCTCCCAGTCATACTTCATAAAGGCTCCACAGTTTCCAGAATTGTGCCTCATTTTTTGTTTTTTTGCTTGTTTTTTTTTTTTTTTAATTATTGGAGTTCTGATTTCTTCAACACTATAAGCTAGGAATGATTTGCCAACTCTGTCTCATAAATAATAGTTATTTAATAATTATTTGCCGATTTATGGTCAAATTCGGTGACCTCTGGTGGTCTGCAAGCCCAAGCTCACATTGTCCTACCAGAGAGTTTGGTGGTGGTAAGAGATGGTTGTGGGGGATGCGCAGAATACCAAACTGTCCTTAGCAATAATGTACCAATAAAGTTAAATACAACTATAATTATAAAACAAAATATAACAACGTGGGCTGGCATTTCTCCTTCCAGTCCAGAAATTGAAAACAGCTTAATTGCTTCACTCCCAGAAATGGTACAATTACGGGGAAATCATTAACCTTTACATTAAATTTCTGAATGTTCGTTAAAGGAAGCCAGAATCCCTGAAAAGTCATAATTAGCAGTGATGCAGGAGAACATAGGGAATCCAGCCTGAAAGTGTCTCCTTGACATTGGAAAAGATTCAAATGGTCCATTTCATTTGTTTTCTGTTGTGTTCCATTCCATTTGGAAACTGAATGTCCTTCCTAACACAATGCAGAAAGGAAGATATCATCTCATCACCTGGGGACTACTGAGTCATCAGCACAGGGATGAGTGAGCTCTGCCAGGAGAAGACTCAAACCTAACAAAAAAATTTAATGGAGCTTCATCAGGCTTTGAAAGAGCATTCTTCTTTTGTTAAAACATTCAGCTCTGGTGAAGAGCCAAATCCTCAAAACACTGGGATTAGCTCTCAGAGGGAGGGAAAAGGTGAAAACACTCAGAAGTATTAAGGACCTACTATGTGCTGAGTATGGTGTGTGGATATCTGAAGACAAAAGTGAAATATGAGATTTTGCTGGTTTGGGAGGAGGCAGTAAGCACAAATGTTCTCACAACAACCTTGGGATTTAGGTACTATTATTATTCCTATCTTACAGATAGATAAGTTTAATGACTTGTCCAAGGACACAGAACTACAGTGTGAAGCAGAACTCAAACTTATGCAATGGGAAAAAAGTGGGTGCCCAGTGACTAGAAGAATGGCTGAACAAAATGTACCATCGTGAGTGAGACCAGGTGAAGTTTTCTCAAAAAAGTCTATGAGATGGGGTAGATCAGACCTTAGAACACTATTCTCAGAGATCTGCAGGTTACAGAAAATCACATGATCTCTAGGCCTAGAGGTCTCTAAAAGTCAGACTCTAGGTCAGCTTCAGGAAGTGACAAGAAGTGATGTGACCCACAGGAAGCAGACAACATTGGTGAGCCATTGGTCAATAAAGATTACTTCCTTTTTAGTCCATCCAATGAAAAGACTTGGATCTTTTGCTGTTTAATCAGCTTTACTATTACTGGCTTGTCAGGTCGAGCATATGTTGGGAGCTGAGATGCCTCCTGGGTGTTCTTGGGTCTCTCCCTGCAGGAACTAAATAAATTCTTTCTCTTTGTATCTGAAGATGTTTCTGATTAGTTAAATTGGGTAAGGGGATCTAGCACTCATCCCACACGATCGGAATATTATTACAATGTAAAAGGAGATGAATACAGAGAATCTGGTTTACAGTGAAATCAACACTAAATGGTACCAAATCTTGATTAGTTATAATTACAGGTCTCATCCAGAAAAACAGATAGCAAAACACACTTTATTCTTCTTTGCAGAAATAGGAGACTACAGGCGGGAAATGTTGCCATGAAATGCATTCATTGATCACTTTTGCCAAATTGTTTTCTTTGTTTTAAGAAAAGATGCATGTGTGTGTGTATTTGTAGGTGTGTGTATATTTAAACATTTACCAAGAAATATATATATATATATTATATATAAAATGAAAAATAAATATATGATAAATCAAAATACACAGGGCTTGAAACTTAGGCAGCTCTTTATTAATTCTTTAGCAGAGCTCCTCACTTTCCCTAACTGGAATTTGGGGCTGTACGATCCCTATAAAATGTCGAACAGTGGAATATTGCATTTCTAGCTCTAAATCAGAGTTATGGGACCAATTCAACCTGTACACTATAGATTCAAAGACAATTCAAATGTTTGAACATTTTTAGTTGACTATTCTGTGTTACAAAATAACCCTTCCTCTAGAAACAAAGATTGTCCTTCTGAATGGAAAAAAAAAAGCTGCCTATGACTAAGATTTGAAATTGATACGTCTCTCCTTGCTTATGTAAAGAAAATGGTTGGGGTTTCTTTTTCTCTGATCTGTTATGATATTATTTTTTTATTAAAGCTTTTTATTTACAAAACATATGTGAGAAAATTTTCAACATTGACCCTTGCAAAGCCTTCTGTTCCAAATTATCCCCTTCTTCCCCCGACTCCCTCCCTTAGATGGCAGGTAATCCAACACATGTTAAATATGTTAAAATATATGTTAAATACAATATACGTATACATAGTTATACAGTTATCTTGCTGCAAAAGAAAAATCAGATCAAGAAGGAAAAAAAACTGGGAAAGAAAACAAAATGCAAGCAAATTTCAAGAGAAAGAGTGAAAATGCTATCTATGGTCCACACTCTGTTCCCATGGTTCTCTCTCTGGGTGTAGATGGCTCTCTTTATCACCAAGCAATTGGAACTGGTTTGAATCATCTCATTGTTGAAAAGAGCCATGTACATCAGAATTGATGATCATATAGTCTTGTTATTGCCATGTACAATGATCTCCTGGTTCTGCTCATTTCATTTAGCACTAGTTCATGTAAGTCTCTCCAGGCTTCTCTGAAATCATACTGCTGATCCTTTCTTATAGAACAATAATATTCCATAACATTCATAGACAATAACTTATTCAGCCATTCTCCAATCGATGGACATCCATCCAGTTTCCAGTTCCTTGCCACTATGAAAAGAGCTGCTATAAACATTTTTGCACATGTGGGTCCCTTTCCCTCTTTTAAGATCTCTTTGGCATATAGGCCCTGTAGAAACACTGCTGGATCAAAGGGTATGAACAGTTTGATAACTTTTTGAGCATAGTTCCAAATTGCTGTCCAGAATGGTTGGATCCTTTCACAGTTCCACCAACAATGTATATGATATTATACCCTAGAGAGATACCCTAACAGCGAGGGGGGTCCCCAGGCCAGTGTTGTGGGTTTTGTGAAAGACTTCACAGTCCCAGTCTGCAAGTGAAGTTTTTGGCAAAATGGTTTATTTCACTGAAAAACCCACTTCCTGATTTGGAAGATAGCAAAGGTTTGAGTACAGAATCTTGGGAACTAGGTAGCTTTCCCAGAGCTGGGAGATCCAGGTGGGTGGGGATCATTTTTAGGAATTTCATCAGGCCGGGTGGCCCATCCTCCAGAAAGATAGAGGGACACAGAGTCCTATTACATCTTTACAGCTGAGAAGGACTTAACATTCTCACTAAAAGAGCTGAGCTTTAAACCAAAAGAAAGATGTTGATAAGTCCACGAGTTAAGTAATACCATTATTGTAATTCTAATTCAGATATTCTGAAATGTGAGCTTACTTACCCAAGGTCTCACAGTGGTTTGCTTGATAGGACTGAAACTTTTTATTTTGATTGAGTTTCCTGAACTTTCTAAAACAGTCAACTTGATGGAGGACTTGGTTGGGAAAACTCAGTAGAAGCAATTAATTTTCTATTTAACAACTCTGCTTCTCCCAAAAGGAGAAGACATATTCTGCTCATATAAGGTAGTAAGGGGGAGAAGAGAAGGGAGGGTGAGGGTGGTAAATAGCTTCTTTTCAATTGCTACTGAAAGGAAAAATTATAGTTGTCCTGTGGCCTCTCTTCCATGAAGGTATTGGTATCCTCCAGCAGATAAGGGCAGGATAGGGAGCAATAAATACTAAATAATGATCAGGTATGAAATAACATTGAAAGAACCATATTAACATTGAAGCATGATGGAAACTATGATGATGATGATGAATATTATAAAGTAAAAACTCCAGGCTCAAGGCCTTGCACAGAGCAAATGTTTGTAGACTTTAAAGATAGAAAAAATTAAAAAATTTGGATCTCTTGGGATGTTCTTTGGTCTCTGGAGTCTCAGACCAAACCAATTTGTTTGACTCCAGTTTCCTGGGATAGACTCTTTCCTTCCTTCCTCCTCTCTGCAGCCACCCTTGATATCATTACTCCACATTTTCTTTTTAAAATAAAAAAAATGTTTAAATTATGGAATAAAACAAGCTTTCCCATAAATCTTCAACACAGTGCTGAGTTCTTATTCTTTCCCTAGTGCTTATAAAACAAGCTCAGAGCACTTTGGGATTTTTGTAAGGCTTTGTTGAATCTACAACTATAGAGGAAGAGAGAGGAAAATAACAAATGGGGGAAATTCAAAGACACAAAGTGACCCTTCAATGTCAATTGAAAGTCAGTGTTCAACTCTCCTTCCTTTCTTCCCTCCCTCTTTCTCTCTGCCTCCCTCCCTCCTTCCCTCCCTCCCTCCTGCCTCCTCCCTGCCTCTTTCTTCTTTCCTGATATTTGCATTTGAGTTCCTTTCCTTTTGTTTTTTAAATATCAGGACTAAAGCTAATGAAAAGTCTGGTCCATAAATATTCCCAAGATTTTACTTTCAGTAACTGAAACCCAGCTACTACATGTACAGAAGATGCATCTTTTTAGTAGATTTTATTCAAAATATCAGAAGCAATTATGGTACATAATTGACTCATTTAAATAAGAGTTAAGAACTCATATTCTCTCTAAAATCACCACAGATTAATTTTAATTGTTCTCCCTTTTCCAAATGTGGATCAGGGTCTGAAAAATCCCTAAATTCAATCTTTTCCAAATGTAGACATAGCTAGAAGAAGGGCAGTAGAGGATATGGATATAATATTGATTACTAGGTTCTTTGTTGTTGTTTGTCCTTCAAGTAGACCCCGATGTCAGGGATGTAATGCCATGACATGCAAGTGAATTGGATTTAGTGAGGCAGGGCTGTGCAGAGTTACCAGCCTCACTTTCCCCTCTTGAGCCATCTGAGTTCTGTGGTCAATTATAGATCAGGATGACTGAAGAAGATGCCATGTAGTAGGAGGCCTTGGCCTTTTTAAGCTAAGGTCTTTAACAGGTATCACTTTAACTCAGGCAATGCCCAATCAGTCTTTAAGGACAGGTAAGAAAAAAGGCAAAGAATAACTTCTTTTATATAGTAAAAAATAATCAGTCTAGGAGGGAAAGACTGTAGGTTTTTGACCAAAACTGAAAAAAATGCTTTTTACCCTTAATCATTAAGTTCTTTATAGGTTTTTTGACCAATTTCCCCTTTTTATCCCCTGATTCAAGTTAATCTCACAGGGACTGCCCCCATCTTCTGGTAAATCCCCTCAATTTAGATCCTGTACTTCTTAACAAATCATTGGTCCTCTGCCAGAACAAATCATTGAGACCTCAGAGTAAAGAACAAGAATGATTTCTTTAATGTTAAAAAAAAACATTTTCAACAAACAGTCCCATCACCAGGGATGGGAGGTTGTGAGTTCAGCCTGGCCCTGGCATCAAGGTCCATACAGGGAAACTGCAAACAGTGGGATAACAAGTTACCAAACACCACTGCGATGTTGGATCTTTAGGATGCATAAGTCAACATTGCTGGATACAGGATCATTATTCCCATGCCATGGGCAATATCTGCAAGGGTTTCAGAAAAGTGCAAGGGGCAGTCAGGTGGCTCAGTGGATAGCCAAGAAGACCTGAATTTAAATCTGACTTCAGACATTAATTAGTTGTGTGATGCTGAGCCAGCCCTTAGTGCTGATTGTCTCAATTTCCTCATCTGTAAAATGAGCCGAAGAAGAAAATGATAAATCACTACAGCATCTTTGCCAAGAAATCCCCCAGTGGGGTTATAATGAGTTGATAATGATTGAAAGATGATTTAACAAAATCAAGTTCTATCTAGTCTATAAACCTAGACTCACTGTGTAAGTGAGTGTTTCTTGTCTCTCATTAACACAGATACATTAGCACTTAAGGTCCAACACTGGCAACTGTAGTTTGCTGAAGTCTTCAAGTCCCCAAGACTTCCAGAAGGATGTGATATGGCACAGAATAACAATTTTCTTCCTTCACATTTATTCTAAATCTATTTTCTTGGCTTCCTTATTATATTGTTCTTTTCAAAACTCGTGTTGTTACATGATTATCCACTCAGTGTCTAAGTTCCTTGGGCTTTAAGCATCAGAAGGGAAGGAAAATTAAATTATATCAAAGCTTCAAGATACTCATAAGAGACTATTCTCCTTAGCCTTTTGAAAATGTGCAGAGCAATGATTTGACAGTCACTTCTGATATTATTGATGAGGGATGGGGATATGATGTCTAAAAACGAAAGGGACCTCAGAAGCCATCAATCTATACCTTGCCCCTCACATTTTATTGTGGTCCTCCAAAGTGAAGTGGTTTACCTATGGTCACACAATTAGTAAATATCAAATGTGGGATTTAAATATATGCCCCCAGACTTCAGAATCATTACCCTTTCTAGTGAAGTGTGCTATGATTGGAAAGAGGCAACATGGTATAAATGAAAGATCCCTTGGTTTGGGGTGAGAAGGCCAGGGCTCAAGTTCTGTGTGTGGTGTTGACTTTGTAGTACTCTATAAATGCATTTGTAATTTGTTCCAGTGGGGAGTGCGGGGCCGATGTAAAATATGAATGTGTCATCCATCATCTCATTAATTTGTCCCAGATCTGTCCCAGTGATTTGTCCTCACTGATCTGGGGTGTTTCCCCTGTGCCTTGGCTTTCTAGGACTCTCACTGAAATGCTCTATCAAGTCTCTCTTAGCTAGGTGTCCTAAGATCCTATTCCAGGAGTCTTAAAATCTTTTTGCATCAATAATTCCTTTGACTATCTCAGAATAATGGTTTTATACAACTGAAGAAAATGATAAATTTCAGGAATAGGTTAGCAAAAATTAAGACATGAGCTTTTCTTCTCACCCAAGATCACAAAGCCCTTGATGCTTTGGGGATATCTGGACCCTGAGTTAAGAATACTTGATTTATATTGTGTAAAAAAAATTATTAGTCAATTTTTGAAATCCATCAGATGAACTGGAGTGATGTTGTATAGGAACCTGTAAAGGACTAAAACTCTGAAGAGATGCACTGGAATCAGACAATTGAGCACTTAAGGCTAATTACCTATTGGACAATACTCTATTAGCACATGCTTGGAAAATGGTTCTTCTCACTATTCTGTGCTGGCTTGATAATTGGTGTATACAGATAATCATTGGAGGGATTAGGGGGTGGAGTAAGACAAGACAGCGTCACTTTGGAGGAGGATGAGGAGAGGGGAGGTTGGTCGGTGGAGAGAGTGTGGCAGTTTTGTTGATCCCCTTCACTTCTCCCCCTAAAGACCAAGGACTTTTGCTTATCCTGACTCAGGTCAATTCTGAGGCCTCCAGGGAGCTAATCCGGACTTCATAGGAACCATGTCCAAATTGACTGAGGAAACTTGGTCATATCCTAGGGGCATAAAATAATGAATCAGTTTGGAGCCCCCAAGATTTAAACAACTGGGATCACAAAGAAGAGAGAACGAGACCTCATAGGATTGGGGCTGATAAAAATTCTGACCTTGGTCTCCTTTTCAAGTTCCTCCGCCCCCTACCTGCAGTTGGAGGAGTGTTAGATATATTCCAGAAGTCTGAGAATTTGTACTTTTCTTTACTATTCTAGCAGTATTCTCAGAATACTTGACAGAAGTGTCTGCATTGGGAATCTACATGTGATGAGGGAAAGCAACTTCAAAGCTCAGCAAAAAATCTTCAGCTTGTCTGGGGAGAACTTCCTGAGCACTCCACAAAGGTTAGGGAAGGAAGGACTTCCAGCAACCAGGGGCTATGGTTCTCTTTGCTTTCTCTCTCTCTCTAAGCTCAAGACCACTTTCCCCTGGACTCTATGTACTGGTGGAGCAATAGTTTACTTCCATATTAATTGTTCTCATTATACTACTTTAGCATATAATAGCCATGCCTAACTGCAAATTAAGCCTAGTTGGTTAATTGATGTCACTTGGTAACCAGGGGTAGAAACTTACAAGTAGGATTACGAGCAAGAACGTTGGAAAAACCTCAATTCCTCAGGACGATTTCTTGAATTTGGGGGAACAAATAGTAGCCAAGATCTGGCAAAGAAGGTTAAGAACAATAATTTTCAGCAATTTTTAGGATTTAAAATTAATCCATATAAAATCATCAGTACCATAATCTGAAAGCAGTGGATCTTAACCTTTTTTGGACTCCACTGGTAGTCTGGTGAAATGTATGCACTTCTAAGAACTATGTTTTTAAATGCATAAAATAAAACACAATTACAAAAGAAACCAATTGTATTGTAATACAATTGTCTTAATTGCTTAGAGTCCTGATTTGTTCTAAGTGATTTAAAAAAAAAGTGTTTTGGAAGTGGTCAGATCCCAGTTAAGGTTGACTTTGATCTTCCTCAGAAAGACAACTATCTGTCTGCTATATCAACTTTGGCAGAACTTTTGGCATAATTCCATATCTCACATTTCAAATCTATGGCTACTAAGCCATACTAGGTCTCATGAATTCTTTAGAATACAGAATCCTCTTTCACATAATGATCCTCACACATTATTTTTTAAAGTCCCAAATCTTATATCCCAGCAGCTGGGGTTTTCGTTTACTATCCTTTCCTTCCATTCCATATAAATGAAGTTGCTTGGACTTTGCCAGTGAGTTCTTCCTTCTTTGCTTTTTTGTTCTCTTTTTTTTCTAGTTGAGGGTTTCTGGAGAAACTGAGAATTCTCTCCTTTCCCCATCCCCCCTACCCCCACCTTTCCTTGAGTTCTTTGTTGTCTGATTTAAGTGCTGGAAAACTCAAGGCAGCAGAAACTGGACCATGAAGACCTCAAATTTCTGGAAGAATGATCAATTTTGCTAAAATTATGGGAAATCGTAGAATGATTTGCAAAGACTCATGCCAGATGAGGCAAGGGAAAGGTCAATGACAATGGGCTTTGAATCCTGGTTGATTTAGAACAGAGACATGGCATTAAAATGTCATAAGATCATTGATTTGGAACTGGAGATCACTTAGAAGTTATGCAGTTCAACCTCCCCCATTTTCTCAACAAAGAGACTGAGACCTTGAGATTTGAAGGGATTTGTTTAAGGTCACTTTGGTTAATTAATAGAAATTCAACATCAAAGTGATATTTGCAGTCAGGTTCTCTGACCTAAGTCAATGCTCAAAGGGAAGTTAAAAACCCTGGATTTGAAGTCTCTCTGTGGGTCTTGGTTTCTTCATATAAAATTTGAGAGGATTGGACTAGCTTGTCTCTAAGCTCTTCCAGCTTTCAATATTCCAATCCAGGAAATGAGAAATAAGAAGTGATAACAAGAAGGAACCAGTCTGGTTCCCCTTCCCCTTTTTGAATAGCTGTTCTAGACACTCTAAAAGAGAGGTGACCAGCTTTTCTTCAAGTTCAGCCTTAGGCTCAATTTGATTTAAGGACCAAAATGATTTTCTGCACCTCTTTCCAAATCCTTTTACTCAGCTAGTTATTGCCTGAAATTACTTATATAAGAGGCAGTCTTTTATTCCACACTTAAGAGATAAAAGGCTTAAATGCAACCACCTTAGAGAGTTAATATGTTGGTGTGAATTAGTTTCAGCCAAGGTGTAAATGATATCAGCTCCTTTCCAGCTTTGACTGAGGAAGGGGCTTAAAAGGTAAGTGCCACAGGAGGGGGAGAAGATGTTAGAATGGGAAAATGAAGAACACACTGGAGCCTGATGACTCTGGACCCAAGTTTTACATTGACTCTATCTCTGATAATACATGGAATAATAAAAGCTCCTTTTATGAAGAGACTTTGGGCAATGGTAGCTCACATTCTGCCAATGGTCTATCACTCTTTCTCTTGGGCCAGTATCTTGAAATGATGAAAACTTTGGACTAAGATATTAGGTGGGGGAGGGTAGGAGGATGGAGGAAGGAAAACCCTGCACAATGTTTTCAAGTGAATTCATTTTGTATTATTTGAAACCAGATTTTCATTTTTCTCGATGACTTGACAATTGCTAAAGTTAATGTGAAGAGTAATCTCAGAGTCTGTGTCTGATTGGAGATATGAGGTGGAAAAGAAAGAAGTTGGAAATAGAATAAGGGTAATTTAGGTTCTGAGACTGGAGCATTTGCATGAGATTCTCCTTACTGGTAGAGAGAATGATGTCTCAGTACTATGTGTCATTGTGAGAGTTAAGGAGAGGAGAAACTGCTTTAAGAGAAGAACCAGATGATTCTTGTCTCTCTCTTCAGGGAGAAACTCATGGAGAAAGATACAGATTTTGGAGGTAGACCAGATTTTGGAGGGGGAAGCCGATTATTTTACATGTCCCCAGATTCCAGTTTATTTCTTAGAGACTTTGGAGAATTTCCCATTGAATTAGATTAGGGATTCTCTCCATTAAACTGAGAGAGAAGAGGCAAATTCCAAGATGGCAAATGCTGGCTTGAGAGGTAGTAAATTTCTTTTCACTTGAGGTCTTCCAGGAATGATTGGCTGACCACTTGTTGGGTATATTATAGAGGGGAATCTTAGTCAGGTCTAGGTTGGAGAAAATAACCTCTGAGGTTCCTTCCAGATCAGAGATCCTCTGATTATTTACCTTTAAAAGATCTGGATATGGTGACTAGCAAGAACATGAAAGAATTTTAGTTTTGATGTCAAAAATGTACAGAATTATCCTTGGGCCAGTTTTAAAATGTTAATATTAGGGCCTATGTAGGCTAGGGACAGCCTGTTTCTTCCCCGGGGGAATAGGGAACTCCATGCTGCTGACCAGAAAACCTCATTTATCTTTTTGTCTATTGTGGTCATTTTTCATTTGTCACAGGATAGGAAAAAAACCCTACAGTACCTTGTACCCAAATGTTTCATATGGGAATCATAAATTGAAATCAGTGTTCTTTTTCCTTGACATTTATAAATCGTTCCCCTCAACCTACAAGTTAAGTTTTAAGAATGGCGAAAAGGAAACATACTCGAAGAAGAATCATCAGTCAATTTCTCGTGGGGAGATCTAGGTGTAAATTCTAGCCTGATCCTTATTAACCACATGGATATGACCATCTTCTCTACTGTCTTTGCAGTCAGAGGTCCTGGGAGCAAATCCCACTTTTCAAGCCTGTCCTAGGTGAGACATTGGGCAATTCAGTCAATCTCTAAAGAGCTAAGTCCTTATCTGGAAAATGAGAAGTCCTGTCTAGTCCCTGCCATCCTTAAATGTAAGGTCCTCTCCACCTTCCAGCTCCATGATCCTCTGAAGGTCAGTATGACATGCTTCTGACTCAGGTTCTCCTCTGCTCCTTATCAAATTCCCTCTCCCCCACCCTCAAATGCACACACACACACACACACACACACACACACACACACACATTTATACCCACTCATTCTCCCTTGCACTCCAGAGGTCTTGCTATCCAACCATTCTCAAAAGCCTGAAACTCAATCCTGAGCAAGAGCTTCACTTTTAGAGTTCCTAAGGTAACAAAAAGTACTGAATGGTCAGCAGGCCCTGCCCAGCCCTAAAATAGGCCTCTCCGAAGCAAGCTGGCCAAAGCTGGCATGGCCACAGGGCCTAAATATCAACGGGCTCATCTTGCAAAGCAAGCAGACCCAGCCTGGGACCCTGGCCACGTAGCTGAGGAGCAGGTGGGAATGTCCGTGAGCTCCCGGCCTCTTGAGCCTAATCCTCCACCTAAAGACTGAAAAAAAGCTCAGGTCCAAAGCCCTCCCCTTCCAAAGCCTCGGATGCCCCAGAGCTCTTCCCTCCCTCCTCCCGCCTGTATGGTGACTGGGAGTGGGGGTGGAGGCAGTTTGTGTGCTGACCTTTCCCATCCCCACTCTTCCCTACTCACTCTGTGACTTGCATTCCCATCTAGGGATGAAGAAACCAACCACCCAACATGCATTTATTAAGCTCTAACTACTTGTGCCAGGCACTGAGCTAGGTCTTCCTAATAAAAAACCCCTAAAGAAGTCTGGCTCTGGATTTCTCCTTCTACTGCTTGTTCTTCCCAAGAGCTTTCTCCAATTAAGTCAAAGTAAAGTGGAAAGAACATTTGCTCTTGGAGTCAGAGGAACAGAGTTTAAATTCTTCCTGCCTAGATAGAGTCCCTTAGCCTCTTTGGTCCTCAGTTTACCCATCTGTAAACACAAAGGGGCTAGACTGCTTCAGGTCTGAGATCCTTCACTTTTCCCGTGTCCAGGAAAGCTGATGCATCTTGGGAGGCAAAGGAGTTTCAACAAAGGGGCAGCAGGGGCTGAATGCCACTTGCTAATAAGGGACAGAGTACTAAGTGCACCCCAGCAGGGAAAGTCGCGCACGATGAACGCACAGCCCGCGTGTGGGAAGGGAGAGAAGGAGGGGGAAGGGGGGTGTGTACGTGTGTGTTCCATTCCACCTGCAGCTATTTGTCACCAGGCTCGGGGACGCCCAGAGGATCCCAGGGGCAGCCTCAGCAACAGCAGCAGCAGCAGGCGCCGCCCTTAGACAGCTGCGAAGGCAGCAGCAGCCCGCGGCGGGGAAGTGACCCAGCCCTCCCGTCCTCCTCGGGAACTGCAAGCACGGGCTTCGCCAGCCACCACCGAGGCCACTGCGGCGAGAGCAGCACCTGCGAGATGGAGGGTAACCGTGCGCACTTTCCCTTTCTTTTTGCAACCCTGGACGAGGCAAGGAGGCCAGGGAAGAAAGCCCTGGGGCCCATGTTCCCTTCCCGGCAGGATTGCACCGAGATTCGTTTTGTGCCCCCACTGCCCCAGTCTTTATCGATATTCCCCTTTCTGTGTTTGAGGGAGGGGGAGGCGGTGAAGACTGAGCCCAAAGGCACAGATTTTTCCTGCCTTTGATAGGGGAAAGGGGTAGGGGGGGGGTGCGAGGAGCCAGTCAGAAGATTTTCTCTCTCTCCTTTCTTTCTTTCTTTCTTTCTTTCTTTCTTTCTTTCTTTCTTTCTTTCTTTCTTTCTTTCTTTCTTTCTTTCTTTCTTTCTTTCTCTCTTTCTCTCTTTCTTTCTCTCTTTCCCTCTTTCTTTCTTTCTTTCTTTCTCTCTTTCTCTCTTTCTCTCTTTCTTTCTCTCTTTCTCTCTCTCTCTCTTTCTTTCTTTCTTTCTCTCTCTCTCTCTCTCTCTCTCTTTCTTTCTTTCTTTCTTTCTTTCTTCCTTCCTTCCTTCCTTCCTTCCTTCCTTCCTTCCTTCCTTCCTTTTTTTTCTTTCTTTCTCTCTTTCTTTTGTTCTCTTTCTCTCTCTTTTTTTCTCCCCTTTCTTTTCTTTACTTCTCTCTTCCTTCCTTTCTTCCCTTCTTCCTTTCCTTATCTCCTGCTCTCTTTCTTCCTCTCTCTCTTTTCACTCTTCCTTTTTTCTTCTTTCTTTCCTTCTTTCTTTCTCTCTTCCTCTTCCTCTTTTTTCTTTCTTCCTCTTTCTTTTTCTTCTTTCTTTCTTCCTCTCTTTTTCTCTTGCCCTCTTTCTCTTCTTTTTTTCTTTCTCATTTTTCTTTTTTTCTTGCTCCCTCCCTCCCTCCTTCTCTCTCATTCATTCATTCTTCCTTCACCTCTGTCTCTATATTTTTCTCTCTTTCTGTCTCTCTCTCTCTCTCTCTGTCTCTCTCTTTCTGTCTCTCTGTCTCTCTGCCTCACTCTGCCTGTCTCTCTGTCTCTTTCTCTGTCTCTGTCTGTCTATCTCTGTCTCTGTCTCTTGTCTTTGTCTGTCTCTGTCTCTGTCTCTATCTGTCTCTGTGTCTCTCTGTCTCTGTCTCTCTCTGTCTCTGTCTCTGTCTCTCTCTTTCTGTCTCTGTCTCTGTCTCTCTGTCTTTCTGTCTGTCTGTCTCTCTCTCTCTCTCTCTGTAACTCTGTCTGTCTTTCTGTCTCCCTCATTGAAGAAAGCAGCTTGTCAGTGTGAGCACAGTCCCCTATCGGGCCTGCTGGTATAAATGACTTAGCAAGCCTCCAAAGGCAATTTGGCCCATTGGGGTGGTCAGCCAGAGAAGGCCAGACTTTGAAAATTGGCTGAAGATGCTTGAAGTTCGGAGGGTGGGGGAGAGGGGTGAGAGCAGGGGGCAGGAAGGAGAGGGAGCAACTGGGCCAAAGGGGGGAAACTGCGGGGCAGAGTTGTGGCAAGTTTTCCTTTGGTGCTTTTCGGCTCTGCCTGCCGGCCTAGCTTGAAGAGCTGGTCCCCGAGCTTGTTGTTGTGACTTGGGGCTCTCTGCTGAGGCTCCTTTACAGAGGATCATTCCTCTAGGAATAAACTTGCCTTTGTATGAGAGCGAGGAGCATCTCCGACCGCACTGAGAATTTCCTAATGAGTCCTTGTTCACCGGAAGCCCCGGAGAGCTTTGGGTAACAAGGGAGGTTTGTCTCTGCTCATTAGCGGCCGGCCTGCAAATCATGGCTTCTGCTTGCGAGTGGGAACTTTAAAACAAAGACACAGTGGCCTGCTGATATTCAAGCGAAGTTTCTGGATTTGGCCAGATCTCTCTTTTCACACGTTCAAGGGTTCTGCTAAAGAACCGCTGGCATTTATTGATTTTTGGGGGGTTCAGATGTACAATTTCTCTGGGAGAGGAAATACTAACTAGAGAGTGACATGGTTTTTGACATGTTACACTTGGGGTCTGAAAGAAATGGGTTCAAAATCAAGATGTGCTGAGCACATCACTGAACTTCTCTTAACCTCAGTTTCCTCCATTGAAAATGGGTTTAAGAAAAAGATTCTCTTCCTAGGCTCTTCATTTAAAGGAAGGATCCCTGGAATATAATGCTTTGCCAACTCGAATGCCCCTTATAATTATTAGCAGTTACTTCTATTACCACTGCAGATATGACCCTGCTCAGTAACTTGAAGAGATTCCTGGATTTCTGAGCCTTGAAAGGCCTTGCACAGGGGCCACCCAGGCACTATACTCCAAAGGTAGAACCTGAACCCAGAACTTGACTATTGGGCTAATTCTATCTACAATACTATTCTGTCTCCCAGTACCTCACATTTATGCAGTGCTTCCAAGTGTGTAAACTACCTCATGGGTATGAGCTCACTTAATAAGGAAATTGTCAGATCAAATCTCTAAGTTTTATTATCCTAACTTTACAGATGAAAAAAACTGAGACTCTTTGTGATTAGGTGACTTATTCAATACCTGTCAGAGATAGGATCTGACCTTTCTCTCCAAGCCTAGCATGCTGTCTAATTGTTTGAGTAGCTATTTAATTTTTGATAATATTTTATGGTGGTAGATAAAGTGGGGCAAGGGAAGGGATGGGGCTTGATGACTTCCTAGTCATGGTGACCAACAGAAACCTAATAACACATGTAAAAAATCGACAGTTCAAACTTCTCAGACAGAACTCTTGCAAGAGCATAATGTTTGTTTCCAAGCTCAGGATCTAATTTGGAACTTCTCGGAGTAACACGGAACCCATGCTATATCTACCCTGGTTGTTTCCTACCAGGGCCCTCATGCAAGTGAAACTGGCAGGCAGGCTTGCTAGCCATCAGAGCCACTTCCCTCTTCTCATTTGTCATTCAAATCGCTTTTGGTGCAACTTCCCTTGATTTAAATGTCCCTGCCTTTCTGACAATCCATGTAGAGTTGAGAGATGGGTGCCTGAGGCTGAACCAGTTTTAGTCTCTTCCAAAGTATGTGAGTTTATCTACATCATCTGACTCATTTTGATCCCATTTGGCGGTTTCTTGGCAAAGGTATTGGAGTACTTTCTTCCCTCTCATTTTACAGATGAGGAAACTGAGTCAAATAGGATAAAATGACTTGCTCAGAATCAGATCAAACAGCTAATAGGTGTCTGAGACCAGATTTGAACTCAGGAAGATGAATCTCACTGACTCCTTAGCTGGTATTCTATCCCCTGAGCCTCTTAGCTGCCCAGGCTTTGCCCATAATTCAGGTGGAAAATGAAAAGGCCATTTGGGCATTTGCTCAGATCATAATTCTAGGTCCAGAGGAGGCCTTTCATCCAGTGCTGTTTATTTAACAGATAAAGAAACCGGGGCTCCAACAGGGGAAGCAACTTGTTTGAGGAAACACATGGGTAGTAAGTCACCATTTGGGAATCTTAATGGAAGTTCTCTCACCTAAAGCCAGTAAGGGAAGTTCTCTTACCCTAAATTCAGTGAACTTTCTGTTGAATCCCATTGCATTTCCAATCAGCTCAGAAATTGTCACCAACCTTCCTGTGAAAACCCATCAGCCACTTCTATTAGCTTCATGATTGCCCTATAATTACAGGATTATTTCCTTGCTCAGTAGATGACTGAAAGCCCAGGTGCCTTTAAGAGCAGAGATATATGAGGATCTGCATCCTGAATAGGACTGAAATTGATGATGGGAGAGCAGACCAGACCTGGATTGATGGCTGTTATGTCCAAGAGCCATTTAATATGTGATGGTCCAGGTTTGATTACAACTAAAAGGAAAGGAAAATACTGCCCTTTTTTGTGAAAAGCACATTCCAACTGTACAGGGCACAGGCACATTTGCTCCAAGCCCTCAGTAGTTTTCCAAATACATTTGGCAAGGTAGTGCAATCTGAAATTTGATAAGTGTGTTAAATGATCTGTCTTACTTGATCATACCATCTTCTTGAATATCAATGACATGCCTATAAATTATGTAAGATTATAATAGATAGGGGTTCCCATTGCACACTGACTTAATTTTCCTACCTTTAATGGCTGGTACGGACTTTTAGACTCAGCTTTGTCTCTGTCTACTGACGTGAAGTGGAATTCAAGTGGAAGCATTTAAGTATATAATCAAGGCAAAAAAAAAAGTCCATTTATCTTAAAGAAGATGAAGCATTCTCTTGAATCTGAATTATTGATTCATTCATCAGGTGTTTATTAAGCAGTGACTATGTGTCAGATTCTTGTGCTAGGTGATGAAAGCTACAAAGGACAAAAAATAATTAAGTCAGTCCCTGCCCCTAGTGAGCTTATATTCTATTGGGAAAAAAAACAACAACAACATAAATACAAAATGGGTAAGACAAAATATACAAAAGTAATAGAAGATTAAAAGGATTTATTAAGTGATGATTATATGTACCAAGCACTATGCTAAATTCTGGGTATAAAAAAATTATAACAGGGAAGGCGGTCTCTGACTTTTGGGAGCTTACATTCTTACGGAGGAGATAACATCTAAGGGAAGAGATGGCTAAAGAGGATTATTCTGGTTGTGAAAGTTGCAAGGAAGAAGAGTGGTGCCATAGGGAAGTAATATGACACCCCTTGGACAGTATTATTTTAGTTATAGCTTCAGAACTGGGCAGGAGCTGTAAGACTGAGAGGGCAGAGACATGTAGATGGTACAAGACAGCTGACAGGGTTGTGGTCAGTGATATTGGGAGGATTGGTATGATTTAACCATGACCCATAGCTAGCAAATTTTAATATTGCAGGAAGCTTTGAGGTGTGCAAGAAGTCATTGCTAACTAGTGGGATGAGGACTTGATCAGGGTTGACTCTTGGGCTGAACCCTGAGAGAAACTAGGGGTGCCACGAGAAGCCACATGTTATTTTTCTGCTCATTTTGAATCAAGGCTCACCTTTCCCATTTTCACCTTGCTGAGCAAGTGATGGAGATAGGAATGATTTACCTGGACATTTTGTGTTTTTTATAGGGCTTGTGTTATGCAACAACTTGCATCTTCACCTGAAAGCCCAAATCCCTGTGTTGCAAGCTGGAAAGAACCATCCTCCTGTGTATTGTTCCTCATTAAGAGAGAGGGGACTGTGAGCAGGACCTTCCCGCTCTTGTCTGTTGCTTCTGGAAGGAATACTGAATTGGGAAGGAAAGGGAGGTAACTGGGGGAAAATGAAGGAGGCCCTGGTCTGATCCCCCTTGTGAGGCTCTTTTCTGGGTGGGGCAAGGTAGAAGGGAAGCTGGGATGGACAGGGTGCTCCATGGATGAAAGTGACCTTTCCTGTTAGGCCAGCTCTTCCATGTTCCTCCAAAAGCAAGGAGACATGCTTTGCATCCTGGCATTTCCTACTAGTGGTAGAATTCTCCAGTATTTTTTTTTTTTCTACTTGCTAAAGAGGAGAAAGGGCTAGGTTTATGAATAAGTGACTCTACTTTGTATAGACACCTTGGTATCTACAACTAATCATCATTTCAATGGGAATATCTGTGAGATAACATGGAAGGGGTCTTAGAGGTCAATGTTTTTACTCCATGAAGAAATATGTTCTACAATATTGCTAACATTATCATGCAATATCTTCTTGAATATTTCTAGTGATGGGAAACTCAGTACCTCAGAAGCAAGCTTATTTCATTTTGGAATAGCTCTAATGATGAGGAAATTCAAGTTCCTTTGTATTTGTAAATTGTAGGATTCTGGATGTAAAGCTGGAAGTCACCTTGGAGGCCATGTAGTTCAATGCTCCATTTTTCCCCATGAGAATACTGAGTTCTAGGAAAGTTAAGTAGCAAACCCAAAGTCCCAGAGATGGGATTTGAACTTAGGTCTTCTGACTTCTGAACCAGCGCTCAATGTACTATGTCATCGCTGATGAACGAAAAGGGAGCGTGTGTATTCTGGAGGCCAATGTGGTCAGGAAGTGAGATGCTCTTGGTAATCCTGGGTCTTGGTTAATAAAGCATTGCTACTTATACCAAGTTTCCCAAAGAAAATATGCGAGAAAAGATGCTTAATATTAAATTTATATTGTGAGCAATTGAATATTTATTTGGGTAGTAGAATGGAAAGATTGCTGGTTTGGAATCTTAGGACTTGGGTTTTAACACTGGCTTTGCCATTTAATATGTGACAATGGGCAAATCACTTGGGTCTCACAATGAGTGAATTGGACCAGACAGTCTCTTGGGTCTCTTTCAATTTTGTATCTGTGATTTTGTGTATCTAGTTCTTACTCTACCACTAACTTGCTTTGAGACTTTGTCAAACCCCTTTAATTGTCTCTGGGTCTCAGTTTCCTGATTTGTCAAATAAGGGACTCCCTTTCTGCTTTAATGTCTTATGACTCCTTTCATTTTCTGTAGTGCAAAGTAGCAGAGCTTCCCTGGTCATTATTAGGAGGTTTTATTATCATGACATTGGCAAGAAACCAGTTGCTAGGAATCTTTTGTGGAGATCTGGATGCCAGGAAACTGAATGTACATAAGAAAAATCCATAAAATTGGACTCTCTCCTTGACTTCCCTGGGTTTTAATGGGTCAGTTTTGTCTTGGTCTTGCTTAGTTCCAGGCATGTACAACACTTCCCAGATTTTTCCCAGCTATGAGATTAAAGGAGTCCTTTCTCCTAGTTTTTAGATTCCTTTCCCCCCTATTAAAATGGGAGCTTTGAGGGCAGAGATGGCTTTGCTTCACACACACACACACACACACACACACACACACACACACACACACACACGGCTAGCTCTTAGCACACCACCTGATACCTAAAAGATTCTGAATTTAATGCTGTAGTTAGCTAACTATTAAGTCTTAAGAACTTTTCATTCCATTAACTGTCTACCTGTTTGAAAAATATTTTTAAGTCAAAAAACTTAGAAGTATATTTAAATTCTAGGTCATAAAAGCAATAACTAACAAATGGTCAATCAGCAAACATTTATTTAACACTAATATATGGTCAGACAGCAAGCTTTTATTGAGCACTGATATTTGATCAGTCAACAAGCATTTATTAAGCACTAACATTTAGCCAGTTAGCAAGCTTTTATTAAGCACTTACTATGAGTGAGTCTGTTCTAAGAATCGAAGATACAAAAAAGCAAAAATATGATTATCTTGTATTGAAGGCATTGTATTTTACTGGGAAAGAGAATGTGTAAATAACCATATATCCATAAGATAGAGTATGTGGAAGGTTCATCTTGGGGAGAAGGAGGTGATGGTGGAATGGAGGGTGGAAGGGGGAGAACAGAAAAAGCCTCCTGTGAAAGGTGGGATCTGATGGAATCTAAGGAAACTACATGTAGGGAGTTAAGAGGGAAAGCATTTCTGACTCAGGTGGGCAGCTGGGATAAGGTGCTGAGGCAAAAGATGTGTCTAATGGAGCAAACACAAAGAGGCTGATGTAGTTGGATTGTAGGGTGTGGAGAAGGGAATGAAATGTAACAAGACCAGAAAGGTAGGAAAAAACCAGGTTGTGAAGAACTCTAAAAAGCAATGGAAGATTTGCACTTTTGATCTTGGAGGCAATAGGGAGCTACTGCAGTTTGTTGAATAGTGGGAAATACGATGGTCAGACCTGTACTTTAGGAAAGTCTCTTTGATAGCTATATTTTAGCTTTGCAAAACTCTATATCATTCATTTCTCATAACAGCTTTATGAAGTCAGTCTTACAGGTATTAAAATCCCCATTTTTATGGTTGAGCAAACTGAGGCTAAGAGCTGACTTGATTAACTCAAGGTCACTCAGTAAGAGTTGGAAGGAACTCCAGAGCTTCCTGAAACCCTGGCCTCTACCACACTGCCTCTCTGGAAGGAATTGGTACACAGATGTGGTAACTCTTGACTATTAAGGGAACCCAATGAGGTCAGACAATCACTTCAAATACATGGAATCTCTAGGCTATAAAGATAACATATAGGGCCAGCTAGGTGGCCCAGTGGATAGAGCATTAGCCCTGAAATCAGGAGGACCTGAGTTCAAATCTGATCTCAGACACTTGACACTTCCTACCTATGTGACCCTGGGCAAGTCATTTAACCCCAATTGCCTCAGGAAAAAAAAAGATAACTTATTAAAGCCCTGCCATCTTGGAAATTCCATAAAAAGATATAGTGTAATAATAGGAGATCATGAAAACCGGAGGATTTCCGATGAGGGATATTTCTACTCCCTCAAAACTAGAGCAAATGATTGAAAATGAAATTGATTGTGGTATGAAAGCCATAACCAGAGGCTTAAGAGATAATCCAAATTCAGAATCTCTGAGTGCGAATGGACCTCAGAGGCCATCATATCTGACAAGTGATCAACCAGCTTTTGTTCCCAAACCTTCAGAGGTGGGAAACCTCCCCAAGGCAGCCAATTCCATTTCCAGCCAGCTTTCATCGGTAGGAAGGTTTTATCGATAGTAAGATAAGATTTGACTCGTCAAACTGTCCTCTGGGGTCAACAGAACAAATCTCCCTTCTTCTATGTGACATGTCTTTAAAATACTGGAGGGCAGGGATCGCCCCTCCTCTCCCAAGCTTCCTTTTTTCCAGCGTAAATATCTGCAGCAGTATTTTTTCATTCAACCCTTATATGCCATGAACTAAAAACCCTTTACCCTTCTATCCTATTTACTCTAACTTGATTTTTTTTTACTTAATATTATTTTATTTTTTCCAATCACATGTAATGAGTTTTCAACATATGTCTTTGTAAGATTTTGAGTTCCAGATTTTTCTCCCTCTCTCTTGCCCCTCCAAGATAGCAAATGATGGGATATAGGTTATACATGAACAACCATGTTAAACATTTTTCCACATTGGTCATGTGCTTTGAAAGTTAATTTTTAATTCAAATACAAGTCTATAATGAAAATGATGGCGATGATAAGAGTTAGCATTTACATAATGCTATAAGGTTTACAAAGTGCTTTATAATCATTGCCTCATTATATGTCCATAGCAACTCTAGGAAGCAGTGGCTATTATTATTTGAATTCTGTAGATGACAAAATGCCTTATTAGAGTCGGCACAATGTCTCAGATTCAACAATCAATTCAAGATCTCAGCAGATCTTTTTGAATTTTCATTCTCAGGGCAATTAAGTAGTATAGTTGGATAGAGCACTTGCCCTGAAGTCAGAGGTCAAATCCAGCCTCAGACACTTACTAGTTTTGTGACTGTAGGCAACTCACTTAATCATGATTGCCAGGAGAGAGAAAGAGAAAGAGAGGCAGAGAGACTAAGAGATAGAAACGGGGGAAGAGAGAGAGAGAGAGAGACAGAGACACACATCTTGAGTGGATTTTGTAATCATGCCATTTCTGCCTTTATCCAAATCATTGATAAAAATGTTAAACAACTCAGAGTCTAGATGGATTGCTCCCTTGGAGTCTTCATTCTAACCTGACATCGAATGATAAATGAACAGTCTTTGGATATGGCCATCCAACCATTTCCAATTCAACTCTAGCTTATCTTTCCATTTTTACACAATGGACCCATGAGAGAGTTGGTCAAATGTTGGCTAAAACCAAGGTGAACTATATCCACAGAAGTCTTCTGAGTTTCTAAGCTCGTACCCTGCAAAAAAATGAAATAAACTTAATTGAGCATGATCTCTTCTTAATGAACATTGAATATTCCAAGAGTGAGAGAGATGGGGGCAGAGGTTGTTCTAGTTGGGGAAGATTTCATGGAAGACATGGGAATGATTAGACAGCTATTGACCCTAAGGGATAGCCTGGAGTCCCTAAACTTGCTTTGCTTTTTGTTTAATAGCTTTATAACTATATTTCAATATAATTCATTTCTTATGCAGTCTTGTGTGTTTTATGCATTTAAAAATATCACTCTAGAAGAGATTATTTGCTTTGCCAGGCTGTTCAGGACATACAGAGAAAAGCTTAATCCCTGCTTTATAAGAATATTCAGACTGATTTCATCCTCACTGGCCCCAAGCAGGGGTTCTTAAAGCTTTTTTTGTTGTGCACCCTTTAAAAAAACTGGTGAAATCTATGAACTTTTCTTTCAATAATGTTTGTGGGCTACATTCACACAGACAGAGGAAATGCTAAGTCTCAGATGTTAGTGAAAAGAAAGATGCATTTTTTTTCTTATCCATGTTCACAGATGATGTGAAATTTATCTGCATAGACTTCTATGAACTGGAAGTTAAAAATCCTGACCCTGAAAACAGACCCTGTTAAATTTGGCAGGCCCTAGACCCAGGACAGGGCATGGATGAATCATGCAATGTTTTGATAATAAATTTCTTTTTCTTTTTTTAAATATCTTTTTATTTACAAGTTATATGCATGGGTAATTTTACAGCCTTGGCAATTGCCAACCTTTTGTTCCAATTTTTCCCCTCCTTCCCCCTCCCCTCTCCCCCAGATGGCAGGATGACCAATACATGTTAAATATATTTAAGTATAAATTAAATACAAAATAAGTATACATGTCCAAACCGTTATTTTGCTGTACAAAAAGAATTGGACTCTGAAATATTGTATAATTAGCCTGTGAAGGAAATCAGAAATGCATGTGGGTAAAAATATAGGGATTGGGAATTCAAGGTAATGGTTCTTAGTCATCTCCCAGAGTTCTTTTGCTGGGTGTAGCTGGTTCAGTTCAGGTAATGAATTTCTTGAGAATTAATTTCAACCAGAGATTCTGATATCCATTCTCTCCCCCTACAAATGTCCTTGAATCTGTATCTGAGTGTCTGGGAGAAGAGAATTGTGTGACATTAAAAATATGTTCCATTTTAAAAAATCTGATTTCAACAGTACCCAGCATTGTGTGCTATTGGGAGGGTTGCTCCCAGTTACCCAGTTACCGATTCTTTCAGAAGCAGCTCTGGGTTTCTCTACCATGTGGGAGAGATAGAACAAGATGAGCAATAGTACTGAATTGGAAGACCCCAGAAAGACCTGGATTCACATTCCAAGTCATGTGATGTGACCCTGGACAGATCATAAGATCATGGATTAAAATGGGAAGGAATCTTAAAGCCACATGTGCAATTGCCTCATTTTCCAGATGAGGAACATGTGGCACATTGAAACTCAAACCCAGATCCTCCCATGCCAAATGCAATATCTTTCCACCTTCAAGTCTCAGTTCCCTCATCTATTAAATAGGAATAAAAAACAGCACCCCCTTTTCCTAGGGCATTATGGGAATCAAATGAAATAAAACAGTTTGCAAACCTCAATGGGCTATGTAAATGCCAGCCATTATTGCTGTAAAGGTCTCATTGTATTGTCAGGAGTGGATGCACTGTGACTGGGGTAAATTCCCCAAATCAGTGGTCCCAGATTCATTGGAGTATTTCCATACTTATATCAAATTGAGTAATTAAAAGGAATTTTATTGATGATATATTTGCGATTTAAAAAAAATAACCATTTTGGTTAAATTAAATTTTTTCTTTCTGAAATGTGCTATGTATTTGGTTACACCTCATTTTAAATAGTTTGTGAATATAATTTAACTTCTTAAATTGAATAATTTAAATTTAAATTTAAATACTTTAAATTGAATAACATAAGGTCGTTATTATGAATATAAGTTCCAAGGACTTACAGTCAAGAAGGGCCTTAGAAAACTCATGCTCAGAGGTTATTCTATTTCCTTTCTGGCAATTCTTGGGTATTTTAAATGTTTCCTTTTTCTTCTGAAAGGGTCATCCTCCTCCTTCATAATAGGCAGTTAAGCATTTATTAAGCACCTTATCAGGCACTATGAACTAAGAATTGGGAGTACAAAGAAAGGTACAAGACAGTTCCCGTCCTAGAAGTGCTCCCAGTCTAATGGGAGAGACACCTGGCAAACAAGTATGTGCAGGCAAGCTATAGATAGAATTAATTATGGATAGTTACCAGAGGAAGACACAGAAATGAAAAAGGGTTTTGAAAGTTATACTGTTGGAGAACAAGCTCTGGTTGGGCTGAAGGGCTTCAAGAACAGACATGGCCAGTGAGGAGCTCTTTTGTCTGTCTGAGGAACAATCCTGCCAACTCCAAAGAAGGCATTGCTGGGCTGGCCACTGTACTTGGTAAATCCTCAGGTTCAGTCTCTGTATTGCACAGACCAGGAAAAATGACTTGTCCAAGACTGCACAGCTGAATCCACAATGTTATTGGACTACTCTGAAATACAGGGAAACCCTACAAGATATTGAATTTTGTTCCTTCCCTCCGTTCCTTTCTTCCCCTCCTTCATCCCTTTCTTTTTTCTCTTTCCTCCTCCCTCCCTCCCTCCTTCCCTTCCTTCTTTCCTTCTTCCTTCTCTCCCTCTTTCCTTCCCTCCCTCCCCTCTTTTCTCCTTCCTTCCTTTCTTTTTCCCTTCCTTCCTTCTTCCCTCCATTCTCTTTCCCCCTCCCTCCCTTTGTTTCTTCATTCTTTTCTTTGTTCCTTTCTCCCTTCTTTCCTCCTTCTTTGTTCTCTTTCCTCTTCCCTCCCTCCCTCCCTTCGTTCCTTTTTTCCTTCCTTTCTCCCTTCCTTCCCTCCCTCCTTCCTCCCTTCCTCCTTTCCTTCCTTCCTCCTTTCCTCCTTTCCTTCCTTCCTCCTTTCCTCCTTTCCTTCCTTCCTTTCTTCCTTCCTTCCTTCCTTCTTTCCTTCCTTCCTTCCTTCCTTTCTTCCTTCCTTCCTTCCTTCCTTCCTTCCTTCCTTCCTTCCTTCCTTCCTTCCTTCCTTCCTTCCTCTCTCCCTCCCTCCCTTCTTCCCTTCCTTCCTTCTTCCCTTCCTTCCTTCTTCCCTCCATTCTCTTTCCCCCTCTCTCCCTTCCTTCCATTCTCTTTCCCCCTCCCTCCCTTCCTTCCGTCCTTCCCTCCCTTCCTTCTTCTTTTCTCTTTCCTCCTTCCCTCTTTCCCTCCTTCCCTTCCCTCCCTCATTCCTTCTTTACTTCCTTCCTTCTTTTTTTGTTCCTTACCTCTTTTTTTCTTTTTTTCTTTTCTTCCTTCCTTCCTCATTTCCTTCTTTCCTATCTCTGGGCAGAGGTGCTGAAAGATTGTTCTGAAGAGTATTTAGGTGAAGATGGGGCATGGAAAGAGTGGAAAGGCTATAATGCAAGTTCTTTGAGGGTTGGATTTAGGTTTTCCAAGTTTTGGGTTTTCCTTTTGTTAAATGTAATGGGCACTCAGTGAATTTCAATGACTGCTTGTCTTTTCTTATTATTGCAATCAGTACACATTTTTTGATATAATAATGAAAAATTGCTGGACTAAGAGTCAAGACAATCCTAGGTATGAATCTCCCGTCTTAATTTGTTAATTGTATTATTATGAAGAAATCATTTAACTTCTCTGAACCTCAATTTCCCCATTTATTGAAAAAAAAAGTAACACTAGCTGTTATTGGGAAGTTTAATGAATCTGAAGGAGAAATGAAAAAAAATGCACCTCCTTTTCTTCTTTACAGAGATGGGGGACCATGGGTGTGGAACACTGCATGTGCAGCTGTACGTGGATCATCTCTTAGTTCATTTGCTGAACTGTTTTTTTTTTTTTTTTCCTGTTCCCTTGAAGAGAAAGCAAAGAAGAGTAGAGGAATATATTTGGAAAAGGAAGTGTTCCAAAAGCTATCAATGCAAATTTTTGAAGTGATTTTATTTACACTGGGAGTAAATATGCTCCAAGGGGGCCTGGAAAGGTATACACATAGCCTAGGTTGATTTATATTCCATTAGTCCTTTCTGCATTATTTTAGGTAATGTCAACGATTTCATTATTGTTATTGTTATCATTACCATTTTAAATAGTTCTCCAGGTACAAATAGAGAGGCTGGAATGGACAAAAAATGTTAATCAGTAATACACCAACTAAATAGCTGCCTACTTCTGTCTACCTGATTTACTAACATGCTGATGGTAGATTAAGTGATTGCCTGTTATTACAAAGAAAGCAATATTAATGTGATTTATCCTAATTAAGTGGTTGAGGATTTCTATTAGGCAGGCTTTGGTCTTGTAATCACAGAACTCTAGAAGAAGAAATCCTGTATTCTAACCCCCCTTCACTCCCACCCACCCTCTCATTTTACTTAAATCTCAAGGACAGGGGGATGATTTATTCCAGATCCCCCAGAGAATCAATTGGGACTAGAGGCACATCTCCCGAGAACCACTTGGGCTCACCTCTAATTTGACTCTTCTTTCAACAGGGAAAGGTATTTAGACATATTCAAAGCATGAGCAGGCAGAGCAGCTGTAAGGTCAGGGAAACTGGTATTTACATTTCTTCTTTCACAACCAGGGGTTTCTTGATCTCCTGCTTAGAGAATTTAAGTTTTTCAGAAGTATGTTGGTGGAATACATTGTGGAGTGCTGAGCTATGGAAATGATTTGAGACAGCCGCGTGTCATTATGAAATATTAAAACCTATTTGGGTGATTTAGCTGCAGTATTGTTGGGGTGTAAATTATTTCTTGCTTTAATTTTTATGTCTCTTTAATTTATGGCCTTTTCTTTCATTTGCTCCAGTTTTTTTCAATAAGTGATGATATTCCCACTTCAGTATTTTTTGATGCCATGTTTTTTGATCTTCTAATACTTTATATTGACTTCCAAAATCAATAGAGACATAGATAGTGTTTAGGATTTGTGTTTTATCTGTTCACTTCCAATGTCTTAAATGGCTTAAAATTCCACCCAAGTTACATTTTTACTGTGTGAATATCTTCACCCTGATTGGTTCTGCTGTAATACTCTCTGTAATAATATTCTGCTGTAATAATAATGTAACTATTAATGTCAATTTTGCAAAAAACTGGGCTAGAGACAAGATCTTCATGTAAAATGAATTATTTCTGCTGTTTGGAAACATTTTTACTTTTCACGTAGATGCCATTGGCTAAAAAAAAAAAACCAGAGAAAATCTTTGTAAAATAATACTAAAAAATCATTGCCTTTTGTGAAGATAATGTGGTTTGCAAAAACTTGAAATTCTGTTACGTCAACCATAATTCTTTTTTTTTTTTTAAATCTCACCTCAGTCATTTCATTATTAGCCTTCTCTCCCTGAGTTGAACTCTTATTTGTTGCAAACAAAATTACTTAAGTCAAATGAACTTCACTCTGGAGCTTCCATGTCTTACGAATAGGAGGGAGATATGATCTATCGTCTGTATTACAGTAGAGATCAATTGAATTCATCTGCCTTTTAAGATCATTTTTATTTCTATTTCTATAGTCATTATCTACATTGTCCTCTTAATTCTGTTTACTTCATCCTTCATCAGTTCAGAGCAATCTTCCCATGCTTTTCTTAATTCCTGATGTCTGTCATTTCAAACAGAGCAATAGTCCTTCAGATCAGAGATGTAGCACTGGTTGCTCAGCTGTCTCTTTAATGGATGAGAAGGCACTTTTTTTTTCTGCCACAAAAAGTGCTACTTTGAATGTTTTGGTAGATGTGGAACCAAGAACTAAAACTTGAAATAGGTACTGACTAGAGCAATGTGCCGAAAGTTTTGATTGTACTTATTCGCTAATGAATAGGTTACTCCTTAAACTGATGCTAATTGTAACTCTCAGACTAGGGGAGTCTTAACTATGACTTTCCATGGGAAGTTCCACCCAAAATACTTTCTTTCTTCTAACATCAATGTACTTCTTGGCTATCTAATAGGAAATTCTGATTTTTGCTGCTTGAATGGCCCACCTTCTTTCCTGGATAAGTAAATAAATTTAATAGATAGACTTTGAATGAAAAAGCCCTGAATTCAAATCTTGTCTCAGACACATTTAATTGTTGCATAATCCTGGGCAGACAACTTAACCTCTTTCTATTTCAGTTTCTCTATCTGTAAAAAGAAAAAAAAAATATTAATACCTCCCTGGTAGGATTCTCTTAAAGATTAAATGAGATACTCTGTAAATCTAAATCTAAACCTAATCTAAATCTAAAATCTATATGCATATAGATTCTAAATCTAATTTAAAATCAAAATCTAAAAGCTCTATATACATTCTGGCTATTATTGTTAGATGCTTTATGTTGTTCACAATATATTTATGTTAGACACAAATATATTTGTATTTGTGTGCATTTGTATGTGTGATGTGTGAATGCTTGTCTTTTATACCTATATATTCTACTTGAGGAAGCAGGAAACAATCAAATGAACACTGGCTCTGGAGTTCAGAGAGAGCTGAATTTCAATTATACCTTTGATAATTATTGTGTGACTTTGGAAAAGTCACTTAAATTGGAGCCTAAGTTTCTTCGTCTCTGAAATAGAGATAACAGTATCTGAAGTACTTACCTTACAGGGTTGCTATTAGAATCAAAGGACATTATGTCTGCAGATTTCTTTGATAATCTTAAAATCCTATATAATTGTCAACTACTCTTTATACTATGCTTTATACTATTATACTGATTTATACTATATTCTTTATACAATTATATTACTTTATAGTATCAGTGAGGAGTGATTCCATGATTTCTCAAAAACTGTTTAACCACACCCAAACAGATTGATGATACATCCTACAAAGAGCAGGTATCTGTAAGATATATTTTTAAAAATATCAAACTCATAAATATTTGATTCACATTTTTTAGAATGTTTTTAGAATATGTCTATTATATAACTTAAAAGCCCACTATCAAAATCAAATTAGATTTTAAATACATTTAAATTTCATGAATTCCTAAAATACTCTAGTAGATATTTTTCTCTAAGTTAAAAAAAATGAGTGTCAATGGGGCATTTGATTGCAGTGAATCTCCTTTCTAAAATGTGCTGTTCAGAATGAAATACAACACTCTAGATGTGATATGATCACAGGTGCTATCACTTTTTCTTATTCATGGTATCATGACTTTTAATATTCATACACGTTTGGTTTCCATATTATCTCAAACCCCAAATTGATTAAAGCTCTATATTTTCACACTGAAACCAATATCTAGTCATGTCTTCCCTATTGTTTACTTGCATCATTGATTTTTTGAGTCCTGAGTTAGATCTTACATTAATTTCTTCCTTCTATCCTTCTAGAAAGCTGAAATCTTTTTACCTCCTAACTCAGTCATTGAACATACTAGCAATCTCTTCCCACTTGGTTTCTTCTGAAAATTGGATAATTAGAGTATCTAGGTCTTTGTACAAGTCATTGAAAAAAATGTTGAATGGAAAAGGGCTAAGGATCAATCATTGGGACATTCTATTGAGAACTCCCTGCAAGTGGACACTTGCACAATGGTGAGTCCAGCCATTGCACCCATTTTAAATCTAACTGTGTCATCATCCAAGCAACATCCTGTTCTTGGTCATAAGGGATAGTGGTAAAGACTTAGCATATCTGGATTTCAGTGAATCATGATAGCTTTTTTACATTCTCTTGATCTACCAGTCTCATAACCCTGTCAAAAAAGGAAATATGATTTGTCAATTTTTTATGTATATGTGGGAGACAACTTGTCTGAGGAGAATGATTAAGGCTGCATTTTGGCACTTATAGGTGGTAGGGAGGGGGCATGGTATAATTAAAAAGTCCGTACACCTCTAAAATTAAAAATAAAATAATGCGCCATCTGTGCTGGAGGTTGCCAACCCCTATGCTAACGTTTGCAGTTCTTTTTCAAAACGCCCAAATCATATTTTTCAGGAAATGAAAAGTATTGACATAGATGCTCCCCCTCTCTTGAAAAAGGATCGGGGGGACATGCAAATTGCCCATGATTTTATAGCATATATTTAAATTACTAGATGAATGGTTACATTTACAAATCTTGAAGTTAACACGTGAATAATTTTGTTCTCAGACTGTGCAGTACACTGCAATTAATAGATCATAGAAACTTAATTGTTTATTCCTTTAGGAGGCTAAAATTGCTTTCAAATAGTTCGGTGTGGTTTTGTAATTGATAAGAGACTCAGGAAACAATATTTGAAATGGAGAAATTTGAGTTCTATTTCTTGTTTTCCCTCGGCAGTACTATAATGCTTTCGTGATCGGTAGTTCAGAGTTCTAGAAACCTGAAGCGTCTGGCAAAACAAACTAAACCAAAAATTAACCCAATAGGGATAGAAAACTTTCAAAAATAATACTCTGAAGGCATCAAAATAATTCCAATGAGGAATAGGTCTAAACAGAACAATGAAAGACATGCCAATCAACTCCAATTTTCAAAAGAAGATGGACAGAAGGACCAAGTAATAGATGAATGCAAATAATAGGATGGACTTTTAGGCATAATTTCAGGAATACTAACTCTCCAAATCAATTGAACTTATGGGTGGCAACAACAAAACATGTTTATTCCTTGTTATTTCTTTCATCACATTGAATACAAGGAGATCAAATGAGAATTGGTTTTGTACAAAGGAGATGGGTAAATAATGGATTTCTGTGAGAAGACTTGCAGATTCACAAATCTACATAGACTCAAAAAGCTCCTTAGAAACCATCTACTCCAACTTCCTAATTTTACAGATGAAGCAACTGAATGACTTGTCCACAGTCACCCAGGTTTAAATACCTGAATGTCTTCCATGCATTCAAGTCGTGAGCTGTATCCTAGAGTTACTAAAGGAATTGGACAATGTCATTGATACCTTTTTGTAAGAAAACTTTGAATCATTATGAAAATTCAGAAAGATATTGTAGGACTGCAGAAAGAGAAATGTCCTGGATTTTCAAAAACAAAAACAAAAAGAAAAACAAAAAAAAGGAAAGAGAGTAAAAGCAGTCTACAAGCTTAAGGCCAGTAACCTTTAGTTCTATTCCAGGCCAAATTCTAGGTTTCTTCACTAGAGGGATGGTTTGTGTGCATTTATTTAGGGAAACAGTGATGATTAAAAAGCTAGTATGACTTTATCAAAAATGAAGACTAACTTCATTTCCTTTTTTTGGATAGGGTAACTCAACTAGGTTGATTGGGGGAATGCTGTGGACTGGGAGGATCTCAACATTTTGGGGGGAGAGAGATACAGATTAAGAGAAGCAAGGCTGGAAAATAGTTCATCTAAAAAGATTTGCTTTTTTAGTCTTAGTGAAAAATCTAATGTTCTCCTAGGTTATAGTAACAGAGGCATTGCCCAGATTTAAGGAAGAATATTGGTAAGGTGGACCATATTAGATGGGTCTGAACAAAATGGGTTGTCTAGAATGCATATCATATGAAATCAGTTAAAAGGAAAAGGAATATTTAGCACCAAAGAAAACAAACCTTGGGGAATGGTGGTGGAGGGGAACATACATACAACAGCTTTCCTCAAGTCTTTCAAGGACTGTTATATAGGAGAGGAACTAGCCTTACTCTGCTCAGACTAGAGAGCAAAACTAGGTGGAAGTTACTGAGAGGCAGATTAAGCTTATTTTTAAATACTCTAAGCATTAGAATTACTCAAAAGTAGAATGGGCTCCTTGGAGAGATTATGGCTTTCCCCACCGTGAAGATCCACAAACAAAAATGGGTGAACACTTGCCAGGGTTCTGTTGAGAGAAATGTTATCTTTGGAGAACCAGACTCTAGTTCTTCAACAGCTAGCAATAATGAGAATAGCTGAGATGACCTAAGTAAAAGACTGTCTGTGTTACCCCAACCTAGCACAGGATCTTGCACTTAGTGGGTACTTTCAAAATGCTTGATATTAGATTCCAAGCTTATTTTCATTTATAGTAATCAGAGGATACCCCAGTCTCTGGCAAGTTGAAAAGGCAGAAAGAAACCTTCTCAACTGTTAGCCTTTTTTCTGGGGGCACCACTTGGCTTTAGTCTTACAGACTAAATATTTGTGGGTTTTGCCCAACATTTGTAGGCAGGGGAGATGGATTATAGATAATGAAACATACCCAGAAACCTCTGAAGTTTCTGAAAAACTGAATGACTTTTTCAAGGACTTTCTTTCTGAAATCAATCAGTTTCTGATGAGGCTGATGAGATCAGCCTATTTTGAGAGTGCTCACCAAATTGTACTTTAGCAGGTGCTTCGGAATCAAGGACAAGCTTGGGTAAATTTGACTGCTCTGTGTGCTAGTTCAGTAGGCTCTTACATAATTCTTTCTAATTCCATGATGATTTCATAAGCATTAAAGGTCTACCTGTGCCGGACTTTAAAGGGAAACATGGGATCATATATTATAGGATTCTGAAATTTTGTTTCTAACAGGATACAAAAAACTTCTAACTAGTCAGAAAATGAATGACTGAAATAGCATTTATCAATTACTTACTTTGTGTCAAACTCTGTACTGGATGCTTTACAATTTGATCCTCTTAATAACTCTGGGAGGTAAGTGCTATTATTATCATCCCTATTGAAGAAACTGAGGCAAACATAGTTTAAGTGATTTGCCCAGGGTCAAGTAAGCTTGTGTCTGAGAGTAGATTTGAACTCAGATCTTCCTCACTCCAGATCTGACACTCTATCCACTGTGCCACCTAGCTACACCCTAGTAGAGTTTACATTCTGTTAGACCAACCCTTTGGAGATTGGTGAATTTGCATCATCATTCCAAAAGACTTTCCCTGCTTCCCCCTTTATTCCCCAAAAATCATTCATTTACCTGTTAGTTATGGAACACAAGAATTAATATAGATGAATTATGATCTCCTTCTATTGGAATATAAGTTCCTTGAGAAAGGGACAGTCTTTGCTTTTATATTTATATGGAAAGTCCTTAGAGCAATGCTTGGCTCATAACAAGTGCTTAATAAATGCTTTTTTCATTCATTTGTTTGCTCATTCCTTTATTTCCTAGCATTTTTTGGTATCCTTGGTGAGACATTATATCAGAAGCTCATCTGCTAGCAAAGCTGATCTATGTGTGAGGAAACAATTCACAGACCCTCAGAGCCAGAAGTAAGCTCTGAGCCTGGGAGCAGTGGAGACAGTGTTGGAGTCCAGCTGTTATGCCTACAGGACTCGTCTCTAAACCAAACCTCCCAAATCTTCTCCCAGTCATTGCCAGAAGAACTCTAGTGAGGGGCAACTCACTATTTCCCAAGAAAGCCTATTGTACTTCAAGATAACTCTTATTGTTAGAAAATCTAGCCTAAATCTCTCAATTTAACTTCCATCCATTCTTGCTTCTATCCCCTGGGGCCAAGCAGAATAAAAATAATCCTTCCTCTATGTGCCAGCCCTTCAGATACTTGTTCTTACTTCAGGGATTCTTAACCTGGGTTCCAAGAACTTTAAAATATATATACATATGTACATATATATATATATATATATATATATACAGAATTTTGACAAATGTCTTTCAGTATAATAGGTTGGGAACAGCTAGGTGGTGCAATTTACAGAGTGTTAAGCTTGGAGTCACTAGAGAGCCGAATTCAAATGTGACTTCAGACACTTACCAGTGTGTAATTCAACCTCTCTTTACCTCAAAATCTTCATCTGAAAAATGGGGATAATAATACTACCTATTCTCTTTGCCAGCTTGTTGTGAAGATCAAATGAGATAATATTTGTAAAGCACTTAACACAGTGCCTGGCACATTGTAGATACTATATAAATGAGAGTTATTATAATTCTCCTATAGTTCTACATATTTCATTTTATGAATTGAAAAATATGATTCTATGTTTGTGGCAGCCCTCTTTGTAGTGGCTAGAAACTGGAAACTGAATGGATGCCCATCAGTTGGAGAATAGCTGAATAAATTGTGGTATATGAATGTTATGGAATATTATTGTTCTGTAAGAAATGACCAACAGGATGATTTCAGAAAGGCCTGGAGAGACTTACACGAACTGATGCTGAGTGAAATGAGCAGGACCAGGAGATCATTATATACTTCAATAACAATACTAGATGATGACCAGTTCTGATGGACCTGGCCATCCTCAGCAACGAGATCAACCAAATCATTTCCAATGGAGCAGTAATGAACTGAACCAGCTACGCCCAGAGAAAGAACTCTGGGTGATGACTAAAAACCATTACATTGAATTCCCAATCCTTATATTTATGCCCACCTGCATTTTTGATTTCCTTCACAAGCTAATTGTACAATATTTCAGATTCTTTTTGTGCAGCAAAATAACAGTTTGGTCATGTATACTTATTGTGTATCTAATTTATATTTTAATATATTTAACATCTCCTGGTCATCCTGCCATCTGGGGGAGGGGGTGGGGGGTAAGAGGTGAAAAATTGGAACAAGAGGTTTGGCAATTGTTAATGCTGTAAAGTTACCCATGCATATAACCTGTAAATAAAAGGCTATTAAATAAAAAAAAATAAAATATGATTCTAAGAAGGCTTCTGTAAGCTTCATCAGACCATCAAAGTGGTCCAATGCACAAAAAAGGTTCAGAGCCCCCACCTTCATCCCTTACTCCAAATTCATCATCCTAAATTCTTTCCATTTTATCAGTCACTCTGAAAAAGCAGTATTATTTCAATACTACAATTTCCTTAGTATGAGCACCTCTTATAAAATAATGATAATCATAAGAGTGACTACTGATATTTATGTCATAGTTTTAAAGTATTTTCTGAACATCTCATTTGGGCTTCATAATAATCCTATGATGTGAGTTTGTTGAGTATTATCATTCTCAATTCACAGTTAAGGAAAAAGGATCAAAAAATTAGATGTCCCACCCAATTTCCAAGATGGGAGTTCAACCCAATTCTTCCCAATTCCAAGCCTAACACTAACCACTGTGCCATTATCCTGATTTTTTCCCCATCCTTTCTAGAAAAGCTTAGGGGGTAAGAGTTAGTATGGTTCAGAAATGCTCCCTACAGCCAATCAATCAACCATCAAGCATTAATATGTGTCTGTCCTGCACTGACCCCCATAGTAGGTATTAGTAATTAATAACAAAGTAATACTATATAAAAGTGAGATAGTTCCTGCATTCAAGGGGTGCATCTTTTCCTTCTCCTAAAGGGGGGATGATAAATCTAAAGACTAAGTATATACAAGATCTACAAAACAATTAAACAGTGTGTGGTGTGGGCACTAATATCAGGGGAAATCAACAAAACCCTTTAAGTGATGGGATTCTTGGCTTGGCTAATCTGGTCCTCAGATAATAGAATGAGCATCCATCACCGGTCCTGTACTTGAAACAGTTCTTGCTTGGGAAAAAAAAAATACTACTGGAATTTACATTGCCTCGGCATAGCTTTTGGGAATCCAAGATCGGGTCCACATCAGAATAAACCACTGGAACAAGTTTTGGAAGCAGCATAATTAGTGATTTTGAATTTGCAATTGGGATATTGGGGATGAGGGTATAGAACAAACAAGCAGGTTCTGAAACACTGCTTGTATGTCTCAGAAGAGGAGAGACAAATGCAGAATGATAATTGTTAACTAAAAGGGTCAAATCAATTGCCCTCTTATTTTCTGCCGTGTTATTTATTATTCTAGATTTAATTATTTATTCTATATTCCTTCCCCTGTGAAAGCTGCAGGCATTGTTTCATTATTCACTTATATAGATTCCTTTTCACCTCCCCTAGACCCAGGGATACTAATGTTTTCTCTCTTTTGCTTATTTTCCTCTGCTTTTCCTGTACATCAGCCAGCTGAGGTTTCCCAGAGGAAAGAGTAACCATTACAACTCAGTATTCTCGGGGTCTTAGGGGCAACCCATGTGGGTGACTTTGCTTTCCAAAACTGTAGCTAGGAGCTTCCACGGATGTATTTCAGATGAACAAATCAACCACTAAAACTCAATTAACCTTAACCAAAATATTCTAGGAAAATGCAAAGTGAATTATTTATATATTATTCTACCAAGAAACCAGGATTTGCTCTCCCATCCATGTACTCATGGGGAAAGTGGGTACACATGTAAAGTCCTATAATAACATGTGTCTAAGTAAAGGTATGAGGTCAGAGCAACTCCACTTTGGCACTGTAGACTTTAATATCATTCTTCCTCTCTCAGGAACCGTCTGTTAAAGCTCCATGTTGAGTGTATCGTTTGTGAACACTGTGAACAAATGCTTCCACTGCTAAGCTGAACTGCTCCTGCTCTGCTGGACAAACACTTCCCCGGATGCAGCATCTTAGCTTATGAACCTAGCTTTATTTGATTTTCTGATGTTTCACTTTTTAAGCTGTTCCTCTACTCAAGTGGTTTTGCCCCATGCTAGCAACTGTAGCAGCTATCACTTTTAGATTCAGCCTTAATGATGCTTGCAGATGAAGTCAGGGTATGCATTTTAAGGAAAAACAGTGACCTTTACTGTAAGTTTGGTGAAACTCTCTCCAGCACTCTTCCATTATGAAATTCATCTTCTTTTGTCTCTCAGTCAGAACAGGTGAGAATGCAGACAAATATCTACCTTGTTTGTCTTTCTGTCTGTCACTCTCTTCATCTTCCTTAGCAGTACGGGGTAGTGGGAGAGAGAGTACAACTTTTCTTTGATACAGATGTAGGGCTTATTCTCTTACTTTTACCTCTCTCATTTTCTGATTCATCTACTGAGTCTCTCTTTAAGGAACATCCCATTTTCTTATAATTATAAGCACTATCATCTATGGAGAATTGATAGACATACAAAGGAAGCACTTAAGATGAGAAGGTTTGCATTGGTCACTTCGTCTCTGTCTGCCTCATCTTGGATGTCCTGATCACAGGGAATGGTTCCTCACTGCGCCAGCTGTGAGGGTGAGTTTTCTAGCCACACCATCTCTTGAGGATTGTAAGTTATAGGCATCATAAGGCTGTCAACCATAGGATTCTATATTCAATGATAGAAGGGAGCTTTGAAGTTATCAAATCCAAGTACCATATTTTACAACTGAGGAAATAGGCTCAGAACAGTTAGGTGACTTGTCTAATATCACACCGCTGACTGAGAAAAGATTCAAAACTTGTCTTTGTAATGGACTGAAGCTCGAGTTGATGCACTGAGGTCCCAAGCATGTGAGGCTAAATAGTAATTGGACCATACTCTATTAATATATGCTTGGAGAAAGAATGGCCCCCGCCCACTCTTTGTGTAAGTTCTGATGTGTTGTATAGGAAATGACATAGGGACGATTTTGGTGGGTGGAGAGAAAGAGGCGGGGAGAGAGGCAGAGAGACTGCTGGCCAGGTCCCTGTCGTGGCTGCTCACATTCCTATCGCTATCCCCCTTCACCTCCACAAAGAATAAAGATTGAAGATTTTCCCTTTATCTGAATTCCTGACTCCGACTGATTTTAAAATCTGCGGTCATCACAAGTCTTCTTGACTTCAGCTCCAGCAATCTACACCTATAGAGGGAATCTCTCCAGTAATAACATCTTAAGATTTTTGAAATGTTGAAGTGGCTTATTTCTGTAGAGACTGAATTTTTCTCCCATTTCCTTAGTTCTTCTCTTTAACATCATTTGAAGGGCTACTTAATGGGGAGTGGTTCTTGTCTTATTCCCAGATTTCCCCCCACTAATGCATCTCTTTCTCCTCCCATCAGGCTGCCCCTCTCCAACCTCCCCTAGCCCTATTATTCTCCCTAGGACCAAGAACCATGTTGTCTCTCCTGCCCTCCCCTTCCCCACTTACTGATTAACCCTTACTGATTTACGACAGTTTTTTCCAACCTGCCTAAGGCACAATTCATCATAGAAAAATATATGATAAATAACATCCTGACCTGACTGGACCATCATGATGAATACAAGGGATGCAATATTTCACACAAGGCACATCTACAAGTGAATTTATGCATCAATATAGAATAGGCTCCCAACTGTGTAAAAGCATCATTTAGTTCACATGCTGCTCAATATTATTGACCTAACTGCTTGACCCCATAGTCCTGAAAACGCTTTGGGTGTTTCCTGAAATCAATGCTTTGGAGACTGAATATTTTACTTCTCTATTATTCCAAGTGTAAGTGGGTTTAGGACACGTGGAGTTTCAGGATGCTGTTATCATTCCATCCAGATTTTTGGAGATGTTGTTGTCTATGAATTCAGATACCAAATCCTGTTACTAAGGAAAAAGAAATCGTAATGATGTTAGTCCAAATTTGCATCTGGTTATAAGATTTGCAAAATTCTTTAAAATACATCATCTCATTTGATCTTTACAATAAATCTCTAATGTAGATGTTAATCCATTTTACAGTTGAGGAAACTGAGTCTGAAAGAAGTTGTCTAGGGTCACACAGCTAGTCCACACGTCCAAAGCTGGATTCAAATTCAGTTGTATTGTATGACTCTGATGCTCATTCATTATACTATTTAACTTTTCTCAAAGGATTGTGTATGTTTTTGTCTGTATGTGTGTGTCTGTGTGTGTTTAATGATAACATCTTCTATGGACACAATCCAAATTCCCTGAAAAATCAGCAGATTTTCTTTTTATTTGCCTAGATAGATCTGGCTCTGGGGAGGCAACCCTGCAGTACTTAGGGGAAACCTATTCAAATGTGGGGACCTTTCCTCTACCAGTTGAGTCCCAGAGCTGCTGGAGCACTTGACCTTAATGCATTTTAAATCCATCATTAAAAAAACCAAAGCTAATTTAACTTTAACAAGAAATGAGATTATAGGAATTCAGTTTGGGGGAGCTATTGACAACTCACCTTTCACATTCTTATGCAAACCGCATCCTTTGCACAAGATTCCATCTTTCTCAAGTTGCAAAAAGTAGTAAATCTTCCCATGACATTTTTATCTGCTCATGGATGCTGTTTGAGTGTGCTGGCAATAAGATTATTTTTCTGAAGGGGTAAGGGAAAGCTGGAGGATTGTATCTAAGCATTTTCCTTTGGAGAGATGGGCATTGGTTTATTTTACACAGTGTTTAGAATACCGGTGTCTAATAAATGTTAATGCTATTAATGTGAAAAAAGGAAATATTTGCAATAGTTTAAGATAGATTTAGATTTTTTTCCTTAAAAAATCAATCAACACATCTCTTTTCTTCTCCGGTCTGCTCTATTCTGTTCTTGTTCTATTCTATTCCATTCCACAAATATTTATCAAGCACTTACAATATGCTAGGCACTGGAAATGATTTTCTTTGATGGCAGGTGCTTAACTTTACACAATGAAATTAATGTATGTGATTATAAAGAAGAACTAGGTCATGGAAAAAAGAATAAGACCAACACAAAGCCTGTAAGGTAAATATCAATCTAATCTCCAAATTAAATGGCAGAATCATTTTTGTTGAAGGCTATTTCCCCTCTGTTCGGTAATCTTCAATCTCTGATTTAGATTACACCATTGTTGGTGTTCTCACATTTAACTGCTTTAAAACAAGAGCCATTTGTATAAAATTGCTTGGTCTTTATTCATTCTCACTCCTGTCCCTCTTGCTTTGTGACTGGCTTAAAGGTCAGGATTGAAATGGTTAAGAATAAGGTTATTTTTGACCTCACCTCCTTACACTCCACCCCTAAGAAAATGAGGGTGGGTCTGGAGCGGGAGACTGTGCCTAGAATATGAAGGCTCATTTTAAATGTCTACTTGTGATGTCAGGTAAAAAGAGTCCGGGCATTGTCTGATATTGATCTCTTTAGCTCAAGAATGATTTATGAAAAGGAAAAGTAGAATTCTCTTTAAAAAATGTTACTTGATTGAGTATGTTCATGGAGAAGAAGGCAAGTGTATATGTGTCTTTGAAAGTGTGTGTATGTGTGTGTGCAGGGGGTGGGAGATACACTGGGCTCCCCAAATTTTTAGAAAGAGAGGGGCACAAAAGAGAGGAAATACTGTAGCTGCTATGTGAAACTTAGAATATTGTCAAAGCAGAGGAATCAAACAGATATGTATATGTGGGTTGCATATTTCTGCTTTGAGCTGGTATGGGTTCTTTCTTCATTTTAACAGATTGGACCCTATCCTACTCTACCAGTCCTGCATACCACTTAGCCACATCTCCCATAGAAGGTCCATTCAAAATGCCGAGATGTTCCCATAGACCTCTTGACATTTTGAGGGTCCCATGGAGCATATGTGTGGTCCATAGGTTGTTCTTCTTCCCCATCCCAATGTGACAAATCTACCTTTTTATTTTTGCTCTGATGTCATCCTTCATGGCACGTGGTCTTTGTAATTTTTGGTTGCTGATATGCAATATCCTGGCTGTGCTCTCTACCTCCATTGAGGTGTTCTTCAAATATGATTCCTCATACATCATGGCTTTGGGTGACTAGCTGCTAAATAGCACCACCATCTATCAATCTGGCATATGGTGGTCACATGTTGCAATGATGCTGTGTGGAAATGTGTTCTAGATAAATATATATGTATATATGTAGTTCAGTAATTTAAGGAAAAAAACATCTCTGGTTGCTTTCACTTGATATTTTTGCCTGTCTGTATGCAAAGGTCCCTTTTCTAATTCTGATTCTCTAGCTTATTTTAAGGATATGGAATAAGAGCATCATCAGGAATAATATCACATAGTCCTTGGGGGAAATACTACAAGAAGAATTCAAATTTCTCTACTCAGATTCTTTTATTTATGAGCAAAATTCAATCAGACTCCAAGGTAAATAGCCTCTAAGATGTTGTAATGATATTGTAGTTATTAAGCACTTGCTATATGTATCAGGCACAGTTAAGTGCTGGAAATATAAGAGAAGATAAAAAATAATTCCTGATCTTAAGGGAACGATGTAATGGATCCCATGATTTAGAATGTGGATCAGAATTAAGAAAGTCTTAGAAAAATGGTATTATTTTACAATAAAAATTCAATTTAGCAATTTGATTAAATTCAACAAATTCTTATCAACATACATAGTGCCTAGCCCTAAGGGGATTGCAATCTAGCAAAGGAATAAAATATTAATCTCCTCATATAATTGAAATACAAAGCAGGAACAAGATAAGTACCTAACATGGGTAAAAGATCTGGAAAGCCTTGATGGAGTGGGTGATCCTTGGAGGATAAGTTGGATTTCAGCAAGTGAATTCTTGGGCATGTGGAATGGATCAAGTAAAATGTGGTCATGGGAAAGGATGGGGCATGATCAGGAAGTGGTTCAATTTGAGTGGGGTGTCATGAGTCATAATGTGAGATAAAGGTAGAAAGGGAGGTTGGAACCAAGTTCCAGAGAACCTTCAAGGCCAGGGTGAGGATTCTAAACTATTTTTTGTTGCCAACAGGAAACCGCTGAAAAAAATTTTTTTAGCAGAAGTGTGACAAGAAGGAATAGAAAAAATAAAACAAAATTAAATTATTTATTAAATGGCACTATGTTGAATGTTGGAGAACCCAGTACAAAAGTAATAAGTCTTTACCTTCAAGGAACGTATATCCTATTTGGAAGAGACAGTTTTTATTGGGAGAGATATTTTGGGCCATGGAAAGATTTTTTGGTTTGCAAATTTACGAGGATAGTGAGTGTGGCTTAAATATACATCCTCTGTAGAAGCAAAAGATTTGCTTATGGCTCCATACAAGGTAGGTTAAGTCATAGACAATTAGATTTGTGCATAAAGAAGATTAGTTTGGTGTTAGAAATGAAAAGAAAGCATTATCATGACTGATATTTATAGAATACTTAAAGGTTGAAAAGCATTTAATGAATATTATATCATCTGATCCTCACAATAACCCACGGAGGTAGATGTTGCTAAGATCTCAATTTGCAGATGAGGAAACTGAGGCAGACAGAGATGAAATGACCCAGCCAGTAAATGTCCAAGACCAGAATTGATCTCAGGTCACACTGATACCAAGTTCAGTTCTCTGTTCCCTGTTCCATCCGGTCCCTCAGTTATGTTGCTTGTCTGCAGAACTGGGAACAATGTATTTTATAGAAATGCCCATCATTTCTGTTTAGGAAATGCAAAAGCCTGCTTGTAGGCAAAATTTATAAGTGGTTGAAATTTGCTTTTTCTCTCCATCTCCCTTTCCAAAACCCATTTCTTCTCATCTCCCTGACATTGCCCCTAGGACTTTCGGTTGCCCGGTGCCCCTTCCACCATTGATGTTCTTAGGAAAGGCTTCATAATAAACATTTCTATCTCACTTTTCTTTCCCAGGGACATTTGCATATAAAGTCTTTTCTTTAATAGCACAGGGAAAGCCTGTGTTTTTCATAGAACTTCACTCATCAGCAGGCACTAAAAGTGGGAGGAGGGAGAAGAATAGGAAAAATTGAAAGTGTTTCTCTAGAAGGATTCATTAACAATGGTGATGCAGCACAAAAAAGGCTTTTAAATATGAAGTATTTTTTCTTCTCTCTTTTATTTTTTAAAATAGTTGATTCTGAACAACAGGAAATGGTTCCAAATAAGAGGAATGTCATCTTAGTAGACGGAGTCGTACTCAATGGTCCCACAACAGATCCAAAAGCAGGAGAAAAATTTGTGGAAGAGGCCTGTCGCTTAATCATGGAAGAAGTAATCCTGAAGGCTCCAGATGTCACAGAGAAGGTAACTAAGACCAGAGTAGAAGATGCGCAGAGATTATCTACTTCCACATCTATTTCCTTATAATACCCTTAGCAAGTGGTCATTCAGCCTGGGATAGAGGACCTTCAAGGAGGAATGATCTATTACTTTCTTAAGAGCTAATTCCATTTGGGGAGAGTTTTTGCTGTTAGGCATTTTTTTTTTTTAATTCTGCCAAGATATTTGTAATTTCTATTCATTATCCTTTGTTCTGCTCACTGGACCCAAACAGAATAAATCTATCCACTTCTTATAACAGCTCTTCAAATACTAGAAGATAACTCTCATTTTCCATTTTTCCCCTTTCAGTTCCAGGCTGAACACCCAAATTTCCTTCAAAGGACCCACACGTAACATTATCTTGAGGCCCTTCCTAATCCTGGTTGCCCTCCTGTTTCCTATATCTTCCATCACATGTGGCACTCAAAAAATACTCCAGATGTGTTTGGACTAGAGCAGAGCAGCCTTACCATCCCCTCCCTCTTTCTGCCAATTATAAGGCAACAATATTTCATTAATTTTTTTGGCAGTCATGTCACATGGTTGACTCTAATTGAGCTTGAAATCCACTAAAATCCCAAGATTTTTTTCTAATGAAATACTCTCTAACTATATTATCCTTGCAAATTTGATATTTTTGAACCCAAGTTTATTAAGACTTGAAATTTAATAGGAGTAAATGTAATCTTGTTATATTTGGCCCACATGTTCAAGTTTGTGGAGTTGTTTTTGGCTCTTGAATCTCTAACATATTAACTATTTCTCTTATCTCTAAGTCATTTGAAAATTCATTAAGTGTGCTATTTATATCTTCTTCCAAATAATTGCTGAAAAATGTTAGAGTACAGACAGACCTTCTCCCATAAGGATATCTGGACTGCCTGATTAGAATTCATCCAGGGCAACTGGGTGCTGTCTTCTGTCTCATTATCATCCTATTATCCTTTTTTTTTGTTGTTGTTGTTGTTGTTGTTGAAACCTTTCCTGATCAAAATGGAATCAAATGGAAACAAAATAAGAGATTAGCATCTCTACCTTTTCTTTGCTGTTTCTTCTATCCCATGTAACCTAATTATGGTTCTTATCTCCTCCATTATCATCTCTTTTCCCTAGCACAGCTAATGAAATCTTTTCCATTGTCCCTAGCTATTCTTAGAAGTTTTGGCTCAATATTAGCTTTAGGACTTCTGGCTTGTGTTCCATTTTGTACTCATCCATCATTACTATCTCTTCTTTTAAATCTCTATACATGTCTTTTAAAAGTTAACTTGGGGAGAGTTTTTGTATGCCCCCAGTATACCCCGACATTTAAAAGATAACTTTTTAAAAGAGTTATTCAAGAGTTCCTTGTGCATCCACACTAGTCTCTTTAGGCAACTCTTACTTCTTCCTTTAATGGATTCTGTTTCTCTTTGTATCTTCACAGAATTTCATTTTTCAGAACTTCCCATCAATTTCTGAGATTGCTTCTTCTGTAGAATTTTAGTTTAGAATAGGATTCTCTTTATCCTTTTACTGGATGATTTTAATTCTTCTCCCCACTCCCCCAATCAAGAGTTCACAACAGATATTTCCTCTTCCTCTTGATTACAAATTCTAAGATGCAATGGTCACTTGTCCCGGAGACTCCCATCATTTACTCCAAGCAAATCGTTCTTCCTTGTTAAAGTGAATCATATTCAGACTCCCATTAGTCACTTTGGGTTCTTTCATTTTTTGAAAGATGAAATTATCATTAAGACAAATCAAGAAATCATTAGCTGCTCCTCTTTAGGTGGAGACAGTCTCCAACAGATGTCTGCATAATTGAGATTCTGCCATCATGCCCCCATGCCAGACAAATGAGATAATATTTGTAAAGAGCTTAGTACAGTGCCTGACACTTGTTAGATGCTTGATAAATCTTTATTTCCCTTCCTCCCCCTCTGCAGACTTCTGATCTCTTTCCCAAAGTTGCCTATTTCTACTTTATCTGACTGTCTACAGTATACCCTAATGACAATATCACTTTGGCCTCCATTGATCTTTGCCCAGATATCCCACTTCTGGTTCCTGAATTCTTTACATAGCTAGAGAAGATAAATGGTGCCAATCTACATCCATTTTTACATATTCAGTTCTTTTTTTGCAAAATAAGACTTACTCATTCATTGTTATTTTCCAGCCATGGGTTCCATCCCACCAGTTCTGAATGAGGTAAAATTTTCTTCATTGCTTTTCTCATTCACTTTTCTATTACCCACATTTTGCACATTTGCATGCAGATATCTGAATTGATGGGTTTTATTACTGTTTTCCCCCTCCTCTTTTTTATTTTGTCTCCTCTGAGTTTCTTGGCATGTATACAACTGTTTTTCTTCTGACATTATTGTTACTTTCTAAGGCACCCAGCTTGATGGGTACCAGATATCTTTCACTGTCCTCCTTGCTCTTTATTGCAATGTCCTTTTCTTTGGATTTGTAAAACTCCAGGCAGATATATTTTCATCAGCCCTTTTTGGCTGTATCCAATCCCTGAACAAGGGCCCAACTTTCTTGTATTGTTGAGAGGGGAGGATCAGAAAAGGTTTAATTAACAGGGGTACATTGACTGAGCCTTGAAAAAAGAGATCGATTCTTTTTTTCTTATCATTATTTTATTGTCAGTTTTATTTAATGTTTTATTTTTCCCCATTACATGTAAAGACAATGTTAGCATTCTCTTCTTTGGCAAATTTTGAGTTCCAAATTCTCTCCCTCCCTCTGTTACCTACCCTCCCTTCCCCCAGTGAGAAGGCAAGCAATTTGACTTAGGTTATGTATGTGCAGTCATGCAAAACACATTTCCATATAATTCATTCTGTAGAAGAAAATAGACAAAAAAAAAGAAAAATAAAGAAGGTAAAGAAAAAGTATCTTTGATCTATAGTCATGATTTACAGGTTTTTCCTCTGGGGATGAAGAGTGCCCTTTTTCATAAATTCTAAAGAATTATCTTGGATCATTGTATTGCTGAGAATAGCTAAATTATTCATAGATCATCATACAATATTGTTATTACTGTATACAATGTTTGAAGAGATCAGTTCTTAAAGGTTGTGTTGAGGAGGGACTATATTCTTTTCATGAATAATGGCCTTTTCGAATGTCCAAAGGTGAGAGATAGCATTCTGAATGTGAGGAACAGCAAGGAGCTGACTATCGGCAGTTCACAATTTATTCCCTCTCCCCCCAAGTTCTTTTCTTGTTGAATTGAAAGCTATTTTGGTGGGGAGATTAGATATTTTTCTTTGACTAGCCATATAGGATATAACTATCATTAGGCAGTCAAGTAAGGGGCACCTAAAAGACTCTGCTCTTTTGGTTGACTGGAGGTTGTTAAAATGTGCCCACGAGTGTTGGCAAGTCTAATATTTCTAAGGCCTTGCTGAGCAAGCTGCCTGCTGGTGAAATGTAACACTTTTTTTTCAGTCATTTCTGATTCCCCTCTGCCTTGCTGGATGTGATTTCCATGTCACTGTTTGATTTCCTCTGCTTTCTCTTGACCTCATGCAGTATTTATAGCATGCTTCCCTATATCCCCCTTCCGTCTCTAGGTTTGTGAATGGCAGCCTCCGGAGCAGCTGAAGCAACTGCTTGATCTGGAGATGAGGGACACTGGGGAACCACATCAGAGACTCTTGAAACTTTGCCAGGATGTCATCCGATACAGCGTCAAAACCAGTAAGGCTCTTAATTTGTCTCCTGACCTCTAGCTCAGTGACAATGCAACGTGTTCTCTTAGAAGTGGGTTGTCAGTGAGAAAAGCAGATTAAAACTAGGTTTATGCGTTGGAAAAGATGGAAATTAAAACAAACAACGGATCTGTTGTTTTTAGGGATGTCAAGTAGCTTCGGTTGCTGGCATTTTTTTTATTTTTATTTTTGATGATTGAACAAAGTTGACTCCCTGACCAAACCAATTGATTTTTGCAGAAATCTGCTGTGAAGCAAAAAAGCTCTCAGTTAAGAGCAAAGTAGCTGATTGGCTGGCTGCGGTTGGAAATGGACTGTAGTTTTACAGTGTCTAGCTCTTTTTAATGTTCCTATTAAAAATATTTACCATGACAGCTTTTCCCTCTTTATCCCAATCCGGTATTCAGAAGTAAGCAGCTTAAATCTGCCATGTAATTTAGGTTTCCATGTTGGTCATGTGAATTTTAGCAAGAACTAAAAATTCTATAGGATGGCTCTCTAAAGTACTCATGAGTACTAGTAAAAGGTTGTGCCTTTAAAGTCTCCTTACAAGTTCTTTGATTGTTAAGATGGATAGCTTTGACCAATATCTCATATCTGAATTTAAAAAAAAAAAAGATCCATCAGAAGCACAAAAAGCTTAACAAGCTGGAAGCAGCAGAAATACCCAGTATCTTCTGGCTCTTGGATGATTAACACATGATGATAAATGTTCTTCATTTTCAAAGGGTACCAATGACATCATGGGTGATGTCTTGACTTGCCAGTGAATTGGATTTAAGTGATACAGAGTTACCTGAAGTTTTAAGCTTACTTTCTTTTCCAGAGTCATAGAAGTCCAGTGGCTAGACAAAAGTCAAGATAACTGGCAGTGGCCTGCAGTGAAATAGCCGACTTTTACATTATGGTCTAAAGTAAAGAAACATTGGTTTTGGTTTTGTAGTCAAAGACCCTGAATTTAAATTTCTGCTCTGCTACCTGTGTGATTTGGGGCAAGTTATTTTCCTGCTCTGAATCTCAAGTACCTCATTGATAAGATGATGGGGTTAAACATGATGAATACAAATTTCCTTTCTCACCCAAAATTTGGGAACCTATGACTCTGTCAACCACTCTTCACCTCTTGGATATTCTCTCTTCTCTCCTCTTTAATGACATTATTCTGTTGATTCTTTTTATTCTCTAATTTATCATCCATAAATGCCCCTTAGTGGTAGATGTTCCCCAACATTCTGCCCTCTTCCCTCTTTTATTCTCCCTTTATGTTCACTCTTGTAGCAAATTCATCAGCTCCATTGGATTTAACTGTTTTCTCTTTGCAGATGACTCCTAGATCTCTCCCTTAAGCTTTATTCCCATGTCATTAATTCCTACTAGATATGTTGAACTGGATATCTTAGAGCATATTAAATTTAATGTGTCCAAAATCAAATTCACATTCTCCTCTTCTAAACTTCCCCATTTTTATACAAGATACAAGCACCATCAACCTTTTAGTCTTCTAAATTCATGAACTTGGCTTTATGCTCAATTATTTATGCTCCCTCAACCCACATATCCAACTTTTTTTTTTCAAATCTCACCATTTCTATCTGTATTATATGTCTTGAATCCAAGACCTCTTCTCTCTCTCTTTTTTCATTTTTTTCCTTCCTTTTTTTTTATTATAATAACTTTTTATTGACAGAACCCATGTCAGGGTAATTTTTTTACAACATTATTCCTTGCACTTACTTCTGTTCCGATTTTTCCCTCCCACCCTCCACCCCCTCCCCTAGATGGCAAGCAGTCCATATATGTTAAATATGTCACAGTATATCCTAGATACAATATATGTGTGCAGAACCAAACAGTTCTCTTGTTGCTCAGGGAAAATTGGATTCAAAAGGTAGAAATAACCCATGAAGAAAAACAAAAATGCAAGCAGTTTACATTCACTTCCCAGTATTCTTTCTTTGGGTGTAGCTGCTTCTGTCCATCATTGATCAATTGAAACTGAGTTAGAGCTTCTCTTTGTCAAAGAAATCCACTTCCATCAGAATATATCTTCATACAATATCGTTGTTGAAGTATATAATTATCTCCTGGTTCTGCTCATTTCACTTAGCATCAGTTCATGTAAGTCTCTCCAATCCTCTCTGTATTCATCCTGCTGATCATTTCTTACAGAACAATAATATTCCATAACATTCATATACCACAATTTACCCAACCATTCTCCAATTGATGGGCATCCATTCATTTTCCAGTTTCTAGACACTACAAACAGGGCTGCCACAAACATTTTGGCACATACAGGTGCCTTTCCCTTCTTTAGTATCTCTTTCGGGTATAAGCCCAGTAGAAACATTGCTGGATCAAAGGGTATGCACAGTTTGATAACTTTTTGGGCATAATTTCAGATTGCTCTCCAGAATGGTTGGATTCATTCACAACTCCACCAACAATGCATCAGTGTCCCAGTTTTCCCGCATCCCCTCCAACAATCATCATTATTTTTTCCTGTCATCTTAGCCAATAGGTGTGTAGTGATATCTCAGAGTTGTCTTAATTTGCATTTCTCTGATCAATAGAGATTTGGAACACTTTCATATGAGTGGTAATAGTTTCAATTTCATCATCTGAAAATTGTCTGTTCATACCCTTTGACCATTTATCAATTGGAGAATGGCTTGATTTCTTATAAATTAGAGTCAATTCTGTATATAGGCCCAAGGCCTCTTCTCATTTCTCACAGACTTTCCACTTTAGTTCAAGTCCTCATTATCTCTCACTAGAATTACTATAATTGGTTTCTGTTCTTAACTCTCCCTTTCGCTCTCCATTCCAGTCTATCCTATACACAGTAACCAAAATGCATTTTCTCAAGTGCAGTTCAGATGAAGTCACTGTTTCAATAAATTCAAATGGTTTCCCAGTGCTCCCCAGCCTTGTTGTTGTACAGTTGTGTTCAACACATTGTAATTCCATTTGGGATTTTCTCAGCAAAGATACTAAAGTGATTTGTCATTTCCTTCTCCAGGTCATTTTACAAATAAAGAAACTGAGACAACATTTTAAAATTACTTGCATGATTACCTAGAATAAGAATAAAGTATAAATCCTTTGTTTATCTTTTGAAATTCTTCACTCTCTGGTCCCAACCTATCTTTCCAATCTCTTTGGACATTACTCTTCCTCCTGTCCTCCACAATCTAGTCAAATTTTATTTTTTTTTTCTATTCCTCACACATGTCCCTCTGTTATCCATCTCTGTATATGGCTGGAATGCAGCCTCTCTTTCCTTCACTTCATGGAGTCTCATTTTGAGGGACTTTGTCTTTGAGACACAGCTGCTAGTCTTCTTCCTAAAACCACCTTGTGTTTGTCTTTATTTGTATTTAGTCACTTTAATATACACACATAAATATGCATATATTTGCATATGTATATATATCCACATATATGTGTGTGTGTGTGTGTGTATGTTCATTTGAACATCTCCCCTATTAGAATGTAAGCAAGAACTGTTTTACTCTTTTTACTTATATCCTTAACATCTAGCACAGTGTCTGGTACTTTGATACTTGATAAATGTTTGTTGATTAATGTATTGACCTTCTGACTTTATATAGATTAAGTTTGGATTATATGGATCCCACATTTTTATGCCTATGTGATAAAGTGGTTTTTTCCTCCCCTTAACTGACTGCAAACATAAAATCTGGGCATATACTGAGCTCCCAAATTTCAAAAGGAGAAAAAAAATCACTTAAAATGAAAGATACGGATTTTTAAATGCAGTAAAAAGTTAATCCATTGCTTAGGACCAACCTAGCTTGATGTCACATGAATTCTGACACTGAATTAAATTTAGTGGAAAGAATCTAATCAAATTACAGCTAAAAATAATTGGATTGTATCCCCTTGGGAAAGGCTGGTGTATTTATCAAAAGCCCCGTTAGCATTTCGGAAGCAGAGATACATATCTTATTATTATGGTCTGTGTCAGAAGGGGTGGAATGACATTTAATGTCAGGGATTCTTAGTTTACTGGACTTGTTCCATGCTGTTGCTATGGAAATCACTCATAAATTAACATGGAGAACTCTAAAAATTCTTTGTGCAATCATGGCTCCTAGCCATGCCCAGATTCCATTGGTGGATCAGAGGAAGAAGTTTTCATGTCCTACTTTCATAGTCATTTTTTATTTTAGTTATCATTTATCGGGGAGGGGCTGGTTTCAAAAAAGAAAGTCTGATGGAGAGAATACTAATTTGTGATTGGAATCATACATTGAAATGACTACCTATGGATCCCCAAATCGGAAAATGTTAGTTGTTCTTTGACATTCCATACTTACACATGAAACCAAATGTCCTATAAGTTATGGATATGAAAAGTCATTCCCAAGATAAAGCTAAGAACCTTGGCAATGCTTATTATAAGAGGCAATGGAAAATAAGAGAAAAAACAATGGACTTGGAATCAGAGAATCTGCTACACTCCAGAGCACAAAGACACAAGGAAAGAAATTCCTTCCCTGGGATTGGCCATTTCTTTGTCTTTATGTCCCTAGGATTAACCGTGGTGCCTAATATATATCAAGTGATTAACAAATGCTTTGTTCATTGATTCTATTAGGGGAATTTACATTGTTCTCCTCTAAATCAATCAACAACCATTTATTAAGTGCTTAGCTTAGTGTCGGGTATCCAGTAAACACCAAATAAATGCTATTGACTTACTTTGTTAACTTGCCTCCTATAGTCCAGGTATGGTGAATAACTTTCATAAATGAAAGTTTCTACCATCAAAAAGCTTACAGTCTCTCTTTTTCCAGTCTAATATCAAGCAGTCAGCCAAAAAGCATTTATTAAGCAGTTAATATATGTCAGGCACCATATTAAGTGCTAGGGATACAAAAAAGGCAAAACAGTCTTTGCCCTGAAAGATCTCCCAGTCAGATGTAAGCTAGTCTGCACAAAGAGGTCACTTGATTTAACTAAGCTTCCATCTCATCCCAATTAAAATGAAGGGCTTGACTAGATGGCCTTCCCTTCAGTTCCTCCAATATTCCTCATGGGTTCTATATTGAAGTCCCTTCACCGTCATGGACACCCTCTAGGTCATCTCCAGGTATTCAATGGTCTTCCTCTAATATGATGGCCAGTACTAGATGCATTTGTACATTGTACTTTTGAAAGTTTAGCATCTCTCATTGATATTTTAACTATATTCAGTAATTGTGCTTATATTAGAGTTGTTTTGACCTTGGTCTTGCCATTGGACTTCAACAACTATGGAAGGGAAAATGAGGCAGCCCTGCCTCTATTCATGTGCAATGCAAGACATCATCCTCACGATGTCATTGGTCCAACAACCATCACAAGTATGGCTTTGAAGACAATGATTTATTTTGGTATAGCAGGCATTTAAGTGTTTAATAAATGTTTATTGATTGATATTGTCAGTTATGTGGTCTCATTTGAAAAATATATGAGTGATTTGCCAAGAATGACACATAATAATAATAATACCATTGATATTACTGCTACTTAATATTTATTATTAATCAACTCACTGGACATTCTGTTTCATATGGAAACACAGAGTGCTTAAGCAGAGTGTTCTTACAGGCCTCCTTCCTAATTTTTAATTCTTGGAATCCATTATTAAAATTTATGCCATTGAAACATGCAAATCCCCCCAAAAGTGACAATCAAAAAAGAAATAGACTATTAAAATAATTTGTGGAAAAATTCTTCCTCTAATCAACTAATGGAATCTGAATATGGCGAGAGTGATTTATGAAGATTTATAATAATAGTAACGGTTTTTTAGTGCTTTGTATTTTCTAAATTCCTGGGCACAAATCTTGTCTCAGATTCTTACTAGTTATGTGACCATGGCCAAGTCACAACTCAGTGACCTCATCTACAAAATTAGGGGCTGGACTTGATGGCCTTCAAGCTTCCTTGCAGGTTTAAATGCATGATCTTTATATGCTTTATCTTGCTTCATTTTCACAGCAACCTTGAGAGATAATTACTGTCCCTGTTGTTTTTTTGCCATTGAACAGATAAGAAAACTGAGGCTTAGAGAAATCATGGACAACAACTGGAATATATCCGAGGCAGGGTGTGCCTGTTTACAAGCCATTGATGCTTTTTATTAATGATTTAAAAAAATTATTATAGCTTTTTATTGACAAAACATGCATGGGGAATTTTTTTTTTATTATAGCCTTTTATTTACAAGATATATGCATGGGTAATTTTTCAGCATTGACAACTGCAAAACCCTTTGTTCCAATTTTTCCCGTCCTTCCCTCCACCCCCTTCCCTAGATGGCAGATAGACCAATACATATTAAACATGATTAACTGACTTTCTAATGAACAGAAATTTGTGGAATATGAGAGCAACTCCTCATTGCCTGTCCCTCATAAAACCCTGCGGGGTAACATTGTTGATGTCTGTTCATAAGATTAAAATCTAGGGTTCATGTTGAGAATAAGTTTCTCCAGTTGGAGGGAAAGCTTCTCACAATCAAAGGGAAGTTTCTAATAGAATAAAATGAACATAACAATAACAAAAGTGGGAGGCGGATGTTTTCTCCAGAAATGAGCTGAAAGTTCCTGCTTGAATTGCCTGTTTGCCTGAGGGCAATTTGCCTCTTCCAGGAAAACTGTCTGAGAAAGGAGAAGAGAGAAACTTCTCTCTTCCTCTGCATGCATATTGAATTAAAATTCATAATTTGTGAATTAAAAATGACTTGTGTTTGAATCAACAGATCACCCAAGATTCTTCAATCAGCTGTATGCTGGCCTTGATTACTATTCCCTGGTTGCTCGCTTCATCACAGAGGCTTTGAACCCAAGTGTGTAAGTGAAGTTCTTCTGGAATTGGGTGATGAGGTGGATTTCTTTCCATTCAGATATTTGGAGCGTTTGCTGAATGTGTGTGTATGGTTCCATTTCTGTCCTAAGTGAGTCATAATTGCTGATCTTCACATGTTCATTTTTAGAGGGATAAAGAAGGGCACAGATCTATGATTTCCCTGATAGGGACTCATGATATGGAAACTCCCTCCATGGATCCCTCCAGTGGATACTGAGGAAACTTCATAAAGTCATAGCTCTGAACATGAAAGGGATCTTAGAGACCATTGAGTTCCATCCCCAACCCCATTGTACACACGAAGAAAGTAAGGAACTGAGAGATTAAAAAAAACAAAACAAAACAAAAAAACACTTGCCCATGGGCACACAATGAGTACACACACACACACACACACACACACACACACACGAACAGTGGTCTTTCTGACTTAGGCAACTAGGTGGTGCTACACTGGATACCAGGAAGACTCATCTACCCTAGTTCAATTCTGGCCTCAGATCCTAGGTGTGTGATCTTAGGCAAGTTACTTTACCCTGTTTGCTTCAGTTCCTTCATCGATAAAATGAACTGGAGAAAGAAATGGCAAATCGCTCCAGTTTCTTTACCAAGAAAAACCCAAATGGTTTCACAAAGAGTCAGACACAAGTGGAGATACTCAACAATAGCTTTTTGACTTAGCATTGGAAATTTTTAAAGGTTCTTAAGTCTTAGTTAAGTACTATGGTCTTTTGAGTGATAGAATGTGGGGAAGCCATAATGAATTTTCTATTGTCAGCTCTCTTCATACCCATCTTTTTGTTTGTACTAGCAGATAATAATAATAACTTGTACTTAATATTCCACTTTAAATTTTGTAAATTACTTCATATATACGATATTGAAGAAGGGACTCCTGAGAGTCTAAAAATCCTTGAAGGAGAAAATCTCCTTCAACTCTGCTTCAGTGAGGGACCCTGCCCAAAAGAAAGCAAACAAAGACAGTTTCATTGTTATCTAGCAAAAGGAATTCCAATCCTATTGAATTGAAGAAACTCATTGAATTCCAGCTCAAGATGAAACCCAACTTGGGACTCCACCCACGATCCCCCTTCAGCTGGCAGCCAAACTAAAATCCTCTTTGCAGAGGTTCCAAACATGCCTTGCTATGCCATGCTAGGTTATGTCATGGAAACCTCTGCCTGCTGGAATAATATTCTTTTCCAGTGTTACCCTCTCTTTATCCTCAACTATTTCCCTAACGAGACCTTATGCCTCTGTCAGGATTTCTAACCCTACTTCCCAATCCCCATAATAAACCTCTTTTATCAATCTAGATTTTCAGGTCTGTAAAATTCTTTACAGAGAATCTCTGCGCCACCAGAAGGGAGTTTCCCAAAACTCCCTACCCGAATCCCAAGGGGGTGCTGGGGAGCCAAACTTCTCCATTTGGTTCCCTGAACCCTGAACCTGCCACTAGACCTTATCATTTAACAACCTGACCACCAGAAACCCTAATCTCCTTTTGGTTCCCTAAATCCAGACCTTATCATTTGGTTCCCCACTAAAGGGAACCCCAAAACCTAAACCTTATCAATATCATTAGCAACCTCACAAAACTTTGTGAGCTTTGAATATATTTGGATATTTGGAAATATTCATTCCCATTTTGCAGATGAGGAAATGAAGACTCAAGGAAGTTAGTTGATTTGAAATTAGGAAGGATTTGAGGCAGAATTTGAATGTAGGTTTTCTTGACTCTTCCTGATAGTATACTCTAGCCAATCCATATAGCACCAGATCTCTCAAAATAAGACACTGTGAACTGTCCATTTTCTTCTAAACAAACAAGCAAACTAAAAGACTCTTACACAATATACACACACACTCATGCACACACACACACACACACATTAGGCAAATGTCTACATACCTGTATCCACAAAAATGAAATCTCTGAGTGAATTTTCACTTTCCTCATAAGCATCACTAATCACTAATGTCCTCATTACACTGCCAGTATTACTATTTCTGAATATGCTGCAGTCAGAATTTCCATAATATAAAGTTGGTGACATAGTTTTGTTCTTATCTCTGAGATGATATATTTTAAGTGTGCTTTAATTTAATTTATTGACTTACATTTCTAGATCTGACTTCTGACATTGCTAGGCTGACATTGGACAAGTCACCAATCTCATAAGTCCTCAGTTTCCTCATTGGAAAACAAAGGTTTGGACTATAATTGAGTCTTGGAGTCCTTTACAATTCTAGGTCCATGATTCCATGACCTTTATGAGGCTGTTTTCCTCATCTATAAAATAGAGGAGTTTGACTACTGACTTCTGAGACCTGCTGTATTTTACCTCCTTTTATAAGCTGTTAGAAAGAGTTTTAGAAATAGCTCAGGGATGTTCTGTGTGTGGGGGGGACCTGAAGGCCAGTTGAGCTGAACCCTTACTGCCATGAAGCTGGTCATCGAGGTGCTCATTTGGGTTTTGTTTTATTTTGGGAGGAAGATAAACTCATGAGAGTTGACCACTGGACTGATAGCCCTCTGGAAGAATGACTTTGTCATAGAAAAAATCCTTTCATGAGGGTCTCATTTTACAGAATAAAGCAGTCATTGGTTTAGTTTCAAGTGCCAGCAATTCCTCCTGTTCTTGTTTCTTCCTCTGTGTATATGTGTGTATGTTTGTGTGTAAAGAGAGAATAGAACAAAAAAAAACAACAGAAGACTTTCTAGCTTTGAACTATATAATCTTATTTTCCTATTTTCTATCACAAAGGACCCATAACTCAAACCTCCAAATTTTCTTTGTTCATTGGCTATTAGTATTTATCTACCTGTAAATAATACCTTCTTTGCCCATATATTTCCATACCATGATGGGGAAATTTCCTGAGAACCACACCAACCAGTAAATCCAACCTTGCCTTTTTCTGCTGAAAAAACAGCATGTAACTGTTGGTGCTTGATTGAGTTGCTGAAGCTACTGCCTACAGGACTGTGTGTACGTGTTGCTGAGAAGACAGAGAGACATTTGGATTGTACTTCTAGAACTGACATTTCTTTTATATCTGTCTAGTTATACCTATGAGGTGTCCCCAGTGTTTCTGTTAGTGGAAGAAGCTGTTCTGAAGAAGATGATCGAATTCATTGGCTGGAAAGAAGGGGATGGCATTTTTAACCCAGGTAAGAGATAAGGGTTTTTGCCTTTTTTCCTTTCCCGACATTTTAAGAATACATCACTCCCATCTTTTACATTAAAAACAAAATTTCATGTACTGGGCATTGATGCAAAACACTGAATGTTAATGATGCTGTTTGGCAAAGACTGATCTCATGGTTTTCCTGAAATTGACAGCTGTGTGTGCTTTCATGCATGTAGCCCCATGGAATGAAATCCATTCTGTCTTCTCAAGAGTTGTTGGTGATGCATCTCTCATCTTCAACTCTTGTATGGATGGACACATGAGGGAAAACCTATTTACAATGTGCCAAGTCCTGTGCTAAGTGATGAGGAGACAGGTACAAAAGTGAAGAGGTCATTTCTAACTGGAGGAGACAACACATAGAGACATTTGAATTTGGAAAATTACAGATGTAAGAAGTCAAGCTATAAGGGAGTGGATTGAAATATTCTTTCTAGGTTCAATCATTTGAAAAACGAGATTGAAGCAAAAGGGAGAAGAGATGGCTGGGAGAAGCCTGTCTGGAAATAGCTCAGATAAAGTTGCCCATGTGAGACACTCATCAGTCAGGATATGAGGTTCATATTTTAAATATCTAACACACTGTGTGATTCTGGTAAGTGACAAATTCTCTGAACCTGAGGTAGCTCCCTAGGGAAAGGAAAAGCTGGGATTCAAAACACATAGATGGCTAGGAGCACTGCTTGCAGTCAGGAATCTGAATTCAAATCTGGCTTCAGATACTAGCAGTATGATTGGTCAAGTCAATTAAATTGACACCAATTAGGTCCCTAAATGTAATGTTCTTCTCTAAAATATAATGTTCTCAGGGAGCAGGTTTCTTGGGGGGCTTCTGGGAGCAGCCTTAGTTTCAGTTCAGTGTAATCACCCTGAATACAGCCAGGAATTAAAGTCCAAATCATTTATTGTTTCCTCCAAAGTCTTGTCTCCTTCACTTGGGGCTTGGCTAGTTTTCTTAGAGGCTTATCTCTCTCCTTGGTTCCGAGGGCTCCTGCCGCTAGTCCTTTGCCTCTGCCCGCTTCAGCCTCCAGCCAGAACAAAGGTAGAAGATGGGATGAATCTGTCTCCTCCTCTGAGAGCTTCTAGTGGGCTTCTCCTTTCTGGCCTGACAGCTCCTCCTTATATGTTCCACACTGAGTACACACCAATCATTATATCACTAGGAAACCATTATTTGTTGTAGGATTAAATCAATGCTAAACTAGATTTAACCATTGTCGCCTCAATTCCATTTACTTAGCACCTTGTTTCGAGTTCTGGCCCATAACACCTAAAGAACCATATGAGAAAGATAGAATGAGTATTATTATCACTACTTTACAAATGAGGCCACTAATAGAAGCAGTGTATTGATTGAACCTTTAGTCTTGAGTTAAAATCTGTTCAACTCCTACTTAAAAAACACTGACTCTTATAAATCTTTTACCTGATGAGTAGCCCAGGCAATTTTCTCACACTAATAGTTGTTGTATTATTGGAAAAAAACTTCCCCACCAAGAGTCTACTCTCTCCATGAAATCACTGAGTTTTTTTTTTAAGTGGATATTTACTTTATCAATCTATATTGTATACATATACATGTATATAAATACAATGGAAGAGAGACTCATCCATTGAGACTCTGACTCATCCATTCACTAAGTTTACATGCACTGCATAGAAATGAGTCTGTTTGCAAATGGATTAGGTAAAGAAATGTTTTTTTGACTAAACAAGAAATAAGGAGCATTATAGAGATTATTTTAATTATATTAATGGATTTTTTTGGACAAATAAAAGCAATGCAATCAAGATTGGAAAGAAAGCAGAAAAGAGTAAAATGCAGAGAAATAAGTCAAATTTATATGAATGCAAGTCATTCTCCAATTGGTAAATTGTCAAAGACAGGTCATTTTTTGGGATAAAGAAATCAAAGCTACCTATGGTCATATAAAATGTTCTAAGTCACCATGAATTAGAGAATGCAAATTAAAATGACTCTGAGGTCCTACCTCATACCTATCAGCTTGACTAAGATGACAAAAAATGATAAATATTGGAGGGCATATGGGTAAAACAGGACACTATTGTACTGTTAGAGTTGTGAACTGGTCTAGTCATTTTGAGAGCAAATTTGGAACTATAGCCAAAGGGGCTATAAATTTATACATATATTTCGATCCAGCAAGAAAAACTACTAGGTCTTTATCCCAAAGAGATCTCCCCAAACTGGGAAAAATATTTATTGTAACTATTTTTTTGTGATGGAAAAGAATCAGAAATTGAGGGAATGGCCTCAGTTGGGATCGATTGGGAAATGATTGAACAAGTTGTGGTGTATGATTGTAATGGAATACTATTGTGCTATAAGAAATGATGAGCAGAATGGATTCTGAAAAACTTGCTAAGACTTAACATGAACTTATGTGAAGTGAAATGAGCAGAACCAGGAGAACATTGTGCACAATAACAGCAGTATTGTATGGATGATCATCTGTAACCGATTTAGCCATTCCCAGCAATAAAATGATCTAAGATGATTGCAAAGTACTGATGATGAAATAAAAAGTTTTTCCAACTCCAGAGAAAGAAAAACAGAGTTTGAATGCAGACAGAAGCATACTTCTGTTTTACTTCCTTTATTTTTCTTTTTGGTATGTTTTCTTTCACAATATGACTAATATGGAATTATATTTTGCATGACCTCACATGTATAACCTATATTAAATTGTTTGTCTTCTCAATGAGGGAGAAAAAGAGAAAGAGGGGTAGACAATTTGGAACTCAAATTTTCAAAAATGAATGTTAAAAACATTTACAAGTGATTGGACACAATATTTAAAAAAGAAAAGGGTTTGCACCATACAAGGGAAACTTTTCAGAGGTCAAGAAAACTTTGGAGTGAGGAGGCAATACTTCGTTACCTCTGTTGTTGGCCATTAAAATGACAATTAAGTGGAGAATTTGTAGCCTGTAGAGAACCTAGGTCCTAAGCCAGGTCTCTTGGGACCCTGGCTACAATCCTCTTAAATGATAATTCATGGGGTTATTTCCAAGGTGAAAATGTGCTGGCAGCTAAAAAGCTGGATGTCAGGAAAGATGCTTCAAAGATGTCTTTTCACTTTGTTTCAACAGGTGGCTCTGTGTCCAATATGTACGCCATGAATTTGGCAAGATACAAATACTATCCTGAGATTAAGGAAAAGGGACTCTTTGGGTTGCCCAGACTAGTTCTTTTCACATCATCAGAGGTAAAGTAATTGCTTTGAGACCAAGACTATTTTTTAAAAGTCTGATTCAGTAGTGTTGGTTGATTTTAATGCTATATGATTATTGTTAATACTATTGACTTTATATAATAATGTTATACTATATTGCTCTATATACTATATGATTTATTGTAGCTGTGTGTTAATAACTGATGACCAAAATAACAAGAGGTGATAGAATCACTCTTTCTATCAACATGAGGTATAGAAAGAATTTTAATAGTTAACTCAATCCCTTCTCCCAAAAAACCCTGAATTTGCATGGGTACCACACACACACACAAACACACACACACACACACACACACACACACTTATGAATGCTGTGCATCACCTTTATTTGAAGTGTTCTAATCTATAAAATTCTCTTTCAAGAAAAGGAAAAATTTAATTTAAAAGATAGCACATTCTCTCTCAGGGCAGTGTCTTCCTTAAGCATCTTATTAATGGGATTTCAGATGACTGAGGTTAGAATTTGTGGTGACACATTCAGGCTGTGCTGCTCATCTTCCCAGGTTCCCTTGGGGATTAATAGACTCTGTAGCAAATACAAATGGCAGCACCTGTCTGATGTGGACAACTCTGATTTTGAGCTTAAGCCCTTCTCCAGAGAATTGGAATGAAAATAATCCAATTATTAGGAAGGATGTGTACTCATCCATCCACTCAATGTGTATTTATTAAATATCCTCTGTATGCTAGGTAATGGAAATTCAAAAATGAACCCAAAAGAGGGCTTGCCTTCAATGAACTTATATTCTATTGGGAAGGAAAACAATGTAAACACAGCTAGATAAATACAAATTTAAAAAACAATAAATACAGGGTGATTTTTCCATGGGAAGGCATGTTTATAGCTAGTAAGGGAATAAAAAGTGAAACTTGAGCTGAGTCTTTAAGGAATATAGAGCTTCTTTTTAATAGAGTTGAGGAAGGAGAGCATTCTAGGTCTATGGGACAGCCTGCAAAAGTATAGAGGTGGGAAATTAAATGTTGTGTAGGAACAGCAAATGGAGCAATTTGATTGACATACACTGTGTGTCCAAGAAAAAAAAAAAAAAACTATGCAATAGGCAATAAGTAGACCGAAGTCTGATTATGAAGGACTTTAATTGCCATACAGAGCAGATTGTCATCCTAGAAGCCAGAGGAAGCCCCAAGAGTTTCTTGAACAGAGTAATGAGTAATGAGATACGAGCCTTTAAAAATAGCAGTTTGGCAGCTATGGCAATTATATGAAGATGGATCAGAGAAGGGAGAAACCATAGGCAGAAATATAAATTAGGAAGCTATTACAATGACAGACAAGAGAAGCTGAAAGTCTAGACTAAGATGGTGTGAGTGGAGAGAAGACAATGGACAGGAGTGGTATGAAAATAGTAATGACAAGATTTTAAAAAGAGAATAGATGTAGATGTGGGAGTGAGTGAAGAGTCAGAGATTGCTCCTAAATTGTGAACTTGGGAGATTGGAAAGATAATGATGCCTTCAACAGAAACAGAAGCTAGGAAGAGGTGAGAGCTTGAGAATAAAGATAACGAGTTCTATTTTTTACATTTTGAATTTAATATATCCAATAGACACCTGAAGATGAGACTCAGAGCTTTGGTAAGATTAGGGCTGGATATATATTACAGATCTAGGAGATATCTGCCTAGAAATAATGGTTGAAGTATTGAGAGCTGAATAGATTCCTGAAAGAAAAAAGAAGAGGGCCCAGGTTAAACCCAGGTTTAACCCATCCTTAGAAAGCAGGATATGGATGTCAATCCAAAAAAAAAGAGACTGAGATTGAGTAGCAGGGCAGGAAGGAGGAAAGCAAGAAGAGAATCTACAGAGAAAACCCAGGAAGTAGAGAGTTCTTAGGAAGAGGGGATGGCCAACAGTAACAAAAAAGATGAAGATTAAAGGGGGCTAGCAGAATTGGCAATTACAAGATCACTCTTAATCAAGTTCCTCACCTCCCATGACCTTCACTTTCCCTCTGTTTCAGTCATGTCCAAGGGATGGTTATCACTTTGATCTTGCTATCACCCATAAATGTTCCACTGGCACTTTGGAGAATGTAGTTCCAATTAACTAATGTTGGAAACCAGATTGCAAGAGCGTGAGATGTAAATAAGAGAAGAAGAGCTAGAAATAATGAGACAGCTCTATCCTTGAAATTTGGCATGAAATGGAGAGGAGTTATAGCCTGAGGAGATAAGTACCATCAGATGAGACTTTAAAAAAAAATGGTTACTTGGGCACATTTATACATGAAAGGGAAGGAGGACAAACTAAAAATTAGAGAGAGGAGGGAATGAGTAGAGGGGGAAGTTGCTAGAAAAAGTAAGAGGGGACAATATCAAGGACATGAGGGAAAAGACTATCTCTTCATAAAACATAAGAAGAAAGATGAGAGAATGATAGAGAATCTCTTTTTTAGATGAAGAAAAGCTGTAGAGAATGAGTTCATGACAAATGGCCCGTTTTTAGTCAGTGAGATATCAAGTAAGATTTTCTGCTATAAAAATAGGAGAGAATGGTTTGGAAATGTCAAGAAAGGAAGAGTAGATTTGGAGCAGTCACTGTGGGTGAGAGTCAATTAGGGAGGAATACAAGGATTATCTTGCTACAGTGAAGGTTCAAGTAAAATTTAAAAAAAGATAAATTTATAGTGGGCCCAGAGTCAGTATGGTTATGGAACTTATTCCAACACCATTGAGTAGCACCCAAGTAAGAGCAGAAAAGATGGATGGGGGGAGTAACTTCAAGTTTGGCCAAGCATCAGTGCTGATTAGATAAGGTGGCAAGAGATTTGAGTAGAGAAGACAGTGTATAATTGAACTGATTTAACAATGGAATCAAGATGGGGAGGGAAGGAAAATAAAGTCAGGGAAGGGATGATGGTCTTAGAGAAGGCTGAGGAATGGAGTAAATAGGTGTCACGATAATAAAGATAATAAATAAGTGAGCTTTGGAGGAGTGAGACTTAGAGGAACTATAGAAGCATAGAGAGGTTATGTTTAGAGGAATTTCAGAATCTTGAACCTGAAAGTGAAACACTTATGTCAAGATCAAAGGATGACCATCTCTATATGTGGCTGAAGTGGAGTGAAGGTGAAGGTCATGGGAAATGAGGAACTTGGTGAACTGAAGATCCAGGTTATTTGAGCATAGACTCATAGGGCCATTGCTTTAAACCTAGAAGAAGGCATAGAGGACATCTATTACAACCCATTCATTTTTTGGATGAGAAACTGAGGCCAGGAGAGGTTAAATAACTTGTCAGTATCTAAAGTGGGATTCAAACCCAGGTCTTATGGATGCAAATGCCACCTTGCCTTTCTTGACATGACACCAATATGCATATTGAAGTGCTTAAGTATAAGGGCAGTGGTTGGAGTAGAGAGGAAGACCATGAACCAAGCTCTGCAGTTTTTGCGAAAGAAAGGATGGTGACCTTGGGACTGGTTTGTAATTACTGCCAGAAACTAGATTGGGTGATCTATCTGGGTGGAGTGACTTAGAGGAAGAAAAATGGATGATAACTAATGACATGGAGTTCTGGAGGCGTTATAGTTGAAAGGCCTGGGTTCAAATTTTTCCTGTTCTCTTTCTCTGTGTGACCTTAAACAAATCACTAATCTTCCCCAGTCTCAGTTTCCTCATCTGTAGAAATGAGGGGGTTGAGCTGGGTCAAGGATTTTTATGCGTCATGGACTCCTTTTTGGAAGTCTGATGCAACCTATGAACCCCTTCCCAGAATAATATTTTTAATACATAGTATTACAAAGGAAACAAATTATACTGAAATAGCTTTGAAAATATTTTTAAAAACTCATTCCTCCAAAATAAACCTTGGAAGAGAGAATCTTCCAACTTTGGATTCTGTGATATTAAGAGGGGAAAACTTTGCCTGGGATGACTAAAGCTTAGTCTCTCCCAGAGAAAGGGGGACTGATTTCTTAAAATTCTCTTCTACTCTCTCCTATGGAATTTTTTCTTGCCTTTGTTTTTCTTCCTGACCCAGCCCCCCTTGTGAAGGTTATCTAGGTCATGGTCAAGTAAATGAAGAAAATAGTAACCCAACAACTTAAACTCACTCTAAAGGCCACTTTATCATCTCTCTCAGTTATTTTCTTTTATAACCAAAAACTACTTTGGAAAAGGAGAAGTTGCCCAATAGGAGATTACCACTAAGAACCAGCTCTCTCAGCTTGATCTCCTGAGAAGATTCTGACCTTTGCTTTTGGTTAGTTCCATGCCATATAAGGAAGGGCAAAGGAGAGCTTAGAGCAGCTGCTCACTAGACCACTTGGCCTGGGTTTCTGAAATTGGTTTTAGATTGCAATAAGGGCTTCTCCATGGGGTCTTCCTTCAGTGACAAAACAAAGAAAATATAAGTTGCTTCCCAAGAAGATGCACATAGAAACTTGGTGTATTTGAACGAAGATGCTCCTCTTTCCTTTAGATTTTTTCTCAGGAGTCTTTCCCCTTTCTAATAACCATGTTCTCCCCTAATTGGTGGACTGGGGCAAGATCAGAATCAAGAGCAACTAGCAAAATCTTTAAAATAAGAATTCTTAGCCAAAGGTCCCTTGACCTCCAAGGTATCTATGGATAGATTTGAGAGGATCCTTGTACTTGGATAGAAACAAACACATTTTTATTTTCTCTTACCTCAAATTGAAATTGTAACATTTCCTTCAGCAACAAACATTTTTTCTAAGAAAGAGTCATTTGGTTTCATCAGTCTGCGAAAGGAAGTCCATGACACCAAAAAGGTTAAGAATCTGTTTCAGCATTTGGACAGGTGTTTTCAAATTTGAGAAAGCCATCCTAAGTGGGATATATGCTAATGGCTGAGCTTTATTCCCTTTCCCTTTCTATTCTTCATTGTATTTAAACCTTGCCTAAGCTCTCCTAGAAATATAACTCTAGAAAAGGAAAGACAACTCCATTGAAAGGGAGAATAAAGGATATGCCTGGGAAAGCTCAGGGACAAAGGTGGTGCTAGTAAGTTTCAACAGAGTGAAAGGAAATTGGAGCACTACGCCATTATGAAACATGGCTAACTGACTTTTGTATCTCAAGAGAAGACTAAATGCAAAGAAAGGCAGAAAAGGGGCTTTGTTCCTCTTGCTAGCAGGAGAGAGTCAGAAAACAGAGAGGTAATAGACCCAGTTTTCTCAAGAATGTCATTTTGAGAGAACAGCTTTGAAAATTGGTTATTTTATTATTATTTTAATATGTTTATTTTCTCATTTAGAATTATAATTAGGAACTCAGGTAAACCTGTATTGTTTTTAGGGAAAATGACATAGGATTTGGGAGAGCAAGAATGAAATCTCTTGGCATATACAAAACTGAGCGAGATCTCATATTACTGTCCCTTGATTCTTATGAGAAGGTGACTCAAGGGAGGAGACCTGAAAGGCAAGATTAGGGAAAACTCTCTTGGGTAACCATCTTTGTCATGTGCCCTGATGTTGCTTGTGATCTGAGCTGTGCCCTTTGTAAGAAAGGGATCTTTAGACACAGCAGCATGATGCAAGAGACAGGGGACAGTCTGTCTTCGATAGATGACAAAAATCTGGTGTATGGGTCACCGTCCGTGCAGTAGCATAAAACCTGATCCTTCCCATATCTCAGGAGGTGAGAGGGGAAGATGACAATCTAGGAACAGAACCTTGAGAATGAGGAGGTAGAATCAGATGTAGTTTAGAGCCAGAGGACTGTCTTGAGAAACAATGTCTCCCCCATGTTGATACCTGTGGGCCAAATCTCAGTTCTCCCACTGAGTTGAAACTCTGTTCCCTTTTCTTCCTCAACAAAATGTATTCAGGCTAAAAATTTCACTTTGGTCCACTCATCCTTCTCACTATTACAGTTATCACCCATTTGGCCACATAAACTCACACTTGGCTACCCTGATGGAGCCCAAGAATTGCTAAATTCCAGGAGAACCAGATAGTAAAGAAAGGAGGAGCATGAGTGGGTCTATTCAATCAACTCAAGCCCTCCGATAGAGAAGGTTTTCAACTTCCCCTATTATTTTCCATGATCCTGCATTGTGGGCTGGTACTTATTGGGTCAGTTTGCTATTTTCCACACTGCTACTTTCCTAACTGGGTCAACAGGCAACCTGAGACTTTGTGGGATTGAAATCATACAGTCAGTTATGTTCTGAAACTCTTTCTAAGAGGAACTTTTCAGTCAACAACATCAGCTGTATGAATCAGGAGGGCTCAAGGGCATAGAGATAACAGCTTAACTGTCCCTGTCCCAAGAAGTTTCCCTTCTTTAAACAGGCACAAAACGGAAATGAGGCAATTTGGGTAGAAAGCACTGGCAGCTGGGGGATGAGAGGGCACTGAGGGAAAGCTTCATTAAGAAGATGCCGTTAATGCTGAGCCTTGAAGGCAAATGGATGTTTTCTTCAGTGATGGAGGTTAGGGAAGAGAATTCCATGCATGAAAACAACCCATGTAAAGGTCTAGAGATGGGAGATGTAGTATAGTATAAGGAATGCTTTTATATTTATTTAAATGTGAACATTTTGCTCCTTTACCATTACCTCTTAGAATGGAAGACTAAAAAGCAGCCATTCTTTTATTTTGCCTTTGTATGTCTAGTTCTTTACATGTAGTAAGTGCTTGGACTGAAATTCATTCCATTTTATAGATAAGGAAACTGAGGTCCAGAGAGGGGAAGTAACTTTCTTGAGATAAAGAAAACTGGACAATAGCAGAGTTGCCAACTCTTGGCTGCCCTTGAAGACCATTTTCATGACACCGTAGTATCACCTAGAAATGGTAACTTCTCAGTTAGATCCTTTCCTTCTCTTTGTACAGCACTGCCTGGTCTAGGAGAAAATGTTGGCCCCCTTCATTGATCTTGTATCTGGACAACCATTGAGAAGTCCCTTCTTCTCAGGGCCTCAGTTTCCTCATCTGTAAGATGAAATGGTAGAACAAGGTGATGTCTGAGGTCTATTCTACCTCTAAATCTAAGCTCTTAAGGTGTGGTATTGATCAATAATCATTAAAACATTTATTAAGGCAGAATCAGCCTATGCTTTGAAATCTTCCCTAGCTACAATTACACTTGGAGATTCCATTGAGCTATTGATAATGATCCAAAGGTGATTCAGATTGCATAATTTAGTTGACATGTAAAGTGATATCACGTGTCCAGGTTTATCAAGATCCAAAGCTTGCTTAGCTTTGAGAAGTCACCAAGACTTTACATGCAAAGGCGCATTAACTCTACTCTGATCAGGCCCCATAACTTTAGAAAAGATTTAAAGTCTTGGGATGTCCAGAAGGGAGTCAAAGGACTGGAGAAAGGGTGAAGACTGATTGAAAGTCTTGAGGATATACAACCTATAGAAGAAAATATCAAAGTCATTGGCTTCAAATTTGGAGGATTAACACGGGGAAGAATCTTCTGGCATAGAGGGTCTGCACAAAAATCCTTCTCTCCTCTTTTAGTAGACCCTCTCCTTGGGCAGAAATGCTTATGTGAGGAACCAATGGAGAGAAACTCCAAGAGACAGATGTAGGTTTTCTGGAAGGAAGAACTTCTTAACTATTAGGTCTCTATTGACATATGGCATGGGCTGCCTTGGGAGATCATAGATTCACTAGGGATCATCAAGCAAAGGCTAGATGGCTAATTTTTGGAAGTGGAGAGAGGATTTCTTTATAGATCTATGTTAAACACTTAAGAGTCTATTGCTTATATCAGGGGTCCTCAAACTACGGCCTGCTGGCCAGATGCGGTAGTTGGGGATGTTTATCCCCTTCACCCAGGGCTATGAAGTTTCTTTATTTAAAGGCCCAAAAAACAAAAGTTTTTGTTTTTACTATAGTCCAGCCCTCCAACAGTCTGAGGGACAGTGAACTGGCCCCCTATTTAAAAAGTTGGAGGACCCCTGGAGGGTCAGAGAAGGTGAGGGTATGGGGGAAAGGAAAGACAGCTGTCTTTAAGCATGTGAAGTGTTGTTATATGAGAGATTAACTATGTCTTGTTTGTCCCAGAGGGCAGATCTGGAAGTATTGGGAGAGACTGCAAAAAGAAAAATATAAGTTTGACACTGGAAAGACTTCCTAACAGGAGGAGTTAACCCCAAATGGAATGGAGATGCTGTTAAAGATAGTGGGTTCTTCCTCTCCCATCCTCCTAGATTCTATCTTCAGGACAGCAATTGATGAATTCATCAGATACTTCTCAGACCCTGACTATGGGCCAGATTCTATGCTAGATACCAGGAATGCAAAAATAAAAGTGGAATGACTTTTTTCTCAAGGAGCTTATAAGAAACACATACATATTCTCTCTCTCTCTCTCTCTCTGTCTTTCCTCTCTCTCTGTCTCATTCCCTTTCTCCATCTCTGTCTCTCTCTGTGTCTCTGTCTTCCTTTCTCCCTCCCTCCCTCCTTTCCTCCTTCCCTCTCGACTTCATCCCTTCCCACATACAACACACATATATGTGTACACATGTGCTCATTTATGTATGTATTGTGTACTTATAAACATGTGATTTCTGTCTATACATGTGTGTCTATATTAAATGTGTGTATATTTATACAAAGAAAGATAGTTATTGGAGAGAAGGCTCTAGCAGTGGAGGTCATGAGTTTGAGAGCATTTTTTCTCCTTGCCTTTCCTAAAATGGAGCACTCAGAACTATATACTGGGTTCTGGATAGAGCAGAGTTAATACAACTCCGTAGAAAAGATACCTGGCATTTTTCTGAAGCAATTCAGTATTAGGGTCTAAAAATACCCCAAGGGAAAATATTGCTTTAGCTCTATAATATTGCTTCTAGCTCTATAGTGAAGGTCTTCAAGCAAAGAGGTGTGTCTCTGTGTATGTTTTTGTACCTATGTGTGTATAGACATATGTATATACATACATAGACATCCATGTTGGTCCCCGCTGGCATGTCACATTGAAAGGAAAGACCATTTTTTCTTCTTCTCTATGTCCTCAATACTTAGCATAATGTTTGGTACAGAGCACGCATGACTTTTGATCTTACTCATAAAAAAACTGATCTCAGCGAGTCCCCAAAAAGTGAGACCATGACCAAACATTAGACCCAAGACTTCCAACTCCAATTCCATCATTTATTTCACTCCTTCATGCTGCCCTTGGAGGATCAAATGAAATCATGAATGTGACAGGATTAGAAAAAAACCCAACATTATCTTCCTATGGAAGATTATTACAAATGAGAAAGTAGAGGCAGAACAGCCCAAGATCACTGAAGAAATGAGCCTTGCCTGGAATTCAGAATGACAAGCCTTTAGTTCAGTGCTCTCTCTTCTGGATTTTTCCATCTTTTTAAAGGAAGAATGAAAAGCTGTGAAGGGTCTTTGCATGTGTCCTAAAGAAAATTATGAAAGACAGGGGACAGAACTGGGACAAGTTTTTCCTTTTCTTTTTTGCTGGTACCAGGCGTGATCTTTTTGTCATTAAAAGCATTTTTTTGCAATTGCTTTCTCCAAACTTCAGCTTGTGTGTGTGTGTGTGTGTGTGTGTGTGTGTGTGTGAGAGAGAGAGAGAGAGAGAGAGAGAGAGAGAGAGAGAGAGAATATGTGTTTCTAAGCATAAGCCCAGCATGTCTGAAACATCTCTAAGGTTTCTTCTCCCCACTCCCACCCCCTTCCCAAGGCTTCTTTTCTTCTCTGCTTCTCTTCAGCTCTGCCCGTCCCATCTTTTATGTGTCCCCATACAGTTCACATTGACATCGCTGTCTATTCTGCCCTTGGGTACCGCTGCTCAGCCTCCGCTTCTGCCGACATTCGCATTCTGATTGCCACTTTAGTTATTCTGTGGGCTTGCTGGTTCCTGAGTCTGGAGTGGGCTGACATTTCCCAGTGGCCCCACAAGACTTTTCCGAGAGCCTAATAGGCAAATTCTGTGGTGTGGGCGAGTATTTATCACTCTGAAATCAATAGCTGTTGGTTGAGGGCCCAAACCTTGGGTGGGCAGCGGCTCCCCTGAGCTGGCTGTGCCTCTGACCGTGCACTGATACAGGTCGATGTCGTAGCAACTTAATTACTTTTCTTTGGACCTGGTTGTTTGTCAATGGGTATTCTGCTCTTGCAACAAGCGGAAATAAAGGCGGTTTACCGGCATATGTAGGATGGCTTCATCCTCCCCAATGGTGTTATTTCTACATTTGTTTTTGCAAAAGGAAATAAAAAAGTGCCAAAAGAAAAAAAAGTCTCTTGACAAAAAAAGAAGAAAAATAACCGCAGTCAAAGAAATACATCAAGCTGAGCATAGCAGGCATGAATAGACGCCTTCCTACTTGTGGATATGTTCGTTATTGTTGCTTAGAGAACAATAGCCAGGGTACCTGTAGATGCTTAGAATCATGAATCAGAAGACTCTTTAAAAATGATCTCCAAGTTTCATTTTAAACATTTATTAATTTTATTTTAATTATCCATATTCATTTTCCAACAGAACATGAACAGGCAAAGACTATTATTTTTTTTTCTTTTGCATCCCAGCAGTTAGTGTAGTGTGTGGTATAGAAGAGGTGCTTAATAAATGTCTGTTAAATTGAATTGAACTATATTCATGACCTAGAAAAGGAAATGACAACCCACTCCAATATCTTTGCCAAGAAAACCTCAAATGGAATCACAAAGAGTCAGCCATGACTGACATGATTGAATGACAACAGTATTAATAAAATGTGCCCAAAGTTCTATGGGGCAGCCATAGCAGACTTGGTCCTTTCTAATTTGCCAGTCTTTTCTCTATGACTCCTTTTTCTTGGTTTTATATGTTTTGTTTGTGTAACCTGCCTGTTGGTTGGCTACATCTAAGCATTTATACCTATGTTTTATATATAATCACATAGAATGTTTTACATAAAATATAGGGCAGATATGCTCTTTGCATCCCCACTCCTTCATTCAGTCTGTGCTAGGTAGCAGGAACATATTTATTGCTATTGTTACTTAGTAATAATACTAATGATGCTAGCTAGTATTAATAATGAGAGTAATGGCTAGCTCCATTGAAGGTGAAGACTATTATTCACTTCCTGCTCAAGAACTGATAGATCCACTTTGCAAAATGACACACACATTTTGGACTTGCTCAGTGAGAAAATTTGTTTTCCAGGTCTCTGTAAAATTGCTTCAGGAATCTGTAGAATTGCTTCAGGACTCTGTAGAATTGCTTCAACACTCTGGTTTTTCTTTCCTTTTTTTTTTTTTTTTTTTCTACTAAACAAGGTAGGAAGAGAGAATCATGGGAGGGAAAGAAAATAAATACTCCTTAACTGAAAAAAAAATGAAATTTCATTAAAATAACAGAAGCTAGAATTTTCATACTGCTTTAAGGCTCACAAAATACTTTACATGTAGCATCTCAGTTTATCAATACAAAAATTCTGTAGGCACTATTATTATTTCTATGTTATAGATGAGGAAAGTGAGACTGAAAGAAATTAAATAACTTGGTCAGGGTCACTCAGCAGGCAAGTATCTAAGATAAAATTCAAACTCATGTCTTCCAGACCCCAGATAGGGCATGTTTTCCACTATTGCCCCTTAGCTGTCTGAATCAGTGCTTTAATGACTGATTGAACCCCAGATCACAAGATTTTAAGAGCTTAGATTTAGAACTAGAAGGAACTTTAGGGATGAATTAGTCCTACCCTTTCATTTTACAGATGAGAAAACTGAGGCTCCAAGACATAGTGTCTTCCTAAAGGTTGCTCAGATACTAAGTGGCAGAACTAAGGTGTGAACCCATATCCCTTAATGCATAGCCCAGCACTCTTTCCACTGAATTAAGCAGCTGCTCTGTTAGAACATTTGAGGTACTGAACATGCAGGTTCTTTTCTCTAGGGCCAGCAGTTTTTCCAGTGCTGAATGTAAGCATCTTAAGAAAATTGGACTCTTCTCTTTGCTCAGGGAATAAAAAAGGTGGGGGGACGGTTTCAAAGATCACACCATGAATCCTATTAAGGAATCAACATAGTATTGTTTTCTTAGTTTGCTGACTCAGTTTCCCATTTGTCTCCTGTTTCCCCACAAATCCAGTGCCATTACTCCATGAAGAAGGCAGCATCTTTCCTTGGAATCGGTACGCAGAATATTTACTTTGTGGAGACAGACTCAAGGTATTGGGAAAGTATTCGTAGGAGGGAGGGAAAGAATCGGTGCCTCTGAAAGGCATTAGTGATGGGGAGTGATCTAGGGAAACAATAACTGAAAGTCTTAAATCTGTGTCCCTTAGAGGTAAGATGATACCTGAGGAACTGGAGAAACAAGTCCAACGAGCCAGGAAAGAGGTGAGAGGGAGAAAGTGTGTGTGTGTGTGTGTGTGTGTGTGTGTGTGTGTGTGTGTGAGAGAGAGAGAGAGAGAGAGAGAGAGAAATGAATGTGATTATATATGCTTGTAGTAGGGTATGTGTGAGAGAAAGAAAGCAGGAGAGTATCAAGGATATCAGCATGGATGAATTCACAGAGCACCTCTTCCTGCCAGAGAAAGAGGGCAGAGTGGGGAAATTAAACTAGGGATGCTCATATCCAGATGTTCTATTTACAGGTGTATCAGGCTGGCTCTCCATATTCTGTGGAGCTGTCCAGATGTTCCAGCTATGACAATTAAAAAAAACACAAACTAAAAACAAACATTGACCTCCTCATTCTCTGTGTCCTTGCCTAGTGCTAAGCCATGAGGACAAGTATTGCTGCCCTGTGTTCTACCTCTCCTGCCTCCAAGAGTCCTGCTGCCTAAACCCAAACCAAATGTGCCCTCTCTCTGGGCTCTTTTGAAGGAAATTGAGCTTATTTGACCAATCCCCTAGTCTCATAGGCTGCACTGGTTTCCCCAGCAGAACCAAACATCATTAATCACCTGACATCCAAGGATGGGCTGTAGGTTTAGGATCCTAACCTTTCCTTCAGGGTCCCTTTTCAACCTGGTAAATTTTCCCTTTCCCACATTTGGGCAGTAAAGCCCTTGTCTGGGCAGCCATCGGTCAGGATGGCCATAGACCCGACTTCTGGGTGCAGCCCTAGTTCCTAATACCAGCCAACTCTCCCTGCTGAGCGCCATCTTGGACCAAGAACCACCCTCAAGACTTACAGCAGTGTAAAAGCAGGCATCCTGCTTACCTTCTGCCCCAAACCCCACTGCAAGTGGAGCTGCAGAACCTCTCTCAGATGACTTATCAACAGGTAGGCAAAAAGGATATGGGCAAAAGTCAGGCGGGACAGCTGAGAAAAATACCATGGTCTTTAGTGGGCAGAACAGCCCACTAGCCCATCCTGGACCAATAGGTCTAAAAAAAAAATGGGTCCTTCCTTAGTTGTTCTAATGAGCTATGTTTTTAAGAAAATCCTGTGTCAGTGGGTTGTGTTTTGACAAAATCTGTTTGGTTGGAATGGATAGAATTTTTAAAAATTTACTTGAACAACAACAACAAAAAAAAAACCCTTATTTTTATTTCATCTTTGGGCTGGAGATATGCATCCTCTGATCTTCATTTATGCTGTTTATTTTTAAAACTCGAATGACAAGTGGATTTGAAAGTCGCCTGATGATACCCCCCTTGAATATCAAAAGTTCTTTTCATCTTGAGTGAAATGCTAGTTTTCCATTTGAGAGGCAGGCGTTACTCTGTGAATCACAGCCTTCCTTAGAGAATTCTTCAAAATGAATAATAGACTTAACAGCTGCTATTATACTAATGCAAAGCATCTTATGTAGATTATTTCACTGGAGCCTCAAAAACCTTTTGAGGTAAATGTATCCACTTTCCCCATTTTACAGATAGGAAAATTGAGCTTCTGAACTGCTAATTCACTTGTTTGGGTCACGTTGCTAGTAAGTGATGCAGAATTCCAATCCACAATCTACCCCCTTGTCCCTTCCAGCCCAACTCCATCTCCATGATCCCTTTTATTATTATTTTTTCTTTTTTTCTTTTAAATTTTATTTTTTATTATAACTTTTTATATACAAAACATATGCATGGGTAATTTTTCAACATCGACCCTTGCAAAACCTTCTGTTCCAACTTTTCCCCTCCTTACTCCCCCCATTCCCTCCCCTAGATGGCAGGTAGTCCCATTTATGTTAAAAATGTTAAAATATGTGTTAAATAAAATATATGTATACATATTTATACAATTATCTTGTTGCACGAGAAAGATCAGATTTAGAAAGAGGGTAAAAATAACCTGAGAAGAAAAAAAACAAAAATGTAAGCAGACATTAAGAGAAAGTGTGGAAATGTTATATTGTGGTCCATGCTCATTTCCCACTGTTCTTTCTCTGGGTATAGCTGGTTCTGTTCATTACAGATCAATTGGAACTAATTTGGATCCTCTCATTGTCGAAGAGAGCCACGTCCATCAGAAATGATCATCATGTAGTATTGTTGTTGAAGTACATAATGATCTCCAGGTTCTGCTCATTCTCAGAATCATTCTTAATTTTTACCTTTCCCTCACTCACTCTCATATCCAGTCTTTTGCTGAGTTTTATCATACTACTGTCAAAATATCCTTTTTTAACCACCACTTATCTCCCACTGAACCACCTTCTACCTTAAACCAGAGCCTCACTACCTCTCACCTAGACTGTTGAAATAACCTCCTAATTGGTCTCCTTGCTTCTTATCTTCCTTTCCTAAAATCCATCTTGCACACATATACTAAATTGATATTCCCAAAACACAGGTCAGGGTACATCACTACCCAGAAATCTTCACTGACTTCCTGTTGCCTCTAGGATAAAATAAAATTTGTCCTGGAATTTAGAGTCTTCTACAATCCATGATCCCTTTTAATAAAGGCTCAGTCATGTCATCTAAGAGTTGATGGGATCAGATGATGTGAGTAGAAGAGGGGTGGTTTTTGTTCATTTATTTTTACTGAGTTAACAACACTGAACCCCCCAAAAATGGTTAAACTGTGTTTTAAGTTCAATGGATAGTAGGGAAATGCTCATCTGTTTTTTTTTTTCCTATTTACTTTTCTTTTCTGAGCACCCCTCTAACAAGAGTTTGCTCTGAGTAATTCTTTGACTAGGATCCTTTGGCTTTAGGCAGAAGTATTTCCTTTTCAGCCTTTGATTTACATCGTTCCAGGTGCAGAGAAGAGATTCCCTGGTACATCCCAACCCATTCAATCAGGATTTGAAAGATTTACTTCCTAGTTCTTCCAATTAGTTTGGACTTGGAGGTTTAAGCAAATCATTCATTTGTTAAAAAAAAAAAAAAAATCTCCCCCCCCCAATTACATGTTAAAACAATTTTTGAACTTTTGAAAAAAAGTTTTGAGTTTCAAATTCTACCCCTCTCTGGTCTCCCAGCTCCCTAAGATAGCCAGTAGTCCAATGTAGTTTATATCTGTGCAATCACCATTCATTCATTCATTGTAAGCATTTATTACATGGCTGCTAGGTTCCAGGCATTGTGGTAATTGCTGAGAAAACAAATTTAAAAGCAAACTAATCCTTACCCTCCAGGTTCTTACATTCTCTCAGTGGAAATCACACATATAAGTCAATTTTATATAAATATGTGTGTATACCTATTTGCGTGTGTGTGTGTGTGTGTATATATATATATATACACTATATATGTCAATTTTATATAAATATGTGTGTATACCTATTTGTGTGTGTGTGTATATATATATATATACTATATATGTCAATTTTATATAAATATGTGTGTATACCTATTTGTGTGTGTGTATATATATATATATATATATATACACTATATATGTCAATTTTATATAAATATGTATATATACCTATTTGTATATATATATATATATATATATATATATATATATACTATATAGCATATATAGTATATATGTGTATGGCCACATAGCACACACATGTATGTATGTATATGTGAATTGAGATGGGGAAATGGCATTAGCTATTGGAAGGATCAAGACCCCGCAGACTAGGTAGGACCTGAGCCAAAGCAAGGCAGCATCTTCCTTTGGGATTGGTGTGATCCAGAGAATTGCAGGAGAAAGGAGTCATACAATTTTCTGCTGACAGGGAGAACCAAACAAGCATCATTTCCCCACCACACCAAAGCGCAGAGAGAGATCATTTAAAACTCTTTCTGACTTTGGAGTCATCATTTTAGGCAGATCAACCTTTTTCTGGCCTTCATAAAATGAGGGTGCATCCAGTTGGCTTCCCCAAGCTCAGCCTCTTTGTAAAAACTATTTTGCTGTGACTGCAAATGATTAAAGAAGAAATCTTTTGGCAACTTCTAGAGAAAGGAGAGGAGGAATTCTCCGAGCCCATGCCTCCCCAGGGATTCCCTAATCGACAGGCTCATTGCTCTGCTGAATCATTATCTATTGATTGATTCCATTTGTCACAGCTGTCTCACACAGCTGTCAGGAACCCGTTTCTACCACATGTTTTCTTTAGCAGGTATGTGCTGCCTGCCACTCATGTTTTCATATTACTCTTAGATTTTCTTTGGTACATCCAGTCAGAAACGTGATTCAGAAGAGCTTTAAATGAGGTGTTCTGTTCTTTATAAAACCATCCTGCTAGGTGACATGGCGGATAGGGTGCTACGGCTTGAGTCCCGAAGAGGTAAATTCAAATCTGGCCTCAGACATGTACTAGCTTTGTGTCACTGGGCAAGTGATTTAACTCTGCTTGCCTCAGTTTCCTCATCTATAAAATGAGCTAGAGAAGGAATGACAAACCAGACCAGTATCTTTGCCAAGAAAACCCAAATGGGGTTCATAGAGTTCTTGATATCTGGACAACAACAATGACTTCCTGACTCTTGACCCAGTATTTTATCCATTGAGCTAGCTAAGTAATACCTCTGAAACCTTCCCTTCCTTAGTTCCACATTCTCCTTGAATTTCCTTCCTTTCGTTTTTCCATTCTTCTTTCTATACCTTGCAGTATTTGCTTCCTTTTGGAATCGTTGCCTAATCCAATGTTACTTTTTTGAGGACTTCCTGGCATCTCCTTCCTGTATGAGGAATAGAGGATTTGTGGATGACTGGCTGCCATTTTGGTGGATTCCAGAAGAAGGAGATAAATATTTCCTATCCCAATAATCTCACAGAAAATCTGACTAAGGATGAGAAAAACTCTAGTTGCTGCTTTCCTACTAGACTCCTATCAGTTTTAAGGAGATAAATAGGGAAGCATGGGGGACGGTCAAATCCATTCCACAGGAAGGAATAGGAGAACCCAGTGTTTCTCTTCCATTTGGTTTGAAGACTTAATTTCTTGACTTGTAGAAAGAGAATATGTAAAGGAATCATTAATAAAAATAGCAAGAAAAGGACTCAAAAGGATGATTCATTGTTAGGTAATGCCAGATTAGTAATTGTTATTCCTTTTAAGTTTCACTGATGACCAGATACCACATGGAGATGGAAAAGTCAGGTTTTTCAAAATTCCAAGTAAATTGAACATTTCAACTATTCAGCATTTATTACACACCAGTTGCATGTAGAACACTGTCTCAAGAGCTCGATGAAATAGAAATTTAAAAAAAGTCCTGATCCACATGAATTTTACAGTTTGATAAAAGGATAAAACACACACAAATAACTAAAATATAAAATAATATAGGGTAAATAAGAGTTTAACTTACTCAAGGTACTGTCATTATGTGTCACCGAACTCCTATACTCCTGATTCTGAAGCTAATTATCCATTACATCATAAATTGCTGAACATTTACTTTTTTATTTGTATTGGGAGAGTTTCCTTACATGGGGAATTTTCTACACCAATTAAATCACTAGTAGTCATGGAGGGGAAAACCTAGTGAAATTGTTAATTGTTAGTTATTAATTAAGTTAATTGAGGACAACATTTAGGGGGCATTTATAGCTTTGATATCTAGTATAAGATCTTGTAGTTTTTTTTAACCTGTGTTTTCATTGTTGTAGTGAGATCTGAGTGATGATGCACATTCTACCACTGCTATTCAGCCACTTTTCAACTTATTGCCATAGGGAGAGACCCAGAAGTATGGCAAAGTCAACTGACTTGACCAAAATCACATATTTGGTTTGTCAAAAACAGAATTTGAACCCATAACTTTCTGGCTCTGGGAGCAGCTCACTGTGCTCTACAGATCAAACTGTTTCTAACCTTGCATGTAGAAGGTGTTTAAATGTTTATTGAATTGAATTAAATAAGTAGATGAGAAAGAGAAGAGTTAGTATCAATGAAAGGAACTAGGGTAAGGCGTCCTGTATGAATGACGGGGGTTGAGATTTAAAGTCTTGGTTGGATATCATGAAATAGGAAGGATTGGAAAGGAAGTGGATGGCCCAAAAGATGTTGCCAAAAAATAAGTACAAAAATCATCAATTCTGCTGGGCCCTTTCTCTATTTGGCCATCAGGACATTATGTGACTATTCAAAAACATGTCATCCCTACAGTGTGTGGATCATGGTGACATTGATATACTTAGACATTTTGTTTTTTGTGTGACTTATTCACAGGGGGCTGCCCCATTTCTCGTCAGCGCCACGGCCGGGACAACTGTATTGGGGGCATTTGATCCTCTAGACGAAATAGCAGATATCTGCACCAGATACAACCTATGGCTCCATGTAGATGTAAGTTCCCTTACATATCCAAATACACCTAACTCTCAACTCTTTGGTTTGTTTTGCCAGAATTGTGTTTTCATTTTATGTAAAACAGATGAGTAAACTTTCAGCTATATTTACGTCTGAGTCTATTTCAAATAACTGGAAAGTAGATATGTAAATTATTTCAGAGTACAAAGAAGTCTCCCTGATTTGTTAGGCAGATGTTCTTTTAATCTTCCAAGGTCCAGGTCCCATTTGTACCTCCTACTCTGTTCTCTAAATGTGCAAATGGGAAGGCTGGATGGGGCAGTAGGAAAAAAAAAATTAAAAAAAAAAAAACCACCACCTGGATTCCAGTGCAATTTTTGCTATTAACTACATGAGTAGGTCACTTCATGTCCCAAGGCTTTTGTTTCTCTATCTGCAAAATATCCCCTAAAATATGATGATTCCAATATCCTGGAAAGGCAAAATAATCACATACTTTAATTAAAGACCTTTTCCTCTGGCCCTAACAAGGATAATTATTTGAAAGGAATAATTAATTTTCTTTATAGTCTTGTGGTTTTTCTATTGATTTTTTGAAAGTGTCCTAGAACTGCTTAGAAATCATTTTTCATTTTAATAAAAAAATTCTGAAAAGTCTATAAAGCAAAGGGTAAAAAGTTAAATTCATTTACTTAGGAGTAGCCATTGACTAATTTCCATAAAGATGGAAGGTTAATTGGTTTGATTCTACATGGGGAGAGGGAATACTTAACATTATTAGCTGTTTCCTTAGTGAACTTTCCTCTGTTAAATGAGTGACTAGATCCTATTTGCAGGTAGGAGGATGGCCAATAAATTTCGATTTTCTGGTTGAACATTCGATGAGCATGAATAAACATGGAGATTTTGTAATTTGGAAGATACTTGATCTTTTTTAAATGTAAAATTAATTGTATGATGATACCGAGAGCACGTTTGTGCTTGTTAAGACCATCATTCCCAAGGAAACAGTCTATTTTTTGTATTAAGACCAATAATTAGTATTAGGCAGATGTCAGGGATTCTGTTAGCTTGCCTTTGCTGGCATTTCAAGAAGATCATTCAGGCAAGTTTTAAATGGAATTTTTTATGTACGTGTATTTATGGATATTCATTTAAAAACTTAATTTTCACTGATTTTATAGACTCACAAGAATAAGAGCCCACTATTTCCATAGCAATAATGTGAAGTGAGGATTTCTGTATCTGCAGTAACAAAAGTACAATAAAACCCCAAAAAGCCTCTTGAGTAATTCTTATCTGTTCCACTCTCATCAAAAGAATATCAAATATGGATTATATAGATTCTATGAAAAAGAGGAACGATCGGCATTTCTAAATCAGGGATGATCTTAGAGGTTCTTAGGGCTTAGCAAAAGATGGAATTCTGAAGAATGAGCAAAAATCTCTAATGTCTAAAGTTGAATTTTTGAAAGAAGCTTCTTTGATTTGAGAACAGCAAAATAAAGTGGAGTTGGGAGAACTTTTTTCCTTATGATCTCTGGTTGAGCAAAATTAAAATCCCATTTGCTCCGTCTTGCCTCCTCCACTTCTTTCTGCTTTTCTTCCTCCTCTTTTTCTTTTGTCACTGAGCATAGCACCTGACACTTAAGAAATTCTTGTTGGATTGATTTTTATATTACAGTCAATGAGCAAACATGTATGGCTCTTCTTCAGTGTTCCAGGCATATTATTGGGGACATAAAGACAAAAATGAAATTATAGCTGCCCTCAAGGCACCTATAATCTATTAGAGGACACAGCATATAAGGACTCACAAGCTATTGTGTGCTAAATACTGCCTTCCATGGATAGGGTTCCAGATCTAAAATTAGGAAGACTCATCTTTAGGAATTCTAATCTGGCCTCAGGCACTTCTTAACTTCTTAATCCTTTTTGCCTCAGTTTCCTCCTTTATAATATGAGCCTGAGAAGGAAATGACAAAGTACTCTCTTATCTTTGGGTTAATCATGACTGAAAAACAACTTAATAATAGCAATAAAACTATTTAGGTTCTTTCTTGTGATTTCACTGGCACAAGAAATTCCCAATATGGAAACTCCCTCTACCAATGCAGATCGATGTATATTCTTCAACTTAGAACATGGCCTGAAGGCACTGAGAAGTTAGTTATGTGACTTGATCAAGGTCAAAAGTGGCTTTTGCACTTGTTTCCCTCACTCTGAAGTCAGATCTCTGCTTCTCTTATGCACAATGTAGATAAAATCGATACAAGCTCATTCCGGGAAGGAGACTCTAGCAGACTTTCTTTGGTTATATAAGTGACCACTTCTTTTATTTTTCATTCATCCAGTTTGACTACTGGCCAGTAAGTCTGATACGTTGGTCTTGACATCTTGAGTCTATGACTTGGGTAGGCTGACTGACAGAATTAGTGAAGCACTGGCCTACCTTGTCTTCATTCTTGAGATTGTCAGTAGCCCAGACTGACTATTATAATCTCTGATTCATTTATTGCCTAGAAGCTTTCACTGTACTATCAGTGTAAAGATGTGTTGTGGTCCATCAGAACCGTGTTCTCCTGGGATTCCAGGAATGAACAACTGCAGAAAGGCAAATTAAGCCTGAAATATTTCTTCTGTGCATTTGATGGTTTATTACTTTTCAACATATAATTTAATACTTTATATATTTTGATATTTTAGTCTGAACTTTCTCTAAGAAAGATTATTGTCATTGTTTTGAGGATAAAAGGAAGAAATATTTGGAAAACACTTTGCAAATCTTAACGTATTATATAGGTGCTGTTTATTATTGTTAATAACCATCAGGCTTACTGAAAGGATTTCATTTTGGGAAATGGGCAAAAGTCAATTAGAGTCAGGGCTAGTGGAGAAGATGGGGTGATTGTGCTAGGTAAACACTGTTTTGTATATGTGAAAAAAAAATCTATAAATACAACCAGGAAAATAAAATAATGGGCTGCTTTTTTCTTTAACAAATTCTCTTAGAAAACTCATATAGGATGTCCCAAAAGTCTTAGTACCATTTAAAACTTCAATAGAATAAGCCCACACTAAGAGTTTTGAGATACCCTATATATCACAATGGTTCACTGACATACTATTGCATGTATTAAACAAGTTCATGGAATATTAAAGATGGGAGGGACCTTACAGATGACCCCTCCTATTTTTATACAAGAAACAACTGAAACTCAGGGAGATTCATAAATTGCCCAAAGGTTTCAATTCCTTTGACTTCAACCAGAATTGATTAAAATATCTACTGTCTGTCAGCCTTCTGACAGTAAGCCTGGGGCTCTTTCATTGCCCTTTCCTCCCTCCCCAAAGATCACTTTATTAATTATCAGTTCCCTCAATGAATAGAATTAAATAAAATGTGGTCTCAGAATTAAATTTCAGTCTTAGAATCTTTAAAGACTAAATGACATGAGACTTTGAGGATCTTGATAGTGTTAGACAACCGTTACCTCCCAAGCAGTATTTTGCTCCTTGACCGAGGTTTGTTCTCTCCAAACTGACTGCATTGGGCACTAGAAATATTTAATGCTAAGTATTATTCAGATGATTATTATAACAAGAGAAAGATATTTCAGAGAGCATCTCTACTGCTTTTTCCTATTTTTTTTTTTTGCATGTATTCACTGAGCTGCCATTTTCTTTGTGGTGATTAGATCCATCCAACTTTTACGCCAGAATGGATATACTGTAAAAAAGTTGGGAAAAGCTAATATTTATATGGTTTATTTTTGTTGTCTCTTTTTTGTGGAAGTGAGGAAGTTTCTGGAAAAAATGACTCTACCATTCTTGAAACTCTTAGGGTGACTACACATACATGCACACACACAGATATATACATATATATACATGCACACACATATGTGTATATATACACATATGTATATATTTACATATATGTATAAATATATATGTATGTATGTGGATATATAATGTATATATATATATGTAATTTTAAGTGTCATGCTAGGAATATATATAGATGATATGTGTGTCTATTCAGTTATTTCTGTGATTTCATAAGTGTAGGGAACTACTAATGAGGAAATTCCCTCTACTCAATCAGATAAAGCATTATTCTATGATTTGTAGCCTTAGATACTTGAGAGTTAAGTGACCTATCCTGTGTCATAGCTACTTTGATTCACTTGTGAGATTTGTACCCTGGACTTCTGGTCTCCAAGACTGGCTATCTATCTATTCACTATACACTATTATCTCTCATTTAATGCTTTAAACTGTATCTCATTTAATTCTGGCAACTAGGTAGAAGTTCACCCCTAGGTAAAAGGGGTACTATTTTTTTTTATCCAGTAAGGTCAAGTAAACTTCCTGGGGTCTCAGAGTTATTAAGTACCTAAGATAGGATTTGAACCCATGTTTTCCTGATTGAAAATTTAGCACTCTATCCACTATATAATAAATAGCTACCCAGATAATAAGTGACTGAAGTAGGACTTTAATCTATCAGGAAGATACCAATTTCTTTATCTATTATGGCACACTGCCTCTGTAAATTATAGAATGTGGCTTGCTATCTCTTTCCTATTTCCCATCTGTTAATCTACACTTGTATCATTGGTTACTCAGAAAAAGAGAGACAAGTTTACAGGGACTAGCCAATTTTGTAGCTTCTTAGTTATTATCTCTCTGAAGATGGATTTATTTGTGGAAGGGACTGATCCTGGACATCTTTAATTTTCTCTATCACCTATTCAGATGGCTGATTGAGCCATGATATTACATTTTTAATAGCGACTATTCTATGGACTTCCACAATATAATAAGCATTAATTTAATGTCTGCTTTGTGCCAAAAAGATGCTGAATTGAAAATGGCACAATCCCAGTCCTCTAAGAACCATCAGTCCAGTAGGGGAATATATCAGGTCCACAAGTAAATAGATTATGATGGTGAGGGACAAAAAGGACAAACAACAATGAGAGAGAGAGAGAAAGAGAGAGTGAAAGAGAGAGAAAGAGAGAGAGAGAAACAGACAGACAGAGAAATTAAGAAACAAAGAAAAAAGGAGGAAATCTCACAAATATGAGACCTTGTAAGACTATGAAAACAAAATTCTTTCTTTTTGCATTCCCTTCCCAAGAAATGGACTGCCAGCCTGGAAGAACATTTGGAGTACTTGACTTTTTCAAATTAAGTCTTTACCTCTGTTCTATCTCTAAATCTTAACACTTTTTTTCTTGTGTTTTTTTAGTTGATGATTTTTATACCTCACACACTAATGTCCTTTTGAAATAAAATCACTAAGCAAAAAAAAAAAATTAGCTGCAGAACTAAAAATTTATCATCAACTTTGTCTGATGACATATGTATGATTCAGCACCCACCTTCTCTTCAACTAAAAATTTGCAGGATTTATTTTTTTTCCTTTTTAACTCTATAGCTATAACTTTGTTTAGTTCTAGAATTGTGACAACTGGCTCCTCCTTGGACTTTTTCAACTCTAATATTGTTCCCTAACTTTCTTTCTCAATGTCTTGGTTCAATTCCTCACCCTACCTTTCATCTGCTGCTTCTATATGAGAACAGCTTTCTTTGCATTGAACGTAGATTCTAGGTCCTGGTAGGTATAAAATGATTCTTTGTCGAATTGAATTAAATAAATCATTCCTGAAATTCTATAGATGGTAGATAGATAGATACCATAGAGATTGATGGATAGACAGATAAAATAGAGATGATAACTAGAGATAGATGTTGGATGGGTAGATTAAGATAGATGAATACAGAAATAGGAATAGATGAATGGATAAGATGACAGATAGAAAAAACAAATGGATAGATAGAATAGATAGATTAGTGAGTAGTTAAGATAGAGATAGATAAGAGAGAAGATAGATAAGATAGTTGGATGGGTGGATAGATAGATAGATAAAATACGAAATTGGAAGGAAACTTAGAGGGCATTTAATTTCCAAACCCCTCATTTGACAGATGAAGAAAATAGGACCCAGAGAGGTTAAATGAGTTGCTTACAAGTTGCTCCAGGATTCACATAAAGGTTTGAGTCAAGATTCCAATTTTGTCCAAATCTGGCATTTTGGCAGTTTCTCAACATTCCATTTCAGAATCCCATTCACACCCACTTCCAATTTTGCTTCCCTTACTGCTGCTTCCTTTGTTCTAACCTTCTTCAAAATTATTTACTTCCCAATTTCCTCTTTTATCTTTGCTTTTAACACCCTCCCTGTTGGGCAAATGTCCAACTTCCCTCTACATGACCTCTTCCTCTCATCCCTATTTGAATATCTCAACTTTTTATTATGTGATAGCTCTTAAAATCCTCCTTCTTCCATGTCACTATTCTTGACTATTTGGATGCAAGGAAAAGATTTCCTACAAACTTGTTCTGTCCAAAGGTGAATCCCCCTCTCACAAAACATTTATTTTATACTTTGCTCATCATGCATATAATTTATGTCCGGTGCCAATATTAGCACCAGGTTAGTATATCAGATGCCCTCCATGAAAGTCCACATTTATGGCTTCTCCTTTGGATTGGAAACCTCCTGAGGCAAAGATTATGTCGATTTCATTTGATACTTGGTGTAAAGGCTTTGACTAAGCCCTTTGTGTCATTTGCAAACTCTAAGATTCTTTATTATAGAAACGGTTTCATTATTTGTCTTTCTGTCCCCAACATTAAAACTTCCTGGCATATAATAGGACTGAATAGTCATTTGTTGATTGATTAGTGAGGCTACAGTTTGAACATCAGAACACAGTGACTGAGTTTCCATTTATGACGACATCTATAAAGTTGGAATATGGCACTTGATATTTTTTGGAAGGATGGACAGCTATTGTAATAAAACTTGGGTACTCATTTCTAAAGTGTCATTTCAAATAAATCAGATTGGGGCTGGTGCTCATGTTTTACCAGTAATCACCTGTACAAATGACATTGTTTTGGTTGACATAAACATCTCTATATATAAATATCTCAACAGGCATCTTGGGGTGGCTCAGCTTTGATGTCAAGGAAGCATCGCAAGCTTCTGCATGGCATCCACAGGTAAATGTAGTTTCCCAGTTCATGGTGGCACCTTCATTCAGAAGGGACACCCCTCTGGATTTTGTGTTTTAACTAATGTGTTGATATGGGAGAAATAAAACTTTAGAAAGACAACCACCACCCCAAAGTAAGCAAGCAGACACAAAAATCATCCCCACAGAAACAACCAAATACTCAGAACGCTAAATTGTAGATTAACATTGTGAAATCTGCTCACAAGAACAGCCTTTGGTGAATGGGAAATAATTGTATTTTTCTCTACCCCCTTCCTCTCCCCTTTCTTTGCTTCCTCTCACAGGGCTGATTCGGTAGCCTGGAACCCACATAAGATGCTTATGGCTGGGATCCAGTGTTGTGCTCTTCTTGTGAAAGATAGCTCGGTGAGTTTCATTCTCTGTTTTGTTGTTGTTGCAGTTGTTGCAGGCTGGGGTAGGGAGAGAAAGGGAGTCTTGAAGGATGGATCAGAATGGGATGGAAAAACACAAAAAATTCAGAAATGAGTTTGGGACCAATATCAAAAGTATCTAGTATTGTACCAAGTAGAGGGCAGAAGGAAATACCTGAAACGACCCCCCCCCAAAAAAAATAGAAAAAAAGCCTGAGGAAAACAGCTGGTATCTTTGCTGAAGTCACTGATGGCTTTGATTTAGATGAAACAAAGCCTGAATACCAGGACTTCTAGAGACAGGCTCTCTGGTGCTCTTTGGGCACACATTTAAAAGCTTGGTTTCAAATGTTACTGAGATTTGTTTCTCTCTTTTTACATCTGGGAGTTAAATTTTCTTTAAACTACTGCTTACTGCTCACTGTGAAAAGGGAGCAGATGTTTTGTTCTGCTTTACACAGAATACTTAATATGCTTAGCTAAGCCTTAATGACCCAGTTTAGTGAAAAGATATTTGAAGTTTGATCATTGGATGATTTATTGGGTGGTTCAAATGATCGATATTTAGCTTCTCAATGGGAGTCAAGATCAGATCAGAAATGACTGGTAACAACTCTGGAGAATGACCAGTTGATGGCCATTGCACAAGGTGTTGTTGAATTTCCTCTTTGTCTGAGGAAAAGAAGAAATGAAATGATTCCCCATTCACCAAAATTTGTTCCCATGAGCACATGTGCATCCCTAGGAAAATGAGAAGAATCCATTTGGGAGATATTTCAGATGCTTATTTCTGAAAGTGCTTTCATAGGTATGTGGTACAGAGTAAGAGATCTGCCTTTGACTTGGGTATAAATTTAAATTTCTTTCTCTGGGTTTCTCGGATGAAATGATTTCCTTTGGCAAGGCTCAATTCATTTTCTGTTTGTATTTAAAATTAAAAGAACTTTTAAGATTCCTGTTCCTGTCTTATATCTCTGGCATACATATGGATCTGCTGAGTCTGTCATAGAGACATGCTAATGACTGGTGGAGGTCTGGTAAGATTGGGAGAATTTATGTAAGAGACTCTCCTCATATTGAAATGTGATGGAATTGGATAAGAAATTACAAATATGAGGAATTCAGAGAGACATAGGCAGGCATGTCAGAGCTGATGCAAGATTAAGCAAGTTAAGCTGATGATTAAGGTTAAACTGATGCAGTGCTCATTCGTTTTAAAGCACTTTTATGGAGTACTTACATGTACAAGACACAAAGGCAAGACAACAATAGACACACTGGCTACACAAATGTCAACTATGGGGGAAGGTTTAAAAGCAGTCACATACTGATGAATCTTAATGAACAATTTCAGTCCTGGAGAACTGGCAAAGAAAAATACTTTCTTTTTTCAGGAGGGAAGTAGGGATGATAGATATAGAATGCATTGTCCATCAGATTGGGTCATTGTGTTGATTAGCTTTACTGAAATATTTCTTCTTTGTTTGAAGTAAAGTGTCAATGTAGGGTCTGCCAAGAGGGCTATTGAGGGGATATGATTGGTATAAAAGTAAAAGCAACAATGAAAGAACTATAAAAGAACTTAAAAAACAAGAGCATTCATGTCAATTTGATAAACATTGATTAAGCTTCTGTTACATGCTACTTAAGGGAAGTTAGGTGATGCAGTGGAAAAAGTGCTGGACTTGGGATCAGAAAGCCTCAGCTTCATGAGTTCAAACCTGGCAATGAGTACTCTTTTGATTGTGTTGAGGTTGAGATATTTAATGGGGCATCCAATTCAAAATGACCAAGAACTAGTCGTCTACCTAGTTTTGTACACCTCGCAATCAACCTAGCCTTTTCTGGTATTTTTTTTTGGAACATAGATAAATATTCAACAACCCCTTACACACATACACACACTTTAAAAATACTTATTTATTTAAAACTAAATACAAAACAAAAAAAAGATATAAAAAGGAAATTAAAAAACAAAAACAAAAACATTTTCATGTGCTCAATAAAAGACCAGGGAGGATTCATTTTGTGTAACAATAAATTTCCATTTCAAGAAAGCATATATAATAATAGAAGACATTATTTTCATGACTATCCATCTTTGTTTTGTAGTTATTCTTTTGTTCTTTTTTTTTTGTTTGTTTTATTCCTTTTCCCCCTTTTCTCCCTCCCTCCTAAAACAGCCTACAAGTTAATCATGGATATATTTATATATAAATATATGTGTATGTGTGTATATATAGGCATATATTTGTGTGTGTGTATATATATATATATATATATATCTCAGTCTGTGTGTGTGTACATACACAGATACCCTTACATACATATCTAGATTCATACCCACATACACCTATGTGCATATACTTATAGACACATACTATATATACATATGTATTTATACATTTGTAGACATATGTTAAAACAATATTAATATGGCTGACAATATAAATTTTTCTTTTGATTGAATCCTTAAGTTTGACTTTGTCTAAGATCAATAATTACTAGCTCTACTTTTTTTTCTAATAAATTCTACTTCTGATCCTCATTATTGTATTTGTGTATGTCTCATATTTCCTATCCCTGCTAATTCTTCTACTTTAGCTCTACTGCTTAACTTAATTTAATAGTATTTTATTTTTCCAAGTACATGCAAAAATAGTTTTCAACATTCACCTTTGCAAAATCTTGTGTTCCAGATTTTTCTTACTCTCTCCCTTCATTAAGAGAACAAGCAATCTGATATAGGTTAAACATGAGATTATTTAACCTCCCTTATCTTCTCATTCCACTCTTTCCCTCCCTCTTTATTTCATTCTCATTAATCTACATATTTTATCTCACTCCTATTAATCTAAACATCTTTCTGTATCCTACCTTATCCTATACCACTCTTTCCTTCCCTCTTTATCCCTTCCCCATTAATCTGTATACCTTGTCCTACTACCATAAATCTACATATGGTTCTATACTCATCTTATTTCTGCTTCCTTATTTCATTATTGAATTTAGAGTGTGCTATAGTCTATATGGTATATATGTATGTGTGTATGTATATACGGTTTTCCATTTAAACCATTTCCAATATGAACAGATTTTCAGAACTACCAGCCTCCTTCCCATCTAGTACCTCTGTGTCAGTTTTTCCTCTATCCCTCATTTGTATAGCATAATTACTATTTTTATCTTTTCCCAGATGATTTTGTTTTTTAGTCAGATCATACTTAGCTCTGCCCCAATCTTTCTTTTGAACTATCCAGTTACGGATGTCAATCTTAGATGTATTATTCATATTTCCCCATATAAAACATAAATATTTTGTCCTTGTTAAGTCCCTTGAAATTAGTTTTTGATGCTGGCTCATATATGTTGGATTTTCTCTTGAGTTCAGGTTTGGTAAGACAAAATCTTGAAAATCTATGAATTCATTGAATGTTCATTTTTTCCCATTCAATATTGTGGTTAGTTTTGTTGGATTCAATATATTTGATCCAAGTCTAATTCTTTTGATTGTTGATATATATTCCAGGACCTGTGGTCTTTTATTGTAACTGCTAATAAATCCTATACAATTTTTAATTGTAACTCTAGCATATTTGATTTGTTTTAATTTTATTGTTGTTGTTTTTTGTAAAAAATTCTCTTTGATCTGGGGCTTTCAAAATTTAGCAATACTGTTCCTATGTGTTTTTTTTTAAGGAATCTCTTTGAGGTGGTGATCAGTGGATTTTTTTCTATTTCTACTTTTCCCTCATATCACTTCAGGGTAATTTTCTTTGATTATTTCTTATAATATTGTGTCAAAGCTCTTCTTTTTTTGGCTTAAGGTTTCTGGTAGTCCAATTATTCTTATATTTTTTCTTCTTGAGCTGTTCTTCAGACCTGTTGTTTTTCTTGTATGATGTTTCACATCTTTCATTTTTTCATTCTTTATATTTTGTTTTGTTATTTCTTGGTCTCTTATGGCTTCAATGGCTTCCCCTCACCCAATTCTAATTTTTTTTTTAAAAAAATTTTTTTCTGTAAGACTCTGGATTTCTTTTTCCAGTTGGTTGACTTTCTCTTCATAATATTGCTTTTCCTTGGATGGTTCTTACCTTTTAAAAAAAGTTTTCCCTCAATCACTCTCATTTGATTTTTAAAATCTTTTTTGAGTTCTTCTATAAATTAATTCTGGGCAGGTAGCTATTTAACATTATTCTTTGGAGTAGGAGAGGTCTTTTCACTTCAAGGTCCTCCTCTGATGATGAATATCCCTATTCCCATAGTAAGTTACTATGTTTGGGTTATTTCTACTTTGCTCAACTTAATAAAAGAGATCTTATTAATACAACCACATCTGATTCTGGTGTGGAGGGGATGGCACTTCTGGCTTCCCTTCAGTTTTCCCTTCTAGTTTGGAATCCAAAACCAAAAGCTCTCCCCTCCTGCAAGTGCCCAAAGCCTGCAGCATCCCTTCCCCACTGCTTCTGCACTTACTTGGTGTACTGGTTTCTTCTCACTCAGGGCCATTTCTGCAGCACAATTGAGCATGTCATTCCTAATCAATAGAAGTTCCCTCAGTCTTCCCAGGCTCAGATACTTGACTTGTCTGGTTGCTGAAAGTTCCTATGGCTGTGGCTGAGGCTTCCTCTGACCTCATCTAGTCCCAAAACTCCCTCCTTGCTGGAGGTATTTCAACTTCACACTTTTTAAAGTTCAGTTCTAGGGATCGTCACAGATTGTTCTAGAGGGACTCCTGTTCTATTCCAAGTTTTATTGTTTTTCATCAATCTATGTTCATGCTAAGGCACAATTTTTTTTTTTTTGTGGGGGAACTCTGGAGAGCTTAGAATTTTCTGATCTACTCTACAACTTTCCAGAATCATTCTTATAGATCATTCTTAATTTTTGAGAGTTGTAGTCATCACACCCCTGTACTTTTTTTTTAATAGTATTTATTTTTCCAACTACATGCAAAAATAATTTTCAACATTCCCCTTTGCAAAATCTTGAGTTCCAGATTTTTCTCACTTTCCTCTTCATTAAGAGAGCAAGCAATCTGATATAGATTAAACATGTGCAATTCCTTTAAATACATTCCCATATTTATCATGCTGTCAAAGAAAAATCAGATCAAAAGTAAAAAAAAAAAAAAAACATGAGAAAGAAAAAAACAAGCAAATAAACAATAAAAGGTGAAAATACTATGTTTTGATCCACATTCAGTCTCCATAATTCTCTCTCTGGGTGCAGATGACTCTCTCTATCACAAGTCTGTTGTTGAATCACCCCATTGGTGAAAAGAGCCACATCCATCACAGTTGATCATCACATAATTTTGTTGCTACTGTGAACAATATTCTCTTGGTTCTGCTCACTTCACCCAGCATCAGTTCATGTAAGTCTTTTCAGGTTTTTTCTTAAATAAGCCTGTTCATCATTTCTTATGGAACAATACTATTCCATTACATTCATATCCAATAACATATTCAGCCATTCCTGAGGGGCATCAAATCAATTTTCAGCTTCTTGCTGAAAGAAGTTGTTACAAACATTTTTTGCACATGTGGGTCCTTTATCCTCTTTTATGACCTTTTTGACACTGTTGGGTCAAAGGGTATGCACAGTTTGATAGCCCTTTGGACATAGTTCCAAATTGCTTTCCAGAATGGTTGGATCATTTTACCACTCCACCAACAATGTATTAGTGTCCCAGTTTTCCCACACCCCCTCCAATATTTATCATTATATTTTCTTGTCAGTTTTACCAATCTGAGAGGTATGAAGGTTATCTTAATTTACATTTCTCTAATCAAAAAATCAATTTTTTTTTATAAATCTAGAAAAGGCTTTAATTTTTCATCTGAAAATTATCTGTTCATATCCTCTGCCCATTTGTCAATTGGGGAATATCTTATATTCTTATAAATTTGAGTCAGTTCTCTATATAATTTAGAAATGAGGCTTTTTCAGAAACACTGGCTGTAAAATCCCCCACTCCCCCAGTTTTCCATTTTCCTTCCAATCCTGGTTGCATTGATTTGTTTACACACTTCTCTATCACAAAAAAAATCACAAAATTTGATAGTTGGAAGGGGTTTCAGGATCCATCACATTCAACCCCTAAGAATCCTTGCCATCACATAACCAACAAGTGCATATCCACCTCTGCTTTATGATCTCCAAGCAAGGAAAACCTACCATCTCTAGAAGTAGTCTATTATACTTTTAATTAAAAAAATGTTTTTTCTTCATATCCAACTTAAATATCAACTTCCACCAACTCTTCCTGGTTCTGCCCTCTAGATCCAAAAAGGCTAATCCCTCCTCCACAGGATAGTTTTTCATATATCTGAAGAGAATTCACATCCCCACACTGACCTTCTCTTTTCCAGGCCAAACTTTCTCAACCCCTTTAACAGAGATTCTTATAATATGAACTCAATGTCTCTCACCATCTTAGGTGCACCTTTTGGGATATTTTCAATTTATCAATGTTCTTCTTAATTTCTGATGCCCAGAATTGACCACAATATTCAGGATGTGGTTTGGGAACTGTGAAATAATTATCTCCCTATTGCTGGAAATTTCTTGTTTGTAATCCAATCATTTTAGTCATATCTGATTCTTCTTCATCCTATTTGGAGTTTTCTTGGTAGAGATACTGCCAAGAAATGGTCTTACATTTTCTTCTCCAGTTCATTTTACAGATAAGGAAACTGAGGCAAACAGGATTAAATGACTTGCCCAGGGTCACCCAGCTAATAAGTATCTGAAGATGGGTTTAAATTCAAATCTTTCTTACTCTGGGCCTGATGGTCTATCCACTGTACCACCTAACTACCCTAAGTTACATTAAGTGGGGATAATTTTCTTTTATTTTTCTTTCTTTCTTTCTTTTTTCTCCTGAGGCAATTGGGGTTAAGTGACTTGCCCAGGGTCAGATAGCTAGGAAGTGTTAAGTGTCTGAGATCAGATTTGAACTCAGGTCCTCCTGATGATGTTCAGCAAGAGCAATTAGTTAACACAGTGATAGTACTAATACTGGAATTAGGCAGACCTGAGTTCAAATCTGGTCTCAGATACTTACTGTGTGACCCTGGGCAAGTCACTTAATCTTATTTACCCCAGTTAATCTTATTTACTCCAGTTTCTTCATCTGTTAAATGAGCTGGAGAAGGAAATGGTAAACCACTCCAGTATCATTACCAAGAATACCTCAGAAGGGGTCACAAAAAGTTGAACAGAATTCAAAATGACTAAACAACAAAATGACTAAACAACTAAAACAACAAAATAGCCTGAGACTCTGTTAGCTTCAATGGTTGCTATATCACACTGTTGACTCATTTTGAGCATCCAGTCCACTAGGACCCTCGGACCCCTCTTGTTTATTGCAACTTTAGTAGGTTTTAGAACTAAGATTGTTCTTATCATCCTATGCCAAGCTCTTGTTTCCACCTTCTCTTACTATACTTGCTACCATTTTCTATACATTTTTTTTTTAACGATCCATTTGAATCGCTTCCCACAATGTCCACATCAGTCTCTTTAGAGAGTTTCCAGCAGCTAGTACAGTATCTTGCATTTACTAAAAATCATTTGTTGAATCCAATTGAATTCCTGGTTGGGCTGGCTTCCCTTGAATGATTTTAAGCTATGGGAGCCCATTCAATCTTTTGAGACCCACTCATCCAAAATCTTGAGTGCATGGTAGCCCATGCTTCTCCATCATGAATTCTACGATAGGGGAAGGGGTTGATGTCTTTCCGTGTTTCCCCTTATTTTGACCTTAGTAATCAGTTCCTTTTCACAGATCAGAAGCAGATCTAAATCTGTTTCTTTCACTTTTTTCCCCTTGAGGCAATTGGGGTTAAGTGACTTGCCCAGGGTCATACAGCTAGAAAGTGTTATTTATGCCTGAGACGATTTGAACTCAGGTCCTCCTGAATTCAGGGCTAGTGCGCCACCTAGCTGCCCTACTTCTTTCACTTCTTAAAGGATGAAATTATCCTTAAGGCCAATCAAAGCCTTGATGGTTCCTTGGCATTTGGCAGAGCAAGCTCCAGCAGCTGTCCAGATAATTTGAAAGTCCCTTGTTACTGCTATGTCACACCTCTGTGACAGCCTTGCAATCTGCTTTCTGAATTCTTCGTATTGACTGCCTTTCATTCAAGTGGTCTTTTGTGCATTCCCATGATAGAATTGTTTTGCTTTCTCCATCTGCTGCTTTTGAGCAGAAATGTTTTCTGTCTTGCTTTCCCGATATCCTTCACAAAAGTATATTTTCTTACTCTACAATACTCTTCTCCCCCATCTTTACTTTTTTCTCATGGCCTTCAATAAGACAAGCTCTTCCAGAGCTCTATTCCAGTCGAATTCTATTTGAATTCCTGGCTTAGGTTATCTAGCTCAATATTCTTATTCCCCACACTTTGTCTATTTCTGTCGCTGTGTGTGGAGGCCATGGGTTTTACTGCTGACTCTTTTCCTCATTTTCAAACTTGTGTCACAGCTCCCAGTCATCATGCTATCCATTTTTATAGGGATATAAAAGGTATTTTTCTACCCCCACCCCACACCTCCCTTTTCAGCTCAAAGATTTATTGAACAGATTTTTAGGACTACAGGCAAAATTGTTTTTCAAAACTCTTTATTCTGATTTTTAAATATGTGGTCCAGAAATTCATATCTAGTTTTCCTTGGCCAAATGTTCACTGCTCAAATCTCCCATTCTCTATGGAAACCCTGACCTTTAGTCACTGTGAGGATGTGGAAAAAGTCTTGTCCATGACTTTTTCAACCCTGACAATCATTTCATTCTTCCTTCTGGCAGTATTATTGTCCAGATGTGAACTAGCAAAGTGTAGAATGGTTGTCAGATTTGACAAGGCTCAGGAGTTTCTCCATCATGTCTTGTATACGTGCTCTGCAAAGACCACCAGTTTCTTTATGAGTTATTGTAGATGCCAGTGGGGAGTCATCCAACACCACTCACTTTTCTCCTCTTTCTCAGACCTTTACTCCTGGTGTTCCCTGTGGTCTCCCTCCTTTCCTTCCATTCTCTCTTTTTCCTCCCTCCCTATCATTCATTCTCTCTCTCTCTCTCTCTCTCTCTCTCTCTCTCTCTCTCTCTCTCTCTCTCTCTCTCTCTCTCTTTCCATTTGTCTCTCTCCTTTCCCCCTCTGTTTCTGTTTCTTTCTGTCTCTCTGTCTCTTTCTGTTTCTGTCTGTAATTTTTTCTGTCTCTGGTTCTCTGTCTCTATCTCTGTGTGTTCCTGTCTTTCTTGGATCTCTAGAATCTAGTTACATTTTTTAATGTCTCCCCTCATCCCTACAAATTCCTCAAGACATATATACATTGAAAGACCTTCATGATCTATTTAGAATTACTTCCCGTTTACACCACATATATATTACATCTAAATATCATTTTTATGTTGTTTCCACCATCAGACTGTGAGCTCCTTGATGACAGGGACTATGTTTTTGCCATTCTTTGTGTCCCTAGTGCCCAGCACAGTCTTTGAAACATAATCAGCACTTAAGTAATTTTTGTTGATTTGTGAATTACATCTAATTCTTAGCTTCCTCTATTCTGGGCTCCCTCCTTCCTTCTTCTTATTTCATATTCTTCTTTCCTACCATCTATTAACATGGAACAGGATTCAAATACTTCTCTGTGTATGTGTCCCTTTGTCTTTTTGTGTGTACCTCTCTGGCTCTCTGTCTGTCTCTATCTGCATTTCTATCTATCTCTGTATCTCTGTTGGTCTCTCTCTCTCTGTCTCTCTCTCTGTCTCTCTCTCTCTCTCTCTCTCTCTCTCTCTCTCTCTCTCCTCCCCCTCCTTCCCTCCCTCCCTCTATGTTTCTCTTTCTCTCCTTGCATCCTTCTATTTTCCCCAAGGATAATATTTTTGGGAGAACATAGGAAGTAGAAAATTATTCCTTCAGCCTTTTATCTGCTTTTCTAGGATAGAAACCAGCTTGAACTTCTTGCATATGTAAAAATGGTTTCACTATAACAGAAAGACAAACATCCTGAACTCTCTATAGAAAATTGGAAAATTCTACTCGCCCTTTAAATTTGCATTCTGTGAGCTCCTCAGTCCTCTTTGGTAGATCTTGTGACCAATTCCCTTGGCAAACCTGTATTACCTGTTGGCCATAACAGTTTGCTCTTGTGGCCTGAGTCTACTGGCTCCTGAGGCTCAATGACTGTACTTTCCTGTATTTTCTCTGGAGAGAAGGTGAAGTTGATTAATAATTTGTAACTTTCTAGCTGGCCCAATGTAAATAGGTTTTTATTCAAATACACTTTCCAGCAGCTTTACACCTTTATATCCCTCTTTCATCCTCTCCCAGGGATTGGGTTTTAGAAGCCTCCTCCCATTTCTTTGCTGTGCAGCAGCTGTTGTCTGCTCTTGCATAGAATTATATAAACAAAAACTTGGGAGGAAACTTAGAGATCACGTAGTACACCCTTCTTTGGAAACTGAACCATGAAGATGTAGAGTAAATTGGCTAAGGTCCCCCAGCTAAGTTGTGGGTAGAACAGGTACCAGAACTCAGATTTCTTGAGTCCAGTTGAACACATTCTCCATGTAGTCATACTTATACAATTTTATTGGTTACAAGAGTAGGTAAGGGCAAATGGGAATTCTTATTCTCAACTTTTAAAACATCAATTTTATTTATTTATTTATTCATCCATCCATCCATTCCTTCATTTATTTGTTATTATAGCTTTTTATTTACAAAGCAAATGCATGGATAATTTTTCAACATTGACCCTTGAAAAACCTTCTGTTCCAACTTTTCCCCTCCTTCCCCCTGACCTGCTCCCCTAGCTGACAGGTAGTCCCATACATGTTAAATATGTTAAAGTATATGTTACATACAATATATGTAAAACATCAATTTTACAAGGACAATGAAGGGACAGCATGGCCGGACAGGTATTATTTGACAAATATCAGAGTTTTAGAGAACTTAAAGGTCAGTATGAGTCAACAATGTGAGATGACAATTAGGAAAAGGAATCTAACCTTGGGATGAGCTCAGGGAAGCGTGGTATTCAGGAGGACTTGACTCTGATTGAACCTTTTCAGCCTTATTAATAAAACACTCCCCTTCGTGCACTTCAGGTTCCATCTTTGCTGCCCCTTTCTCTGCTTCTCCTCCTGCATCTCTCATCTCTGTCAGAAGTGGTCCTGCCCCATACCTGGAATGTCCTCCTTCATAGTATCTCTTCCTTCAAGATGCAGTTCAAGCATCACCTTCTGCATGAAGACTTTCCTCCCTTTTCCCTCTCAAAAATTTTTTGGGTCCTTCCTCCCCAACTACTTTGTAGATGGTGCAGTAGGTAAAGTTCCAGGCCTAGAGTCAAGAAGACTCCTCTTCCTAAGTTCAAATCTGGTTTCAGACCCTGTACAAGTCATTTAACCAAGTTTATCTCAGTTTCTCAGTCTCTAAAATAAACTGAGTAAATGGCCAAACACTCTAGTATTCCTGTGAAGAAAGCCCCAAATGGGATCACAAAGAATTAGACACAATTGAAATGAATGAACAACAAATTAATAGAGGGAAAGGACTAAAGTTAAGAGGGATTGAGAAAGGTTTCTGTAGAAAGTGAGATCTTAGGAGGGACTTGTAGAAAGGTAAGAGACAAAGATGAAAAAAGAACATCCTAAGCTAGGGGGACGATCAGAGAAAATGGGTAGAACATGTTTTGTTTATGGAACAAAGTAAGGATGTCAGTTTATGGAACAAAGTAGGGTAGAAGTGTGGAGGGATATAAAGTATAAGCAGATGGGAAAGGTGGGGTGTGTACAGAATGTATAATATAATGCCTAGTATAATGTAATCTCCTTGAGGCTTACCGAGGGAAGGTTACATTTTTAAAAATCTTTGAATCTCAAGAATCCAGCATATTGCCTGTCTCATAGAAGCTGTTTAATTAAAGTTTGATAAATTGAATTGAATTGAACTGAAGTTGCAAATAGTTGGCCATCAAATTCCCAAACGGTTCCTTCTTGGAGAGTTGTGGACCATGAAGATTAAAATGCGATTATGATAGACTCAGTTATTAGCCTCCTGGCAGGAAAAATGAATAGAAATCCTAAATCCAGCCCCTAGTTGATACACAGGTATGCTCTCATTAATATCATGCAAATTATTTAGTAATGAATGTCTTCATGCATCATAGGGAAAAAATGAATTCCTTCATTTGTACCCTAAAGCTCCAATGGTAACATGGCTGATTTTTTCCTTTCCTTTTTCCTGTTGATTAGCTAGTGGCTGTTTGCAATCTTCTGGGGAGGGGGTGGGACTGACTGCAGGAACAAAGCAGAGCTCCTTGCTCTAGGAATTGTAATATCACTAACCTCCTTTGCATTGTAGGGATAAAAAGAAAACTAGGGATACAAAAAATGTCTGTGATTCTAAATAGGTTCACTTCAGATGTAAATTCTGGATCTACATAGATAATATTTTAGGATCAAATAATTTTTGATGCTTTGATCTGACAGAAAAGTCAAGATATTTTAAAAATTCAATAGAATAGAGGGGAGCAAATCTAAGCACTTTTTCGTTCTCTCTTTATTAAGTGGAAAACTAGGTCTATATGCTAGGAGTGTCAGTATTTGCTTTCAGTTGCTTTTAAAAAATATATCAATATTCTACTGGTGTTGCTGTTGGCCGAGAGACATGGAGCAGAACAATCTCCAAAGGTTTGAAAATGAGCATTAGCCAAAGAGTAATGGACAGGCCCATAGTGGGCCTGCCGTATAGAGCCAATGAGGCATTTTGAAGAAAACCAGAAGTGAAGCATATTGTCAAGAAATGGAAGATCAAAAGGGAAATTGATCTGATAGTGTGATGAGAGTGAGAGATGACTAATAGTCAGCTATGATCCACTAGTATCATCCCAGTGTCATGAGAAAATGAGCAAAAAAGACAAAAACAAAACAAAACACACCCTGAAGTGAAATTGTATATGGAGAAAGAAGTCAAATAGAATTGGAAGGACTGGATGGGGTTGCAATCTACATCATTGGAGGGAACCTGCACTTCGGTGAGAAAAAAAAAATTAACTGAAAATTTGGCATAGGTTTTTCAGGAGGTTTTTTTTTTAATAAAACAATAATTGTAAGATGATGGAATGCACCAATCAGAATAACCATCCTCTTCCATCTATCATTACCCTTTTCTGTCCCAACCCTTGAAGATTAAAACAAAACAAAACAAAACAAAAAAACATTGATAACATCACCAAACTGCTAAAATGGAAACAGAAATGTTATAACCAATAAGCACAATCAGCAAAACAGGTCACACCATGTTCCAAAAGAAATGTTGTTTTTTGCTCCTCTAGTATCTTCCTATCAAAAGATGAGTAGAATGGTTCATCAGTCATCATTGTCTGGAACTGTGCTTGGTCACTGCATTGATCAGAGTTTATAAGCCCTTCAAAGTTGTTTTTTGTAGTAGCATTTTAGTCATTGTATAAATCGTTCCCCTGGTGCTATTGCTTACTCTGCATCAGTTTGTAGAAATCTACTGTTTCTTTTTCATTTCAAAAGCATAATAATTATTATTCTATCACACCCAATAGCATAATTTGTTCAGTCACTCCAACCGATGTTCGCCTTCTTCATTTCCAGTTCTTTACTAGCAAAAAAAAAAAGAATTCTAGGAATATCTTTGCCATATGGGTCATTTCCTTTTCCTTTTTTTTTTTTAAACTCTTTGGGGCATTAGACTAATACTGGGATTACTGGGTCACAGTGTCTAAGTTTAGGTGACACAAGGTATAGAATACTGAGCTTGGCATCAGGAAGACTTGAATTCTAAACCCACCTCAGAGAATCGTAGCTATGTCATTCTAGGCAAGTCACTTATCCTCTTACCGTCATTTTCTTTAACTGTAAAATAAGTGAGTTATATCCATTGGCCTCTAAATGGATTACCAACTGGTGAAAACCGTGCTATTAGGGTGAAAGCCAATATTAGTTAATGAAAGCCATTTGGGGTGGAAGAGTGGGACAGGGAGAGAAAGCTATTGCAAGAATACTATGCCTAGCAAGTAAGTGTGTGTGTGTGTGTGTGTGTATGTGTGTGTGTATGTGTGTACATACTTAAACTGAGTAGCCCACTGCCTTATTGGTGTCTCTACTGGGTTGAAAGCTGTAGAGAGCAGGAACTCTAGAAAAGTATACTTGAAACAAGGATACTTACAACAGGGTGTTTACTCAGTGTGATTGATGAGATAATGGTTCTCTAGTTCACATATACTTAGTATTTAGTGTGATGTAATGGTTCTACAGTTGGCACATGCTCAGTGTTCCGTAGTGATGTAATTGTACTAAGGTATTTGAGGGCTGAGAGGACTTGAAATAAGCAGATTCGAGTGAGTGTGTGCTAGAGCTAGATCTCAGACTCCAGACTCTGGACTCCAGACTCTATCCCTGACCATTCTCATGATGACTCTCCTGCTAAGACCAAGGCCCATCCAGTGATCCTCAAGAAAGTTAACCTGGATATTACAGAAAGCCATAAAAAGAATATAGTAACCAGGTGCAAGCTATAGCAAGACATAACAAGGACATCACCTTTTCTGTGTCCATCACATAGCCTTGAGCATCTAGGCACTCACCCAAGGGTGCTGGCATGTCATCTAATCACTGGCACCCTGGCCCCAAATTAGAATAGTGTGGTAAGTATGATGCAACTCCCTAATAACATATATAATGATGCTTTGCACTTCCTCCCTTTATTTGATTTCTATAATTACCATGGGACTTTTGGGGGAATCTTTGTGGAGATCCATTGAATAGTCTGGCCACTGCCCTAGACTGCCTGGCAGGGCTCTGAGAGCCAATTAATTGTCTGGCAGCTGCCCCCAGACAGCCTCTATATAAGTAACTCACTATGATTATTGAACCAATCCTATAACCATAATAGATCTCCCTGCCTCTTTCTTTCCCCTTGGTTGGAGACTGTGAAGGAGGCTCAGGGTTTTCTTAATTAAGAAATTATGGACCTTACAGATTACTTCAAGGTCCAGATCTCTAATTTCGTTGTCTTACTGGAATCTGACTGCATTCAATTCTATAGGATGTTGAAAATATGTTTTCTAAAATAAAATCAGCATAAAATCAGCAAGAATCAATATATTTCTGAATATATTTAGAATCAAATATGAAAAAAATCAGTAAAAGATTAAATTAAGATGAAAATTAAACAAATAAAATGTATTTTTTGGGGGGAACATAACATGGCTTTTTACTTTGGAGCATAACATGGCTAGACTTCTATTTCAGCTCTTATAAAAGCCAGAGCAGAGTGGAATAAGGGGAGGGAAAAGAAAATGGAACATTTCAGAGAAACAAAAGCAAATGGTGGTTTGGTTATTGTTTCCTACTCTTCCAGGCCTTATAGAAGTACCATTAAGTGGTTTGAAAGCTCTGAACAATGTGATAATCGCCGTGTTTTGTGTCAAAGCATCTTTTCATGCAGGGAATCGCTCTCTTTTCCTCATATGCTTAAATCTAGGTATCGTTTGGAATGTCAACCTCCCTGCTGTAATGTAGGTTCAGAAGGCAACAATTAGAATCACAGAGAGTTCCCAATGAGCTCTAGGGAACAGCTCTGAATGTTCCAACTGGAATCAAAGTCTCTCCCAGTGGGAAGGTCCAGGCCCTCCCCAAAAGGCCATTTTCATGTAGAATCTGAGGCTCTCATAGAATGTAACATTGGAAGAGACCTTGGGAATCATCTATTCTAATGCTTTCTTTTGCACTTAAGGAAATGGACGTCCCAAAAAGAGATCAATCTGAACTATGTAGGAACCTTACATCTTGGAAATCTACTCTTTTAAAATCTGGCCTATCCATGAGACTCTAAAAAAGTAAGGAAAAGATTACAGAGAGCTAGAGAGACCCTAAGAAGCCACTGAATCCAAGCTCCTCTTACAGACTGTAAATTAAATCACGTAGAGGTTGCACATTGGCCCAAGGTCATATGGGTAATAATAAATGGAGGAAGCAAATTTTGAGTTCAAGTTACACACACACACGCACACACACAATCTATCTTCATCCTCCATTATCATTCTAAGTCTGCCACTTTCTCTTGCCCAAGTCACTTCAACACCTTGGCTTTCAGATTTCTCATTTGTAAAATGAAGGAGTGGGACAGGAGTCTGATTTTCTTCACCTTTGTATCATGGGTCCTTATAGCAGTGTGGAGAAACCTGAGGACCCCTTCTGTGAAAAATACTTTTGACTGTATAAAGTAAAACACCTAAGATTACAAAGAAAACCAATATGACGAAATAAAAGCGTATTTTTCCCTAATTTCAAAACTGTCCAGGTATATTAGATAATTTCAAAAACTCTAAACCTCTAACTCCACAATCCCATGACTGAATTTTGTTCTTTTTTTCTAAATCATTTTCCCCTCCAAAACAAAAAAGCACCACCAATCCCCATTTAATTTTCAAGAATCTATTGTTTTATTCATGGGATGCATTCTGTCCATAAGTGCAGATTTCAGAATTTTAGTTTGAATTAAGGCTTTGCTAAATACTAGCTGATCTTAAACAAATCATTTTCTCTCTCTGAAAAATTTTCATCTGTAAAACAAGGGACAGGATTCAATGACTGACTGTTAAGATCTCTTCAGATTTTAGATCTGTGATCTTAAGGGTGAGAAAATGTTCAGCCAGTCCTTTTATTCCATTGCTTGAAGTTCCTGTGGGAAAGTTGTTGAAATAAAAAAAGTGTCTGTCTTGTGAGCCAATGGTTTGTTTAAAGATTTCATCCCTTCTGTCTTAGCACAGATTGTAACACAACTCAGCAGATTGTGTCACCATCTCTCCCAGAGGAATCTGAACCAGGATTAGTACAGGAGAGCGCTATTGGCCAGTGGCTTTCATCAGGGCAGGCATCCTTGCTTAAAAAACTAGATTATCTTTGGAAAGAGAAAGAAGGCCAAATGCAAGTAAGAATTTGCTAATTATATTCATTTGTTCAGGACATTGACTGGGTTTGTCCTTGGCTGATAATCATACACATGATGACTTTGCACGAATTGTCCCATTCATATCCTATTCAGATGTAAATCAGTACATTATCGCCATGATGTCACTGGTCATCTTCTAGAATGAAGGATGAACAACAACATATTTTATGTGTATATTTTCATGTTAGATATTTGACATAAAATGTAAAGTACTTAAAAATGTCAAAGCTCCATGTAAATGTTAGATTTTTGTTATTGTAGTATATGTATTTGTGCAGTCAATCAATAAACATTTATTAAGTCCTTATTGTATGCTAGGCACTATACTAAACTCTGGATATAGAAAAAAAGACAAAAAACAGTCCCTGTCCTCAAGGAGTTTATAATTTATCAATCTTTACAATGAAATCGGAAGTATAAGGTTCATAAATCCTTTAGTCTTTAATCTGTTTCTTTGCCACTGTTCAAGTGCTATTATAACACTAAGGATTGGGTTAAGTGAAAGTAGGCAACCCTCCTGAGTCCATAACAGGTGAGAACTGGCTGAAGGAAGTAGAAATGCCTTCGTTGGAGAAGAGAAGATTTTGGATGGACAAAAGAGTTGGCTCAAGCAACTGAAAGACATGGAAAAGGGATTAGACATGTTGCTTAGTCTCAGAGGATGGAATGAGAAGCAATGGCAAAAGTTTCCAAGAGACTCATTTAGAATTGAAGTCAGAGGAAGCTTCCTAATAACCAAAGAACTCCAAAAATGGGATGGGCTGCATTTGGGGGGATTATAGATCCTCAGTGCTGGTCTTCAAACAAAGGCTGGCTGACCACTTGTTGATTATTTTGGAAAGAGAATTCTTTTATAAGATACAAGCTGTCTCCATGATTGTTGAAGGTCTTTCTAACTCTGAATTTCAGTTATTTGACTCTGTGTTATTCTAGGCTCATTGATAAAAGAAAGGGCTTGGGCACTGACATGAAAACAGAAATGGAAAAGAAAGATGGAACTAGGTCTGTACTATTCTTTCCTCTTGAGAAATAGACATAAATAATTAGCCAAGAAGTCAATAAGCATTTGTTAAGCCCCATGCTAAATGCTGTATATACAAAGAAATGAGAAGAAGTTCTCTCTCAAGAAGTTCTCAGTCTACTGGAGGGGATAATTTATAAGCACCTATAAAAAAGGACTGGGAAAGGCTTCTTTCTCAGTCACTAGCTGAGTTCTGGACTTTAGCTGAAACTTTAGGAAACCTGGGAAGCCAGATGGTGGAGATGAGCAGAGAGAAAATTCCAGGCGTGGAGAACAGCCAGTGAAAATACCCAAAATTAGGAGATTCGGTATCATGCCTCTTTTTATGTCCCTAGCACTTAGTTAAGTGTCTGGCACATGGAAGGCACGTCATATATGTTTATTGATTGATAGATTGAGCAGCAAGGAGAACAGGCTTTGGTTCCTTTTGTATCAAGTCACATTTTCTGTTTATTTCATTATTTGGGTATCGCTGAATAATATAGCCCACTGTTGTATGTCTTTTGAATTATGTCTTGAAATAATATTTCTTAGTTTTATTATTAGTGAAAGACAGTTCTGTAGAACAGATTAAACCATCAGGATTTCATTGTAGAGATGTCGATGCTTCCATTTGGTGTGCTGTCAGATTCTTTGTACCATTTCACTATCAAACTTGCCAGGAAACACAGTAAAAGACAATGAAAAAAGCCAGTTTTCAGAGCCAGGGAGAACTATAAACTTATATTTAATAGTAATAAAAAAGGATTGCTTTCAGCTGGAAAGGTGGCATTGAGCTGAGTTTTGAGCACTGTCCACTTTAATAGTTTCATTTTCCAATTAGGAAAACTGGCAGATAGCTTAGCCTTCAGTTAAATCATTCCGTGAAACATGAGAGGGAGCCTTGGGGAAAGTATCCTGCAAATGCTTTCTTTGTTGAATAGAGTTACGACTTTTGGAGTCATTCACCTGTTAGTGGGCATTGAGAGCAAGTGAATAGACATGGAAAATCAAGAGCATTGGATGTTACATCAAGTAGCAATACAGGGCAAATATATACCCTCTCCTCTCTTTCTCCTCCTTCTCCAGTAACAATAAAGAGAGAATTTCAGTCACTCTTTTGCCAATTCAGTCTGTAATAAATAGTAGTTTATGGAAATGGTCTTTCCATTAGATATTATTAAAACAATGAATCTATTGATTTATCACTGCTGAGTTTTTCTTGTCTGAGAGAGGATGTTTGTTTTTAGAAATATACCTATTACTTTGATTACTATTGAGAATATGTAAAGTCATGGTATTATAGAACATATCATAAGATGAGCATGTCCAGTGCCTCCTGTGAACACAGTAGGTGCTTAATCATTGTGGAATTAAATTAAGTGTGGATTTTATAAAGTGATAGAGAATGAAGGCATTTTAATCTCTTCCATCAGCTAACTGTAATGTCACAAGCATTTATTAAATACTGTGTGCCAGGCACTGTGCTAGACACTTTGGATAAAAGAAAAGAGAAAAACAGGTCCTAACTTCAAGGAATTTACATTCCACTTAATGGGTTTATCAGGTAGAGATAAATAAACATCATAAAATTTGAGGAAAGAATAGTAGTAGCCATAGGAATCAGAAAATGCTTTCCAAGACACCTAGGCTGAGTCTCAAGGAATATGGATATTTTAAGAGCTATAGTTGAAGAGAGAATTTATTTCTTGAGCAGGAAACAGCCTGTATTAAGACATGGAGATGAGATAGAATGTCAAGTTCAGGAAACACCAAATACACCACTTCAGTTATAATGTGGTTTATATGAAGGTGAGTAATATGCACTGTTTAAAACTATATATGGAAGCCATATTGTTAAGAACTTTGAGTGCCAAACTGAGGAAATTGTAATTCTAGAAGCAATGGTGAACTACTGAATGTTCTTGAGCAGGAAGTAGCGTGGTCAAATTTATGTTTGAGCAAGATTATTTTAGGGGATGGGGTGCAAAGTGGAAGCATTAAGAGTCGTTAGCAATGGTATAATTGAGAACTGATAAAATTGTGTTTATGTAGGTTGTTGCATGTAGCAAACTGTAGTGTTTTGTAATTCAAAGGTTCATTTGCAGAGGAAAAGGTAGAGTCCTTGTACAGTTAATGAGTGGGAAACTATGGGCACCAGGGTTGTTTTTATATTTATGGGACAAATATTCTTTGCCTGATTATGACATAGTTACAAAAGATGAGAATTTGATTATAAACTATATAATAAGGTGAAGTCCTTCAAAGAGACGAGTTAACTGATGAATAAAAAAGACCAGCGGGTAAAAGAACAGATTTCAGAGTTGTCAAAGAGAAGCTGTGACCATTTCCATAAACTATCATTTATTACAGAACAGACTGAATTGGCAAAAGAGTGACTGAAATTCTCTCTTTATTATTATTGGAGGAGGAGGAGAAAGAGGGGAGAGGATATATGTTTACTCTGTATTGCTACTTGATGTAAACAAGAAGTAGTGAGGCTATAAATGACTTTTGATTGTCACATGCTAAGGAAAAAAAAGAAAAAAAAAAGAGTGGAGATATACTTTATTCCCTACTACCCTCTGTCAATGAGAGCAGTAGAGTAGAAGACAGAAAGTACTTCTCCACATTGGCCCTTCTGATTGCTTAGAGGTAAAGTAGAAGAATTTTAGAAAGAAAGAACCTTTTTTTTCCCAAATAGAGGATGAGGTTCACATTTGAAAAAATAAACTAAGACTGAAGCTGGAGATGATGGATGTAACATTGTGGCTTTTGAGGACTGAGCCCACCTTATCAAAAAGGCAGCTTAAAAATGGAGCATCATAGGAAAAACACCATATATTGATTTATCCAGCTAAGACTGTGTACTTAGTTTAGCGTTATTCAATAAGAATTTATTAAGCTCTTACTGTATACCTACCACTGTACTACCCACTGATGCTACAAAGAGTCTGTTTTTAAGGAACTCATATTCTAATGAAGGAAACAACATTTACAAAATTGTACATATGGACATATACAGTTTATGCAAAAGCACTGGTCATAGGAGGATTTTGAAAGGCTTCTTGCAGAAGGTGAGTTTTGAGCTGACTCTTGAAGGAAACCAGGGAAGTCAAAGTAAAGAAGTAAGGAGACAGAGAATCCCAGGCATGGGAGTAAGCCAATGAGATAGTATGATGTTGAGTGCTCCTGAGTCATCGAGTATGTAGAAAACAATAAAGTATAAGAAGAGAACAACTTAGCAGTAGAAACATGCATTCATACAGAAGCTATGTTCATCAAGGAGCTTTTACGACCAATTTCAGAGACAGAAAAAAAATCAATCCTATAGTTCCAGAGTTGTGGATTGCCCAGGTCATATACATTTCTTATGAGTATGCCTTATTACTTTGAAGCATTAAGCATCTGTCCACTGTCCCCACAGAGCTTCTATAATTAGTAGAAGAGCATGATCTAAATTTGTGAGTAGAATTTTATGTAAATACTATGTTTTGCTTTGTATTTTCTGTTTTAATTAAGGCTAATTATTTGTGACTGATTTGTTCATCAGAAATACACCAATGGGGGCTCATGGGTTTTAGCTAGCGTAGGAGTAGTCATTCACAAGGGTTACCCCTATGATGCTGCAAATAGTGACTTGCAGCAATCACTCTTCTAAGAAAACCTAATGTAACGAGTGTGATGGCAAGTCAAAGGAAAGTGAGATATAGAGTGAGAAAAAGGAGTGTCATTAAGAGAGAAGGGAGAAGTCAACATATCATGGGAAAAAAAATTAAGCAGAAACTCCTGTGGTTAGTTTAAGTAACTACTACACCCTTGGTGTAACTATGTATTTGCTTTGTGAATAAGATTTAAAATGTATCTTTCAGTTTGTTTAAGTTAAAGTCCTAGTTCTTTCAATAAGTATCACTGAAATTTCTGAGCCTAAAAGCATTCACAGAATTGAGGGTAACAAACCCTGATGAAGGGTTTGTCTTATAATTCTCCTGTACTCCAGCACCATTGTAACATAATACCTATTTATCATCAAAGCCTATTAGGAGGACATGACTGTCAGGCAGTTTTGTATTCTTATTCAAATCCCACCTCCGATGCATACTAGCTGTGTACCACACAAGTTATTTAACCTCTTTCTCAGCCTATTTCCTCATCTGTTAAATGGGTAAAATAAGAGTACCAAGGATCGCGGTAAGGATTCGTTGAGATAATATATGTGCAATGCTTTGCAAACTTTAAAGCATTATGTAAATGTCTGCTATTAGGAACTCATTATTTTTTTTAGATCCTCACATATTTTATGAGGAAAACTTTGAAATGTAAAAAGTATGCCAGTCTTTCATGTTTCTATGCCATTTTACAGGACGAGTTCCACAGCATTTCAATTGGAGTTACTTGAGAAAAAAAAATTATTTAGCCAAATTGCTTATGTTTAGGGAATTTTCAAATGTTTCCAAAAGTTCCTAAAAACTAATTTAAAAAAGAAGGAAGACCTGGTCAAGTTTAGCTCAGAAATCGCTTTTCAACAAAGCCTCTTATTTGCCTGAAAATCAATCTTTCATCTCTTTTCTGTGCTACAGTGGCCAGAACTCTAGAGGCTGCTCCAACTCTAGGAAATAGAGGCCTATGATCTTTTCACAGTAGGTTGAAAATTCCATTTAAGCTAGACCTGAGGTCTTGTTAACAACAGCACAATAAGCATTAGCCCCCACCTGATCTTGTTAAGTGTTTGTACTGGGGGCGGGAGAGAATTCATTGAACTTCAGTGCAGTCAAGCTTTCCCTTTTTATCAGCTCAGGAAACCTGGAAAGCAGACAGTTTTGTATGTGTTTTACTTATGACCATCTCTGGGGAAGTACAGTTGAACTTGTTTTTGTTATGTGCCTTTAACTTAATGAGCATTTATTTAGGGGTAAAGTACCTTTCAGGGAGCCAGAGAAAAAGCAGAAATCCCTTCCTTCAAAGAGTTTCCACTCTACTATAGAGAGGAAATGAAATGTGGATAAGCAAATACAAAGTTCTCCTTTTTTTTTTTGGTTTGGTTGGTTGGCTTTTTTTGGTGGTGGTGGTGGATGTTTATAAATATTTAATAAATGGCTTTTCAAAGAAAAGAAGTAGTGTAGATAGGTGTAGATGGTGTGGTGGTGGTGGTAGTAGTAGTGGTAGTAGTAGTAGTAGTAGTAGTAGTAGTAGTAGTAGTAGTAGTAGTAGTAGTAGTAGTAGAAGAAGAAGAAGAAAAAGAAGAAGGAGAAGAAGGAGGAGAAGGAGAAGAAGGAGGAGAAGAAGAAGGAAAGAAAGAGAATAAGAAGAAGGAAAGAAGGAGAATAAGAAGAAGAAAGAAAGAAAGGAGAATAAGAAGAAGAAAGAAAGAAAGAGAAGAAAGGAGGACAGAGAAGGAAAGTGAAGGAGAGGGAGGAGAAGGAGGAGAAAAAGGAGAAGGAGAAGAAGAAGCCATAACACACTTTTAACTTGAGTTTGCTTTATTGATAGTGTCTAAACTTTTGCAAGTCTAGACAATCAACAAAACAAGTCAAGCCTCAGTTTATAGTATTTGCTGATTTCTGAGGTGCAAATGAATCTAGAAACTGACCGATGGCTCTCAAAGCTGTTTCTGTCATATCCACGTAAACCGCTCTCTCATCAGAAGCTTATCTCTCCCAAAACAGATCAGTGCCTGCTCTGCAACTTATATTCCTAAATAATTGCTTGGGGTATTAAGAAGTTAGGTAATAAGAATAACAGAACTGACATTTATATTAAGTTCTGAGTTAGAAACATCTCATTTTATTTTTGGAACAACCTAGGAGGTAAGTATTATTGTTAGCTCCACTTTACAGATGAAGGAAATTAAGGCAGATAGGAGTTAAATGATTTTCCTCTAGATCACACACCTGGCGAGCATCTAAGGCTGGATTGGAGCTTTCTGACTCAGTCCATCACTCTATATACTCTTCCACCTAACTGCCTTAAGGTTAGGTGACTTATCTATAGTCATCCAAGCTATTATATGTTTGAGGATAGATGAACCCAGATCTTCAACACTCTGAAGTTGGTCCTCTAGCCACTATATTTCCTTACTCCTCAAAAACAAATCATTTCCTGTTTCTAGTCAAGCCATAGCCAAAAGACTTTCCATTTAGACTTCACCAATTTGAAATTGAAGGAAATTTGGAAATGGTTAGGCTGAAAAAGATAATAGAGATTTTGTTAAGCACATTCAGAAGCCCAGAATCTCAGTAGTGGATCTCATTTCTTGAGCTATCTTGTTTGAGCCATATTTAGAAAAAATAATCCCCAAATATCCTTACAAGTTATTGTGTATGCTTGAAGACCTTCAGAAAAAACTCATTACTTCCTAAGACAGCACATTCTAGTTTGATGTGACTCATTATTAGAAATTTGTTTTCCTTATATCAGTCTACAATTTGCATTTTTACAAAGCCCACCGAGTTCTGCTCTCTGGAACCAAGGATATCAAGTCTAATCTTTCTTTCCTGTGATTAATAGCTCAGTGAAAGCTAAAGAACAATGGGATGAAGAGTTCAGTTTGGGACTTAGCTGATAGTGAGATTCTATCCATCATGATACAATAGAAGCATAGCTCTACAGTTAGAAAAGATCTTCTAATCCAAATCTCTTATTTTACAGATGAGAAAATTGAAAGCTGGCATAAAACACTTGTCCAAAGGTTTCATAGATTCTGAGTGGATGGGATTTGAACCCAAATCTGTCTCCCAATCTCAGGCTGCCTCTCACCTTTGATATAGCAATATTAAACAACACGGGCTCCCTTTTAACTCCACTCAGCTGACTTGAGAGGGAAGATCAGCAAGCTATTTTTAAGCCAGGACAAGACCACTTTGTACACAAAGATGGCATTCAACAATGACTGGGATATCAAATTTGTCTCATCTATTTATAAAAGCACTTAGATGCTTCTGAGACAAATTTCCCCTCCCACTCTTGATTTCCATGATGTTTTTTTTAAAGGCTTCTCTAATTTTTATTTTTCACTTTCAGACTGCCCTCTCCCTAGTCTGAAATGGGGTAAACTTTATGAGATTGCAGTGTACTTTTCTGTTAGGAACAGAATAAAACAAAAACAAAATAAATTGCAAATTTGCATTTCACATCTCTATTCTTCTGGGAAATTCTTGTTCAGGAGATTTTTACTATCTTCAGAAATCCTATAAATTTTTCAGAGTTGTGCTGTTAGAAAAGTAGCAGTAACTTGATCTTACCAAGTAGTTAAGTGCTAAGCATCCTAGACATAGCCTAAGGATTTCACCAAGCTGATTTTGCTGTCACACTACCAGATGAGTGCTTATTACCTAAAGATTCTGGAAAAGGAATCAAGAAAACCAGTGTGATCTTCACAAACCCAGCAGGTATTGGTGACTGTGCCTTTTCCATTTAATTCTCTTTTTAAACAGGCAGAGCAATATCATTTCCTTTGGCAAATGTGGAAACTGAAGAATGAAAAGTTAAGTGACTTAGCAGAGAATCCCCCACCTTGATTTCTGTTTTATTTTGTTTTGTTTTTAAGCAGATTACTAAATCATTGTGCAACAAGCCCACTGCCTCCTAAAGCAGTTGATTCCATTTTTAGATAGTGATAATTGCTATATCAACTGCAATCTCCTTATGTTTCTGCCTTTTTGGAGTTGTAAAGTTGATTTTTTGCACCTAAGATTAAGAATTTACGTTTATTTCCATTCAGTTTTATTTGATTAAACTTGGACCAACATTCTAGACTGAAATTTTCTTTGATTCCTGATTCTCTCACCCTTTCTGTCAGCTATTCCTTTTAACGTTTGTGTCTTGCACAAATTTGATACATATATCAGACATTGAGGTAGTCTCTAGCTAGATCATAACAGAGGTCAATCATTCAATTACTGATATAAGATGTCCACTGGTGAAGATCTGGAGTAGAGTGTCGGTGTCTATTAGTATTAGCTCATAAGAGCTGATTGTTAAATTTTCAGTGATAGCATTTTCATCTTGGAAACTGGCAAAGATTATGAATCAGGGGTTGATTTATTATTTTGTTAATTATCTAGATTTCAGAAAGTGATAGAGAAAATGTTAATAATGTTTAATCAACATTAAACTTAAAAATGTTCCCTGTACACATTTGTGATAATGATGATAAGAGCTGGTGGTTAAAAATTTTCCAGTTCACCCCGAATGTTGTTGTTCAGACATTATTCAATAATGTCTGACTTTTTGTGATCCCATTTGGGGTTTTCTAGGCAGAGATACTAGGATGCTTTGCCATTTCCTTCTCCGGCTCATTTTACAGATGAAGAAACTGAGGCAAACAGGGTTTTATATGACTTGTCCAGGGTCAAACAGCTAGTAAGTGTTTGAGACTAGATTTGAATTCAGAAAGATATGTCTTCTTATTCCAGGACTGGTACTTTATCCACTATGTTGCCTTGCTATCCTACATTCCTAAATATAATTAACCTGTTAGTTATACTGCTCAAGGTTAAATGATGATCACCATTCAGGGCTCCTTAATGCTAAACAGAAGTGGAATTAATATGGAGCACATAGATAGGAAAATGATCTGGTGAGAAGAGTGCTATCTTTGGAGTCAGAGGATCTGTGTTTAAATCCCAGTTCTGCTACTTTATATGGATGATTTTGGAAAAGTCACATGACTTTTTTGGCCTCAGTTTCTTCATCTGTAAAATCAAAGGTAGTAGTGGTGGTGGGTTAGATATCCTCTAAGGTTCTTTTCTGATCTAAATCAATACTCCTGAGAAACATAAAGAGGCAATGTGACATGGTAGATGATTCCTGGATCTGGTTTCAAAACCTATCTGACATTAAATAGCTATGTGACTCTGAGAAAATCACTGAAACTCTCTGGGCCTGTTTTTTTAATCTATAATATCCAGATGATAATAATACCTCTAGTACCTCCCTCATAAGATTATTGTGATGGTCAAATGGGATAATATATGGAAAGAACTCTGTGAACCTGAAAGTGTCATATCAGGATACCAAAGATTTAGACTTAGAAGGGACCTCAGTGGGCATCTAGTCTCCTTTTTCAGATAAGGAAACCAAGACTCAGAGATGTTAGTTGACTTTCCCATGGACACGAAGAAGCAGAAGTGAGAATGGAGCCCAAATCCAGCTTTTCCCAATGAACCATGATTCATCCTCCAAGAAGGCCAGGTACCCAATTTTTGGAGACTTCATATTTCAGAGAAGAATTATACTAGATGATTCTTGATGTCCTAAACGAAGATAAAATCCCACAATTCTATGATTTCTTACAGAGGCCAATGAGTTCTAATTAACGAGTTCTACTCAACTAACAATAATTATGCAGATTGATCCCATCTTTTGACTCCATGCCCTCCCCCCTGAGTCTGATGTCTTTCCATCTACCATTTTGAGTGCACAAGCTGCTTAAGAGATACTGACATTGAAACATAAGGCAAATGTTTACATAGTTTACGTTCCCTATTTCTGTCAAGCAGATCAAGTTACTCAGTCCCTGAGTGTTTTCCTTTCTTGTTTTGTGAGATAATACTTAATTAACTTTGTCACATGTTAATGGTTCTGATTCATTTTTAGCCTCAAGTGATAGTTCTTACCAGGTTCCCAATCTCTGTATTTTGTCTCTATTGGATGGTACGAAGATGTTTCATTAAACTATTAAAAACAATATCCCTAAACTTGTTCATGCTGCTGTAATTATGCCAAAACATTATTTTCCTCAGAAATCTGATCTTTCTTTCTGCTGAAGGACAGTTTAGAAGTGAAGATGTTTTATTTATTTTAATGCTAGAACGTGAAATTAAATGCACAGCAGGGACTTTGGGTGGGAGGGAGTTGGGTGGGAAGGGATGAGCAAGTTCATCATTTGTTTTCTGAAGAACAAGTCCTAACCCTCCAGTAGTTCTTTATGAAACCTTCCTAAGGCAGAGAGAATGTTCCCCAAGCAGAAATTAGCAGAGCTATGACCAACTGGCCCGTTAATTAGCCCAGAGCATTGTTATTGACTCTGTCCTTCTTTATTTGCCTATCCAGCTGAGATTTGTCTTAGTGAAGGGGATTTATAGCAAAAGCAGGGACAAGACACTTGTCCATAGCAGTACTGGGCAGTTATTGCTGGTGCAATTTTTTTTTTGAAAGATAAGTATGTCAGTAACCATTTTATCAAGAGAGGGGGAAGCTGAGTATAATCTCCTTATCATATGTGAGGGAAACATTTAATATCTTGTGAACATGGACTTATACTAGCCTGTTAATATAAGTCTGGACAAATACTACATCCCTCTCTGCTTTCTTAGTTTTACTCTCTATGAGAAATTTGGTCACTTTTTTCTAGATATATTGGGGATGTCTTGATTTTTGTTTGTGGAGAATTTCTAGTCAATTCACCTTGTGGTTGAGGAAAGTGTCAAGATCTGGAGAGATAAGGAAAAGAACTATAGAACTGACAGCTTTCCATACAATGGACCATATGGGTTCCAGAGAAGTGATGATGGTGTCAGCAGAAGAATGGGGGTTACAGATAAGGAAGCTGGCTTATGCTCAGATAGTTCTATCAATTGGTCTTTCTTAAATATTATTTTTGTAATCAAGAATAGTTCTGTGTCTTTGGTGGGAGTACAGGGAGGCAACTATGGTTGAAAAGTAAAAAGCAATAATATCTTTTCTTCATAAAAAGAAAATACTTGTGTATCTAATTTATATTTTAATATATTTAACATCTACTGGTCATCCTGCCATCTGGGGGAGGGGGAGTGGGGTAAGAGGTGAAAAATTGGAACAAGAGGTTTGGCAATTGTTAATGCTGTAAAGTTACCCATACATATAACCTGTAAATAAAAGGCTATTAAATAAAAAAAAATTTAAAAAAAGAAAATACTTTTTTTTTTCTCTTCCTGGAGGCAGCTAGGGGATTCAGTGGATAGAGGCCTAAGACAGAAGGTAGGAAGATCTAAATTTGAATTCAGCCTCAGACACCTAGTAGTGGGGTGATTCTAGACAAAGTTACTTAACCTCTGTCTCCCTTGTTTTCCTTGTTTGTCAGATAGGGATGACAATAGTAGCTACCTCTCAGGGTTATTATGAGGATTAAATAAGATGATGAACAGTGTCTGACATATAATAGGTGCTATTACAAATGCTTTTCCCTTCCCTTTGACCCAATCAGAATTGTTTCTGGATTGTTTTAAAAATAATAGAGTACATTGAGAAATCCGTGATCTAATGGATGGGAGCATATGTGCTCTTCTATGATGCACATAGCAGCTGAGCCATGCTTTCCTATCTTGTAGAATTCTTTCTAGTCTTCTTACAAATTCTCAATAAGGGATCTGTTCAGTGTGGGATGGAGGAGGTAAGAAAATATAAATAGCAGGAAAGTTCTACATTTCTTGACATTTCGTGGAATTTCAATTAAAGGGACCTCAGTGGTCATCTATAAGACACAAATCCCCCAAATCCCTACTACAGCACACCAGACCAGTGTTTTTCTTGCCACTGCTGGAAAACCTCCAGGGAGCAAGAATCTACTGTTTCATGTTGGAGTAGATACAATTGTTAGGAAGTTTTACTTGACTTTACATCTAAAATTTCCCCCTTTACATCTTCCACATGTTGCTAATGGTTCTGCCCTCTGGGGGCAGACAAAATAAATTTAATCTCTCTTCCACATTCAAATTCTCCCTTTGACTCCATATCAGCTGTATGACCCTGATACTGTATGTCACAATCTCTGAAGAATTCAAGCTAATCATCTGGAGAATATGGACAAGTGACTACATCCTTTTCCTCCCAGTACTCCAGGCCAGAGATGTCAATATCTGCTGCTGGCAAACCCAAATTAAAATATAATTGAGAAATATTTAGCAAAATAAATAAAACATAATAGATCATAGATAATATTAATTTATGGTTTTCTGAGTCAATACACAGCCCCAGATATCAGTTTCTCTTTGAGTTTGACTAAAGCCCTAGGCAACAAGAAAGGATAACCTGCTTTCCTAGAGCGAATTTCCTCATGTGGGACTCCCCTATATCAATGAAATCACAGATCTAGATACTCAACCTGTCACTAATATCATGGCAGCTTTTGAAGTACTTAAAGACAGCTATCATATTTGTCCCTCCTCCTCCCTCCCCTGAACTTTCTCGTTTCCAGACTAATTATCCCTAATTCCTTCAACCTGCCCTCATATGACATGTCCCTTTCAGACACTCTCTAGTTAATCCATGTGTTTACTCAAACGTGGCCCCAAAACTGGACACTTTCCTGCAGGTAGGGTCTGACCAAGCAGAGGAGAATTGAGCTAGTGCTTCCTTATTTCTGGGAATGGGTTTCTGGGAATGTTGATCCTTCAGTCTCACCACACAACCAACCTACATTGTTTACTGTAATAAATCTCTCTGATGACATCCTTTGTATGCTGCTTCTCTTCTACACTATTATTTGCTGGGAGTAGATGATGGCTTCTATCCTTTCTGTGTCTACCACTGTCCTTTTGGGTGATCCACAACTTGAATTTTTCAGAGATGGTGACTCATAGCCAAGTAGAATCAGTGACTGAAATAAAGCATTTCCACTTCTTCTACAACTATATTTTCCCTTTTTCCCAAGAATGTAATTTGGGACGACCTCAGGAATCTTTGAGTGACTCTATAGCTTGCTAAAAACACTCTGTGTTTGAAAAAATTCCATTTTGGGGGATGTACAAAATGTGAAATTTCTTGGCTGAGATGATACCATATGGACTAAATGTTATGTGAACAGGAAGGGTGTTGAGAGTGCAAAGAATGTCCCCATCAGTAGCATCAGTGGGAGCTATTCATTGGGCAGTTTCTCTGGTCAAGGCATCATGGTCAGCACTGGACTGTTTAGGAGAAGATCTCACACTCTGCAAACTACTTATTAGGTGAGACATGAAAAGATAAGTACTAATGCAATGAACAAATGGATTAATGAATGAAAAGTCATTTATTATGGATTTACAATGTGCCAGGAACTGAGAATACAAATAGAAGAGGAAGACAGCCCCTTGAAGTTCAACCTTCAAAGCAGATATAATGTCCCAGTGGTTCTAAGCATGCAGCTACAGGGCAGATGGCAAGGCCCACAACCCTTAAAGTGCACTGGCACAATTCACAGTAACAGCAAAGTTACAATGATGACCAACTGGGAAAGCCGTGGCTGTTCTGATCAACACAATGATCCATGACAATTCCAAAGGACTTATGATGAAAAAATGCTATCCAGCAGGGAACTGATGAACTCTCAGTACAAATTAAAGTACATTTTCTTACTTTATTTTTCTTGCTTTTTTTGTAAATATGGCTAATATGGAAATTTATTTTGCATAATTTCAAATGTGTAATTCATATATTGCTTACCTTCTTAGTAGCTGGGAGAAGGGCTAGGAGGGAAGGAGAGAATTTGAAACTCAAAATTTAAAAAGAAATTAATATTTAAAATAAATAAGAAATAATTTTTAGAAATCTTATTTTTAAAGTGCACAGGTATGTCAGATAGCAATGATTGGGAGTATGGAAGGCAAAATGACTTTCTATCTGGTAGATAGTATCTAGATCAGAAACTCTGATTGTCAGGGTACAGATAGTGGAATAATGGGCAGCCTGAAGTGTCTACCTTCCAATAGGCCACCTGAGTGGTGGTGATCTGAGTGGTGAGCAGACAAGCATACTAAGGAGGGGGATGGAGAATTATTAGCTGATGCTTTGGTCCAGATTAATGATATGGACAATAAATGCTTTAAGATTTGAAAAAGATGTGGAAATCATTTTAGTATAGCTCAATAGATTGGAACACAAGGTTTTGTAAGGGTTAATGTTGAAAAATTAACCATGCATGTCTTTTGTTAATATAAAGCTTTAATAAAAAAGAGAAAACCATAAAAAAATAAAAAAATAAAGATCAGTAGAAGAAGCATCATAAAGAGGTTGGGAGTCAAGTTAGGCTTAAAAAAGTAAGGATTATGGAGGAGGAAAAGGCATTCTTGGCAGGAACAAAGGCACAGAGGCAGTACTATTTCATTGTATGTTCAATGAACAGTAAAGGATACCAGTTTGACTAGAATGAATGGGTTTGTAAAGAGGAAGGATAGAGGGGTTCAGACCAGAATGTAGAAGGCCCAGTGAAGCTTGTTCAAGACAGACAGCAAAGTAAAGTGAAAAGAACAATAAATTTGGAGTTCAAAGTCCTGGTTTCAAATCTCCAGCTTTATCTCTTACTAGCTGTCAGAGTCATTCGACTTCTCCAAAATTCAGATTCCTCATCTGCAAAAAGGAATAATTTAATTCAATGTCTTCAAGTGAACATAGTGTTTATTTGTTTGTTTTACAAAAAAAGCATTAAGAAGGATGGACTTGTCAAAAGTATCAGATGTTGGTGAGAGGTCAAAGAGAGAGAAGACTGAGAAAAACTTGTTCATTTTGGTAGTAAGAATGGCACAGTGACCTTTAAGATAGTCATTTTAGTAGAAGAGCTAAGAAAATCTTCAAAATTAAAAGGAGATAAGAAGGTAGGGAAAATGGAGTGCAGACTTTGTATTTCAGAAGTTTAGTAGAGAAAAAAAGAAATGGCATTTACGGTCTCCTTTCCTTTTGTATCAAGAATAATTAAAAATAAATATTAGATGAAAAAAAATATAAAAAGTTAAAAAATAGATTATAATGATAGAGAAGTCATTCACAAATGTCTTAAGTTTTCTTTGTTTCACCATCAGACATATTTCTTCCAATATAATAACCATGTGTAGCTAGTTTGTACTGTGTTTATTTTTATATGAATATCATTTCTAATAAGGTTGCTATGTGCTATAGTGGATAGATTGCCAGACCTGCAGGCAGGAAATTCAAATCTGGCTGCAGATACTTGCTAGCTGTGTGACTCTGGCCAAGTCACTTAACTGTTTGTCTCACTTTCCTAATCTATTAAATGAGCTGGAAAAGTAAATGGTCAACTGCTCCAATATTTCTGTCAAGAAACCAGAAAATGGGCTTATGAAGAGTAGGACTATAGTGAAAGCTACCGGAACAATATTCCTGATTCTTTCATTATGGGTTGGGAAGAAAATGCAGATTGTATGCTTTTCTTTGCCACTGACATTCTGTAAAGTGTCCTATGCTTGGGCTTATTGAAGCTCCGCCTCTTCCACATCCTATTTGTTTGACCTGGGACAAGTCATCTTGACCTCTCAGTGTCCTACAGGACTCTTGAAAGATGATGAGTTTAACAACTATTGTTGAACTGAATTGATAAAAGGACTTCCCTTAGAGGAAGTTTTCTATACCAATAAAATCATAGACTTGGGTGAAAAGTAGACAGTGGGCACAGAATGCTCTCGTATCAAAAGTTATCAGGTTCAATGCCCATTGAAATCTTCCTGCTACATTGGTGGCTTTAGTTCCTTTCAGGACTTTCAAAATGGCAGCCTCCAAGGCTCTACTGTAAGTGTTGGTGTTGTCCATTGGTAATCTAGAGATTTGCTATCATGCTCTTGAGCATTTACAAAGCCCAGGGGCTAAATTTCATTGACCACGCATACTGATCAATTTCTTTTAAGGATTCAGGAAGCATTTATTTGGCACTCACTGTGTGCAAAGCATGGCTAAGCGGTAGGGATAAAAAGACAAAAGTGCAAACATAGTCTCTGCCTTCATGTAGCTTCTACATGTACATTCTAACAGGAAAGATAGTAGGTAATAAAGAAGTGCATACAAGACACAGAGCTGGTGGAAGGCCATCATTTAGTGGGGGATTAGCCCAAACCAAAACATTCAAATGTCCCACATTTTGCTTGTTTCTTGGCCATGAACAAAATGGTTCTTAAAAGACCCTTCCTTGGGCAGCTGCTTTATTTCTTTTTCCTTTATCTTTCCCCATAGGACCTTCTGAAGAGATGTTACTCTGCAAAGGCATCTTACCTCTTCCAACAAGATAAGTTCTATGATGTTAGCTATGACACAGGAGACAAGTCGATTCAATGTAGTCGCCGGCCTGATGCATTCAAGTTCTGGATGACCTGGAAGGCCCTGGGGACGCTGGGTCTTGAAGAAAGAGTGAACCGGGCTCTTGCATTAGCGAGGTATGCACATGTGCACATTGATATGAGTGCTGATATCACAGATTGTAATATGGGCATATAATCAAGGATACAGTAAGGCAGAGAGGCCTCCTGGGAGCCCTTTGTCTTAGAATTCCAGGTCCGGAGCCTGAAAGCCCTGAACTTAAATCCTTCCCCATATAGGTAGTAAGTGTTAAGTCATTTAACCACTCTGTGTCTCAGTTTCTCCATCTGTAAAATGAGATCTTTGAACTTAGTGAACTTAGAGGTCACTCTATGACCTCTAAGCTATGGTTCAATGAACTCCAGAAAACTGGTCTTCAAAAGTTCTGGTCACTTTTAAACTCTCCATTATTTGCCACTGATTCTACTGTTGCTGCCAGCCAGTTTCTCTCTCTGTCTCTCTGACTCTCTCCTTCTCAATCTTTTTGTCTTTCTCTCTGTCTCTTCCTCCCTCCCTCCATCTTTTTCTGTTTCTCTCTCTTTGTGTGTCTTTCTATCTCTGTTTATCTCTGTCTCTCTCTCCTGCTCCTCCTCCTCTTCCTGCTCCTGCTGATGCTCCTCCTCCTCTTCTTCCTCTCCCCCTGCTCCTTCTTTCTTCTTCTTTCTCTCTCTCAGCTACTTACTAGCTGTGTGATCCCAGGCAAGTCACTTAGCTTCAATGTGCCTCAGTTTCTTCAACTATAAAAATGGTGTAATGCCACCTACCTTTAAGGGTTGTGATGAGGATTAAAATGATATAACATATAGTGTTTTTGCAAACTTTAAAATGCGACATAAATGCCAGTTATGATAATAATATGATATAATTAGTGTAGTATAATAGCTATTATTATACCATGCTGCCCTAATTTCCTTCTGTTAAAATACAGTTTTCCGAGAATTTAAATCACTGGAGCTAATATAAAATACACTTCAGTGTCTGATCCATTATTAACCTATTTCAAAACTTTGAAGATGGTCCTTCTTGACAGAAGGGCTGTCCAATGAGATATCCCAGTCAATGGTCATAAAAGTTTTCAATGAGAACAGACTGTTGGAAAGCATGTTTTAAGAGTTTCAAGGAGGCCATTTTCCTTATGTTTTTGAATTTATCTTTTCTGGAACATCACTCACATGGGGGTTTTAAAATGTGAAATAATACTTCAGACCAGGCTGTGTCCCTATGGGAACAACATTTAGGATGAATGCTTCTGATAATTTGAGAGGGATTCTGAAAATATCTCTGTATCAAGGAATACTGATTACTGACCAGATATGTCATGCTGATACTGTATTTTAGCCTGCTGTAAAAAAAAAAAAAAAAACCCTCCTAGAAATTATGGTAAATAATTTTTCCCATCCTGCCTTAGGGGATTCAAATATAGCTGAGGTTGACACTGCAGTGGGGTAGCCCTAGATTGGAAGTCATATATTTCATTTCACTAGTGGCTTCTCATAATCTGGTTCTCAATTTCCTTATCTGTAAAATGAGGGAGTTGGTCTATATAAGCCCTATGGGACTTTCCAATGCTAATTTCAATGATCCTACATTTTTTTCTTAAATACTTTTGATTGAATGGGTAGTGCTTCAGCTACTTAGAAATACATAGATAATAATAATATTTATCTTGAAGTTTACATCTGTCTCAGATTGGTTTTATTGTTTTCAGTCAATATATATGCAGATTTTCTGCTGGAGGTTAAATCTGATGTATATATACATGGCTGAGCTTCTAAATATACATACATACATATACATAAACACAGGTAGAGATGGATAAATTTTTCCGACCTATTATTTCATTGGTGTAGATTTTCTGGTAAAGAAGCCCCCTCTAATATATAATTCATATTAGCAACCTACTTTATACTTACATAGTATAGTGTGATGGATAGAGTGCTATATTTGGAGTGAGGAAGATCTGAGTTCAAATTTTGCCACAGACATTTATTGGCTGTGTGACTCTAGGCAGGTTTATTCTCCTCAGCAATAAAATGGGGATAACAATAACACTTACTTCACCTGGTTGTTGTCAGAATCCAGATGATAATATCTAAAGTGTTTTGCACATCTCAAAGTGTTATACTTGCTGTCCCCGAAAGTCTATACACAGTCCCATTCTATCTGCACAACAATTTAGGAATCATGAGAGTCAGGATTAATAATCCCATTTTACAGATGAGGAAAGTGAGCCATATGTCACTTAGAAGAAGAGCTAGGACCAGTCTTCAGGCTTTCTGATTCCTTGCCCAGGACTCCTCTCCCTTGCCCCCACGTATTTCAGTGAGTGCAGCTATGGGCTCTGTGACTGAAATACCAATGCTTGAAAAAGAATCTCCCTCTTTCCAAATGCAAATTATAGCCAGCTACCTGCCTTAACCTTTCATACAACTGACATCTGACACATCATCCTTAACATGGGCCAAAGGCATACCATGGCCCTCTGCTGGTGCTCAGGGCCAACCCACACGAGCTCCTTTTTAGGAGTCTCACTTCACAGGGACATTAAATTACCAAGTGTTGGAAGGTATGCTGGAGAGCTCTTCCTTTTAATATTTTGCTTTTATTTTTAAGCTGCTCAGAGGGTTCACGGTCCCCTCTCCCAAGGAAGCTATAGTCCTTTCTTCATTCTGGGGCCATCTTTTCTTGTATGCATTTGCACATGTGGCCCAGGAGGTTATTCCTTTGGGCAAAAGGCATCCTTAATCAATTGAAACTGCTGCCTGATGGTAGTTAAAAGTAATTTCCTTCCAGCATATTAGCCCAAGGTAAGCGAGTTCCCAGGATACAGAATAGAGAGATCCACATTTTTGATAGTGAGGATTTACCTGGGCTCATTTCTAAGTGAAAGTGACATTGTTTCTTCAAGAAGCAGAATTGCCTTACCCAGGCAGCGTCTCAAGGATAAGGCATATTCCACGCGGTGATCTCTTGGCGGCTTCAGTGGGCATTAGCGGCATCGTGTCATGAGCTGTCAGTTTCCCTGGGCACTGCGCCAGCCCCCTTAACTGCTTGACCAGCTGTGTCTCCTTTCTTCCTGATAGGTTACAGTGGGGATTATGCGGATGCCACAGTGATAATGTTTCAATGTTACTGAATTTAGACTTGGCTTAATTTAGGAATAGCATCTTGACCTTAAGATTTAAGGAACATATTTCTTTCCACTGGCAAAGTTTTGTGATACTTGCATTATAGGGTTTTTTTTCTGTATATATTGTTCCTGAAGGACAATCTTGTGGTTCTAGATAAAATCAGGAGTGCTTAACCTGAGATCTGGGAATATTTTGTGATGACTGTATTTAGAGCTTCGCTTCCTTTTTCATTTGTAATTCCTTTGTAATAAAATTGCTTTTATTTTAAACACTTAAAAACATTGTTCTGAGAAGGGGTTCACAAGCTTCACCAGACAACCAAGGGGATCAGTAACACAAAACAGATTAAGATCCCTTGATTAAGCCCCAGATTAAGATCTACCCAAGAGGTAGATCAGTCTAGTCCAAGAGATCTATCTATCTATCTATCTATCTATTTATCTATCTATATAACCTATATCTATATAATAAATGTTTTTAAAAGTTCCTTGCTTTGTACTATGCATGGTAGTAGACATCAGCAATATTAAGGCAAAAATGAAACTGTCCCTGACTTCAAGAATCTTACATTTTATTGGGAGAGTGCCTCGTAAATGTTTGCAAAAGAAATGCAAGTATTTCAGGAAATATCTTCTGTGACACATCCAGAAGAGGAGCCCTAGATACACTTTCCATCTAAGATGTGAGGACAGGACTTGATATTAAATGGTCAATTAAAACTGGAAAATATTTAACTTTCTAGACAAAAATATCATGAAAAACCCCTCTCTAAATAAAAGGACAAAAACATTAAAATTTAAAGCTAAGTCACTTTGAGGTCCCACAAATCCTTATGTATGATTTAATAGCCCCTTGTCAGTTTCAGCAGTTTTAAACTGCTCCACCACCATAAGCAATGATGACAATGATAGGTGGCACCAAAATGCACAAAGCTCTGAGCCTGGAGCTGGGAAGAACTGGATTCAAATCCAGCCTCAAATACTCACTAGTTGTATGATTCATGGCAAGTTATTTAAACTCTGCTTGCCTCAGTTTACATTTCTATAAAATGGGGCAAATAATAGCAACTACCTCACATTAAGGATCAAACGAGATAATGTAAAGCTACATGTACAAAGGTAATATATGGGAAACACAATATAAATTCTAGCTACTCATTACTATCTAGCTCTCAACCTTCTCCTGTTGATTCCTAATATTGAGGCTATTCCTTGGCCCTTAGGCTACACTGATAGAGGTTCAGATCATAAAATTAAAAAAAAAGGAACTGGAAGATCATTTAAGCAGTTCTCACGCAGTCTGTGCACAATAATGAGATTTGCTAGTTGATTGGTTGATTGGTTGTTATTGTACATTCTTGAAGAGGACAAAATGGCATCACTATGTTAGTCAAGTTAGTTAAGTTAGTATGACTGACTGACTGATCAGACAAATATGAGCTTGGAATGCTCTGCCATAGGTCAGACACAAATAGTCCCTATGAACATTTGGAATGGATTCTGTAACTTTATGCATTTTGCAATGGAATCAGGTGAAACTCATGGGTTATTATTCCACAAAGTTGGTTTTGGATTTTCTGGTAAAGAAACTTCCTTTAACAATGCGTATTAGCAACCTAATCAGTTCTCATCAGTTATTTCTTTCAGCTGCTAATGTCTTCAAATAATAACCCCAAAGCCTCTGTCCATAATAATAACAAACAATGGCTAGTGTGGCCAACAGATGTATTGGCATATGAATTCTACCAAACATTTAAAGAACAGTAAATTCCAATACTATGCAAACTATTTGAAAAAATAGGGAAAGAAGGAATCCTACCAAATTCATTTTATGACACAGATATGCTGCTGATATCTAAACAAGTAGGGTCAAAACAGAGAAAGAAAATTATAGACCAATTTCCCTAATGAATATTGATGCAAAAATCTTAAATAAAACATTAGCAATGAGATTACAGAAAGTCATCCCCAGAATAATACACTATGACCAAGTAGGATTTATACCAGGAATGCAGGGCTGGTTCAATGTTAGGAAAATTATTAGCATAATTAACTATATCAATAACCAAACTAACAAAAATCATATGATGATCTCAATAGATGCAGAAAAAGCATTTGACAAAATCCAACACCCATTCCTATTAAAAAAAAACACTAGCGAATATAGGAATAAATTGAGTTTTCCTTAAATGGACTGATATCATCTATTTAAAACCATCAGCAAACATCATATGTAATGGGGATAAACTAGAACCATTCCCAATAAGATCAGGGGTAGAACAAGGTTGCCCACTATTACCATTTGAAATTGTATTAGAAATGTTAGCTTTGACAATAAGAGAGTGTGGCCAAGGGAAACTCAGACCTGAATTCCATTTCTGAAACTTTAAAGGAGGAAAGATAGCAGCTGGTGACTTTGCACAGCCCTATCTCACTTACATTTAATTCACTTGCAATTCCTGTCATCACCTTCCAGATGTCATGATCCTTTTTGAGAATGAAGGAAAAATGGCAACAATGTGTGAACTCTGTGATGTTCAGTGAGTCATTTCACATGTGCTTGCCTTAGTTTCCTCATCTGTAAAAGAAGACATAATTTTATGGTCTTTGAGATCTCGACTAACTCTTTATCTAAACCTATGATATGTAAAAAAAAAAAAAAAAAGCTCCTGTGAGGATCCAATGAAATAAGGCAAGTAAAATGTTTTACAAACATAGAAGTACTAGATATAATTCCCTCTCAGCATCACTCATTATTGTCTCTGGCCTGCTTGGTGAGTACTGAAGTGGGGAATACAAAGTAAAATTCTCCTATCAGGTATTAGATCCTCAGAGCTTGAAAGTACATTAGAGACCACTGAATCTGACCCTTTCATTTTACAGATGAGGGAACTGAGTCACAGCTAAGGCTTTATGACTTTACCTGCTTTCAGAGATGACAAATGTCAGAATCCAGGAACTAAAAATTAATGAAAACAAAGATGTAATCTTTTCCCCCAAAATTTATCAAATTCCAAATCATAGGACCATAGATTTGGAACTGGAAGAGACCATCAACTTTACCCTCTCTCATTTTACAGATGGGGAGACTGAGATACAAATTGATTAAGTGACTTGATCAGGATCATGCAGCTAATAAGTATCTGAGATGAGATTTAAACCCGAGTCCTCCTTACTCAGAATTTACTCTCATGCCCATTACTCATGACACTCTTTCCACTACATTATGTTTGCTCAGTTCTAATGGGGAAAACAATTCTGAACCTCACAGGTTGGAAAATACCACTTCTGCTTGACACAAGACAGAGAATTATACTTGCTGCAGTTCAGCAGGGGAAGAAAAACAAAAGCATTTTGCCACGTTTGCAGCTACCCATTGGGAAGGCTGGCCTGCTGTGGTATGTCTCAGCAATCAGGCTAAATGGGTATTCGCCATGGGGTGATTTTTAAAGCGGTACACTGAAGAATCATGGGCATCAGTCTTCATAGCAACAGCAAACAACTCAGCAGCTCTCCTCGGTGCTGACCCCTAGGGACTCATTTATCTATTCCCTAGGCCCAAGATCTCCAACAAAGGAATGCATTCTGTTCACTCACAAGGAGACTGAGAGATTTATTGTTGCCAGTGAGAAAAAGGTTAGGTGGGAAATGATGTGGCTTTTGTAGCAGGGTCTATATTTCTGTGACTGAGAAGAGGAGAAATCTAGAATAAATCACCCATGCTAAAGACACCTATACTCAGGTGGGTATCTGTGATGAATCATGCAAGTCCACATTTGCACTAAAATTTGCAGGCAAGGCTGAATACAGATGACAGATTTCAGAAGCCTGAAGTGGCTCAGTGAACCCAAGGGTATCCTTTAATAAAATGATGAAGACTAGTAAGGAGAGGGAAGAGGGAAAGAGGGGCCCCAATACTTGTGGTCAGACTTGGGGAGCCAAGGCATTGGGGAAAGGCAAGAGCTTAAACTGGCAGGAGAAGGTGAGAAACTGTAAAAGATTCATAAATCATCTGGAGGGAACCTTAAAGATCTTCTAAGCCAGGGTTCTTCATTTTGGGGGGTGCCATGGACCCCTCTATCAATCTGATGAAACATTCTCAGAATAATGTTTTAAAAGAATAAAGTAAAATACAAATGATTACAAAAGGAACCAAAAGTTCATGAAAAAAAGTTGTAATCTTTTTACCCAAGGTCATCAGCCCCTTAAAATTTATCCATTGATCTGTGGATCACAGTTTAAGAGATTTTAGTCTATCCTGTTACTTTACAGATGTGAGAAGTAAAGTAATATCTGCATGGCAAGCAATAGAGCACAGTTTGGATCCAAATATTACTGCCCATTTGGGAATGGGTCTCCAGGATCTCCTTTTATCAGTCGATCAATACTAAATGTCAGCTGACCCAGAAAGCGATTAAAGACAGGGCAAGGTTATTCCATTCTGCCAATGAATATTACAGCTGAAAATGAATTTGAGACCCATGACTTTTACAGAGTTGTGGTGAGATTAGAAGATTTATGATTATAAATGCATGGAGAGACAGGAGATGCTTGGCTAGTCCATGGGTAGCATTGGGTGGCTTCTTAGTAGACAATATTAAAGTTAGGGGTCAGGACAGTGCCCCCAGATAGCATACTAAAGAGTGGCAATCTCAATGATCTGTCAGGCTTCTTCTGGTTCTGAAAATATGATTCTATGGTCTAAGATCCTATGACTTGGAAGAGTCTTACCACATTTAATTTGCTAATTATTATCTTCAAGTCCATTTATCTCACTTGCCCCTCCCCACCCAGAGATGACTGTGATTGTCTTCCTTGTTCTGGACAAAATTTCTACCTTCTCACTCACCTTCCAAGAAATCCAAGAAGTATTTGAGTTTCTAGAATAACGTGTCTGTCCATTGATGAGGCAGTTTCACATAGTGGATAGAGACCTAGACATATAATCAGCAGCACCTGTATTTAAATCCCATTTTAGAATAAGCTGTTTTATATTGGGCAAGTCACTTAACATCTCTGAGTCTCAGTTACCTTATCTGCCAAATGAAATGGTCAGTATCAATAGTCTTCAAGAACTTTTATACCTCTAGATCAAAGATTATATGTTCAGAACGGTGATTACAATAATATTCTGGGCCCGAAATACTCCTGGCTTTGGAGTTTCCCTTTCTGAGGCAGTTGTGTTTTTTAATTACAGGTACCTTGTAGAGGAAATTAAGAAAAGAGAAGGATTCCGACTGCTTTTAGAGGTAAGTCAACACAGGCTTGTTTTGTTAGTGATTTTTGTCAATCAACAGGGATAAAGGTGGCCATTTTCTCTTCTGTTATTCTTTGCTGGAGTTATAGCTGGTGGAAATCAATCATTAGCTTAATTCAGAGAGTCCATTATGTTAATTTACTCTATTACGGAATACTTTTCCTCTGTAGGATCTACTGAGAACACACACATGCTTTTAAGCAATGGAAATCAAAGTGGTCGCTAATAATTAACCCAGGATTCTGCAGAATAAATTATGACATTATTATATACAAATTGCTTATTGACTCCACGGACTATTCAGACTATAAAAATATGTAAAATCTGTTAGGATACAATTCCTTAAGGGAATGGGAAAAGATTCTTATCCCTCTGTTTGCTTTTTAAAGGAGTGAACTACTTTTCTTTCCCATCCCATCAGATTTGAGCTACAATAAAATGGAGATTCTTTTGTTCATGAAGTTAAGAAATAAGTAACAGTATTTCTTGTGCTTTAACATAGGGAGGCAGCTGGGATAACTTTTGATGTTGGGGTTAGAAGCCCTGTATTGGGAGTTCTGACTTTTCCAATAACTCATCATGTCTTCCAACCTCAGTTTCCATATCTGCAAAATAGGAGAAATAATAATTGTACTCTACCACATTTGCTGGGTGGAAAGCATTATAATGTGATACTGTAAGCAACCCTCCTCCCTCCCCCCCCGCCAGCATAGAATCTCTCTCTTGATAGTGGTATGATGCAATGAGTGCTGATATTTGGAGTTGGAAAACATGAGTTTCAATTATGATTCTGATTCTGATATCAGTATTCTGATAAATACTATTTATCTGACCTTGAGTCAGTCAGTTAAAATCTTGGCACTTAGTTTCTTCCACTATAAAATGGAGGAGCCAAACTAAATAGTCCCTTCCAGCTTTAAATCTGTGAATCTCTAATCCAGATCAGCAGTTTTTCTTTGACCAGTAGACTTAGAAAATTGCCTAGAAGTCTGAACAGCAATAGCTGCGACGACAACAAGAGCCACAAGAAATTAAGTGACATGATGACTTATGTACCCTTACAAAGCTAGGCTGTGACAGAGGCAATCTCTTCCTCCCTCAGAATCAGGATTAGAAACAGAATTTATCTACTATCTTGCCCTGTCTCTCAGATGTTACAATAATAATGTATATCACAGTAGCAATAATAAATTGAGAACATACAGTTTGAAAATGTCTGATGGACATAAGCTCTTTGAGGGCAGGACTGTTTTATTTCATTCTGTATGCCCTATATCCAGTGGTTGCTAGAGCTGGATCCTCCAGGCTTGTGAGACATCATTGCTAAATTTTCAATGGGTGCATTTTCACCTCATAAGTTTTCCAGCCCTACAAATCAAGGACTAATTTGTTGTTTTGTTGAATGTTTAAGATTACTAAAATGATAGAGAAAATGTTACTGATGCAGATTACATTTAAAAATGTGTGATGGGTACGTGTCATTTTTTCAGAGAACAGATTGTTAAACCTTTTACTAGTACACCCCTTCCTTTACCTAGCATTTGACATAAAGCAATAAAGTAGTTGTCAGATTCAGTGGAACTAAAGATTAGGCTTCTAACTTGGCCCTCTAATACTTGAGGGAAATTTTACTGCTTCATTGGTATCCATGATTTATCAAGAAGTCTCCTCCATGTGTTAGGTAGATTTTCACTGAATGGCTGTGAGAGGGCATGGAGAGCAGAATCCTGCCTTGCATGGTTAGAATAATTTTTTTCTGCATTTTTCTATAGTAAAGTGGATGGATAATGTGAACGGTTCCCTTTTCTCTGGAAAATGCTTTTGATGTAATGGAAAATTGTTTTTCTTAAGAAAAAGGCTAATAGCAGTAATCGTCACTGTTTTCTAGGTTGTAGTTAAGGCTCTAAGGCTGACAATGTCAAGTGAAATATTGAAAACACTATGGAGCTGCTCTCAATGTGGAGAGCAAAGTACTTGAAATTTTTTTCTTACTCTTTCTTTCTTTCTTTCTTTCTTTTTCTTTTTTTTTTCTTTTTCTTTTTTTTTTTTTTTTTTACTGTCAGAAGCAAGAATAATACATATTATCTTGACAGCAAAGGAAGTTACCATTTCAAAGGGAGTGCTCATTATTTTCAGGCACCTGAAGATCACATCTTTAATTTTTTTTGTGTGTTCAATTTGAGATTCTGAGCAGATATATCTTGTTAGGTGTTTTTGTTCTTACATTATTAGTCCCAGGCTTCTTTTCCAGCTCGTGGGAGAGCCCTGGCTCTTTCCATTTGGATTTCCTTTCTCCCCATCTTTCTGTATTGGCAGTAGAAACCCAGTAGAATGTAAGCTATTTAAAGCCAGGAAAAACTTCCATTTTTGTATGAGCTCCCAACAAAACACAGTAGTACCTGGCACACCATCAGTCTCATCATCCCCATTCCCATCATCATCATCATCATCTTCAACACCATCAATCATCATTACCATAGATTTCATAAAGCCTTGTAATTTTGGTGAAGTGCTTTACAATTATTGTCTCATTGGCTCCCCACAACCACTCTGTAAGGGAGGGACTATTATTAACCCTATTTTTCAGATTGGGAAATTGAGATTTAGAGAAATGAAGTATATAAGTAATCAGAGGATGAGTCATGATTTGAAATTAGGTCCATTACTTGGTGTACTGGGCCACTTAGATACTTTTAGACATATAATAAACACTCAATAAACACTGTTGGTTAATTGGGATTTTGTTTTGTTGTTGTTTAGTAGTCTCAGTTGTAACTGACTCTTTGAAATGTCATTTTGAGGTTTTCCTGGAATGGATTCTGGAGTGGTTGGCCATTTCCTTTTCTAGCTTATTTTATAGACAAGGAAAGTGAGACCAAAACACTTAAGGTCAGGGTTACACAGCCAGTAAGACTCTGAGGCTGAATTTGAACTCAGTTCTTTCTAACTCTAAACCAAATGCTCTTATTTATTGTATCACCTTGGTCATTTCAAGATATAGTTTATACAGATATAAAAAAAGTTGTTTCTTTTAATACAATGTTAACTCCTTGAGAGCAAGGACTGTTTCATTTTTATCTTTAATTATTAGCACAGTTCCTGGGACAGAGTAGGTGCTAAATAAATGCATGTTGAATTAAATTAGTACTTTTTAGTTAGAATGGCCTTAAATAGCATCTCTATAGTCAGATGTAAGGAGATGTGTGAGACAGATACTGGCCTTGGAATCAGAAGAATGGTTTTCAGTTTTGCCTTAAGCTCATATTTCAGTACGTGATCTGGACAAATCACTTTGCCTCCCACTAGGAAAAAGAGAATTGATAATACCTGTCAACCCCATACAGCAATGTCCTTCAAAGACTCAAATAAGGTGAGGTACATGAAGCCTTCTACAAATCTAAGAGTGCCATAAAGTAACAGTTGTAATGATGATGAAGAAACTAAATACCAAGTACCAAAGTCACTTTAAGAAGAGGTGGGCTCTCTGTAACTTGACCTCTGATCTGTCCTTCCAGCTTCCCTATCCCTTTAGCCCATTCATCAGTTAGGCAGGCTAATGAGAATGGACTGATAAGGACCAATTTGTGGACTGGGTCTTATTTTTATACTTCTCTTTCAATTCCCTTCAAGTCAATTCAGCATTTATTAAGTATCTCCTTGATGCGTACCACTGTTCTGGATGTTGGTAGTGGTATAAAGTTCAGATAAGACCAAGTGTCTGCCCTCAGGTGCTTCAAGTTTAATGTGGGATAAAGCAAAAAAGATAATGAGCGATGGTAATAAGTTATGATCATAAGTGTCTTACTTGTAGATATAGCGCAATAAAAAAAGAATATGGTGCAATGTGACATCTCAATTTTGATTCTGTTCCTTCCCGGCCATTGGCTGCTCACTTTGGCTGTTGGATTCCCATGATCTCTGGATTTTTGAGATCTTACGTCTCTAGACTTAATCTCATCCTGCCATTATGGATTTTTGACAGTGTCCCGTGCCCCACTGAGTGGCCCTGGCCACCTCATTGTCCCCATTTATAGCACTTCAGATAGCACTATCCTTTTCCACCAGTGGAGAATCAATGATCTATTCTAACCTTATCATTCCTTCTAAATCAATACTCTGGAAATGATTTTGCTGTAGTAGTAAATCCCCCTGATCTCCTCCTTGTAGATAGATAGATTATCATCAAGCCAATAATTCTTTCTTGAAAGACTTTGCCAAATGCCCTACCGGATATATCAGTATCTTTACTGTTCTGCTTTAACAGTCTGGAAACCCTATAAAAGAATCCTAGAAATAAAGTTAGCTTTTCAGAGTTTGTTCATAGTAGACCCATGCTGGCTAAACCTGATAGAATATTCGCTTTGAAAGTCTTTCAACAGGTCTGATGTTGGATTCATCCCTTTTGTATAGAATAGATATGACATCTTATTTCTTCAAGAGTTCTGGATCCCTTTCATAGTTCTAAAAAGTCAGTCTGAATAGTATCTGAGTGTTCCCAATGTCTGAGATGAGCCCAACAATACTTTATATAGTAAGTACTGAGGGTCTCATGAAATGTGATGGGTAAAGAAAGTCAAAATGATACAGACAAGATACTTTTAGAAGGTGCTTATAGCTCCCCTGGGAAGGTGTCACTGAGAAACCAAAGGTGAACCAGGAAGAGCCAACTTGGAAGGCAATGGCAGTTTGAGGCAGGGCTTTCCCACAAGGGAGATTCAGGGATCAATACCAGAGTCCTGGTGTCAGGCATCAGATGCACAGTGAACAAAAATGAGCAGAAATCTGAGGCAGGAGCTATTTAGTAACCTCAATTTGTACCCTGGCTTTCCTTTGGTGCTGAAAGAATATGCAAATGTGATTGTTAAACCATTGTTAATGTGTTATATTAGCCAAAGGGACCAGAAAGGAGCTGACACTGCTTTGGCTTTCAGAGTGAGAAGGAAGGGAGATAATTCAGACTGTTGACCAGTAGGTTTGAAGTCAGTTCCTGATGGGAAGAGAAGAGAGTAGCAAGCATTATTAAAGGAAGACTTGGTAAAGGATGAGGGACCATCATGGAGTCATTAAGAACATGAGGAGCCAGATCAGATCCTTGTCCCTTTCTGATAAGTTTGCTCAACAAGACCTGAGGGATCCTGGCACAAAGGTCATCTAGAAAAGACTTAGATTAGTCTAGTTTCACACCTGGTTTCTGACACGGTGATTTCAGGACCATAGACAAGTCACTTAACTTCAGAATAATCTAGGTAACTCACTAACACTATAAATTGCAAAAAAAAAGATCCTGACTTGTATTGATAGAAGATTTTTTGTCTCTTAGGACTGTTTTTGTCTTTCTTTGTACCCCCAGTACTCTCCTGGTGGCTAGCAGTGCTTAAACTTGTTGACTCACAATAACTGATCTACCAATGACATCACAAGTCTACTCCTCTCTCAGTCACTAATGCACTAGAAAGAAATGCTATGATTTGGAACTATGCCCAAAGGCTATCCAATTGTACATATCCTTTGATCCAGCAGTATCTCTATTGGGTCTCTATCCCAAAGAGATCAAAAAAGGAAAAAAGGACCTATTGGTGCAAAAATGTTTGTGGCAGCCCTCTTTGTGATGGCAAGAAACTGGAACCTGAGTGGATGCCCATCAGTTGGAGAATGGCTGAATAAGTTATGATATAGGAATGTTATGGAATATTATTGTTCTATAAGAAATGATCAATAGGATGATTTCAGAAAGGCCTGGAGAGACTTACATGAACTGAGGGAAACTGAGGGAGCTAAGTGAAGTGACCAAGAGAAAATTGTACACCATAACAGGTAGATTATATAATGATCAGTTCTGATGTGGTTCTTTTCCACAAGGTCTTGTGATGAAGAGAGCCAATTGCACCCAGAGAGAGGACTATAGGGACTGAGTATGGATCAGAATATAGTATTTTCACCTTTGTTGTTGTTAGCTTGCATCTTGTTTTCTTTCTCATTTTTTCCCTTTTTGATCTGATTTTTCTCATGCAGCATAAATGTGGAAATCTGTATAGAAGAATTGCACATGTTTAACATATATTGAATTACTTGCCATCTAGGGGTGGAGGGAAGGGAGGGAAAAAATGGAGCACAAGGTTTTGCAAGAGTGAATGTTGAAGTGATCCATGCAAATATTTTGAAAATTAAAAAAAAAAAACTTTAATAAAAAAGAGAAAGAAATTCCATGAACACAACAAATCTGGAAGTCAACAAGACCACCAAAATCCCTCCCTACTGGGAATGATAGGGACAACAGGATTTTAGAGTTGGGAACATTTGGAACTGATTGATCCCCTAGCATGTTGATGAATAGTTCAATGTTGGCCTGGAGGGAACATTCTAGTGAAGTGCCCCAGGGCTCTATTCTTGGCCTGATTCTATTCAGCCTATGAACAATGACCTAAATTAAGGAATATCTATGCATGCTCCTCAAACATTGTGACAGAAAATTGTGTGGAATAGCCATCGAATCAGGGGATAGAAATCCTTCAAAGACTTCAACAGATTAGCATAATGGACTGAAGCAAGAAGAAATTAAAAGAGGAAAATGCAAAATTCCATATCTAGGGTTTTTTTGTTTGTTTTTTTAGTTTTTGGTTTTCAAATGAAAATGAGAGAGAGATTACTGGAAAGCACGTCCCATGAGGAAGAAAAAGTTGTATGAGTTTTAGTGCATTGCAAACTCAGCATAAGTGAATAGTGTGAGAGGTCAAAATGACCAGTGTGGATTTAGGCCAACTGTACTTTGAGTAAGGAAATAGTTCTGCTGCATTCTGGGTCCACCGGGACATAGCTGGAGTGTTCTCTCCAGTTCTGAGTGAAGGATTTAAGGAAAGAAATTGGCAAGCTAAAGCAGATATGAAGGAAGGTGACCCGGTTGGTCAAGGGACCAGAAACCAGTTCTTTAGAGGAAGGGATCTGTTAAAACACCTGGGACTGTTTAGACTAAAAAAAGAAAAGAAAAAGGCTTGGAAAATAGGGAGCAGCAGAGCAAATAGCCTGGTCATTCTGAATCTGAGATTCTGGAATTCAACCAGAAAAGGGATATTAGCCTTGTCCTGATCAGGTTCCAAAACAGATCCAGAGGAAGAAATTTACAAGAAGGCCAATTTGTAAAAAGCACCAACATCCTATGACAGCCATCCAAATGTGGACAGGGCTCCCCTGAGGAATAGTGAGTCACTAGCTGGTTTCAGATCTTTTTTTCCCCTGAGGCAATTGGGATTAAGTGACTTGTTCAGGGTCACACAGGTAGGCAGTGTTAAGTGCTTGTGACTACATTTGAACTCAGATCCTCCTGACTTTAGGGCTGGTGCTCTATCCACTGCGCCACCTAGCTGTGGCATTTTTAAGGAAACATGGTGATTATTTGATGGAGAGGTTATAGACAGGACTCATGCTTTGCTAAGGTGTGTACCAGTTCCTGTTTAAGGTTCCTTCCAAGGAAGCCAAAGAGCCAGCTTTTGCTTTGGTATTTTCTCCAGTCCTATTTCATATTCCTCTTTTCTCCATCAAATTGACTTCATTAACTGCATCCCCCTGACTCAGTACCCATACACTTGCTGATAGTATATGTTTAGTATTTGCCTCATTCATTCACTTATAGGATCAAATATCTTGAACCCACAGGAACCTTAAACTTTATTGAGTCCAACTCCCTCGGTTCACAGATGAAGAAACAAAAGCTAGCACAGGTTAAGTCATTTAGCCAAGGTAAATAGTAGTAAATAGTAGTAGCTGCAGCTCTGGAGTTTTCCATTGATTCAAGTGTCCTCTCACTTCATCCTTCCTAGTCTGTGCAGACTATATTCTCATCCTTATGAGAGAAGTATTCAAAAAGATTTCTGGCTTTTCTTTTCTAAGCACTTGAGGCAGAATTTGGACCCAGGTATTCCTGCCTTCAAGTCCACTGCTCTATCTACTCTCCACCCTGTGTTATCTCCTTTCATAAATGTTAATTGAATTGAATTGAATTTACATGTAAAATGGGAATTTTTGGCTTGCGATTCTTCACAAACAAGAAATGCATTAAAACAGCTAAGGAAAGCGGGTTGTAAAAATGGAGAGATATATTTATACTTTCTGTCTTGAATCCTTGCTAGGCAGTGAGCACTGTATATAGATTTGCCCTCTAGGTTAATGGAAACTCTGTACATTTTCTCCTTTCGCAGCCCGAGTTTGCTAATGTTTGCTTTTGGTACATTCCGCCAAGTTTAAGGAAGATGGAAGAAGGACCTGAGTTCTGGGCAAAGCTGAACCTGGTGAGTGAACTGAGTTTTATTCATTGGTAGAACTGATAATTCAGTGGCCCCTGTGTGCGGGCACTATAAACAAACCTCCTTAAGATCTGATCTTTGATTTCTTGTGGGTGTACATCCTAAGTACAGGAGACAACTATGCAGGTAGGAAGAGGCTGTAATTTTAAGAAGGCTGAGGAATAAGAAGCCATGCAGAATGGCGGAGATGGCATGGGGTAGGAGGCACTTTTGTGGCTGTTCAGGAGCTCTCCCACAGTCTCGCTTTCAGCTTAAATTCTTTTTTCTTCCTTAATATTCTAGTTGGGAAAATGGTGGGAACCCCAGAGTATATGCTTCTGCAACAGGTCATGAAGGGGTTGGTAGCAAATTGAGATGAAATCATGAACACTTAGGTTTCAAAGAGTCCAAATTACAGTCCAAAGGACCAGCAGAACATTATTACAATGCACCATTTGATCTTGAAGACTTTCCAAGTCAGTCTCCTTGCTGTGGGCTCTTTCTTCCCTCTCCCCCCTACTCCTAGGGATTCCTGGTGATAAAGTGGGAGAGTGTCTGGCTGCTTTCTCTTTCTGCTGTCCCCTACTGATGAATCCTCTATCCCTACCCACTGAACCTTTTAAATCAATGGGGAGTCAAACATTGTTCCTTATCGAGAAAATATTGGATACCTTATCTGCCTGTCCTTTCAGAAGGGAGAAAGGGCTCCAGTGATAGCATTGAAGGCAGTTAGAAGGAAAAAAAGGAGGGTCTTCCTTCTCATTGGAGGATCTTTGAATAAAAGCTAGATTGCACTCTTTGAGAAGATCATGGAGAGGTTTCCATCCAGTTTCAGGTTGGACTACATTAATGCTGCATTGCCCTCGACTCTGGGATTCTCTGATTATAATAATAATATCTAGACTCGAAGATTGACAAAGCTCTTTACACATATATGGTCTCATTCGGACCCTTTAAGAATAAAGAGAGGTAGGAGCTATTGTTATTCCCATTTTACAGAAGAAGAAACTAAGGTTTCAGTCACATGGGGGTAAGAGTCTTGGCCAAATCGTGAACTTGGGTCTCCCTTCCAGCATTCTGTGCACCATGGTGCCACCTAGTGGCCTACTGTGATCTTCACGGCAGCCTTCCCTTGTCACGACATATTGGCTAAATCCACTGATGGCCCCATTTGCTCTGCTACGTTTTACTCCGAAAATGTTCCTCAGATTGGAAAGTTTATCATTTTCATTATTTATGCATGACTAATTAAGCTTCTTTCTCTTTAATATAATGGACATGGACATTATACAAATACTCTACTTACTATCAAAACTGGCGGCAGATGGTGGAGTCGAGAAACGATGAATGGCATTTACTGCATCCGTGTCTAGACAGAGCGTTCATTACCTATTTCAGGCACTTAGCACTGTCCTTGGGACTTGTCTTGCATTACTGTCGGATAATGTAGGCAGAGAAGTGCTTAAGAATACATTTCTGATGGTAAGCAACCCATAAAAAGAAATCAGAATGGGAGGAAGGGAGAATTTAATCGTGATCTTTCTGCTAACATTTTTCACTTTGATGGAAAGCTGCTGACATTTCTTGAGGAATGGGGTGTGTGTGGAAATACTTGGAGCTAAGAGAAAAATCAGTGTTGCTTTTTTTTAAACTAAGAAATATTCCATTGTACAGAGTAGTTAGAATCTAGTCAAAAGAAGTAAAGATTGTGACGTGTTTTTTTTTTTTTTTTTAAATAAGTAATTCTACAAAGAAGTAATTCTGGATATTTCTATTTTTTCCATCAGACCTTTATTTCATTGGTATAAGGAAACCCCAAAGGATGAAACTCCTTCTGCCAGTGCTGGTTGCCACTTTGGATGCAGTTTATAATCATAAAAAAGATGTCTAGGGTAGTAATGTAAACTCCAATAGAAAAATACGCTAAATTGTACTTAAAGAACCGTGTGGGCAGCATATTAACTTAAACCACATATTAACATTATCTATGTTTTGTATTTGTTTTTATTTTGTTAAATATTTTCCAATTACTCAGGCTAGCCTAGGACAATGATTAGATGCCCAGGGTCAAACAGCCAGTCTATGTCAAGAACAAAAGTTGGGTCCAAGGCCAGCTTTCTATTCCCTACCTCATACAGTCTCTTATAGAGGACTGATTCATAATAAAAATATAGACCAGGACACTCAATAAAAACAAAGGCTGCTTAGCACTCCATGAGATTGTCTTCTTCTCCAACAGAACTTTTAAAAAAGCAGCTTAAGAGCCATTGATCTAATAACCATTGACTAAACACCTACTGCGATTGATATTTTGTGAACCCAATGTACTATGAGATATATCTTGTATCCTAAGCATTTGACCAGCTGAGACCCCTATACCAGATGATGGCACAGAGAGTAAAATGTTAGACTCTAGAATCAGAAAGACAAGTTCAAATCCAGAGTAACTGTCTTACTCTGGATTACTCACATAATCAGTGTCTGCCTCCATTTCCTCATCTGTAAAATGGGGATAAAAATGGTAACTAACAAGGTTATTGGGAGACATTACAAATTGCAAAAAAAAAATGTTTTGTAAGACTTAAAAAGTGCTATATTCAATAACCTACTAAAGTTATTCATTTGGTCAGATGGGAAATATTTGTCTTCTTTTTAAAAAACTATGGTTTCCTATTTCTTTTTCCAGTAGCATTCATTCATTGAACAGCCATTTACTAAGCATTAGTACTGAGGGCTCTGTATGAGAGATCCAGAGCTGAAGAAATACAATCTTTGGTCTCAAGTTGCTGACAGGCCAGTAAGAAGATGTGACATGTATTGGAATAAATACAAGATATCCCAAGTCGGACTATAGTTTTAAGGGATTATAGTTATATTAACATGATTTTAATATAACTATATCTTTTACATTTGTTTTATATCTTTTACAAATAGCTATATTAAAGCTTTACTTGCTGAAAACAACTCAGAATTTTGGGACAATGTAAACTACAAAGTAGGAATTGATTGGTAACAGAAGTGAGATACAACTCCCCACAGAAGTTCAAAGAGGGAAAAGCCTAGAGTGTCATTTCATTCAATTTAATAAGCATTTATTAAGCAATTAACTGTCGATCAGACACTATATTAGGCACTGAGGATACAAACACATTAATGCCCTCAAGGAGATGAAGAGAGAAAGCATTCCAGCTACCGAGGTAGGGAGGCAGGAGGTAGAATGTATGGGCTTTGGGAATATAGCATATTGTATAGTATAAGGACTACAAAAGGGAGCTGGAAAACAGGAGACCATGTAAGAAGCTGTTGCCTTAGTCCAGATGAGGGCCTATGCCAGAGTGGCTGGTGTGTGAATTCCCTTTTTTTTTAAAGAAAACTCTATGAGACATGGTAACGATGGGATGGCAGGGAGATGTGAGATGGTTAGGAAAGATAAGAGGAAACTACATGGCTTGAAATTTGGGATCCTATGGGAAAGTTAGGTCTTCAAATCTGGGTTTGTAAAAGAAGACAATGAGTTATATTTTGGACGTGTTAAATTTGAGATACATTGAAGATATCTAACATATTATTGCTTTGTCTTTCTATTTTTGTCTTATTAGAATGTAAGCTTGTTGATAGTGAGCACCGTTTTGTTTTCCTATATTTTGTAGCTCCATTTCTTAACATGATACCTTAGTACATAGTAAATATTTAATAATTGCCCTATCTAGATTTGGGATTTGTATGTATATGGGTGGTAATTGACCTCATAGGAGGTGATGGATGAAGCCAACCAGTAAAGAACTAATTGCATGGATTCATGGATGCTCATTGATAGGGCACAGCAAATGAATGCTGGTCCAACTAAGGTGAGAAAAAAAGCACTTCTCTAGGCAAAAAGAGAATTATGAATAGATAGTACCATAAAAGTCCAGGGAGAAGAGAATATCTTGGCAGTGAAGTTGGAAGGTGCAAATGCTTCCTAAAGATCAGAAAGGAGGAAGACTGAACAAGGCTGCTGGATTTGGCATTTAAGAGACCACTGGTTAACACTGAAAGAGATTGTCAAGCTAGTGACAAGCTAAAAAGCTAATTAAAACTGGGTTTAAAAGACTGGGAGGAAAGAAAGAAGAGAAGAATGAGGGAAATAAATTTTTTAAGAGTTTGGCTATCAAAGGAAGAAGAAATAAAAGATCATAGCTTGAGGTGGCCTGAAGTGAAGGAATTTTTAAATGATTAAAAATAGAGACATAGATATATTTGTAGGCTGCAGGGAAGGAGCCAGTAGATAAAGGAAGAATGGAGATTTGAGAGTGAAAGAGGGTGATTGAAGGGCGGACACAGGAAGTGCTAGACTCAAGGGCACAAGTTGTAGGACTGAACTTGGGAAAGAGAAGGACCACTGCTTTGTCAAAGACTAGAGTGAAGTAAAAGAGAATATAAGATAATATGCTAAAGGTTTTGAGGTATAGAATTGAGAAGAAGAGAGAGTTGGTGCTGTATAGTTTATATCTTTTCAATATGCTTTTTGATGACATCTTCTCCTGAGAGAAACTGGGTGTCACAATGGATAGAGCTCAAAAAGACCTGTGTCAAATCTGATCTCAGACACTTATTAGCTGTGTGACCCTGAACAAATCACTTTATCCTGTTTGCCTCAGTTTCTTCATCTGTAAAATGAAGTGGAAAAGGAAATGGCAAATTGCTCCAGTATTTTTTCCAAGAAAACCCCGTGGCATGGCTATGGTCAACCAGGTTGTAAAAAGTCAGGCATTACTGAAATGACTGAACAACTATAAATCTCCTAAGAGGGAAGAGAGAGAAGCTAAAAGAGAGAAGGGAATGTCTAAATCTACTGTAAGGAGTATGAAGTGCAGCCAACATATGGATTGATACTTGAATAAAGGCAAAGATGGCATAGTTGCAAAGATTGTACAAGTCAAAAGTCTGAGAGGGAGAGATAACACATGGATGCCAGAGCCAGCATTCAGAGAGATTTTGAGAGGCTAGAGAATTTGGCTTGAATTTAATAACATGAAATATGATGGGGATGTATGGAGACAGATCCAAATTTCCAAGAAAATGATTGAGGAAGCTTGGCTAGTCCCCATCTTGTCTGAAAATATTCTAAGGTTTTTTTAGAGAAATTAAAACATCCTATGAGTCAACAGTGCAAGATGGCAACCACGAAAACTAAAAAAAAAATTAATTATAAAATTAATTATTTAAAAAATAATAATTTAATAATAAAATTTAGAGAGGCTATTTAGAGGGGCTTTGGGGGAGAGGATGGAGAGTTGATCTCAGAGACAAGAACCTCCAGTGTCACCTTTACATACACTAGATATATGACCCTGGGAAACAGGGCCTCTCAAGTCTCTGAAAATTGCTCTATGACTACAAGTTAGAGAGAGAATCAACCTGCAATAGCTGAGGGACTGACGTCACCCAGGTCTGTACTAGTGAAGTCAAAGGAACAATTCTAATTAAGTTCTAATTAAGATAGCTGGTATGTCCAGACCCAGGGAGCTGCTTACTTCACTGTACATGGATTTGGTCAGAATAAATCCAAAGGATTCTGTTCAGTTCTGGGTCCTCCCTTTTAGATAGGTGCATTGATAGGTTAAGGAACATTTAGAACAAAATGGCTAGGGAGCGCTGCAGCACACAGAACCCTGAACCAAGAGTCAGAAGGACTCATCTTCAGGCTTTCAAATCCAGCCTGACACTAGCTGTATGACCCTGTGTGTAATTCTGTCTGTCTCAGTTTTCTCATCTATAAAATGAACTAGAAAGTGAAATGACAAAATACTGCAATATCTCTGCCAAGAAAACCCTAAATGGGATCATGGAAAATTGGACATGATTGATATGACTGAACAACAGCAAAGAACAATGTAACAAGAATAGTTAAAGGGCCTTGAGATAGTAGTGGTAGTGGTGGTGGTGGTATAGTAGTAATAGTCATCATTGTCATAGTAGTAGTAGTAGGATATTTTGATATACTATTTTAAGTTCTGCAAAATGCTGTATATGTTATCTCATTGGATCCATAAAAAAGCCCTGGGAGATAGATGTTATTATTATCCCATTTTACAAATGAGAAAACTGAGTCAGGGGTTAAGAGACTTGCCCAGAATCACACAGCTAGTGAGTGTCTGAGTCTGGATTTGAACTCAGATCTTCCTGACCCCAAATCTAGTACTTTTAGCTGCTGTACCATGGTAAGATTGGAGAGAAGATGATTTAATGGGAATATACCAATTGCCTCCATGCATCTGAAAGATTGACACAACAAGGAAGGGAAAAGAATTTATTTAGCTGCACAAAATGGAACTGGGGACAAAAGTTTAGATCTACTGTCAGGAAAAATATCTTAAAGATTAATATTAGCCCAAAGTAAAATGGGTTGCTTGGGGTGGTGGTGGGCCAGCCTTTGTCGGAGGCCAGATGCCCATTTCTAGCGGTAGCTGTCAGGGGAACCTCCATCAGGTGCAGGTGGGATTTAGGGGTTTCTGAAGTTCTTGCCAACACCAAGTATCTATTCTGTGGATTGTGATACTTTGCGACAATCAATAGGGAACAGAGACAACCCCACCCCAAACTCGGATCTTAGCTGAGTTTAGACTGTACAAGTTTTTAGCAGAAAGTCTACTTGTCATTACATCTACCAAAATCTTCTGACTGGTTGATATTTTCAAACAAGATCAACAATGTAAGTGTTTCTTTTAGCTCATATATTCTTAAATTGTTTTTTTTAACACTTTGTCAGTGTATGTGTACATGCATGTGTGTGTGCTTTTGTGTGTGTCTACACATGTGTGCGCACATGTGGGATGGAGATATATGGCTGCAGTTTATGTCAATGGCATTCTTTCCTAGTCTGTGAGAGCCCATGTATGTGATTTATAGCTTGGAGCCTGCTAAAATACCCTTGAAATTTATTTGGGGGTTTATCTTGGATTGAGGAGCTCAAAGAAATAAATAAACTGAAAGAACACTTTGGTTCTCTGATGTAGACTTGTGTCTTGCAGAACTGTCAACTCTTGTAACCCACAGTATAATGAATGCTCTTGGTGACCGTGGGCAAGACAAGAGAGGGGGAATTTATCTCCGACTGTGCAGAGGGAGATGGCACCAGGTGGCTCTTGAGAATACTCAGAAAATATGTTGGGTTAGGGTATTCAACACTGATCAGCCATGTGACAATCACATGCGTTGTTTTTTTCCTTCCCTACCAGCCCGGTGCTCCAACCATTCGTTATACCCTTGCTTCTAAAAACAAACTTATAAAACCTAATTCTTCCAATCCAGCTTAAATCAATTTAGTAATTTATTATGTACTTGCTATGTGCCAGGGAGTGTGCTAGAATTTAGGGAGGAGGAAGAGAAGGAGGAGGAACAGGAGGAACAGGAGAAGGAGGAGGAGAATTGTAGTTATAAAGTACTTTGTGGTTTGGGAAGTGCTTTGCAAATATCTCATTTGATCCTCACAGCCACCCTATAATTTAAGTGCCATTATTATTCTCCATCAAACTCTTGAAAAAAATGGAAGCTGAGAGTTTAAGTGAATTGTCCTGGGCCATACAACCAGCTAGTAAGTACTTGAAGCTGTTTATAAACTTGGAGCTCCAAGCCTACCTCTCTGTCTCCTACTTAACTGCCTCACTAAAGACAATACCTGCCCTTGAGGAGGCTGTGATGGTTGTCCAGTCGTATTCAATTATGTCTAACTTTTCATGACCTTTTTGGGATTTTCTTGAGAGAGATACTGGAGTGGCTGGCAATTTTCTTCTTCAGTTCATTTTACAAATGAAAAAACTGAGGTAAATAGGATTAAGTGACTTGCCCAGGGTCACACAGCACATAAGAATGCAGTAGTACCAGAATTCCAAATGCTTGTGTTATTCCTGGTAGCAATTAAGATCCCTCCAGAGATATATGTACTTTCTTCTACTTATTAAAGATGATGCAATCAAAAGAAGATTCAAGTCCCCACTTTGCCACTTAGTACTAGTATGGCCTTAGGCAAGTCATTTCAATTCTTAGTTTCCTCATATGTAAATGAGGGATTGGGCAAGATAATGTCTAATCCAGATCCAGGTCTGTGATTCTCTGACTTACTGTATCACTGCCTTACTATGTCACTGTTGTTATTGAGGCAATAGATACTTTCTAACATCCAAGCCAACTCCCTTACGATGTACATTTCTTGAAAAATTGTTTATGAATTGACAATATAAAAGGGATGTACCCTTTAATTTTGATGACATGATATTAATATTGATGCTTGTAATTGACCAGATTTTTGTTACCTCTTCATGTTGACTTTGATGACATTTTTATATATTTTATATAAATATCTGTATTTCTATATCATATAAATATTCATGTTTACATATATTATATGATTATATATGGGTTGTTTTTGTACTGGTTTCTTCAATCATTATTACTTCATAGGAGTCTTTCTATACTTCTCTGAATTTTTATCTGTCTTTATGATGCAATAATATTTGATTATCTTTATATACCATCATCTGTGCAATGACTAACTTTGGGATCCCTATTTTGTGTCTGAATAATTCTGCTGTGAATCCTTTTGACAGTACTATTCTTTCCTTGCTTTCAGTGTCTTTCCGCCAGTTGTGAAATAATGGAATAATATTTGATTATCTTTATATACCATTATCTATGCAATGACTTTAACTTTGGGGTCCCTATTTTGTGTCTGTGAATAATTCTGCTATGAATCCCTTTGACAATACTATTCTTTCCTTGCTATCAGTGGCTTTCTGCCAGTTGGGAAATTTCTGAGTTAATGATTAAAAACATGGAAATTCCATAGTGTTTTTCAGAAGGGTTGAACTCACTTCTCCACCCTACACCTCTTCCTAACACACCCAACTGTCCTTATACTACTTCACTTTGCTTTTTAGCCCTCTACTCACTCTACAATCTCTCCATAAGAGAACACACCCATTGTTATAGTTTTAAGTATTATCATTAAGTGAATAAAGCCCAAGTGTATATATTCTTCTTATCTCTCACCAGAGTTTCAGTCTTGTATTTCCAACTGACTTTGTGGCCACTTCTATTTCCACCTTAAATTCAGTATTTCCCAAAACAAATTAATCTCAAGCAAAGCCTCAAATGGCTATCTTTCCTTATGGCCTTCTTTCTTCTAATAGTAGAATTATCCTTAAGTGACACATCTTGTGTACACATCAGCTTTGTTCCTCTCACCTAGAGGCAGTCAAATGTCACAGCAGATAAAATAATAGCCTGGGAGTCAGGAGGACCCTTACTAACCAGATGACCCCGAGGAAGTGAAGGTGAAGAGGGAGTACATTTCAGGTCAGAGGCAGTTAATACTAGCATGGAGTCTGGAGGTAGAATGTCATAGCAAGAAAGGGCAGCCAAAGCTGTGTGGGCCAACTCTTACACACCTGACAAGAATCCCTGTTACAAGATACCAAAGAAGTCATTCTTCCTTTGTTTGAAAACTTCCTTATGAGGTGAGATCCTACTGCCTGCTAATCTATTCCTTCCAATTGTCACTCAAGGTTTCTGTGGTCTAGAAGAGGGAATTAGACAATAACTTAGAGAAGTACAAAACCCAATGTTATTTAAGGATGTTAGTTTAAAATTCTTTCCCTCTTCCCCCATTGGACTTGCCATTGTAATTGTCCTTCGAAAATCAGCAGTATCCATCATGGGGCAAATTCACTCCATCTCTGATTCACTCTCAGGAACAGAAAATATTAACAAGAGGGGCAGCTAGATGATGCAATGGATAGAGCACTACCTCTAAAGTCAGGAGGATTTGAGTTCAAATCAAATCTTAATACTTCCTAGTTATGTGACTCTGGGCAAAAAGCTCAATCCAATTGCCTCAGCCAAAAAAAAAAAAAAAATTTAAAAAAATGAAACTGTTAACAACTGTCAATTATTTCCAATACTTCTCTTTCTTATCCTTCCCTCTTTCTCTTCTGTTCAAACTACTCTGTTTTTAGCTTGGTCCAGTCTCCTAAGTCCTTACCACATTGTATCATGCCAGAGAATGACTGTCTGATGGTTTTCAATATGGCAGCTGAGTTTTCTTTTCCTCTTGGCCATCCCAAACTCATGGGATCTTTTTTGTTCATTCCAAGGCTTATGGGTATCAATATGGAATATAGTAAAGGGGGGAGAAAGAGAAGCAAAGATAGAGAGATGGAAAAGAGAGGGGAAGAGGGAGAGAGAAGAGACAGAGAGACAAAGAAAGAGATACATTGACACCCACACACACACCCACACACACACACACACACAGAGAGAGAGAGAGAGAGAGAGAGAGAGAGAGGAAGCTAAAGATATAGAGAATCTAATTGAGGATTCCATTAGTTTTCTCTGCTCTACCATTATTCAGTATTCTGATGCATAAGATTTTCTTCTTTTCCATTGGCATTTCATAAGTAGGTCTGTATTATTCCTCTATAATTTACATTCTTGAAGTAATTAACAATCTGTCTTCTAAGGTTTAAACATGGTCATTTCTGCCTTTTAAAATATTTTTTGTTTTATTTTTTGCTGACCTGCAGATTTGTGACTAATTCTGGTCATTTATAAGAGCAGGCTCTTTTCTTTTCAACAGTAGGGAAAGAATAAATCTCATCGAACCCACTTGATGGGCTTGTTGTTTTATTATATATTCAGCAGTATAGCTTGAAGCGATATTCTAAATATCTTTAGGGAAAATTTAGTGCCGTTCATGAAAAGTGCCTGATTAAGTGCCCTGGGTCCCAAAGCTGCACAATTCAGGTTCCACATGTTATTTCACTCAAGTCATCCTGCCCTGCCTGATTCACATATGGCTGCCTGTATTCTGGGGCACAACTTTCTTGTCCATTCTTGGCCATGCCCATTTCTCATCCCATTCCTCCATTTTTTAACAATGAAAATGACTGACATCTTTGCGATCTTTTTGATCGCATTACATGCATTATTACACTTGATCATCACGGTAGTCTGGTGAAGTAAGGATTTCAGGGATTATGATTCCCTCATTTTACAGGTGAGGAATTTGAGGCTAAGAGAGAGTCAGTCAGAATTTGTCTAAAATTCGATTTGCTTGAGATTCACCTCCATGCATCTTCTCATTCTTTGTCTTGGGCTTTATATTTTTATTCTATGCTGAGTTTCTGTGTTGCTTGTAATTATGGCTATGCTGTTTTGACTAACTATATGCCTTTCAAGATTGGAGTATTGATTGACCCAAGTTCAAACACAAGCCAACAACTACCTAGTTGCATATGGTTCCAGCAATGTTTTGTATCTGCTGGGGCAACTGGCCTTGATGAAAACTATTTGATTAAAACCAATTTATGTAATAAAATGTCCTCATGATTTAGAAAGTGCTAGTACATTGCAGAGAATTCCATTTTCTAGGGAAAATGCACCCTCTAAAAGATGTATTGAAAGAGAAATTTAACATACTTTTGACTAAAAAGCATTCCAGAGTACAGGTAAGAGGCTTACCTCCATTTTGATGGTACAAAAGATACTACATCTGGTAGATTTTCCCCATGAATTTTCTATGTTCTGTAACAGTTCATTCTCCCAGTCCAACAGGGTTTAAATAGAAAGTGTAAAAAAAAAAAAAAGATGTTGCATTAAACAAAGGTATTTTGAAAGCTGTGCTTTGAAAATTGATGGATTGGTAGTTTCATTGGTGTGGATACCACCAGTAACATGTCAATCTATCCACATCTTCTTCTCTCCAATTCCCATCCATATCATTTCAGAACCTTACTCCAACTCCCAAGACTCCCTCCCACAATTCATTACAAGCCTGTCTTTTAAATATTAGCATTTGGGCTATTACATTATACCCGGTTTTAATTTTTATTTTTAGATTATATCCTAGAACTGCTTTTTCTTACCCTTTTGTTGACTATGAGGGCTATACTCCATTTCTTCTAAGGGGTTCCTGCCCACAGTAGGATATGTAATGATCATCTAATTAAATCCACCTATTCTCATGTATTTAAGTTCACCAATATCCAAGATGTTGGTTTAATCTTTCCGTTTCCTGTTTGACCACATCTAGTTTATCTTAGTTCAAAGATCTTAGATTGCAGGTTTCCATGCGGTATTGATCTTTACAGTATTGGATTTTCCTTTTATCATCAGACACATCTGTAGCTGAGCTTTCTTTGGGCTTTGGCCCAAATGCTTCATTAGTACTAGAACTACTTGCCAGTATCCTTTGCTCTTCTCCAGTGGTGTATTGGACCTGAGGGGCTAGTCTTTTGATGTCATATTTAACTGTGATGATGTTTTCTTGGTAAAGATACTGGAGTGGTTTGCCATCTCCCCATGCCTTTTGTCAGAACTCTCTACTATGACCTGTCCATCTTGGGTAATCCTGTATAGGATAGCTCATTTTTCATTTCATTAAGCTCTGAAAACTCTTCTGTCACAACAAGGCTGTGGTCCAGGTCCAAGTCCCATCACTTCTTGGCAAGTGAATGGAGAAGAAATAGAAGCAGAGTCAGAGTGTATATACTTGGGTTCAAAGATCACATTAGATAGCGATTGCAGCCATGAAATTAAAAGATGCTTGCTCCTTGGAAGGAAAGCTATGATAAATCTGGACAGTATGTTAAAAAGCAGAGACTTCACCCAGCTATGAAAGATCTGTATAGTCAAAGCTATGGTTTTTCCAATAGCAAGTGTGGCTGTGAGACTTGCGCTGTAAGAAAAGCTGAACATTGCTGAATCAATGCTTTCAAATTGTACTGCTAGAGAAGACTTTGGGGATTTCCTTGGACAGCAAGTAGATCAAATCAGTCAATACTTAAGGAAGATAATTTAGACCATTCATTGAAAGGACAAATACTGAAGCTGAAGCTTAAATAATTTGGCCACATATTGAGAAAACGGGACTCATTGGAAAAGACTGTGTTGTTGGGAAAGATTGAAGGCAAAAGGAAAGGGGAATGACAGAGGATGATATGGATGATAATGTCATGGAAAAATGAAATTTAACAGAATCCAAGAGGTAATGAGAACAGAAGGGTTGGCATGCTGTGGGCCTTGGGATCATGAAGAATCCTATGAACAATTGAACAAAAACACCCTTTCAAATATGGCACAAATTGGCTAGCATTCTTGCCCACTTTCATATGTCCCTAATACCTTTGATGATATTTTCTTGCATACAGCTAATCATCGGTAACTCTGCCATTTGCTACCTCTGTAACTTTGGACAAGTCAATGTAGAAGTTGAACTAATTAACTTCTTAGGTTTCTTCCATCTCCAAAATTCTATGATCTTATACTTTTATAACTATGAAGAAACATTTATACAAAATCATTCATTAGATATAATCCTAGCTTAGTTGACCATTCTAAAAAGTTCAGTGTTTCTTCTTCCCTTTCCTCCTTTTCTCCCTCCCTCCCTCCCTCCCTTCCTCCCTCTCTTCCTCCCTCTCTCCTTCCTCCCTCCTTCCCTCCTTCCTTCCTTCTTTTCTTCTTTCTTTCTTTCCTTCCTTCCTTCCTTCCTTCCTTCCTTCCATGTCTTTTCCCCCTTTTTTCTCTTTCACTTTTCCTTCCCTCCTCTACTTTTGAGCACTTAGTATGTACTTCTAGGAAGCCCAGAGATTTCCCACTCAACTTGGTTCACTGAGGCAATGCTAGCAGAACCCCAGCTTTGACAGGTTCTACAAGATGCAAATACTCTTGAATCTAGTCTTAGCTGCAAAGTGCATCCTCTGTGGATCTTTCTAGCTGAGTTCTGTGAAGTTTGTCAAAGGGCTGGCCACAAGAGGATGGATTTTTTTCATAGCAGTTTTAAAAGATTGATCACCAAGTCAGGGAGAGGGTGGGATCAGCACTAGGAAGAGGATTCTCACGTAGAAACAACATAATATAAAAGAAAAAGCATTTGATTTACAAACAGAGTGTCTGAATCAAACTCCTCTCTCTCCTATTTACTACCTTGGCCAAGACATTATATTTTTTCTGGACTTCAGTGTCTTCATCCACAAAATAAGAGAAGCTGGCTAAACCCTGAAGGGCCCTTTAAGGCTATAAATGCTTTTTTATTGATTAACTCCTACCAATCATCAAATATGATTTAAATACATACTATATGTCAGGTACAGTTCTAAAGCCTGGGATTTAAAAAAAAAAGGCAAAATAGGTTTTGTCTTCAAGGAGCTTACATTGGGTAACATATGTATGTTTATACAATAGAGCAGATTAAAGGATCTCTTAGAATTGATGACATTAGTGGCTGAAAGGATTGGAAAAGTTCTTATGAAGAAATCTGGTGTTGAAGGAGTTTAAGATTTAAGAGTGAGGCGGGAGAGCTTCCCAGGCATTGGGAACAGTCAGTGCAAAGCAGCTAACTAAATTCAGCCACAATCCAGATCCTAGAGATCCTAGAACATTCTCCTTTCTTCCTCAATGAGCTCAGTTCTGTCTCACAATCTGTGTTTCCTCCCTCTCTCCTGTGCTCATATAAGGGGACTTCAGAACACATATTGATGCTCCTTAAGATGCCCTAACTTCTTCACTCCTCCATCTACTCAGTTGCCATGCTCTGTTCCACTTCCTCACCTCAGTTACCCACAGAATTGGTTGTAGCCTTCCCATCACCAACAAGGGCACCACTTGGAAATGGCTTTATCTCATCATAATATTTTGGCATTCTTTCTTTTCTTAAGCATCAATAATGCTCACACTGTTCTCTGTCCTCACCATCACCACCATTGCTTCTCCTTTTAGAATATAAACTCTCTGTGGGCAGAAACTGCCTTGTATTTTGGATTTCCTATATCTCTAGCATTCAGCACTATAACACATGGTGACAACTTTATGATCTCTCAACCAACCATCCATCTATTTATTCCTGGTGCAAAACCTCTGATCTTATGATCCTATCAGATCTTGTGATCACCACCATTGCTTCTCCTTTTAGAATATAAGCTCTCTGTGGGCAGAATCTGTCTTGTCTTTTGCATTTCCTACATCCCTAATATTTATCACTATAGCACATGGTAAGACTTTCACAATTTCTCATCCATCCATGTAGTCATTCCTGATCCTAATCCTGATCTTATGATCCTACCTTGGGATTCAGTGTTCCTTTGCAAGGATTCTTGTAGACAGAACAAAGAGCATAAACACCCTGAGGTCAGGTCCATTTCTCTTGGTGGAGCCCACAGCATGCAGTGTCGTGCCTGCCCCTGGCACTCATGTTCTCCCCAGCTGCCGCCTGGCTATTCTGCCAGGGAAGCTCAGCAGACACCGGCTGTCTCTCTGTCCTTGAGAACCATCCATGTGTCTTCAAGCATGTAATCAGAAGATTGTAATTACCACCAACTGGGACATTCCTGGGGACTTTGGCTAATATGTGACATTGTGCAACAAGGCAAGGGGGAGAGCTTTTCTACACTGGGCTGGATCAGGCTTTTCACCTCCATTTTTGAGTCCCTTTGTTAGTGCCAATCACACCCCCTGGTGGTGTTTTTTGGTCCTTTCCAGCTTTGAGCTGTAAAATGCCTTAAAACTGAAGCGGGGGACTGGGATGGGAAGCCACAGTCTCACTCCGGCCAGCAGGCCTGAGTCAGCCAGAGAAAGGACCCCTTAGTGGGGAATTGGGGGGGCATGAGAGATTCAGAGAACTCGAGCTACATGTTTGCATGGCTTAGACAGGGATTTATTCTCAGTTGAAAAAAAGACTGCAAATACTTTGGTCTCTTCAGCTGCATCTCTCCAAGACAGAGAATAATTAATGTCAGTGGAATCATCTTAAATAAAGCACCCTGTGTGTGTGTGTGTGTGTGTGTGTGTGTGTGTGCATTGTGTGTCTATACATGCAGAGCTTTCAGTAGATAAAATTTTGGAGCAGAAGATACCCAGCTTGTGTCATTATTTTCACCTTCTCCCCTCATTCTTTCCACCATCTTTCTTCTATCTTTATTACTCCAGATGTTGGGTAATTTCTATACCCCTATCTGAGCCCCCATCTGGCCCACCCTACCCCACCCCCACAGACAATGTCAGATGCTGCTGACCATTCGCATCTTCTGAAAAGTTGTCTCATCCCTTCAGCCCTTGCTTCTGTGCTTTCCCTGTTTGATAGGAAAGTCAATTTTTCATAGTGGATCTAGTGCCGGTCTTGAAGTTGGAGAGATCTGAGTTCAAATCCTCCCTTAAATACTCAGGAGCTATGTAGCCCTGAAGGTAGCTTAACCTCCTTGTGTCTTGGTCCTTTCAACCATAAAAGCAGAGGCTTGAGCTTCTGACTTTCCAAGTTTATTATCCTATAATAAAGATACTCATGTAAATATGTTTGCTTTGGAGGGGGAATTGTTTCAAGGAGAACTAGACATGCAATTTCATAAGTATAGGGAACTTCCAATGAGGGAATACCTTTACCAGTGTTGATTAGTGCCTGAAACTTAGAGGTTAAGGGAGTTATTTGGGGGTTTCTGAGACCCTGAGTGAATTGTCCTGGATTCCTCAGACATTATGTGTCAAAGGCAACTCCCTACCCACCACACCATCCTGCCTTGAAGGAGTTAGACAATACCAAACAGTTAATGATAGCTCTCCTGGATAATATATTTGCATGTTTAAAAGGGCCTAATAGAATCATGTGATACCTGACCCCAAAGAATGAGAATAAAATAAGAATTTTAGGCACCAGGTAGAAGTCTGGTGAGAAAAATACAGAAGGGGCTAGGGAGCACAGTGGATAGATAGAATGCTGGACCTGAAATCAGGAAGATTTATCTTTCTGAGTTCAAATCGGGATTCAGACACTAACTAGCTTTGTGTCCCTGAGCAAGTTTCTCAGCCCTCTTAGTTTCAGTTTTCTCATCTGTAAAATGAGATGGAGAAGAAAATGGCAAACCACTCCAATATCTTTGCCAAAAATATCATAACTGAATAGTGACAATGCATATAAAGAATTAACACAAAGTAGTGAAGAGCCAGTAGTAACAGTTCTTGATGTTATTCGTATATTAAAAAAACCTTTTATGATGAATAAATAATGCGAATTATTATAATGATAATCTTTCAATACCTGAAGAAGCCATGAGTCTGGTTCAGATGAAGATCATAACTTCTTGAGAATGTTATAAATACTCTTTAAAAAAGTCCATCCTGCTTGATCCATATAGAAGAGCGGGGGTGTATGTTTACATACTTGTATACACTTGACAGCTAAAATTGGGATAATTTCTCAATTCCCTTCTCTCCACTTATTGACACTAGGGTGTAAAGCAAAAGCTTACTTCCAGGACTTTGAGATCTGGGTTCAGTTGACTGAATCTCCTCTGATTGGTTTGTTTCTTATCAATATTCTGACTATGTGTCCTGTGTCCCACATCATGACTGGGAACAAGAGAAGTGATAGCTCAGCCCTGAATGTCCAGAAGTGGATAACACAACAATGAAAATTCTTGGAGATTTTGTCAATTGCTGAATGACCTGTTTATCCCCAAAACTGAGAGGTTGCTTCTCCACTTGATAGACTCTTTTGGTCAACTTAGTTATGGGTGAGACAGAATTGTGCTGGAGTGTAACACTGTCCATCTGAAGAAAATCAAACCAAGCAATTCCTGTTTCTCACACGCTTCTGTGCCTTATAAGATAATTTAGAGCTCACAGGGACTCAAAATCAAGCTCAGATCATTAAGAAATTGAGACAGAGAGAGGTTAAATGACTGCAAAGGTATCTGAGGCAGAATTTGGAGTTGGATTTCCTGATTCCCAATCTAGTCTTCTATTCATTATACCTCCTGGTTGCCTTCATGGAATTCTTCCAATTGTAATGCAGTTGGCCAAATTGATCATGGCATCATTACATATATAATATATATGTTTATATTATTGCATAATACATATATATTCAATATTGTATATATGATATATATTATATTTGTAATGATATATATGTATATGAAAAATTGGCTTTATACAGGCTAAAAGGGAAAGATAAATTCCACTTGACAGCCTCTCAAATACTTGAAGACAACTATCGGGCTCCACATCCCCAGTTCCTTTAAATGATTCTCATGTGGCACTTTATCCAGGTCTTTTATAATCCTACTTGGCTTTCTTTGATGACTTCTAGTTTTTTTTTTTTTTCCTAATCCTTTGCTGCGATTGTTGTACCATCTGACCCTGAATTCATCCCAAGGCTCTTTCTAATTCATTTTGGATCTTTCTTGGAATCTGATCATCTATGGCTCTAAGACTGAGTTAAGATGAATGGATGAATTCAAGTAACCTAAACACAGAATTTTAGAGTTGGGACAAACCTCAGTGGTCACTTAGCCCAAATCTATAATTAAACAAGAATCCTCTCTTCAATATCCTTAACAAATGGTCTTGTAGGTTTTGCTTGCAGGCCTCTAGGGAGCTAATCCCATTCCCTCCCAAGTCCCATTTCCACTTTTGCAGAACTCTTTATGTCAGGTGGTTTTCCTTACTGAGGAGCAAAGAGCTTCCTTGCTTCCACCAATTATTCATTGTTCTGTCCTCTGGGCCCAGACCAAACAAGACTAATCCCTCTTTCTGATGACAGCCTTTCAAATGCTTGAAGACAGCTATCATGTCCCCTCTGAGTCTTCTCTAGTTCATAACCAACAACTGAAAGCTTATTGTACTTGCCACAATAAAGAGTGTTTCCCCAAAGCAAAACCCAAGTCAGTTTTAAATTATATTAGCTCATAAGTCCTTATGGTCAATGTCCTCATATTCTTATATTTGTCCATTCCTATATTTCTAAATTATCTCATTTAGTAGGAGTATTGAACTACTGGTCAATGATTTTTACTGCATTTGAAACATTAAGAACTCTCTGATCCTGTCATTTAAACAAACTTCTTCTTGGTAATCCCTTATAATGGAGCCCCAGAAAATGCCTTTCAAACTAAAACTTTTTCTGTGAAACCTCAGGCCAAGAGTATTTTTTAAACTGTGTCTTGAGAGATGGCATTTGATAAGTTCTTTTTTGTGGACCTTTCTATAAATAAAAAAAAAAATTCCTTAATTTGATTTTAAGTTGTATTTTTTGCAATTTGAAAATGTTATTAAGCTTCCCTAATTATTTTGCTTTTTATGTGGAAATGAATATGCTGAGAATAAGTCAAAAACATATATTTGGAAAATGTTGTTAGGATTGCCAGTGACCTGAAATGTATGATACTCCAGTAGATTTTAAGCAGCACTAAGACTTTTGGGACTCTATTTCCATATAGAGTAAGGTAACTACGAGAATTTATCCAGTATTTTGCTTTCATTCTAACTTATAAAATTTGGGTCCTGGCTGAGTTGGAGCCCCTAAAGGATTAGTTTTCATGAAATATGTCAATTGAATAGTGTTTTCACCTTTTCTACCTATTTTATGTCTTTATTTTCTAATAGCACAGACAAATATTTTTCTAGGAAAGGAATCATATTGTTTGCTAACACAAAGTTTTTCAATAAGAAGTCTCCCTGGACTATTTCAATGTAGTCAACCAGCTTTAATTTTATTTGCTTGTCAAATTTTGGCTGATAGATTTCATTCAAAGAATTAAATTAGTTAATTTTTAAGTTGGTGTGAAATTATTTTACTTATGACTAGTTCCAGGAAGCAGATTGCCAATGAATTCTTCTTAGGATTTAGGGATATATTTTGAAAGTGGTGAGAAGACAGAGTGGATAATGGAGAAGTGAATGTATTGAATGAAGACACATATTGTCTTCTGGAAAATTCTAGTTCATATTTTGAGTTTTGCCATAGTCAGGTATCTATGAGCATTTTCATGATAAAACACTGATTTCAGAGATATGTAATTTGACTTTACAAATTGACCAGTCGGTCAAAAATTATAAACAAATAACTTTCAAAAGGAGAATTGAAAACTATTCACAACCATATGAAAAGATACTTCAAAACACTAATAATGAGAAAAATGGAAATCAAAACAATTCTGTAAATTTGCACCCTGCAAATTTGCAAAAATAAAGGATCTGATGTATCCTATGAATAATTCCTTACTCTCTGCTAAGTTCCACATTACACAAACATCCCAAAGCAGTCTAGACTCACAACTACCATTTTCCAGGTTGGAGCCACCTTAGAAATGAAAACAAATAAGAAACACTAAAGAGCCAATCCTCTCCCATTCCACTGAATTTTACCTTTAACTCCAAAGACCCATAGGAGCACCCAGACTTATCATAATATACAGAGGCTACCCCTGAAGGAAAGGCAATATTACACTCCTTTCTCATGACATTATTAACTTGGTTTTCCTTCAGCTTCAGCTTGTATGTGTATTTCTAATCTCTCTAAGAATCTAGGCCTGCCCAGTATTTCCCAACTGTCTTATAGAAGATTGGAATCCATAACTATCAAACTCGGGAGAGCAAGAAGGGCCATACTTGCTCTTGCTGTTGATGTAAGGAAATCATTTTTATCTCCCAAGAAAGCCAACTTTCGGGATTGTGCTGCTCAGGAAATCCCTTCATATATCCAGAAGCCTAGAGTTAAGATTCTCTAGATATTCTTTCAGGAAGTCATTATTCAATAGAACCTCTTAGTATTCAGGGGTAGGTATAGGAACAAGGGTCTTCTGGAGTCAGAGTATGGCTGCCTCTATTATATGCCTTTCCTCAAAGCAGTAATTGGTTTCTAGCTCTGCAGCTCTCTCAGGATTTCTTCACTAAAAGTAAAAGGGATAAAAAAAGAGCAGAAGAGTCAGTATGCTTTCTTTTTAAATGAAGAAAAGAACAAGTATTTTTAAAAATTTAATTTATGGGATAAAACAAGCATTTCCATAAGATAGTACAATAAAAAGATGATTGTTCCTGAAACTGCAAATCTACTATGCCCAACTTGCTATTTCTTTCAAATATAAAACAAAATTATGTAAATTTTTTTCCTTTTCTTCTTCTTTCTCCCCCACAAGATGGCTTCCAGTAAACACAAATGGATATATAGGTTATAAAATTGCTCTGTACACACTTCTACTTATCAGATCTCTCTCTCTGGATGCAGATAGTATATTTCTTCATATATCCTTCATAGTTAATTTGGGCATGTAGAATAGTCAAAATAACATATTTGTTCAAAGTCATTCTGAAAGCAATGTTGCTATTATTATTATTATTATATATCATGTTCTCTTGGTTTTGCTCATTTCACTCTTCCTTATTTCGTGCAAGGATTATCATGTTTTTCTAAAATCATTGAACTGATCATTTCTTACAGCACAGTAGTATTCCATCACAATTATACCACAATGTGTTCAGCTATTCCCCAATGGATAGACATCCCAGCAATCTTCAGTTCTTTGCCACCACAAAGAAAATTGCTGTAAATACTTTTAGAATTTATCGGTTCTTTTCCTTTTTTGCTCATCATCTTTGGAAATACACCAAATAGTGGTATTTCTGGGTTGTAGGATATTAATAACTGGTAATTCTGGTTGTAGGGTTTAATAACTCTATGGGCATAATTCTAGATTACTTTCCAAAATGATTGGAACAAGCATTTATGAAATATTTATTATACGCTAGCTATTACAAGTGCTTTACAAATAGTTCATTTGATAAGGCAGCATGGTTGTGATAGTCAACCAATTCATTTTGGAGGTAGCTCTAATCATTGATGCTTAACAAGATCTCCTTAGTTCTTCTAACAAGGTGCCAATAAGCTTAAACCTGCTCTGCTCAGGTAGAGGCTCTCAAAAGACCCAAGCAAAGGGTCATTTTTGTTTTACACACACACACATATACACACATGCACACACACACACACACACACACACACACACACTCCCCTCCCTCTACCCCCCCCCCACCACATTCTCCCCATACTTCTATATTCCAAACCAATAATATTGTATAGGAAGTGAAGGAAACTCTCAAGGAGGAAATGGCCCCTACTAATGAAGACTGGCAACTATTTTGAGATGAATATCTTACAGAATTGACTAGGGATATTTGAAGGTTACTTTTCCAAGATCAAATAGCAAGAATGGCTCAGTGGGGGCACTTGAATTCAGGTCTTCCCATCTCCAAGTATGACTTTCTCTATGTCTCCATTTTTTCTTGTTGTTATCTTTTTTCTCTTACATCCATTTGCGCGCTCTCTCTCTCTCTCTCTCTCTCTCTCTCTCTCTTTCTTTCCCTTTCTCTTTTTCTCCTTCTTCACTCTCCCTTCCTCCTTCCTTCCTTTCTCTGTATAGACACATACATATATATTATAGAATTATATAATATATGTATGTATCTCTATACACACATATTAAGACAATTTTATGTTACTAAATCTCTGGTTAACTTCATGTAATGCTATCATGTCATTTCTGAATGAAAAAATTCAATTGCAAAATATTTCTATAACTTCTGTTCTGCTCTCTAAGTCTTAATTCCCCTGTTGCTAGGAAGATTTGATAGAGTATATTTTAGTTACTCTTATTAGATCTTGATTTCAACAGGCCTGGTTATACATGTTGTTCACTAAAATAGTTCTTCCTCCCATATTTACCCTCACTTCCCAATAAAAAAGGGCAGAAAGAAAATGCCAAGATGATTCCTGAAATCATTCTCTTAATTCACATTTTGGATAGGTTTCATTTTTTATAGATAAAGTCCTACTTTCCCTCTTCTTTCCCCAATTTGAAAAAATATAACAATATGAAAACATTTGAATTTTCCCCAATTCCTCATGCTGTTATTCTTCTCCCCTCTGGGAGAATCTGCCTGGATCTTCTGGGTCTCCCAAGAACAAGCTGAAGTTCTAGCTTCTGCAAAGAACTGCTTCCAGTCCTCCATAATCTCAGGATTTTCCCTTTGAAATTAGATCAAATTTTTGCCATTTTTTTTTTTTTGTAAATTTGCATGTTGTCTTTCTTATTAGACTTGGAGCTCCTTGAGAGCAGGGACTGACTTTTACATTTTTTTTTTTTTACACTCAGCCCTTAGCACATAGCAGGCACTTAATAAATACTTACTGACTTGAATTTAGAAGACATTACATTACAGAAGGGATTATATAGTTGCTTGCATATTATTTGTTTCCATAAAAGAATTCTTCTTAGCATTTCCTTGAATAGTGAGCTTCCTATTTTAATTCAAAATGTAATTCTAATTTTTATTTATACCCTTTCAATAAAACACACTGTATGTGGAAAGAGACAGACAATTTTTCCCAGCCCTCACAGAATGGGATACCCACAAGAGACCTGATAGGCTGTGATTGGTTGAGATGGAATTATAAATAACCCCAGTGCTCTTCAGTCAGTTTCTACCTCACCTAAGGAGCTGTCATCTGTTGGCCTGAGCTGATGGACCATTTCAGTCAGGTTTGGCTGTACTGCAGTAATATACGCCCAGACAGAGATGCTGGGTAAATACAATGTATTTCAGTTAAATAGACCAAACCGAGTGAATAAAATGTGATATTTACCTAGTGCATCCACGGCCATCATCAGCTTGTCTTATCCCTCTTGCTGCTGCACGTATCACTACTCTAATCAAATACAAGCATCTGCTAGAAGCAAATAAACTCCATTCCCTGAAAATACAAATTCTGATGAACACCTGAAGATGGTAATGAAAAGGAGAGGCAGAGTTAGGCACAGGAATACTCTCTGATTCTTGTAGGGCCCTAGGCATTCAATTAAGCACTAATTTATATGCCAATCTCAAATATATGCTAAAAATAATAATGATAACATATAGAACACTGAAAAATAATAAGATGATTTGCAGATAATTCTGTATATTGGCTAGGGGAAAGAGTAAGGCACAGCTTATCGTTTTTGTTTTTTAATTGGAGAATTACCGGGATTCATAAGGGAGTTAGTGAAATAGTTTATATATTAATCCAAGGATGATAGAATCAGGGATGAAAGTGATGTTGGTGGACATGTATCCAAAACTCCCTCACGCACTTTGCAGATGAAGAAGCTGAGGACCAGGGCTGGTAAGTGACTTGCTTGCTGCCTAAGCTCACTTTAGCCTGAACCACTGAATGATGAGATTCATAGAATGTTAGAGATATACTGGCTCCCTGAGAGACTGCGGGATCATAGATTTAGCTCTGAAAGAGACCATAATGGTCATCAGATCCACTCCTCTCATTTTAACATATGAGGTAACTGAAGCACAAAAGGTCGAGTGATCAGGGTTATTAAGCTAAGTTTCAGAAATAGGATTTCAAGGCAGGTCTTCCTGATTCCAAGTTGATGACTCTAGCCATTTAAGCCAGCTGCTTAAATGGAGATTATTTTCTCCATCTCCCTTGGTTTTCACAGATAGGAAAAGTGAACCTCAGAGAGTCTAAATGATTTGTCCAAGGTACAGAGCTAATATAAATGACAGAGGTCTGTCCCTATTGAAATCAGATTATGGAAAGATTTGACTAAAGAATATAAAAGTGCATTCCTAAGTGAAAAACATAGAATGGCTCATGAAGATCTTGTGGGGATCACAACATGTAACTCCTCATGGAGCAGTTTCCATGGTCCTGGAAAATGACCTTTAGAAGCTATTATTATCTCATTTGATTCTCCCAATAATCCTGGAGGTTAGAACTATTCACAATAACGACAACAAGAATAACAACAATAATACTAGCTAGCATTTGTATAACACTTTAAGGTTTACAAAGCATTAAACAAATTGTGTTTCATTTGAACTTCACAACAATCTTGGCAGACAAGTTCTGTTATTATCCTTATTTCATAAGAGGGAACTGAGACATACACGTTATATGATTTACTCAGACTCCCATAGCTAGTGATTATGATTTCAGGTCCAGCACTATCCAAAGCATCATCCAGATGCCTAGTTCAAAAGAATAAGTATTTGAATGCTCTTCATCTATTCCAAATTGGGGTTTGTGGGCTATGTCCCCATCTAATCAATTGACTAATACTAGCATCTCCAACTCTAAGATGTCTTAGGTTATAATCATAATTTTCTTGTGGCCTTCATGAAGGTACACTGTTCATTCCCATTGTTATAATACAAATTTTGAAGTATAGAAGACATATCCTTTCTGGACTCTAAATAATGTAATTTCATAAATGATTTAATTGAGATAATGAGGTATTTTCAGATTGTCTTCAGCACTTCCTGGTTTAGCTTTATGAAGGATCTTGTACAAGAAGGTTAGATATTACCTAACCCTACCTTAGGTGCCCAGGCCCTAGGAAGGTGACCTTTTTTCTTCACCATCTTCCCAGTTGTTATGCTCATATCAGAATTTTCTTGGCAGCTTTTATGCCAAGTAATAGGTATATTTCATATGCTGCCAAACAGTTGATGAGCCAAAGTTGCTGAATATAACCATGGGTCACCTGAATTGGGCAGAATATGGCACGCACATTAGTCTCCTTAAGCTGAGAATTTTGTGTTATTTTAGCATATTTTGCCACAGATAATACCAAGCTCAAGGTTGTTTCAAATATGTTCCCTAACAACATAAAACTGTGCTGTCTCCTGATTCATGCTACATAGCCCATCACGTGGCATTTCTGCATTCTTAACTTATTTTGGAAGGTTTTTTTTTATGTACGTACATAAATTTTAGATCCTGCAGCATTCTTGTGAGAATGGATTTTAAAGAATTAATGTTGAAAAGTTGTAATTAAAAAAAAATCAGCACTTAGATCCAGTTGTAGAAATAATTAGCACCCTCCATTTCTATTACATTCCAAATATTACAGTCATTCACCTTGTCTTACCTCTTTTGACTTATTCAAAGTCGATCAGAAACTTCTATTTGAAGCCCAGTATTTTCCCACAGAGGAGGCAAATGTTCTTTTTCTCTATCATTCTATATCCTTGTTTAGTTTTTGATGGCTTAGAATGAGAGTAAATAGCAATTTTTTTCTGTTCTGTTCAAAAACTTTGAAGGAGTTTCCTTCCCAGACTGATATTTTGTGATGGCAAATTAGGCCATTTTTCATCTCAGTTCTTACCTGATCCTTGGTCATTGAGCATCAGTTCAGACAAACTGAGATCTGAGAAAGACTTTTATTTAGAAAGGTCAAAATCATCCTGTCCATCCCAGGCTTTTGTCTTCCCACTGGATGTGATGACCGCGTATTTTATAATCAGCTGGAGTCAGGAATTCAGATTAAGGGAAAATCTTTAATCTTTATTCTCAGTAGAGGTGAAGAAGGATCGGAGGTGAAGGGGGATTGAAGGTGAAGGGGGGATTGCGGTAGCAATGTGTGTAGCTGAGTCAAGAAGCCAGCCAGACCAGAAGCCAGCCAGCCCAGAAGCCAGCCAGCCTTCTCTTTCCGCTCCTCTCTCCACCCTTCTGTCTCCACCCACCAAAATCGTCATTTCCTATACAACACATCAGGACTTGCACAAAGAGTGGGCTGGAGCCATTCTTTATCCAAGCATGTATATTAATAGAGTATGGTCCAATTACTATTTAGCCTCACGTGCTTGGGACCTCAATGCATCAACTTGCGCTTCAGCCCATTACAACTGGATTTTGATGACCCTGGAAGACAGAGTGAGACTGGTGGCTTTGTGCAACTCTGACTCACTTAAATCCAATTTAGATGCAAGTCAAGACATCACCCCATGATGTACTGGTCCTCTTCAAAAACAAAGGCTCCACAACAACAGCCCAGTAGTGTGCAGTCATTTTTTTCTCACTCCCCCATTTTGTCATTAATAAATATCATTTGCCCCTGATGTGCTGCAAAAGTACAGGATTACATCTTAAAGGAGAAAGCTTCCTTGTTCAAGGGAAAGTAGCCTTTCAAAGACAGATATGAGTTCTGCAGCGTCAGTGTAACTGGCATGTGTCTAGCTCCATGATGGTCAGCATTCTAACAACAGAGAAGTGATCCCAGACATCCCAGGAATATGACTGCTTGCTCTTTCTGGAGGACATATCATCACAGACTACTCCCTAGGGTTTAAAGTATACCTGGCTCTTAAGGAACATTTTCACAGACTGACAAAATGCCCAGGAAACACAAATCCCCAAAGTCTCCTAACCACTGGTATAGAAAAAACAAACAAACCCAAGAAAGCAGACCATTGTCACCTGGAGCTGTCTGAGAATTCTGCTTGTCTTGTCTTCATCCTCATGTCTTACATCCAAAGCTCTTGCAACTTGCAGAATTATATTGGCTAATCTGATGTCATATACTAGCAACTTTCATATTCCTTCCTTCCATTAATTGAGATAAAATTTATAAAATGCTTAGCACAGGAACTGGCACATAGTAGGTTTTTAAAAATGATTATTCCTTCCCTCTCTTTTTTTCCTATTAAAATATTCTGTCCAGTACAACCCAGAGCAGAAATACTGAGAAAATCACTAAACATTCAGTTCTAACTGGTATTTTTCCTCTGGTAGTATGTCCTTGCCATGGTAACCTTTTTAGTGTGTTAATAATACCACCTACCCTTATCTATCAGACTAAAGTGTAAGGATAAAATAAGAGTACAGAGACTTTCAGCTATAAAAAGTAGTTTATTATGATCATCTTGATGATGACAGCATGAGGAAGTGGAATCTATGAAAATGTTTCATGTGACGTAAGTACAAAATGGGCTCTCTGGAGAGTAGAACTGGGGGAAACCTTGATGAGATCTATTGTTCATCTTTAGCACATTTGTGGCACTTGATCGTGAACTCTCTTAAAGATATCCTGGTAATCTAGGAGATGGGTACCTGGAAAGCAAAATGCCTTGAGGTGAGGAAGAAGCGAGCTGGTCATTGCAGAGTCTTTGGCTTTTGGCTCACCACCAAGTGAGAAGGGATCCAAAGAACATTTGAGCTGATGTGAACACTTGGGAAGGTCATTGAGGCTGTATCCTTGTTAACTATAAGCACTGTTAGATTATCTGTGACAGTGATGGAGGGGAGGTTACACATTTTAAGCTGTCAGTGATCAATCTCAATTATCTGTGGTAATGGGGGATAGCTATAAAGTACAAGATGGCTGCAGTTGCTTGAGAGCTTGGGTTTGCACTCAGGAGACCTTTTTCATTCATTTACTTCTTCCTAGGAACTCTGAGTGCAATTAGGCTGAGCTATCAGGGAGAGAAGAATGCCTTATTCGGGGTCTTGGAGTCCAAACAATCAACCTTCCTTTAGGATATGTGAAGAAGATAAATAGCATTTATATAGGAAAGTGCTGGATAGAGATTATCTTATTTGATTCTTAAAACAACTCTGTGAAAAAAGAGCTATTATTATCATTTTGGCTTTACAGTTGAGGAAACCAGGGTCACTAGGAGATATCTGAGGCAAGATTTGAACTCATCCCTTTTTGGCTCCAGGTCCAGATGCCCATCTACTACATGCCCTCCATGACTCAAAGACAATTTCTGATTGACTCACAGGGGCTAGAGCTCCTGGGACAGGTAGGAGGCACCATGCTGTGCAGTGTACGAGGCCTGGAATCAGGAAGACTCACTTCCTGAGTTCAAATTTTGATTTCAGATACTAACTATGTGGTGCTGAGTAAGTCACTTTGGCCCATTTGCCTCAGTTTCCTCATCTGTAAAATGAGCCAGAGAAATAAGGGGCAAACCATTCCAGTATCTTTGCCAAGAAAACCCCAAAGAGGGTCATAAAAAATTGGATATACTGAAATGACTCAATAATGACAAATCTACATCAAAGGCACTCATTAGCTAAAACTCTAGCAAAGATGGACTCTTGTGGAGGAGCCAATATCTGTCTATCTAATGTATCTATTTATCTTTAGCTAGCTAGCAAGATAATTCTATTTGTATTTGTATATATAAAATATGTGCATTATATGTATATATTTTGATACACATATTTTTATAAAATATTTAGATGTATTTTGTTTTAATATAGATTTACATTTAATATGGCTCCATATTATTTAAAATAATTTATATATTTTATTTATTTATATTTCTATCATATATATGTGTGTGCATACACACAAACACATACACACAAACCCTTTTTTCCCTTGTGTATTTCTGCTAGAATAGAGAGGATAAAAATGAATATAGAGGGAATTTCTCCCTCTAACTCCTGCTCCATGCAATTAATGACAGAAGAAGGGACATTTAAAGCTGGGAGACCCTTTAGAGTCCATCTGGTCCAACTTGCTCATGTTACAGATGAGGAAACTGAGGTCTCTAGAGATGTCCCAAGGGCACACAGGTAGTAAGTAAGAACTAATTTCGAAGCCACGAGATAATGAGCCTAAATTCCTGAAAATGCTTTGTCAACTGGAAAGCACTATTTAGAAAAAAGCTGATATTTTGTTTTTGTTCTGTTTCATGATATTTCATTAACTAGATTCCCTTGGATATAGATAATTATATCCAAAATCCAATTCCCCTCAGCCCACACTAAATATTGGTCTTTAGCATTTAGCTGCCATATCTGAAGATAGGCAGGGATAGGAACTGGCCCCATGATTCCATTGATGTAAGAAAGTCCCGTATGAGGAACTTCCTTCTAACAATGCGGGTGAACAAATTCGTTCCACTTTAGAGTAATGGACTCTTGCTCCAGAATATAAAGAAGTGAAGGGATTTTTACAGCATCGTACAGACAGCACCTGCCATGGTGGGATTTGAATGCAAATCTTTAAGCTTTCTAAGCTAGTTCTCTATCCACTATGTCAGGTTATCTCTGGCACATTTTAAGAAGGTTATTGATAAAAATGGGGTAAAGGGCACCATGGTGCACAGAATGCTGAGGCCAGAGTAAAGAAGATTCATTTTCATGAGTTCAAATCTGGATTGGCTGTGTGACCCTGGTCAAGTCACTCAACAACTTTTACCTCAATTTCCCAGTTTGCAAAATCAGCTGGAGAAGGAAAAGGCAAACCATTCCAGTATCTTTGCCAATAAAATCCTAAATTATTCAAATGCTTCAACAACAACAATAATCAATAAATACCCAGAGGAAGAGAGCTTTGAGATAATTTTATAAGGTTGATCTTATAAATATCTTATAATGATCAATGTAGAATATTGGAAAGAGAATTAGAGAATGGGTGGAAAAATTTGGTATCATTTGGTATCAAAGTTAAATTTATATTGCTATGGGGAGTAAAGTTTGGTGTAACAAATGCCAGTTACAGATGAGTGGATTTAGACTTTAAACTTTATAATAATATAAACCATCCGGAGTAATAGTATTATCATTAGTAGTAGTAGTAGTAGCAGCAGCAGTAATAGTAGTAGTGCTAGCAGTAGTAGTAGCAGTAGTAGCAGTAGCAATAGTGATAGTAGTAATAGCAGTAGCAGTAGCATCAGCAGCAGCAGTAGAGTCATCAGCAGCAGCAACAGTAGTAGCAGTAGTAATAATAGTAGTAATAGTAGTAGTAGCAATAGTATTATTATAATTAGTAATAGTGGCAAAAGCAGCAGCAGCAATAGTAGTGGTAGCAGCTACAGCAGTAGGAGTAATAGCAATAACGATAATAGTTAGCAATTATAGCAGTATTTGTTACATGACTCCTTATGTAGCTTTCACTCATTTCCCCATCAGATTTTTTCAAAACTACCAAAAAGGAATATGGAGTAATTTGTATAACCCTTCCTCTCCCTGCATTGATCAGAGATTCCTGAATCTTCAGGATGAGAAGGCAAATTTCAGAAGGTAAAGGAGGAAGGAAGGAAGGAAAGAAAGAAGGAAGGAAGGAAGGAAAGAAGGAAGGGAGGGAGGGAGGGAGGGAAGGAAGAGAGGAGAGAAGGAGGAAAGACTCAATGGTCAAACTACAGAATGACTATTCCCAGAATATTCTCTAATTCCATTCCTTTCCCTGATCTAGTCTTCTTTCCATTTCTTCTAATTAACTTCATTTCCCCTCCTCTTATTGGCTAATTTTTTAAAGGTCAGACAAGGAATATTGATTTAGGTACTGGATTTAAAAAAAAAAAAAACAAACTACAGAAAGGCATGTGAGCCCTTGATATTTTCTTCAGTGCAGTATGCCGAGAGAGAGAGAGAGAGAGAGAGAGAGAGAAAGAGAGAGAGAGAGAGAGAGAGAATAAATAAATCTCACTGAAGAGACTGAAGCAGTTTTGTCTGCACTATTCTAAGATATCTAGGCAGTGAATATCATTACCTTTGAGTCTAGTAAGAAACAAAATGTGCTATTATTTTTTCTTTGTTTTTATGCTGTAGCACAAAGTAAAAGGAGATCCTTACCAAAGAACTCTGCCACCACGCAGTGCCATTAACAACAGAAGGACTTCATTTGGATCTAGGAGACCTGGGATATAATTCTAGCTCTAATGTTTCCTACAAGTCACCTTAAGCTTTCTAAGTTTCAGTTTCCTTTCCTGTAAAATGGAGTTGGGAAGGCGGCATAGTTCTATGGAAACATAAATAGATTTAAAGTCGGAGAACTGAGAATGAGGTAGTCAAATCCTGCCTCAGATATATGCAAGCTCTGTGACACTAAAAAGTCTTTCAGCCTATTTCCTTACCTGCAAAATAAGAAGACTTTGAAGTTTGTTTAGCTTTAGTTCTATGATGATACTGCTTGGTTCCAAACATGGGTTTTACCTGCTCTCTACATATGGTCTCAGATAACCTCTATGGTGCCAGTCCTCATCTGCAGAAAAAGGAATTAGATTACGGGCCTCTAAAATCCTTTCCAAGATCCAAATCTAGGACCTTTAAAGGACCTTCCTGACCCTTTGAGCTCCCAAGTTCTTTCTATCTTGAATCTGGGACCTTATAGATCCCTTCTAACTAAATTCTTTACATATAATATCTAAGGAACCTCCTGGGCATAAATCTATGGCCCTCTATACCCCCATGAAGCAACAGAAGAGAAATTCAGTGGTCAACAGTGGTCAATTCAGCAAACATGCCTAAAGCACCTACTGTGTGCAAAGCAGACAGACTATTGTGGTTTCACCCTGCTGCCCACAACAACTTCCTTTCCATAAGCATGGGGCTACCATTGCAGATTCCACATGACATGTTCTGGGAGAAATGTAACCTGATCTGAAGAATTCTCTAAAGTGGAGAGATGGGATATGTTGCTTTAAATCTCTAAGACTAAAGATTATCAAAGGTATAAAAGAAACAACTTTCTACTTGACTTAATACAGGTTTATACATGCCAATAAAGCCCTTTGTAGTTTTCCCTGTCTTTCCTAGAGTTATTTTGCCTTTCAGAATGAAAATATGTTCTATAGAAATGATTGAAACTCTCTCACTTCATTGAAGATTCATTGCTTCTCTGAAATATGATTGTGCATACATGTATATATGTCTCTTTGGGTAGTTAATTCTTGGTTGTAACCCCACATCAATTGCCTTCTGGAATATGGTATTCCAGGCCCTTTGATCCTTTATTGTAGAAGCTGTCAGATCCTGGGTAATCCTAATTGTTGTTCCTTGATATTTTAATTGTTTTTGTCTGGAAGCTTGCAGTAATTTTCCTTGAGATTGTAGTTCTAGAGTTTTGCAACAATGTTCTTTGAGATTTTCTTTGTCGTCTCTTTCCCAAAGATTATTGATGGATTCTTTCACTGAGGATTTCCCCCTCTGTTTCTAGAATATTGGGGCTATTTTCCTTAATGAATGCTATCAAGGCTCTTTTTTTGGTCATGGTCTTCAGGCAGGTCAAATTGTCTCTTCTGGATCTATTTTCCAGGTCAGCTGTTTTTCCAATGAGGCATTTCACATTTTCTTCCATTTTTTCTTCCATTCTTTTTAGTTTGTTTGACAGATTCTTGCTCTCATAGAGTCATTAGTTTCCATATGCCCCATTCTAGTTTTTAATGTGTGATTTTCTTCAGTTAGCTTTTGTATCTCTTTTTTCATTTGGTAAATTATACTTTTGAAGGTGTAGTAGTAGTACTACTTGGCCATTTTTTTTTTTTTTTTTTTTGCACTTGACCAATTGTATTTTTAAGGATTGTTTTCTTCAGTCAATTTTTTTTCTTCCTTTTCCAAGCTGTTGACTCTCTCAAATGCCACATTTCTTTTCTCATTTTTTCCTTTACTTCTTTTGTTTTTCTTTTAAAGTCTTTTATGAGTACTTCCAAGAAGCCTCTTTGGGTTTGAGACCAATTTATATCATTCTTTGAGATTTCCTCTGTGGACATTTCATCCTTGTTTGAGTTGGTGTTTTGGTCTTCCCTGTTACTATAATAGTTTTTTGTGATCAAGGTTCTTTTCTGTTTCTTGCTCGCTTTCTTTCTTTTTCTTTTGTAGTTGAAACTCTGCTCCTGGGGCAAAGTGGATGCTGTCTCAAGCTTCCTATGTGGCTCTGAGCCTTGCCTTTGAGCACGGGGGGCCCCTTGTGTTTGTAGGGGGTAGCTTTGTCTGCTTTTTTTTTTAGGAAACAACCTGATTTGCTCCTCTACTGAGCCAGGACTGAATTGCTGGAATTAAGACCCTCTCACTGGCTTATGAGAAAATATTCTAAATAAGACCCTTGATAATGGTCTGCTGTTCCTGACCAAGAGTTGTGTTAGTATTGTCAAATATGCCAATTGCCAAATTGCCCACATTAACAAATTGCCAAAGATAATGAAACCTTCTTCTTTTATTTTTTACAAAAGTGTATGTAGTATATAATATATAAATACATATGTATGTGTATTATACATATTTCATAAACACATGCATGTGGATACATATGCATGTATATGTATATAGCATGTAATATAAATGTGTATATGCATCTGTAGGTGTAAGTATGTTTATGTATATGCATATACATGTACATATATGCATATATATATATGCACATATGCACACCTATGCACACCTTTACTTTGGGAACCATTAGTAAAACACTATGGTTCCATAGTGTGACTTTCTCCATAAAACATCTTTAAATCAACAGATGTTTATTAAATATCTCTTCTGAGACAGATTTTATCAACAAAATAGTTAAACCATTTGGCATAGTAACTAGAGGACTGTGAATGTGGTGTCAAATATTAGAGCCAGAAAACCCCTTAGAGCTTGATAATTCCAACCTCCTTCCCACATCTTTAAAAGGTGAGGAAAGTGAGACTTAATGGCTTGATGACTTATCCAGAACCAGGAAGACTTAGAATCAATTCCGACTTCTGACATTTGCCAGCTGTACAGTAGTAGTCTAAAATCAATTCATTGAGTTCATGAGAGCTGATTGTTAAATTTTTAATATGTGTGCCTTGGGAATCTCAGCAAATTTTACAAACCATGGCTTTATTTATTGTTTTGTGGATTGCCTAGATTTAATAAAATAATGGAGATAATGTTAGCAGTACAGATTAAATTTAAAATTGAATTATTCATAATTTTTGGAGAGTCAGTTGTTAAACATTGTTTGACAAAATCACTTTGAAACTTTGAGATCGTGTCTGTTAAACACTACAAACTTTAAGTCATTGAAGATCAAGTAATCTTCCACCACTGTTGTTAAATGCCTGTGACTCTTAGAATATCACAGTATCCTAAGAATTAAAAAATTGTGTCACTCAGAGGACCATGGGAGAGCAGAGTGTCTGCTCTCCCATGGGAGAGAAGATGATGGAGAGCAAATAAGGAACTACAGAGTACCTCTCATAAAACATCAGAGGGTCATAAGTTTGACTAGGAAAGTATCGGAGAGATTTTTGACTCTAATATGGGAAATTGAGATCCAAAGACATTAAGGGATTTGCTCAGCATTATGATGAAGCTAATTAGCATAGAATCCAAAACAAAATTTCAGCTGGTCTTCCTGATTCCAAGTCTAGGGCTCTACTCTACTATGTCATTCGTGGACATCCTCACATATACATACATATACATACATACATACATATATATACATATATACATACATACATATATATAAACTGATTTGGTCATATGTCACAAGAAACTTTGAATAGATACCTTTTTGCCAACTTATATTAGAACATGGGTAAGATTTGAATAGGTAAGATTGGATGAGTTACAGTCTATATCATGAAGGATGAAGAATGGAGGAAATCCACACTAGTAAGATCGATGAACAAAACAAGCTTGATATGAAATATCAAGTTACTGAAACCTGACATGTCCCAAAATGTAGTCTGATCATTTCAAAATAAAGAAACACAAAGCCTTCTGGATAGTGAATGACTGAATACCTTTATCCCTACATGTTTTACCAAAGAAAGGGCATCAGTTTTAAAGGAATTGCCCATTACTGCAGTCGTTGGACAATATGTGAAATATATGTATACATGCATTTATGTAATATATATATATATATTTAATTTGCATGAATACCTGAAACTTGTTATTTTTGCAAAGAAGGATAAAAAAATGGAAGATGTGATGGCTGTCCTCTCCTAACAAAGTTAGAATTCATTTTTAGAAGAAAACATGCTAGATAATTATGTCTTCTCCATTTGCCAGTTTATCTCCGTTAAACATAGTCAACAGCTCATGGCTTAATTTGCTCTGTCAGCTCTGGCTTTTTAAAAACCAGAACTCTCCAGCAGTGGAGGTTTTATGTTTGCAGTATAATTTCATCATTCCCCCCTCTTTTTTTTAATTCTTGGCCCATTTATAGTCTAATATCTTCCACTCCATGAAGCTTAAATATTTAGCTGTCGAGGTAATATACTCTTTATCATCTGTCAGCTTCACTATTAAAGCTAGGTTGTGGATTTTTCATGCTACCAGACTTCTGTGACTGTGCCTATTATCATCAAGGCTCCCTCCACAGCCACTCTCCTATTTCTTTTCTCCTTCAGGAGTCTGGTATTTTAAATGGTCACCACCTTTGCTTAATGAGATCTCACAAGAGACACAAAGCTGCTAGTTTTCTTGCAAGAATTTGAGAGGTCGAATCACTTGGCAACAGTGATTTCCCAATTTGTTCGAGCCAAAAGAGATTTCTTTGTAAATAAAAAAAAAACAATTCAGTATTTTGGCTCTTGTATGCACCTCAAGGGAAGAAAAGAACCACCTTCATGCCATCCATATCCTACTTGACCAGTGACCCATGATGAAAGAGAGAGAGGAAGCTGGAGTGAAGCATTAAAGACCATCTTGCTTATTTCTTTTATTTTCTTTGAAAGCATTGGATATTAACTTTATTAGCCTAGGGCACAAGCAGCAACCATTCAACCTTTGCAGAATGCTCAGAGAGACCGAGCCAGGATGGGTGTCCCCCAAAAAAGTCTATGAATCACCACAACAGCGGAAGATTCATGATCAAAATGGCCAAATGGACAAAGAGACCTCAGTTAGCTTTGTTGAGATAGCTTCCAAAGATAGGTAAAGTGTGAGAGATTCAGAAGTGAAGGGAGAGAGCAGCTCTTTATAAGAAGTCTAACATCTGCAGCATTTTATAACACTTCTGGACAAGAATTGCCAAGATAGTGAGCAAACCAGAAACCATAGGGGAAGAACTTGAAGGAACTAGGAATGTTTACCATGGAGAAGAAAAATGTAGCCATCATCAATTATTTCAAGAGCTGTCCTTTGGCAAAAAGGCTTAGACTTGGTCTGCGTGTCCCCAAGAAGAGAATTTGGATCGATTGTTAGACATTTTTGAATAGCAAGTTTCTGTTACATGTCAGAAAAAAACACACTTATAATCAGAACATAATAATATAATCAAACTAGACCAAATAGCTATTTTGGTGGGTGGGTTGTTACTTCTTACAAGAAGTCTTTAAGTAAAGAATAAATAATCTCTAATAGGGTGATCTCCAAGGTTCCTTCCCGTGTTAAGAATCTGTCAATATTTTTGAGCATTTTTGGGGGGGTAAATTAATTATGGAAGTTGATCATCTTGGAAGCCCATCAGACAAAATTAAAAACTAAACAAAAAGAAACTGGAATCAAATTGTATGCAAATATAATAAATGAGATTTGGACAGTTGAATTAAGGACTAGGAAAAATTTAATTAAAGTAAGGATTCCTGGAAAGAGAGATGCTCCTTTTGGTATTGCTAGATAATTAACGTATGATACAAACTGAAATTGTCTCAGTTCATACAATCCTAATGATCTCCTTCCACTTTTAGCAGTGATAAAAGGAGTCTTTGTAGATATTTCTGAAAATTTATTTTATAAAATTATTAGTAAGTCTGAAATTGAAGGGAAAGTAAGTTCTTCATGTCACCAATGAGCAATAAATATACTATTTGTTATTAATGGTCATCTTTAAAAAGAACTAACATCACAGACAAATGACAGTGTTCCCTTTGTTTCTGAACCCTTTTACAATACAGTCCTTCTGTTTGGTAGTTTCCAAGCTAAGAAGCATAGTGGAGATAACTCAATAAACTCTTTATTAAGTAATTACTATAGCCAAGAAAAGAAAACATGGCAAGGAAGATAGAGAGACATCCTTCAAATTAATAAAAGCTGTGTTCCAGTTCAGCCTGTGATACATGGTTCTGTGATTCTGAGCAATTGTTTAACCCTCAGTGTTTTAGGCAGCTCTGTAAGATTATAAATTGCAGAAAAACTTTGATTCCATGTTGGAAAAGGAAGATTTTTTTCTTTTACCTGAGGCCTCCAAATGCTATTGAAATCACTACTTTGGTTTCCATTTTTATATACAAGGCATTATGCCAGCCACTGTGGTTACAACTGAAAAACCAAACCAATCTCTTCTCTTAATCAATCAATTGACGAACATTTATTAGGCAGGTACTACGTGACAGACACTATGCTAGGCTCTGTGATTATAAAACCAGACAATAAAACAATCCCTCCTGTCAAGAAATGTCCATTCCTGCAGAAGCCAGTATAATAGAAAGAAAATCAAAGGATTTGTGATAACTGACATCTAGGGGCATCAACAAGGCTTGCCAAAATAGATGAAGCAAGTCGAGGATTTTTAGAGGTGACGAGGAGGTATGGGAACACATTGCATAAAAGCACAGAGAAGGAAGATGAGATACTGAATTAGGAAGAGTAACTAATAAGAGGTGTGATATTAATTATATTTCATTAAAGGGAGTAGTATCAAATAAAGCTGGAATGGCAGGATGGAAGTCAGACGATAGAGGGCCATTAATGCTAGGACAAAGAGGCTATATTTTATTTGGGTGGAAAGGGGGAATCAACACAAGTTTTTGAACATAAGAATGTCACGGCCAAGCTTTGCCTAATATAACCATTCATTTGGTGGCCACCTAGATTGTGGATTGGAGAAGAAAGACTAAAAGGAAAGGGACTGATATAAGGATAATTATGGCAATTACCTGGCCTATGAATTGTAGAAGGGGAAGAAAACTTATAAGAGGGAAGTTAATAGAAGGCTAGGACAGAAGAAGTAATGAGGGCCTTAAGTAGAATAGCAATCATATGAGAAGAGGAAAATGGACACATTGGTAAGCTCTTATAAAGGAACTTTGAATCCATAAACAGGCAAATGTACTTTTACAACATGTTCACACATCCTAATTTCCAATATATATAAGTACTGTTGTGATTAAGGAAGCAGAATTTCACTTAAAAGTACTACTGGATTTTCAATAACTTTTTGTCACTATGTATTTTCCTAATCCACAGTTATTAGCAATGTAACTATTGTCACTTTTTTGTCCTCAGACAGAGTTCCCACACTCTGAGTCAGAAACCTCTCGTCTAGTTTATACTTCATATTGGAAAGTGTTCTAAATTAATTGGAAAGAAATTAATTGGAATAGAATGATTCAGAAGCCAAAGATGAATTCTATGGTCTTCCACCCTCTGTTCTCTTACTTGTACTCTTTTCCCTTGGTCTTATGGATTTTGGTATTATTTCTGCAGGCCTCTGGAAATAATCATCTTAGTCAATCAAGGTGAATGAAGACTCCTATTTCCTTTCTCTCCATTTAGATCGTTTAAACATCTCTTTTTTCTGACATTCAGTCTTCTCAAAGAAAAATGATGGTCTAAAACATAATCAAATACAGAACTTAAGCTCAGAAGAAAATTATGGGTGAGTTCTAAAGGTGTGGCAAGGTTTCTTTTTGAAACAACCCATTTATCATCTTTGTCACTTTCTACTGCCTCCTTTTGAGAAAATCACTCCCTTGAATCCTTTATCCTCTTAAGAAGGACCTTGTATTGTCAGTTGTGGAATTTACACCCCGAGTCACTGTGAAGTGGGAATTGATTATCTGTGAAGAAGAGGTTAAGAGAGAAACATGAAAGAGAAAAAGAGACGTAAATCAAATATTTACTTTCTGTTCTCAGAATTGTTCCAGTGATTTAAAGAATCTAAATAAAAGCCTACATGATCCTAAATCGACATGGTAATATTCATGAAAGAGTGATCTTACTATACACAACCTTTCATCTGATTCCCAAGAATTTTAACTTCAAAGCATATCAGAAAGAACAACCATATCACAACCCATAAATACCATTGCCCTCTCTCACTGGGGAGAGGGAAATGTTTCGTAATCTCTTCTCTGTAGCCTCCATCAGACCTTGCAATTAATCATAGTTGGTGACTTTCAATGTTGTCTTCATCTATATTACTATGTTGTATATAATTCCCCTGGTTCTGCTTCTTCTCTATGTATCAGTTCACATGAATCTTCCTATGCTTCTCTCTATTCCTCATGGTCTTCATTTCATAGAGTGCAACCATGTTTCATTCTATTCTTATACCACATCAGCCAGTCCCCAGTTGATAAGTATCCACTTTGTTTCTAGGTCTTTGCTATTATAAAATTTATTGCTAGTTTATTTTGGTATATAAAGAGCCTATGAGGGATCACAATGTACTTCATATACTATTTTTAGTTTTTAGATGAGGGAACTGATGATTAGAGAGATTAAAAGGATCATACAACCAAAAAAGTAGTAATACCTGCATTTGAACTCAGCTCTGCTGTGACAGATGGGAACAAACATTGCATAATAAAAGGGACCATGGATTCAAATATTATTTCTCTCATTTAGGTCATAAATTACCTTCAACTCAGTTTCCTTATTAATAATTTTAGCTATCATATACATAGTAACATTCATATTATATCATTTGATCCTCATAACAAACTCGGGTGGAAAGTGCTGTAATCCCCATTTTATAGATGAGGAAAATAAGGGAACAGATGCTAACTGACTTGTCTGGGTCCACAGGGTCAGTGTCTGAGGATGGACTTGGATTTAAGCCTTCCAGACTCTGGGTTAGTGCTCTATCCACTTCCCTGTTCGTACTTTACTTACAAAGTGGAAACAATGATACCCATACTGCCTTTCTCAAAGGGTTGTTTGGGTATCTAGGTGATGCTGTAGATTAAAGCATTTCACTTGGAATCAAGAAAACAGTTTGAATCCTCCTTCAAACACTTAATAGCTGTGTGACCTTGGGCAGATCACTAAATCTATATCAATTTAAATAGTTTCATTTATACAACAGGGATAATAATTGTACTGTCTTGGTGGATTGTTCTGAGGATCAAATAAAATGGCAAATAAAATGATTTGTAAATGATGAAGCACTTAAATAAATGCTTGTTACTATCATTATTAAATGAATCTGTACATAAGTGACTTTATTAATCATAAAACTCTGTACAAAATTCTGCTTTTTTTGTGGGAAGAGTAAAATCAGATTTAGAGATGAAGGGATGTGAATGGTCATAGAGTGCAACCCCCTTTTGTGAAAGATGAAGAAAATAAAATGGGGGAAGACAAAAATAGTCTGCTCAGAATCTTAGGATATTATAACCACAAATTCAGATATGGAAGGGACCTTGGGAATTATGAGCAAACACATTTTACCAATAAAGAAACGGAGACCAGGAAAGGTTAAGAGGCTTACAAATCCAAGGTAGTTCAGAGTCCATATTACTCCTGAAATTCTGAGAGGAAGCTTTGTGAGAACTCCATATCATTTGCTCACTTGGGCCTCTTTGTGAGTTAAGGAAGAAGAAATGATATAAATCTTGAAGGAAATAGGCTTCAAGAGTCCGTGACACATTCTTCCTACTCTGGGCTCCCTTACGGAACTTCACGGCATCGTCTGCTTAGATCTCAGCCTGCCCTTTAGATGCATGACATCCTCGGCCTCATTGTACTATCCCATGCTCTTGTCTAGGCTTGGAGGAGGTGGGGAGGAGGACAAAGAGAAAGAGGATGAGCAGAGGGGAGGGAGAAAAAGAGGAGGAAGGGGGAGAGTGAGAAACATAAAAAAGGGGAGAGAGGAAAGAAGAAGTTGAAGAAGAAAACAAGGAGAAAGATAGGGAGGAGAAAAAGGAGGAGGAAAAAGGGGAGGAGGAGAAAGAAAGAGACAAAAGAAGAAGAGGAGATGGAGAAAAGGGGGAAGAGAAAGGGTAAAAGGAGAAGAAAAAAGACAAAGGGAAGAGGAAGAGGGAGAAGAAGAGGAGGAAGGTGAGGAGGAGGAAGATAGGGAGAAAAGGGGAGGAGAAAGAAAGAAAAAAGATAATGAGAAGAGAAGAGGAAGAGGGAAAATAGGAGGAAGACAGGGCAAAAAGGGTAAGGAGAAAGGAGTAGAGGAGAAAGAAAGAAAAAAGAGAGAAGAGGAAGGAGGAGAAGAGGAGGAAGACAGGGTGAAAAGGGGGAGAAGAAAGAGGAAGGGGAGAAAGAAAGAAGACAAAGAGAAGAGGAAGAAGAGGAGGACAGGGAGAAAAGGGGGAGGAAAAAGGAGGAGGGAAAGGAAGAGGAAGGGAAGAAAGAAAGAAGACAAAAAGAAGAGGAGGAAGAAGAGGAGGAGATGGACAAAAGGGAAAGATAGAGGGTAAGAGGAGAAGAAAAAAGACAAAGGGAAGAGGAAGAGAGAAGAAAAGGAGGAGGAAGGTGAGGTGGAGGAAGATAGGGAAAAAGAGGAGGAGAAAGAAAGAAAAAAGACAATGAGAAAAGGAAGAGGGAAATAGGAGGCAGACAGGGCAGAAAAGGTAAGGAGAAAGGAGTAGAGAAGAAAGAAAAAAGAAGGAAGAGGGAGAAGAGGAGGAAGACAGGGAGGAAGAGGGAAGGAGAAAGTATAAGAGGAGAGAGAAAAAGAAGGCAAAGGGAAGAGGAAGAGTAGGAAGATGAGGAGTAAAATAGGGGAAAAGGGGGAGGAGAAAGAAAAAAGACAAGAAGAAGAGGAAGAGGAAAAAGAGGAGGAAGACAGGGTGAAAAGGGGGAGGAGAAAGGGGAAGAGGAGAAAGAAAGAAAAACAGAAGACAAAGAGAAAAGGAAGGAGAAGAGGGAGAGGGAAACAAGGAGGACAGGGAGAAAAGAAGGTGTAGAAAGAGGAGGAGGAGGAGGAAAAGGCAGAGGAGGGAGAAGAGAGCATTGGAGAAAGGAGCGGTGGGGCTTGGGTCCCTAAAGCTTCTCCCTGCCACTGCCCAAATCTGGCTGCCATTCTCCTGAGGGGGCTCTCCTTCAAAGCCCAGCCCAGCAATGAGACAAGGAGGCCATTGGGGGGAGCCAGTACAGCAGAAATCTGTTGCGGAGTCTAATTAGTTTAGATCCCTTTAATGGATGCTGGGCCCTGTGGTTGCCAGATCTGACTTTGGGAGAAATCTTCCCCCTCTCCCCTCCAAACCTTTCCATTCCTTTCCAGAGTAGTCCAGTCTCCCAGAGATGTGGCCACTGCCTCGGAGATTTGTAAGAAAGGGCCTGTGGTGCATTGTGTTTGTCTCTCTGGGAAACAGCTCTTTTCCTGTCCCCTCTCACCATTTCTGAGTTTATTCCTTTATTGCAAAGGTCAGTGGTTGTCCTTCAGGTCTGGAGCCTCCACGCTGGGCCGGGGCTTAGGGACTGGAGACCCCCGAGGCAGCCGGAGGCCTGTTTCCATTGTAAATAAGAGCAATGACTCTCTGAGGCAGCTACGTGAGGTAGCCCTAGGATCTGGGTCACAGAATGGCTGGAGAGGTAACAACTCATTAACTGCTTCAGTTTAATCCAGGCGCCCCTATTCAGGAAGGCCACCTGGCCAGCCTGAGAAGGGATGATGGGACAGGAGAGAGCTTTGTGTCTGGATTTTATGCGGTTCCACTGAGGGAACTGGGAATTTTAGCCTGGAAAAGAGAAGGCTTAGAGTGCTGGATCATAGTTGTCTTTAAGCACCTGAAAGGTTATTGTGTAGAAAGAGGATTAAAATGGTTCTGTCTGGTCTCCTTTGAATTAAGAAGGTGCTGGTCCTCTTTAAATTGAGAAGAGAAAAGAAGGAAAAAATGGTCCTTAGTAATAACCCTGAAATTCTGAGGGGAAGCTTTGTGAGAAACTCCATGTTATTTGCTTCAGCTCCTTCATCTGGAACCTTTTTGTATGTTAAGGAAGAAGAAATGACAAAAAATCTTGAAAGAAACGGGCTTCAAGAGCCCAGGACACCCTCGCCACACACACACACTTTGGGCTCCATTGCAGAGCCTCATGGTACCAGCCTGCCCTTTGGGTACATCTCGTCCTTGACCTCATGCTATATCCTGCTTTTGTTAAGGGATGGAGGTAGAGAAGGAAGGAGGAAAAGGAAGAAGGGGAGAAGAAGGAGAGGAGAGGGGAAGAAAGAAGAAAAAGAGGAGAGGAAAAGGAGGAGAAAGAGGAAGAGGAGGAGGAGGAAGTAAAAGAGAGAAGAAGAAAGAAAAAGAAATGGAGAAGGGGAGGAGGAGGATCCAGAAGCTTGTTTCTACATAGTTATTATGTATGTTGTCTTCCCATTAGAGTATGAGCTCCATGAGGGCAACATATTCCCAGGACTTTGTTTAGCATAAGCACATAGTAAGTGTTTAAAAATGTTTATTAACTAATTGACTAAGTCAGGAGTCAAGAGTAAAATGAGGCAGATTTAGGATTAAGGGCAGGGAAACAATACCTGAATATGAGAGCTTTCCCAAAATTGAAAGGGAGTAAGGATTCTCATTTCACTGGAGGTCTTTCAGGCAAAGATTACTGAACACTGATGTGGGAAGAGATATTCTTCCTCAATTTGACATCCTCAGGACATAGCACAGTACCTGTCACACAGCAGCAGGTTGATAAATGTCTACTGATCACTGACTGACCTTGGACTCCATGATGACTTAGTTCCCTCCCAGTTTGGAAATTGTGCACGAAATTGTGCCATCCTTTGCAAAGGAGCTCGGAGACTGTCTCTCCTAAGCCTCTAATTTTACAAATAAACTGAGATCCAGTGAATTCCATTTAACACGCATTAAGTAACTAAAAATTAGTCAAATTATTGATAGAAACAAACTAGGATCAAACCTAAAAGGAATTATATTGAGGGGAAGATGTATAGTCAAATTTTCGATAAAAATAAACTAGAATCAAACCTAAAAGGAATTATACTGAGGAAGATAAAGCTCTCACTTATTACATTTACCTATTTAAGTGAATCATGTAATAACACTTGGGTGCTTTGGGTTTCTGGTTTATCTTGTAATCGCCCATATAGTGGCAATGTTAGGAAAAGATTGGGGAGCATTTGCTCTATAGAAGATCCCCCTTAGAATTAAAAAGACTCTTCTGATTGGCTTCTAAGGACTGATGACCTGATTCCAAACTACCTTTCTGGCCTTATTATATTTTTAAGTCTCTTCACACATTTTTCATATCAGTATAATTAGTACTATCGAGAATTATTCAATACTATCCCAATTAAAAGAGTCCAACAAAACTGGCATCCCCACTCTTCCATACTTTGCTTAATTGCCATCTTCTGCATGAATACTCACCTAATCAGGTGTTCTAACTGTCAGAGCTTCCTGTACCTTTCTCCAAATTACTTTTTATTTTGTATCTATCTAGCAGGTGATGCATGCTAAGGTGGTTGGCCGGCAGGCAGGGCTGTCAGTCATTCTTAACTCACATACTTCCTGCCTCTTGGTGGGCCAAGCTATTACTTTCCTATGAAAATGAATTCTCTCCAGTCCCTTCCCCTTCAAGAATGGCTTTCCTTTTAAGCCAAACTCAGGAAAAATGGGAGGAGCCTAGCCTCAATGCCAGCCTATCTGGTCTTTCTGTCATTAACTTTTTGCCTAGAGGTACCAGGTTATAAGTACATTCGCTATCCTGGAAAAATAATTCAACATTCTATGATTCTGAGCCCCCAGCCAAAGATTGTGTTCTGGCAAAATCCTTCAGTCTCTCTACTTTTCTGGGATGCTCTCAGCCACTCTCAGCTAAATTCCAATAACAATATGTACTGATCAGCAATGTAGAATGGTTGATACTTTAGTTATAACTACTGGAATAAGAGGCTAAATAAACATTTGAACATAGTATGGAAAGGAAACTTAAGAAGCAGAGTAAACCTGCATCTGAGATGGGTAGGGCGGGGAGACATCAGGCTCATCCTCTTACAAGAAAATGAGGGAAAGGAGAAAAGAGAAATAAAATACTGGAAGCCCTAATCTTGAATCCTAACTGGTTTTACCAGTTCAGAGTCTATCTGTGTCTCGTATATGATTCAATTACACTGTCTTGGCTTCAAGAATCCCAGAGTCCTTTGCTCATAGCAGCTGTCCTCTGGTTGCTCCTCTTTGGGTTCCCATGTGGTTCCCTCTCCTTCTGTTCCGCAGAGCTTCTCTTCCCACAATCCCAAAGACAGGGAATGGTAGACCTATGAGTCACATCTACCCTCTTTGCCACTTCCATGATCTGGGCAAAATTTCCAAGGGATCAAAGATTAGACTGTTAAGTGAGCATCCTTTCTCCTTTGCCATCCCTCCCTTAATTGGATTAAAGAAGTTGCCCTTGCAGAATCCTCTTGGAGTTGCAGGGAAATTGCTTATAACAGTGTTTAAATAGATTCCTAGTAGTTCTCTGGTCAGCCACTAGTCATTTATTTACAGCATTCTGATCTTTTTGGTGATATCTGAAGTAGGTATGGTCAAAATAATATTATATCAATTATGTAATTCATATGTGCTATATATAACATATAACATATAAATAAATAATTATCTATGTGTTTAGATTTCACATACATAGTTATATATATGTATATATGCATATATATGTGTATACTATCTGTATTTCTAAATATGTATGTATAGATATATGTTAGCTATCATATTGATCATTCCTACTTTAGTAAACTTCACACAGTATGCTTTGTTTGGATTCTCGAAGTTCAATATGCATTATTTACATATCTATAAATAACAAAATAGAGTTGTCAGTTCAACTCTACCCTTTTAAGTATACTTTTTTGGGGGAATTGGGGGGAATAAGGGTGTACCCTAGGAGACTGAAAATTAACTTGAAACTCAATCTCTGCTCCTTTCCCAATTTATGACTTTGATTTTTCTATCATCTTTAAAGATTTAGACTAGCAAGAAAGCATCTCCCAGAGTTAATTGTATAAAGTGGGTTACCAATTGCAGAGTTCATGTGGATTTGCAAAGAAACTGCTTATAAACATGGTTAGAGATGAATTTGTTCTGTATGTTCAAAATGTTTAAATCGAGTAAAAAGTTTTGGCTCCTTTAAGAATATCCCTTGTAAAATTCACCTTAGAAACTAGAAAGAGCTAGCTTTAGGTAGGGGTCACTTAATGGAGTTTAGTAAAGTTATTTTAAATGTTAATTAGCCATGTATCAGAAAGGTTGGAGAATAGAGGATAAGGAACTTAGCAACTGGTGAGAGAAAGCAAATTGCAAGATTGGTAGACTTAATAATATGTTATTTTTTTAATGATTAGGGCAAGTGACTTGAGGTTTGGTGACTGCCATGTTGTTTTTAGCAATAGATTTGCTTGAACCTACAATCAGTGAACTTTTAAAAAACACAAATACACAATACATACAGATAGAGTGTATTCAATACCATTGCTTTCCTTTGTAATCCCATGAATTTTCCTTTTGCATTTACAAACATTCTGAAGACTGCATAACTTCATCAGGCTGTCCAAGGAGTCCATAATGCATATGTACCCTTGGGGGGTATATGTATATACATACAAGAAGCCCTGACCTGAAAGGAGAGGTAGTAGAGCTGGATGAAAACTTTCCTGTCAGTCCCACAATAGGAAGCTAGGATCAGCACAAAAGACTAAGGTACATAAGATCCTGCCTATGAATTATCAAACTATGCCAGTCATTCAAAATCTTGGAAGCTTGATAACAAACACAGGTGTTTGAAGTGGCAAGTGCCAAGAGCATCTCTCTTCTATATGTAACAGGATCTCAAAGTTGGAAGGGATCTGAGAGCCAAGCCATCCAAGTCATACCCGTAGAAAGACAATCTGCCATTTCACATCTTTGACAAAAGGCTTCCCAGCCTTTGTGAGAACTCTTACGAGGAGGAGAAACTATTTTCTATTCTATGTTATTATTCTCTAGGACAGTGCGATTCACTTTGGAACAACTCTAAGTAGCATATAGAAATAACCAATGACCAGAACTTTGAAAGAAAAGTTAACTTTGCCTTGGAGCAGAGTAATATAAATCCAAGACTTTTACCTGTTCAGATCATTTATAGAGCTAATTAGTAATTGAACCCCAGATTCTAACCCATGTCCTCAGACTGTAAATTTTTCATTCTTTTCAACTTTCTCAAGGTACTTTCTCAGAGCTGGTCCATTGGCACTACTTCTGAACCCCAGGAAAATGGGTGTTTGGCCCAGTATTTCACTCTTAAGGTTTCCAGCCTGCATGGTTCTTATAAAGCAAATACAATCATCAAATTGCAAAAGACATGAATGATCATGACAGACTGGATCCAATCCAAACCCACATGAGTCTTTTTGGTTTTACTTTGGCCCCAACTTGATCATTCTTGGCTTGGTTGTTTCGGTTGTCCTGAAAAAGTTGGAAATACAACTTTAGCCCGTCCACCACCATATTAGACACATGCTATCACTCCTACTCATTTGTGCACTTACTTAATTCTTTCACTAGATGGTGATCAAATTCAATCCATACACCATATGCGAGACCCATAGCCGTGCTTAGATTAAAGAGAGAATATGTAACCTATGTCTTTGCCCAGCTTGGCTAATTTTTTCCTTGAATTTCTTTCCTGCTGCTCAGACAAGATCTCACTGGACATGACCTTGCTCTTTCGCGGTGCTCAGGTGTGAACAATGAGAATTCCCAGTAACTATGGTTTTATCATATTAACTTATTATAAAAGCTCTGGGACTACAATTTTCTATAAGTCTTGAGTTGTACTTGCAAAATGATTCACAGACTAGGAGGCGATGTGGCTGGCTCAGATGGAAAGTGAACAGAAATTTGATTCAAACGTGAGCTGGGATTGAATGCTGCCCCTACCATTTATTAACTGTGTGATCTTGGACAAACTATTACACATCTAGGCTCCTCATGTATAAAAAGAGAGTTTGGAGTTGATGGCCTCCAAGGTCCCTTTCATTTTTATAGCTATGAACCTATGCAAGATTACTAGAACCTGTTGGTTAAAATTCTACTTTGACCAGCTATTCCATGTGTGACTTTGGACAATTCATTTGGTTTTGGATAATGTGGATAATTATTGCTAATGCCTCCCTTCTTCCCCCCACCCTCAAAAAAAAAAAAAAAAAAAAAACAACAACAACATTTGTATTTATTTTATGTTTACATATATGTCCCCTTTGATGAAATATAATCTCCTTGAGGACAAAGACTCTTGTATTCATTTCAAGTGTGTCCCCCATAATTACCTGACACAGAGCAGGCCTTCTTTAAATGCTTATTGTTTGGTCGGCCCTCAGTTTCTTCATACAGAAAAATAAGAGAGGTAGACTAGATGATCTGTCAGGTCCTTTCTACCTCTCTGTCTCTGACTGTGGTTTTCATTTTGTCACAGAGCTGTAATAATTGTAGCTTCCACTGTGGTGAACCTCCTTACCGCCATTCAATAGCTCAATATAGTCTGTATGAAATATTCACAGAGCCCATCATTAGTGGTCTCTGGTAACCAGGCTGCTGGTGTGAATTAGGAATAAATTTATTTGAATTCCTTAATGGAGGAAGTCAATCTAGCCTCATAGGTCTGCAGTCCTGATGTGACCTGTAGACATGCTTTTGTTGGTAGTCTTGATGGGTGTGGAGGGAGTCGGGACTATTTACAGAATCCGATGGCATGATTGAAAATTTGTGGGGTCCCTCTCTTTCTGATAAACCCTTCCATCATCAGAATCCTCATATTTTGATGACCGGAGTTGTTGCTAATAAGGGGAATAATGTACCAAGGCAATTTTTGGATCCTCTCACTAGAAAAATCTTTTAAGGCAAAAAAAAAAAAAAAAAAAAAAAAAAATGAATCTAACATTTCTTTGTTAAAAGTTGACTAAAAATATCTAACTTAGGGGTGATTATTGATCAGTACGGGGGGAGATGGGAACTAGCAGAAAAGGAAATATTTGTAAACTCTTAGTCTAAGTAAATTAATACATAGATGTTTATTCAACTTTAGCCAAAATTATGATCTATGGTTAGCTAGATAGCAGAGTGGATAGAGTACTGGGCCTGGAGTTAGAAAAAAATTTATTTTCCTGTGTTCCTTCACCCTGTTTGCCTCAGTTTCTCATCTATAAAATGAGCTAGAGAAGGAAATGACAAACTACTAAATATCTTTGCCAAGAAAAGCCCAAATGGGGTCACGAGGAGTCAGACATGATTGAAATGATTGAACGACAATAACAACAACCTAATCCATGCAATTACTGACTGCCCCTCAGCCTTCCTCCCCATACTTGCATTGCTTTGGATAAGCAGCCAACTCTGTATTTTTGAAAGATGTTGCCACAGTTGACTCATCTATGTCAACCTTCAGGGAGACAGAAAATTAAGGTCAAGGCTTGGCACGGAATTAATCACACACACACAAGGTTTGTAGGTTATGTGGCCAACTGGAAAAGTCTCAGACAGCCAAGAACCTGGGATATGACTGCCAGCTTATTCTTCATGACAGATCTTCTTAGCTGTCTAGGACAGTAGAGACAGAGCAAAATCAAGTCCCCTATAAGGTGGGCGTGATTGATGGTCAAGGCATGAACTCAGATTTATCATTGTGGAAAATATAAAGGGCATAAGAAAGACTCATAAACCCTGTGATTTACATGCATATTTGTTGCTAGAGTTTGATTTTCCTTTTTATTTTACCCCAACTTGAAGAATAAAAGATTTCAATTTGAAATATGGCAGGGAGAAAAAATACTGGTTAATTTAGAATATATGTATACATTATTCATATTATATGTATTATATAATTATCATATTATATCATATATAATTATGTAAACAATTATTTGTCATTGTATAATTTAATATATAATTATATGTGTTTTAATATATATAGTATATTATTTATATGCATACATACATGCACATACATATATATACATACATATGTATATATATACATATATATATACACACACACATATATATATACATATATGTGTATATGGTATATACCATATATGCATATTTTATATATGTTTACCATACACACACACACATACACACATATATACCATAGACACACAAACATCTATATATGTATGTATGTATGTGTGTGTGTGTATAAATACAAATATATATAAATATACATATATGTGTGTGTGTGTGTGTGTTAGTCACATCATAAATGACTGTAGTCATTTTATAAGATGACAAGAGATGTTCTTCTTGACTTCAGAAAGCAAAACTAGGTAGGTTGAATGCAACTTGCAAAGGAACAAATTGAAATTAGTTTTTAGAGATCGAGTTTCCCGAGTACCAAAGCAGAATGGCCTGCCTTGGACTCTCTTGGGAAGGAGCAGGTTCTTTCACTTTGAATACCTGCAGGCAAAGGCTGGATGGCCCCTTTTTGGAAATGCCGTTGAGAATATTCTTGGCCATTTATACATTGGAATAAATGACTATATGAGTCTCAGTCCCAAGATTCAGAGTTATGATTTTAGTCCAGGCTCTTTTTTCTGGTCTCTTTCCTCTTTTGTTAAATAAATAGGATCCTTTGCCTCATTTTTTTCCTTTTCCAATCCATCCTGCAAACAAGTGCCATATTCTGTTGCAAAAATAGTAGAGAAATAAGAAAAGAAAGCATGAAACATGACTGACAATACCCCTTCTCTGTCAGGCATTTTCTTAAGGGTTTCCCAGAATCCATTGTACCTATTTCATGCGGCTTTGACCCATTTTCATTATCCTGAATTCCTTACCTCGGGAGTGGTGAAACACATCACTGGTCACAGAGAATGATACCGGGGTGGGGGGAAAGGGGGCAGTCGGTCAGATGAATTCTTAGGATTCCTGCCCTGATGTTTTTCTGGCATCCTTATATCTACAGGTCACATAGTTGATTTTAAGATAAAAGGAACCTCAAAATTATAGAGGAAAATGTAAAAATTGAGCAAGTAAAGTGATAAAATCTCACCTAAAGAATTTCTAAACATGTTAATTCAAGAAAGAAGCTTCATCATATAAGTAGATAGGAACTCCTGACTTCAAATCCAAGCAAATTGTGGAATTTCTCTAAAAGTCTTAGACTCAACTGTTTCATCCATAAACTAGAGATAATAAAAACTTCTTCACAGATTAGTTGTAAGGCTTAAATGAGATAGTGTTCATAAAATGGTTTGCCAATGTTATAGCCACACATTCACAAGCATATATGCCATATGTGCATACATTATACATGTATAAAGATATTATTTCACATGTGTGCATACATATATGTACATGACAGCTATAATTTTAACAATGACCAAGGTCCATGCATATGTGTGTGTGTGTGTGTGTGTGTGTGTGTGTGTGTGTATGTGTGTTAGTCACATCCTGGCACACTGTAGTCATTTTATAAGATGACTCTGGTAGTTTTTCGCTTGGAAACAGAGCTGCAAGATTTTGGCTGTTTCCAGACTGTACAGTAATCTCTCTCTTCTCTATCTTTTCTTTATGTATTCTCTTCCTCCATTAGAACTTAAGTTCCTTGAGGACAAGGACTGTCTTACTTTCCTATTTTTGCATCCCTTGCACTTAGGACAAGACTCAGCACATATTACTTGTGTAGTAATTTTTTTTTGAAATCTCAGCATCTATATTCCTTCTACCAATGCAGACCAGCAACTCATCTTCAACTTAGCTTGGCCCCTGAGGTGGTAAATGTTTTTCATGGCCATATCTCCAGAATGGGACCAAGAATCAAGATCTGCTTCAGTCTGTCAATATGAGTCAATAGTCAGTTAATAAACATTTATTAAGCAGTTCTTGTTTTCTAGTTACTGGGTAAGGAAACTGAGGCAAGAGAGAAGTGCCTGGACCACGGTTTTAGACACTATGATAACAGTGACATGACAAAGAAATTTTAAAGAGGAGCTCACAGTTTAATGGGAGAGACAAGATGTAAACACCAATGGACAATGATCTCTGCAAATGAATCAAAGATAATCAATCTTCAAAAAACAGGACTGGAAAAGACTTTCTTTCAAAGATGGGATTTTAGCAGGACTTGAAGGAAACTAGGAAGCAGAGATGAAAAAGGACAGTATTCCAGTCAGGGGGGACAACTAGGGAAAACACAAGGAGTCAGGGGATAGAGTCTTTTATTAATGTCACTGGAATGAAGAATATATGGAATGAAGGAGCTAGATGTAAGAAGATAAGAAAGGTGGGAAGGGGTCAAAGACTTTGAATACTAAACAAAGGATTTTATATTTGAATCCTGAAAGTAATAGCGAACCATTTTAGTTTTGATCAGATTTGTGCTTTAGGAAGGCTAATTTGAAGTTGAGTGAAAGAGGATAGAATAGGATGGGAAAAAAAAAACTTGAGGCAGAGAACCTAATCAGCAGGGAGGGGAGAGAGAGAGGGAGAAAGAGAGAAAGAGGAGAGAGAGAGAAGACACACAGAGAAGACAGAGAGAGAGAAGACAGAGAGAGAAGACAGAGAGAGAGAGAGAGAGAGAGAGAGAGAGAGAGAGAGAGAGAGAGACTGAGACAGACACAGAGAAAAAAAGAGACAGATTCAGAGAAGCAGAGAAAGAGACAGAGAAACACAGAGAGACAAACAGAGACAAAAAGAGAGAGAGAGAGAAGGGAAGAGAAGGGGAAAGAGGAGGAAGAAGGGGAAAGGGAGACAGAGAGATGGAGATAGATGGAGATAGACAGAGACAAAGACACACTGAGAGACAGAAACAGAAACAGATGGCGACAGAGACATACACAGAGATAGACAGAGACAGAGTTGGAGGAAAAGAGAGACAGAGAGACTGTAAGCTTAAGTGACTGGGAAAATATTAACACTCTTGACAGTAAGAGGGAAGTTAAAAATAGAGGAGAGTTGAAAGAGTAGCAAAAAGATATTGAATTTAATTTGGAATATATTGAGTTTAAGATGTCTAGAGTACATGGAGTTGTAAATGTCTAATAAGCAATTGGGGATAGAAGACTGATGATCAAGAGAGAGGCTGTTTGGAATAAGTAGATTTAAAAATCATCAGCATTGAGATAATTGAATTTGTGTGAGTTGCAAAATCACCAAGTGAAATAGTATAGAGGTAGAAGACTAAAGGATGGGTCAAAGATAGAACCCTAATAGATGCCTCCCATTAGTGAGTATGGCCTGAACAAAGATCCAGTATAGGAAAATGAGAAGGAGTTGTCAGGCAGCAGAAGAACCAGGACACAGTAATGTCCAAGCAACCTAGAGAGAAAGAATATCAAGAAAGAGGGAGGTTGACAGTATCAGAGGCTGCAGAGAAGTCAAAGATTCCAATTGAGTGGTCATGGGATCTGACCATTAAGCCATCGCTGGTAACTTTGGAGAAACCTGCTTCAGTTGAATGGTGATGTCAGAAGCCAGAGTGTAGGTGTAGGGAGTTAAGAGAATGAGAGGAGATGGAGTGAAATTACTCTTTGGAGATAACTTTCTCAGAGTTTAGCCACAAAAGGGAGCAGAGATAATGGATGCTAGGTAGTAAGGGTAGGTATCAAGTGACAGTCTTTTGAGGATAGGGGAGGCATGGGAATGTTTGTAAGTAGTAGAGAAAAGGACGGATTAAAGAAAAGGGGGGTTAGAAATCACAGGGGAGCAAACTGCTATGGAAGATGGGATGGAATGGATCATTTGTGCATATAGAGAGGTTTGCCTTAGCAAGGAGAAGGGCCATCTCTTCAATTCCTACAAGGTGATGGTGGAGATAATGACCGAAGACATCGGAGTGATTTGAGATGAGGAAAGGGGAAGAGCTTAAGAAAGAGCTCCCAATGAATGGCCTTATTTTTTTTTAATGAATTATGAGGCAAAGTCATCAGCTGAAAGGTACAAAAGGAGAGCCATGTAAGAAGGGATCAAAAAGTTTGGGAAAACTGTGATAGTGAGTGGGATAGTGAAGTAATTAGAAAAGTATAAAAAGATTTCCTTGCTGCAGTGAGGATCCAATTAAAATGAAAATAGAAATTTGTCAATGAACATTTATTGAGGACCTCCCGCATGCTAAGACACTGTTCTAGATACAAATAGAAAAAATAAAACAATCCCTTACTCAAGAACTTCTAATGTTCCTTCTGCATTTTAAGACCATCTCTTATTCAATACATCATGTTGCATTTTCTTCTATGTGGTAGGAATGTTGATGATATCAAAACTACAAATATCATTAATTTCCCTTAGGGAGTTCTCCTTCAACCAGCTTTTATTGTGACCTTTCTTCTTCGCAAATGACCTTTCATTTCACAAGTGAGGAACCAAAGGTCACATGGATAATAAGTGCCAGAGGCAGGATATCTAGTACTCTAAGTGTCCCATTATCTCCTTGTAAAGGGGCCCAGAGAATTATCCCAGATTGCCTTATCCTAGATTGAACTCTGACCTTTTGTTTCTGTTAGAGATCTCCTGGGTACCTAGTACCATGGCTATTAAGAAAGAGCCTGGCTGCTACTGTTTGCTGCCCCCATGAATGAAGGAAACATTTTCAAATACCCTCATAGAAAGACTACCACATAACAACTAGAACTGGAGGAGGCTTCCCTCACATCATCCAACCATGCAAAGAAAAGCCTCAGGAAACTCTGTCATCTTTTTGACACTGGAAAAAGCAGAAGAAATGAAAAGAGGGGGTGGAAAAGGATGGTGGGATAGGGTAAGCCCTGTATAAGAAGCCTAGGGAAAGTAATTTAAAATGTTAAATGAGGTAGAAAATTTATTTGAAAAATAAATATTTTCTTCCTGGTGGCATTGAGATTTATGTAATATCCTGAGTTTTAATTATCTGAACTATAATAATTATGACCTGCATGGTACAGATGGAAAATGCTGGCAGCTATGCTCATAAATACATCTGACCCTAATCATTGAGGCTTGAGTAGATTTAATAATACAGAGAACAACATCTGCTGAAGCTAAATATCAAAACTCATTCCCCTTTGAAGTCAAACTTGACCTCTCACTCTGAATTCAATAAATCGTGAAATTGACCTCCACTTAAATCAGGGACGGTTTCCCATAATACATAGCATGAGAACTTCGTTCTATCAACATTAAGCCAAGCAGATGGGAATATCAACTGAATAGGGGTTGTATTTAGGGAGGTTGATGGTGAACACTGATCCTTCAAATCTCATGCAAAATATTTGAGTGAACATTTTTAGGAGTTGAGGAAAAATGTGGATGAGGGAAACACAGAATGAGAAGGTGGAAGATGTTGCTAGGTTGCCACCTTGGAGAGAATACCCTTATCAGCAAGATCACAGATTTACTGGTATCACCTTTGGATGTTCGTCCTCCAAGTCCAGCTCATGGAAGACTAGTTATAATTGAATTCACAACCATTTCCTGAGTTCCCCAAGGATCATGCAAAGTGAGGATGACTGAAGCTGAAGGTGAGACTTGGACTCCACATCAGAACAAAGAACCTCTAAAAAAGAAGCATAGAGCGTCATTAGGGATGCTCCTCACCTATCTTATCTCATAGTTATGTCTTGCTATGCAACCATATTGGAGAACTGTGACTCAAAATTTTTTGACTGATGGGTATTGCTAGGGAGATGAGAATTTGTGAAAAGCTTTCACTTCACTGCTCTACTTTTTAAAAATTATTATTTATTTGTTTATTTTTCTGAGGCAGTTGGCATTAAGTGACTTGCCTAGGGTCACATGGGTAGGAAGTGTTAAGTGTCTAAAACCAGATTTGAACTCAGGTCCTCCTGACTTCAGGGCTGGTGCTCTAACCACTGCGCCATCCAGCTGCCCTGACTACTTTACTTTAAAAAAAAATGTTGCCAATCTTAATATTACCTCTCCTCTCCATAGAATATTCACTTATAACAAAAACATATATTTGACTAAATGATATATCTGATAGTATATGCTCATTTCTTCCCTGTATTCTATCACCCATCTCCCAAGAACAAAAAGAAATAGATCATCATTGATTCTCTGATCACTATATTCGTTGTGATGCTTTTTCGTGAATCTTTCCATAAGTTATTATACTCATTGGCACTAACACAATAGAACTTGGCCTAGATATAGCCATATTTTGTCACAGCGTGCATTGTTCTCTTGGCTCTGTTTATTTTGTTCTGCTCTAGCTTATTTAAGACTTCCCAAATTCATCAACATTATTCTTAACCACCTTTACTTGTAGCATAATAAGAGTATTCATATACCACAGTTTGTTCAACCATTCCTGAGTCTATAACTACCACTTGAGTTTTAAGTTTTTGTTCTTATACATGCGAAAAAAATCCATTGTAAATATTTTGGTATATATGGGACTTCCCGCCCCTCATTACCAACGTCTTTGAGGGTAAATGCTCAGTAGTGGTGTTGCTAGGATACAGGATCTGAACAGTTTAGTCTCATTTCTAATGGAGTTCCAAATTATTTTCCAGAATAGTTAGATCAATTCATGGCTCCACCATCAGTATACTAATATGTTAATTTTTATCTATCCCCTCCAGCACTGGCAATTTCCATGTTTTGAGGGTAAAGGATGAAATGAGAGTTGTGTTATGTGAAGACCAAGTTAACATCTTGAATGCCCCAGAATTAGCTGGAGTCAGGATAAGCAAAAGTCCTTGGTCTTTCTTCTTGGTCTTTAGGGGTAGAAGTGAACAGGATGGACACAGGATCTCCACGACCTTCCTTCTCTTCGTCTTACTCCGCCCCCAATCCTTCCCACAATTCTCTGTATACACCAAAAGATTGAACCAGCACAGAATAGTGGGAAGGGCCATTTTCCAAGCATATGCTAATAGAATATTGTCCAATTGGTAATTAGCCTTAAGTGTTCGATTGTCCGACCTCAGTGCATCAACTCAGAGTTTCAGCCCTCTACATCTCCCACTTTCTTTTGCTTTAGAACACAGGTGGTCACGCCATCCCTAACTTCTCAGGAAGGTGAGAAGCCCAAAAAGGAGGTGATCATGCCTCCTGACTTCTCAGGGAGGGAGAGGAAAGCACTAAAAAGGAGAAGATCACATCCTCCCTGATAGCTCAGGAAGGGAGATGAAAAGCACCAAAGGGAAGTGGGGATTGCTAGCTGGTTTCTGGGCTGAAGGGTCTTATTAGAAACAGGTATGCACAAACCCATCAGCATGGGAGGTATTACACAACCTCATATCAATAACACACAGGCTATTAGTGATGCCCCTCCCCACAGCCAGTGCAGGCTCAATATGGTGTAACAAACATGAATTGTATATGCAAGTCGTGATATAACAAACAATATAAGTCAACATGGTGTTGTAAGAGATTTCCAGAAGTCCTAGAAGGAGGGTATGTAAACAACAGTCACACGTAAACCTTCTTCAGAAGCCAAGAGGTAGTACAAAACCAATCCATTGCTTCACATATCAGGGAATCCAATGATCCCTGCAAGTTTTTGAAGTCCTACAACAGTCTTTTGATGTTTTAGGGAATCCAGTGATTCCTGCAGATTTTGAAGTCTTGCAACAGTCTTATCATTTCTCAGAGAATCCAATGATTCCTGAGGGTTTTGAAGTCCAACAATTTTTGATGTCCATGAGTCAAATGCCATAACTGCCAGGCTCTTTCAGTGGTGCACATAGTCAGCGACAGAACTACCCTATGTTTCTTGGGTCTTCTCCTTAGTTTCAAGGGTCTGTTCCATCTCTCTGCGATGGACAAGGCAAATACAGCTCATTGGCACCCATCTGATTCCTTCTCCATCTGTGGAGATACAAGTAAATCTTCTCCCCCAAGCAGTTAATCTATCTGGTTTCTTCCATTCACCACTTTCTGGGTCTCTCCACCTCCACATCACCTGGCAATTATCTAAAAATAGTGGAGCCACTCGCACTGGACACTGCCCTTCTGGTGGGTTATAAAACCTATCTGCCGGAGCCAGTGCATCTTTGTCAAAAATCAAGAAGTTAATAGTATAAAGGACTAGATTTAGAAGTTCTCTAGGGTTACCTGTGGCTCCCCCTTTCTTTTGTTTTTGGAGAAGTGTCAATGTCTCTGTTTCTCCTCTCTACTATTGCCTGTCCTTGAGGATTAAAGGGTATACCAGTGATGTGTAAAATCTTATATACTGTGCACAAAAGTGTGCAAAATGTTTAGAAGTATATGCAGGTCCATTCTCTGTTTTTATTGCTTGTGGCACACCCATGATTGCAAATGCTTGTATAAGGAATTCAGTGACCACTCGGGCTGTCTCTTTTGCTGCTGTTATTACAAAAGTGAATCCTGAAAAGGTATCTAGCACAACATGGATAAAAGACAGGCGACCAAAAGATTTATAATGGGTCACATCCATTTGCCAAATTTCACTGGGTCTCAAACCACAAGGGTTCTTCCCTGGAGGCAGTGTAGGAGCATGGAAAGGAAGGCAAGCCATACAGGCTTTTACTATGCTCCTAGCTTCCTCTCTTGTTATTCCAAATTGGAAACATAAAGCTCAAGCAGCCTGATGGTATTTAGAATGAGACTCCTGGGCTTCTTGGAATAAAGGAGTATTGACCAACATAGTTAGAAGGTTATCTGCCTTTGAATTACCATCAAAAATGGGATCTGGAAGTCCACTATGAGAGTAGACATGCAAGATATAAATCTTGCCTGGATGCTTTCTCACTTGCTCTTGAAGTTCCTTAAAGAGCTGATATATATATATATATATATATATATATATATATATATATATATATATATATTAGAGGCTGCAAATTTTATTTGGGCTGTGGCGATTTTTTGTACCACAGCTACTGAATAGGCCAAATCAGATATTATATTTATATCTCCTGGATAATAAGTAAGAGCTAGAATCACTGCATACAATTCATTCTGCTGAGTGGATTGAAAAGGAGTTCTGACTACTCTCTTTATAATTAAGTCACGGGATTATACCGCACAAATATTATGTTTGGATGCATCTGTAAAGATAGTTGGTCCTTTAAGAGGAACTTTAGAAACTTTTTCTTCAAGAATCCATCGCCAATTATGTAATAGCCTGGTTATCTTTAATGGAGACCTGTGTGTGAAAATTGGACCAATGGCTAATAAAATTTTCCACTTTGAGATGGTTTCACAGCATACAGTAATTTGTGCATTAGTATAAAAGGTGTATATCTTGTCAGGTCTTATCCCAGATAATTATACTGCTCGCTTAATGGCCTTTAATAAAATTCTAACCACAAGCACTGGGTAAGGAGTAAGGCTTTGTTCTGGTTGTGCTGGGAGGTTCACCCATTCTATCACACTGTCTCCGTGATGAAGGACTGCTGTGAGTGCCTCTTGTGAAGCAAATACTGATATTTCCAAGGGTTTTTGAGTGACTCTTTCAACCACAATGGATAAAGCCAGTTCAACTTCTCTCAAAGCCTCTTGAGCTTCTTTTGTAAGCTGACATGGTGAGTTTAAGGCACTGTCTCCCCTTAAAATGTCATATAATGGTTGTGATTGATAGGTAGTCAAGCCTAACATTGGACACATCCATTGGATATCTCCTATCCATTTCTGAAAGTCATTTAAGGTGTTTAGCTTCTCTGTTCTTAAGGAAAGTTTTTGTACTGTAAGCACCTTAGGGTATACTTCATATACCCTTAGGATACTTCATATCCTAAATATTGAAAAGGAGCATGTCTTTGAATTTTTTCTGGAGCTATGTACAATTTGTAGTTCTTTAGTGTTTCTATGGTCTTTTGTAGACATGCTTCTAACATTTGCTCCTCAGGTGCACATCCCAATATGTCATCCATATAATGTAATAATAACATTACTTTTGGAAATGCTTTTCTTATTGGAGTAAGAGCAGCAGCAACGTACATTTGACACATAGTAGGGCTGTTTTTCATTCCCTGTGGCAAAACTGTCCATTCATATATTTTATAAGACTCAGCTAAGTTAATGCTGGGCACTGAAAATGCAAATCTTTTCATATCCTCCTTATCTAGAATATTGTCCAATCGGTAATTAGCCTTAAATGCTTTGTTGTCCGACCTCAGTGCATCATCTCAGAGTTTCCGCCCTTTACAATTTCATTTGGATTTTTTGGGAGCATTTTACATGGTTGTTTGCCATTTGTATCTCGATTCCAAAAATTGTTTGTTGCCACTCTTTCACCACCCATCTATTGATTTGGCTGGCTTTTTCACACCTACATTGAAACTTAATCAAATTCTTATCTTCCTTCTGCATCCTTACATATTTCTTTTTCATGGCAAGGCGTACAAGGTGTCAGAGACAACAACAGCAAGTCCTACAGATAAGTTTTTAAAAAAAGGTCAAGTAGATTGTTTTGATCTCACATCTATTACTAGGTACCCACTATAGTAAGGCACAGGGTTATTGAAAAATCACCATCTTCCACATGTTGCAGAGCATATGGTAGGACATAAAGCCTGGTTGTGATGATAAACGGAAAGTTCCTTTTTAAAGAAAATAGAATGCTTTGTGAAAAATAAGATTAAAGGTCCCTATTAAAGGTGGAAATTTCTGGCTATTTCACTTAGAGTACAGTGAAGTTGCAGAGGATATTATAGGTTATTTTTCTAAACTGAGTTAGAACTGTTTTTTAGAGATGAAGAGATTATTTCAGGAAGCCATGAGGTAATAATCCACTCATATGAGTAGAAAAATGTCATTTATGTGGCTTTCCAGACTCTGAAAAATTATTTCAAAGAGACATCAACTCACCTGGAGTAGCATATGGTACTGACTTCCGAGGTGTACTTTTCTCATGTTTCGCACAAATGGAGGTGGTTTCAGAAACTCAATGAGATTGGTGCTGTGAGGATTTTTCAAATACAACTTCATCAATATGCTGGATTCAGCTTTGAACCAATGGCCCAAGAAATCTGTTCCGGAATCATCCATGCATAGGACAAGCTTGGAAAATGGTTCAATATCTAAGTCTTCTCAAAATTGATTTTGGAGCTTAAAATTTACTTTGATTGACATGGGCCCAGAGATGACTGGTGTTTCTCAGAGGCTTTCCTTGACCCAGAGTCATCACTGTTCATTCCATCTCCTTTAACCCATCCATTTAACCAGCAAGCCAAGCCTTGCTATGCTTCTGAGTCACCCCAAAATATTGATCTTGTAAACATTTCCTTCAAAACAGTTTATCCATAGAGTCAAAAACATCTTGAGTATTTAGGAAATATGGGAGAGAAATGGTAATTTCGGATGTTTGAGGGAAAATCAAGGAAATTCAAATAAATTTTGATGCGGGCAGTCCATCTTACCCCCATTCCCTTCTATTTACTCAAGAATCAGCTACCTTTCTCCAAATGAGGCAAAAGCATTGTTCCTTCCCTCAAGGAGTTTACAGTCTAATAATGGGAAAAATAATATTTAAACAACAACAACAATAATAAGCAATGGGTATATGGGTATTGTAGTACAATTTTGGACTTGGCATCTGGAAGACATAAATGAAAATCATATACTTAGTAGCAAGTCATTTAACCTCTGTTTGCCTCATTTTATTTATAAAATGAGGATAGCAATAGCATATACTTCAAAGGGTTTTTGTGAGAATCGAATAAGATATAAGATAATGTGTGTGATATAAGATAATGGCTTTGCATAGTATATGTATGCTATAATTATGAAATAACTGCATATGAGATTTATACAGAGTAAATGCAAGGTCATGTCAGAGGAGAGGCTTAGAGAGTAAGAGAAGGTTGTGCTGGAACTTGAAAGATCCTGATCTCAATCTCTCCCCTCTCTAATCCATACTCTCCACAGATAACAAATTAGTATATAGGAATATTTATTATATTTATAATATTTACATTATATGTGCTAATGTTAATTACTAATTAACAAAATTTGACCATATCATTCTATCTCTCAAAAATCTTCACTGATTCCCAACTGCTTCTTGGATAACTCAGCCTGAGTTCTCCACAACCCTGGCCGATACCTACCTTTTTAAAATATATTTTATTAGACTTCTCTAAGAACCACAATTGTTTTTCTTTTTAAATTTAAATTTTTATTTTTATTGTTATATTTTCAAAAACAGAATAGTAAAAAGAAAAACAAAAAAGGAAAATAACACAACAACAACAACAACAAACAGAATATTGTCATGTATCCAGAAGAACATTAGGGAGGATTCAAAATATATAACAATAAATTACTAGTTCAAGAAAGGATGTATAATATTAGAAGAAGTTATACATGAGTGTCCATCTTTTCTTTGTCTTCTCATAGGTTGTTCTTTTGTTCTCTCCTGTTTTTGTTTTCATTGTATTCTTTTTCTTTTCATTCTCCCACCTCTCCAAGCAGATTATAGTTAAGCACAGATATATTTGTATATACTTATATAGCTATAGTACATACACATACACAGATACACCTGCCCCCCACATACACACACACACACACACACACACACACACACACACATATATATACATACATATTTGTGAATGTATATTCACACCCACCACAGACATACACATATCTATATTTCTATATACACATATACAGAGCAACATGCATATATATCTACATATACTCAGATGCATATATACACACATACACATTTACCAATATGTAAAAATACTTCTAAAGCAATATTAGTACGGCTGATATACATAATATATATTTTTTGTCCTGATTGAATATTTAAATTTGACTTTGTCTAAGATCAATGATTAGTAGCTGTACATTTTTTCCTAATAAATTCTATTCCTGATCCTTGCTGTGATGTTTATGTATATCTCTTCTTTCCCATCCCTGCTAACTCTTCTGCTTTAATTCTGCTCCTTAACTTTTAGCCTTCCTATTACTTAACCTCCCTTCACCTATGGATCACTTTCTTGTCTTCTTTCCCCATCCTTTGCTTCCCCCTCCGTCCATCCCTCTCTCCTTATTTCTTTATAGATTTTGGAGGGTGCTATACCCTTCATGGTATATATGTAGTGTTGCCTATTTAACCCGTTCTCAATTTGAGTAGGTTTTTATAACTTCAAGCCCTTCTCCTCCCTCTAATGCCTCTGTGTCTGTTCTTCCTCTGTACCTCTTTTGTATAACATTATTACTATTTTGATTTTTTTCCTAGACAGTTTTGCTTTTTAGAGTCAGATCATACTCAACTCATCCCCAATCTTTCTTTTGAGCTACTCAGTTGCTGAAGTCAATCTTAACCATATGGTATATATTTCCACATTAAAAACACAAATAATTTGTCCATGTTAAGTTTTTTGAAGTTGATTTTTGATATAGGCTCTTATATATTAAATTTTCTATTAAGTTCAGGTTTGATTGAAAGAAAATCTCTAGAATTCTGCAAGTTCGTTAAATGTCATTTTTTTCATTGAACATTATATATAATTTTTCTGGATATGATCATTTTTGGCCATAGGCCTAGTTCTTTTGATTGCTGGTATATATGACTCCAGGACCTGCGTTCTTTTATTGTGGCTGCTGCTAAGTTTGGTACAATTCTAATTGTAGCTCCAGCGTATTTGAAATATTTTTTCTTGTTTCTTGCAGAATTTTCTCTTTGATTTGAGAATTTAAAAAAATTTGGCAATGATATTCCTATGTGTTTTCCATAAAAGCTTTCTTTGAGGGAGTGTTTGATAAATTTTTTTCTATTTCTACTTTTCCCTCCCATTCTATCACTCTAGGACAATTTTCTTGTATTATTTCCTGCGTTCTTGTGTCAATGTTCTTTTTTTGTCACAACTTTCAGGTAGACCAATTATTCTTATATTTTCTCTTCTTGATCTGTTTCCCAGATCTGCTGTTTTTCTTATGTTTCACATTCGTTTTATGGTTTCATTCTTTACATTCTGTTTTGTTATTTATTAGTCTCTTATAGTTTCACTGGCTTTCCCTTGCCCAATTCTAATTTTCAAAGAGTTATTTTCATCCTTAAGACTTTGTGTCTCCTTTTCTAGTTATTTAACTTTTTTCCCCATAATCTTTTTTTTTTCCTTGTATGGTTTTTTTAATTTTTATCTTTTCCTCAATGTCTCTCATTTGAATTCTAAATTATTTTTTTGAATTCTTCTATAAATTCTTTCTGGGCATGGAGTCATTTAACATTACTCTTTGGAGTAGAAAAAACTTTTTTTTAAAATTTAATAGCCTTTTATTTACAGGTTATATGCATGGGTAACTTTACAGCATTAACAATTGCCAAACCTCTTGTTCCAATTTTTCACCTCTTACCCCCCACTCCCTCCCCCAGATGGCAGGATGACCAGTAAATGTTAAATATATTAAAATATAAATTAGATACACAATAAGTATACATGACCAAACCGTTATTTTGCTGTACAAAAAGAATCAGACTCTGAAATATTGTACAATTAGCTTGTGAAGGAAATCAAAAATGCAGGTGGGCATAAATAGAGGGATTGGGAATTCAATGTAATGGTTTTTAGTCATCTCCCAGAGTTCTTTCTCTGGGCGTAGCTGGTTCAGTTCATTACTGCTCCATTGGAAATGATTTGGTTGATCTCAGAAATGATTTGGTTGATCTCATTGCTGAGGATGGCCAGGTCCATCAGAACTGGTCATCATATAGTATTGTTGTTGAAGTATATAATGATCTCCTGGTCCTGCTCATTTCACTCAGCCTCAGTTCGTGTAAGTCTCTCCGGGTCTTTCTGAAATCATCCTGTTGGTCATTTCTTACAGAACAATAATATTTCATAATATTCATATACCACAATTTATTCAGCCATTCTCCAACTGATGGGCATCCATTCAGTTTCCAGTTTCTAGCCACTACAAAGAGGACTGCCACAAACATTTGTGCACATACAGGTCCCTTTCCCTTCTTTATGATCTCTTTGGGGTATAAGCCCAGTAGTAACACTGCTGGATCAAAGGGTATGCACAGTTTGATAACTTTTTGAGCATAGTTCCAAACTACTCTCCAGAATGGTTGGATTCGTTCACAACCCCACCAACAATGCATCAATGTCCCAGTTTTCCCGCATCCCCTCCAATAATCATCATTATTTTTTCCTGTCATCTTAGCCAATCTGACAGGTGTGTAGTGGTATCTTAGAGTTGTCTTAATTTGCATTTCTGTGATTAATAATGACTTGGAGCATCTTTTCATATGAGTAGAAATAGAGAAAAAACTTTTTTACTTCAGTTTCCTTCTCTGAATATGAACCTTTGTCTTTCCTGTTCCCATAGTAAGTTTCTATGGTGGGGCTTTTTCTTCTTTCCCAATTCACTTTTTTTTTCTAGTAAGAAAAATTAGTGTAAGTACCTCTAATTGTGGGGTGGGGTAATGGTGCCTCTAGCTTCACTTCAATTCTCCCCCTCTGGCTTGGAATCCTAAACCAAGAGCTCTCCCCTTCTGCAAATGGCCACAGCCAGCAGCATCCCTGCCCCATGACCTCTGCACTCCTGGTGTGCTGGTTCCTTCTCCTCCAGGGCCATGTCTCAGAAACATAGCTGGGCTTGGTATTCCTAATCAGCTGAGATTTCCGCAGTTGTTCTAGATTCACACCCCAACTTCTCATACAATCAGGAAGGTGAAAGTCTCTGTGATTCCTGCTGAGGCTCCAGCCACACCTGGCTAGCCCCCAGGCCCCCCACTTGATGTTTCTTGAGAGCAATTCTGGAGGTTTTTGTACTTCATACTGGCTAATCCCCAGCCTGGGTCTTTCTTCAGATCTTCTCAGATTATATCTGGAGGACCCCTATTCTGCACCAAGTCGTCTTGATTTTTCAAGTCCATTTTCATCCTGAGGTGCCAATTTGTTCTGTATGTGGGGGAAATTGGGAGAGCTTGAAATTTACCCATCTCCTCTGCCACCTTCCCAGAATCCTTCCTCTTAGGTCCCCTAATTTCAAACTAGGCTGACCTCTTTGTAATTCCCTTAAGGGAAGAACATTCTAGACATGGGAAACAGCAAAAATGACACATTCCCCATGCCTGTAATCTTCTCCCTCCTGTCTTTTACCTGGTTCTAATTCTCTAAGATTCCCTGCTTTTTCTGTTCACTCTCCTCAATCGCCAATGTTCTGTGTCTTCTGAAATTGCTTTGTGCTTATTTATTTGTGTACATGGACAACAGAATGGTGGCTGCTGGAGGCTGTGGGCTAGTATTGTATTTTATGCTTGCTTCCCCTAATGCCTAAAATGCAGAAGGCACTATTTAAATCTTTGTCAAATTTTAAACTTACAAGTGTCTCCCAGGTAAGTTAATTTCAGAAAAGTTGAACTCCACATTTACCAAGTTCTCTTCTAGTTCCTTAGACTTTAAACTCCTTGAGAGCAAGGATGATTGTTTTGCCCTTGGTTGTATCCCATCACTGAACAGAATGCCTGGCACATAGTAGGCACTTAATTAAACGTGAATTGATTTGACTAATATTTTCTGAGCCTCTGGAGTTGCTAAGAGCCCCTTCTCTCTCTGGCTCTGGGCAGTCCTTGGGAAGATGCATCTCTCTTTATTCCAGAGACAACACTAGTGACTTCCCCACTTCCTGCTATCCAAGTGAGGATTAAGTTTTTGCTTTATTGAGTGTGTAAAGCTTTTACTGTTCCCGGTTCACAAGCTAAAGCTTTTGGTTCAGTTTGGTTTATTTTTATGAGTGCTCATTTCAGTTGTCTTGGATATATAGCCCGCATCATTTGGTTTATTGAGATGCCTATCATTTGTTTCTATTCTGTAAACCTTCAGTGTGATGCTGACTGTTGGGGAGGCTTTGGAGGAGTCCAAATTGTTTACGCCCCCCCCCCATGCCTTGGCATTGGCCAAGGAGGTGATTTTTCATTTTAGGACTCTTCTGTGTTTCATTTTCAAAAGTACTCCAAGGAGACTAGGTAGACATCTCCATCTTGGGAAGGCGTGGCTTGCTATAGCTTTGCACATTTTCCAGATTCTCAGAACCAGAAATGGTTCCACAGCTGGATGTGATTTCATGGCTTACAGACTAGCAGTTTTCTTGAGACTTGTTACATGCACCTCTTGTTGAAATCATGAGAGAGAGAGAGAGAGAGAGAGAGAGAGAGAGAGAGAGAGAGAGACCTCTTGTTGAAATCATGAGATTGAGAGAGAGAGAGAGAGAGAGCAATACAGAAAGAGAGAAAAACAGAGAGAGAAACACAGAGACAGACAAATAGAGACACACACATAGAGAAAGACATGCAGAGAGAAAAACAGAGAGAGAGACAGAGACAGACAGAGAGACAGAATCAGAGAGAGACAGAGACACACACACACAGAGATAGAAAGATAGAAAGATACAGAGAGAGAACGTTCAGGAGATATAAATGATAAATCCAGCTGTGGGAGAGAGAAGAGCCTGCCATGTAATGGAAAGAAAGAAGGGAGAAACAGAAGTCAATTCTTATCCTGGAGCATTCAATATTGAAAAAATTATTGTTTTCTAAGAGCATGCTTTCCATTCAATGTTGTGAGTGGATCATTGGTCCATCCTATTATTAAAACCCTTTTTACTGAAGTTACTAATCACTTCCAGGAAAACCACTTCTCTGCCATTGGCACAAAGTAGATATGAAGTCTGTAGATCTACTTTTTAAAAGGGGGCAAAGAAAAACTCATTTGCACTTCCTTCCCGCCTCTCTCTACTGCTTTTAATCTAGTCAGTATGAACACAGTCTCATTCCTGTGCTGTGGTCTGGACTGGTGAACAACATATAGCAGAGAATGACTATGAACATTAATCCATGTAGCATCATACTGAGTCTGTCAATGGCATAAAAGTCATTGACAGTAGAAAAATCATTCCAAATGTCTGAAGGTGGATTTCTTTTTCTATATTATTAGGCATTTTAAAAATAGGATTGCTTTCTGAAGGTGCTTTGTGTTTCATTCATCACCGTCTTCTGAATGAATTATTGGAAGATAAGAACTTTAAAATGAATTTTTTTCAGTATTTCTTTCTTGATAGAAATCAATTCTTTTATTTTGAAAAGAGAAAGTATACTTATTTTGTCCCTTTTGAAAAATAAAGGAACATAATGAGGAGAAATAGTAGATAACCAGACTATCTAGATATCCTGTGCTTCTATCTCCTCTATCTACCTTGTAAGCACAATTAATTATATAGTGAGGAAGATCTGAATTCTAATTTGGCCTCAGATACTTACAAGCTATATAATCCTATACAAATTATTTTACTCCTAGTTGCCTCAGTTACCTCATCTGTAAAATGGGGATAATAATGATACTTACTTCCAAGGTTGTTGTAAGAATAAAATGAAATCATATTTGTAGTGCTCAGCACAGTGTCTGGCATATAATAGGTGCCATGTAAATCTTAGTTACTATGATTTGTATTGACTCTGTATGTTTTTTCTGTATATACATTTCTATATGAACTTGTATTCTTCATTAAAATGTAAATTACTTCAGAATAGGAATTATTTCCCGTTTTTATCTTTATATACCTAAGTTATCTATTATATGTCTATTATATATATATATATATATATATATATATATATATAATGTCTATTATTACCATAATTGGGACTTAACAAATGCTTGTTAGTTGGTTGATAGCCTAGCAAAATGGAAAGAAAGATGGCCCCAGTCAGGAGGAATTGGGCTCATCGTCCCTCATCACATCCTAGTTATATGTGCACCTCTTGTTGAAAGAGAGAGAGAGAGAGAGAGAGAGAGAGAGAGAGAAGCAGAGAGACAGAGACATGCTCGTATACTATGTTATTTGTACCCTTTTTCTATTCTTACCCTTTTCTAGATTCTTTCTGGATCCTTCCTCCTGGATCTTCCCTTCCTTTTTAGATTCTTTTCTGGATCCTCAATCCAGATAACACTTTTTCTAGATCTTTTTTTAAATCCTCATTCCTTTCTTGATTCCTTTCTGAATCCTCAGTCGGTGAGTTGACAAGTATTTATTAAATGTTTACTATGTGCTAAGTGAGGATCTAAAGAAAAACAGATTCTCTGCCCTCAAGGAGCTTACATTCTAACAGAGGCGACTCCATGCAAACAGCCATGTACAAATGGTAAAGTGGAGAGAATTTCAGCGAGCACTAACACTAACACTAACACACTAGCTAGCACTAACAGCACTAACACACAGGAAAGCTTCTTGTAGAATATGAACTTCTAGCTGAGCTTTGAAGGAAGCTGGGGAAGTCCCAAGGAGGAGATGAGGAGGGAGAATATTCCAGGCACAGGAGATAGTGAAAATAGACAGACTTGGGAAATACAGAAAGTATGGAGTGCAAGAAGGAATACAGAGATCAGAGTTACTGGATTTTGGAGGGAAATATGGAAAAAGGACCCTGAAAAGGTAGAAAGAAACTAGGTTAGGAAAGAACTTAATAGCCAGAGAAGATTTGAGTCTTGGCTAGGATAAGTAGCTATAAAAGTTTATAGAGTGAGATAGAGAGAAGATGGCACACAGTGGAGTCTGTGCTTTGGGATGATTCTTTTGACACCTGAATGGAGAATGGGCTGAAGTGAGGAGAGACTTGAAAAATGGGTAATCCCTCCATCAAGCTCCTGTGATGGTTCAGGTATGAGTAGAGAGAGCCAGCAAAAGGATGACAAAGACAATGACAGAGAAAAGAAGAGGGGGTAGATAAGAGATGGAGACAGGCTGGGTGTAGACACAGAAAGAATGAAGTTGAGGACAGAGAAAGAAAGAAAGGAAGGAAGGAAGAAAGGAAGGAAGGAAGGAAGGAAGAAAGGAAGGAAGGAAGGAAAGAAGGAAGAAAGAAAAGAAAATAAAGAAAGAAAGAGAGAGAGAGAGAAAGAAAGAAAGAAAAGAAAGAAAGAAAAAAGAGGAGGAAGAAGGGAGGGAGGAAGGGAGGGATGAAGAGTTGTTTGAATGATAGCCACTTTAAAGAGTAAAATAGGCTATCTGAGGTAGAGTTGGAACAAAACAACTGAAATGCAGGCAAAAGACTTGCTAAGGATAACTCCAAATGTGGGACTTGGACCTCAACTTGTTCTGACTCTGTCTGGCATTTTGTTTACTAAGCTATACTGTCTCTTCATATACATGGCTGTGTAGTGTGCTGCTGTTGTTGTTGTTATGGTAACTCCTGGGGCTTGGAGAAAAGACAGAGAAATGGAATTAAATTCCATAAGACTTGAAACTCAAAAGGAAATAAACAAACAGAACTTTGCTTTCAAAATAGTAACAGAGAACATGTTCAAATCACCTTGGGATGTTCCAGCATCTCTGAGATGCATCCACAGGGCCTTGGGTTCCCTGCCGAGGGTCTTTAGTGCTCAGCTCAGGGACAGGGGCAGAGGCAGCCCAAGAGGAAGAAGCAGGCCATCCTCTTGGACAAAAATTCATTAGTGGTTTAGGGATGTGGGCCCAGAACAGAGTCTAGACAAAAGCAAAATTTGTTTGGGTTTTCTGAGAGGTTTTGGCGATAGGAACATTAGCAAGTCCAAAAGTGCAAACACTGGCCCGTTTGATGACCCAGTTTGGGCAGACAGCGGATAAATCACTAGGGCCTGGTTTGGGTTTCTAAAAGGAAAAGCATGGATGTCTCCCTCCTTCCTTTCCGCCCTCTCCTCCTCTCTGTCTGTCTGTCTCTCCTTCCATCTTTCCGTCTCTCCTCCTTCTTTTCCTTTCTTCTTCTTGACAATTATCTTGAGTGCTAAAGCAGAGGCCTGGCTGTGTTTGATACTTATTATCATTTGTTCACATTTTCATTAAGTTCCTACTATGTGCAGGACTCTGTGTGCGATATAATACTACCCAATATGAACTCTCCAAACTGTTCTCCTGAGAGCTATCCCCTAAAAAACCTATTTTTTCCCTTTGAGACTAGGTCTCCTTAGCTCCTTAGCTCACTTAGAAAGTGGTGACCACCCTGAGACCCACTTCAAAGCTCTTTTTTTCTAGGCCTATTTGATCCTTCTTGGGCAGACCAATGGTCCCCAACTCCCAGACTTCACCATATCAGTGCCATAGTGTGTGTAGCCATTCAACTTTAGCCATCACGGCAGCTCAGAACCCCTAAGCTCAAACAGTCCACTTCTCCACAAGCAGAGATCAGGGGAGCACACTGCCCCCCATACCCCAACAGCTTCCTAAGTCACAGGACTGATTTTGACATCGTCTGTTTAAAAGCCCCTTTCGTCTCTCCTCCATTCCTTCCCTTGCTTCCTTTATGGGCTCTGCCGATCAGTCAGACAGTTCCACCTTTCATACCTCAGAGTGCCCCAGGCCTAGATGCACTCCCCTCAAACCTGCTTCATAAAATCCTTCTTTGCCTTTCTATCTGCTTCCAGAGAGGGAAAGGAGTGGCTTGGGCTTTGGCTTTGACCTGGTCTCCTTTCCCTCTTCTCCCAGTGACAGGAAGAGGACCTTGGGAGCTTCAAAGGTTTCAGAGGATAGTGGACCTTCCATTTTGTCCTCAGTATTCTTGTTCTATCCCTGGATCACTGGTAGTGCTTGCCCAGTCAGGTTAAGTGTATTGAGAGCCAAAAATTGATTGAGTCATTCCCAGTCCCGAGTATATTAGGAGCCCAAAGGTTGGACTCTCAGCAAAGAAAACAGATTGTGCCTAAAGGGAATTTCCTGAGTGCCCCTAGAAAGTAGCTTCCAGCACCCGCAAGCTGAGAGTTTTCCCTCTGCCATATGTTCTTTCTAAGCCTGGTCCCATTTCCCCCAGGCTCTGGATGTTCTTGTATAGAATGTATCACAGATTTTTTTTTTTTTTTTGGGGGGGGGTGTGTTTTTATACTAACAGTTCTTTCTGTGACATCTTAGTATTTATTCCATTCCAAATTCTATTTAAAACTGACTTGCTGAAATGATTTTTGACCAGATTTTTGCACGGTGGCAAAGGTTTGAAGTGTTGAATCATCTCAATTAGGAGTATCAGATACTCCTAAAACCCTCATGGGAAAATGGAGCCAACTCAGAATCCCCAGATCATTGAGGAGAAGGGGGTGTGTGTGAGAAATAAGTATAAGGGGAATAAACTATCATGGGCTATAGAGACTTCACTTCCATACTTCTTCTAGGCTGTAGAAGGAGGTACCATGGAATCATGGGAAAAGTCAGGAGACCTAAAGTTAGGAAATCTGGATGAGATCCTAACTCTGACATTGGGAGGCAAGATGGAGCAATGGAAAAAGCACTGGATAGTCTATGGGTTCAAATGCTACTTTTTTCACTTAACGACTTCAAGTAAATGCTTGGGCAAGCCAGTTGGTCTGAAGTTCTTATTTGTAAAATGAGGATATTGCACAGAGAGACCCACTAAGTTCCCTTTTAACTCTAGATCAAGAATCTATGTTTAATTCAATTCTATGTCTTAATTTCTTCTTCTATAAAATGGAGGGGTTGGACATGAAAATCTTCTAAAGATCCCTTCTAGCTCTAGATCTAATACACAGTCCTATATGATTCTTCCAACCACCCCATGAGGAAAGAAGTCTATCTTATTTATATTTTTCAATGTCCATTTTAATGATGTCTTACCCCCAAAGCTTGAGTTGGTCAGGTTACTGCTGAGCCATTCACTCATTGTCAATGATTCTTTCTTACTTAGTAAGAGACTTTTATTTATTTATTTATTTATTTTTTGTTTTGCAGAATTAAGCAGCTTTAAAAGTCCAATAAAACTTTGTGCACATAAGGTGGAACTCCCTTGGGAGGTGGCGGGATGTTTTTCACAGGAGCACAGTTATTGTCAGAGCCTGACTGTTACAAATTATAACCTTGGAGAAAATGATGGAGATACAGAGATGAAGACTGAACCATCCCATGGAGATTCAGTAACTTTCTCCCCTCAAAATGCGGGGACCTGTCCCTTGAAGTACACAAGAAGAATTTGATTTACAATATGAGGGAAAACCAGGCGTAGAGTAATTGGTGAGGTGGAAAAGCAATCTCATTTCTGCCAAATTGCTTTCTCGGGCTCTACATGCTCTGTGGAGGTCTGAATTCCGGGGTCTGCATCTTGTTTGTACATATAGATGCCTTCCTTGTATGAATACGGCATCTGGTACAAGTGTGATCTAATCCTGTTGTCAACTAAAATAAACATTTTAATTAGAGGAAAAAAAAATGTCCCAAGTTGCCTGCCCATGAGCTGGCCCTCATATTTTCTGAATGGGAAGCCCTACTTACTAACTGTGAGTTTGGATTGTCATGAGCTGATCTGAGACTCAGTTCCTTAATCTGTGAACTGGGGGCAGGGGATACGGAGTGGACTAGATGGCCACAAAAGCCTCTGACTTTCTTTAAATTATTATCGTGTAATGATCTTTTGTGATTGGCCAGTACAAAGACATTCAACTTTCTCATGTTTTAATTGGTCTAAATTTTGCCGTATCCAATACCTTTTCTGATCATAAAAAAATGGGCACTAGTGTGCATCCTATAAACACCTTGGGGGGGGGAGAAACTTTCTTATTTTCTTGTCACCCCAATATCTAGGGTTTTTTTTTTTTTTTCACTTTGCCTGTGATTTCCATCAGTTTAGGGAGGTTTTTTCCCAATATGGAAACTCCCTTCAATACTGATGATCGAATCCTAGATTTACAATGTGAAAAGACCTTAGGTGCTTTCAAGTCCAACCTATCACTTCATAGATGAGGAAACCGAGACCCAGAGATGTAAATTAGTTTGCTCAGAATTACACAATTAGTAAGATTCAAACTTCTTAACTGCAAAGCCAGCACTCTATTCAGTGAGCAAGACTACCTCTTATCTTGTCCCTAGCAGGTGCTTAATAAAAATCATTTTCTCTATATAAATATCCAAATTAACTATAAAGTAAGATGCTATCTGCATCCAGAGCAAGGACAGATAAATAGAAGTTTGTATAGAATGATTTTAACCATCCCCCCCCCCCCCCCCCCATATTTGTGTTTAATGTTAACTTTCCCTAGGGCAGGGCAGGCAGGGAAGGAAGAAAAAAAAAGAAATTTACACTAAGTCTTTAGTATATATTTCAAAGGAACAGTAAGTTGTACATAATAGATTGGAAGTTTCACATACAAACATTTTTATTATACTGTGTTACAGAAATGCTTGTTTTATTTCATAAATTAAAAATAAAATAAATTTTAAAATGCTTATTGAATTCGATTGTTACTGAGAGGACATTGACTTTTCACCTTCTTCACTGAATTATACTTGACCACCCTCATAATTGCCTTCTCTCAGCAGCATCCGTCACCCACATACCTATGTGTTCACTCATATTTATAAATTTCCTATATTTGACTGTAAATTCCAGTTTCATCTACAGTTGGGCATCTCTTCCAACATCCATCATGATGCTCTGAGGAATGGGTTCCTCCACCAACCTGGTGGGCTTTAGACAGATGCCCTCTTGTTCACTGGGTTACAAAGGGGATTCTTTATCAGCTTAGACTAGAAGGCCTTTGAGATTCTGTGTTGCTATCTCTAATTTGTTTGTGTTGTTTATCTTTCCAATTAGATTAAAATCTTTCCACCTCCGACTATGGTGTTCAGAACTCCATAGCAATTCAACTGATATTTAGTGAGAGCTTCAGTCTGGGACACTATATTAAGTAGGGTGCTTATAACTGAGGGGTGGGGGGAATTTGCATTAAATAAATTAATGGATAAAAGGAATTGAGATCACTTTCCTGAAGTATGTTAAAAAAAAAAAAAAGGCACTGGGCAGTCCCTTGTCTTTCCAGGACAAGGATGGATTAGTGATTCTATCCAGACCCAAGTTCAAATTCTAACATATTCATAGGACTGTATTTTTCAAGAGTTTTACAGGCTCTCAAAGGTTTCTGCACTTATTGAGTACCATGTAGATTGATCCTACCAAGTTGAGAAGCGTATAGGTCAGATGTGAAGACCGCGTATTTTAAAATCAGCCGGAGTCAGGAATTCAGGTTAGGGGAAAATCGTCAATCTTTATTCTCAGTGAAGAAAGATCGGAGGTAGAAGAGAATGGACAATAGCAATGTGTGTAGCTGAGTCAAGAAGCTAGCTAGGCCAGCAGCCACACGACCAGCAGCTAGGAGCATAGAACCCAGGCCAAATCTCTCCCAGCTTCTCTTCCTGTCTCTCTGCCTCCACCCACCAAAATCGTCATTTCCTATACAACACATCAGGGCTTGCACAGAAAGTGGGCGGGGGCCATTCTTTCTCCAAGCATGTATATTAATAGAGTATAATCCAATTACTATTTAGCCTCACGTGCTTGGGACCTCAGTGCATCAACTCAAGCCTCAGCCCATTACAGTCAGATGCAAAATTGGACTGATGTTGTCTGAGAACCAGCCTAGAGCAGTTTCAAGAGGGTCGTCACCACGAGATTGGTCACTATGTGATGTATTTGGGGGGACCCACCAGCTTATGGGGTTGATCTACCAAGCTATAGAAGGTTGTTTTATTTGAATAAACACCAACACGATGCTTAGGATTTCAGGGTTTTATAGATGTAGAACTCAAAAAGACCTGGAGGCTACTTAATCTAACAATTTCATTTTATAGGTGAAGAAACTAAGGTCAGAGAGAATGTGACTTGTTGAAGTTCACATGAGTGGTTGATAAACTACTCAGTTCTAAAATCAGAATCCCAGATTTTGATCTAGGATCAAAATTGTTGATTCCTGAATGTTGATAGGAATATCCACATGGATGAAACTCCAAATGCCTAAAGAATTTTATCATTTAGATATCGAAGTAAACATAGAAGTACTCTGAGCTGACCCTGTTTTTTTATAAATAAGGAAACTGATACCAGACCAGGTAAAATGACTTGTCAGAGGTTATACAGATGGTGAATGGCAGAGGAAACTTGAACTCATGTCCTGTTGGCAACCCCCCTTCCCCCTCCCCCCCCCCTTCTATCCACTGTGCTAACTCAGGGGAGCGGCACAAGAAAATCACTCCTTTGTAGAAAGGATGTTTTGAGCACAGCAGTGGTCAGGTCAGACAAGGGTTTTACAAATATCATCTTGGAAGCTGTATGGAGAATGATGGGAAAGACTGGAGGGGGGAGCCTGCTTTGTATGCTTGTATTTGTACTTAGCACACTACCTGCATGTGATAATTGCTTAATAAATATTCTAGCTGTCTATTCATCTATCTGTCTATAATACTGTCCCCTTTTACTGAAGCATCCAATTCCAATGATCCTTTTAACTCTCTTTCTCTCTATTTCTTCTCCCTGTTCTTTTTCTCTTCTCTGTTTCTCTGTCTCTGCCTCTGAATCTATGTCTCTCTGTCTCTGTCTCTCTCCCTTGCTCCCTTCCACACTCCCTCCTTCCCTCTTTGTCTCTCTGTCTCTGTCTCTCTCTACTTCTCTGTTTCTGTCTCTATCTCTATTACTCTGTCTTTCTCTCTGTGTCTCTTTTTCTCTCTCCTTCTCCCTCTTTTCCTCTCTCTCTCTCTCTCTCTTTCTCTCTCTCTCTCCCTCCCTCCCTCCCCCATCTCTGTTTCTCTCTTTTGTTTTTTTGTTTCAATTCTCAGATGAGATCTTCCTTTTTTTGTTTAGAAGAAAAAATTATAACTGACACTGTTCATTATGATAATGAATTCATTTCATAGTGCGGACATATTGTGGACTGTAATTAAAATTCTGAGGTTCTTGGAATAAGGTAAAAAAAAAAAAAATCCAACATTTTCTGAAAAGGTAAGCTCGTGGAAAAGACAAACAGGAATAGGCAGAAACAAATTAGGCTGAAGCCAAGAACATGCCTGCTTAGAATGCAAAACTGACTGTAAGCCAGGGATATAGACAGCATCCATAACAGTGACGTGGGCTCCAAGCTTTGAAGGGCTCAGTAATTTATTAAAAATATCATGTCACTATGAAACACTTGTATCTGAATGAATGGCCTGGGAATTGACTGCTGGGACCTTTGTCATGTGGGTGCCTGGTAGAAAAATTAATGCCAAAGAAATTGGGTTGTTTCACTTTTCACTTTTTGTAACCCTATTTTTCATTGTTGGTATCTCTTGCTTTATGGAGGATATAAATTAACATAGATCAAGGGAGCGTGTTTCAAATGGTAACTGTTTGGTTCAGTTACCAACTGGGGATATCTTCTAGTCAGTAATTTGGAAGCTTATTCTCAGCATATATACATACATATATATGGATGTGTGTGGAGGTACATATATATATATATATATATATATTCACACATTTAACTTCAATGTAATTTTATCATTGTGGGTACTCTATCCAATTACATATCAATATCCAGACAAGCCATTTTTTATTCGATTGGTTTTTCCCAGATAGATAAGTAGACCAAACTCATTTGAGTGGTTTTAGATCTCATTCACGAGTCCTGGAAGACTTCGCCATTATAAACAGGTTATTCCTCTTCAAGTAAGATTCTGTTCTAGATCACGTCCATGATTACGGTGATTATCTTTGGTGAGAAAACTTCCCTTTCTTTTTACCCCTTGTCTAATGTCAGTAGTCAAAGGACATGTCTGTTGTTGTGTTCTATATGAATGCTAACTCACTGTTAAATATGTTTCCTTCCCAATTCATTCTTCTCCAGGCTAAACAACTCCCATTCTTTGACTGATCCTAATATGTTGTGATCTTATACCTTTTTTCTTTTTATCATCCAGCTCTTCCTGCTCTGGACATGTCACTGACATTTGTCAATGTCCTTCCTAAAATGTGGCACCTAGAATGGAAAACAATGGTCCAATTGAGGTCAACAACACAGAGTATCACTGATCCTCTCCTGGACACCATACCTCTAAGTGTAGTTTGAGATTAACTTTAATGTCTCCCCCTTTCATTTCATTCTGTTGGCTCATGTTGACTCTCCTAAAACTTCTGGATTGTTTTCATAGGAATTATCATCATCTCTACCTTAAATTTATGAAAGTGGCTTTTAAAAATAAATATATGACCTGATACTTATTTAAAAGATTCCTTTTAAGGGTAGCTAGATGGCACAGTGGATAGAGCAATAGTCCTGAAGTCAGGAGGACCTGAGTTCAAATGTGATCTCAGACACTTAACATTTCCTAGCTGTGTGACCCTGGGCAAGTCACTTAATTCCAATTGCCTCAGGGAAAAAAAAAAGATTCTTTCCAAAGTGTGATTCTGTGGGTTTAAGAGAAGCCACTCAAAAGTAAAAATTATGTCTTCCTTCCTTCCTTCCTTCCTTCCTTCCTTCCTTCCTTCCTTCCTTCCTTCCTTCCATCCTTCCTTCCTTCCTTTCTTTCTTTCCTTTCTTTCCTTTCTTTTCTTTCTTTCTTTCTTTCTTTCTTTCTTCCTTCCTTCCTTTCTTTCTTTCTTTCTTTTTTCCTTCCTTCCTTCCTTCCTTCCTTCCTTTCTTTCTAGTGCAGAAAACATGGGAGGACAGTGGTCTACCCAGGATAGGTATTCCAAAACGATTAGAAGTTTCTAGCTTTAACGTTTGCTTTATTGTTTTCTTCCTTTTTGCTACTTTCAGGTTGCCCCTGCCATCAAAGAGAGGATGATGAAGAAGGGAAGCGTGATGCTGGGCTACCAGCCACATCAGGGAAGAGTTAACTTCTTCCGTCAAGTAGTGATCAGCCCCCAAGTGAGCCGTGAGGACATGGACTTCCTCCTCGATGAGATTGACCTCCTAGGTAGAGACATGTAGCCATTGCTCAGAAAGGCCCCAGAGCACAAATCGCACTGAGCAGAAGTTTCCCAATGAAGAACATCTGGGGCCTTATTATAGATGTGTTGTTCTTCAGATGCTCATTAGGAAATGCTGTAGTAACTTTAAAATCGAATTGCTTAGAGTACATCTTAAAAGTGCCTCAAAAACCTCCAAAGTCTAGAAAAGCAAGAGCAACAGAAGAATGAAAATAGCATCAGTGCTGCTCTTGTGATTTGGACACCTTCTTTAGGAAGGTTGTCTGGGAGGAGTATTCTCAGAGGGTGGAGGAAAGCAAGCTTCCTGGGTATTAAGCAGCCATCCCCTCTTTAAAGGATTCAAGGAACTCCTAAATGTAGGAATTTTGATTCTTATGCCTCATAATCATCAATGATTCACACTTAACAGTTTAGAGGAGCTTTGGAGTAGATGAGAGACAAGCTGGGCATTGTCCAGCCGGGAGTTTGAGCTTGCTCCGGTTCCTCTAAAAATAGACTCCTTATAGATAGCTCTCACCTAGATCTTTGGTGGCCCTAGAAGCATGTTAAAGCTATTTTTTTTTTTTAAAAGAGGAATGATGAAAGAGGTTTATGTGAAAGAGAGATCTTTTTATATGGACTGATTGTGCAAATTATTGGAATTCAACATGGTACTGATCTAATCTCCCTATGGATTAAAAAAAAAAAAAAACTTTCAAATTACTTAGTAGGCCATATATTATTATTGGATTTTTTTTTCTATCAAAGATTAACAACCCCAGAAATGTTCTTTCATCCTTGTCTTCTTGGACCACATTCTTATTTTGCTCTAAATCCTATTATTTTGCTTTGGCTTAATCCAGCCATATGAATCTACTTCTACACCATAAAACAAAGGAACCAATGAGACAATGTTCATCTTCCTCTCCTGAGAGGGTGAGGGCCACTTAAGAAACAAAATCGTTAATTCACATTGATATCATGTTTTAATGCTTATAAAGCACTTTGAGATTGGTAGTGCAAATATTATATCGATTTTACAAATGAAGAAACAGAGGTTTGGAGAGGGTAAATGTCACATCTGGGGTTTTACCCAATCCCAGCCCTTTTTTCACACTGATACCGCTTTGGATAGGAACAAGAGGCTAGACCTAACTTAAGTCTCAAAAGTTAAAACCTTGGTCATGAAATTAAATGACTATCAAATATCTTGAAGCCACTAGAAGGAAGGCAATAACAGATTTTCATTAATCCCCAAGACTGTTCCTTATCACATATTCACAGAGGTTGGTTTTGTTGCCACCATTTATGGATAACACAGCTCTACAAGGATTCCATCCATCCTTTTAACAAGGATTTATTAAGTGCTTATTATATGTTAGGCACTGTGCTAAGCGCTGGGAACAAAAATATTAAAAAATTAGTTTTTGACCTCAAAGAGCTTTTATTCTATTGATACATGATCCTTTTGGAAGATCCTGCCATTTTAGCAAATTATCCTTAGCAAAAAAAAAGTCCTTTTGTTTTAGGAGTTCTGTGAATTGTTATCTTCCAACTTTCTCTTCTTTTGGTGGTCAGTTTGCTTTGAAATAATCGTTGTGTGTTTTTATGAAGGCTAAAGAGCAAACTAAACAATGTGGTCATATATTATTTATTATTCATTTTCCCATGCTGTGAGTAGCTGAGAAGCTGAAAGCAGAAGTTTTCTTGTTTGTGCCTAGTTTGTTCATCAAGATAGCAATGACCAATGCATTCTTTTCTCTTTCACATCTCAAGTACTGAAAATTGTCTCTAAATGAAGTGCTTTAATGCCTTCAATTGACATGTCCAGTGTTGTACAACATTCCCATTTACGAGCTCCAAAATACCAGTAATTTATTGTGGGCAGAAGATAATAGATAAAAATAAAAACAGGAGCTCTTCACCAAAAGACTAAAATGCCTTCACAGTCGTTCCTGGGAGTGGAAAATCTTGATCCCATCTATAAGCCTAATTCTAGCTTTCTCTATGAATTTTCCTTGATAAAGGACTGAACAGAATTAGGCCCTTTAGATACATAGTTTGTCATACTAAGCCATACTATAGCTCTCTTCTAGGTAGATTGGCTGTATTGGAATTGTGTTCCCATTTTTTATAGATCTGGGTTATATTGCCCCAAAAGCTTAAGAATTGAAAGGGGTAAAAGTATTAGCATTTTACCTAATCTGTTTCTTTCCCTTAAGACAAAAATTAAGTAGACATACTCCATCTAACACTAATTGATTCTTTTCAAAACACAATGTAAGGTGAAATGATGTTACTTAGGAACTAGGCTATGGATGGATGGATGGCCAGACAGATTGACACATAGGATTTATGACTTTTTAGTGGGGTTTAGTTGAAAATGTATTCATAAGATTGTTGATAGGACAGCGTTATCCAAAACAGTCTGTACTATCATTGTAGGCTTTGAAAATCCAACAACCGATATCAAGAATTTCTCTTTTATATTTAACATTACTATTTTTCATTTTAGCATCTTGTTTCTGTCTTATGTTTCCATTATGTCAGAATGGTTAAGATACGTTTACCAACATGCCTCTAAATTTTGATAGATGCTTACTAGCTATGGGATGATGACATGGTTTGTATTTGTTTTCATTTAAACAACAACATGAACAAGAGGTTTTTTTTTTTTAAGTCTGCACATAATATTCCTGTAAATCGACATTTGCATCCTCATGATGCAAAATGAATATTAGAGCATAAATTTTTCATCTGACTTTTTTTTTTTTCTGTCATCTACTGTTTACTAAATTTTAGCATTTATATACCATAACATCCCCCATGGACTAGGCTGCCATTTTAGCAGTAGAGACATGAGACTTCTTGTCTTGTAGTTGATTTGAATAAAATTAAACAAGAGAAACAAAATATGTGTTTGTCTTTTTTTTTGGGTTGTCATGAGCTGACCTGCTTGTCAATAAAGCTGAATTCTTGTTCCAATTCTGCTACCTCTTTAGCATTATAATCAGTTGCTTCCTCTGTAAAATTGAGGACTTGAACTCTCTTGTTCTGGGAGGATCTGCCTGTCTCAAGCCTCACCCATCCTAATTCATCCTCAATTCAGCCACTAAAGCCTGAAATCAACCTGTTCATCCTTATAGAAAAACAATATTCCATTACATTCATCTACCATAACTTATTCAGCCAGTGTATTGAGCCATTTCTCAATTGATGAACATCTACTCATTTTCCAATTCTTTGCCACCACTAAAATTCCTAAAAGCTGAGCATGTTATTTCTTCCCTATCCCCCCCTCCCAGTAAACTCCATAAATTCTAATGGCTTTCTATGGCCCCCAGGAGCCTTTTTGGCATTCAAAGTTTACCTTTGTAATCTAGTCCCAATTTTCTAATTTCTTACATCATATTCTCCTACATGAACTCTTTGATCCAATGACATGGGCCTCCTGACTTTTCCAGACAAGACCTTCCATTTCTGGGCTCTGGGCATTTTCACTGGTTATTCCCCATGCCTGGAGCACTTTCCTCCCTCCAAGCTGACTACTGACTTCCTTGGCTTTGTTTAAGTCTCCACTAAAACTCTTTCTTCTACAGGAAGCCTTTCCCAATGTCTCTTCATTGTAGCACTGCCCTCTGTAAATTAATTCCTGTTTATCCAGTATAGAACTTCCTTTGTAAAAATTTGTTTGTATATTATTCTCCTCAATGGATTGTAAGTCCTTAAAGACAGGAACTGTCTTTTGTCCCTTTTTGTATCCCCAGCACTTTGCACAGTGCCTGACTAGTCATTTAATCAATGTTTATTGATTTAGTGATTGAGCAACATTTCCCATATTCCATCTCCCATTTCTCTGACTTTTCAGAGTTCATCCTCATGTTTCAGGTGTTCTATCTCTCCATTCTTAGTTCCTTTTAAGGCACAGTTCAAGTGATACCTCTTACAAGAGGCCTTTTCTGCTTGCCTTAGTGGTGTGTGTCTGTCTAGGTACTATTGTTTTCTACTATGGGGCAGTAGAATGGCTTCTTGTTTCATTTTTTGCCTGTATTCTCAACAATTTGACCTTAATGAATTGAATCAAAGACCCTTGAAGTTCTAAAATCTTTTTTACTCTAATCTTTCTGAATTATCAGGTGGTGTAATGCCAAAGAAACTGAGCAAGACAGAGATTAGAGACCAATTCAATAATTTATTAAATGGAGAGAAATACTGGGACCAAGGCAACCATGTTGATCCCAGGGCTAGAGGAGACTATCAACTCAAAGAGTCTCCCCCGGACAGCAAGCCTTTTATGGAATAACAAGTACAATGACATTACTGATATTCTAATGACATCTGAAATGGATAAACCTTTATCTTGTCAAACATTAAGGAATGTCTATAAAACCTTTATCTCAACCATTAAGAGGGGACGGTTATAGCCTAAGGCAGAATTACAAAATAGGACAATTGGAGGAACTGGTCACCCCATTAAAAGGGAACTTTGGCATAACAGTGGGAGATGGGGAAATTCAACAGTAAAAGCATGGATCCCTGGAAGCAGTCGTACCTCTTCAAGGATGGCAGGTTGATCTTAGGGAGAAGTAAAAACAATAGCTACTTGAAATGAATGGATTCCACATCCTCCCCAACCACCACCAGTCTTGTGACACTAAATGGAATGGTTCAAAATGGAAACTGAATGTGATTTTTAAGTCGAAAAGAATTAAAAAGCAGGTAGGGAATGAAAGAGTCAACATGTCAGTTATGTCCTCCTTGGAAAGAGTGTCATCTGGCATGTCACTGCTCAGTTTCCTTTCAATGATTAGGAGATATGACTAAACCAAACAGTTTTTGAATTTCTGTTGGAGCTCCCAATACGTAAGTATTTCTTCATTTTTTTTTTTTTTTTTTTGATTGCAGAATTATTTGGGATCAGGAAGCAGCTTAGCAAAGGGGAGAATATCGTATTATAACACTGACACCCAGGCATGAGGCAGTACCTGAAAGACTATTAATTTTTTCTGACAGGTGGAAATTGTGCCTCACTCCCCATCTGCCACTCGCTCAGCAATCATGATCCCAGAGGAGTAAATAGGGACAATTTTAAAGCATCTTCCAGAGCAGACTTCTCATCTGAATTTGTCTATTCAGCATTAAATCCTACACTATTTAGACTTGTATACTGGATTTTCCAAATTTTCCCCCTACCATCCTGACAGGCTACAATTTGCAGCAGTCCCTGACAAGTAATTGCCAATTTGGGGATGTGAGATAGACAAGAGAATTGGAGACATCTTAGAATAAAAGGATGTTTTAAAATATGCATATAGGATTGATAAAGATCTCCCCTCAAAATGTGCCGTTTCCATGAAGAAAAAAGGAAGGAAAACTGGGTCAGGAGCATTACTGCTCATGCAAGGCGCTGTCTTGTTAAAGATAGGTAATTAGAAAACTAGTGTATGCCATTTGTGATGCTGCTTATGCTAGTTTTTCTTGCTGCAGAGGAGCTTCCTGCTCTAACTCTGGTTTCAATCTGATTTTAATCTTTAAACCTTATGTGAGATTATACTATAAGGACTAGGCTAAACCCTGGTGCAGTCTGGGGAACTCAGCACTTTAGGTCAAGGATGGGACTTCATCCAATCCCATTATCACTTAAAAAAAGAATGAAATCATTTGCTCAAGGTCACACAGCCACATTCATTACTTGCTATTCTTTGTCCACACTATCCCATCTCTGTGGCTTTGTTCAGATTATCCCATGCCTGGAATACACTCCCTGGAATACACTTCAATTCAGAGGCAGGATTTGAATCCTGCCTCTGACACTATTTGACCTCGAATAAACTAGTTCGACCTCTTGGCTTCAGTTTTTGCATCATTAAGACAAGGGCATTGGATTAGATGACCTCAAAGGCTCCTTGATTTTCCCAGGTCTCTCAAAATCTCCCATGAGACATGGAAGATGTGAGTGCAGGGCTGTCACACATGGTGTGCCCCCATCAAAGAAGGTGCTGTGCTCTCTGAGCAAAACAGAACTGCAGTAGCTCAAAAGAAACATGAGATGCACAAATGTACAGACATCTCCATTTATAGCGACGGGTGGTAGAGCCTTCTGAGCTCCTGTTTGTCTGATCAGCCAGAGATGCACACAGTGTACCTTAACCCTGACACAGTGATGTTTTAGTGTTCTTTGAGGGGGAAGGATGATAGCCAATCTGCATCTCTTCATCAATGATCCTATGATCACTCTCTCCCATATGGATCCCAGAACTGCCCTTTACTTTCGTGCCATGAACAAAAGGACACTGAAATTCACAGAACTGGCTTACGCATGATAAATCAGGTTAACCTATTCTTTTATAGGAACTGCCTGGAAATGGGTACCCATCACACCCCACTGAAGGATGGCAGGAAAAAGGAGTAAGGTCTACCACATGGCCATCCTCTTCAACCCTTTATATTGTCCTCCTTTCACTCTATTCACTCAACCCAGTCCCAAGCCCTGAAACCTTCCCTTGCTTCAGTAGACGAGCAAACACTTTGAATCCCAGCAGTCTCTGAAGAGTCAAGCCAGCCTTCCCTCCTTCTAAAGGAGCTATTAATGCAAGGCTGGTTTTGCTCTTAAAAATAGATACCTTTGACCTCAGTTCTTTTCCTACAAAAATTCTGGAGAGATTTTCTTATGAAACCTGAGGGTAAATAGAGGAAGGAAGAGGAAAAATAGAAGGAAAAGGAGGAAAAATAAAAGGAAGAGGAGAAGGAGGAAAAGGAGGAAAAGGACAAGGAGGAGGAGGAAAAGGAGGAAGAAGAGGAGGAGAAGAAGGAGAAGGAGGAGGAAGAGGAGCAAAAGTAAAAGGAAGGGGACGGATGGAAAAGGAGGAGAGGAAAAAGAAGGAAAAAGAGGAGGAGAATAAGGAAGAAGAGGAGGAGAAGGAGAAGAAAAAGGAGAAGAGCCAGGAGGAGGAGAAAGAAAAGGAGGACAAGGAGTAGGAGGAAAAGAAGAGGAAAGATAAAAAGGAAAAAGAAGGAGAAAGAAGAGGAGAAGAAGGAGGAGGGAAAGGAGGAGGAGAAGGAGGAAGAGGAAGACAAGAAAAAGGAGGGCAGGTGGAAGAAGAGAAGGAGGAGGAAGAAGAAAAAGAAGAGAAGTAAAAATGGGGAAAGAGGAAGAGGAGGAGGAAGAGAAGTTGGAAGAGGAGGAAGAGAAAGAGGAGAAAGAAAAGCAAGAGAAAAAAAGGAGAAGAAAGAAAAGGAAAAAGAGGAGGAGAGGAAGAAGAGGAGGAAAAGAAGTCTTAATTTTCAAAAAAAATAGGACATTCAACTAAATTAAATTCATTAAGAGTTTATTACATGCCCATCATATGAGAGGCAATATGCTAAGCATTGGGGATACACAGACACAAATGAAGCAGATCCTGCTCTCACAGAACTTACATTTCACATGCACATGAATAAGTAGTGTCTGGACAAGTGCTCTCAGAGGCAAGTAGTCCTGGGTTCAAGAGATGATTCTGACTGACCTCAGACAAGTTACTTAAACTTTCAGTGCCCTGGGAAATTCTCCAAAAGTATGACTTAGAGAGAAGGTGCACACCTATATTGACACAGGAATTTCATTCATTTGAGAGATCTTTTTGAATTTTATTTTAATGAAATCCATTATAATCCCTGCACAAAGGAATGGGAGTAGGGGTGTGGAGTACTGTTAATAATGGAGAAGATTGTGAAAGGTTTTTTGTAGAAGATGGCAGAGGTCATTTGAACTAGATCACACAGGAGACTTGCTTTTTGGCAGCCAACACAGATGTAAACAACAATTTTAAAAGAAGCCTCCAGTTCATTGAATGGACCCCTACAGGGAGACTTATGGGTAAATATGGACGAAGCTTCTGGAGGCTGGAGAATGATGTGGGTTGGTCCTGAGCTATACAAAGGCAGGAAGGAAGATGTGATGCCTTGGGGAGAAGCAGGTGGATCTATTTGGCTGGAACACAGAGTATGTAAAGGGGAACAATAGGGAATAAGGGTGGGAAGATTAGTTGGAAGCAAATCATGAAGGGTTTTAAATGACAAACAGAAAAAATAGCATTTTATCTTAGCAGTAAGAAGGAGGCAGGGAAGCTTCTTGAGTCATAGGAGTGTTAGGTTAGAGTGCATGCTTTGGAAATATCCATTTGGCAACTTCTTCCATTGAAGAGGGGGAAGACTGGAAGCAGACAGATTAATCAGGAGACTACTGAAATAGGCCCGTCAAGAGCTGAGCAGAGAGAATAGTTTGCCTTGGAAGGAGAACTTGACCCCATTGCTCTTAGACTCTGGAGCTCCACTTCCCAGCCTTCCTTTTGCCACCCCACTTCTCATCTGCTCCTTCACATATTAACTTTTAGAACCCAACAGATTTAAATTGGGCACTCCTGTATTATGCCACATGTTCAGGGCTTGCTACACTATTAGATTTTTCAGCAGTTTTATTAGAAAGAGCCAGCCTGGTTGCATTGAGAGTAAGTCATGCCAGACTAATTTCATTTATTGGTTGACAGGGTTATTAGACCAGCAGATTGAGGAAATGTTCTCTCAATAGAGTTTCTCCAGATTTCAGCACAGCGTTTGACAATACCTCTCTTATCCTTATTAAAGAGATGGAAAAATATGGGCTCCCTGACAGTAGAGATAGGTGGATTAGGACCTGGTTGAGTGATTGGACCCCCAGAATTGTTATTAAAATAGCTTAATGTCAGTATGGAAGGAACTATGTAATGAAGTCTCCCAGGGTTTGGAGATTGGCCCATACTATTAACCAGTTTGCTGATTTTTATCATTGACTGGGTTAAAGGTATAGAAGAAATGCTTATCAGATCTACAGATAACCCCATTGTAGCTGGGATAGCTAATACGTTAAGTCAAGTCAAAAACAAAAAGTTCTCAACAGGTTCAAATGATTGGGTTAAAGATAACAAGATTCAATTCAAGAAGAGAGAAAAGTGCAAGATTCAAAAAGTCAGCTTCTGAAGTACAAGATGTAAAAGAGTACCTACACAGCAGTTTGTGTGAAAAAAGGAACCCTAAGTTTGAAATGTCAAGCAAAACAGACCAAAAAAACAAGATAGAAACAAAAATAATCCTAAATTGTATGATAATAACTGTATCTGCAGGGGGAGACCAGAGTTGCACAATGCTTCGTTCTGGCCAGGACATATCTGAAATATTGTCTTCATATCTAGATAGAAAATTTAGCAAGAACAGTAAGAAGCTGAAGAACATCCAAATAAATGCAACCCTTATAAAAGGCTTGAGGTCATGTCATTTGAGGATCCACTGATGGAACTAAAAATGATTATCCTTAAAAAGAGAAGACATAAGGGATTAAATGATAGTTGGCTGCAAGTATTTAAAGTACTGTCAAGTGGAAGAGGCAGCAAACTTGTTTTCCTTGAACCTTGAGAGAACGAGGAAGAAGAAATGGAACATATAATGGAAGAGGTTTAAGCTTGATAGAAGGAAAATGGCAGTGAATATTGGAGAAATGTAACTTGGGTCACAACATATGGCCAATTATGACTTTACTACAAGAACTAATATAAAATAGGTTTCCTAGGACAGAGGTATCAACGTGACCCACATGCTCCAAAATGCAACCTCAGATGCCATATGAATCAAGGCAAACCAGATCAAAATGTTGGTAAATATTGAATAAAATGAATAAAGATACAACGAAACATAGATAATGTTAATACGTGGTTTCCCAAGTCAATAAGCACCTGGAGGGATTCTTATGTGTGCTTTAGTGGCCACTGTTTCTGTTTGAATTTAATACTACTGATCTAGGAGATCCTAGGAGATCTAGATGCCACTATGAGTGGCTGCTTAATGGCACAGTGCTTCGATAGTTGAGTCAGAGTCAAGAAGATCTGAGTTTGAATTCTGCCACTAAGGAAGTAGCTTAGTCCTAAGCAGGTTACACTGGTATCAAGTTTTTAAATAATACAGTAGAACATTGGACAGACCTTCTGTGGAAAGGATGTGGGTAAAGATTGCACAGGATGAGATAGTATTGATGGAGATGGGTCCAGATTCACATCACCGGAGAATATTCCCACAAGGATGCGTTTGGAGAACCATTGAAGTCTTGAAGCACACAACAGTTAAAGATATTCAAAAGTGCCATGAGCTATATCAGGAGGCAATGGATTTTTACTCGCTGTCTAGGCAAAAGGAGGATAATTATTTGCTGGCTATATTATAAAGGGCATCCTCCATCATATTTGGGTCGGACTTGGCAACCGAGGTCCTTTGCAATTCTGAGATTGTGTGGTTCCTCACCAGCTTTCAACCTATTTGCCCTCTCCATCCTCTTCCCCAATGAAGTCCTTGCCTTATGCCAGATAATCAGTAAGCATCACTGGCTTGTTATAGGTATAGCTTCTCTACTCTCATTGCCTGATAGAGAAATTTAGAGTTCAGGAATCAGGTGACAATTCGACCAAGTGTCTCCAGTTGAATTATAAACATGCTTCTCCATAGAATCATGCTACGTATGGCTAATACTAACACGTAATAATAATGCCATGAGTAATACTGTAATACCATGTGAGTACAGGTGTATTCTGGGTTAAATATATTTTTTGGACCATTCTAGTAATGTAACCACCACTTGTAAGATTACTTCTAGGGGAAAATGTGGTCTGACTTCCAAACAATCCATTTAACAGCTGGATTTTTGGAATACAAACTGTTCATATGTTGGGGCCTGCCTGTCTCTTCCATGCAGTATTTAATAATGTTATTACAAAATTACTGGTTTTCTGTTAATTTGCCACATTCTCAAAGAGGATTATTTTTATGATGGCTCAGGGCCTATTTTAGTTTTCCTATGGGAGCACATCTGAGAACTTATAATCTAAACCACTGAGGAAATATAATTTGATTTACAAAAATTACACACAATGCTTCAGGAATGCATTCATTACAACAAATCCCCACTGGTCTGGTCTGGAACAGCTCTCATAGAAGAGCACCTGTTTAAAGAACAGGGATTTTAAATGATTAATATTCAAGAGCAACCTGTACTTAAAGGCGGCCTATGAATAGTACATTTATTCTATGGCACAAGAAAGGTATCTGGGATCTCAGTTCCCAGCACCAGGGAGGGAAAGCCATCAGCAGCATTGCTTTCCAAAATGGGAGATGTTGCTTCTCTACTTCTTTAGTCTGACAGATGGAGAGATTGAGAGTTCAAGAGCCAGGAGACAAGAATTCCAAGTGTCCCCAGTTGAATTATGAAAGTGATTCCCCATGGAATTAGGTTACATATGTTTTTAGTACTACAAGTAATAATATCATGAATAATATTTGTAATATGTTGAGTACATTATATTATATTGTGTTGTATTGTAATTTTGTTGTATCTATATTGCCCATGTCAGGATAGTTCTAAATTAATTTATCCAGTTGATGGCGTCACTTTTTAGGAAATGCATAGAGAAGGTGGAGAATGTCCAAAGAGATTAGGTTGGAAGGACCTATCATGTCTCTTTTCTCTTGGAAAGAAAGTATGGCTTCTTCATTGCATCCTCCTTAGCCATTACCATCAGCACAACAGCCCTTCCCCCATCTCTTTGTCTCTGTCTCTCTGTCTTTCTGTCATCTGTACTGGCTCATGCATTTTTTTAATGTTAATTTTATCTTGCTTTTCAGAGTCAATTGGGATTAAGTGATTTCCTCAGTGTCATACAGCTAATAACTGAGGCCAGATTTGAACTCAGGTCCTCCTGACTTTAGGGCTGATAGTCTATCCATTGTACCGACTAGCTACCCCTGTTTTGTACATTTTTAAAATGTAATTTAATTCGTGCAAACACACCAGAAAGACCAAAGAGTCAATTACTGATGTGTTTGAAGTACTTTTCCCAGAAAGACTTAGTGAAATGACACATGTAGCTCAAAACCCTAAGGAGCTCCAAGGACTTCCTCAAATTATCACATATGTACAATGAGTTTAATCAGATTATTTGCTCAAGGATAGAGATGAGGAATGGATGAGACAGGAGAGCTCAGAGACCAGAGGAAGCTGTTGCTTGAGGACTATTAGTGAGGGCAAATTGGCTTCTTCCCCAAGGTAGCCCATTCCCCCTCTGGTGAGCTCTCATTGACAGGAAACTTTCACTGAGCATTATCTTAATTAGCCTCCCCGAGACTTCCACTCATTGTCCCTAGCTCCAGTCTTTAGAGCCAAGGAGAATACATTTCATCCCTCTAAGAATCATAGAATCGTAAATTGTGAGCTGGACAGGACCTTAGAGGTCATGTAGTCTAACCTCTTCTTGTTACAGATGAAGAAACTGAGGCTGGGAGAAGTTAGGGGATTACTTGAAATGAAAGAGACAGAGCCAGAAACCCGTAGATACTGAGCAGGTTTATGACTGGACAAATTACATAGCCTCTGCTTGCCTTGGTTTTTGCCAAATGGGGATAATAATAGCATCTCCCTTCCAGAATTTCTATGAAGATCAAATGAGATAATAGTTATACTGTACTCAATTTAGTGCCTGGAAAATAAGTGTTTAATAAATGCTTGTTTCCTTCCTTATTTCAAGATGGAAATTTCTCCAGGGTAGGGAAGGCAAATAGGGAAGATGAGGAAGTTCAAAGCAGGATTGTCCTTCAAATACATTAATTACCTTATAAATAGATTTAAGAATCATCATATTGATTATTTGGGAGCTAATGAGATCTACAAGTGAAATAACATACAGGTGGATAGGTTTACAAGTGGAAGAACATCCAGGACTAAGTCCTTTGGGTCCCCAGTGTTAATGGGTGTGACCTAGATAAGACCCAGCAAGGATCCTGGAAAGGTGTTGTCAGTTAGATACAATAAGACTAGGTCCCTTACTGTTCCTCTCCAACTGGGCATTTTCACTGGCCATTCCCTGTGCATGCAATTCTCTCCTTCACCTGAAGTCCTACTTTCTACAGCAAGCTTTTCTTGGTTCCCCTATTAATTCCTTCCCTCAGTTGATTATTTCTTATTTATCAAGTACTTTATCTTATTTTTACACAACTGACTACATTTTGTGTCTCCCCTTAGATCATGACCTTATTGAGATCAGGGACTAGGGTTTGTTTCATTTTATCTTTCTTTTGTTTCCCCAGCTCTTAGCACCAAATCTGTCATAATACTTAATAAAAGTTTCTTGATTTGTCTTAGAGAGACAGAGAGACAGAGACAGAGAATGACAGACAGAAGATAAAGAGAGAGACAGAGACAGATACAGAGACACAGAGACAAAGAGAGAGACATACAAAGATAGAGACAGAGAAATAGACACAGTGACACACACACATACACAGAGAGACACACATATACGTACACACAGAGAGATAACTATCCTGTTTCAACTGAGGCGTTTCTTCTGTGGGCTGAACATTGTTGGCTCTTCCAATGGATTTTTATTGGCCCAATTTCAAGTTCTTTTGTCAACTTGGACCCATTCCAGTTTTATAGTGCCTCACCTCAACCTGGCATCCAGGACTGAGCATAATTCTCCAGATACGGGCCAACCAAGACACAGTACCTTGAAATAACCACCTCCCTCATTTCTGGCCTCTTTTCCTGTGTTAGTTTTTTTTTTTTTTGGGTTGTCTGTGCATTGTTGTTGATTAATTCTGATTTTTCACCATCTCCCAGATGTTTTTCAGATGAACTGTTGTCTAGTCACTTTCCAACACAAAGGCTCCCATGCTTTGTCTTGGATACATGAAGCAAGTTTTGAGTGATTATATGTTAAAATAATTCTAATTACACACCTGTCATGAAAAAATCTCTAGCGGGAAGAAAGCCAGGTGGAGACTAAGAGAAACATACACAAAAATCCTGAATCAGCTCTCTACAATCACGTGTTTTCACATCAAGTCGATAATTATAAGCAATTACACTAATGATGTAAATATACAACAATCAACCAAAATTTACTTCAAAAGCAAAACAGGGAAATTTGCACAGCAAGAACCAAATCAGGAGAATGAAAAGGTTGTCCAAAGACAAAGCCAAGAAAAGAAGAAAATTCACTGTTAAAATGATGGAACTAAATGGATCGCCATTCTAAGCATCTTTGTTGGACCTTTCTGAGTTGTCTTTACTACAAGAAACTTAACATCTCTTCCTAACTTAGATTGGTATGGGGCTTTCTTATATTGGAATTGTTCTGGATGATCTTTAAGAGGTTTTTTAACTCTCTAAATGCATGAACTCCAGCTCTCTTGCTGAGAAGAGCACTGTGTCAATAGCCCACCAAGCCAAGGGTAGAGGTGACAAATACTGCAACTACCTATCAAAAAGTAAGTCCAGTGGATTGATTTATCCAGGGACACTGAATCCTGGGGAGAGGTAAACACCTGAGATTGTTGTACTAGATTGTCAGCAGTTACACAGCAGAAGATTGATCTCCTAGCCCAGAGTGATAGTGGCTGAGCCCAGAACCTACCTCACAGCTAAATGGTCAGCTTAACCCAGCCTAGCAACAGTTTAATCCACCCAGCTGAGATGCCATGCCTTTGAAAATCTTGTCCAGTTGATCTGTAGATTAATATCATACACCAAAATCAACTTCAAAGGGACCATCTGGAGAACTAAAGGATGCAGAGGTACTGTAGTTCCAGAGTTACCAGCTGCCTTTGCCATAAGTCTTCCTTTCATGTACCTCACTACCATTGTATTTTAGGTTGCTGTTTTACTCTTCTTTCTGTGCATCTGTTGATACACAGCAGAATGGAAACTCTTAGAAGCAGTGGTTATTAAAAGTTGAATTTGTGTTTTAGATCCTTGTACACAGTAAGCACATTATAGATGTCCATTGCTTGCTTGATTGAGTGGTATGAACCCTTCTATGAATTGAAACCCCCAACTCTCCTTTTTGAAATCTGAATTTTGAAGAAAATGCTTTGTTTCTATTCTTCTTTTACCATTTGAATAAATGTCTTTGCTAAAAATTGAGTCTATTGGCGCATTGTCAAGGGAACGAACACTGGTGGGGGCTCATGAGCTACGGTGATAAAAGGAAAGATACTTGCCAAATTACCTTGGGTCCCAATCTCCAAAACCCAGTATAAGTTGGAGGGAATGAACCAGAGGATATGTTACATAAGCTTCAAGTTTCTGTGTCTACATTTCTTGGATCTGTTTCATTTCTCATCCCCAAATGACATTTTTCATTCTATTTCTGTCTCTCTTTGCATTGAAGTCACCCACTCTAATGTACATATTGAGTTTAGAAAACTTTGTCAAGTTGCTCATAGAAATCCTCAGCCCCTTAGTACATATTGATACTTAAACTGCAATTATTTTGATGTTGGTCTGTTTTTTATGTTCAGAATGAGCAGAAGAGTAAGCACATTATCCAGATGTTAGGTACTCTGGGCACCTCATCCTAGTTATGGCTCTGATGATCCTTATTATATGGATCTCTCAGAAGGTTGCTGAAGTACTGAATGAGGCATTACATGTCAAATGCTTTGAAAAATGTGAAATTCTATGCAAATATCATTTGTTGTGAAAAAATAAGTCTATGATCCCTCTGCATCTCTGGCTCCTTATCTATAAAATGGAAATATTGTGCCTAACTCACAGGTTTGGAATAAGAATCAAATGAGATGTTTATAAAGTGTTTTAGCCATAAACCAGGGTAACTTCCAGTTCTATCACTGAGAGGAGCCTCAATTTCCTCATCTGTTAAATGGGGATTTTGCTACTTTGAAGTTCCTGCCTTACAGAAAATGTTCTTTGCTAGAGGTAAAGCTAGAGAAGTGTCCATTTCTTTTCTCAAATCTTGCTAACAAAGAGGCTACTTTCTAAAGGAGATAATTTTAGGTCAAATTAAAAAGCATGTATGTTGTCTTTTATGTTAGAATGTAAGCTCTTAGAAGCAGTGATTATTAAAATGTTGGGTTTGTATTTTAGACCCTCGCACACAGTAGGCACATTAGAGATGTCCATTGCTTGCTTGATTGAGTGGTATGAACCCTTCTATATGAATTGAAACCCCCAACTCTCCTTTTCTCTGTCGTTCCCCAGAAAGTAGATTGGAAACTCCTCTCCCCCAACTTGTCTTCCTGGCAGCATGATCCCAGCAGAGATTTCTTGCTGTGAATTATGCCCTTTGTCCCCATTTGCGATGGGCCCCAAAACTGCTCCCACTAGATCCTCAATATGTCTGAGAACTGACAAGTGGGATTAACCCATTTGTTTAAACGAAAACCTCCAATGTCTGGCCAAGCCCATTTCACAATGGATGACAAATCTGTGAAAGGTTTCTAAAGGAAGTGAGCTGTTCCTGGTACATTCTTGTGCTTTGGAGGTTGACGACAGGTGGGTGGCTCGATGCATAGAGGACCAAAGCCGGGGAGACCTGACTATAAATCTGACTTCCAGAACTTACAAGCAATGTGACCTTGAAGCAAGGCACTTTACCTCTCTACCTCCATTTCTTCATCTGTGAAATGGGAATAATAATAACAGCACATATCTCTCAGGGTTGTTGTGAAGATTAAATGAGACAGCTGTAAAGAGCTTTGCAAATTCTAAAGAGCTATATTTCATTATAAATAAAATGGGAAGCAAGAGAGAGAAAATTGTTCCAGACCTGAGAGGGTCTGGAAAGGCTTGGCAATGGACTTGGTGTTTAAAGAATGGAGCCAAAGAGATTTGGGTTCAAATCTGCCTTTGATCAACTATGTGACTTTGTGTTTATTTCTTAGGACTTTAGTTTCCTCACCTGTAAAATGAGATGGTCAGAATAAATTACCTTTTAGGTCTGTGAACTGTGATACTATTAAGGACCATGCCTGGGTGAAAGGGCAGGTCAGTTCTCCGAGAGCCTCCACAGCTGTGAATCACAACACTTAAAGGAGTTGCGGGGCAGCCTTTACTGACACAGGAGTTGCTTGTGGAGTGGGAATGAAATAAATTGGAGGCAGAGGGAATACAAGAGAGGTCAGAGAACACAACTGTCTCTCAGTCTCCTTTCATCATCATCATCATCATTATCATCATCATCATCATCATCATCATCATCATCATCATCATCATCCTCCTCCTCCTCCTCCTCCTCCTCTCACAAGAAGAAGTAAGAATTCCAGGTACTGATGTCTGGATTCTGGAACCACAAGAGCAGCAAATATAATATTATGAATTAATTATCACCTAAGTAGCATAGAGTGATTGTCAAAGAGTCATTTGGAGCCTTTGGTCTATTGTCCACAACTCTCTCTATCCTTGGCTTCTGGGATCAAATGCTTTCCTCCTAGTTTCTTCCATAGGTTCCCAAAAAAACATTCCTGACTCAAGGGAGTCTCTTCTCTATGTTTTCATAGTGTCACAGCCCACATCTGACAATATATCAGAGGTCATTTTATTTAAAGATGAAGAAACTGAGGTAAGAGAAGAGAAAAGGCTTAGCCAAGATCACATAGTAGATCTTACAGATTTACAGAGTAGATTTACAGATGAGTAAGGAAACAGGTAAGAAAAGAGAAAGGGTTTAGCCAAGATCAGACATACAGTTCTTGTCAAAGGTCATCTTATTTTACAGATGAGGAAATTGAGGTCAGAGAAGAGAAAGGGCTTAGCCAAGATCATACAGGTAGCTCCTGGCAGAGCTTGGATTGGAGCCATACTGCTCAGCTCATCATTCCCCTCCCTTCAAGTACCAGTGCCAGGTCCATGGACAGCACAGCTAAAGAGCAGCGACCCATGTGGAGAGTGCTCCCTTGGGGGTACTGATGAAATTATAGGAGTGGATGTGTCCCATTCTCCACCCCAACAACAACCAAAGTGTCCATCTTTATATGGATGATGAGCTCTGTAAAGCTCCCTCTCAGCCCTAGTAACAGCCTGCTTTATGGTTCCTATCAGCCCAAAGTTCGGGAGCCATTCGCACTGCGTGCAATTTTGGCTTGATTAGGACAGGAAGCCAATTAGCAGAGTTATTTAAAAATGCACTTTAGATTAGGAAGCACATTAGAATGAAATCAGCCAAGTGAATGGGATGATGGAAGCCACAGCAGGTGCCCCCTGTCACAGTCCCCTTCTTATCTTCCCACTTTAAATAGGAAGCGAGCGCTCTGGAGTAGGGACCGCTGAGGAACGGAGAATTATGAGAATTCTGTACGAGCCGGGCCTAATTGGAAATGTGATAAGCGCTGAGGAAGCCGCCCCCTTTCAGAGAGAAAATGAACAAGTGGAGGAGAAGATGCAAACACTCCTCAACATGGGTGGCTTTTGTGGTGAGTGAATGAGGCGCGAACTGATTACTTTCCCCCTTGAAAGCCTTATCTGCCGCTTTGTGGAAGCAATTTCCCCAGGAGACTGATCTCATTAGTCGCTCATTTGCACCCACCACCCCGCTCTGGTGCAAGACGATAACGCCAACTGCACAGAGACAATGGCTCCTGGGCGCTGAGCTTCTGCTGGAGGCTGCAAGAGGCCATCGGGCCTCTCCATCCGGGGTCCCAGGGGCTCCTGCCAGCCACGTCAAGGAGGCCTGAGCTGAGCTCCCCTGGCACAGCACACGGGCCAAGGCACTTTTGTCCTGGATCAATTGCTTTGGCAGGAACTTTGGCAGGTCCAGGTTGCAAAACTTACACCATTCCTGGAATCAGAATCAGAGGGAAAGCTGGGAAGTCAGATCATAGATTTAATCAATAGCCACAGAATCCACTTTTTTGTTTGTTTGTTTTTTGTTTTTTGCTGAGGTATTTGGGGTTGTGACTTGTCCAGGGTCACACAGCTAAGATGTGTTAAGTGTCTGAAGTCAAATTTGAACTCAGGTCCTCCTGACTTCAGAGCTAGTGCTCTAACCACTGCACCATCTAACTTTCTCCCCCCCCCCCAAATCCCCTTTTATAGAAGACTTGGGGCCAGACAAATGATGTCGTTTGCTCACTGAGATCACACAGGTAGGAAGTGGCAAAATAAGGCACGATCCCAGGAAGGCTTAATTCACATGCAGGAGATAAATCCAGACCCAATTAGACGTGCAATATGGGCAAAGGTGGTTCTGTATCACTGGTGTGAGAGTCCCTCCAAAGATAGGAACAATCTATCCATTCTGTTCAAGAAGGACACCCCTGTCCCTCCCCTCTCCCAGCTCAGCCACAGGAAGAGACCCTCCTTGATTTCCTCCCACATGGCTGAAAAGAGCCACTGAGACCAGACCATCATCTGCCGTTATCCCTTCTTCAAGCACCAGCTTAAGTTGTCAAAGATTTGATGTCATCTTGATACACTAGGGGTCGCCACAGTGAACAGAGCACTGGGCTTCCAGGCAGACCAGACTTCAAATGTGTCCTCAGACAACAGGTGGAGGCAATGGACCTGCCTGCCTCAGTATCTTCATCTGTAAAATGGGAATAATGACAGCATCTATCAGCTTGGGTTGTTGCCAGGATGCGATAATAGTTCATAGCACACAGATGCTGCTATATAAATGCTTATTCTAATAAATCATGCAACTGGGAATTTGTAGCACATCTTATTTCTTCCCACTCCCACCCACACCATTGTGAGCTCCTTGAGGGCAGCTTTTGTATTTCTGTTGCTTGTTCTCTGGCTCTTCTCCCATGCCCGGACTATCCTCCCTTCTCATTTCCCGATTACCGACCTCCCAGGCTTCCTTCAGGTCTCAATTAAAATTCTATGGGAGCTTCTTCCCAACCCCTCTTACTTCCAGTGCCTTTGCTGTCCATTATTATTCCTATTATTATTATTATTATTATTCCCTATTTATTCTGCTTAGGGCTTGCTTTGTCCATATCTGTCCACATGCATCTCCCCCATTAGATTGTAATTTCTTGAGGACAGAGGCCATCTTTGCTTCCTTTTGTATCCCGTAGTGGCTTAATAACGGTTTATTGTAAGTTTGATTTTATCCACTGATCGTCCTAGAACAGTAGGTCTTTCCTTGAGGCTGGGTTCTTCCTCTGACACACGCTGCCCGAGCCCCACCAGGCAGGGCATTATAGCCTCTGTGCTCTGGGCGCTGAGCTTCAGAGGAAGCACCTACTTGCCTGCACTGGTGAGAGGAGGTACCTCATCTGGGAGGCCTTTATGCCAAAGAAATCGATCCCAGGCCTGGTCCTTAATCCAAGGACTTAGCAATATTCCTTGCCAATAGCAGGAAGATTACAGGATTATAAAACCATGAATCCAGAGCTTCAAGGGACCTTATCACTCCCCTCTATGGCCTCGAGGAGGCTAGACTCCAAGTCCTATCTCAGACCCTTGCTGCCCGGATAGTCCTAAGCGAGCCACTTAGTCACTCTCTGCCTTAGTTTCCTCATCAGGGGTTGGACTAGATGGTCTCCCACCATCTATGACCTGAGGCCTTCAAAATGATCCCTGGATTGAACTGGGCAGAGGGATGACTGTGATCTATGGAGGCTTCTACCCTGCTGGATACGGAGAGCTGCCGTTGCTGGCGTGACTGGTGCTCGGTTATGCCTGCTTGGGCCACCACTCTCCAGTGGAAAAAATAAGATTGGTGATGAGAGTTGCTCAAAGAAATAAGGGAAAGGCCATAAGTGGGAAAATGTGCACCTCCAGAGCCACGGTGAGCACTTGTGACCTACAGAGAGTGTCTGTGTGAGCATGTGTGTGTAGATATCGTAGGGAGCACAAGTAAAAAGGGCTACCGAGTTTGCCGACATCCAAAGGAGCCACAGACTCGATGTTTTCCTGAGCATTATTGCTTTATTTGATTTAAACATTAGATTTATTTTTTTTAAAAAACGGCGTAGAGTGGAAATAAGTGCTTGAAACATCTGATAAAAAAGCATATATATAATTCACATTCCTATTTCATATGTCATGTACAGCTGAAATGTTCCTTAAAAGAATAAAGATTTCCCTTTAGGTGTAGTAGTTTCAGAAAAAAACAAAAACAAAAAGTTGGCATCTCCAGGAATTACAGGATGTTATTCCTTAGTCTTTTGCCTTGAATGAGGAAATACAAACAGGCCACACTATAACTTTATACTACATTCCAGTTTATGTGGATTACTTGCCAGGGGGAAGACGTCCAATGAGCTGATACCTGAGGATTCTACCCACCAACCACTAGGGGTCAATGGGCCCCAGCTGTCCAAAGGCACTAGACATGAAAATGGCTTTTTTAGGACAGACAGCAGAGACTCAGGTTCCTGCACACCCCTCCCCCCCCCAACTAATGCAGTCTCCTGGGGTGGCTAGTGCCCTTCCCCTTCTGTGTTCTATCTCAGTTTCTCTTTACGTGGCCCACTCTGTTACCAAAAAAAAAAAAAAAAAAAAAAAAAAAATCTGAGCGGCCCCTTTGTCTGCAGTTCCCTTCTCTCAAGACATTCATGACTCGAAGAGAGGATAAGAGAGGGAGCTCTGAAAAGAATTTTTTTAGTCAAGCTTCTTTGCCTGAGTTTTTTTTTAAAGCTCTTAAAGTACAGAAATAGTATTCCTTTTGGGCCACCTAGCAAGGCCCTCTAAAGTCGCTGACAAAGATTCCCTAATGCTTTACCGCTGACTCTGGAAAGACCTGGGAACCCTTGCTTTGGAGGCTGACTGACGCTTATAGCAAAGGCCTCTGGGAGACAAAGCCTTAAAGAAACATATTGGGAGATGTCCCGGTCCCATCTTTACCTTCCAATGGAGACTTAAGTTTTTGTCCATCTTTAGATTTTGGATGGGATTTGGGATGGGGGAGAAAGCACAGATTTTAGATTGAAAACGGACCTTAAAAGTCATTTAGCATAACTCTTTCAATTCAGATGGCAAAATGAGATGGCGGAGCCAGGAAATCAATCCCACTGGATCATACCTCCTGTCACTCCAAATCGGAGGAAGAAACCAGGGACTCGTCAGGAGTAACCAGAGCAACAATGGTGCAAGCTTAGGGTAAGAACAGGACTTCCATTTCCCATAAAGTGTAGGGAAGCAGGCCTACAACAATATCATCTATCATCTCCTTTCCATAATGCCAAAGTGTCCCAGTGCATTCAGGGGGTGGGGAGAGATGGAATTCATTGGTTTTTGCATAGAAGAATAGAGGGTAAAACAACAGAGTTTAAGACACGGGGTGCACATCCAGTGGGGGTAGGGAGCAGAGATTTGGCCAAATGGTTTCTTTTTTGGGGGGTGGGAAATTAGAGTAAGTAGTGGCAGAGGGCTCAGGAGTTAAATACATGACAATTTCTTCATAAAGAAAATCACAACCACATAATATAAAGTAAGGCAAATGGGAAACATCTGTCTGGCTTTGGTTGATTTTGTGGGGCTTCATAGGGAGCTGCCCCCCACATTTCTCTTTAGCCTACGAACACAGCAGGTGACAGATTCTGAAAGGCTCTTGACCAATGATGAGATAGGTGCAAGAGACTCCAATCCCAGAGTCGGAGGCCAGGAGAACTCGGTCAGAAATCCGAGCTAGAATCATCTGAACCCCCCAAAGAGCACAGAAGAACAAAGGTTAAGAAGTGCTGGTCTGGGCCAGGAGTGAGCTTTGGCATTCTTGGGGAACATGGGAAAAAGCAGGGATGTGGGATGCCGCAATTCACTCCTTAGTGGCTATTTGCCTCTATCTATCTGAGGGGAGGGGAGAGGAGCTAATGCTGTTGGAGGGCGGCCTCCCATTCCCCATTCCTCTGACACAAAGATAATCTCCTTGGCTTCCACGTCTCTACAGAGTACGGCTGTAGATAGAACTATAGATATAGATATATATATATTTATATATATATATATATAAAACATAGCTATTCCGTAGTTATATACAGGCATTAATAAAGTGCAATTGTTATTGGCTATTGTAAGGAAAGGGGAAAAAAATCTCATTTCCTGAGGAAGTGCTAACACAGCTTATCCTATGACAATGTCAAAGGCGTAGAATGCTTTATGTCACCCACTCCCCGCCTGCTGCTGGTTCCCACCAAAGCCAGTTCCTCTCCGGAGCCCTGGCTTCAAGGGAGTGCAGGGACCCCCTCGGTTTCACAGGAAGCCAGACCAAGGCACTTATCAGATGGAGTTTTCCTGCCCTCGGCATGGATGGGCAGCGTCCTGGCCCTCACCACGAGCTGAGCCTGAGGTTACTTGGGGGTGCTCAGGGAGCAGTCCTCAGGGATCTTCTCCTCTGAACAGCTTCTCCCCGACAGCCGATCCAGATCGCTCAGTTCTTCAAAACGTTCGGCCACGCACTGGGCGGTCAGCCGTGCTTCTGGATCGTGGTCCCAGCACTCGGCCAAAGTCTCACAAACCATCTGTATACCCTGGAGGGGGAAAGGTCAAGAGAGATCGGGGAGTCAGGCAGAAGCATAGAGAAAACCCAGAAAAACTCAACCATGAGGGAAGAGTCTGGGGGTAGCCTGAGAAGTCTCCCAGTGTGAGGACCCTGGCTTACAATCCCCCAGGGAGAATCCAGGTTCAAACCCAGATACCCTCACTCCAAAGCACAATCTCAATTTACTGTCTCAGAATCTGAGTTGCCTACGCCTTGAAGGCAATTAATTGGGTGACCAAGGTTCCTTTGGATCCTCTATCCATTCACGACACTATCTTAGCTCACCTTCTAGAGAGTGCTCCTGACACCCCAGAAGTCTCACTTCCAGAAATCCAACCTGACTCCCCTAAATTTTGACATCACTGAGTATTCCCCTAGCCAGCCAGTAGAAACAGTCTGTTTCCCATGAACATGGGGGCAATAAGCCTCGCAAATGACCCCACTTTGTGGCTGCTCCCAGTTCTACAGTTAAATCATAACCAGAGCTATAAGAGCCTGGATTTTCAGTGACTGCTCCCACAACTCCATTTCTAGAAAACCTCAAAGTCTCCTTCCCCCACCTCATGATTTCATGAAGCTGAATTAATTGCATCATTTACCTAATTGGTGGTATTGACGGATAGTGCTGTTAATAGTGGAATGCTATTGTTTGTACACAAGCAACATTTATTTTGTTCTGCCGCTGTAATTACAGGCAGTAAATTAAATTAAATATTAAGCATTAACTTGAAATCAATAGTGCGACAAATCTCATTAAGAGGAAAAATGTATTATGCAAATTCATTCCAGAATTTTATCACCATGAATAATGGCTTCATTAAGCCAAACCCACTGCAGGGGAGGGGAAGGAAGATATAGCAGAGAGAGAACCCTGGCTAGCTCAGGCCATACTTGAAAGGGGGCTGCGTTCCTTGGGGGGGAAAGGTTATCGTGGCCTCAACCACCAGGGAAAGGATTCAGACCAAGACTGAGCCTGCAGCGCCTTTGGGCTGGCCTGGGCTTTATCAGAGGGACTGGATTTCAGCCCTGGCACAGACTGAGTTCTTCCTGTGCCATCTATCTTCCTGAGTTATATTGATTGTTTTCATTTCTTATCCAAACATGCCCTGCCCTGAGAGAAACCTTAGTATCTTGGTAAAAACTTCTGATGGCTGCCAGAAAAGTTTAGCTTCATCTTATAGGTTAGCCAAAGATATTCACTGCATGTGCAGTAGCCTTACATTGAGGGTCCTTCTCTGTGGACATCACAAAAGTCAACTCTGTCTCTCTCTCTGTCTCTGTGTCTGTCTCTCTGTGTCTGTCGTCCGTCTCTCTCTCTCTCTCTCTCTCTCTCACACACACACACACACACACACACACACATACACCCCTTGATAATATCTCCCATGTTAGCTTATCAGTGATATCTTGCATGACTACTCATCTCCTTCTGGGTTCTTTATCCCCTTATCATTTCATTAGCTCATGGAATAGTGTGATGACATGGAGAAAAGGCTAAATTCAAGGTCAAAGAAGGGGAGTTTGAATCAGCTTTGCCATATCCCTGTGTGATCTCATCTCTCTCAGCCTCAGTTTCTTTTTCTGTAAAATGTGCATGTGTGTGTGTGTGTGTGTGTGTGTGTGTGTGTGTGTGTTCACAGCTCATCCTCACTGCTATGAGGGGCCTCTTCCATTCCCCTAGATGTTTGGGTGCTTCCCTCTGAGACTTCCCTCCAATGTACCAAAGGCTTATTTTGTATAGATGTGGCTGTTGACATGTCTTCCCGATGACAACGTGATCTATGAGGGATCAACGAGTCCCTTGAGAACTGGGGTTGCTTTTTACCTGGCTTTTTCTCCTCCCCAACTTAACTTGGTGCCTGGCACACAGTAGGCACAAATACTGTTTAATTAAATCTCTGCTCCTTTGATAAGTGCTTTGGAAACTTCAGGGAAGAACACTCTCCAGTGAAGACGCCACAGGATTTCCTGAACAGGAATTTCTCTGATCCACCCACGTCCAATTCCCTTTTCTTCATTGTTTCCCTTTGCTCCTAACTACTCTCTTCTCATGCCTTCTCTTGTATAATCAAATATTTCTCTCTTTATTTTGTATCCACAATCCTTCCTCTCATCCTACACCCATCACCTTCTCCCTCTCTCTCTGTCCTTCTCCTCCCTCCCTCCCTCTCTCTCTCTCTCTTTCTCTCTCTCTCTCTCTCTCTCTCTCTCACACACACACACACACACACACAGACATTTGCATCTAAAGTCATATCTCAGCCTAAGTAACATATAAAAACCAAAACTTTTCCCAGCTGTAAAGAGTTTTTCTGTTCAAGGACTGAAAATGAGGGGGAAATTAAATATAAAAACTATATGTAATACACTCTGACAGTGGGGCAGCTGAAGTGGGACACAACAGCTTGGAAAAAATGACATATCCTCCTAAATCCTTCTATACTGAATGCCCCATTTAGAAAGCACCTGCTGGTCTGGGACTGACATTTATAGGAATAGGATCTTCTCTTAAAAACAACCAGGCCATCAAGCACAGAGTCCTGGGAAAACAGCTCTAAATCCACTTCCTCTTCCACCAACCCCAGAGCCAATTCCTGCCGGGCTTGGCCAATACTCACTCGGTGGCTGAGCCACGTGTTGGGGATCTCAGGCCGACCCCGGTCTCTCAGCACGTTGTCCTTCATGCTCTCGACGCAGGGATGCTCTCTCACTTTGGAACCAAATGGCGGCTCATATTCCTTGACCTCTGCCGAGAGAATACACAAGGACAGAATCACTGAGAAGGGCAGCAGTGTTGGGATGGACTGAATGAATAAATGCCCAGCATCGAGTAGTAGGAAGGGGCTGGCTGTGCATGTGCAACGCCCCATGGACCATGGGAAAGCACAGATAAGATAGTGAAATAAATTGGAGACAGTTCCTGTGTCACAATCCACAGTGGAAAGAGCCCTGGTTCTTGAGTCAGGGGCAGGGATTCAAATTTCGCCTCTGAGCTTCCCTCCTTTGCAGTTCTGGCTAAATCATGTCACTTGCCTGGATTGTCACTGTTCCCTTCAACTATAAAAGTTTCATCTATACAATGAGAGGGCTCAATTGTTAGCAACCCCCTCATTTTATGGATGAAGAGAAGTGATCATCCAAGGTTATAGAGGAAAGACAGTAATCTTCCGGCTATAAAATGAGGTTATTGTTCTATATGCTTTTTACAATCCTTCCTAGTCCTGTATCATGCATAAGAGAGCTGGGGCAGGAACAAGCAATTTCACTGGTGTAGGGTCCTCTCGGAAGTACACAGTAAGCATAAGCCTCCCTCCCCTCCCAGTAAATGCCTAAGAAATTCATACATTTATCTACCAATCTCAGATAGCTCTGTCTTATCAAGGACAGTCCCCATTTTCTTTATCATTTAGACTGTTATTGGCTGCCTGGAGCAGGGATCAGCAAACTCCAGCCCACCACCTGTTTGGGGTATGGCCCCACCACTAAAAATAGCCATTCATTTTCTGACAGAGATGGTGGAATCTGGGTGCAGACTGAGACATGTATTTTTGGGAATTCTGCTTGACCATGAATCTTTTATGAAGGGCTGGGGCTTCTTCCCTCCCCCAATTAGAGACAGGGAGCTGTAGGTAGATAGATAAAAGCTTATTAATTGAATGTGTGTGTGTGTATGTATATGTGCACATCTTATTAATTGAATGTGTGTGTGTGTATGTATATGTGCACATGCGTAGGAATATGTGTGCATATACATATGTGTATATGTATGTGTATAAATATACATACATATATACCATATGTATGTGTGTGAGGGAGGAGGATCAGAGACATACAGAGACAGAGAGTGAGAGCACCAGTCACTGGGCCAGCGAGCACAACCCCAACAGTTTGGCCGCTGGCCAAAACTGGTAATGGGATGCCAATTGGCAGGAATTAATTTTTTGTAATATAATAATGATTAAAAAACCCTGTTCTCTTTCAGAATACTTCTGGGGCTGGGTAGTGACTCTAGGCCTAGATCTCTGTGCACTATGGGGCTCCCTAGTGGCCCCCCAGGCCTCCGGTAACTCCTCTGTAGGATGAGAGGGTTAGGGCAGATGTTCTCTAAAGTACCTTCAGCTCTTCTGTGCTGACTAGGCTTCCTCCTAATTAACTTATGTCAACTCTGAGAAATAATCATTGTTTACTCCTAAACAATGTCCCTTCTCCCAAGACCTTTTTGTTACTAAAAGCCACAGTCAGCATCCAACTGGTTCCTAAATGTTGCCCCTTTTGTTCTTTGAGGGAGGAGGGAGGATGTTTGTCACCCCGAGTATAGGTGAATCAAGTTTTTAAAGTGACAACCTTATTTATCAGTGCATGGACAGCCAGATTTGTGGTGATAATGCATAACCATTAACTCTCCGAATTCCTGCTCAGAACAGTGCCCGGTCTTGAGCCTGACTTTTTGTGATGAGAAGCCCATATATCAAGCACCAAAGCTGGAGCCAGAAGGATCCCTCACTACCAGAAGGATCACGGGGTCACAGAACAGGAGCTGGATACATGTAGTCACGGACCTTCATTTTATAGAGGAAGAAACTCACTATTTATTTGGATGACTCATTTCCTGTCCCCTTGTTCTGACTCTCAAATCAAGCACTCTCTCCTTCCTTTCACTAAGAAGTATGATCGGGTGTCAGCTGCCTACTGTTCGGGACCAATGGCTTTAGAGTGCATCTTGGCTAGATTTGGATCTGGATTCAACTCTTGCCTTTCTGAGCTAAAATACCAATTACGTCCCTGCTCTGGGTCATGGTTTCTTGGTGACATGAAGAGGTTAGACAACCTCAAAAAATGGTCTGGGATTAAACATTCACAGTTGATCTTCATTACAATGTTGCTGTTACTCTATACAATGTTCTCCTGGTTCTGCTTATTTCACTTTGCATCAGTTCATCTCAGTCTTTCCAGGTTTTTCTGAAATCATCCTGCCTGTCATTTCCTATAGCACAATAATATTCCATCACAATCATATATCACAGCTTACTGAGCCCGTTCCCAATCGATGGGCGCCCACCTGATTTCCAGATATCACCCACCATATTTTTATGGAGCTGCTATAAATATTTTTTTGGGGGTACAAATCAGTCCTTTTCCCTTTTTTTACAAATCTATTATTGGACCGTCTACACCCTAGAGGCTATACAGCCTCACCAAGATGATGTAATAGCCAACCTTCCTCCTTCCTTAAATCATGCCCTGCCAAGTCAGCAGGGATTTTTAATCAAAACCAGTTCCTGTTTTTGCCTTGGCTCCAGAGACCGCTCACCAGCCGCCCTAACTCTCCCTCCTCCTCTATTTGAGAAGTCACAGCAGCCCCTTGTGAAGAAACTTAATTTCTTGACTGTTGGAGCACAAGTTTTCCTCCCTTTGGGTTCGGGGCCCCAACTCACTGAGAGAGTCACAGGCAAACTCCAGCACCGATGCCAGTGCTCTTAATTTCTGGCCATGAGAGAAATTTAGCTTTCCTCACTCGCTCCATCTACTTCACTCCGAAGGCAGGTCTTTGGGGGAGAAATAATATTCCTCAGGAATTCCAGCATCTGGCACACAGCTGTGCTGTTGACGAAGTGAATGGGGAAGTTTTCCCCAAGCAGTGCCCCTGAGTTTCTCAATTTGCATTCCAAATGAGGCTCCCCAGGAAAACCAAGGGCAACTCAGGCTAGCCTCGCCTCTGTTTTCCTCCTCTCTATTGCTGATTTTATTGGGGGGTCTGCTTGTTCTTGTAGCAACCAGAGGATGACCTCAATGGCCCTCCATGGGGCCATTTCTGCTGTTCTCAAGCTTCAGTTCTTGCTTGCTTTGCTCCCCTGCCAGCCCCACAGGAGACAAAGCATTCGGGTTTGGGAAGCATTTGTTTTATGACCAGCACTGACTGAAGACGTGAAAAAACGTGGCTTGTTCTGCCAAGGGCTGCTCCAAAAGGGTCTGTGTTGTTACCATTTACTCCTGTTGCCTCTCCTAACCCCAACTTAGAAACTAGAAACCCCACCTAGTGGAATAATCAATGATCTTTTCCAAAGGGAACTCATCCTTTAATGGATAACAGCCTAATTTCCACCTTCCCTTTTAAAAACAAAACAAAGAGTTAACTCTAAATCCCACCTCTCATCATTTCCCCTTTCTCTTCACTTCCAACTAAGGCCTGAAAATGCAATGCGACTTTGGAGCAATTAGGATGTGATTTAAAACTTTAATGCTCTGATGAAGTGAGAATACTCTACTACCACAAATTCAGATGAATGACTTTGGTGGGGATCAGGAATTATAGTTGTTCCAGGAACTCTCAGACAATCGTTAGGGATTTTTAGGTGTACTCCAGACACCCTAGAATAGATGGTTTTTAACTTTGTCTTTTGAGTGATGTAGATGAGTGAAGCAAGGAGAGTTTAATTTCTCTCATACCTCCTAAGAGAAGTTAAGTATTGGAGATGGTAGTGGCCCATCAATTTGAATGGGGAAAATGTTGATTTCAAATTGTTATTTTTACTTCCTTTATTATGTGAATTTAAGAACATTATTCTGAGAAGGGGGCTATATGTTTTGGTTTTTTTTTTTTTTTTTTTTTTTTACCAGAATCTCAAAGGACTCTAAACAAAAAGTTTAAGAACCCTACCCTGGATATTTAATATAATTGTTTGGGGTAATTTACTGAAAATTGAAACAGTATATATATACCAAGAAAGTGAGTCATACCAAAGAAAGGGTAACAAGGGGTAATAACTGGGATTCAAATCTATCTCTCTTTAATAGGCCTTGGTATTTATCCTCTTTGTGTCCTTTTTGCATATGGTTATCATCATGCTGTATCACTGGATTATAAAGTTCTGGAGGGTAAATTGTTTTTGCCTTTCTTTGAATTGTAGTGCTTAAGAATAGGCCTGGAGAGACTTACACGAACTGATGCTGAGTGAAATGAGCAGGACCAGGAGATCATTATATACTTCAACAACAATACTAGATGATGACTATTCCTGATGGATCAGGCCATCCTCAGCAACAAGATCAACCAAATCATTTCTAATGGAGCAGTAATGAACTGAACTAACTATACCCAGAAAAAGAACTCTGGGAGATGACTAAAAACCATTACATTGAATTCCCAGTCCCTATATTTATGCACACCTGCATCTTTGATTTCCTTCACAAGCTAATTGTACAATAATTCAGAGTCTGATTCTTTTTGTACTGACGATTTTCCCCTAACCAAATTGGAACAAGAGGTTTGGCAATTGTTAATGCTGTAAAGTTACCCATGTATATATCCTGTAAATTAAAGGCTATTAAATAAAAAAAAAAAAAAAAAAAAAAAAAAAAAAAGAACAGTGCCTGATGCAATAAGAAGTTGTTGTAGATTATGTGATGATTAACTGTGATGGACTTGGCTCTTTTCAACAATGAGATGATTTAACTCCAATGGAGAGAGCCATCTCCATCCCCAGAGAGAGAGAGAACTATGAGGACTGAATGTGGATTACCACATAATCATTTTCACTTTTTTTTGTTGCTGTTGTCATTTGCTTGCTTGTTTCTTTTTCTTCCTCATTTTTTCCCTTTTGATCTGATTTTTCTTGTGCAGCATGGTAAATGCAGAAATATGTTAGGAGAATTGCACATGCTTAAAGTCTATTGAATTACTTACTCTCTAGGGGAGGGAGAAAAGAGAGTGGGAGGGAGAAAAATGTGCAAAACAAAGTTTTGCAAGCTTGAATGTTGAAAACTATCCTTGCATGTATTTTGAAAAATAAATAGCTATTATTATAAAAAATATAAAAAGTTTGTTGTTTTATGCAAAGGGAAATGGTGATCCCCGAGAGTAAAAAGGTATTTATCTCTAAATATTGAACTAGGTACACTGTCTTGAGTTTTCAAGGGGAATAAGATTTAAGGGCTCATTCACTCAAAATTATGGTGTCAAAAGCAAATCAGAGGGAAGTCTTGAACTCAGGTTTCCCTGAATCTAAGGCCAGCTCTCAATCTACAGATTCTCTCTTTATGTTGAGGAAGAGGAAGCCTGGTATTATGTAAACTTCCTTTAGAGAATGATCAAATGAATTTACATATGTGAAACAGTTTGCAAACCTTTAAGCACTATAAAATGCTGGTTGTTATTATTATTATTATTTATTAGTATTATCATTATCTCAAAGTCCAAAGAAGGGAAAGGCATTAGGATACCAAAACAGAAAAGAAGGGCATTGGACCAAACCAGCATTAGTTTCCAGAGAATATCAAAAGGGGTTGGGAGGGAAGAAACAGGAAGGTGGGATTGGGATCAAACCAAAGAAAGGCTGGAGTCGCCTTTTTCCTGTTCCTAAAGAGTTTTCTGGTCTGATTCTGAAGGTTATAAAGGGTTCACGCACTCTTCCTTCCTTGGGAAACTGTGTTTATATCTCCTCTGAGTTCAGGTCTTTGTGAAGGGAGGGGCAGGGAGCTTGGCTCTCCCCCACCAGCCCAATTCTGCCAGGCTCAGCAAAGAGCAACAGGAAAAGTTTGGGGTGATGGATAACAATGAGAGATTCCAGGGCCGGAAGCCCACATCCAGCCCTTACTAAGAGGTTTGTTCTAGTAAGGCACGAGAGATATGGCTAACAGTTGCCTGCTACTTATCAAATACTGATTTGGAGAGATTAAGTTCTCTTCTGTCAATGACCTCAGTAATCTCTGAAAAGAGTCTCCATTTTGGAGAAGGTTCCATTTTGAAATGATTAGACGTTTGAGTCAAAATCTTTTGAGATTCAAACTGTTTTGCTGAAACAAGATAATTGAGTCTAAAATCCGGGGCCCTTTCTTGCCTCTGACACACAGTGGACTTAACTTCTCAGGAATCCCAAGTGATTCTCTCTGTCTCTAAGCTACAAAGCAAGGGCATTGGTGGAAAGAATTCCCTTATTAAAATTTCTAACACCAAAGAAATCACTCCTCTGGTCCATTCCCCTCTACCCCCCACCAGCTCCGAATAAAAACAAAAGCAACAATCAAAAACTGGTCAAATAAGTTTCATCTGCAAAGTAACATCAAGTTACTTTGAGAACTTTGGAAAAGATAGGAATCCCTTGTAAGCTTCAATAATCCTAGAAAACTGTCTAAGTAGTCATTTAATACAACTTATATATATATACACCTCTCAAAATAATACCCACTTTAATGGTATCTGAAAATTAGAAGCAACCTTAGAGGCCATCTAGTACAGCTGACACAGAAAACCAAGTTCCCCTCTATGCCACAAGTCCCTACTTGTGGGACGTGTGGGGGGAGCATATCCCACAAATAATAAGTCTCTGCCTGAAGACTTCAAAAGAAAGAGAACTCACTTCTTTCCAATGGAACTCACTTTCTTTCACATCACGTCTAATTTTGCCTTGGTACAGCTTCCTCCATTTGAATGTAGAAGATGTAAATGGGTTTATAAACTTATCAAAGAAATCCCAAATCATTTTATCATGCTTTCTAAATTCCAAGGACATCTATTTCTTTTCTTATTAAGAATTTATTAGGGGCATCTAGGTGGTGCAATGGATAGAGCACCAGCCCTCAAGTCAGGAGGAACTGAGTTCAAATTAAGTGTCTCAGACACTTAATACTTCCTGGCTGTGTGACTCTGGGCAAGTCACTTAACCCCAATTGCCTCAGAATAAAAAAAAGAAAAGAATTTATTGAAATTCTCACAGTTTTATGATTAGCACTATCGGGTCTCAGAGGGAAACCTCTGAGTTTAGATGGTGTCTTGAGAGCCAGGCAGGGTGTATAAATCAGAAAACATGAGAGATGGTAAAGATGTAAGGCATCACCTAATTCACTTCCCACACTCCTCCCATTTTTAAATGAGGAAAATGAGTGCTAGAGAGGTGGATTGATTTGGAAAGTCCCACACCTTGCTCATGGATGATGGACCAGAACTAAGACCCACCTCTCATCGAATGCCCAATCCATTTGAGTTTGTTATAGCACACTATTTCTAATGCCTGAGTGCTCTTAGGCAAGGCTCTTCACCTTTATGAGCTTTGTCTTCCTCATCTATAAAATGGGTAGGATGGATGACTCATTTGGGGCTTGTAAATTCTCTTCGAATCTAAATCAATGATCTCTTGATTTTCCATGCCTACAGTGATACGCTTAACATGATAGGACTTTGAAAAAAAACAAACTTTTTTTTTTTTAATGAATAGATGAACAAAGAAATAAATGACTTCAATTTTATAGGTAATTCTCTAAAAGTCAGAGGATCACAGATTTGGAACAGAAGAGATCTTGGGACTGCTTAATCTCACCCCCTTATTTTGTAGATGAGGACACTGAAGGTAAGAGAGGAAAAGGTGTTTGTCCAAAGCCTTAACTAGAAAAGGAGATTAAAGATTTGGTTTTGTAATCCAAAATCAAGAATTAATTTGTTAATTAATTGTGTGTATTTAAAAACACACACACACAAAAGAAACTCATCCTTCGGAAACAGGAATATTCATATGCAATATCCACCATCTTCTAGGAAACAAAGAACTTTCAATATAGATAGCTCTCCCTTCTCCAACCCAACCAGTTGTTCTCTAAGAGGTGCCATTTTAAATGCACGCTAGCCAATCACACATACCTCCTATCTCATTGCAGCGAGACGTCATTTCCCAGAGAACCAGGGCCATGGAATATACATCTGTTTGCTTGAAGGACTCCATATTTTCCAAGTTCATTCTGGATTCCAAAACCTCAGGAGCCATATATCTTGCTGTCCCAACCTGCAACCAAACAGAAAAACCAGTTGTAGTTTGGTTTTCAAAATAAGATAGTGTTCATGTCTATAGTTAAGACCTTAGGGATTTTTTTTAAAAGGTCTTAAAATTTCTTTTCTACCAACATCTTCTTAGTTCAATCTGTACAGATAAAATGGATTCAACCAGAGAGATCACAATGGGCCCAAGAGTGGAGATGCTACCCTGATGGAATGGTACATGGTGAGGTGATAGTGGCACTTTGAAGAGTTATTTCCTTGTATCTCAGTGTGGGAACATGGATCAGCCAACGCCACAAATTTCATCCTAATAAATATAGCCTCTGGCACATTAGAAAAAGAAGGATGGAAAAAAAAAGGGAAAAAAGAAAAGAAAATGTGCTGAGAACAATGATGGGTTCCATAGGAGTGAGAGGATTGGTCAGAAAGAAACAGAAGTAGGCCTGGGAAGATAGGAATATAAGATTATAAGGGAAGCACTAGGTTCCATGAGAGAGTGCTTGGGTTTCTGGCCAACCCCTGAGACCAAGACAATGACGGGTGGCTGGACATTTATGTGCTTAATTAATAAAGCTGTTATGCATTAATAAAGTATTTAACATGATCACAGTACACATTTGCATACATGTAAAGAGCTTTCAGGTCAGAGATAGGTGATTTCATCTGTATAGGGAACTAGAAGGTATGGAAACTCCCTTTTCCCAATCAGTCTGCCACCTTCTCTACAATGTCTACTTCCAGAGAGTTACCCAGAGAAGTGCCTCGCCAGCCTGTGTCAGAGGCAAGACATGAACCCTGCTTCCAAGGTCAGCTTTGTATCCATTATGGCGCACTGCATCTCATGCTGACTCTAATTTTAAATATCTACTATCTTTCAATAAATAATTTTGAGTTTCTGTTTCCTCATTTTGAAAACAAACAAACAAACACAATGGCCATAGTAATTATTCTGCAGGTTGTAGACGAATGATACAAAGCAGTTTGCAAACCTTTCAAAAGGGGGTTCCAGAAATATCAGCTATTATTTATGATCCAGTTCTTGGCCCCATGCCTTCCACTGAATAAGCCCTTGTTTACTGAATCAAACTGGGTACAGGGTCCCGCCTCCCCAGAAGGCTACAAAAATAGTCTGAGTTTAAGCAACACATAGCAATACGGTATTGGACAACTGACAAAAATAATGTGCTCTTACGTGAAGACCATTTTTTTTTAAGATTGCCAAGCTAACACAGCAAACAAGGAAGTGCCAAACCTCAGGGTCTGCTTATCTCTCCCTTCAATATATGTCAGAGCATTATTCATCCACCTCCTAACAGGCAACAGAAAAAATACGACTGTCATTCTGTCATGTGGGAAGCTTATAACTTTGTTTCTGTAGTATGAAGACGCTTTCATCCCTGACCACATCGTGCTGGAAACTGTAAAAGCGAGAAGATACCATATGACAAAGAGTTTCTTGGTTTGGAACTGGTTTTCTAAAGGTACAGAAAAAGACAACACTCCTCCCTCCTTTCTATAGCCATCCCCTAAAAAAGAAAAAAAATAATTTGCTACTGTCAAGTGCTGTGGTGGGAAGGACTTTAGACTGGAAAGTCAAAAGATCTAAGTTCAAGGACATTTCTTAGTTTGTTAGTGTGACTATTTCTTAGTTTGTTGTATGACTATGGACTATGAACCCTTTGGGCCTTTGGGCCCTCGGCCTATTTCCTAATAGGTTAAACGATGGAATTGGGATGGATGGATGGATACTTTTCAGCTCTCAAATATGGGATGGAAAAAGCAGAAAAGCACTTACTTTATGCCAAGAGTCAAGCACTAAGAATTCAAATGGGAGAGTTTGACCAGCCATGAAGTTTAAATTTCCTTATGTTGCAGCAGCAAGGCTGAAGAACCAGTGGTCCACTGAGTCAGTGAGAAGTGGAAATACTGGGGCAATCTAAGTGGAAAGGGTTCTTGCTGGGGCCATTGGGAGCAAAAAACACCTTGGGTCCCTGATACCCAGGAATATGTGCAAGTGACCATGAAGACTCAGTTTTCTTGCAAAACTTACTTCAAAGGTTCTTGGGTTTATTGGTTTATTTTAAAAGCACCAAGGACAACAGCAACTAAACATGAATGATTTCAGGCTGAGCTGTCTGCTGCCATGAAATATGCATGAAGGCAATATTATAAGCAGTCATTGAGCAGAGCAGAGCTTTGACCCGGAAATACAGCTAGATGTGGACTTCCTAGAGATCTAAGTATGAATCTCTCCTTTGATTCTTCCTAATTTTGAATCAAGGCAAAGCACTTTATTTCTTTGAGGCGAATTCTTGCTCCATGCTGAGAAGATACTTCCTCCCATCTTTGTCTTTTAGAGTCCTTCAAGGTTCCAACAAAGTTCAACTCAAGCACTGCCTTCTAAATAACGTCCCTCTTGGGGCATCCTAAGTGCTAATGTTGTCTGCTGGGTTCATCTTTCATTTTCTTTTTCTTTTTTTTTTTCATCCTTTGTTTTCAGGGATGACTAATGACAACAGGAGGGTGATGGCTTGATTTGCTCATGAATTGGATGTAATCATCAGCCTCATTCTCTCCTCCAAGTCACAACAGTCCAGAGACAAAAGTCAAGATGGCGGCCATGGCCCAGCCAACTAATGTTTTCCTTTCCAAAATGCCCAAACTGTTCTATGTTGTATATGTGTGTTTGCATTCCCATTCTCTCTCTCGGGCAGTAAGGTCCTTGAAGGAAGGGACTTTTCACTTTTGTCTTTATAGTTTCAGTACCTGACACAGAGCCTGGCACAACACTGGCACTTATAAATAGTACCTAACAACGCCTGGCACAACATTGGCACTTATAAATGCTCTCTAATTGAATGATAATGGGAACATCAGAAAGGTGGCAATAAAGTTAATCCTTAAGTTCCCCATTTGTGAAATGGGAATAAATCTTGTACGGGGTTGTTGCAAGGAAAGGGTTTCATTAACTTTAAATTGGTACAGATATATAAGACAATTACTCATTAGAAAGTAGTTTGAGGAAACTGATCACCATCACTGAATGTCACAGCTGGAAGGGACTTTAATTATCTCATGCAGTACAAGATGATATCCTAGACCCCCGAAGGAGGAAATGCAATTTCCCAATTAGCAAAAACCTGACTTTCTAAAGTAAAATGTTGTTGGTCCTTGAGACAAGCAGATCTAACTAGGAGATGTGTTCATTGAAACATAAATAGCGCCATCCTTAGTGAGAATCATTGCTTTTCTAGCCTAAATATTCTGATATCAAGAGAAGTGAAGAATAGCATTGCAGTTCACTGGTCAGGTGATATCCAGTATATGGCCTGGGTCCAGTCCCGTGCATTTAACTAACAAGGAGTTCTACAACGATGCTGGTTTCAGCTTCTGAGTATTTTTAAACCGTCCAGAAAAATCAAGGGCTCTAGCAGATCCATCCTGGCAGGGCTTGGGTATACAAATGAATCATTTAATTAAGTCCCACTTAGGTATTAAGTGCTTTAGGTTATTCTAATTCAAACCCAGGTATTATAGGTTTGGAAACTGAGGCCCATAAAAGGCATACCCATAGCACATCTTGTCCAAAGTCAAACAAGGAGCATGTGAGAAAGACAGGATTTGAACCCAGGCTCTCCAGCTTAAATCCAGCAGGCTTTCCCAACATTATAGATTTAGAATTGGAAGGAATCATATCCCCAATTTTTAGATGAAGAAACAAGTCCAGATAGCAATAAGACTTGAAGAAGGCCAGTTCTATCACCATTTTTTCCATGTTGCCTCTTCACACACAGTAAGTGCTTAATGTCTGTTGAGTATCTGATTTCTCATCTCCTAATTTTTCCTACTTTGTAAATGTTTTAAAAAATACGACACCTCTCTGTTCTTTAATAATATCATCTTTTCCTTCTAGATCCCCTCATTTCTTTCAAAGCACAGGTAAGACATCCTATGAGCCTTTACTAATCTTCCCAAATGTTAGTTTTCTTTCTCCTTCCTGAAACAATTTTTTATATCTTGTATCCCAATAGAATACAGGCTCCCTGAGGGCAGGCAATTGTCTGACTCTTGTATTGGTATTCCCAGGGCCCAGAACCATACTTGGTATATACCAGGTGTTTATCAATTGTGCCACATGCTAATAGTTGCCACAGTTGAGGCATCTAGGTAGGATACAGGTAGAATCAGGAAGACCTTAGATCAGTCTAGCTTCAGACCCTTACTAGCCTATTCACCTTAGCTTTCTTGACTGGAAAATGCATCTAGCTCCCACGTTTGTTGTGAGGATCAAGTGAAGTAATATTTGTAAAGTGCTTAGTACAGTGCCTAGCACATAGTAGGCATTTTGTAAATGCTAATTTTCCGCCTTTTTCCTGCTTGGCAGTCAAGAATACAAATATTAAATCTTAAGACTGTGCCTTCAAGGAATTTATATCCTAACAGGGAGAAGACTATACATATAGTGGAGTGATAGCCTTGGAAGAAACAGCTCCCTCACCCAGGACCAGAGTTTCCTTTCAGCCTCTGGACTGTTGCCCTTTGGAAATCCTTTAATTTTATGCCTCAGCTGGGTTAATACATAACATCCCAGCAAAAGGTTTCTAAGGTACAAAGACCCATGTTTGGTACTGTGGGATATATGAATTTCTTGTAGTGCTAACAAGCTTCTTTCTAAGACTATAGGAAAAAAACACACAAATATAATGCTGGTTTGTGCATGTAATGGTTCCAAGTTTGCCCATCATTTCCTATGTATTACCTCTTTGATTTCGATCACTTGTCCTGTAAGGTAAAAGGCAATTTTCCATTTTACAGATGAGGTTAATACTGAGGCTAAGAGAAATTAAGCAATTTGTCTATTGTTCGTTACATAGCAAGAAGGAGTATGGCAGGGTTGCACAGAATCACTGTCCACGCCAACCATCCTTTCCCCATAAGGAATCACCCCCTGACTTAACCAATAAGACAAGATCCAGCCTCTGTCGGAAGACCTCCAAGGAGGGGGAACTCACCACTTTTCAAGGTAGCTGATCTCTACTCGGGCGATTCTAATTATTACAGTTTTAAAACTTGGATTGTCTAGTAAAAATCATTACTTCAGTTACTGTTTTCATTCCCTAACATTTGAGACTGTGTCTGTGGTGATAAGAGATCCCATGTTCTAAGTACTTAGGCACCAGAGTGGAGATCTGAACCCAAGTCTCCAGACTAAATTCTGCACAACTCGCATCATACCACACTCATGCCTCTTTGCCCTCCCACTGTCCACAAAATGTTCTGTGGCTCTGTAACAGCTTGTCCCACCGAATCACCCTGACTTGGGCAGCCTAGAGGGCTAGGACTTTACATGATCGTTGTGCCTATCAATACAGGGCTATCAGGTGATGGAAGACCCTCCCTCAGAACTGAACGTGGAAACGTTATTATCTGTAAACACCCTTTCTCATACCTCCCATACCTCAGACATGGACTTGGGCTCAAACTCACCTGCCCGCTGTTGGCCAAGTCATCCACAGAGAGGGTCGGGTCCAATCTCAGGGACAGCCCAAAGTCACAGAGGCAGCAGGTCAGGTCGTTTTTCACTAGGATGTTGGAGCTCTTCAGGTCTCTGTGAACGATGGCTGTTTTTGGTCTCCCGCAGGGAGTGTGGTCGCTATGGAGATGGGCGATGCCCCTGGACAGGGAGCTGCCCAGCTTCCACAGGTCCTCCCAGCTGATGACGTGCCTGGTGAGGTACTCCTGCAGGTTGCCCCTGGCATGGAAGGCGGTGATGAGCCAATACTGCTTTCCCAAGTCCATCTTCCGCTCCTCCGCCGTCAGGAACTGAAGGATGTTCTCATGCTTGAGGTTGATGTCCGAGAAGATCTCCTTTTCAGTCTTCCAGGAGGCATATTCCTCATAGGGAAAGATCTTGACCGCCACCGTCTCGAACTGCTCGGAAGTGTTCTGTTTCAGCTTGGCCTTGTAGACCTCAGCAAAGCGCCCCTTGCCCACCAGGGTGTCCAGCTCGATGGGCAGCAGCTCTGTGTTGTGATTGAGGTTGTTGGCGCAGGTGGAGCTTATGTCCGAGCGGTCGTCATCCATCATCATGGCACAGCGGTCGCTGCACTCTACCAGCTTCCGCGACTTGCTGCTCTCCCAGGTGGTACTCAGCTTTCTCCTGCGGTGTACCCGGTAGCAGTAGAAGATGACAATCACGGCGATAGCGATGCCCACGGGCGGAAGGAGGCTGATGATGGTCACTTTGGAGATGATGGCCAAAAGCTCGGAGTGGTCAAAAACTTCTGCTCAAGAAAAACGAGAGACAAGGGAGAGACGTCAGTCTCTTAGATCATCCAACTTATGATCAGAAATTCTTGTGCCCACCCAAGAAGTCTGCTGATCCCCCCAGATATCAGCAACCTCTTACTTTGCTTTAACACACACACACACACACACACACACACACACACACACATATGCATCAACTGTTTATAATTATAAACCCTTCTTGTCTCTCCCATTAGCATGTAACCTCCTTGCAAGTAGGGAATCTTTGTCCTGACTGCAATTAGCCAATAACTGGTAGACAGTAGGCACTTACTAAATATCTATTGATTGGGTGCTATCTTACAGTGTGTTGCAAACAAAGCTAGTTTTACCACAAAGAAGACTGGATTTGGAGAGTGCTGGGAGCTGCTTCTTCCAGCAAATACATGTATGTATATGTATATGTATATATAATATATATATTAAAATTTATACATATACACACATATGTCATGAGTAGATATATACACACATGTAAATGTGTTAGTGTCACATAAACGCTGACTAAATCCTAACAACCAAAGGGCCTTATTCCAAAGGTTTTGATTTAAATCGGGATGAGTTGTTAATTGCTTCCAAAGCAGAAGGAAATGACTAAGTTACAGCAAGAAGATGGTGGCCTCTGTGCTTCAAGGATTTAATGCATTGCCTGGTATACTCAATTTGTGTAACTGATTGGCTCCTTTTTTTAATCAACTTTTCATCTTGGAATGGACTTGAATGAGAAAACTCTAGACAAAGAGACAAATGAAGGAATGGATCGGTTTTCATATAGTTGGGGAAGCATTTGTATTCCCCTGGCTCCATTTGGCCTGGTTCTTCACAAATCCATCACTGTCTCAGATCCCATTCATTCATTCTCTTTTTATTACACAGTTGCCAGTCAGTCGCAGACTACTGGATAAGGAGGGGACCTTTGGTCATCGTACGACTATGTCATTATCCCATCCACATCACAACTTTCCCCATTGCAGTTCCAATATATTGCAGATTGGCATTAGGAACTTTTTTGGCTTTGGGGTTTTTGGTGAGGCAATTGAGATTGTGACTTCACAGGGTCATAGATTTTTAAGGTGAAAGGTCATTTAGGGCAAACTTTTTTTTTTTTTTTGGACAGATAAGTCTTAAAAAGAGTAACTGGCTTGTGCTCACAGTCACACATGCAATAAGTAGCAAGCCAGAACTAGAAATCAGAGCTCCTCTTTTTAGATCCAGTGGTCTTTTCCCTATATCTCCCTGCTATTCTGGTCCTCCATGAGGCTATTAAAAATGAAACAAGCAATACATATATCTGTTTTGTAATAATTTTAAAAATTGATAATTAAAATAAATAAATTTTAATTTTTTTAAAAATGAAAATATTTTATTTTCATATGTTCATTATTCATTAGAATAATGAATTCTACTCATGTCCAGAAATTGTGTGACCTGAGGTAAATCACCTAAATTCTCTTGTTTTCAGATGAGAGTAATTTCTCTTTCAATTCAAAATCTATGGTCTTATGAGCTCCATACCCTATGTAAAATATGTGGCATAATGCAAATTAATTGGAGGTGCTAAGTTCAAATCCTAACCATCTCTGCCCTTACTACTACTACTATTACTACTACTACTACCACCCATAATACTCTAGTACTGTAGTTTCCAGCTATGTAAGAGAGCTTCATAAGAAGGACTTTCAGGTCCAATCTAGTTCTATCCCTAATCTAAAACAATCAGAGCCAGACATCTACCCTGCAGACAGACCTGCCCATCCTCATTGCTCTCCTCTCCAGTCTACAGGAAGAGAAAACCCAAACACCAGTTGACCTGAAACCTTCAAAAGCACTTACAGAAGGAGGCTCAGAAATCCCCCCCTTGAGGTCAGCAAACCAGAGTTCCACTTTCCCCTCCAACTTCCTGAGCTTTCTTTCTTTTTTTTTTTTCTTTTTTTAACATCGGCATGCAAAATTTTGGGGGAAATTACTGAGTAACAACATCTGTCATTCTTGAAACTTCAAAAGGCCCTGTCCAAAAAATCATGTTAACAAAAGCAAAGCAGGCAAAAGGAAGCTTCCTGGGGATGGACAGCTTTATCTAAACAAGAGGTCCCTACGCCCTGTCAGACAACATTAACCCCTGGGCTGCTGCAGGCGCCATGATAAAAACAAGCAAGCATGTGCATCCCAGCAGGGAAGCAGCAAATGTTCATGGGAGGCAGAAGTTATCACTTCCATCCTCCTGTCCCCACAGGGAGGTTTTCAACCACATTGTCCCCCCTTCAGAACCAGCCTTTGTGTCTGCTAAAAGGCCAACCTAGGGCAACTAACACTAATCAGAGATCCATCAGAGAGTGACCAGGTAGAACCTCTCTACAGAAAAAGGTTCCACTTGGGACATAAGATTCCAATTTCTGTTCCATTTTTTAAGGTTCTTATCATATTATAGCCCTTACTCAAATCTAAGGACCCTCACTGAGGAAGTGAGGCTACACCATACTTATTTCTGAAATATTATTAAAAATATCATGGCTTTAGAACTTAGAAGCCATTGAGTCCAATTTGCCTTAGTGACAAAGACTAGTCCTAGTAGAATTATATGGGTCAACGATGCAATTATTGTACTGAAGAAATTAACTTCCTAACCCTCAGAAGCCCTCAGAGACAGCTGGCACAGGTGAGAAAGGGCTAGACTTTGGAATCAAGAAAACTAGAGTTCAAAACCTGCTTCATATATTCACAAACAGCGCAACTGAGGCTATGTGGTTTGCATAGTTTTTTCTTCATCTATAAAATGGGGATAATAGCATTTACCTCCCATAATTGCCCAGTTTCCTCATCTATAAAATGGGAATAATAGTATCCCCCTCCTATAGTTGCCCAGTTTCTTCATTTATAAAATGGGAATAATAGTATCTACTTCCCATGGTTACCCAGTTTCTTCATCTATAAAATGGGAATAATAGTATCCACCTCCCATGGTTGCCCAGTTTCTATAAAATAGTATTTACTTCCCTTGGTTGCGGTATGGATTAGATATTTTAAAGTACTCTGTAAACCTTGAAAGTGTTATTATATATACATCATATATAATAAAACCGTAATATACACACACACATATATACATGCTAGCTATTATTGTTACTGTTGGCAAAGGGAATTAGCAATTATATATGCTCAAGGCACAGTGGTATTAGGTGAGAATGCTGGTGATGATTAAAGAGTCTTTGGAGTTGGAATCAGATATGTGGACTATGAAAACCAGCTCTTCCATTAACCTTCTTGAAGGTAAGGGCCGTCTTCCTTACTCACATCGGTATTCCAAGCACAGTGCCTGGTTCTTAATGACTTTGTAATAAATACTTTGTCATTCATTTATTCATCCAACGGTAGCCTTGGATACAGTAAGAGGGCATTGGATTTGAAGTCACAGGATCTGGGGAAGAATCAGCTCTGCTCTTAATCAAATGCATATACATACCTACGTACGTGGATGTGTGTTTATATATTTCACAACTGTATTATATAAATACGTATATATGTAAACATGCAAGTGTATACATATATACATACTTTTAAGGCTTCCAAAACCCTACACATATATACTATACATACATACATTTGGGTGTATATATAGGAAGGTAGGAACTTTAAAGCAGTACATAAATATTGGCTATTATTCTTATTACTATTTACTAGTTGTGTGTCGACAAGTCCTATAGTCTCAATCCTGCTTCCTTAGGAACAATCTTTAATTACAAGAGAGCTCTCCTGAGGAACAGGAATCCTAGATGGATCCCAAGGCCTGCATTGGGAATCCAAAGACCCTACTGCAGAAACCTCCTTTTACCAAGGGAGACAACAGATTTACCTTTAAAAGGGATCTGTGAACAAGAGAAATAATAAAGACAAACTTTATGGTAAAGATTGCCCAAAGATTAAAGAGTACAGACTAAAGCAAACCCCAAAGTAACTGAAATCACCAAAGGGAAACCCCCTGGTGGTTGACTCTTGTTTAGGGGGTGGGAGTCTACGCTTAGTCTTTGGTGGAAGGTTTGTGATCCCAGCGTCAGAGACCATTTGCTTTCTCTTCACCCCACTCCTTGCTTATCATGGAAGATTACAAAATAAGTTTTTCTAAAGGTAACTTGAAACCTGGCCTCTTCAATGCGTGATCCAAAATGTCAGCAAATGCCAATTATGAATAAGGTTGTAGAGGAAAGAAAAGAAAGTGAGCTCACGGCTTGGGGCCCATCCGTGGGTGAAGGGCTCAGCCACAAGCCTGGGTTCTCTTAGCCAGTTTTGCAGTGGCCTGGACAGAGTGAGTGGGGCAATGATTCAGTAAACAGATAGCTGCTTGTTTGCAGAGATAAAGGCAGGGCCCCATGACCTTTTTCCACGGGCATCTTACAAGGAAAAATGGCTTCAGTGTATTGTGTAACACATAGATCTATGTGGATTCCTGTGAAAACTGATAAAGGAACTTCCTCTGATTTTGCAAAAAAAGCAAAACTGCTCAGGCTGAGACCCACAGATGGAGGCTGAGTATGAAGAGACTATAATGGAGGGGGGGAAATCTGCAGCAAACTCACATCCATTTATTATGACTACTGTTTTCAGAACTCATGACCACCCCCTCAAACTCTTCCTAATCTTCCTGTCCAGGGTACCCCGGCTTCCTCTCAAATTACCCTGGATCATAAGTGATGTATCTCTAAGCCCCCCTTATCCGGCTTACTGCCAGCTTGGTACCATACCCCTTCTCTCTTCTGACACCATTCTGGTGTCCATGACCACATCTTATTGATTGGTCTTCCTAAAGCACTGATCAGACCATGGCAATCAATTCCAGTGGCTGCCATGCCAATCAGCTCCAATGGTTGGTTGCCCATTACCTCTAGGATCAAATACAAAATCCTCAGTTTGCCCCTTTTCTCCTCCCTTTCTTTCTTATCTTTACATCTTCCTTTCCTCCACATATGTCTACAATCCAATGACACTGGTCTTTCTGCTGTTCTTCAAAATAAGACACTCCATCTCCTGATACTGGGTCTTTTGCCTGGCTATATCCCCCCTTTTTATCTCTACTTTCTGGATTCTCTGGCTTCCTCTAAATCCCAACTAAAATCTGACTCCTCTAAGAAGCCGTTTCTAATGCTATTTAATTAAACAAGTGCAATATTTACAGATAAAACCTCCAATTTATCCTGTATCTATTTTGTTTGCACACAGTTATTTGTATGTTGTCTCTCTCCAACAGATTTTGAGCTCCTTGAAGCTTGGGCTGTTTTTACCTCTCTTTATAACCGGGCACTTAGCACAGTCCTTGGCATATAGTAGGCACTTAATGTTTAGTGGTTTGACTTAGAGTGGGAGTGTAGTTTAAGACACTTGTCTCAAAGTCAAATGAAAATAGAACCATTAATCCTACACATAAAGATATTTATGGGCCACAGAGTGACTTAGTTTTAAGATATAATCTTAACTATGTTTTGTTGTATTCATTCATTTATGTTAAATGCTTCCCAATTACATTTTAGTCTGGTTTGGGCCACACTCCTCTGGTCTAGAGAAGAAGAAGCTAGCCCCAAAGCCGAGAAGACATATTTTCCTACCTTTGACACTTAAGTAAGACACTTAGGTGGCTGGTAGCCTGGGCAATGATTACATTGTATTGTGGGAAAACAACATGCTCAGAAAGAAATAAATATAAAACTGAAATATTGAATTGGAATAAATATGAAATAAAAGTTAATACAAAATAGTTTCAGAAGAGAAAGAAACAAGAATCTGGGGGAGTTTTGGGGATGACAGGATCAGAATAGACTTTATATAGTAGTTGGCCCTGGGAAAAACGGGAGATTCTAAGATGTAGGAATAAGAGAAGACTCTTGGATGAGAGAAGAACAGAGACATTCTAGAGCGGGGAAAAACAACTATTGTCTGAGTGTCTTTCAGCATTTTAAGGCTGAACTCTGGTTAGTGAAGTATGTGTGGTCATAAGTAATGGTATACACCCATCATAATGTACCCAGAAATCAATACCAGCTTGATATTCCAGGTGCCAATGGAGCCAATATAACTGAATCTTTTTTTCCAATGGGCAGTGAAGCAGTCCAGTAATTGGTATCCTTTACAGAAGAAGTGAATTTATTAATTCAATTTCTTGGTTTCTTTGTAAAATAAGAGGGCTGGACCAGATGATGTCTGATGTCCTAAATCAAAATGATTCAATCATGATCAATATGGCCTGGGAGCTAAAAGGCCTACCACCTTCATGGCCACATGATCCAACTCTTGAATTTTACAAACAAAGAAACTGAGGATTAGAGGTGAATTTGTTTTCCAAGATGTCATGGTCATAAAGATCTGGGATTTAACCCTAGGCTCCATGCTTTTATATCAACACTCTTGTCTACCACTTCCTTTTTTCAATGGCCTGGACAGGGTGAGTGGGACAATGATTCAGTAAACAGAGCTGCTTGTTTGCAGAGATAAAGGCAGGGCCCCATGAACTTTTTCCATGGGCATCTTATAAGGAAAAATGGCTTAAGTATATTGTGTAACACATAGATCTATGTGGATTCCTGTGAAAATTTCCTTCCCTTAAAAGGGAAATAACTGCAACTTTAGTGACTGTTTGGTGAGAGTTAAATCTATTTCTTAGGTTTGTTTTTTTTATAAATGAGAAAACAGAATCTCAGAGAAATTAGATGATCTACCTCAAGTCACACTGTCCATAAGTAGCAAAGTCAAGATATGAGCTTGGATCTACCAAGACTGTACTCATTCCCTTAAGATTGTGTCTTAAAGCAACTGAAGGATATGTTTTGTTCTTGGAATAGGCACAACATGGCCTACAGAGTACCACACATAGAACCCCAGAAAGCAAGGTCTCCATTAAGTTCTAGAGGTTCTTAGGACAAATAGAAATCCTACAGAGAGAGCCCTGGACTCAGGAGGCCACTTAATGACTGAATATTGATCAGAAATCTATTGTTGCATTATGGATGGTAAACTACTCCAAGTCTATAGAAATCTAACAGAGAATGTGCACGCAATAGACAAATAGTTTCAATGCCTTCCCAGTAGTTTAAAGGTGGCTTCCAATGTCTTGCCTTAGAAAACAGGACGGACATGATCAATAATGTTCACTAGAAATAGGGGACAATTTCCAGATTCCTTGTTTGATTAGATGAAACCCTCTAGCTTTTTATCTTTGAAGCAAATCTGTTTCTCATCTTTAATTCCACTAATGAAATGGCTGTTCAGAGAAGATGGCCCTGGTGCCTCAAATGGTGATTCCAAGTGGTAGCTTAATCCTGAAGCCTAAAGTAAGTGCAATGTCTCTCTCTCTTTCTGTCTGTCTGTCTGACTCTTTCTGCCTGTCTCTTTCTCTCTTTGTGTGTCTCTGAATCTCTCTTTAAATCCCTTTCTTTCTTTCTTTCTTTCTTTCTTTCTTTCTTTCTTTCTTTCTTTCTTTCTCTCTCCCTCTCCCTCTCCCTCTCTGTCACACACACACACACACACACACACACACACACACCCCCAAATAAATTTTCCTCACTGAATACAATAACCTCTTCCTCTGAGTTCAAAATCTCCTGTCAAATATTTCACCACATTTGGCAGCTAGGTGGTAGGGAAGGTGATATTTTGCAAATGAAGAGTCAACTCAGAATTAAGGGCTTTGGTATCCTGTCAAAGTGAAGTGAACTATTTGCAAAAACACACGAGAGAGACAGCAGAGCCTTCTTGGCAGATGGCTTTCAAAGTGCCCTGTCTTAAGCCAGTATGAATTTTCGAAAGTCAGTGATTGAATCTCTGTCCATCATCCCAGTAAATTACTGAAGATTAAATTCACAGATCAGGAACATCATTAAAATTGCAGAGCAGTAAGATGATCACCCAAAGGATCCATGGAATTTAAAGAGAGCCTCAAAATCTGAGTATTAATAAAATACAGAGAGATATTGATATGATGTTTCACTGGGGTGCTAACAAAAAAAATTGTCCTTACAAAAATAATGGTCCTAAAGAGCTCACATCCCTAATGAATTACTCCAGGGCCATTACCTAGATATGGTGATAAGGACTGGTTGGAGAAGCAGCCAAATGATGGTGGAGTGAGAATTCCCTTGTTTTTGGTTTAAGTAGTTTTGGCACATGATTCTAAGGGCCAATGAACAGTTAATAAGCACCTACTATGTGCTACACATTGCCAAGCATTGGGATAAAAAAATGGTTGTAAAAGACAGTCTATTCTCAAGAAGTTCATACTCTACTGGAGGGAGACATAACCTGTAAAATTCAAATCCAAGATTTTTTTTTTCCTGATAAAGGTCCAGTCCAAATAACACATTTGTTGTTTACTTGTCTGTTTTCCTGCAAAATAATCTAAATTTCTCAAGGACAAGGACTATCATGTCTTTCTATTCTCAATGCAAATATACTACTTGGTACATAGGAGATGTTTAACAAATGTTTGTAGAATGAATGAGCAAAAGATGTTTCCCACAGAGCCTTTCAGCACCTAGAATACTAACAAAATGAGTGCTTAATAAATGTTTGCTGAGAACAATACAGTATTAGTATAGTAAGAGCATTGGCTTGGAAGTCAGTGGTCCTAGATTCAAATTCTATATGATACTTATGATGTATTTGACCTTTATGCAAGTCTCTTATATTTTCGGAATCCCAGTCTTTTCATCTATAAAGAGACCTTAGAAGCCATTTAGTAAAAATGGAGCTATAACTTAAATGGCTTCTAAGGTCTCTTTTAGCTTGAAATCTGGTCTTAGGACTCCAGGATTCTAAATAGGAAAGAAAGAAATGGGCAGCACAGATTGCCTCTAGCCTCTCGGTCAGGCCAGGCTGAACTGCTCAAGGGGAACAGGGGAAGAGTATTTCTTATGAGTGCATTTAGAAAGATTATTTGATGACAATCTTATACATCATTATAAGATCAGTTTGACTAAATAATGAAAAAAGAAGGAGGGAAATGTATTCTGCCTCTGTGTGGGTGTGTGACTTGTTACATCTTTTAAAAGCCAAGATTATTTCTGGTAAAAACCAAAATGCAAGTAGACAGATTTAATTTAAATCCAGGGGGAAAAGAGTTGTTTTTTTTTTCCAAAACAAAAAGCCCCTCAAAAGTCTACTTGGTGTCACACATTTAGCTTAGCCTGAGACGAAAAGTGGGTAGCTTTGCTCATTTATTCTGTTATTAACTGTTTTACTATGTAGTTTTCTATTGTTCAAATGTTTAGAATGACTATTGTAAACTGAGCACTCTCCTCAGACTAGCTTGCCTATCTTGTATTAAGATAGCAATAACAAGGGAATAGGAAGGAGTTATCTGGGAGAAGCAGAGAATCCCTAGAATAATATCCTCATGGTGCACAAGGCTACGGTCATTAGGGACTAGAGATATGTGATTTACCTATAGGAAAGATCACCTTATAATGAAGGGTCTTTTGTCCTGCCATAACTATGGTTCTTTGAATGGGGTCCAAGATGGGCCCAACCCATCCTGATACATTCTTTAGCATGGAGATAATGGGCTATAAAAGTTCTGCGTCAGGCCCTGTGCTAAACACTGGCCCTACAAAGAAAGGTACATACAGTCCCTGCCTCCAATAAGCATATATTCTCATGGGAACCCCGGGCTGTGCTCAGAGCCACAGCCCTACTCTGCACATTTAGGGAACGTGGAAGAGGAAAGAACAAGGATTTATTACGTGCTTACTATATGTCAGGTACTGTGTCCAAAAGCCCAAAAGGCACTTCCCTGAAATTCAGTTCACTCTTTTGTAAAACAAAAAGGTTGCAGTAAATTTGCCAAAATCATAAAGACAAAAATAGTGCTGGCAGAACTAGGGAAGACCGACGTGTTAATATGTACCATTAGTAACGCTGTGATTTTCTCCAGCTGTTTTAGAAAACAATTTGGAATAATGAAAGAAACTTCCCTAAATTCTTTCTACTCATAGTCATTGGCTCAGCAATCCTGCTACTGAGCACAGAGCTCACGAAAGTCAAAGATGGCAGGTGGGGATGATAGGAGGAAGAGTTGTCCTATGTTCCAAAATATCCAATTTTTGTGACAGCATAAACTTGGAAACGGCGGATGCCCAGCGACTAACCAGCAAATGGCTGAACAGACTGCAGAATGGTGGTGTAATTGAATACTCCTGTCCCATAAGAAACAAATGGAAAGAATTCAGAAGCATGGGAAGGCTGATATAAAATGATGGCAGACAAAGTAAGCAATTTTAGAAGGATATAGACAATGACTAAAATCATCTAAATGAAAAAAATAAATTGAATGAATGACAGCTGAACAATACTTTTAATAACCAAGTTTGTTTCAGCACAGATGATGAATCACATCATTCACTTCTCTGTAGATGCAGTTGCTGGGTCAAGTGTTTTTCTTTGTCAGAAGGGAGGGTTTGGTGGGATGGCAGTAAGGAAGATGGTTCTTCACTATTATTTAAAGGGGGAAGCGTACTTTTCTAAAATTTTACAAAAAACAAAAATCAAATTCAGTGTTGGACCAAATATTGTCTAGATTGCTTTCAAATCCCCACAGTCTATGAAGAGAATATGAATTGAGATACATGGGGTGCAAGCATCCAGTCAATTTATGCAGCTCTGGTGGATTTTGTTTACTAGCTGCTTAGAAAAAAAAATTCTCCAGATAGAAGCTTTGTTACAAGCCAATTCCAAAGCTTTCAAAGCATTTCTTAACTGAGTCACAATACACGTATTTCATTATTTTTGGGGTTCTAGTACAGAACATTCTAGGGGTTCTATTATAGTCTGCTTTGTCTAGAAGCAAAGAATGCTTTAGTTCTGATCCATCACCTTGTGTGATAAGAATAACTCACAAAGCTGAGACTTTCATTTTAATTTACAGTTTTTTCCTCTTCCAAAAGCATTCCCATTTTCTTTCTGTATTTAGAAGTCTGCTTTGCTTCCCACTAGAGATGACAAGGTCAGCTAGTTCAACAGCCTTGTCGGACAATTACATCAGACAAGAGATAGCATATACCCAGAATGCTTTGGGGCCTCCCCAACACCACTTCTGCTTTCTTTCTTCTCCTTTCTGAAGCAACTGACAACTAGACTATGAGTTCTGCTAGAATGTTGACACCTCTGACACAAGGACTAGAAATAGAAAAAATAAAGGCACAGGGAAAAAACGGCAAAATACATACATACATAGGGGAATATGGAATGCGCACACACACACACACACACACACACACACACACACTCTTTACTCCCAGGGGAGGAAACAAGAAAGTATGCAAGGAATGAGAGAAATACATGGAATTGGGTTTGTATTGTAGTTTGAAACCAGTTTTTTCCAGCCATTATCTAGTTGTCTCGAGGAGCAGGGGACCAGCTGGCTAAGATGCTCTGCCTAAAAGCTAAACACAGACAGGAAACCACATGTCTGATACTGTAAAAATCATTCCTCTTCCTGCCATGGCTAACCAGGCAGGCAATGCAATAAGGTGGTTTTTATTTAAAAGAAACTCTAATCCACAACATTTTTTTTTTCTAACGAGGAACAAAAATAAGACATACCTTCATGAAAACTCCTTCCGCCTCAACCTCCTCCCTATGTTACCTGATTCCTTCCCCTTGGGAGGCACTCAGACACAGCTGAACTTTTCAGACTATTTCTGTGCTTTCTTAAAAACAGCAGAGCATACACACCAGAATCAGGCAGAACCAATGTCCACTTCACCATATCCTAGCCTTGGAGATGGTGTGGGCCATCTTCAACAATTAGGATCCCCGTAATGGCAGTCAACATCTACATACAGCATGGGAGTTTGCCTCTGTGCCTGAGATATCTCATTTCTCATCCCTGAATGGCTCTCTACCATCCCCTTCTCACCAGATGCTTCCTTCCTCCTAGGACCCCCAATCAATAGTTTTAATTAATGACATCAGAAAGAAGAACAGGAAAATGCTGGGAAATGTTTTAACCCAGAAGGACAGACTGGTGGGGAATGGACCTGTAATTCCTGCCATGGGTCCTTGCTGAAGGAACTGTGACTATTGAGCCTGGAAAACGGAAGGCTCATGAGAAAGACAACAGCAGACTTCCTATATCTGGAAGATGATACAGGGACAGTCGCTTCCTTTCTCTTTCTTGCCCACAACTCCCCATCATAGGACATTTTCACTGGCTGCTTCCTCTGCCTAGAACTCTGTTCTTCCTCATCTTCTACCTTCAGGCTTTCCTGCCTCCTTTAACTCTCAGCTACATTCTCCTTCTCAAGACTCAATCTTAGTGCCTTTCTTCTGGTATCTTCAAAGAATCCTGTATCTCAACTGTTTGCATGTTATCTCCTCTATTAGATTGAGAACTCCTTGGGGTTTTGTCTGTCTTTGCATCCCCAGTGTGTAGCACAGTGTCAGGAATATAATAAGCACTTAATAAATGCTGATTGATTTCAAGCAGGATTAGCCTTGTTCTGCTTTGCAGAACCCAGAATAAGAGGCAAAAGTTGCAAAGAACCAGATATCACAGCCTATGAGCTGGACCAAAGGGGAAGGAATGATCTATTTCAGGAGATGGGGAGAAAATGATATTTAACTATTTAATAAATGCTAATTGCCTGCCTCAGTGGAGGTTGGATGACCATATTTTTGGCCAAGTTGTCAAGAGGGTTCTGAGTCAGGCACAAGGTTTCTGAGGTCCCTCCAATTCTAAGATTTAGTAATTGTGAAAATTTCATCATTCTCAACAAATCAGGCAAGAGCCCCTAAATGAGGTCTCCAGCACAGGGCTGATCCCAGTGTGGGTGCTTTGCATCAAACTAAGTCCCATGGCCTCCATGTGCATCCTAATTTGAGTAGACACAAGGAGAGCTGGGGGCGACAGTGAAATGACTCAGTGGGAGTGACTACCACCACCGAGGAGGGCAAAGTCAACCACTGGCCAGGGCAGCATGGACGGCAACAAGACAGACACCACATTTACATAGTTCTTAAAAAGTGGAGTTGATCCAGAGACAAAGTGGGAAGATTAATCCCCTTGTCGTCCGAGTTCGATTATTATTCTGTATATTGAAGAATAGAGAGTCTCTAGCAGGCTTCCCATCCCAACAAGCCAGGAACAAGGAACAGGTCCCAATTAGCCCAAGGTGTGAAGGGCATGGTTAACTTGATATGAAGTCCTAGACCAAAGCAGGTTTAACTTTCTGCTGTGGCAGACTACCCACAGCAGGACCAGAAAAGCCCATTAGTGACACAGATTAAGCGGGTCCTGGGATGGCCTGATACATCAATATGGTGTCATCCTAATAGGCAAAAATACCCACCTCCACCCCCCTAGGACTGTGGAGGAGAGAACTTATTGATTTAATCCAGGTTTATGTTCATCAGCCAGCAAAACATTCAAGACTGAGCCTAGTTTAGTGTTTGTAAAAATATAAATGGTTTTTTGAAGTCTCTTCCAAGTCTATGAGCCCAACCAATTTACTCAGAATCATTCATCTGTGTGGCCCTGAACACTTAGGCCTTCTAAGCTTTGGTTTCCTCATCTGTAAAATGAGGCAACTAAATGACTCCTGAGTTCCCTTCTAACTCTGTCAATGAACCCATATGGCTTGTAATTGTTTTTAAGTTGGGTTTCCCATGTCACAAGTCCGTCTCTGGAAATACAGAATCCTCAAGGGTAGTGGATTGGCTTTCAGTACACTGCTAATTAAGAGCAATGGATCAAGACAATGTTAGCCAAGTGTCCATGACCTGGCAAGAGTCAGGCTCAATGAAAGAGGAGGTGGGGATGAGGGAAGAAAAGCAAGAAATGATGTAGCCCTGCTTTCAGATAAAGTGGTAGAAATCCACCCTCATGGAAGGAAGGAAGTTTTAGAAAAACCAAGTCAATATCAGCTTAGCATTTCTCAAAGCTGGTCCAAAAGACCTAAGCTGCAAGACATGGCTGGATTTCCAGAGTTACATAAAACTGAAGATTCTGCTCATTTTGCTTTGCCAGGAAAGGAGTAGCTAACTCTAGGAAATACCGGCTTATTGTAAATAAATGGCGCATTTCTTCTTTTTGATAAATAACTAGTTTGTTTATTTCTTTAAAGGGAAAACTTTAAATTACTTATTTAATTTATTTAAAGGGAAAAATATTATTTAAAGAGAAAACTTGAAGGTGAGTATAAGTAGAAAGCAGTGGAATCTCCACATATCTGCATGCCTTAGGAGAAAGCAGTGAGGAGGTCATGCGATAATTTGAAATACTGAAAGTGAGGAGTGACTCACTCTTGGCAAGTCAAGGGTCATAGAGAAAGATGGAAAGACAGAAGATTATGATCAGAGCAAGGAATTTCGTACCTTTTTATCATAGTTCTTTATCACAAAAATAAAGTTATCTGTGAGAGAGAACGAGATCCAAGTGCCATCATCCCTGAATGGTACTAAGGCTGAGTGTAGGAGCTCATGGGAATCGAATGGATTGGAGACCAGAAGGTGAGGGTATTTGAGGGAATGTACAAATGGATCAAGAAGTCCCCCAGGAGAAAGCTATTGGAGTTGAAGAAGTGGGGATCAAAGCATAAACTAATATAAAGCAACCTGAAAGGAGCCCACTGGAATATGGGTTGATAATTAATAAGAGTACATATAAATGGGCAACTTTTCAGCGCCAATTACCACAGAAACTTCTCTGGGGAAAAATGAATAAGGCAAGAGAAAATAAATTAATATTGGAGGGCAAAAAAGCTATTTGTTATAAAAGGAGCCAATGAAGAAAAGGAAAAAAACTCACCTTCTGAGAAGAATAAGATATCATTGCATTCCTCCTTCCTGCAGGAACACATGAAGAAGGTCTCACCAGGGACCTTCTTTTCCTTCATCAAGCATTTGTCAGAATTAGTATCCTCCAGAGCAAAGCCATGGACTTTGAGGCTAGGATCATGGCAGAGAGTTTCTATGGTTACATTTTTATCATTCTTCCTCCTGGAAATGAAAAGAGAAGGAAAGATGAAATGGTTTCCAGGATATGATAGAAAGTGGGATAGGTAATTCCTGCAAGAGAGAAATCCCTAAAACTGTTGTGTTGTTTTATCAATGTCGCACCAGTGGGAGCCAGGTATACTTCTCCCTACTCACCACATTTTTCTTTTCAACAAGTCTATTCATGAAATTGCATATATATATATATATATATGTATATGTATATGTTTATATGTATATATGTGTATATATATATGTATGTATGTGTATATATATATATATATATATATATATATATATGCCAGAGGCTTATATTTTTCAGAATATACCATAAAATATTAGAACTAAAAGTGACCTTTGGGAGCGGTTCATCTAGACTAACTTTTTTATTTTAGAGATGAAAAAACGGAGGCACAGAGAAACTGAATGAGTTTTTGAGATTCACAGCTAGTAACTGGAAGAGCTGGGGTTTGGATCTCTTGATTTCCCCTAACTCACAGAGACTTGTCAATAATCTAAATTTTCTTTGCTATTTGTCACTGTTATTGCTCAGTCTTTCAGTCTACACACAGATTTGTCCATTAGGTTTTTTTTGGCAAAGATACTGGAGTGATTTTCCATTTCCTTCTCTGCTCTGTCCCCATTTCACAGTTGAGGAGTTGAGGCAATTGGGGGTTAAGTGACTTTCCCAGGTTAGATAGCTAGTAAATATCAGGCTGGATTTGAATTTAGATCTATTCCAAATGTTCTATCCACTACACCATCTAGCCTGCCCCTTGCCACTCATTACGAGGACTCAAAGTCAAAACAATTTCAAGAATAAAAGGCAAGGGAGGTTGGAAGATTGGAACTATTTGCCTTGATGGTTTTTCTATGTATATCAGTTGGTCTACCATCCACATTGCCAGCCTGTTCTGACAAGTTTTCCCTTCCATTCACAGCAAAAGCAAAATAGGGAGTGGAGAGAGGAAGGGAAGAGAAGGGAGGAAGACAGGGGTGGAGGGAAGTACTTCACTCTGCTCTATTCTTTATACCCATCAAATCTTTGCCCCTGTATTACCTCCAAGAAGAGTAAGGGATGATGCAGTGATAGTCATCCTTCAGTGAGAAAGAAAACCCAGTTCTGGGGTCTAAATGAGGTTATCCGACTGGATACCTGGATTCTAGACTTAGCTTTTCTACTTAACTTCAAGTGAGATTCTTGAGTGAGTCATAAGCCTTCTTGGGACATTACTTTCCTCTTCTGTAAAATCAAGGGAAGTTCAAAACAGAAATGATGGCTCCATGTACATAGAGCTATTAACCAGATATCTATCATTTGGGTTAGGGCCATATGTGAAGTTAAGAGACTACTCCTGGCCTCTAAGAAATGCTGACTAATGGATGAATATAGGGGAGCATGGGGAGCCAATCAAAGGCAGTAGAATTGGAAAAAAATATACACAATGACAACAACATTGTATAAAAGAAACAATGATTAAAACAAGACAAAATTGAACACTGTCTTTCCAAGCAATATTGTGTGCATCAAATGATATAACACTTGTAAAACACTCTGGAAACCTTGAAACATTTTTATAAATGTTAGTCATGACAATAACAATGATGACAATGCTAACTTAACAAATTGACCTTGGGTGGGGGGGAAAGTGGGAAAAAGTATTTCCTCCTTTTTTTTGTAGAGATGGGGAGGATTGGTGGTGGAATATTGGTCTTGCTAAATTGTTTTTTCTTTTCCTTCTTTCTAAGATTCTTTGTTACAAGGGAGGGAAGAAGAATAGATTTAGACATAAAAGTGATGTAAAAACAAATAATAAAAGCAATTTAAATTTATAATAAAAAGTAAATAGCAGAGAAAAGCTAGAGGATTAATGCTCTAACACTAAAGATTTTATTATTTTACACATGTTCTCTTTCTCACATCAGGGAGGAGCCCCAGAAACATATACCTCCATTCACTCATTAGACAGGTTTACAGATAAGAGAAAAGAGCTTCAGGAGCTGTGGAGTGATTTGCTCTTGGGTACACAACTAAGAGGAGTGGTAGGATTTGCAATTATCTCCCTAACTCAAAGGGTAACAGTCTCATTGACTGTGGCGAGTTGCCAATCCTCCTAGTTTGGGCATTCTGAGTATTTTAAAAAGATCACCCCTCTGATCAAGGCCCCATTCTCACTACTAGTTTACAATTTCAGTCAGGAGGGACTGTCCTACAGGGCGATTTCAAATACTTATATCTTGAAGAGAAGAGACCGGGGAGAGCGTGGGAAAATGCAGAATTTTTCTGATCCCAGGATGATTCTAAAGCTCAACATGAAGAGAGCCCACATTAGCCTTTTTCTAGTCTATTTTGAGGAGCTGGATTCTTATTTAGTTGGAAATTATTTTCAAAAGTGAGCAGAACCAAGAGAACTTTGTACACAGTAACAGCAAGATTATGTGATAATCAACTGTGATGGACTTGACTCTTCTCAGTAATTCAGTGATCCAAGACAATTCCAATAGACTCAGGATGGAAAATGCCATCAGCATCCAGACAGAGACCTGTGGAGACTGAATATGGATCGAAGCATAGCAATTTCACCTCTTTTAATTACTTTGTTTGCTTTTTCTTTCTCGTGGTTTTTCTTCTTTTGGTCTGACTTTTTTTTGGGTACAACATGACAAATATGGAAATATATTTAAAAGGCCTGCACATATTTACCTATATTAGATTACCTGCTGTCTTGGTGGGGGGAAGGTAAGGGAAGGAGGGAGAAAAATTTGGAGCACAGAGTCTTACAAAAATGAATGTTGAAAAGTATCTTTACATGTATTTGGAAAATTAAAATACTATTGAGGAAAAAAAGAAACTGTTTTCAAAGAGGAAGTATTGAAAATGAATTTTTCAGCCTCCTAATTCTACTTTCTGGACCCCTGGTAGTTGTGTGAGCGCAAGCTTTCTGTAGGGAGTCTCTTCTGCTAGAAAAGATAAAAAACCAATGTCCATGTCCTTGGAGATCACCAAAAACAGAGGGGCTGTGGCAGGGGGGAGAGAGGAGCTGGAAAGTAGTTTGGCTCCCTTTATTTAAAGCCTTTCTGCCACTTTAAACCACTGAACTGTGAGCCAGATAATTCAAATTTCTTGGCGTTTCCCATTTCCTATTCCTATATCACTTAATGCCCATCCTCCATTTAGGGCCTCTATCAGTCCTAAAAGAAGCTCCGAGTACCTCCCAGCCTCTCCCATGTAGTATCCTGTTATTGTGAGTGAGGAAGGAAAAGCCCCTTTCTAGGTACCCTTTGCTGGGAGTGCAGAGAATAATAAAGTATATTTTTAAACACAACCGCCATTTTAAATGCAACTGTCAGAGAGATAACAGATATAAGTTGCAGTGAAGGACATTATGGAGATCTTAAAAATGACATCAACAAAGAGAGCAGATTTGAAAGTAATTTAAAGAAATATTTATGTGTATAATCTCTATCTATATAAAATCCCTGTCTACCTATATAGCTAGATCCATATATCTATACCTCAAGTAGTATGAAATAGGGATACATGATTTCATATAGAATCTTCCTGTGACCTCTGATGTGTCTGGAATGATGTTAAGCTCTTTACAAATACTATCTCATTTGACTCTTACAATAACTCTGAGGGGTAAGTGCTATTATTATTCCCATTTTACAGTTGAGTAAACTAAGGCAGAAATTAAGTGGCTTATCCAAGATCATACTTCTGTTTGAACTCAGGTCTTCCTTACTCTAAGAAGACTGTCACCCTGCCGTCTTCCCAAGTGAAAGCCTTCTTTTCTTCTCTCTGGACCCTTCAATTCAGTCAACGTATGTTACTGGATATATCAAGAAAAAATAAAATTGCCTTAGCCCCCAACGAGCTCATATTCCACTGTAGGGAAATACAAGAAATGCACAGACAAATATATGCAAAGTAGAGGAGACAAAGAGATGAGGAAAAAGTGAGAGAAAGGGAAAGAATAACTACGGGCATGAAGAAATGGTCTTGTGTAGGAAAAGGTACTTGAATATACCTGTAAAGAAGGGAGAAATCACTTGATTGAATATTACCATGAGTTTGAAAAACATTAAGCAACATCATTCAATAATTCAATGCTAACTGCATTTATTAATCACCTTAGGCATACAAGGCATTGCTCAAGCATTAGGGTCACACACAAAAACCCAAAGGTGTCTGTACTCAAGGAGTAGGAGGTAGGAAAGAAAGGGCCCTCGGTGGGGAAGATGGAAATGGGAAGGGGAATGGGGAAGGTCTAAAGGATGACTTACCACACAGCCACGCAGATTTCATGGGCTTGTTCACAGATCGAAGTGATGTCGCAGAAACTTAAGCAGTTCCTGTCATTGCTGGTGCAGTTGGTTGCTTGTACATCACAGAACTTGCAGAGGAGCGCGGTCTTTAATGCACCATTTTCCTCAGTGACCGGATTTCCATCAACTGAGGGAGAAAAACAGTATCACAAAGACATGAGACCATTTGGCAAATGATAGTGTCTCTAAGAGGGTCCCCAGAAAACAGGGGAGCGAACCCTCTACCATCTTAAATGAGCTCCATCACTTGGTGATAAGAAGCTACCCCAAATCCTTCTAATGTTGTTAAGCCAAACCATTTCAGTCCTATCTGACTCTTCATGACCCTACTGGTGTTTTTGTTTTTTGTTTTTTTTTTTTGGTAGAGATACTGGAGTGGTTTGCCATTTCCTCTTCCATCCCATTTGAGAGATGAGGAAACTGAGGCACACAGAGCTAAGTAAAATGACTTGCTCAAGGTTGCATAACTAGTGGCGTGCCATTTGATTGTCTTGCAGATTTTACAGATGAGGAAACTGAGGCACACAGGGTTAAGTGACTTGCCTAGAGATAATAAGAGTCTGAGGTTGGATTTAAACTCAAGATCTTATGACTCCATAAGACATTCTACCCATAGCCCCACCCAGCTGCCCAAGTCCCTTTAATATCACATCAGATTTTCGATTAGATGCACCATCATCTTCTGATAAAATCTAGACATAAGACCAGTGTTGGGGGTGGGGGGCAGGAGAGAGACAAGAGACAATCAAATAATAATCGCTCTGATGTAGCTCTTTATGGTTTGTGAAGTGGTTTATTCCCTGTTTCTTTATCACTTAATATCACAAAGACAAGATCACTTTGACTACAACAAAGACCAAAAGTTTTGCTGAAAATTGTTTTCTTTTTTTCTGACCCACACAACGGGCATGTAGGAATCCCACTTAGAGAAAAGGGTCAGTTGATACTGACACTTTCTCAAGAGAGAGGGCAAGAAGAAAAAACAAGATTTCTTTCTGAAAAGTAACAAAAGGGATGAATAAAATTGATACAACTGCAAAAGGATGGAGAAAATGAAAAGACCACAGGATCAGAAAGGAAGGGACCCCAGAAACCACCTTGTCCAATCCAACTACTCTACAGATCCCTAAAGGATCTAATGTTGGATGGAACCTCAAAGCCATCTCTCTTCTCATTCCACATTTTACAGAAGAAACTGGGACATGAAGAGGTGAAATGACATGGATGTTGTTAATCGGGAAGTGTCAGGCCAAAATTTGGACCTGGGTGCTCAGTTTACAGTCAAGGCTCTTTCCAAGTACATCCTGATTTAAGTGAAAGCTCCTATCATGGGAATAAACAAGCATTTACTAAATTGCCTAGTGTGTGAACATCCAGAGTTCTGCAGTAGGCACTGAATGACAATATGGCATAAGGAGCAAATTGTAAAAAAAAAACCCAATTCTGACTTTCCAAGAATATTCTCCTGAAGGCCGGGGGATGGCTAAGCTGGCCTCCGAATGTCCCTTTCCATCTTTCTCTCCATTCCCCACCACCAACTCCACTGTCCCATGAGCATTTCACCTGTTTCCTGGGTCACCACAAAATATATATATATATAACTTTAGCTTGGCTTTTTTGTGGTGGCAATAAATATAGAAAGATTTTTTTTCAAAAGATCCATTCATTCCTCTTGGGCTTCAAGTATATTTCAGGAAGTATATTTTTAGGTAACAAGCACAGGGATGTTGGTCTGGGAGACACTGAGCATTTCAAAAATAGCTTAACTATAAATACTAGCAGCCATGTTTCTGGATCTCATGTTAAATTTGGGATCAGTACAACAATGCATTTTTCTACTATGCTAGGAGTCAAATATGTTTTGTTCACATGCAATTTTAACTTTATATAGCTAAAGCAAAAATTAAAAAAATCAATCAAACCTAGAAATTCTGAGTATTGATACTTTCAAAAAAAATTGTGATGTGCATCTTCAGTGAATAGTCAAGAGACCCTCTCTAATACTCCAAATTTTCAGACAAATATCGAGTATCAACTTAAGAGGCATTGTCCAATGGAAAGAGTTTGGTTGTGCTCTCTGTATGAATTGTTTTCCTTGATTTATGGTCATTTGCAGAGCAGATTTAATAATATTTGAGTTCTTAGACTGAGACTCTTGCATCTATCCAGGTCTATAGATAATAAAGACAGTGGACTTTCCCTTGTTTTGCTTTGTAAGATATAACAATGTTATCCAGAGTGCATGGAAAACACTTGACTTCTGCAAGGACGTCTGGATCTTTAGCTGATCACTGACTGAGTCACACACTCAGGGATTCTCAAGCCCAATAAAGTTCAAATTGTTAGAACGGAAAGAAATCTCTTCCAGGTAAGAGAGCTAACGTGAAACACCCAATGGTTCCTTTGAGAGCGCCATCTCCGACCTGACACAGTCCTTCTTTCTGACATTCCTTCTGTCTCAAGCTATTACAGAAAAACAGATTTCTTGCCTTGCCAGGCTTTCCAACCCTGACTGCTGTTTCCTGGAGCTCCTTTGCTGAGCCCAGGCTTTGAGAGGCCCACGGGCCCAAAAGCACTGGTCACCATCTGGATCCACAAGTTTCTCTAAGTAGGTTTTTAATTGGAATTGGCACTTCAGAGCAAGATACTGGAAGCAGCCACATGACTCCAAGACAATGGGGTTCTCAATGCTGGCAAAGAAAGAAGTCAAGCCAACTGGGGGAAGGGCACTAAGTGTATCTGGAATGCCCGAATCTCCTCCCCAGAGTAGGAGAAGGGCCTCCTTAGAGTGATATACAGTGGATAGATACCAGGATGTTTCGTTGTATTTTGTTTTTCTTCAGTAGAAGAGAAGGATATCCAAGAAGATCCCAGTTTATCCATGAATTGAACTTCCTACTAGGATGACTGGCTGAATGGAAAACAGGTCATTGTGCTCATTCCAGCAAAGCTGAAGTTTGCATCAGACCAAATAATGGTCAAGAAATCCAATGAGAAACAATACTGACTTTATACATCCCAGAACTTCATAAAAAGCTAGCCACCAGCCCATAATTCATAGGAAAGGGGTTCCCGACACCATAGCATGTCCAAGGGAGATGAAAAAGTGATATGTATGCTGAGAAAGGCCCCAAGTGGAAATCTTGGAAATTATGGGGGTGGGGTGGGGAGGATGCTAGGAGTAGAGTTTACTAAGAGACACCAAAATGGTATTTTAAATGAACTCAAGCAGTGATTCAAAGAGTAAAACAGATTTTTCACAAGGACTTTATAAATCCCTAGTAGAAATAAGTTTTTTTTAAGTGTGCTTTTTTAAGTCTTAGCCAACTACTCTCAAAAGACTGAAAATAATCTGGGAATGTTTAGACTAGGAAAGAGAAGACTCTGGGCAAATAGATTGTAGCTGTCTTCGCCAAGCACGTGAAAGGCTATCATAGGAGACGAGGATTAAGATGTTCTATTTGGCCCCCCAAAAGAACCATGAGTGGGAATCACTGGCTTGGAGTCAGGAAAAACTTCTTAAAAACCAGAGCTGTCCCACAATGGAATAGAGAGGTTCTGGGCTCTTCCCTAATTTTGTCATCCAGGTGGCTCAGTGATCATCAAGTAAGAATGTGGGCAAGGTCTCTTTGAGATCTGAGTGTTGGCACAGAATAGTGAATAATGACGCTAGGCTGGGAGTTGAAAGACATGGATTCAATCCCATTGCAGAAACTAGCTAACTGCATGATGTTGGGCCAGTCATTTATATTTCTCCACTCTAAAGGTATCTGCTTTCAGAGATCAGAGCTTTAATTCTGACCCTGCTTCCAAAATTCTGTGATTCTATCCGTAATCATAGATCTAAGCTTGACAGGGAGCTAAGCAATTGGTTATCCGGTCCCAATCCTAAATTTTAAAGATAAGATGAGGTGATATGAAGCCACATTGATGGCACAGTGGACAGAGGACTGGGTCTGAAATCAGAAAGATTCATATTTCTGAATTCAAATCTGGCCTCAGAGCCTTACTAGTCGTGTGACTCTAGGCAAGTCACTTAACTGTTTGCCTCAGTTGATTCATCTATAAAATGAACTGGAGAAGGAAATACCAAACTTTGCTAGTGTGTCCACCAAGAAAACTCTATGAAAAGTCAGACTAGAATGTAAAAAAGACTAAAGAACAATGAATTAGCCCTTAGCATATAGTACTGACTACACACTAACTTTATTAAATGCTTATTGTTTGAACAACAGAAAAGGAACCTAAAGGTTTTCTGACTCAAGACTCAGGGTCTTTCCATTCAGCAGACTGCCTCTCATCACATGTGGTAACCACAAAACAGTTTGCTATTTTAGGAATAGTCTAATATTTCATGAACTCTTTTATCACTTTCTGTCACCTCTCTTCCTCTGGCTAGTAAATACACTGTTATCTTTTCATGTGAACATCACATCTTCCCAACTAGATGTTATAAAAACAGCTAACATTTAAGCATTAACAAAGCCCTTTACATTTTCTTATCTTATGGGATTCTCACAACAAAACCTCTGAGGTAGATGTTCCTTCAATTATATCCAATTACCAGATGAAGAAACCGAGGCATAGAGAACAAAGGAGTTGCCTGCAGTCACTGGGCTTCTCCTGGTTGATGGTATTATTCAGTTTTACATCTCATCTGATTCTCTTGCCCTTGTGTAGGCAGTTTGGAGGAAGGGGACAGAGTGGAAATAACTCAAGATTTAGAGTAAGAGGTGCTGACTTACTTTGTCACTTGCTAACTCTGTGAACTTGGACAAGTCAACACCACTGAACAGTTCAACACACATTTATAGAGGGCCTACAATGTGCTGAGCATAGAGACTCAAAAACAATTAAATGACCCTGCCCTCAAGGAGTTCTCATTCTATTGGACAAAGAAAAAAAAAAAGATACACAGATAATAGTTATAATATATCTATGAAGTAACTTTGGAGAGGAAATACAGAGGTAAATGGTTATAATGTGTATGTGTTCTCCCTCTCCCTCCTCCTCCCCCTTTCTCCTCCCCCTCCCCTTTCTCCTCTCCTTCCTTTTCTCCTCCCCCTCCCCTTCTCCTCCCCTTCCCCTCTCCTTCCCCTCCCCCTCTCCTTCCCCTTTCCCCTCTCTCTCTCCCTCTCCCTGCAGCAGGCTATCCAGTCTAAGAGCAGAGGTGGTAAGGGAAAGCCTTCCAAGCAGGGGAGGCAGCTAAAGCAAGGCACTTGGGCACTTCTCTGAGTCTCAGTTTCTTCATCTGTCTAATGAAAGAGTTGGACCAGACAATGGTCTCAATGCTCCTTCCTGCACCCAGTCTATAACCCAAGGACTTAAATACAGGACTGACTCCATTTTCTCCTTCTTGAAGAAACTGTCACCAAAGCTGAGACTCCTGTCCACACGAGGCCTCAGTAATTAGCTGTTTCTCCTTAAAATGCCCACTTTCCAAGATGTCTATGGTGACTGGCACTTGGTGCCAAAGTACTTCAGCTCCCACCAGCGAGTGCAAGGAGGTGCCACAGAAAAGGAAAGATCTGAGGCAGAGCCATAAAGTGATCCCAAAGTATTAAATTTTCATTTCCATGCAGACAGTTTTTGTGATGAAAACAAAACAAAGAAGGAAAAAGTCATCCTGGTGACTCTCTTCAAAGGGCAGGGCAATCATTTCTGACAGAAACCTGAGAAGAGAAAACCTATCTTGTTCCACCTAAGAATCACCGTGGGACTGATGGAAAAGGGATGGCTCTTGGGGTCGTGCCATTTGAGGGTGGGCCAAAGTCACTGCAGATGTCTGACTGGGGGTTGGCATCAGGTATTCAAGGAGTGGTTGTGTGGAAGAGGAAGTGACTTGTTCCCAGCTCCTGGTGGTGGGGGGCAATGCCAGGTACAAAGAAGCCAGATAGTCAAACTATCAGCAAGAACTTCTGAGCAATCAAAGTTATCAAGAAGATGGAGTCACAAACTGCCATAAAAGGGGGTAGCGGACTCCAGCCCCCTCATGAGGTCTTCAAGGGAAAATAGAATGGCCATGGACAGATGTGTTGTGGAGGGGGACCTTCTGAAGATATTGGTTGGACTGATCCCTGAAGTCCCTGACAATTAACGGCAGTTCCATGGTGTGAAGATAGAACTCCAAGCCTGTGGTCAGAAAAACCTGAGGTCAAATCCAGCCTCCGATACTAGTGGTATGACCCTGCTCAAGACATTTACTAATTGTGTACCTCTTATTTTTTCAATTGGAAAATAAAAATCATAACTTTGGGGTCCAAAGTCACCAGCCTCATTTTCCCCTCCAGAGCCATCTGGATCCAGTGGCAAGATGAAATCAGGACAATAAAGATGACATTTGGCACCATGTCTGGCATATAGCAGACACTTAACAAATGCCCTCCTCCCTCTCCTTATCCCTTTCATCTTATCCTTCCTGCTCTGAGATTATAGGCCATTTTACCCATGCATTTTCAAATGGCGCCTCCTCCTAGAAGCTTTCCAGATCTCTCTAGCTGAAAATATTGCCTTCCACTTTTGAAAACACAGAGCATTTTGCTGGCTTCTCTCCTGTGGCCCTCCTGACACTTGAGCTTGGATCCAAGTAACTTTGCTCCTCTGTTGGGCCCTGGGCTCCTAAAAACCAGAGGCCATATCAGATTTATCTACACATCTCCCACCGTGCCTAGGACCACATCCTGAACAAAACGAGTGCTCAGTACATTGCTGGAAAAAATGAAATGACTTCAACCACATGCACCATTTAGAGAACCCTTTGTAGATTTGCACAGGATGCTACACAGATTACAGTGGATCGTCACGAACAAGTCTATAAAATAGATACCCATTTTGCAGATGAACAATGGAGTGGAGAGGTTAAATCACTTCCCCACAACCAGCAAATGGCTAACTCAGATTCAAAACTACATCCTTCTGGTCCATGATACTCAATTCCCTCTTATGAACAATTATTAGGAACCACAGACTGGTATAACAAACGGTGACTGAGGCATTGTCTTATAAGGTTCTAGATAGTATGGCATACTGGATAGAGGCAGGAAGACCTGTGTTCAACTTGTGACTCTTGACACAGCTGATTTGGGAGGTCTTGGTCAAAGGTGCGAGGTAGTACAGTGAACAGGGCACCAGTGCTGGAGTCAGGAAGATCTGAGTTCAAATCCAGTGTCAGACACTTACTAGCTATGTGAGCTTTGGCAAGTCACTTAACCCCAAGGGATGCTTCCCCACCCCCTGCCAAAACAACAAAAGCTAACAGCTCTGGATATCTTGCTAAGATTACAGGTTAACTGAGCTGCTGAAAAGCCTATTCCCCTTTTCTGAGGCGGGTGAGATTGACCCACAATTTCCTTTCATCAAGATGCTTCCGGCTGAATTGAGAAGAAAACATGAAAAAAAATAGGCCATGTCTATGTAAGCTGTTATACTTGCCCTCGGGGCACCGGAGAGCAGAGGAGAAAATAGAAAAATTTGTGTAGGCAGAAAAGACTTAATGAAGAGTTTAGGATGTGTGTTTTCCTAGAAGGATGGAGAAGATTTAAATAGACAGAGAAGAGGGAGGAGAGCAAACAGTCCAGCTGAGGGAAGAGGCTGAAGAGAGCCCGGGGAGCAGAGGAGCAAACATGGTCCATCCATAACCGGTCAGTCTCCGGAAGGCAAGAAAGCAATGGACGAATGTCCAAGTCTGATTCGCTCTCTTTTGCAGAAGAGAAGGTTAAGCCTCCGAGATGCCATTGCTTTGAAATGACTGTTGTTAATGAGGCTGACTTGGAAGGACCCGGTTTTACAACATGGACAGAGGGAAAGTGTGAAAGTTTGGCTAAACTCCCAGATGAAAGCGAACAGCCCAGAACCTAATCTATAAGTAGAGGCACCGAAGTCCTATGATAGGCTTCTCAGAAAGAAATAAAAATAATCTCAGTGCCAGGCCTTCACCATTAAAAGTGAAGGGTGGGCAATTAGCCAGTGGATTAGAGCAGTATAGACAGCACGGCGAAATTCTGCTAGTCAAACTCCCTCTTTCACCCCAATTATGCAAGGAATTAGGGCCAAGTGAAGGTTCATTCACCAACTATTGAGTGCTTACTATGTGCAAAGCATGTGTTAGGTCCCAAGGACACAAAGCCAACAGTCTATGCTTTCAAGGAGTTTACATTTCCAATGGCAGAGGCAGCTGGTGGTACAGTGGGTAGAGCCCTGGGCCTAGAGTCAGGAACAAGTGAGTTCAAATGCTGACTTTTTTTTAGCTATGTGACTTTCCTATCTTAATTTCCCCAATAGTAAAAAACCTATTTCCCAAGAGAAGAGTTTTTATAAATCACTTATTTAAAAAGTGTCTGACTCATAATAGTAAATGTAATGAATCAAAGAGTGGTAAGTACACAAATAGATACAAGGCATTTTTGTTTATAATCTTTAAAAAGTTATATATTACATCTTTATAGCAGATCGTATGTTTCTCATTATAAAAGTATTTGCTTACATATGGCAGCTAAGAGGTACAGTGGATAGAGTGCTGGACATGATGTCAAGAGGTTCTGAGTTTAAATGTGACTTTAGATACTTCCTAGACACTGGCTTGCCTCAGTTTCCTCATCTGTATAATGAGATGATGAAGAAGAAAATGGCAAATCCCTTCAGCATTTTTTGCCAAGAAAACTCCAAAAATGAGGATGTAAAGGGTCATTCACAACCAAAATGACTGCAACAATATTCTGTTTATACAATTTGAAAAGTAGTTTGAAGGGAGAGGTAGAAGAGGTAGTGCTAATACGTGGTAGGATTAGGAAATACCCTCTCTGGCTAGAAGGTGGTCCCTCCACTTGGGAGCTAGAAAGCAAGTGGAAGAACTTTGCAGACATGAGACCTAGCCAGGCAGAACAAAGGTTCAAAGATTCCCATAATGGCCAATGTGGAGTGCCATGGGGGCATCCTGGGATAATGGTCTGGAAGCTGCTTGTAAAACACCAAAGAGGAACTTTTGTGTTTTGATCCCAAAAGGAGACACTATAGATGCTTGAGTGGGAGTGACATGGGCAGGCCAGTGCTGGGGAATTTTGGATCTTGGTCACAGATTAAAGTGTCTCTGGTTTCTACAATTTAACCTCAGTGACTCATCAATTCAAACACCAGCTCTCTGCCTGTGAATCTCTGAGCAAATCAATTCAGTCTTCTAGGTCTCAGTTTCCTCACCTGTAAGAAACAAGAGAGTAGGACTGACTGTTCTGTGAAATCTCTTCTCTGTGAGTCTAAATCACACAGCTCTTGTGAAGAACACATTTTTTTTTTGGAAAAAACAAAAAGACAAAGTGCATATCTATACAAAGGCAAGGGATTGTTGTTACCTTGTATGGGTTTGCTCACTTCCTATTCCTCTCCACTGTGCTTTCCATCTCCTTCCCCCTATTTACTTCTTGAATTATCTGATGAACACAGGTCCAAATCCTGCCTCAGTTTCTATCTATGACACAATCACTACCACTTAATGCTTCTGTTTTCTCATCTGTAAAATAAATGGATCAGATTATGGATGACCTCTAAGGTCCCTGCCAGTACTAAGTCTGTGATCCTATGAAATATTTTTAAATTAATCTTGCAGATGGCAATTTATTTTTATTTCTGCCAAGGGCTGCATTAGTTCCCCTGATAGATGTATATTTTTTTAAAAAGCGATGTGACGTTTAGAGTTCTGCAACTCTCATTTGCCTTTAATGAGGACCATGTGGATAGAATCCACCTCTTTACAAAGTTGGGGTAGGGAGGCAGTTTGCCGAAAACACAGCTGTCAACGCTTGGTGCTCTCAGAGGCGGAATTCGTTGCCAGAGAGGAGAATTCTGGGCTTCGGCAGCTTATCGGTCTGGCAGGATTTTAGTCTAGGGATTTCAAGAAGTGCCAAGAAGCAAAGCAAGCATGGGGTGAAACTAACAGGGCTGGGAGAGAGAGCTGGGGGAAAAAAATATGGCCAACAAAGAAAAGAGGTAGAAATGCAGATTTGTGCCCATTAACTGCTTATTAACATATAGTAATAACTTGTAGCTACTCAAAAAAAAATACTCCCCCTTTTTCTGTTAAGAGCAGTCAACCAAGAAAACAACCCTCTCTCCGTGAATGTTGCTGGGATGGTCCTTGTTGTAGCAACAAAGAAAATAACACAGAGATGATTGGAAATGAAAGATGATTAACTAAGCCCTTTCCTTCACTAACGAACCAAATTTGGTTTGCATTGCATGATGCGAGCAAGAAATGGATGGAAGCTTGAAAGCGTCTTCATAATCCCACTTGATTCTCGATTAGAGAAATTAGCTGAAATGAGCAACACCGTATGCTGTGAGAACAATGTCAAATTCAACGATGACACTGGTGAATCATAGATTTTGCGTTGGGAAGGAATCTATTCTAATCCAATTTCATGGCAACGTTGGGGACACAGGTTCTGAATTAGAACAATTCATGAAGGTCATCTCCTCTAGTCCTCTTCATTTCCCAGATGAGGAAACTGAGGCTTTGGGAGATCAAAAGATGAACCAGATACTAGTTAGAGCTGGGTAGATCTGAGAGCTCCTCCAGATTCTTCACTTTACAAACATAAGAAGTGAGTCCTAAGGTAACACAGGTGGGAAGTGGAAGAGATGGGATTCAACTCCACATCATCCGAATGCAAATTGAGAATTTTCTATTGCAATATGCTGTCTTCCTCTTTTCAACTTTTTAAGGGGGGTCTATGCTTGGCCTTCTGCCAAAAGCATTTACTTATAAATTAGTCATAGTACAACACCCCGCCCCACAAAAACAGGGGAGCATCAAACAACCAGATGTTCAGAGAGATATCAGCATGTATCTAGAGATAAACTGCTTCTACCCTTGACCATGGACTCTAGCCCTCAAATTTCTTGGCAGCTGAAGGAAGAAAGGGAAATGGGCTACAGAGACTTCGTATTCTGACCAAAAAAAGCACATAATTTTTTTCTGAAGAAACCAATTTTTTACTGGCACTCGAGTCAAGCAGGAAATTGCCTCAGGGATCCTGGTATGAGAGAGAAATGGTAGACCAAGTCTTCTGCTGGACTTTAACAAGATACAGATGTGTTGTTCAAACATGAGACTCTTATGCTTAACATTGCCTTCAACTGTGGACCATGGATGATATTTGAAAAGAAAAAAGGGAATGGGGCACAATTCTGATAGCCCAGAACTATGCGAGCATACAGAACATAAATACTGCTTCAAGTCTGACCCCCCATTTCCAAGAACTTTATCCAGGGCCGTCTCCAATCATCCTGATCTATACCTGGTCACTAGATCCAGATGGTTCTGGAGGAGAAAGAGAGGCAGGTGACCTTGTACAATTCTCCCTCACTTAAATCCAATTCACTTGCATGTTCCTGATGACATGGTCCTGTTCAAGAATTAAGAACAAAGAACAACAACCACCAAAGAACTATAGTATAAAATATCTGGGGAATCAACCTACCAAAGCACACAGAAGACCATATTCAGTTACAAAGTATTTCTTAAAGACAAACAAAACCAAACCACTTAAATAGTTATAAGCTAGCAAAGTTAATTCATGCTTTTAATGCTTTACCAATCAAATTACCAAGGAGATACTTTATAGTACTGACAAAATGACAAACTTAATCTGGGTAAACAAAAAGTTTAAAATATCAAAGAAAATGAGGAAATGAAGTAGAGAAGGAAGAGAGCACTTTAGAGACTTCAAATAAAATTATAAAGCAGCAGTCAGCAAAACCATCCACTTTGGGTTAAAGAATAAAGATAGATGAATGGCATGGACTAGATATGGGAGATTCAAAAACCATAAAACTCATTAATAACGTTTTTGATAAAGTGGAACAAATTTTGATTGAGGGCTGGAAAACGATTGGACAGAAATCAGGCACAGGACAATACCTTGCCATATTTCACAATATATTCTTTGTGACTACATGAATTTAATATGAAAGGTCATAGCTATTAAAAAGTTAAAAGACAAATAGATAGTAGCTATAGGTAAAAGATATATTCTTTTTATTTTTAAGAGATATATTCTTAATGAGACAAGATAGCAGCAATTCTAAAAAATAAAAAGATAACTTTGAGTACTTAAAACTCTATACAGACAGTGTTAAAGCATCTAGGATAAGAAGGAAAGGTTGTGAACAAATTATTCTCAAAAGAAATACAATGGTTTTATAACAACATGAAAATATACTCCAAAACATTAGTCAATGTGATTAGATTTGAAATGCAAATCCAAACAATCCTGAGTTTTTATCATATATCCTGCAAATTGGCAAAGATCACAAAGGTAACCCAGAGATAGGTACACTAATACATTGTTGGGGCAGCTGTGAAATGGTGTACAACCATTTGGTAAAGTAATTTAGAATTATACCAATTATCACACATCCCTCAAAAACTTAAACTTGGGAAAGTCAGGTGGCCGGTGAATAGAGACCCTGAGCAAGTCTCCCCAAAAAGAAAAGGAGGCAAGTTTGAATATCCTGCAATAAGGAAAAGTCTAGGTTCCACCATGCTGTTTCCCTCTCCCCCAGCTTGAGTTTTCTCATCTATAAAATGGATCATGGCACTAAACGCTCATCTGAGGTCTGAAACAATTAAGGTTCTAGAGAGTTCAAAGAGATCCCAGCTGGATCCCAGATAGAACAAGGGTACAGATGAATCCTTACACATATTTTCTTTTGTTTTTTTCCCTATTCATTAAAAAGTTAGCAATGAGATCAGGGTTTTTGTTTTTCATTTTGTTTTGTTTTTTGATCTGGAGCTCTGTGGGGGGTAGAATCTTGGAAACCAAATGGTTTGCCTCTGAGGGATGGAATCAGTGTCCCTCCTAAATGTCATGTTCTCTCGCCTGAAAAAGTTCCAAGATTACATACATACACCCACATGGCTTGGAAATAATGAGTGAAGCAAGTTGGGGCAGCCCAGAAAGAAATGAAACTTTCTACTACAGTATAGGTTTTTAACCTCAGGCCCAGAGACCTTCAAGAAACACGTGGATAAATTGCAGAGGGTCTATGAATCTGAATGAGAAAAAAGTCTTTCCCCGGGAAAGACTTACATGAACTGATGTTGAGTGAAGTAAGCAAGACCTCAGAGAACATTGTACACTGTGACAACAAGATTATGTGATGATCAGTTGTGATGGACTTGGCTCTTCTCTGCAATAAAATGATCTTGGGATAGAAAATTATCCAAATCCAAAAAAAGAATTTTAGAGGTTGAATGCAGATTGAAGCATAGTATTTTTGTCATTTTTTGTTTGTTTGCTTGCTTTTTCTTTCTCGTGGTTTTTCTCTTTTGTTCAGATTCTTCTTTCACAAAATGACAAATATGAAACTATGCTTAAAATGATTGTACCACGGATAATTTATATCAGATTGCTAGCTGTCTTGGGAAGGGAGGAGGTAAGAGAGAGGAAGAAAAAAATTGGAACTCAAAATCTTATAGAAATGAATGTTGAAAAGTATTTTACATGTATTTGGAAAAATAAAATATCACTGAGAATTTTTTTAGAAGTTTTTATTTTTAATATGATTGGTTTCCCTTGAAATATATCTCTAAGGACATTATTCTGAGAGGGATTCCATAAGTTCTGCTGGAACACTAACAGAGTCCATTACACAAAAGATTAAGAGCCTCAGGCCTACACAAAGCTCCCAGACATTCAGCAGCTCCCTCTCCTCCCACTGCCTTATATTGATTAGAAATTTTCTCTAATAAGCTCTTCCTGAGGAGTTGAATCACTTTTATCTTCATATCATCAGCATCGTGGCACACAGCAATCACTCAATAAATGAATTTCCAGTGGGTAATAGAAACTCAGCACTGCCCATTCCTCCTGTTGTTGGCTCAATGCACTGTCTCAGAGAAAGCCATCCACTCACCCTTAACCCTGACCTGAAATGACCACCTCCACTTAGCAGGTACATTTTGTTGGATCTCCTTCCTCCTTCCCTGGTAAATTTCCAAAGGGAGGGTCCTGTCCTGGGTTCCCAGTGCCTCATCCAGCACTTGGCACATGGAGGTGTTTAATAAATACTCGTTGAATATTGTTAGATCCCAAGGTCAAAGGGAAGGGAAATGATGGTGGGTGAGAAAAGAACCACTTTCCACACAACCTTTTGTAAGCATTTCCTCTAAACTGAACTGAAAATGACAAATTCTGTTCTCAAGCCCCATTTACTGTAATTGTTGGAAATAATAACTCATCCCCCCTCCCCCATCCTGACCTAAACACACACACACACACACACACACACACACACACTTCTGTTTTGGCTGGTCACATGATCTCTGAGCTCTAGGTGAAATGGGAAGGGCCAATCAACCCAAAGCTTTTTTAATTTCTGCTGTAAATAAAGAAAAGGAAGTGTTTGTTACACTTTAAGAAAACAAGTAGCAAAGTTTAGTGTTAAGCCAAATCCAATTTAAAAGGCACTGGGATTGGGGATAACAAAATAACAAAAATAAACACAAACACCTTGAAATCTCCTCCTCAAGGAACTTACACAGATCCTGGAGAAATTTAACTGCTAATCACAGAACCATAACTTAAAGACCTAGAACACACCATTTGGGGGCTTTTGTTTAGTTGTGCCCCCATTTGGGGATTTCTTGAAAGAAATATTGGAGCGGTTAGTCATTTTCTTCTCCGGCTCATACTACAGATGAAGAAACTGAGGTAAGATTAAGTGACTTGCCCAGAGTCACACAGCTCGGAAATGTCTGACAATTTGAATTTGTCTTGGGGGTTCCAAACCTGACCCTCAACCCACAGAAGTCTCATATTTTACAAATGAGTAAAACAAAATCCACAAACTATGACTTGACCATGATCAGACAGATAGCTTAGGATTTGAACCCAGATCCTATGACTCCCAATCTTTTTTCCTTGTTCTTCACTGCCTTCCCCAGCTGTAGAACGTCCCTCCCTGTTTGGGGAAGAGATGAAGACTCTCCATTTACTTTGGATTTTCAGATTTTCAAAGAAAATCCAAGGACATGTATACTCTGACAGCCTCTGGCCGTGTTTTTCAAACAGAGGAAGTCAAATCTCAAAGTAACAAGTTTCACTCATTGTTAAGGCTTCTAGAAAGTATAACAAAGGACAGGAAATTTGAAACTAAATCTGAGAATCTGCCCTCAGCGTGGCAATTCTGCTCATTCTCACAACCCAGTGAGTGAACGAGAAAGCAGAGCCCTGAGCTCACCTTTCTGGCATCTGGGTGATCGAAAGGTAAGTCAGTCTGTGGTAAACTCGAGGTGAGGCATTAGGGACTTGATGCTCTATGAGCAGATTACAACCCCCTCTTCTCTCCGGCTACTCCCAGGAGTACCTGCAAGAAGGGGTATTTTTCCTGCCATTCCCGATCTGGAGATATGTTATAATGCAGGAGACTCAGTCATATAAAAATTACACACACACACAATCTCTCTCTTTTCTCTTCCTCCTTTCCCTTTCTTCCTCTTCCTCCACCTCCCTCCCTCCCTCCCTCCCTCTCCCTCTCCCTCTCCCTCTCTCTCTTCCTTTTCTTCTGTCTCCTTCCCCTTTTTCTTCTGTCTTCTTCCCTTCTTTCTTTTCTCTCCTTCCCCTCTTTCTTCACTCTCCTTCCCCTCTTTCTTCTCTCTGTCTCCTTCTCTTCTCTCTTCTTCCCCTCTTTCTTCTGTCTCCTTCCCTTCTTTTTCTCTCTTCTTCCCCTCTTTCTTTTCTTTGTCTCCTTCCCTCCTTTTCCCTCCTTCCTGCCCTCCCTCTCCCTCTCTCTCTTTCTCCCAGTTTATTTCCCTTCTCTTCTCTCTTCCTTTCTCTGTCTCTATCCCTTCCTCCTTGAAAAGAGTGCTACTTCCTGAAAAGCATCACATTTAGTTACAGAAATAATACAGAACTATGAATTTCAAGGGACAATGGTGGCAAACATAACATACCCCCAATTTTTTCTGATCAGAAAAAATGCAAACCTGAGTGAAAAATTCTAAGGATGAGTTGAAAACATTTTTATTTTTTACTATATAAGAATAAAAGGGCAAGTTCAGCAAGATTTGGGGTCAGGTCCTGATTTGGACAAGTATTGGTCATTTCCCTCCAAGTAAACCCCCAGTAACCAAGTCATTTCACTACAGGGAGACAGTCCTTTTAGACTGTTGCTGCCCTCTGGTACTGATATGAATTCTCTCTGTCAAAGAATTTTTGGACCAAAAATTTAAAGAAAACGGCAGAATAATCTCTATTCTACCTGCACTAAGACTGTCTACCTCAACATTGCCTCCTCTTAAGGTTGGTCAGAATCCTCCTACTATTCCTTCTGGATTTCAGAGTGAAATGGCTGGCTTACCGATACTCTGTAGACTGGATTACAGTCAGATTTGGAAACATATATTTGCATCAAAAAGACAAACAATGGTTTCTATCCATAGTCAAATATTTTTAAAATGGCGCCCACCAATCATTCTAGAATGCTGAAAGAGCTGTCTGTTAACCTGGCATTTACAGTGATGTCTACAAACAAACTAAAAAGAACAAAAGGCTTAAAATTAAAAAAAAAAGCCTTAAGTTTGCAATCCAGCTCGATTATATACTGCCCTTGGTGTGAGGCAGTTTAGTACTAGATCTGGATTCAGAAAGACTTGGGCTGAGGTCCACTCAGTCTCAGTTCTGTCAACTTTAAAATGGGTATTTAGTTTCAGAAAATATAGGAAAAATGTCTTGTAAACTAATATTATTATAAAATATTATTAAGTCACTTGCCATCAAGTCCATAATATGAATGTCACACTGTCCTAGGATGTTAAGTGTTTAAGTTAATAAAGGCCAAGTATAATAGGAAGTCAGTTCGGACAATGAAAAATCAAAAGGCAAAGCAGAAAAAAATCAAAAGCACTTATAAGTTGGGGAAGGGTCCTGCCTAGAGTGTGGCCTAAAGTAAAGAGAAGGGATGGAGAAATCACAGAGCCCTTTGTTTCCTTAGCTACAAGAGAGGAAAATCCAGGATTTAACACCCATATGGTCCCCCTTTGAGAATTCGGAGTATCGGCGGTCCCAACTTTTCACACAGAAAAGGTCAGAACTGTCCTGGCAGAAGTGTGGTTAGTGGACAGAGAGCTGACTTCAGAGATAGTGAGACCAACGTTCAAGACCCACCTCTGACCTGCGCTGGCCAGTGAGGGAAGCCTGGGCAAGTCATTGCCTCTTACAGCTCTCAGGTGAGAAAGGGCTGATCTCTGTGGGTGGAGAAAGCTCCCCATATCAAGGAAATCACAGGGCACAGGTGGAGTCCCAGTTTGATCAGTGGGAAAGTGAGCAGACACCATCTAGCCACAACAAAGAAAGGGTGCTATTTCTTAGACAGCGTAACCATGGGACAGGCCAGACGCAAGAAGGGAAAATCCTCAGGTAGAAACTCCTGCTGAGCTTCTGGTATTGAAGCAAAAGCCAAATCAGGTCAGGCCGGTCTCTGGTGGGGAGTGGGGGTAGGGAGGAGGGAAAGAGGGGGAGTGGGAAGGTTTTTCTCCTCCCAAAACTTGGCCGGTAGATGTCCTTTCCTTGGACTTGTCCAACCATATGATAAGAATAACATTTATGTAGTGCCTACTGTATACAGGCACTGTGCTGAGTGCTTTACAATTATTATCACATTTGATTTTCACAACAACCTTGCAGGGTAGATGCTTTTATTTACAAGTGAGGAAACTGAGGCAGATGGTTAAATGACTTATTCAGTATCACACGGTAAGTGTCTGAGGCTGGATTTGAACTCAGATCCTCTAGCATTCTCTGTCTACTGTGCCTGAGAGATTATAGCAGAGATACTATATATGTGTTAGACTGGATAGGCACTGAGATCCAGGTCACCCAGCTCAATTCCATCCCTGAGGTCTATAGCTTGATCCTCAGTTTTACCTTTCCAGGGGAAATGGGTCAATAGCACAATTATCTGAATGATACCAAACTGGATTAGGAGGTTCCAAAGACCTCCTCACTGGAGTCTTCAAGCAGGCTTGATGACTCCTGGTTGGGGATGGAGCAATATAACAGGAATTCCTTTTATATACCATGCTGGGGCCATTCCACATCCGGACATGAGATCCTTATGTCATTTCCTACATAAATAATACCTTGGTCTACTAGTGGTGAGCCATCAATATTGACAGGTTGGGATCAGGCTAGGGGCTTTTCTCCCCTCTCCCCCACCCTCACTATCAGTTTTCTTTTGGACAATGAAAATGATTGCTGCCATTTTTTACCGGGTGTACTGTCGAGCAGAAAAGATTATAGGTCCTCAGAGTATACTGGAGCCAGCTTCTGTGGATATTGCTCCAAAAAAGAACTTGATTTGTGTTCTGTTGATTGTTGAGACTTAAGAATATGATGGGGAAAATGTTAATGATGCAAATTAAACATGAGTGAGTGCTCTGTAGTTTTTAAGTAAATATTTCCCAGCACACCCTTTTTTGTAACCCACTTAAGAATGGAAAAATTATGATAATAGCTGACACTTCCAAAATGCTTTAGATCTTCTCGAGTTCTAAGTCCAGTACTTTGCCTACCGAGCAACCTACACGTCCAGGTAATATGTGGCGCAGATGGTATTTGAACGCAGTTTTGCTGAGCTGCCAGAGCCAGCCCTTTGTATGAATCCAAGAAAGCGAATTTGCCTGAACCTTAGAGTTCATAGAAAAGAGTAATGAAATATGACACCAACTTTCCTAAGAGAAGGAATGTCAGATTCCTCAATCTTCCGGGAACTCTGTGGAATCTCATTCCAAAAAGCCAAACAAAGAAAGCCATTGGCTCCAGAAGCTACTGAACCTGAAATTAATTACTGCCCTGATTCTAATCAAAAAAATAATAGATCTTATCCCTGAATCTGCCTTTGGCTCTAGTTTTTTGAATTTACTGTTATTGTTATTATTTTTAAGGTTCTAAATAATGATAGTGGGAAAGTATTATTTCAATTGGGAATTTTTTTTAGTTGCTTAATTGCATGTTTCCTTCCAAATTATAATCGAGAGAAGAAGACAACAGGTTTGACAAAAGCTTGAAGGAGGAAAGGATATAGGAAGGGCATACTCCCCAAAAGCTGTGTCAAGAATTCCGATGTCATTTTTCCATTCACCAGAAGGTAAGATTTCTTTTAATGAAACCAGTAACATTCAGCAAGGGAAGCTTTTCGGGACCAGCCACTAACTTCCCAATTTCTGAAGCACTGGCTGTTCTCCTTAACAATACCTCTTCCTTCTCCTGATGTCTGTATGAAGACCTTATACTAGGATGATCATGTTCCTCTCTTCCTAGGGAATCTTACGCACCTTAAACTATCAATGCCACAAAGGACTCTGGGATGCCCATCTTTAGTTAAGATCTGCTTTTTTAGATATCTCTAACAGAGGCATTAGTGAATAAAGGCAGTCAGAAGACATAGGTTCAAGTGTTGTTCTGGCATATTAACACGAGCAGGTCACTTTTTGGGGCTCCAGAAAACTCTTTAAGAATATAAGTAATAAACGAATCAATGATCTTCAAGGGAAGGGGATGGAGAAGGAACTCTCCATACTGGAAGTTCTCTACCTTGGTAAAAATCACAAGTCTGGGACACCATGAAGACAACAACCCCAGAAAATCTCCAACTGGATTTTTTTGGGAGAAGAGGAGGCAGTAATTAAACTGTAATTTAATCCATGAAGGAGAGCTTCCATCAATGTATACTCACAATTCTTCTGTAAATTAAATCTTAGGTGTCTCTGGCATAGTAAAGTTTATTAAGTGTCACTGTACTATGCTAAGAGTTAGGAATACAAATATAAACTGAAAGTTAATCCCTAACCTCAGAAAGCTTAAAATGAAACTAAAATGGGGGTGAGAGAGGAAAGAAGGTCCTTGCTTGGGGGTATGGTGGACAAAATCTGATTGAATTGCTTGCTGTCTTGGAGAGGGAGGAGAGAGGGATAGGAGGGACAAAAATTTGGAACACAAGGTTTTGTAAAGGTGAATGTTGAAAACTATCTTTGTATGTATTTGAAAAAAATAAAATGCTATCCAAAATAAAATAAATACAATTCAAACAAACCCCCCAAAATGGTGGTTCTAGGAGAAAGGGACCAAAAATCCTGAGTGTTATTTCAGAGTGAGAAGTCCCTGGTGGGAGTGGTGTGAAGGAGGAATTTCTAAAACCAGAAGGCCACAGGAGCTAAATGAACTTCTAGGGTGAGAAGGTTACATGGTGAAAAAAAATCTGAAATAGTCCCTAAAAGGAATGGAGATAAAGTGTTTACTGCTAGTAACTGACAGCAGTTAAGACTCAGATCCAGGTATCCTCATCTCCACCTGAATATTCCATTGAGAATAGGACTCTTCATCATTTCCTTTCCTTTTTTGACTTGCTATATTTTTGTTCATGGTAGAATTACTTTTTCAAATTTATTCACCTGGAACCTTCTTAGTCTTTGGATTCAAGTTTTAAGCAAGAGAGTGATTGTGATCAGAGCTACATCCTGGATGTGTAGTTTGAGATTTGAATCTTGGCCCTGCTATTTACTTAAGCAAATGATTTCACCTCCAGGGGAAAGGGATTCTCTACTCTTTTATAAAGTGAGGGGATTGGATTACACTCGTCTTATGTTCTAAACTGACATTTGTAGAATTCAGCACAACATCATTGAAAAGGTGAGAAGAAGTAGTCTCTTAATTGCCCACGAAGAAAGTCTTCTTCATGAAAATGGGATGCTCATCAGAGCTTCTAATGCAGCATAATAGAAAATGAAACCGACTGTCATAAGGGACAACAAATGGCAGCAGGCATTTCAGAGTCAGCTGTCTCAGATTCCAGAAGGGTTATAGGAAATGTCAATCAAAATTAAGTGGGAAGAAATGATAAAAATGAGCAAGCAGAGTGCAAATGATCAGGTGTCAGAAGCCTGCTCTGAAATTATTCATGGTCTGTCTCTTCATTCATACAAGGATTAGACCAGAACAAAGCTATGACATGGAGCCCTTGAGGCACTCTAATGATTCCCAAAGGGGAAGCCTGTGAACCCCAGATCTGTTACTCTTGTTTTTAAATGCATAGAAAGGACTAAAAAGCAAACCAATTATGCTGAAAAAATGATCAGGAAAAAATGAGATACATCCTTGTATTTCCATATTCTTTTCCTTCAATAGATAGATGTTATATAATCCTGTTGTTCAGTCATGTCTGACTCTTTGTGACCCTATTTAGGGTTTTCTTGGCAAAGATACTGGAGTAGTTTGCCATTTCCTTCCCTAACTCATTTAAAGATGAGGAAATTGAGGCAAACAGATTTAAGGGGCATGTCCAGGGTCACATACCTAATGTTTGGGGGGGCAGATCTGAACTCGGAAAGATGAGTCTTTCTGACTCCTTTCTGACTCATTATACTATCTAGCTGCCCATATTATTTCAAAAGATTTTTATTTCATCAACGTGAGTATTTCTACTATGCTAATCACAGGCCCTTCTTTCTTTAGTAAAAATGTTTCATGAGTTGCTGGGGCCCAAAGCACTCATTCACTATCTGGCCATCTTTCTGTTGATGATCTTCAGTTTTAGCCAGGCCATTTCTCTGATGGTACTTGAAGTCCGAGCAGCTGCCAACACAACCCAAGGAGTCAGGACCATGTCTATATCATGATGAGGTATTGATGAAGATCTTCAGTGGAATAGTTATAGAATAAGAAGGCTAACCATAAAATCAAGGAACTATTAAAGCTAAAAAGAGCTTCCATTTATAAAAATTTTAAGATGTGCTCTTATTAATTCCTCATCAAATCCTCCCATTTCTGCCTTTGAGAAAACTAAGAATGAATGAGGCTAAGTGGTCACAGATTGTAAAATTATCACAAGCAGGATTTGAATCCTGGTCTTCCTAATTCTAACTACTATGTCCGGTGTTAACAGCACAAAAGTTTGGAGCATGATGGGCTCTAGTTTCACACTTAGGGGTCAAATGAGATTTTTTTAGAAAAATATTTCTCAGGCCTATATTGCTACTGTCATGTTAAATTTAATATACATTTCTTTTTAACTGCACATCAAAAGTCAATTTCACATACAGTCTTCTCTTTATTGTTGTTCTTTGCATCCTGAAATCTGCTTGGAAAAAGAGAAATGCTGGGGGTGGGAGGCTAAATTAATATATTTTTGTCCTGAATAGATCATCATTTCCCAATAATCATCTCTTCCATAGCACCGTCCAGCAAAAAAAAAAAAAAAAAAAAAAATCAGCAAAAGCACAATATCAAGATTCAAAATCTTGGTAAATGTGACCATTTACCAAAAATCTTTTTTTAAAAAAAAGTTATTAAAAAATAATAACTGACTTGGGGGGGCAGGGCGTTGACACATAAAGTATTTTCAAAAAGCACTAGACAAACATTATCGCACTTGAGTCTCACAAACATCGAAGAGGTAGGTGCTAACTGCTACTGTTGTTAGTACAGAGAAGGAACCTGGCCCAGCAAGGTGGAGTGCTTCTTGCCTCAGAATACACAGTTCATTCAAGTGAAGTGGAATTCAAGGCCAGAGCTACTTGGCTCTAAGGCCATGTTGGCCATTTAAGTGGAACTCTGGGGGAAAAAGGGATGAGGAAACTGCACTTCTTCCAAGTACAACAGAGAAGTCATGCCCTGAGCCTTGCAGATTGGAAAATGTGTTTGAGTGACTCGGAAGGGGTATGGCCACCTAGGGTGTGGTCTTTCCTAAGAGGTGTGACTTCAGTTTCTCCTCTAGATTTCTCCAAACTCGGCACCATCAAAAAACCTAGTACCTAAAGAAAACCTGTGAATGACAAAACCTGAAAAATAGTGACAAAAATTGTTTTGAGCCAGTCCTTATTTCTCTTTATAGGACATCTGCTATCTCAGCGGCACCTTTGGAACAAGAGTACAAAAGTCAAGAGGGAGAGAGGGAGGGAGGAAGGGAGGAAAAGAAGGAATGAAGGAAGGGAGGGAGGGAGGGAAGGAAAAAAGAAAGGACGGAAAGAGGAACAAAGAAAGAGGAAAATAAAGAAAGCAACAAAGAAAGAAAGAAAAAAGGAAGGAAAAAAGAAAGGAAAGAAGGAAGGAAGGAAAACAGGAAAAGTTTCCAAGGAGAGGTGTTAAAAACAACACAAAACAAGAGTGTGGGTCAATGTGGCTCAAGATAAAAAAAAAACAAATTGGGAGGTGGGGAGGGGGGAGGGAAGTGTGACAAGCCGGAAGAGCACCTGTACATTTAATTTTCACAGATATCCCACAAAGACCACAAGTTGCCCTACCCCTATAGGTTCATGCAAAGGCAAAACACCCCCAAGGTTTGATCATGTAATACTTTGGGGGGAGAGTGGGGAGAGCAGAACCGGAAGTAAACTAGCCTTTCACTGAGCACTTGCAAGTCTCCTTAGAGACTCTTGACAGGACACTTTTGCCTCAGTCTTTTCATCTGTCAAATGGAGATAATAAAATAATAATAATAATATCTCCCTAGCCAGGGTTGTTGCAAAGAACCAGTGAGGGGGGTTCTGCCATACTGCCATAACTTAGGTATGAGATAATAAAGGCGTGACTGGGCAGTGCTGGAAGCAGCATATTTGAAAAGCTGAAATCATCTCTTTGTGCTCCTTTCCATTCCCGGTGATTAAGTTCCTTTTACAAACATACTTAGGGCAGTGGGACTTGGAGGAAAACATTTCAGAAAAAAATTTATTTCAGAGCAGACAGGAGGCAAATAATGAAAAGTGGCAAAACCCACTTTTCATGGATGAACTACAAAGGACAGAAAGCTCTGAAAGCGGAAGAAGGAGAAAGTCTGAGATTGGGGCCAGAAAAAGAAATGGTCAGGATTCAAATCTTGCCTCGATACTTAAACTCTCTAATGCCTAATTTTTATATCTGCAAAATGGGGATAATTACAAGTATCAGCATCAAAAAGTAACATACTAAGTGGCATTTTGTGGCTTCTTCTTTCTTATTGCTACGTCTCAGGACTATTGTAAGAATCAAAATAAGAGAGTGAATGTGACAGTGTTTTATAATCCCAAATCATTCTGGACAGGCAAGTTGCTACTATCATCACCCATGGATGAGGAGTAGGGTACAAGCAAGGATTATGTCAGTCCAAAAATGGCATCGCCACAGGCTGACAATCAAAACTGGCAAGGTGAGATATAGAATGAAAAAATAATAATACCCTAATATATATCTGTGGAATGGAAAATAATAATAATAATTAATAAATATTGAATAGTGTAAACAAATTCTTATTAAAAGATAATCGAATAAGATCTGAGTGACAAAAGAAATGGGGGGATAGAGGGTTAAAAATTGCCATCCACAAAAGGGGCTCAGAATGTAGTCATTGAACTGATTCGCTCAACAAATATCATTCAGTTCTAATCTCATCCAGCCCCAGGCATTAATTAAATGTGTGATCCTGGGAAAGTCACATAATCTATCTTGATTTTCTCACCTGAGGGCCAGCTTGAAGTCAAGAGGACCTGAGTTCAAGTCTAACTTCAGACACTTAATACTTCCTAGCTATATGACCCTACTAGGCAAGTCACTTAACCCCAATTACCCCAGCAAAAAATAAATAAATAAATAAAAAGATTTTCTCACTTGGAAAAGTGAAATAATAATAGCACCCACTTCCCAGGACTGGTTCTAAGACCAAATGAAGTAAATGCTTTACTATCTTTAAAATGCTATATCATGGAGTGTTTTATATGACATCATATGTATAATAAATATTATATATCTTGCCTGCTTAAGAGGTGGGGTAGGATCAGGAGGAGAAATTGGAACTGAAAATTTTAAAAAAGTGGATGTTAAAAATTGATTTAATTTTAATTGGGAAATATTTAATGCAATAAATTAAAAATAAATTTTAAAAAGTAAAGTGCTATATAATTGCTGGTTTTTATTATTAATAAATGTTTTTTGTTTGATTCCATAATACATCTATAGGTATATACAGATATATACATTATATATAATAAATATGTTATATATAATAAAATGTATAATATAGACAACATTATATATAATATAGATATATTTGCACACGTGGCACATATGTCTACACATATACATATCCCTGTGGCTGATGGCCTGGGGAGATATAAAAACACGTGAAAGGGGGAATATCCAGGCCCATGAACTCAGAGTGATGATTTTCCAATGTAAAAATTCTTTCCACTGATCAAGATTTGCAGCTAACCTCAGTTTTTAGAGGTAACCTGGTATCCCAAAGTAAAGGGACTTCTTGCTTCAGGTTATAAAAGCCCAAAATGATGCATGGGGGAGGTCAAAACTGAAATATAAGTCTTACTTCTATCCAAGATAATTCATGTGTAGCAATAATGAGACCTGATCTGAATCTAAAGAACTGGGGACTATTTAGAACAAAGAATTAACTTATAAAATGGACTCACATATGGGAGTGTGGAAGCCACCTACTTGCTTCATGCAGCATCTTTCTCCCAATGACCTTATGGCAGCTTTGCACAGCTGAGACTCAACAAAGCTGTTGATTCACAACTCGTAAGGAATCTGGAAGAACTTGTATAAATAAATCTGTGAGTAAAAATCCCTGCATTCCATTTACAGAAACAAACCTCTTCACCGATCCATGTGAATCATTCTGAATTTATACTGAGGGAGAAATTTCTATTTAAGCCGTAGGAGAACTTTGATAGCTTAAAGAAGTGTCAGGAAATTAAATGAGGAAAAAATATGGTTATCAGGGGATGGTGTTGGGTGGTAATAGTGTAGTAATAATGATAGTGGTGGTAGTAGTAGTGGTGGTGGTGATAGTGATGAGTAGTAATAGTAATAGTAATGGTAAAGGTGGTGTAGTGTGGGTAATAATAGTAATAGTAATGGTGGTGGTGGTGGTGTGGTAGCAGTTGTAACAACAATAGTAGCAGTAGTAGTACTGCCAGCAGTAGTAGTACTAGTAGCCACAGCAATAGTAGTTAATAGCAGTAATAGAAACAAAAGTAATAGGAACAAAAGTAATAGAGCAGCAGTAGTAGTTTAGTAGTGGTAGTAATACCACCATTAGGTACACAATACAAGGTCATTAAAAATAATCTGAAATGAAAAGGAAAAGTCTGATATTTAGCAAAAAATCTTGACCAAAGAACTTTTAAGGGCAATAAAGAAAAAGAAAAGATGGCCATTGACTGGGGAATGGCAAAACATGCTGTATTCCATGATGTAAAAGAATGTCACTATACTTTGGGAAGGGATGAACATTGATGCCTACAGAGAATCGAGGAAACAAGTAGAAAACAAAACCATCCACAACATTAAGGGCAGGATCAGCCACCTCACTGATAATGAATGTTCAGAAGTGAGACTCTCTAAGCCAAGATGTCACACCTCTTCTTTGTAGAAGTGGAGAACAAGGGTTATGGAATACCCCATGAAAGGGGAGAGAGAGAAGTCTGTAAGTTACATGAAATTGGGGAGAGGGGTGTAAAAATAAAAGCTCCAAAATTTGCTTTGGAAATATAAAAATCCCTACAAATTCCACCACAACGATTGCCAGCCATCCGGTTTGGGACATGCTCTCCAGTGGGCATTTATGCCAACCAGCATCGGTGTGGGAGACGGAACAATGAGGGCGGTAGGGTATAGTTCCACCTTTCTTCTTTGAGACAGTAGCTTGTTTTTTTGGTTGAGTATTTTAAGAAGGCTGGTTAAGAAATCCCTGAAAGGGAATAAACACTAGTTATGACCATGTGGGTTTCTCTCTTTGTCTCTACCAAGGTATTCTAAGGGGGCGACTTCCTGTTTTCCTTTAAGATGCTTTTGGAAATTCCAAGAAAGCTCTGAAGGACAGAGCCACATTCCTTCCTTTCCCCTGGGTATAATAAATGCAAACATAGCCATAAATTTGTTGATGCTTCAAGGATATAGGATTCAGTGTGAAGGGATGTTCCATGGAGCTCCCTCCTCCTCCCTACTATATCTGGTTTTGAGTGACTATAGAGCTGCTACAATCCAAAAGTTCAACTCTAGCTGGATAACCTGGTATTGGACGGATCTCTGGGGTTCATCTGTTCGTTAACTAGGCAGATCCTTGGAGAACAAACAGATCACTGGACCCACACACAACGGTCTTCAATCTCCACAGGAATTTGTGCTCCTAATGGATGCTCCTAGTGGTTAGGGGCTGCTCTTCACTAGTCCTTGGACTCTTAGCACCTAATATGGTGCTTGGCAAACAGTTGGTGCTAAATAAAGACTTGTTTACTGACTGATTGGCGTAACCTCAATCAACCCCAAATCCCTTCCCCAACAGGAGGAGACATTAGAGAAGGATGCTGGCAGAGGAAATAACAGCTCCACCATTTGTGACTCATGGGCAAGGCTTCCCCGGGACCTCCGTCTCACTGAACTAAGGGAGCTAGGAAACTACACAGCAGCCACTAAAAACCAAGTTATAGAAAATAAGCAAGATAGATTTCACCTTTCCAGTGCTATCACAGCTCGAGCCTGATGTGTGATCTCACTTGTCCTACACAGACATAACACAATCCAGCCACACAGAGCAAGCTTCCTATTCCTTGAATTCCATCCTCCCATCTCTTAGCTCTGTGCCTTTACTCAGGCCGTCCCCATGTCTGGAATATTTTCCTTCTCACCTCCATTTCTTAAAGTCTGATAATAGCAGCTGACACTCCTATAGTGCTTTAATGGTTCTGAAATGCTTGACTTACATTTTCCCACTTGATCCTCATTGGACTTACAGCTATAAAATTATTCCCATTTAATAGATGGGCAAACTGAGACCCAGAGACATCATATGACTTCGTTTGTAACTCATGCAAATGAGCCAACAAGTATCCAGGAAGTCTTAGCTAAGGACACAAAGTCAAGAGGGAAGCTCACCGCCCTCGAAAAGAACTTACTTTCAGGTAGAAGACTTTAAAAATTTATTCAGATTCAGGAGTTCACAATTTAGTTGAGGTGACCGCAGGTACTACCACTACTGCTGCTGGTGAGAGTCAGTTGGTATTTACATGGTGCTTTGTTTACTTACAGTGACTCATTTGATCTTCAGAACAATGCAGGGACTTTGACGACTACTTATTATTATCACTACTACTACTAGGTTAATATTATCCCCATTTTATGGGTGAAGAAACTGAGGTGAGGAAAAGTTGTTACTGTCTGTCCTTCACTCTTGAAGAGGACTTTGATGTCAAAGAGGTGATATCATGGCAGGCAAGTGAATTGGATTTAAGCGAGGAAGGGCTGGGCAAAGTCATCTGGCTCAAGAGCCAAAATCAAAGAGATTATACATTTATATAACACCTACTGTGTGCCAGCCACTGTACCGAACACTTTTACAACTATTATCTCATTTGACCTGTACAGGTAGGTGCTATTCTTAACCCTACTTTTCAGATGAGGAAACTGAGGCAAACCGAATTTAATCGACTTGCCCACAGTGATATAGCTATAAGTGTCTGAGATGAATTTTGAACTCAAGCCTTCCTGACTCCATATCCAGACCTTCCACTATCCACTGAATATACAGATATGTGCAAAATGGCTCAAGGAAACTGAATGAGGGGGAGGCAGCAGCAGCTGGGATCAAGAAAGGCTTTATGGAGAGCCCGGGGAGTTGAAATAACAATCATGGCTGGGTCTGAGAGTTGGTCTCTCCAGATGCTTCTGGATTTTCACTGAGAAATGGCCTCCATCAATTGGTCTTCAGTCGTCTGCCCTTTGGCCTTCCCCCACTCTTTCCTAGGTTAATGCACAGCTCGGCCAGTACCGTGTCCCCTGCTGAGATCCTCCTCTCTGAGGCCCCCATCCTGATGGGATCTTGTAATCATTTACTAAACCTGACTCTGGCGTCAACCACAAAACGGGGGCAGAGGATCTCCAGCTGAGTGACCTAGGCTTCCTTCTGGCTCTCCGGCTAGGACTCCCAGATGAACCAAAAACATGACCTCGGGCAGGGAGAGGAGCTCCTCCTTCCAAAGGATCTAGCGCTGAATCCATAGGGAGCCATACAGCAGATCAGATCTGTGCATCTCACAGCTTAGATACTACTAGAGAGGTTCCAAGGAACATGGGACTAAGTGGAGCACTGCCCAGAGCCCTGAATCCAGAGTAAGGAAAGCCTACATTCCCATCCTGCCCCAGATGTTGCCTGTGTGATCTTGGAAAACTTACTCTGTTTCAATGTCCTCAACAATAAAATAAAGATAATAACAGCATCCAGCTTCCAATGTTGTGATGAGGATCAAAATCAAAAAATATTTGTAAAGTGCTTGGTGCTAGATATTATTACTATTACTGCTTCTTCTAATACTCCTACTCCTAGTATTACTTCCACTTCTACTACTACTACCTCTACTATTACTACTACTACTACTATTACTAGTGCTACTAGCATTCCTTCTACTTATTATTACTACCACTACCACCACTACTACTTTGATTTCTACAGCTACCACTACTTCTACTACTACCTCTATTTTTACTACTACTACTTGTACTGCTCTACCTCCTCCTCCTACCACTACATCTACTACTTCTACTACTACTATCACTACTTCTATTACTACTATCACTACTTTTACTTACTACCACCACCACTACTTCTATTACTACTACTTACTACCACCACCACTACTTCTATTACTACTACTTACTACCACCATCACTCCTCCTCTTCCTCCTCTTACTACTACTACTACTACTACTACTACTATTACTACTACTACTACTACTGACTGACTACTATTGAAGTTTAAGTGACTTGCAAGAGTCACACAGATAAAAAGTATTAAAGATAAGAATGGAACTCACATCTTTTAAGACTCTACTCCAAGACTAATTGTCTATCCACTATGTCAAATACTATCTTATGTTCATTGCATGCAAATACATATACTGGTTTTTTTCCTAGCTCTTAGCATGGTGCTTTGCACATAGTAAGACCTTTCTAAATGTTTTTTCATTCATTCATTTGGTATTTTGACTGGTGCAGTGGATAAAGCACTGGAGAGCACAGGCTTTAAAGGCGGCCTCAGACTGACTATGTGACTCTGGACAAGTCACTTAACCCTGTTTGCCTCGATTTGCTCTTCTGTAAAATGAACAGGAAAAGGAAATAGCAAATCATTCCTGTATCTTTGCCATGAAGACCCACAGACAGTACCGGCATCTACAGGATCGCAGAGTTAGATACAATTGAAAGACTGAACAATAAATATCTGTTGAGCTGAGTTAAACTAAAACAACTGGGTAACTTTAAGTGGTTACCACCACTTTGAGAAAGCATGGCAGAGGTATATATGAAGTCACAAAAATGATCTGATGACTTACAGGACAAAAAGCTTTTTCAGTTCACAAAGGAAACACTGTAGCTCCCATTTAACTCTGGAGTTGCCTTACATCCGTTAAGGTACGAGTCCAAATCCCTTTCTATCTCAGACCTTTGTAGAGAGCGCATGGGTGACAAAGCCCACAAGAGCAAAAGATCTTTTTTTAAAAAAAGGAGTTGAATAAGGCAGGAAGAAGAGTCTTCTCAAAAAGTCAGACTTCTCAAGTCCAGGAGCTGCAGAAAGCCATGGCCACTGCTGTTCACCAGCAAATGCCAACTTGCCTGCCTTCCAACACACCCACCCTGAGCATCACTATTTCCTGCTGAGTAAACAGAACAGTTTCTAAGCATTACTCATAGCAATATTTGTATACAGAATTTGTCCAGAAGGGTTCTAGCAGATTAGAGACTCGGTCCTCATGTGCTGGGCACTGGAATCATAGGATCACTGGAAGGGCCTTTAACAAACGCTCTAGCCCCTCACTCTACTGATAAGGAAAAAGAAGAGATGAATTCTTGTGGGGGGAGTGAGGTACAGATACAGTCTCCCCACACTCCACAAAGGATCCCAGATTTGGAGCCTTAGGAGCCAATCTCATTTTACAGATGAGTAAATTGAGGCATAAAGAGTTTAAGTGACTTGTCCAAGATCACATATTTTAAGTGTCTATGGTAGGATTTGAATTCATGTTTTCCAGATAGCACAATAGAGAGAACATTGGGCCTGGAATCAAGAAAACTTACGGCCTTAGATGCCTCCTAGCTGTGTCACCCTGGACAAACCACTTCATCCTGTTTGCCTCAGTTTTCTCATCTGTAAAATGTGCTAGAGAAGGTGCACTGAACACCAGTAAACACCTAACTGCTGCCTCCAACTCACTTATGCCCAGCCAGAGCAGCATGGGATTAGAGCTAGGGAGAGAGGGTACTTATCTGAAGGCTCTTAAAGCACAGGTATTGAGTTACCAGCCTGGAGCAGTGGGTACACATCTGCAGGAACCCTAGCAGTCATCCATACCCCCTTTCTCTCCCATTTACAGGCTCGCTAGCTTTGGGCCCAATTCCTTCTTCTGCCTCTCCATACATAAGAAATCTGCTTGTACAACTTTGTCCAAGTTACCTTACTTCCTCCTCCATAAACTGATGGCTTCTATGGTGCCTTCCTCCCATCTCTAATCTATGTTCCTATGATGCTTCCTAGGTTCCCATGGGCAAGTCCCTTAAAACTCAGTCTTCACATCTGTAAACTGAAAGGCTGGCCCCTTCTGAGTCTAAATTACTTATGGGACCTCAGCAGTCCTACTGCAAGCCTCAGTTTCCTTCTCTGTAAAGTAAAGGGGATAGGACAAGTTCTCTAAGTTCCCTTAGAATAAGAAAAGTGAACTCCAGGATTCATGGACAGAAACTCCCAGTCTCCTTGCCCTGCATAGTTTTATCCCATTTGGGCACTTACACATGGTTTTGGTCAGGGCTAAATAATATACTTGCAGTTTCCTCAGTTCCAAGAAGTGGCTGCTATGGGGATAGGTAGGACTTAAATCATTTTAACTTGCTTGCCTGCCTGTAGACCCAGACCTATAACTTCCTAGGAAGCTACCTCATGTGATTTAGCCTTCGGCTCTTATTTTGAAAAAGGTATTATGGATGAAATTCACCTGGGAGGATTGATGGGCTGTGACATCTATGAGATAATTCCTCGAACACGTTCTTGAAACTTTTTAAAAGAACCATACAATGTTCAGTTGGAAGGATCTGAGATCACTTGGTGCACCCCTCTCCTTCACCTTCCAGATGAGAGAATTCTGACAGAGAATATTCAATCTGAGTAGATTAAACGTTGATGATGTCGGATCCCAACTGGAGCTGGAAGCAACTTCAGAATCTATGGATCTAGTTCAAGAAACCGAGGCTGTCTATCTCAAGGTCACTCAGGCACTAAATAGCAGAGGCAAGAGCCAGGATTCAAATCCAGGCACGTATTCCAGCTCAAAATCTAACACTGCAGAAATGTAACTAGGCCCGGATGATTGGGGCTCTGCCCTGCCGTGCCCATGGCAAGAAACTCAGTGTTCGGAGAAGTGGATTTAGCTGCTAGTTCTCAAGAACACCTGGTAATCAAATGAGATGTTTGTAAAGTACTTATTAGCCCGGTACATGGCATAATGTCGGCAGCTCCCTTGCACTGCTGACAATGCCGGCATTGATAATGCCCTTGAAGGCTGGAAAAGGACATCAGACTCTGCTGGAAGTCGAGGTGAGATCAGAGCTTATTATCTTCCCCAGTTTACAGATAAGGAAACTTAAAAGAGATTAAGACCCTTGCCTAGAGTCAGGAGTCCAGAGTCAGGTTGGAAATCTCAGTCAATTCACTTGGACAAAAAGTTAATTGAGCACCCACAAAAGATGGGGGGGGGGAGGGTGGGCAGAGAGATACTGGTGAATCAGGTTAGGGACCAGAAAAATTTTAAATCTTAAAGAGAACAACAATAATTCCTACACTTCTTTTTCAGATTTAAAGCTAATGGATTTGGGGTTTTACTTTAGGAGGTATTACTTCAATAGAGTCCAAATCCCCTATCAGGTCCAGTCAGCTGAGGGGGCAGCTTGGGTGCTGAAGATTTAGGAGGAGCTGAATTCAAATCGGCCCCACACTAGCTGTGTGACCCTGGACAAGACTCTTAGTCCCATTTGCCTCGGTTTTGGAGCTGAAGAAGAACATGGTAAAGCAGCCCAGGACCTTTGCCAAGAGAACCCCAAAAGGGGAGAGTCAGGCCTGAAACAACAACATAAATCTCCAAATGTGGAAGGTTGGGAAACTGAACCTCAGAATGGTAAAGTGCCCCAAATCACACAGCCTGCACCTCAGGGCCCTGAGATGCTCAGGCCACATGGCTCTCCCCAGTGCCTTCCACTCTGTAAGTGTTCTGACCCAGAGGGGGTGAGCGACCATTAGGTTCAAAAGCCATATCTGGGTTCTTCAGCGCCCAGGGGTTTCAAGAAGCCTCTGAGTTTCATCAGCATTGGTGACATTTGGGCAACTTCCTGCAAAGGATCTATGGCTGTGGAAGGGGGATAGAAAGGTGTGCTCTTCCCTAGGCCCTGAGTCTGCTGCCTAGCTTTATTGCCAAACAGCTCCCAATGGAGAAGCAGTGTTTACAAGGGATCCTCAGCATTTACAGAACCTGCTTTCTCGCTCAAAAGCCACCTGTAATTCTGTCATCTACTTTTCCCCTCCTACTGACTTCTTAATTTATGCAACATTCTGGCTCCTAACCATGTCTCTAAAGAAAACTGGGCAAATGTAATTCCTAACAGGATCAGGAAGGCTGAAAGACCCAGTACCCCTCATCTCTTCACCTTTCTGTCTCTCTGTTTCTCTCTCTCTGAGTCTCTTTCTGTGTGTCTCTGTGTGTGTCTCTCTCTCTCTGTCTCTCTGTTTCTCTCATCTCTTACCCTTCTTCCATTCTTATTTTCCCCCTCACTATCCCCCATCCCTTCAGATTCTCAATTTAACTGCTCAGTTTTCTTATCTGGATTTCGTGTGTGTGTGTGTGTGTGTGTGTGTGTGTGTCCCTGACATCTCTTTAGTCAGTCAACAAACAGTGATTACCATGTAGGAGGCACCTGGCTAGCTCAGAGAACACAAAGAAAGGCAAAAGCCAGTTCTTCCTCTCAAGGAGCTTCAGTTATAACATCTGTAGAAGGTATAGCAATATAACAACTAAATACCAACAAGCTGCAAACAAGAGAAAGTGGAAATGAGCAAGATGGGGAAGGCAAGGCTCTCTCTATACTCCCCTTTTTAAATGACTTGCAGAGGACACATAGCTACTAAATACTTGGAAGGGCTTGAAACCAGATTTTCCTTTCTCCATCCACAGCTTCTTGCCACAAGACCAAAGAAACTCCCATGACTCTCTTCCCACGCCTCCAACCCTCCTCTCCTCTGAATTTTCTTATTTTTTGTTCCTCCGAGGCAGTTAGGTGGCACAGTGGGTATTGTTTATACTCTTGCAAGGGTAGGGTTAGACAGAAAAGACATACCCCATAGGTATGAAAAATAAAATTTAATACTTGGCTCTATACCGGGCCAAGTGTTTTACAAATATTGTCTTATTTGATTCTCACAACAATCCAGGAAGGTAAGAAAATGAGACATAGAGGAGTTAAGTGACTTGCCCAAAATCACATAGCCCTAAGTGCCTGAGGATGGATTTGAACTTGTCTTGCTGATGTTAGGTTCATAGGCCATGACAAGTTCTCAGTACATAACACTGCATGAATGGTGGTCAAGAATGGTGTCCCCACAGGGAACACTGGTGACTCTGCTCTGAGTTTTACTTTTCTTCCTCTTTTAAATGAATAATTAGCAAATCACAGGAAAAAAATATCTCAAAAGTTCTCCCCATCTGGACAGAGCTAAACACTCAACATTTCTTTACCAAAAACGAGGAACAAAGTGGGGGAAGCATTTTCTCAGAGAGTCTCCAAATCTACAAGTCATGTTATAAAGTTGTGTGGTTAACTGTTCAGGAAAGGATTTTACTAAAGAAAGAGAACTCAAAATGTATCTCTTTAAGAAACTTGTTCTTAATACCTAAATTCCACTATCAATTTCCAGATCTCCTAATCCCACAGTGTCAGTATACTGTTTCCTCTGTCCTGGGCATCTAAGTGATTCTAGAATAAAGTGCCAGGCCAAGACTTTATGTACCTGAGTTCAAATCAAGCCTCAGACACTTACAGTGAGCAAGTCACTTAACCTCATTTGCCTCAGTTTCCTCATCTGTTCAATGAACTGGAGAAGGAAATGGCCCACCACTCTACTATCTTTGCCAAGAAAACCTCAAATGGAGTCATGAAGAGTAGAATGAAATGACTAAACAAGTTGCCTTATGCAGTTACCTGTATGAAACACAATCCCACAATCCTTAGCTAGATCCCCCTAAATTTAGCAGTAAGAGTACCTCTAACTTTTCAATATGCTTATAAACATTTAAGAAGTTCCTATGGTGAGCGTCTCACACTGTGCTAAGCCTTGAGGATATAAAGGAAAGCGAGGAAGGATCCCTGCCTTCACAGGACCCTCAATCTGATGAAGGAGACCACATACCAACAATTATGTACAAACAATCTTTGTAGAGGATAAAAGCAAGGAATCAACTTGAGAGGCCCTAAAATCAGTTACGTTACTTTTCCCACTGGGGACAACTGATTCCCAATCAGTGGGAAAAGGTTTTTTTTTTTTTTTTTAGGATTAGCTGGCTGGTTGTTGTTGTTTTAAGTCACCCCACTAAGAATAAAAGTTTTTTTTAGGGTTAGCTGGCTGGTGGTTGTTGTTTTAAAATTCACTGTTCCAAGCCTAAGTGTTCCTGTTGCAAACCACATGCGATTAAACAAATTAAGTTCACAAACCTATTGCTTTGTTTCTCAATCCTTTCTTTTAAAAATCAGTTTGAGATAAAAAGATAAAGATCACAAACATATCTCCCTCCTCCTGTCCTCAGCAATCCAACCAGCTGGGTTTCTTAATCCCTCTCAGTTATTAAAACTGTAGCTTTCTGAAAACTGATTAAGGGAAAAACAAATAAAATGTGGCTAAGATTTCTTAAGATGAGATGCTGAAGGCCAAGTTTTTAAATTCACACACACACACACACACACACACACATATACGTGTAAATATATATATATTGTGTAGGGTCAAAATGGATGCAGCAATAAGCTATTTGAGTCTACAATAGGCTTGTGCTACATTTTAATCTTGTAAACAAAATAAATCTCAAATAGTTCAGTAATTCAGACTGACTTTAACTTTCTTCACTTGCAGAATAAAACTATGAAATGAACGAAGTAATTCTTTTATCACTTTTATCACCTAAATCAGCTAAGTGGAATAGGGCTAAGGCCTGGAGTCAGGAAAACCTGGCTTCAAATATTTATAGTTATGGGTACCTGTCAAGTTGTTTTGCCTCAATTTCCTCATCTGTAAAAAATGAGCTAGACAAGGAAATGGGAAACCACTCCAGTATCTTTGCTAAGAAAACTCTAAATGGAGTCACAAAGAGTTAGACACTAGCTGAACAATAATGCATATAGCAAGGAAGGACAGGACGCTACCTAGAAAAGTTGGACACAACTGAAAAATGACTAAACAGCAATAAGTCAAGTGCAGCTGAGAGGGAGGAAATGGACAAATTTTAACAAACCAACAAAATTCCAAGAGGAATATTGGCATTTATTAACCCCCAAACTTCAGATCAATGATAGGTCCTAGGAATTTAATTGATGATGTGCTTGTATTTCTTTAAATAAAAAAATTTCCTTGAAACAACACCTTCAACCATAGGTAATAACCCCATCTCAGATATTCTCTTTAGTAACTGTCCGTAGTTGGGTCCGATTCTCCAGTCCTTTTGTCTGTACTTGTGTCCCATAGGCCGAGTCTGCAGAATTTAGATCCTCTAACAGAGTGGGTAGCAAAGGCGAGGTGCAGTACAAAGTCCCTCACATTTTGTACCTTAGCAAAGTGCTTTGCACAAAGGTTATGTTTAGTAAAGGAACATTCATTAGATTCAGACAAATCTGGAAACTTGGGGATCAAAGAATCACAGTTTGAACAAGAAAGAGCCCTTAGAGTCCATCTAGTCCAATCTCTTCTGTGTTTCACTGGGAAAACAAGATCTAGAAAGGAACAGTAACTTGTTGAAAATCATAACAAGTTGATGAAGGATTTGAACTCAGGCTTCATTATTCCTGGAGCAGCTAGGGGGTGCAGCGAGTGGACACAGGGTCCTGCCTGGAGGCTTAAAAAGCCTGGGTTCAGAATCTGGCCACAGTTACTAGTTGTGTGAACCTGAGCAAGTCACTTCACCTTGCTTGCCTCAGTTTCTTCATCTGTAAAAATGAACTGGAGAAGAAAATGGCAAACCACTTCAATGTTTTCCGCTAAGAAAATCCCAGATGAGTCCTATAAGAGTTGGACTCCCCACCGAAAAATAATGTGCAAGGAAGGGAGGGGGTACTACCTAAGCCATAGACATCCACCCATTTTAGGGTGGAGCCTGGAAATCATTCTTTCCTCCCGAGTTTGGAGCCCCTGGGGGCCCACAATATGCCAGCCAAGTGAGGCTTAGCATATTTGCAGAAATGAAATTTCAGAAATGCCTGGGGATGAGAAAATCTGAAAGATCCTAACCCGGTCCCGTTCTTCCCCCTCCCCCAGTTGTCTCCAGGGCTTTCCCCAACTAGGCCCAAGTGAAATGTCCCCCATTAGAAAGTAAGATCCGGGCGGCAGAGGCAGAGGCTAAACTCGGCTGGCACAAACCAGCACGGAACACAGCTTCAGCCGGCAGAAGTTCACAATCTAATGCGAGCCTGGGTGGGGAGAGGAAAGACAACGAAAACTGTAAACACTACATTTAAGCGGGGGAACAGAAACAGAACCAGTGGGCGCTGGGTGCAGGGGCTCAATCCATCTCTGACGTCTAAGCCCGGAGCGTTCACTATTTTACAAATCGTCTCCCTCAGGAGTTGGGGAGCTCCTCGAGGGCAGGGACCGTGTTCAGCGTGTAGTTCGGCGCCTGGCACGTAGTAGGTGCTTAAAAACTGTTGACTTGAGTGCCACCGTTAGAGTTAGTAAATTCTGAGGAGGTGATTGAAAGCAGGAGGGGGCGGGGAGCGTCGGATCCCGGGACTTTGCACGTTCGGGAGTCACGACCGGGGTCCCAGACCCCGGAGCGCGTGGAAGCCAGGGTGACACGGCCAGGTGTCCCGCGCGGCCCGGGCACGGGAGCCGAGCAGGGGCCGCTGCGCTCGGGCCCCGCGGCAGCCACTCTCCAAAGTTCCTCGCAAACTTCCCTCGGCCCGGCTGGCTTCGGCGCAGCCCCGGCGGCTCGTCTCGCCGGCCCGCCCGCCCCACCCGGCCCCGGGACGGACTTCCCCAACGTCCGCTCCGCCGCGGCTCGGAGTGTCAAGCACTTCCCCCCGCCTCGTCGGGCACGGGCCCGGGCCCCCGGCCGCACTCACCCATCTTCTGGACGTGGGGAGGGATGGTGCTGGCGATGCGCGTCCACAGGAAGAGGAGCAGCAGCCCCGGGCTCCGCGGGAGAGCCCGACTCATGGCCGAGCCCGCTCCGCCTCCGCATAGAGCGGGAGCCGGGCAGCAGCCGGGGCGGGCGACGAGGAAGAGGAGAAGGAGGAAGGGGTGGAGGAGGGGGAGCCCACCGGACTGGCCCGGCCGCCGCTGCGCAGCTCTCCCCGCTCGGCCCCCGGCGCGCCCTGGCTCCGGCTCTCCTTCCCCCGGGCAGATGTGCAGGCCAGATGTGACGTCCGGGCCACGGGCCGGGCTGGGGGCCCCGGAGGCTGGCCCGGGGGCTCGGCTGTTCCGCTGGGGCTCGGCTCGCCCGGCGCCTAAGTATGTGTGTGTGTGTGTGTGTGTGTGAGTGTGTGAGGAGCCGTGTGTGGGGGTATGCGTGCGTGTGACTCACTAACTTCTCGAGCCCGGGCTGGAGGAGAAACAGGAAATCTTCGCAAACAGCTGGGCTGGACCTCTCTCCGAGGCACAGCCCGCCGCGCTCCGAGCCCTTCCTCCGGGCTCCCCACTTGCCTGGGCGTCAATCACTCCCCGGGCCGGCCCTTCAGCTTCCCCACCCCCTCGTAGGCAGCCCTCACCCCCTCCTCCCCACCCACCACACCCACTCCGCTCTGCAGCCCGCAGGCTCCCGAACCTTCAGGCCCGGGACAGTTTTAGCAAAACGGGGTGACCTTGGGAAGGGACTGAACTCCGAGTACGGAGCTTTAGCCGGGCTCTGGCTGCAGCTCCACTGGGAGTCTAGGCTCCGAGGGGCTTTAGGGCTGGGGGGAGGGGAGGGGAGGGAGGGAGTGTGGAGCTCCTAGGCCCGGGCTTCTTAGCGTGGGCTCAGAGAACTTAAGTTTTTTTTTTTTTTTTTTTTTTTGTTTTGTTTTTTGGGGGGGTGTTTTCTCTTTAGTACATTCTGATTCAGAGTATTTTGCTTAATTCGGTAAAATTGCTTTCCTTTATAATCCGAAGTATTTTATGATCCGGAGAAGGGTTCCAAAAAACACCCCGGAGCTGGCCCCGACACCCCAAGTCCCTTCATTTTGCAAGTAAGAATACTGAGGCTCCAGAAGAACTGAGGTGGCCAAGCCCCCCAGACATTCGATGGGAAGTCAAAGCTCTGCCTCCACTCTCAGCTTCTTTCTCATCCAACCAACCCTTCCCTAAAAATCAGCGACTTCCTAAAGTGTCTTTGACAACTGCAGGGCTGCCTTGACTGACGCCTTCCCCTGCTCAACCCACTAACAGTTATTAAGAGCCTAGTCGTGTGCTGGATGGCAGGGATACAAAGGCTGAGTTCAACAGTCCCGAACCTTTTCTGGACAATTTCAGATCATCCAGGTGTCCCAAAGATCTTCCTGCAATTTGAAGCTAAAGTTTTAATGGCGAAGGGGGCAGCAACCCGCTAGACTTCAAGCTGACCTCCCTGCCTCTGGTTTCTCCCCTTCTCCACTGGGCCAACCGTGGGTTTCCTAAAGCACCTTTCTGGCAGTGTCACTGCCTTGTTCAATGAGTTTCATGGGCTTCCTTTTACCTTTAGAGTCAAATATTAACTCTTCAACTTGGCATTGAAAGCCTTTCCCCACAAAGGTTCAAACCGTCTTTTCAGCTTAATGATGGCTTACTATTTTTCTTCTCCCATCTTTGTGCTTTTTGTGCAGATTGTCCCTCAAGCCTGGAGGCCCTTTCTCCTGGACTGTGCCTCTTAGAGTACCTGATTTCCATCAACATTTATCTCCCATGTTACCTTCTAAGCAAGCTTTTCCTGATCTCCCAAGCTGTAAGTGGTACTTTTAGTAGCTTTCCATTATTGTATATGCATGTATATGTTTATGAATATGCATGGGTATACATATATATACTATATGCATATATAAACATATATAACTACTTTCACACAGAGATATGCATGTGACATTTACTACATTTATAGAATATATAGTATATCTATTATACATAAGATGCTATAAACAATACCATACATTATATATATGTATACACACATGCATAATACATGCATATATATTACATGTGCCATATACAAGATGCTATATAATATACATAGTATAAATATATACATATCTATATCAATAATATATGCTATATATTATACACAAGACACTTTATCTACATGTATAGGGTATATATAATATATTAAATTATACACACACAGAGATGCTTTCATTTTTTGTCTTTGCATATCCATTGCCTAGGACGTGATAAATGTTTAGCAATTGCTTGTCAAGAAATTGATTGATACTTTACCGTATGCTTCTTAAGGGACCCTATTATCTTTGAGAAAGATCCACATCATCTCTGATGTTGTTCGATTGAGGTCAAGAAAACCTGGGTTCAAATCTATCTTCTGGCATTTATTAACTGTGTTACTTAATTCTTTGCCTTCTTTTCCACTTCTGAGAAATGGGATCAATAACAGTTGGAGCATGTACTTAACAGTCATTGTAGGACTCAAATTAGTATGGAGAGCACTTTGTAGACTTTAAAACACTCTTGGAAGATCCTTTATTTGTTCAGTATGAAATGAGTTGTAGTGGTTGGTGATGAATTAAGAGAAAATAACCTTGCAGGCTTGGGGGGTCAACCTCTGTGAAGGTACAAAGTGTGATATGTGTGGAGGACAAATCTCCTCTCTAATTTTATAATTTCATCCACTTCATTCTTAAACATTGATCTGATCCTGACCGAGTTTCTTGGCCATATCTTGGGCCAGAGATCCTCTTCATTACAAATCGTCACTCATGTAATAGGGGATTTATATGTTTTCATCTTAATTTTCAGCAAGAACCCTAAGAACTTGTATCCTTAGGTCTCTCTTGCAAACTTATCCCCAGGAATGGATTACAACTACTATTCTCATTCTTCTGCTGAGAGAAGGTGATCTGAAAGTGAAATATGCAGAATATAGATTTCTTGATTATTTCATAGTGAGAACAAACATGGTGAGGGGAAAGGATCCTAAATTTGGAATCCCATCAGTCATTTGGTTTCCATCACTCTGGACCCTGATGTTCTCAGCCATTAAATGAGGACAGTGGATTACATTAAATTATCTTCAAAATCCCTCCCCATCTAAATTTTATGAGACCATCTACCATAATGCTTTGAGATACTAACTCTAATTTCTCTAGCAAGAGAATGTCACCACAACTTCCTTTTTTTTTTTTCTAGGACAAAAAAGAGTTTAAAATCTCACCCTAGTTTCTGTAGGAAATAGCTATAATCTCTCTCCTTCCCATAGATCTGTGGGAGGGCCCATATGGGAGGGAACATAGGCATTCCCAAGGTTTCCAGTCCTGGTAAAGTGAAGAGATCAGGATTTGAAGGCAGAGGATATAGATTAAAATCCCCCCATTTAATATGTGCTATCTATGTGACCTTGTGTCAGTCAGACAACTTTTGTGTACTATGTTCTTTTTTATACTATCAGTTGGAATAGAGTGCCAGACCTGAAGGCAGGAAGACAAAACTAAGTGATTTCAGATCTGGTCTCAGACACTTCCTAAATGTATAACTCTGGGCAAGTCACTTCACCCTGGTTGCCTCAGTTTCCTTATCTATTAAATAAACTGGAGAAGGAAATTGAAAATTATTCCAATATCTTTGCAAAAAAAATTATAAATATATAAAGCGACTCTCCAAACAAAACAGGACACAAAGAGTAGGACCCAACTGAAAACAGCTGAATCACAATAGGTTGAGGCTGCTCCAGATAGGTTGTCATGTCCCTTGTGATTGTAAATTTCTGATCCTTTGATCTTTCAGGAAACCTATCAAACTGAATCATGGATCTACCTGGTTTGCCTATGTAGACTTGTTGCAGAGACAGGAGTTTATGCAATCTTTGGGGTAGATCATTTGAAATCTTTTCCCCTCTCTACTCAACTTTTAGCCACTGCTTACTATCAATGTTATTGTTGAGGTTGTTGTTATGGTGGTGGTTGTGGTTGTGGTTAATTTCAGATTCTCAGATTCAACATCTATCTTATTTCCTAGGATAATGTCTGAAGCGCTGGAAGAAACTTTAGAGCTTTTCTTCCTTTATTTGACAGATGAAGAAGTTAGAACCCCAAAATGTAAACTACTTGCCCAGAACCATACATGGAGATGACAATTGTTAAGGACCAGGCCTAAGTGCACTGTAAGGGGCAGGTCAATTCTCCGAGAGCCTCCACAGTTGTGAAATTCTGAAGGCATTTTGGAGCAGCCTTTACTGACATAGGTGTTGCTTGTGGACTGGGAAAATAAATTGGAGGCAGAGGGAAAAGGAAAGAGGTCAGACAACGCAGTGGCCTCTCAGTGGGGAGGTCAGAGAACAGCAACTGCCTCTCAGTTTCCTTGAATCGCCATCATCCTCTCACAAGAAGAGAAGGTCTACCAGAGGTAAAGCAAAGTTACATCTTGTGTTCCCAACAGACAATGATGATGATAATAACTCTAAACCATTTAAAGGTGAGATTCACTTTACATACATCATCTCATTGATTCCACAACAGTCCAGAGTGGTAAGTGATATTATTATCTCTGTTTTACAAATGATGGAAACTGAGGCAGACAGACACAGTGTCACACAGCTAGTGTTTGAGGCTAGGTTTAAACTCAGATCTTCTATAACACCACTTAAATAACCCCAAGTCTTTTAAAAAATTTTTAAATTTTAGCATTTTTTACTACCTTATTCTAGTATTGTTCTCTAATGAAAACCTTGAACAAAAATGGATTTTTCCATTTTTCTGAGTAACTTTGTACTCCTCTTGCATATGTGTGTGACCTTGGGTCATTCTCAGTTTTCTCCAGAATAAAGGGAGTGGATGAGAGTAGGCTATTTCTTAAATCCTTCTATGCTTCTAAGAACATTATTTCCTCACTCTATGGTCAAGCCCCTCTTCCCCCGCCCCCCCAAAAAAATACTTCTTCAGTAATACTTTTTGTACTCTATCTTGATCGTAGTCAATGCTATGACTTCTACATATCCTTTATGCTCTTCCTGGACAAATGAGATCACAAAGGTTCAATAAGCACCAATTAAGGATCTACTATGTGACAGGAACTGCATTAACTAACATTGTTTAATAATATCAAGGAAAGCATGAAATAAGAAAATCGACAAAAACTTAAGATATTCACTATTGTCACCGAAGATGTTTAATCTCAAATCTAAATGGAAGAAGTATTCCCTAAAGATGAATGGGATAGATAGAATGTTGTACTTGAGTCAGGAAGGGGGGAGTTTGAATTCTGCCTTAGACACTAATTAATTGTGTGATTAGTCAATTAACTGTTCTCATCAATTTACTCCTTTGAGAAATGACCATAATCACAGCACCTGTCTTGAAGAGTTGTTGTTGTCCATCCTTGTAAAAGGATTAATGACATCATGAGTCTGGATGTCATGGCCAAGCTACAGAGTCATCCAAGTCAAGTGGCAAGACAGTGGTCAAGATGACTGGGGCAGATCCAGGATGTAGTGTGTGACCTTGACCTTTCTAAACTAAGGTCTTTCCCAGATCTCAATTTGCAGAGCCCTTACAGGATTATTGAGGATTAAAGGAAATTATATATGCCAAAGCTTATATGTCAGTGTTAGTTATTGTAATTATTAAATATTTACTGTGTGTAAAGCACTGGGCTAAGTAAGCACCAATGATACAAATGGAAAAACAAGATAGTCCCAGTGTTCGAGAAACTGGCAATCTACAAGGGGAATACAACAAATGGAAAGGTTCAAGACAAATAGAAAGGCCTGGGGACTTAAGACTTTGGCTATCAAGACAAACCTGAGAATGAGTTCTAAAGGTACTGATTAATAAAGACAAGTCAGTCTTCTTCTCTTTCCAGCCTGGCTGCATTTGAATGAGGAAATCTAAGGGTGTTATAAGCCTCTGGATGGGGGAGATAGAGATAGAGAGGGAGAGAGAGAAGGAAAATGCTTCAGAGCTGCACAAGCAAAGTTAAATGAATGAAAAAGTTTACATTTGTGGTATATATTTCATCGTTGTTTGGTTATTCAGTTGTGTCCAACTCTATGTGACCCCAAAGTCCATGGCATTTTCTTTTTTTAAGTATTTTTTTTTAATAATTATAACTTTTTATTGCCAGAACCCATGCCAGGGTAATTTTTTACAACATTATCCTTTGCACTCACTTCTGTTCCAATTTTTCCCCTCCCTCCTTCCACCCCCTCCCCCAGATGGCAAGCAGTCCTATACATGTTAAATATGGTGCAGTATATCCTAGATACAATGTATGTGTGCAGAACCGAACAGTCCTCTTGTTGCACAGGAAGAATTGGATTCAGAAGGTAAAAATAACCCGGGAAGAAAAACAAAAATGCAAACAGTTTACACTCATTTCCCAGTGTTCTTTCTTTGGGTGTAGTTGCTTCTGTCCATCATTGCTCAATTGAAATTGAGTTAGAGCTTCTCTTTGTCAAAGAAATCCACTTCCATCAGAATACCTCCTCATACAGTATCATTGTTGATCCATGGCATTTTCTTGACAAAAATGGTTTGTCGTTTCCTACTCCAATGTCTCCATTTTATGGATGAGAAACTGAGGCAAAGAGGGGTTAACTGACTTGTCCACAGTTCTTATGTAGCTGATGCCATATCTGAAGTCAGATCTTCCTGACTCCAAGCTTGGTGCTCCATGCATTGCATCACCTAGCTATAGTTGATTACACAGTCTATTAAGACAAACTAGAATATGTATTTGGAAAATTACAGTTGAATTACTTGGGCTCGGGATAGGAATAAATAGGAAAAAGAAAGCAGGATAAATTACATATCGGAAGTTGTGCAGGATTTTTAATGATCCCCAGCTGTTCCTCAGTACCATGACTCATTTCTTGAACACAAATGTTCTCTTACCCATGCTGTTTGCTCGAAAATTTTGTAATAGCCATAATTTTCAAGGAAACAAAGTTCGTGGATGACCCATGGGGCAATGAAAAAATTTAATTTATTTACATAGAGCACTTAGGACTTCTTAAATAGCCTTTACTCATTACTCATAAAAATAGCGGAGCCCCTATGCCCAATGAGTATATATTCTACTCATGGGACTATGACATATGCATAAAAGTATAATTCAAAGAAAGGAATGGTAAGAACAAAAGACAGAATACTTTAGGAAAATTTGGGGAAAGATGCCTGTCAGTTGAAGGCAACAGGTTTGGGAACATCCTAGGAGAAACAGAAGCGGACTAGTACTTTAAGGGACATAAGACTTACTAAGGTATAATTTTGATATAGACATAGTCTTTTCAAATGCATGGAAACTGGAAATGGCCTGTCAAATCTGGGGTCATTTTAGCTGAAATGTAGAGCATATAAAAAGTGAATTGTTTGAAAAATTAGAAAGATAGGTGGGAACCAAAAAGAAATACAAGGTAGGAGGATTGACTTTAATTTACTATTTACTTGGCAGAGATTTCATCATGATTTTATTCTTGGCTACCTGTTGTGTATTTTTAATAAAACTTCCTCTTTTTTCTTCCTTTCATAGACATAAAGGAAGTCCTAGGTTCTTAAAGGGCATACCAGGGTAACAAAGACTCTGGGAGATCAGGCTATGGTGGACAAGTTTCCAATTGGGCACATTCAGGTAATTGTCCAGCTAAGTTAAAAGAGGCTGAATTCTGGGTGAGGAAAAATTGGATAGTTCAGGGACAAGACAGCAGTTCATGAAAGCTATCAATCAATCCATAGAAGGGCTGGAATCTATTTTGGTGGAGGAAATACTCATTTGCATGAAATCCTGGATCTTCAAAGTATTAAAGTATGTAATTATGTAGCCTAGCCAGTAGTAAATTGAACTCGGAAATGGAAAAACTTGTGTTCAAATGTAATCTCCACTGTTTACTATTTGTATTACCCACTTAATCTCTATCTGCCTCAGTTTTCTGACCTGTGAAATGGGGAATATAATATCCCCAGGGATAAGATAATATAAGATGACTTAAATATAAAATCTTTAAAGAGCTACATAAATGTTATCCTTTATGATATTATTATTAATAATGTTGATGTTGTTTGGAGGTCATAGGCTTGTGTGTGTGTATGTGTGTGATAGTTGATCTTTGACTAATGGACTCCCATCTGGTTCCCTGCTAGTTGATGTGGTATTAGAAAGCAAAGGACATGCCCTACAATAGACTTCCACAGCCCAAGAAGCTTGGATTGCTCTTGCAGAACAAAGGCCAGACCTGGGCTTGCCCATTGACCCCAGGTAGTTCATGGACCATCTGTGTGCATCCCAGCTCCTGGATAGAGGAGAGCTCATTTGGAATTCCCAAGTAGTGTGCTATCTGAAGCCGGACTTCTCACTAGATTCTCAGACTGGTGCCAGCTTCGGGAGCTATCACAAAAGCAAAGTTCAAGAGTCCTCAAGTTGAGAGTTTGGGTCTCCATGTTGTAAAGGGAGAGGAATTTCCCTCTAGGGTAGTTCTTGGAGAAGGAAAAACTACCAATGGGTTTCCTGAAGTATGAGGACTCGAGGGCCATCTCGGGGCAGAGAAGTGGAAGGTTTGGACCTTGCCATTTTCACTCCTACCATGAGTTACCTGCCCAACAGGGATTCTTAAGAGAAGGGGATAGAGTTGTCCCTTCCAGATCACGGGGGTTAGGGGAAAACTTTCCCCTCGTTGTACCAGAAAAGTCTGAATTATTATGGTATTAAAAGATAAAATATATTGATTTTCTATAATATTTTGCATGTATTTTATGTATTTCTGAATTTCTAAACTTCTCTGGCATCTTCTGGCCTTCATGTGTCTGTCTGTGACTTCTGTAAAACTCCCCTCAAATTTCCACTTAATTTCTTATTCTAGCTTGCAATAGAACGAAGTCACATTCATTATTCACATGGGGAAAGTCATGATGTGGAAGGAATAATTGAACTTGTTGCGCATCTCTCAAAGTACCTTTATGGGGCAAGTCAGAAACACAGCAAACTACTCTAAGATTACTTAAATCCAATCCACTTGCAAAGATCTTTGTGATATCATTGGCCTTCCAGAATCACCACAAAATGGGGGAGGAGAACCACGTAGAGGTCTAGTGAAAGGAATTCACCAGAATGTCCAAGGTAACTCTGATAAGCATTTCAAAATCAGTTCCTCCTGGTGAGAGGGGGAGCTGATGGGCTATTTGAGTTTTTCTTGCATCTAGCTATTGATTGGACCCATGGAGTCCTTTTCATCTTTTTCATATTCTATGGGCCAAAATAAGGTGCTACCTTGAGTACTTGTCTAGGAGCTGAGGACTCCCTTTTGCCTTCATTTGTATACTAGGAAAGCAGCCAGTAAAAATAGAGAAAGTTACATTCGAAGAAAGATAGAAACACAATTACTTTGGACAATTTTCCTAGAATAACTCCAGATATGGACTAGACAAAGTGACCCCCTCCAGGGGTCAGTTCCTAGGATTGGACCACTGCCTCTATAAATCCAGAACCTGGGGAGGGGCGCTCCAGGTCACAGGTCAAATTATTCCTCAGTGATTGTTCTACTACTACAAAGGAAGAGAAATAGAGGGGAAAGAAAAGAAAAAGGCAGAACTCGGTGTTGAGTCTTTATTTAGACAAGTTCATTGCCAAACTCCTAGGAAATTCTGGCTTACTTCAGTCACACCTTTTATATACAGACTATTTCCCAAGTTTTCTTCTCAATGAGTTTGAGAAAGAAGTCTGCTGCTATTGGGGGAAATTTCCAAAGGTTATTAATGATTGATAGGCTAAATTGTCAAGAAGGCATTGGATCAGAGGCATTTCAAAGGATCTACCTCTATCCTTGAGTTGGCAAAGTTGACAATAGCCTCATTAGCTCTGTTTAAAATTGACTTAAGCTACTCTTATCTACCTGAAATAATAATAATAAAAAGAGAGAATTATTGCTCTTTGTAGTCATTCTTCACTGGCTTTCAGGGCAGGAAGGGCCAGGGGCCAAGGTTCACTTGGAAAATTGATCTTCTGCAGCCTGGCAATTCTCTTACCCAGGGATTGGGTGGACAGGAATAACGACAGAATCTATGTTTTCATTGATACAAGGAATGACTGGATGAGGAAATTGCCTATACCGATGGAGGTTGGCCCCTTTTCTGCAACTTTTAATCGTAATTCTTAGTTTCAAAACATTGAGAAATTAAGTGTGGGTCACACCAAAAATGTGTTAAAGGTTAGCCTTGAACATTGACTTTCCTGAGTCCAAAGCCATGTCTCTGACCCCTACAGATATTATTCTTAAAATTAATGATTTCCTTTCTACTATTTGCCATTTGCTTTATAGATACCTCTCATTTCTCACCCACTTTCTCTTCCTTCTCCTTCTCTCTCTAACAAACACACTCCAGCTCTCTCTCTCTCTCTCTCTCTCTCTCTCTCACACACACACACACCTCTCTCTAACACTGCTCCTCTCTCTAACACTCTCTCTCTCTATCACTCTCTCTCTCTCTCTCTCTCTCTCTCTCTCTCTCTCTCTCTCTCTCTCTCTCTCTCTCTCTCTCTCTCTCCACCTTGCTATCCTCTTGCCCCTCAGAGGCACCTACCCATGGTTCTGATTAAAAAATGCCTTCTACAATCTTACCCTTCCCAGAGAAGTGATCATTCAGCCTCTGCTCTGAGACCTCTAGTTAGGGGGAAGTTACTGCCTCCTGAGGCAGCCCATTCCACTTTGGAAGAGCTTTTTGGAAAAATCTTTAGATGGCTTGAAGTTGGTGCTGTACCAGTCCTACACAAGTCAATATTTGAATTAAAAGAACAATCCAAAGGTTGGGAGCAAGTGCTCTAACCTCACTGGAAATGAGATTCTCCATCTTTTTTGTTTGTTTGTTTTCATAGTAGTAACTACCCTAAAAGATGTAGGCTGGATGTGAGAACAAATGTCCTTGTAAAAAATAGGGGAATGATTCTAGGATTAGTGGGTTCTCCCTCCCCACCTCTCCCAGCCTAGAGAAAATCAAAAGCCACTTATTGGGACTCAGAGCAGGAACTCATGGCAAGGTACAGGCTACATAAGTTAGCCTGGGAGATCCCTTAACTCTGATGTGCCTGAAAATCAGGAATTCCCCTGAGCAACAGAAAAGAAATCCATGAGGAAAAAAAATAACTTGATCTTATCAGAGAGAACACTGGTGATATGGTGGCAAAGACTGGACTGGTAGTCAGGACAATTGGATTCGTTTTAGTTTGACTACTATTTGGAAGTGTGGCCTTGTGCTAGTGACATTCTTTGGGATCCTTTTCATATATGTATATGTATGTATACATCTATTATGCATATATAATACAGATAGAAATATGCATAATATATAATATAGTTAAAAATTCATGTATACATGAATATATACCAAAAACATATACATATTTATACGCAAATATAATGTATATTAAAGGTAAGGGGATGACTAGAAATCATGAAGCCAGCTATCACAGTGTATATCTCCAGTTAAAATGTTCTGACTTATTCACACTGAGGGCTCTAAAGTACCCTGAAGGTTTCGGGAGTATCTCTTCTCGCCTGCCATCAATTCAAGATCTTACCATCTGTGTTCTTCTCATTCTTAGGGGTTAGTGACTGGCCACCATTTTCATTGAGTCATTTAATATCAGGTAGATTTTGCAAAGGTATTTTTATACTGAAGATAGAGAAGGAATAAAATATAAACATTTCCCACAATTCCTTGGAGTCATACTTTTCTCTACATTAACTCAATCCTCCATCCAATAGACTCAGTTCCTACTTAGCATCAGTCCCACAGAGTTTATATTTAAATATATTATTGCTATCTAATAAATCGTTACCTGGCTCCCAGTGTGTTGTAATACCAAAGGTCACTCCTTGCTCCTGGAGATATCGGCACTCCCTTGGTTGCAAATCTGAATTATGGAATACCAGATGCTGAGGTACCTTTCATACTTTTTAAACTTTACACCAGTTCCCCTGAGCAAAAGAGTCATCAAACTGCCCAAAGAGTGTCAAAGGGAAAGAGAAGTGTTCCATTGGCTTAGGGAGCATTCCAAAGAACCCATCAGCTTCAAAAAGTCCCTTTTCGTCATACAGTTAGCAGGTTAGCAGCAAGCACAGAAGTTTGACCCAGAGATCTAATTCTTTGGCAAATACACAAAGATCCCTTATACGTCATGGTGACACTTTTTATAGCAAAGAATTGAAAGCAAAATAGGTGCCCATTGTCTGGGGAAAGGCCAAACAGATTGTGGCACAAGAATGTAATGAAATGTGAATCAAGCGGTGAATTTCAGAGAAACATCAGATTTGCATGAACTGATACGGAATGAAGTAAGCAGAACCAGGAGAACGATATGCACAATGACGACAACCGTATAAATGAGTTGAATGATAAACCAAAACTGGATACTGTGTAATTAGGATAACCAGTCTTTGACATCCAGAGCTTGTAAAGCTTCCTGCTTTAGTGCACAAAGGATTTGAAGAAAAAGGGTCACCTTTCCTTTATTACAGATGCAAGGGACTATTGCTGTGGCATTTAATCACATATGGCTGGTGTTTTGGTTGATTTTCTTGAATTGCTTCCCCTCCCCTCCCCCCACTCCTTTTTTATATCTTCCTTGCAAAGGAGTGTTTGACAGGTAATGAAAAAGAGGGAGATCTATTCAGAAATGAATGCAATTTAACAATAAAGGTATCAATAAAAATAACATTTAAAAAGGAAAGTTACACACTTTCAAAATAGGGGAAACATTATATAAATAGTAGCTATGATTGTTAGTAGAAACAATAACAACACCATGCAATGAATGTAACATAATCTGAAGTCATAAACAATTTAGTCCTCCCTCTCTTGGATACTTGCTCCTGTTTTACTCTGGGTATATCATTTTAACTGCTCAGGTAGTTAAATAAACATTTAACACTGCTCAGGCACAGTGTTCTCATCTGTAAAATGGAGACAATACTATCTATGATACCTACTTCCCTGGGATGTCCAGGGGACTCCAAAGATATGGTGCTTGCTAAGTGCTTTGAAAACCATTAAACACAATACTTTTATCAGCTGCCATTATTAAAAACCTTATAGGATAGGCATAGGCAGTTAAGTGTCACAGTGGGTAGAATGTTGGGCATAAATCAGGGGTTCTTGAGTTCCAATCAGGCACTTACTAGGTATGCAGCTGTGGGGAAATCTCTTCACTCTGTTTTCCTCAATTTTCTTGGAAGTAAAATGAACTAGAGAAGGAACTGGCAAACATTTCGACCTTGTTGTCGAGAAAACCCCAAATGCATTCACAACTGAAAAAACTGAACAACAAAAATGGGATAAGAAGTATAATTATACTTATTTTTCAGATAGAGAAACTGAGGTTCATACAATGTCACACAGTTTACTGTATAGCTCTTTCAAGTCTCAATCTATGTCTCAAACTCATTTCTTCTGCTTCTCCATCACTGAATTCCATGACTTTCCCTTCCCTACTATGATGATTATTAATTTTTTGCACAAAATTGACTTTCAATTTTGGTGGTGTATAGTTCCAACAAGATTTGGGGAAGGTAAGAAAGGGAACAAATGGAACCAAGAAAAGTTGGACTTGAGAATTCCATTCGAAATAGTTACTCTGACATAATCTGCAAAGAAAATACCAATTCCAAACCCTGATCAATCATTCTAGGGTTCAGTCTCATTAGATGCATCACTTCCTAGGCTGATAGCCACACTAAGTCACTAAGTATGATTTGGAGCTGATGGCACCATTTTTTTCATCATTCAGAAGCTCTCTAGAGCAGATAAATAATAATGGGACTTGTTAAGGTTATTATCCTCTGTTTCTTCTATAAATTTAAAATTAAATTCAGGTGAAACCCATTCAAAATTGGAAGCAATTGAAAACTCATTAGTGAAATCTACTGATGCAAGGTCTTCACCTGGAGAGTGGAAGGCTCTGGGGCTCCTCCTCTCACTCAATGGGCCACCTTGCTGAATATTTGTGGTAATCTTCCATCTCACTGCCTACTTTCAACAATTCAATTTAGTAAGCATCTATTAAGTTCCAATCATGTGCCAAACTGTGTATGGTGCCAGGAATACAAAGACAAAAAAAGAAAAATGTGTTCTGAAGTGGAACTCTGTGCATGCGCACAGAGAAATATAACAAATGCTAAAGGACTTGGGGAGAAAGAGGAGGAATAATAACTAGAGGAATAAAAAAAAGGTCTTTTAAATAGGCTGAAAGTCTTGAAGAAATTGAGGCATATCAATAGACCGATGGAAGAAGAGCCCTCCAGTCATCGTGGATAGTCTGTGCAAAGGCAGAAAGGTGAGAAATGAACCATCCTGTGTCCTGTATGGAGAATAGCCAACAGACTAGTTGGAATGGATGTAGCAAGGAATGATGGAACGATGTAGAATTTGTAAGATGGTTCGGCAACAGATTGAAAAGCACCGAAATTCTTAACTAAGAATTTGTTTATAAGCAATGTTGCTATTGCTGTTATTGTTTGTCCTTTGTCCTCAAAGAAGATCATGATGTCATGGAGGTGATGCTGTGACTTGCAAGTGAAATGGATTTAAATGAGAGAGGGCTGTGCAAAGTTATTTGACTCATTTTCTCCTCTAGAACCATCTGGATCCAGTGGCCAGATATAGATCAGGATTACCGGAGATGGTCCTGGATACAGTCGGAAACTTTGGCCTTTTTAAGTTAAGGTCTTCAACTGGTCTCAATTTGATTAAAATAACACCCATTCAGTGACTAAAGCCAAGGAAGAAATGAAGAAAATAAAATATTGACATTTTTAATATAAAAATAGAAAAAAAACTTGATAATTTATTTTCATAGAATTATTATTGCAGTGTTATGAGTTATAGAATGTGCAATATATATGATATATAATAATATATATTATGCAGTGTTTATTACGAGTTAAATAGATATCTGTGGACAGGCCTAGAAATAGCCAGATGTATTATCTTATTTCTAAAGGTAACATGAGTTCATGGAAAGAACACTGGACTTGAGAACCTGGAATCCAATTTCAATTGTCATTCTGATAGTTATTAAATGTGTCTTTACAGACTAGAGTGAACAAGCATTTATTAAGCATTTTCTGAGTACTGTGCTAAATGCTGGGGAAACAAAAGCAAAATACAGTCTATTTCAAGGATGTAATGTGCAAGCAACTATGTACATTGAAGATATATACAGGAGGGCTTGGAGATGATCTCAGAGGAAGGTGCAGACCTTAAGAGGGTTAAAGAAATACATCTTACAGGAAATGTGATTTGAAAAAGACTTAGAGAGGATCAAGAGGCAGATATGATTGAAGGAAGGCATTCTAACTGGGGAAAGGATATGGAGTCAGGCTAGGGAGACGGTTGGGATAGGAACAGAAAGAAGACAAGTATGGTTGGGCTGGTCATAGAGTCCTTGAAATGGAGGAACTCATAAGAAGATTGGAAAGTAGGAGGGGGCCAGACTGTGAAGGGCCTTACAAATCAGAGAATATTATATTTGATCCTAGAGGTGATAGGGAAAAATCCAAGTCTCAGTTTCCTAACCTATAAAATGGGTAGTTTTATTTTAACTAGAGTCTCTTTGAGACTCACTTTGATTACAAAGCCAAATAAGATAGTCTTTGTATCGGTAGCTGACTTCTTACTTAATGGTGAGTGTTCTTGGAATCTGGAATAAAAACTAGAAGGAAATAAGTTTTTCCTTTTTTATCTAAATGTTCTTAATTCTAGGAAAGAATTGAAAGCTTGCCTCTAGGAAAGAGGCAAGATTCAGAGTAGGCAATGTGAAGTAATGGCTGTTGATTTTATATATATACATATTCTTCTTATGTGCTCCTTCAAAAAAAGTATGGATTTTTTTACTGAATTTTCATGTGAAAAATTTTTAATTTTTTTCCTTTTTAGCTTTGATTGTTCCTATTAGAAGATAAAAAAAATATGATGTATTGCTGGAGAAGAATGTGTTTTGGGGTGTGGTAAATTGGGTGGGTGGGATAGGGTTCCTTAGAGGAGGAAGGGGGAAGGGAGAATGTTTTATGCATCACCTACTATGTACTAGGTACTGTACTGAGCTCCTTACAAATATTTTCTCATTTAATCCTAACAGAAACCTTGGCTATCTAGTTTAAATTTCTCATTTTACAGCTGAGGAAATTAAGGCTCAGAAATTAAATGACTGTTTCAATGTCACAGAGCTACAATCTGCAATCCAATTTGTTCATCTATTATACAATTGAGGGGTATCTACTAAAAATTTCCATTTTTTCTCTTTTCTTTTTTTGTGAGGTAATTGGGGTTAAGTGATTTCCTCAGGATCACACAGCTAGTTTAGTGTTATATGTTTGAGGCCGGTTTTGAACTCAGATCCTCCTGACTCCAGGATCAGTGCCCTATCCACTGTTATCTAAAGCTTTCTTTTTTTTATCCTGGATAACACAAAAAGTGCTACCACAAATATTTTGGTAATATGAGAATTTTCTTTTTGTTACTTCCCAAGGATATATTATAACTTTATAAGTACAATCTTTTGCTCAATTGGGGGTAGGGACACTGATTAGTTAGATCCAGGCCAATTTTAGTCATCTAGATATCCTTAACCATTGCCTTGAAGGAAAACAACACCCATCAATGGGGCCTATGAGTTTGGGTGAGACATTTTGTAATTGAATTATGGAGGTTCTGAGGGAAGGTCTCAAGGAAGGGGAAGAGAGGGAACAGCTAAGATGCGAGTCTATGATCTTTGAATATTGAAAAGTAATATCTTAGTTTTGTGTTTAGAGTTTAAAAATTTTCCTCTTTTTCAGTTGATATTAAGTCTAGTCTTATGAAGATGCTTTATTTTTTTCCCTATGAGATAGTTATTAACTTAATTGCTTTTAGCAACAACTTGTGAAGGAAGATACTTTGCTTTCTATATAGAACTCCCCTCTTTTATCTAGAAAATATGGTGTAAATAGTGGGAATGGACTTTAATTCTGATGAATTGGATTTGAATTTTAGCACTGCTATTTACTCAGGATGGGTTATAAGGCTAGGAAGCAAGCAGATTGATGATTCTTGAGCTCACTGATAACAGGGATGTCTTTCTTTGTAATTCTAGAGCTTACTACAGTCCTAGCACATAGAGAGGCCTTATTAAATGCCAAATGACAGACTATTATAGGGAGCTTTTTCTGCCAATGCAGGTCATCATCATCTTGCAATTTAGTCTAAGAGGACTAATCATTTGGGTGTGGGTATAAGGGAATCCTTGAGTGGTGTGGTAAAACCAATGGACCCTTCCTAAAAATAATATTTTGAAATAAATAAAAGATATTAGATTACAGAGGAAACCAGTTATATCAAAATAAAGTTGTAGTTTTTCTCATCCTAGTTCACAGATTCCCTGAATTACATTTATGAATCCTCAAATTAAGAACCACTATCTTAGAGAGTTACCTAGAGTAATAACACGGCCATTCCGTTTGAGAACCAGGACTGAACACAGGTTTTTCTAGTAGTGATGATACCTTTTTATCCACAATACCATTTTGTAGCTCCTCTTGATATAATCTACATAAATAACCTTTTGTCTCTAGGCCTCAGTCTCCTAATCTGTAAAATGAGGGACTTGGACTAAACCCTCTCCAAACCCCTTCCACTTCTAAATTCTATGATCTTTGGGTTTTTCCAAGAGACAAAATCCCCTTCAAGGGGAAGTATACCAAGGAGGAAATAGATGAATGAGTGAAGAAAAACACCAGCTGTTGAGGGGTGGGAAATGGGAGTAGGGAAGGGTAGCAAAGGAAGGGAAGAGGCCCAAGAGAGGCAAAACCCAATTCTTCATTGATCTCATTAATCACAGCCATTGTTTGTCACCATCCTGTCCATTCCCAGTGGTCCCTGCCATTGAAACCTTCCATCTCCTTCCGTTGTTCTCAGTTAAAATTGTTGAGAGTCTGAATTTGCCTCTTACCAGGATTCTAATTCTAAGGTCCATGGACTAGCTTTAAAAAAATATTTTAATAACTCTGTTTCAATATATTTAATTTCCTTTGTAATTCTGTGCATTTTTTCCTATGCATTTAGAAGGATCACTCCAGGAAGAGTCCTAGCAACTTCATCAGATTCCCACAAGGACACAAAAACACGAATAACCTCTGTTCTAATGCCTTCTGTACATTATTTGTCCATTATTGTACATTACTAGCATTAATTATAACAACCAGCGTAAGTTTGAGAATTTTTCCCCTTTCCTCTCAATTTCCTATGACCCTAAACACATTCTTCTCAAGCATGATATAGTTCCATGATACGGAGATTTTTATTCTCATCTTCTAATGCCAGTGATCCAAAAAGGAAAAAAAAAATAAACTCTTTAATTGAAAATTTTCAAATGGAGAATAAGGAAAAAATATTCTTTAAAAATTTTTTCAGTAGCATTTTGTTTTTCCAAATTCAGTACTCATTTTTGTAAAACTTTGTGTTCCAAATAAAAAAAAAAAGTAATTCTTTTGAGCAAACATTATTTGTGTGAGGGGGCAGTCATACCTTTGTCTCCTAAATCATATAATCAGCCCTGAAGGGTGAGGACTTGATGAATCATCAATTTCTTGCTTGGAATTAGAGTCATTAAGATAAAAATTAAGAAATCCTGTTTTCTTGGAGTTTTTCTGTTAAATTTCCAAGAACCGTGTACACCATTAAGCAAAAAGGCATTTATCAGTGCAAAAGAATCTTAGTTGGCTCTGTAAGTGGAGAAATGATTAAGTTTTCATTCCTGGAATATTACTTTCTGTGATCAGATAAAGGACATCTTGGCTATAATGTTCTGATGATCTCCCTGCCCCTCGGTGTTTATCAGCCCTGAAAGAGAATAGCATATGATTTCTAAAACAATCATGATAAAGTGTTGTAGTACATTTAAAAGGAAAAAGAGTATTCTTGTGTGTATAATATATTACATATGTACAAAGAGATACTCATACATTTGTGTATATGTGCGTGGAATACAATTATTGGTTTGAAGCATCCTTTCAAACAAATCTAGAGCATTCAATATAATATCACAAAATGGACACTTGCAAAGTTTAAATATATCTAAGAATACATGAGAAGTATCTACTGCCACAGGGGACAAACAAAATAGTCTGGGAGGTTTGAGGGGAAAAAGATTACTTACCCAGCATTGCCTCTTAAAAATAATAGATAAGATTACAAAGGAAATCAATTATATTGAAATAGTTATCAAAAAATTAAAGAAAAGCACAACTAGTTCACATTCTCTAGATTTAGAACCCCTGTCATAGGGAAATATCCCAAAAGGGAGAAAAGCAGAAGAGAAACAATCAAAGACTGAACAAAGAGATAATTAAGAGAAGCTGAAAAATGTTGTTTTTGAAGCAGTCATTAAAGCTAAAATATGTCAAAATGAGACCATTTATAAGAATAAAGAGAATCACTGAAAAAAAAATCAATGGTGATTAAGACCCAACATTTACCATTAGTTTCAGTGTAGTAAGTGGGTTAGAATGAATTAATGAAAAATCATTCCAGGCACTGTCTTGAGCACTAGGGGCTACGAACAAAGTCAAATAAGATAGTCCTTGCCTTCAAGTACCTTGTATTCTAACAGGGAAAGACAACAGAGGCAAGGAAAGAGTTGAAATAGGGATTAGAAAGTTCCTGTATGGTAGCCTACCCATGTCCAGAACTGATGGTAAGGTAAAATTTCACCAAACAGAGCCAGGTTGAAAGAGTGAATGGGAAACATCATTAGAATATAAGTTTACTGAGGACGGTGACTGCTTTTGCCTTTGAATATCCAACACCTAGCACTGTGGCCAGATTATATTGAAATTTTAACAAATGCTTGTTAATTGATGCAGGAATCACAACAGAAGAAGGGGAGGAAAGAGATGAAATGATAATTTTGAAATGGTGAGAAGACAAAGTAAAACCTTCCCCTTTTAATAATTTGGGGAAGCCTGTAGGTAGATGCAAGGAGATTGAAGATGCAATAAAAAGAAGGGATGTCTACTGGGGGAAACAACTTCAAAACTGTGGCTTATATATGAAAAGTTAAAAAAAATAAGAACAGAGAAAAATATGCTGCAAGCATCCAGATCCTTTTTGTTTAAAACATTCACTGACAGTCTTCATGTAATTGAGTCACAAGTCTTGTTCTGAGTTAAATCACCCGTTTGACTGCCTTAATTTCTCATTTCACTTGGAACTTAGGAGATACAGCCCCCAAAATGACATTTTAGAATGCTTCCAAATTTTAAATCAAGAAGTTAGAGAATAAAGGTGGAAAGAAAGTGCTGGGGGAACCCATAATGCTCTTGGTACCTAGCTTCTGGCAAAATCTAGGGTGTTAACAGAAAGATGGAGAGTATTCCCTGATTGAATACTATAAACCAAGGGAAAATCAAGTACCATTCATCATTCATGGGATGGAAACAGACGTGATTAACTTTGGGAACCATGACTGTCTCCGGGGCAGATGACTTGCATGCTGTTGGGGGTGGGAGGCTATAGGGCCACTCCCATCCATTTTCCACCATGAGATAGGAAAATGCAGACTAGGTATCCTGAGACTCCAGTATAAGCACTAAGTTCCATGAGATAGGATTCAGCATGAGTTCATCCAGACCTTATCCAAAGGGGCTTTATCCCAGAGTTCTTAGAGACCCTCATTAAAAAGCTATTTTAGTTCTCCCTGCTATAAAGCAATATATACAAAGCAGGTGGGAGTACATACCAGGTCATACCAAAGCACCATGGGAATGAAATACTAATAAACTAAAGTTCACGCTCAAAAGTCATTTTCCTATGGATAAGTTATCAGCTGGTATGGAAAAAAATAGGTCTTAGAAGGACAAATTGTTTCAAATAACTAATGATGAGAAAAATGCTAATCAAAACAACTATGAGATTTTACCTCACACCCAGTAAAATTGGCAAAAATGACAATAGATGGAAAAAGGGGTCAGAGATCCAGTTATACTAATAGACTACTGGTGGAGCTGGTCCAATTACTCTGGAATGCAATTTGGAATTTTGCTAAAAACGTGACTAGAGTGTATCCACACACTTTGACCCAGGGATCCCACGGCTAGGACATATGCCCCAGGAGTCCGAAAACAGCTTCCTGAATAGAACAAAATAGTCATTACAGCCCCTTTTGGATCAGCAAGAACTAGAGATTTAGTAGTTGCTCATTGATTAGAAAATGGCTAAAGTGGTACCCGATGTGTGATGGGCATATGCCTTCACCAAAGGAAACAAGAAGAGTTCAGAGAAGCCTGGGAAGACATTGTGAATTGATACAAAGTGAAATAAGTGAACCAGTTTTGAGATATACACAATGAACTCCATGATGTACCTGAAAAGAATAAATAAAAACCAAATTGAATGGTGCACATGAAGAAATATCAAATTTAGGTGTGGAGAAGGAAGGAGAAAATTCTCCTTCATCTCTATATTGCAAAGTCAGGCAACTGAGTGTGGACCCTCAGATTTGCCATCAGATTCAGTTCTTGTGTTACTTGGTTTGCTGAGCTGTTTTTTTCCCCCTCTGCTTTATTTTCCAAAAGATGGTTCATTGGAGGGGGAGGGAAAAGGTCTAGAGTCATAAATTAGAATGATGTAAAAACAAGATGTTAAAAAAACATTGGAAGCTAGATGATATATAATTTTAGAAGGGTTGGAGATTTCTCTTGTATTTTTGCTTATAAGCTCCCATTTCTTCTGTTACTTAATCAGTCAGAACCAACTAGCATTTAGCAAAAGGTACTTACTGTGATCATACAGTAGTCCATTTCTTTATTTGCTTAAATTAAACAGCTGGGATAATTTCTGTCCTCTCTACTATTTTACATGTTTGCTTCCTTGTGGGATAGAGGAGAGGTGTCTGTGAATACCAGTTTACATATTTGATTTATTCTGTAACTCAACTATCTGATAGAGGTGTTGGGGATTAGAGCATCTCATTAATTGGCTTCCAAGAGCTGTGAGACACGCTTCTTATCAATCCCCCTACTCCTCCCCAGTCTCCTCTATGCTAAAATAAAAACCCTTCCTTGTCACAAATGCACATAATCACATCAAGCAAACTCCTACACTGGACTTGTCAGAAAAGGGAGGTCCATTTCTGAGGTGGGGAAGCTGCCCTGCTTTCTCACCTGTTCCTCTCCAAAAATGGAATGCTTTCCACCTCACTCTTTAATTTCGTGACTATTTTAATTGAATTTCTTTTGGTTACTGACTCTTTAAGAAGTTCCTTGAGAACTTTCCTAGAATGGGTAGTCTTGGCCTTTGAATTTAGTCAATAGGAACTGAAAGGGGTTGAGGTAGTGAATGAGTTCCCTATGGGAATTGCCTTTATACCTTCTAGTGTACAATCAGAATAAAATGACTTGCCCATGGTCACACAGCTAGTTAGTATCCTGCCAATTTCCTTGAAACTGCTTTTTTCCCCTCAATATGTCTTATTTATGGGACCTTTATCAGGTCCCAGCTGAATGCATCTTTTGTCCAGTCTTTCTAGTGACAGAGAATAATTGTAAGCCTACCTAAAGAGTGCTTTGCAGACTTGCTTCAAAGGGTAGTTATTAGTAATAATCATGTTATCATTTCAAAAATGGTAATTCATAAACTAATTAATCATTAGGATGATTTTTTTGCCTTCCAAATCTGAGGGATTTAAATATGAGCTGGACAAAACCAAGGGTATCAATATATATTGGGAAGGGTGAACACTGAACAATACTCCTTATTCCCAAGTATGGTGATGTCAAAGAAAGAACACTGGCCTGGCAGTTAGCTAAACTCAGTTTTAGGTATAGCCCTGTCACTGATGAGCAGTTTGATCTTCTGCAAGCTATTTAACCATCCCAGGCCCAGCACTTACAAAATGAGCAGGTTGGAAAATAATAGTGACCATTGATGTGTATGTATGTATATTTAGCTAGTGTGTTTACTTGAATAAAACAGAGAAAGAAAAGATTAATGAATTGGGCTTGCAACTAAAAAAACTAAAAAAAGACCAAATTAAAAACCCCCAATCAAATACTAAATTGGAAATTCTAAAATTAAAAGGAGAAATTAAAAATATTGAAAGTAAAAAAACTATTGAACTAATTAATAAAACTAAGAGTTGGTTCTATGAAAAAGCCAATAAAATAGATAAGCCTTTAGTAAATCTGATTAGAAAAAGGAGGGAGGAAAATGAAATTAGTAGTCTTAAAAATGAAAAGGGAGAACTTTCCACCAATGAAGAGGAAATTAGAGAAATAATAAGGAGTTATTTTGCTCAACTTTATGCCAATAAATTTGATAACCTAAGTGAAATGGATGACTACCTCCAAAAATATAGACTTCCCAGACTAACAGAGGAGGAAGTAAATTGCTTGAATAGTCCCATTTCAGAAAAAGAAATAGAACAGGCAATTAAACAACTCCCTAAGAAAAAATCCCCAGGACCAGATGGATTTACATGTGAATTTTACCAAACATTTAAAGAACAATTGGCCCCAATGCTATATAAATTATTTGATAAAATAGGGAATGAAGGAGTCCTACCAAATTCCTTCTATGACACAGACATGGTACTGATACCTAAACCAGGTAGGCTGAAAACAGAGAAAGAAAATTATAGACCAATCTCCCTAATGAATATTGATGCTAAAATCTTAAATAAGATATTAGCAAAAAGACTACAGAAAATCATCTCCAAGATAATACACTATGATCAAGTAGGATTTATACCAGGAATGCAGGGCTGGTTCAATATTAGGAAAACTATCAATATAATTGGCCATGTTAATAACCAAATTAACAAAAACCATATGATCATCTCAATAGATGCAGAAAAAGCATTTGATAAAATCCAACATCCATTCCTATTAAAAACACTTGAGAGTATAGGAATAAATGGACTTTTCCTTAAAATAATCAGCAGCATCTATTTAAAACCATCAGTAAGCATCATATGTAATGGAGACAAACTGCAACCATTCCCAATAAGATCTGGAGTGAAACAAGGTTGCCCACTATCACCGTTACTATTTAATATTGTATTAGAAACGCTAGCTATAGCAATAAGAGCTGAGAAAGAGATTAAAGGAATAAGAATAGGCAATGAGGAAGCCAAATTATCACTCTTTGCCGATGACATGATGGTATACTTAGAGAACCCCAGAGATTCTGCTAAAAAGTTATTAGAAATAATCCACAACTTTAGCAAAGTTGCTGGTTATAAAATAAACCCACATAAGTCATCAGCATTCTTATATATCACTAACAAAATCCAACAGTCAGAGTTACAAAGAGAAATTCCATTTAAAGTAACTACTGATAATATAAAATATTTAGGAATCTATCTGCCAAGGGAAAATCAGAAACTTTATGAGCAAAATTACAGACCACTTTTCACACAAATTAAGTCTGATCTAACCAATTGGAAAAATATTAAATGCTCTTGGATAGGGCGAGCAAATATAATAAAGATGACAATATTACCTAAACTAATCTATTTATTTAGCGCTATACCAATCAGACTCCCAAAAAACTATTTTAATGACCTAGAAAAAATAACAACAAAGTTCATATGGAAAAACAAAAGGTCAAGAATTTCAAGGGAATTAATGAAAAAAAAATCAAATGATGGTGGCTTAGCTGTACCAGATCTAAAATTATATTATAGAGCAGCAGTTACCAAAACTATTTGGTATTGGCTAAGGAATAGATTAGTTGATCAGTGGAATAGATTAGGTTCAAGGGATAAAACAGTCAACAAATATAGCAACCTAGTCTTTGACAAACCCAAAGATCCCAGCTTTTGGGATAAGAACTTACTGTTTGATAAAAATTGCTGGGAAAATTGGAAACTAATATGGCAGAAACTAGGCATTGATCCATACTTAACGCCGTACACCAAGATAAGGTCAAAATGGGTTCATGACCTAGGCATAAAGAATGAAATTATTAATAAATTAGAGGAACATAGGATAGTTTACCTCTCAGACCTGTGGAAGGGGAAGGTCTTTATGACCAAAGCAGAACTAGAGATCATTACTGATCACAAAATAGAAAATTTCGATTATACCAAACTGAAAAGTTTTTGTACAAACAAAACTAATGCAGACAAGATTAGAAGGGAAGCAATAAACTGGGAAAATATTTTTACAGTCAAAGGTTCTGATAAAGGCCTCATTTCCAAAATATATAGAGAATTAACTCTAATTTATAAAAAATCAAGCCATTCTCCAATTGAAAAATGGTCAAAGGATATGAACAGACAATTCTCAGATGAAGAAATTGAAACTATTTCTAGTCATATGAAAAGATGCTCCAAGTCATTATTAATCAGAGAAATGCAAATTAAGACAACTCTAAGATACCACTACACACCTGTCAGATTGGCTAAGATGACAGGAAAAAATAATGATGATTGTTGGAGGGGATGTGGGAAAACTGGGACATTGATTCATTGTTGGTGGAGTTGTGAACGAATCCAACCATTTTGGAGAGTAGTTTGGAACTATGCTCAAAAAGTTATCAAACTGTGCATACCCTTTGATCCAGCAGTGTTACTACTGGGATTATATCCCAAAGAGATTATAAAGAAGGGAAAGGGACCTGTATGTGCACGAATGTTTGTGGCAGCCCTTTTTGTAGTGGCTAGAAACTGGAAACTGAATGGATGTCCATCAGTTGGAGAATGGCTGAATAAATTGTGGTATATGAATATTATGGAATATTACTGTTCTGTAAGAAATGACCAACAGGATGATTTCAGAAAGGCCTGGAGAGACTTACACGAACTGATGCTGAGTGAAATGAGCAGGACCAGGAGATCATTATATACTTCAACAACAATACTATATGATGACCAGTTCTGATGGACCAGGCCATCCTCAGCAACGAGATCAACCAAATCATTTCTAATGGAGCAGTAATGAACTGAACTAGCTATGCCCAGAAAAAGAACTCTGGGAGATGACTAAAAACCATTACATTGAATTCCCAATCCCTATATTTATGCACACCTGCATTTTTGATTTCCTTCACAAGCTAATTGTACAATAATTCAGAGTCTGATTCTTTTTGTACAGCAAAATAATGTTTTGGTCATGTATACTTATTGTGTATCTAAGTTATATTTTAATATATTTAACATCTACTGGTCATCCTGCCATTTAGGGGAGGGGGTGGGGGGGGTAAGAGGTGAAAAATTGGAACAAGAGGTTTGGCAATTGTTAATGCTGTAAAGTTACCCATGTATATATCCTGTAAATTAAAGGCTATTAAATAAAAAAAAAAAAAAAAAAAAAAAAAAAAACTCTGTTATAATTCTTCTATCAGAATTTTTCAGATTAATTGTACCTAATTCAATATTATGAACCCTGTGTGTTCTTAATAAATGGTTTTTGGTGAAAAAAAAAATTTCAAAGCATTTGGCACACACATAAAATCTTGTTTATTTCTTATTACAACCCTGGGAAAGGCAGGTTCTAGAGATGCAATTATACCAATTTTGCAAATAAGGAAACTGAGGCAAAGAGAGGTAAGATTAACACAGTGTCAGAAGTAGGATCCAAATCCAGGTCTTATTGTCTGCAAGCCCAGTGCTCTACCCAGAATGCCATGCCATTTCAATTATAAAGAAAATTACTTTGGTAATGAAAATGATCATTGATTCAGCACTGGCCTAAGAGACTAAAGGGAACCGGAGAGTGGGCCTAAGGAATATTGGACCACAATTCTGAGGTAGCACAATCTGCTGCAGCAAAGGACCGGGCTCTGCTTCTTGCTGTCTGGATGACTTCGGGCATGTCATTTTTCTCCATGAATCAATTGGACTATGGTCTTTACAGCTCTAGATCTATAATCTTATGAGTTCCCATGTTCACATACTTTGATTTCATGTGAAAGTGGGATTTGCCAGTGCTTTCCTGGCATGGTGGAAAGAACATTCAATTTAGGGTCAAGAGATCCTGGGTTCAAATCTCAACTTCCTCCCTCACTGTCAACTGAGTCAAGTCATTTGTTTGTTTGGGACCTGTTTCAGAATCTATAAAAACATAGGTGGAGTTGGGAAGGGTTGGACTAGGCAGCCTCTGAGTGCTCTATTTCCAGATCCCTCACTATTCACACATCTGAATTACCTTGATTTTTGTACTCCAAAACCTCTAAGATCATTTGACGCTTTCTAAACTTGATCACTTGGGAAATAATGTGGAGAGTGATAATCCTAAATGTGTATTTGGCAAAAGCATTTTACCTTTTCTGTGGAATGGTTTATAGGCCTATTTTTTTGGAAAACCCTTTGCAAGGTAGAGTAGCCCTTGTTTTTTCCAACATTTAGGATGCACGAAACCATTCAGAAGGCTTGTTCAAAAGAGGTGAACAATCAATTAATTAACAAACATTTATTAAGTATCTATCATGTGCCAGGCAGTGTGCTAAATGCTGAGGATTTTTAAAAGATGTAGTCTTTGCCTTCAAAGAGTTTGCAATCTATCAAAAGGAATTACATGAAAGCAAATATATTTAAACAAACTAGATACAGGATAAAAAGGAAGTAATTAGCAGGGGGAATCAAGAGGGATTGGGGAAGTTATTTTTGTAAGAGGTGGGATTTTAGTGGGGACTTAATGATGCTGGGAGCAATATCAAAAAGCCAGGAGGTAGTCACCTGGGTGGTCGATGGAGCAGCTCATTAAAACACAGAACCTGGGCCATAAGCCCTGCTTTCCCAGACATAGCCAAGAACTTGCCACATGTTTCCTCTGATACCCTTGTGATGAAGAGCCATGTTTCCTATAGTTATCAGCAGCATCACGAACACTCTAGGATTTTCTTATGATGAAAAGGAGAGGGAAAGTAACTCACAAGAGCTCATAAAAGAGGAGGGAGGAACTGAAGAGGAGAGCAAAAGTCAGGGTCAAGGACTGGGCTAAGACGTTCTTGTCCCTAGTGAGCAGCACTAGAGGCAGTGGGTGGAAGAAACAGAGAAGCGATTTCCAGCTTGATAGGAGTCAATTCCCACCAACCGAGCTAACTCAAAGTGCAATAGACTGAATTAAGGGCAAGGAGCTCCCTCTTACCAGAGGCCACAGGATCCTAGAATTAGAGTCAGAAGAGACCTTTGAGCTAATCTAGACCAGCTCTCTTCTTTTACAGATGAGGAAACTCAGATTCAAAGAAGTTAACTGATTTGCCTGTGCTCATCTCACATAGATAATAATTGGCAGAGCTGTTGCAAACTCAGATACCGATTTTAGTACTTCTAATTGGTTCTTTTCACTATAAATGCTCCCTCTTCTTTCCCCTTTGACTCTATGTTGAATATGCTGTAGAGGGGATTCTCTTTAATTTAACAAGGTTAATGAATAAACCCAATTCTTAGCACATAATAAGTGCCTAATCAATGCTTATTCATGCACTAATACATTGTTGGTGGAACTGTGAACAGATCCAACCATCCTGGAGAGCAATATGGAAGTATGGACAAAGGACTATCAAACTGAATATCCTTTGATCCAGCTACATTATATCCCAAAGATATCACTTAAAAAAGGGAAAAGGACTTACATGTGTAAAAATATTTGTAGCGGCCCTTTTTGTAGTGGCAAGAAACTGAAAACTGAATGGATTCAGTTGGAGAATGGCTGGATAAATTATGGCATATGAATATTATGGAATATTATTGTTCTATAAGAAACAATCAGTAGGATGATTTCAGAAAGGCCTGGAGAAAGTTACATGAATTGATGCTAAGTGAAGTGAGTAGAATCAAGAGAACATTGTACACAACAACAGTAAGGTTATATGATAATTCTGATGGATATGGCTCTTTTCAACAGTGAGATGATTCAGGCCAGTTCCAATGGTCTTGTGATGAAGAGAGCCATCTGCACCCAGAGAAAGTACTGTGGGGACTGAGTGTGGATTACAACATAGTATTTTTACTTTTGTTTTCTTTCTCATTTTTTTTTTCCTTTTTGATCTGATTTTTCATGTGCAACATGATAAATTGTGGAAATATATAGAAGAATTGAATGTTTAACATATATTGGATTACGTGCTGTCCAGGAGAGGGGGTGGAAGAAGTGAGTGAGAAAAAAATTTGGAACACAAGATTTTGCAAGGGTGAATGTTGAAAACTGTCTATGCATATGCTTAAAAAAAACCTTTATATTAAACAATTAAAATGACAATTTTTGATGCAAAAAAAAGCTTATTCATGCATTCTCCAGTCTAGGATCCTATAGTAGTTTCAAAAGATAGTTCAGTCAGTTACAGGCATAGGATAGTGACTGTCCCATGAAGGGGATAGTCCCTGTCAACTGCTCTCCCACAACCTAATTTTATTCTGATAGATCACACAGTGTAAAAACTCAATTCAATTCAATAAGCATTTACTCAGTCAATTGATAAGCCTTTATTAAGAGCCTACTAGATGATAATAAATATGCAAGGACTAGGGATACCAGCAGAAAATGGAAATAACACCTGACTTCAAGGAGCTTACATTCAACTGTCAAAGAAAAGTCGAATAATTCATCAAATCCTTACCCTTTGGAAGGCCGTGCTAGACAGTAAACAAAAGCCATGGAAATCATGTTCAGGAAATTTGGGCACAGGTTGTCTAGATGGCCACTGGGGTCCCTTCCCACCCTCCACCCTTCCCCCCAACATCCTGTGATTCTGCCTTCACCATTCCCGGCACGTTTCCTACATTTTAAAAGTCTTTTTTTGCAAAGAGCCCCCGAGATCTAAACTAGTGCGGAAGGCCACGTTCAAAGGCTCTAATGAGTGATTATTGTTCATGCTCCCAGTGAACTTCAGGAAGAGAAAAGGGCTCTCCCCCCACTCATCCTGACTCCCCCACTCCAAGTTTGATGGAGTGTTCCACAATGACTGGCTTATGTGCTGTTTAACCCTTCCCCATTGGTCACTGTCAGAGACAGGATGTGGAACTAAAGGGCCCATTGTTCTCTTCCAATACAGCAAGTCTTAAGTTCCTGGTGCTTTACAAAGATACAAGAGTCAGAAAAATGAGGTTGATTGTTTCACAAAGGCCTTGTTTCAGGGTTCAGTGTTCAGTAGTCAGGGCTTCTTGGAGATCATTCCAAGCTGATGTTGTAGTAGGTGCCCAAAAGGCGACAAACAATATCCTGGTGTAATGCGAGAGGGCAGAGTTGGGGCAGGAGATGACTTTCATTCGGATTCTTTAATTTATTGATAAACCTTTTCCTTTGGGTTCTTCTTTCTTTGTTTGATAGGTTATCTTTCTCTTATTTATACTTCCTTGCTCCTCCTGGTAGCTTACGACGACCACCACCACCACCACCACCACCACCACCACCACCCCATCATCATCATCATCAACAATCACTTGTTTCTTTTCCATAAATTCTCTCTTTCCTCACATTTAGAATTTTCCTTGCCTGGAATTTCTTTCTAAGCTAGATACTTACAGATTCCTACCTAACTGGTGTCTTCTTGCATAGGACATCGTAAGTGGGAAATTCTCTGACTTTTTCAGATGCATGGTGTGTATTCCGGAATCCCACTTATTAAACTAGGGAAAACCTGATATGATGATGCACCAAATCCTGGGAGAATCTCTTGAAAGACTATTGTGAACTCCCTCTTAGTTCTAGAACTTGAATCATACCTTAAGCTCTCTGGCAACATCACTGATTATACTCCTTACTTGCCTTTCTCCATCCACCTATGGAGGTTTTGATCTCCGCCAACACGGGTCAAAAGACCCAAATTTGGGAGGTATCAACTGCTTTGCAAATGGTGGAAGGGATGGCTATTGCCTACAACCTTTTTCCTATCCTCTCTACCACTTCTGAGCATTCTTGTGTCCTATTAAGCCTCCTTCCCAAATACAATAGCTTATGTATTTCGTCACTGACTGTATCAACTCTTCAGTGAAGCTTTTTTGAGTTACAACAGTAGGTCCCCATAGCACAAATACTTGCATTTGTAAACAAAGGACTTGTGAAGAACACAAAGCACTTTATGCATATAGAGAGCCTGGGGTTCTCAGTGTGAACTCAAGCTGATAAGTTCTTTTCTTGAAATTCATCACATGTATTTCAACCATTCTTGAAATTATACTAGATCCTGAAAATGATGTGATGATCAAAAAATGAAAACTTTCCTAGAGTGGCTTGAGAAATGTAAATATTCAGGAGGTGATCCTGTCCTTGGTTATACAATATAGAGAGTATTATAGGCAGCTCTGGGTGTCAGAGATCTAGGCCTGGAGTCAGGGAGACTTATCTTCCTCATAAATTCTGAAGACTTATCCAACTTTAGACACTTACTAGATTTGTGGCCCTAAACAAGTCACCTTATCTTGTTTACCTCAGTTTCCTTATTTGTACAATGAGCTGGAGAAGAAAATGGCAAACCACTCCAGTGTTTTCACTAAGAAAATCACAAATAGGATCACAAAGAGTCTGAAAGTGTATAATAATGATCCTGCCTTCTTTTAGGACTCTCTCATCCACAGTTCAGTGTTTATGTAAGGAATGGATGGGCCATCTTAATTATGAAAATACAATTCAATCCAATGCATCCTTTACTAATAAATCAAGGAGGTTGCTAGTTTGGTTTCACAAATCAAATAGCAAAGCATTTAATTGGGATTAAATAAAAGTAAATAAAGTTAATGTAAATAAGGAAATAAAATTAAATAAAAATAAAAATTTAGATAAAAGTAGAAATAATCTATTACTATTTTTTATTTTTTTAATTATAACTCTTTATTGACAGAGCAAATATATGGGTAATTTTTTACAACATTATCCCTTGCACTCACTTCTGTTCCGACTTTTCCTTTCCCTTCCTTCACCCCCTCCCCCAGATGGCAAGCAGTCTGATACATGTTAAATATGTTATAGTATATCCCATATACAATATATGTGTGCAGAACCAAACAGTTCTCTTGTTGCACAAGAAGAATTGGATTCAGAAGGTAAAAATAACCCGGGAAGAAAAACAAAAATGCAAATAGTCCATATTCATTTCCCAGTGTTCCTTCTCTGGGTGTAGGTGATTCTGTCCATCATGGAACTGAAACAATCTATTACTTGAATTTTCTTGCTATTTTTTCCATATTCTGTTCCTACTTCTACCCCTAAATACATGGAAGAAAGTATACTCCCATGCCACTGGGAAAGGGAAACAAAAGGGAACAATCCTTACTCCCATTTCAAGGGGAAGAAGGTAAGTGTCATGATGAGAAAACCATTCCCAGCTCTTTGTCCTGGCCCCTGACTATGCTTTTCTCTTTCTTGGCTCCCCCTTATTGGAGTTCCTTGACACAGTCACAGGGACCCCTTCGGCTCTGGATGTGCTTCCCTCTAACCACACAGACCTCATCCACTCATGGGGTTCTTCTCCACCAAAACTGGTGATTCTCATCTCCTTGCTCTGTCATCTGTTCTTAGGGCTTTTCTTTGGAGGGTAACGTGTTGCTACAGCTTTGTCAACCTGCCCTGGGTCAACATTCCTCAGTGTTTAATCAGCACATTTTGAGCTCTCTTATGAATCAGATCTCACCACCACCTGGCTGAAATTCAAAAGTCAGTCAATCCATCAACAAGGCTTTATTAATCACTTACTATGTGCCAGGCATTGTGTAAGTGTTGGAGAAACAAAGACAGCCAAGAAATAGTCCCCCTTATTAAGGTTTTATTTTAATGGAACAGTCCCTCAGGTAGTTGCCAAGCTTTCCTTCCTTCCTTCTTTCTCTTTCCTTCCTTTTTATCTTTGTTTTTTTGTTTCCTTCCTTCCTTCCTTCCTTCCTTCCTTCCTTCCTTCCTTCCTTCCTTCCTTCCTTCCTTCCTCCCTCCCTTCCTCCCTTCCTCCCTTCTTTCCTTCCTTCTTTCCTCCCTTCTTTCCTTCCTTCTTTCCTCCCTCCCTCCATTCTTTCATTCATCTGTTTGTTTATTTAGGCCAAATCTTTCAATTTCATCCCAACTGGAAGTTCAGTGACCATTCACTAATCCACCCTATTGCTGATCATCTCAGAAGTTTTGATCTCCATGTCTGGCCTGGGTCAGTTGACCCCTCTATAGACAGCCCGGTGGTTCCCTGCTTCTAGCGCTTACTTCATTGGTGCCAGATTTAATACAGACCCTCTGATTTTAGCCCTATGGCAGCTCAGAACTCCTGGACCTAAACAATGCCCTAGCTTCAGACACTCCTAGTAGCAGAGATTACAGACTTGCATCATCATGTTAAGCCCCAGTCCTCACTTTTTCCATAGGTAAGGTAAGTGACTAACTTTCAGCTCTTGTCCTGTTCCTGGCAGCTTAGCACACAAGCCTTGAAAATTGCCTTGAAACTAATAAATCTCAAGAAGGTGCCGAGTAACACTGAGTAGAGCCGGGTTGGGGTGGGGATGGATCAGGCTACTTTGTGCTGAAATGGTCCCCAACCTTCTTAAAATAGGAAAGCTATTGATGAAGAATATTGCCACTTTGAAGAGTTTCTAGAAGACAACAGACAGACGATGAAAGACTTATGACGGATGCTGTAAGGGGCTGATGAAAAGGGAGCATGAGACTATACTGCCAAAGAGAAGATTTGGAAAGGGGGCAATGTTATATGTGAGTTCAACATTTGGAAGGCTTTGCACATAGAAGAGATAGTATTTTTTTTTCTATTTAGCTCCAAGAATCAGGAACAAGGAGTAGAGTTGCAGTGAGGCAGATTTAGTTTTAAAGAAGGAGAGCTTTCTAAAAATGGGATTGACTATTTTGGGAAAGTTGTAGATTTCTCTTCCCTGGAGGTATCTGAGCACAGATTGGATTATCATTTGTTGAGAATATTGTTAATATAATCATCATTTGGGTGCAGAGAGGCTGAGATGACTTTTTATGTCACTTCCAACTCTAAGCTGAGCAATGAGAAAGTCTTATAAAGTCACCTCCGATAGACTTTGGAAATGAGGAAACTTTACAAAGTCACCTCTGAAAGACATTGCTTTAGGCAGTCTAGACTTGGACTTTTGAGACTCTTCTTGAAAATTTACACATTTGAAAATAAGATTTTATTGGATAAATATTTAGCTTCATAAACCACACTCATATCTTTTGATGGTTCACTTTATTCAACAAGTTAGTACCATAACAGGGAAATGAATTTATAAGGGAGGCCGGAGGCGATGTTCCAGCTATGACTCAGTGCCTGTATCTGAGTTCTTCCTGGAGTTGGAAGAACAGGCTGAATCAGCCATGTCAGTTACAAATGAGAAAATGTTTGAGGTCTTTGAGCATGTGCATGTGGGTGGGCCTACTTGGGTAATTTTCCTCTTTATTCCCCTTGAAATTATTTTGTATTCTTTGCGCTCTCTCTCTCTCTCTCTCTCTCTCTCTCTCTCTCTCTCTCTCTCTCTCTCTCTCGAAATTATTTTGTATTCTTTGCTCTCTCTCTCTCTCTCTGTGTCTCTGTCTCTGTCTCTGTCTCTCTCTCTCTCTCTCTCTTTTTCTCTCTCTTTCTCTCTCTCTCTCTCTGTCTCTGTCTCTGTGTGTGTGTGTCTGTCTGTCTGTCTCTTCCCTCACCCCAGTAGAATGTAAGCTCAAGGAAGGCAGTATTTTTTGTTGTTGTTTCTTCACTTCCTAGCACTTTGTCTGGTACACAATATAGATGCTAGATGGATAAGGAAAGGAAAGAAAAAGGGAAGGGAAAAGAAGGAGAGGGTATGGGAAAGAAGGAAGGGAAAATAAAGAGTAGGGAAGGGGAGTGAAAGGAAGGGAGAGAAGAGAAAGGGCATTTATTTAGACACTGTGGTAAGCACGTTAGAAGTATTATCTCATTTTATTTAAGAACACAGTACCGGCCACTTGGTCTGCTAACAGGGTATCACTTACTGAAAATGAGGCCTATTCAGTGTAATGAGCATATTTTATTGAAGTGGGTTTATCCATTTAATTGTGCAATAAATTCCCTCCAAAGTCTTAAACTTCAGAGATGATGAGTCTCCAATAAGTTGAGCTGGAGGGAGGGCACTGTGAGGGAACAAGGATTTATTGAATCACCACCATGTGTTAGGCACTTTAAGGGCTTTGCAAATGTTTTTTCTCTTGACCCTTGGAAAAGAGAAAGGTCACTGGATTTGCAGTCTGGGGATGTGGATTTGAGTGCTTCCTCCACTAAGTAATTAGTCACTGAATCTCTATATGCCTCAGTTTCCTTAACTGTAAAATGGAGATGATGATAGTATTTACCTCCCAGGGTCATTGCGGGCATCAAACAAAATAACATATGGAAAAAAGCTTTGCAAACCTCAAAGTGCTAAATAAATGCTAGATGTGGTAGTAATTGTTATTCTCATTCTTATTTTTCCATATGATTTTGGATTTCGTTTCTGGAGCTGTGCTAAACCCATCAGAACTATATGACATCATCCCTTTTCACTTACACTGAATTCAGAAGTATTGGACATACTGTTTTTAAATGCATATACAAAAAAAGAGAGGAAAAAGGACTGGATCTGTGATTTCCTGGGTTAGGGAATTCCCAGATGGAGAAACTCCTCTTAGTGAAGCTTGTTACCTTCTCTGTACACTCTTTTTTTTTTTTTTTTTTTTTTTTTTTTTTTTGAGACAATTCAGGTTAAGTGACTTGCTCAGGGTCACACAGCTAGGAAGAATTAAGAGTCTGAGACCAAGTTTGAATTCAGGTCTTCCCAATTCCAGGGACTCTATTCATTGCACCAATCTAGCTACCCCTGTATCTTACAGTCTGCCTGGGTCATTAAGGGGCTGAGTTGCTTTGCTCAGGATCACACATTTAGTGCAGATCCTTGACTTTACTTTTCATTGAATTTGACTCTTATTAAAGAATCAACACAAAGGGCTGGAGGCTTTGTGGGGGAGTGGGTTTTTTTTTTTTTTTTTTTTGTTAAATTAGAGAAGGGAAGATGAGAGAAGAAAGGATGGAACCATGACAGGTGACATAATGACAATAGTTGATGGATGGAAGATAGAACCCCACCCTTTATTTAAAATCTATTTTCTTTTACAAGGAGAATGAGCTACCCTTTGATCCAGCAGTAGCAATACTGGTTGTGTATCTTAAAGAGATTATAAAAAAGGGAAAAGGACATAGTTGGACAAAAATATTTATAGCAGCTCTTTTGTGGTGGCAACAGTTGGAATTGAGTGTCTATGAATATAAATTGTGGTATATGAATATAATTGAACACTATTGTGCTATAAGAAATAATGAACAGGTGGATTTCAGAAAAAAAACCTGGAAATATTTACATGAACTGATACTGAGTGAAATAAACAGAACCAGTGTACACAGTAACAACAACATTGTGCAATGATCAGCTGACAGACTTAGCTCTTCTCAGCAATACAATGATTTAAGACATTTTCAAAGGACTCATGAGAGAAAATGCTTCCCACATCCAGAGAAAGAATCTGGAAGATTCTGAAAGAATACAGATTAAAGCATAGTAGCTTCATTTATTTATTTATTTGTGTGTGTGTGTGTGTGTGTGTGTGTGTGGCTTTTCTCTTTTGTTCTGTCTCTTCTTTCACTATATAACTATTGTAGAATTATGTTTATGAGATTGCACATGTATAAGTATATCAGATTGCTTGCCATCTAAGTGACGAGAAAAAATTTAGAACTCAAAATCTAATAAAAATAAATGTTAAAAACTATCTTTACATATAATTGAAAAAAATAAAGTGCTACTTACAAAAAAAAGAGAAAATTATATTTGACCTAGAACAAATATAAAAAAGAGGCCGTTAATGTCCAAGGTAACTGAGGGGCTACTGAGAAAGCTGGGCTTGTAACTCAAAATTATTTTAAATTAAAAATAGTTGAGCCTGGCATAGTATATACATATTCTCATTCTCTCTCTCTCTCTCTCTCTCTCTCTCTCTCTCTCTCTCTCTCTCTCTCTCTCTCTCTTTCTCTGTATGTGTGTGTGTGTGATTGGGTTTTCTCAGAATACAGTGAACTCCTATCCCCTAGAGGTCTTCAATCACTTGCTGGTTGGCCACTTGTGGGCCATATTTTAAGGGGCTTCTTGTTCAAGTACTGGTTGAAATAGATGGCTTCTGGGGTCCTTTCCAACTCTGAGATCCTGAGGATACTTCAGGTATATGAAATCACAAAACTGAACAGAGTCAATCTATCTGAGATCACTCTACAAACCCCACCTGGGAAACAAGCCAAGTCTGCTAGAATCATTAGAACAAAGAGGCTGTGGACTTATTGTTCCATAAAGATGCCAGGGCTTTGTTATATTACCAGGGAAATCACCTTTTAGTCTTTGTATGAAGGAAGGATCATTGTGGAACCAACAGCCACAGTCTGTGAGGGAAGAAAAGGTGAGAGAAGGCAAACATCTAGGTTCTGAGCTGTTGAATTTGGACTAAGCCTTTGAAACAATGTGCTAACAAGGCTCATCAATTTAACACATGAAGGCTGGGTGATTTAGAAATAGTGCCGGGATTACAATTAGGAGAATATGCAATTTAGATCCTGCATCAAACACTTCCTATTGAAGTGAATATGGGTAAATCAGTTTTCTCAATTTACTTGAGGAATGTACCTCAGTTTCCTTATCTGCAAAATGAGACTAATAACACTTATATTTTCTTCCTCATTTATTCAGTCAACAAATATTATTTAAATACTATTATACTGCGGACACTGTTGGTGTTAAGAGAAAAATAAACAGAAAAACCAAGAAAAATGAAATGGTCTCTGTTTTTATATATATGTAAATATACACAGTATATAGGTACATACATGCATGTATATATAGACAGAGACTTGCATATATGTATACTCACACAGTATATAGACACACAAAAATGCACACACACACACACACACAGTAATTTCTTGCAGATGGGCGTGAATCTAATAAAAAAGGGCTGTCTGTTGACCATTAACCAGGAGCTCCAGAGGACACAATGGAAGGGTCTCACAAGGTGTTATAACACAAGGGGGACACTTCACTCTCAAGAATGAACCCTGTCCTCAAGGAGTTTACAATCTAATGAGGAACAACGAGACACGTTTTCATTCACGGCCAAGATGTTGATTTGTTTTTCTTGATTACACTTATTTATTAGACAAGGGCTTCCAAGTAAATAAAAAGAAGTTCTGAAGGAGCTACAAAAGGAGCAAACTTGTTTTTTAGGTCAATTTCAAATATACATTTGAGGAAATGAACTGTATTTCATGTTTTCATGCTTTCTCTTTTTTTGTTCAGAAATTAATTAGAATGTGTTTGTAGGTGCATAAATTTAAAAAGAACAACTTTTTTTTGGGGGAGGGGAAGAATGAGGCAATTAAGGTTAAGTGACTTGTTTAGGAAGTAGGGTTCTTATTCTAAAGATTCTTCTTTTTCTGCCTGTCAGTTCCTAGAGACCTGAAGTATGGATTGAAATTAGGGAGAAAATGGTAAAGAATCTATGTGAGGGGAAACTTCCTAAGGATTGGGTACTGCCCCAAAATAGAATGGGCTAAATTAGGAAATAGTGGGCTGAATTGGGAGATAGTAGGTTTTTTCCATCATTGGGGTGGTGGTGGAAGTTTCTACAAATAAAAACTGGATAGTCAGTGGTCTAGAATGAAACAGTGAGAATTTTCTCAGGTTCAAATTCAGCTTCATATACTTGTGAGCTGTGTGACTCTGAGCAAGTGACTTAATCGGTGCCTGCCTCAGTTTCCTTATCTGTAAAATGAGGATAACAGCAGCACCTACCTCTTATGGATATTTTGAGGATGAAATGATATTTGTAAGAACTTAACACAGTGGCTGGTACAGTAGGTGCTATTTAAATGTTTATTCCCTGCCTTCCTTGTTCAGGTACCTGGAACATCTGATGACCATTCAATGACTTAGAATCTTCTGTGACACTTCTCTAGAGAGACACATGGAAGGAAAAGCACCAGCCTCAGAATCAAAACCCTTGACTAGAAATTCTTGGGTAAGCTTTCTGAGTCTCCATTTCCTTATCTGGAAAATGGGATTAATAATATCAGCCTCATTCCATCCCAGCATTTGGATAAGAATTAATTGAAAATCACAAAGGCCCTGAAAAGAGCCAGAGCTTTGAGAATTTCCCAATTTTTTTTCAGGCCCAGAGGAATGCAGAAAATGACCCATGCTGGAAATGCAGGGGATTCAACTGGAACAGATGAGATTTCCCAGAGTCAGAGCTTTCCTCCCGCCCCCTGCCTCAACTCATAAAACACTTGATAGGACAGACAACTTATAGGTAAAAAATGTACACTCAGATCTTCACCCTAACCCGCCTGATACCAAATGATCTTCTCCACCAGTGCCCTGCTACAATTCTGTGAAATAAAAGCATCTGGCATATTTTCTTCAATCCTTCAGGAAAGCTTTGTTTTCAGTGAGGTCTGAGCATTGTGGGTGTTCACACTGGGGGTTCCGGGGAGGGAGGGTGTTTCCAACCCACAATATTTTGCTCTTAATGTGGAAATCATTTTAATTGTGTTCACAAGGAGAATGGAAAATAGGTCACAGGATTCATGAGTCTCCTATTGAATTTGGCTGCAATGGGTACATCCGTCATTTTCACATGTGATGGCAAAAATAGGAAGCCCAAAATTAAAAAAACAACAACAACAACAACAACATACACACACTTTTCTTTTCCTTTCCAAGTTCTGTATTTATATCCTTGGAACATTTGCATATAGAAATGATTAATACAATGCTTCTGATGAATTTACTAAGGCATCCCAAATCTCATCATCACTGCACATTTAAGAATTCAAATGTAATGCTTAAGTGATTTTAAACTCATGATAAAGTCCCTATTGGTAAATTAGACACTATTAAATATTCCTTTGGATAGAATTGATCATCTTTCATTTTTTTTAAAACAGAAAAAAATATATGTATGTACTTATATTTGTATTTATAATCATGTGGACATGTACATATATGTGCGTATTTTTTTTAAATCTATATATTGATGTCCACCTATTCATATACACGAATATATCCATCTACAGTATAAATATTACATACATTGTTCCCATACACACACACATATATACATAGTGTGTGGGAAAGTCACAAGCTCTCAGTGCCCTGAACAATTTTCTAAAACTATCAGTTGAGGAAAAAGTGCTATCAAGTGCTGACTTGCATGGTGTTTCCTCAACTGAGGATTTCCTGTACCAATTCTTTTTCAATTTTAATTTTCTGAAGCAGTCAGGGTTAAGTTACTTGCCAAGAGTCACACAGCTAGTAAGAGGTTGGAACTTAATTCGAGTCCTTCTGATGCCAGTGTTGGTGTTCTATCTATTGCTTTCTCCCTCTTCTCAGATTAAATCATAGTTCCAGTTTCTATCACCTAAATTAATTCAGGGATGATTGTCTCAAGTCAAATTGTTAATAATAGAAATTTCTATTAAAATCTAGTTTTTTTTCTTCTTGGATCAAAATGCTAAAGTTGGTTTTCTTCCCTACTCCCTCCCATAAGTCATTATGAGGATATTCAGGGATTCCCCCAGTGACATAGCACAACCCTATGTAGGGATCCCTGAGTGTGCTAAGGCCATACAACCTAGAAAGCTGGTGTAGCCCTTGGTGGAGGAGTGAAAGGTACTGGAGGAGTAGAAGTAGACAATGCTTTAACCTGAATTAAACTCTAAAACAGCCAATATATATAATGAGGACTGGTTGAAGAAGAGAAGAATCATGGGTATGTTAGAATTGGTTTCAAATACTTGAAAGAATGCCCTTGGGAAGAGTCTTAAGAAAGACATTCTATTTGGCTTCAGAAACAACGGGTGAGTGGGTGAGTGTTGCAAAATCCTAAATTTGTGCTTGATGTCTAGAACAACTAACTAGCGATAAGGGGGATCACAAAATAGGATGAGCTGCCACAGGAAGAACTTGCCCTCCCATTGGAGGTCTAGAAAGACAGGTTGGATGACCATATGACAAGGATATTTGATGAGGGGATTCTTGTAGCCCTTTGGACTTTGTGATTCTGTAATGACAATGACCTCTCAGAAACTCCCTTCACTGAGCTGGAAGGGATCTCGGTAGGTGTCAATTGCCTCCACCCCCCATTTTTACAGACAAGGAAGGGAAACAGACTAAGAGATAAATGATCTGCCCAAGACTAGGTATATATTAATTGCCTGAGGTGAGATTTAAACCTTGCTCTTTGAGTTCTAAAGCTACTATTTTTTCCCACTGTATTACCAAAGATAAGCTTCCACATTATTTCCCCAGTGTCTGGGATATAGTAAGTACTTAAAGTCGTTCTATCTGTGACTGTCTATTATAAATACGAATAGCATGGATAGAAAGCCTGATGAGCGCATGATCTCATGAGGCAACATATTCTCATCCTCTGGCCAGAAATACTCCTGTCATCCTTGGCTATGGAGAAGCTTTGAAATGGTTCAAGGCTTATAAAGAACAGAGAAAGGTCCAGTCTTGCCTTTGTGCTATAGGAAAGGATGGCATCCAAAATTCTGAAGCAGAGAAACAGGTGGCTTTAGCTATAAATGATGCTATAAAAATGAGAGCAAGGATACGTGCACCGAGGCAGAAGGAGGCAGTTGGACAGAAAGGGTAATTGTGTTATGATTGGCTTCATGTCTTATACACATTTAAGGACAAGGATATTATAAAGGCAGCTTGTTGAGGGTGTTCATTTGGAAACTTTCTAAACACTTGGAAATCTACATAGGAAGGATTCGTGTTGTATCTTGAAATTTGTAAAATTTATTATTTCTCATTTTTGATGCTTTAAAATGGGATATTTACTACAGACAGTCTTATATAGTGGTTTTGAAACTGGGTCTTAGTTTCCTAATAGTTTAGCCTTGGGGATCCCTATGATGAAATATTTATATCTTTTTGGTCTCAGTTTCCTCTTTGTAAAAAGAATGAATTGGATTAAATTGCCTATAGAAACCCTTCTAAGAAATTCTTAACCTGAGGGCTATAAACCTAAAAATATTTTTTACAACTATATTAAGATATACTTGTTTTTCTTTGTAAAGCTGTATGTTTTATTTTATGCCTTTAAAAACATCAGCCTAAGCTGGAGCCTAGAGGCTTTTACCAGAGAGGTCCAAAAACACACACACACCAAAAAAAGAAAAAAAAAATGGTAACTAGCTCCTGCTCTAGAGGTCTGAATCCATAATCCCTTCATACATCTAAGGAGTTTTGCTTGTTTTTAAAGGTAGAGTGGAGAGGAGGAGTGATTTAGGGTTTATGATTTCATTGGTATTTGGGAAACTTCAGCCATGCTCCCTCCTTCACCTGTATTAGCCAGTTATCTGTGATTTATTGTCATCGAGAAAGTTGATTGAAGAAAAATAGGTGACTCATATTGCTACTGGTGTTTCAGAGACAGGACTTTTTCTGCTTTTCTGCTTTTCTGACATCCAAGTCAGTATGCTATGCTAATTCTCTAAATTGAAACTATATTATAAGAAATAGAGCCCCAAATGATGGCATATGTTAATATGCATTTGGTGCCTGAGGATATGCCATCTGTGTGTCTGTTGGGGCCTGAGAAGTCAGACTCATCCCATCCATTCCTTTCCCTTTTCTAAGTATGGCACAGGATGTCAGAGCTCTGTCGGAGCCAGCATTAGGGCAAGTCATTTGGTCTCTCTTCTCTAGAGTTTATTCATGGGTTATAAGAAAGGACAGTCCAAATGATCTCTGAAATCTTATGACCTTCTGTGATGTTTGACAGCTTTAAAATGGGATATTTACTACATACAGTCTTATATAGTGGTTTTGAAACTGGGTCTTAGTTTCCTTATTATATTCTCTATATAGGGATATAAGCATATATCCAAAATGGAATATTCTTTGGTTCAGTTTTCTTGGGGTCTCTGGAGGTCTTTGGAGCAGCCTTCATTTCAGTTCAGTAATCGCCACACGAGTAGCCAGGGGTTAAAGTCCAAATCCTTTATTATCTCTTTCAAAGTCTTGTCTCCTTTCCTGGGGCCCCGTTAACTTTCTTAGAGGACTATCTCTCTCCTTGGTTCTGAGTGCTTGAGCTCCTGTCTGTCTTCTCTGCCCTCTGAATTGGGAGATTCTTGCCTTCTTTTTTTTTAAAGGTAACACCATCCTGGCTCTTCTTGTAGGGCATGCCTTTGGCCACAGTGGTAGAACAGAGAAAGCTATTCCTTTGCTCAGTAGAAGTGATTCTTATCCTCCCTCCTACCCCACATAATGGTATAAATAGCATGATTTGGAGACATCAAAGAGGCAAAATTGCAGTAAGAAAGTATCCTCACTGCTTGCTCCCAACCATCTTAATTCTTCTTTTTGTGGGTATCACTTGGACGTTTCTAATTCCATCTTTGTTTCCCAAAAGGAATGGCAAAGAAAAGGAAACATAATTCTAAAGTTGATTTTAATATGCCCAAGAACCTTTGATTTTGGTGTGAGTGGTTACAATCATGGTCTAGAACACTTCCTAAGGCTTGGGGGAGTGAAAAGACTTGTCTATGTTAGTTAGCCAGTATGAGTCAGGATTCGAATCCAGGTTTCACTGACTCTGGATCTAGTGGATCCTCTTTCCACTTTTATCATGTTGCTTAGAAAGAATAGAGCATCCAAAAACATCAGTGAAGGGTGATAATAAACCTCACACATTTCCAGAAAAGAAAGGAATTTGTCATTCATCATTTTCCAAAGGATCAGAAGATTTTTAAATGCATAGTAGCCACAAGTTGTCTTGTCCCTGTTTTTATGCTTTTGAATATATTTAAGCGGAAAGGAAATTAGGGGAGAGGCAGAAGGTGGCTTGAAATGCCTTGTGAGGTACATTTCCCCCATTCTCTCCACAATGATTCTTTGAAAATGTTTTTTTTTCTGTTGCATCAACATTTGTGCCAAGGTGTGGAATGTTGCAGGGCCAGTTTGTGGTGTTAGAAGGTGAGGTCCCATCCAGTGAGCTGATTGCAATAGTTTTGTGGTGACATGACTCTCTGTTGGTATTGGAGCTCTCATTGGATATTCAACACCAAGTATGGACTCATGGAGTCATAGAACCAGAAGGGACACCAGGGATTATGGAGTCCAATCCCTTCATTTTACAGATAAGGAAACTGAGACCCAGAAATTTGTAGAGGCTTGTACAGGGTCACCGAGATATGAAGTATCTGAGGCTGGATTCAAACTCAAGTGTCCCTGATATTCTTTTTTTGTGACTCCCCAAATCCCTAATACAGAACCTTGCATGCAGTGGACACTTAAGTGATATTGATTATTCAATTGAATTCAAATGAATTCATTATTGATTATTGATTCATGAACTGATTATTGAATCACTTTATTAGATTTGATCATCCTTTTTACTTCATAATAAATGGAATTTGGAAGTAGGAATGGGAATCATTTGAAAATAATCTTAGTTTGCATACTCCTGCGTACAGATATTAGAAGACAGTAATTGTCTTCTGCACCATGTTTAATAACCAGATACTAACTTCTGTTACAAAGAGAAGACTTATGGATTTCTCCTTTCTGGAGAAGTGCTTGTTGACTGATTGGTACCACTATATCGGCCTTTGCTCATTTAGCTCTCTTCTTTTCCCCCAATTTTGTATCATCTCCCCCTGCACTCCATCATTATTTTGTTATCCTTATTTTCCAGAATCCAAAATAATAACAAAAATCCCACATTGGCACATGATGGGATTTGGATGAAACATGGGGTGTGTGAGAGGTGAGTGATGGCTATGATTAGACTGCAGGACATTACCAAAGATGAAATGGGCAAGAAATGAAGCATAGAAGCTGTTGTGAGAGAGATTTATGAGAGGAAAGTAGGATGGGAAGGTCATACAGCAAGAGCAATGGGCAACTGATGGGCTCCACTGGTATTCGGGTGAGTGTTTTATGGAGGACTGACAGCACAACATGGACACGGATGAGAATTGTACAGGAAGACATTATATAAGTACACTGTTGGAGGAGTACTTTGATGAGCTCCTACATCCATCCAACAATTCACATTACTTACAAGGGAAGTTAGAGTTTACAAAGCACTTTCCCCCATGATTTAGATGGTGACAATATTATTATTCCTATTCTATACATGAGGTAATCCCCATTTCAAGAAAGTTCCAAGTTGGGAAGTGATTTGCCTAAAAGTCATGTAGCTAGTAAGTTAAAGTCAGGATTCAATCTTAGGAACTCTCAATTCCAATATACTTTCCGCAGGACTATACTGCCTTCCCAAATTTAATTGTGGGAACCCAGAAGTAGATATTGCTGTTGGCAATCCTTGGAATTGCCACATGACATTTTTTTTTCAGACCACATAGGTGGTATAGTGGAGAAAGTAGAAGATTTGGTGTCAAATTCAAATTTTAATTCTAATACTTACTAGCTGTCTAGTCCTAAGCAAATCACAATGTTTCTCAGTTTTAGTTTGCTCATCTTTAAAATGGGGAGAATAATTGTTGCAAAGATAAAATGAGATGTCATTATGCAAACCTTAAAACACTATGTAAATAATAGCTCTTCATCATTTCATCATCATCATTGTTTCTCAGTGGGTGTTCCGGTTTTTATCTGGACTAAGGTGCCATTTTACTGTTTTTTCCACATTTTGGTCAGAATGCCAATTTCCAGTTGTGACAATCCATCAACGGATCTTCATTGTGTTTCTATTTTAAAAGAAATAGTGGAAAAATATGGATTCTCTCCCCACATGGGCCTTCCAGAAGAACAGGATGGCAACGTGCCCAGAGACTCATGGTTTGTCATGAGGATGTTATTCACCCAAGACTCCAGAGGGTTATCCAAATGTTGCCATTCAACCGAGGTAAGGGAGAAAGCAGCCAGGTAGGAAGAAAACCAATTCCCATCCAAGGGTGGGGACTGGTGGTTCATTATTTTGTCCTAGAATAGTCAAACTATTGGTGTGAGCCTAGTTGAGTGCAGTAATGTTGCTTCCTTTAAACGACCTCATTCTGACAAATTATTGCTAGTTTAAAGGGTCCTTGTGCTTGCTGACACAATTTCGCTGCTTGCTTGTGCAAATAGCGTCATTATTTTCGCCTTCTGTTTTTGTCTCCTTATGTTGATCTTGGTTGCCCTCCTCTCTGACAGCCTGGACTTTGCTGTTTTTTTTTTTTTTTTTTTTTTTTTTTTTTTTTTTTTTTTTTTTCTGAAGTGATTTTCAAAGGGAAGAAAGTCTCTAACATCATGTTTTGCTTTCTTGCTGGTAACTAAGGAATTTTTTGAAGACAGAAAAAGGAAAGGTCCCTCATTCTTTCCTTCCATTTATTTATTTACTTAGCTGAAAACTTGCTGACCCACTTGCTGGATTCCAATCCCACACAGCCTGGCCTCAGGCCAGCCTACAACTCTGATTGGCTACTCAATTCCTGCTTCCTGCTGGTGATAGGACCACCTGTTGTTGTCTGTAGTACTACAGATTCAGAGAATCATGGAGTGTTAACCTTAGAGGGGCCTTAGAACTCAAATAGTCAAACCCTTATTTTTTCTTATACATGTGGAAGCCGAGGCACACAGTGAAGATCAATCAACTCCTGATTCTTTTGTTGTTGTTGTTTAATTATTTTTAATTGTTTCCAAGTCTCTGACCCCATTTTCTTGGCAGAGATACTGGAGGAGTTTGCTGTTGCCTTCTCCAGCTCTTTTTACAGTTGAGGAAACTGAGGCAGATAGTGATAAATGATTTACCCGGGGTTACACAGCAAGTAAGTGTCTGAGGTCAGAATTGAACTCATGAAGGGAAATCTTTCCAATTCCAAGCCCGGTACTCTATCCATTGCACCTTCTAGCTGTACTCCTCCACCCCTATTTTAGAAAGAGTAAGGTACAAGAGCCATCTTACCTTGGTGAATTTTTTAGTTAGAATTTCAAAGTTGGCATAGGAAGACATCACTAAGCTAAAAATGAGTCCAAGAATAACCACCAAAATAATCAGCTGCAATCTCATTCTATCACTGCTATTTTAAAAACTGTTCATTAAAATTAAAAAAAAAAAAGTGAAAACATCCTTCCTTCTGACAAATCTGAATGGATTTCAGATTATTGAGAGAAGTGGTTTAGAATATGGTACTGTCTGAACAGATAAAAGATTCCAATTTCATTCATTAAAACTCTTTAAGGAGGCGATTTAATTGCATTTCAAATTTAATATAATTCACTGTGTAAAACCTGGAAAATAAAACAAAACAAAAAGATCAGGGAAATGTGATAAGGAGACAAGAACTTATTAGTATAGGAGGTGAGGTTCAGATTCTAGAGCTCTGTATTATTCTTTCCAAAAAGTTAATTAGATGAAGGGCCATTTACTTTATCAGCATAGTGCAAATTCCCTGTGCCTCTTCCCCCATACCTCTGGGTCTTTTTGATGAGAAAATTAAGCTATGGACAAAGACTCTATCTCTGGGGTGGACCAAACCAATGGGGAGGGTTGTGAGCTCATGTTTGTATAGGCTGTAAGGTCTCTAGGACCTAAGCACTTAATTATCTCATCTTCAGTTTTCTGATATAAAATAAACAGGATCCTTGGCAGAGATACTGGAGGGGTTTGCCGTTGCTTTCTCCAGATCTTGTTACAGTTGAGGAAACTGAGGCAGACAGGGGTAAATGACTAACCCAGGGTTACATAGCAAATAAGTGTCATTTTAAGCTCAAAACCCTCCTTTCTTCTTACTTGTGGCCAAATTTCTAGAAAACAACTACCTCCAAATCTTTTACTTCCCTCTCACTGCTTACCCTCTTGTGATCTCCTCCAGGACACCCCACTTAATTGAAACTCTGCTCTGTCTAAGGCACCCACTGGTCTTTTAAGGATTAAAACTGCCAGTCTTCTCTTGATTCTTATCCTTGACTTGTTGTAAGGGTCCTTTAAATGGGCGGCCAAAGTGCAACAGGAGATTTGAGTGGCCCGGAAGTAATCTCTGTGGGTATAGGACTGACCCTTGGGCAGGATCCTGTCCATATAGAGATAGCTTCTTAATGCGAGAATGCTCTGTCTCTGATTGGCTGTGTGTGTGACCTCACAGACCCTCTATAAGCCCACTGTGGGCAGCAAGTCGGGCTCTTTATCCTGGGGTAGCCGAGCTGAGTGGATGGATAGCCAAGAAAGATAAGGAGCTTGATAGTGAACATGTGGGTCTTTGGACCAGGTGTTTACTAGGGAGTTAACAAGTCAGGGCATTATGTAAGTAGGTATAATAAAGGCTTTAAGTTTTCACGTGGCTGTTCTCCAGTGGTTATTAAACTATGATTCAAGAAATCATGGCCAGAGGCCTCTGAAGGCCTCAGAGGAGGTAAATTGGTTGTTGGCACTGCAAAGGTCAGTGGCCAGAGATACCCTGAGGGCCTAGGAGTCAGGAGAGACCGATAAAAGTAAATGGTATGAGAGCATGTTACAACTTGTAGTTCTCGATTCTGTTGGCCACTTCTGCTGAATATCATCTTCCTGCTGTTTCAATGATCCTACTCTCTTCTGGTTCTCTTTCTATTCCCCACACAGCTTCTTCTTGGGCCCATTTGTTAGATTATTACCTTTCTCTCACCTCCTTCTGTTGTGGTGGTTCATTTGATTCAGTTCTGAATCTTTGGGACTCCATGGATCCCAATATCACAAAATCATAATACTTATACAACTCCTACCCTATGCAGGCACTATGTTAAATGCTTTACACTTTTTTCTGTAATTAGCTACACAAATTAGATGATTTTATAAATTTCTCTCTTTCCAAATTTTAATTTGGAACAACTCCATTTTACAGCTGAGTTATTATTGTTTAGTTACTTCTGACTCTTTGTGATCTCATTTGGGGTTTTCTTTGCAAGGATACTGGAGTACTCTGTCATTTTCTAAAATGCTTATTTTGCAGGTGAGGAAACGGAGGCAAGTGACTTGTCCAAAGTCACATTGCTAGAAAGTATCTCATACTGGATCTGAGCTCAGGCCTTTCTAAGTCAAAGTCCAGAACTCTATCTTCTGTACCACCTAGCTGTCCATACTCTAAATGATCTTAGATTCTGTCTTTCTAACTATCTATCCATCCATCCATCTGTCTGTCTGTCTAATTATATATACATATATAATATACACACACATACACACATGGCTTACATATGATTTTGTTTAATTGTCTTAACATTGTGGTTTTCCATTTGCTTGGAAGCTTTCTGAACTGGAAGGTAAGAGACCAGTGTTCCTCTCTCTGCCATGTGACCCGGAGACAATGAGAGATCTGCAGTTACTTCCATGGCTCATAAAATGAGGAAGCTAAGACTATATTTGCCACTTCCTTCTCTACCTCAGATCCTATGATGCTGAATGGGTCAGTGAAGTGCCTTAAGTCATTTCCGACCTTTGCAGTACTGTTGTCTTACATGACTTAGGCTTGAAAACTCGGGCACTCTGAAGTGGGATGCAAAGAATACGTTGGGTTTCAAGGCTGGGTCCAAGGATACCATGTGAAGGTTATGGAAGATGGAAAAGCCCTTTGCTGAAGTCAGAAGCATCCTCAAAAGGAAAGGGAAACAGTCAACCAAGTGCAATGCATGAGCTTGGGTTGGAGTCAAAGGCTTGGATTTCAATTGCCATCTGTCTTCTACTCATTGACCTTGGATCAATCATTTGGTCAAGTCACAATTGACTTGGGTCAATCACAATCCTTTTATAAAGGAGCTTGCTGCTGATGGTGAAGAGTGGAGAGGTGGGATATAACAAAGATGGAGGTAGAATAGAGAGCTGGTCCATTGTAGTGAAATGACTAAATAGGACCTGGTGTCCAGACAGACTTGAATTTTTCTTCCTCCTCTCAAGTGATCTCTGTGACCTCCCTGAATCCCAACTTCCTCACTTGAAAAATAGGGGGAATGAAAAAAAAAGAAAAGAAAAATAGGGAGAATGATATCTGCAGACCCAACTTCACAAGTGTGTGTGTGCTTGTATTTATGTGTATGTGTGTATGAGAGAAAGAGAGACAGAAAGAGAGAGAGAGAGAGAGAAAGAAATAGAGAGACACACGGAGACAGAGAGAGAAAAAGAGAGACACACGGAGACAGAGAGAGAAAGAGAGAGACACCCGGAGACAGAGAGAGAAAGAGAGAGACACAGAGACAGAGAGAGAAATAGAGAGACACATAGAGACAGAGAGAGAAATAGAGAGACACAGAGACAGAGAGAGAAATAGAGAGACACACAGAGAAAGAGGGAAAAATAGAGAGACACATAGAGACAGAGAAATAGAGAGACACAGAGACAGAGAGAGAAATAGAGAGACACACAGAGACAGAGAGAGAAATAGAGAGACACACAGAAAGACAGAGAGAGAGAGAGAGAGAGAGAGAGAAAATCACACACAGAAATAAATGATATGACAGGCAAAGTGATTTATGTATTTACTGAAATGTCATGGGGGCAATGGAAAGATCCAAAGTTTAGGAGGAAAATTTGAGATGGGGGAAAAGACTCTTAGCTGGAGGATCGGAGAAGACTTGAGCAAGGACAGGGCAGTTAAATGATGAGAAGAATGCTGAAGGACAGGATGGAAAGACAAGGTATTTCTAGTGAGCCCAGACCTCAGTGTCAGCCAGATATAAGGGTGGGAGAAGGAGCCAGCACAGCCTGAACATGCACCATATGTACACAGTGCATACACAAACACATACACATACACATGATGTACACATATCATATATCTGTATATACATGAAAATGAGTAATCCAAAGGGAAGTGGGCTTCTTTTCAAAGGCAGATTATTCCCGTGATCAGCCTTATACACCACCTAAGAGTCCTTGGATTTCATTGGATGATAGGTTTGAGCTGGAAGGGCAGGTGGTCCAATCCTCTCACTGAATAGTTGATGACTATAGAGACAAGATGAATTGCTCAAGGTTAAACAAGCAATAAATGACAGAATCAGGATTTGAACCCATGACCTTTAATTCCAAAGCCAGCCCTCTTTTAACACTTTGAAGTTGCTGCTGTCCCAGATTAATAGCATTTTCTTCATGTGTTTCCTTCCTCTTCCCTACTCTCTGCCCTCCCACTCCCAGACTCCTGTGGTCTGAAGTTCCATGAAAGAAGGTCAAAGGGGCCCATTGGCACTTGTGATCCCCAAGGCCATTTATTTATTCAGGCATAGGAAGTAGCTCCAGTAGATTTTGACTTAGCTGCTGATTGACAGTTTCCTTGTTCCATCCCCTCATTGTGCACAGAAGCTGGGTGACAAAGGTGTGGAAATCCTCCTAGGGGAAGGAGCATTATAGCTGACCATTGCCCAAACAGCCTGGTTGCTAAGCTACAATCACCCTGAAAAACAATTTCTCCTCTCTCTCTCTGTCTCTCTCTCTCTCTCTTTATATATATATATATATATATATATATATATATATATATATATATATGTGTGTGTGTGTGTGTGTGTGTGTGTGTGTGTGTGTGTGTATGTGTGTGTATTTCTGTCTCTCCTTTTTTTTCTCTATCCCTTCTTTCTCTTCTCCCAAGGAAGGTTGAAAAAGCCTTTAAAGTCAGAGCCTTTACTATTTTTTTAATCCACTCCAACAAGCTTTTATTAAGTACCTACTAAGTCCTAGGCACTGTGTCCTATTAGGGAAGGCTGAGATAGACATGGGGAGAAGGGAAAGCTTTTTCTAAGGATAAGTGAGACTCACTTATTTCTAAAGGTTAAGGAGAAGAAATTGGTGGAGAAATAAACAATGAAAATATGAGAAAGATTGTAAATGGTTAATTGACTAAGGATTCAGGAAACCCCAAAATTTAGACTGTTTGTTTGCTGTCTTTCCCATTAGATTGTGAGCTCCTTGAGGGCTGGACTATCCTCAGCCTCTTTCTGGATCTCCAGTGCTCAGCACAGCGCCTCACTGTGCACAGGGTTAGTTATGTGGTCATTACTGGGTGACAAAGGTATAGAAATATTTCTAGGGAAAGGAGCATTACAGCTGACCATGGCTGTAAGCACACAGTAGGCACTTAACAAATGTTTATTGATTGGTTGGGATAGTTACAAGGACAGAAGTGAAGGAGTTAGGCTTGGTAAGGAGGAAAATCACTCCTTCAACAAAACTTAAGAAATGTTAATTCAATTTAATAATTTAAATTATTAATTTAGTAAATGGGAATCAGTGTTTGTAGGGTATACACAGATTTGGTTTCACAATCAGGAAGATAAATTTTTTTCCCTGAGGCAATTGGAGTTAAGTGACTTGCCCAGGCTCACACAGCTAGGAAGTATTAAGTGTCTCAGACCATATTTGAGCTCAGGTCCTCCTGACTTCAGGGCTGGTACTCTATCCACTATGCCACCTAGCTGCCTTAGGAAGACATAAATTAAAATAATACTTTTGACTCTATGATCCTAGCCAAGTCATTGAACTCCTCAGTGCTTGAGGCACCTCTAAGACTAAATTTGCAACAATAACAATGCTAATAATAGATGGCATTTATATAGGACTTTTTAAGATTTACAAAGCACTTTAGATACATTAACTCTCTTAAATCTTACAACAACCAGGAGAAGTAGGAGCTATTATTATTATTCTCATTTTACAGATGAGGAAACTAAGGTACAAAAGTTAAGTGACAAGTGTCTCAGGCAGCATTAGAACTTAGTTCTTCTTTAATGCAAATTCTGCATTTCATCCATTTTATCACAGTGTCCAAATTCTGCACTCTATCACACTGTGTCATATAGCAGCATCAAGTATATCCTCGATAGGATTGTTTTCTCAACCAGGAGATCCCTATGAATGACTGGGATCCTTAGTCACAATTTCATAAAAATAAATGACTGTGCAAATGCTACATTCACAAGAGATGCAAAGCCAGCTTACAATAGGGAAGCAGCCAAGGTGCTGGCTTCAGAGTCAGGAAAACCTAGAGCCAAAAGTCTCCTTAAATACTTAGAAGCTGAGTGAATAAATCTGGGAAAATCACTTAATCTCTCTGTGCCTTAGTTTCTTATAAAATTAGGAGAATGGAATGGTAAACCTTTAAGAGTCTTTTTAACTGTAAATTTATAATCATAAGAAAAAGACATATTGGACCCTGCCCTCAAGAAGCTTATATTCCCCTGGGTGGGTTGGGGGGGACATACTGTCAACTGTAAAGGACTAATAATCAGAGCTAAACTAACGTGGGACTTCAAGGTTTGCCCAGTGAGCATTGCTTGGATTAGTCGATACATCAATACAAGATAATTTACTGCTGGAGAAGGGACTAACAATTGAGGGGATCAGGAAAGGCCTTGAATAGGAGGGACCTACGCTATTCTTTGGCATTTGTTTCCTTTCGAATTGCACAATTAAACAAAAATAAATCTTCCTTTTTTACTTTTCATTAAATTCCAGTCACCCTTCTCTTGCTCTTTAAGCTCTTCAATTCAAATCTGCTTGTAATCCTTTGGTGCATCCTGGGTATTTACAGGGTTCACAATTGACTGAGCTGGAGATGAGCTTTCCTAGACAAAAGCCTGTTCCCATTGAAATGAGCATTTCCTACCTCTATGGGCCTCTAAAGCACTAAGAAAATCTCTCCCCCCCCCCACAATAATCTATTACAATAGATATAGTAAATACTACTTACTCATTTGAGGTTATCAAACTTGCTCATAATCGCACAGGTTGTGTTTCATGCTGGATTTGAACCAGGTCTCTTGACTGCAAGCCCATCATGAAATCCACTGGCACTATTCCTGTTTCCTAATATTGGGTATTTAAAGGACTAACAAATTACCCCCCCATTTTTTTTTCATAGAATTATAGAATTAAGAGGGCTCTCGGGCCATCTAGTGCAACCCATGCCTAAGAAAGAAGCAGATGAGATAATCTTTGTAAAGCACTTTGCAAACCTTAGGGCACTATATAAATGGTATAATTATGCTGGTAATGCTACTTAATATTAGCAATAATTATTAATGCCATTAATACTATTTAATTGTTATATAACAGATAATGACAATACTTATTACAATTATGTATTTATTATACTATTATCATATTCATTATACTAATAATTATTATTTTAATGGATACTTAATGAAAATAATGTTTCTGACAGCTAGTTATCTAGCCTTGGCTTCCAAGGAAACATTTTTTTACTCCGAAGGTTCTACTTTCTCAACAATTAGTAATATTGGTTAATGTTATTAATATTTAATTATGTTATGTAACATGTAATTGCTGTGCTTATTATAATTATATATTTATAATAATAATTCTTATTATACTAATTGATGCTTAATGAAAATAATGTTTCTGATGGCTTGTTATCTAGCCTTGGCTTCACAGAAAACTTTTATTCTCAAGGTTGTACTTTCTCAACAATTAGTAATATTTATTAATGTTATTAATAATATTTAATTATGTTATATAACATATTATAATGTTATAATCATGTTTATTATTATATTTGTTATAATAATTATTATTATACTCATTGATACTTAATGAAAAGAATGTTTCTGACAGCTTGTTATCTAGCGTTGGCTTCCCAAGAAACTTTTACTCTGAAGGTTCTATTTTCTCACCAGCACCATGGACATTACCTTGAATTCTAATGTTATTTCAGAATATGTGATAGACTGCAGATACTTGTCTTGGGAAATCCTTGGCTTACTGAAAGCTCAAGGAAACCTTGGGGCTCAAAGGTTTCTTAGTTTGCAGTTCACGGCTTAATGCAATGACTTAGGGAATTAAGGCATCTTAGTTAAGGGCTGTGAACATTGAAAAGGACGGACTCTGGGTTATCCATTGGTCTCTAGCCTTCTTACCCATCCCAAAAGATCATGAAGAATAAAAGTCAAATCCTAAGATCCCTTGTAAATTTGCTTCCCCCACCTTTTACCTTCCAGTATCCCCAATTCTTATATTTGCTTGTTGCCTTTTTTTTTCCTCTTGAGAACTGGTAAAGCTCAAAACTTTTCCTTATCTGTTAGAGCTGGACAGTAGCAATTTTGAAACTACACATTAAAAGCAGGCGGGATACAATTTGTTTTCTCAGCTCTTCTTCACTAGTACAGGGTTCTTTCAAGTTTGTATAAGCAGTTAAAAAGAAAAAAAGCCCAGACCTGTGACGTCATCAGCATAAGGAACTCCCAGGATGATACTAGTCTTCTATTATGCAACTCATCTTTAACGTATAATTTTGGTGAGTTGCCTGGGGCACCAAGAAGTTAAATTACTTTCCCAGGGTCACAAAATTTGTATATGTCAGAGGCAGGATTTAAATCTACATTTTTCTGACTGAAGACTGCTCTCTATCATACCACATTATCTCTAAACAATTCTCAATATCTTTCCTGGATATTAATAAATGCTTAACAACTGGCTCTCCCTCCCCTCAAAAAAAGATCACAAGGCACAGTTTTAAGTTCAGTATGCATTGTTACCATTTCCCATCATTTTTTCTCTTTCTTTCTTTCTTTCTTTCTTTCTTTCTTTCTTTCTTTCTTTCTTTCTTTCTTTCTTTCTTTCTTTCTTTCTTTCTTTCTTTCTTTCTTTTCTTTCTCTTCTTTCTTTTCTTTCTTTTTTTCTTTCTTTTCTTTTGCAATTGGGTTAAGTGACTTGCCCAGGGTCACACAGTTGGAAAGTGTTGAGACCATATTTGAACTCAGTCCTCCTGACTTCAGAGGCTATCCACTATGCCACCTAGCTGCCCTCATCATTTTCTAAAGTCTAGTCAAGAAATAAATCTGTAAATCAAGCCCTGATTTGAAATACTTTTCTATTTTCAGATATGCCTTTCAATGTCTTCATTGAAAATTTAACAATCCCCTCTCAGAAGCTGATTGGAGCTGGCTCTAGCACCCTCCTACTCCCTTTCCTTCACAAAAAGGACCTCAAGATATTTTGGCTATGAAAACTCAAAGATGTGCTTCCTCCCATCTAGACACTTTCTACTGCATTAGATTGTAAGTTTGTTGAAAAATGTGGAAAATCTTAGCACAGAATACAAGACCTAGTACCTACCAGGTGGTCAGCAGATGGTTTCTAGATACTTAGAAATATGAGTTAGATGAGGACAAAAAGTTTAAGGAAAGTCACATGGATTTTAAAGTATGGCATCACCTAATTAGTGGGAATCATTTCCATAAACACTTCATCAAGGATACTGGGCAGATTAAGTAAGACTCCTGAAGTCCATTCATGACTTTTTCAGACTTGGATATATGAAATCCAGGGGAGTGGCGAAAGCCAACAGAGGGAGCTAAGGCTGGAGTTCCTCAGACCATCCTCTTCTGGGGCGCAGACATAAAAATCTAAACAAAACTCCGAGCTCGCACGGCAGCGTTTCAAAGAAATCAAGAACAGAAAATCCAGAGATGAATGATTGTTCCCTTCAATCCTTGAGACCAGGGCACCTTTTCCTGAAAAACAATAAGACCTATTTATGAAGTTCCTGGACTTGACACACAGCTTCTCAAACTTCTCAAACTGAAAGGAACACAGTACAAAAAGTTTATTTCGATACTTTTTCCTTTAACTATTGAATGATTTCTGCAAAATCAACATTCACTGGAGCAGTCTCTTCACTCCCAAACTTTGTTGTTGACGTTCGGTTGTTTCAGTCCTGTCTGATTCTTTATGGCCACATTTGGGGTTTGCCGTTTCCAATTCCAGCTCATTTTAAAGATGGAAATTGAGACAAATAGGGTTAAGTGACTTGCCCAAAGTCACGGGGCTAATAAGTGTCTGAGGCTAGATTTGAACTGAATTCTTCCTTACTCCAAACCAGGCTGTTCTATCCACTGTTCTGTTTTGCATGTATTTGTGCTGATTACCTTTATGCTTTTTTAAAATATTTTATGAGAACATAAGCTCTTGATGATTAAACATTATTTCATTCTTTGTATATAGCACATTCCAAGAACATAATCGGTGCTTAATAAATGCTTGTCTACTGATTGATAGGAGGTTTAAGATATCTTAGATGAGAAGTCCAAAGAGGGCAGGCAACTATGTAAGTTATATTTACAATGTGGATTCAAATACTAACTCTGCTGCCTTGTATGATCTTGGGTTAATTCATATCCAAACACCCATAACCTTCCCTTCTACCCCACCCCGTCCTAGCAATGATGTTTCCATCTGGTCTGGCTATCACATTTTATCATTGAGAAGTCTGAGATCTAGAGATATATAAGCCTAAGGTCCAAAAGGGAGCAAGTATCAGGGCTGAGATGTCAACCCAGATCCTCTTACTCCATGTCTGAATTGCAATATTTGTAAAGATCAATTAGCACAGTTCCTGGAACATAATAAACGCTATATAAATGTTTCTTCCCTTCTCTTTCCTTCCCTTCTTCGTCCTTTCCTTCCTTTCCCCAATCTTCTCTTCCCTTTCTGGTCTTTTCTTTCTCTTCTCTCCCACATCCTTCCTTTCCCTTCCTTCCTTCCCTTCCTTTCCCTTCCTTCCTTCCCTTCCTTTCCCTATCTTCCTTTCCTTCCTCATCTGTCCTTTCCCCCCATTTTCTTCTGTTTCCTCTCTTTTTTCCTTCTCTTCCTCTCTCTCTTCCTCTACCTTTCTCCTTCCCTTCCCCACTACATCTCATTTTATCTCTGAGACTTCAGTTTCCTGAATCTAGACAATGTATATACATATCTTTATATGGTATATTTATAGTTCATGTTTTCATTCACTGAGTATTTATTAAACACATCGTGTGCAGGGTACTATGCTAAAATCCAGGAATTCAAAGATAAAAATATAACAACCCCCCACCAAATAGCTATAATACATATTAGCATTTATTCTGTCAAGCTAATAGCCGAGGTTTAATAGAGAGGGAGAAAGTATAGGGAGCCAGGCACTTTTAGTTGGGTTGCCAGGGAAAGCTTCACAGAAAAAGCATTTAACAAAAATATTTCTTCAAGTGAAATGATGTTCCTGGGGCGAAATGGATGCCATGCTCACAGGGTGAGCAGGACAGAAAAGGCAAGCTCTCTTGAGTAGAGTGGGGGGAAATTGGGTGGGAAATTATCATCTTCAGTGACCCTCTTAACCTTGTAATCTTATCATTAAAAAAAAAACTACAACTTTGGAACAATAATAAAGTTTGCCCATGTACATGTAAAGTCAGATTTAAGATGAGATCTGTTAAAATTATGTTCTTACACTCAGTTTTTGTTATAAACTTGCTATTAACTTATTCCTACATAAGTATTATGTGTAGAGATTCACAGTGGATAGAGTAGCACTCTTTAAGGCAGAATTTGAACTCAGGTTTTCCTGATGGCTACTTAGTAACTGGGTGACAGACACTAAATCTCACTGTACCTCAATTCTTCATCTGGAAAATCAGTGTAATGATAGTAACTATCTCACAGAGTTATTATAAAGATCAAATGAATTACTATATGTAGAATACATTGCAGACCTTCAAAAGATGGCATAAATTTGTTGATGATATATAGTAGACAGAGGAATTATAGAATCATAGAGTGAGAGACAGAAAAAAAAAAGCCAGTGTCATTTTTGTGTACTATAGTAAATCCTGAGAATAAATCACTTGCTTCAGTGAAATTTAGGAGATTACTTTCCAGTTTTTTGGTGAAATCTAGATTGCTTTCCAGTTTTTTGGTGAAATAGGAGATTGCTTTCCAGTTTTTTAGTCATTTTGGAATGTGGGGCCCCTCACAATTTTCCCACATCAACCAGGGACAAGGGGGAGGGGATGAGGATACAAGAATCCACGGTTGAAGCCATTCCTTCTCAATTTAGTACCTGGGAATTCTGGGGGAGGTACCATTGTTTTAAGTGATTCACAGAAATTCTCCCATAGGAGGAAAAAAGGGACAATCACAAGAATGCTGGATTTAGAACCGGAAGGCCTAAATTTGAATTATTATTAGATGACTTTGGCCAAGTTAATTCAGTTCCCTCCTCTATAAAGAGAGAGAATTTCAGGCAATGGATGGGGGTGGGTGAGGGGACTAGCCAATAAAAATACCCAGAGTCAGGAGAAGAGACCAGATTATAAAGAGCTTTCAATATCCCCATTGAGGAGTAGCTACTCTTCCTCAAAGGCAGGACATAAACTGAATGATAAAGTCAGCCTTAGAGAGTTTACTTCTCAGAGCTTTACCTTCCTCCTGCAAAATGTTGAGATTGTAATTGATGATGTCAAAGGTTTCTTTCATTAAATACTATAGGAGTGGGTCATGTCGAGTGTAAGAAGACTAGAAAGGCAAGAAGGAAAACAATTTGTGAAAACTTTGAATGCCATAGGATTTTCTATTTGATTCTAGAAGTCATAGGGAGTCATTAAAGTTTATTCCATGGAAGGGAAGGTAGGGAGGGATGACTTTAAAAAGATGAATTTTATAGCCGAGTGGAGGATGGACTAGAGCAAAGAGATGTTTGATCCTACTTTCCCTGTCTTACTGGGGACCTTTTTCCATTGAAAATTCTCTTGATCTCTCATCTTCAATTGTTCTCTTTATTGACAAGTCTCCTCTATGTTAAAACAAGTAAATGACTTGGAAACTCTTTCTTGCATGTTGCTATCTCAAATTCACCAGGGTAACTAGGGTGGTACAATAAATAGAGACCAGAACCTGAAATCAAGGTTCATCTTCTTCAGTTCAAATCTGATCTCAGACACTGTGTGACCCTGGGCAAGTCACTTCACCCTGTTTGTCCCAGTTTCCTCATCTATAAAATGAATTGGAGAAAAAAAAATGACAAAACATTCCAGTATCTTTAACAAGAAAATGCATTTGGGGTCCCAGAGAGTGAGAGACAAGTGAAAAAATACCGAGAAACAATAACAGCAATGTCTCCCTTTACTTTCATTGTTAAACAGAAAGTTACCATCTCCTACCTCTAGTTTGTTCACCAATCCACTGACTCCAATGTACCCAACAATTTGATGACTGAAAATTGTTCTCTTTCTTTTTCTTAGGTCTCATCTTTTTTCTCTGCTCTGTAGCATTTGCTACAACTGATTAAGCAGCCCCCTCTTCTCCATAGTCTCTCTTCCTTTGGATTCTGTGATTCTACTCTGTCTTGTTTCTCCTCAGTTTCCTTCTGCATCTTCTTGTCTGCTACATCTCAGATTTCCTATCTCCAAAATGAATCTCTAGATAGATCTCTCTCCAGCTCTAACTCTAGGATCCTATAGGTGTTTTCAAGGCTAACTTCTCTACCTTCTCTTTTCCTTGGGGATCTTACTGATCTGCACAATGTTCTCTGTACAGATCATTCCCAAATGTTACTCTCAAATACCCGCTGCTCATCTCTCAACTGAATTCCCCTTCTCTATTTTGAATTACCTGCTCAATATCCCACCAACCCAAACTCAGAATGTGCAAAACCAAGTTCATCACCTTTCACGTGCTACCTTCCCTCCCTCCAAATTTCCCTACATCTACTAAGGAAACCATTATTCTCCAGACTCAGGCTCTTGATTCTTCCCTCTCTATTATCCCACATCAAAACTGCCAATGATCCCTCTGCAATATCTCTTACATCTGTCATCTTTTCTCCACTCACACAACTGTTGTCATAGTTCAGACTTCACTCAACTCTTGCCTGGGCTATTTTAACAGCCTTCTCAATTGGATTCTGACTTTCGGTTTCTCCCCTTTCCAAGTCATCCTCTACAAAGCTACCCAAAGTAATCTTCCTAATACATAATAAGTCTGATATTGTCACTCTCCTGTTAGGTAACAGGATGGGCAGAGATAATTGTATGTCCCTGGGCAAATCACTTAAATATGATCTCATCACACACACACACACACACACACACACACACGCACATTTGGAGGGGGAGACAGTTGGGCTTAAGTGACTTGCCGAGGATCACACAGCTAGTAAGTGTCAGAGGTTAGATTTAAAGTCATATACTCTTGACTCAAAAACTAGTGCTCTCTGTGCTATATCTAATTGTCCTGATCTCATTTTATATACATTTATATGATTTTATAATAATCTGACCTATTATTGTCAATATCATTATTCTAGTGGTTCTCCATATGACCCAACTCATAAAATACAAACTCCTCAGGCTAACTTTTAATGCCTTTAAAATATGGCTCTAAACTATTCTTCTACAAGGTAGATAGTGATCTTTCCTTTCACTTTCCTTTCTCCACCCCAATTCTTCTGAGCCCTGTTCAAGAGAAGGCAATGTTATTATAATGCTAATTATTATTTAAAAATGCATAAATTGGCAGGAAATAAGATGGGAATAGACTGAAAAGTTATTTCCAATCTAATCACAATTCTAATGACCTAATTGAAATTACTGCTATTTCTAGCTAAGGTTTACAAAGGCTTCACAAATATCATCTTAGTTTTCTCCTCATAATAACCATATAACCCAAATGTTGTTATTCCCTCTCCCCATTTTACAGACTTTTCACTTAAGTCCCATTCACTTGCATGTTATGGGAGCACCGCCCTGATGTCATGATCCTCTTCGAAGGACAAATTAGTAAGTATCTGAGACCTGATTTAAACTCAGAAAAATGAGTCTTCCTAATTCTAGGCCCAATGCTCTATCCACTTAGCTGTCCATGGGTAGGCAAATAGTAAGTTTCTGAGGCTGAATTTGGGACTTTTTGACTCCAAAGCCCCAGTCAGTCAATATGCATTTATTAAGCAACTTTTATGTACACTAAGACCAGCAGTTTTTCAGTTCTCCATCCTTATCGTGATCTTGAAATTTCCATTAAAAGCTTCAGCCAACTTCTTAGCAGTTGATAATTTTTTTCTTTAACTTTTTAACTTTTTTTTAAAACGTTTTTTCTTTAATTTATTCACCTTGGGTTTGAGAATAAGGAGAAAGAGAAGGGGAAGACAAAGGGAAAAGCTAGGGTGGTTCTTTCTCTCTTGGATCACTCTCATACTAATTCAAGGTTTAATGGGATGAACAGAAGTTCTCATTTTGAAGCACAAATAAGCATTGACTCAAGTGCCAAGAAAATAATCATCAACTCATCATTTTAAAATCTATCCCATATTTGAATTCTAGAAAATAAGGTTTGGGAGTGAGTTAAATCAATGCCAGAGCCTAATGGGCAAAGCAAAAATAAATTGATGAGTGAATTCTGCTTTTCCTTTGTTCTAATAAAAGGTTTCTTTCTCAGTCCTCCGGCCTCATTTCATGCTAGAGTTAACTCGAGTGCTCGAACAAGGTTTCAGGTAACGGAGGCCCAAGACGGGCACTTTGTCCAAAATGAAGTCTTGATTTGGATTGGACTCAATGGGTTGAACTAGTTGATCCCCAAGGTCCCTTCCATCCTTGAGATTTCAGGCTTCTGGGATTCTTGCTGTCAACCAGTGGGCTTGTTCCTGTTCTAAAGCTCTCCTGAACCACATGCAGGAAGATCCTAAGCTTTATTATCCTATGGTCTTTGACCCAGAGCCAAAATAAGCCGCAGAGCTGAATATATGATTTTGCATCTAAAGTTCTGCACTGTCTCCACTGCGGGAAAGGAAAACACTTTTTTTTTCTCCTTTCCCCAGTTGCTATGTACATTGGCATCCATCCTATCCAAAGAATTATACTCCAAGAACTCTGGAAACACCTGCCAGCAGGCTTCTCGGGAACTTTGTTTAAACAAGCCTGGGAGCCAACTTTCCACTACTGTTGATTGCGCAGCACCCCAAACGTGGCCTATTTTTGAAGGATAACAGGAACCGGGCCACAGAGATGAGGCACGGAATGTGCTCGGGAGCACATACGAAGCATCTTTCAGTTGTCTCGCAAGCACTCTCGCAGAGGCTACTCCTCAGAGAAAAAGAGAAATGGAGTCAAAGTCAGAGGCCCTGGTTTTGCCACTTAGCACAACCAGGAGCTGGTCTAATATGCTGAATATTTATTAAGCATCTGTACACAGTCCATGCTGGGCTCTGGAGTTACAAAGATAATCATGAAAACCAGCACAGTCAATTCATCAACCAACAGATTATTTATTAAGTGCCAGGCACCGTGCTAAGTGCTGAGGATACAAAAAGAGACAAAAGACACTCCCTGTCCTCAAGTAGCTTGCGATCTCACAGAAAAGACAATATGGAAACAAATCCATGCAAAGCAAGCTACATATAGCACAAATAGAAAATAATAGAGGCACTAGAATGAAGAAAAGTTAGGGAAGACTTCTCCAACATATAACATGCATGATAGGTAAGACAATAAGCTCAACACAAGTATAAATTGCAAGTGGTTCTTGGAATACTGCCCAAGCAGCCCACATTTCTTAGTGTTCTGGTTTTGTTAAGCCTACAGAAAGACTGATTGTCATTATTCATTTCTCCAAAGAGGGAGTGCCCCATACATCCTAGCATGACACTGTATTCTAGGTGTGAGACAGTAAATAGAGTGCTGCATCTCTAGTCGGCAAGATCTGAATTCACATCTAGTCTCAGTTACTTTTTAGTTGTGTGACCTTGGGAAGTCATTCAATTTCTGTCTGCCTCAATTTCCTTATCTGTTAAATGGGGATAATCATAGTACTGACATGCCACGGTTGTTTTAACAATCAAGATGATCTCAGTAAAGCACTTGTGCTTTGTAATTGCTAGCTATTGTTATTGTTATTGCTATCATTTTTCTTACATTCAAGTTGTTAGGAGGGGATCCTATCACAGTCACTATGTATCTGGGTAGAATTACTGTTGTTCAATTGTGTCTAACTCTTTGTGACTCTGTGGACCATACCACACTCATGCTGTCCATGTGGTTTTCTGAGCAAAGATACTAGAATGGTTTGCCATTTCCATCTCTAGTAGATTATGGCAAATAGAAGTTAATAGAAGTGCTTCCTGACTTCAGGCCCAGATTTGTATGCAATGAGGGATTGGTGGCCCCTCTCTATAGAAAACTTCTGAAAAACAGCATTGTCATCTCACTGAGGGAAATGCTATCCACATGCAGATAAAAAAATTGATGGATTCTGGATGCAGATTGAAGCATAGTTTTTCCACTTTATCCCTTTTTGTGGTTTTTCTCCTTTTGATCTGTTTCTTCTTTCACAACTGTGACTAATATACAAATATGTTTTACATGCTAGCATATGGATAACATATCAAATTGCTTGCCATTTTAGGAAGAGGGGAGAGTAGGGAAGGAAAAAAATTGCAATTCAAAAATGTTGTCAAAATGAATGCTAAATCTTGTCTTGATGTGTAACTGGAGAAAAATAAAATATTAAAATAAATTCTAAAAAGAAAAGATAAGAAAAAAAGAAAAAAAATTGCACTCCACTGACCACTAGAGGGGAGTCATTTTGAAGCTGCCCACACAACTGTCGATTTCTGAGAGGAACTGAATTGAATCTAGGGAAACTATATGAAATATGGCTCAGAATGATTAAAACATGGGAAGATATGCTGTTTTGGACATACTATGTGTTTTCTTCCTCCCACATCCTCAATTTGCTCATAGGATAGTTGATTTATTTAACAGCAGTAAAATGAAAGGGAAATTAAGGGATCCTTCTGAAATCTTAGTTAAGTGACTTGTCCAAGTTCATATAAACAGCACACAACAGTGAGGAAATTTGGAGTCAGGTCCTCTTAAATGGTTAACATGGGAATTTATTTCATTGTTTATACATATATGTTATAAGTGTTTTATTTTTCTTTTTCAATGGAGGGTGTGTGGTTGGTGCAGGAGGGGAACTTGGAAAAGGGTTGACAAAAAGAAAGGAAGATCATTGAAGACATCTTTTTAGAAATGAATATATAGGAGACAGCAAAAGAAGGTCAGAAGGAATCATGGACAAGCAGGACAACTTGAACAGTTACGTGTTAATTTGGATAGTTACATTTTTGTAGCTACTCATTATTTCCCTGTCATTTCTCAAAGTTAACATACATAGTGTTTATTAGATTTGTATAGTTCTTTATTTCTTCCATGTTTATGAATATTTTTTTTCATTTTTTTTCTCTAAAGACTGATTTTACTGCATACTGTAAGGTTTAGTGTGTTGTTTCATTATCATCATTATCTTTAAGATAATTATCCATTGTTTTAATGATTTGTTCTTTGACCCATTTGTTATTTAAGGTGCTGTTACTTTGTGTCCATTTAGGCCTGTGTCTCTTGATTACATTTTATTCATTCATTTTTTCTGTCATCTGAAAAGTAGGTGTTCAATATGTCTATTATTTTTATATTTGTTTATGCCAGACCACATAATCATTATTTTTTGCTTATATACTGTGGGAAACTAAGAAATGTATATTCTTTGATAGTCTCATTCAAAAGATTCCATAGACCAATCAAATCTTGTTTATTTTTATCATTTCATTTAGCTCTATGTTTTTCCTTTTTTGTTTATCTTTCTTATTTATCTAGTTCTGGAAAATGAATATTGAAGTCTTCTAATTTTAATGGATTATCAATGTTCTCTTGCTACTTGCATAAATTCTATGTTAAGAACTTAGCTGTTGCATTATTTGATGGAGATATATTTACTATTGCTACTTTTTATTGTCAGTGATGCCTTTTAGCATAATGTAGTTTATCTGTTTTTCTCTCCTCATTATTTATTATCTGAGATCACAAGTATAACTTTTTTCAGAGCTACTTGATGCATTGTACTTTGTTTCATATCTTCTCTCTCTCTTTCCCTCTCTTTTCTCTCTCCCTCCTTCCTTCCTTCCTTCCCTCCCTTCCTCTCTCTCTCTTTCTTTTCCTCTCTCTGTATTAATTTTTTTAAAAAATGTGTTTCTAGTATGAATCAAATACTGAACTTTATTTCCTCATCCATAACTTTAATACTTTTCCTTTTGTTAGGGACAACAACCCATTCACATTTAAAGTTTTAACTGTATTTTCTTGCTCTAAATTTCTTCCTTGAAAGAAGACATGTAAATTAACTTTTTTTTAAAGTAAGCATTTAATCTTTGCGGTTTGCTTTATTTACACTAACCTGAACACGGTTTCCTCTCCATGTTTGCATTACTTTCCTGTTACCATACTCAATCCTCAACAAGAAATTCATTTTATTTTCTTTCACCCTTTCATTTTCAATCTCAAGTATCAGAATAGAACTTACCTTCTTCATTAAGGAATTCCTCCCCCCCCCAATCTTATCTAATCTTCTATTTCAGTGAAATGTGTAAGGCTCTTTCCCAAGAAGAATTGCCTAATTTCCCTCATCATTCATCTATTTTGATGTTATTCCAATCCTTTCCTTCTATGATGCTTTGTTCAACCCCCCCCTGAGCCTTCTTCAAGGATCTAATCTTTCTACTGCCTTAAATTGGCAGTTAATCCTTGACCCTATTTTGTAGAAACTTATTTCCTGAAATCTCCAAACTCCAATCATACAAAGAATGATTCTTGTCTCCTGACTCATGTGATTCATGATTCAGTGAGTTTGCTTCAAATTGCTACCTGATTTTTCCCTCTCAGTTAGATATTCCCAAATTCTCTTTTCTCTTCTATGATCTTTTTCTCCTCCTCTCTGAAAAATCCTTACTCTTCAATTACTCAATGGTTAAAGAGAGAAATTAAAGACTTTCAAACATATTTTCTTTCAAGGCTTGACTAATCATAATGTTTAGAGAAAATAGGTGGCCACCTATACAGTCTTATTTTAAATGCACCAACAGATTCTCTTGTTAGAACCTGCTTTATTTCTTTTACCTGCCAGTCCAGGTGCCTTAAATTCTTAATATTAGCATATCCCTTTGGCATTAATTTCTTTTGATTGCAAATATGCTATCTACATTATGAAAATGGATTAGCTGATCAGTTTTGCTAGCTGAGTACAGGGAATGAGAAATAGTGAATTGATGGAGGAAAGAAAACTCAGAGAGATTGAATGACTTACCCATAGCCACACATTGTCCAATAGGTATAAAAGGCTGGATTTTAGTCTTTCCAAGTCAAACACTCTGACCTGCCAATTTAAGGAATAAGGCATCTACTATGAGAAGCAAGTTAAATCAACTTGCATTTGTTAAGCACTGACTATGTGTCAGGCACTGTGTTAAGTGCTGAAAATATAAATGCAAGCAGAAAAAATAGTCTCCCTTCAAGGAGCCTACATTCTAATGGAAGACAACATCTCAAGGGAAGCTTAAAAGGGGGAAAAAGGGGGGAAGGAGTAGATACTCTATCTGTGAGACATGGTACAGAAATTTGGAGAGTCAGGAACAAAGCTTGGAGAGGAGTGAAGATGTGGGTGACCTGAGCACTTTGCTTAAAATGGAGGAATCAACTAGAGGAATGGGCTAAAAGAGCAGAACAGATTTGCAGAGCAAAAAGGCTGCTGTGACATCATGAAGAAACTATAGAGTCAGGAGTGGCACCTAAAAAAGAGAACAGACACCTGAAGCACTGGATAGTTTAAAAAAAAATCTAGCGTTCCAACTTTACCTGATATTTACTAAATATATAATCCTGAGCAAATCTCAGACCCTCCAGAAAAATGGCTAAATTATAGAAGAACAGCGAATATTTCTCTTTAAGTTTAAAGAAGCCAGATGAAATGGAAAGTGATAAGTTTATTGAGGAATGGGAAAAGCTTTTTATCAAAGGTCAAAGATTGGGACTTTGGAGAAAGCACTTTGTACATGTGTTATCACAGGTTTGTTTAGTACTTGAAAGATCTGCTTCAGCCCAAGCAAAATAGAGAAAGGGGAGTGGGGAATGAAAAGTGGGATAGACAAAAGAAACAAAGAAGAAAAGATAAAAAACAAAGAATGTAAAGGGCTGAAATTCCGAGTTGATGTACTGAGGTTGGACAACCGAGCACTTAAGGCTAATTATCTAGTGGACAATACTCTATTAGCATGTACTTGGAAAATGGCCCTTCCCATTATGCTGTGCTGGTTCAATCTTTTGGTGTATACAGAGAATTGTGGGAAGGATGAGGGAATGGAGTAAGACAAGCCAGAGTCACTTTGGCGATAGATGAGGAAAAAGGAGGTCGTGGGGATCCTGCGTCCATCCAAGTCACTTGTACCCCTAAAGACCAAGAATAAAGACCAAGGACTTTTGCTTATCCTGACTCTGACTGATTCTAAGGTATCCAGGGTGCTAACTCAGTCCTCACATTTGGTGCCCAATGTGTGGACCAAGGACCCTAATTTCTTTGAAGAAGTTCCCAATGACCAGGAAATAGGGTGAGTATTTTAATAGACAAATAGGGAACTTACTTTGTTAAGGGCTAAACTAGTAACCTTTTCTAGCTGAAATGGGGCAGATATTAGGAAAAGATTCTCCCCCATCCCCAGCCCCAGCCCCAGCTCCACCCTCTCCTAGAAAGCATGCTTAAGTTGATCAAGGGACAAGGTTTAATTGTAACTTGGATACAGATCGCTAGACTCTTGGGTACATTAGAACACACGTCCCCTTGGTTCTAAAAAAAGAAGATATAGGGCCAGATAATTGGAAACTAGTAGTAGATCAACTATGTGAATACTCCAATGATAAAGGTCCTGATTCAATTTCCAAGAAAACATTCTATATATATAACATAATACAATTGGCCTTAAAGAATCCTGCAAGTTATAGAAAAAAGAAAATTTTAAGAAAAGCCAGATGAAGAAGTGTGAGGAAAAAGAGGAAGACAAAGGGCAGATTAGTGGCAATATCACCAGAGGGCATGAGGATTTAAGTGAAGTTGAAGGGCGTGGTGATTCTCACTCTCACAAGGCAGCTTCAACCCCACCTAGATGGGAACTGGTTCTTGACACCCCTCTTCCCCCCATCAACTTCACCCTCCAGGATGGAGGGAGGAGGAGTAGTAAGAGGAGCAGTGATACCACCAGCACCTCCACCCCAGCAATCACCCCTTCCTATGACTAGATTGCAAAAGGCAGTATTTAAAGCCACAGAAGAAGGGCAGGATTTAGCTGATTTGAAAGTAGGAATGTATCCTGTGATTCAACAATTTAACTCTTCAGGTCAAGGAAGTAGAAGATACACTCCTGTTGATATAGAAATGCTCAAAGACCTTACACTCTTTATGGGACTGCATCAGCTTATATTAAGATGTTATTACAGAATTTGGCTTATGAAGTCTTAACCTCTAGGGATTGGAAATCTATAGCAAGGACATGCTTAGAACCTGGACAAAACTTGTTGAGGCTTTCTGAATACAGTGAGCTCTGTAGGATACAAGCCCAACAAAATAGTCATAGTGGAGTTAATCCTCCAATCACCTATGACCAACTAAAGTGTAGGTTCTTATGCAGAAATTTCAGTACAGATTAATTACCCCATAGCAGCATATGAGAAAATTGCTGCTGCTGCCATCAAAGCATGAGCTTTTATCCCCGGGAAAAACAACAAAGGTGAGGTCTTCACAAAAATTGCAAAAGGGCCAAATGAACCCTTTGCTGATTTTGTGGGACGTTTGCAGACAGCTGTCATATGAACTAATGGTGAAAATGCAGTAACACATCATGATAAGGCAACTTGCTAAGGAAAATGCTAATGAGGTTTGCAGAAGAATTTTACTAGGACTATGCAAGGATGCTCCTTTAGAGGAGATCATAAGGCGCTGTGCCTCAGTGGGCACAAATACCTTTTATAGCTATGATGCAGACTTCCCAAGATCTGAACATGGGAAGACAGGGTCCCTTTTAGCAAGGGACTTCCATAGAGACTCGTCAATGCTTTCAATGTGATAAAGTAGGGCATCTGAAAGCTCAATGTTGGCATAAAGACAGAGTGAGAAAAAAGGGTGGGAGAACAAGACCCAATACCTACCCCATGTCCAAAATGCAACAGAGGCTTCCATTGGGCATCAGAATGTAAACTGATTCAGGGAAATGGGATGAGGGGCCCAGTCCCAGGACACAAGACAAAAAATACTTGGGGCATGATGGCAGCTGATGCTACACCTAGAAAGTGCCTAGAAGTTCAGTGCCCAGACATGACCAATCAGCCAGGAAGCCATCTGATGGAGAAGGGGATTACACAATCAATCAGCAAGGAAGCAACCTAATGGGAGAAAGGGATTACAATTGGGGAGAATAAAGTTGTATGCAGCTGGGACAACTGAGATACCCCCTGGAGAGGTGAAATCTGTTCCTCTCCAGCCTATGGATCCCTTGCCTCCAGGCACAGTAGGCTTGACCATTTCACCTCCTGAGAGTGCTTACAAAACAGTGTCCATCTATACACTGATGTGGGAAACTGGGGAATGTGTAGATAATATCCCAGTCACTAATACAGGGAGACAATGTGTGGCTTATCACCCAGGAGAAGTAGTAGCATCAGGTTTACTGATACAGAATCCTAACAAGCAACCTGGTGATAGTTGCCCAAATTCTGACTCCAAGCCACAAAATCCAGGAATATACTTGACAGCAGCTGTAACAGCTGACCAACCTATGCTCACAATCTATATAAACGGCATACCATTAGAAGGATTGGTAGACACAGGTGCAGATTGTGCAGTCATTAGAGGTGCCAACTGGCCCAGTCACTGGTCAAAGATTAAGGCAGATACCTACATGTCTGGTGTAGGAGGATCAATAGCAGCAGAAGTTAGTGCTACCCCTTTTGAGATGGACTTTTGAAGACAAAACAGGAGTTTTTACTCCTTTTATAGTTAAAAAAAATCCCCATCAATCTGTGGGGAAGAGACATTTTACAGCAATCAGGGTTAAAAATGAATACTTTGGTTTTTTAGGCAGGGCTGCTGTTGAAGGCCTGCCAACACTCTCACCTGTTCCTATCCAATGGAAAGCTGATAAACCATTGTGGATAGAACAGTGGCCCTTAAATAGCGATAAAATTCAAATCTTATTATATATAGTACAGGAGCAGCTTGACAAAGGACACTTACAACCTTCTCTAAGTCCTTGGAATTCCCCAGTGTTTGTTGTAAGAAAAGTCTGGAAAATGGATGATGTTGACTGATTTCAGAAAGGTAAATGATCAGTTGGAAACTTTGGGAACTCTTCAGCCTGGGCTTCCATCTCCTACTCAATTGCCTAGAGAATGGCTGCTTTGGGTTATAGACATTTAGGATTGTTTCTATTCTATCCCTCTAGATAAGGAGGATATGGAAAGATTTGCCTTTTCAGTGCCCAGCATTAACTTAGCTGAACCTTATAAAAGATATGAATGGACAGTTTTGCCACAAGAAATGAAAAACAGCCCTACTGTGTGTCAAATGTATGTTGCTGCTACTCTCACTCCAGGAAGAAAAGCATTTCCAAAAGTTATGTTATTACATTACATGGATGATATATTGGGATGTGCACTTGAGGAACAAATGTTAGAAGCATGTCTACAAAAGACCATGGAAACACTAAGGAACTACAAATTGAGCATAGCTCCAGAAAAAAATTCAAAGACATGCTCCTTTTCAATATTTAGGATATGAAGTATACCCTAAGGTGCTTACAGTACAAAAACTTTCCTTAAGATATGAGAAGCTAAACACCTTAAATGACTTTCAGAAATAGATAGGAGATATCCCATGGATGTGTCCAATGTTAGGCTTGACTACCTATCAATCACAACCATTATATGACATTTTAAGAGGAGACAGTGCTTTAAACTCACCACGCCAGCTTACAAAAGAAGCTTGAGAGGCTTTGAGAGAAGTAGAACTGGCTTTATCCAATGTGGTTGAAAGAGTCACTCAAAAACCCTTGGAAATATCAGTTTTTGCTACACAAGAGTCACCCACAGCAGTCCTTCATCAAGGAGACAGTGTGATAGAGTAGGTGAACCTTCCGGCACAACCAGAACAAAACCTTACTCCTTACCCAGTGCTTGTGGCTAGAATTTTATTAAAGGCCATTAAGCGAGCAGTATAATTATCTGGGATAAGACCTGACAAGATATACACCTTTTATATTAATACACAAATTAATGTGTGCTGTGAGACCATCCTAGAGTGGCAAATTTTATTGGCCATGACTCCAGATTTTACACACAGGTCTCCATTAAAGATAACCAGACTATTACATAATGGTGATGAATTCTTGAAGAAAAGGTTTCTAAAGTTCCTCTTAAAGGACCAACTATTTTTACAGATGCATCCAAACATAATATTTGTGCTGTATACTCTCGTGACTTAACTATAAAAACAGTAGTCAGAACTCCTTTTCAGTCCACTCAGCAGAATGAATTGTATGCAATCATTCTAGCTCTTACTTATTATCCAGGAGTTGTAAATATAATATCTGATTCAGCCGATTCAACAGGTGTGGTACAAAGAATTGCCACAGCCCAAATAAAATTTGTAGCCTCTAATATATACAAGCTCTTTAAGGAACTTCAAGAGCAAGTGAGAAAGCATCCAGGTAAGATCTATATTTTGCATGTCCACTCTCATAATGGACTTCCAGGTCCTGTTTTTGATGTTAATTCAAAGGCATAGAGCCTTCTAACTATGCTGGCCAATACTCCTTTATTTCAGGAAGTCCAAGAATCTCATTTTAAATATCCTCAGGCTGCTTGAGCTTTACATTTACAATTTGGAATAACAAGAGAGGAAGCTAGGAGCATAGTAAAAGCCTGTACGGCTTGCCTTCCTTTCCACGCTCCTACACTGCCTCCAGGGAAGAACCCTCGTGGTTTGAGACCCAGTGAAATCTGGCAAATAGATGTGACCCATTATAAATCTTTTAGTCATCTGTCTTTTATTCACATTGTGGTAGACACCTTTTCAGGATTCACTTTTGCAATACCAGCAACAAAAGAAACAGCCCGAGTGGTCACTGAATTCCTTATACAAGCATTTCCAATTATGGTTGTGCCACAAGTAATAAAAACAGATAATAGACCTGCATATACTTCTAAACATTTTGCACACTTTTGTGCACAGTGTAAGACTTTACACACCACTGGCATACCTTTTAATCCTCAAGGACAGGCAATAGTAGAGAGGAGAAACAGAGACATTAAGATGCTCCTCCAAAAACAAAAGAAAGGGGGAGCCATAGGTAACCCTAGAGAGCTTCTACATCTAGCTCTTTATACTATTAACTTCTTCATTTTTGACAAAGATGTACTGGCTCTGGCAGATAGGTTTTATGACCCACCGGAAGGGCAGTGTCCAGTGTGAGCAGCTCCACTATCTTTAAATAATCACCAGGTGAAGTTGAAAGATCCAGAAAGTAGTGAATGAAGGGACCAGATAGGTTAACTGCTTGGGCGAGAGGGTTTGCTTGTATCTCTACAGATGGGGAAGGAATCAGATGGGTAACAGTGAGCTGTATTCACCTTGTCCATCACAGAGAGATGGAGCAGACCCTTCAAACAAAGGAGAAGACCCAAGAAACATCAGGTGGTACCATTGCTGACTGGGCGCAACACTGAAAGAGCATGGCAGTTATGGCATTTGAATCATGGACATCAAAAATTATTGGATTTCAAAACCTCAGGAATCATTGGATTCTCTGAGACATGATAAGATTGTTGTAGAATTTCGAAACCCTCAGGAATCACTGGATTCTCTGAGACATGATATGACTGTTGTAGGACTTGAAAATTTTCAGGAATCATTGGATTTTCTGAGAAATGATAAGACTGATGCAGGACTTCAAAATCTGCAGGAATCATTGGATTCCCTAATACATAAAAAGACTTTTGCAGGATTTCAAACATTTGCGGGGATCATTGGATTCCCTGACACATGAAGCAATGGACAATTGGTTTTGGACTATCTCTTGGCTGCTAAAGAAGGTGTATGTGTGACTGTTGTTTACATACCCTCCTTCTAGGACTTCTAGAAATCTTTTACAATACCATGTTGATTTATATTGTTTGTTATATCACGCCTTGCAAATAAATTCATGTTTGTTACACCACATTGAGCCTGGACCGGCTGTAGGGAGAGTCATCACTAATAGTCTGTGCGTTATTGCTATGTGCTTGTGTAATACCTCCCATGCTGAGGTATTGTGCATACATACCTGTTTCTAATAAGACTCTTCAGTCCAGAAAACCGCCAGCAATCCCCACTTGCCTTTAGTGCTTTTCATCTCCCTTCCTGAGATATCAGGGAGGATATGATCATCTCCTTTTTAGTGCTTTCACCTCCCTTCCTGAGAAGTTGGGGTAGGGGTGTGATCACCTCCTTTTTGGGATTCTCATTTCCCTGAGAAGTCAGGGATGGAGTGACTACCTGTGTTCTAAAACAAAAGAAAGTGGGAGATGTAAAGGACTGAAACTCTGAGTTGATGCACTGAGGTCAGACAACCGAGCATTTAAGGCTAATTACCAATTGGACAATATTCTATTAGCATATGCTTGCCAAAAAGATTATTTTGTGGACAACTCACACAGGGAAACCCTCACAAATAGTCAGAAAAAGTGATACAAGGACACTCTCAAGTTCTCTCTTCAGAACTTTAGACTTAATTATATTTATGACACTGACCAGCATGGCTTACCCTCATCAGAGAAGGTGCTGTGCTCTATGGGCAAAGCAGAACTGAATTATCTCAGAAGAAATGTGAGATGCAAAGTTAGAGAATCCACACCAAATGTTCACAGGGGCTAGTTGTGTCTGACCTGTGGCAGAGCATTCTGAGCTCACATTGGTCTGATCAGTGACTGTTGGACACATGAACTTGATTCTAAAATAGGGATGTCTTTTTGGTTCTCTTTGAGAACAAAGGACAACAACCAACTGTTCAGGTGTAACAGAGTAGCACAGAGACTGATACAGTCAGTCAGGGAGACTGGGCTACAAAGGTCTTCTGATACTTCCTAACCATGTGATTCTAGGCAAGTAACATAATAACAGGAAGCAGTTATATAGTACTTTAAATCTGCAAAGCATTGGACACATTATCTTCTCTAATTTTCACAACAACCCTACTAATATCCCATTTCATGGATGAGGAAACTGACGCTGAAAGCGATTAAGTGACAAGATCACCATCACATATCTCATAAGTGTATCACAGAAGGTCTGAATTCAGTTCTTCCAGACCAAATGAAGTAACATAGGTACAGTGCTTCTGCAAACCTTGAAGAACTCTACAAATGCTAGTTATTGTTATTGTTATTTTTTTTCTGACCCCTAGATTATTCTAGCAGTCAATCTGTCACTCAGCTGCCTCCATTTCCTCACATGTAGGATAGAGATAATGATTCTGAATTAACTTTCCTCACAGAGTTGATGAGATGATCAATGTAGGATATTCTCAGAGTACTTTACAAATTGTAGAGTGTTATTTAAATGATAAAGGACAGCCTTGAGGATAGTGGGTAGAGAACAGTCTTTGAAGTCGAAGACCTGAGTTCAAGTTTCTTCTCTGTCATTTAGGACTGTGAGATCCCAGGTAAGTCAACACCTCCATACATTTAGTATTTCTAGACAATTCTGTAAAGCTATAATTAATCAATAAGCAGTTATTAACCCTGTCCTGTGTGCCAGGCATTGTGCTAAGCTTGGAGGATTAAAAAAAGTGTAAAAAATCAGCTTTCTGTCCTCAAAGAATTTATAATCGAATGGAAGAGTTTATAATCTAATAGCAGCTCTGTATTAGGAGAGGGGATTTGCTTATTGGGTATGGCTGGGTTACAACAGTGGAAGGAGAGATCTAATCCTATATATTTTTAAATACATAAAAAATTTTTAAAAATTAAAAAAGCCCACCTATTAAAAACCAGCCACTGGACTATGAAGGGATCTAAAATTAATCACATCAATTTATTTTATATCTACAGGGCACGTACCTACAGGGCACCACCATGGCCACTGTTCCCCAAATGAATCTGGAGTCTTTTAGCAGGCATTTAACAGGAGCCCACTCATCACCAACAAACTGATAAGGCGAGAGCAACATTCCAACTTCCAGGCCAGTGGATTTCACAATAGTCCTTATTAATAGCTTCTGAGATGTTATTTGGCCTGGGGCCTTTCATTCTCAACCCCGTGACCCCTCATGGAAAAACCTCATATTCCCGTTTATATTCATGGTATCGGAGGTTTCTTTCCCATCCCTGAAAGCTTCTGGGGAAAAAAAAAAAGAATTCAGAAAGATGGGGTGTGAATGCCCTATTTTAAATATTAAGTACTGGGAACCCCAGAATAATTGTAATAGGCTTCCACAGATTGTCTCTTTTTCCTGAAGGCAAAGATATTCAGGATGTGACAACTACCCCTTTTTTAGTCACAAAATGACTTATGAGGAAAGTCCCTTAAGGAATGAGTTACCATAATCTCTGTGTTGTGAAGTGAAGGTCATGTGTCAAAAGGGAGTGCATCTGAGACAAGGGGCAAGGCAGATCCAATTTGACATGAATGTTGGAATTTTAAAAAATTGCCTAAAACATCTGTCTATTTCAAGAATTAATCCTAGGGGGTGATGGGAAAGAGGCTGACGGCCAAATACCTTTGGCAGTCTTCGGTTGTCCCAATTCATGTCTATTATTATCTGATGTGAAGACTAGCTATGGTTTCTTAGATTTCCCCAGGTAGCATGCATACTCCCTGCGGGCAGGGATTATTTCCATTTATGATTTTGTCAGTCAATGTATGTGCACTGGGGATACTTAATAAATTTTTGAATAATGGGTTCATGTTGCACTCAATCAATCAGTATTTGTTAAGTATTTATAAATCACATATTAGATACTGAAAATTCAAAGACAAAACAAAAATAGTTCCTGCCTCAGTGAGCTTACATTCTGTTGGGAGAGACAAGATGCATACAAATAGCTATATACCAAATACAGACACAGCACATAGAAGATAGCCTAAGATGGGGCTGTAGATGGGAGAAGCAGGAAGTCAGCAAGAGTCAGGTTTAAATCTTGACATTTACCAGTTGTATGACTGAATAAGTCGTTTAATCTCTCTAAATCTCTGTTTATCCCTTTATAAAATGGGGATAATAAATAGCAGTTACTTCACTGGGCTTTCAAGAGCAAATGAGAGATAAAGAATATGAAGTATTTTGTAAAGCCTCCAAGACTATACAAATGTGAGTCATTATCATTGATATTACTGATAAGAGCTAGTTTCTGAGTCAAGATCTGGGTTCAAGTTCTGCCTCTGTCACACACTAGTCCAATGACCCTGTGTAGGTGCTACCAGTTCTTATTCTTAGAGAGGATTTAGCCATGGGAAGTTCAAAAGACTAATGAAATTACAATAATAATTATTTTCTATGAATGCTTTCAGGAAGAGATTAGATAGCCATTATTTCTATCTTAATTATAACTTGTTTGCATAGAATACTAGCTAGCATTTATATATAATACCTACTATGTGCCAGACACAAAACTAAGAACTTTACAAATCCTCCAAAGAACTGTGGGATGGAGGGGCTGTAATTATCTCTATTTTATAAAAAGAGTAAACTGAGACAGAGAGGCCTTTGACTTACACAATGTGAGGTCACATAGAAATTCAGGTTTTTCTGCCTTTAGGTCCTGAGCTCTATCCACTGCGCCTCCCAGCTACCTCATAAATAAACAACAAATAGTTGTTTTCATGTTATTAGACTATGCTTCAGAGAAGGCATGGACTTTGCCTTTCTCTGTATTCCTAGGGTTAGTATAGTGTGTGCTACATGTTTTTCAGTCATTTTTTAACCATGTCTGGCTCTCATCTGAAGTTCAGCAAAGATCCTGGAGCTTAGTCATTTCCTTCTCCAGATCCTTTTGTGGATCTGATGTGGAAACTGAGGCAATCAGGGTTAAGTGGCTTATCCAGGGTCGTATAACTAGCAAATGTCTGAGGCCAGATTTGAACTCAAGATGAGTTTTCCTGATTTCAAACCCTGTCCTCTATTTACTGCACCATGTAGCTGCCACATAGTAGGCCCGTAAATTTATCGACTGAATAATTTGGTTGATGGACTTTATTAAGTATATATACTTAATATACATATTAATCAGAATATACAGATTAAGCATTATATAATATATATTATTATACTTATTAAGTATATATTTATATGTGGCAGCTGGGTGGTGCAGTAGATAGAGCACATGACAATTGTGGTCACTGTCACATATTATCTAGTTAGAGTTAACCTCCAAACATTACTGGGATTGTAGCAAAGCAGATGAGGTTTGCAAATGAGAAGTATTTTCTGTCCTGTTTGGAATCAACGGACTCTTGGTTGCCTCCATAACAATTAGGGGTGAGATGATGCATACCAGGTTTATTGGTTAGGATTGATCGGCAGAATATTCTTTCTTTACTTAACCACAACAGGGAGAAAGTTGCTACTAATTCAGTCTCTACTGAGAAAAGAAAGTCTGATTCATCACTTAGCAGAAGTGGATTTAAAAGACAGACATCCTGAAACTGTGGAGTTCTCCAAAATCACAGTAAAAAAAAAGTCCCATACTACTCAGAAAACTCTCTGGGACCCAGATCTATGAACTTCTAAATGCAGATCTTTCATTTCTTTCCAGATCTGGAGTTCAACATGCTTTCTATGTTTCCCATTTTCTTTTCCATTGAGTCCCATGATCTTGGGCACCATTTATTTGTCTCTCTCCCCACTTCCTGTTTGTGTGGCCAGCTCCCACTGCTCCCTTTTCAAAGGGAGGTCTAGGACTGGAAGGGATGTCCGAGGAGTGCCTTCCCACCCCTGAGATGAGGAATGGCAACAGGACCTGCCCTGAGACCACTCAGGTGATCGATGAGTCAACAAGCATCTAAAATCCAAGAGCCCCCTAGGAGTTTCATCCATGGGATCCGAACCCAGGTTTTCTGACATCAAATGTGGTGCTTCTAAGGATGCTTTCTCGCTCTCCTGCCTCTTCTCCCATGAGATCCCTTGACTCTTGTACAATGCAGGGAAGTAGTTTCCAACCTGAGAGCCAAACAACATTTAGGTTCATAGCTTTAGAGTCCTTAGATGTCACCCAGTCAAACTCATTCCATTGTATAGCTAAGAAAACTAAGTCCCAGAGATAGAAAGTGACTGTGACAACTCCAACATCACACAGATGGTTACACAGAAGATCCAGGATTTGAAATCACTCATGTTCACTGACCCCAGAACGGGCTGCCCTTCAATGTCACTAATCCCTCCAGTATGAGTGGGGAAAGAACTTCGTGAAACTTGGTGAACAAGCTTATCTGAGTATTTCTTGAATCCCCCCAAAAAGACAAAATTAGATTCAGTATTGTTTTACGTTTAAGAGGTAGCCTGCTACAGGAGATGGCGGACTTGAATTTGAAGAGAGCAGGGTTAGAACCCTGACTCTGACACTTCCTAGGTGCCACTGGACAAGGCATTTCTCCAGTCTGACCCACTCTTTCCTTATACCTACCTCTCAGGGTTATTATGGGGCTAGAAATAAGATACTGTCTTCAGAGTACTTTGCAAGTCCTAAAGCCTACATGAATATTAGTTATAGTTGCATGAACTGCTATTTAAGTTATTTAATAAATTAAATGTTTTCATTATATTAACTCATTCCATTGTAGGTAAAATAAAATTATTTTATTTTAAAATAATAATAAAGCAAAATTTTTAACTCCTCTGAGACTCAGGGTTCTGATGGATAATGATAATAGTATGAGGCAGTTTTACCTCCAGCACTTACTAGCCCTGTGACCGCAGTGCAAGTTACTTAACCTATCTCAACATCAGTTTATTCCTTGGTAAAATGGGAATGTCTCCCAGGCTTGGAGAGGCACACATGAATTGATGCTGAGTGAAATGAGCAGGACCAGGAGATCATTATACACTTCAACAAAAAGACTATATGAGGATCAATTCTGATGGACTTGGCCCTCTTCAACAATGAGAGGATCCAAATCAGTTCCAATTGATCTGAACCAGCTACACCCAGAGAAAGAACACTGGGAAATGAGTGTGGACCACAATATAGCATTTCCACTCTTTCTGTTACTGTTTGCTTGTATTTTTGTTTTTCTTCTCAGGTTATTTTTATCTTCTTTCTAAATCTGATCTTTCCTGTGCAACAAGATAACTATATAAATATATTGTATTTAACTTATACTTTAACATATTTAACATGTATTGGGCTACCTGCCATTTGGGGGATGGGATGGGGAGAAGGAAGGGAAAAGTTGGAACAGAAGATTTTGCAAGGGTCAGTGTTGAAAAATTATTCATGCATATGTTTTGTAAATAAAAAGCTATAATAAAAAATAAAATTTATTAAAAAAAGGGAATGTCTCCCTTATTGGGTTGCTCGAAGAAGATAACCAATGTTTAAATACTATTTAAATTCTATGTATTATAGTGCCTACTTCTTAGGTCTGTCTGATGAGATCATGTACACAAAGTGCTTTGCAGACTTTTTGGGTGTTACATGTGTCGGTATGTCTGGGATCTGGGATTTGAAAGTTCCATCCCTCAATACAGATGGCAATCCACCCAGGATGGAATGTTCTTTTGCTGCCCTTTGTCCATGTCCTTCCACAAATTCTTCACAGGACAGAATGAGTTTCACTCAAGGCCCTGGAGGACTTCTTTGATTTTTTTGTATTACATTCTGGTTCTTAAAAAAAAAGTTGTTAACCCAGAGATGGAATATATGGCAACCTTCTATTAATCAGAACATTTTATTCTGATAAAAGCAATTTCCCTCACCACCATGAAATGATTCAAAACAGTTTTAATTGTTGAGTGATAGGGAGAGCCATCTACACTCAGAGAGAGGACGATGGGAACTGAGTGTGGACCATAACACAGCATTTTCACTCTTTCTGTTGTTGTTACTTGCATTTTATTTTGCTTCTTTTTTTTTCTTGTGCAGCACAATAATTGTATAAATATGTATGCATATGTTGGATTTAACATATATTTCTACCATATTTAACATATATTAGATTACTTGCCAAATAGGGGAGAGTGTGGAGGAGGGGGAGAAAATTGGAACACAAGGTTTTACAAGGGCTAATGTTAAAGAATTGTCCCTGCATATTTTTGGAAAAATAAAAAAAAACTTTTTAAAAACATTTATTAAACACCTACTATATACCAGTCATTGTGCTAAGCATTTTACTGATATTTTCATTTGCTCTCACAACAACCATTCCAAGGAGGTAATATTATCCCCAGAAGAGGAAACTGAATACACAGGTTAAATGACTTGTGCAAAGTCATGTTGTTAGTGTGAGGCTGCCTTTGAATTCAGATCTTCCCAACTCTAGACCCAGAACTTTCCCTATATGGTCTTGGGTAGGTTAAGAAGATGGCACTCATACTGTCCTTCCTATTCCCTTTATGGTGTGAACACGAGAGTGCCTTATGCTCAGAGATGCAGATACCTCAAAAGGCCGACTAGGTACTGACTCAAGCTATTTAGAGATGTCTACAGGTACCCGGGTGTCACTGGGCAAGGCATTTCTCCAGTCTGACCCACTCTGGCTGTGCAGCCATTGGACAAAGTCCATCTCCAAGCACAAGCTCCAGGCTTTAATTGCCTTGGTCCCTAGAGTCCTCCATGTTAATGATGGCATCACAGATGGTCTGGTGAGATGCCTCCTGTCCCCCTTTACAAAGGAAGTAGGACCAGAGGGAGCTAGTTTGACACATCCCATCCAGGAACAATGGTCAGATTGATGTGGTCATGGCTTGTGATGAAGGGGACAGAGAGGAAAGGTCAGCTATCAATCAGCAGCAGTCTTCATTGTTATCTCCCAAGGACGCCTCAGAACGTGGGGAGGGACACTTATGGGAGGATTGTTTTCAGAGTTTTCCCCCTCACCAGAGGGCAACTGTATATTGTTCCAAGCTCAGTTTTAGTTAGCTATGGCCTCCACTACCCCAAGGGGTGGTTGTAAGGAAAATACTTCATAAACTCTAAAATGTAATAGAAATGTGGGTTATGATTATGATCTGGCTGGCCCCCAGTGAGCAGCTTTCTCTAAAGAGGGGAATAGCTTGCTCAGCTTACCCCCAGCCAGGCAGTCCTTTCTCCAGGCACAGAAAGATAGCTTCCCACTAAATGAAAAAGAAGAGGGAGAGGGGCCTGCCCAGCAATGGCCAAACCCCAGCCAGACTTTCTGTGGTAGGGGAAGAATTTAGACCCTGAGATCTCCCTCTCTGCCTTCTCTGTCTCCCCATGTGTTTGCCAGTGGGCTCAGAGAACCCCCTTTCTGCCCACACACATGGGCCGAGTGGGCTCTTCACATGCTGCTCCACCCATCTCCAGCTTCAAGCTGCATGCTCAGCTGCTGAAAGGGGGTTGGGGGAAGGGGAGGTAAAGCTTGAATAAGCAGGAATCCTGCTGCTTACATAACAGCTTCCACCCTGCTCTTGCCTTGCCCCAGCCCTAGGAATGTCCTGGGCTATTAATTAAGCTCCTAAGCTCTGGAGCAGAGGACAGAACAAGGTTGTTGATTTTCTCCTGCCCCCCTCTACATCCAAAAAAGGTGTAGGGCTTCCATGAAGTGGAAACGCAACCCAGTAATTAATGGGATCATAGATCCGGAGCTGGAAGGGACCCCGATGACTTTCTTTTCCAAACCCCTTATTTTATAGCCCCGGAATGGTTATGGGATTTGCAAGAGGGCAATCAAGAAGTGCCAGTCAGAGGAAAGATTTGAACCTGGGTCCTCTGACTACAAAACGTATGCTCTTTCTCTAGGCTTTTAGATATTGAAAATCTTCCAATGACTCTTATAATGCACAATTGTGCCCCTGGCACTCCATGGTACAAGGTCAAAACTCTTCAGCGGTCTACTCAATCCTTCATGGCAACTGGGATGGCAGGGGATTCATTCACCTCAGGCCCTTTCTGAAGAGGCCCCAAATGACCTTTCTAGCCTTATTTCTCTCTGAATCCTTTCAAGCATTATACATGCCAGTGAGGAGTCCAGTGAAAGGAAGAAGCATTTATTAGGCACATGTTGTGTACCAGGCACTGTGATAAGCACTGAGGTAGGGAAGGAAAGGTAAAGACAGTTCTGAGTCTCAAAGAGCTCAGTCTCTGATGGAAAAGCCAATACCCATCAACCATTTACAGACAAAATATAGACAGCATACCTGGGAAACATTCTCTGTTTCCCTTTCCTAGCCTCTCTTCCTTCCATGCTTAGTTTAACCTTGCCTTACTCTTATCTTTGCTCCAAAGCCCATCAATATACTCTTTCCCTATTTACTCTTAGTACTTGGTGCAATGAATGGAGTAATGAGTTCAAATCCAGTCTCAGACACTTACCAGACATGATTCTGGGCAATTCATTTAACCTCTGAGACCTGTCTCAATCTCCTCAACTGTAAAATGAGAGCACCTAGCTCTCATAGTTGTTATAAGGATAAAATGAGATAATATTTATAAATATTAGTTATTATTAGTAATTATTTCAATAATAAGGCAATTTCCTTTTTTTTTTTTTTCCCAGTTCTTTCCTAATGCTCCTCTCTCTACTGCTTCCCCTTCCCCAATCTTCAGGGTGGTCCACCAAAGAGAAAAAAAAACATATCTGATATTAGAGGATCTGGCTTCAAATTTCACTTTTGTCTGTTACTCTTGTGATTTCTGGTAAGTTGCTTTCTCTGAGTCTCTGTGCTTTATACTTTTAATGGAAGGGTTAGCCTAGATGGCCTCTGAAGCCCCTTATAATTCCATATCTAGGATCCTAAGTGAATCCTTTTCCTTGAATCTCTTAGGCAATTCTATTTGGGTTCTCCTATGCAGGAAGGCAGGAAGATCTGGATTTTTCTTCTTATCTTTTAGCTCTTCGAGCCTTTAAGTTATATAGGAATGATACTATACCCATAAACCCAACATGCCACAGCCAGGGGCTCTTCAGAGAAAGTTCCAGGGGTCCGTGAACTTCCATGGGAAAAGAAAAAGAACATATTTATTTTAATGTGATTGAGTTTCTGAGTTATATAGGGATGATTCTTACCCAGATTCACCCAACATGCAACAGCCAGGGCCTCTTCATCAGGGATCTTCAGAGAAAGTTCAGGGGTCCGTGAACTTCCATGGGAAAAGAAATGAACATATTTATTTTAATGTAATTGGTTTCCTTTGGAATCCTATGAATTTTCTCTTATGTATTTAAAAACATTTTGAGAAGGGCTTCCCTTGGCTTCTCAGGGACCCACAACATCAACAAAAGTTAGGAAAGCCTGTACTGAAGGGAAAAAAAAATCAAATACTTAATGGGTTCCTGTTTTATTGTGGCCATTACATACGTCACCTTTTCCTTCCCCTCCCGCTCTCCACAAGTAAGGACAAAGACTCTGCTTTTTTCCCCTCTCCTCTCTATTCTTGGCACCTACTCTGGTGTCCTGTTCCCTTTTCCTCCCGTATGTACGTTCTGCCGCCAGACCACCAGCACAAATCTTCCCTCTTGATGCTACCAAACTGTGATTTGATGCATGCCTCTAAAGTGAGGACCCGAGACCTATTTGTAAGCACTGGGTCCTAGTCACATCATGTGAATCTTGTCATTTGTTCTTCGAAGAGGGCCATGACAGCAGACAGTGAATGTCATGATAGGCAAGTGAGGGAGGGCTGGGCAAGGTCACCCTCCCCCCTCACTTTCTTTCCAGATCCAACTGGATCCAGTGGCCAGATGTAGATCAAGATGTCAGGAGAAAGCTCTGAACTCAGGGCAGAACAAACACATCCAAGTTAATTGGTTTCTCCTGATGGCAATTGAGAATAAAACACAACCTGGATATAGCTTTTTCAACTACTCTGCTTCTGATGGTCCCCTCGTTCTAATCTTTTGGTTCTTTCTGAATATTGAAGGGGAGAAAAAACTTTGCCAGGGCTGAGGTTGATTTGTGTTCTTGGACGGGCTGAGAGAATGGAATATTCATACAGCAAAATCTTTTCTAGCCACTTATTCCCCCTCCCTGTACTTCATTCCTTCCCCCCTTTCTTCTGATTCCAGCCAGCACCACCTCAGTGTGTTTCTTGGCTTCCTCCTACCCGGGAGCAACAAGAATCCCGAAGCTTTAGGGTATATTTCAGAAAAGTTGTTCAGTAAGGAATGGAGATGGGGAAGTGAAAGCCGGACCTAGGCCAAACCCTCAAGCTCGATTTCTGTAGCCCTAAAGCAAGGCCTTTGCCATCTAGGACAAGCGACACTTTGTGGAAGGGAAACCGATGGATAGACAGAGCGTGGCAGGGGACTCAATGTGCCCACGAGGAGCCAATCCTCCAAACTCGTTTTTCCATAAACAAGCTTCCACTACAGAGACATAACTCTCTAGAATGTTGTCTGGGTGATTTCATTTGCTAAGCATTCCACATCTTGCCTTAGACCACGTGGTGTGCTCACTTCATTCACTCTGGAGGCTGAGCCTTCTCTTTGGGAGACGGACCAGGAGGAAGATCATTTAGCTAGACTTTACAAGGGCTGCTCTTAAGAGTTTGGATGTGACCTTTCCCTTCCCTTTGCCCTCCACCTCATATTTCCCCTGAGAATTTAGGCCCCAACTTCATTTTTTTCAGTTGGATCTTTTCCCCGATATATCTTATGCCCTAGATATTTCCATGCATAAAAGGTCTGACATGTTTATGATCTATTATGAATAAGGAAAAAAAGTCACCCATGTCTTTCCTATAAACTTTTTACTCCAGGAAATTTTATTTATTTATTTATTTTTTGCTGAGGCAATTGGGGTTAAGTGACTTGCTCAGGGTCACCCAGCTAGGAGGTGTTTGGTGTCTAAGGACAGATTTGAACTCAGGTCTTTCCAGGAAAATTTCAATGATGAACAGAAATAAGTTATTTCCCTTTGGTAAATTTCCCTTCTGTGGCTGATTCCAGCCTGCCATGTTTGTGGTAGGATTGTCTGGTCCAGAGTTCTAGAGACAAAGATGATTGATTTGAATATTTTTTAAATTTTTTCCCACTTTTCCCAAAGGCATGACTTTAAGCAGGGTCTTTAACATCTTTGAGCTTCAATGTCCTCATCTGTAAAATGAGAAGAAGGTTGGACAAGATGACTTTTTGGACTTCTTTTGATTTTAAATCAATGGGCTATACTATTGGGGTCAGATCATATATATGAACTGAAAAATCAGTAGGCAATGTGGAGATTGATAGGGACCCTATGGAGTTTACTGAATGGAGGGGAAGTGACATGAGCCTACCTGCTCTTGGATGACATCTGGGTCATCCTGGGTGAATGACCTGCGTGAATGAGTTATATTTGTAAGAAGTGCTTAGCTTGGCACCTGACACCTAGTGTATACTGTATTGTTCCTTTTTCCCTCTGAGAGGATGCTGATACCCTCAAAAGAAATAGGCAAGACTGGAAGCAGGGAGGGTTGAGGGAGAAAGATAATGGCTTCAGTTTTGGGATCCAGTTTGAGATTTCTTAGAGGTAGCTGGAGATGGAAGATTAGAGGTGGCTGGAAAGGTTAGGGCTGAATAAGTTGAACAGACAATCATCAGCACAGAGCTGTCCATTGAATGGAATGAAAAAGATAGCCAAGTGAAATGGAATTAGAGAGGAATTTAATTGGAGAGAAAAGAGAAGAAAACCCAAGGAAGAATAATGGGGTGTACCTATAGTTAGCAGGTATCTCCAGCAAGGGAGAATGAGAAGGAATGGTCAGATATAGAGTGCTAAAGGCAGTTAAGTCCAATCATCCTGACTGAAGTCAGGGTTTTAAATGACAAAGAGAGGAATTAGTATTTTATCTTAGAGGGAATGGGAACCACTGAGGTTTCTTGAACTACAGATAACATTATCAAACTATACCTTAGGAATAATCACTTTGGCAGCTTTGTGGAGGGTGTGTGGGAATAACCCAGGTTGGATAGACCTGCAAATGATACAACAGATGGAGAGGTCCTGTAATCCAATGAAGAGTTCTGGCCTGACATCAGAGAACAGGGACTCAGAGCTCAGCTTTGATGCTTGTTATTATCTTGTGACCGTGAGCCTCATTTGTAAGACCGTGAGTCTTATTTGTAACTAGCTCTCTTCTCAAGTCTCTTCTCTGCGTGGGATCCTATGATCCCATAAATAATTATTGGCATTTTCCTTGAGAAAGCAGATCACATACATTATCTTGTTTGATCCTGGATCCTAGGACAGAGAGGAGTTTGTGAGAAGTGGATCAAATAACCATCACTATTTTGACTACCACTTCCTTTTAAATCCTGGTGTATATTAGAGATGAGCTCATAGAAATAGAAGGGACCCTAAGCCTAAGACCTTTGGAAACAGCAGGGCCCCAACAGCTATCCAAGCCATTTCTAGCTCAGTCCCCCAAACATCATCCAGGGAAGCAATCTTTGGGAGCTCGAGGCTGTTACTGAGGGTCCTGCAGTCCTGACTCCTGAAGAAACTAGGAAACCAAATCCTTAAGTCCATGTTTGGTGCTGTCAAATACTTCAACATCAGAATCAGATTTGGTTTTGCCAATGAAGATGACATAAAGAACATTATCACTATCTGTTTTGATCTTGTACTCTAAAATCCACAGACTGCTCATCTCTCTACTATGGGAGCTTCTCAAGGTCATGTATCTCTAACCCATATTACTGTGTTTTATACTTAGAAATCGCTTAACAAAAAAAATTCATTTTTATTCACTCATTCATTCATTCTTACAACAATCTAGTGAGGTGAATCATAGAAATGACAGGCAAATCACTTAACTCTGATCTCCAGTTCCTCAAAGATGATATGGATACTTGCATGTTCCATAGTTAGTCAATGGGATAACTAGTCTCAGGTCTGGGTTATTCAGGTCCTCCAGTCTAGGTCCTTCTCCAAGGCTTATCATAGTTCAGAAATTCTCATTTTTATGAAGAAATATTTCCTGTCTTAAGGAATTAACCTGAAGCTCCTTTTTACTAGTCATTGAACATTAAAAAGGTCATAGGAGGTTAGGTGATTTTCCTCTGAAGGCCATGGGGATATTAAGTAACAGAAGTGAGCTTCAAACCTTAGGGAGGATCTTAACACCTCAGTGCCTCATGTATAAGCTATATCAGATTGCTACTGTCTCAGGGAGAGGAAGGAAGGGATAGAATTTAAAACTAAAATTTTAAACGAAAACAAAAACAAATATTAAAATGATATTTACACATAATTGTGGAAATAAATTATTATTAAAAATATCTCAGTGCCTCAGTTTATGCATGGAGAAGATAACAGTTTAAGGAAACAATGCAAACTTCTTTTCTAGTGATGAGCAGCACAGCACTGCTTATTAAGAGAAAAATACTATTTTAAAGTTCTTCTCAATCCAGTGCCTGGTAAGCCTTTTTTCATCTTATTCCACGTATTAAAAGTCAGCTAGGTCAGCTAGGCACAGAAGAAAGCTAGGCACAGCTAGGTCAGCTAGGCACAGAAGAAAAAAAAAAAAAGACAGCTTTGAGGAGTTACCTCCAACATCTGTCTTCCAGATCTCAAGGCTGGATGAGTTCCTACATTAATCACTCAAGAAACTTTGTATTTAACTGTCACTTTCCAATAGAGTCCAGGTCCGGAAACTGCTTACACACACCCTTTTTTCCTTGCTTCAGAATTTAACTTCCCCCCTTCCCCCCTATATAGGATTTCTTAATCCAGGTCATTGACTCCAAGCTAGAGGAATGTTTGGGCTGATGTGCTGAGGAGTGCACCATGTTAAGATTGCTAAGAAACACATCCTCACCACACCCATTTCTAAGCTCTGGAGACCCGGTGAGTTCTGTGAAGGAGAAACACATCAATGTTTTTTTCCTTTTTTTCCTTCTCCCTTTATAGAAATTTAAAGGTTTGAAGCACAGAATCTTGTGGCAAGATGAATGTCTGCCACATTCTGCCAGGATTTTAAAGCAAAATTAAAAAAAAAAAAAAAAGGAAAAAATTACCAATCAATCAATAAATATTTATTAAGTGCCTACTACTTGCTAAGCACTGTGCTCAGCACAGGGGATTACAAAAAGAGGTAAAAGACAGTTCCTACCTTCAATAAGTTTATAATCTAATGATCAAATTAAACTCAACCTAATCAAAACAAAACTCCAACCCCAGAATTCCTCCATTTTTACCAGTAGAGTGGTGCTTTCCTTGAATGAAATTCAATATATTTTTATCTTCAAAATCAAATCAGAAAGATCATAGGGCTGGAGTAGTATACATATAGAATGACATTCTTTGGAGACTGAATGTAAATCAACACATGCTATGTTCACTTTTTTTTCTTATAGTTTTTTTTTTCCTCTCATGGTTTTTCCCTTTTGTTCTGATTTTTTCTCTCTCACAACATGACACATAAAAAAATGTATTAAAAATTAATGTATAAGTAAAACAAAAAAAATTTAAAAAGGAACAAACAAAAAAAGAAAAAAGAAAGAAATTAAATCACATTGTATAAAATTAAAATAAATGAGAGTTAAATGCAACAATTAGTTAACTAAATAGTCAATAAAAATCAAAATGCCCCCCCTCCCCATGACATTCCTGCAGGTTTTTCTTAATAATTCAATTTTGTTTAATTAACGATATTCAAGATACCATACATAATTACAAAATTTTTACAAAGCAATGCTTATTATTTGTGTGACCCTGGTATACTGGTAAATGTTTAACAATTGGCTTTCTGAAAAAAAAAATGCTGCACTTAAGTTTCATCTTATCAACATTTCTCCATCACTTTTTAAATTCTAGATAACCAACAAAACCCTAATTAAGCCTTAATTTGTAGTATTTATTGATTCCCATCTGATTTATAAATGAATGCTCACAATGAAAATTGACTAGTTAGGTCCAATTCCTGAACACCCCTAGATGCTAATCAAGTCAGCTTTCTTCTCGGTAACAAGAGGAGGCTGGGCCAGATAGTCTCTGAAGGAGACTATTATTAAGTATGATCAAGAGCTGGCCAAAGGCATAGTAATTATCTATCTATGCCTTTGGCCAGTTCTTGCCCATAACTTAATATACTTTTCCCTACTTTTTCTTAGAGCCCTAGCTTCCTTCCAAGAGGAAGGAGCCTCATTCTACATGTTCTACCTTCCTTTCTCTCTTGAAATTACTTTGTTCCAAATTTTCCCCTCCTTCCCAGGTTAAAAAAAAAAAAAGGAAAAAGAAAAATCCCCTTTTAAAATGTAAGGTTCTTGAGGGCAGGGATTGCTTTTTTTTGTCTGTATCCCCAACATCTAGGATGGCACTCAGTATGTAATTCACACTTAAAATCTTTGAATTTGTGATTAAATTAGAGCCAGTCAGCAGAAGACAAGTTAGGAGAGGACATGAGCTCTGGCCAATGACATGTTAGCCCACAAAGAAAAAGAGATGAGGGCAAAAGAGATAGGAGGGATATCAGTGTAAATCTAAAAGACATAAAATAATAATGATAAGTATATAAATAAATGATAAATATATAGAAATATATTATACCTGAATATATGATTAATGCTAATAATTTATTTTTTAAAAAAGAATTATGAGAAAAATTCCAGGTCTGGATCTTCCCATTCCTTGGGAGTGGGAGTGAGGGAAGACTCCTCATCCTTGGAGTTCCTGACCTCTTTCTTTTCTTTTAATATTCTGACAACTATGTTTCAACATAATTGTTTTCCTCTGTAATCCTATGCATTTTAAAATACATTTAAAAATACTATTCTGGTACTTCACCAGATTCTCCAATGGGTCCATGATACAAAAAGACATTGAGGATGCTACTCTTCATTACCCAGAAGAGTGGATTGGATCCGATTGGATCAGATATTCTTAAGCTATTTGCCCTCAGAATTACTTTACAATCTTAACTATAAATATTATAACATCATATTAAATATTATCAAAATATTAAGCTTTTGTTTATTTGATTTCTATTTGTTAATATTTATCATATTAGAAATTAAAGAAAATATATTTATTTTTCCATACAATGTATATTCATACAAAATTTATTGTCTTGATGGATTAAAAATAAATAAGATATTTTGCAAAAGAAAAAGAATGGTGAAAGGGCATTGCTTTCTCAGACATTTTTGAGAAGTGCTGGTGTAGAGACTGAAGTGTCTAGGGGAGAATTTGTAGGGTTGGTTAAAAACAGCAGCAACAATACTAAATGACTTGGGGCTGACAACTTATTGGAAATTTTGAAATTTCCCTGTCTTGTTGCCTGCTGCTTATTGGATCATAGATTTAAAGCTAAAAAGATCCCTTGAAGCCAGCAATTTCCTTTCTCCCTCTCCCTCTCCATTTCTCTCTCTCTCTCTCTCTCTCTCTCTCTCTCTCTCTCTCTCTCTGTTTCTCTCCCCATTTCTCTCTCTCTCTTTCCATTTCCCTCTCTCTACTCCCGTTTTCCTCTCTCTGTGTATCTCTGTGTCTCTGTGTGTCTCTCTTTGTCTCTGCACTCCCCACGCTGTCTATCTTGCTGTGTCTATATCTGTATCTCTGTCTCTGTCTATTTTCTCTATTCTCTCTTTTTCAGATGAAATTTGGGCCAAAAAAAGTGAAACAAATTGTCTAAGGTCAATTGGGGTTCAAATCCAGGTGCATTGATTCCAAATTCAGCACTTTTTCTGAGGATAGGGATTGATTGTGTTTGTATTGCAGTGGATAGAGTGATGGATTTGGAATCAGGAATATCCCAGTTCAAGTCCAGCTTTAGACATCATTTGCTGTATTACCGCAGGCAAGTCCCTTAATTTCTGCCTGCCTTAGTTTCCTCAACAATAAAATGGGCATAATAATAGGATCTAGCTCACAGTGTTATTGTCATGATCAAATGAGAAAGTATTTGTAAGAAGCTTTTAGCACAATTCCTGGTGCATTGTGGGTAACTAACTAGTCTTTCCTTCTTTCCATTATGGTGCTTAACCCAATATCAGGGACAAAAGTTTTTTGACTTGACACTGCATGCATCAGGAAGGGTACTGATGATGAAACAGAAAACATTGTCCCACTTGGCAGAATGTTGGTTGCTGCTTCTCAGGGAAGAAGGACCTCATAGAGCTAGAGAAAGTTGAGCTCAAAATGATGAGAAGGCAAGGGAAGAATGAATGAAGAGAACAAACTAAAAAATGTCTTATGGATCTTCAGTGTGAAAGAACAAACACACACACAGACATAGACATACACATACACACATATGCACACACAGGAGGAGAGCACAGAGTCAGGAAGGAGTAGAGAGGGACAGAGACAGGAGACATACAGAGTCAGAGACAGAGACAGAGATAGAGAGGGATAGAGACATAGAGAGACACAGAAACACACACACAAAGAGACAAACAGAGATAGAGACTGAGGGAATAAGATCAAAGTTTGTTGCATCTTCAAGGACTGGGTTATAATGAATAACTTCATTCACCTATTTCTGTTACACTTGAATGAGGAGAAGTCTTGAAATTTAGAAAAAATCTTGTTTAGGAAAAATGGAAAAAACCCAACCCTTCCTTGTTCAGAAGTTAGGTAGCTTATGGAGGCAGTACAGTGGCTAGAGCACCAGTCAGAATGATCCGATTTCAGATACTAGTTCTGTGATGCTGGACAAATCATTTATTTAACCTTGTTTGCCTCGGGTTCCTCATTTGTAAAATGAGCTGGGGAAGGAAATGGCAAAACCATTCTAGGATCTTTGCCAAGAAAACCCCATGGATTTGTCTCATGAAGAGGAGAATATGACTAAACAATAGTTTAAGGGTGAGGTCACACCAGATTAGCCATCTTATTCATAGCACAACAGTCAGAACTGGAAGGAAACTCAGAAGTCATTTCATGTAATGACCTTCATTTGGTAGATGAGGAAAGAGATCCAGAGATAGGGAATAACATGCTCAAAGAGACTCAGACAATAGGAGACAGAAACCTGAATCCTTACCCAGCTCCAACCGAGATTTTGAAATCAATGTTCTTCCTAATGCTCAGCATAGAGGAAAAACAACTAGGAAAAATCGGTTTTGCTCATTTTATGGACTTGTGATCTGGTCCTTACAGACTCGTCACAAAGCTCAGGGACAAGTTGCAAGAGAATCTTTTAAGGGAGAAAGCTAAGAATACTCTTCAGTCTTTCAGACAGGATATTGGCCTGCACATCTTGAACTGGACCAAAGTGATGAGTCCCTGAAATAAGACCATGTTCTTGAAGAAACTTCATATTGTAGAATCCTAGAGCCAGAAGGAGGAAGGGCAGCATGCTGAGGCCTACATGGATTCTGCCATGTATGGGTTCTCGCATTATAATACATATGGAAGAGCTGCCCCTAGTACATAGAGCTGTAATGGAAAGCATTAAAGCCTTCAGTGTCACAGGCAACTCTATAAGATGTAAGGTTCAGAGAAGTAGCCAGTGAATATGAATGGAGGGAGTTCTTATGTTATAAATCGTAAGTCTGGATGAAATGGAAAAGAAAAATAAACCTAACATCTCTATAGTTACAATTAGCATTTATAACTAGCAGTTGTAGCTGTTGCAACTAGCATTTATGCATAACTGTAATATATTTTCCAAAAAATTATTATCATATTTTCTCCCCCCCCAATTACATGATAAAATATTTTCAAAACATTTTTGAAGCTTTGGGTTGCAAATTATATCACTTTCTCCCTTCCTTCCCTCTCCCCTCCCTGAGACCAATCAATCCTACATAGGTTATTCATGTATAATCCTATAAAACATTTCCACGTTAGTAGTTTTGTACAAAAAGACTTAAAGAAAAAGAAAAAAAGGAAGGCAAGAAGGAGAGAAAAGGAAAATTAGTATGCTTTAGTCTAGATTCAGACAGTATCAATTCTTTTTCATATGTAGTTAACATGCTTCATCATGAGTCCTTTGGGATCATCTTGAATCATTGCATTGCTGAGAATAAGTCTGAGGTAAATCATTCAGTTTTTCATCATACAATATAACTGCTACTGTTCACAACTGTATACAACTGTATACAACTTTCACTGCCCTTTGCAACAGTTCATATATGTTTTTCCAGGTTTTTCTGAAATCATCCTATTAGTCATTTCTTATAGCATAATTACATTCTATTGCAATCATACACCACAATGTGTTCAGCTATTCCCCAATTGATGGACATCCTCTCAATTTCCCATTCTTAGTTACCATGGAAAGAGCTGCTATAAATATTTTTGTACAAATAGATTTTCTTCTGTTTAAAAAAAATATCCTTGAGATAGAGCCTGAGCAGTGCTATTTCTGGATCAAAAGGTATTACAGTTTTTTATAGTCCTTTGAACACAGTTCCAAATGCCTCTCCAAATTGATTGGATCAGTTCACAACTGCACCAACAATGCATAAGTGTCCCTGTTTCCGACATCTCCTCAACATTTGTCACTTTCCTTTTTTGTCATATTAGACAATCTTATAAGTGTATAAACCTATGTTTTTTAAAATTTACATTTATCTAATAAAAGTGAGTTAGAGCATCTTTTCATATGGCTATAGATAGTTTTGATTTATTCGTCTGAAAACTGTTCATATCCTTTGACCATCTATCACTTGAGGAATGCTTATTTATAAATTTGACTCATTTCAATATATACATATGAGAAGTGAGACTTTTATCAGAGCTACTTGTTACAAAAAATTTCCCCCAGTTTTCTGCTTTCCATTTAATTTTGGTTGTATTAGTTTTGTTTTTGAAATAATTTTATCTAATCAAAATTATGTATTTTACATTTTGTAATGCTCTCTATATCTTTTTTGTTCCTCAAATTTTCCCTTATCCATAAATCTGACAAACTATTCCATGCTCTTGTAATGTGTTTATGTTATTACCCTTTATGTGAATATCATGATGGTATACAATGTGAGAAGTTGTTCTATATCTAATTTCTGCCATACTGTTTTCTACTTTTTCTTGCAGTTTTTGTTAAATAATGAGTTTTTGTTCCAGAATCTAAGCTCTTTGGGTTTATCATGTAATAGATTACATTATGGTTATTTACCATAATATAATATGAATCTAATCTATTCCACTGATATACTAATCTATCCCTTAGCCAGTACTAGATTGTTTTGATAATTATAATATAGCTTGAGATCTGGTTTAGCTGGACCTCTTTCTTTTTCATCTTTTTCCATTGATTCCCTTGATATCTTTGAGATTTTGTTTTTCCAATAAATTTTGTTATTACTTTTTTGTTGCTATTTTTTATATTGGGTTGGTCTACCCATGAGCAATTAATATTTTTCCAATTTTTTTAGATTTGACTCTGTGTGAAGTGTTTTGTAATTGTTTTAATAAAATTCCTGGGTTTGTATTGGCAGATAGAACCTCAAGTGTTTTATATTGTCTATAATTATTTTAAATGAAATTTCTTTTTCTGCCTTTTTCTGCTAGATTTTGTTGGTAATATATAAAAATGGGTTCATATGGGTTCATTTTACACACTACAACTTCATTCTTTTTATTTATTTCTATGTTTATCAGTGACTTGTTCAATTTGTTTTTGTTTTTTTAATTTTGAGTTATATAAGTATTCTATTTCTTCTGTGAATCTGGGTAATTTGAATATTTTTGTAGATATACATCCATTTCATTTATATTGTCAAATTTATTGACATATAATTGAGCAAAATAACTCCCAATAATTGCTTTGATTTCCTCTTCACTGTTGGTGAATTTGCCCCCTTCATTTTTGAAATCAAGCTAAGCAATGATTTATGTATTTTATTTTTATCTCCCCCCAAAATGAACTTTTGGTTTAATTAATTAGGTCATTTTTTTCCAATTTTATTAATATTTTCTTTGATTTTCAGGATTTCTGATTTGGTTGCTTAATTTGAAAATTCTAATTTGTTATTTTTCTAATTTTTTCCTTTTTCTTATTGATATTAACAATTAGAGATACATTTTCTCCTAAGCGCCATTTTGGGTACATCCCACAAATTTTGCTATGTTCTTTCATTGTTGTCATTTTCTTTAGAGAAATTATCAATTGTTTATATGTTTTGTTCTTTTACCCACTTGCTTTTTAATTATTAAATTATTTAATTTCCAATTCATCGTAATATCTCTTTTCACTGCCAATTATAGAACATCATTTTTATTGCATTATGACCTGAAAGGGATGCAAATACTATTTCTTCTTTTCTGCATTTGGTTGTGAGGTTTTATATCCTAATACATGGTCAATTTTTGTGTAGGTGCCAGGTACTCCTGAGGAAAAGAATAAAATTCCTTTTTATTGCCATTCAGTTTTCTCCCTAGACCTAATAATATCTAACTGTTCTAAAATTTTATTTACTTCCTTAACTTCTCTCTTGTTATTTTTTGGTCAGATGTATCTAGTTCTGAGACAGAAAAAAATTAATGTTCCCCTTTGTATAGTTTTATTGTCAATTTTTTCCTGTAACTCATTCAACTTCTCCAAAAAGTTAAATGCTATATACTATTTGATGCATATATTTAGTACTGATATGCTTATTATCTAGCAAGATATAGTTGCCTTCTTTATCTATTTTAATTAAATCTATTTTTGCTTCTGCTTTGTCTGAGATCATGATTGCTACTCCTGCTTTTTTGTGCTTTAGTTAACACATAATATATTCTGCTTCAACCCCTTACTTGTACTCTGTGTGTGTCTCTGTTTCAAATGCATTTCTTGAAACAACATTTTGTAGATTCTGCTTTGTTAATTCTTTCTGCTACCCACTTCTATTTTATGGATGAGTTCATCCTAATCACATTTATAGTTACGATAACTAACTGTATATCTCCCTCCATGCTTTTTTCCTTTATTTATCCCGCATCCTATGTTTTACTCCTAATCACCACTTTGGCCAATCTCCCATCCTTTCTGTTAGTCCTCCTCCCACACTCATCTCATCTATGTCCTTTTAACTTTCCTTATAGGGTAAGATAGTTATCTGTATCCAGTTGAGTGTGTATGTTAGTCCTCCTTTGAGCCAATTCTGATGAGCAAGGTTTAAACTTTTCCAGTCACTCCTACTTCCATCTTCCCCTTCATTATAATAACTCTTTCATGCCTCTTTTATGGGAGGATTAACCCAATTCTATCTCCCTCCTCTTTATTTTATTTTTTGGTGGAGGAGTGTCACATCAAAGTTACCTTTGCCATGTTTGTTTTTGATCCTTTACTCTGATGATCAGATGGTCCATCTCTCTTTCTGCTCATCCATTTCTTTAATGAGATCTCTTTAAAGATAGACTGTAAGGAAAAAAGAAACGGTAGATGAAGGGGAGACAGGGAAGGAAAGACTCTTGCAAACTGACTGTATTTAGGAGTTGGAGGGAAAAAAAAGCTAGTTAAGCAAGCAAATATAGAGCCACTAGAGATGGTGGAAGGCTGAAGGAAATTTTAGACCAACATCCAAATTCTCTCATTTTACAAATAAGTAAACATCTTCAGAATGACTAAATATACTTATTATAAGATCACAGAATTAGAATTGGAAAGTTCTTCCTAGATCATCTATATCCCAGCTTCTTCTTCTTGATGTGAGGTAGTTGTGACTTGCTCAAGTTCACCCAGCTAGGAAATGTTAAGTATCTGAGGCTGGATTTAAACTCAGATTCTCCTGACTCCAGGGCTGGGGCTCTATCCATGGTGCCTTCTTGGAGGTGATATTAAAACCTAGTCTATGATTTCAGAATCACTGCTTTTGCTTCGGGAGGAGCAGGATAATTCATCCTCAGTATGCAAAGGGAGGTGAAAAAATTCTAAAAGCAGGGTAGGGTCAGGACTGTTTTAGGCTTCAGAGAAATTAAGGAAAGGGATCACTGAGCAAAGGACATTGAATTGGGTTGAGCCTTGGACAAACAAAGAGAGGCTCTATTGATCTAAACATTTAAGAGAAAAAAAAAAAAAAAACTAGGTGGCAAGCGGCCAAATGGATAGATTGGAATTCAGAAAAGTATTCTGGGAGGCCAATCACAGTTCATTTAATAAAAGAAAAAAAAAAAAACATGCTGCAAAATGAGTGCCAAGATAATTGGGAGGAGGGGCAGGGCTGTTCATCCGCCCGAGGCTGTGACAGATTTATGCCAGGTGCCGTGTACATGTACAAGTAATAGTTCCTTCTGAGCATGATCAGTCTCTAGTTCAGAGGAGGTGGGTGTGAGTGGCAATATTTCTGGCCAGTTTTGTAACTTTATGTCTTTTGAAATACCTTTCTCCAATGGAATTATTGGGTTGATCCAATTTCTGACCAAATGGCCCCACCAGGCATTCCCTTGACCTTCCTCAATCTTTATTTGCAGGATCTAACCTGCCCTTGGCATCTTTTAAAATGGAACTTATTTTTGTACTCTCATTTTCTCTCCAAATAAGAAACAAAACAGAAAAATTCTTGCTTCTGTCACAATGTGTATATGAGAAGGTAGGGGAGGGGATAGGGAGAGGAAGACAGAAAACAGAGAATGGAACTGCCTTAAGGGTACGGTCCATTTTATGCTTTAATCTTTGAACCCCCAATTCCTAGCACAAGACCTGTAAATCATCCTTAATTTATTTAATGGGGAAAAAAGAGGGAGAGACAGAGCTAAAAGAAAAAAGAGGAGAAGGAGGAGGAGGAGGAGAAGGAAAAGAAGAAGAAAGAGAAGAAAAAGGAGGAAAAGGAGAGGGAGAAGAAGAAAGAGAAGGAGAAGAAAAAGAAGAAGTAAAAGAAGAAGGAGAAGGAGGAAGAGGAGGAGGAACTGAAGGAGGAGGAAGAGGAGGAGGAGAGAGAGACAGAGAGAAGCAGAGACAGAGACAGATAGACAGACAGACAGACAGACACACACACACACACACACACACACACACACACACACAGATTTTTTGGAGCATGTGTAATTCTGAAACCGCACCGAGCTCTTAATGGTACTGATTTAACACAAAGAAATGAGGCTGTTTCTGTGATCAGGTCTTTTTTTGGCATCTCTCCCAAGTTGCTAGTTTAGTTCAGCTTGTCCCACCACAAGCCTCCTGTTCAGCAGCTAAAGCTGCCCCTGCCAATGCTAAGGGTTTTTTTCTCTTTGTTCCTCTATTGTCGTATGATATTTTCTTAAATACCTGCTGGAGGCATAACAACAAATATAGATGTTTATTAGGTCCAGATCTCAGTCAATGTTTCAACTTGAAATCTCCAAAGGTTTCATTGGCAGTGATGAAATCCCACTGTATATATCTCAGAAACTCAGGGGGTTTCTGAGATATATATTCCTTTCCTTTAAAAAAAAAACAAAAAAATTTTTTTTGCTGTCTTTTGTTCTTACATCTATCATTTAGAAATAAGAAAGCTATCCCCACTTTCTCATTGTAGCAATTAAAACCAATGACAGACATGGGGTACCCAGTTTAAGAGTGTATACAATATTCTGCACCCATAATCCCCCCTTTCTAACAAAACAGTGGCCAAAACATGTGTGTCTGTGCTTATATATGTGTGGGGGTGTAGTATTGTATATATTTTTGTAGTCAGTTTCTTCAACTCGCACCTAGGGGTAATAATGCCATGTACCTCTCAGAATTTTTATGAGAATTAAATGAGACAATATTTTATAAAGTGTTTAACACTGTGAAGCATTGTGGGCACTGTAAAAATGCTATGAATTAGTAACAACAATGAAAAACAGGACAGGAGTCCTAGTGTTGGGAAGTTGGGGGGCATTTCATTTCGTGGAAAGAGTACTGGGTTGAAGACAGTCCTGAAGAAAAACTCTGGGCCTCATTTTATGCTTTTATTAAATGGGCTGAATTCAACTGAGCTAAGGTCCTGGGAACATCTAGAAAAATAAATGAGGATCCCAGAGAAGAGATGATGGCAGCCTCACCTCATCTTCATTTTGTGGATGGGATGACTAGACTGCAATATTGGAGAGGGGGACATAGTGGAACAAAATTCTGATTTTGCCAAAAAGCTCAAGTTGCTTTTCATGCTCTTCCTATGGACAAACATGAGAGAGCAGCATAATGAGAGTGATCCAGGATTAGTTGAACCACTAGACCCGAGTGTTATCATGGTCTCCTCTGTCAGTCTACTTACTTGTGGAAGGTTCCAAGAAACAACACTTGGCCGTTACATTTATTTATTTTTAAAATCATAGACAGAGGTATCAATGACAAGCTTATCAAGCTTGCAGATGACAGAAAGCTGGAAAGGCTAGCTAGTGTGACAGACTCAGGTTCCTAAATTAAGAACTAAAAGTTTTTAATAGACTAGAATTCTGAGCCAAATCTAATAGATGAAACATTTTAGAGATAAATATAAATCCTTATACTTGGGTTTAAGAAAACATCTTTACCATGGTTTACATGATTAGATAAACTTTCTGTGCCTCAGTTTCTGCACTCTAAAATAAGAAGGGTAGTTTAGATGTTTCCCGAGATTTCTCCCAGTTTGATAGTTAGGGATTACAAACTTCATCCTATAGATGAGGAAAGGTAAAAGAATTATACAACAGTGATAGTTCCCTTTCCATGATGCTCCAAGTGATTGCCAAGATATTCTTATAGTTAAAATCAAAGGTTTTTTTTTTTTTTTTTTTTTTTTTTTTTGTGTGTGTGTGTGTGTGTGTGTGTGTGTGTGTGTGTCATGGAGTCCTTTGACAGGTGGGTAAAACATATGAACCTCTTTTCAGAATAATGCTTTTAAAAAGATGAAATAAAATAAAATACATTGAATTATCAAGGAGATCAAAGATGAGTGAAAAGAAAGATTTTTTTCTTCCATCTTTTGAAGTCTTTGGGTGGTCTGAGAACTTCTGGTTGAGAAGCTTTACTCTAAATTCTATTCTATCTCTTCACAGATTCTGCTAAGATAGTAAAGGGCTACATCTGTGGCAACTCTTCCCTCAGAGCCATGTCTGTTACTACCTTTATTTACCTTACAGGGTGGGTGTGAGGAGTAGAAAGATGCCCAGTGACTCCATACAGAGTATAAGGATATTTCCAAAAAACACAAAAAAGCAAAAAAACAAAAAAACAAAAAGACCTACAAGACAAACCAAAAATCTCAGGGTTTTAATCATCCTCCCCAGCCTAGGTCCTCCCTGACAGCATTGTCCCATTCAGGAGCTGTTTCACTTCATTAACATAAACATGCACTGTATTTACATCATTTATAAACTGCTCCACTATCAGATTGTTTGGCCTCCTCTGGAGTGGTTACTGTCTATTATGTAAACAAATCATTCCTACGATTTATATAACTTGCATTATTTACCCAATAGACTGTGTAACTGCTCCAGATGAGCCGTTCGTGGCTGTCATGTGGTGAAAATCCATCTTCAGGCACTTTTGAAAACATGAGTCACTGTAGTCTTTTGTGTAAATCTCTCGCTAAGGAAATTTACAAAATGCATATTATCCTTTCAATGGCTCCTAATGCCTGCCTAGCAGGGCTGAAAGATTATTGCTTTGGCTTAATGCACTGGAAGAAAATGGAGCCTTTAGAAATGTTCCATGAATGCCAAAAAGAGGGGAAACAATGCTCAGCCCACCGCTGGTTGGGTAGGTGTGACTTGGGCCAGATCTTAGGGAGCAGTTCATAATAAAGGCCCGAGGACACACCGTCTACTGACCAATAACTGACCCGCATGTGTGTTCGCATGTGGGATGTTAGGTTCAAACTTGAAAATGTTGATTTTTTTTTCAGCAAGAGAAGGTGCTAGATGCTAAAGGAGACCAAGTTTCAAGAAAACTGACTGCTGCCCTGCTCTCGGAAGGTGCTCAGCTAACAGCAAAGGTGCTTGAAGGGGATGCCCCACTATGGTCAATTCAGGGAATCCTGTGATGAGAAAAGAGTTTCATAGTTATTCACAATGTGATGTCAGGTGGGTCCCTACATCTCTCCAAGTCTCAGTTTGCTCATGTGGAAAGTGGATTATACGATCTCTAAGGTCCCTCTCATGAGCTGCTGCTCATCCCAAGCAAGACCAACCTACATCCCAATGGAGGCTGGTTTATCTGACATGGAGTATAATTCTCACCTGTCTCTTCAAGGGCAAGTAGCATGGATTAGTGGACCACCTTATGCATCCCATAGTTTTGCTGAAGGACTAGGAAGCCAAAAGGAATTACACATGACATCCAGCTAGAGATCATTGTCATTGGGATGAGGTGGCTTTGAGCCCCTCAAAGATCTCCCTGGGTCTTAGACCTCCAACACTTTTTATGGATCACATCATTTCGTTTTCTTAGCCCATCGTCCAGCACATTGACAAGCACATGGTCAGTATTTAAATACTTAGGAAAATTGAAGTATTTTTTATGGGTAAGTTAGGACACAGGCAGCTAGAAAGCTCAATGAATAAATGCCAGACCTGAAATGAGAAGACACACTCAAATTCAGTCTCAGACACTTATTAACGTCTGACTGTGGGCAAGTCATTTAACCCTTTTTGTCTTAATCCATTCTAGAAGGAAGTGACAAAGGATGATAGTCTTTTTTACAAGAAAATCCCAAATGCAGTCACAAAGAGCTAGATATGATTGAAAAATGATTTAACAATAAAAGATGAGGATAGTCAGAAGTTCTGGTTCAAAACTTACTAGCTCAGTTGCTTTCTCTCCCTAAGCAGTTTCTTCATCCATAAAATGTTCACCTCAATCCTCTTCTCACTTCTATCTTCTGGCTCTCAGCGAAACCTGGTTCCCTCTTTATGATGCTGCTTCCTTGGCCACCATTTCCAGTGCTAAGCATTCTTTCTGTCTCACCCCTAATTTTTAGTAGGGAGATAGGATACTCCTTGTTTCCCATTGCCACTTCCAAACTCTCCTTTCACCAAAGTCACTCAACAATCTGTCTTCCTTTGAGGTTCATGTTGCATAAATTTAACTGAATTACTTCCAGGATTAAATACAAAGTCCTTTATTAACCTAGTCCCTTCCTACCTTTCAAGGTTTTCCCCTTCCCTCCCTTACCATCCCTTCCCCAAAGGAAAAATAAAACAGAATTATAAAATTCAAATATACTGGCCTTCTTGTCATTCTTCACCACAACCCTTTACCACCCAGCTTGTGTCTTTATTCTAGCTGACCCATGTGATTAGTATGCCCTTGCCTCTACTTGGTTTCCCTAGCTTCCTTCAACTCTTAGCTCAAAGCCCTCCTTCACTTAAATCCAATTCACTAGTATATTCCTCCCTCCCTTCTTTCTTTCCTCCCTCTCTCCCTCTTTCTTTCCCTCCTTCCCTCTCTCCTTCCCTCTCTCCCTCCCTCTCTTCCTCCTTTCCTTCCTTCCCTTTTTCCTTCCTTCCCTTTTTTCTTCCTTCCCTTTTTCCTTCCTTCCCTTTTTCCTTCCTTCCTTCCTTCCTTCCTTCCTTCCTTCCTTCCTTCCTTCCTTCCTTCCTTCCTTCCTTCCTTCCTTCCTTCCTCCCTTTCTTTCCTTTTTCCTCCCTTTCTCCTTCTCTCCCTTCCTTTCTTCTTACATGTAAAGACAATTTTCAACATGCATTTTTATAAAATTCTGAGTCCTAAATTTGTCTTCTTTTCTACAACAGTGAGCAAACTGATTTAGGTTATACATGTACAATCGTATAAAATATATTTCCACATTGTGATCGCATATTGTTGAAGGACTCTGAGAAAAGTGATCAAGAGAGGCAAGCTCAGGATTTTGAATGGTAGATGAGAGATTTCCCTGGGGGCATATATGTCTGAAGCAGTCAGCCTTTACCATATCCCTGACTTCCAGGGCTGACAATCCCAGACAGTGCTCAGAGGAGCCTCCCCCAAGATAATGTTCTCTTTGGGAATCAGCATCTTATCTTACTTCCAGCTGGAGAGAACATTTACTCTTATGTATTCTTTGGTGTCTTCTGATCTTTATAACCTTCAATTTCTATTTACTGCTTGCTTTGATAAAGAGGCTTGTAGCTATTCTTGATGGGGTTTTGTGTAACCAGTGTTTGGTGGAGGGAGAAACTAAGCTGTCAAGAGTAAGCTAAATATTACCCTCCTCTTGAGACCAATCAGAAAAAGTGTCTTTTATTCTGAACCTGTTGTACCCCCAGACGTGAGATCTTAGATGTGTAGTAGACAAAAATAATTCTAACCCCATAGGCCTCTTGGAGATAGGAGTGTGAAAGAGATTAACTGGCTAGGGTTCAGAATGTTGTTCTTCACGCACTACTATGCCAGTCACGTTATGAGCCTGGCCCGCAGCTTGCTCCTGCAAACAAAGGTGGAAATCCCAGTTTCCCCTGATCATGGGGTGGACCAGAGTTTGGATCAGGTATTTTTTGGTGCCATATGTGAGCCAAGAGAAATTATCATCACAAAGTGCTGACAATAACGATTTCTGTACAAATAATTATGTATTTTATCAGTTACAATAGGTAACATCTGTGATGCTTTATTTGGTCACCCTTATCAATGTATTTTTGATTCAGTTCTGTACTTTTGGCCCTCCTTAGCATCTAGGATGCACAGAGGATAGACCCCGGGTCTTGGGCACAGCTGTGTGACACTGGGCAAGTCACTTAAACCTGTCTGTCTCAGTTTCCTCATTTGTAAAATGAGCTGAAGAAAGAAATGACTAACCACTCCAGTATCTTTGCCAAGGGAAATCCCAAATGGGGTCACAAAGAGTCGGACATGATTGAAACTATGAAGGACAACAACAGTCCATTCTAATGCTCTCTGAAATAGCATTAATCCTTGGGGGATGAGAGGAGGTTAGACAGGGAAAGAAAGAAAAGTTCTGAAAGTTTTGTTTTTAAAAGTCAGTTAGTCAAAAGACACTTACAATGGGTCAGGTACTGTAAATGTGTAGGATACAAGAAGTGTCATAAGACAGGCTCTGCCCCCAGGGAATTCACTCTGTTTGGGGAGATAACCAGCAAAGGAGTAGGTACAAAAAAGCTCTCTCTGTCTCTGTCTGTCTGTCTGTCTGTTTCTCTCTCTCTCTCTCTCTCTCTCTCTCTTTATATATATATATATATATATATATATATACATACATACATACACATATGTATTTGATAAATAGGAAATAATTGAGAAAAGGAAGAGGGGATGGGAAAGACCTCTGTAGAAGGTCTGATTTTAGATGGAACTTTAAGGAAGCCCAATAGATGGAGATGAAGAGAAGGAAGAAGAGGAAGAGGAGGAACATTCCAGGCCAGAAAGGACTAGTCTTGGAGTTAGAAGAATTAGATTCAAGGCCAGGATTGTGTACTTTGTAGCTGTGAGACCTTGGACAAGTCACTTTGTCACTTGCAATGACTCATTTTCCTCATTTGTAAAATAGGTACAATCCCATTTCATAGTTCTAATTACATTAGTTGACATTTTTACAGTGCCATACGCTTTGTATGATCCCATTTGGTTCTCAAAGCAGTTCTTCAAGGTTCCTGTTCCCAGTATCTTTAGTCTCCTTTCATTGAGGAAGAGACTGAGATCAAGGAGCTTGCCAGGAGCCTCCGAGTTCCCCAGGCGAGATGCAAGCCCCCAGTCCAGCTATTTTTCCAGGATGCCTGCTGCCTGACAATACCTACTTCATAAGGTGTAGGAAGGAAAATGCTTTGTGAAGCTAGAGGCACAACAGTATGGGAGCTGTTGTTTTGAATGATGATTATTTGTTCTCATAGAGCAGCTGAGCTGCCGCTATCCTCTGGACTAACAGGAAATATTGCAGAAAGTTTGAGAAATCCTCCCCCAGATCACCGGAGGCCAAAGATTCAGAGCCAGAAGCAGTTCAACCACCTCCTGTTACAGGTGCCAAGTTGCTTAGATAGTAGCAAGTGGCAGAGCCAGGATTCAAATGCAGGTCAACTCCAAATCTCTAATTTTCCATGGGGCCATATTGGAATCGGAAAGAAGGAAGGAAGTATAGCCCCAGGCTGACAATGTGCCAGTATGGGACTCTCTCTTTATTGGGGGAGATCAATGCTCTTTTCTTGCATTAGGTGGGAATGGGGGGCAGAGAAAAAGAAAGAGAAGAAAAGAAAAAGAAGAGTGTTTTTCACTCTTTTTTTTCTTGGGAAATTTGATTTTGGTGATTTCTGGGTTCCAGAATCAAAAGCAAAGATGGAAAGAGCCAGTTCCATATCAGGTTGCTGAAGGAAGAAAAGACTCTTGGGAAGAAGCTGATATGAAGGGAGCTGGCAGTCTCTGTCAGATTTCTGTGCCCAGCTTCCTACATTAGAAACCTGGGAGAGTTTGCCCTTAAAGGAGATCTAGGACTCTCTCAGTGGAGCCAACTTACTTTACCCCCACTGGGAGAACTCCTTTACTTCTTATTATCTATTTTCTCTGATTTAATTTTTTTTTTTTTTTTTTTTTTTTTTTTGCTATCAATTTGGGTAAATGGGTTTCTTGGCTGCATGCTATGTGCCTTTGTTGTAAAATTGATATTTAGTGGAAAGGAATCAGGCCTTGTATAGAAAGCTCCGAGATCTGATTTTTTCACCAAGGAGCCTGATTAGATTGAACCTGAAAATCACATCCCCTAGACTAATTATATTTAAGAGAGAAAATGTAATTATAACCTGTTACTTCCTTGCTCTGAGGAGGATAGAGTGGCTAAGCTATTAGTCTCAACCTCCTGTTTTCCCTCTTGGTAGGAAGAAAAACCCCTCTTGGAGATAGATAGGAGAAGAAGAGGCTAGGGGTGTCTGTTCTGCCTCCTTTCAAGCCATCCAATGACACCTTTATGCTACATAGGAGGGGGATATTCATCAACATACAAGCATTTATTAAATGGCTACTATGTGTCAAGCTCTATGTTAAGAACTTTGCAAAGATCATCACATTTGATCCTGATTAGCAAGTATTATCATTATCTTTTCCATTTTACAATTAGGGAAACTGAGGTATAGAAGTAAAATGATCTGCCAGAATCATATAACCTGTATGTGACTGAGACAAGATTTGAAAATTCAGGTCTTTCCAATTCCAGATTTGATATAAATAATTGTCCAGTCTTGCGGTAAATCAATCCTTGTTTTTTTTTTTTTTTCTTTTCTTTTATAGTCATTAAAAAAAAATTGAAGATTGAAAGCAAGGCCATTTTCTTTGTAATATCTGCTGAGTGAATTGCACCGATGTTTATTCCAGTCTGAAACTTTGTTGAAGCTCTATTTGGCTAAAAGAATCTGACCACGATTGAAAGGATCAGGGAAAAACTTTTCTTAATGACATCTGAGTGACTGGTGACAGAATCAACACACACACTTCTCATAAGTCATTGAAATAGCACCAAATGATGAATAAGACACATACAATATTGAAGCCCAAACCTCTTCCACATTTCCATGCTTCTCCAGAGTTTAATTTAAATCAGCCCCTCATCCTCATGAGAAAGTGCCCTTACAGGGCTCCAGCACCTGAAAACAATACCTCAGCCCTGAATTGGATGCTCAGCTCACTGGCATTTAGAAATGGGAAATGAAAATGAATGACAAACGAGACGAAAGAACAAGGAAAAAAATATTCATATCTGCCTATTCCCTGGCAACCAATTATGTCCCACAGGGAAAGCTGAAATTGCTTTTCTTTGGCTGCTGATGGGGTCCGCATTGGTAAGTCATTGAGAAAAGAAATAGGAGTTTCCAGATCCCTATAATTATGGAACTAAACAACAATTGGGAGATTTCACAGGTCTTCCTGTTTACTTTGTCTTCCCCCTTTCGCCTCCTCACAATGACAAACAGGACAAAGGGTGGAAGAGTTCCAGGAGGAACTTTTTATTCAGGGTTCCATCAGCACAATTCCCCCCCCCCCATCCATTTCTTAGCTTTTTGTGAAAGACACTACCCAGAAACATCTCCCTATTGTTTTAATTATGCTAATTAGCTTATTGAACACCAAGACACACATTATTTAGTGGAAAATCAATCTCTGATCGTTCTTGTGTCCGCAGTTTAAGAGAAAGACCAGCCAGCCACTTCCTTGTCTTATCCAGCATTGTAGTTGGGCCTTGGCCACAATTAGAGGGAAGAAAGTCTAAGTAAGATACAGGGAGACCAGGAGTTTTAAGGGTTGAAGTGAATGATGAACCACAGATTCTTTAATCTGGGGATTAAAGCAATTCAATGGTAGGGGAGAGAGATCAGTTGTTGTTGAAGTGTTCATGTTTTACTCTTCATCACCCCATTTGGTATCTTCTTGGCAATGAAACTGGAGTGGCTTGCCATTTCCTTTTCCTGTTCATTTTACAGATGAGGAAACTGAGGCACACAGGGTTAGGTGACTTGCCCAGGGTCACATGGCTGGTACATCTCTGAGGCCAGATTTAAATCTTCCTGACTCCAGGCCCAGTGTTCTGTGCCACCAAGTTGCCCTCTCTTACTTAAACTTTCCTCAAACTCATAGGATGAGTCTCAAAGTTTACAAAACTCTTGCTTATGGCAGAATCCAGTTTAAATGATTAACAAAATAAATACAGTACAGAAAAGTAAGGATTTGAATCCTGGTCCCTTGACTGCAGTGCCCTGATCATTAACCTTATAGTAAATATATCAATATATTTACTGATAGACCCATTGTGGCTTCCCAAGAAGGGAATGATCTCCTATAGATCACCCTTCTTGGATCAAGATTCAGGTTGTTCATCTTGGACACCTTTGGGAATTAATGTTAGGCTTGCACCATTTGCTGTGACTGGCCAACTTTCTTTGAAGTCACAGACTTCTGTTTGGGGTGAATTTTGACCTGTTTGGGAGGACCTAGTTAGTAAGGGCCTTGGGACAGAGGGGAGGAGATCATGAGTGAGCTCACACTTGGAGGAAGGCTGGGGAATTGCTTCTCCTGTTACTCCCTGAGGTGTGGTATGAAGAGATTTTCTCTTGCTTTCCTGCCCAGGCTTCGAAGAGATCAAATAACCAGTGATTCATGTTGTTGTCATAGAAAAGAGTATGGAGTTATCTGATAGAGTAGCCAATGGTTTAACCACATGTAGCCTGGGCCAAATGCCGGGCTAAGAGGAACCAGACAAAGCTCTCCAAGGGGACTGAATGAATCCAAGAGCCTCCCCCTGCTTCCTGGGAATTGGAAGGTCCCCTGACTAGAAAGAGATGGATAATCTCAGCTTCTCTCCAAGGGGATGACCTTGGAAAACAATCAAAAGCAAACATGGTCTCATGCTTAAATCATTGCTTAAGAGATGGCTGTTGAATGAATGGATGGGTGCCAGTTCTATCATAACTTCCAGACCTCTTACCTGTAATTCTCCCTTCCCCTCCTCTGAGTTCATCCTGTAGCTTTGTTATTGTTCATTCCCCACCTTTGCTTTTAAAATATATCTATTGGATCATCTACATTTTGTCCATTTCCTTTTCTCTCTGCATAGTCAGTCCTTTGCAGAGAGCACAAACTGGGGGGAATTAAGATAGTAAGGAGGTGACTGGTTAATAGTAAGTAAGAGTAATAGTAGGCACATAACAATCTGTGGGAAGATTGCTAGGTGCAATGCACTGGGTGAGCCCAAGTATAAAACCTATTTACTATCATGGGATTATAGGATTTAGAAGCAAAGGGACTTTGGGGTCTATTGTACAATCCCTTCCTTATAAGGAGAAGGTGGGGGTGGGGTTGGGGGTAATAACTTGACTGAAGTCACACAGATTGTACCCAGATTTGAGTCAGTCTTCTAAGGTCAAAACCAGCCATGAATAATAATAGCTGGCATCTATAGTGGGCTAAGTTCATTGAAAAGTATAGTCTCAAGATGTAGATGACCTGGTCCTGAGGACTTTTTCCCCCTTTATATTCATGAAAAATATTTATTATTATTATTATTATAGATTTTTACATACAAAACGTATGCATGGGTAATTTTTCAACGTTGACCCTTGCAAGGCCTTCTGTTCTAACTTTTTCCCTCCTTCCCCCACCTCCTCCCCTAGATGACAGGCAGCCCCATACATGTTAGACATGTTAAAGTATGTTAAATACAAAATACAATAAAAAATAAATACAAAATATGAATACATATTTATACAGTTATCTTGTTGCAGAAGAAAAATCGGATTTAGAAAGGTAAAAATAACCTGGGAAGAAAAAACAATGCAAGCAAACAACAACAGAAAGAGTGGAAATGTTATGTTGTGGTCCACACTCATTTCCCATAGTTCTTTCTCTGGGTATAGCTGGTTCTGTTCATTACAGATCAATTGGAACTGGTTTGGATCCTCTCATTGTTGAAGATGGCCACATCCATCAGAATTGATCCTCATATAGTATTGTTGCTGAAGTGTATAATGATCTGAGGACTTGTTAATAAGTGATAGAAAGAGCATTGGATTTGGAAAACTTGGGTTCTTTCTAGTGCTGCTCTGGCCCTACCTAGCTGTGTGGAATTGGGCCAGTCTCTTGACCTCTCCAGGCCAGATTCATTGGTGTGTTGTGTGTCTCAGATGAGATCATGTACTTGAAAGCTCTTTGAAGCCATCAGACCCTATCCATCTCATTTTGGGGTCAATGAGAAACAAAGAGGCAGGACACGGATCAGGCCTTCGGTTTATCCTCCCTCAAGGCTGAGGTTTTAAAAAAAAGAATGGGCTCATTGTCATTTCTCTCTATTAGTTTTAGTCCAGCAATTTATCAGATACAAAAGAAGCATGGATAGCAGCCGGGGAGTACAGGAAGCCAGGGCAAGGGAAGTTTCTGGTTCTGAATGGAGGAGGGGAAATATCTTCACAGTATAGTGTCCCATCTGGGGCTACTTCCTCAATCTCTCTCATATTGGGGTGGGAGGAGGAATCTGCAACTCTTCCTGCCTCAGTGTTCTAGGGATGTCTGATGATTTCCCCCCAGTATTGCTGCTAGAAAGGCCCTCCCCACCCCATCTGATGTACTCCCCAGTCAGGCACATATAGATTAAACAGTTGGAGCAAAAAAAATATTTCTCCCCCCCAAAACAAAATCTGATATGCATTTTCCTACAAACCCCCTTTCATATTGAATCCAGAAAAGCAGAAACTTAGAAGCACATGTAGCCAAAAGATAACTCACTCTTACCTCCCTGTAATTGGAAGTCTCTTTTTCTCCTCTTTGTGAGGTCTTAAGAAGCTCTCCTTTTTTCACTTCTTAAATCTAATTAATACTATTGCACAGAGGGACCTAGGATTTGTACATACCGCATATTTTATTGAATTTCTAATTCGATTAAAGAGGGATTCTTACCTGATGAATGTAACAGGGCAAAGGACAGCTTGTTAGTTACATCTGCTTTGTTATCTTACACATTTCTTGTACTGGGATCAGAATTGGAATTGGAATTGGAAGGGACCTTAGTTAGTCCAAACTTATCATCACAATGATCAACAGCACGGCTCTAAGCTTGGTAAAGCACTTTGGTATATAGATGTCATTTGTTTTTTACAACAACTGTGGTGAGATAGATACTATTTTACTCCCGTTTTACAGATTAATAAAAGAACACTAAGGCTGTGAGATATTGAATGACTTGTTCACACAACATTCAAGAGGTCATGTTGCTGGATTGATGGGAACAGGTCAGAGTGTAAAGTATACAATGCCTGGAAAAGTCAGAGGGAGCCAAGCTATGAGCTCTGGGGGCCCATCCAGTACTGAGATTCTGTGATATCCTAATATTCTCTTGCCAGGAGGAGAGGGTCAAACAAACTAATTTATCCTGAGGAATTATATATTTTATCCTTTACTCCCTGCCCTCCCCGCCCCACCCCCGAGAGCTATTTGCACTTTAAAAAATGAATAGAAGAATGGGAATGTTTAAATTAAAGCAATGAACAGCTAATAATGGGATTTCAATCAACAGCCATCAACTTATTTCAAAAAGAGGAGAGAAGGAGGAAGGTGCAAGGAAGCAGCATCGTTCAGTGCAATATGTGCTGGGCCTGGTGTCCAAATAAATGGGCTAGAATCTTATCAAATACTCTCTATGTGACTCTGAAGAAGTCCCTGGCCATCTATGAGCCTCAGTTTCCTCATCTGTAAGGTACTGGGGCTAGACCACTATGACTTCTAGGGTACCTTTCCAGTCTGAATTGATAATGTGGTACAATACTGACCCCCCCTTGTAGGAAAATGCTTTGTGTCCATTAAGCCAAGCCATTGCCTTCAATAACTGAAGACACAGATAAATTTCTTGTCCACTGGTTCAATGATGGTATCACAGGAAAGCTTTGAAAAAAGACCAAGTTGGGATCTGAGGATGTTGGTTCATCCCCACTCCACCATCTCATATCATGGTCATTGCTGAAAAGAATCCAAGCCAGAGTTGTAGAAGAATGGGGTCAGTCCACCTGCATGGCTGCATGTGCATTCTAAAGTTTCTACTTTTCCTGGATTCAGTATGAGAGGGGATTTGTGTGAGTGTGTCCCAGATTTTATTGGGGGGGGAATATAATATTTTTACACCAACTCTTCAGTGGTTTATCCATCATGTCTGACTCTTCCTGACCCCATTTGGGGTTTTTGACACAGATACTGGAGCAGTTGGCTGTTTCCTTGTACAGCTCATTTTACAGATCAGGAAACTGAGGCAGAGTTAAGTGTCTTGCTTAGGTCACCCAGCTAGTAAGTATCTGAGACTGAATTTGAACTCAGAAAAATGAGTCCTGGTTCCAAATCCAGTGCTCTGTGCATATGGTGTCCCTTAGCTGCTGTAGAGAGTCACCTAGAGAGGGCTACTTTGCTCTGAATGAACCGGCATCGCAACTCAACCTTCTTTCTTGCACATGGAAGCCCCAAATACATATATGCTGAGTGAATGAATGTGTGTGTGTGTCAGTAGGTGGGCAGGGAGGGGAGATGGGCCTTCCCACATTTACTCAATGCTGGGAAATATGAAAGAGTCCAGCTGTGACTATGTTACTCATGGGCTTCTTGGGGCCAAATGAGGGCGGGACCAGAGATTTCATCCTCTTTGGGGTAGGAAAGTTGACACTGTTTATAAAACACTTGTTCTGTTAAAAAGAAAACTATTTCATTTGAGCCAGAGTGGAAAGCAGCTTCCAAAAGTCTCTCCCTTTCCAAAGCCCTTTTACTCAATAATTGAACAGCTGCTGTTCTACGTGCCTATTAAAAAGTAACACTATGAATTCCTATGTGAGCACAGAGCAACACTGGGGAGGTCCTGGGCTGGGCCAGCGAATAGATCCAAAACTCACACCTCCAATTTACAGGCAAGGCAGCGAGGATTTCCCTGCAAGGGAGGTTGGTCTTGTACCACATTGTCAATTCAGACTCAAAAAGGACCCTAGAGGTCAGAGTAGTCCAGCTTTACAGATGAGGAAACTGAGGCTCATAGATGGCCAGGGGCTTCTTCAGAGTCACATAGAGAGTATTCGACAAGATTCTAGCCCATTTACTTGGACGCCAGGCCCAGCACACATTGCACTGAACGATGCTGCTTCCTTGCACCTTCCTCCTTCTCTTTCCCTCTCTCCCCTTACGGAAATAAGTTGAAGGCTGTTGATTGAAAGCCTGTTATTAGCTGTTCATTGCTTTAATTTAAACATTCCCATTCTTTTATTCATCTTTTAAAAGTGTAAATAGCCCTCAAGGGGGTAAAGGATAAAATATATAATTCCTCAGGATAAATTAGTTTGTTTGATACCCTCCTCCTGGCAAGAGAATATTAGGGTATGGGTTGGATGGGTCTCCAGAGCTCATAACTTGGCCCCCTCCTACCTTTCCAGGCATTGTACACTTTACACCTTGATCTATTCTCTTCAATCCAACAACACTGACCTCCAGGATGTTCCATGAACAAGAACTTCCTTTTCTTCCCTTCTGGATGGTCCCCATACCTGGAACACCCTCCCTCTTCCACTCCAACTATCCTGGCTTCAAGTCCCAAATAAAAATCTTGCTTTCTATAGGAAGCCTTCCTGACCCTTTCTTAATTCTTGTGCCTTCCCTCTGGTGATTATTTCCTATTTACCTTCTGTATGGCTTAATGTGTGTGTGTGTGTGTGTGTATACATGCATACATATATATATATATATATATATATACACACACACAGACACAAAGCAAGCTATGTGTATATATAAAGCATATATACACAAAGCAAGTGCTATATATATATATATATATATTCCTATTTATCTTCTGTATAGCTTGCTTTGTATATATATATATATATATATATATATATATATATATATATTCTTTGCCCCCAAACCCTTAGATATAATTTTCATGAGGGCGGATGCTATCTTTTCCTCTTTTTGTATCCCTAACTTTTAGCACAGTACTTGATAAATGTATATTGATGGATTGATCTAGTCCAATTATTTAATCAATAAGCATTTTTGAATCACAAAGTAGTCACTAGAGTGCATTTAAAAATGTTTCAATCACTAACTTCAATATCTTTAATTTTCTTTGGAATTAATCTTCTATGTTTTATTTTGTTCATTTATAAACAGATTCTGGAAAGTTCTCAGACTTCAGCTAGAATTGTCATGGTAAACTATGTAAGGTTATCAAACTGTGCATACCTTTGATCCCTCAGTCCTTTACTGGATTATATCCCAAATGATTTTAAAAGAAAGGACCTGCATGTCACGAAGAATTTCTGCAGTCCCTTTTGTATGGTCCCAAACCTGGAAACCTGCACATGGATGTCCATCATTGAGGAATCGCTGAATAAATTTGTATATAAATTTGAATATTACTGTTTCTGTAAAATCCAACAGGATGATTTCAGAGGCCTGATCTTACTAACTGATGCTAAGTGAAATGGGTGTGACCAGGAGATCATTATATACTTAACAACAATATAGATGATATCAGTTCTGATGGATCAGACCATCCTCAACAACGAGATCAACTAAATCATTTCTAATGGAGCATAATAACTAGAACTAGCTATACTAGAAAAAACTCTGGGAGATGACTAAATCCACTTCATTAATGTTCAGTCCCTATATTTATCAATCATTATATATTTCATTACAAGCTAATTGTACTAATAATTCAGAGTTGAATTCTTTGTACAGCAAAATAACTTTTGTCTTATCTTTTTGTATCTAATTAATACTTAAAATATTTAACATCTATCTGTCATCCTACATTATAGAGATTTGGGAATCGGAAGTAGTAGAGTGAAATTAGGAACAAGAGTTTGGCAATTATTAATCTGTACTTAATTTTCTTTAATTAATTATCTTTTGTTAATTTAAAACAATTCGAAAAAAAAAATAGATTGTCCATGGAGCCTGGAAAATTTTTGTTAAAAGGGGTGGGGTTAAGAACTCCTGGAGAAGAACAAAATACATACAAAATAAATACAAGGTAATTTGGAGGGTGATGAAGGGTGTGGTGAATGAAGGGTGATGAAGGAAGGCTTCATGTGGGATCAAGCATTTGAGTTTAGCTTTTTGAGACTTGAGCTTAGTTAGACCTTAATCCAGTGACTAATCAAGGATCTTTTCTTTAAATGGACATACATTTACTTGAAGATTTCCTTGCAAGCAGGTTCATAACATTAGAGGTGGTTTCTTCTACCCTGGGACAACTCAAATTATGAGGAAGTTTTTCTTGAAATTGTTTAAGTTTGCCTTTTGGGGCCAAGAAGAACAAAGTAATCCATTACAGACCATAATGCCTTTTAACTGTCTCATTGGATGAGAGAAAGAAGCACAAGCCATGTATAATTTGTACAAAGGGTGATACTTTAAATTAGGGAAACTTTTTATATGCTGTGACTGTAAGGCCATATCTACATTTTCTTAAATTGTGGAAAGCTAGTCCCTACATATTTATTATTGTTCAGTCATATCTGTCTGATTCTTTGACTTCATTTAGATTTTTCTTGGCAATATACTTAAAAGGTTTGCCATTTCCTTCTTCAGCTCAATTTTACAGAAAAGAAAACTGAGGCAAATAGATTAAGTTTGGCTTTCTTTATACCCAAGCTAAAATCCCATATTTTCCACTGTCCTTAATTCTAAAGCCTTTTCTCTGGTGATCATGTCCAGTTTATCATGTGAAAGATTTATTTGTACATAGTTGTTTGCATATCATCTCTTTCATTATACTGAAAGCTCTGTGAGGTCAGGGGCTGCTTTCTCTTTTCCTACCTTTTCCTTTATCCCCAGAACTTATTAGCATAATGTCTGACCCATAATAGGTAGTGAATGTTTCACAATCTCAATGAACTTTAGCCAACTCTTCAAGACTTATTGACTAACTTATTTATGAAATTCCCATACAAAGAAAATTACAGTTCATTGAAAAGCCCAGAGCATCTGTTCATTTCATAGTCAAAAAATACTAAAGACCAATATGATCCTAGAAAGATTCCAGAACCATCTAGAATCTCTCTGGACTTCAATTTGGGACCAGTACAAGTCTCAGAAAACATAACCTTCCATCAATTATAATTATACACACACACACACACACACACACACACACACATATATATACAGACAACTTAGACATGAATAGAAATATTCAACATAACTTTATCTTGAATATTTCTATTCATGTCTAAGTTGTCTTTCCATTTAGAATGTAAACATTTTGAGAGCAGGGATGGTTTTTACTCTTTCTTTAAATTGCAGTGTTGTTCGATCATGTCTGACTCTTTGTGACCCTATTTATGTTCTTAGTGAAGGGAACGGAGTGGCTTAGTATTTCCTTTTCCATCTAATTTGACAGATGAAGAAACTGAGGCAAACAGAGTTAATTAGTTTGCCCAGAACCACATAGCTAGTTCTGAGGCTGGATTTGGACTCCAGGCCTAGAACTCTATTCACTTTTCCACTTAGCTGCCCTTTTCTTTGTATCATCAGGGGTTAACAGAGTGTCTGACAAATAGAAAGTGCTCTAGGAAAATATTTGTTATTTGATAGATGGAAGGAAGGGAAAGAGAGAGCAGTTATTTCCTATGCCCAGAGTCAGCTATTGCCAAACAATTCTTTCTTCCCCACTTTTCTTCTTTCCTTCCTTCCTTCCTTCCTTCCTTCCTTCCTTCCTTCCTTCCTTCCTTCCTTCCTTCCTTCCTTCCTTCCTTCTTCTATTCAGAGGAAGAATCACTGAGGTGGAGGCATCTTCCAGGATAAGAAGGATGCTACAGCAGAATAGAGAAAGAAGTTTGTAGGGAAGGAGAAGGACATGAGGAGGGAACACTAGGGAGAGCATTCTAAACCAGGGCTTCTTAAACTTTTCTCCCTAGTGACTGCTTTTTGGTTCAGAAATTTTTATGTGAGGCTGAATGTATAGGCATATAAAATAGATAAAGAAATCAAACATTTTCTGATAATAAATCATCATTTTGTGACTCCTCACATTTAATTATGTGACCCCATGTGGGGTCATGACCTATTTTTTCCCACTCCAAATATGACCCTCTGCTCATCAGCAGACAATGTGCCATCTGCTAAGTGTGCACATTTCTGTCCTGTCTCATGACACATCCACCATGTGTGAGCAATGAGGGTGGGTCCCCAGTGGTCCTCCCACCAGTTTAAGAAGCTTTGCACCAGTCTAGACAAAAACATCCTATTTCCCAGTTGTGCTTTTCTGAATGCTTCCAACTCTCATTCTTTCATCTTGTTCAGAATGTTAGCAATCATGAACTTTCTGTTATTGTTGCAAAGTAGTAAAAGAGCCAGCTTACCACAGGACTCTTTGCCTCCACATCTGGTTCCTGCCTTGCCTTTTTCTGTCCACTAAGAATAAGCATAAAGTCAGTTCTTCACATGAAGATGAGATTACCCTTCACTCTGCTCCCAATAGGGGACCCATCTGTGCTCAGGGTGTGGCCCGGCCCATTCACAATTCCTCCAGTAGAGGAAAGCATTGTGACCCATTTGCTAACTTAACCACTGGCAAGTATGACAGCTCTAGGCATAAAAGCGATTCTTGATTGTTTGCCTCTGGCTGATGGCGGGAGTGCCAATGGAGGCCCACCCTCATTGCTCCCACATGGTGCATGGCTTGAGAGCCCAGGACAGTAACATGTATACTTAGCAGATGGAACCATTAAGGTTATCCTCTGAGGCTCAAAGGGTCATGGAGTTTAGAAAGGAAATAAAAAACCCTAGTGGTTATTAAATCTCACCTTCTTGCTTGATTTTTGCTATAAGAAAATATTTCAGGTTTCTAGGTCTTCCAGCACTTATTTTACAAATGCTGATGGGAGGTCATGTAGTTAGGGACCACAGAATTTCAAAGCCCAGAGAGAGGCCTAGAGGTATCTAGTCCAACTCACACCTGAAAGAAGGGCGCTTCTACAACATTTCAGAAAAATATCCCTTGGGTCTTTGCTTGAAGAACTCTGTGGATAAAGAGTCAGTCCCTTGCTTCCTGGGAGAGCCCTTTCCAATTTTGGATAATCATTTGTTAGGCTGTTTTAACTTATTTTGAGCTCAAGTCATCTTTTTGTAACTTCTACTCAATACTCTGTTCTGCCTTCTGGGGCCCAGAAGAATGAGGTTGACCCCTGTTCCATGTGATGGCCCTTGAAAATACACTTGAAGACAAGTTGATGATGTCCCCTGCTAAGTTGTCTCTTCTAGTTAAACATCCCCAGTTGAAGATTCTCATAGGATGTGAAGTCAAGACCCTTTAGTTTCCTGGATAGCCTTTTCTCTGCCCAATGTTTCCTGTTTTATCAACCACCTTCCTAAAACAAGTAAGAATCTATTCGCCATCATTCAAAGATGGGGCAATTAAAGTTCTGTTCACACAAAGGGAGTAAACAGCAGAGCCAAATCTCAGGGATGACATCAGAGTTCTAGAACTGGTAGGGATCTCAGAACATTTGGTCTGCCTCCTTATTACGTAAGTGAGGAAACTAACCGTGGACCCTTTGACTTGTTCACAGTCACACAAGTAGAACTGAGTTCTTCTAACACCAGTCAGTGATTTTTCTTTTTCAAACTCAGCCATGCTGCCTAATCAAACCTTATAGATGAAGAAACTGAGGCACATTTAGGTGAAATGATTTGTCCAAACTCACACAGATAGTAAGCACTGTAACTTGAAATAGAACCCAAATATTGTGACCCCCAAATTAAGTGCTATTAAAAACCACTTCTTTAGTGAAGAAAAAACTCCATAAATATTTATGTTGAACTTGAATGTATCCCTAGATCTAATATAGACTTCCTAATTACTTTGGGAAAATGATTAAACCCCTGGATTACTTAGCTTACAAGAATATAAATGAGGATAGACATCTTCCAGAAGAAGTTGAGATCACTAACCTCACATATACTGAATTTAGCAGCCTTGTTTACAAGCATTCAGCTGCAAAATTCTTACTTGGTCTGTAATATTTGCCTTAGTCTTGCTTATTGCTATTTCAGACCACCCCTTCCCACTGAACCTCTCCTTTTCTGTCTACCTCTTCCTTAAAGGATCCCTGATTTGGATTTTCCCAAAAGGCTAAACGAAAAGGCAACATAATTAACTCTCTTTGGGTGATTATCCTCAGTTCTGGCCCCCTTTCCCACCCCCTCTAAATCACTTTCTATGACCACTCAGTATCAATCAGTATGATATTAAATTGTTTTTGTGGTGTTGGTTTTGTATTTCATTTCGAAGGGCCCTAATGACATCATGGCATGACATCTTGAATGGTGCATGAATTAGACTTAAGTGAGATAGAGGTACACAAAGCCATCCATCTCACCCTCTCTTCCTGAGTCATCAAGGTCCAATGTCCAGACAAAAGTCAAGAAGAATGGAAATGGCCCAGAAGTTAGTGGATAACCTTGGTAATGTTGATATTTGACTAGAGCCTGCTTCCATTAACTTCATGGCCATTTTCATCTACCCATTCTTCTGGAAGAAGTAGATATCCCTCTAACTCATGATGAGTTTGAGATTCCTCTTGCATTTTTTACCTAATCTAATCAGTAACAGGATGGATATGAGTAGTCTTTGTCTATTTAGCCTAAGAGAGCTTGGAATATCCAGTCTTAAAAAAAATTGGAGTACTATTGAAAAAGGATGGATGAGTGACATGGTGAGTACATGATGATATATTGAAATAAATAAGGAAAACCTCAGGCTTTGGTCTGGGAAATCAGCAGAGTTGTGTTGGAAGAAGACAGGGAATAGGCATTGGTGGCAGTATCTAGGAGACATGATAAAAACAAGAGAATCATGAATAAAGGAAATTCATATCCCAGAAAGAAGAAAGAGAACAGCTGACATTGGATCAAGCCAAGTACCCACAAAAGCAGTGTATGAGGAAAAATCTCAGCAAGTTAGTGGCATAAGTACAATGGGCACCATATGAGCTTACCTTTTGCTGGAATTCAACATGCGGGTAGAAGGGAAAAAAATAGCATTTTTTGGATGGTGAACCCTATGTATTGGATAAATTGTTTCATATACATGGGCTGGTTCCTCAACTGTTGATTCAGTTAGATGAGATGACCTAGAAAATTGTTTTCAGCTCCAACTCTATGAATCCCAGAAACTCCAGGTGGTTCAAATGCTCCTCTAAAAATCATCCCTAGTAAAATGCTTCATGGGAACGATGCTTGAAGATGCCATTTCCTGAGTGGAACCAAGAGAATGTTATACACAGCAACAACAAGATTATGTGGTGATCACGTTAACAGGCTAAGATGTGGGTTTCTTTTTATCTTTTTTAATGTGCCTTTTGAAAACATCTTCACTATTTTGACAGTTTGGTAGCATAATTTTTAAGGTTCCAGAGAAACAAGAATCAGAAGTTTTAATGAAAAATCTTGAATGGGGAAAAATTGAGTCATAGAATTATTATTTGAAAGTTTTCAGGACTAAACCCAGTGAATGAAAGCCCAGAGCTCTGGTAATATAGCAGGAAGACATTGTGTCATAGGATTCATTGAAAAAAAAAACTAATGGTGATGTTTCAATTTTTATGAGAATTGAATTTACATGAGGCAGAGTTGCACAAAATGATCATGAACTTCATTATCTCTGACAGAGTCCAGTGGCAAAAGGACAAAAGGACTGGCAATATCCCCAAGTGTAATAGATGGCCACATTTCACAAAAAACAAAACAAAACAAAACAAAACAAAACAAAACAAAAACAAACCAAAAAAAACCCAATGTTGACTAACTTTATACCAAAAAGACGGACAGACTGTATAACTCAGAAAGATTCTTAAGAGTGTGAAGGCAATTGATAGCAGAGGTCAAGAAGGAACTTTATGGTATGAGGAGAAATATTTTGTATTATTTATTCATCCTCAGATGATTTTATTAACTGGTGTGTCTCTGTTTAATATTTGCATTAAATTGCAAAAGAGGTATATTTGGAAAGAATGAATAGCTGGAATAACCCCATAGGAATTAAAACTAAAAAAACATGTCTGGGAAGAAATTCCTGATTATTGTAATGTTTCATCATATACCAGAGCCTTCATGTGATATAGAATACATCCATCCACTGGGATGAGAGAGTTAGGGCAAAGGTGGTCAGACAGTATCACTGGGCAAGTTAGAGATGATTGGATCAAAGGTAAGCACATTTCAGGAACTTCTCCCAGAATTCAAAATTCTTTCCCAGAATGTTTAACCCAGCTTATAGCTTTGTCATTCAGTGCATGTTTGCCTGTTTCCCCTCAGAACCTCCACTGTTGATAATTTTTCTCTTTCATCTTTGCCAATTTGAGGAGAGAGGTAAAATTGTTTTGATTTGTACTAGTCTTTGGAACACTGCCTCCTCCCCAATTTTTTCCTTTATAACTAACTTTTTTGGGAAAACCCTTCATATCTTTTGACCATTGACCTATTAGGAATGCACTAGATAAATTGTGGCCCTTCCCAAACCTTGGCCACCAAATTCCGGCCCCTTTCACTGGAGTCATGTCCTAAAGGCTCTCGGCTCTAGTAAGGGAGATTTCATCTTCCTTGCCCAATTAATGGGCAATGATATCATTTTTCAACATCTCCATGTTAGCCTCCTTTGTCATTCCTTCCCCTTTCCCATGTTGATCTCCCCTAAGTGTATTATCTTCCCTTATTAAAACATAAGTTCCTTGAGAGTTGGGATGGTCTCATCTCCATTTGTATCCATAGAGTGTTTGGCTTCAATAATCACTAAATAAATGCTACTTCACTGATGGATTAATTTTCATTCTTTCATATTTGTATTAATTTCATAAGCATTTTATTTTTCAGAAATGCTTGATGGAAATATTTCTGGATAAGATAAACAATTTTCTCATTTGATAGAATCTCTTCTTCTAGTTAAATTGGTTTTTTTAAACACAAAAGTTACTAAGCATTTCTGAATCTACAGTCTCCCCAGGAGGCTTTCATCTTAAAGCATGAATGATAAGGTAATTTAGTTTGCAAAGAGATAAATGACTTTATTTTTTCCCTTTGCTCTAAATCTCTCCCCTACCCTTTTCTTCCTGGCATTTTGATAGAAGAAGCAAAGATGTGATGTGAAGTCCATCTAGTCCACAAGGAAATGGGAAACCTGTTTGGGGAATTCTAGCTTTGTTTTGTCACTTTACTGAATGAAGAACAATGCTGTAAGATGAGCTAGACAATAGGTAAGTTTTGATGAGGAAAGGAAAGAGATTTGACCCTTTCTGAGGAACCCAGGCATTGAAGGAAGATGGGAAGTGTCAGACCCTATTTTTTTTTATCATGGGTAGTGATAGATGATAGCATTAGTAATTTGAAAACCTGACAGTTTGGCAGGAATTTTAATTATTGTTCCTTTATAATCCCTAGTACAATTTTAGGCTTGGATTTACAAGACCTGGGTTCTAATACTGCCTCTGATACCTTGCTGTATGACTATGGGCAAAACATTCTCTGAACCTCACTTTCCTTATCTGCAATATGGAGACAATTGAACACTCCAATGGCTCTGGCTCTGGCTCTCTCTCTCTCTCTCTCTCTGTCTCTCTCTGTCTCTCTCTGTCTCTCTCTGTCTCTCTCTGTCTCTCAGTGTTTTTAGGAATTTGTAAACTTTCAAACCCTATAGAAATGTGAGTCTTTAGTACTAAAAATAGAAAGTATGGTGCAATAGATAGTATTCCGGATTTGTCAGAAGCTCCGCTACTTACTTCCTGTATTGAATAAATTGTTTCATATCTATGGACTAGTTTTCTCAACTATGAGTTCAGTTAGATGAGATGACCTAGAAAATATTTTCCAGCTCCAAATTATGAATCCCAGAAGCTCCAGGTGATTCAAATACTCCTTTAAAAATCATCCTTAATATCTTTGACAAAGAGAAGATCTAATTCAGTTCCAATTGATCAATGATGGACAGAACCAGCTACACCCAGATAAAGAACACTGGGAAATGAATGTGGACTATTTGCATTTTTGTTTTTCTTCCCAGGTGATTTTTACCTTCTGAATCCAATTCTTCTTGTGCATCAAGAGAACTGTATAGTTCTGCACAGATATATTGTATCTGGGATATACTATAACGTATTTAATATGTATAAGACTGTCTGCCATCTAGGAGAGGGGGTGGAGGGAGGGAAGGGAAAAGTCAGAACAGAAGTGAGTGCAAGGGACAATGTTGTAAAAAAAATTACCCAGGCATAAGTTCTGTCAATAAAAAGCTATAATTAAAAAAAAATCATTCCTAGGAAAATGCTTCATGGGAACAATGGTTGAAGATACCATTTCCTGAGTAGAACCAAGAAAATGTTAAACACAGCAACAACAAGATTATGTGGTGATGAACTCTGATGGACGTGACTCTTTTCAAAAATGAGATGATTCAAACCAGTTCCAATAGATCTGTGGTGGAGAGAACCATCGACATTTAGAGAGAGGACTATGGGGACTTAATATGGATGACAAATAGTATTTTCACCTTTTTGTTATTGTTTGCTTGTTTTTTCTTTTCTTTCTTATTTCCCCCCTTTTTGATCTCATTTTTCTTGTGCAGCATGATAATTGTGGAAATAATATATATATAGAAGAAAAAATGTGGAAATGTGTGTAGAAGAGAAAAAAAAGAAGATAACACTTCCAAGAATTAGCTTTTATTGCTCATAAGATTTTATCTCCTTCTCCACCAATTCAAATTAGCAAGAGTTTATAGCTGACAATAGCAAAAAGACACAGAAAGATACCAGGGAAGGAGACCAGAAACCTGGTTACTAACCTCTGCCTGGCTTTGGAAAAATTGCATCTTTTCTCTGACACTCATCTGTCAAATAAAGGGATTAGACACAATAATCTCCAAGGCAGGGTTCTTAGCTTGGGAGTTTGAACTTTGGTTACATTTTTTGTTAGCATTTTGATAACTGTTTCAATTTTGATAACTGTTCCCATTGTAATCCCATTTTATTCTATGCATTTAAAAATATTTATCTGAAAAGTCTACAGGCTTTGCAAAAATGCAAAGATTTCTAGGATATAGAAAAAAAGGTAAGAACTCCTATCCTAAAGCTAATTCCAGCTTGAATACTCTATGATCTGGTATTTCTCTCTCTGGGTATCAATTTTCTTATCTCTAAAAGAGGGGGATATTCAATTCAATATTATTTCTTTTGAGTACCTGCTATGTATTGTGTAAGTGCTGGGATTCAAATATCAGTGTTTGTTTATCCCACTGTATCAGGATAATATATACACAAAGATACATAAATGCAAAATAGAAATAAAAATAATAGAAAGTCGTTCAGGAGGAAGAAAGCAGCAAGTGCTCAGGGGTAATGAGGCTGGGGATCCAGGGAAGGCATCTTGTAGGAGGTGCCACTGAGCATAGCTTTGAGGGAAGGTGAGGATTCTTAGAAATGAGGAATTCATACACAGGAGCACGGAGGTGGTAGATAGACTAATTTGTATTGTGCATTACTTATCTCACTGGAAGGCTATAAGGAAAGCCTTTTGCCTATCTAAAAGTGTGACTTTAATAGCACTTTATGAACATTATGAATATGAACTGCTATTATTAGTTTCTCCTTAATGGAGGAAGATACTCAAGTTCCCGGGCACCCTTCTGACTACGCTTTGCACTTGCAATGGTTCAGTAATATTTGTTAAGTTAAATGACCAATTTCAGAAAAAGACGGCCAAGATGCTCTATTCTAATGGCTGCTGGCCAGCGCCACAACAGATGTTTTCTGTCCTTTTCCTAAGACTGGCTGACTGCTGCTGCAGAAGCCACCAGACCGTGAAATCATTTTAGATCCAGTAACCAAATAACTGCCATTGCCTCTGAACATATTGCTACTTGAAATTCACTCAGGATCTTCCTTTGGTTTTCACAGGGTGGTCCCAGGAGCCCCTAGGGCTGCACAAATCCTGACAGGATGGGAATGATGATCATATCAATAAATCAAGCAATTATTATTTAGTAGTAAATACCTACTGTGTACCAGACACGATGGTAGTTTTGGATTTTTGTCTTGTGCTTTATCCCCAAGCTCTGAGTATATTTGAAATGGGGCTGATGAGGGCAGAAATGTATAGAATTGATGTTGAATTATGTATATTATTGAATATACATATTATGTATATGTTGAATTAAGGTTTGGAAAGAGACATCTGGGATTTCACTAGACCCTGGTTGGGTAGGTCTCACAGATATCATTGTCATCTTATAACTAAGGGGTGATAGAGAGGGATGCACTGGGAAAAGGGGGAAGGAAAAGTAAAATGGGTGTGAATTGTCTCACAAAAAAAACATTTAGTAAAGATCCTCATAATGAAAGGGAAGATGGGTATAGGGGGCAACACTTTAAACTTAGATCTCAACAGAATTGATTCAAACAGTGAATAATATATATACTCAGTTCGATATAGAAATCCATCTTATGCAACAGAGAAGTAGAAGAGGGAGAAAAAAAGGTGGAAACTTGAGATATGGAAGATGGATAGAAAATACCTTTGGGGAGAAATATGATGAAAGGAGAGAAAAAAAGGATAAATAATGGGGGGAGTAGTTTAGAGGGAAATATATTGTAATTGTAACTATGAATATGAATGTGATTAACTTATTCATAAAATGAAAGCAGATAAGAGAGAAGGTTACAGGATTTAAATATAAAGGGTGATACCATAAACAAATTAGGGGAAGATGGAATACTTTTATCCATCAGATCTATGGATAAAGGAAGAATTGAGGACCAAACAAGAGATAGAAAGCATAATAGGACATAAAATGGATAATCTTGATTACATTAATTTAAAAAGTATTTGCACAAACAAAACCAATGAAATCAAGATTAGAAAGAAAACAGAAAATTGGGAGAAAAAAATCTACCATTATCTCATTTCTCAAATATATAGGGAACTGAGTCAAGTTTGTAAAAATAAAAGCCATTCCACAGTTGATAAATGGTTAAAGGATATGAACAGTCAATTTTCATTTGAAAAAATCAGAGCTATTTAGAATTACATGAAAAAATTCTATAAATCACTATTGACCAGAGAAATACAAATTTAAAAAAATTCTGAGGTATCACTTTACACATATCAAATTGGCTAATATGACAGAAAGGGAAAATGACAAATGTTGGAAGGTATTAGGAAAATTTGGACACTAATGCATGGTTGGTGAAATTGTGAACTGATCCAATCACTATGGAGAATAATTTGGATCTACACCCAGAGGAATATCAAACTGTGCATACCTTTGACCTAGTAATATTACTATTAGATCTGAATCCCAAAGAGATTTTTAAAAAAGGAAAAGTACCTATAAATTCAAATATATAAACATACATATACATATCTATCTATATATGGCAAAGAATTGGAAATTGAAGGGATGCTCATTAGTTGGAGAATGGTTGAACAAGTTATATGATTATGATGTAATATTATTATGCTATAAGTAATGTTGAAGAGGCAAATTCAGAAAAAAAACTAGATTTATATGAACTAATGCAAAATAAAATAAACATAACGAGGAGAACATTGTACATAGTAACAGTAATAGTGTAATGGTAATCAACTGTGAATGATTTAACTAGTCTCACAACACAAAACTCAGGACAGTTTTGAAGGACCTATTGTCCTCCAGAAAAAGAACTGATGGCATCTGAATGCAGATGAAAGCATACTTGAAAAATAATTTTATTTTTCTTTTTTTGTCTGTGTTTTCTTTCATGCTATAAATAATAGGGAAATATGTTTTTCATGACTGCACATGTATAACCTGTTTCAAATTATTTTCCTTATTAGTGAGAGGAGATGGAAAGAAGGGAGATAATATGAAAGTCAAAATAAAAAAGACAACAACAACAAATGAACCCATAAATCAAGTGTTTGGATCAAGTCACGATTCTAAATGATCCCATGGTCTTATATAGAGAAACATGGTGGAATGGCAGCTGAGAAACCAGCATCATAATTTGGAAGACCTTAACTAGTTGTGTCTCTCCTGCATATTTACAGGCAGTGGGACCATGGGTCAGTTACTCTTAATTCTTCAAGCCCTAGGGGACTCTTGAAGGCCCTGAGTTGCAAACTGAGTGCTAACCTGCACTGTGGGAGAGTCCCCTCATGCTAAGTGTCCTCCAGTATTGAAATGACTGGTTTAGTAAAAGGAAAAAATAAAGAAAAAGAAAATGGTTATGGTACGAGCTTACAGAAGCAATCTATCTAGACAAAATGTTTTACAAACCTTAAAGTATAATCGACATGTCACAGTTATTAAAATCACTTTCAAAGACATTTATTTTGTGGCATTGTTGGGTGATGGAGAAGTATCAGTAGGAAAATTGAATATATATGTTAAAAACTATTGGCATGGAAACAAGTCGATTTAAGTTGGGATCAGGCCAGAATTCAAAGCCTTAAGATTTCACAGAAGCCTTCCCTGAAATGAGTGGAACAGATGGCTGACTGAAAAAAAAAATCTGCCCAGCAGACTGAGCTTCTGACACTCTGTTCCCTCTTTACCCACTGGCAGGAAGTCAAGAGCAAAGATGCCTTGGGGTTGAAAAGGGGGGCCACCCGAGCCACAGACATGCTAAGACACGTAAACTCTGAAAGCTGGAAGATGGACCTGTTCAAGCAATCACATAGCTTGGAAGAGAGAACTGCATTTCTAGGGCTGGAATCCAGGAGACGTGGCCCTTAGCCTCTCCTCAGCTGACCTGTTATAAACTGAAGCAAATGGCATCCAAACTACAGGATTTTCAGTGCACAAAACACTCCCTGGACTTTCTAGCCAGCCAGAAGTGGGCGAGAAGGAGTCTTAGACCAGTGCAGTGGTAGCAACACTTCTGTCTGTTGTGGAGAGGAAACAGTGGTTCAGATTTCTTTTTGTGGGAAGCTCAGAATATACTTAGACTTTTATAGTTTTATTTTGTCTTTTGGTCTAAACCTATGACTTTGTTTTCTTGGAGAAGAGTCTCAAATAGTTTGTAACTTACAGTCTTGGAGAGCAGCTTGGGGTGGGGGGTGAGGAGGAAAGCACTGAAAGGTTGCGACAGTCAATGTGCTAGAGACGAGACATGAAACCAAGTTTTCCTCTTTCCAAGACTGGTTCTCTACCATGATGATCCTCATTAACGTTTCTACTATTAGGAAACAAAGTTCTTATTTTTTATATCCTCCAAATAATGGTATCAATGAATATATCCATTAATTCAAAATATTTTAGATACATTTTGTTCTTATATCACTTACATTTCCCAATGTATTATTTCACTCCCATTCATCCTTATAACAAATAATTTTTAAAAAGAGTCTAGCAAAAAAAAAAAAGGATCACCCAATCTTACATAAGAAAAAAATGTTTCTATAAGCAGCATCTCCATGCATACCTGTACACTTTTAAAAGAAGAGAGAAAACTGCCTCTCTTCTTAGAATGACTATAGTTAGTTTAGAACCAAATCGTACAGTGTTGCTTCAATTATTTTTTTACTTGTTTTCATTTGTATCATTGTAGTCATTGTATAGGTTGTTACCCTGGTTCTTCTCTACTCAGTTCACATCAGTTCATCCTAGCTGCCCACATTTCTCTATATTCATCATATTCACTATTTCTCAAAGAACCATCTTGTTCATGTACAACTTATTTAGGGATTTCCTAATTTGATGGTTATCTACTTTGTTTGCTGTCCTTTGCTACCACAAAATATGCTGCTGTAAATATTTCTTTTTATCATTAACATCCTTGGAGTACATGTCTAGCACAGAGATCCCTGGGTTAAAAAATAAGAACATTTAAATCCCATTTTTAACATACTTTGCAGTTGCTTTACAGAATAATTGACCAATGCATAACTCAACCGATGGAGCATTAGTAAGCCTGTCTTTGGACAGTTCTCCAATATTGATTTTTCTCATCTCATATCAGCATGCCAATTTCTAAGTATAAAGAGAAACCTTCAAAATTGTACTGATTTTAGTAACTATCTCTGAAAAGGGTATATAGGCAACCAGCAAAATGAGACAAAAAGCCATCCCTCCAAAGACAAATAGTATTCACGTGTAATCAATCTGTATTCAAACTTTGGAAACAAAGTCCAATTTCAGTTATGCATGACAGCTCCTAAATGTGCATAGACTTGCCCCTGTGTTTATTTTTAATCTCTTTGCTGTGCCTGTGGCTTCTGGTTTTCTATATTTTTTTCCAGTTTGGATAATCAGAGAGGAGTGGGAGAAGGTTGCAGAATGAGCTTAGCATTGGAAAATAATTTTTACTATGGCAACTCCTGCTAAATGAGTTACATTGATTATCACCAGTCCCTCGAAAATGTTCTCTGTGTTTGGGATGGTTTGTCTGGTGAAGAAAGTAGATAGAGAGCTGGACTTGGGAGTCTTAGACATTTCCTAGGCTATGACTTTCAGTCACTCAGTTAACTTTTCTTAGCCTCAGTTTCCTCATTTGTAAAATATAAATAATAGCACCTATCTTAATAGGCTTGCTGTAAGAATATATGTGTAGTATGTAATAATAATATACGTAAACATATGTAAAATAACATATATAAACTGCTACGGAAATTGTAATTGTTTTTACTGCATCATAGACTTCTCTGGAAGTCTGGTGATGCTGATGGACTCTCTTCTCAGCATCCTGCCTTTTGCTTACATGTTTTCCTGAAGGAAAGGCTAAATTTCAATTAGTGATAATTAAAATGAAAGCATAATTTTTCTTTCCCATTCAGATTCATACCTGCCCTGCAATCTCTCCTTGGACCCCTAGGGATCCCAAAGTAAGAACCTCTGCTTTAGCTCCTTGAGTTTGGCCAGGAGTCACATGCCACATGAACTACATCCTGATGCTTCACCTCGATAGCCACTTTCCAGTAGAAATCTGCTCTTTGATAATAAAGAATTACCCAAGCCTTTTTTTCTGTTATGATTTTCTCAAGGTCTTTCATGGTATCCTTGAAAGAGTTGCAGGGAGCTGGCCACGGTGCCAGGGTGCCTTCACTCCCTGGAAGGGCAAGACATCCCAAACCCATGTGAGGTTCTCTGGATCCAGAGATCCCCAAACCAGAGAAAACAATGCTTCCTCACTGTGATCAGTGAGGCAGATTGAAAATATGTCATGTTTGAGATGGTAAGGCTGTCCTGGAAGGTTCTGTGGCAGATGTGAGAAATCCTTATGATAAGTTTTGGTAAGAATAGACTAGGTGGCTTCTTCTTCTTCTTCTTCTTCTTCTTCTTCTTCTTCTTCTTCTTCTTCTTCTTCTTCTTCTTCTTCTTCTCCTTCTCCTTCTCCTTCTCCTTCTCCTTCTCCTCCTTCTCCTTCTCCTTCTCCTCCTTCTTCTCCTTCTCCTTCTCCTTCTCCTTCTCCTCCTCCTCCTCCTCCTCCTCCTCCTCCTCCTCCTCCTCCTCCTCCTCCTCCTCCTCCTCTCCTCCTCCTCCTCTTCTCCTTCTCCTTCTCCTCTCCTCCTCCTCCCCCTTCCTTCTCCTTCTCCTCCTCCTCCTCCTCCTCCTCCTCCTCCTCCTCCTCCTCCTCCTCCCTCCTCCTTCTTCTTCTTCTTCTTCTTCTTCTTCTTCTTCTTCTTCTTCTTCTTCTTCTTCTTCTTCTTCTTCAATAATTATAACTTTTTATTGACAGAACCCATGCCTAAGTAATTTTTTACATTATCCCTTGCACTCACTTCTGTTCTGATTTTTCCCCTCTCTCCCTCCACCCCTTCCCCCAGATGGCAAGCAGTCTTATACATGTTAAATATGTCACAGTATATCCTAGGTACAATATATGTGTGAAGAACCAAACTGTTCTCTTGTTGCACAGGAAGAATTGGATTCAGAAGGTACAGATGGCTTCTTAAGAAAGTGGTCAGATCTGCATTGTCTCCAATACTTCAAAATGTGGTCCTCAGATCAATCATGTTTGTGGCTTTGGGATAGCAAGGGCCAGAAGTGTTGCCATGAGTGTTCTGTTGTGGACAGAAATGTTTCCCCTCCCAAACTGTTTTTGTGACTTATCTCCTCAATCTGATCATTGGGGATCAGCAGACCCAGTTAATGCTTAGCCTCCACCAGGCACAAAAGCTACCATATGTGGTCCAGATATCTTGCATGTGTCTACACACACGTATATATTCAATACACATATATGTGTTTATATGTAATATATTTTTATTATGAATTCAATAATTACCCAACAAAATATTGTATATTTGTATACATATACACACAAACAAAATGGTTTACTACTTTCCTTCTGCTGCCTTTTCAACCTACCTCATAGCTCTGTCAAGATGATCTTCTCTCCTTTCCCAGATCAGACTGTCTTCTAGACCAGAGATGTTAAATAGGAAGTTCTGAATGAAGACCAAACTCAATTAAAATGTCATAAGGCAATGTTTAAAAAATAAAAAAAAACACAACATAGATAATGTGAAATTATTATTTTCTAAGTCCATAGGAATCCCACTTCTATTTGAGTATGACATGACTATTCTAGAACATCTTGATAGATAGGGGAAAAGCAATAAGCATTTATATAGTACCTACTATATGCCAGACACTGTTTTAAGTGCTTAACAAATATTATCTCATTTGATCCTCACCAACACTGAGAGGAACAACTTTGGGGGGGTAATTATTCCCATTTTACAGTAAAGATGCTGAGCTAAATAGAGGTTAAATGACTTAAGGTCACAGAATTAATCATTGAATGTGGTCTTTTGAAGTTTTGTCTTCCTGACTCCAAATCTAAAACTCCATCCACTGATCTCTAGTTACCTCTCTCCTGGAGATCACGGACTTTTCTTATGCAAGATTACAGACCTATCAGAGGAAAATTGAGGACAAAGTGACAAGTTTTCTTTTTTTTTTAGATCAATTAAACCTATCAATAAACATTTATTAAGCATTTGTATATGCCTGTATATTATATATAGCACTATTATAGGCTAGAGCTACAAATAGAAAGAATAAAACAATATCTACTTATAAATAACCTATATTCTCATTTTGGAGGTAGGTGTGTGTGTGTGTGTATGTGTGTGTGTATATATGTGTGTAAGGAGGTTATTGTTTAGTTGTTTTTCAGTCGTATCCAACTTTTTAGGACCCCATTTTGGAGTTTTCTTGGAAAAAGATACTGGTTTGTCATTTTCCTTCCAAATTTATTTTTTGCATGAGAAATTGAAGCAAACAAGGTTATGTGACTTCCTCAAGGTCACACAGTTGGTAGGTGTCTGATGTCAGATTTGAATTTAGGAAAATGAGTATTTTTTTGACTTTAAGCTCAGGACTCTGTACTATGGCACCACCTAGATGCCCACAAAGTGGAGGAACAGATTGAAATGGGATGCTTTTTTTGTTTAACTTCCCCCCCTAAATTGGCACCTTTATTTACTGTTTCTAAAAGATGGCTGGCTGGATTAATCAGTTGGATTTTTCCTATGAATGAAAAGAGCAGAGCAGGGCAGAGGCACTAAGCCTCGAGGAGCCTCTGATATCCCCCAGTCATAGCTTTCAAAGCAGGCCATGCTCCCAAACAGGCTTCTGAAGAGATACTTTATTAAGAATGAAAAGGATCCAGAATAATCTTAGTGTCCTAAAACATGGGCACCATCATGAGGCCGAGTCTGCTGGAGCCAGCATGAATCCGGTCTTAGCTGGCATTGGTGAACTATGGCACATAGACCATGCCACTTGAATGTGCTACCTTTTTGTAGAGCCCTTATGCTAAGAATGGATTTTACATTTTTAAATAACATTTTTATATCATTCCATACCTTGTTTAGTAAGATAATGCTTTAGGAAAGAGATGGGACTTAGGGCCAAATAATGGGGAGGCTTTGTTAATAAAGTATGGGGTCTTGGGGAGGATTCATTTTAAGTCAGGAGACAATAGTGAGGTAGGTGTGGTATAGTTATGAGTAATGAATTTATGATTAGAGTCCCTGGTTTGAATGCCTCCCTTTTCTTCTTACTTCTTTTCTTCCTACTTCCTGGGTAACCTTGGAAATGTAAATCTCCCTATTGCCTTCAACTTTCTAATCTAGAAAATTAGGAGTTTAGACCAGATAAGCTATCCATCTCTTAAAATCCTACATTTTGAATCTTTAAATAAGGTCAAACTTTCTTATAAATTCTATTTTCATCACAATGGCATCCTGTCAGTAAGGGAATGTCTACTTGAGCCCATCTACAAAATTAGAATATCCCAAGAAACACAATTCTTTTATAAAGCCATAATCTCTGAGTTATTTTGAGGCCATCTATCAAGTTCCAAATACCTCTAATGAGCACACTCAGTAGCTGGAGGGCCTCCTTCCTGGCCTTCAGGCAGCAGCAGGCAAAGGGGTGATTATACCTTACCCTCTTTGAGAATGTCAAGGTTAGTCCAAAGCAGTAACAACTCGTCTTTATATAGAACTTTGAGCTTTAAAAAGCACTGTTCTTCTAACAGCACAGGGAGGTAGAACTCAAGTGCCAGCTGAGAATTATTTTGTTTTGTTTTATTGAAGACTATTGTTTTTATAGCACAGTCAGAAAATCATTGTATAAATAGTTTAGCAACTTTTTTTTGAGGGGGGAAGGTATTCTTTCAAATTGTTTCTTAGAGTTACTTGAGAACTGCACAGCACCTTTAGCAGTAATTAGTATGACTGTCTTTCCTACCCTTTTAAATATCAACTATTCCCATTTTGGCTAATTTATAAGGGGAGGGGAATCAAACCTTAGAATTATTAAATTTGCATAATTTAGGATTTAGAGTAAGTTTTCCTATGGCTGTCAATATCCTTTGATATTGATGATTATTGGTATTATATATTTACTTTACTTCCCCATGTTGTCGGTATCAGATTTTTATAAGAGGTCTTTATGGTAAACATATCTCCCCCTCCATTTCCTACTTTTTAAAAGTGGAACTGGATTGATTTTATTTCTACAAAAGCTTTTCAATTTCATATTATTTGGATTACGGTTCACAGTGGGTTAGGACTGAAGTTAGAGAAAATACTAGAGCTGCAACAATAAGGTATGGATGCTGAGACTCTACAAGGAACGTTTCCGAGAGATATTTACTATAAAGATCCCTTCCTCCCCCCAATTTACTGCTTTTCTTTTAAATCAAGCTTGCTTGATTTTATTTATTCAAAAGCATTCCAAAGTATTTGTGCAATCTGAAAGCATTTATTAAGCACCTACTGAGTTGCTGAGATTGCAATCCTGACATCTCTTCCTGTCTGATTTTTGCCCATGTATTTTCATCAAATCTCTATAGAAGGAAGACCTATCTGACAAAATGCAGAGCTTCCTTTAAGATTAAAAGAATGTTGTAAAAAGTCCATTGGATTGCAATTGCGGCAGTATCTTATAATCTAGAAAAACTTCGAATAGTCCTAGTTATGGGATGTCTCTGTTTTGTGGAAGAAGAGCCCAGTTAAAGATGGAGAAACTCAACACTAAAATTTGGGCCACTAGGTAATGATTTTTAAGGGCACAGTGACCTATGAAACAGATAAAATTATCAAGGCAGTCCATAAATCACCTACTTGTTACCCTTCCTTCTGCTTATGTAATTTCTTTTCCCATTTGTTGTCTTGTTTTAGATAGATCTGTGATTTTATTGGCATGGGGATATCCGAAGGGAAAATTTTCTCTACCTACATAGGTCAGGATCTGTTCTATAGCTAAAATTGTCAAAAACATTGTTGAGAAATAAAGTGATTTCCCCAAGATTATACAGCTAGTATGAGCCAAAGGCAGGACCCGAACCAAATTTCTTGCCTGAGAGACAGGCTCATACATGTACTTGATCATATGTATTTTTTCTGCTGCTTCTTGACTGAGTAGCTCTGGGAAGATGCTGCTTCCATTCACATCATGAACATTCCATTGGCCGTTGACTCACCTGCAATTTAGATTCTTCTGTGATCTTGGTACGCCATAATGTGTAGCCACAGAACATCACTGAGAGTGAGTTAGTCTTTGAAAAGACTTTGGAGTTTTGATGGAAGAAAGCAGCTTTCACATGACTTGGGTAGCAAACCAGCATTTCTTGTAGATTTTCAGCATCCATCATAAACAGCTACCATATTAGTATTTTCTCTAATTTTCCCCCTAACCCTCTGTGAGCCACAATCTCCACCAACCCCTGGATTTGGGGACGGATGGTGGGGGGAGACTTTCTTTTCCCTATCTCCTTCACATGGTAGTGAGATGATGGATGATCTGAACAAGCCTTAAGCCTTGATGAATGGTCGTTTCAGGCGAGTTTATGGGACTTTTCTCTTTGACATTTAAGCTCTAGCAAGTGACTTTCTCATGAAGAGATCCTTTGATTCTTTAAAACAACAATGTTATTGTTGCCCTCCAAAAGCCTCTCTCCAAGAATCAGAGTTATATATAAACCAGCATGAATGCATTCACCAGACTTGGAAACATGGCTTTGTAAAAGACTGACAAGAAGACAGTTTAGTAGCTGAAAAAGCATCTTTTCTACAGAACATTCCCTTGAGGTTAGGGAAATGGCACTAATGCCCATGAGATATTCACATCAGCATTTCCCCCCCAGCATTAAAGAAGGGAGGAAAATCTAGCTTTGTTTTATAGAGATTTTCTTTAGCGCTTTAGACTTCAGAGCAATCCCTTGGTTGTCCCTTGCCAACAAAGACTTAACATTTACCAGAGGATCAGGGTGAATTCCTCAGGCATTCGAACCATGGTTGATTAGAAAAGCCAGCATTTAGCAATGAACCTGTGCAACTAATCTGCAGCTTGGAATATTTTGGAAGGCTATCACAGTACGTGCCCGACAGCTGTCAAGCCAAGAAGGTCTTGTTTCATAAAGAACCCCTTCAAAGCTCTAAATATCTCCCAGACTCCTCCAGCTTTAACGTCCTTTTTTGCCTGGTTGGAGGTTTCTAATACTTTCTAATAGCTGATATAAATCAGAAAATTTCATAATGGTAGTGAGACATTTGAGGGTTGGTTTAATATGTATCATCCAGCGATTTGTTCTCCAACCTACTGAGTATCTTGACTTAAATTATTTCAATCAGTTGTAGGGCGAAATGATAATGGTCCTCGTCAACAGTGAGTTTTTTTGGGAGGTGATGGATTTCAGGTTCAGAGTTTCAAGGGGGCTTAAAAACTCACAGATTTTTAGTAAGTCAAGTCATTTTGCTGTCTACTCCCACACTAAACCATGCAAGTCAAAGAGAGCCTTTCTTTTTTTCTTCCTCATTTGCATACAAGGAGAAGTCATGCTTTAGAGTTCCCCAGCTTCCATGATGACAGGATAACGGATTCTAAAGACTTGGCTGCTGAGATGATTCCCTAATATGCTCTGCTATTCACTGCCCTAATTATATTTCCTATCAGGGTACCTTCATTGAATGATAATTATTGTTCTATTTGTATGGACTCGTTTTTCTCCTAGTTAGATTAATAATTATATCTTGTCTAAGTTGGCGTGCTCTTCTGCTTAGTAAGGAAATGGGATCCATTTTTAAAACAGAGAAGCCAGAGAAGCCTTGTGGAGCAGTGGATAAGGGGGCTAGCCTTCCTGGGTCCAAGGACCACTTCCTTTACATATTGACAATGTGACCTTGGGCCGGTAACCCTACCACCTCCAACTGCCAAGAAGCATAACAATTACAGATGAATTACTGATCTGTTTTTGCAGGGGGGCTTTCCTTGTTGGAGAGTGAGTTAAAACATACATGAAGTACCAAAAGAAACCTCAAAAAGCCAACCCCCAATATATTTTCCCCCTATTTAGCCAACATCATTTCCAATTGAAATAGTATTCCAATAATGCCGTGCTCCCCCCAAACAGATTATTCCATCACTCGATCAACAATTACTTTTCTTCATTTACAGTGGTATGGGGTCTAGGACTAATGGGTTAAAGGGAATAGAAAGAAGGGTAAGTAAGATACTTTCTTGGTACTTGATTTCTCAGACATAATTATCCTCAGTGGGGTTTTTTCAGGGGAGTGGGATGGAGGAAAGATGTTTATTGTACAATAGGGAGAGTATAAAAAGTCATAGTCAAAACTTTTTATTATTTTTTTTTAAAGATTTCAGTGTGCTGAATTAAATGGGACCAAGTGGGATAATGAATGAAGATAATATATCACATTGGTAGAAGGCGTTAGAGTTCATTTATTTATTTTTGTTTTTTGCTGAAACAAGTGACTACCCAGGAACACACAGCCAGGAAGTATTAAGTGTCTGAGGCCAGATTTAAACTCAGGTCCTCCTGCCTTCAGGGCTGGTACTCTCTCCACTGCACCACCTAGCTGCTCCTAGAGTTTATGAAATTCGTTCCATGTAACAGACTCACAAGAAAGATAGGCAGTACAAGTATAATTATTCCCATTTTATAGATGAGAATACAGAGGGTCAGAGAAGCTCATTGGATCATTGACTTAGAACTGAAGAAACATTAGAGCTCATCTTGTCCAATTCCCTCATGTACATGAACAAACTGAGGCTCACAATAGTCAAATGGATGCCAAATGTACCCTCCATGGCCTTGGGCCAAAGTCAGGATTTGCACCCAAAGCCTCTGTCTGCAAATCCATGGAGCATTCTGAGAAAATGGAATTCAGGTAAAAGAGTTCAACCACTGATGACAAATATTATCACAGGGATGTTTTTATTGTTGTTTGTTCTCTGCTTCCAAAGAGGACCAAGACAAATGTCTGGACTCGTGTGTAAATTGGATTTAAGTGAGGCAGAGTTGTACCGGGTCATCAATCTCACCCTGTCTTCCAGAGTTATCAAAGTCCAGTGGTCAGATAAAAGTCCCGATGGTGATGGATGACTTGGATGTCCTCCATGTCTGACAATATCTAGGCACTCCACAGTACCTGCTTCTGTGGCCTTTGTGTCTGTTGGAACAAATTGTTCTTATCCATCTATTCTGCTGCGGGAAGTCTTCCCACACTTGGAGGAAACATCTCCCTCTCTTGCTGATGGGTCTGAGGGCTGTCAGTTACCCTCAACCCAGTTGATGGATTTACAGGAATGCAGCCACGGGCTATAACTTGTTGGAGCCACAAGTGAGAGGTGGAAAAAAGTCCTGACAATTGCTTGACAAGCCCTCACCCCAGAAGTACTAGTCCTTCTTGAACACCCTCCATTCCCCTGGAGACCTTGTGCACCCCAAAACTCCCTATAAACCCCCCTACTACAGAGTCCTATTGAAGAGCTCTCAAAGCACTCAAGGGCTCCCATTTCACCTGGGTAGACAAGTGTCCAGATAAACAAGCAGGAAAACCATTTGAGATGGAGGCTACATTAGTGGTAAAGGCTATACCTTGAGAGGAGCTTGGAAAAAGAAAGAACTTGTTTGTGTGACTCGCTGTTAGAACTCTTTTAGACACAATCCTAAAAGCTTCCCTATTGGAACCACCAATCTTGGAAAGGAGATGGCCATCTTCTGTGTCTACTCCTGGCTCTGAGGAATGAGTAGGAGGCAGTTGCCATGAGCAGATCATCCACAACTAGACAAAGAAACTCTGAACTCTTGGAATGGGAACAGTCTCTGTTACTAGCTGGAGTTACATGTGTAGGTTCTTTGTGTAGGATCCTGAGCAAGATGCAAAGAAGAGGACTCAGGATAAGGAAGATCTGTGTTCAAATCCCAGCCCTGATGCTAATTACCTGTGTGATCTTGGGCAAATGATTTAAATGCTCTAAGATGTAGTTTGTAAAATGGGGACCACAATAGTTCTTACCTCATGGTACTGTGACAAACAGAGCCATATTTTAATGTTTAAATAATTTTTAAACATTAAATAAATTTAATGTTTGGATAATGTTTAAAATGCTTGTAAGCTCCTACTGTGCATATAACTAGATAGAATTAAGGGTTTGAATTGGAAGCAAGTCCAGCTTACACTCCAAAAGCCATTACATACATGACAAATGGTTTTGCAAAAATCTATTCCCCTCCACATGTAGACTATTGTATTTTTAGACACCTCCAATTGAAGGGATTTTCTCTCTTGATATTAAGACTTATTTTGTCTTTTTGTAACTTGTACCCACTGGGCACAAACAGAATCAATCTTACTCCTTTTTTGCAGCATGGTTAATCCAGTTCTTGAACACAGTTGCCGTTCCCCACGTTCCGGTGTCTCCTTTCTTTTCTCTTCATCTGGTCTTTGTGGGAGGAGCTCAAGGTCCTTTGTGATTCTTGTAGTCCTCTTCTGGGAGCCTTTCAGCTTTTCTATGTCTTTCCCAGAATGTGGTACCTAGAACTGAATATGATACACATTAGATATGGTCTGAGCAGGGCAACATTGAGAGGGATTTCTTGTCCTTTATTTCAGACATGTCCAATTCCTCGTGACCTCATTTGGGCTTTTCTTGACAAAGAAAATGATGGAATTGTTTGCCATTTCTTTCTCTAGCTCATTTTACAGATAAGGAAAATGAGACAAAGTGTTAAGTGACTTGCACAAGGTCACACAGCTGGTAAGTATCTGAAGTTGGATTTGAACTCAGAAATACGTCTTCCTGACTCCTGGCCTGGTGCTCTATCCCAGCTGTCCCTTCTCAGATGGTAACACTGAGCTGTAACCTGTAGGAAAACTTGCCTTCCCAGGACCCAAGAATAATATCCTAATGTCAAGCATGGTTTGGACACGCCGAAGATTTTTGCTGAGATACAAACTGAATCTCAACCCTCCTCCATGATCTGCTTTTGCCTGACAGCCTGTGATGAGAGTGGTCAATAAGGATAAGGGCTATATTTAGTCCTATTCATATCTATGCTGGACTGAAGTCAATCCTGGGAAATATTATTAGCTACATCCGGAGCACTGAGCTTACCCTCGATTAAATACAGGGAGCACCATAATCATAATAAGGGACCAGATGAAGCCTCTGCTCTAATCAAGTCCATTTCACCAGGGTGGGGACCCAATGGGCCTGGGATTCCGAAGAGAAGGCAAAGACATTTAGACAGATAGCAGAAACAGCATCCAGGGAGCTGTGGGAACAGAGACTTTTTACTGCCACCTCCTGTCAGAAAGATGAACAACAGCAAAATGGAAAGACCCACACAAACAGCCCAATTCCCCTGGATTTGCCTTGCTAAGAGCTGCTGAAGGGAGCGAGTGCAAGTGAGCAGCTGCTTTGGCTTGTCTGTTGCTATTTCATAATTAATTTTTTTTGCTTATTCGTGAAATCGGTGTTTTCTCACCAGTGTCCCTTTGCATCAGTTCTTGGTAAGGGGATGGCCAAAAGTTGGGCTGGCAGCTGTAACTTCCGAGGACAGGGGATTCCTGGGCTGCCCTTAGCGTTCTTATTTGTCCAATGAAGAGATTCATCATCTCTTTTTATGGAAGCTTTGTATTTTCAATACCTATGCATGCAGAATATTTCCACATTGACCCTTGCATAGCCTTGTGTTTCAGATTTTCCCCATCTCTTCCCCTAGATGGCAAGCAATCCAATATATATATATATATATATATATATATATATATATATACATACATACACACACACATATACACATACATATGTGTGTATTTATATATATACATATAGATGTATGTATATCTATATATAACACATATATAACATATATAACGTATAGCATAACATACATGTCTCTTATGATAGAAGCATAAGCTCCTTGAGGACAGGAACTGTCTTGCTTCATTTTGTATCCCCAGTACACAGCGTATATAGCAGGAACTTAATAAAGATTTATTAAATTGATAGAATGGAACTCCTAGATGGAAGTCTGTTTCCTTCCTGTGGCTGCATCACCTAGCACAGTGCCTGACATAGAACAGGACTTGAATAAATGCTTAGAGGATTAACTGCACTGGATATTGTTTTCCAGATCTTAATGGTCTTTCCGTGAGGCCATGGACTTGTTTTGTGATGTCACCCAAAGCAACGTAGCCAGAACAGGGGAGGGCATCATATTGCTGTACTCTCTGCGTACGACCCAATCAAGATGGAGTAGTGAGTTGAGTTCTGGGAAGCACACTTTAGGAAGGACATTGGCCAACTGGAACCAGACAAGAGGTGGTGTCAGTGAAGATGAAGGGACCAGAAACTGTGCCGAAGGGTTTCCATTTGGGGCTATTTAACTTGGAAGAGAGGAGACTGCAAATAGGACAAGAAGTGATAATAATGAAGTCTTTCAAATCTTTCACATGGACAAGGACATAGATTTGCTTCGTTTGTCCTTAGCAGGAAGAACTAAACTGCAGTGCATATAAGAGGCAGAGAAGCAGATTAGTTAGAGTCAAGGTAAGACCTTCTGAACCATCCAAAAAAAGCAGGACTGGGCTGCCTCAGAAGAAATCAGCTTCCCACTGCTGGGATGACTCATAGGTTAAGAGATTCTGAGCTGGAAAGGGTTTAGAGCAGATCCAAGTGCCCCTTACTTCATTTTACAAATGTGGAAACTGAGGTTCAGAGAGGTTGTCCAAAATCACTCAGCGGATCTAAGCGTCTCTTCTCTCCATACAAAGATTCAGGTGGAAGAAGAGGCTGCGAGGTGATAGCTGCCTTGAGAAAACATCGGTGACCTTTTGTTTTCTTGCAAACTAAAAATAAGTCTCTTGGATTTGTCCTTGTTTATTTTCATTGCCCTTTGTGCTTTGTTTGACTTCTATACAATAGCTAAGAAAGGCCAAGGTCTCCTCTGTCTGCTGTTTCACTCCTACCTCCCAGCATCCCTCAGGTCCCAAAGAAATGTGATACTCACTATTTTTATGTGATTTCAGTAGAGAGGGGGAAGAAGCAGGATCGTTTCTGGGCAGCTGGGTCTTGCTAGATTTAGTTCTTTGTCTATAAGTGGGTATTATTTTCAGAGCTGAGAAACTTTAGTGTATGAATTTCCAAATTGTAGGAATTAAATAGCAAAGAGTTCCTGCCTTGTCATTAGAGTGAAATGGGGTGGTCACAAAATAGCTGGGGGAGGAATTGTTGTTCCAATATATGACTGGGCTGTCTTTCTCTAGAGATGTTTCCCTCTCCCCTCCCTCCCAGAAGGCTTAGCTTGAGTAGTTCAAGTGTCCTTTCTTATCTTACAAAATATATTCTTGGTCTTTGAAATCCTTAGGGATACCTCTTCCCCAATTATTTTGTATTTAGAACCATAGACTGGAAGCAGAAGGGACTTTTGAGATCGTCAGGTTTGAGAGCAGAAGAGACCTCAGAAGCCATTTACAGATGAGGAAACTGAGGTAGTTGATATTAGCACTAAGATTTGATTCTGGCTCTCAAATTCCAATCTCAGCCTTCTCTCCATGGCAAAAGCACCGTTATCTGAATGTTGGAGGGATGTGAGAAAACTGGGACACTAATACATTGTTGGTGGAGTAGTGAAGGGATCCAACCATTCTGGAGAGCAATTTGGAACTATACCCAAAAGGTTACCAAACTGTGCATACCCTTTGATCTAGCAGTATTTCTACTGGGCTAATATTCCAAAGAGATCTTGAAGGAAGGAAAGGGACCCACATGTGCCCTTTTTGTAGTGACAAGAAACTGGAAACTGAGTGGATGCCCATCAATTGGAGAATGACTGAATAAATTGTGGTATATGAAGGTTATGGAATATTATTGTTCTGTAAAAAATGATGAGCAAGATGATTTCAGAAAGGCCTGGAGAGACTTATATGAACTGATGCTGAGGGAAATGAACAGAACCAGGAGATCATTGTACACGGCAATAAGATTATATGATCAATTCTGATGGATATGGCTCTTTTCAATAATGAAATGATTCAGATCAGTTCCAATGGTCTTGTGATGAAGAGAGCATTTACACCCAGAGAGAGGACTGTGGGATCTGAGAGTGGATCATAAAATAGTATTTTTACTTCTTTTGTCTTTGTTAATTTGCATTTTATTTTCTTTCTCATTTTTTTCCTTTTTGATCAGATTGTTTTTTGTGCATCAAGATAATTTTATAAATATGTATGCATATGTTGGATTTAGCATATATTTTTACATGTTTAACATATATTGGATCACTTGCTGTCTAGGAGAGGGATGGAGGGAAGGGGGGGAAATTTGGAACATAAAGTTTTGCAAGGGTCAATGTTGAAAAATTATCCATGTATATGTCTTGAAAATAAAAAAGCTTTACTAAAACACACACACACACACACACACACACACACACTGTGACTCTCTCTTTTGTGTATAGTTCTCTGTGTTCATATTGCCCCCAATCCCAGTAGAATTATTACATTCCCTCTGGGCTCTCTCTCCCAAATCTCATTCACACTGGAGTCTCTGCAGGGATAGGGATTACACAAACAATCAGTAGATTTTATTAAACACCTATTTTTTCCAGGCACTGTGCTAAGTTCTGGAATTCTAAGGGTCACCCTGACAGATTGGGGTTTCTAAGACCATTGCTCATGTGATTTCATTTTGTTTTTTGTTTATTTTTTTCTTTTTCACTGAGTAGAGTGTTCAGATATATCCACAGATGTCTGCGATACAACAATAAAAAGCATCAATAAAAGCTTAACTAAAAAAAAATTCTGGTTATAAATGATCTTCTGCTCCATTTAGTTGTTCCATACAGCTCCAGAGATAGTAATTTTTGGCATCTATATATAGTCCTTTAGAGCTCTTCCAAGTATTATCTCATAGGAGCCTCATGACAACTCAGAAAGTTAAGTATTAAAGTTTTATTATTTTTATTTTACAGATAAGGAAATTAAAATTCAGAGATATTAGGTGACTGGCCATCATCACCCAGATTATAAATATGAGATACGAGATATGAACTTAGGCCTTTTCTCACCCCAAAGCCAGTATTTCTTCAACTGCTTCTGCACATGACTTAAACATTTTCCCCTAACTCTTTGGGACTTCTTTCTCTCTCATTATTAGTATAGTACATATGAAGATGGTGTTAACCCTCAAGAGGCAGCAATGGGTGGGGTGGTGGAGGGATAAGGAAAAATAATTCTAGCAGAAATTGTTAAATCTTCTCTCTATAGCAGAGGATCTTTCTCTATTCTCAGAAAGTCTTCCCTTCCCTTACCAGCTCCATGACCTGGACAAACTTTTCTCCATTTTAGGAGCAATCGTCCTTGGGTTGCCTGTAATCACTGAGATACTGGGATTCTGTGAAGAGTAAAATGGGAGATGGAGAATTACATCCCATGGATAATCTCTTTGGGCAAATTGGAGAGGAATTCTTGGGTCCATGCATGTTGAATTAGGTGGCCTCTGAGGTTATTTCATCTTAGAAATACTGTGAATCTACAAACATGGGCTGCACCTAAATTCTAGAGTAAATATCTTCGCATTCTTCCCCAAAACTAATTTTTCTTAGCAAATGGAAATAGCAGCACTGAAATTTATAAGTTGTTTGGGCTTTTCCTCCTTATAGATTTTCTTCTAGAAGCAATGATTATTCCTTCTAGCCAGTGGGAAGTGGGCCAATGTTATTGCTTGCTAAACACTTTGTATAAAGTCCCAAGTCTCAGCTCCAGAAAGAAAATGGCAGACAATCTAATTTAGTAAGCATTTATAAGCCACTTAACAATGTGTTACTGTTTTAAGTGACAGGGATGAAAAGACAAAGGCAACATATAGTTCTTGCCCCAACCTGATTACCCATCCACCCCACTTCCACCATCCCTCATTGCACAGTAAGCTCCTCAGGGGCAGGGACTGTCATTTTTATTTGCATCCTCAGGGCCTTGCATTGTGCTTGGCCCATGGTAGGCGATAGATGTTTATTGAATTGATGGATACATAAGCAAATAAATGTGCTAATTTGTTTATGTAGCACTCTGAGGTCTGCAAAGTGCTTTATGAATTCTTATTTGATCCCCATGACAGGTGGGTGTTGTTATTATCCTCATTTGAGAGATGAAGAAACTAAGTCTAGGGGCACACAGCTAGTAAAATTCTGAGATAGATTTTTGATCTCAGGTCTTCCTGACTTCCAGTCCAACACTCCACATACTGTGCCATCTAGTCATTGAAATTTAAGGTAATTTGGGGGGTGGAGAAAAGCCCTATTGGCTGAGGGAATGGCTAATACCACATGAAAATAACAGAAGCACTCATACAATAGTTGATTTGAAGGGGACCCCAAAAAAGACCCTAGAGGAAAGTATTCTGATAATTGAAGACAGCAAATGACTTTCTGTATTATCCTTTCAATCCTAAAAGGATTCCAACTAGAAGAGCCACTCTATACAGGAAACAGACCATATTAATCAATTATTTCTCTCTCACCCCTGGGCACCTTTGGGTAACAAAAGCAGGTTCTGTCACATTTGTTAATTACCTCCAAGCTATTTTTTAGTGCTCCAGTTCTTATTATTACCCTTTTAGTCACTCTAGGGAATCACAGAGAAATTACCTCCCTTCAGGGTGGACTGGGCAAATGTGATTTTTAATATCTTTCAAGTCTGAGAAAGAAGAGATGAACAACTGCATTTAAGGATTATGTACAGATTACTCTTGCATTTTTTTTAACTGACTTTCCACTCAGTGGCAACTACTGAAAAATATTCTCCATAAAATCTGGCAGAGAGATCCTTGGGCTGTGTGGGAGGCAAGCTGTCCCTTCTCTTCCTGGATGGGCAGACTAAATTGGTTCCCTTGCCCTGGCGTCATCATTCAAAAACCTTTCCTGAACTCCTGCAGACAGCAACCTCCAGGGAGTTATATAGTAAAAAAAGACTTGTAGCCCCTGTCCTTGAGAGATTTAACATTGAAAGCAGATTCTTAGCTGGGATTGTTGGAACTCGAGGCAACCATTCCAAACTGCACCTGGGAAACGTGGCCCAAAATTTGCCCTTGATTGGAGGGATGGTGGTGAATGCTGTCCCATGGTGGGGGAGACAGACCCAGGGATGATTCATTGTGTTCATGATGGGGAAGTAAGGAGGGAAATGGGAACTCATCCCAGTTCAGTTTCCTAGTGTAATTATTTTGATTATATGGAGAACCAAAGCATAAGGGAACAATGAAGCATGAAGACCTGAGTTCAAGTCCTGCTGGCACATATGAGATTTGTGATCTTAGACTGCTTAATCCTTCAAACTTGTAAGGCACCTGTACTAGTAATGGGAGTCTTATAATTCTCAAATGGTTAATTAACAAGTATTCATTAAGTGTCTAATATGGCACAGACATTATACTAAGTGCTGGGGATAAAACTATCACGAATGTAAGAAATTTGCATTAGCTGGTAGCTTAATGGGGCTTCCCTATACCAATCCAGTTAAAAAAAGAATTGTGGACCTTAGTGCTAAGCTCTGCTGTTCCTAGGCTACTGAATAGCAAATGTGTTAACATCCCCTGTCACTCTGGGACAAAGCCTCATTCATTTCTGCTAACAGCACAGGGCTGAAGCTGGTGGCGAGACTCTGAGGTTGAGAGTTAGGTGGTCCAGGATGGCTTAATGGCTTCTTGAGGAGATGAATGGACACTGGGTTCTTTTTAGGAAAATTCAAAGATGGCTGCAAAATCCTCAGTGAGGAAATCGGCATCACACATATCTCGGATGCTTCCTACAAGTCATTCCAATGGGATGTGATTAGATATTAAGGTCTTATTTCAACAGAGTGACACCACATAGTGACCCTTCTACTGCTTCTCATCCTGGGGAATTCTGGGTAATGTTTGTTTGTTTAAATCCTCTAGAGATTTCTAGTCAGAAATGGCCCTTATACCTTTTATGCCTGTTCTCATGCAAATGGACGTCTTATGTGGGGAAAACATTCTGACAAGTACATAGGATCACAACAAAAAGAGTCAAAAAGCATTAGCTTTTTGTGTAGCTAAATGCTGAGCCAATTTAAAGAGACAATGATCTTGTGGAGGTCTATTAAAAGATCGGGATAGTGGATGGAGAATCGGGAGATTGATGTTTCCTACTTTAGGTTGTGATATTGGAAAAATGAGAGAGAGAGAGAGAGAGAGAGAGAGAGAGAGAGAGAGAGACTGAAAAGAGTTGGAGAGACAGAGTCAGAGACAGAGAGAAACAGATGGAGACTGGAGACATACATACATGCATACACACAGAGACATACAGACAACGAGAGAAAGAGGGAGAGAGAGAAAAAGAGAGAGAGAGAAAGAGAGAGAGAGACAGAGACAGAGACAGACACAGAGAGTCAGAGACAGAGAGAAACAGAGACATAGACACACGCACATACACAGAGACACAGACAGAGACAGACAACAAGACACACACACACACACACAGAAATAGACAGAGACATGAACACATGCACATACACAGGGACACACAGACAGACACACACACAGACAACCAGAGAGAGACAGTGACCTACAGTACCTGTTTCAACATTCTTGAAGTCGTTTGGCAGTTAAAACCCTCCACAACCTGACTATCACCTATCTTTTTAATCTTATACATTAATCTCTTGGGCTCTAGCATCTAAATGAATTAATCTTGCTTTTCCTCCTCTGAAACTCCATCTCCTACCTCTGTGCTTTTGCACTGGCTGTCCCATGACCCTGAAGCAGACTCTCCTTTCATCTCCATCTCTTGGAAACCGTATGGTCTTTCAAAGTTCAGCTCAAATATCAATCCTGTATGATACCTTTTCTCATCTCCCCAGTTGCTTGTGCCTCCATCGTTACTTTGTGCAAGAGTTACCTTGTATTTTTTCTTTTGTTTTGTGTTGCCTTCTCTGCTAGAATGTAATCTCCTTGAAAATAGGAACTATTAGTTTCACTTTGTTTTGTTTTCATATTCCCAAAGGTTTAGTATAGCGTGTGGAACAACAGAATGCTTGTTGATTGCCTGATCTCAATTTCGTGTGGTTTCAAAAATCTTTTAAACTGTCTATTGGGACACCTATAAGACTTAAGATGGTGATTATAGATATAGTGATTGAAATTTGAGATGATATTCATAAAAGGCATTGATGTTTATCAAATGGACAGATGACAATGAGCTGGAAGAAATAGCTAACATGTTAATAAGCTCTGAAATGAGCCTGATACCTAAGACTTTGGTCCAAATCTAAAACAGGATGAAATTTAATAAGAATAAACACATTTAGTTTCAAAAAATTAACCTGAGAAGTCTGAAATTGGTGAGATATAGCCAGAGGGTAGTTCATCTGAAAAAAGAAAGATATCTGGTGGACTCCAAGCTCAGTATGAATCAAGAGATTGTTATGAGAATCACAAAAGTTAAAGTGATCTTAGGTTTGCATCAAGACAGACAGAGTTTAAGGCCAAGGAGATGATAATCTTGCTATATCTTACCTGGTCATGTCCCACCTGTTTTGTGCTTAGATCCGGTCACCAGGACATTAAGAAGTTGAAAAACATCCAGTTGAGGGCAGCCAATATTCTGATCCTTGCCTTGAGCTCAAGCTTGATAAAACTAGATATGGTTAACCTGGAAAAAGACACGGTGGTGGTGGTTGTGGTGGGAAGAAAAAACTGTCTTCAAGTCTGTAAAGGGCTATCCAATACGATATTTATTAACACAGTGCAGGGCTCACGGGAGATGCTATGTGAATGCTTATTCCCTTCCTCCCATCCCTCAATGGGGAAGAAGTTAGATTTGTGCTGCTTGGCCCTAGAGGGTAGAAAATGTGGCAGTGAGTAGAAGACTTCAGATAGATTTAGTTTTGATGCCAGGAGAAGCTGCTTAACAATCAGAGCTGTAGAATGGACTGATTTCAGAGACTCCTTCACTAGAGGTCTTTAAGTGGAGAATGGAGGACTTTCACTGGCTATGTCATAGAAGAGTATTTTTCAGTGCAGTTCAAGTTGGCCAACTTGACTTTTGTCTTGGAAAAAAAAAAACCTGCACTGAATTCATTTAAGCAGTGAAGTATTCCCTAGTTTTTGCTACAGACAAAGGATTAGTCTTTCCAACTTTGCTACAGGTTTCCATTGATGCCTTCCTTTGAGAATTCAGCACAAAGAGCTTTTCCCATTTCTATCTCTAGTTCTTTTCATGAAGGAACAATGAGCTTTGCAGTTTCCCCAAACAGTCGAGCACTGAATATGAGCAAACCTACTTTGCTTGTTCATCTCCTTCTGGTGTTTTATCCAATGGAGAATCTTTTTATTTATTCATCCTAGGATTGTTATTTTTAAAATAACTTGTATAATAATATAATATAATAATAGCTTGATTGCAATTGACACAATTAAACTTGAGGGCCTTGCCTGATTTGTTCTAATTATTGGAAACAGGTAAACATTATGGCTTCATCAAAGTGATCTTTAGGTGTAAAATTGGGGATGTTATTGCTCAATATGAATACCAACTATATGTTTGTATATATCTACACATATATCATGTGTACATATATGTGCACATGTGTGTTTCTCTCACTATGTGTGTGTGTGTGTGTGTGTGGGTGTGTGTGTATATATATATGTTTTAAAGATTCACAAAATGTTTTACCTTTTATCTTATTTGATCTCCAGTTTCTGCTATATACCAGAAAACCTTCTGCTCCAATCTGGATATTCATGATGGCATTTTTCCTGCTTCAACCACTCAACACTAGACAGGATGGGAATGAATGGAACCATCAAAGTATTTGCAAAATAAAATCATGTCCACCCATTATAGCTCTGTGTGAAACCACCAAGTCAACATCATGAAGTCTGGGTGGTCGAGACACAGGCACCTTTCAAGACTCATGGCAGGAAAGCACATGGGCCTTTCTCTGGCCTGGCCCTTCCTCCCCACCGCATTCCGCATGGGTTCCGGTGGTTGGGCAGTACCTTAAGCCATGGAGGCTACACGCTGCACTTCAAGGTGAGGACCGTTGTTCTAATGACACGACAAAGAATTGCCTGTTGAGTTTTTCAGCAACTGGAAGCTTGGGAAATAGCTCACATAACTCTTTGTTAATTAAAACACCAAATAAGTTGGCTAGACTGTATTAGCAGTTAATGTTCCATGCAGGGAATTCCAGTTGCAAATCTATTGATCTAATTCATTTCGGAATAGACTGAGTGAAGATGGATTGTTGGGAACCATCTGCCCAACACAGCCAGAGCTGTCTGGCTCTCTGCAAAGAAGCCAGTCGATGGCATGATATTTATCAAAAGGCTAGACTGGATGAATGGGGAATAGCAATCTGGAGGGCTGTGGAAAAGGCGACAATCTCAGATTTACCACCTCAATGGTTGTAGAATCACTTCACCAATTCGTGGTAGTCAGAGACATCGAATGAGGTAAAATTCAACATCATAGGTAGCCATTTATGAATTCCTTTATCAAATCTTTATCAAATGTTGACCATGTTCATCGGGTAGATTCCATGAAGTAAATATAGAGAAATAGTTTAAGGTATGGTGTCTGCCTTCAAGGAGTTTCCCATCTAGGTGGTAAGAAAAATCCCATCCAAGGAATCAGAAATAGAATACAGGAAATGGAGGGGACCTTGGAAATTATCTAGTCAAGGGGCTCTTAGTCATTTTTGTCTCATGGACTCCTTAGGCAGACAGTCTGGTAAAGCCTTTGAACTTCAGAATCAAGCTTTTAAATACACAAAATACCCATAATTATAAAAGCAATTGATTATATTGAAATACAATAAACAAAATGTATTTTTTAAAAATTAGTTTGTGGATCTCATCTTAGGATTCCTTAATCTACTTCTACCCCTGTGTTTTATTAGATGAGGAAGCTGATACTCTGAAATGGGAATCGATATCAATCAATTGGTCTATGATAATGATGATAAAGGTATCCCTTATGATGATTAGTTGTTCCCACCTATTCATGTCTTTTTGTCCCATATGATTCTTGCTTACACCCTTCCTTAAGGTCATAACAGGAGGTCCACTCAATGTGCTGGGTCCCTTCCTCAAATTCCCTTGATGTGTCACAGGTTCCAATAGCGTATGCAGGAAATTCATTAGTTAAATGTCATATGCTCCCTATGTGATTGCCCATGTTTTGTTTCTTTTACTTTCCTAGTCATACATGTCTTTGGTAACATCCTTTATATCACTTCTCTTGCTCATTCCTTTTTTTGTAATGCATTGTGGCCTGTTTGTGCCCAGTATGATACTCTCCTTTGCCTTTTGAGGGAGCCTCAACTCCAGTTAGAGAGTCAGAATGTTGAAAACAATGGAAATAGAATGGAAAAAAGAGCATGGCCTCCTGGAGTCTGGGTTCAAATTCTGCCTCTTGCTTGTGTGTGACCTTGAGAAAGTCACAGCTTCTCTATGTCTCAGATTCCACATGTGAAAAACAAGGTTGGTCTAGAGGGATTCCGAGATCCTTGCCAATTTGAGAGCTATCATCCTAAAATTCTTTGGAGACATACAAAGCTTAAGTAATGAGGGAAGCCACATCACCAAGGACCCCGTGAGACATGCTACTTGAATGATAAGGCAAGGTTTAAGTAACAAGGCGAGCCATGTCTCCAGACCCTCTGTGCATATGCCCTGTGAATAATAAGGCCAATATATTCTATAAATTCCGAGGAGACAGAGCATTGCAGGACAAAGTTGGCAGAAAATGCTTCACAGAAAAAGAAGAGACTTAGTCTATAATATAGAACAAAAGCTTTTTCGGGTCTTGAACTCATAAATGCCATGAGGAAATGGAAGAGAAAATTTTAGCGTTCCCTTAAGTAGTGTGATCACCTCATTTTATTCTTCTAAATCAGCTAAAGAATACCCAATATTTTTAGGCTTCTCTAAAACTCTGGGATCAAGACATTGGGTAACCATGGTGCTTCAAGGGCCAGAAACCAGATGAGGGCTTTGGGGAGAGTTTTTAATGAGGTCCAGGCTGAGAAATTACTAGCTGATGATTCAAAATGAGCATTGTAAATAAGATGACATGCTCCCAATTCCCAGGGACTGCGAGTCCACTACTTCTCTCTGTGGGAAGAGGCTGAGACAGGATTGCCCCAGATTGGCTTGGGCCTCCCTGAAAGGCTCAAAGCTATAAGTCAGCAGCTTTGGGAAAGAACAGTCTCACTAGACTAACTCTCTCTCTATAAAGATGGGGCCCTAACAAATTCAGGAGAAGAGGAGAACTTGGGAGGATTGAGTTTCACACATAAAACTGAATTTGCAAATATTTTTTTTAATAGGAAATACTCCACAGGCTGGATTTGTTATTCACATTCCCTTTCAGACCGTCGTGAGGAGCTTAGTTACCCTTAAAAGTGTCCACTTTGGGGGCTCTCAGACAGGGCCTCTTGAGGCAGATCTCTGGCAGAGCTCATAGCTATTTCTATAACTGGAAATCACTCAATACTTAGGTTTTTCAGAAAGTTGTAGGTATAATCGCTCAATTAAGCCCTGCCATAGCTGTGTGAAGCCATTGTTGTAGCTTTTTTTTTTTTTTTTAAAGTTTTCAATCATAATCATGAAAGTTTTATGATTAGATTCAACTGAGAAGAGCTGGATAAAACTGAAAAACCACTGATATGGTAAGTATGTTTTTATATTTATTTACTGTAGGTCAGTCATTATTTAGCCATGCTCAACCATTCATGACCCCACTTAGGGTTTTCTTGGCAAAAATAATGAAGTGCTTTGCCATTTCTTTCTCTAGCTTATTTTAGCCATGAGGAAAATGAGGCAAACAGGGTGAAGTGATTTGCCCAGTAAGTGTCTGAGACCAGATTCAATTCAGGAAGATGAGTTTTCCTGACTCCAGGCCTCACATCCTACCCATTGCACTCCCTGGCTATCCCATCTATAAGAGAGGGATAATAATAACAATATTTATCTCACAGCAGCAGTATGAAGATCAACTGAGGTAACCTGTAGAAAGGTGTTTTATGAATGTTATTATAGCTCTGTTCCCACTTAAAATTACCTTTTAAAAATATGTGCCTATTTATTCATATCCTTTCACTATTTAAGCTCCTTGAGAACGGGACCATTTTTTTCTGGTCTTTTGTTCCTGGTATTTAGCACATATGATACATCTCATGTGTTGTGACTGATGATGACCTTTTTTCATCTGGCTGTTACTGGGTCACTTCTCCACGGATGGTTTTTGTCATTACAGAATGATTTTTTTTGGCAGATGGTGATTTAAATAGAAAGGAAAAAGAAGAAGGATTTTAGAGGTAAAAGACTTCCATCTCACCTCTGGGAATCTTGACTAACTACATCTTTCCTGTGACTCTGGTTAGGATGTTTGGGCCAGTCATTCACCCATACCCCCAAACTATTCATCTTGAAGCCTGCCCAGCTGAAAGAAAATGCTTTAGAGAATCCTAGAATCCCAGAGCTGAGAGGATCTCAAGGTCATCTCATCCAGATTGTATCTGAGCATGGCCAGCTTTCCTAAGAAATGCTCACCCAGTTGCTAGTTGAGAAACTGCAGGAAGGGGGAGCATACCACCTCCTGAGGCTACTTGTTCTACTGGGGCTTTCATTGTTAGAAGTTCTTCCTGACATCTAGAAGTAACTGGACTTTTAATGAGAATAAAATGGAGAACATTCAATCTCTTAAAGGCATTTTGAAAGAAAAGAGTCTCTTGATCTAGACGTGCTTAAGGTCCAAACCTCTGGATCAGTTTCCAGATCATTATAGAGATAGGCTTTCTATCATGAAACTTGAGCATGTTCCTTCCTTAATGGGTCTCTATATGGTTCAGTGAGAATAATGAAGTCAAAATGCTTTTCTCTTCAAGTATTTATTGTCTTAGGTAGCAAAGTAGTAGAGAAGGTAGAGTTCTGGACTTGGAGCTGGGAAAACCCAAGTTCAAATTCAGACTCAAACACAGACACACAAAGTGGGGCATTCATGGAGATTGGTTATGTATCTTTTCTTCTCTAGATCATCTTTCCTAGGAAAAGGCAATAAGCTAAGTGTGGAATTAGATGAGGTAATGTTTGTAAAACATAGCACAATATCTAGCTTATAGTAAGAGCTATTAGTTATTTGTAATTATTACTATTATTATCAATTTTGAGAACAGTTTAGCTATGTGCCCCCAGGCCAGTTACTTATTCTGTCTCAGCCTTGGCTACCTCATCTATAAAATGGGGATGATAATAATAGCATCATTCTCCCAATGTTATGGGGAGCATTTCAATACTCATTGTAGCCTGATCAGGTTTTCCTATCTATATCTATCTTATCTGTTTCAGTCATAGATTCTAGTCTGATTTCAATAGGGTTAAACAAAAGACTTTTAAATCCAATTTATACAGTGGCCTTAGTGTAATATGTATATATATATATATATATATATATATATATATATACACATATGTGTGTGTGTTTAAGGGATTAGTCCTCATTAGTCCATAAGTACCTGGGCCTGTAAAATAATATGCCAACATCCATGCATCCTCTGTAGTTGCAGAAGAGCACGCCATTTTGTAGCAAACCAAACTTCATGTGGGTCTCTCAAAGAAATAAGAAAGGCCTCCAAAGTCTGCATTTCCTCATGTCGTTAAAGGATGCACAGCTTAGTATTTTCTAAGATGCCTGATGCATTGATCCCTCACATCCAACAACTAAACCAATGTTTATGTTGTATATATATATATGTTTATATATCTATATCTATATCTATATCTGAATATACAAGCTGTGTTGTTCAGAGAAAGCTGGTGAGAATGAAGATGATTTTTTCGTCTTTTGCAGTAGATCATCTTCTTTAAGGGAAGAACTTGGAATTATATCCTTCAGAACCATCAGTTACAGGGCACTGAGAAATTATTGAGTCCTATTTCTAATCTTTTGGATGGTTTCATTTTTCTTTTCCATTTACCATCATTTGCTGTTATCTTTGGTAGAACTGTTTTTTCCTTTGATTGAGTCTGTGCCCTGACTCCATAGTGAGATAAAGTATCAATTGTCAGTGTAGTTGAATTGGAAGATAGTGGTAGCATTGGTGAGGGGTGGGGGCAGAGGGACTGTTTATCTATTTGGACTCTAACTTTGCTTCAGAGATTCCTTTCTGAGGATAAAATGGATAGTGTCTGTGATTTAAAACAAACAAACAAAAAAAGATAACATTGGAAAACCCTCAGTCATCCCTTCTGAAAATAATGAATTTCTTATCTCTTAAAATATAAAATAAATGAATGAATAAATAAATCCCATGATAGATTCTCATTATTTAGAGATCCCATTCTCAAGGGCAAATAAAAACAAAAACACACTTGAATTATTCTAATGTGAGATGTTAGGTGAGATCTCAACTAGCATGATGGAAAGAACACTCTTCAGAAGTATTAAATTCATAAGAGGTCACAAATGGGCTTCCATTATGGTTAATTTTTATTCCTTGGTCATATTTACATTTGATCTCTTAGATGATAATCTTTTAACATTGAAGGAAGCCTTAGGCTCTTTGTAATCTTCCTTGTTATTGTTAGAAAACTAGATCTAAATAAGCTCTCCATAGAAACTGGTCTTTTGACCAGATGCTGCAACCACACCAGGGTTTCCTGGATTTCAAAACTAAACAAAAAAAATCTTGGCCACTAAAAATAGTGGATGCATTTATCTTTTGCCCTTTCATTTTGACTGCCATGCAAGGAAAAAAAATCATTAAGCAGATGTTCATGGTGTTGTTTGTAGCTGCCCATTATCATAAAAGGCTGAGGGACATATGGGAGGACCAACCACACTGTGGAGATGATGACCATTCAGATCTCATACTGGCTGTGTGGTGAGATCACAGAATTATTAGAGGGCCACATGGTTTTTCATCAGGAAAGATAAGTTGGTCTTTGTCTAGATTATTGTGTGTGTGTGTGTGTGTGTGTGTGTGTGTGTGTATCTGTGTGTCTGTGTAAGTATAACTCATTTGGACAAAGAAATAGGATTACTTTTTCTGCCCATCAGTAGAACTGTGAAATTACTCCATTTAACTTCTAGAGACATGTAATCAGTCCAACCCCGCTGGCCTTTCAGATTTATGGAATCAGTGTATCCCTGTTCTCAATGTCCATCTGTTTGCTCTGGGCATTCCCAGTGAATTCTACTCTGAAAAACAATGACTGCTCTCTTTGTCTGGAGGGTGTCAATTTTTGGAAGCATTTCAGAAAAGAGGTAAACTGTTGCCTCTATTGATTCTGGAACCCTCTCTCTCTTGCTACCCAGCTGGGGTCTTAGCTGCAGGCATTCCAGGGAAATGACTGGATTGTTGAAGCGGGATTAGTCTGGTTCATTTCATAAACAAAATAAGTATAATATGGTCTGTTGGAAGGACTTGCTCAAAGTCTTGGCTGTGGTCAAGGATCTTGGAAAAGATTCTATGGTGTCAGTCCATGAAGCAGGGAACCAGTTGCTGTTAGATGCTTACTAGACTGACTTTTCGTTCCTGATGGACTCCATGGTCTGGGAAATGTTCTTTAGGAAAGGGGTGCATCAGTTAGAAGAACTTTCATATCACACAATAAATAGTGAATACAATGTGTTTTATAGTTCTTCTGGTTAAATAGTATCCTGAAGACATTGATGTTGGCCAGAAATGTCATGGGCAAGGGGAAGTTAGTTTACATAGAAACAATGCATTCCTTGCCTTCATAGCTAGGGGCAGCCCAATCAGGTGTAAATGAACTATTACAATCCTTCCTCCCTCCTCAGAGTTCATCACATAATGGTAAAGTTCCTGGAGATGAACCTCTACGATCTTAACTAGGATGGTCTTTGGATGACCTAATCTATCCTTTTGTGAATCTTTCCCAAGTTTGGGAAGCTCTTCCAGAGGTATGACTTGAGCAATAGTATGACTTTTGAGAATCCACAGGCACATCTTCTACCATGATAAGTTATTAGAAGAAGAAGACTTTGGACAACAAGAAAAAATCACTGTTAAAAGGCAAATACCCATGGTAGGCTACCTTGCCTATCATGAACTAGGCCTCTGAAATATAATAGACATGAAACAGTCTGATACTAGCAATATTTTACAGGGGCCTAATTGGTGGTCAATTAAGACTTTTTGTTGATTAACAGTTATGGATTAACTCAAAGTTTGCAAAGTCCTTTTCATATATATATATTACTGATTTATATTATCACACTTGATCCCTCACTACCATTCTATGAGGGAGATGTTATTATTTGCATCCCACCGTTTTTGTTTTAAACAGATGAGGAAATCGAAGCTGAGGGGATTTAAGTAATTAGGAAGTATTTGGGATTGGAATTCGGGTCTTTCTGACTCAAGTCCGGTGCTAAATATGCTACATGACCTGGTTGTCTAAATACTGTGGAGAATGTGTCTGCATTTCCATAATGAACCATAAAATACTCAAGTCACAAGGGATCTTATGAGATCACAGGATTATAGCTTTATACACAGTTTTGTTACTAATTAGCAAGGCACTGCCTCTCTCTGGGCTTCCTTTCCAGAGAAGGTAAATACCTGTTCTTTCCCTTGGGCCATTTAACATAATGTACTGCAGAAAAAGGGGCTTTGCTTTCCCATAGGAGAGATATAAAGTATCTCACTTCATACATGGAAGGGAAGCTAACCCTGCATTGGGTAGATGAGCAAACTGAAGCCCAAAGAAAGGTCTAAAGTCACATGGATAGTATCAGAGGTGAGATTTGAACCCCAAACCTCCACCATAGCATTGGTGGTCTTTCCACTTGCATCACACCGTCTCTTTCTCCAAGGATGATCATCTACATCTAAACCTGCTCATTAAGTTTTGAATCTGAAGAGTTTGGGGGAATATACTGAGTAATTCTTGGAGGCTTGAAGGTGTGGAAGGATACCCCAACAAGTATTGAAACAGTTAAAACTCTGGTGGTGGGAGGTCAACAAGAATTTATTTAATCCTTATTATGTCAGGACAGCTGGTTGGCACAATGGATTGAGGGCTGGAGTCAACCTCCGATACTTATTAACTGTGTGATCCTGGGAAAGTAACTCCCCTTTATGTGCCTCAATTTCCTCATCTGTAAAATGACCCAGAGAAGGAAATGGTAAACCACTTCAGCATCTCTGCCAAGAAAACCCCCAAATGGGGTCATGAAAAATTGGATACGATTGAAAAATAACTCAACAACAAACCAGGAATTAATATTAAGTTCTAGGTAATTATTAATTAATTAATTAAGGCAAGGATAAAGTTCAATGCCCCTTTCCCGAAAAAAATAAAGATGCTCCCCTCCAGGAGCTTGCATTCTAATTGTAAGAGGCAGTACCCAGAAGGGAAGTTACAGTTACTTGGATTCTATAGGAAATAAATAAAAAAAGAGTTTGTTGGCCTTCCATGTTGCTTTAATTTTGGCCTAGAGCTGACATCTTAAATGAATGGGGAGAAGGCTTAGCCTCCCCCAGTGTCAAATCCACTGTAAAGCAGCTCCTTTAGTTTACATCCCTAATATCTTAATATTTGAAAACATCTAATGTTCCCTGTTGTCAAACTAAATAGGAATGAGGAGTTTATTTTCCACGGAGACTCTTTTCCTAACCTAATTTCTCCCAGCAAATGTAATGAGTGTTGATTCAATTGATAGGCTCTGTTATTTCTGCCTGGGCCCCAAAGCCCGGAGAGCCTCAAGAGGAAAACACTTTCTTATTCCAGGTGGCGAAATGCACAAAGTTCTCTCCACCCCACCTGTTTTCACTTATTCCTGGATGGTTTTCTGTCTCTCAGGCTCTTCAGGCCTGAGGTGAAAATGGCGGGTTTTGCTGAGAGCCCGCCGCCAAATGGAAATGTTTGCACTTTTAAATCCCTCCTGAGTCCAGTTAGAAAACGGCAAACCCGGCTTTTCTGGTTGGGATGACTTGGCTTATACCATGCCAGCAGCTTTTTGGACCTCAGATGTTTGGTGCTTGAGCCTTTTCTCTGGCTCCACGAAGACCATGGGTGCAATTAAAAAATAATGCCAATTTGTCAGTTTCAAAGTTTTTCTAATTCTATCTCCCAGGAAGCCCTTCTTCTTTTGGAATAGAGAGATCAACAACTTGAAGCTTAGAGAGAGTGAAGACAGAGTGGGATTGGGAATTCTCTAGTCCTCAATCTGATACTCATTTAATAACTGTATTTGTTAATCAACAAGCATTTATTAAGTGCCTTTTGTTTACCAGAAACCATGCTAGAAAAACAAACAAACAAAAAAAGAAACAAATCCTTTTCCTCAAAGAGAATTTGTAAGAATATGTATGTCTACATGTAATATATAGGGATATGTATCCATGTACATATAAGCATATATGAAATATATACCAAATACAAGGCAATTGGGGAAGCATCACAGCTTGTGGGAATCAAGAAAAGCTTCAGTGAAGAGGTGATGGGTGAGCTGAGCTTCAAAGGAAATAAGGTATTCTAAGAAACAGGTGAGGAAAGAGTTCATTTTGGACAAAAGGAGATAGGATAGTTTATGTGGAATAGCAAGAAAGCCTATTTGGCTGGATTGGAGAATTCATATAATAGAGGAATATGTAATAAGGCTGGAAAGGTAGCTTAGGGCCAATTAGAATGCTAACCAGATGAATTTGAATTTGCTCTGGTTGCTAATAGGAAATTATTGGAGTTTATTGAGGGAGTGACACAGATAAACATATGTGGTCATACCACATTTGGGCTCATGGGATTATCCCTATTAAATTAATCCTGGTATGGAATGAAGTTTTCACATGTCTTAGAGATGACCCTGAGTTCTCGATGTTCTATGGCTTGGAGGATAGATCTGGGCATGGACTGACTCACCCAGCTAAACTTCTAGGGGTTTCTCCCCTGGCTGGTTATAAGGTGGCAAGGCTTTCTGCTGTAGAAATCCTGGGAGGCTGTTGATAGAGAGCTTGGGATGGTACTCACCCTGGCAAAGATCACAGGTTTTAGAAAGTATGAAAGTGGAAGCAACTCAGAGCAGAGATCTTTGTCTTGAGGTAAAACAAGGAGAAAATGTCACATGAAAATAAGAATGAGAGGAGGCAGATGCCTGGAGAAAAAATAAGGAAAGAGGCAAAAGAGAAATGGAAAAAAAAACAGGAGTATGAAGGAAGGTAGGGTACTGAGCCCAAGAAAGAAATAAAATGGTTATGTAAAAGGAATAAAAGACAAGACACAAAAGGCAAATGAGACAAATTTTCTCTTCAAACAATAAGTGTATTGCGATTTAGCAATAGTATGTTAATATCTAATAAAAAAACTCTGGGAAACTCAAATGTCTATTTTTTGATTTAGCAATCCCATTATCAGGAAAATACCCCAGGGAAGTATAAAGAGATTTTTAAAAGTCACCATATCTATCCATCCATCTATCCATCTATCTATCCATATGTGTGTCTGATTCAGAAAAGTTTGTTTGCTTTTTTTTTTTAATTAAAGCTTGGATGAAAGTACATCCAGATTTTCCTGGGCTCAAAGAGCATGCAGAATCCAAACTAAAATAGGGGAAAGGCCCAGCTGCCTGGTGTGGCCTATGGCCAGAAGCCTAAGTGTGAAAGCAAGACCTTTAGAAGATGTCATAGGTCATAGTGCGTTTTTGAACAGATGAGGGTAGAGAAACTATATTCAAGAAAAATAATAAGGCAGGTTTTCTATGTTGGGAAACAGAAGCAGCTTTGTCAGATTCTGTTCCTCTGATAGTTTCCCTTAGGTTTTCCCCCTTATTTTTGATGACTTGGCGGTTTCAGAAAGACCAGCACAGTCTTGGAGTTGGGAGTAGCAGAAATTCAATATCCCCAGGAGTCTTGCTTTTGGAAAGAAAGCCCAACTTTGGGTTCTGGTTGCCCAACTCTGATTCCAGCTCTTTCCATCTTTCTTTGAGGACAGTTGACTGATAACACTGATACTAGGATGACTATTCCCTATATAGAAAGGTGGCTGGACTTGACATAAATTTAATGACTTCTAGGAAGAATTCTCTCCTCTAAAGTCCCTTCCCAGATAAACAGCAACCAATTCCCAAATTTCATCTTTCATCTTTTTATTCATTCTTTATTGCTTGGGGGTTAGAAAAAACCATCTGCTTCCTAATCATTTCTGAATCATGACCCCTATACGCCAGCTATCCTCCCCAATCTCCTTCAGAAACTGATGTTTCTTCCCTTGGTACCCGGGTTCTTTTAGGTGAGCTTTCTTCTCGTCTTGAACAGAACCAGATCTCTGTTTGACTTCTTGCCATTTATAATGGTAAATGTTTAATGAATACATATTCATTCTCAGGGGGGAGATAACACCTACAGAAACAGTCCTTTACCTTAGTGAGTACTAGTTTTTGGAAAGTCTTTGCAACTGGTAAATGAGAAGGCTTCATGGGGGTGCGGAAGGATAGAGAGCACATGAGGATATTGGGCTCTGAGCATGGGGAGCAGACATGTCGAAGATAAAGTAGAAGCTTCACAGTATTGCCTAGAGCTTCCTTGAGCTGATTATGTAGCAGAATCTTGATTATAGAAAGAGAGAGCTAGAACAGATCATTAAAATCCAGAGAGCATCTTCATTTTTGCCGGCAATTTTAATCATCTCCCTTTTGCCAGAACTGGAAATGATGAACTAAATGAGAAATTTCATTTCCTTGCTTTTCTGCCCTCCTGCCCATCTCCCAGTAAGGAGTGTGGGCTTGCATTGTAAAGCAGGATAGAATGGCACAGGAAAGGAGGATGCATGACCCCAGGATGAGGCCAGTTCCTGCAGAATAGCCAACTGGTGGCTAGCACATCCTTTCTCTTTTGTAACCTCAGGAGGGCCCCTCCTTGCCTTGATGCACTTTTTATTGCGTGATGCTCTCTCTCTCTCTCTCTCTCTCTCTCTCTCTCTCTCTCTCTCTCTTTTTTTAAAGAATGATCATTGATATTCAATTTTACTTCATCACTATTTCCAAGTAGCATCTCATAGATGTTAAAATCAGGAAGATTTAAGTTCCAATTCTCCATCTGGCACACAGTCCTGATTATGCGATCTTGGACACAACACTTAACTCCTCAGTTCTTTAAGCAACCGTGAGACCAGGAGATGCAAGGAAGGTGCTAATTCTGCATCACTCACCCAGGCATTCCCTATGCCTAATTGCTAATTAAATTATGGACTCAGTCACCAACTCTCCCCCTTCACTTCCCCAGAGGGCCATACCTTATAACAAAGAATCAGAAAGGAGGAGAGAAAAAGAAAACTCTTCAGTAAAATACATTTCAAGGAAGGGAGAGAAGAGGAAAGGATTAGAAAAAAAAATGGAAAGGTCACCAAGGCCAAGAATGTAATAGAGTAGGAAGGCAAGAGGAAAAAGCCAAAAAGCATTAAAAGCAAATGAGATAAATTCTCCTTTCAAATCAAACATTAAGCATCTACTACATTCAAGCTCTGTTATCTATCAATCGTATATAAATATTTAATTTATTAAGCCTAATAGAATATGCAATGCTCCATACCCACGGCCTCCCATCTCTGTAAGGATATTATTTCTAGCTGGTTGAACAAGGCCTTTTCCTCAGGGGGAGGATGGGGACCTTGTAGAGAGATGTAGCTGGAATAAATAATAAGTCCATAAGTGCAGTCTCTGATCCCAAAGGAAAGCCACTGACTTCTATGGCTATCTTTAACTGACTTATATACATAAGTGGTATATTTGAAAGGATCTGGGCTCTGCTTGACATAGGTGGATTCATTTATAAACAAGTGCAGCTCCCTTTGTTGACCTCGGTATAAAACCTCACATAGTCAGACTACTAGAAAATATGGATTTAAATTCTGACTTAGTCACTTATGATCTGGATGACATGTCACTTAACTGTTTTGTAACTCAGTTTCTCAATCTATATCATCAGGAGGTTTGATTCAATGGTTTGCACAGTTTCTGTCAGCTTTTTTTTGTGTGTATGGTTTTTGTTTGTTTTCAAGAGGTAATTGGGGTTAAGTGACTTGCTCAGGGTTACACAGCTAGTAAGTGTTGAGTGTCTGAGGCTGGATTTGAACTCAGTTCTTCCTGACTATCCACTGCATCTTTTAGCTGCCTCTCTTCCGGCTTTAAATTTATAATTTAGGCTTGTTATCCCCTTCTCTGTCTCTCTCTGTCTCTGTTTCTCTCTCTGTCTCTTTTCTCTCTCTCTCGTAGTCTGTATATGTCTATCTGTCTGTGTGCCTCTGTGTGTGTGTGCATGTGTCTATGTCTCTGTTTCTCTCTGTCTCTGTCTCTATCTCTGTCTCTGTCTCTCTGTCTCTCTCTCTCTCCCTTTCTCCTTCTCTCTTTCCCCCCCTCCCTCTCTCTCCCTCCCCTCTCTCTCACTCTCGTTTTTGTTCAGACCTGTGATTTTACCGGTATAGAGAACTTTCAATTATCTTAAGAACTCGTGGGTGGCAGAACCTTACCTTTAATAGGTAGGAGATGAGGATGGGCACTGAAATGTTAAATGACTGGTCTGGGTTCACACAGAGGTGGGACTTGAACCTGGGTCTCCTTAACCCTGAGGCTGGCTTGCATTATCCCTTATTTAAATAGGATTTTTAAAAAATGTACACATCTACCAAGAATTAAATCCACCTTTAGATCTTCCATACACATGTCTATATATGTACCCCTTTTAAGTGGGATACAGTCTATTTTCTGAGTTTTGTTTAGAGAGAAGTGGTCTGGAAGTCACCTTATGGAAGTAAGCAGACCACCAGACAGGAGCGGTTGATAAACATTCTGAGTCGTGACTGCAATCAGCCTGCCTGCCAATTCTGATCGGTGGGAGCTCCAAGCAGCAAATGGCGCTGATTAAGGTCCCTGGCTGAGAGCTGTGCATCTTGTCTCATAATTAACTGCATTAATATTCTCACCCTCCTCACACTGCCACATCATCCTTTTCCTTAAAAAAAGTTTAAACATTGCAGCCAAACTCTCATGTCTACTCATAAGGACAAGGTGTAGAGGACTTTAGACAACCAGAATTTTCTGCCTATATGGCTCATGTAGCCTTAAGGAAGCCATTTAATCTCATTGGTCCTCAGTTTCCCCTTCTGTAAAATTAGGATATTTGGATTTAGAAGTCTTTGCAGTTCCTCCCAGTGCTATGCCCAAGATCTTAATAGTTAGATCCAGATGCCTATTCCTAGTTTATTTTATTAAGATCTAGGGAGATTTGGGAAAGGATTGCTTGGAACAGACAGGATTGGAAGATATCACAGCAACTATGGCAGAAATTGAGCTCTAGGGCAAACAAGTTAGGAAGACCAAGCAGCCACTGGCTTATGTCTAGGTGGACAAATATAGTTTCTACAATCTAGAGCTCCAGATAAGCAAGGAAGGGTCAACATGAATTAGGCTCCTTGAGCCTTCCTTTCTTGCCTGAAAAGTGAGGGTTCATAGTGGAGATTCTGGAAGTCTGTTCCATTGAAATCTAGGCTTGTGTTTTCAGAGAGTGAGGTTTCAGCAGGCAGTATTGCAGAGTCTAGCCTCGGAGCATGGGGGTGATCAGAGATAGCCCAATGGAACAGGGAATGGTAGGTCCAGTTATAGCATCCCCCAACTTCCAAGCTATTCTTCTGGGGTTTTGTTGATCTTCTTGATACACCATTAATGAGTGTGAGCATTTTAACAATGAGCGTGGTAAAAATCTAGAATAATCTCTGTTATCATTGTTTTCAGGGAGTGAAGTTTCAACAGGCAGCATCACAGAGTCTAGCCTCGAAGCAGGGGGGTGATTAGAGATAGCCCAGTGGAGCAGGGAATGCTAGGTCCAGTTATAGCATCCTCCAACTGCCAAGCTATTCCCCTGGGGTTTTGTTGACCTTCTAGAAACAGACATTAACGAAGATGGTGGAAATCTAGGATAATCTCTGTATCACAAGGGACCATTAGAATGACTTAATTAGAAGAAAACCTGAGATGTTAATGAACACTCTTGAGCATGAAAGAAATGTGGTCAGACCTACACGGTGGCAAAATTATCTTCACTCTTACATCAAAGATATATTACAAAAAGATGAGATTTAAGAGAGGGAGACTTCCTTGGGGACCTTTTGCAATAATCCAGGTGAGAAGTAATGAGATCATGAGCTGGCCTAGTAAATGGAGAAGACATTTAAAAAAAGACACAGTGAAGGTAGAATTGAGAGGACTTGATAACTGACTGGATATAGGAGGTGAAAAAAGAAGAAAAGTCAAATGAAAGGGAAAAAAAATCCACTTTCTACCAAGCCCTTTGTTGAGTTCTGAGAATTATAAGGAGAAAAGAGATAGTTGACATGCTGGCCTTTGTATTCTAATGGGTGAAGCTCAGACATATAGAAGGGTCCAAATGCAGCACTGAAGGGATTCCTGCTTTGAGTTTGGCTCCATGAAAAGCAGACATGACCTCCTGACAAAGGACTGCGTGCTCAAAAGGATGGCTTTTCCAGTGGCTCTGAGAGGTGAGCTAAGTGCCAAAGAGCCACCACTTTGGAATGTTGGTGCTGGAGAAGATTTTTTAGAGTTTCTTGGACTGCAAAGAAATCACATCAGTCAATACTTAAATTAATCAAATAATTAATAATTAAATTAATTATCAAGAATTAATTTAATTCAGACTATTCACGAGAGATCAGATACTGAAGCTGAAGCTTACATACTTTGGCCACAAAATGAGAAGACAGGACTCATTGGAAAAGACCCTGATCTTGGCAGAGATTAGAGAGGAAAGAAAAAGGGGATGACAGAGGATGAAATGGATGGATAATGTCATGGGAGCAATGAGCATGAACTTAGATAGACTTCAGAAGTTGTTGGAGGAGAGAAAGACCTGCTGGGCTGGGATTCATGGGGTCAGGCAGAGTCACTCATGACTTAACAGCAACAAATGAAAAGTAGGTTTCATAGGATTGGAAGGAAGAAAAGAAGATAAATTTGGTTTGAGACATTGTATTTGAGGTGTAATAGAACACTGAAGTGAAAATGTCCATTTGGAAACCCAAGGAGACAAAACGGACAAAATTAAGACTTATGAGTCTTTGCATAGAGGTGCTAATGGGTACTGGGTAATCCGGTGGAAGGCAGCCAGATTCAAAGTCAATGGTTCATTGCTGGCTCTACTACTTAACTGTATGAGTGAATGTGGGCAAGTCACTTAAATTTATCTCAGCCTCAATTTTCTTATTTGTAAAATTGGTGTTGAACTAGATAGGATCTAAGAGCTTTTAGTTCCGATTCTATAATGCTCCTAAGGTGTATGTTTGCTGAGGGAGAGAATAAAGGATGAGAAAAGAGGGACAAGGAGATCCACTTGGGGAAATCAGGAAGATGAGATAGGCAGGTGCCATTAGAAAGGCAAGAGAATGGCATCACAAAATCCAAGCACAGAGGGGCAAGGAAAGCTTTCATTGGCTTTACCGGGGGAGAAGGAGGTGGAATAAGAAAAGCCCAATAGAGATGACTGTTTAGAGGTTACTAGAGACTTTGGAAAAAAAAGTTCTCTTAGGAGAGTGCCAGGATCCCACAATCCCCTCTGTGAGGTCTTCAAACTGCTGGTAAAGACCAGCCCAGATTCATAGGGAAAGTTATTATCGGGAGAGGATAGATACAAAGCCATCATCCCCTCCCCCCACCTTAGACATTTCTTGTTATTGTTACTGAGACTTGTCTGACTCTTCATGACTGCATTTGGGCAGAGATACTGGAGTGACTTGACATTTCCTTCCTCAAATCATTTAGCAGATGAGGAAACTGAGGCAAACGGAATGAAGTGATTTATCCAGGGTCACACAACTAGTAACTGTCATATTTGAATTCAGGTCTTCACCACTCCAGGCTTGGTGCTCTATCCACTGGACTACCTAGCTGCCATTATCCAGAGATAAAGCCAAGAGAACAGGGAAACTGTCATAAAGGGGATTTACGATGTTGAGGAAGTCAGATGAAGGACCTCATGTCAGGTGGCCTCAATCAGTCTCCTTTTAACTTCTGAAATCATAGCTCGCAGCCAGGAGCCTTCCTCCCTAATTTGTCCTTAGTTTTAATACTCTTGACAGCAAAACTGTTTCAGTCTTTGTTATGTCTCAGCAGTGGCATTAATTCTCCCAGTGAGAGTGAATCTGTTCTCTAATAACTTCCTCAGAAATCATTCAAATGCTGTGCATTAAGAGCCCACCATACACTAGCTCTATGCTAGGTCCTCAGGGACTATGACATCTAGAGGAGACCAAAGGAAGCCTTTTCATTCATTCATTACTTCTCTGAGTTATTTAAGAGGTCCTGGAATCTTTTCTTTCTTTGCAGTAAAAACAGGAGGGAAAGGAAATAAAAGAGCTTTTCACAGTGCTGAGAGTATAATCTGACATAATCACACTATCTGAGAATTGGAAGGGCCTTTAGCAATCATCTCATAGAACTCTAACACAAAAAGAATTCCCATCATAAAAACACCAAGTTATCTACTTTGTAGTTGAAAATGTCTGAGGAGGAAGAGGAGGAGGAGAAGGAGCTAGAGGAGGAGGAGGAGGAAGAGGAGGAGAAGGAGGAAGAAGAGGAGGAGGAGAAGGAGGAGGAGGAGGAAGAGGAGGATGAGGATGCCATCTTTGGAGCCAGCTCATTTGACTTATGAATAGTTTGAATTTTTAGAAAGTTTTTTTTTCTGACGTCAAAGCTTAATGAGCCTCTATAACTTTGACCCCTTGTTCTGGATTCCACCTCCTTGGGCCAAAGAGAACTAGAATAATATGTCTTTCACATAGCAACCCTTTAAATACTCCAAGATGATATTATTTGTGCCATGAATCATCTTCTCTTCTCTAGGTTAATGATTGGTTTTCTTCCATCAGAAGGAAGTTATTTTCCACTTTACCATTAAAGAAGCAAAAAACTTCCCCTCTCCCCACATCTATCCATTAGGAAGATGAGTCTGCCATTAGTGGGTCTGTATCCCAAGAAAATCATAAAGGAGGGAAAAGGACTCACATGTGCAAAAATGTTTGTAGCAGCTCTTTTTGTGGTGGCAAAAAATGGAAAAGAGAAGTGGCTGCCCATCAATCAGGGAATGGCTGAACAAGTTCCTTCTCTGCATATAGACAGCATTTTTTCTTGCAATATTGCTGTTACTTTGTACACAGTACACATCACTTTGCATCAGCTCATAGAAATCTTTCCAAGCTTTTCTGAGAGCATCCTGCTCATCGTTTCCCATAGCATAATAGTATTCCATCATAATTACATATCACAATTTATTCAGCCATTCCCCAGTTGATGAACATCTTCCAATTTCCAATTTCTTGTCCCCAGAAAAGGGCTGTTATAAATATTTGAGTACATATAGATCATTTTCCTTAAAAAAATCTTTTAAAGACCTGGTAGTATTGTCTGTGGTACTGTGGTATTATTGAGTGGTACACTCAAAGGGTATTCATGGTTTTATAACCCTTTGAGCATAGTTTCAAATTGCTCTACAGAATGGTTCAGGCAGTTCACAACTCTACCAACAATGCATTAATGTTTCATTTCCCCCACATCCCCTCCAACATTTGTTGTTTTCCTTTTCTGCCCTATTAACCAATCTAATAGGTATATGATAGTGTTTAAGAATTGTTTTAATTTGCATTTCCCCAATCAATAGTGAGTTAGAGCATTCATGAAATATTTTAAACACAATTTAAACTCCTTAAAATAGATTCAGTATCAACTAGTTTCATTAGTTTAATCTACTCCATTCTCCATTAGATTGTAATTTCCTTAAGGACTGGACCAATGGGTCTTTTCTAATTACTTCTCTTAAAATCCAATTTAGTTATCTATCCACAACAGGTGGTCAACCTATATTGACAGTCTCTTAAGATAGAACAGACGAGAATACTCTTTTCTCCATCTAAACTTTATTCCTATCCATTCCTCCCCCTCCCCACAAATCTACAACCTTTTTAGAATCAAAGTTGAGCTTTTGTCCCAAACGAACTAACAAGCAGAGCAAATAGCTAAAGATGAACATAAATAGTCTTTTTGGTCTGACCTCCAGAACAGTCACGTCTGAGTCATTCTTGTGGTAAAAGAAGGCACAGGACAAAGCTTGATAGAGGTGCTTGTGGAAGACTTCCTGACTAGACAGTGACTTTTGAGTGAAACCAAGCAAAATAAAGGGAAAAAGAAATCTTTTTCCAGTTAGTGGAGCTTGAAAATGAATACAGGATGAACAAATCCACTTTCATGCAGCATGATGAATACAGAATATATGGCAAATGATAATGCATGTCATGCTATTGAATGGCTGCCAGGAAAGCATTTCTACCAGTGCAAAGTGACAACTGAAATAGCAGAAATCAAGAAAGTGTGGGAAGAATAACCAGAGTTTTATTTTAAATGGACCTTGACTTTTGCAAGAGGTCCATAAAATAACAGCATAATTCTAGTAAGTCATCACTCTTAGTTTTCCCTATACTTGGGCAAAGGCACATTCAAAAGGAAATATTTTTCTCTAATCCAACTCCACCCACAGAGATAAATAACCTCCCTCAATTAACTCCAATTTGCAAAAATCACAGGATTTCAAGATTGGAATCATCTGGTCCATCCCAAAATCATATCCCTATTACCAGTGGTTCTCAAAGTCTGGTCCAAAGAATCCTGGAAATCTCTGAAATCCTTGAGTCTACAAATTCATAATTAGTTTTTATTTTTAATATGATCAATATCCATAACTATAAACCACATAAACAAAAACTCTTTGAACAGATCCTCAATCATTTTTAATAGGATAAAGATATTGAGAACAAAAATTTGAGGACCACTGCATATAATTGACAAATTGGTCATCCAGGTTTTGCTTCAAGCTCTCCAAGGAGGGGAAGCTCCCTATCCAAAAGCAACCAAGCCTATGTTTAGCCAGTTGAAATTGTTAGGAATTTTTTCTTGACATCTTGCCTCAATTTACTTTTGTGCAACTTCTACTCATGGCTTCCATTCTTCTCTCTGGGGCCAAGCAGAACAAAGCTGTTAATTCTTTTTTTTTTTTTCCATTTTAATAACAATTCAAATACTTCAACATAGCCACTATATTCCCTAAGTCTTTTTTTCTCTAGATCTGGCCTAAACACCCCTAATTCCCTCAACTAGTTCTCAGATGAAGGAACTCAAGTCCAGTCACCATCTTGGCTGTATCCTCTGGCCAAATTCTAACTTCTCAATGCCTCTCCTAAATTATAGTCACCATAGCTGAACACAATATTCCAAGCGTCATCTGAGCAAAGGGCAGTAAGACTACCTCTGTCCTATTCCTATGAATTACTCCTTTTTTAATGAGCCTAAGATTGCCTTATCCTTTTTTTTTCCAGAAGGAAAAAGGTATCCTTTCAATATCAGACATATTGAATAGTCTAGATCCCAGCTCCTTAAATTGTGGTTCACAATCCCATTTGAAGTCTTGTAATTGAATGTGGCAGTCACAAAATATGATTTATTATCAGTAAATGTTTGATTTGTTTATCTCTTTCATATACTTATGTACTTGGGATCATGTAAAAATTTCTCAGATAAAAAGGTGTCAGGAGTAGAAAAAGTTTAAGAAGTTCTTTCTGGTCTAGATGACGCAAGCATTTCCCCAATACATGTGTTTGGTCTTAATAGCACAGCATTCTAACACTGGAGCTGAAAGGAGCCTCAGGGCTCTTATTGGTTCAGTCTCCTGATTTTCCCAAAGAGGGACCTGAGGTTCAGAGAAGTTAAGTGACTAGCTTGAAATACTTCTCTTTCTCATCTGTCCACACACAAAAAGGATACTAAAGGGAATAGGAATGGGAACCTGGCTGCACACAGCTCCAACAACTCTGCATCCTTTTGACTGGAAAGGTCATACTTCCTTCCAATTGAAAATAAAAATCAGGCACTTCATAGAGACACACATTTGTAATACAAGAGGACCCCATGTTAGGAAAGCAACAAATGGGAAAATATGAGCTCAAAAGAAGATAGCACAGTCAATAATTATTTACATGCGATAATGATATTTTTCAAAAGGGAGAGAGAGGGTAATGTTATAGAAAGAAGGCTGACTTTGGAGACCAGAACAGCTGAATCCAATTCCTATCTTTCATGCATACTGGCTCTATGCAAGGGACTCTGTAAGTCACTTTTTAATGCCCGTGGTACTTCTCTGAAATACAAGTTATAGAAATTGCTGATTTGCATGGGGAGAAAGCAGAAAAATGGGGAATTCTTAATTTGTACCCTTCTACAGGGATGAAGTCATGGTCCAGATCAAAGTCTGGCAAATCCTCAGAAAATAAGCAAAGACATCGAGAGGGATTGTTTCCATGATTCAGTATGACCTTTTAAAGTTGGAAGAATAGTGAGAAGAATAATTTTTTAAAAAGCAGCTGCTAATTCTTTGTATGAAGAGAACACATTTATCAAGATAATAATGTAAATGCTGAGGTAAAGAAGATTGGAGAAAGGTAATTATTGTGATGAAAGTTGTTTTTGCTTTTAAGGCCATACTAATATAATAATGCTGGAGAAACTGAGGCAAGATAGAGATTAGAGAGTCTTTAATTTTATTTGAAAGGGAGAGGTTTACTGGGACTAAATGGATCCATGGTTTGGTCCCAGGGCTGAATGAGGCTATCGTCTCCAAGAATCCAGCCTCCAGCCAGCATCCAGCTAGCATCCAGCAGCCAATGCGAGTTCTCAATGACATATTTATACACAGTAGCTAAACAAAGGCAGGGAGCTGGAGTCCAAGCTCTGGTGAGGAGGGAATCTCCAGGCAGGAACCATTAATTCAGTTCGGACAGGTTGGGGGGTAGGACCATAAATTCTTACTATCAGGGAGTTCGAGATAGTGTCTGACTACAGACACAAAGTCTGGAGTCCCCCTTTCTGAGTTTACACATTGACAATTCATAACCTTAGAGCAAATAGCCCTGAGTTATATCAGTCTTCATGAAAAACAGGGGGTGTTTGCAACTAAGGGGATTGAGGCAGAACAATTAGGGAAACTGAGGCAGAACCTATTTAGGGAAACTGAGGCAGGACAATAAAAGAGAACTGTGGCACAACAATACAATTGTCAAAAGAAGTTTAGTGAATCTCTAAATCCTGGTCATCTTCATCAGGCTAAGCCATGTACCCTTCAAAAAACATTTTGTGATTTTTAAAATTTTCAGTGTTCCAGAAGTCATTTCAATGATGTACTCTAATAAATATATTGATATATTATGACACAGAATTGTTCTGGAATTGCAGAAATTCCCAAATGGAAAAGGAAGCCTGAAAGCTGGACTCATACCATTGCTGCATGTCACACAAGGTCAAGAATGTTATTAACGACATGGAAAGAAATATCTTTCAAAGGCCTGGGAATTTTGCCTTATTAAATCCTGTTGAAAACTCATGGGCTATCATCAAGGCTTGACTTGGAAAAATAGACAGTTGTTTAAAGAGACATTTACTACCCAATATCATAAAAGTTTCATAGGAGAAAATTAAAGAAAATTGGTTAGACCCCGCGAGATCAGTGTCAAATTGTGTAAAACAAATGATTGCAGCAAAAGGTGATATTGCATATTAAAAGTTGTTTAAAGATGGAAAAAGTTGCAAGGTTTATTGAAATCAATAAATTTAATTACCCACATTGTCCCAGAATGTCACATATAACTAAGCTCTTGGAGAGAGGGGATTGCTTCATTTATGTATTTTTATCTCCAGAATTTAGCATAGTACCTGATTTATAGTAGTGCATAAAAAATGCTTGCTCATTTTCTTACTTCCCTTATTCTGTTTTCCGTGTTCGGACCCCATGGGAATATTTTGTGCAGATTTGTATATTCTAATTGAACCTATATGAGATAGATCAACTCCCAGGCATTTTCCCATCTTTGATTACTGTACTTTTGTGCATCGGTGAACATCTTTTGGCTAAAGCAAAGAAGTGCATACAGGAAAGTCAATTTTCTGTCTCAACCAAGGCAAAGCTTCTGTTTAGCTCCCACCATAGGATATGGATCCTGAAAGTTCCTTAAGTCTCTGATACACTCCAGCTATTGGTTGTGTATCCTGTATCAAACACATCAGGCCAATTCATAGATGAAGGGATTTACCAATTACCTAAGTCATCTCTAAGACTCAGTTAGAATATAGAAATCTGCACAAAATGTATGTATGTATTTTTTTCTTAGACTGTGTTGACCCTGGAAGAAAATTTTCTCACACCCTATAGAGATCTGATTGTTTCGAGACTTTACAAGGGACAAAATCAATGGGATTTGGCAGATGATGGATGGGTGTTTGGTCTCTGGGGGTAGAAGTAGATATTTTACCGATATGTCGAGCCAGCAGGAAACAAATCTTATCCTGTGGCCAATGCAGGACCCATGACAGGAAGTGTACTTCTGACCCATAAACAAGTCAAAGGGAGGTGGTAAGGATAAGTGGAAATGGCTTATTTATATGGAAATGGATTGTTTGAATAACATAAGACACTAGAAAAACAATAGAAAAGTAAGAAGGAATTATTTTAAATGTATTTAATTCAATTCAACAAGAACTTATTAAGATGTTATTTGGTATAAAGGGCATACATTGGAAAGATGTTGGGTCTGAAGACTCATTTTCATGAGTTCAAATCTGGCCTCAAACACTTCCTTAGCTGTGTGATCCTGGGCAAATCACTTAACCCTATTTGCCTCAGTTTCTTCATCTGTAAAATGCTCTAGAAAAGTAAATGGCAAACTACTCCAGTTTCTGCGCCAAGAAAACCCCAAATAGGGTCACAAAGGGTCAGACATGACTGAAAACAACTGGACATACAGAGGTATGAAACATTGCTATTAGCATTGGGTATATAAAGACAAAGTGAAAGTCAGCTCTGGCTATTAGAGAGTTTATTTAATACTCGAGCATCTCAGCATATGCAAAAAACAGTAAATTGAAAGGTAATGTGGAGAAATAAATAGCACAAACAACAAGGAGATATAGGGAAGAATAGGTGTTTTTTTTTTTTAACTCAATTACCCCAAAATTCATTATCATGTTTGAAATTCCTAGTAATTCAACTCAGGCAAAAATCTTTATTGCTACCCTTTATAAGCAAGAGATCAGTGCTCTGGCTTAAAATAAATTCAGTCCATCCAGTTCATTATTTACACATCTAGAAGTCAATAAACTAAAATGTGCTGTAAGAGGAAAACTGCAATGGTGACATGGAGATACCAGCAGTAAAGAAAAGGAGACCTGAGAGAAGCAGCTAAAATAGTATTAATTATCTTACAGCAGAATCTGAGTCTTAGAATCTCAGCACTGGGAGATCCAGGCCATCAAGTACAACTTCCATCCAACAGGGATATTCTCCACCACATCATCAACAATTGGTCACATCCCTTAAAGCCTTCCCATGGCACAGGATAGCTGCCTTCAAGGATCAGAAGGGCTGAGACATGGAAGATAGTTGAAAATTGTTCAGATTTGCTCTGCTTGGCTTTAGTGGAATTACAAAGAGGCAAGTTTCAGCTCCATGCAAATAAAAAATTCTAATAAGTGGAGCAATTCCAAAGTGGGAAGCACTACCCTGGGAGGAAGGATAAAGGCCAAAGACCCTTCTTTAGAGGTCTTCATACAAAGGCTGAATGAAAACTTATTGGGGCTGCCATTGAAGGGTTTCTTGTATATGTATGAATTGGGTTAAATGGCTGTTGAGGTACTCTTCCAACTTGGAGATTTATATTCTATAAAGGGGAATGTCCAACTCTATTGCCCCCCTCCCAACCCTTCAGGTAGCATTGCCATGCTTTGGACAGCCCAGATTGCTAGTAATTGGGGCTACCACCTCAAAAAACATAAAAGGGTATAGGAAGTATGACTCCCTCATCATTGGTTCAGATCACAACCAAGGCTCCACTCTGAAAATTTAGAGGAACAGCTACATTTCCTTCTTGTAACAGCAGAATAACATCAGCCACCAGCTATTTCAAAGGCTTGGGTATAGTCTGAACTTAGATCCAGACCAATGGCCAGGACTAGAAACGCTTGGCAGCCATTCTGGATTTACGTGAGGCTTCTGTGTAAGAAACAAAGCCTGGTTTCTTCCTCCCTGCTTGAAGATTATCCAGAAAACTGAAGAGAATTAGGAAACCTATAATCACTTTCTTACCACCAACACCAAATGCTTTTAGCGTATTACTGAAGATATAAATTTCATATCGTAGAGCTGTTTTGTGACTGTTCTCATCTCTGAGAGTAGATTAAGCTGTTAGCAGTAATGGGTCTGTAACTAAGATGGTTTGGGGAGCAGGTCCGGCTTCAGGGGAATTGATTAAAGGAGCACATTAAAGCATCAGTGAACAGATTTAGTCATTTTGTCAAGCTGATCTAGAAACAACAAAATTAAATGACACAAGGAGGGATAAGATGGATTTTTAGTCATTCCTATTTAGTGAAAATGAACAAATATGTTCCTGTTCTCTGCCTAACACATTTCCCCCTTCAAAATGAACAAAGCTTCGATGGTTAGGGACTTAATGTAGGGAAAACAAATATACATATGGAATGAATGATATGGGGTTTATTCAATCAAGACCACTCCCCAGTGAAGGCGTATTCCTCATCTAAGTCACTCACATCATTCCAGGAAGCATCATCTGATAGTTAGTGAGTGAGCATTTATTAAGCACTTAATGTGTGTTAGGCATTATGCCTTTAAGCACTGGAGATACAATTTTGTTGTTGTTTAGTTAGTTGTGTGTGAGTCTTTGTGATCTTATTTGGGGTTTTCTTGGCAGAGATATTGGAATGATTTGTCATTTCCTTCTTCAACTCATTTGATAGATGAAGAACTAAGGCAAATAGAATGAAGTGCCCTGTCTATGGTCCACAGTAGTAAGTGTCTGAAGTTTAATTTGAGCTCAGGTCCTCCTGACTCACTGAGCATATATATACCCCACTGGGGATATAAGAACGTCATGCAAAAACAGGCCTAGAATGCAATCTCAAAATAGCTTCATTTTACAAATGGGGAAACCAATCCACAAGGATGAAATGTTTCAAATCACTGCTAGTAAGTGGTGGAATTAGGAACTGACCTCAGGTAGGCTAACTCCAGCGTAGTTCAGTACACTTTGGTATCACATTGGTGCTCATGATAATAACCGAGGATATGAATTGTAGAAGAATATTTCCATTATAGTGAAAGCATTAATTTCCTCAATTTCAGCAATGGTTCCTGGCTATGGTCTAATCTCAGAATTGCCTCTATTATTAGGGAGCTATTGCCTCATGGGGGCAGGGGACTTACCAATCCTGAAACAGAAATCAGTCACAACCTGATTAGGTCCCATGTTCAGTTGTGGCTCCCCATTTTAGAAATGACACCGAGAGTTTCAGACATATCCAATCATGTCAAGTGAGGATTGGTTGGAAAAACAGAAGATGTTTCACTTCGAGGAGGAAGAGAAGAAGAAGAAGAAGAAGAAGAAGAAGAAGAAGAAGAAGAAGAAGAAGAAGAAGAAGAAGAAGAAGAAGAAGAAGAAGAAGAAGAAGAAGAAGAAGAAGAAGAGGAGGAGGAGGAGGAGGAAGAGGAGGAGAAGGAGAAGGAGGAGGGGGAGGAGGAGGAGGGGGGGAAGAGGAGAAAGAAGAAAAGAAAGAAGAAAGAAAGAGAGAGAGAGAATAGTGGGAAGACAGCCATTTTCAAAAACTTGAAGGGCTATCATGGGGAAGAGCACGTGATCTGACTTGAATGGTCATAGATCTCAAACTCCAATGGAAAAATAAGTAAAGTCAATTTTAGCTTCGTATAAAGAAACATTTGACCTTTTGATAATTTAGTCTAAACTCTCCTATCACTGGTTTCCCAAGTAGAGAATGAGTGACCTCTTGTTGGGGACTATTTTTATTGCAAACAATGTGTGTTTATTCACCAGTTTTCATGTCATTCTTCATTAGTGGAATGGAATCTCTTTCAGGTCATAGAATGCTTCATTTTTTGTCTTTTTCTTCTCAGTGCCCAGCACAATACCTGACTCCTAGTAGATGTTTAATAAATATTTGTTGAAAGTATGAAATCATGTCATATAAGGTTTTCAAACTTTAATTATGAATTTAAGTCTCAGGGTTCTCATCTATAAAGTGGGGGTGATGATAGTGCCTATCTCAAAGAGTTGTGAGGATCAATGATTAAGTATTTATTTAATATGTAAGTTATTTAGCAAACCTTAAGGCACTAGTAAGATACTAATAAGTATGGACTGCTCCAGTTAGGTTTCAAGTTGTCTTCAACTCTAAAATTGAAATGATAACCCAACATTTTTTATTATTATTATAGCTTTTTATTGACATAACATATGCATGGGTAATTTTTCAACATTGACCCATGCAAAAACTTCTGTTCCAACTTTTCCCCTCCTTCCCCCCATTCCCTCCCCTGGTTGGCAGGCAGTCCCATACATGTTAAACATGTTAAAGTATATGGATAACCAAAAATTTTATGGCATATATTCTCGCATACATCAAGTCTCAAGACAAAGCTGTCTAGGAGTGCATATGTCATAATACTGAAAAAATGAAAATGGACATCCTGAACTTTCTCTCATTAAAAAATTCCCTCGGTGGAAAATATTTTTTAAAAATTTAAGAAAAGAAATATAGCTGTTTTATGGGGAAAACATCTGAATGCACTTTTTCCCCCCAACCCTTTCTTTCTTATTATTGTTGTCCTTTGTTCTAAAAGAGAACCATTCTTCTTTATACTCCAGAGAAGTGCCACCAGCTCATTTTGTTGCTGTTCATCCTGATCCTTTGCGACCCCATGGATCATAGCACACTAAGCTCTTCTATCTCTCATTGTCTCCCAAAGACTGTCCAAGCTCATGTTCACTGCTTCTATGTCACTCTCTAGCCATTTCATCCTCTGCTGTCTCCTTCTCTTGCCTTCAATTTTTCCCAACATCAGGATGTTTTCTAATGAGTCCTATCTTTTCATTATGTGGCCAAAGTATTTAAGTTTCAGCTTCAGCAATTGACTTTCCAGTGAATAGTCTGAATTAATTTCTTTAAGTATTGACTGATTTGATCTTTTTTTGCGGTCCAAGGGACTCTCAAAAGTCTTCTTCAGCAACACAATTTGAAAGCATTGATTCAGCAGTGCTCAGCTTATTTTATTCCAACTTTCAAAGTCATAAATCACCACTGGAACAACCATAGTTCCCACCCTAGCAACAAAATCAGTAATAACAGAGGGAATTTTATTATACAGAAAGGAGCACAAATTGTGTCAGCCATTCCTTCATTGAGAAAGAATAACATGTGCAGAAGGGTGGCATCCAAAAACTAGGGGAGATTTAGGAGTAAGCAAAGAATATCTGAGTCAAAAAAGAATCCTGGAGGAATGAAAATCACATCCTCAAAGGGTAAAGAGATAAATGTTTATTTTTTTTCTTCTTTGTGCTTTCTCATTTGGTTCGTGATATGTCAGCACTCCAGGCAGATAAACTATCTCAGCTTTTGGTTTTCATCCCATCTGACTGCAACCAAGTTTTGGAGTTAGCCATGACCTTGGTGGCCAGCCAGTCTAACTGAAATCCAAATGGAGTCCTGGCTATAATATACCCAACAATCAAGATTTTCCTTGCAGATTCTATTTTGCAACTTGGAATATTATTATATTAGGATGACATCTCTCCTTGTTCTTTCTCCAAGCTTTGGTTTACTCAATAGAAAGAGCATAGGACCTTTAAGGGGATGCTCAGGAGGCCTATGAATGATCGATATAAAGCCAGAAGGACCCATCTCATCATAAGCCTCCATTCTCCAGAGGGAGAGGGGGAGACCAAGAAAAAGTAAATAGTTAAAAGTTACAGTAGATAACTAGAGACAGAGTCAGTATTGGAAACAGATCTTCTTAATCTAAATCTGGTACTTTTATTGCTTATACTCGAGTTGGGAAACACAAATTAGTTATTTTCCTATTGTGATTTATCAGAGAGTAGCAACGATTCTGCTACTGTTTGTCTTACACTATTACAGGAATATTGTGTTCATTGGGTGCTGTGATGCTGAATAACCTGAGGTCATTAAGAAGAAGATGAACTGAATGGAAAAGGACTTAACCACGGAGCTAAGGCTTAGAACACGATCTAGAGCTCTGAACATTTAGCCTGAAAAGTAACAGATTTAGGTTGGACATGGCCTTTTGGAGGGAGCTCAGACTTCTGAGTGTTGTTCAAGAAGGGCAGCCTGCACCAAGGCATGCATGCTGAATTGGGGAACTAGTAGGAGGCCAGCTGGATTGGAACATGGGATGCATGAATGAAGTCGTGGGAATCCAGAGCTATTCTCCTCCCATGGGCGTCAAGAATCTAGGTTTGGGAATTGGGTTTGGACTCTTGGAACTTAGTTCTTTTGGGAAACTTTTCCCTTTAATATTCTTTTAATAATTTTTAATAGATGTTTTCTGTTTCTTTCATCCTCACATTATCCTGTGCATTCATTTTCCTAAGAACCCTAAGAACCAGCCCATAGGATAAATAGCATTTTTTAAGAGAGAAAAACTGTCCGCTCCACTGACTGGTAAATTGATGAAGTCTGAAAGCATGTGAAATGTGTGACAGCTGTAGACCTCCCACTTCCACAAAGGGTCAAGTTGGGGATGCTCCCTCTAGTATTGTCACTGGTTACTCTTAGCCCTAAGAAATGCTTCTTTAGGATTCCCTAGAACCATAAATGCTTCCCTCTCCAAATTTGCACATATACATACACACGTAACACAGCCATATAGATCCATATACATGCATGCATAAATCCATATCCATACCTGTATATGTATATACACAGATGTGTGTGTGTGTGTGTGTGTGTGTGTGTCTGCGATCTCCTTAATAGAATGCAAGCTCTTTTAAGGTAAGGATTGTTTCAGTTTGGTCTTTCTTTTTTGAGTATAGCATTGTGCCTGATATATAGTGGAGTCTAATAAGTGTTCATTGTTGGATTTAACAAAATGTTTTTTTTTGTCCAATTGAATTTCCCTTGTGTCTATATTCTCAGGGACCCTGACCCTTTTCCTTCCAACAGCCTCCCACAACCTACTAGATATAAAATCTTTGTCTTTGCCTTTTCCTTTTCTTTCTGTTACATGGCTATACATGCATCTTTAGTTTGAGTTCTAAATGGTAAAAAAAATCCCCATTGTTTTTAATATGATAGCAAGATCTGCAGGTCTGGATTAAGAGATTATGGGACAGTAGTAGTCAATCCCCCTACCCTCTGAAATTTTATCATTTTTAAGAACAGTACGACAGTAAGGACAGTAGTCCTTAACATTTTTAAGGACTAGTGATTTACACATAAAGTGAAAGAGAATAATGAAGCACACTATAGTTTCTGGGAAGGAGGTGACGATACTGTTTTTACTCTGCTCTAGTCAGATGACACCTGGAAGACTGGGTTAGTTCCAGAAGCCACATAGTAAGAGGGACATTGACAAAGTAGAGGATATGCAAAGAAAGGTTGTTAGAGTAGTAGACTTGAGACTAAACAATAGAAGGCTTGATTCAAGAACAGACTGAATGAATCACTGAAACATCATATGACCTGCCTAGGGTCACAAAGGTTAGATGCATCAGATGGGGAATTTGGAACCAGGTCTTCTAAATTCTAATACCATCTTTCTATGTGTTATGTCATCCCACATCTTATTAACTTACTGAATTTAATTGACAGGAAAATAATCTAGGTAGGATCAGCTTTACAAGCATAGATGTAGTCTGATAATAACTCATATGAAAATGATCTGGGGACCTTTGGCAGGATACTGTCATTTCAATATGGGTCAACAGTATGATATGAGAACCTAAAATACTGATGCTTGACTGCATTAGGGGAGGCGAAACAACTAGGGCTTGATTTGTCCTCAGGGCTGGTCACACTACACCTGGAGTATTTGTCAAGTCTTTTGTACCATGATTTAGGACAGAGTATATTGCATTCTGATCTTTACCAGGTGTCAACTTGGAAATAAGCCATTTGGCTGGAGCAGTCCCACAAAATGATTTATCCTAAGGATGTGTGTGTGCAATCACACACACACACACAAATTGTAGAGAACATAGTGACTTTTATGGTGAATTGAATGGAGTCCTTGTTGAATCAACCTGAGACTCACTTGACTGCTACTTACTAGAACACAGAAAGGACAAGCAACAGTTGTTACTTCATTTGGGAAAACGACTAATGTAGTGTTCTAAGAATAGTGAATAAAAACAACATAGCAATGGGAATGTGGATGTGTGCCCAGAGACACTTACCCAGATCTAAATATAATAAGTTGACTAGTGATTTACACATAGAGAGTGTAAGAGAATAATGAAGCACACTATAGTTTCTGGGAAGGAGGTGACAATACTGTTTTTACTCTGCTCTAGTCAGATGACACCTGGAAGACTGGGTTAGTTCCAGAAACCACGGATTAGGAGGGACATTGACAAAGTAGAGGATATGCAAAGAAAGGTTGTTAGAGTAGTAAAGTAGACTTGAGACTAAACAATAGAAGGCTTGATTCAAGAAACATTTAGAGACTTTTAGCCTGGAGAGGATTTAAGGGAGATATGATGACTTTTTTCAAGTATCTGAAAGACAATTGAGTGGATGAGAGTCAAGAGTTTTCTGCCTAGTCTCTGAGGGCAAAACTAGAGGCAATGAATAGTAGAGAGGCAGATTTAAGTTTTATATAAGGGAAAAATAAATCTTTTAAACAGATCTATACAAAAACAAAAGGGGATGAATGGATTGGACTATTGTAGCTGATCTCTAAAGTCTCTTGTAGTTTTAACTTTATGACACAATGTTGCTACTGACTTAGAAGTATTCTCTTCATAAGAAGTATTGAAGTGGCTGGAATGCTACTTGTTGGAGGTATTGTAGAAGGGATTCCTTCACAGTCATTAACTGCATTTAATTGCTCCTGAGGTCTCTTCCAACTCAAAAAATCTTTGAGTAACTAAGTTTTTATATGGATATAACTTCCTACAAAGAATGAATTACTCTAATTTCTAAGCTTCCAAGTGTCAAAAATGGGGGGAAAATACATGTTAAACTCTCTTAACTCATTTGACTATGCACATTAATAAAACTATGACCATCCACTTTATTTTTTAAATGTGTTAGGCTTGACATTGTTGTTACAGAAAAATGGAACCACAAGAGACTTGGGATTAATTTCTATACTCTTGTCAAAGATAAGTTGGCATCTTTTAATAACTAGATGTTAATGGGCATGATTCACCTCTCTAACTATGAAATATGCAGAGTATGTGCCCTACAGGGTTTGCCAAATTAAATCAGATTTATTGTTATTAGCCTACACAACTTGATTGGGTATATAGAAAGCTTCAGACATTTGGGATCACCTTGAAAAGAACATTTTGCAGTCTGCAAAGTTTTAAAAATCAACATTCTGGCTGAACATACCTTATTCATCTTTTAAATGTATAAGGTCCAATTCATTTTGAATTCATTAACTAGAAATAGTTACATGACAGAACAGAAAGGATTTTTTTTTTATTCTTGGTACAACAGATAAAATTTTATAGCTAGAAAGCTTTCACCTGGACCATGGTCAATCATCTTTTTTATTAGCTGTTTACTCAGAAATAAGCTATTTAGCTTCTTGCTGGCTAAATTTGCCTTAGAGAGGTCAATATTGCCAATAATGGCTTTATCACTGGAGAAATTAACAAGAAGTTTAATCTGCCTTAATGTAATAATTTTTCCATCCCTTGAAGAGAGATATTCTCTCTCTTGCCTCCTTTCCCACTCCATTTTTTTTCTTTTCCAGAATAACAATACTTAGTTTAAAAAAAAATCAATTCTGATGTGGAAGGATTTCAACACTCTTCACTCTCCTGGTTGCTCTTATCTGAATATTCTCTAGCTTGTTAACATTCTTCTTCCATATCAGCTGTCACTGGAAGCCTACTTTAAGCCATCATGCATAAATCTATTGAATCATTTATGATGTTTCCTTGGAGTATTCAAATGTACAAAGATAGGTATAATATAAATTGAGATCAAATATTTTAAGGATAAAGGAAAAAAAACAACAGACTAAGTTTTTCTTTAAAAAAATATCAGGAAGGAGATCTCATTTTCAGAGGGTATAGTGACATGATTATGGGCTCTGGATTCAGAGCCCAATTAATCTCCCTGGTCACTTAATCTCAATGAACTCCAAAAAATCTCATTGTAAAATGAGAATGTTGGGCTAGATGTTTGATGAGGTCTCTTCCAGTTCTAGATTTAGAATCCTAGGTTTTTGAGCTTGAGTTCAAGAAGAAGATCTTCGAAGTGCTTTTTTGGATCAAAGATGGTATCATCTAAGAAAGGACATCTGAGCTGGGCTTTGAAGGAAAAAAATGCTTTCTACAGGAAGAGATCTACAAGGAATGTATGTTAGGAATGAAGGGCAACCAATGACTAGTTAGAAATAAGAGAGAATAGAACAAGATCTAAAACATGGTTTCACCTTTCTTTGTACTTAAATGTTTGTATCATATCCATCAGTGAGAAAGAATGGGATGAATTGCATTTGGGGAAAGGTACTGAATGTTTAATGAACCCTATCTAATTCCTGTTGCAAAGGATGTTCTTTGTAGAGGAGCTTTCCTGGCTGTCAAATGTATCAAATGGCTACAAATCATAGACCACATAGTCCAAGAAAAGTTAAAATTATAAATAGGCAAAAGGGCTTCTACATAGTGAATCTAAGTCAAATAAACAGCATTCATTAAGCATTCAGTAGAGATACTATACTGGGGATATAAAGAAATACAAACAAATAACCAAACCAAAATGAAAACAAACAAGTCCAGTTCCTGACCTCAAAGAACTTTAATAGAAGGAATGACATAAAGGGAATCAAGAGTGTTATAAAACGAGTAGAAAAGAAGGTGGACTGCCTATGGAGTGAGAATGAAACAACAGATGTCTAACGCTATTCATACATTTATAACTCAGGGATTGGACTTCTTCAAGGCTCAGGTCACATGCTGTCTTCTGCAAGGAAGCCTCCTTCTAAATCCTTCCATACCCCCTCTGAGATTAACTTCCATCTATTCTGGATCTTGTATGTACTTATTTATGTGCTATATACCTTATGAGAATAAGCTCCTTGAGGGCAGGGTCTGATTTTGGCTTTTCCTTGAACCCCTAGCACTTATCACAGTACTGGCACATAGTAAGACTCTAATAAATGTTTGCTGATTGATTAACAAAATTATAAGAGTTAGATTTCCAAGAAATTGAATAGATTCCTTAGGAAAGAATTTGTGGCAATATGTGAATCAGAATTGTATGTAATAAAATGGTGTAGAAGTGTTGGAATCAGAAAGCCATTGGAAGTTTTCAGAATTGAATCAAATCATTTTTGAACTAAATAACCTGAAAGGCAGAGAAATGAGTTGGGCATCCAATTGAGGGATGCCATGTTTATCTGGGATAGAAGGAAGGAAGCATCTTATAATGGACACCATCTTATATTAATTATTACTGGGGTTCTGGGATGATCAACCTTGGGCAGCTATAGTGTCCAAGGGATAAAGTGCCTGGACTGGAGTCAGAAAGGCTCATCTCCCTGAGTTAAAATGTGGCCTCAGATAAATATCTGGTGGTCTTTCCCAGCTCTGTTCAGGCTGTATTTTAATGTTAACTATTCCATGAAAATTTTTTTCTTGATACTGCACTAACAGAGCCTCCCAATACCTCATCCATTTTCTCCAAAGAAAGGTGAAGAAGTATCTCCATGAATGAAATTGCAGATCTTTTTTAAAATATTGAAATTAGAATTTTAAGGAAGGAATTTCAACAGCATAAACCTTTTTATTGTTGGTGCAATTGCTTATATTAGAATGAATAGTGGCAGGGAGATCAGGAAACATTTCATAACAAGTATAACAATGAAATAGGTCCTTCTATTTGTTTTCTCATGGTTTAGGGGGGTAGGTAAATGCACTGTTGCCTTACATCATTCTTTCTAGAGACAACCAGTTTTCTGTGTTTTCCCAAGATCAATGAACTCCAAAAATGGTTGGGTTTTGCTCTGATTGAGCCCTTTTGTAAGAAGCAATCAATACATGGGAGGATTCTTCTCAAAGACATTTGGTGGGGTCCTAAGACTCAGGACAAAGAGCCAGACCACTGAGCCTCCTCTCCTTGGCTGTTGTGATACCATTACTATGTCCACAGCCTGAGGTGGTGAACACAAAATTAATTAGCTCTTGCATGGCAGAGAGTAGAGAGATGTGCTTAATACTCAGGGCAGCCTTGAAATGATCCTAAAAGGAGTCTGTGTTAAGAGATTAAAAAATCAGATTCTTTTGTCTAACTCATTTTATAAATCAGGAGAATGAGACTGAGAGATGCTATATGACATAAAGTCAGGAAGATTTGAGTAGAACTTTATTTGGACATTTCCTGGCAATATGACTATGGGTAAGAGCCAACCTTTCTGAATCTCAGTTTTTTCATCTACAAAATGACCAATAATAATACTTATTGCACATCTTTCATGGGTTTCTTATGAGTATCAAAGGAAGCAATGTATGCAAAGCTGCTTTGTAAACTTTAAAGCTCTCAAGATGAGGACTGACCTATAATTTCCTTGGTTTCGGAAACTTGCCAGGGAGGAGAAGCTCCCTTTATTAATGCAGGTTGATATTGTCTCTATAACTTATAGTCCTATGAAGTTACCTACAGTGGAAATGTCAAACATATTGAGGGGAATGCATGAAGCTCACAAGACCCCAGGTACAGCCATAACCATATTATGATGTAATTGGGAAATATTTAACAAAATAAATATATTCAATAAAACATAGATTACATATCACAACTAAGTTAATACGTAATCACTAGGCATCTTTATGAAATGTGCCAGTGGGCTTCATTTATATTTGAGTTAAATCTCACTGGCCTAAAGTCACCTAGAAGTTACATGACCACAGTTAGTAAACAACTGAGACCCAGAGGACTAGTCAATCCAAGTCTCCCAATTCTAAATCGATTGCTGTCTACACTGCACAAAGTTGTTCAACAGACTTTCTAGTACACTGGTCTAAACATATTCAATGCCTCATGGCCACCTTCTGGAAAGGAGCATCTTTGAATTTAGCTTCTGATCTCCTTGGAGCAGGATTATATCTATTGTTGGATTCTTGACTCCTAATGTGGTGCCTTGTACATGGTAGGTGTTTAAGAAATACTTGTTTAATCTGTTAGCTAGGCTGGTCTTCTCCTTTTTCTTCTCCTCCTCTTTAGGGCTAAGTTGACTTTCCCAGAGTCATACAGCTAGTAAGTATCAAATGTTTGAGTTCAATCCTCCCTACTATGGGCCAATGTTCTATCCACTGTCATCTAGCTGCCTTGCTGGTATCACTTCCATGTCCTTATGAAGCTTTTAAGTAAAACTCCAAGGCAGGGATACTAAGTCAAATTGCTGCAACCATCAGTAACACTTCCACTGCCATCACCAGCAAGAGTACATGACTTCTCTATGTATTGACATAGGGTTCTCTAGGCAAGCATAAGGCATATTGATGATTATTATAATAGCTGCAAGTAGAGGGACTTTCAGGATAGAAAGGACACTTCTATCCATTCTAATGAAGCCATTCATTCTAATGGATCCATTCCATTCTGATCATTGGGGAGGGGTTCCCTCCACTTATCAGGAGAGTGAATTCCTACATGGTGACTTATTTGGTCTTAGCCAGACACAGATTTACCTTCAGCTTAGTCTCCCACCTGACTGTTGAAGTCTGTTGAGGAACAGAAATAGGACAGAATGAGGGGCCAGAATTAAAGAGTTAACCCAAGGCTTTAAGGTTATAAATAGAATAGGCAGAAATTGAACCCAGATCCTGTGACACTTAATCCCTCATGCTTTTCATTAAACCAACCCCCAGTGTCATTCCAAACAACCAGAGGAGTTTATTCAACATAATGTCAAACATCCAGAAAGTGAATCACAGCAGTTGATTGCTAAATATCACAAAAGCTCAATTGTTTGATTCCTGGTTTGTTCCCTCCCCTATTTAACAAGCTGTATCTTCAAGGTGTAACAACAGCCAGAGAAAAGAGAAAAAGGACAAGAGCCTCTGAAATATAAATAGTCTTTTACATCAGCAGTCATTTAAGCCCTCAGTGAAACAGGAAGCTCTCTAGATTGGAAGTTATAGGGAAGATGCTGACCTATATCCAGGTACAAGAAGTTTTCTTCATGCAGGAATTGCTGATACAAATGAAATCAGAGGTCCAGTTCTTATCTGAGCATGTGTGTGTGTGTACTCCTCCGAGGTCTTGCATTACATGTTCAGCCAAGAAGTGAATTATGTCCACTGAGGCTCAGATTTCAAAACTGTAAAGCGAACTCACCCAGTCAGCCCCAAATTGTGTATATCTTCCATTGTACAAAGCTGAATGTGCAATTAAGTTGGGAACAATAGGTATTCATAAATGAGCAGGATCGCCCATGAGAAAACAGTCATCTAATTAAATAAAGGGAGAATCAGTGTTTCTTGTTCCAGGAATTGTTAGCGAGATTGAAGAATCAATCATGGCCTGAGTAAATGGAATGTTGGGGTCAGTGCAGGAAAATGTTCTCTCAGAAGAGCTCTTTGTTTCACTTGATTTCCCCCTTGATTTGCTGACCCGAAGCAATAGGGCTGTGCTCTTAAGGGGAAGTTAATGGGATTCTAGGACCTAGGGGTGGAAGAGACTTTATAGACCATCCAATGCAGCTCAATGATTTTTCAGATCAAACAACTGGACGAAGGCTCATAGGTAGGTAGATAGTGGCAGAGTCAGGATTCAAATCCAGATCTTCTGCCATTATATTCTGTGCTTTTTACACTGTGATTGGAGAGCCACATAGCAAGATGATGTCTTCCTAGGGGGAAGGAGCTTCTTATTTAAAGATACAGAAAGGAGTCTGTCAATCAGACCATCCAGTAAAGGAGATCCATAGAGCATGAAAGAAGGCACAGGATGCAGGGAAAGAATGCTGGATTTGGAATCAAATGACCTCAGTTCAAATCAAAATCCGCTCATCCTGAAAAAAATCTCAGATAATTCACATTGCTTGAGATTTATTTTTTATTAAAGTTTTTTTGTCAAACTATACGTATAATTAGTTTCCAACATTTACCTTTGCAAAAACTTGTGTTCCAAATTCTCCCCCACCCCTTCCCTTAGCAAGTAACCCAATACATGTTAAACAAGTGCAATTCTTCTTTACGTATTTCCACAATTATCATGCTGCACAAGAAAAATCAGAACAGAAAGGAAAAAAAATGAGAAAGAAAACAAAAAGCAAGCAAACAACAATCAAAAAGTGAAAATACTAAGTTGTGATCCATACTCAGTCCCTACAGCCCTTTCTCTGGGTGAAGATGGCTCTCTTCATCCCAAGTCCATTGGAACTGGTTTAGAGATTCATTTTTAATCTATAAAATGAGTGGGATTGAAGTACATTGGGGCTTCTTAATCTTGACCTAGCGCATATATTTCTATAGATTCATGAATTTGGATGCAAAAAAAAGTTTTTTAATTAACCTTTGGTTACCTTTGTAAAGTCATTTAAAACATAACTCTGAGAAGTGGTCTCTGGACTACCAACATGAAGCCTGTAATACAGACAAAATAGATTAAGAATCCTGTGATTAGATGATCTGTACAATGCCTTTGAAAGTTGGTCAAAGTCAGGCACAGAGAAAATTGTCAGCTGGAAAAGGGACCTGGGTCATAGTGTTCAATAGTGGGGAATCTAGAGTATAAAACTAGAAACCAGAGCCCAGAAATTGTTATAAGGGAAATACTCAAAACCAGAGTCCAGCAAAGCAGGTGTGTGGCCTGGTTGGCAAGCCAACATTATATGTTTCTGGGCTGCTGTTAGGAACAATATCTCCTTGTACAGTTCCCAGACCCTAGATCTGTCATGATACCCTGGGCATTTAGGCAATCTGTGGCCAATGCAGTGAAAAAGTTTACTGTCTCTGCTAGTTTAAAGAACACAGGTAATTATTTGCATAGGACAAAGGAAGTTCCCCAGATGCTCCTGCTGACAAAAGCCAGATCCTGAAAGAGGCAGGTGCATTTTAAATCAAATGAACTACATATGGTAGTGAGAAAGTCCATAGAGGAAGTATTGGAGCAAGAGATCAGTTAAGGGGAGGGTGTGCGATAGAGCTGCTGTATCTATGAGTTTGGCAGGGGGTCAATTTCTTCTTCATTGTCTATGAGATTATTCATTTCTGTTTAAGATCTCTGAGGGATATGGCCCATACTTCCTCAGGACTCACACTCAGTGGGTATGCCAGAAGGAGTGAAGTAAGCAAGGATAAAACTACGGTTCAGACCCTTCCTCATGCTGCCTCATTGAATTTGAGCAAAATCCCAAGTTTAGAGACTTTGGAGACCATGTAGTCCAACTTATATCTGGAAAAAAACCAAAACAAAGAAAATCCTCCTACAACAATCCCAACAAAAGTTGATCAAAGATTTTGCTTGAAAACATCCAATGAGGGGGAACTGGCTGCCTATGAAGGAAGCCCATTTCACTTTAGAATAGTGTTAATTAGAAGGGATTTCCCCCCTATAAATAAAGCACAAATTTATTTATTTTCAGTTTTTACTGTTGTACTTACTTGGTTTTATCTTCTAGGGCTAAGCAGAATAAGTCTGGTCCTTCCTTGTAAGTCCCCACTTTCCCTATTTTCAGTTTAAAAGCCTTTTGTATAAATTCTTCAAACTCTTTTTTTTTCATTGAAAATCCATGTTTTCCATTAATAACAGTTAGGCTCAGATTTGTAGGGTAGATCACTTTGGATTATATTCTAAGCATCTTTATTCTTTGGCACTTCTTGCCAAAGTGGAGTAACAGGAGTGTTTTTCCACTCCTGTCTGAGGTTTCTGGTAGGTAAAGAATAATTTCAAATCATTTGGATTTGCTTTCCTTTATATTTGATAATTTTTCTCCTGGTTACTTTCTGAATTTGTTGTTTGTCATTAAAGTTATTAAATTTAATAACTATACTTTGATATTTATGCCCAGTTATTCTTTTCTTTCTGGAAGTGATCCAGGGATTTTTTCAACTAGCACTTTATTTTCTATGTTCAAAAATTCCAGACAGGTTTCTTCTATTATTTCTTGCATTATGGCATTCAGATTTTTTTCTGAATCTTTATTCTATAATCTTTAAGTTCTCTTTACACATCTTGTCTCTTGACATGAAATTTTTTTCCTCCTATGGAGGATGTGTTTTGACATAATTGCTTTTGGATTCTCTTCTTTCAAACTGTCCTTTATGCCTTTATATGTAGATTCTAAACCTCCCAACCAGTCTCCCCTCCCTCCTTTTTTCTCCCTCCCTCCTCCTCCTTCTCTTCTCTTTCCCTCCTCCTTCTCTCTCTCTCTCTCTCTCTCTCTCTCTCTCTCTCTCTCTTATTTGTCACTGGATTTTCAAAGTTTTTCTACTCTTTTGATTATTTGGGCTATGTAGACATGCAGATCATAAGCTCTGTTTTCACAATTCTCATTATTCTTTAGAGGAATTTAGAACATCACATAAGTATGATCTTAGGAATCACAGAGATCCTACCTCATCAGAAGCTAATTCATTTTGATTTCAGAAAAGCCATGAACTGATGCTGAGTGAAGTGAGCAGAATCAGGACAACATTGTACACAGTAATAGCAAGATTACATGACGTTCAACGTTGTGGATTTCACTCTCCTGTAATGGACTTGCTTTGTCTCAATAATGTGATGGTTCAACACAATTTCAATAGATGTGAGATGGAAAATGCCATCTACATACAGAGAGCAAATTATGGAGATTGAACATAGATTAAAGCATAGAATTTTCACCTTTGTTTGTTTTTTTTGTGATTTTTTTTCCCCTTTTGGTCTGATTTTTCTTGCTCAACATGACAAATATGGAAATACTTTTAAATGGATTGTGCACATTGAAACTATATCAGATTTCTAACTGTCTTGGAAAGGAGGAAGGAAGGAAGGAGGGAATAAAACAAGGAAGGAAAGAAGGAAGGATGAAAGGAAGGAGGGAAGGAAGAAAGGAAGGAGGGAAGGAAGAAAGGAAGGAAGGAAGGAAGATGGAGAGCAGGAAGGAAAGGAAAGGAAAGGAAAGGAAAGGAAAGGAAAGGAAAGGAAAGGAAAGGAAAGGAAAGGAAAGGAAAGGAAAGGAAAGGAAAGGAAAGGAAAGGAAAGGAAAGGAAAGGAAAGGAAAGGAAAGGAAAGGAAAGGAAAGAAAGGAAAGGAAAGGAAAGAAAGAAAAAGGAAGGAAAGGCAACTTTAAGACAACAGATACCTCTCATTCTTCAACATGCTGCCCTAGTGGTCAATGCAAGCTAACCTCGAAATTCTTGGTCTATAAACAAACAAAGTCCGCAAGTGTCACATTGCTGGATCTTAACCCCTTCTTTGAAAATATTTTCTCACACAGTAAAAGAACATTTTTGACAAAATCAAGAACAACTCTCACCTATAAAAGCAGAACAATCTATCAAATCTAGAATCTCCAAATCCCCTAAGAGTCAAAGACAACAGAATGAGAAATATCACGAACACTTTGTTCCAAACGCTAAGGAACCAAGCTCAGCAACTGAAGGAATGCGGGTGTCTGAAGTCACAGGAGCTGCCCGGAGGTCTGGCTGTGCCACCGGCTGCCTGACTCTGGCTAAGTCCCTCGCATCTCTGAGATGCAGTTACCCCACCTTTAAATGAGAGAACTGAACTGAATGACTTTAGGGCCCTTCTAGCTTGAAATCCCAGATCCTCTGGCCTGTTGTGCTGCTGAATTTGTGGCAGTGATGAGAAAGTGAAAGGTACTTCTGGACTGAGCTCTGCAGAGAAAAGGCTGATTTTGCTGATGCTTGGCAATAGGAAAAGAACAAAAGAAAAGAAGATGGCCTCCTTGATAACAAGGCACTCTTGCTAGCCCCCTGCTTAGGTCACAAAATCTCCAGAAAGGAGGAAAGATTCAAGATGAACAGATATTTAGAAAGGACCATTCAATGATACACTTTGTTTTCTTCCTGTTTTCTGGTTCTGGTAACAACCAAAGCTAATTCCAAATTAGAAGATGCTCTTGTGATTCCCACATTCATATTCTCTGCATGTGTATCTGTCTCTCTGTCTCTGTCTCTCTCCTTTCTTCTCCTCCTTCTTTCCTTCCTTCCTTCCTTCCTTCCTTCCTTCCTTCCTTCCTTCCTTCCTTCCTTCCTTTCTTCCTTCCTTTCTTCCTTTCTTCCTTCCTTCCTTCCTTCCTTTCTTCCTTCCTTCCTTCCTTCCTTCCTCTCTTCCTTCCTTCCTTTCTTCTTTTGTCCTCTCTTTGCCCCTCTCCTCCTTTTCTCTTTCCTCTCTCTCTCCCTCCCTCCTTTCCTTTCCCCCCCTTCCTTTCTCTTCCTTCCCCAGCCTCTGTCTGTATCTGTCTCAGTCTCTGTTTCTCTCTCTCTCCATCCTAATGCTCAAGAAAAAAGACCCTTTTGTAATTCCAATAATGAATCCCTCTCCAGCACTATTTTGTATTATTCCATCATGCACCAGAAATATCAGAAAGTACATGTTTATTTATCATTTAATATTTAAATTTAATAAATATTAAACTTTTTTTGTCCAAACCCATAATTTCCACAATGTAAAGAAATCCCAATGAGAAAATTCTCTCATCCAGTGCAAACTAAAGGCTGCCATGCAGCTCCTGGTCTTGAAGAATTGCTCTAGGCATTGAGCATTTAAGTGATTTGCCCAGGGTCACACAGCCAAAATCTGTGTCAAGGATAAGACTTCAACCCAGATCTACTGGACCTTGATGATGGCTCACAATGTCCTGTGTCTTGCTGATTTTCACAATAAACAATATTTGGAGAAACTGTTATCTTAGATTAGAGGTTGGGGGAGAACAAACAAAGTGTCTCAACAATTAGAATGGGTGGCTTTATCAGGAGCTGATGTATTCTTCACTGAAGGTCTTCAACCAGAGGCTGGATGCTTATTTGCTGGGTGTATAGAAAGCAGATCCTTGAATTATCTGACTTCTCTCCTCCCAACACTGAGATCCTGTGACTTGTGATTCGAGGATTTGCCCACATGTATAGGATACAAGGAGATGTGAATCCAAAGGAGGTTATTTCATTCAACAAAATAGCATATATAACATAATTTAACAAAATAACAATATTGCTGCTCAGGCTCTCTCCGCTCAACCTCCCCTTCAACCTAGCACATAAGTAATAGAATAGAATAATATTATCTCTCAGCTTCTTTTCCTCATTGGGCAGAGAATTCTAAATAGAGTGATGGAAGCCAAGTTCAAAGTAGCATCTGCCTCTCAGGAGCTGTGTGATCTTGGGCATTCTCTCTACATCTCAATTTCTTCATCTGAATAACAACATCTGTCTCGATGGCTTTCGAGGTTTCTTTCAGCTCTAAATCTGTGATTCTATTACTAGTATCAGTGATTCTATGGTTCATGGCTTCCCTGTTGTAGGTATCATCCTACAACATGGTTCTATCCATGAATGCTGACCACAATCCTATATCCTAGTAGATGATCTTAGATCATCATCTGAGGCTCAAAGATCCATGGTCAGGGGATTGGTAAGTAGAAGAAAATTCAATTTATCCACTTCAATCCCCCATTTTACAAATGACCAAACTGAAATCTAAGGAAGGTAAATGATTATACTGAAATCACAGTTATAAGTGTAAGAGACGGGATTTTGACTGAGATCTTTGGATCCTTGATGCCCTGGAATTTGGGTTCTTCTGTCTCTAATTCCCCCATTCCATACACTGAAACCCTAGTGACTCTCCTCATCTGGAATAATAGCAAAGCTCATACAGAAAGTCCTCATGCATTTTCCTGGGACAGACCATGCCTTTGGTCTGAGGACAACTTAGGTCACCATATTGAGCTTTATTCCCATTGGTGGCCAATAGTTGATGAATTCTTTGGTCATGAAACCCATGAAGCAGAGTCAAATTTAAAAGTGGCCCCATCCCTAGGACATGGCTTTCGGAAGTAACCAAGAAACATTAATTAAGTGTGTACTATGTGTCAGTCCCCATACTGAGCCTGGGGATGTGAAAAGAGGCAAAATTGAATCCTTCCCTCAAGAAATTCACAATCTAATGGGGGCAGCAATAAGTAAACAAAGTATAACAAGCTATACGCTGGATAAGTAGTATATAATTAAGAGAGGGAAAGTACTGAAATTGAGAGACCTTGGGACTTGAAGGAAGCCAGGGAAGCCAGGAGATGGAGATGAGGAGGGAGGGCATTCCAAGAATGGGGGACAGTCAGAGAAAATGTCTGGAGCCAAGAGATAGAAGGATATTTGGAATAGCTGGGAGGCCAGTGTCATTGGAAGGGATAGTTCTCCTTCACTAAAGATATGAGAGATAGAGTTGCAACCCTTCTCTGGGACCAACTTCGGTTATAACAAATAACAATGATAATACCCATCATTTATGTAATGATTTAAGGTTTGCAAAGTATTTTACAAATATTATTACATTTTATCTCTTAACAGCCTTGAAAGGTTATTGTTCAGTTGTTTCAGTTGCTACAACACACTGTGATCCCATTTGTTTTTTGATTATTATTTTGTGTTTTATTTTGGCAAAGATATTAGAGTGATTTGCCACTTCCTTCTCCAGATCATTTTACAGATGAGGAAATTGAGGCAAGCAGGGTTAAGTGACTTGCTCAGGATCATACAACCAGTGTCTGAGGTCAGATTTGAAATCAGGTGTTTCTGACCCTAGTCCTGGAATCCTATTTATTGAGAGGTCATCTAGCTACCCATCCTGGAAGGTAGATATGATTATGATTTCCATTTTACAATTGGGAAAACTGAGGCTGAGAGGTCAAATAATTTGTCTAGAGAGACAGTAAGTATCTGAGGATATATCTGAACTCAAATCTTCCTGATAGCATTAGGGATAATGTGCTGGACCTGAAATCAAATAAACATTCTCTCCTCCCTCCCTTTTAATCACTTTTTTGATGACCCCTTAATGCATAGGAGATGGAGAAGAAGAAAAAGAGAAATTTCAGTGGTTGATACTACATGAAATTTCAACAGCTCCTTTTAGTTAAATAAGTTTTTGACACCCAAACTATGGGGCATCAATCAAAGAAAAATAATTATAGTGCCTTTAACATGACTTTCCTCTTTGTGTACTTGATCTGTTTCAAACTTACATTTTTATATATTTTTAAATGTCATTTATCCTTCCTCATGTAACATATGAAGTATTGAAATCTAAATCTGATGGGTCCATTGTTTTCAGAGATGAGAACAGATTACTATTAAAATCCTGGAAAATGAACTGATGCTGAGTGAAACAAGCAGAACCAGCAATATGTTGTATTCAATAATAGCAAGATTGTGCTATGATCAGCCATGAAAGACTTGGTTCTTCTCAGTGATTCAGTGATCCAAAGCAATCCCAATAGACTTTGGACAGACAACACCATCTATTTCCAGAAAGAGAACTAAGGAAACTGAATGTAAATCAACACATGCTATTTTCACTTTTTTTTCTGTTTTTTTTTTTTTTTAATTTCTCCCATGGTTTTTCCTTTTTGCTCTGATTTTTCTCTTTCAACATGATTCATAATGCAATGTATATTAACAATAAGTAAATTTACTAGGAAAAAATTAAAAAGTAAATAAATCAATAAATAAAATCTTGGAAAGTCTGTTCCATGTTGCCTTTATTTATTATCCATATAAACAACTACAGCCACCACTTTCCCTTCAAAGTAGAAATGATTTGTCTGTCATCACAAAATATTCAAAATTTTCTAGTAAGTAGCTCCCTTATCTATCAGAAAACTTGCTCTTTGATGAGTGTCCCACTCAAAAATAATCTTGAGACACTAACAAATAAATGGCTATGAAATGGCTGAAATAGCAAAAGTAGATTCTAGAAAACTAAAGCTTTCCCTTGTTCATTTCAAGGTCATGTAGTACCCTACTGACAATCCAATGAAAGAAATGACAGATTTTCTAGAATAAATCAGAAAGATGTCATGGCAAGGGACGTTTTAGTCTCAAGAGTTTAGTAATTTATTTGTTTTAAATTAGATTCTGCAAATCCCCAGCACCAGATTGCTATGGCATCTAGTATTTTTATTGTCAGTTTGCTCTAAATAATGGATTCTCTTATTTACATCAAGATTATTTGGAAATGAGAAATCTATAGTCTTGAATTCTTGAATGTAAATGACCTCTCAATGGTTCCTTGGCTTTTTCTTCATGGTTACTACCTTGATTTTAACTTGGATTCCCAAGCATGGGACAGAAGAAGAAAGGGACAGAAGCCACAGTGAAGGCTGCTGATCAAGATTTTGACTTCTTTAGAATATGTCCCATTCAATGTTGTGCTCAATTTTTCCTTGAGTCTTCTGACAAAATTCTTCCAATGAGGGGTGCTAGATGGCTCAGTGGTTAAAACACCAATCCCTGCACTCCCTGGAGTCCCTGGACTCCTTGAAGTTAGGGGGATCTGAGTTTAAATCTAGCTTCAGACACTTACCACTTACTAGCTGTGTGATCCGGGGTAAGTCACTTAACCTCAATTGCCTCACTAAAATAAAAAATAAATAAAAAAGATTCTTCCATTGACCCTCATTTGATTTTCAGTTGAGACAAAGAACCACCATTCTCCAGCACACATGATTCTTTCCCCTTCCCCTTCCTACTTTGATTTCTTGAAATCTCAAAAATTCATCTGGTTCCTGCATCCAAAACAAATTTGTTGAGCCCTACTTCAAAAAATAAACATGTTTACAAGGTCCTCCATCAATTCTAACAAAGGAAAACGTTTTGCTTTTAAAACTAGCTTTCATGGTTGTTTGAAACAACTGTATGGTTGATTTTACTTGTCAGATTGAATTTTTTATACGTGTAAGGTTTAAGTACGGCATGATTTCTAGGTTTTAAATTGGAAAATTAGTTTAGAATTTTTGTTGAGATTCAGTGGATTTTATTTAGAAAAATAAAACAAAAGTGATCATATATCTTAACAAGAGGATTTTTTTTTAAAAATCCATGACATCTGCCTATTAAAATGCATTATTCTCCAAAATAAATAATGATAATGATATTGAACATTTAAAAATAACTAAAAAGCTGAATTCTGGGTAATTTACCAAAAAAGTAGAGATACATAGAGGACAGATAATAAAGCATATTTCTTTCTTCATGGGAAAATCAAGTAACTACTAAGATATAATGTGATATTTATTGTTAGATGGAGGTTCCCGATATTGTATGTTTATGTTTATTTTTTTAAGTACAAGGAAGAATATAAAATGAGGTAAGGAGAGGAAGGGTACCCCAGAGATCATTTCAGGATCTTTGCCAAGAAAATCCCAGGGACAAGTCCATGGGACATGGAGAGACAAACACAACGAATGACCAAACACTGAACAACACACACAGATATATATGTATATATGCATTTGTACCCACAACACATGTTTGTAGCCACAACACACATAAAAATAAATACATGTGTGTATATAATACACATACCTACATACATACACACATACACCATCAATGGCTTCTACTTGCCAAAGTGAACCTGAATGTAACTTGGGTCTATGTGCACTATGGAGGATTGCTGCCATTGATAGTTTGTTATATCATATATTAGAAGCTGGTTGGGAGATTATGCTAACTTTGCTGTATCCTTTCCTATGATTTAGCTACCCCTGTCCCCACCTTTTCCCTCTCTGTTAAAAAGCTGGAACTTCATGGGAGTTCTCATGGTTGTTTCCAAAATAAACGAAACCAACTTCTAGTTTGTCTCTAACCTAGGTGGCAGGAAGATGTTCTTCTCTGCTAAAGCTTCCATTGTTCACAATTCTGTTGTTCCTTTTCCCCCAGGGACAACTGTTCCTCTTTTTTCTATGCTACAGATTAGGAGAAAATCATGTTTTTCTCTTTCATATGAAGTGATTTTTTAAAAAAAAAAAGCTAAGTTAAACAGAAATTTAGTAGCAGATTTCTGGCCTAGAACAGAACATGTCATGATAAAAATTCTCCAATGATTAAAATTCTATATATAATAAAGATGAATGATTTTTTTCTGCCAGATTAGGGTGACTTCCCCCACCCAGTCACGTATTCTGACTTTGTGTTTATTATTTTTGAAACTTCTTAAAAATATGTCCTTACACCAAAGCTTGTTTAAATCTTGTTTAAATAATCTACTTTCCTCTCCTGTGACAGTGAGGAAGTCTGAAGATCCAGATATCAGGAGAGAAGGGAAAAAAAAAACATTTTGAGGAATTGGTCCTTAAGCTCTTCAGGTGATGGAAGCTCTGTCCTTCTCCCTCCAAATCTGCCTCTACTAAGTCAGGTACAGAAGAGGATTCTTTTTGTTAGAGATACTCCCATTGACAAATTTCTATACATAGATTTGCTTGGTTATGACAAAGTCCTGGGATTAAGGACTTAGTGTCAGAAAGGATTTAGGATTTAGAGAGTATGCAAGGGACTTCCTCATTAAGTGTTTTCTCCCTCCAAACAAATCTGAGAATTGGGAAGAGCTTAAGAGGTTTCCCAGGATGAAAGAAACAACACAGAATCCTTGCCTGTACAAGTAGGAAGGACTTCAGCAAATATTTAATGCAGCACATACTGAATAGGACTCCCCAGGATGCATAACTGAGGTAGTGCAAATGGAACCTTTTCTTGGGGATCCCTAAGGGGGTCAGCAGGAAGTAATCCACTCCATTTTTCCACAGTTTTGCTTAGAAGTTTGTTTGTTTTTTATAGGAACCCTGAAATCTCCCTCTTTGAGGCCTTCAGATAATTCTTCCTGTTCTGTCTTCTGGGACTAACCAAAGCTAGTCTACTACCTTTCACTCGGATCATCCTTCACCTACCTGAAGACAGGGAAATTAAGGCCTGGAAGATTCAAATGACTTGTCTAAGGTCACAAGAAACAATGTCCAGTATTCTAACTCAAGTCCTTGGTCTCCAGGTTCAGAGTATTCCTGATGCAATAGCCCTTGCTGCTGAGCTCTCCCTCTTCTCCAGCTCCATCTCTTTTCCTTCAAAGTCAACTATTAGGTGTAATATTGTGCAACCAACTTAAACTCTCTGATTCTCAGATTCTCATCTGTTAAATGAGGGGCTTTCATGCCTCCTCTGGCCCTAAATTCCATGAGCTAAAGATATTTTTTCCTCTTGCTTCATTTTGTGGTAATACAATGCAACACATAAAAAACTAATTATGTTGTTACTTAATGAGTGATTTTTATTTCAAGTTTTATTTTAACAGTAACCAATGTGTATACAGCTTTCAGTCCTCAGATCCAAATTAGCATACTTTTCATTTATTTGTATGAGGCTCAAATAACTATTAGCTAGCTAAAAATAAGCCTGCCAAGTTGACCTATGATATCAGGTTTTTTCTTTAAAAAATGTATTTTAAAATTTTTTAAACTTGTATTTTACTTAGTATTAATTACTGACTTCTAGATGGTGCTTTAAGGTTTACAAAGCACTGCACACACCCATCCTTATCTCTCATATATATATATATATATATATATATATACACATATGTATATACATACATGTATATATGTATATAGATAGAGATATATACACTTAAATGTATATATAACACACAGAAATAAATTAATATTGTGAGGCTCAGATGATTCTGTCTTTTTTCTCCTGTGTGTGTATCCATCCATCTATCTATATCTATCTATATCTATCATCTATCTATCTATCTCCCAGTTCTCACTCTGTGGCCCTTCTTTGAACAGCTATATATATATATTTTTTTCCTTGGGGAGAAAAAGTCTTTAAAAAGAGCACAATGATGTTTCTTCCAACCCCTCGACAATATGATCCATCGCTCCTAAACTCCTTAGCAGAGGACACTGGTTCCAGGCATCTTTGCACCAGTATGTGTCTATTTCACACTCCATCTTTCATTAATTCCACCCTCTCCCCTCAATCCTTCCCTCCCTTCCCCCCCATATGCCATCAACTCCACTTTCAGGTGCAGAATGACTTCTATGTGCAGCTTTGGAAGGAGTAATGAGATGCACTTGAGCCCTCCCAGTGGGGAAGTGCCTAATTGCACTCACCAGCAGCCACCTGCAGAAATAAATTGCAAAAATCCCATTGCTCTCAAGGACAAGGATGGTCTCAGCTTCTAAATCCATCTCATTGTCTCTATAGACACAAAGTTATCTTAGAGAGCTTGGATTTGATGGTGGGGGTAGAGACAAGAAGAAAATAGCATGAAAATGCTTAAATACAGCATGAAAATAAAAAGTTAAGCCTTTAGCAAAAACAAAAACAAAAAAATTTTGCTGATAGTGAGTGGAGAAGCGTGACTCCTTTATGGCTAATTATAAGCTCTCTCTTAGAGGAGTCAGAAAGTAGCATACTCAATAAAAGATTGCTATCAGCTGATACTAGGCTTAAGGTACCAGGATGGGCCTAAGAATTTGTCTACTTATTTATATTGTAATTAATTTGGAAAGAAGTCAGTTCCACGAATCTCAAGTCAGAGAAGTGAAATGGGAAAGTGAAAGTCTGCCTTATTTGGTTATTTCTTTGAGCTCATCTCATTAAAAAGTATGTGCTGCTTAAAAAAAGTTATCTGTTGCCCTCCTGAGTTTTCTTTTTTGTTTTTTTCCTTTTAATGAGATGATCCTTAGCAGCAACTAAAGGTTCTGGCACTGTCTGTAGAGGAAATATCTTGGGAAAGAGGAATGTAGCAGAATAAAATGGAAGCAAGGGTGAAATAATGAGAACTCAGACTAAACTGGTTTTGAATGCTCTGTGAATTCAAGACTTTGAGAAAGCTTTCTAGCATTCTTACTTTGCTTGGAAATAGAAATAAAAAATCCCTGTATTGACACAGACTATACTTCAAGCACCACAAGAAGGTAAAGGAGAATTTATTTTACATTTCTTTTTTTTTTTGGTTATTGTACAAACATTAAAACTTCTCTGAGTAGATATAAAAGAGAACAATTTTCCTAGTTCAGGAACTAGGACTGCTTAGCCTGAAGAAAAGACTTACAGGGAATTTGATCACTGTCTTTGTGATCATCCTCTTTGAGTGCTTCAAGGATGATCACATGCAAAATAGATTAGACTTTCTTGGCTTGGCCTCAGAATGCAGAACTGAAAGGAATGGAATGAAGATAGATGGTGGCAGATTTTGACCAGAAATAAGAAAATGAACAAAGAAAAGTAAAAACAGAAACAACCCTCCCTGTTAATGAGACCTATCCAAAATTTGAATGGCTATCTTGGGAAGAAATGAATCTTTGACTGATGATCATATATTAGGGATATTGCAGAGGGAATTTTTAGTCTGGTACAAAGATTTAGAACTCTAGTCTGGATGGCCTGTGAGATTCTTTCTAACTCTACCATTATATCCCTTGGACTATTACAAAGCCTCCCAGTGGCCTCTCTATTTTGTCTCTCTCCACTCCAACCTATCTTTCAGATGACTGTCAAAGTTATCTATCCAAAGTACAAATCTGACTATGACAATCCCTCAGTGAATGAACTTTGGTAACTCTCTATAACCTCCAAGATCAAATGCAAAATACTTTTTGAGGCATTTCAAATGTTTCATATTGTGGCCCTTTCTTACCTTTTTATTAATTAGTATCGTCCCAATATTCTATAATTCAGTCATACTGGTCTCCCTACAGACCCTCACACTTAAAGCTCTATCTCCCATCTCTAAGTCTTTGTATTGACTGTTCCTCATGTGTGAAATGAGTTCCTCTTTTACTTTTATATCTTATAATTCCTGCTTTCCTTCAAGATTTAATTCAAACAACAGCTTTTATAGGCATACTTTTCCAGTCCTCTTATCTGTAACCTCTTTTAAGGTTACTTTATATCTACCTCATAGGTATGTTATATAAATCTATGTAAGTATGACTTGTGTCCTTTGTTAGAATGTAACTATTTTGAGGACAGAGGTGATTTTTTTTATGTATAGTATTTTTTATGGAACCTGGCTCTCTTCCAGTTATTTTTTAAGATGTGTTCATTTTTTAAAAGATATTTATTTTATATTCCCCCCAGTTACATTTAAAGCATTTGTTTTTTACATTTTTAAAAACTTTTGAGTTTTAGTTTCTCTCATTTATCCCCACCCCTATTAAGAATCCACATATGAAATTATATAAAGCATTTTCATAAAAGTTATGTTGTAAAAGAAAACAAAGATCTCATACCCTAATGGGAAAAAAAGAGAGGGAGAGGAAGAGGAAGGAGAGAGAGGAAGAAGGAGAGACAGAGACAGAGACAGAGAGAATGCTTCCTTCTGTATTCAGCCACAATCACTTTCTTCTCTGAATATGGATAGGATTTTTCATCATAAATGCTTCAAAGTGGTCATGGATTATTGTACTGCTGAGAATAGCAAAGTCATTTACAATTGGTCATCCTAGAATATTATGATTACTTTGTATACAATGCATTTTACTTTGCTTGAGTTCATGGAAGACTTATCAGGTGTTTTTCTGAGAACATCCTGCTCATCATTTCCCATAGAAATTTCCCATATTTCATCACAAATACATACCATGATTTATTGAGTCATTCCCCAATTGATGGACATTCCCTCAATTTTTATTTTTTTGCCTCTAGAAGAGAGCTTCTATGAATATTTTTTTGTACACATAGGTCCTTTTTCTTTTTTTTTTTTTAAATTGCTTTTGGTGTTCATGCCTAGTAGTAGTATTCTTAAGTCAAAGGCTATGCATGAAAGTATAGCCTTTGGGGCATAGATCATATCTTTTGATCATTTATCAACTGGGGCATGGATCTTATTGTTTTAAATTTTGAGCTCAGTTCCCTCCATGTGTGAGAAATGAAAGCTTAATCAAAGGAACTTGCTTCAAAATTATTTTTACAATTACTATTGCTAACTGCATTTCCTTCCATTTATTTTCTCTTTTCTTTTACCCTATCCATGTTCAAAAGTGTTTTCCTACACACCACTCTATGCCTCTTCCCATATTCCATTCCTCTCCCATTTTCCCACAGGATAAGATAGATTTCTATATGCATAATGAGTATGTATATTATATCCTTTATGAGCCAATTCTGATGAGAATAAGGTTCGCTCACTCACCCTTTCCTCCCTCTATTTCCCTCTGCTATAAAAGCCTTTTCTTGTTTCTTTTTTATGACGAATAATCGATTGCTTTTCCCTTTCTCTTAGGATATTTTTCTCTCAACTCTTAATTTCATGAGTTTTAAAAAGATAGTATCTCTTCATATTCAATTCAAACCTGTGTCCTCTATATATAGTCTTTCTAACTGCCATAATAATGAATATGTTCTATAAGTTACAAGTATCATCCTCCTATATGGGAATGTAAATAGATAACCCTTATTATATCTCTTATGGTATCACTTTCCTGATTATCTCCTTATGTTTCTCTAGAGTCTTGTATTTGAAAATAAAATTTTCCATTCAGCTCTGGTCTTTTCATCATGAATGCTTGAAAATCCTCTATTAATTGAATGTACACCTTTTTCTCTGAAGGATTTTTCTCAGTGTTGCTGGGTAGATGATTCTTGGTTATAATCTTAGCTTCAATGCTCTCCAGAATACAATATTCCAAGTTCTTTGGTCCTTTAATGTAGAAGTTACTAAATTTTGGGTTATATGGGTTGTGGTCCCACTATACTTGAATTATTTCTTTCTGGATGCTTGCAATATTTTCTCCTTAATCTGGGAGTTCCAGATTTTGGCTATAACATTTCTGGGAGTTGTCAGTTTAGGAATCTCTTTCAGGAGGTGATCAGTAGATGCTTTCAATTTCTATTTTACCCTCTGGTTTTAGAATATCAGAGTTTTCTTTTAATTTCTTGAAATTTGATATCCTGGCAATTTCTTTTTGATCACGATTTTAAGGTAAATCAATAATTTTAAAATTATCTCTTCTGGATCTGTTTTCAGGTCAGTTGTTTTTCCAATGAATTATTTCACATTTGAAATTTTTTTCTTTCTTTTTTTAAATTGTATCTTGATTTCTCATAAAGTAATTAACTTCCATTTGCTCAATTAAAAATTTTTAAGGAATTATTTTCCTTAATGACATTTTGTATCCCCTTTTCCATTTGACCAATTTTGCTTTTAAAGGCATTCTTCTCCTCATTAGTTTTTTTTTTCCTTTTGCACCATTTACATTTTTTTTTCTGAATTGTTCTTGATTTCTTACTTGATTTTCAAAATCCCTTTTGTGGTATTCCATAGTCTGAGGCCAATTCCTGCTTTTTTGGAGGTTTTGGATACAGGAGCTTTGATTTTATTATCTTCTTCTGAGTATGTGTTCTGAGCTTCCTTGTCACCATAGTGATTTTCTATGGTCAGAAAGTTTTTTTCTGTTGTCTGCTCATTTTCCTAGTCTATTATTTGGCTTTTAATTCTTTATCAAAGTAGGGCTTTGTTTACAGGATGGAAAGTGCATTATCCTAAGCCTCAGGCATTTTGTGTACCTGTTTTTAGAACTCCTTCTTGGGATCTGACCCAAGCACTCTTTTCTTCCCTGGAACCATTAGGAATATCCCCACCCTAATGTAGTTGTCAGATTTAATGTGGTAAAGCAACAGAGCTTGCTCTGATGGCACAAGGGCTGAAGCTGGGACTGCACTGGCACAGCCTGCACTGGAATTGTGTGTTAGACCGCCCCCCCCCCCCACTGTTGGCATACTCCTTTTCTGTTGCCCTTCCAAGACCTATTTGGTTTCTACCAGTACTGAGCCTGATTCAGAAGTCCCCTAGATCCATTCCTGCAATGGGGCCTAGTCTGGGGCCAAGGCCTGGATGGGGGTTACACTGGCATGGCCCATACCACGACTGCATGATGGATTCCCACCCTTTTCTGCTGTTATTTCAAGTTGTGTTTGACTAGAAAATGTTCTACTCCATATTTTTTGGGTGTTCTGACACTCTAAAATTTGTTTAGAATCATTATTTAAAGGAATTTGGAATAGTTTGGGAGAGAGATTGGGCAAGTTCAAGCCTTTACTCCACTATCTTGGCTCTGCCTACCACACTAGTGGTTATTGATCAATTGATTTACTTATTGATTTCCTTTGTGCATTCTTGTCCTATTTATACAAAAAGGTAGTTAGAAGGAGAAGGAAAGAAAGAGGAAAGAGGAAGAAAATATGAAGGGAGAAGAAAAAATGAGGAGAAATGTCATGAGCCAGAACTTGAAACAAGATACTAAGTGCAACTGAGGAGACAATGGTTAAATCTAATTTAGCACTGATACAACAAATAATGGTTTCCTAGTGATATAATGATTGATTTATACTCAGTGTAGAGCATATAAGGAAGAAGCTCTCAGGGCCAAAAAAGACAAGCACACTAGAAGCTCTTGGAGGCTGAGACAGATTCATTCCATCATCCACCTTTGTGGTGACTGGAGGCTGAAGTACAAACCTTTGGATTCAGAGAGATTCAGAGGGCAAATAAGGAGGTAGGAGCTCAACCTCTTAGAACCAAGGACAGAGATAGGCCTCTAAGAAAGCTAATTGGGCCCCATTAAAGGAGACAAGGCTTTGAAAGAAGTAATAAAGGATTTGGACTTTAATACCTGGCTACACTTGTGGTGATTACTGAACTGAAAGGAAGGCTGCCTCCAGAAACCCCAAGAAAACCTCAACAGAGAACTTTACATTTTAGAGAGAATATTAAGAGAAAGAGGAGGAAAAGGAGGAGAAAAGAAGGGACGAAATCTTGCATGGTCTAAAAATACATTTACCTCACTTCTAAGAAGTTCCTGTATAAATACATTCTTCCTGGAGAATTTTTGTAGTCTCTGAAGAATTTATTATTAACATGGTCTTTGTTTTAGATTTCCCCTTTCTCTCCTTCTGGATGCATTCAGGATTCAATAGCAATAAGCTAAGCAAAGTAGGCAATGGATTTGGAGTCAGGGAACATAGGTTCAAATCTGCTTCTATGATCTAGGAAACAATTTTTTGAAGGCTTAGCTTCCTCATCTGTAAAACTGGAAGACTTGTGATGGATTTTCAGGTTCTAAATATATAATTATGTGACTTTGAGGAAGTACCTAATTTTGCTGTGGTTTCATGTCATTCTCTATGAGGAGGATAAACCAAATGGTCTTTAAGGACCCTTCCAGCTTAAAATCTATTAATCTCTGATCATACCTCATTTTTTTTGATTAAAGCTTTTTATTTTCCATACATATGCCTAAATAAATTTCAACATTCACCCTTGCAAAACTTTGTGTTCTAAAATTATTTTCTTTCTCCTTTTCCTCCACCCTCTCCCCTAGATGGTAAGTAATCCAATATATGGAATTCTTTCTTATATATTTCCAAAATTATCTTGCTGAACAAGAAAAATCAGATCAAAAAGGAAAAAAAATGAGAAAGAAAATAAAATGCATGTAAATTATAACAAAAAGAGTGAAAATGTTATGTTGTGATCCACACTCAGTCCCCACAGTCCCCTCTCTGGGTGCAGATGGCTCTCATCATCACAAGACAACTGGAATTGGCATATGACCATATCACCACAGAAAGTGTGGCTGCAAGTATTCTAGGTTTCAAGAATCCATACAATGAACCTGTTCCCTGATCAGTTCCATGAGTATCAGATTCTGCATTTTGAACCAATTAAGAGAGAGATATCTGCTTTCTGCATAACCACCAGTTTTCCCCTACAGCTAAAAACTAGGAATTAGCCCCAAAGGCTAATCATACATTTTACTTCTTTCCTGTCACTTACACATGGAAGAATACATGCCCTGAGGAAAAAACATCATGGCTGGGGCAGCCCCTGGAGAATGATTTTCTCATCCTGATTGATAACATCTGGGCACTTGGAGATTTTTGTGTGGGAGTGTATGCAGAGAAAAAGAGAACCATGGCAAGGCTAAGGAGTGGTTATTCTGCTTTTATACTGATGAATGCCCATTAAATATTTATTCAATTTCCCAGTCTCCAGACAGAGTTGCTCATCCTCTGGTTTGACTGTTCCCAGAGGCAGTGTGGGTCTTGCAAATCTGCACAAGTTCATCCTAACTCAGAGACAACATTTGGAAACATTGGGTTTGAAGTGCTCCAGCCATCCTAGTAGGTGACAAGCCCCTTGTCATATTTATTTCCATTCTCAAGAATAACAGAGTAATGAGGAACCTATAAGAGGCTTTGAATCAACCTCTTCTACCCATCCTGAGCCTCTGGGAAGAGCCATCTTTGCTGATTGAGTGTCCAAAGATGTTTTCTCCTAAGTTGTCATTTTTTTTTCTTAAAATGGAAGTTCGCTATCTATTTGGACTCCATTAGTCATGACAGATTTATAAGACTAGAAGCTAGTGAAAGTTTGGGGCAGGGTTTTCTGGTGTCAGTTTTCTTTTTTTTTTTCCTGAAAGGTTTCAATTGGTTATTTTCTTTCTTTAAGACAAATGGTGTTGAAGGTGGTCATCTCATTTTGCATTTTGTTTGAACAGAATAAAAACATCTAAATGTGTTTTGGCACCATAGCCCTGACCAGGGAGATATCAAAACAAAATATTTAAATACTTCCTGAGACATCAATGATAATATATGGGTAGATAAATAGATGATAAGACAGATAGATAGATAGATGATAGATAGATAGATAGATAGATAAATAGTGACAAATGGAAAGTATTTGAAAGACTTGCCTGAGAGGTTAAATTTTGGTTTCTAGTTATGAAATTTGTAAGATCTGGATTCAAATCTTGCTTCTGACTCATAATGGGTGTTTGATCTTGTCCAAGTAACTTGTCCTCTCAAGCAGCCCTCTAAGATGAGAAGCTGAAGAGAAGGCACAGACCTGCATGGATAGGGAGAGCTTTCCGTCCCAATGAAATCCCAGCTGCAGTCCTTCTAGCCCTCTCCTCATCTGAGAAAGACTTCAGGCTTCTTCTTGGCCCCAGAAGTCAGAACCAGGAACAAGGGGAAATTTAGACTAGAGCTTAGGCACACCTTTTGAGTAATTAGAACTCTTCAAGAGAGGACTAGACTGTGTAGATCACAGAAACCTAGATGTTATCTATCCACTCCTTGTTTTTACGTTGGGGAAACTGAGATTAAATGCATCCTCACTAGAAGTCATCAGGCAAAGACTGGATGAACACTCGTTTCATTTGTTGTAGATGAATTGTTTTTCCTGGCCTGGCCTCTACTAGGTCACTCCTAAGCATTCTTCAGACTCCCAAATTCTTGACTTATTTAATTTATAGAAATTCTGGGAAGTTAGATTATTATACCTGTTTTATATGCAAAAAAATGGAAACTCTGAGAAAGTCAGTGATTTACCCCAAATCACACAGCTGATCAAAGTGTCAGGAATTGGATTCAAAAAGTCAGATCACCTGACTCCATGTATCGTGTTCTTCGGATTATATCATGTTGGAAGGCTAAGTTGGCAGAGTGCCAAGATGCCACCTTTTAATAGAAGAACATGGTAGAGAAAGAATTAGAGCTTGGAGCAACCTCAGGGCTCATCAAACCCAAATTCTCTGATTTCACAGATGATGAAACTGAGGACTGGGGTGAGGGGCATGACATTAAGTGACTTGCCCAGAGTCATACATGTAGTGAGCAGTTATCTGAAGAGATAGGTGATCTTTAGCTATTGTTGTATAGAAGTTTTGGATTGGGCCAATCTGGAATTTAGAGTACATAGTAAGGAAGGAAGAACGCAGTCTAGTAGGTGTGGGATCGCTTCACTGAAACTATTTGAGTTCAGCGCGACAGAGAGACAGAAAGAAAGAGAGAGAGACACACAGAGATAGAGAGACAAAGAGAGAGAGAGACAGAGACAGAGAGAGAAGAGAGAAAGAGGGAGAGAGAGGAAGAGACAGAGACAGATAGAGACAGAGATTTGGGGGACAGAGAAGGAGAGGGGGAAGAGAGAGTTTAAAGGGAGAGAAAGGAGAAAAAAGGAAGGAAATGGGTAAAGGGGAGGGAGAGAGGAGGAAGAGGAAGAGAAAGAAAGAGAAGGGAAGTGCAAGGGTGGGAGGGAAGAAAACAGTTGGGGAAACAGAGGAAAAGGGGAGAACTTGAGGAGAGAGAGCCAGAGATAGAGATTGAGAGAGACACAGAGAGACAGAAACTGAGAGACACAGAGACATAGAGAGACACAGACAGAGAGAGAGAAAGAGAGAGATACACACAGAGCGAGATGAAAGCATGTGAACATGTTTTAGCTAAATTGCTTTCAATATCATGGAAGGTTCTGGCCTCTGGTTTGAGGATGATAACTCTCCAAACTCTGGCATCTCTGTTCATTCAATGGGATTACAGGTTTTGGAAATTGGCTTTTCATGGCTGGGAGCTATTCCTGTATTTTTTCAAGTCCGTCATTATTCAGTTGAAGAGCTGGATGCTCCTGAGGAGAGGTGAATTACTGCCTTTGAAGGGCTTGGTTGGTGGAGAAGAAAATATCATGCTGTTGTCAGCTAATGGTGTTCGAGTCATAAGACGAAAAGCAGCTTCATGACCAACGCAAAGGCCATTTGAGCAGGACCCGGGGAACAGGTAATCAGTGTTTGTTCATCCCATGATTGGAAAGTCATCACTAGACTTCCAAAGAGCTGCTCCAGAGAGCTTCTGACCTAGAGAAAAGATGTGGCGTGGTAGACTCCAATGAGAGGCCAGATCCAAGAAGAGCAGGACAGAAATGAGCTCTGTTGGCCTGCCACCCACATCTTTTCTCCTGATAATTCATGGGCTTCAGCTTCTGCGATCTCAGCAGGCCAGAGGGCAGGAGGATGAGCTCTAGCTGCAGCTAAAACCAGCACTGCTCATTTGTTTCTAAATCATTCACTAAAGAAAGATTTGGGAAACCGGGGAAAGAAATGGGATATTCTACTGTTGCCTTCTTTAAAAAATTTTTTTCCCTTTGGAAGTCTCTGATTTCCTGAACATCTTTTAGTGTCAGAAAAAGGAATGCACATTTCAATAACAGTTCTCATTACATCCTTATTTTTAAATAGAAAGCTATTGATCAGTCTCAGTAAAATTACTCTGTTCTCAAATATTAACTTCCTGGTTATAAAATGGCAAGAAAATTAAAAAAAACATTTTTAAAAACAGAATAAAGACATTATTAAAATCAAATCAGACATATAATAAGGACAAATGTGTTTACTAAAGATGTTTGCCACTGTAAGGTGGGTTAGAGTGCAAATGAAAAAGATGAGTTTTTCTGTTTGTTTTTCAGTCATTCATTTGTGCCTGACTCTTCCTGGACCATTTGGGGTTTTCTTGGTAAAGATACTGGAATGGTCTGTCATGTCCACCTGCAGATCATTTTACAGATAAGAAAATTGAGGCAAACAGGGTTAAGTAACTTACCCAGGATCACACAACTAATATGTTTTTGAACTTGGATTTGAATTCAAGATGATAGCTTCTGATTTTAGGCCTGGCATTCTATTGCAATATCTAGCTGCCTGTAAAAGGTATTACATACACACAAAAATGAGGCCCTTCAGAAGTTCCTATCTGTGATTGGCATTTTTTCATTGCATACTATGAAGCTTCTCCTAAATAAGATCTGGAGTCACTCAGAAGCATTTGGGCTAACTATACATACAAGAAAAACCAAGTGGATGAAAGAGTTCTGTCTGAGATGCAACTGAGTTGAAAGAAAACTTATAGAGCTCATTGATTAGTACATGCAGTTTGGACAGATGCTAAAAATGGAAAATGAGGGGTAGCTAGGTGGTGCAGTGGATAGAGCACCAGCCCTGAAGTCAGGAGGATCTGAGTTCAAATCTGGCCTCAGACACTTAACACTTCCTAGCTGTGTGACCCTGGGCAAGTCACTTTATCCCAATTGCCTCAACAAAAATAAAATAAAAATGGAGAATGATTTGGACCCAGAATTGAACATGGATAGAAAGGTGGACTCTAAAACTTTTGGGCAATTGCAGTTTTATTTTTGCAAAAACCTTTAAACAAAGGCTTCTCTTTTGGGTATCTATATTCCACTGGTGATGTTTGATGGTTGTTTATGATAGAATATACAGCCTCTGAACAATTAAAGTCAAGAATTGTTGAAAGAACGATGAAGAGATACATGATGAGTGCAAGCTACTATATATGACACCTGAGGAATTATGGAGTAGATGTAGAACGAGGGTAACCATGCAAGAAATATGTGACTGGAAAAATAAAACAAAGATTCACCAGTCATAAAATGTGAGCCAAGTCTAATGGAAATTCTGTCACACAGAATCTATGTATATCTGCTCTGTGTGTGTCTCTATGGCTGTCTGCAAAGATGGAGGAGAAGGATCCTGTCTTTTGATTGGACTCTCTTTAGCAGACTCATAGGAAAATCAAGTCAAGAATATATAGCATGGGCTACCATAAATGGGTTGCAATCTTCATCAGTGAAGGGAATAGCCACATCAGGGAGATCACAGATGTGTTGGAATAAAACCCATTTTAGGAAAAGGTCAAGAACTCTTAGATGAGTGGGGCCCCTCAAGGGCTGGCCTTTAGTCTGTTATAATAAAATATCTCAAAATTTAAACAAAGCTCTCTAGTTCTTTAATTTTGCCTTTTAGATTTCTGGATTGGTATCACATTCATTTATCCTGACACAGAATCTCCTGTAGTGACGCTGGGGATTTTAGCAAGTGCAAAGGAGAGGCCTTCAAGATGTGAATATTCATTGCACCATCCTGTCAAATGTCTCCTAATGTACCACGGGGAGCAATTCTACCTTGGCGGGATTTGAACTAAATGACCTAAAAGTCCTTCTCTAATTTCTATGATTCACTGCATAAGCCTCCTTCATTGCATTTCTCCAGTGAGAAATAGCGAAAGAATGAAAGGTTAAATATTAAAAATCAAAAGTGTGTTCAAACTTCCATTTTCTCCTGCTGCTTGCGTTTTCACAGTAGAGAGGAAGTTCCTGTGAACTGATTCCCTTTCAAAGTTATTCTTTTGTAAAGAGGGCCAAATTTGGGGTCAGGATCATCAAGTTTGAATCCTTTCTCTGTCATTTCCTAGTTGTGTGACCATGGACAAGCCATTTAAACTCTCTGAGCCCTGGTTTTTTTCATCTGTAAGATGAGAAGGGTGGACAGATGACCTCTTGGTCCCATCCAGGACTAACTCCTATCAAGACCAAGTACCCTTAATCTGCCTATTGAATATGCTTAGATCCTAATTTCCTTTTACAAGGACTACTTCAATAGCCCCTCCAAATTGCTCTCCTTGCCCCAAATCTTACCCTACACCAAGTCACCCTTCATGTTACTGACAGTGCTTTTCTTAAAGGGCAGGTCTGTCTCCTGAAGTGAAAACATCTTATAATCAGACTACTGGAGAGCGTAGCCTACTCACATTGATGAAATAACTTTTTTTTTAATTTAAAGACATTTAAGTAAACATCCAATTCAATTGATCCTTAATGAATCAAGGCCTAATAATTTCAAAGCTTCTTCCTTCACTGCCAGGCATTTAACCATATTCCTGTTTATTTGTAGCTCTTTACAATTGTTATCTCTATTATTAATGAGATTGTTTGCCTTTATTTGCATCTCTATTTGAAAGGGATTTCCATTGGCTTTCAATTTAATTCCATAAATATGTATTAAGACTCTGCTATGTTCTGGGCACTAAGCACTTTGTTCATCCTTCTCTTTCAGGGAAGACCACTGCCCTCATGGGGTGATGTCTCAATGTGAGTATGAATTGAATTTGAGGGAGATACAGTTGTACAAAGTAGTCAGTCTCATTCTCACTTCTAGAGTCATCCAAGTTCAGTGGCGTGGGATGCCGTGGATGACCCTGGTGTTTTCTATGTCTGATTGAGTTCTAAGCACTCTCTAGTGTTGCTTCAGCCACTTTCATGGCCGTTAGAACAAATTGTTCTCATTCACTCATTTCATCAGGATGCATGGGGTAGATATACCCCTAATTCATTGAAAGATTTAAGGTCTGCTAGTTACCTCAACCTGATTTAGCCTACCTGTGGGGTAGTTTACTAGAATGTGACCCCTGTATATGTTACAGCTTCTTGGAGTCACAGATGAGAGTTGAGTACCAGGTGAACACGAAATGAATGAACACCCTTGAAAAGGGTCAGCAAGCCCTCACATTAGAGATGTTGGTCCTTCTTGAATACTAGGACTGCATATACAAAAACAAAAATAAAAGTTCCTCCCTTCAAGGAGCTTGTATACTACTAGGATGATACAAGTAAGGGAGAAATACAGAATACACATAGTGTAATTTGTAGAAAAAATACTGTTGGGGAATAGAGCAGATCAGGAAGTCTAGTATAGAAGCTGAACTTGGAAAGAAAGTGAGGTGAAGATGAGGTGTCCATATGCATTGGACGACCCTATATAAAGAAATTCTATTGTCCACTTACCACCACGCATAATTGAGTTGAATGAGTACATCTTTTACTAAAATCCTCCTCTAATGTCTCAATATGGCATGGATATGACCCAGAGTTATTAAAGAGACACTTCTGTTGGGTCCTGTCAAGCTGTAAAGATATTGAGTGTGGCAATCGTCAATGACGATAATAATCTAGTGTTTGATAAACCTAAAAATTCCAGCTTCTGAGATAAGAACTCACTATTTGACAAAACTTGCTGGAAAAATTGGAAAATAGTAGGACAGAAACTAGGCATTGAACAGTTACTTAACCCCCTATACCAAAATAAGCTCAAAATGTATTATGAGATGAAAAATGGATAATTTTGATTATATTAAATTAAAAAGGTTTTGTACCAAAAAAAATGCAGCCAAGATTAGAAGAGAAGTAGAAAAGTGGGAGGGAAATTTTTACATCCAAAGTTTCTGATAAAAGCCTTATTTCTAAAATATATAGATAAGTGACTCAAGTTTATAAGAAAACAAGTCATTCTCCAATTGATAAATGTTTAATGGATATGAACAGACAATTTTCAGATGAAGACATTAAAGCCATTTCTAGTCATATGAAAAAAAATGTTCTAAATCATTTGCAGAGAAATGCAAATTAAGACAACTCTGAGATATATCATTTCACATTTCTCAGATTGGCTAAGATGACAAGAAAAGATAATAAAATATGTTGGAGGGGATGGTAGGAAAAGACTGATACATTATTGGTGAAGTTGTAAACTGATCCAATCATTCCTGAGATCAATTTATAACTGTGCCCCAAGGGTTATCAAATTGTGCATAACCTTTGATCCAGCAGTGTCTCTACTGGGTTTGCATCCCAAAGAGATCATTAAAAATGGAAAAGGATCCAAAAATGTTTGTGACAGCCCTTTGTGTAGTGGCAAGAAACTGCAAATCCCCTAATAAGATAGGGAATGGCTGAATAAGTTGTGGTATATGAATGTCATATTATTGTTCTATATGAAATGATTAGCAGAATGGTTTCAGAAAGATCTGGAGAGATTTACAGGAATTGATGTTAAGTGAAGCATGTAGAACCAAGAGAACAGCAACAAGATTATGTGATGATCAACTGTGATGAATTTAGCCCTTTTTAACAATGAGGTGACTCAGGGCAATTCTGATAGACTTGTGATGGAGAGAGCCATCTGCATCTAGAGAAAGGACTGTGGGACTTTAATGTGATTCACAACATAATATTTTCATCTTTGTTGTTGCTGTTGTTTACTTGCTTGTTTTTTTACTTTCTGCTTTTTTCCCCTTTTGTTCTGATTTTTCTTGTGCAGCATGATAAATGTGGAAATATGTTTAGAAGAATTGCATATGTTTAACCTATATTGGTTTACTTGCCATCTAGGAGAGGGGTGGGGGGAAGGAAGGGGAAAATATTTTGAACATAAGGTTTTGTAAGAGTGAATGTTGAAAGCTATCTTTACATGTATTTTCAAAAAAATAGGGAGCTATTATTATTTATTTATTTATTTGTGGGTTTTTTCCCCTGAGGCAATTAGGGGTAAGTGACTTGCCCACAATCACACAGCTGGGAAGTGTTAAGTGTCTGAGATCAGATTTGAACTCAAGTCCTCCTGACTTCAGGGCTGGTGGTCTATCCATTGTGCCACTTAACTGGCCCACTATTATTATTTTTTAAAAAAGATTTCGAATGTAGGTTTGACAATCTTCTGATAATAGTGAGCATCTACAACCCAGCCCAGCTATGTTCAAAGAAGCCCACCATCAGAAGATGGGATTGTTCAGTCACAACAACTCACAAAGATTACCCACTAAAAGTAGAGGATGGTCATTAAGACACAGAAAGAAAACTTGTCATGGTAGAAAAAGAGCCACCCTAAAATTGGAGAGATGTCTATATTTTGCTATTTTACTTCTCAGCTCTTTTCAGGGCTGCTCATCCACCTTTGTGTTCACTTGATACTCAACATCACTTGTGACTACAAGAAGCTATAGTATATGCAGTGACCATACCCCAGTAAATCATCTTAGCAGATGGACCAAACCAGGTTGAGGGAAACTTGACACTCTTCAAACTCTTGATGAGTTTGGGGATATCTTCTCCTAGTATGTGAAGACAATGTTTGCATTGAACAGTACCTAACACCCTATACCAAAATAAGCTCAAAATGTATTATGAGATGAAAAATGGATAATTTTGATTATATTAAATTAAAAAGGTTTTGTACCAAAAAATGCAGCCAAGATTAGAAGAGAAGTAGAAAAGTGGGAGGGAAATTTTTACATCCAAAGTTTCTGATAAAAGTCTTATTTCTAAAATATATAGATAAGTGACTCTTATTGCAAGATGGCATATTTTGTTCTAATTACCATGAAGGCAGCTGAGACAGGCATTGTGGAGCACTTAGAGATTGATTAGACATCAAAGATGGCAGGGTCACCCATTGCATCGTGTCATCTTGATTTTTGTTTTGTCACTGGACTTTGATGATTCATGTAAGATGAAGATGAAGATTTTGTGTTATTCTGCCTCATTTTTACACCCAAGTGTAAGGATTTTTAGTGAGTAAGGGATTTTAAATAAGTCTCAGCCATGTCTTTGGTGTAACATTTTGCTGAGAACTTGAGAATGTGATTTCAGTTATCTGATGGAATCCCAGGAAAAGCACAAAGAAGTTGGAAGGCCATTCTTTCTTGTGCATTAATCAATGAGTATCCTTTATTGCCGGCTTGTGTTTTCCCTGGAAACCTGGCCAGTTCCTTGAGTAAATGAAATCCCCTAAAGGAATGGACAAATGTTCTCCTTGGTGGGCCTCTTATAATGAAATATCCTGTACCTGGAAGGTTGCTATGTCTTAAGAGTTATGTATTAAATGAGAATATTTAGTGTAGTGTCTTCTTTGTTTCCAGCCTATAAAAACCCCCTTGGTGGAAAGGGACTTTGAGGATTTGGGCTAGGAAGTCTTATACAAACTTGACTAGCAAGGACTCCCACTTGATACTCTGAATAGCTATGACCACAAGTGCTCCTCAGCCAAAGAATTCAGATGTTGGTGCTTCCTTGGAGTAGTGATGATGTATGTTGTATGTTTGTTTATTTGTTATGATGGTCACTGTGTTTGTTAATTGTGCATTACTTATGTGCTGTGAGTTTCCTCTTCTCTTATGTTTTATTTCAATTAAGGTTCTGAGCAGTAATAAACTTATACCCACCCTCTTTAAAACTATATTTATTGAATGCAAATTCCAAACCTAGACTAAACCATGTCATTGGGTTTCTTCAAAAACAAAGGACAAACAATTATGATTAGTTCTAAAATTGAAGGTGGAGATATTAGGAAAGTTACTGTAGGTTAGTAAGTTATTTATATTGGTAGTGCTGAACAGCTGAATCTTGGGAACTATGACACTTCTGATGCTGCCACTTGTATTGTTTTCTGTTTTTTTCCCCTCAAGTCTTGGTAAAAGCAATTTAAGATATGTTAGCTATGTTATGCCCTCTTCCTAACACTTTGAATATGGAGTGTCATTTACAAAAATTTTCTACAAAAAGGTTGTTATCAAACCTTTGGTCACACTCTTATTACCATTTTTGAAAATTGACCAGAAGGAAGGCTATCCCATAGCATTTTTCATTTACAGTTCTATAAGTGTCATAGGCACATTCCAATGTAGTTTTAAAAATCAGAGGCTTTTTATGATTAGCATTATCTCACTCTTTTGTAAATAATTAGATCTTTTTGATTGTACCATAATACATGCTTGACTAGTGCCCATTAAATTTATTTTACTCTGTGTTGCTGTTGACAAAAGATTGTGAATATTTAAAATGAATGTGCATCCAAGTATGAGAATAAATTTGGAAAATTTTTGGCAAAACTTTTCCTTAGGCTCTTGGTTCTAGTCTATCATCCTGAAATCTGATGGAGTTCCCTGGACCTTTGTTATAATCCATTGAGATGAAAAGAACTATTGGATGACTCTGGCACTGAATTCCATTTTTGTAATTAACACTCTGTGCACTGCCTAATAGTTGGACCTGGATATCTTCACAAACAGTGATAAGACTGATTAGAAAAACCAACCAGGAAAAAAAATGGTGTGAGAATCAGAGCTAGCTTTCAATCAGTGTGGTATGTTCACCAAATTATATTCTTCTCTTGAAATTCTTGGGGGAAAATCTTTAAAAGTGCCCTCATGTTAGTTTGATCAAAACAGTGTGCATTCCTATCTGTAATTACTCCATGTAGCTGTCTCATCTGACTTTAAGAGGGATTACAAAGGCCTAAAACTGCTGGATAGTGATCTGACTGCCAAGGACAGTCATCATAGCCAAAATGCCCTTTGGAGTATTAATTGAATGAACAAAAATGGGAAGGGACAACAGCTGCCTAGTGAGGCTATTTGGTAAAAGCATGTCAATTACTCACCCTATATAAAAAAGCTAACTAAGTTCTGCTTTGATATTGCTGTCTTTGCTCTTGGGACTATAAGAGGGAATCATGATGTATTTCTTTGTATATACTTTGCATTGATTTGCTATTAATGTATTCAAATGTGGGCCCAGTAAAAATAAAATCAAACATGGGGTTTTCTACACCAGAGGCTTCCAGCTCTAATAATTGAGAAACAAATTGTATGTGGGAAGCAAAACAACACCACAATTGTCCCAGGGCCATAATTAAGGTGAAATCATACAACAGTTGCTCAGGGTGGGAAATTTAGAGAATTTCAATAGCACTTAGGGTAAATTTTCTCTCATGCCTCAGGTGGTTTTGAAGGGAGAGCATTGGTCTGCTTCTTCCTCCTTTAGCAGTTAGTTTCCCAGAGTTCCATCCCCCCACCCCCCACTCTTCTCCACTGCCATAATGAATGTTAAACTCTTTGGGAGATGGGATTTTTTTATTCTTTGAGTTTGTATCTTACGTGCCTAGCAAAGCTTCTGGTTAATAGAAAGCACTTAATAAATGCTTATTGACTCACAATAGATCACCTTCCATTTCCCTTTAGGAGAATGAATATTACTTGGGGTTCTAGAGGAAGTTCCCTAGGGTAGATTCTCTCTTCTTGTTCACTCTGGATACAAAGTTTAGTATCAGGGGACCTGAGATTTAGCCAAGCTTAATAGTACAGAATGTGACGGTAACTGGAAAAACTGGGAGTACCAGTGAACAGAGACCTAGGCTTTGCTGGTGATAAAATCAGTAGGAGTGCTGTGCATAGGTGATCCATTGTGTCTAGTGGATGAAAGTTGGGACAATATCATTCCTTCATACAATAATAAGATACAGGATACTTGCTTAATTAATTATGTACAATCTTTGTAGGTCTGTTGCTAAAGGAATAAATCAATCCATCAATTACACTAATGCACTGTGAAGGCAAACTGTGTGAGACTGCAGTCTGATAACAGGTTTTTTGATCTGAAGAAAAGCTTCATTATATGTTCATAAGTTCACTAGCTTCAAATTGTGCTTGTTGCTGTTCAATCATTTTTCAGTCATTTCTGACTTCATGATCATATATATATATATATATATGTATTGGCAAAGATCGTGCCATTTGCTTCTTCAGATTGTTTTACAGATATAGAGATTGAAGCAAACAGGGCTAAGTGACTTTCTCAGAGTCAAACAGCTAGTAAATGTCTGGAGGTCAGATTTTAACTCATGGGGATGATTCTTCTGGACTCCAGGTCTAGCTCTCTGTGCACACTTTGAAAGAAAGTCATAAAACTGGTATTGTATCTATGAATCAAATCTGGAATAACTTCTCCTTAGAATTAAAATAGGGAGTTTCAGCAACTCTCAGTTTAATTACATTCAAACCAGCCAAGATGTATTAAATACTTAATAAATGCAAGTTACTTTCTCATTATTAATGTAAGCTAAATTTAGTTTAAATCAGTTGTATTTTTTCACTTTAAATAAACAAAAAGGAAAACTTGGGATAGATAATATAAACAATAAAATATGGTAAAAGATACTCTTGGATTTGAATGCTGAGATTTTTCTCCATTAATCACAGTGATCACATGAATAAATTTGATTTGCTCTCTCTCTCTTTCTCTGGATGTGTGTGTGTGTGTGTGTGTGTGTGTGTGTTTTTGAATGTGTGGATGCACACAGAGAAAAGATGTTGTAAATTAAGAATAGATAAATACTAGTCTGAATTTTGAAAACTTGCCTAAAGAAAATCCATCAGATAAAATATCTTACTAGTGTCTTATTTCAAATCCAGAACTTCTTACCCCAATCTGATTTATTTGAGCTTCATATGGAAATAAACTTTATTATTACTAAACTTCCCAGGTTTTGACTGACTGGTTTAAAAAAATCCCTGAAAGGTTAGGTTTTAAGCATAAATAAAGTAAAAACACAAATTCATAAGTATAAAATTAATAAAAATTGGTTAAAGAGTTGCAATTTGGTGTTACAACAGGCTGTATGTAAGGAGATTTTACAGTAAGAAGGAGGGAGTCTATCAGACCAAACCACAGAGATTCTGCTGATTGAAAATAGAAACAAAAAACCCTTCAACAAGTTTTAATGGAGAAAAAGAGAAATGTAACCATTGTAATCTAAATATAAATGGTTTGAAATCCCCAATAAAACAAAAAAAGAAGGGCAGAATGGATGACAGAAACCACCAAGAATTGCTACATTTCTGAAATCACATTTTTAACACTTAAAGGTACACACAAAATGAAAACTTAAAGGTGATTCCAAAAAGTGATTGCAAACATGGTTTGAGATAAGGCAATAGTAAAAATGTACATTTCAAAGAGAGGGAAACTTGTGACATGTTATTGTTTTTTTTCCCTTGAGGCAATTGGGGTTAAGTGACTTGCCCAGGGTCATACAGCTAGGACCTATTAAATGTCTGAGGCCAGATTTGAAATCGGGTACTCCTGACTTCAGGGCTAGTACTCTATCCAGCTAGAGCTATCTAGCTGCCCCTCCCCCATAGTATTGTTAAAACATTATAGATTGTGAAATAATGTTATTATTAAATACATATTTATCAAATGACATAATATCTATGTTCTCAAAGGAGGAACTAAATGATTTATAAAATGACATATGGAACATTTAGTAGGAACATTTAATATTACCTTTTTAGAATTAAATAAATCTAATAGAATGATCACAAAGAAGCTAAATGTAAAGTTGAAAAGATTATTTGAAAAAATGTATTTAAAATCTGTTTTGTAATTTCTGAATGGAAATATCAAAGAACTTTTTAATTTCTTAATATAACATAGTTCCTTCACAGAACTGATTATATGCTAGGACACAAAGGCATCATAAATGAGCAGAAAAATGTAGAAACACTAAACAATATTGACAATAAGAAAGTAAAAATGGTTATTATTAAAGGAAACATTAGGAAAAGATATAGGTCAAAATTAAGGTTAAGTAAAAACATTCTAAATAGTGATTCAAATGTTAAATCATGGAAAATATAATTATTTTAAAAATGGTAATGATAATAATGAGATGAACTAACCAAGTTTATGTGATATAGATAAAGTATTGCTTGGAGGAAAAATTTAAAACTCCCTAATTAAAAAAAAAAAGTGGGATAATCTGCTTTAAGAGTAGAATGATATCTTTTTCTTGGAGGTCTCCAAACAGAAGTGGAATAATCACTTATGAATGAGGATTCTTTTTGTTCATGGGTTGAAATAGGTGGTTGCTGAAGATCCTTCCAAAACTCAAACTCTGTCATTCTCTGATATATTATTTTATAAGGCAGAGAAAGTAAAGATATCTGAAATATACCTCTCTCTTTGTAATTTCCTTTACTATAGGCAGCAGCATCCTGAAAAATAAGTCACTTGAGGGCAGGAGCTGCTTAATTTTTGTTTTCATATTCCTAGTGCCCACCATAGTATCTAGCACAGAATAGGTACCTAATAAATTATTGTTGAGTGATTGATTAATTGAGTGAAATAGTGGAATTATAGAGATGGAGGGATCTCTAAGAACTACTATCTTATAGAACTCACAACTCTCCAATTTGTCGTCCAAGCTTTTGAATGCCAGTGCGGATGTCAGACTATAATCTTTATCAAGAAAGAAATGATAGATTAGAAAAATCTTAGTTGAAGTTTAATAAACAAAAAAATTATCTTTTTCAGATTGGAGTTTTCTCTCCCCTACTTTCCCTCCTCATTTTATAATATAACTTCCAGTCCTTTGCAAGGTAACAGTGTCCATCATGCTCCATTCTAGCAGGTGTGTTGATTGACTGGAGGAAAAATGCAAAGCTAGCTACCCAGGGAATAGGAACTGGCAGCCTGCCAGGTCTTGGCAATGTTTCTTGGTGGCAACACAGATGCCTAAATTATACTTAGCAGATGGACTGGGTATTTGCTTGAAAAGTTTGGAATTATAGGTAGATGCATAGGACAGTTGTTTGTTCTCTCTTCTTAAAGAATAGGGAAGAAGACAAGCATTTGCTGGGTGAAAAATGTTGGGGGTTTTGACTAAGGCTTCAGTTGAATTCAATTCATTAAAGATTTAACACATATTGCATAAAACTTCACTGGGCAGAGATGGAACTAAGGTATGGAAATTTGGGTTTTGCTTCATGGTGCAGAATGTTAGAGGACACTGGTATTACTTGGACTTCTTGGCAGATAGGAATAACTTAGCTTGGCATCTAGTTATCAAAACTAATTATATAATTAATAGATGGGTATTTTAAAGCTCCTATTGTATGCCAGATACTGGCAATATTAATACAAAAATAAAACAATCTCTATTTGTAAGGCTTTTGAATTCTAAATTTAGGTAAAAGAAAAGACTATTGCTCACTGTCTAAGTGGACTCAGTATACACAATGAAATATATATCATTGGACATGGTCAGAGTGGTAGTTTGCTTTACTGGAGTACACATATCTGTTACAAGGGTTTTCTCAATGTAATAGTTGAAAGGGTGAAACATAAATGCTTATTCATTGGAAAATACATATTAAATATATAACATAAATATAAAGTGAATAAATATAAACGGATACAAAATGATTAAATATAAGCTAGTTTACAAAGCAAGGGCTGCACATCTACCTTTGGTACCCATTCATCACCCAAATTTCACCAATGATTTCAAGAAGCTACAGCATGTTCAGTGTCCACAACCGGCCCAAACCATGTTGGTAGATGGAATAAAACAAGTTGAGGGTAACTGACAAGTTTCAAATGCACCAATGAGTTGGGATGGGAGGTACCCCAAGCATGTGACAATTTCCCCCAGTAGAATGGATGGATGAGAACAATTTGTTCCAGTGGCCATGAAGGCAGTTATGGAGCCCTTAGAGCTTGCTCAGACATTAAAGATGCTAGGTTATCCATTGCATCTTGGGCCATCACCAGTCATCCTGAATTTTGTCCCTCCACTGAATTTCAATGACTCTGGAAGAGAGAGAATGAAACCAATGACTTTTTGCAGCTCTAGTTCACTTAAATCCAACTCACACACTTAGACAGTGAGCAATATTTTTCTTTTATCTGAATTAGAATCTAAAAGCCTGGCAAATCGAGATTGTTTTATTTTTGTATTGATATTGCCAATATCTGTCATCCTATGACATCTTCAGTCATCTTTTAAAGGAAAGATCAACAACAGCAACATTAAGGTCTCAATAGATGAAGATCTGGAAGAATCCAGATCCAACTTCCTCATTTTTTGAGTGAGGAAACTAAGGTCCAAGGAGTTTAAATGATTTGCTCAAGGTATTCAGTTTGTTACTCAGGTCTGCTGGTTCCATGTTCATTATGTGCTTCTACCACCTCATACTTCAAACCAATTTCACAGGTTTGGATCTTGGGGAAAAGGCCTCCAAAAGGAAGGGCTTGGTCTCTAAGGAGATTTTTCAATGACTCACAATAGGTGGAGAACTGATAACATTAGGAAGAATTTGGGAACATCCCAAAACAGAGCTAAACCTCAGTAGGGATGGCATAAACAGGCTGCCCAGAGCCTGAGAGTGGGCATAGAGCCATCAAATTACCCAGAGTACCATTGCTTTTGTTTTCTTCCTTGAAGAGAAATGGCACAAGCATTCGGTTTGTATTATAGTGGTTCAAATCTACCAATGAAATAGTTAAAATTTTAAAAAGAAATTAAAGATTAAAGATGGGGAAAAGGTCACTGAATAGGTGCGTGATGATTATAGTCAATGGTGCTCACTTCCTTGTAAAATCATACAGTTTCCTCAAAGGATGTTGGAAATGGACCTTTTTTTTTTATTGATGCTTGGTTGATAGGCTGAACTTGCAAAATGAGAGCAGCTTACTATAGTTTCCTCCTTCTGCCTCTTAAAATTGAGCAGAAGCAACATGAAGATGAGCAGAGGTATGTGAAGTCTGCAGTTGAAGCCAGAGCTGACCAGAGATAAATGGAGTGGGGAGCTTTGAGCCAGGAACCTGGGGGTTTAAACCTATAAATTATTGTCTGGGTGTGCCCTTCTCTCTAAGCCTTAGATTTCTCATCTGTAAAATGGGAATAATATTGATAATATATCTCTTGTACTTACTGTGAAATTCAAATAAGATGGTGTGAGTAGATTATATGTAAGGGTCACTAAGCAGAAAGTCACAGGAAACTAGAGGTCATCTAGTCCTCTCTCCCATCCATTAGGAAACCTAACAACAATTAAGATTCATATAGTATTTTAAGGATTGTAAAGTGCTTTGCCTGCTTTCTCATTCATTCCTGACAATAGCCCTTAAGGTTATATCTTAATTATTATCTTAATTTTATAGGTGCAGAAGGGGATAAACATGTGTTAGTGCCAGATACTGTGCTAAGGACTTTATAAATATTATCTGATTTGAACCTTACAACAACTGTGGGAGATAGAGCATTACTATTCCATTTTATGGATGAGGAAATTGAAGGATCTTCCCTAGCAACTAAGTATCTGAGGCAAGCTTTGAACTTAAGTCTTCTTGATTTTTGGCTCAGTAGCATTCAAGTGCCTGACAGATAAGGAAATTGAAGCTGAGAAAGATTAAGTAGTTTGCACAGAGTCATAGAGCTGGTAAATACTAGAGACTGGATTAGAACTCATTATTCTTGATCCCAGGTAGCTAGATGTCCTCAGACATTTACTATGTGATCCTGGGCAAGTCATTTAACCTTGTTTGCCTCAGTTTTCTCCTCTGTAAAGTGAGTGGGAGAAGGAAATGACAAATAACTCCAGTATCTTTGCCAAGAAAACCTTAGATGGAATCAAGAAGAGTAGGATGCAACTGAAATGACTGAAAAACAACAAATTCTTGCCTGCAAATGCAATATTCTGTCTCCTCGTTTCCCTAGTGTTTTAGAGATGAAACAGCAGAAACTTAAGCAAGAATCCACAGATAGCAAAGAGTAGAAGTAGGATTTGAACTCAAATCCTTTGAATCCAAGTTCACTTTTCTTCCCTCTGTTCCATATGATAGTCTCATTAAGGCAAAGTTAGATCACAAGAGATAGAACACAGCAAATGACACAGACAAAAAAAAAATAAACTTCTGAAGTAGGTGAAAGTCTGGTGGCCAGCCAAGAGTTGGAGGATTTATCATCTAGGGGACATCATAGACCTAACTGAGGGAACCAGAGTTGCTAAGATCAAGTCAAAGTTCTAAGTTTAGGAGGTCAAAGAAGACTGATCAAACATGTCATATGGGTCAAGGCTGAGAATTCTCAAGGAGGCCGAAGTCCAGGGGTACAGGGGTGAACCAGCTCAAACTGTAGCTTTTCAGTGTGAGCATTTATATCTTGGAAATCTGCAAACATGACAAATGAGGACTTGATTTTTTTTTAGTAATTATCCAGACTTAAGAAAATGATGGAGAAAATTTTAATAATGCAAATTTAACTTAAAAGTATGTAGTTCTACATTTTCCCCCTCAGAGATCGTGCTATTATTAAACATTTATAAATCCATCTGTGGCTGACACCTATAAAGATGGGTTTTTATCTAGCATTCTAATAGATCATGGGATTTATAAATTATAGATTTAAAGGCAGAAGTAACCTTAGACACCATTGAGTCCAACTCTCTTATTGTACAGGTAAGGAAACTGAGGCAGGGACAAATGGATTCACATTCCCAAAGTCCTAACTGCAGATGAATTCCTGGGTTCTCACCTTGACCTCATTACTAGTACTTTCCCTGAAATTAGTTTCCAAATCTGGTATGTAGGTGGCAATTTGAACATTGTCTCCCCATTATAATGTGATTCCCCAGTTGAAAAATGGTTAAATAATATGAATAGGCAATATTAAAAGAATAAAATCTAAGCAATCAATAGCTATATTAAAAATACTCCAAATCACTAATAATAACAGAATTAAAAATCTGAACACTCCTGTGGTTTTACCTCATATCCATCAGAATAGCAATGCTGACATATGCTGGAGGGACTATGTGAAACTGTTATATCAGTACATTGGTGGTAGAGTTGTAAATGGGTCTACCCATTGTGGAAAGGAATTGGAAAGTTTGTATATCTTTTGATCCAGTGAAACTACTCATAAATATATACCCCAAAAAAATAAAAGAAAGGGAAGAAGACCTCTATGCACAAAAAAGCAGCTCTTTATATAATAGCAAAGAATTGGAAATTAAGGATGAGATGTTCATCAATTAGAAAATGTATAAATGAGTCATGGGGTATAAATATCATGGATATGCTGTAAGAAATGATGAAAGGAATGGTTTCAGAGGAGTCAAGAAGATTTCTATGGATTGATGCAAAATGAAGTAGAAGCATTAGAATGTTTTAACTTAATTCCAGACATTTGTTTGTTGTGATACAGTAATGGTCGAGGTTCATGGCTAATAGGTACATCTGACAATTTGGGAGCCTTTGAGTAGGAGGTTTCAGGTGGCTATATAGGGAAGGGTTCAAGGCTATAGATATATAGATTTTTGTATGTTTCCGTATACATTTTTGTATTTTTCACCTGGGGATAAAAATGTAATAAATGAAATTGTTCCTACTTTCTGGATGGAACCATGCATAGGAATGTGCTGAGATGGAAAGTACATAGGTAAAAATTATCTAGAAATGAATATAAATAAGTACAAAGCTAGTTTGAATGGGAAAGCTTAGTAGCCCTTCTTAGTTTAATAGCCTTTCATAGCAGTATTTGTTTTTCCTACAAACTATTCCTTGTCAGCTGTGAAGAAAACTCAAGATTTCCCCAGGATTGTTGGTTCACCAGTAATCACATTCTTTATTTTGATCAAGCAGGAAATGCTTGATTCCTTGGTCCCATAAAGATATGATTTAAGTTTCTTGTGTTCTCCATTTTAGGGATAAAGACTAAAGCTATTGAAGTCATTAAGGATCCCAGGTGACATCAAGAAACAATTTAGGAAAAGAGCAAATGGCTAGAAGGCTTCGCAGCACAAAGATGGTCCCATTGCAAAAGGCCTGGAGCTGCTCAAGGTCTGATTTTTATGATTTATTCAACACATGAAGCCTCTCAGTCCTCTGTTCAAATATTTATAGGCAGACCTGGTAGAGGTGGGTATATTTAAAAGGCTTGAATAAGCCTGTAAGAATTAGGGGAAAAACTGTCAGGAGAGAGTCTGTATCTGATGAGAACAGTCAGACCTGAACCTCCATTTGTTCGGTCACATGAACTTGATTTTGGTTAAAAAGATGCAGCAGAGTTGTTATTTTCCTAGAGCAAAAGTCTCCTATTTTAGCTAGTTCACTTCTTTCTCCCTTTAATTAAGTTGTGGCTCTCTTTAATTAAGTGATGAAGTCAGTGGCTGAGATGATGTTTTCGTCCACTCAGCAAAGCACGGAAGTGGGGAGGGGGAACGGGCTGGTTCATCTCTTCCCCTTAATTCTCAAGTTGTATTCAGCATTTTTAATTGCTTAGGTTGTATTTCATAGGCAACTTAAACACCGACAGGTGGGGAAATAATAATCCTTGAGAAGTGAAAACAATTCTGTCCTTAACTAGTTTTGTGACTCTTGGGTCCATGACCTCACACAGAAAGAGACCCTGGTCAGAAAACTGGATCTAAGTGACTTTTTCAAGATCACCCAACCTGGTAAATGGCAGAGGCACAAAAAGGCAAATAAGTTTCAATTATCAATTCAGAGTTCTTTCCATCTCACTCCACTATCCCCTCTGGATTCCACTCCCAACTCTACAGACATTTTATTCCACCATGACCCAGACAACTTCTTATATTGGATGATCGTTCAGCCTCTGCCACCTCTTTCTCCATCACTACCCCTTTATCCACCACTCCTTTCTCTAATCAATTCCTTCCCAAATTTCCATTTTAAGGAGAATTTCACAATTTCATTTCTTTATGAGATCCTTCCTTTCCTTTGTTTGTATTTGTACTCAACTATGACAAACTTCAGTGAGTTAGGGGGATGTCTCCTCCAAGCAGACAAAACCTTCCTACTGGGAGAATGGGTGGATGAGGACAATCTGTTCCAATAGCCATGAAGGCTATTGAATCAGGTGCCCTGGAGGACTCTGAGATTGGTCAGACATCACAGATGTCAAGGTCACCCAAGGCATCTTGGGCCATTGCAAGTGTCCTAACTTCTGTCCTGGATTTCAATGACTCTGGAAAAGAGAATGAGGGCTGGTGGCTTTGGGTAGCTCTACCTCACTTAAATCCAATTCATGCATGAGTCAAGACATCACTCTATAATGCCATTAATCCTTTTCAAAAGATTCAATAATTTGTAGTTCCATAATTTAACATAATGCTTGGCAAATGGTAACCATGAAATAAATAAATGATTGTTGGTTTGCCTTCAAAGTCCCTTCCTGTATTCTGATTCTAGGATTTAAGATTCTGAATAACCAGTCTGGCCAAAGAAGTAGGTGATAATTATCTTCCCATTAAGAAAAAAGTTTTAGGCTTGAAAGGATGTATATTTGGAATGCCATTGACTGATGCTTTTATGAGGAGGAAAATAATCATATTAACATATGTTATGTGTATTACATTTACATGTTATGTTATAAACAGTAAGGATGAGTCACAGCTGGGGGAAAACCAAAGCTGTCCCTCATTCCTAGAATTCTCTTCCTACTCTTCATCTCCTGTTTCCCCTCCTTTCCTTCAGATCTCAGCTAATATAGCACTCTTACCAAGAAGCCTTTCCCACTCCTCCTTAATTTGAGCCCCTTCCTTCTGAGCTTGCCCCAGTTCCTCCTGTTTATATCTTTGCTGCACACAATTGTTTGTATGTTTTCTCCTGGTGAAACTGTAAATTCTTTGAGGATAGGGAGTGTTTTAGCTTTTTTGTTTGTTTGTATCCCTAGCACTTACCACATACTAGATATATAATAAATGTGTGTTGATTTGACCTTGAAATATCCATTTTTAGCCATTTGAGACTTAGAGATTTGTGAGATGAGGAAAGAAATTAAGGAGCTTTATTCAGTTGCTTGAATTTCTATAATTCTAAAGGCAGGGGAACTTAGCTGATGCCAAGCTCTAATGAGTAGCCATCTCTCTTACACTGAAAAATGGATGCAGCAAGCACAGAATAGTAGGGAGAGACAGGATTTTTTGGAGAATGTTTTATAGGACAGCCTTCTGTATTGTGATAGAAAAACCAACTGTCCTGGAGGAAAGAAAGTTCTCAGATAAATCAAGAGAAAGTAAGTTCTCTGAGGGAAGGTCTATTTCATTTTTGTCTTTGTATTTCCATTATCCCCTCTCATCCTAAATGCTGGATAATTGCTTGTAAAACTGAATTGCATTGTGGTTGTTGGAAACTCAAGTTTCTGGGTAGTCTTTCTCCTTCTATCTATGGGTCTACTATGTCATTGTGCTAAATGCTGCAGAAACAAAGAAAATAACACTGCCTGGTCCCTGCCCTCAAGTATCTTTCTATAATTATTGACTATTTTGTCCCGTGATCCTAACCTATCCCACTGATCCACTGCTCTATTTCTTAGCCAGTACCAAATACTTTTGATGACCACAGTTGTATACTATAGTTGTAGGTCTAGCACAGCTAGGCCACCTTCATGTGCATTTTTTCATTAATTCCCTTGAAATCCTTGACCTTTTGTTCTTCCAGATGAACTTTGTTATTATTTTTTTAGATCTGTCAAGTAATTTCTTGGGAGTTTGATTGGTATGGCACTAAATAAATAGATTAATTTAGGTAGTATTGGCATTTTTATTATATTCACTCAACCTACCCAAGAGTACTTGATATTTTTCCAATTATTTAGATCTGACTTTATTTGTGTAGAAAGCATTTTGTAGTTGTGTTCATATAGTTCCTGACTTTGCCTACCTCAAGTATCTTTCAATCATAGGAGCATAGATTCTCCCGTTTAGAACTGGAAAACAAGGAGCTCATGTAGTCCATCCACTTTATAATATAGAAAAGGAAACTGAGGCTCAAATAGGCTGTGACTTGTCCAAGGTATGAGAGACAGGATCCAAAGCCAGATCCTTTGATGTGAAATCATTGCTTTTCATACTGGGTCATATTTCTATAGTAAGAAGTTCTAACATAGCTTATGTTTTATGTCTCTAATTGTCCTTTCATCTGAAGACCTCAAAATAGATCCCACACATTATTATTATTTGACTATAAGCTGCTAGTGGATAGAATGCTGAACTTGTAGTCAAGAAAACCTGAGTTCTAGACTAACCACAAATAACTATGAAGCTCTGGACAAGTCATAAGTATGCCTCAGTTTTCCTCATTTGTAAGATGGGGATAATAATAGGATCCTACCTCCTGGGATTATTGTGAGGATAAAATAGTATAGCATATATACAATACTTCATAAGCCTTAAATGCTACGTAAATGGTAGCTATTGTTGTTGTTATTAGAGTTGACCAATGGACAGGCAAACATTGGAGCCCAGCTCTGCCAGTTCACTAGAGGCAGCAACTGTCCTTTCCATTCAGGATGGAATGGTGATAGACAGCACCCACACATTCATATGTGATACAGAATGCCTCCTAGTATTCTAACCAACTCAAGAGCTTAGCATATACTTTTTAAGTTGATAGAGAACTACAATGGTTGTCCAAAAGCTCTGGGTTCCCATCTTATCATAGAAAGCTCACTAGCTGTGTGGCCCCTCAGAAATCATTTGTAAAATAAAACAAAGAATACCACTCCCAGTATCTATCCATAGGGTGCTTCTAAAGCTCAAAGACATAATACAAACTCGAAAGCACTTTATAAATGTCTGCTGTTATCTAAAAGGCACTGTGCAAGGTACTAAGGCTACAGTGAGAGAAAGATGACCCAGCCCCTTCCCTTAGTAGGTTTAAAATATTAGTTTATAAGGACTATAACATTATGAGGAGTGCAACCTGTGAGCAGGCATTTTTTTGGATTAATTTAAACTTTAATTGCCAAAGGAAAATGCCTTCACTGCCTCCTCTCTAACTCTCAACTCCATTAATTCATTATTTCTGAAATCTATTTTTTTTTTTGAGATTGTACTTCCCTACCTATATCATTGAAGTTTTCATGACTAGGTCTATGATTGGTAGCCAATCAAAGACCTAGTCATGAAAACTTCAACCTCCTATTTCTGACCTGGATCATTTTGCTCTTTTCCAGATAACCCAAGAGTCATCATTCCTGTGGTTACTGCAGATGATCGTTAGATCTGCTTCAGCTCAGAACTCCTGAACTCAAGAGATCCACCAGCCTCAGTTTCCCCATTAGCAGAAACATCACATCAACTCTTAGCCCATTCTTGACTTCTTTGCTGATCTTTCACTCCTTTCAGTATCCTGAACTTTTTAAAATTGCTTCCTAAGTTTGTTGAAAACTTGTGCAGCACGCATTTGTGCTTATTTGAAGACAACTCATTTTCTCTTCCCCTTCAACAATACAATTTCCATTATGATGCAGACATCCTAATTAGGTATTTTTGAACCTCCTTCCCAGTATTTTTTTCTCTTTATCAGGAAACTCCAGCGTTTGGAGTTGACAGTTTGGAGAATTCATGAATGTGTGAAGATTTGAGGAGGAGTGCATTGTATTACTTGGACTTCAAAACAAATTGTATTCAAATGAAATAAATCATCCCAGGCAGACCAATCAGCATGTCCTCCATGTCCAAGGCTGTTTTAGATGCTGAGTGTACCTAGATTTAATTTAAACTACACTGTACAGGTAAGTTTTTTTTTAAAGGAGGTGGATGGTACAAAGATAACATTACCCTTTAGTAACTTCTCATTATCATCTTCTAGGGGCCAAAAAATAGCTCATCAAGAAAGCCTCTGCTTATAGTTTGGGGGCTTTATTCCTGTTGGTTGGATCTCTTACCAATAGTTTATGGGTCAGATCAAAGAGGGGCTTCAAAAAAATCCATTTAGAGGATGGTCAGGAATTCTCGGGTATATGAAATGAGTAATAATCAACAGTAAATAAATCCAGCTGTTATTTTGAGTTCATCATGTGTTTTGAACCATTTTATAAGCATATTTATTAAAAAAAAATCAGAGAACATCTTGGCCCAGCACTTTCTCGTTTCATCTTGAAACCCAGGTGTATTCCAGGGAAATTTAATTCAGAAGTGCCAGATTCTTTTATGCTTAAATCATCAATGTGTTATTTATGAAGAATTTCTCAGTACCCAGCAATCATTCATTGAGGAGCTGCACAGGGACGCTCCTCGTCTTTTTTTTTTTTTAAACACCTGAAAGCAATGCATTCCAACGAATAAATCTGAAGAGAAAGATATTGACTTGAAATTCAGACCCCAGATCAATCAATCAAATATTAAGTGCCTACTATGTGCAGGTGCTGTGCTACACACTCAGATTACAAGGTTTTTTTTTTTTTTTTTTTTTTTTTTTTTTTTTTTAAGAAACAATCCCTATTCTTAAGAAATTTACATTGAAATAGGGGAGACAACATACATATACATATGTGTATATATAAAAACATATGTCATATACACATGCATACATAGAACAGCACAATATATGTGCATTGCATTGTATGCATATGCCTGTACATGAAAACATATGTACATATATTGTATATGTATAAGAGCATACACAAGAAGATACATGTACATGCAAAATATCTGCACATGATATTTATTTACATATACAGATGCATATGGCATAATTGTAATGTAATCATGCAACATAATGGAATTGGGAAGGAGGGCACTAGTACATGGGGTTCTAAGAAAGGCTTCCTGCACAAGATAGGGCTATGTAAGCATAACAGGCTCTCAATTACACATTTGTGTAATTTGGACTCTTAACAATTTGATCTCCAATGTACTGTTAAGAGGACTAGAGGGGACCTTAAAGAGACCAAAGGTGGGAAAAACAGCTGAACCACAGTAAGTGGACACAGGAAGAGCTTTATACTAGAAGTAACATACATTTGAGATTGTTGAGGAATCCATTCCTAAATCAGACAAAGGGTAATGAAATCAGATTATTACTGGTTAGTGGGTGGGGATGTGATTAAGAAGGTATCAAACCAGCCTATAAGTTTACTTTCTCATTGCTAAAAAGAAGAAGAGGAGGAAGAGAAAGAGGAAGAAGAAAAGAAGCAGAAGAAGAAAAAGAAGAAAGAAGCAACAGAAGCAGCAGAAGTAGAAGAAGCAGAAGAAAAGAAGAAGAAAAAGAAGCAGCAGAAGAAGCAGATGCAGAAGTAGAAGCAGAAGAAGAAATAAGAAAAGAAGAACATAAGTAGAAGTAGAAGTAAAAGAAGAAGTAGAAGTAAAAAAAGAAGTAGTAGTAGTAGAAGAAGAAGAAGAAGAAGAAGAAAAAGGATGAAGAGAAGGAGGAGGGGAGGGAAAAGAAGGAAAAAGAACAGGAGGAAGAGGAGGAGGAAGAGGGAGAGGAGAAGAAATAGCTTTATGAGAATAATTTAAATAAATACTTTATTAAAAAGCATTATTGACAAAATCTAAGGAGCAGGGAGGTTTTTACACGTGATATTCTATAACAGACGCCATCTTTGTAGCAGCAAATTTAGCTGAAAGGTATCAGATACTAACTGTCACTATTTTTGAGGAATATATAGGGATATAAAGTTTAAAATGGGACAACCAAATCTTGCTCTCAGGGAGTTTCCATTCTAATAAGTAAGACAACAACTATCATTTTAGTAACCAGAGAAGGGAATTTTGGGGGATTCACAACGATGGTGGTGTTGATTCATAAGACAACCAGTTGACACTCTTTCCAGGATACTATTGGTTTCATATTATTGATTTTATTCTTGACCCCAGAGCAAGAGGTGGAAAGTAATGTATGGGGGTTGGAGTGTTTATAAGAAAGGCAGGACAAATGGCTGGATGAGAAATGAAGCACATTCTGGTGTAGGATCAATTATCTTTGCTTGAAGAAAAAGAAAAAGCCGATACCAGGACTTTGTTCAAAAAGTCCCGTGCTCTTTCTGGGACTTTGTGAATCTTTGCTGAAGGTTCACAGAACAAGTACTGTGGTCATTTGTAAACTATTTATTTTATTTTTTTTTAAAGTCTGGTTCCCAAACAGCAAAGAACAATTCAAGTCAGTTCTTTGGGGGAAATTACAAAATCAAGCGCTTCCCTTTCCAGGGATCAGGAGAACCCAAGCACATCCTGTATTACTACACTTGGAGAATTCCCTGGGAGCTTCATGGAATGGGAAAGTGAATTTGCTCTTTCCTTAGCTCTAACAGATGAACCCAGACATTAAATGCAAACAACATTGCTAATCTCCCCCTCCCCCACTTCATTTTCTCCAATCCTGTCTTTCCTTCCAAATCCCACAAGTGACTTGTGGTCCAGCAGTTCCTTGGAGCTAAAAGTATGGCAAATGTGAAGCTGATAATTTAGAAAGGATGCTGCCAAAAGTAATGAGATAGGAAAGGAAAGCATAAACTCTATTTCAGGAAAGGTATCCTAACAATGAAAACAATTGGAGCCCTCTCCAGGGAAAGAAATGTATCATTGTGTTAGAGTGAACAAAGGGTGTTAGACCCTAGTCCAGGGGCCTCTGCTCAGTAAGCCCATGATGAATTCAATGATCTAATAGTCCATTACGTCTCACATTGTTCAGGATTCCCTGTTGATATTTGTAGTTTTCTTCTTTCCCAGAGGAGGGACTATGAGAACTGGTCTCAGAGCCCTTGATGAAGGTTGCCAGATTAACCTAGATTGAGGTTGACAATTGATGCTTCCACTTAACAGTGATTTTAAAATTAAAGAATTCGAAATTGCTCATGGCCCCAAATGATTTCTAGTTCGACTACCCTCATTTTCCAGATGAGGGAAGGTGATTTGTCCAAGGGATGCAGATAGAAAGATGTAGAGCTGGGGTCTTCTCATTATACTCACGTGGTTTTCTCTTCACTTTCCCATAGTGATCCTCACTTATAGCATTTCCAGTTAAAGATTACTCAGAATTCACTTGAGGACTTCTAATGACGAAGAATCCACTATCTCCCAAGGAAGCTAATTCCGCTCTGGGAAAGCTCTAATCATAAACAAGTTCTTCCTGACTTTAAACCTAAATTTGCTTCTTTGAAACTGCAATCAGTTGTTCTTAGTTGTGTCTCCTGGGGCCAAACCAAATCAATCTAATTTCTCTTTGTGCAAGATAGCCCTTCCAATTCCCATAGACGGTTCTAATGTCCCATCCCCATTCTCCACCCCCTTCTCTATCTTCTGTCCCACTTTCTCTCCATTTTTATTGATGCTGCCAGACTCATGTTCCCTAGCAAAAAGCTATCCCTCCTCCAGATGTTCTTATTTCTATCGAGGGTAACCTTCCAGGTGCTCAGATCTGACACATCAGTTACCCTTAACACTTCCCTCTTCCTCACCTCAAAGTGCTAAAGACTCTACCTCCATGAAAACTCATTCATCTCCTTCCTTCTGGTGACATATCCATGTTCTGGCCCTCATTGCTTAATAAAATCTCCTCTTAGATCTCCCAGATCCCAATTGTTTCCCTCTCCAATTTATCTTCCATAAAGTAGAACTCTTCCCTTGTCATTCCTTTGATTAAGGATCTTCTGGGGAGGGGGACAGAAAAAGGTGAATCTTTATTGGTTTTCCATTATGCCTAGAATAAAATATCATCTCCTCAGCCGGGCACAGAATTTAGAGTCCTTCACAGTCTGTCTCCATCTAACCTTTGCAGACATTTCCCATTGAGTACTTAATGTCCAGCCAAACTGATCTATTTGCCATTGCCAGAAAATGACATTATATCTTTTGTCTCTGTGCCTTTGCAGTTTGTTCTCTATGTCTAATGCACTTGGAGCTTTTTCTTCTACTACAGGAAGCCTTTTTTCTTGTAATGCTGGAAAAACTGAAGCAAGATAGAGATTAGAGAGTTTTTAATATTTTATTTGAGGGATAGATTTACTGGGGGCAAAATACAATCCATGTTGAACCCAGCAGGCTGGATTGGACTCTTGTCTCAAAGAGGGAGAAAGGGACTACAAAGACTCTTATAAGGATCCAGTGATCAGGGAAACAAAGACAGAGTAGAGTTGAGCTCTGGTGAGTGGGAACTTCCAAGGATGGACCATAAATTTGGTTCTGACAGGTTGGAGATAAGGAAGGATCATAAATCCTGATAAGTTGGGAAGACCAGGAGTCAGGATGTCTGGGATAGAAGATATGTTCACCTATCTTGAAATAAACCATCTGTTTTTTATGACTCTAGTGATCAGGGCTCCCAGCCCTAATTATATCAGTCCTAATGGTCTGGAAAGGAGGTTGCCATCAAGAAGATCGAGGAAGAACAATTCAGGGAAAATGAAGTAGAATAATTCAAAGAAACTGAGGCAGAACAATTTAGGGAAACTGAGGCTAAAATTAAAGGAACCTGTGGCATAACACTCTGATCTCCTTTGCTGTTAGTAAATTATCATGTCTGTACTTATCTGTTTAATGTTACAGCCCCTATTAGAATATAAGATCAATAAGGGAAGATATTACTTTTTATTTGTTTCTCTGTTTCTAGCACCTAACACAGTGCCTTACAAACAGTAGGAGCTTAATAAATGTTTACCAGATTAGATTGCAGTCTTTATGCATATATCTGATCAGATACTTTACTCCTCAGCTGAAAATCTTTTAGGAGCTCTGTATAATCTATTGAATATTGTGCAAACTCCTTAACTTTCTATTTAAAGCTCCTCTCCCACGTCTGCCACCATTCTACCTTTTTAGGTTCATCTTAGAAACTTGCTTTATAGCTTACTTTATGGTTTACTAAGGATTTTCACCTATATTTTCACATTTGAGTTTTACAATAGTTTTTTTTTCCTTTGCTTAAGATAGATTGGACATTATAATCATCATTTTACAGATGTAGAAACTGAGGTCAAGGAACTCAAGATACTTGTTGCAGGTTAGATAGACAGTGGAGCATGATGTGAGACTAGAATCTCCAAATCCAGATTCAGTGTCCTAGCTCCTCTTTTTATTTCCACCTTCTCCTTTCTTTCTTTCTTTCTTTCTTTCTTTCTTTCTTTCTTTCTTTCTCTCTCTCTCTCTCTCTCTCTCTCTCTCTCTCTCTCTCTCTCTCTCTCTCTCTCTCTCTCTTTTACTCTGGCTTTGTCTCTCTGAATCTGCCTCCATGTGTACCTCTGATTCTGTCTTTGTCTTTCTGTCTCTGTGTCTCTGTCTCTCTCTGTATTTCTCTCTCTGTCTCTGTCTTTCTCACTTTATCTTTCCCTTTCTTTCTCTTTCTCACTTTCTCTATTTCTCTCTCTGTGTTTGTCTCTTTCTGTCTCTTTCTCTATCTGTCTTTCTCTTTCTCCATCTGTCTTTCTCTTTCTCCCTCCTTTCCTCCCTCTTTTCTGTCTCTGTTTCTCTGCCTCCCCTCTTTCTCTCCATATAGTCACTGGACTTGAGATGTTCTGACTGGCAACAAGTTAGGGGAGTTATAGGAGAAAGGAGAGAGAGTTTCCTAGTCATCAGAGTGGAAGAAGAGAAGGGGAATTCACTAACAATCAGCCCTGATTAAGCAGCTAGGGCATGCAGCCCACTGTATTTGGCACTGTCAGTGAAAAGACAGCAATGAGACAGTGTTCTACACTGTCTGCACCTAGTGGTACAACCCAGGGCAAGCTCAGAACCCCAGGGCTAGAACAGGACATATTTCCACCTGGGGCTGATAGTCCAAACTGTGTCTAGGTCAAGTGACACAAAATTCGACCTTGCTTAAGTTGTTGGGGGCAGAGAACTGCCAGTTCCTGAGGAGGGGTCCAAAATAGGACTCCTTGGACATTCACTCTGCATTTTCTGGCTCAGGTGTGATGGGCAAGAATGAGTTGGAACCTGGTGACTTCTTCTATTAACTATTTTTGATAGCTCACTTCTAATTGGTTTATACAATGCTCAGAGGACTCTAAACACAGTGCCCTGGACAAACCCCTACTTGCCCTGTGATAATTATGTCTCGAAACCTGAAAAGCTCCTTAGAGCATCTCCCTCTCCCCAGTAATCTTCAGGGTCAGAAGCTTTCCCTGGGGTGAAGCAAAAACACTCTTTCAAAGTCTTATCAAAGAGATAAAGTACATCAATTTAATCTGCTTCCAAGGCATGAATAATCAGGTGAGACTTCTTCCCCCACCCTTACAATACAAATAGCAATGTGCTTATTTTTTGTGGGCCATAAAATAAAAATCATTTACAATTTGAAAATCACACTCTATTTAGAAAAAGGTTCTTAATGGTCATTATAAATCTATTTTGGAAAGGTAAGCGCAAAATGACCATTTAGTTTTAAGTGCCTTTCCATCAAAACATATAATGAACTTGGCTGAGAGTATTCTAGCACATCAGCTAGAGCATAATTAATATATGGAAATATATTAAATATCATGAGATGAATAAAATTAAGTAATAGGAATTCAGACTGAAAGTGGGGTTGTGGGTTTTAGCATCCATAATATCTTTTCATTTTCAAGGCAGCAATCCCTACTTAACAGGCTACAGCTCAAGGGAGACGCAAATTACAACAGAAAGTGCTTTAAAAAAACAACATCCATCAGGAGGTTTTAGATGAAAGAGAATGGAATCATTGCATTTTAGAGCTGAGCTATTATGGCAAGAAGCTCAGTATCCCACCATCAGGAGTGTGGTGGAGGGGACATGTGCCCAGGGGGAGAGGCTGGTAGATGGAGGAGATGGGCAGATGGGGTTGAAGAGTCAGTTAGACAGACTAGGGTTGTACAACCAACCTAGGGAATGGGATGGGGACAGTGAGTAGGGCATCTTTGGTCTATCATCATCTCTTTTACATGGATCAAGTCAAGACTGTGTGTCTTTATTAAGTATTCACTGAAAGCACCTAGCCCTGCCTTAAGTTTTCTGGATTTAGTTACCATCTCCAAGCCTATGATTCTCCACTACACATGCCATGTCCCATCTCTCTGCTGACCTGCAATATCATATTTCCAACTGTATTTCAAATACTTAAAGTAGACATTTTTTCTCAACATCTTTAAAAACTCATTTACTTTCCCCCTTCTTTCTGCTTTCTCTATTCTTGTTATTATTTATTCTTTGTTCTCAAAAAGGACCATGACATCAGGGTGATGATGTTATGACATAAGTGAACTGGATTTAAGGGATAGAGGGATGTGCAAATTCACCTGCCTCGCTTTCCCCTCCAGAGCTATCTGGGTCCAGTGACCAGATGTAGATCAGGATGACCGGAGATGGTCCTGCAAGCAATGGGAGATCTTGGTCTTTTAAAGCTAAGATTTTTTTAAACAAGTCTTAGTTTAACTGAAGCAAACCCAATCAGTGATTAAGGCCAGGTAAGAAATTGTTATGGGCCAGAGCTTGAAATAAGATGCTAAATCAATGGGATTGATAGAGTCAGTGGTTATTCAGCAGGGTGTTTAACAGTTCTCTAGTTCAGTACATGTACTTATTACTTACTAGAGTTCTACAAGATTCACACCTTTGATAAGAGACCATGTAAGCTCAGCAAACTCGGCCAGAATGAGAACTAGGGAAGACAGAGACTGGTAGCGGTCCTCCTGCCTCCCCCACAGAAACCAAGACACATTCAGGAAGACCTCAAGAAGCTGGCAGAGGCAGTGAGGCCTGGCCTGGCAGCAGGAGCTTAAGCTTTTGGACCCAAGGAGAGAAATATGTCTCTAAGAAAGCTAACCGGGCCCTAGGAAAGGAGAAAAGACTTAGAAAGACACAATAAAGGATTTGGACTTTAATCCCTGGCTGCAGTTGTGGTGATTACTGAACTGAAACAAAGGCTGCCTCCAAGAGACCCCAAGAAAACCCCTACAAGAGAACATTACATTTTAGAGAAGAATATTAGGCAATGAGGCAAATGCAGCATCTTTTACCTAGGTTCCCAAAATAATGAATCTGGGAAGGAAAGTTCTTTAGAGTTTCTGACCAAAACCGAAACAGTTACTATCCACATCCACACTGAGTCAAGTGGGATCCAAATGATGACCATGTGAGGTTTGGACTGGGACTTATTGTTGGCCAATCAACGAAAGCCAGAGTGGTTTAGGTTAGCACTGTGGTCTTTTAAGAAAGAAATCCAGCCAATAAATCCCAAGATATCTTTAGCAGTTATTGTAAAGAACAGCACTATATTCTCAGTCCTTAAGGCTCACAAAGAATTATTCCAGCTTCCTTGCTCATTCTCTTATCTCTCACCCCAGATCCAAGCAGTTGCCAAGATCTTTGACTTCAACCTCTGCCTTCCATGAATACTTATTCCCTTTTGCCCCCTTGATACTGCTAGCACTCTAGTGCAGACCCTTTTGTGCCTAGATTATTGCAATGATCTGATAGTAGATCTTCCAGCTTCTAGTCTTCGTCTCCCTCCAATCCATCTTTTATTCAACCACTAAGGTGGTTTTCTTAAAGTGCAGGTCGAACCAGACCAACCTCCCTCTCTCACTCAGTCAATAAACTCCAGTATTTCTCCAACAACTTCAGGATTGAATACAAAATTCTCTGACATTCAAAGCCCTTCATAACTTGACCCTCTCCTTCCTTTCCAATCTTTTTTAAAGGTAATTATGAATATTTATTCCATACATATATACAAATTCTCTTCTGGAAAAGAAACCAGATGCTTTAGGGTAGAAAGCTCTAAGTATAAAACTTTAGTGCATTTGTATACATAGTTGCTAAGCATTTTAAATTGAATGTCCTTCCTGCTTAAAAACAAAACAAAACAAAACCCTAAAGGTCATATCTCCAAATTTTTATATCTTATTTACAAATCATTCAGCAATGCTGTCTTAGAGAGGGAGGTAAGAGAGGGAGGGAGAAAACTTTGGACCACAGAGTCTTACAAAAATGTATGTTGAAAACTATATTTACATATATTCGGAAAAAGAAAATATTATTGAGAAAAAGAAAATTAAAAAAAAACCCAACAATTATATAGCAATGTGAAGAAATCCATATTCTGTCCAAACCTAGACTGATCTGCTACAGTACCAAATCATAATCATAAATATATATGGATAAAATCAAATATGCATAAAAACACATAATACATGCATAAATATAAAACATAAATATATAAATCATATAAATATATGTCTATAAAATCATAATCATAAATATGTCTATAAAATCCTCCCTAAGGCAGTGATAGGCAAGGATGCTGTCTTAACATTTTACTTCCAAATGCATAATCGTCAATACAGTGACACTGGCTTCTGGTTGTTGCAAAAGTAAAGCACTCTATCTCTGGGTATTTTCTTTGGCTGTTCCCCATGCCTACAATCCTCCTCCTCCTTATCTTTGAATATTAACTTTACAGCTTTTTTTTTTTAAGTGTCCCAGCTAAAATCTTATCTTCTACAGCTTTTCCATCTCCTCTTAATTCTAGTGCCTTTCTTCTACTAATTTTTTCCTAATTATCCTGCATATAGCTTGTTTCTGCATATAGTTATCCCTTTCACATCCTGGGATTTAGGATGTGGTGGCCCTTTTTGGCCCTCTCTTTGTATCAGAGAAAGTCTGATTCTTTTCTTTTTTTCAGTATTTGCAAAATATTTTATTGCAAAATGTGGCTTAAATATTTTTCTGTGCTGTCTACTGGCCTTCCCATGTTGTATGCAACTTCTGCAAAATTCCATTTAATGTCTTACATTGACCTATGATATATAGAAACCATGATGCAAAAGTACAACTTTCCTATTAGATTGTTAACTCCTTCAGGTCAGGGGCTATTTTTTGCCTCTTTTTGTATCCTAAACACTTAGCACAGTGTCTTGCACATGGTATTCACTTAATAAATGCTTATTGATTGATGAATTGGTTGATTTGAAGGGGAAAAGAAGTAAAAGACACAGTCCTTGCCACCAGGAAGCTTACTACATACTTGAATGGGAAAAGTGGCAACAGATTTGGCCCTTTAAAAAATTAAATTCTCCATAATGAAGGATCTGAAACTAAAGAAGAGGGTTGGATCTTGAATCTGATGGATATAGCTCTGCCTTCTAATAGGGTAGATTTCATACTAATTGTTCCTTCTAGTCCTACACAATTCTTGTTCACATCTTTGCACAAATTCTTTTAATATCCACTCATAACATGAAATTGCTTTTTTTTTTTTTTTTTTTTTTTTTTTTAGTTCCTGAATCCTGACGTCCATTGGTTATCTCTTAGTCTTACTCTGTGATTCTTTTCTCCTTTTCTGGTCACACATTTCCCTAATTAATTCTTTATGGCTCCTTTCCCCTATTCTCTTAGTACTATGCTTTCGTCAGCCTGCTCATGTTTTTCCATTGCTCTTTGGGTGGTCTGCACTTTTCTGTTCTGAGTTCACGTTTAGGGATCCATAGCCATATAAGCTCACTGAGAAAATTTTGGTGCTAAAACATGATGATTTAGCATCATGAACACTGGTATTACTGGAAGTGCTTCATTTCCCAAATGTAATCCTCTCCTCTCAAGTTAATTTTGAGCCAAGTTCAATGTAGCGCCTGTCCAAGATACTCAGATGTAGAAGGAGTAACTCAGTGTGCCATAAACTGGGTGCAGGCATCCAACATTTACTTTAGTTTTCCTGTATTTATGCCTGTGATGATCTTCTTTATTGGGAAAAATCTGCTGAAGAAGGCCCTGGGACATTCTGGGGACCGAAAGAATCCGTATAATGTTGTCCAGAAATGGCAGGGTTTAGATCCTTTGTCTTTTTATTTTATTTTCAATGAAATTGTAAGTATAGAAATGATTCATTTCCTCTGGCAGCGTCTTCCTTTATTGGTGGTTGGGAAAGCATTGTACATTGGGGGTACCAACAGTTTCCCCAGTACTGATGTGGGGTTTGGCACCAAAATAATGTGGGTGATGTAGACATCAGATGATGGTAGACACTAACAATTGAGGTTCACTCATGTGAGGAGTTCACAATGGCCATTCTCTTTGTGAAAGGGAGATTTATTTATGAGAAGGGGTTACAGACAAAATGAAAGGATGCAATAGACAATGGAAATGGTAAATATAAAATAGAGTGGGAGAACATATAAAAGACAAGTTCTTCAATGGTCCTCACAATTACCCAGTGGAAAGGAAGCAGCCCATGAGGTTGGGGCAAGTCCTTATATGGCAGGTTAAATCCTGAAAGGGATTGAGCACCTTAATAGAGTTAGCTGTAAGGAGGAGAAGTGGGGTTGAGAAGCATAGTGGGTGACATGAGGGAGAAGCAAGGGAAAGCCTCCATGAGACAGAGTGCTATGGAGGATTGACCCAAAGGAAGAAAGCAACCATGGGATGGCCCATAAGTAAATTTTATAGGGAAAAATTAATCTCAGGGATATGATTGGGATTTCTGTCAGGGCATGGCAAGGGCTTGCTCGAAACATTGACAAAGGCTGGTTCTCAGGGGTTTGACATAAGGACTTCCCAGAATGTGGGACCAAGGAGTTAACCTGATTTCTGTCAGTGTCTTCTCCCTTCTTGCCTCAGGGATCAATTCTTGAGTTTCTTACTGTCCAACCTCCCAGTCAGGACCTCATCAATGCTATGTATACTCTTTAAAGGTAAGAATCACTTTATTTCTGTATTTAGAATATAATAAGGACTTAACAGATACTTTTTGAATTGGAAAGAGCAGATTCTACTTGTAAATGGCTAGCATGATTCTTAGGACTCTAAACACTTTTCTGTTGTTCTGTCATTATTACTAGGTAAAAACAGAAGGGGACTACACTGGAATCAAAGTCAAGCGTCTGCTGGAAGACAGTAAGCCTCTAACCCCCACTAGTTGTTTTAAATTGTATCCTCTTGGAGATTCTGGGAGTCTTGTGGTAGTTTTAGGCCCTGGTCATATACCTTCTCAAAGTCAAATCTCCCAAAATGAATAAGACAAACACACACACACACACACACACACACACACACACACACACACACACAGAAAGGAAGAAAGAGAGAGGAAGAGGAAGAGAAAAAGAGAGAGACAAAGACAGAGATTCAGAGAGAGACAAGAGACAGAGGGAAGGAAAGAGAGAGAAAGGAAGAGAAGAGAGGAAGAGAGACAAAGAGAAATACATACAGAGATACCAAGGAGGAGGAGATAGACACAGAGATAGAGAATCATGGAGAGAGACAGAATTTTATGGGAATCATTAGCATATAGACTATAAGGAAACTTTTAGCTAATAACAAGCATATCACGATAAATAAAACAACTCCTTTGTCACAAAGGTAGACTGTTTAATAACCTGAAATAAATACAATGCACAATTATTAATGGATGACGATTTAGCTCAACACAGCCTTCTTGGATATGTAGTCTTGGTGACTTTCCAATTCCTGTGGAAAAAGGGAGAACATAAGAAGAGGCCACACCACCGGTTCTTGGGCTGACCCTAGGGGAAGAAAAGGAACAATAAGAGAAACGTTCTCCCTTGCTCCAACAAAAGAAAAGGAAGGGAGGGAGCAGGGCCAAAATGCTGCTTATTTGTGGAAAGGGAAAGGGAAGGGTAAGAGGTCTTCCATCTCTATCCTAAAGGGAAGCAAGGGATAGCAAGCAAGCAAAACTAAAGCCAGGCTCTTCAGAATAACCCCTGGAGGAAAGAAAGTAAGGTTGGAGGGAGACTCATGTGACTTCCAGTTTCCTTGGCAACTGGAAGGAAAAGGGAAAATAAGAACAGTCTTATTTCCAGAACTGCACAGTTCTGGTTGCGATCTAGGAGAAAGAGAAAGATGGGAGAGAAGGTTAAGAGTCAGACTTTAAAAGTCCTGCCTGTTACTCAACCCTACTGAGACAGGTTTCAAATTACATACATTTTTAAAGATCAAAGGCTATATCTGAGTTCCATCTCTGAGCATGATCAAACCTTCCCCTGAAAGTCCTGCCAGTGGAAGGGTCCTGCCATAATCGATAATGGAAAGTCACCTCCTTGACTGAAAGCTATATTTTAAGAACACTCTGAAAAAGTTCTTCGATGTCCTCATTCCTAGAAAGAAGGTACCAGGTGTTAACTATAACAATGTGAAAATAGTGAAGGGAAAGAGATAGCTATAAACATCAGCTGTTATGACATTGCCAAGGAAAGTAAGAATCCGAATTTACCCTATAAGATGAAGGCCGTGTTTTACTACAACCTTTTTATTGTGGATAACTGTGTCCAAAAAAATCACTAGGTATCTCTCCCCTTAGCTAAGCTAAGAGGCAGCAAGGTGGCAAGGTGGGCAGAGTATTGGATTTAGAGTTGCAAAGAGCTGAGTGAAATCCTGCTTAGACACTTAGTTCAAGTCATTTAACATCTTCCCATCTCAATTTCCTCATCTGTAAAATAAGGGAGTTACTCAGCAATCTACATATGATCCCGGCATCAGCAGACACATCCATAAACTTTTGATGGTCCATACTTGAAGTCATCCCAAGCTATTAGAACCAGGGTGAAATTATGGCCTTGAAGAACCAGGGCCATGGAGTTCCAACTCCACACCATAATGAATCATTGGAGTTGGATTTGTTGTGGATTATCTATATGTCATCTGAATAAAAAACAGTGATATGTGCTATGGTCATTTTCATACTTACTACCACATTTGGGGACAACTGAAGTAGTTACCCATCAGTAGCATTGCGCAGAAATTGCATTTAACATAATCCTAGACCTGAAACAACATGTCCCTAGGAACAGGCAAGCCAATCTGGACTATAGTTGCAATTAGATTCCAAATTATCTCCTTTTCTATACTTGATGTATTTGAACCAGGGGATCATTGGACACAGGAACAAAAAGATTATATGATGATCAGTTCTGATGGACGTGGCTTTTTCAGAAGCGAGGTGATTCAGGCCAGTTCCAATGGTCTTGTGACAAAGAAAGCCATCTGCACCCAGAGAGGACAGTGGGAAGTGAGAGTAGATCACATCACAGTATTTTGCCTTTTTTGTTGTTGTTTCCTTGCCTTTTTTTCTTTCTCAATTTTTTTTTCTTTTTGATTTGATTTTTCTTGTGCAACATGATATTTGTAGAAATAGGTATAGAAGAATTGTACAAATTTAACATACTGGATTACTTGCAATCAAGGGGGGGAAGTAGGGAGAAAGGAGGGAGAAAAAAATTTGAAACACAGTTTTGCAAAAGTGAATGATGAAAAATTTCTATACATATGTTTTGAGATTAAAAAGCTTTATTAAAAAAGAAAAAACTCCTAAAAACTTTAGGAATAAAGAGAAGGGAAAGTAGATAAATATATATGCTTTATCTACTTTCCCTTCTCTTTATTCCTAAAGTTTTCTCCTTGGCTTCAACACAACTATCATTGTTTACCAACATCTGTTCAGTAAAGATTTGCTCAGTGATTTTGGCAATATATCTTTGAATTGAAAGAACATGGTTTTTATCAGACGAGGCCTCAGACAGTTATGATCTCTTCTACAGGAAAGAACTATATCATGCTATTTTGCCTCAAACTATCTTTTCTAGTTACATAACCATAAAAGAAAATGGAACAAAGCTTGAATAAGAAATCTGTTCTATGACAATTTGTGATTTCATAATAACCTAAGATCATAGCATCATAGATTTCAATGCTTGGAGATCATCAAGTCTTATCCCATTATTTTACAAAGAAATTGATACTCAATTTCTAATAAGATGCCTTAAATAAGACAGAAACAAAATTTAAGCTGGAAGGGACATTATTAGTCTGATCTGATCTTATCTCAAATTTTTTGGTGTTAGAACTTTTTTATATTTCTGAGGGAACCCCCTCCCCAAGCTTTTGTTTATGTGGATTATATCTACCAATTTTTATCATATCAAAAATGAAAGCATATGAAAATGGTTTTAATCCTCTATAAGGGTCTTGGTTATATCTGGACTACATATCAAGAACCAGTATTATAGAGTTCAACTAGATGACACAGTGGATGGAACAAAAGCCCCAGAGTCATATCAAATTTGACCTTGAACACTTACTAGTTGTGTGATCCTGGGCAAGTCACTTAATCCTGATAGTCTGACAAAACAAACCAAAAAACAAACCAAAACATTGCCTTCTCTCCCTCACCCCTCAGTATTTTAGACCAACCCATTCCTTTTACAGATAAATAAATTGATTTCCCCCCAGCATATATATATATATATGTATAATATATGTGTGTATATGCATATATATATTAATTTTAGTAATTTTATTTATTTTTAATACACATTACTTTTTGAATAATGTTGGGAGAGAAAAATCAGAGCAAAAGGGAAAAACTGTGGAAGAGATTGAAAACAAAACAGAATAGAAAAAGGGAAGTGAACTTACGATGTGTTGATTTACATTCAGTCTCTTTAGCTTTTTTGTTTGTTTTCTGGATGCAGATGATATTTTCTGTCCAAAGTCTTTGGGGATTGCTTTGATCACGGAATCACTGAGAAGATTCAAGTCTTTCATAATTGATCATCACACAATCTTGCTGTTATTTGTGTACAATGTATTCCTGGTTCTGTTCGTTTTGCTCAGCATCAGTTCGTGTAAATCTGTCCAGGCCTTTCTATAATCAGCTTGTTCATCATTTATAAAAAGACAATAATATTCCATTACCAAGTATATTGAGATTTAAAGAATAGGAGTGCTTTCCCCAGTCAATAAGTATAGTCTGTATTAGCTGTGAACCACAGGGTAGTTTTCTTAGGACAGTAAGGATAAGGGGGGAAATAAAGTGAAGGGGATGTTTTTGGAGAACAGTAAATCCAGATTTCCAGATGTCCCACATTTCCTAGCAGGAGAGTTGAATCCTCATTTGTTCGGATCACTCTGCCCACTTGTTCATTCGGTTAATTTTATACATGTCACTTTTTAAAATGTCCTTATATATACATTTCAAAAACCCGGTTCTCCAGCGTGTTTCTAAAGGTCACACAAATCTAAGCTTTCCAACGAGGCTGTGTGAAACATTGCCATGCCGTCAACGTAATGTCTCCTGGAAATTGGAAAGGGCTGTTCTAATTTTTACTCTTTCTGAACTATGCAGTCATTTTCTACACTTAATTTTTATCACCCATGTCTTATTGTATGACCAACATCTGTAAAAAGAATTCTTACCTGCCAACACCCTTCTTCTATCCTTTTATTTTTTTTGGGGGGGGGATATCAGATTCTGAAATGTGCTTGTTCTGAGGATATTCCTCTCCAAAAAATGAGAAAGAGCTCTATTTTTTCTGTCTTCCCCTCTCTATTGCCTTCTCTTTTCCCCTCTCTCGCTCCCCTTCCTTTTCCCATGTCTACCTGTCTCTCTAACCCTTCCTCTTGCTCCTTTTCTCTTTTTCCTTCCCTTTCCCCTCTTCCTCTTCCTTTTTTCTCTCCCTCTCCCTCTCCTTCCCTTCCCTGTGTCCATCTGCCTCTCTACCCCTTCTTCTCTTCTCTCTTTCTCCCTTTCCCCTGCTCTCTTCCCTTTTCCTTTCTACCACTCCTTTCCTTCCCTCTGTCCTCCCTCCTTCTCCTTTTCCCCTTTTCCCTTCTCCCTCTTTCTCTCCTTTCATTCCCTGTGTCTGTGACTCTCTATCACTTCCTCTCCCTCTCCTCTCATTCCCTCTCCTTCCCCCTTTCCCTTGCTCCCTCCCCTTTCCTTTCCTGTGTGTCTCTTTCTCTATCCCTTCCTCTTTGCCTTTCCCCTCCTTTCCCCCTTCCTTCTCCCCCTTTTCTTCCTCTCCCCCTTCTTCCTCCATCTCACTTTGTCCCTGTCTCTCCAATTTCTACCTTTCTCTGGGTCTCTGTCTTTCCTCTTGTTTCTATCTCTATGTGTCTCTCTCTGCCTCTCGTTCCTATCATATCTAGCAGCAGTTTATGGCTAAGAGAAACTAAATCCACTGTATTCAAACGAATGCCTAATAAGAAGAAACAGGACATCTAAAAAAAAAAAAAGACCTCAATCCTATCCATGAGAAAAAGCTAATATTTTACAAGATCATGTTCTTTTGAGGATGGGGTGGGGTGGGAGAAACTGGTGATTTTCCCATTCAACAGCCTGTATTTGGCACACTTAGCATGTGCCAGAGGCCAATTTTTCATTTGATTTTGAAATGGGCACACCCTTTGAATTGCATCATTTGCACTAGTGTCATCACAACCAGCTGTTGCAAAACTGACCATGAAAAAATAATTTGGAAGGCCAATCCCATTGGAGTTTGCTGGAATGGCCCATGAGTCAAGAACCAGAAGAGCCTTGGATTTAGGGTCAGAAAATCAGGTTTGCATTTCATCTGACATTTCCTATATGATATTGGGTGAATCTTGGACCTCTATAGACTTGGCTGTCCCATGTACAAAATTAAGTGAATGGATCAGATCATTTATAAGTTTTTTCCAGCTCTAGATCTAGGAAGTTTGATCTACCATGGTTTGAGAGGCAGCTCAGTGATTCAGTAGATGAAGCTGTCCCTGGAGTCAGAAAGATTTGAATTCAAATCTAACCTCTTATACCGACAAGCTGTGTGTTCCTGGGCAAGTCACTTAACTTTATCTACCTCAGTTTTCTCAATGTAGAATAGAAATAATACAACACCTTCTTCACAATAATATTGTGAGATTCAAATGAAGATATATTTATAAAAATCAAAATCAAAATGTATAGTGCCTGGCCCATAGTAGGATATTTAATAAATGGTTGTTTCTTTCCTTATCTTTCCAGAAAGGGAGAGACAGCTAGCCAGAGACCTGCCTAGTAATGCAACCAAAAGTGGAGAAGGGAAGAATAAGTTTGGATGTATAAGTGAAAACAGGGTTCAATATTTTTAAGATCAATTTGACTTGTTAACTAATACCTGTAAAGTGAATCAGGTCTCCTAAGCTATGCTCACACCTCCAAAGGTGATCAAGAATCCTTTCAGCACAGTTTGAACAATTAAACTGCTTTGGGGGAGATTAATATTTAACTACTAGCTAAGTGCACTTTGGGGCATCTGGAATATTTAGGGAAGACTAGCACCTCTGGTGTGAGGGCTTGCTGAGCCCTTTTCAGGAAAAGCTTGTCATTTGCCCACCTCTCACCTGTAGCTCCCATGAAACTGCAGCATGAGTAACTACACCATACCCCCAAGAAACCATCTCAGCAAAAAGGCTAACCCAGGTAGAAGGTAACTAACCTCAAACTCACTGGTGAGTTAGGGGGATGTCCACTCCAAGCAGACACTGGATTTTGATGGTGATGGCCCAGGATGTAATGAATGATCTTGATGGCTTGCGAGTCCAGCCAGGCTCTAAGAGCTCCTCACTGCCTACTCAGCCATCTTCATGGAAAGTTGGATTAAAATGTTCTCACCCACAGGGAATGTCTTCATATGCTTGCATGTATTTTATTTGATACATTTAAAAATATAATCTTTGAGAAGGGGTGCCTGGGCTTCCTCAGACCTGTCCAAGAAGTCCATTATTGTCCATCTATCTATCTCTGTCTTTGTCTCTCTGTTTCTTTCTGTCTCTCTCTGTCTCTGTCTCTCTCTCTCTCTCTCTCTCTCTCTCTCTCTCTCTCTCTCTCTCTCTCTCTGTCTCTCTCTCTCTCTCACACACACACAGGTTAAAAATTCCTATAAAGATCTCTTGAGAACAGGAACTGTTTAATTTTTGTCTTTGTATGCCCACCTTCTGGCACATAGTAAATGATTTGTAAATCCTTGTTCATGGAATCGATTTTTAAATGGTTGGTTATTTGGCGTTTGTTGTTGTCATTGTTGTTATGGTTGTTGGTTTGTTTTTGAAGTTGTCTTGAGGAAGATGGAGAAGAATTGTGAACCCTCAAAGTTTCCAACAGATTGGGGAAGATTTGGGTTCCAATACTTAACAGAGGCAAACTGGGAGGGGATAAACAGTGTACTTTCCCTGGGATCCAGGATAAATGTCTGCTAGAATCACCAGGAGCCAGGCTTTCTCTTGAACACAGAAACCTAATCTCTGGCATCCTAACCCCCAACAACCCTGCCTCTATGGGTCGATGTCCTTTAGTATGGTTTTGAAGTGTGCACCCCCAATACATGGCCCCACAATCAAAGAACTGAGAAGGCCTCTAAGTCCTGATATTAGTAGCTGCGGCTGGAAAACCAGTCATTCTTACTCTGAATGGTTCAGCTGGGAAATCAAGGGAAGTGAATCATTGAAAACAGCTGTGTGGGTAAAAAACTTATTGGCGGATATCCATCATTATGCCAGTAAAAAAGAGCTGACAAATCAACCGATTCAATATGTTGCCCGTTTGACCCCAAATTATTTCTTCATTATCAGTTTAAAGATTTGTCCTACAGGTCCGACATGATTTTACCTAGTGTATGAAGAATAAAAGGGAGTTTGCCATTGATAGGAAAATGCCTTAGGATCTTGCATCTGGCCTAGTTCATTTCCTAAAAATAGCTCAACTCAACCAGAGGGACAGTCATACCGTCACACAGTCTTTGGAAAACAGCTCAGTGCACTTGTTTTGAAAAGGACCAAGGACTTCACAGGCAAAGCTGAACAGTTGTCAGCCTCACTCTGTATCCCACAGTCATCAAAATCTAATGGCAAGACAAAAGTCAAGATGACTGGTCATGGCCCAGATTCCTTGCCCTGATATTCAATTTTTTTTAAAACAAATCTTTATAGGTCATCTGGACCAAAGGCTTCATTTTACAGATATGGAAGTAAAGGCCCAAAGAAGTGGTCCATCTTGCTGAAGTCACACAGTAAGATAGTGTCAGAGCAGCAATTTTTGGACCTTAATCCCTCTTTCTTAGGGCCTGGTGGAAAATTCACCAAAAATAGAAACCAAGAATCCAGATTCAAATCCCCTTCTGACACTGAAAACTGGCATTTAAACTCTAGAGAGGAGATCAACCAATTGTTTAACATCTGCAGATCTCAGTTTCTCTATTTCTAAAATGAGGGAGTGAGTCAATCTTGACATCCCTTAGAATTTCTCCCTCTACACTGCTTCCATTCCTCCTAGATTCTTTCACCATCCAGGTAGACTGCTTGAAAATTCCTATAAAGAAATAATGCAAAGGAGGGTGGGAAAATATTTTCTTTCTTCAACTACAGGCTAGACTAGGACCAATTTGAAAGAAATTTTGTTAATAATAATAACCTTACAAGCCACTTATTATGTACCGGATACTGTGCTAATCTTATAAGTCTGGAATATAGGCACTATTATTATCCCCATGTGATAGATAAGGAAACTGACTTGTCCAAAGTCACATAGATAGTAAGTATCTGAGACCAAATTTGAATTCTGGCGCCCTGTTCCCGGGCGCCAGGCCCAGCATTCTATCCATTAGCAAATGTTGGAAGGCCCATTGAAGTAGCTTCCCATCCATCACCACCATACCTGCTGTTCATTGTCCTGTGGGAATTGATGGCGACTATGAAGTTTGCAGAGAACTGAAATGCTTCCATTCATCATTTGAAGGGTGGCAGCATTGGGCATCTCTGCACATTTTAAGGCTAGAATGTTACTGACTGGTGGGGTTGTGACACTCTGTATATATGCCGTGTTTTTGTAACTTCTTGGAAATTTGATACATAGGGCTCTGAAATATTCCCCACCATGTGGATCATGTCAATGTGGATGAGATGGAGCATTTCTGCTTTTTGTTAGGAACACAGACTATGTAAAGAAACACCAGAAGGGACCCCGCTGCCAATGCCCAGCTCTCCTGCTGAACCTGATTTATTTTTTCAAGGGAATAGCTCCTTTTGGGAAAAAAAAAGATTTGAAATAAATTATCAATTTAGGATGAGAAGAGACCTTTGAGGGCATCTAGAGTCATTCCCTCATTTTTTTTTATCTGAGAGTACTTGGAGCCCAAAGATATAGAATATCTTTTTTGAGGCCACATAGATGACAAGTAGGAGAGCTGAATCCAGCTCCTCTTCCTCCAATTCAGTGCTTTTTGCCCCATTGTTCCATGAAGACTTCCTGGAGAAAGACAAAACAACTAAAAAAGAAATGAAGTCAGAATCACAATTTCTATCTCATTTTTCCCTCATAAATATCCTGTGACACAGGAAATACAAATGTGTTTCATTTGAGAAAGTTAGGAATTGTAGAGTTGAAGGGGATATGACCAAGGTCATGGAGTTCAAATTATTTTACCTCTCTGAGCCAAAGCTGACTCATCTGGAAAATGGGAATAATAATATCAGCAATATCCACCTCTCCAGTTTGTTATGAGACTCAAATGGGACAACCTATATAAAGCTCCTGGTGATTTCCAAAGGTGAGACGATAGTAATGTGTCATGAGGCCTTTGATGTCTTATAATTTGAGAGAGAGAGGTAATCTAATCTAGCTCACTGAGGAAAACTGAAGCTCAACTTGGTGACTTCTAAAGGAGTGGAAGTATTTCCTTGCCACTATATGTATACTCTCTCCCAAGTCCTCCAACTCTGGCATCTTAATCAAATCAAGATGTCCATTGTCCTGAAAAGAATTTTTCAAGCCTCTCCTCCATGACTCTCTCAGCACCCAGTGGTTTCCTAAACCAAACTCCTTTCCTTGGTCACCACACCCTTATATATACTTTCTCTTCCCCTTAAGCTCTTTCCTCTTTCTCTCCCTCCCTCTCTTCCTCCCTTCTTCCCTGCTTCCCTCCCACCCTTCCTCCTTCCCTCCCTCCCTCCCTTCTTCCTTCCCTCCCTTCCTTCCTTCCTTCCTTCTTTCCTTCCTTCCTTCCTTCCTTCCTTCCTCCCTCCCTCTCTCCCTTCCTTCCTTCCTTCCCTCTCTCTCTCCATCTTTCTTTACTTCCTTCCTCCCTCCCTCTTTTCCTTCCTCCCTCTTTTCCTTCCTCCCTCCCTCCCTCTCTCCCTTCCTTCCTTCCTTCCCTCTCTCTCTCCATCTTTCTTTCCTTCCTTCCTCCCTCCCTCTTTCCCTTCCTCCCTCCCTCTTTTTCTTCCTCCCTCCCTCCCTCTCTTCCTTCCTTCCTTCCTGCCTTCCTGCCTTCCTGCCTTCTTGCCTTCCTGCCTTCCTTCCTTTCTCCCTCAGCATCATACCAGCACTTGTAGTTTCTATCACATCTGATGACAGAGCAAGCCAGTGGGTATTCTCGGAGGACTGGTTTCATGCACCAGCATCATAGTTCACCTTTTAGCCCATTTATTTTCCCAACATATGTGTGTTTTAATCACAATATTTCCCATAAGGCCCTTGAAATGGAGGCATAGTGGGGTGTGACAGATTCCTTCCCAGACAGCAGCTCTCAAGGTATTTGAATGATGTGAGGCTGGCTAAATCCCCTCTGAATACACAGACAATTTTCATGTCTAGCTCAGTGAGAACAATCAGGCCTAACAGAAACAAATTTTACAAATTGAAAAATGTTATCTTAGTGGACAGAGTGGAGATCTAGAGTCAGAAACGTTTGGGTTGAATCCTGCCTCTGACATGCAGCAGTAGCACAAGCCTTGTTCTCTCTCATCTGTCAAATGAGAATGATATTTAAAGCACTTCCTCACAGGATTCTTGTGAAGGTCAATTAAGATGAGGTATGTAAAGTACTTTCCAAATCTTTAATTATTATATAAATGTCTCTTGTTGTTATTAATTACTTTTGTGAGAAGATTAAGGGTATATGAGTAGGAAGGAGGTCTCAGGGTCAGGAAGACCTGGTTTCAAGTCTTACCTCTGACACAAACTGACTGGGTGACCTTGGGCAAGTAATTAAAGTAGCCAATGCCCCAGATAACTCTCTGAGAGCACTTGTAGGTCTACCTTGGTAGAAGGAGATTCATACCTGAAGATTTGTAGCCTGATGAAATCACAAATCCATACCTTACCTTTAAGATATCATTAAATAGACATAATGATGGGCAGCTAATGGTTAATAGTGTTGAGTTTGGAGTCTATAAAATTTACTTTCCCAAGTTTAAATATGGCCTTAGACACTTACTAGCTACATGACTCAGGGGCAAGTCACTTAACCCTATTTGCAAAGGAAATTGGCAAACCAATCTAATATATCTGCCAAGAAAACCTCCAAAAGGATTACAAAGAGAAAGACATGACTAAAAAACAACTAAACCAACAGATATAATGATAATTTACTTCTTAACAATAACTTTATAGAGACAGATACACAAACATTTTTATAGAGAAAATGAAAATGTATGACCAATTGATTCTTCTCTTAGCTCTAAACTTCTCATGGAACCCAACTGCTACTCGGTCCACCACAAAAAAAAAAAAAAAAAGTGAGAAGAAAGGGCAGAATCATGAGTGGGGGCTCCTTGCATTTTAATGTTTCTTCTGTGTAGTCATGCAAATATCATTACTTGTCTTAATAAAGATTTAGCCTACTCCTCAGATTCCCCAATACTTTGTGCTTTTCATATTCCACTATCTACACCATAACTGAAGATGCTTTTTTTTTTCTGGGAGTGGGGGAGAAGCAACTTTCCCTCCCTTTCCAGATTTGTTTTAAGTCAAGAAGTCAAACTCTATTAACAATGGAAAACTGCTTTCTTCATCCAATCCCACTGCCCATTCCTGAGTCCTTACTTCAACATGTAAAGTAAAAATGACAGTATTAGGTAGCCAGGTTAGCCTCTCACATCTTTGATCCAAAGGATCAATTTACTTTGTGCCTTGATTTCAAGATTAATGAGAATAAATTAGCACCATCCTGTGGAGTAAAGCCATTTTATTAGCCAGTGCTTGGGAGAGGAAATGGGGACATTTGTAATCTTAGTTCCTGACAAAGAATAGTACTGTTGCTGTTTACTATAATGTATTCATTTATTTAACATGAATTTATTGAGTGCTCACTAAGTTTAGTCACCATCCTGAGTACTGAGAAGTAGAAAGAAGAACTCTTGTTCTTAGGGAGTTTCCATTCCATATGGTTAAATAAAGCTCATGTGTGCACATGCACACACACACACACACACACACACACACACACACACACTGAGTATACATAAGCTTATAGCAGGAGGACCAAAATAGGAACCTATATGTGATTTCTTTGATATAGGCGCCTACTTCTACCAACACTAGTCAGCATCTTTCCCTCTTAGCAGCTAAATACCGAGATCACTGAGAATTTAAAGGGTTTGCTCATATACCATCAGGACAGTACATTCAAAGGGTCATGGATTTCAACTTGAAGAAGCCCATGGACACCAACCTTTCCATTTTACTGATAAGGAAACTGACAATAAGTAATAGTTAGTATTTACCTACTGTTTTAAGGTTTACAAAGTGTTTTCTGTGTTATCTTATTTGAATTACGGTTAAATAACTTGCCCATGGTTATACAGAAAAGAGATATTTGAAGCAGGATTTGAACTTAGGCCTTCTATTGTTTTCCAGTCCTTTCAATCAATTGTCCATGATTCTATTTTTTTTTTAATGAAAGAGACTGTAGTGGTTTGCCATTTCCTTTTTGAGCTCATTTTGCTGATGAAAAACCTTGTGTAGGGTCATACAACTGATAAGTGTCTGAAACCACATCTGAACTCAGGTATTCCTAACTCCAATCCTAGTGCTCTATCCATTGCATCATCTAGCTTCCTCCTAGCTGCTATAAACAAAGTAACTCAGGGAGGAGGATATCTATAGCTGAGATGCTCAAGAAAGGACCTATAACTTATGGCATAATTTTCAAGAACTTTAAACAAATAGCCAAAGAGTTTTCAAAACAAAATCTACTTTTGCCCTCCTCATTCCTGCCTGTGTGTTTCATGGACAGCTGAATAAGAATAAGTACTAATAAAACTCAAAACTAAATCAATTGATCTAGTCCCTTGTTAGTGAATTATCATTCACAAACATCCAGATTATTCAGGTAAAAAAGTTACACAAAAGGCCATTCAGTCCAGTCATCTACTTCCCACCAAGTGTTCCATTGGATTCTAAAGATCAGTTGGCCAAGAACTGGCCTGAGGGCTTCTGACCCCTGTTCCCAAGATCCCACTCTACATACAGTCTTAGGGCAGAGAGGATTTCAAAGAAGCAGGTCTCTCAATTTGCGGTCATATCTTTATCTCCCAAACCAATCTTTCCTTATGTCTCCTGACAGGATCCTCATCTTCCTAATCAGTCAGGGCATCACCAGAACTATAGACCTACTTAAGTTTTACCATTCCCCAATCCTTCACATTTAACCAGTTGTCAAGAACTGTCTTCATATTATCTATCTTCTTTTCATTCACATGAACCCTTTTCCTCTCACCTGGATTATTCTAATGGCATCCTAATTGGTTTCCTTCCTTCTAGGCTCTTTTCAGTCCAGCATACACATAGTTGCTGCGATGATTTTTCCAGAATATGAACATTATTACTCATCTGCTCAAAAGACTTCAGTGGCATTCTACTACTTTGTAGATAAAATACAAATCCTATTTAGCTTGACTCTCTAATTTTATTTTCCCCAATTACATTCAAAATCATTTTTTACATTTATTTTTTAAGATTTTTGAGTTCTAGGTTCTTTAACTTATCCCCACCCACAATTATGAAAACACATATTGTTTTGCAAAATATTTCCATAAAAGTCACATTGTGAAAGAAAACATCTCCCACCCTAATGAAAATAAAAGCCCTCAAGAAAAATTTGTTTTAAAAAAGAGAGGGAAAGAGAAAGAGATAATGTTTCAATCTGTATTCAGACACAATCATTTCCTTCTCTGAGTAAGGATAGGATTTTTCATCATAAGTCCTTTAGAGTAGTCATGGATGAATATACTACTGGGAATAACAGCAAAGTCATTTACAGCTGGCCATCCCAGAACATTGATATGTACAATGCATTTCACTGTGAGTTCACGGAGGATTTTCCAGTTTTTTTTTTCTGAGAGCATCCTGCTCATCATTTCCCATAGAACCATAATATTCCATCACAAACTCATACCATACTGTATTGAGCCATTCTCCAATTGATGGGCACCCCTCAGTTTCCCTTTTTTTTTTATCCTGAGAGCTGCTATGAATATTTTTAGTACATATAGATCATCCATTACCTCCCCTTCCCCTTTTTTTGATTCTCTTTTGGTATTCATGCCTAATATTGCTGTTGTTAGGTCAAATATGCATGAATTTATAATCCTTTGGGCACAAATCATCTCTTCTCATTACATTTGACTCAGTTCCTGCTATGTTTGAGAAATGAAGCCTTTGCTGCTAACCATTCCCCACTCCCTTTCCCATTTTCCCTTCCTCTCTTATTTTCCTGTAGGGTAAGATAGATTTCTATACCCCTATTGAGTACTTATATTATTTCCTATTTGAGCCAGTTTTGATGAGAGTAAGGTTTACTTACTTACCATCTCCTCTCCCTTTTCTCCTCCCCAAAAGGGAGCCTTTTCTTGTCTCTTTTTTTAATGACAGATAATTGACACCATTTCACTTCTCCCTTTCTCTTTCTTCCAGAACATCCCTCTCTCAATTTCATCATTTTTAAAAAAATATATTATTCCTTCATATTCAATTCACACCTGTGTCCTGTCTATATACAGTCTAACTGCCATAATAACAAGAACGTTCTAATGACTCACAAGTAATATCTTCCTGTGTAGGAATGTAACCAGATAAATTAAGTTCCTTATGAGATCACTTTCCTGATTACCTCCTTATGTTTCTCCAGAGTTCTGTATTTGAAAACCAAATTTTCCATTCAGCACTGATCTTTTCAACACGGATATTAGAATATCTTCTATTTCATTGAATGACTACTTTTTTCTCTGAAGGATTATGTGGAGTTTTTCTGAGTAGGTGATTCTTGTTTGCAATCCTAGTTCCATTGCTCTCGGGAATATCCTCTTCCAAGCCCTTGGTCCTTTAATGTAGAAGCTGCTAAATCTTATCCTGACTGTGGCCCCATATACTTGAATTGTTTTTTTTTTTTGAATGCTTGCAATATTTTCTCCTTGATCTGGGAGCTCCAAAATGTAGCTATAACATTCCTGAGAGTTTTCATTTTGGGATCTCTTTCAGGAGGTGATTGGTGCATTCTTTCTATTTCTATTTTACCCTCTGGTTCTAGAATACTAGGAAACTTTTCTTTCATAATCTCTTGAAAGATGATGTCCAGGATCTTTTTGATCATGACTTTCAGGTAAACTGATAATTTTAAAAATTATCTCTCTTGCATCTATTTTCCAAGTCATTTATTTTCCTATCACTTTTTTCATTTTTTCCTATTTTTTTCATTTTTTGTTTTGTTTTTGTATCTTTATTTGTCATAAAGTCATTATCTTCCATTTATTCAATTCTATTTTTTAAGAATTATTTTCCTCAGGGCAGCTAGGTGGTGTAATAGATAGAGCACCAGCCCTGAAGTCAGGAGGACCTGAGTTCAAATCTGGTCTCAGATACTTAACACTTCCTAACTGTGTGACCCTGGACAAATCACTTAACCCCAATTACCTCAGAAAAAAAAGAGGAGGGGGAGAATTATTTTCCTCAGTAAGGTTTTGTACTTCCTTTTCCAATTGGCCATTTTTGCTTTTTAAGGTATTCTTCTCCTTATTAGATTTTTGTATTTCTTTTTTTCAGCACTTTCATTTCTTTTCCTAATTTTTTTCTTTATTCCTCTTACTTGATTTCCAAGTCCTTTATGCTCTTCCATGGCCTGAGCCCAATTCTTATTTTGCTTAAAACTTTGGATGTAGCTTTTAATTTATCTTCTTCTGAGTATGTGATTTGATTTTCCTTGTCACCATAATAACTTTCAATGGTCAATTTTGTTGTTGTTGTTGTTGTTGTTGTTGTCTGCTCATTTTCTTAACCTGTTACTTGCCTTTTAACTCTTTGTTAAAGTAGGGCTCTGTTTTCAGGTTGGAGGGTGCACTGTCCCAAGCTTCAGGGTTATAGGTATAGCTGTTTTCAGACACCCTTCTAGGAATCTGACCACAAGCACTCTTTTCTGCCTTGAAAATGTTAGCAGGGTCCCAGCCCCAAAGTATCTGTAAGATCTAATGTGCTAAAGCAACACAGCTGGGATTGGAGCTAGGGCTGTGCTGGGACTGAACATCAGACTCCCACCCTGTTGTCACAGACCTGCTCTCCTGACCTTCTGAGTCCTCCCTAGTGTCCCCAGGTTGAGAGGTCCAGAAGCTTCCAGCACTGCTGCTGATTCAGGGGTCCTTCCTCCCTGACACTGGTATAGCCTGTGCTGGGATTGTATGGTGGGCTCCTGCCCTGGTTCCACAGATCTTTTCTGCTGACCTTCTAAGTTGCCTTCAGCTGGAAAATGTTCTACTTTGTCTTTTGTCGATGTTGTGATGCTCTAAAATTTGTTTTGAGTCATTATTTAAAGGAATTTGGAGCAGTGTATGGGAAAGGTCAAGGCAGTTCCTCCCTTTACTCCTCCATCTTGGCTCCTTCTTTCAGCTTGACTTTTAAGGACTTTCATTATCTGGTCCCAATCTATCCTTCCTCTTAGTCTTATTTCACATAAATTTTTATAAACTCTGTGATCTAGAGGCTGTTCCTCAAATTTGACTCTCCTTTTCTCACCATATTGAATGCCTGAATTGTAGCTATTCCCTATCTCTACCTCTCAAAACTCTTCTTTGTTCAAAGCCAACCTCCTCCAGTAAATCTTCTGGGATTGTTCTTATGTTAAAGCTTCTTCTTTTGTCCATTTCCCTCAGATTTGCATATCTCTACATATGCCATATAGAGTCATCTTAGTGTAGCAGATGGAATTCTGGGCTTGGAGGCAAGAAGACCTGGTTTTATGGCATTTACTCTCTGCTGGGATGCTCGGATGCATCATTTAACCTTCACACGCTTTAAGCTACTCCCCAAGTATAGAGTTTCCTCCATGTATCCAGGTTTGGATGTAGCCTGACATGGTCCTATTTTGCCTTTAGCTGCAGAGAAAAGATACCAGACCGGGTTTCCCCTTTTGGGTATCAACTCAAGTCTGTCTCAACAATGACTGAATCATTATTTCTAATGACTCTGTAGCTAATTTGAAGCCTTTTTAAAAATCACCACCCAACACAAACCCCTAAGTTTCTATGGCCAGAAACAAGTTCTTCCCCCTGCCTCCCTAGTTTCTACATAATCACTTGGACTAGAACCAGTCCACTCACAAATTTCAAGACCTGGCCCTCATTGGCCAGTGCAAGCCCATGGCAATACAATCATGGATTTAAAATTGCAAGGAATTTTAGGGATCATCCACCTCAGAGCTGTCAAACACAGGCTCACCTGCTGGGCACATGAAACATTGTGTAATGAATAGCCTGAAATAGATTAAAATATAATTGGGAAATATTTAACAAAATAAGTTAAAATATCAACAATATTACCCTTTAAAACTAAGTCAATACGTATAACTCATACTTACACCAATATAAAGGATCCTTACATATGGATTAGAGGCCATCATTTCTGTCCCATTAGGAGTAGTGAGGGGATGCCTTAGCGGATAGAATATTGGACCTGGAATCAGGCTGACTCATCTTCCTGATGAGCACCTCAGGTGCTTTCTAGCGATGTGATCCCGGGCAAATCACTTCACACTGTATACCTCAATTTCCTCATTTGTAAAACGAATTGGAGAAGGAAATGATAAACTACTCCAGTATGTTTACTAAGAAAATACCAAACTGGGTCATGATAATTGGACATAACTAAAAATGACTGAACAATAACAAATTTCTACTTGAGTTTAACATCACTAATCTAGACTGAATCCCCTTTTACAGAGAAGAAAACTGAGGCATAGAAAGATAAAATAACTTTCCAGGGTCATGATGTTTAGTGAGAGGACTGGGATTCAAATCCTGGTTGTCTGACTAGCCAGCACTCTCACTCCATGCCATCTTTTTTTTTTTAAGGTCAGGAGTAAAATTTACTATGTTAAAAAATCAAGAATAGTCATCATGATCTCAAACAAAGCCAAAATCAACATAGATTTAATCAAAAGTGAAAATAGAGAAATTATACTATGTATCAGCAATATTACTCAATATAGCTTTAGATCATTTAAAATACCTGGAGAGTATAAAATACTTGAGCGCATACCTGCCAAAACAGATACAGATATGATATGAATACAACCACAAAACACTTTTTACACAAATAAAGTTAGATAAAAATAATTGATGGAATATTTCTTTTTCATAGGTGGGTAAAGACAATATAATTTTAAAATAATAATTTTACCTAGCTAATCTATTTATTCAATATCATTCTAGTTAATTACTAAAAATATTATCTTACTGAGTTCAAAAAAATAATTGCAAAGTTCTTCCAAAAGTGCAAAAAGAGAGAAACAGCAAAGAAAGCAGGGGGGAAAAAAAACTTGTAAAGGAAGTAAATTCAGCAGAATCAGACCTTAACATAAAAAAATAAGATGTTTCAAAAAAAAGAATAAATTCTTGTCACAAATTTAAAAAAATACTCTCCTTAATATAATTGGAGGTCTGATTCTGCTGAATTTACTTCCTTTACATGACATCTTACTATCCTGTTATATCTAGCACTTAAAGTATCCCTTACTATCCTGAGCAGGCTCTTGACACACACCACCAGTTGTTAATATCAAGTATCATGCGTAAAAGACTAGGGAAATGATTGATTTTTAAGGCTCAGGCTTAGGTATATGTTGTTGGTTTTAAGTATGCTATAAACAGGATTGAAAATATAACGGTCTGAAAATATTGGACCAATAATAAACATCTCAAATGGAACACATTTGTCTTTAATTGTAGTACCAATTTTTATTTTATTTTTTTAATGAGTTTTGTTTGGCTTATGAAAGAACCAGGCAAAAGATAGCATTAACTGTGAGTACTGTTTTGATCTATGCTATGACAGAGGGCTGGCTGATGTAGCAAAGGAAAGGAAACTGGCCTTACTTTTGGAACGGTGGCCTAATGTCTACTCACACACTCTCTCTTTAGATGTGCTGCCCCAAAGGGATATTTTTGGAAAATGTAGAAAAGCCAGATTGTTTGAAGCTACTTGAGGACAAAGAGCTGGGTTGTCTTGGCATTTTGTACTGTGTCTAAAACAATGTCCCTATATGTAGTAAACATTTGCTGTTTGTTTTCAATATCTTGATATATCAATGGCATTCATCTGTAGACCACCTCTCTGCCATGTTGCCCTACCATCACTCTGGCCTTGTTCTGCCTCTGTTACCTGGAACTCTGAAATTCAGCTACCTAGCCCATCTCTCCCATTCTTTCCACTTCTCTCATTCCATCACACTCACTAAATTTGTATTTCATACTCATTGTAACCACCTACTCCACCAAGAAAATAGAAGCCCTCTAAAGTGAGTGTCCTTCTTTCCCCTTTCTACTCAAAATCCCTTCACTTCTTTACTCTTCCTCTTCTCTTTGAGACAGAAATGTTCTTCATATTACCAAAGTGAGAAAAAGATCTTGAATTTATAAGTTAAGTTAGAAACATTAGAGGCCTGGAGCTGGATGGGTCCTCAATGAATCCATTGACCATTCAAATCTCATTTTACCAATGAGAAATTTCAGATGCACAAATAGTAAATGATTTGTCAGGGTCACACAGCACACAAGTTTCTGAAATGGGATGTGAATCCAGCTCTTCTTGACTTTAAGTGCACAGCTCTCTAAATTAAACTACACTGGCTTTCATCTCCTCCATTATCCCGATTCCCCCAAAATTCCCTTTGTTTTTTTATCTCTATTATCTCTCCCTGACACCGATTCTTTCCCTTGTGCCTGTAAACAAAGCCAACCCATCCCTATCAGTTAAAAAAATAACACACACATATGTATATGCACATATATGTAGATATATACATATATGCATATGTGTTTGTGTGTATGTGTACACACATACAAATCTGCCATCTCTCTGTCTCATTTCTTGCCTTATCTTTACTGGCAAACTTTTTGGAGGAGTGATAAAATCTCAGTGACTTTCCTCCCTCTCCATTTGTTCCTTCTCTGATCCCAGCAATCTGGTTTTTGGCTTCCTTCTGCTGCTCTCACAAAGAGCCACCTCCTCCCCAAACCCAATACCTGCAACATGAGTACATGTTCCATTAGTGACGCCAGTGGGGCTCATAAGTGATCAGCCTCCCTCTGACATCTCTCATCATGTGCAATGAAAAGGACGGCTGACTTTGGAGTGGGAAGATGAATGTCCAATGTTTTCTTGACTACTTATTACTGAGGTAACTTTGGGCATATTAAATCATTTCACCAGATTTCACTTTTTCCCTCATAAATTGTGGGAGCTGCGATAGATCATTCACGAGCTTCCTGGACCTGAGGTTCTCTAATCCTGCCTCCTTGTGCAATTAGATCTAGAATCAGAGGAAGTGATGGAAGGGTAAGTGCCTTTTCTCTGAGTCACACAATTGGAAAGGCCATGGAATGCCTTCGTTATCTTTTAAAGTCAAGGTTAATCTAGCCAGAAGCACATTAACTGGTTGTCTGCTCCCATAAAACCAAGAACCCAGAATTTATTCCTAGATGTAAGGAGCATATTAAAATCTTGTTGTTTTTCTTTTCTTCTTTGATAAATTCCACAAAAGGAAGCTTACCATGTCCCAGTCTCTACTAGTTCTCAGCGAAGCAAAAAAGAGGGGGGAGAGAGGAAGTGGCCTCCAATGTGAAACTGAGCACCATCTCTCTGGCAAGCCTGCCCAGATTCCCAACTGGCAGGGATCTCCTCTTATATTAGATCCCTGCTGCTGACACATGGAGCTCATTAGGGTAAGGTTTCTGCCTATGAATACCACTCTCTGATGCACTTAGAGATTTAAACAAGCCTCTTTTAAAGGCTGTTTTTGGAAATATTCCCCCCTCCCCCAAATCGAAGTCAACATCACTTAAGCATATAGGAAATATTGTCATAGGAAGATAGAAGTTAAGAAGATACAAGCCAGTAAGAGAGGGAGGACTGCAAGAAAATCTTTGTTGTGATGATGCTCAAGAAAAGCCAGAGACCTAGAGGTGTTCATTAGTACCAAGGATAATGATGCCCTAGAGAGATTAGAATCCTTCCTTATCTACACCTTCTGAATCTTCAGAATGTGGAAATCTTCCACTTTCTCCTGAGCTATCTTGGGTATAGGAGGAAGAGTTGACTCCAGGACCATGGGAGCCTTCAAGGTAAAATGATGATTTCATTGAGTCATAGGATTTCACATTTGAAAGATCCCATGCAAACCAAGATATTGATTGCCCTCCCTCCTTCCATCTCTCTCTCTGTCTCTGTGTCTGTCTGTCTGTCTGTCTCTCTCTCTCTTCCTCTCCCTCTCTCTTTCTCTGTATGTTTCTCTTTCTCCCTTTCTCTCTTTCCATATGTACATGTGTAATAGTAAACAAAGGGAGTCAAAGGAGGTATTGAAGAAATCACAATGGCGCAGGATTGGTTGAACGCTTGTGTTTGTGCAATACAGGAATTCCCTGAGTTGTTACTGTGCCAATAAGAAAGGGAGAATATAAACTTTAGAGGAAAACTGCTGCTCTCTTCAGTTTCATTTTGTTCTTAACTAAAGACTTTGAGGGCAGACCAAAGAAGGGGTAAGGAAAGAGAGAGGAAAGAGAGGGGAAGAGAGAAAGAGAATAGAGCAAGGAAGAGAGAAAGAAAATCAAGGAGAGAGAGGGAGAAAGAGAGGGAAAATGAAAGAAGGGGGAGAGAGAGAGAAAGACAGAGACATAGAGAAACAGAGAGAGAGAGAGAGAGAGAGAGAGAGATAGAAGGTGGGCTAGCTGATCTCTAAGGGCCCATCTGTGACTACTTACTATGGGCTTAAGACCTGAGACTCGTGCCTCACACCCCCATTTTTTTTTCCTGAGCCAGGTTCATGCTGTTCCAGTTTCATCTTTCATGGTTGTTTCCACTCAATGGAAACAATCATGATGTGAAATTACTCGGGATTCTCCACGTCCTTCGAGGTGTCCCCAGGCAAACATGCTTTCTTTAAAGGTGGACGGACTTGAGGCATGTATGTGGGGAAACTCTCTGAATCCCAAATGCTGTGACCCCTTATGGGAATGTTAATTGTAAAGCCTTAAAAACACCTTTTTGTTCCTCTACTTTCCTCTACATACACAATGCAGATCCTAAATAAGACCATAATTTTAGAGCCCACAGCACCTGACACAGTCCTCTCTCCCCCACTCCTCTCTAAATACACAGTTTTTACAGATGTAGAAATTCAGATTCCCAAGAGATTAAATGCCCAAAGCAAGGCTACACAGCAGCCTGACTGGGGTGAAGTTTGATTTTCAATAGATGACACCTCAGCAGTCATAAAACCATTACTTCTCACACTAGGCCCTCCTACCTTTGCTCCCTAGGGCAGGGGAAATGCTAATACTGGTATATTTATTTGGTGTTAAACATTTAATTAAAAACTTTGCATCCCCCCAAAATCCCCTAGAGGCATATTTGGCTCAGCCCCCAGAAAACCAGTCCCACATGATACATCAGCCATGAAGAAAAGAGATCCTTTCACTCCAACTGGTTGGGAAAGGGCCTTTGACTGAGTGTTTGTTTGGGTGTGTCATGGCCACAGATGTTCAAGACTACCAAAAGTGGCCTTGTTTTCAAGAAATTAGGAAACCGAGGTCCAGGGAAATTAAATAAATTCTGTAAAGTCTTAGCTTAGAGGTAGAATGCAAACCTAGCAAATCTAACTTTCCAAATGAACTAAGCTGACTCTAGTCATGATAAACAGAAAGTAAGCTTTTTGAGGGTAGGAACTGTTTGATTTTTGTTTCTTCTTGCCAAATGGCTGGAAAACAGTAGGTGCTAGCAAGATAACTGTATGAATATGTATACATATATTATATTTAACATACACTTTAACATATTTAACATGTATTGGTCTACCTGCCATCCAAGGGAGGGAGTGGAGGGAAGGAGGGGAAAAGTTGGAACAAAAGATTTTGCAAGGGTCAATACTGAAAAATTACCCATGCATGTTTTGTAAACAAAAAGCTATAATAATTAATTCATTCATTCATAAAAAAAAACAGTAGATGCTACCAAATCCTTATGAATATCTCTCCTTTCCCTTCTTGGCTGAATTCCTTGAGGAGAGTATCTACCATTGCTGCCTCCATTTCCTCTCTTATAATTCTCTTCTGAACTCTCTATAATCTGGCTTCTGACCTCATCATTCAGCCCAAACTGAAGTTACCAAGGACCTCTCTTCACTGTCAAATCCAGTGGCCTTTTCCCAACTCCTGATCCTTTGTGACCTCTCTGCAGCCTTTGACATTGTCTTCCATCCTCTTTTCTCCTCTCCAATAATTCTCTTTTCCTGGTTCTCTTCCTATCTGCTTGATTGCTCCTCAGTCTCCTTAGAGAGATATCAAATTCAACTGAATAATCATAGGGACACCCTCAAAGTTCTGTCCACGGCTCTCTTCACATTTTCCTTTTATACACATGGTTATTAATGTTGGATCAACATTAGGGAGCTGGTGAATAAATTTCAGGAGGTCTCTGAACTTGATAGGGAAAATACACCTCAATTTCCACTGAATTTGAATTTCCTTTGTTTTTTTAGGGATTATATTTTATGCATTCAAAAATATTGTTCTCAGGTCACTATACATGGTAACAAGAAGATTATACAACGATCAATTCTGATAGATGTGGTTCTTTCCAACAATGAGATGAATGAGGCCAGTTCCAATGATCTTGTGATGAAGAAAGCCATCTGCACCCAGAGAGAGGACCGTGAGAACTGAGTGTGGATCACAACATAGCATTCGCACTCTTTTTTGTTGTTTGCTTGAATTTTTTTCTCATTTTTCCCCTTTTTAATCTGATTTTTCTTGTGTAGCATGCTAATTGTATAAATATATTTACATATATTGGATTTAATTACATTTTTAACATGTTTTAAACAAAATATTGTTCTGAGAAGGGATCCTTCAGCTTTATCAGATAGCGCAAAGGATATAGAGCACAACAAAGGTTAGGCATCCATGCTTTATTGTGATCTCCCAAGGTAATCTCTGTGTAGGTGATTCCTAAACCTACTAAGTCCAGACCTGATCACTCTAGTCCCATATCATTGTGAGGGATGTAAAAGACCCTTACCCAAAATGACTACTCAGAGATCACTCAGTAGAAGGCAGAAAAATTGTTTATTGAAAACCTCCGGAGAATGAGCTGTCCCATCGCTTGTGATAGGAGGGCTAAAGAAGTAGTAAAGATACATAGCTTTTATACAAGAAATTACATCACAAATAAGAGAGCACTGAGAAGGGGAGAGAGAGGGATCTAATTGGTTGTTGCTCTTTGGGGAGATTGGAATGGAAAGTTTCTGTTTCCCTGAAATCTCCTGATTTCTAGGAAACAGAAAGACCTTCAGACTTAATCAAACAGATAGTAGTCCAGCTAATAGACTAAATATCGATAAATGTAAAATACCAATAAATGTCATCAGCTCAGGTTAAGTAAATATGTTTCTAGCTGGCCAAGGCTCAAGTAGATATGAGCCTGCACATATTATACAGGTCATAGGGGAAACACAGAAATAATGAAAATAAAATACAGAAAAAGAATTCATATATCCTTGTAAGTTCTTCACCTTATCTCTCTCTATTCCATACATCATCAACTAGCTGCCCTTTGGACATGATGAATTTGATATCCCATGGGCATCTCAAAATCAACATTTGCAAAACAGAACTAATTATCCACAAAACCTTCCACCGCTTCCCAATTTTTCCTGTTATTATCTAAGGGTATCACCATCCTCTCAATCACTGAAATTTGCATCCTCAATCAGCATCTTTGACTCCTTATTTGTACTCAACCTAGATAACTACTAATAAGTTGTTTCTACTCTATGACATCTCTCCAATATGGCCCCCTTTCTCTGCCCATACAGCCATCACCCTCATCACAACACACTTGGACTTCTAATTGGTCTCCCTGTTTCCAATCTCTTAACATACACACTCCTCCAGTCAATTACCAAAGTGATAGTGCTAAAGCACAGGTCTGACCATTGACCCCCACTCAACAAACTCCATTAGTTCCTGTCACCTATGGAACTAAATATAAAACCCTCTGTTTGGCATTTAGACTTTCACAATCCGGCTCTTGGCTACATTTTTCAGGTTTCTTGACAAAACATTCTGCTCTCCATGCACTGTTTGCTATTCCTCATGCTACCCCATCTCCAAGTTCAGTGTATTTGTTTACACAATCCCTCATGACTGGGATGCTTTCCCTCCCCTCCTCTACCTCTTGGGTTCAAGAGTCAATGCAAATCTTACCTCTACGGAAGACTGTTCCAAACTTCTGAAGTCACCTAGCATTAATCCTGTATATAAACCTATATAAGTGTATAGTTCTCTATGTGCTATCTGCCCCATTGAAATGGGAGCTCTTTGGGCATGAGAACTGTGGCTTTGCATTTATTATTTTGTAACTTTAAAATTTAGCAAAATGCTTGGCACATAGTAGGCGCTTAGCAAATATTTTTTATTGAATTATTTATAAAACATGTTAAGGTTTGTAAAGCACTTTAGATATGTTATCTCACAGGGTGCTTATAGCAAATTTATGATCTAATTATGACATTGTGCCCATCTCACAGTGAAGGAAACTTACAGTCTTTTTTTTCCCCTGAGGCAATTGAGGTTAAGTGACTTGCTCAGGGTCACACAGCTAGGAAGTCTAAGACCAGGTTTGAACTCAGGTCCTCCTGACTTCAGGGCTGGGGCTCCATCCACTGCACCACCTACTTGCCCCTAAACTTACATTCTTAAAGGTCAAAGTGTTCACACAGCCATGAAGTAAAGACAGGATTTGGACCCAAATGTTTCAGCTCCTAGTCCAAAGTCCACTGCTGCCTTTTACCAGTAAACTCCCTTCATATATCTATGCTTGGTCATGTTCAGTATTTATTTGATAATGGCCAGGTGATAGGCTTATTAGCTATGTAGATGGCACCAAGTACATTAGGATTGCTAATACACTAATGATAGATCTCAGCAGTTTAGGATATTGAATTTCATGGAGTAAGGTGAAATCTAATAAATGTCAAGCCTTCACTTGGGTTCAAAAATCAATTTCACAAGTACATAGTAGGGAGAGAGCAGATAGCCCAGTGGGTAAGATATTGGACTTGATGTCAGAAAGTGTTTGCATCATACCTCAAACAATTACTATTGTGGAGCACTTACTGGAGGACATTAACATAAGTTACAGGAGGAGAGTATGTGACTGGGTTGAAATCCTCACTTTTGAGATAATCATCCCTACAAAACCATGAATTCATTAACACATGAGACTAAAAATAAGGAAAAGTTTTTTAATTGTTTAAAAAAATCTATCTTCTCAATCTTTCTCTTTTTCTTTGGCATTTTCCTTTTTTTGGTTATATTTCCCCATATTTGGGTGCACATGAAATATCTTGAGCCAGGGAGGCAGTTGATGAGCTAACACAAGTATGAGCCCATTTGACCATGATGCATTTCATTGAGACGACATTCGGGCTGAAACTTCCCTCAGCTGCACTATAAAAACAAGACTCTGAAGGTAAAGGCTGGGCGAACTCTTTGTTTAATTCCAGCATCAACATTTGGAAAGCTTCCAAGCCGACTCTTGACAGGATGCCATAGCAAGCTTCCCAAACATGCAGCATAGGTCTAAGCTTTTCTGTTTCGCAAATGGAAACTCTGCAGCTGAGCAAACCGGAGTACTTTCCTTCTAGAGCTTTTCTCCTTCCAACTGAAAGCCCAACTTGGGGAAATCAATTCCTTTGGGATGTCTCGATCAATGATTCTTATCCATAAACAGTGGAAAATTTTGTTCCCACCTTCCTCCAGTGCATCTCAGATTATATTACTGGAGTGCTTTCAAGCCCCTGAGACTGCTAGAATAACTGACAGCTGTATCCATTGGATTAGAATGCACTTCCCCCACCCCTTCCCTGCCATGTAATTCAGAGTGGGCTGATGGAAGCGTCTCAACGTACAGCTGTTTCTCCTTAAAGAAGGTATGAAAGATTTCCTAGTAACAGCCTCTAAAGAAATTCTCCTTTCCAATGAATAGAGGGTAATACTTCATTTTCACTGTCAGGTGATTAATTCTTTATCTGGAGATAGCAGCTCAGGGATGGAGAGTTCATAATCAACACAAATTTTAAAAGGGTTCTTTTAGGTTTGAGGATACAGAAATGAACACAAGAACATTAGCTAAGACGGTGTTGCTGAGGGCAGCCTTCTCATTCTATACTGCTATTCACTTCTTGATGTCACAGCCAATCAGTCAGTAACTGTTAACCACAGTCCTTGTTTCCCACAGGCTGACAATTTAATATCCACCCCACCTTCATCCCCCCAGAATTTGAATTGATAGTGCCCTGAGTTGACCTCAACCCAAAAAAGAGGCTTAAATTTATAAATCATAGGTAGCTTTTTTCATAGCTTTTTTATTTACAAGTTATATGTATGGTTAATTTTACAGCATTGACAATTGCCAAACCTTTTGTTCCAATTTTTCCCCTCCTTCCCCCCACCCCTTCCCCTAGATGGCAGGATGATCAGTAGATGTTAAATATATTAAAGTATAAATTAGATACACAATAAGTATACATGACCAAACTGTTACTTTGCTGTACAAAAAGAATCGGACTCTGAAATATCATACAATTAGCCTGTGAAGGAAATCCAAAATGCAGGTGGGCAAAAATATAGGGATTGGGAATTCAATGTAATGGTTCTTAGTCATCTCCCAGAGTTCTTTCACTGGGCATAACTGGTTCAGTTTATTACTGCTCCATTGGAACTGATTTGGTTCATCTCATTGTTGAAGAGAGCCACGTCCATCAGAATTGATCATCATATAGTACTGTTGTTGAAGTATATAATGATGGCCCTGCTCGTTTCACTCAGCATCAGTTCATGTAAATCTCTCCAGGCCTTTCTAAAATCATCCTGTTGGTCATTTCTTACACATAGGTAGCTTTTACAGAAGTTGGGGTTCATGGGCATGGGATCTTATATTTAGCATCAGATTTTTTTTCAATTCAAGGCTCATTTTTATTGATTTTTTTTCCTATTTAAAAATACTTTGTTTTCAAGAATGGCTCTCTGAGAGTGGGGAGAGATACAAAGGGAAATCTAGGTAATGCAAAAGACATGATAGTGATAAAAATCTATTTAAAAACATCTTAAGTGAGTCTCTACTCAAGTCCCAAGTCTTGGAGTCTTATAGGAACTAGAGAATCTTGGAGCTTTACTACCCTATAAAATAGAGTGATGCATAAGATACACAGTAAGTCTATCATATAAAAGTGATGGCAGAACCTTGGGATATTTGGAGAGAGGTGGTTTTGTCTCCTAAAACAGTCCTGTTTCATGGGGAATAGGACATTTGGTAACTTGATTTTATCAACTACTTCCCACTTTTAATATTGGGTAATTCTAATTATCTTGAAGACATTTTGATTTTGAGAGAAGGGCAGCACTCTCTACCCCACCCACCACCATCACTCCCATCATCATTATCCTTCCCATTTATTCTTCGTTCAGCTATCCATCTGTAATCCATCACCACCATTGACATCAGTTTGTACCACTGTATAAGGTTTATTCTTTTTTTTTTTTTTTTGGTTTTTACTCTCAGTTGATAGTACTAGTGGTAATCTTCATTTTGCAGATTGGAAAATTGAGGATTAGCAAGATTGTGACTTGTGGAGGTAATGCAGCTATTAAGTTTTAAGAGGTGACATTCAAGTTCAGTCTTTCTGGGTCCTAGTCTAAAACTGTCTCATCATATTGTTAGGATAATAGGTCAGGGCCAAAAGAGACATCTAATCCCCTTATGTTACAAAAGAGGAAATGGAAGTCCAGAAAAGAAATGATTTACTCAATAAGAAAACAGGTATTAAGTATCAGAATCAGGTATACCAAGATTCTCCTACTCCAGAGTAAGTACATGATCCACTGTACCATGCTGCTTTCCCATTCCCATTTCCATATGGTCACAAATCATATTCATTAAATATTTACTACATGAATCTGGCAGTCTTATTTTGAGTTTACTTTGTACACATAATGATTCCAGGAGCTATGAAAAAGTTGTCTTTCCCCTAACATTTCAGCCAAAAAAGAAAAAAAAATCTCTTTCACCTTTTCTCTGAGATCTGAAATTCCTTTAACAGAGCACAGAGAATTTATTCTGCTATAAGAGAGGGCTTTGTATTCAAAGAACTTGGGGAGAGGCAATATTAACTTAAATTCTCATTATAATGAGAAGGATTGATAGCTATCTGTCTTTTAAACTGTTCCAGATGGATAGATAGATAGATGATAGGAAAGCACCAAACAGATGAGGTTTGGAGGTCATGTAGGGAGAGATAGCTGGTTTGGAAATGAGAAAGAATGGTGGTTGGGATTCTGCTTGGGTTTATTTCTGAGAGGGAAGGCATAGTTCTTCTTCCCTGTAACTGTACCTAAATGATTGTGAAATTCCAGCCTGATGATAAGAACATGGATCTATCTTACCTAACTGAAGATGTACCTTTGAAGCAATAATTTTCCCCAAAAAGTTAAAGACAAAGACTTTTGAAATAGTGCCAAAGGAAATAAGGGCAGGTGAATCTTCAGATTAATATTAGACGATGTAAAAACAGGATATCATAGTGTTAGAATAATTTTTCCTCATTTTGAAGAAATTGAGCCTGGGTTGGGGGTATGGGATGTATGTAAATTCTTTAAACCCATTAGTTAAAACTCATTAAACAAATTAACAATGATACAGTAACAAATAGTTAAATACATTAAACAAAATGAGTTGGATACTAATACAAGCACTAAACAGTCAACTAATTTTCAACATCAGTTCAGTTATTGGCATATAATCCAACAAACAAGTGAGGATCAGTTTGTTGTTTAATCTTGAAATTTAAGAAACCTATAAAATATGTTGTTTCTCTCTTCTTTTGTATTTTAATTCATAAATCTCAGCTCAACATGATGGCAAAGAACTCCCATCTTTCCCATGGCATAAGGACTACGGAAGAATTGTCCCCAATAGAGTCATGGCTTCCAATCCCCTAAGAATACCTAGAGGAATTTTTTTGAGGATGACAATATGCAAATGTGAAGTTTGAAAAACCAAGAGTTTTTCAAAATATTCCCCATTTCCATGAGAAATTCCTTTGGTCACAATAAGGAATGGCTTTGTGGTGGAAGGGGTATATTCAATTAATGAGAACTGATTAAATGAATGTGGTGCTAGGTATAGTGCTAAGAAATTAGGAGGCGAGGACAGCCTGGACACACAAAACCTGTGTTTGAGCCTTATCTTAAGAAACTCAGTTTGAGTGACCATGGATCAATCATTCTAGCTCTTAGAAACTCAGTTCTCTTATCTATAAACTGAGGATGATGACACTTAGAGTGTGTACATCACAGGAATGATGGGAGAAAAATATTCAGCTATATAAATATAACTCTGTAAATGTGGGTTAGAGGAAGCTAGGATACACTGCTGGACCTAGAGTCAGGAAGCCAGAATTCAGATCCAACCTCAGATACTTACATTGTGACCTTAGCCAAGCCATTGAAACTTCTGTTCACTTCAGTTTCCTCAGCTGTAAAAAGGGAGATCATAATAGCACCGTCCTCTAAGGGTTGTTGTGAGATAAAATTTAGAAAGTACTAGTACATCATATGAACTATAGAAATGCTAATTATTGTTGTTGTTATTAATCTAATAACTTATAAAAAACAGAATGCTATTTTTTCCCAATTGAATAATGTTTCTTGTTTTCATAAGAGAAAGTTCTGTTCTTAAAGTGATTTAATAAAAAGCAGAGCGATGAAAGGAGATGACATGATTGTGATCAAACACCATTTATCATATAAGCTAGGATAGGGTTTTTTTTAATTTAAAAAAATATTAAACAACTTAGTGCCTGGCATATAGCATTTATTGACTTATTTAATAATATTATTTATTAATACTTAATTGACTTAGCTAAAATCTGGACCACTGATCTATCTTCCTGGAGGTCAAAATATAAAAGGTCCAGGAGTTACTCTTTCAGCTTTGACCAGAGCACCATCATGGCCAATCCAATGGCAGAGAAGCTGCTCCACTGAATCAATGCCGTGTCTCCCTTTAACTCTATAGCTCATTCACCCTCTAGATGGTCTCCCTTTATTTCATTCTAGGATTTGATACCTGTCTGAATCCTACCTCACTTACAATTACAAAACCATCAGCTAGAATGTTGGGACTTGGAAGCAGAAGATCTAGATTCAAAGTGCAGTTTTTCACTTGCTACTTGTATGAAGTTGGGCAAGTAATAACTTTTCTGGGCCTTTAGTTCCTCAGGTGTATGTGAGGGTTGCTGGACTATAGGATTAATAAAAATTGTGCTAGTTCTGAATCTATGATCCTGAGTAAGTCCAACCCAGATCTGCTTTTAAAAAAAAAGGGGTGCTTGCAGCTCCTTAGTTGTTGATGGAAGATGCAGAGCTTATCAGAGATAAATTTTTGATTCTCTTTGGTTGCATTTGAAGATGTCCTATTCTGTGATTATTCATGTCCCCTTTAAGAGTTATTGTAGGATTTCATAACTGTAAGAAGATGTGACAAAAATCTGCAAAAACTTCTTTAGCCATTGGACCCCAACCAGGTCAACCAATAGGATGGGATGGGATTTCAAGTTGGATGAAGTCTTAGGCACTGCTTGATCCACTTCCTTAATTTGGAAATTAAGATACAGAGAAATTAAATATTTCAAGATCATGCATCATTAAGAAGCAGAACTTTAAAAAGAAAAAAAGAAAAGAAACAGAACTAACATTCAGATCCAGGTCTCCTAAAAGTCATTGCCTCTGGGCTGCCATGCTACCTTCTCAACCAGAAAATCACAACCAATAAAACAACTATATATATCCTCCTTCTGTAAAATAATGATTCCATTTTAATGCATATTTCTTACTTCTCTTCACCAAAACTTCAGTGACATAAATTTAATTTATCAAATACCAAGTTTACTTAAAGTGGGACACACTTGAATATAAATGATCTTCAGAGGAAGTTATGAAAGATTCAAAAGATGTTAATCATATGGCAGCTGCTGTGGAAGAAAGAGTAGGAAGGACTGGAAGGAGGTTGGCAGTATAACAGATAACATGCTCGATTTGTAGTCAGAAAGATCTGGATTCAAATCCTGCTTTTGATACTAGTGTGTGTTCATGAACAATCAGACTCTGAATCTCAATTGTTAAATGAGGATGTTTGTAGTAAGTGCTATATAAATGCTAGTTATTAATGCTATTGTCGTTGTTAATCTAATAACCCATAAAACTCCGAGATGCTATGTTCTTTCCCAACTAAATAATGTTTATTGTTTTCATTAAAGAAAATGAGCATAATATCAGCACCTGCCTCACTGGATTGTTGTGAAACTCAAATGTGAGAAAAGATGTAAAGTATTTTACAAACTTTAAAGTTCTCTATAAATGTCACTTCTATTTACTTCTTTTCCCCAAAGAAAATTATTCACCTTTCTATGCATAAATAGCCTTTTTCTTATGCAATCTTTCAGTTCAGTAAAAGATGGATGGCATTTTATGAAGTTGATACCTTTTTTTATGAAGCTGAATGATGTTGAAATAAAGTGCATCTGCCACTGTCTTATTCTCTGCTATGTATGCTAGTCACCATCGTTACTTCAGGGATGTCTGAGTATTTTCTTTTTTGAATGCAGGGTGGACATCTGCTGAGTATCCATAACCTTTCCTCATTTTTAGCAGGTGGTTTTCAATCAGCTTCTGTATCAAAAAAAATAAACAAATAGAAATATCCACTGGCTACTCGTCTGGATCAGAACCTTTGATATAACCAAGCTGATCTTCAGGTGATGGTCCTCAAGGACCTTCAAGCACCCAAAGGTTATGCTGGGAATCTCATGGTCCTGAAAGTCCTTGAGATCTAGAAAGTGTCAGATCCCAGGAATAGCCCTTTACCACAGTGAGGCCCTGAGGAATTCATTTGTAAAATGGGCAATATTGACTTGATGAAGAACTGAGTTCAAATCCTTCCAACAATGTTTATTACTTGTCAAATCTTGAAAAGTTCCTTTACTTCTCTGGACCTCGGTTTCCTAAACTGTAAAATAAGAGTAGATTTGATGATTTTTCTGGTTCTAATTGTATAATCCTTTGAATAGCATCTCTGTGTTAAAATGAAAGAAAAAACAACTTCCCTTCAATTTGTTGATTTTATATGGAGATTAAAGTTCAATGTCCCCATAGTCTAGTGACAGCTATGTCTAGTTTTGGATACAATTCTGAGTGAAGTGTCAGATCTATTTTCATTTTCTCTGAGCTTGGTCAAGTTAAGCTCATTTTTAGTTCATCTCTTTTTTACCAGTCATATCCACAAAGTACTCAATCTGACCATAATATTAGGTTAGATGGCAGCTTGGGAAGATGTTACTTTGTCCTTCTTCCTTTCATCTTCATCATCATGGTCTCCATTGCTTATCTGGTCTCCCTTTTTTTCCCCAACTTTTTCTCTGAAAGAAGATGTAGCTACTAAATTTCTAACCCAAAGAGATCAGAGAAATTGGAAAGGCCCAGTGTATCCAACCATATTTATAGCATTCTTTTTGTAGTGATCCTAAATTGGAAACCAAGGGAGTGCCTCCCTATTATGGCATTTGAATGGCATTATGGTAATGGAATATTATTGTGTCTAAAAAATAACAAAAGGTCAATTTCCGAAGAAAGTGGGAATTAACATATGAATTAACAGAGAGAAGTGAGCAGAACTAAAGAACAATTTCTATAATGACAGCAAGGGGAAACAGCTTTTCGAGGCTTTAGAAGCCCAGTCATTGAGTGATAAACTATGAGCTCAGAGGACATGTTATTCACCTTGTGCCAGGGTAGTAATGAACTTAAAATGGAGAGGTGATCACATGGCCAAAAGTGGAGATTTGTTTGCTAGATTATACATGCTTCAAATGCTTTGTTTGCTTGTTTTAAAGACAGAAGGTGATGAAAGCTACAGTCTAAAGATATATTTCTCCTCTCAGTTCCTTAAAAAAAAAATCCAAGCCTTAAATAAAATGCAAAATAATGTTTGTAATCATGGAGGCAAGCCATGAGCTTTCATTGAAGAAGCCTTGTATTGACAACCTTCACAGGACTGCACCCAGTCTAGAGAAGAGCTAGCATAGTGGAGTATGGGATACACAGGGCAGACAGCGGTCATGTCTACTGGTCACCCCTCCCAAACCTCAAGCTACACGTTTATTCTGGGTTCTTGGAGACTTTTTTCCCCTTTCCTTTTTCTTTAGCCTGTATAATTGCAGTTTGGCTTCTCCTAGGATAGAATGTCACCAATCCTTTAAAAATAATTCTTCTCTTCTATTTTTCTCAAGTTCCTGAGGAGCACACAGGGAGTCTTACTGACCTTTCCCCTGCGGGTTGAATCTCTTATTCTTTCCCTTAGAATTTTGCCTACAGATTGTGGCTGAGTTCCTTCACCTCATGTCCAGTGCTCGGAAAGCCTTCCTTGGGCCTAAGTGACTTTTCTTGACTGATTTTGCAAGAAGAAAAAAGAAACTCTTTTCTTCTTCCCTACCCAAAAGAGAGATGTCTAGTTTGAGTGAGAAAGAAAGAGAAAGACAGAGACAGAAACAGAGACAGAGACAGAGACAGAGAGATAGTGATAGAGGCAGAGAAAGAGAGACAGAGGCAGATAGAGACAGGGACAGAGACAGAGAGACAGACAGACAGACAGACAGAGACAGGGACAGAGACAGAGAGACAGAGAGAGAGACAGACAGACAGACAGGCAGAGACAAGAGACAGAGACAGAGTGAGAGGCTGGAGGGAGCTACTTCTGGAATACTAGAAAAACATGTCAGATTTCCTCCTCATTTTCCCATGTGTTTTGTATATCTTTGACATTCTTCTGGGGTAAAGTTATATCAAAAATAAGTATTCTATCTAGAAGCACATGTTTCTCTCTTCATCAGTAGAACATTTGTCTTTATATGTATATACTCTTAACTTTCCACCTACTAGGGAATGGGGGAAAAGGGGGAGGGAATACAACTTTCTGGTATTTTCCATCACATCTTAACCCAGTTCCACTAATCATAGTCCCCAGTGGTCTTCTGGTATTCTGTGAGAAGCCTCTCTCCCTTCTCCTGTAGAAATAATAAAGAAAAATTCTAGCTTTTTTTTTTTTATTTGTGGACTTTCTCTCCTTTCCTCCCTCCCCCCCTCTCTCCCCTACCTCGTGTGTGTGTGTGTGTGTGTGTGTGTGTGTGTGTGTGTGTGTATTTGCCTCTCTCTCTGTTTCCCTGTCTCTGTTTCTCCTGTTCTCCAGCTCTCCTGGAGCTGATCCCCCATGCTTGGAATACTCTCTCCTCATTTCTGCCTCTTAGTTTTGTTGGATTTCAAGGCTCAATACGCCCCTCCCCAGCTCCTTCTCCCTTGGCCAGCCTATTCCTCTCCAGCTGTCAGAGCTTCCCTTCCAGCTGCCGGAGCTTTCCCCTCTAAGATGGAGGCATCTCCTCTGTGTGCAGCCTGTTTGAGTCCATTTCTCGACACTTCTTTCCCATTGAAACGTGAACTCTGAGAACTGGGATTGTTTTTGCCTTTCTTTGGACTCTCAGCACTTGGCACGATGCTTAATAAGCATACACTAAGCACATACTAAATGCTTGATTGACTGATAACAAGGAAGTTTGTTCAAGTACTATTGTGCCTGGTAAACTTATGAGGGGATGAGACTGTTGGTGGTTGATCTTAGTAACAAATTCCCAATTCAAAGCCATATGCCTCAGCTCCAAACCCAGCTGCTTTTCCAGCTCACTGATAATGGGCAGCCTGTGGTATCACCGTCCTGGTCCCGGGGATCCAGAAGCAGCCACCTGGTGCTGATGGCGAGCTCCCAGGGGCCGCTCTCTCTCTCTGAGCCTTTTAGAACCAGCTTGCTGGTGCCATCTATGGGTTTTTCTCCTGCTGACAGAACTTTCTCCCGAAGCTCCGTTCCTTTGAGGGGAAAACCAAGAATTTCCCTGTCCTTCCTCCTCCTTTCCCTCACAGGGATTTTGAAAGGGGATTTACTGCTAAGTGCCCAAGGGAAGGAATGGATCCTGGTGTGCCTTCCCCCAAGCACATCCCAGTCAGTGCCTCTGTACACAGTTTAGTCCCAGGGAGCCACTTGAGGGACTGAGAGAGTACAAGACTCACCCAGGGTCTCACAGCTAGTAAATGCCAACAGTAGGACATGAAAATGGGTCTTCCTGATTGCAAGGTCTACCTCTTGTCTACCATGCCCGGAACTTCTCCACAAAACCCTGAAGGAAGAAAGTACAAAGGTGCAGAGGAGAGCTGCAAGATCTTAGGACCATAAGATTTACATCTGGGAAGGGCCTTAGAAATCTAACCCTTCCCCCCTTATCTCGGGCTCTTAAGCTCTGTCCAAATCAAAGGTGTAAAATAGCCAAGAAGGCACTTGAACTTGGGTCCTCGGGGTGCAGATTCAGTCTGTTTTACTCTACTTTTGTTTTCTGGACCAAAACAGAGCAACTGTGTTATTTCTTCCCTAAAGAGCCCTTCAAATATTTGAGGATGAGTAACTTTTCTCTCTTCAGAATTTTGCTCTCTAGTCATTTCTTCAATGTTCTTCCTGTAATGCAAGAGATCTGAGAGTCAGTATGGTGTAGTGAGTGGGGGAGAGAGGGAGTTTGGGACCCTTGGATTTAGTATCACAGGACTTGGATTCAAATCTCCATGATTGCCACTACCTGCAAAATTTCTGGCTGAGTCCCTTATCTACTTTGGGTATCAGTTTCTTCACTTGTAAACTTAAAGGGTTCAATTACATGCTATTTTTTAAAGTGACTTACCCAGGGTTACACTGCTTGTAGAAGTCTGAGGTCAGATTTTATTTTGGGTTTTCCTGACTACAGGATTACACTCGAGCGACTGCACATGGTTCTGATGTCTATTCAAGTTCTATTTCTATGGTTCTACAGTTCTAGAAAAGCAGCTAGGGAGTGCTATAACACATAGAGTGCAGAATCTAGAATCAGGAAGACTCACCTTCCTGAGTTCAAATCCAACCTCAGAGGCTTACTAGTTATGTGACCTAGGCAAGTGATTTATCCCTGTTTGCCTCAGTTTCCTCATCTGTAAAATGAGCTATAGAAAGCAATGGCAAACATTTCAGCATCTCTGCCAAAAATCCCAAATGGGATTACCAAAAGTCAGACATGACTGCTCAATAATAGTTGAGTAGAACAATAGTTTTAGGAAGCTCATAGAATCTTTGGACAGCCTTTGAGCACATTTATTTGTTAAGACTATTAAAATGTTGCACACAGCTGGGCATGGTGATACATGCCTGTAATCTCAGCTATTGAAGAGGCTTGAAATACATTTATTAAGTTCCTACTATGTGCCAGGCCAGCTAAGTGCTGAATATACTTGAACTTGGGAATTTCTGAATTACAGAGGGTTGTCAATGGATGTCTACACTAATATGCCCAGCATTATGGTGAGTCACCAGCCTACCTAAGAATGGATGAATTAATCCAGGCTGGAAACAGAGTAGGTTAGCACTCCTAATCAGTAATGATTTAGGCCTTCTCAATAGTTTATTTGAGAAAGTGAGACCAAATCCTTAAAAAAAAAATTCTAAAAAGTTGATTACAAAATGGTAGAGCACAATCTTCTACAATGAGTTTAATTGGTTTCAAATTCAGGGAGATGATTAATTTCTGTGAGACAAATGCCATACATCAGTTAATACTTTCTTTACAAAAAGCAGTCACATCAGGCTATTTGTATTTACTAGATCTGTGATTAAAACAGAATTCTTTTTCACATAAATTGCTGCTGAAAGTTGCCTCAGGTCCTAAATTGTTGGTTTTTACAATTGAATTGTTGCATCTGGAAACAGTATTTTACTTTGAAATTTAAGCTTTTTCGATTGGAGCTCAGTTTTAGAAGTTGCAAAGATTCTTCATAGATTCATCTACTTTCAATAATTGATTCTCTGGGGGGAGGGGGTCTCAGTTTTTCTAGACACCCTTTTCCATGATCCATAACTACTGTTTTTTATAAATTATTCAATTTTCAGTTATGTCTTTGTGACCTGATTTGGAATTTTCTTGGCCAAGATACCGGAGTAGCTTGCCGTTTCCTTTTCCAGTTCATTTTACAGATGTACAAACTGAGGCAAAGAGGGTTAAAATAACTTATTCAGGGTCACACAGCTGGTGAATACATGAGACCAGATTTGAACTCAGGAAGATGTTTTCCTGAATTGTTCTGTACAATATAGTACCTCCTCATTGCCCACTATCACTTAATTCTTATTTTTGATGCTAGCTATTCAGTAGCCCTAATTGTAAAGCCTGAATGCAAAGACATTCAAGTAACATAAAAGAATTTTTAACTCAAGAAAGCCCAAAGAATAATAATTACTATTTAAGCAGCAAGCTAGAGATGAGATTGGTTATATGATGTCATTGATTAAGAAAGCTCCTTTGGGAGTAATTTTCCTCTATCATGCACGTCAACATCAACTCTGCAGTTTATAGTCTTAGAGATTTTCCCAACAATGAGAAGTGAAGTAACTTTCCTAGTGTCACATGGTCAGTTGCTGGCAGAGAAAAGTTGTATCCCCTAGTCTTCCTGGCTTCAAGGTCAGCTGTTAACCATTAGGCTACATTGCCTCTTCTCAGTCTGAAAACTTTTCTCAGTGGTTCTCAAAGTATGGTCTAGAGAATCCTGGGGATCTCTGAAACCCTTTTAGAGAGTCTACAAATTCAAAAATAGTTTTTATTTCCAATATGGTAAATGACTATAAATATAATCCAGATAAACAAAAACTCTTTGGAGAGATCCTCAATAATTTTTAATAGGATAAAGATACTGAAAACAAAAGTTTGCGAACCACTGATCTTAGGTTTAATAAGTCTTGCCTTTGCTACTTCCTCTCTATGTTTGACCCTTGCTAAGATATGTCTCCCTATCCATTAATCTATTCATCTCTAAAATAAAGAGATTGGATGAATTTCTCTTCCAGTTCAACATCTGTGTCTTCAGGAAGGCCTAGAGACTGTTGAACATTGATCATTCTAGGTGTGATCTCTAGAATTATCTCCTGGGACTTACTTTCTCAGGGCTGGGATGTCCTACTGTGTTATTGCTGTCCTTACCTATCCACGGAGCACTGGGAAGCTTACTTATAAACTTGTACTTTTGTTTCCCATCAATGACCTAATAGGAAGTGAGGTCAGAGCAGGAGGAAAAAGTGGAAAGGAAACACCAAGAGCCAAGTTGAGGGAAACCTGTTCAGAGATCTTATTGTCCAGATCTTGACCCTACAAGGAATAAATCAAGGACAAACAATACAAGTGGCATCCATTACACTAAAGTCAGGAACTTCTTTGCATGGTGCTTTCCATGAATGTAGATCTTAGATTGGAAAAGAAACAATTTGGATCAAGATAAGAACCATTTTCAATGTGTGTTCTCAGCTCACTTTTTAAAAAAAATCACGCAAAGCCCAATTAATTTTAATTTGACTATTTGCAATCTATTGCTTCCAATTTAAAAACAGCTAGCATTTTTATAGTACTTTAAGGTTGGCAAAGTGCTTAAGAGGCATTATCTCATTTATTCTTACAACGACACTGAGAGATAAGGGACAATTGATTGAGATGCCTTTTACTTCTTTCTCTATCTGAGCTCTCAACCCTATTCTTAGGGACTTAATTTCCTAGGGCTAGAGGCCTCAGTTGCTAATTTGAAAGAGACTTTACTGAACCCTCTTAGAAGGTTACACTATATGTCAGATAGTCTCATGAGACTCTAAGAGATTTTGTTGCAACCGGAATGATTCTTTGTCCTGCCAGTGGCTAGAGCCATGGTGTCAAACTCAAAAGAAACAGATCTCTGTAGGAGGCATATTGCCTTAGAAATAACAAAATAACATTGCTGTATTATTTTTTTATATATTTTGTTTATCATTTCCTGATCTGATTTGGGCACTCTGGGGAGTTTTGTCCACTGCTTGCAACCCATGGGTAGGTCTGGAATATTTAATAAGATACATTTCTCTCCTCGGAATCATACAATTTAGAACTGGATTAAATCTGAGAGATCATCCAAGTCATTTTTCTCAAATGAGATATTTGTAAAATGCTGAGCATAGTTCCTAGTTCATAGCAGGTGCTTAATAAATGTTTGTTCCCCTTCCTTTTTCCATTCTTCCTATTATAGACGATGAAGTTATGAGTCAGAGAAGATGATATAAGTCATGGGTAGCTGGGATTCAAACTCACGTCCTTAATCACCAGATCCAGAGTTCTATCCATTTAACAGGACTCTACATTTAGTCTCATGTTGATAATGTGGGTTTTGGAAGGAATACCTAAAATTACTAGCCAATATTAAATTAGACGTTTGAGGAGCTTTTTAAAAAAAATTTTTGGGTTATTTCACCAATGATGAAAGTCCTTCTTCCAATAGAAGTCTGCAGCTATTTCTTAAATTATGCTCTTAAAGATTTGACCAGGATCACATGGGCAATGATTGTGAGAGACAATTTGAATACAGTTTGTTTTTGCTTTTTACTTCCTCTGACACTCTGCTGTAACTTAGTGGGACTAAGTTAATTTATTCAAGTGACCAATCCATTCTGGCCAACCCATGAATAATGGAATACGTTTAATGGTGCTAAAGAAAACTAAAAGATATGGGACTAGAGGAGAAAATGCCATGTCTCAGCTATCTTCTACCCCTGAAGGTGAGATCTTCTCATCCTGGATCATCCTTCAGTCATGCTAGCCCTTTTCCCCGTCAGTTACATAGGCCTCCATTTTAGGAATGGGCCCAGAGCCACTATACTTCGTTCTTCTTTCAGTTGTGCTCTAACTCTGGATTTCACCACCATATCCCTAGTCATAGAGGTACCTTCTCTTCCTCTCACCCCACCCTTTACCGCTCTCTAAAATATGATGCTGTTCCTCCTTTAGAATGTAAACTCCTTAAGGGCAGTAACAATCTTTCTTCATTTTGCTTGTATTTAAATCTCTAGCACTTATGGGTTGTGCTGGGCACACTGTAACTGTTTAAAGAATGCTTGTTGCCTGCTGGGATAAGCTTGATTATAATTAAAATATTTTTGTTTAGTTTTATTTGTTTTTTCCATTCACATTGTTGTAGTTATTGTATAGATCATTTCCCTGGTTTTACTTTTTTTTTTTTTTTTTAGCATTAGTTCATAGAAGTCTTTTCATTTATTGTCTTCATTTTCCTCATTTCTTACAATACAGTAATCCTCTAGTATATACACATTCATGTAGATTCATTTATTTGTTTAGCCATCCTTTAACTGATGGGTATCCACTTTGTTTCTAGTTCTTTGCTTCTACAAAAAAAGTGCTGGTATGACTATTTTGGGGATACTTTGGCCTTTTTTTTTTGATCTGCTTAGATTCTATGCTAAAAATATCTTAAAATTAAACAATTCTAATCTAAACTGATAATAAAAAACATAATTGCCCTGATCATTCTAGCTTGCTTTCTCTAAACTTTGAGCTTCAGGAGTAGTCATGAAGGAGTCAATAATATTATTATTATCTGATTTATCCCCCCTTACTTTCATATTTTTTTTCATGTTAAGACAAAAATAAGATTTGTTTTTATTCCTGTTTATGTAAAAGAGCCAAACAACATATTGTTTATGGTCCTTGAGAGAGAGAGACACACACACACACAAGCTCTGGCTTCATTTCAAAGTTTTTGACTCTATGTTCTCTTCTCTGTGTACAAAGAGCACTGGGCAGGAGGGTGAATCAATGATTGATGGAAATGCCCTGCCCTGTTCAATCCCAGAGAAGATGTAGAGAAGGTAAAAAATCACTCCATCACCCTCCATGGAATCCCAGCATTTAGAACTGGGATCCTCCATAGGGATGACAGGGGAATAAATGTTTTCTGCATGAAGGTGGCTATTCACCCTTTGCTCAGTGGACAGTGATGGACTTGCGGAGTCAGCAAAAATCATCTTTCTGAGTTCAAATCTGGCTTCAGACACTTCCTAGCTGTGTGACCCTGGGCAAGCTATTTCAATCTCTTTGCCTCAGTTTCCTCATCTGTAAAATGAAGTGGAGAAGGAAATGGCAAACCACTCTAGTATCTTTGCAAAAAAAAAACACACACACACAAAAAAACACTCCAAATGGGGTCAGGAAGAGTCAGACATAATTGAAAATGACTGAACAAGATGAGGGAAAAAATCCTTAGGTATAGCCCATTCCACTTTGGGACAGCTCTAATTGTCAGGATTTTTATTCTCCAACATCAAACCTGAGTTTTCTTCTTCGTAACTTTCAAAATTCAAGGGGTTAAATTTCTCTTCTGTGGCTTAACTCTTTAGTGCCTTTAAGACAGTCCTCTTGTCTCCCCTAAGATTTTACTAACTCCCTCCCTCTCCACAGGGTCATCTCCAGTCTGATCTATATCTGACCATTGGACCCAAATGGTTTTGGGTGAGAAAGTGAGGCAGGGGACCTTGCATATCCTTTCTTCACTTAGATTCAACTTACTTGCAAGTCAGAGCCTCATTTTCCTGACATGGTCCTTTTCAAGAATGAATGACAAACAGCAAGAATCCTCTCTATTTAATCTATCTGAACACTACTTTTAGTCAGCTGCAATTCCTGGGCTTAACACACCCTGAAACATTCTTTTGCCATGTTGCCTCTGGGTCCTTCATTTTGGGGATTAGCCCAGGGCCACCATGCTTTTTTTCTGCTGCCTAGCTATGATTTTGTCTCTCTGGATTTCATCACAATGAAGCTTCTCTTTCAGGTCCCTTTTATGTATTGAACTCCCCTATTAGAATACAAACTCCTTGAGGTCAGAGATTGTCTTTCATTTGCCTGGATTTGCATCCACAATATTTAGCATATGTCTAGTACACAGTATATGGTTTGTTGCCTTGTCTATCACCTTCACCCCCTGCCACAATCTACTTTCCCCTTCTATCACCATTTAATTTATATATCTGTAGCACCAATTCTGACTGAGAAGCCTTCCCAGTAGGGAAAGAGATGTGAAGAATCATTAAAATTCCTGCTAAAGAATCCCTGCCAAAGATGTCTCTTTCTAAAGGTTGACTCAGGTGAGAGAATACAAACTCTCCTTTTCTTTAAAAACAAAACACAAAATAACTGGCTACACAAACAGTGTCAACAAAAAATATAGCCAATTTTCCTAGGTTCAGCAAAGATAGCAAAAAGGTTAGATGAATACCCATAGAAGCTCTGAACTGTCAAGATTTAGAGACTCCTTCCATTATCTCTGATCTATTTAGAGTCCCATCCTAATGGGAGGTTCAGCACTGTAACTTATTTATCTGGTTCGAAAAGTGAACCCTGGATCCCAAGTAGGATGACTTTAAAAAAGGATTCACCTCCAAATGAGCCTCTTCTTTCCCTTATCTCTGACTTCTGCCCTAGGTTTTATGCTGTGGGATTCAATAGTGATAGATTCAATTTAGTTTTCACTTGTTATAAGTAGTCTATGTGGCATTTAGGAAGTAGAAGACTCCAGGCAGATAATAAAGTGGATGGATTCCAAAAGTCAGGGCAAGAAAAAAAAGTCAAGAATGACCTGCCCTCAATGAAAAAAGCTTTGGTGGAGTTCACACACCACAAGTGAGCTTTGCTACTTATAGACAACCTTACCACAGGTATCCAGCCTTACTAAAAAGACATAGACATGACTCACTTATGAGAAAACCATCATCAGAAAGCACCTGATATGTTCAATGACATGCACTCCTGGGGACTGGAAAGTGTCTGGAAAGTATAGTACAATGATATTATAGTGGCAGATGTAGCCTGGGGGGGGGGGGAACTTCTCATGAAACATGATTTTAGGAGAAGTGGGAAGTCAGAACTTCATTTTACTTGACGTTGAAAGAGATTTGGGCTGTATCGTACCCTCCAATACTTACTCTCAGGGTTGTCACCTGAATTAGCCACACATAATATATGTAAAATGCTTCCAAGAAGGCCCAACTATTACTAGCTGTGTGAGCTGGATTACACTTCCAGACAACTCAAAAGTCTATCACAAAGAAGGTGCTGGCCTGTATTGACAATCTCTTTGAGGGTTTTTTATATCAGGGAAATCAGAGTTCCATTTCTCTTCTGATTTCAATGCTACAAGGAATTACAATGAAGACATGCATTGTCTCTACTGAGTGTGTATCTGAAAGAGATCACAAAATAGGGAAAAATACCTAAATGGTCAAAAATGTTTGTAGCGGCCCTTTTTATAATGACAGGAAACTGGATATTGAGTGGATGCCCATCAGTTGGGGAATGGCTGGATAAGTTATGGTATATGAAGGTTATGGAATTATTGTTATGTAAAAAATGATGAACAGGCTGATTTTAGTAAAGCCTGAAAACATTTACATGAACTGATGCATAAGTGAAGTGAACAGAACCAAGAGAGCATTGTACATAATAACAAGATGATGTGATGAATAATTGTTAAGTGTTGGCTCTTTTCAATAATGAGGTGATTCAGGCCAGTTCCAATGGTTTTGTGATGGAAAGAGCCATCTGCATCCAGAGAGAAGACTATGGAGACTGAACATGGATCAAAACATAGTATTTTCACCTTTGTTGTTATTGTTTGCTTGTTGTTTCCTTCCTTCCCTCCCTCCCTCCCTCCTTCTCCTTCTCTCCTTCCCTCCCTTCCCCCCCCCTCTCTCTTCCTTCCTGTTTTTTTTTCCTTTTTGATCTTATCTTCCTTTTGCAGCATGACAAATATGGAAATATATTAAGAAGATCTGTACATGTTTAACTTATATCAGATTGCTTATTGTCTTGAGAAGGGACAGAAAAAGAAAAATTTGGAATACAAAGTTTTGTAAAAGTGAATGTTGGAAACTGTCTTTGCATGTATTTGGAAAAATAAAATACTATTTAAAAATTTTTAAAAAGAAAATAAAATGGATATCTCTCTGCAATTTATAGCCTTTTCAAGTTGCTTATAGCATTGAGAGACTGAGTACTATCCTCTCCTGCCTGCCCCTCTCCACCAAAGAGACAATATTGTACAGCTTCACAATAGTGCATAGAATTGTATGTCTAAATTGTATTGTTTTTAAAGCAAACTTGGTTGGCTAGTTTAAAGCAGTGATAATCCTATAGATCCGATCCCCCAAAAGGAAATGTTCAAGTGATCCTCTTCTGGATTTTCTTTATCTTCTTTTCTTCAGCCTTTCCACTCAGGCCAATTTATTCAGAGGATGGGACATCAAGTGCGTTGTTTTCATTTACTTCTTTTGCCTTTACTGGTCTGTTTTTAAGGTTTGTTGCATTGAACTTTCAGTTTTATAAACTCTGAGTATCAGTATTAAATGGTTGTTAATTTGAGGGACTTGGAATTACATGAAAATTTGTTCTATTGAGATGAATGGTAATTACCTTAACTTAGTAGAATGCCTTGTATGGGGACTTAGGAGAATATGACCTATGGGAAAGGATAAATATAAAGACACACACACACATGCATATGTATGTTTATAGGTATATATGTGTGTGTGTTTTAATAAGCCTAAGATTATATTAAGTGTTTAGCACATGTTATATAATACATATTTGTATATATTTGCACATTTATATTTACCCACATATCTATATCAATGCTAGATACATCAAAATGTTCATTCATGTTTTGCTGAATGATTGTTTTTCTACCCATTTCCAGAGGGATAAGGAATCCTGATCAGTCAACATACCAGGTCAGCTTATGAGATTTATATGTGTGTCTATGTCTAAATCTATGTCTATCTATCAAGATCAATCTATCTATCCTTCCTTCCTTCTCTCTATATTATATGTCTATACACATTTACATTTATACATGTATATATACATATATGTGTATATGTATACTTATATATGTGTGTGTATATATATATATATATATATTCATACTAACATCTCCGTATATCCTTTGTGCCTGAAAGGATAATGTACCAGGCTACCATGTTTTGTTGAAAATGTCTATCGATATCATCCTTTTTATTTAGCTCTTATTTATTTAGTAATAAACCTCCTTGGAAAGACTATTCACATCTCTCTCTGCTTTCCCCAGGTTGTATCATCAGCTGAGATGAATTGGGAAACTCACTATAATATGGTTTCCAGAATGTTATTAATAACAACTCCCCTTAAAAGCCCAGCATTCACAAAACTAATAGAAAAGAAGTTTTTATCCATAGGTCTAAAATAACTGGAAAGAAGTCACCAAAGAGATCATGGCAAGAAAAGGTGTGATCCAATGCAGGGATCTCTCTCTGAAGACTTGTTCTAAAAATAGCCTCAGTCACCAGTAGTTCCACCAGATAGGGCTCCCTTTGGCCCTTCCTTATCAGATGGTTCCTCCTCTTGCTCTGCACAGCCCACATAGGACAAGTAACATTAACTTTGTTCCTCACCGTGGCTCCTCTGCCTGTCTCTCTCCTCTCCTCGAGATTCCCTATTCCCCAAGACACAACAATATTGAAGAATATCAGGCAAACTTAGTTAATAAAGCAATGGCAGAGTTCGAGAGGATTGACTCCAATTTTGAAAGAAATTCTACTGTGGGTAACATGCTATCAAACAGCATTGCATTCTACAGAGAAAACTTTCATGAAAGAAAAAGCCGATCGATACGGCAAACTTTATTGCTTTCTCATTTTAAGAAATTGACCCAGCCATCCCAATCTTTAACGATCACTACCCTGATCAGTCAACAGCTATCAACATCAAGGCAAGATCTTCTATCAGCAAAGAGATCATGACTCACTGGAGGCTTAGAAGATGGTTAGTAATTTTAGCAAGAAAGTATCTTTAAATAAAGATATATATAGATTACATATATCTATATTTACAATGTGCTATTTTATATATATATACATATAATACTAGTGCATACTTAATAGACTGTGGTATAGTGTAAACATAAGTTTTATATGCTCTGGGAAACAAAAAAAAATTTCATGTAACTCACTTTATTGTAACATTTGCTTTATTACATTGGCCTGGAACTGAACCTGCAATATCTCTGAGGTATGCCTGGAAGTACACAGTCTAAGAACTCAATGGAGCACCCACTTTTCCCCACATTTTCTCTCAAATCTTTGTGATACTCCTTGGGGGGGAGTTAGGTAAGCATCCATAATGCTTAGCACATTGGTTTAGAGTGAAGTGGAGAGTAAATGCTTGTAGTATTTATTCCCCAAATGCCCTTGGGTTATGGCAACAGAGTGTAAACATACAGAGGGAAGAGATTGCTTTTTGTCTTTATCCCTAATACCTAGTACAATGACAGTAAATAGTAAGGCATTTAATAAGGGCAGATAGCTGTTGTAGTGGATAGAACACTGGTCCTGAAATCAGGAAGACTTATTAGCTATGTGACCCTAGGCTAGCCACTTAACTCTGTTTGCCTCAGTTATTTCATCTGTAAAATGAGCTGGAGAAGGAAATGGTGAGCCACTTCAGCGTCTTTGTCAAGAAAATCCCAAATGGGGTCATGTTTTCATATGTAAAAATGACTAAACAACAAAGCACATAATACATACTTGCTGATTGAATGAATGAATTGAATGAATACTATCTACATTGTCTGGAAAAGAGATGCTATGTATTATTCTCCTGAGGCCAGCCACTCACTGGGAGATTGAAGGAGCAATCAGCAATGGCCTTCTCTCATATCTGTGTGTACACTTAGCTCTGTGGAATCTGTGGGTATACACACACACACATACATACATACACATAGATAGAAATAGATAATAGGTATATATATATATTATAAATATATGTAAACAGACAAATATGAATATAAAAATATATTGTATAATATATAAACATATAAAAAGATATAAATAGATATCATTATAGCAGTTAGTTTATAATCTTGATGAATCCTAGCTAGGCTAAACTGTATCTGGCAGAGTCAGAACATAGAGGGAAGAAAACTCCAGCCAGAATGGTAAACCCATGAGGTCAGCCCATGATGTCAAGAGGCTTTGATTACCCATTCTGTTTACCCCATTTTGCGTATTTGTGATTGGTGGAGACAAATTTGTCTGGGCTGTACTTGCCCTAATGCTGGTGCATTTGTGGTAGATGCCAGCCCTCTTTGATCGCATACTTGGACTTCTGGGTTCACTTCTCTGGGATACTCAGAATCAGCATTCCTGGTCAAGTCTGGTTTCTGGAAACTATCATCTCTCACAATCAGAACCAACAATAGAACTTCCATAGCTGGGAGGTAGTCTTGTACTCTAGGATGTTTTCCATAGATGGGCTTGCCAATATACCATTCATAAACACCATAATCTCCCAGGGCTTTTTAAACATTTCCCATTCCTGACTCCTTTTCACCCAAGAAATGTTTACATGACCCCAGCTCTATATAATAGGTATACAAATCAAACATCTACTGATGAAAAAAAATCATAATTTTGTGACCTGCACATTTAATTATGAGACCCCCTGTGGGGTCATGAACTACTGTTTAAGGAGCTAGGGGAGAGATCTGAAGGGAGACATGGCCAGAATGACAGATGGTGGGAGCTGAAGATATATAGGAGAGAGAGAAAAAGAGGAGGCTGGGTAACTAGCTCGATCCATTTGTCAAAGAAGCATTTATTAAACACTATGTACTGAGCACAGTGCTAAGAACAGAGGACACAGAAATAACAATGGAAGTTTTTGCCCTTTCTGCTTTCTAAGAGAAGAAATGATATGAACACTTAGGGTTACATTCAGAATCTATACAAAATGAATGCAAGGTCACTTTGGCAGGGAGGATCCTAGTAGTGGGGGTGGGGTGGGAGGAAGAAGTTGGGAAAACCTTTTATAGAAGGAGCAAGATCTGAATCTTGAAAGCAACCAAGGATTTGTGAGGGTGTTCTCACTGCCCCAGGACAGCTCCTTGTATATGGAGCATTTTCTTTTAACTGTTTCATGGCTTTTTCACTGAAGCTTCCGAGGGACCTTGAAGGAGTGGGTGGGAAGCATTGGAGATGAGAAGATGAGAGTGGGAGGGCTTCAATCTTGCTTGATTGAAATGCTAATTTAGAGCCTCTCCTCTCAGCCTTGCAACCATGATTTATGGTGAGCACTTGGTGTCTGGACTAGTGCCAAATGATGCATAGGACCCTGTGGTTATCTTATCAATTTATCTCTACCTTGTCTAGACCCTTTCCATCAGCTGCCAGACTACACTGAGGTTCAGTGGATGGAGGACAGAGATGGGGGCAGAACCACAACAAAGGGGATCAATTGTCTATCAGTGTTTTCTAAGTTTTCTTCATCCCTAAAAGCGACAGGGTTTGGACAGAGCATCTGTCTGCCTCACTGGTGAATGATCTGTGGGTTTGCACCAGTCTGGACCAGTTCCCCAGTGTGTCCAAAGTTCTCTTGGCAGATTGGACGGCACATGCTACCAATTGTTCCATTTTGGGTATGGTTTAAGGGATGACACTGATAAAAGTGACCCAGTGCATAATAATAGGGTCACAGATTTGGAGCTGGAAGGGATCTTAGAGGCCTTTTATTTAAACCTCTGAATTTTACAGGTGAGGAAACTGAGGCACAGATAAGTGAAGGCCATACAGGGAGTGAGTATTAAAATGGCATTTAATTCAAGTCTCTCAGCTCTAAAGTCAACTTCTCTTCTATTGTGTGCTACATTATCTCTTCCCTCAACATGTTTGTTGTTCAGGAACAAAAAATAATGATTTTTACCCAAATTATCTATTTTTTTCTATGGAGTCTAATTGCTTCATGAATTGGAGGATCATAGATTCAGGGGTGGGAGGGACCTCAGAAGCCATTTAATCTAATCCTCTCAGTGAACATGATGGGAAAACAGATCCAATAAGATTTAAAATTGAATAATTTCTCAAAGTCATAGAGATTTTTTTTTTCCCCACAGCAATATGTTGCTGCCAAGACTTCTATATGTGATCACATTCTTCCTGAATCCCATTAAAGGCAAGTTTCTGCCAGGAGAGACAGCTTAGTGAGGTAGACAGAACACTTAATATGGTGCTAGAAGAGCAAGGTTTTAATGATTGAGCATCTTTATAGGCCCCTTTTGATTTTGGGCAAGCTCCTCTGACATGTTGGGCCTCAGGTTCCCCCTTCTGAAAAATGGCAAGTTAGGTAGGAATGAATAATCCCAAGGGTTCTTTTCAGCTCTAGAATCCAGTCTTGTTGGTAAGAGTGCTTAGGACCTGGCTTGGCTAGTCATCCAAGTTCAGGATTATCCATTGGTTTCTGTTAGCCTAGAATTTCTCTGAAGTTTCCTTTGGAATAACTCTGGTTAATTGTCTTCCCTTCTCCCCCTAGAACCTTTTAACATGGTGGCTTAAATACATGCATAGAAGGGCAAGGGGAGTAAGATTCCTTCTTTTCTTCAAGAAATATTTATTGAAAGCCTACTATGTGCATGCAAGATACTTTGTAGATCATAGCTGTGGTCTAAATCCTAAGTAGACTATAAAGGGACAGAAAACATAGTCTCTGACCTCTGGAATTTTAGAGTCTGGTTTTGGAAAAATACAGTGGGTTGGATCTTTTGGGGGAGGGAAGAGGAAAAGTTTGGGATTATAATTTCATTAGTATGGGAGAACTCCCATGATGGAAACTCAATCCACTGATGCTGATCAGTAAGTCATAAAATTTATATCTGGAGAGTTGCCTGGAGCATGGGAATGTTAAGTGGTTTTCCAGGGGGATATAATTAGTATGTGTGAGAGGTAGATCTTGAAATCAATCTCTCACCTCTGAGACTTTGCATTGACAGTACCTCATGCCTAGAATGTTCTGTCTTTCTCCTCTTCATCTCTTGGGATTCCTGGTTTCCTCCCAAACTCAGCATAAGGATCAATCATCTTAAGATACAGCAAGATCCTGATTAGTGTAATTAATGAAGCCCCTGACATGGTCTCAAGTATACAAATTCACATTATTTGAAGTTATAATTAATATAAAATGTGGTAACTAGTTCTTGCCGCTATATAGACATGACATCCCCTCCTTTAAGAGATAAGGTCCTTGAGTACAGACAATATTTTGTTTTTGTCTTTGTATTTGTAGTGTCTGTCATCCTGCTTGGAACTTAGTGGTGCTTAAAAAGTGATTTATTGGTTTCTGACCCTGTGGCCAGCTCTCTCTCCAGTGTGGCCAAACTGGTTCTTCGGGGAAAAGATAAACTACACATGTCATTCAAGAACAGGAAAGGGGCATTTTGGGGGAATCATAATGGTACTCATCCCCTTTGTGATGGGTACACCAAGCAGAGATCCAGGCAAAGCACACTGGGTTTTGAATCAAAATCCTGATTCTGCCACTCACCAGCTGCATGACCTTGACAAGCACCTTTATCACTTTGAGGTGGCTAGAAGATCTCAGAAATTAGGTTACTTTGTACTTACAGAGCCCTTTAGAGTTTAAAAAAAAAAGTGTTTATATTTGTCCTCTCATTGATTCTTGGAACAAAAAAAAATTTGTTCCATTTTACTGATTTTACTGATTTTATTGATGGGGAAACTGAGGCTTTGAGAGCTTACATGATTTGAGAGAGGTCACACAGATGGTAAGAGACATAGTCAGGATTCTGGCTTGGGGTTTCCTGATTCTACATCCAGCAGGCTCTCATGCCCTGGGCTTATAGGAAAGTAGACATTGATTGGAAATGTGCTTTCGTGACAAACTATCTCATGTTTCTTCTTCCCTTGCACATTCCAAATCCCTGCATGCTTTGGTATTCTTAGTTTAGTTTTTTTTTTTTTTCACGTCATCTAAAGAGCATTTAGCCAGAAGGGAGCGTGGCACCTGACCAGATCCATGAGATGCTCAGGGACATGTGTTGTCGTGACTGATCACCGTCTTCCACAGGAAAATGAAGCTGGCAGCTGGATTAGAGATGGGAAAACACCCCAGCTGACTGCCTCTGTGAATTAGATTCAGGTGGTCAAGCTCATTGCTAATTTACATGGCACTCTGGGCAAGACATCTAATGAGCCCGATGGATTGACCTAATGAGTCCTGATGGTCAGCTTGCCCCTTGGCACTCCGTAGGCAGAACGACTGGCTCTCTGTGCAGCACGAAAAGTTTAATGAGTCTGCTGGAGGGGAAGGGGGAGACAGGTGACAAGATAGAAATGGGGACATTTCTCTAGATATGATAGATTTTTTTTAATAGCAAGAATAAGCAGGAGTTGGTCGGTTCTTAGAAAAACCTGAGTTTTGTTTATGCAAAGGGGCCTTTATCCCACTTTATTTTAATAGAATTGTAAGTGAGATATCCTTACATGGTGGGGACAGAGCAGATGTTGAATTTCCCTCTGGGGAGAACTCAAAATGTAATCTGAATACATTTCAGAATTCCTTCTCTCTTTAAACTCTCCACCAATACTCCCTGCTCCCAGTCTGGAAAAGGTCCATTGGTCTTCAAATTATGCATGTGGGTAATGAGATGGTCACACATGTTCCCAGGGATGGGTCCACACCACACTGTATGCTCAGAATCTTTGTGTATTCCTCTTCCTTCCTCCAGTGTGCATCGGGCTACCTTAAAATAACTGGCTTTCCTCTGGGTTTCCTTTGGAGCAAGAATGGTCCCTGTTCCTATTCTCTCTCCTTTCCATTAGATTTTTCTAAGAAACACTAATATTAATTCAAATTAATGTGTTAAAATCCCTAACTTCCTTCAGAGTACTGTCCAGTCATCCTGCTTTTCTGGAGCTCATCAGGGGTTAACATTCAGTTTCTTTTAATTATTTGTGTTACAAGGATCCATGGATAATCCGCAGATTCCTGATGTCAGAGAAACTTGAAATCTAGCACTTGGGGTGGATTTTTATTCCCCTAGGAAACTTGTGGGAGGACTTGGATGAGAACACACATGAGTGTGTAGGCAGAGATGGGTCAAGGCCCATCTAAAACCCCACCTACAGAGTACAGAGTTCAAATCTAGCCTTAGACATTTGCTAGTTACATGACCGAGAACAGGTTATCTCACCCTGTTTGCCTCAGTTTCCTCATCTATAAAATGGACTGGAGAAGGAAATAGCAAACTATTCCAGAATCTTAGCCAAGAAAACCCCAAATGGGGTCACAAAAAATGGGAAAATGATTAAACATTAAATTAGTAAATGTGGAGGGCCATGGATAGTGGGGGAACTCTGGGTAAGGTATAAGACCGGTCAGCCCAGAAGGAACCTGCTGACAATGTCAGCTCCCCACCTCCCTTTGGTGCTCTCACCCTTCCTGAGAAGTCAGGGAGGGAGTGAACCACCTGCTTGAAGCATGTGATACTTACAGTAGTGATTCATAACATTTTCCCACAAGCTTAAAGATAGTCTGGATTTTTTCCTTGAGACCTGACTGTTCATAGCTTTAAATTTGTGATTATCAAGATTTTTTTTTAATTTCAGGATCCCTTTACATTAAAAAAATATTGAGGACTTCCCAAAAGCTTTTGTCTGTGTGAGTTATATAAGTGGATGTTTATCGTATTAGAAATTAAAACAGATTAGTATTATTTTTAAAATTGTTTTGACCTCATGGACTTCCTAAAAGATTATTGTAGACCTCCAGGGTTTCCAAATCACACTGTGAGAACTAATACTTTAGACAATTTCTGAACTAGGGAACTCTCAGAAATGTGAATCCATTCCTTATAAAAATGTGGCTTTTATAAGGGAAACTTGCTGTAAAAAAATTTCCCAATTAATTGTTTTGTTTTGTGGATGTGACATGGTTTTGTGCAAAAAATATTTATGTAATCAAAGTTGTCCATCTGATCATTTGTAATCCTCTCTATCTCCTATTTGCTCATGAACTTTTCTTCCAATTGAAGCTCTGAAAGGCATTTTTTTCTATGTGATTTTTTTTATAGCTCAAATGTTTCCTTTTGGAGCTTTTCTTGCTCTAAGGTATATCAGTTTAATTTCTTCCATAGTGCTGTTCAATTATCCAGAGGTTTTATCTTTTTTTTTTTTTTTTTTAATTAATTAATTTTTTTTTTTTTATTTAATAGCCTTTAATTTACAGGATATATACATGGGTAACTTTACAGCATTAACAATTGCCAAACCTCTTGTTCCAATTTTTCACCTCTTACCCCCCCCCACCCCCTCCCCTAAATGGCAGGATGACCAGTAGATGTTAAATATATTAAAATATAACTTAGATACACAATAAGTATACATGACCAAAACATTATTTTGCTGTACAAAAAGAATCAGACTCTGAATTATTGTACAATTAGCTTGTGAAGGAAATCAAAGATGCAGGTGTGCATAAATATAGGGACTGGGAATTCAATGTAATGGTTTTTAGTCATCTCCCAGAGTTCTTTTTCTGGGTATAGCTAGTTCAGTTCATTACTGCTCCATTAGAAATGATTTGGTTGATCTCGTTGCTGAGGATGGCCTGATCCATCAGGACTGGTCATCATCTAGTATTGTTGTTGAAGTATATAATGATCTCCTGGTCCTGCTCATTTCACTCAGCATCAGTTCGTGTAAGTCTCTCCAGGCCTTTCTGAAATCATCCTGTTGGTCATTTCTTACAGAACAGTAATATTCCATAATTTTCATATACCACAATTTATTCAGCCATTCTCCAACTGATGGACATCCATTCAGTTTCCAGTTTCTAGCCACTACAAAAAGGGCTGCCACAAACATTCGTGCACATACAGGTCCCTTTCCCTTCTTTATAATCTCTTTGGGATATAATCCCAGTAGTAACACTGCTGGATCAAAGGGTATGCACAGTTTGATAACTTTTTGAGCATAGTTCCAAACTACTCTCCAAAATGGTTGGATTCGTTCACAACTCCACCAACAATGCATCAATGTCCCAGTTTTCCCGCATCCCCTCCAACAATCATCATTATTTTTTCCTGTCATCTTAGCCAATCTGACAGGTGTGTAGTGGTATCTTAGAGTTGTCTTAATTTGCATTTCTCTGATTAATAATGACTTGGAGCATCTTTTCATATGACTAGAAATAGTTTCAATTTCTTCATCTGAGAATTGTCTGTTCATATCCTTTGACCATTTTTCAATTGGAGAATGGCTTGATTTTTTATAAATTAGAGTTAATTCTCTATATATTTTGGAAATGAGGCCTTTATCAGAACCTTTGACTGTAAAAATATTTTCCCAGTTTATTGCTTCCCTTCTAATCTTGTCTGCATTAGTTTTGTTTGTACAAAAACTTTTCAGTTTGGTATAATCGAAATTTTTTATTTTGTGATCAGTAATGATCTCCAGTTCTGTTTTGGTCATAAAGACCTTCCCCTTCCACAGGTCTGAGAGGTAAACTATCCTATGTTCCTCTAATTTATTAATAATTTCATTCTTTATGCCTAGGTCATGAACCCATTTTGACCTTATCTTGGTGTACGGCGTTAAGTATGGATCAATGCCTAGTTTCTGCCATATTAGTTTGCAATTTTCCCAGCAATTTTTATCAAACAGTAAGTTCTTATCCCAAAAGCTGGGATCTTTGGGTTTGTCAAAGACTAGTTTGCTATATTTGGTGACTGTTTTATCCCTTGAACCCAATCTATTCCACTGATCAACGAATCTATTCCTTAGCCAATACCAAATAGTTTTGGTAACTGCTGCTCTATAATATAATTTTAGATCTGGTACAGCTAAGCCACCTTCATTTGATTTTTTTTTTCATTAATTCCCTTGAAATTCTTGACCTTTTGTTTTTCCATATGAACTTTGTTGTTATTTTTTCTAGGTCATTAAAATAGTTTTTTGGGAGTCTGATTGGTATAGCGCTAAATAAATAGATTAGTTTAGGTAATATTGTCATCTTTATTATATTTGCTCGCCCTATCCAAGAGCATTTAATATTTTTCCAATTGGTTAGATCAGACTTAATTTGTGTGAAAAGTGGTCTGTAATTTTGCTCATAAAGTTTCTGATTTTCCCTTGGCAGATAGATTCCTAAATATTTTATATTATCAGTAGTTACTTTAAATGGAATTTCTCTTTGTAACTTATCCAGAGGTTTTATCAAATAGTCCTTATCCCAATAGCTAGGGTCTTTGTGTTTATTGTGTATGACACCTTTGGTTCTGTGTACTATTCACCTGTTTTTTCCTACTGATTAATTTCTATTTTTTGACTAATACCAAATTGTTTTGAGAATTACTGCTTTGAGAATAGTTTGAGATCTGGCCTTATTAGGTCTGCTTCATTCTCAATTTTTCCCCTTGAGATGTTTGACCTTTTTGCTTCCTTATGAATTTTGTCATTATTTTTGCCTAGTTCTATAATGTAACACTTTGATGGTTTGATTGAGATGCATTAAGCAAATTAATTTATGTGGTATTGTCATTTTTATCATCTTAATTTGTCCTCCCCATGAGTAATTAATATTTTCCAGTTATTTATGTCTTTTTTTTCCCCTTGCAAACACTGATTTTTAATTTTATGTTCTTATGTGTGTTCTTGTAGATAGGATCCCAAATATTTTATACATTCTGTTGTACTTTTTAAATGAAATTTAATTTCCTACTTCTTTCTGCTGAATTTTATTGGTATTTTAAATTGGAGATAATCAAGAGAGGGAAAGCACCAGTATTGGGGGAATCAGGAAAGACTTCTTGTAGATGGTTTTATTTTGACAAGGACTTGCAGGGATTCTGGGAAGTCGGGAAATGGAGGTGAGGAAAGGAAGAGTTTGAAGAATGAAAGACTACCCGTTAAAATACCCAGAATTGGGAAAAAGAGTGTCTCACGTAAGGAACAGCCAGGAAACCAGTATCAATGGATCAATGAATATTTTATGGGGTGCAAGGTGTAGGGAAGATAGAAGGGAAGATTATGAAATGGTTTGAATGTCAAGGGGAAGACTTTATATTCATTAAAGGACATTTTAGGAATTAGAGTTTCCCATATATGGAGTGACATGGTTTGTCTTGTACTTTTGGAAAGTCACTTTGACAGCTGAGGAAAGGATGGGCTGGAGTGGGGAGTGATCCAACACAGAGAGACCCAGAAGAACATTATGGCAATAATCCAGATATGAGGTCATGAGGGCCTGAATGAAAGGGAAAGCACGCCAGAGAAGAAGAGGGCACCCATAATGGTCTTATGAAGATGTAATCAACAGAACTTGGCAACAGATTGGCTTGGGAAAGGGAGAGAGAGTGCGGAGTTGAGGATGAAATCTAGGTTATAAGCTTGGTGAATGGAAAGACTAAAGTAATAGGGTAGGATGACATTTGTAGGGTAGTTAGAAAGAGGGGAAGTTGGGGGGCAAAAAATAAATGTGTGCAGTTTTGGATGTGTTGAGTTTAAGATGTCTAGGGATGTTAAGTTTGAGATGTCAAACAGACAATTAAGATGGGAGACAGGAAGTTAGGAGAGAGGTTGGGTCCTGAATTAAGTCAGCAGAAAGATTATATTTGAATCCATGGGACTTGATGAGATCACCAAGCAAAATAATATATAGAAAGAAGAGAGTCCAGGACAGAATCTTGGGGGATAGGCATGGATAGTGAGTGTGACCTTCATGAAGATATAGCAAAGGAGATAGAAGGAGCAGTCAGGCCAGAGGAGAAACAGGAGGGAGAACTCGCAATGTTTGTCTATCTATCTCTGCTGTCTATCTCTGGGATGATGACTAGTGGGAATGGATGGATGGATGGATGAAGCTTTTTTTTTTTTTTGGGGGGGGGTTAAGATAGACATGACCATGTTTGTAAACTGCAGGGAAACAGCCAGTAGAATGAAGATAAATTAGACAACTTGTGAGGGATGATACAGGAGACAGTCTGCTGGGGGGAAGATGGAACAGGATTATTTGTGTTTGTAAAAGGGTTGTCTTGGACATGAGAAGGGCCATTCCTTTGAATGATATAAGAGCAAAGGAAGTTTAAATCGTCAGGGGAGGCATCTGAGAGATGGGAGATGTGGAATTATATAGAGATAACCCGGATAAGCTAACCCTGTATCATTACCAGGAAATACTTTGCTGTTAACCTTGTTTACTTTGGTGCATCACTACTTCCTTGCATCAGTGATCTTCTTGATTTAGGTCCTCCCACCAATAATGAGGATTGTAAGTCATCCATGCTTCCTATTGTGTGCCATGCCAGCCCGCATCCCACTGCAAATTCTCCCTAAAGCATCCACTCACCACTGGCCCTTTTGTCATTCTTTGGCTGCCAGGGTAGCCCTTAGGTGGTCCAGATGTTAACCCTCATTCTTCCCACATGAGCAGGCCGCTGCCTTTTCTGCTCATATACTTCCTAGACGATCTCCTTGATCACTTCTTGTATTCTAGTTATCACTGGGAGCATGGGGCAGGCCAATTACTTTCACCATATGGCTCTTCAATGCCCTTTGGCTCCCTCACAATTGTAATTCATCAGATACTATGTTGTTCCAGAATGCCCAGCCACATAAACACATGATCGCTGGTTACTGAGATGTGGGTTTTTTAGAAAAGCATGTTATGCATTTTCTGAAAAAGCCATATAACCCATTCAATTTCCCATATTTAATCCTGGGACTCTCTCCTTATTTCTTTCTCTATTGTCCCAAATCTCTCATTTAATCATTGATATCGCCTTTCTATTAGCTGCTTCCCTACTGCTTATAAGCATCTCCATGTCTACCCCAGTCTCACTTGATCCAGACATCTCCACTACTTATCATTCCATATTTCTCCTCTCCCTTGTGATTAAACTCCTTGAGAAGGCTGTCTATAATAGAGGCTTCCACTTTTCTTAGTCTCTTCTTAACTCTAATCTGACTTCAATGGCTGCCCAAGGTAATTGATGGATGGATTCTTTGGACTGTCTACTCAATGTAATCTCTATGTTAGAATGTTCCAATTTAGACAACAGGGGTCTTCATCCCCACTTTCTTTCTCCTTTCCCCAACTAGGGATCATGAAGATGGTCTCTTTTGAGTGGTTCTAGATTTCAGTGAAGAGGTCTTGAGCTACACCAGTAGCATACCTGAACTTAGAGCCAGCAGCACAAAATCTTCCCTAAAAAGAAACATCTAAAGAACAATACTATCTTTAGGAAGTCCTTCCACTCTCATGCTAGGCTGGACCTTCACCCTTCAGGACAGAGGCAAAGAGCTAACCTGATTGCGTGCTCATGTCCCACATTGCTTGAACACACTTATCTCTGTGATAGCATCTACCAGGGCATTGAACATGTTTTACCTAATCTGTGGGTGATACCATGTTGGAGGAGAACCTTTAAAATTATGTTTTCCTTTATTAAATTAATTTAAAAATAATTGAACTACAGTAAATAAGGTTCCTTGAAACAAATCTGTCTCTTCTTACAGCTTCCATAGGCATATTCGTTAAGCTCATTTCTCATCATGTCATTCTCCTCCTCAACAAACTCCTATGACTCATTTAAGATAAAATATAAATTCCTTCATTAGGCATTTTAAACCTTTTAAAACCTGACTCCAGGCCACCTTTCCAGGTTGATTATACCACATATTACACTAAGATTCAAATGGATATTTAACCTGAATATAAAAAGTCACATTAGAGAGAGAAGGAAGGAGGGAGGGAAGGAGGGAGACAAAAAGAGAGGAAGGAAAGGAAGGGGAGAGAGAGAAAGAGAAAGAGAGAGACAGAGACAAAGACAGAGAGACAGAGAGAGACAGACAAAGAGAGACAAAGACAGAGAGAGACAATATATTTCACACAACTATGTCTAGGGAAAGAATTCATAACCAAGCAAAAGTAGAGATGATACAAGGCAGAACTAAGAATTTTGATTTCTGAAAATTAAAAAAAAATTCATCTCTCACATGAATAAAAATATAAATAAGCTTTGGATAAGAAGAGAAATTGTTAAATGGAGAAAGTTTTACATTAATTATTACTGATAAAAGTTTGCTGAGATATATAGGAAATATATTCCCTATGTATCAAGATATATAGGGTATATTAAATACCCAAGACTAAGAATTCTTTTCTAATGGGGAATTTGTAAAAGAATGTGAAAAAAAATTTTTCTAAAAAAGAAATCAAAAACTGATATTTCAAGAAATTCAATATAAAACTTTAAAGCCCCTCCCTCCCCCAATTGAGAAATATGAACAAAAATGGAAATGGTCAATTTTGGAGAGATTATGGGAGTTACATTAATTGATATACTCTTTGTAGAGCTGAGAATTGGTCCAACTGGTTTGATAGTCATAGAATATGACTAAGAGAGATATTCAAGATCATAGAGTTTGACTCCTTCATTTTACTGATGAGTAATCAGCAGGTGAAAGAGGTTAAGTGATTACTCCTTGGAATAACAATACACAGAGCTAGGATTCAAACCAAGTTTCTGTAGTTCAAATCCCATCACTGCTAATACTGTTTCACACTCTGTCAAATTGAAATTTTGTAAGAACAAAGGAAGTGCAGTTTATTCTCTTTGATCGGCAATTCCAATACTAGACAGAAAACCAAATGAAATCAGAGACCAAAAGGTCCATTTATGCCAAAATGTTCAGAGCTGCATTTCTGTATTAACAGAGAACTGAAAACAAAGTGGGTACAAAACACTTGGGGAATGACTGAAAATAAATTAGCACATGGCTATAATGAAATATTGTAAAGTAAGAAATTATGAATATGAGAAATTTAGAGCTACATAAGAAGCTCTTAATGAATAGATTCAGAAGAAAATAGAATCAAAAGAATAGTGCATAGTGACAAAGATAATGATGTGATATTTAGCCCTTTAAAGTTTCCAAAGTGCTTTTATATACATTAATTCAAAACAACCTTATGATGCTATTATCATCCCCATTTTGCAGACAAGAAAAAAGAGTAAGAGGTTATATGGTATATCCAGGTCACACAGCTGTTAAATATCTGAGGCAGGATTAATACTCCATCTTCCTCGATCTATGTCTCAAACTGTATTCAGTGTTTCATCTAGCTGTATAATTATGAAAATGTGAATATAAAAAACACTAAAATAAAGTGACATATGAATAACTGAAAAAAATAATAGTTTTAGATACCAGATAGTGAAAGATTCCATGTTTCCTTCCTTGGAATAGAGAAGTAGGAGACTATCAAACAGGATTGAAAATTATATACTTTCTCAAATGTTTCACAGAACTGTTTTTCATTTTCAAATGGGAATAGTCTTTTTTCCTTCTTTCCTTTCTTCTTTCCTTCCTTCCTCCTTCCCTCCTTCCCTTTGACCCAGACATATAGCCCAAAGAGGTCATTGAAAAAATTATATATATGCATGTAATCTACATATAAACATATGTTATATATGTATAAATATATAAACTAATGATATATAGGTATAAAATATACATATATACACATTATGCACACATACATATATATCATAATTTACAGTGGGAGCAAAGAATTGATAATAAAATAGATATCCATTAATTGGGTAATGACTAAACAAATTAGGGAATTTGATTAAAATGCAATATTAACAGTGCTATGAGAAACTATTATTATACAATGAGAACACTATATACTGATCCAAAGTAAAGTTAGCAGAGCCAGGGGAAAAAATCCATCATGACTACAATGTGAAGGGAAAGCACAATGACCACAAACCAGTGGAAATTGAATGGTAAAGATCAAGTTTGGCCTCAAATATTCTTTTGTAGAAGTTGGAGTCCTTGAATGTAGGAAATTACAGATAACATCAGGATTTTTTTTTTTTGCTATGTTGAACAATATTACTGATTTCTTCTATTCTTTAAAAAAGACCTAAGGATTTTTCTTTTTTAGGAATGGTTATCTAGGAGAGAAGGGAGGAGAATGCAAGGGAAAATGACAATATAAAAATACATTATGACAATAAAAATCTATTTTAAAAAAGAATTGCCTCTTAGGGCTTTGAAGAGGCACATTTTAGAGGAAATTTTACACGTCAAACATTTATAAATATACTAGAAGCCTAAAAGATTTCTGGAGAGAGTATTTTATTCTCCCCAGTGCATTTTTGAAGCTGTTTCTTTGTTGGTCATGGAGTCAGGTAAAACCTGACTTGGAATCCCATCTCTAAAACACACTGGCTTTGGGATTTCTGGAACCTCAGTTTCCTCATCTGTAAGATAGGTGTAACAGTATGAGGAAACTCTCTAAAACTTTGAATAGTAGAATAATTGCTGTCATGCTTTGAGGGAAAGCATTTCCTCACTTATGAAATAGATACCTGGAGTGTCTATTACATCCAGTTATCCAGATCTTCTAGGATCACGGATTTAGACCTTGGAGAAGAACTAAGAGTCAGTTAGTACAGCCCTTTCATTTTATAACATAAGAAAATTGAAGTCTCGAGTGAGGAAGTGAGCTGCCCAGGATCATGCAGGCATTGAGCAACAGAGCTGACCTTCGGCTCCAGGTTCCGAGACTCCAAAGCAGTCTCACAACTGTGTATGCACTGCTAGTAAATATCCAAGCAAGATTTGAACTGGGATGTCTCTGTCTCCGGGGCCAACATTCGATTTGCTTTGTCTTCTAGCTGCCCCAGAAAGGAGCAACCAGGAGTTTTAGCTCCAGTGCTGTGGATGGGAAATCCTCTATTTGCTAAAGTTCCTGCCCTAGTCTTTTTTGCTTTGCCTTATTTGGTCAGAGCTAAATCTCTGTTCTTAAGGTTTTGCCTCACAGATGTCACTGATTCCTTATGACTCTCAGACACCCAGATCTTCTGCCTCTATTGACTTGATGTCTCCATGATTTGTCCCACTGTCTCAAGATCTGACATCCCTCTGCTTACCTTCTGTTCTGAGGACCATGCTCCCTCCCTCTATAGAGTGAACATCTGCCAAGGACATCACATCTTTTACCTCTGCCTGCCTTGAGGGATGTAACAGCAGATTGAACCCAATGATCTCGAAGGACTCATCCCATCCTACCATGCCATGAGTCTGTGTCTGGCACTGTAGGTAATCTTCTCAAACACTCAATTATGTAAAATTGTACTTAGATATAGCCTTATATCATTCAATCCCAATAGACAGAGAATTAGAAGAGCAAACATTTCTAGCTAGCTTAAAACTCAATTATGGGTAATATCAAAGTATATTTGACATTTATCCCTTTGAGAAGAATTTGTTAAATAGCCAAATGCTGTAATTTAGCCCCGAGGTTACTAAGACAAATGAAAACTGGACAAAAACCATCCTTCCCCCCACCCGCAAGGAGCTTGCATTTTAGAGGGGGAATAAAATATGAAAGCTTAGTCCCAGGGGCACACTCACTCACACGACTCCTCAGACCAGCTGCCCCAGGATAAAGGTATTCAGTGGCTCCACAAAAACTCAAAAACACAATTTGTGACATCCTTCCCCTCCAATGTTAGTCTAGTAAAATCATTAATTCAAAGGAAAGATGCTTAATGAAATGATATAAGAGGAATGTTTTCCCCATTGACCTGAGGCATACTGTTTCCATAAATACAAATATCATCAGTCCTGAACCCACTCACATTCAGTGCTTATTCATGAAGACTTCCTAATAATCCCCATATACGAATAAGTCAGCCTTCATTCATAAAGAAACACAAATCTGCTATGACTTTTCAGGTCATCAGAAGATTCCAACATTTTTAATATTTTAACATTCAATATTTCAAGGTGCTTTATGGATTTTATTCTTTCATTTCTTCCAGTTTTAATTCCACTCCGGACACTAATCAATAAAAAGCCAAAGGAGTTTGGACCATTGTTTAATAAAATCAAAAGTGTTGTGGGGTTGATCTCACAGATAACAAGATGTCAAGATGACAAGAGTCAAAAGACCAAACAACTCTTTTTTTAAAAAATTTAATAGCCTTTTATTTACAGATTATATGTATGGGTAACTTTACAGCATTGACAATTGCCAAACCTCTTGTTCCAGTTTTTCCCCTCTTTCTCCCTACTCCCTCCCCCAGATGGCAGGATGACCTGTAGATGTTAAATATATTAAAATATAAATTAGATACACAATAAGTATACATGACCAAACTGTTATTTTGCTGTACAAAAAGAATCGGACTCTGAAATAGTGTACAATTAGCCTGTGAAGGAAATCAAAAATGCAGGTGGGCAAAAATATAGGGATTGGGAATTCAATGTAATGGGTTTTAGTCATCTCCCAGAGTTCTTTCACTAGGCATAACTGGTTCAGTTCATTACTGCTCCACTGGAAATGATTTGGTTGATCTCATTGCTGAGGATGGCCAGGTCCATCAGAATTGGTCATCATATAGTGTTGTTGAAGTATATAATGATCTCTTGGCCCTGCTCGTTTCATTCAGCATCAGTTCGTGTAAGTCTCTCCAGGTCTTTCTGAAATCATCCTGTTGGTCATTTCTTACAGAACAATAATATTCTATAATATTCACATACCACAATTTATTCAGCCATTTTCCAATTGATGGGCATCCATTCAGTTTCCAGTTTCTAGCCACTATAAAGAGGGCTGCCACAAACATTCGTGCACATACAGGTCCCTTTCCCTTCTTTATGATCTCTTTGGGATATAAGCCAGTAGTAACACTGCTGGATCAAAGGGTATGCACAGTTTGATAACTTTTTGAGCATAGTTCCAAATCGCTCTCCAGAATGGTTGGATGTATTCACAGTTCCACCAGCAATGTATTAGTGTCACAGTTTTTCCACATCCCCTCCAATATTCCGCATTATCTTTCCCTGTCAATCTAGCCAGTCTGACAGGTATGTAGTGGTATCTCAGAGTTGTCTTAATTTGCATTTCTCTGATTAATAATGACTTGGAGCATCTTTTCATATGGCTAGAAATAGTTTCAATTTCTTCATCTGAGAATTGTCTGTTCATGTCCTTTGACCATTTATCAATTGGAAAATGGCTTGATTTTTTTCATAAATTAGAGTCAATTCTCTATATATTTTGGAAATGAGGCCTTTATCAGAAGCTTTGACTGTAAAAATATTTTCCCAGTTTATTGCTTCCCTTCTAATCTTGTCTGCATTAGTTTTGTTTGTACAAAAACTTTTTAGTTTGGTATAGTCGAAATTTTCTATTTTGTGATCAGTAATGATCTTTAGTTCTTCTTTGGTCATAAATTCCTTCCTCTTCCACAAGACCAAACAACTCTAAGAAGCATCAAACCCTTGTTATATTTTTTAAAAAGAAAGAAAGAAAAAAGAAGGAAAAGCAGGAAAGAAGGAAGGAAGGAAGGAAGGGAGAAAAGGAGAGAGGGAGGGAAGAAGTAAAGGAGGGAGGCAGGGAGGGAGGAAAGAAGGAAGGCAGGAAAAAAGAAAGAAAGAAAGAAAGGGAAGAAAGAACGAAAGTAAAGGAAGGAAGGAAGGAAGGAAGAAAGAAAGAAAGAAAGATAAAAAGAAAGAAAGAAAGAAAGAAAGAAAGAAAGAAAGAAAGAAAGAAAGAAAGAAAGAAAGAAAGAAAGATAAACTTGACCTTCAGATCAAATAGTTACAGTGAGTGTTCTCACAACTCCTTTGTCCTCACTCTTATTTTCAGAGTAATTGGAAGGGAAAAGGAGAAAAGACAAAGAAAGGACCATAGGATTATTGATTTAGAACTATAAAAGATCTCAGAGTCATATTTTACAGATAGTGTAACTGAGGCATGAAAGATTAGAATAAGAGGTCATATAGGTAATGAGTAGCAAAGCAGAAATTTGGATCCAAGTCCTTTGATTCCCAAAGGGATAGATGCCATGTCACATGAATACTTAATACTGGTGGGTATGTCTGAAAATTAGAATAAAGGCTTGGAAGAAACAAAAAATAACCAAGTGCTTTCTTTGTTCCCAGCCTGGGCTTCAATGTGTGAGCTTGATCAGGCAAATCAGCTTTAAGTTTCAACATTTCCCTATCATTGGAAACATCTGGTGTGGGGAGAGATTAGCATCCAGGCAATAGAACATTGTCACAGGTTACTGGTCCCTGGAGGCTCTTTGTAGGCCTGTCTCTAGGGTCTGGGTTTCCCAGAGCAAACTGGAAAACATCTGTCCTTTCCAACTGAAGTCACTCACACCCTGTATAGTCCCACCTCCTACAACCCCTCTACCCCCCTTCGCTTCCTGCCTACAATAACCTCAGCATCTGCTTAGGCAATAGGATTTGGACACCCTTTTCACAAAGGGTACCAAAGTTAGCCTGTACTCTCCAAGCCTTGTTAATTCTAAATAGATCCATTTAAACTCTCTATCCATCTATCTATATGTATTTTTGTATAAATATACATACACATATATCCCTATGTGTCCATATCGGATAGAAAGAGCTATATAACTCTAGATACACAGGCAGAGGGATCTCACAGAAATTCAATTTTGAGGTGATTTTAAATTCAAATTTAGAAGTGATAAGAAATTTGGAAGAATTGATCCAGTTATATAATGAAGCCTTCCTCAGACAGGAATTACACACAAGAGATCAGCCATTGAGTGTGTTTTTTGGAAAAGCATAAAGCTTTGTTCAATCAGCCTGGTGTAGAAGAGAGTATGTTGAACTTGAGACCAGGAAGCTCTGATCCTAACACTTCAAAACTGTGTGATTCTTGAGTAAATCAGGTTAGCTTTATGAACCTCATCTTGGTAAAATGGGGGTTAGAATTGTGCTTGTTTAGCAGGGATAATCAAGAATTTGGTTGGATGGCCTGAAATAATTCCCCTGGAGCTGGATACATGCCTTGACCCCATGACATTACATAGCATCATTCAGTGCTGGAGGAACAGTCTTGGTGTTCAGGCTGATCTGAGTGAATCTGAATTCACATCTTGTGGCTGATATTTATTGGTTATGTGGATGTGACGATGTGGCAGTGAGCTTTAGGGAGTTCTCTCTGGCTATAAGTTACAAAAGGGGTACAGAACTTCCTTACTAGAAGTTCTACTCCATTGAAATCACAGTTCTAGAGCAAAAGACAAATAAACAAAATAACAAAATCTACTTGCTACCTACTTCACGGAAGAATTACTTCATAGGGAACATATTTCATAAGCCTTAAAATATTAAAGAAATTAAGCTATTATTATTAAGTATAATGAGAAATTAAGCTATAATTATGTATAATCATTCTAAATGATCTAAACAAACTACACCTAATACATAAATTATTTATATCTCTCCCCATGATTTTTTGAGTATTAAAATATAGGCTAAATATACAAAAGAGCCTGGGGGTTGTATTTAAAAAGGAACATGAAAGATTTATGTTATTCTGATCACAATGAAAATTTATGGGAATGACTTCTGTCAGCCACAGGAAATCTAAGAAATGGTGAGTTCACCCTCTATGAACAGTTCCTGAGCATAAATGTATTGTGCTGGACAGTCCAGTGATGTCCATTCTCTCAGGGAATTTGGGATCCTGGATCACTTGTTCAGAAGTCCTGAAATCACTGACATGGAAGTATTTTTTATTTCTAAGAACTTGTATCATAAAAGATTGGTGAATGAATGAACGATTTGAAAGAATGAATGAATTCTGGAGCATTATTAATGTTGAGTTTACTTTTTATAATAATGAGTCACTTCCTTTTATAATACTTTGAAGTCTGTTTTGGACCTTGTAAATATTATTGCATCTGATCCAATATAATGTATATGGAGGCAGCCTGGAAGAGTGAGGATGGGGAAGAAAATATTGACTTTGAGGCAGTAATAAGGCCAAGGTTACCTGCCTCACTTTTCCCTCCAGAACCATCTGTGTCCAGTGGGCAGACATAGATCAGGATGATTAGAGATGGCCCTAGATACAGTGGGAGACCTCATTAAGTTACAGGCTTTAACAGATAGGAATGGGTGGACTCTAAATCTTTGATCCAACCTCATAAGGCAGGTTCTAGAAGGCTTAGCCTCTTTTTATAGATGAAGAAACTAAAATTCAGAGAGTTTAGTAATAATAGCTAGCATCATATAACACTTTAAGTTTTGTGAAGTGCTTTACATATGTCAATTTACAACAACTCTGTAAGATACTAATGATTGTTGTCCCCATTCTACAGATGAGGAAATTCAGATGGAGAACAGTGAAGTGGTTTGCTGAGGGTCACATAAAGTACCTAACACAAAATTCAACTCAGATCTTCCAAGTCCCCTATTCTATATCTGTTATGGTTCCACTATGTTCATTTATGTAACCTTCAAATCCAAGTCTTATTCCTTGGTTCCAGCAAAAAACTCATTCAAATGGCAAAGTAGTAGAGGGAGACCTGGTCTTAGAAATGGAAAGGCATGAGTTCAGATCCTGAATCAAACACTCACTTGTAATCCTGCACAATGCACACCTTCCATGACCTGATTTGATTGATGCAGAAATGTAAGATGGAGAAAATAATAGCATCCACCTCATATGGTTGTTGTGAGGATCAAACGAGGTAATGTATGCAAAGTCCTTTTGGAAATCTTCAATTGCACAGTAATTGTGAGTTATGATTGTTTTCTGCAAATTTCATCATCTTAATTGATTTTCAAAATCCCAGACAAAGACAATTAACAAGAAAATGGGATGAAATGAACTCAGCCACACTATTGCATTACTGAAGCATCTCTAATAGTCACTGCTTGTGGCTCATCCCCTCACTTGCTATCAGAGGCTAAGAAGTAATTGTTTGGGTACAGAATAAACTGAGAAGAAACACAAATAAGGGGAAAGAACCATGACTGAAATGTTTAACGCTGAGCTTCTTTATTTTGGTAATATGAATTTTAATGATATATTTTGTTTTTCCATTGCCTAAATGGCCCCTAATCTCTCCCCTCCCCTCCCAGAGAGCCTATCTCTGTTAAAAAAAAAAAAAGTAAAAAGAAAAATAAAGAAGGAGAAAAATCAGAACTGATCAATACTCTTTCACCCACCCCAAATCCCTCCAAGGACAACATATGCAATGTTCTATCCTCCTAACTCTGCAAAGCAGTATGTGCATGTAGTAATATATTTTTATGTCTTTTCATTAGGGCCAACCTTATCCTTTGCAATTTTACATTCATTTTTATTATTGTTTTTTCTGCTTATCCTCTGATAGTCATGTATAATGTTGTTAAAAATCTGTTTACTACACTTTGTGTCAGTCTATGTAAGCCTTTCCATGTTTTTCTATCTATTCTTCTCTTTCTCCTCTTCTTCTTCCTACTTCTTAGATCACCCTGCTTTACCCATAATCAGAGGACCAGGTTCAGATCTTGTCTCTGATAGTTTTTGCCTATGTGACTTTGGGTCAAAATCATAATCTTTCTGGGTCTCCGTTTTCTCATTTTATTTACTTCTCACTCTATTGCTAGGGATTGGGAATACAAGGAAAAGTGAAGTTACCCTTAGGTTCAAGGACTTTGCACTCTCCTGGATAGTTGATAGATATGAGAATTGCCTCTAATGACATAATCTTTAATGTCCCTTTCAGCTTGAGATTTATGATTCTGTGATCCATTACTCCCAATTTTGGGGATGTATGGAATATTCCAGGCTGTTCCTAATTTTACCTGAGTGTTCCTGGACCTCCCATCTCTGAGCATGAATGAGATATGTGTCTGAGCACAATTTCTTATTGACTATGAGATGTAGATGTTGCCAGATATGATTTATCAAAACAGTTAATAAAAGGCTGTGGGACATTTGTCTGTGAGATGTAGCAATAAAGTGTGACCTTGCTCAAAGGGTGTTTGTATTTAATATAGTACCACCCAGCTGCTGCAGAACTAAAAATTATGAGAAGAGGTGTGAGAGATGGAATATTCCATAGGATCTACCACTGCTGTATGTAAGTGGTTCTTGAGAACTGAATGCTGGGAGTCAGTCACCAAGGACCTCTATTGACAGGAGCAGCACCTGGGAGCTATCTAAGCTGCTATAAGCAGCTTTGAAAAGTCATCACATTATCTTCGAAGACATAGATACTAAGAGAATTGAAGACTTGATACAACAAATTTGGTTGAAAGATGGAGATGAATTAGTGTATGTATGTGAACTGAAGATTTAGGGGACAATCAATTATCAATCAGATCATCAGCAATCATTTATTATGTCATTAAATGTACCTGATACATTATATTGTGCTATTATCTTATTATCATTTATTTTTTTATTATCTATTATATATCTGCTATATTCTATTGTGCTATTATATACCTGCTATGTTCTACTCTTCTTATTTCATTATTTTATCTATTATATACCTGCTATGTTCTACTCTGCTATTATTTTATTATTTTATCTATTATATGCCTGCTTTGTTCTATTGTGGTCTTATTTATTATTTATTACCTATTATATACCTGCTATGTTCACCTGCTATGGCATTGAGGATACAAGGAAAAATAAACTTATCCCTGCCTTGTCATCTATTGCACAGCTGGACAGATATGACAGCTGTCTGTATGTATTTGAAGCCCATGCCCCTCATAGTTGAAGAGTTCAGGGGATTCTAGAGAAGGGATTCCTTTTCAGATATTGATTAGACTCATTGGACTCTGAGTTTCCTTTTAATGTTGAGATTCTGTGATACTTTAAAAAATATATCCAGAGTTTCCATAGTAATGTTTAGCCATTCAGATTTCCCCTTACTACTTGGGCAGGTCCAGCCGGTCCATGGATCTTTCTAAGTGTTAGAGAATTTTTTTAGCCTGGGTTTCTTGACAGCCCAGGGAGAATCTCACTCATCAGCAAGTCTTCAAGACTTCTGGTCAGATATAGTGAGTGACCAAATTGAAAAGAAAAGCCATTTATTAGTCCAACAAAGAAGGTAGCTTTCCGGCAGGAGCTTGGTAGGGTACAGATTTGATTTTGTAACTTTTCAGGTCAACTTAGAGCACACAATCAATTAGCATTTTACATCAGAATGGAAATGGAATGAGTGGATTATCTAAACCTTCCTGTCACAAAAGATGCTAAATAAGCCAATTTACAGAGAATATGACATTTGTTCAAGAAAATGTTTTTTCCCCTGTGGTTAGTCTCATCAGAAAGTCCTGAGTTGGCAGGAAATCTCTATGATAGTAGAGAATTCTTCAAATAGATTCATTTTTGTTCATCTCACTCTTTCCAGTAAAAGAAACAATTTCATAGATCTTTCTTTAGTATCTAAGATTATTTAGGGGAAAATGTTAACTCACAGTACTCACGTTAATTTTCCTTCATGTACCCATATCTCAGACTATTTCCCTCCATGTACTTGATGCTCCCTTTAAAAAGGATAACTTTCCATCCTCCAAATGTTCCAGGTTTTTTCCTGCCATTGTGAATGTAGAATTTCCTATGCATAGAATATAAACCACCAATTCTTTTGCCTTTTAAATTCTTAATGACCCTTTAAATCCCAATTGAAATACCCCCCTTTTCTTTGAGCTCTCCCTTTCCCCCCTGCTCAATAATGACTTTTCTCTCCCATAAAAAAAAATCCTTGTTTCATACCCCTCTGTGCACTATGGCTACCAGAATTTATATCTTCCTACCCATACTTACTAAAACTCCCTGAGCACAGGGACCATGCCCTATCTAAGTTTTGTAACTTAGTCTGTATGGACATTGTTCTCTCATGGGGATAAGGGAGGGATGCAGTTTGGGCCTGTGATTCCTGTGATGTAGGGAACTCCAAGATAAAGAAACTCCTCCTGCAAAGGCAGTTTGGCACCTTTTCTGTAATTTATAGTCTGAGAGTTGTCTAAAGCACCGAGAGATTAAATAATTTGCTCAGGAACATATAAACAGTATATGGGAGAGGTGAGACTCGAAGCCAGGTTCTCCTGGTCCTGAGCCTGGCTGTGAAGAGTTGAATGCATGTCCCAAGACTTCAAGGTCATTTATTTCTCTTATTCTTTGTCAGTTAATAAACATTTATTAAATGCCTACTACATGCCACTGTGCTAAGTGCTAGGGAAACAAAGAAGGGCCAAAGAGAGTCCCTGCTCTCAAGAGCCTGGCAGTTTTTGTTTTGTTTTGGTGGGGAACAGCTGGAAGACATCTGTGTACAAAAATGTATACACATATATTGTATATATATACATATATACAATATATGTATATATATACAATATATGTGTGTATATATATATATATATATATAGAGAGAGAGAGAGAGAGAGAGAGAAACATAGAGGAGAGAGAGACAGAGATGGAGGGAGAGGAGAGAGAGAGAGAGAGAGAGAGAGAGAGAGAGAGAGAGAAACATAGAGGAGAGAGAGACAGAGATGGAGGGAGGAGAGAGAGACAGAGAGACAGAAACAGAGAGAGAGAGAGAGAGAGGAGAATGATACAGATACATACACAGATAGTGACAGACACAGAGTCAGACACACATACAGAGAGGAGACAGAGAAACAGAATGAGAGACAGATAATGAGAAAAAGACAGAAGGAGCATTGAGAGAACAAGAGAGAGAAAGAGAGAGAAGAGGCAGAGACAGAAAAAGAGAGAAAGAGACAAAGAGAGAAGAGGAAAAGACAGAGGAAAGACATGTACACAGAAAGAGACAGAGGGACACACAGAGAGAGGGACAGAGAAAGAGAGAGAGAAACACGTTTGAAATAATCAACAGAGGGAAGGATTGGGAAAGAATTGGGGGGATGGGAAAGACATCTTATAGAAGGTAGAATTTTATCTAGGCTTGAAGGAAGCCAGGAAAGATCAGCAGAGATGAGGAGGGAGAACATTCTTGGCATGGGGGATAGCTAATGAAAATATTCAGTTGTGAAATAGAGAAATAGAGTGTTTGATGTGAGAAATAGAAAGGAGGAGGCTGTGTGTGTGTATGTGTGTGTGTGTGTATGTGTGTGTGTGTGTATGGGTGTGAAATAGAGGGATAGGTTATGAAGGGCTTTGCCTGCCAAATATAAGATTTTATATTTGATCCGACAATCTCTTCAAGAATTGTAGTCAGAAACTCTTATTGAAACACGGTCAGAAATGTCTCCCCAATGGCTTCTCAGCCTTCTCCATGCTCCCAGAATAACTATGAGGGCCTCCAGGCTCTCATGCACTTGAGTGATGCTTCAACAGCCTTTTGAAAGAAAGAGGTCCAGCCTCAGAGGCAGGAAGACCTCAGTTCATGTCCTGCTGAGAACTGTATGACTCTGGGTGCCATTGTTGGCTCACAGCAGCTCTCTCAGATTATAAATTTCTGATGATTCACTGATTCTTGGTTTTCTACAATGTGGTTTCCCCACATCAATGAAATCACAGACTGAGCCCAAAACAAACAAACAAACAAAAAAACAAATGCAAACACAAAGAAAACAAGATTTTGAATATAAGATTCCTAGGGCCATGTTCATTGCCTCTGCTCCTTTCTAAATCAGGTACATTTTTTTTTTTGAGGCGGGGGGAAGTAAAATTAAGTCAGAAAAAAAATCTTTCAGTCATCTGGAGCTTTCCCAAAGTGAACAACATAAAAATCTAATCTATAATCTCTCATTTTGTGGTTTGATACAAGGGCTAATGTTTGATACAAGTTCCATATTATTCACATGTTGGCCATATGACCCTAGGCAAGCCTTTTTATGTCTAATTTTCTTCATCTGTAAGCTAATTATGATGATAATGGTAATAATAATAATAGTAATAATAATTCACACTTATACACCATTTACTCTGTTCCAGGCACTATGCTAAAGACTTCACAAAGATTATTTCACTTGATGCTTCCAACAACCAGGGAGGCAAGTACAGTGATTATTTCCTTTTTATGAGGATGTTGGACCTAATGTCCTCAAAGGGCCTCTCTAGTTCTAAATCTATGATTTTATTCTGAAGAGAATCTGTTATTTTATTTTAGCTAATACAAAAATTATTATTACAATTCCTTTTCTTCTGACCTCAGAAGAAATAATTTTGAGGGGACATAGCCTGGTCTATGCTTTGAGCCATCTGATTAACTGTTACTTAGTTCATTTTACTTCAGCCACTGGCTTGAATTGGACTTACTCCAAGCTAGCATTTGTTCTTCTGAATTCGCAAAGCCTTGTGTTCTCTGCATGTTCCCCATTTTCCAGGATCATCTCCCAGATTTTCCATAGTTAAGGCTCACATAAAGACATGGAAAACATTATTGAATGTCTTTATTTCTTGCTTCTCATAGGCTTCTTTATTTATTGGCTTGGAATATAGAAAATGAAACCAAGACTAAGGCAAGCCTCTTTTCCTTTGCTTTCATTTCAGCTGGTTTTGGAAAAGCTAATGTGGAAAACACACATACAAACACACACACACATGTACACACACACACACACACACACACACACATACACACACCAGACTTTTGTACAAATTCACATCCAAAGAATTAGTCCAGAGACATCTGGACTTTATGTAACTACTTGGCACCCAACAATGTACATGTCGTTTCCCCCATTCTATCTAGCTAATAAATACTTGTAAATGAATGGATGCAAAAGCATTTATTATGTGCCAAGCACTGGAGATGCAAATAGAAAAATGCAAGTCCCTGATTTTTTGGACTCACTCTTTAAGTTGGAGAGACAATATATAAAACAAAGTTTACTCTTTAGAAAGGCTGAGAAGTGGTAAAGCTATGGTGGTAGAGTAGGTGGCAAGATCCAGAGTCCTTAGGATCCACAAGAAGAGCCAGCATTTAGCATTATAGTGTAGCATTTGGATGACAGTGCTTGTGGATCATCAGACATCGAAGCAATACAAATGGGAAGATTGGCAAGCCATTGTACCTGAAGCAGCTAGACATACTGAAGGAGAGGTAGAAGGCAGCCTGTGTCAGGAAAACTGAATCTCAAAGTTTTGTGAATAGAAGGGGACCTAAACCACCAGACCTGATTTTAGTCCAATCCTTTCAGCTGTCACTGAGAGGAGAAATGATAGTGAAGGATCCATCTCATTCATTGCCACCAGCAATAACTTGTGGACCCATTGTCACCATCAGATAGAAAAACATAGGATGCCTGGACTTGGGAGCAATCCCCAGACCATTAGTCCTGCTTCTAGCCCAATATTTAGTCATCATCTGAGATGAGAGACAGCTCCTGTGGAGAAGTAGTCAGCCATATCCTCCAAATGTCAACTGCCATTCACAGGGCAAACAAACCAGTTTGCCTAAGGCAGCAAGGAAAGCCAGGAGACAGCTGCATCAGGTAGGTCAAACCACTAGCACCCCTTGACCACCATTTCCCCTCAGATCCTAATGGAGATATCTCAGGACCTTGAACACAATCTTTGGAATCATAATGCTTACAAACATACCCACAATCATGATCCTAGCAGACCACTCCTATGGAGATTTCCCCCTCATCATATATTACCCAGATGCCTTCCCTTAGAGAGTTTACCTTCACCCCGTGTTACCTTCACCACATGAAGACGTAGTCCTTCTCTTCACCAAGGAAAACCTTTCTATGTGCACAAGTGATCCCATTCTATCCAGTCTTCTCAGATAGATCACCCTCACCCATGTTAATGCTACATTCTCATTTAATTGTAATGCCTTTCTGTCTACTGATTGTTGTACCACTCTCTACAAAGTTGCCCATGTCTGTTTTATTTTAAAGTTCTCATTTGATCCATCCATCCCCACCAACTATCATTCCACATCTCCCCCCACCCCCCCTTTTTTTTTTGGTAGTCAAACTCCTGGAAATAATTGTCTACAATTAGTACTTCCATTTGTTGTCCTCTCACTCTCTTAAGTTCCTACAATTTGGTTTTAGACCTTCTCATTCAATTAAAATTACTTTCTCCAAAGGTACCAAAGATTTCCTAATCCATAAAATTTAATGGACTTGTCTTAGTCATCATTTTTCTTGACCTCTATGCACTCTTTGACACTATAGAGTTTTCCTTGGCAAAGAGAAAGGCCACCTCTTTGTGTGAGATGGAGGTGAAGGCAGATTCAATGGGGCTTTCTCTCCATATATGCCATTTTCTTGATGATCTCATCTTCCATGAGTTCATCTATCATCTGTATAATATAATATCATATAATAATATATCATCTGTATAATACTGATTTCTAGACCTAATCATTCTCTGCTGACCTCACAACTCCACTGTTCTACTGGACATCTCAAACTGGATGTCCAATTGGCATCTTAGACTTTGGATGCCCAATATTGAATTCATTATCTTTCTCCCCAAATCCTCCCCTTTTCCAAATTTCTTGATTACCAGTGAGGAAACCACTATTTTTTCAGCTACCTGAGTTTGAACATTCATCATATCATAGTCTCTCTCACCTCTCCAATCTGTTCTAACAGTCACCTGTAGTATTGCAATAACTGCTGGTTGATCTCACTGCCCTGGATCTCTCCCCACTCCAATCTTTCCTCCACTCATCTGCCAAAGTCATCTTCATAAAAATAGTCCTGAGCATGTCAATCCCCCTAGTTGACAAACTCCAGTGGGTCCCTATCATATCTATTGTTAAATATTAAATCTTCTGTGTGACATTCAATGTTTTTTGTAATATAGTCCCCTCCCATATTTCCAATCCTCTTTCATCTTACTCCCCACCACATTCTTTGCAGTCTAATACCTCCCATGTCCTTACCATTCTTTACCCAAGATGCTCTGTCTCTTGACTCAGCATATTTCCACCATGTAACCTTCATATCTGGCATTTTTTCTTTTCTCATTTCTGTTTCTTTGATTTTACAACTTTCTTCAAATCTCACTTTCGCCAAAAAGTCTTTCAAAGTAACCTTTACTATGGCACCATTCCTCTCTCAACCTTGAATGTAATTCATTTATAGACAGTTGTTTGAATGTTGTTTCCCCAGTTATATTTATGAGCTCCTCGAGAACTGAGACTTTTTTTTTATCTTGGAAAGTTAGCATGGTGCCTGGTCCAGAGTAGGCGCTTAATAGATGTTTATTGATTGAGTGAATGTGACCTGTCAACTGTTGCTGCAGGAGATACATTCAAATCCATGGAGGAAAGTCTGGAAAGGGCTTTTAAATCAGAGAATTTCTGAACATTTCTACGAAAATCAAAATGGCAATTCTTTTTAAATTTTATTTTATTTAGTAAATAGTATTTTTCCCAACTACATGCAAAGATAGTTTTCAGCCTTCAGTTATGTAAAAATTTATGATCCAAAATTTTCTCCCTCTCTCCCTCCCTCCCCTCCCCAAGATAGTAAGCAATCCGATATGGGTTAAACATCAATATTCATTTTTAATAATATTTTGAGTTTCAAGCTTTTTCTCCCTTTCTCCCTTCCATCCCTTCTCCCCAGAAGTTAAGAAATCTGGTATAGCATATACTTGTGCATATAAATATATGAGAAGGGGATTCTTAAATTTATTTCCACAAGGGCTTTTTAAAAAAAAATTCACAAGGGTCTTGACAGAAATGGATGCAGTTGCCTATAAAATATTTTACTAAGGGAAGTCCATTCTTTAATTCAGCAATTATTGATTGATCTACTACCATACAAAGCTGAAGACACTGGGCTTCATCTAGAGTTGTAGAATGTCTTTCCCTGAGAGTTTTTAAAAATATATTTATTTCTTTTCATTCTATGATGTCAAAATATTATCCAAATCTACTCTGGAGGAGATGGATCAAGGACTCTTTGACTGTCATTTTATGTGAAGATAAGAAGTAGGATAATATAGTGGGAAGACAACTGGACTCAGAGTTAGGAGAGAAGTGGGTTTGAATTCTGCCTCAGATTCTTATTGCTTTGATGATCAAAGGCAATCTCACCTTCTCTGAGCCTCCAGCTTCTCATCTGTAAGATAGGTAGAATAACATGCCAGTTCCCATAGACTTGTGATAGAGACATTCACATTCAGAAAGAGGACTATGGGTTCTGAATATGGATCACCATGTAGTATTTTCACCTTTTTGGCTGTTGTTTGCTTCATTTTTTTCTTTCTCATTTTTTTCTTTCTTTTTGATCTGACTTTTCTTGTGCAGCATGATAAATGTGGAAATATGTTTAGAAGAATTGCACATGTTTAATTTATATTGAATTACTTGCTGTGTAAGGGAGGAAGGAGGGAGAAAAAATGCGTGAGGGTGAATGTTGGATGAAAGATAGCTTTGCATATATTTTGAAAATAAAAAGCTATTATCAAAATTAAAAAGATGGGGAAAATAAGAATAGTTGGATATTATTAGTGAAATAATATATATATATATATATGGTCAGTTGCTATTATTATTTTGACCATTGCTATGATGATTATTATTATAAAACTCTCATGAGTGGGTCCATCCAAAAATTAGTCACAACTGCAGAAATATCAGGACAGAGATTAGTCAAAGTAACATTTTTTTTTTACTGTAATAGCTAAAAACTGGGGAGAGAAGAAGGAAGACAAATAGATTCCCAAGAAGAGCTTTATTTCGATTTCATCTTGTTTATCCTGAGATCCATAATCAGTTGGTCACAGTCTATGACTATGAAACAAGTGGGTCCTTGTAAGGAAGTTTGAAGGTCACTAAGAACATGTCCACAAGCTGAGATGGCCCTTGTTTGACCAAATATTTACTTCCACTTGAACCTTTTCCCTTCTCTACTTCCAGCTATTTGTGAGGCATTAGTCTCAATCTCTCTCTCTCTCTCTGTGTCTCTCTGTCTCTGTCTTTGTATCTGTCTCTGCCTCTCTATCTCTGTCTCTCTCCCTTCCTCTTTCCCTTCCTCCTCTCCTTCTCTCTCTCTCCCCTCCCTCTCCTTCCTTTTCCCCACTTCTCTGTTTGCATGCATAAGCATCTATGGATATGGTACACAGTCCCTTGTGCTCTTTCAACCTCCCTCTCTCCCTTTTACTTTGAACATGACTTTCCTTGAAACCACTCAGCTCCTTAAGGCCCCTAGAAGCTTTCATTGTTTCCATTCTAATCCCAGCTTTTTAAGAGGTGAATCCCTATCCGCCATGTTTGAAGCTTCTCTTTTGAAACTGCTTTTTGAGCCTAGTCAATGCTAAAAAGGAGAAACTGTTCCAAAAGAAAGGAAGGTTTTAAGGCTGCTTCAAAGCTGTCAGAAGGGTTTGCTTTGTACCTGCTGCTTAAGATGCCTTTAAATCCTCATTGTTCTGGCTAAGGGTTCATTTTCTTTCTCAAATACTCCCTTGAAACTCCAATAACCTGCAAAGACATATTTGGAAGCTGAGGTGAAGAAAGACGGGAAATTTTGGCGCAAGTATCTGGTGAATGACATGTCACTCGACTCTGTCTGCCTTGTTAAGACTACCTAGACAGTCCTACCTCATCATAGTTTGAAAAAAGCACTCTGATTTGGCAATATTCCACTGCCAAATCCTGACTCCCAGGACAAACTTCCAAACACTCCTGTTTTCTCTGAGACTTTGGAAAGGACATTACCTGAGAACTGGGATAATGACATTACCACTTTCACCAATGGCACCTCATAGTCTTGAGTAGGAAGGCCTTTGATAATTGGAGTGAGGGGGGAGATTTTTCCAAGATATGTCTAGTACTTTAGATGAATCATTGATTTCATTGTTTGGCTTTAGCAAATCATCCTGTCTAAGTTTAGAAACATTTGATCTGCCTCATGTTCAGTGAAACAGTAGAAATATATCTGACCCTTGCTTTTGTTTAATGGCATAAATGCCATCACAAAAATATTCGGGTATCTCCTTATGCTTTTGGGATAGCCCTGAGTTTTTGAAGTTTGGTTTATAGATTCTAAGATCAGGCAAGTTCTACCAAGCTGGAAAGATTGTGAGTTGAGTCCAGTGATAGAATCTGCAGCTACAAACTTCATGAAGCATGAAGAACGTGATTACCATAGATTAATGACAATGGCATGAATTCTTTGGCCATGGGAAATGGCCACAAATCTCCCCAGAGAATGAAAATACTCATCATGCTACTTTTTTTTCTTATATTGCTTGTTCTCACAACTGTTACAGCATCTTGTCCAGTATAGATATATATTCAAGCATTTGCTTTACAATTGGAAAATCATTTGGTGCCATAAAATGCCAGATACAAACTTAAACAAGCGTTTCCCTACAGGGAAAGACCCTGACATTCTAATCAGATTAAAACAATTTTCATTTTTTTTCTCACTTGTCATGATTTTGACTACAGACCACATTTAAAAAGTGAAAAATGGTTGGAAATTGCTAAGAATTAAAATTCACAATTAGATCCAGCAGAGAAATAAATCAAATAAAAGAATGGCCAAATTTTTTTTATTACTTTGCAAATGCCAACTTGAATTCCAGGAAAGACTTGAATTTGGGATGGCTGTAGAAGACAAAACTAAAATTGCTGTTGAATACTCAAATGATCATGTGTGGTTGTTTTTGAATATTTCATTATTTCACTTCACTATATCACTATTCTCTAGGCAGATTATATTTATTATGAAATTCTAATTTAGCAAATGTCTAAAACAACTCTTAAAAATGTGGGAACAAAATAATCACAATGTTTATAATATTCTTCATTGATGAGTTAAAAAAAATAAAACCCTTAGAATTTGAATAAATGACATTCAATAAATAGAGCAGTATATAGCAATGTTTTTGTAATCCTGGAGCATCTTCTAATTTAAAGTTGGAAATCAGTTCAGAGGATAATTTCTCATCTCCCTTCATGCACATATCCCATTTAAAACATAGGTAAGACAATTCCTGGATAGACTCCAGATTCAGGCTACCACCTCTGTGCTTTGTATTCCAGGGTCTTCTATGATGCTCCAGAGGTCATTTTCTGAGACCTGGCTACCAATAACACTTCCTCAATCTTAACCAAAGTCTCTCAGGCTAAACCTCCAAAAACTCCTGCTTCTTTGAGTCTAACGTTTTGGGGTCTCAAGGACAAAATGTCTCTCTACTTAGACTACATAAAACTTAGAGATTATTGAATAGTCTATCTCTCTCAAAAGAACCCAGGATTCTTTGGCGTTAATGTACATACCCATTGTTATTTCTCACCTTTCAGTGATTCTGAATCTTTGCATCCTTTTGAACAGCTCCTATTCTCCATTCCCAGCTGACTGCTCCAGATATCCCTTTGTGTCAATCTGATGCTGCAAATATTCTACTCTAACTCTACCTTCCCCTTCCATTGTGCTTGATAGAATTCCTGTTTCAAGATGATCCTCCTTCTTTTTATCTCAAACTTTGTTCTTTTCTCATTTCTTTAATCTTTTGCTGCTTACTGAGATAGGACTTCATCTTGTTGACAACAATTCCTTAGTCACTTTTTCCATCATTGAATGTACTTTCCTTCGTACTCCGCCCTAAATTCTTACCTTGTCTCTCACTCCACATATCTAATCTGTCACCAATTTTTTTTTCTGTTTTCACATCTCTCCTAAACATCTCTCCACTGACCCAAAAACTTCCCTCAAGATTTGAGGAGTGGGGTATAGTGCTATGGTTGCCCATTCAAGTGGGTACAAGTAGGATAAGAAAGTCAGAGCCAAGCCAGCAAGGAAGAAGTAGGGGTCACGCTTGGTGCATAAATATATTGTACTAACTTTTTTATGCTCCCACCCCTATCACTTTCCCTCTATCCTTTAACTATGCTCATTGCAAGTCAAGATACTTTCTCTTTCTTTATTCTTAATTTTCCTCCCTTCCTTCCTTTCTCCCTTTCTCCCTCCTTCCCTCCCTCCCTCCTTCCTTCCTTCCCTCCCTCCCTCTTTTCCTTCCTTCCTTCCTTCCTTCCTTCCTTCCTTCCTTCCTTCCTTCCTTCCTTCCTTCCTTCCTTCCTCTTCTTAATTTATTTCCTCTCTTCCACTCAGGACAATGACTGGCACAGAAATTGTACTTAATAAATCCTTGTTTAATTCAGTTGACTGTACAACCCCTTCTCTTCACCTATACATGGATAAAGAGGGGTCAGCAGCCATTAGCTACTTGAAAAGTATGGGTTGTAATGGGAATTCTTTAAGGTCATTTTTACATAAGATTGGATTCATTCATTAAAACTCATTTTAGTACAATGAAATAAAAAATCAATGAAATTTCTAAAATCTGATTTCTATGTGACCATTCAATACTAAAAAAAATTCTGTTAACGAAAGATAATTCTGATTCCTGAAATGTCTGCAAGAAAGCAAATCCATCTTGGCACAGAGCTCCATACCCACATCTCCACTTACCTACCTAGATCTCTATTTTCTATTTTATGAGAACAAGAGACATTATCCAGTAATTCCGTGCAATAACCATCCATCCTCTAAGCTTCTCCCACTGACAAAGTCCAAATGATACAATGATTCAAGGCCCAATCCTGCATAACAAAAGTTTATAATACTTGCTTTTCTCACAGTTTGAGCCAACTAAGAAAATGAGTCCCCAACCTCCACCAGATTGAATCACACATCTGTTCTAGGGGAAGAAAAAGAGCTCTTTTTTAATGGTTAATTTTAATTTTCCACATAACATCCATCATCTTCTCCCTCATCAAAAACCAAGCTGATGAAGAGCTAAGTGTATCTGGTAAACACTAAGGTGGCTGCTAGAACAGCTGTGTATGTTCCAGTTATTTATACCTTTTACATAATCAATTTACTTGCTGATACTGTGTATGTGCATATATTTTATGTTATATACATTTACCTATACAGGAATAATTATTAGTAGAAAAAAGTAGGAATGATCAAAAATGTGAAAAGAGAAAATAATTCTTACTAGCAAAATACCTTCATTCAATTAGTGTATAAATCAATGTAACAGATGGTGGCAGCAGTCATATGACTTTATCCCTATCCTGATTTACATGGGAATGTAAGCAGCTGGGTGATATAGTGGGTCTAAGATCAGACTTGCAATATCAGGAAGATCTTTGCTTGGATATTGCCTCAGATACGCATTAACTCTGTGGTCCTAGGCAAGTCACTTCTCCCTTCTCAGCTTCAGTTTATTCATATATTCATATACTACCTTCCTCATAGGGTTGTTTTAAATAAGAAGTTCTATGTAAAGTGCATTGAAAACCTCAAAGCCCCTTTTTAATTCATTTAGACCTATGAGTGGAATCTTGTACTAAAATAAAGACCAAGATCAGGAATCTGTAAGTAATTGGGACTTAATAAATGCTTATTGATTAATTGATTGACCTTATGATCCCCCAACCCAAACAGAATATTCTCTCTCTTTGCCTTCCCCTTAGAGAATTCCTAATTTTCTTCCTTTGAAAGACTGTTCAGGTGCCATCACTTACACAAGCCTTTTCCTAATCTCCAGGGTTGTTAGCACTGCCTCATTCTTGAAATAACTCTGTATATACCATTTTGTTATGTATTACTCTCAGTAGAATACATCTTGCACAGAAACTATTGGATCATATTAGATAAATTTTATTATAGTTGAGGAAACTGAGGCACAATGGCTGACTTGCTCAGGGTCACATGACTAGTATGTGATTTAATGGGGATTGAAATTTAAGTCCTTCTGATCCCAAGTCTAAAGTACTCAGAGCCTGGCTCAAGATCTGGTATACAGAAGGTGTTTAATAAGTGTTTTTAGCTTAAAAAATTCTTTGCTTTTGGAAAACAGAATAACCAGAGGACAGAGGCTACAAAAGCATTTTACTTATTCTCTTTTCCCAACTGTGCTTACTTGTGGTGGAAGAAAGCTGCAAGAAGAAAGAGACAAGGATTGAAAATGGGAGAGAAGAAGGTAGTCAGTCTCTGAAGAAGGGAGGAGGCCAGCAGAAGATATAGGAGGAGGTAGGGAGAAAGTTAAGACATGACAGGAACAAGCAAAGAGAAACACAATGGTAAGTGTAAGAACAAAGGTTCTACTAGAGAGACAATGAATGAAGAAAGGATGAGGATGGAGAATGCTGGAGAGAAGACGGCAAGCATCCGTAGTGGTTTCTGAAACCAAAGCAACATGAAAACATGAAGAGAGAAGAGAAGGAGCTATTTTATCTATAAGACAAAAATTTCAAGTTTGAAATTTTGCATATGAGGACAAAAAGAAAGAATAAATAGAGAAGCCCAAATACCAAGAAAACAAAACAAAACAAAAAAGACAAGGAAATATTCAGGACAGCTTGGGGAAAAGGCATTCATAACTCATGGAAGGGTCGACAGAAGTACATATAAGAAATATTGCTTTTGTTTTTTAGCTCTGATTGTGGAGGGTGGGAAAAAAGACATCAATAGTAGTCATGAGCCCACAGAATCCTGGAGATGGCACCAAGCCTGCCATTAGTGTCCTATTTCCCCCTTGAGCTATTTGCTAGACAGGGACAAGAGACAAAGAAGATGAAAACCAAACATTTGCATCTTCTAGCAGGAGAGGAAATATTCACCACAAAAATAGCATATATTTCTTTAGTATTTGACGGCTTACTATCCTCTCTCCCCACAAAGACTCGGAGGATGAGTCATTTAAGTGATGTCTTTTACAAAAGAGGAACTTGTCACTCTGAGAATTTAGATGACTCGTCCCAGGTTATTAAGGAAGCAAGTATCAAAGGCAAGACTCAAATTCAGCCCTTCCTTTCAACAAACTCCAACTTCTTTGCAATATGCAACACTCTCTCCATGGTGCTGCTCCGTCAATCAACAAGCATTTATTAAGAGCCTATTATGGGACTGGGTATGGGAGGTATGGGGTGTTCAGGAGGACTAGTACATCTGGTGAGAGGGCTTACTGATCCCTTTTCAGGATTGCTCATTCACTTTTGGTATCCATCTGTCACCTGGCTCCCAAGAAGCTGTGGCGGGTCCAGAAGTATCATGCTGGTAAACCATCTTCAGTACATAGACTAAACCAGGTTAAGGGTAGCCATTAGAGACTGGGGGGATATCTACCCCAAGCATATGAAGGCTTTCTCCAGTAGAATGGGAAGACAAGAACAATTGTTCCAACTGCTGTGAAGGCTGCTGAAGCAGGTATTGGGGAACACTTGTTTGTTTTTCACTCTCAAAGAGGACCATGACCTTAGGGAGGTGATACCATGACAGGCAAGTGAATTGCATTTAATTTTCTAAAAATCTTTTTTGACTTAAAGCTTAAACGTAGACATCTAAGACAGCAAGGTCATCCACGTCAGCCCAACTCATGGCCAGTCATGCTGACTTTTGTGTTGTCACCATGAGACTTTGATGACTCTGGAAGAGAGTGAGACTGATGACCTTGAGTAACTCTGCTTCACTTCAATCCAAAATAAGGGCATGTCAATAAGTGCATAGGTGATGTCACTGGTCTTTGAAAATGAAAGCACTTAACAACAATCATGTGGCAGACACTAGGGTGCTTGTGAAATAAAGACAAAAAATAATCAAACAAACCTTGGGCCGAAGTAGCTTCCATGTTCAGTATTGTTTATTTCTGATACCCATATTGAGACTTTTCTCAAATCTCCATATCTGTTTGGATATTCCATGCAGGCATTTTCTGTTCATGAATAATATTTTGATTCAAGATCCTCACTCAAAATGGAGCTTCTGGCCTTGGTTCAAAATTTTAAGATGCCTGGGAACGTGGTGTATTCCCGGAAGGTGTTAGTATTCTAGACACCCTATAAAATACATGATTATTTACTTAATCTTTTTGGCCAGCTTCTATTGACTTGTGCTAAGAGGCATATGTGTTATCTCATGATATTTCAAAAGTAACAATGTCTAGCTCATACAACTGCTGATTTTAGCAGAATTCATTTCCTCTGAGCTAAATCCTGGAACTCAAAACGTAGACAGTGGTTTGTGCCTTCCCTTGGCTTTCAGGCTTTCTTAAGGAAACAGAAAATGTATGCCAGTTTCTATCAAATGAATCCCCAAAGAAGTTATCTTTGTTTATGCATTTCTTCAAAACAATTCTGAGTGCCTGCTCAGTGCACAGGTCTAGCATTCATGCTAAGAGATATACAAACAGGCATAAGACCCGTCTCCTGCCATATCCTCAAGAAGCTTTTCTGGAGTCTTTTATTTTTTTGGTGGGGAGGGAATTCCTGATCTATACTTTCATTGATTATGCAGAACCCAGTTTCTTAAACTTTGGATCATGAACCCACATGAGATCTTGTAACTGAATGTGGGGGTTGCAAAATTATGATTTATCACCAATAAATGTTTGATTTATATGCCTATTTCATGTACTTGGGGTTATATAAAATATTAACAAGAAAAAAAAATTAAGAAGCCCTGGTTTAAAGTACTGCTATCAAACTCAAATGAAACACCATTAAATTGTATGTAAGGATCCCTGTGGACAATATATTGAGTTAGAAAACTATATATTAACATCATTTATGTTCTATTGTAGTTTTATTTGGTTTTGTTAAATATTTCTTAATTCCATTGTAATCTAGTTGAGGAGCATTCTGAAAGCTACATTTTTATTCCTTTGGCACAGGGAACTTAGAAAAAGAAACTTTCTACTAAAACAGACTAAGAGCTGTTTCTGCAGCCTAAAGTCTGAAGTATGAAAGAGAATGAGTGTGTGTGTGTGAGGGGAAGAGAGAGAGAGAGAGAGAGAGAGAGAGAGAGAGAGAGAGAGAGAGAATAAGGTAAATAGAAAGGAAGAGACACAGAGAGAAACAGAATAAGATAAACAGAAAGAGAGACAGACAGACAGACACAAATATACAGAGAGACAGAAGACAAAGACAGTCACAAATAGAGACAGAGACAGAGAAAGACAAACACCACAGACATAGAGACAAAAAGACAGACAAAAGCAAAGACAAATACACAGAGAAAGAGAGAGACAGAGAAAGACAGACACAGAGAGCTAGAGCGAGAGAGAAAGAGAGGAAGAGAGGCATAGAGACAGATGCACGCTCAGAAAGACAGACACAAAGAAAGACAGAGACACACAGGCAGAAATAGAGAGAGACAGATACAGATAGACATAGACACAGAGACACAGAGACAGACAGAGGCAAAGACAGACACAGACATGTAGACACAGACAGAGAGATAGAAGCAGATATAGAAAGACAGAGAGGAAGAGAGACAGAAAGACAGAAGAAAACACACAGAGAGGAAGAGGAAGACAAACAGACAGAGACAGACAAAACAAAGTCAGAGACAGAAAGACAGAGATTCAGAGAGACACTGACAATGGGGAGCATTCTGATAGAGCCAGTATATTAAATATATATTATCTCATAAAATATTAGCTACTTCCCCTGCATGTTTTCCTGGAGGCTTTATTCTAAAAAGAAAAAGAAAAATAGATGACTTTTTACATATATGATCTATTTAGATAAATGTTCTATAGCTAGTTTATATCTACATATGTTTCCTGTTATTATCTATGTATATGTATGCGCACACACACACACACACACACACAGTGGGCAAAGGCTCCTGCTCCTAGTGCACTGTCCTAGACCCTTACATCCTTCTGACAGGGGCAAGATCCCCGTCACAAAAGGAGCCAGACGCCTTGGGACTTTTCTTACAGACAGAAGCTCTCCCGGCCATTCGGAATTGGGGGGAAGATCTTGCTGCTGCTGCTGCCTACGCAGTGGCCAATAGGTGGCGCCGCCGACCTGTGTCAGCCAACTCTTGCTGACCAGCTAGCCTCCCCCTGCTTCCATAGGATGAAGGCAGTCAACTGTCGCCGGCCTCTCCGGCCCTTATTTAGGGGGGAAAGGGCCGGTGGGTGGGACGGGAGAATCATCCCCAAACATCCAGCTGCAGCCTATAGCTGAGGGATCACTCCAGGTTTGTGGCAGACAGCCCCCCAGTCACACACATACTGCACCCAAAGTTCTGAGGGTCCCTTTCAGAAAGGCTCATGTCACAGAAGGGACCTGGAGGCCATTAAGACCACAGCGCTAGATTTAGAGTCCAAAGCCCAAGATTCAAATCCTGTCTGGGATGCTTACTATTTCTGTGACCTTTTACAAGTGACTTCTCTGTTCTCTGCCTCAGTTTCCCCATTTGTCATAGGCTAGACGGGCTCTGAAATGCCATGTCAATTTCCCCCTTGCCTAAGTGAACTGAGTCCTGAGAAGTTAATGGAGTTGTCTGAGGACACGCGGAGGAATATTTGCACGCAGGCCTTCCAGTGTGAGTGGTCTTTCCATTCCACGACATTATAGTCCTGAGTCACTGGGTTTTAGAATTAGAAAGTATTTCCATTTACTTGGACTTCTGGAAACAGCATAAAGAACACATATGGGGAAATGATTGGATCTACCCAGAAGGAAAACAATGTTGAATTATTACCATAAGCTAGAGCAATTGAAACTTTTCTGCTAATAATCCGGGATCCTAGCCCTTAGTGCTGGAAAGAACTCTGGGGGTCCATTGGATCAGCTCCTTTCTCTAGAGATAAGAAAGTGGTACCACTCAAAGGGGGGGCAGTTATTTGTTCAAGAACAGACAATGACTATTGGCAGATTCCAGATTAATCCTCTCAGTCAAGGATTCATTTTATTATACAAGGGGCTTTTTCTAAGGAACCATGATTTTGCTTAAGCAATGGGCTAAGGCCAAAGTTCTCTTGAGTTCTACCTCAATATTCCTATCTGTGTTATGGAAAATTCTTCTGGGCTGTTGTGAGTATTTGGGACTTCCTAGTGGCTTAAACACCTTAGGAATAACCCATTATCTTGACTGTTTTGTCATAATAAAAATGTTGTATTTCGGTTTTGAGTAGATGAAATCATCGAGCTCGGGCTGCCCAGCAGATCCTCTCTACCTCGGGGAGGGGTTGTACTAAGCAAATAATTTCCCCTGTAAGACTATTTCAAGAACAATAAACTCGTTTAGAGTCCAGCTGTTTAAGCCTTTAAAAGACAGAGGAGTGAAGCGAGCCAGCAAGAGAAACTCAATTAAGCAGGGCAGTGAGTTAACATCTGTTTTTCCTCTCACTGTGGCTAACATTCTGATTTGAGGAGAAACCAGAAAGGACTTTTCAGGTCTCCAGCTCCTGGCCCCAGAAAAGACCTTTCAAGTCTCCAGCTCCTGGCCTCAGAAAGGCCCCGAATGGACCCTCCCTGCTTCTGATCTGATTTGCTGCCTCCCCCAGCCTCTCCTGCTCTGGAGCCGGCAAGATAACAAAGACCATGGTCACTCCCATTACTTCCATCTGGTTTTTAAATCAACCTGGGAATAAACGACTTTCCCAGCTGTGTGTATATTGTGGAAGAACACAGAGTTTGAGGCTCTATCAACGCTTTGCCTATCCTATCCTTACAAAGTTGCACCCTTGAGGGAGAATCCTGCTAGATGTGTTTCAGAAATAAGAGATATCTACTTTTCACATCCTGCTTTAATCAACTTGGTCTAGTGATCCAATGGTCTTTACCTGGAGTTCATAACCTTAAAAAAGGCTTTTATGATTGTATTTCAATATAATTGAATTTGCAGTCCTTTGTATTTTCCATACATTTAAAAATATTTCTCTGAGAGGCGTCCCTAAGTTTGCCAGACTTCCAAATGGATCCAAAAAGGTTCTCTTGTCTAGGATAGGACCCTTATAATCGACTTAGTATAGAGTGTGTGAGCGTGAATCCTAGTTATTTCACTCACTGAGACTGTTCATTTTGATCCAAAAGCAACAACTCAAGTTTTTGTCTGGTTACTATGGTCAAATTTTGGAAAATCCATTTCATTTTTAATGAAGAAAAAATCAATTTCAGTGCATGGAAAAAATAGGGTTCCTTCCTACTCATTCCCAAGTGAGTAGTACGCTAGGAGAGTCAAGTAACTGTTACTATGAAATCTGGGCAGAGATGACTCTACACGCTGTGGCTCAGGAGTCTAAGTTTTGAGAAAGTCAGAAGTGTAGAGTTTGCATCCCACTTCTATTCTTGGCGTTTTAGAGAAAAAACAAGAACAACAACAACATTTATTTGTTTCCTCAAATTTAAAAGATGAGAGCAATTCTGGACTGTCTATCTCCTGGGTATCATGTTCATAATCTATGTATTCATCATTATTGCTAAATTGAACAAAAAAATGAGATTACGAGCACCCATATGCCTTTGTCAAAGGATCCCTTTGATAGATGCCCAATTGAAGTGTGAAGGTCATCTTGGCGGCTCCATGGTTATCTCCATGAAATAGAGTACAAACCCAGACAGTTCTTATCAAACCAGACAGGCTTCATTCAGGTCTGAGTCCTAGAGGCCAGCATAGCAAAGGTCAGACAAGATCTGCAATGAGTTAGTCATTGGCGAGTGAATTTGTGGCCTTAATGACACTGAGAAACCATCTATTAAAGAGTAAAGGAATTACCATCTGTATCAGGGACCAAGATTTACAAAAGGGAACCCATTGGCAAAATCCTGGATCCTTGAGTTACCTGACAAATTTATATCACAGCTGGGGTTCTGAACCAGGGGGTCCATGGAATTAAAAGACACACATACCCACAGATAATAATATGTATTGATACTGGTAACGGTGTTTTTTATGTAATTTGGTTCCTTTTACAATCTTGTGCATTTCATTATATGTATTTAAAAACTCTTTTCTTTTCTTTTCTTTTTAAAGAAAGGTACATAGACTTTACCAAGTTAAGAGCTTCTGGTTTCCAGTTTAGAATGTAGCTTCACATAAGGCCATAAATGCTGGGAGGGACCTTGGAAGGTTTCTAGTCCCACCCTCTCATTTTACAGATGGGGAAACTGAGACCCAGAAAAGTTAAATAATTTGCTCTAAATATTGCAAGTGTAAATGGCACAGTTGAATTCAAAGAATTAAAGATCTAGAACTAGAAGGGACCTCAATGACCATTTAATCCAATCCACTCATGTCATAGATGAGAAAACACCCAGAAAGTTTAAGCCAATTCTTTTTGTTCAATCATTTTTGTCATGTCCTACTTTTCATGTCTTCAGTTATGGTTTTCTAGATGAAGATACTAGATGAGTTGCATTTCCTTTTCTAGCTCATTTTATGGACCAGGCAAAAAGGTTAAATGACTTGCCTGGGTCACACAGAGAGTAAGGGTGTGAGGTCAGATCTGAATTCAGGTCTTCCTGACTCCAGACTTGCAGCTCTATCCAAGGTGCTACCTAGCTGCCTCAGTGAAAAACCATTAGGTCTGGTCTAATGGGGGAAATAGCATACAAACAATTATGAACAAACATTTTATATAAGGCAAGCTGGAAGCAGTCAAAGAGCAGTAGTTATCAATCTTTCTGCTCTTAGGAATCCTTTACACTCTTAAAATTATTAAGGAATTGCCCACCCCCCTGAATTTTTGTTTATGTGATATATATATATATATATATTTATATATATATATATATACACACATATATATACACATATATACATACATGTTGAAATTTACTATATTAGAACTTAAAATGTTACTATTATAATATAGTATAATGATAATATTTGATTTTACAAGCCATCTGAAAGGGTCCCCCAAGAGTCTCAGGACCACACTTTGAGAGACTGTTTCATAGGGAAGACATTGGCCTTAAGGGAAACTGGAAAAGTCTTCTTTCAGGAAAAAAAAAGGATTGTAGCTGAGACTGGAAGGAAGCCAGGCGAAGAGGGAGAGAGTTCCAAAGATGGGCACCAGTCAATGATCAGGAGAGATGGGAGAGAAGGTGTGTCCTGTGTGAAAAGAAAAGAGGCCAGTGACCTGGATCGTAGAGTAGATGGAGGAAGGTGGAAGAAAACTTGAGAGATGGGAAGGAACACCTAAGGAAGGACTTGAAGGACCAAACAGGATTTTATATATGATCCTGGAGCCAAAGGTTCATGATGACTAAGTGGATGACATGATTTATCTATTCTAGGAAGATCATTTAAATGCCTACTGTGCTGGGGAGATAGGCAAATAATCCCTGCCTTCAGGAAGCTTATGTTCTATTGGGGGAGATAGTTATACCTATATCAGTGTAAATAGAATATATTACAAAAGCAGTTAGTTTAGGGAGAGAGGGCTCTGGGAACTGGGGAGAATCACAAAAGACTTCTGAAGAAGCTGGTGTTTGAGTTGTGTACTGAATGGAGTAAGGTATTCAGTGAATACATCAGCTCTTCATTATACACTGTCTCTTATTTGAATTCTCTGCACCTCTGTGACACCTTCTGATGCATGGCTGGTGTCTCTGGCTGTTTCATGGATAGGCTGCTCTCCCCACTGAGAGCTCCTTCAGAGCATGGCTATCTCTGATCATCCGCAAGCATTCTGTTAAGGACAGTTGTTAGGCAAAGTCCTGGGGATCACTAACGATTTGTTTACTGATATAAAAAGAAAAGAAACAAGGATAAATGCTCTTCAGATTTGATTCTTTCTGATAATGGAAGAAATCCAGAGTGCAATGCTAAAAACAGCCAAATAATAAGATAGATGGTCCCCAGAAGGGAACCCAGGTAGAGTCTGGGATGGTCAGTGAGTTAGAAGGGATTACTCTGCCAGCAATGGGGAATTCCATATGGGAAATTCACTAAAGAAAGAGCTTCATGAGTTTTTTTCCCCAGGAAATTTTCAGGTCTTGGTAGTGGGTGGTGCTAGCGAAAAAGGGCAAAAGTCAAGGAAACAGGTTTAAAATAAACATCCCCAATCCTGAACATTATTATGAACTCAAAATACATTTCCATTTATCTATTTATAGTTTGGGCAACAGGAACAGAGCATGCATTATGATAATCACTATGAGCAATCCCTTCTGAAGGTTGTCTTTGCCAGGTCAACTCTTACTCTAGGAATCCCCTTAGGGTCTCTGAAATCAGTGGGAGTCAGCTGGGATTATGGGAAAGACATGGTGGCTTGAAATCAGGAAAGATCTGATTTCAAATTCCACCCTCCTCCCCCTCCATCACTTACTGGCCTTATGATTCTGGACAAAACACTGAACCTTGTTTCCTCAGTTTCTTCCTCTATAAAATGGTAATAAAAGTTATACCTGCCTCACAGGGAAAATGGTGTGCAGCTCTAAATTCCACATAAATGTTAGTTATTATGAAAGGTGGTATAATAATATTAACTAGCATTTTAGAGTTCTTTAGGGTTTGCAGAACACTTTATATCTGATCTTACTTGATCCTTATTACTTTGAGATGCAAGTGATCTCCATGTCGGAGATGAGGAAACTGAGACTCAGAGTGATTAAAAGACTTTCATAGTCACATAATTAGTAAGTATCTGAAGCAGGATTTTAATTCATTCTTCCTAGTGTCAAGTCTAGCACTCTTTTAGTTAATTCTTTAATTGCTACAATATGGCAGCTACGATTATTCTGAGAAATCAGTGGGCTTAGCTTTTGTTCCACCTCTTGCTTTGGATCTTTCATGCAATCAAGAAGCATTGATTAAATAGTCACATTATGCCAGATGGTGCTAGAGATATAAAAACAAAATTGAAACCAGTCCTTGGTCTCTTGTGTTAATCCTGCTTTAGGTCTCTGTCTCACCAAAGAAGAGTCCTTCTAATTGTCTCACTTCCTTCCTAAAAGTTTGGCAATGTCACTCATCCTCATGGGCACAAAATCTTAGGAGGACCACTTGTGGTCCTAGAAAGAGCCATAATGTAAATCATCATGCTGCGACTAAACCTTTGGGACATTAGACATGATCCTAATAGGAATCAACTCTTGAAAGTCACTTTCAAGGACACAAAGAAAAGAAATTAAACATACATGATCTAGAAGTTCTTGAGCAACCCAAATATATGGAAAGAACTACACTTATTTACATGCAACAAAGTTGCCTACATTGGAATGCCATTTCTATGGGGAAAATGACCATGGTGATGTACAGTGATGGGATGCACCATTTTTCACATAAAGGGAGAGCAGCATGGCATCATAAAGTCCTGAACCAGCCTTTATGCTACCTCTTTGGATCATATAAACAGGGAGAATGGGCAGAAAGTTGAATTCTTTAGCATCCTTAGCTACTGTCCAGTGTGTGAATGGATGTCAGTATTCAAGTGTCCTGAGCTATTTCTTATCAAAGTAAGAAAACTAAGAGCGCTCTGTGAGGCTACAATAGCCACCCAGTTCTAATAATTAGATACAAGAGTTCTGCAATCTCATTACCAAGAATATACCTATATTGCCTCAGATTATAACTTCTTCACACTTCATTGTCAGCACAACATTTGTCCTTTCATCCCCTTTGTAACAGCCACTCAATGAAGCAAAGACAATCCTCTAGTTCTTGCAATATCCTACTGGTAACAGTGAAATGCTCATGCTGTCCATTAGTTTCCCTCCATCTTTCTACATGACTAGTCCATTTCCTTGTCAGGTCATACTTATTCCAATGATCACTCCAATGTCACTTGGACATACACCATCTTGGATCATAGGTAAAATAGGCAAAACATGCCTATTTTCACTGGCCTTTGAGTTACCTGAAATTCCAATTCTTCTAAAGTCCTGGCAATCTATAATTCACAAATATGTAACCTGATCAAAAGAGAATTGGAGAGGTAAAGAGGAACCTTTTCATCCCACCTACCCTATCCCCAAGAATCAAATTAAATAAAGTAATTTAAAATACTAAGTTATTCCTACATACAAATGCAATACAAGCTCCTTCTTACTTAATGTCACATAGCTAATACATTTAGGAAGTAGAATATTAGTCCAGATCTCTCATCTCTAAGATCAGCCCTCTTTCTACCAGGCTTCTAATCATTTACAGATTTCATCCTCATACCTCTTTCTTAAATATTCCAAAATATTTCTGATATTTCCATATCAAAAAGATTTTTTTCCAATATCTATTTTAATGTCAACTTGGCTTTCTGGGTCAGTGATAAATGTATTTTTTTGGATTTTCTTTATCACATTTCTCTGATTCAGAACCTACCTACATCTTTCCTTTTGTTTGTCTGCTTTTTTGTTTTGTCTAGTAAATTTATTTATTTTTAATACACATTGTTTTATGAATCATGCTGGGAGAGAAAAATCAGAGCAAAAGGGAAAAACCATGGGACAGATAAAAAACAAAAAAAAAGAAGTGAACATAGCACCTGTTGATTTACATTCAGTCTCCTTAGTTCTCTTTCTGGATGCAGATGGCATTTTCTGTCCAAAGTCTATTGGGATTGCTTTGGGTCACTGAAACATGAGAAGAACTCAGTCTTTCATATTTGCTTATCTTATCACACATTCTTGCTGTTATTGTGTACAATGTATTCCTGGTTCTATTTGTTTTGCTCAGCACCAGTTCATGTAAATCTTTTCAGGCCTTTCTCTAATCAACTTATTCATCATTTTTTACAGAATGATAACATTCCATTATCTTCATGTACCACAACTTGTTCAGCCATTCCCCAGTTGATGGGCATCCGCTCCTTTTCTACTTCTTTGATACAACAAAAAGAGCCGCTAATATTTTGTACATTTGGGTCCTTTTCCCTCCTTTAAGATTTCCTTGAAAAAAAAAAAAAAGATTTCCATGGGATACAGATCCAATAAGGAAACCGCAGGTTTCAAGTGTATGTACAGTTTTATAGTCCTTTGCGTATAGTTCCAAATTGCTCTACAATGTTTGGATCATAGCAGTTTTTCTACTGGGCTTATACCCCAAAGAGATACTAAAGAAGGCAAAGGGATCTGTATGTGCCAAAATGTTTGTGGCACCCCTGTTTGTAGTGGCTGGAAAATGAATGGATGCCTATCAATTGGAGAATGGTTGGGTAAATTGTGGTATATGAATGTTATGGAATATTATTGTTCTGTAACACATGACCAGCAGGATGAATACAGAGAGGATTGGCGAGACTTACATGAACTGATGCTGAGTGAAATGAGCAGAACCAGGAGATCATTATATACGTCAACAACGATACTGTATGAGGATGTATTCTGATGGAAGTGGATTTCTTCAACAAAGAGAAGATCTAACTCAGTTTCAATTGATCAAGGATGGACAGAAGCAGCAACACCCAAAGAAAGAACACTGGGAAATGAATGTAAAATGCTTGCATTTTTGTTTTTCTTCTCAGGTTATTTTTACCTTCCGAATCCAATTCTTCCTGTGCAACAAGAGAACTGTTCGGTTCTGCACACATATATTGTAAATAGGGTACACTGTGACATATTTAACTTGTAAAGGACTGCTTGACATCTGGGGGAGGGGGTGAAGGAAGGGAGGGGAAAAGTCGGATAAGAAGTGAGTGCAAGGGATAATGTAAAAAAATTACCCAGGCATGGGCTCTGCCAATAAGAAGTTATAATAAAAAAATCTCTAGCGAGAACAGAGTTTGAGGGTGGAAGCATAAATTACCAAATAAGAGGCTGAAATTAGCCCCCAAAATTTCTTGACAGAATTATTTGTTCTTGTTGAATAACAAAATAAAATCAATGGATGACATAAATCAAAGAAGTATCATTTGATTTTATAGCTTCAGTTGTTAGCTAGGTCTCCAAACTGAGTCTTAGATCCACCCATAGGAGCTGTATTCGAGGGCATCAACGTTAGTGTGATAGGGATAGAGAAATTCTGGTAAATAAAATTGCTATTGACCTTAAAAAAAAAAAAAGAATGGTTGGATCATATCACAACTCCAACAATAATGCATTAGTGTCCAAGTTTTCCCATATTCCCTCTAACATTTATCATGATCTTTTCCTATCATCTTAGCCAATCTGAGAGGTGTCTTACCTATACTTCTCAGACAAGAAGGATAAAAATAGAGAAGAAGAGGAAAATAACATAAAGAGAGATGAATAAGTGATCATTTTTACTTTTACTTCTTGGAATATTGATCATCACTTATATGAGCAAGAACTTTAATATGTTCTTTCAGAACATGATCTGATCTGACCTTGGGTTCATCACTTACATTCCCAATGCCTCAGTTTCTTCATTTGTAAAATAAAGTGATTGGTTAGTCTCTCAGGTCCCTTTCAGTTGTGGTAATGAAATAAAACTCTCTCCACTTAAGAATAATGGTCAGAGTGGCAAATTGGAATAAAAGGACCTATGTTTAAATCCTGTCTGCTATTTATATTATCTGTGTAACCTCAGATAAATTATGCCACCTCTGGGTCTAAGTTTCCTCATTTGTAAAATGAGAAGTGGGATTTATGAGATTTCTCTAAAGCCCTGTACAGCTCTGAAATTATGACCATGTAAAGAGGAAGAAGAATGGGACCAGGGTAGTTTTGTTGGGAGATGGAGGGCCTTTGATATTGTAGGGATTTCCCACTGCCATTAAGAGTTTACTGGCATGTATCTTGTTGGGTCTGACAGGCTGTCATTAAACTCTTTGTCTCTAACCTCCCATAATTTTGCTGCTGAATGTGGTTTAGGCATTTTTCCTCCATTGGGCCATCTCCTGCTCTCCTACAACTGACTGGTTTTCAAAGACAGTTGAAATTAATAAATTGTAGATGGAAATACCAGCCTTTATGATGATAAAATAAGCAGAAGTATCTAGTCCATCCTTCGGTCATTTCACCAATATTTACTGTGACTCAGCTCCAAGTTGAAAGTTCTCCAATTAGGTAAGATGCATGAAATTGGCAGTCATCAATGATCTGAGGTCCCCTCCATTTCATAAGGAGGCAAAAGTTAGAAGGATGAAAAGGTTCACCCTAAATTATCTTTTATAGATGAGAAGTCCTGTCAGAGAAGGAAAGATGACACAGTTCAGGAAGTCAAGAAAGGCTTTATTTGGCAAACAGAACTTGAATTGGGAGCTGCTCCATTGATTCTCCGATTCATAACACTTAGAGGAACCTTCTCTTACAATAAGGGTCCTTAACCTGAATTTTGTAAGCTATTTAAAAATATTTTCATAACTGGATTTCAATATGATTGATTTTTTGTAAACCTACATATTTTATTTTATAATTTCATAACATTATTTTGAAATGGGGTCCATAAGTTTTATCAGACTTTCAAAGGGTCTCATGGTTAAAAAAAAAGTGGTGGTGGAGGAAAAGTCTTGTCTTAATAAATACAAAATTAGAAATTAAGTAACTGGTACTCACAGATATCTATCTTCCCCCCTTTCCTCAAGCAACATTGGGTAGGAGTACTTAGACTATATTATTCTACAGAAACAGGTGGAGTTTGGTTTTTAATCAGTAGAAAAGGAGAAATCATTAAAGGTGTTGGAGCAGGCTGTGAGTTGACAAGCTGATGGATACCTAAGTGGAAAGGATTTCCATACCAGGAAAGAGTTCCCTTTTGTTGATGAAATCATAGAACTAATCAAGGTTTCTTAACCTTTTTGAATCATGGTCCCCTCTGAGATTTTAAAGAAGTTTATGGATCCTTTTTGAGACTAATTTTTAAATGCATAAAATAGGATATGCAGGATTACCAAGGAATATTAAATTACTTAATTATTTTTAACTCATAGGTAACAGGTTCAAAACTCTGGGCCATACAAAAGTAAAAACAAAACAAAACATAAATCTAATGATATTCTAAATCCCAAATTAATAAACTTTTGTACATCAAACAGGATCAACCATACCATACTGGAATTTTTTCCCATGTAGAAACAAAATGGTGGTATACAAGATCCTTCAATGACAGAAGGGGAGGCCAATCTTGGTGAAATGGATTTTTTAGATCCTTTTGCCCCACATCAGAATGAGTTGTGAAAAAACCCTGTTATTGGAGGGCTTCCCCAACTCCCATCAAATCTGCATTCTGCATTTTCTCTTCCTCCTCTCCTCCATGTAATAAAGCTGAACTTCAAGAGACATTTCTTTGGATACTTTCAATCAACTTTTAAAATGCACTAGGGCAGGATAGGTTTGATTTCGACTTTTATGGTTGAAAGTGTGCCCTGAATTTTTAAAAGACATAAACTTGGCAGTTTCCAAGTTGGATTAATTCTGCAGTGAAGGAACGGGGAGGTATAAACAACGGCAAGAAAATACCCTGCACTTCTGTTTTTACTGGGGTTATATCTGTGAAGTAAATGATTAAATAACACTGAAAATACCCACAAGAGGAAGAGGGGACTGGCCCAGAGTGGTATCAGGAGGTTCTGGGATAATCTTCTATTATGGTCAGGACCAATTTGAAAAAAAAAAAAAAAACATAACAAAACAAACTAGCCAGGACTTTTAACTCTTTGTATAGGTGGGAAAACTCTGGAGCTAAGTGTCCATGTGCTTGGCTTAGAGTCACAGAGCTAGTGAGGCTGCTCCAGAGGTTCCCAAATCCAGTGTTATTACAACTTTTAACAGTTATACCCTATGGGATTTTTAAAATATAGGGTTCAACTTTCCAAGATGTTTACATTGCATCTCTGTAGCTGACTCAGCCCAATCTTGACAATGTCACAGTATTTGGATTCATATGTTTTCCATTGGTAGCATGGAGAATATGGGACAACACCTATAGAAAATAAATAGAGACAAAGCCTCAGGAGTCCATGACTACAATGAGAATCATAACGTCAGTTACTGGGCTCACTTTTTGTTTTGTTTTGTTTTTGTGACTGCTGGGATAGGATACTGCAGGTGTGGAAATTTCCACCAGTCTAGCTCATCGGCAACTTGTCCTTGATGCGTACAGTTTTGGAGAACTGACTGGGTTAATCCAACTTGGAAACTGCCAAGTTTATGTCTTTTAAAAATTCAGGGCACATTTTCAACCATCCTAGATCATTAGCCAGATTCTCAGATCCAATATTTGAACCATACCACATAACACAGGGATTTTTAAACCTAGGGCCTAAATTTCCCCCCAAATTTCAATATAATTAGTTTCCTTGTAATCCTTTGTATTTTATATTAAGGATTTTTAAAATACTAGGCTTTATCAGGCTTTCAAAACAATCTGTGACTTCTGTGGGGGAAAGGGCAGGGGCTCTGGTGGATTCAGTCCCATGTCTCATGTTTACGACTTACATGATCTTGGGCAAGACACTTCCTTTCCCAAGGCTGTTTTCTCTACTGTGAAAGAAAGACTTAGATGGTATCTAAGGTCCCTTCTACTTCCAGAACTTAGATCTAGGAATACTAAGCTAGGTCTTTTGGACTCCACAATTTGCCTTGTATCTGCTATCCTGCTTCTGCACACTCTGTTGATTACTCCAGTGTTACTGTTGCTGCCAATAATAAAAACATCTCAAATGACTAAGTCCTATTCAACATGATAGCTGGTCTAACAATTAATGCGCCAGTGAATCAATCCATCAACAAACATTTATTAAGTACCTACTATGTACCAGGCACTGGGCCAAATTCTTGGAGCATAAAAAAGGGTAGAAGACAGTCCCTGTCTTCAAGGAATTTACAATCTATTGGGGGAGAGGTGAAAATAAATATATACAAAGGCAGGATAAATACATTTCTAAATAAATAAATTAACACATCATAAAATCATAAAAAATAAATAAAATAACTTTATAAAATCAATATAAATTAATATATACAAGATAAATATGGGACAATTAAGAGAGAGAAGGGCGTGGAATTAAGAAGGGTTAAGAAAGGCTTCCAGTAAAAGATGATATTTTAGTTGGGACAGAATCATTGGCAGGCAAATGAATTCTATCCACAGAGATCCTCGGACAATCTCTATCATTGATTTCACTGGGAGTTGGGGGAACTTTCTATCCTTGGAAGTTTAAATGAAGTAGATCCCAGGCAACCCAGAGGCATTATGGGGATTAAAACTTAGTTGATAAAGTGCCTGGAGGCTCTCAGAGGAGTGATGCTCTGGAAGCGTACAGGAATAATCACGGTAAAACCCTTCAGAGACTACAAGAGACTCAACTTTATCCACGCTGTCTGAGATTTTAAAATTGGTCTCAAAGTTTCTCAAGAACAGAGTCTCTCTTGAGCACTTTTTTTTGGAAGTGAGTGTTTCTGGTCAAGCCACACCATATATAAGAACAGAGTTGGTGGAATGCTGACATTTCATGTCCTCCCAATGCCCAGAGAATATGGGATCCTTTATATTTCCAACTTAGCAACACGATAGTTGGAGGGACCTAGTGTAGCTAGATATTGGAGTGACCAGCTTTAAAGAGAGGAAAATAGGAATCCCTAGTATGTGCCTTCTCAGAGCTAAGATGACAAGTATAAAGACCTTTGCAAATCTTAAACTGAGACATAAATATGAGATATTTCTGTCATTCCTCAACAAAGGATCATTACATAGATCTTAGAACTAGAACTACAGGATTACTAATCCATTCATTTTATAGATAAGTAAACTGAGACTAGAGTCATATGACTTTTTTCAGTTAGTTAGTGGATGCCTGAGAGTAGCTGACACTAAGCAAAGGATTAGGAGATGATAGGAATCCAAGAAGATTAGAACTCCGGTTTTCCAAATCCAACTCCAGATTGTCCTCCACTGTCTACTTTTTCAGAGAAGGTAAGTTCACTTGTTCAAGGTCACAACGTAGGAAGTGGTAGAGCTAGGATTTTAATCTAGGTCCTTCTACCCCAATTTAGGGCATTTTTTGGTTTAATCCTGAAACCTCTTTTAATAAGATTTAGAATTGGAAAACCACTTAGAGTTCACCTAATCCAAATCCTCTCATTTGACAGAAAATAAAACTGAGCCCCCAAAAGCTGAAATCATTTGCCTTGGGTTATAAAAGTCCATTACGTTAATATCAAGCCAGGCTTTGACCCTAAGCCAGCTAATTTGGGTGTTCCAGATCCAGTAGTCCATGGGGCATCACCAATGGAAACTGACTCTAGCCTTTGACAAAAATCTTTTCTCTCACATTAACACAAAATTCAAAACTTAAATACATATAAAATACCTACGCTAAAAAATTTGGCAACAGATATATGTCTTAGTCTTTAAATTTTGTTTTTGTTAGCTCTTAACTTTTGTTCTCTGGATTCTTTCAGAGATTTTAGAGTTATAAAGGATATTAAAAGCTTATCTAGTTTAGCCCCTTTGTGCCTCAAATGTGGAAACAGGGACTCTATTAATGGAAATCACTGGCTTCTAATTTTCCCGGTAGCCAAATTCAGCTGTGAAGCCAGGACTTCTGCACCCAAATTCAGTCCTTCATCTACACCATGTTGATTCTGAAAGACCTTCCATCTATTAATAGGCACCACAGGTGATATATCTAGAAATAAGCCGTGAATATGACAATATCTTCTGTAGATTCAGAAAAACTGCTACAGTCTCCTGGAATCCAAGTTAGAAATTAATCCTTGTTCAGGAATTCAGGAAGGCAAATTGATTCCAAATTTAAGAAGAGTCTCCAATCTGCAAGGGGGAAGGTAATTCCTGAATATGTTCTTTCACTGCATCACCCATTGAACCCTGTGTCATGGTATTTGTGCTTCAATGAGGAGCCAATTTAGTCCCATTCTCTGGCATAGCCTCCAGGCCTTTTGGGGTAGGTCCACCTTCCTGGGACCAAATCACCTGTCTGACCCCACAAGTCCTAGGGGCCTACAATCTAGGCCAGAGTTGAGACCAGTCCTGGTGTTTATTTGTGACTTCCAAGTCAACATTTCTCAGACTTTACAAAATAACTTAAAAACACACATTAAGGAGTGATCCCATAATGTTAAAGAACAATCATTTCATTACATTTCTTTGCAAATGTTTCAAATTAGAACCACTCACATAAATGATATTTTTAAAAATCCAATTATCCTAATTATATGTAATAAAAATAAAGACAATGGTTTACTATTTCTTCCTAATGCAAAAAGCATTGGGAAATTATTCTTTCTTGAACTCTAAGAGTTGCCTGTTTAGCCATCCCTGAAAATATTGTAATTAACAGGTCATTTTCATTTACCTTCAAGAACGATGAAATCTGAAGGAGGTGGAAGGAATAATACCTTACCTCCATACTCCTATCTCCATATCTGCCACGAGAATAGATTTCAAGACAGCATTGTTCCCAGTGGGTCATGTTGACAACATCGAAAGGCTTTCTGATGTCAATAGGGCAGGTCCACCTTAATTCAAATATAACTTTCCTTGGAACTTTTCCTTGGAAAGGAAAACTGAGGCTACCATCACTGAATTTTAAATCTGGGAGAGTTCAGAATGTAGAAAGGATGATGTTACCTTGGATTCTCAGAGGATAGAATGAAGAAGGCAGAGAGCCTATCATTTGATTTCTTGGTTTACTGGGAGTAGTAGATGAAGCTTAAAATTTTTTGAAGTCATCTTTCTTCATTGAAGTACAGCTAGTTCTGCAGTAGAAAGAGCATCAGATTTGGAGTTTAAATAAGGCCTTAGATGTTTATTAGCTGTGTGACCTTGGATCAATCATGTGATCTCTCTCAGCTTCAGTCATCTCATCTGTAAAATGGGAATAATAAATAAACACACATAATAATAATAAAATACACAGAACGTGGTAAAGATAAAATTACTTTGTAGACCTTAAAGTGATATAGAAATGTCAGGTATTATTAATATTCATTCTCTTTTCCATCCTATCAGACAGGAGAAGGGTACATTCTCTGGCTATCCTCTTTTCAGGAAAAGAGAGCAACAGGGAGCAAAGGAGCTCATTTGTCTTTTTATATTCTGGTGGAAAATCGATGACAAGTCCCTTTTATGTTTTCTTTCTTCTTTTTAAGTGATCATGGTAAGTAGTAGCAAAACTTTAAAATCTCTCTCCCTCTCCCTTCCCCCTCCCATCTCTCTCTTCCCCACCTCTCCTCTCCTTTTCTCCTCTCCCTCTCCCTTCTAAACCTTTTTCTCTGTAGGTCCAAATGCTCAAGGTAAAAAATCTATTAAAATCCTCATTTCTAAAATAATTATGTGCCCTATATTTTAGGATTATAATTTCATAACATTGAAGTCTTTAGATGTGTTTATATGTTGTAAATTTCCCCTGATGGTTCATGTGCTTAATGGCCCTTATTAAATCTCTCAAGGAAAAATGTGTTTTCAGTGAGTGGGACTCCACCCATGAATTTCTCGGGTGGTCACTGCCAACATGAATTCCTAGGTGAAAAGAGGGTTAGATTCTTCTTCTTCTTCTTTTTAATAAACAGGAAGGATGAGTGCCTGCTTAACAGTTTCCCATGGAATCACTCAATCAATCAACATGAATTTTTCAGTTCTTTCTATTTGCCAGGCACTATGCTCAAGGTCTATGAAGGATGGGAAGATGCAGAAAGCCAGTCAGTAAATCAGGAGAGAAAATAAAGTGTTGTCACTCACACCGCAATTCCCTCATCCATCAAATGAGAAGGTTTCAGGGGATGGGGAAGAAACAAGCATCTATTAAGCACCGACTATGGGACAAAAATTGTATTAAGTACAAATGTTATCTCATTTGACCCTTACAACAAACCCATTTTATAAATGAGGAAACTGAGAGTGACAGATTAAGTGGTGACACAGTTATTTGAAGGATACAGTTTAAACTCGGGCTTTTCTGAGTAGCATTCTAGCAACTAATCTATTTACTTGAAACAGAGGGGGAAATAAAAAGATTAGAAAAAAAATTAAAATCCTTACCAACAGGGAGGGAGCTTCAGCAGAAGAAAATTTTGTTAAAATCTTAGTGATTTTAAATTACTGGTGATTTAAAATCACCAAAATGTGATAGCACAGTCAATTAGAGGTACTGCCTCTGACCCTTACAATCTTTGTGACCTCAGGGCAAATCACTTTAGCGCCCTGAGCCTCAGTTTCCTAATCTGTAAAATGAATTATTTAGGTGAGGTAGTATCTGTGGTCCCTCCATCTTAGATATAAAATCCAAGGCCATCATCACTTTAAAAGGACATCCTGATAGGAACTTGCAGGAACGTTGTTGAAAACTCCATCCCAGAACAAGGGGTAAAGGATTTTGGGCTTTGTTCTGGCAGGGGCTGTGCTTGTAGAAGGTGTAGAAGGACCCCAAAAGTCCTAGAGGACTATAGTCTGGGTCAGAGTCTTCCCTGTTTCTGCCAAATCATTCTTGCTCAGAATTTATACCTTAAAGAAGTGATCCCATATTAAAGAACCATTTCATTACATTTCTTTATGAATGTTTCAGAATTAGAACTACTCACATAAATCATATTAAAAAAACCTAACCATCCTAATTATTATTACAGTTAAAAAAAGCAATTTATAACAGCAAAAATTAAAAAGAGAAAAAAGGAGAAAATAACATCATATCAGCATTTGAAGATTTTAAAAGTGGTTGATGAGATTTTTTTTCTCTTTTCTTAGGATTTCCTTCACTCAGCATCCTTGATCCATGGATTTCAGCTCTTCTTCTTTCTTGGGACACTCGAATACCTAAATGTAATTCAAGGATGTGACAAAAGTCTATTTATTTTCTCCTCTTCAGACCTTATGATCATCAGATCCATATGAAGACTCCTTGCCATTGCTTCTGGTCATCCTCTTCAGCTACCCTATAAGAAGCCAGGAAGAGCCTGGGGTGAATAATAATAGGAGAGACCATTTGCCCATGCTGAGAGTCAGTTTCCCTTGCCAATTGTCTGTCCATTCATGCTTTCTTTATAATTTGTGCAGATGGGAAACCAGAATGAATCTCTATTGCCAAACTATATTTTTTATCACATCACTAAGCTCCCCAGGATATTCTTGAGGTCAAGACTGATTTTTACACATGGAAATTCATGAGGCTGATGTTCATCTACTTTTTTGTTTTGTTCAGACTGTGATCTGTGGGGAGATTTCCTCTGTCTATACAGGCAATAACTCAGCTAGACATAGAGAATTTAACTGGTGTTGGTCAGAAAGCCTTTATTAAGCACTTATTATGTATCCAGGAACATAATGAAATGGCTTACTCATAGTGTTATTAGGTGTCCAAGGTAGGATGCATCCAGATCTTTTTGATATAAATGAGATAATAATTGTAAAGTGCTTATATACAGAGCCTGGTATACAGTAAGCACTATGTAAATGTTAGCTATGCTTATGATTGTTACTAATGGTAACTTAACTTTAGATTGTAACCAGTAGTAATTTAATTACTGAGCTATATCTCCATTAGCATGTAAGCTCCTTAAGAGCAGGGGCTATTTCACTTTTGTTTTTCTATTTCTAGTTAATAGTATAATGCCTTGTATATAGTAGGTGCTTAATAAATGCTTGCAGATTGGTGACATGTGTTGAAAAAAATTTTGTCATTGTTGCTCATGAGGTATTGCCTTGTATATAGTAGGTGCTTAATAAATGCTTGCAGATTGGTGACATGTGTTGAAAAAAAATTTGTCATTGTTGCTCATGAGTTATTGCTCAAATCTTTCTTAAAGGACCCCGAGTTTTACTTCTTATTGTGTAAATTTTCTTAATTGCCAGAGGTCACCCTGGTCTTTTAAAGCTATGGCTGTGGAACCCAAGTGCGGGAATTGGTACATAAGTGCTTCATAGATGTTTGCTGACTGACTGACAAGCTCTAGCATGTTCTACCAAGTATCATAGGCACAAGTCCTAATCCAGTGACAAATTATGTGTCAACTTTTTGAGGACCAGTCTACATAATATGACTGAGATTTATCACATAATATGACTGAGATTTATCACATGACCATTGACCACTGGATGACAATTTAGGTTGGCCAATGAAACCCTAGTCTTTGAGAACAGAATAGAGTCAACCTACAATGAAATCATGGAATCTTAAAGTAGAAATAAAGTCCTGCTTGGAATTAGGGTTAGGGTTAGAAGCAGAATTAGGGTTCTGAGCTACAGAATGAGAATTGAGAAAATTAAATGTTATATAAGCATTCAACAAGTTCTGTCAAAGAATGGGGTAATTATCTTGAGAGTATATTGATCTGCTTCCCAAAGAAGTGATAAATGAAGATGACCCAGACCTGCAAATACCCAGTGAAGAAGCCATTAGAGAGTTAAGTCTCCTCTGCTAAAAGTGGACACAGGGACATTAAAGAAATCTGCATCCCATAGAGTTGCTGCGGCCATGCTTCTAATAAACCTCAATTTAAGGAAACCATCTCAGCAATGTTTGGCTTTCATCTCTGGAGTTCAGCAAAGTTCAGTTCATTTGGCAGAAATGCAGAATGACCCAATGGAGCTTCCATGATCCAAGGCTAATTGGAAATGCATTTAGGACCATCTTGCTCTTCTTTTGGACCCATCTCTACCACTTCACAAGACTTTCTATCAATAACAAAGAAAGCTTGAACAAATTTGGCAAAGTTCTTTTAGTGGGGATTTTCTGCTGTCCTGTCCTGAGAAAATGAAAACACTCTTCCTCTTATTTTTCCTTATCTTTACCACTAATTCTGGGACCAAGTAGAACTAGTCTATTTTTTCCTTCACATGACACAGTAACTTAGCAAATAATTCTCATCCATGTACTCTTCATGCATTCTCATAAATTCAGCATAGGAAGTCTATCCAGCATGCTGGGGACTTTCTTATGTCTCTTGACATGATGTAGATACCCCTAGGGTAGAGGAGCTATCTTTGTCATCACTCCAGTTCCATTCCAAGGATACAATTATTTCTGGTCATACATCACCTCAACATTAACTCTTATTCTATTTCCTATGAACAATTTTTCATTGGTAATATGCAACACCCTTTTTATATCCTTCACACTTCTCTCCACTGCCTGATGGATAACCCGGTTTTATTATCTCAGAGAATGTAATTGACAGTCATGCAGAATAACTAGAAGAATATTGTTTTTTTTTAATAGATGAATTGTTATTTTAGATAATGTTTACAGAGCGCTACACAATTCCCCAAATGTACAATTGTCCTCTTTTCCTCTCCTACTCAATTCTGGCCTAGTTCACTGACCATTTCTGTTGTTTCTCTGAGGTTTCACAGAATCCTAGCATTTCAGAGATAGTAAAGAGCTCAATGACCATCTAATCTAACTCAATCTCTAAAATAATTCCCCATATATTTCATTACATATATTCCCCCCCACAATTAGATTACAAGCTCCTTAAGGGTAGAGCCTGTCTTTTGCCTCTTTTTTTATATTTTCAGGCCTTAATACAGTACCTAGCACATACTAAGCACTTAATAAATGTTTATTGATTGACATGAAAATTCATTTGATACTCATAACTCTGAACCTTATTATTATTATTATTATTATCATTACCATTTTACAGATGAAGCAACTAAGGCATTGAGAGAAAATTAAAGTGGTTTACCTAGGGTCACACAGCCAATAAGCATCTGAGACAGCTTTGAATTTAGTTCTTTCTAAGTCCAGTGCTTTAACCACTGCAAAACCTACTTGGATAAAACTTGCTTTTACAGTTTCTTCAATTCAGAATATTGTGCTGTTCTACCCTACCCCTGCCCCGAGCCTTACTCAGAACATCTGCATTTGCAACAAAAATTAAAAAAGAGAAATTAGCAGTTAAGTAGAATCAAAGAACAGATCAATCAAATCGAGTCAGAGTATTTTCCACACCCACAGTCCTCTGCCTCTATAAAAGGAGTGAGGCACATTTTCTCCTGACTTCTCCATAGCCTAGCTTGGTCCCTATAATTAACCAGCATCCAGGTTCATATACTTTCTTTTTTTAAGAGGCAAATATAGGCCGGGGAGCTTGTGGCTCTTCCAAGGTCACACAGTGACTCGAGAGCAGGAGAATGAATTAAACATAGAACGCTATTGCCCATTTTCATGTATTCTTCCAGAAATTCTCCCAGAGGAGAGCTATGAGAGCAATGTCTGGGCTGACACTGCCGTGGATAACTGACTTACACAGAGTCTGTATGAGCACCAGCCAACCAGCCTCTGAAATTCTCCCAGCCCTGGATTTTTCCCCCCACAATGTCAGGCAGCATCTGTCTGTGATCTGGGCCAGGTTTTTATTTGAAACCAGCTTGAGACCAGCATCTCATCTTAGAATCATCAGCCTGGGAACAACTGTCAAATTGTGATTCTCAGGTTTGCAATAGGGAGTGACCTAAAAGGTGATAGTTTCCCCTGTTTGTTACCCAGCTGCCCGTGCACCCCTCTGCAAGAGCAGCCCCTGCCAAAAACCTGCCAAAAATCCTTTGACAGGGTACTTTTACCTTCTTCTGGGGCAGAGTAAAAATTCACTTTGAAAATCTACTTAATGAAATGTTTTCCATGATAGATAGCTCTTTTTTTGACAAGAGACCCTAAGCTTCTTTACAAATGTTTACTCCTTTATTTGGATGAATAAGGATGGAAAGATATTGCTATTCCTATTTTACAATTAAGAAATGACTACACAAAGACTTTAAGTAAACACAAGTCAATAGAAGGAGTCTGGTTAAAATCCTGTGGCTGAAGAGGAAACTAAAGTTGCAACAGGGCTGTGTCATTTAACAACTGGCTCCCTGAAAAAGAAATATACATATTGCATCTGGACAATCAACAAAATAAATCAGATCCTGACAATTTCATAAGTGTTTGCTCACTGAAAATTTATTAATCGTTTGAGTTTGAGCAGTTTCTAGTATACTTCTGAGCCAAAAGATTATGATAAGCAATAGAGTTAAGTTTTTGAAGGCCTGGATTGAATCCATTTTCTAAAACTGCCCTGTAGAAGCCTCTGTTTCCTCATCTGTAAAAGGAATAGCCTCTACAAGCCTTTCCGGCTCTTTATCTACGGTCCTCATATCTGTTTCAAAGTTCAGATGTCTTGCTTCTCCCTGAAGAGCACTAGGTATTGGGCCATACTTCCTCTGTTTAGGGAAAGGCTACACCACTTAGATTTGTCCTATCATGGCTTCCCAGTCTGATCTGGGGAACAATCCAACCTGACAAGTTTTTTCTGGCCTAGTCAGCCTGTGCTCCTCAGTGTCATGAGAGATAATGTGTCAGTAACTTGAAATACAGAATAACTCAGGCCCTTCTGTCTGTTTGACCGTCTCTTTCTCTGGCTTTTTGTTTCTTTGTCTCTCTTTCTCTCTGGCTATAACAGAAAGTATTCAGCACTGGTGACTGAAAAATATGGACAGATATTTCATCGCAATTCAATGAAGGGGCCTAAAAACCCAGAGAGAATCAGACCTCCAGGAAAAATCAAATTCAAAACAACAAGCTCCATTATTGCTTCTCCTAATAAGCCTTCTCCTTTCTACCTGGCTTTTGTTTCCAAAGAGTTTCCTGACAGCAATCTCAGGAAGTCAACATTGTGAGTATTAGCATGTCCATTTGGCAGATGAAGAAAACTGCCGTGGTCCCACAGCTAATAAAGAATAGAGTGGGGTCTTGAAAAGAGCTCTTGGGATTCCAGTTTCCAGAATCCTTCCACAGTATCACTTCTCCTACTCTAGGCAAGGTTTCGGCCAATGTATTAAATGAAAGACATACTTGCTGACATCAGGGAGCTTTTACTCTAAAAGTGAGAATGAAACTAGGGGTTCATAAGAGTGGAGGCAGAAATGCTGTCTTAGGGGGAGGGAAGGAGGGAGGGAGGGAGAGAGAGACAGAGAGAGACAGAGAGAGACAGCGAGTTAAGTGACAGAGACAGGCAGAGATAGAGACAAGAGAGAAAACACACAGAGAGACAGAGACAAAGACAGAGATAGAGAGAGAAAACTCATTTTTGATTGGATGGATCAGCAGAGGCTTCCTGGAGGAGAGCCTGAATGGTCCTCCATCAGATGGGAAAAGCTCAACTAGTAAGTAGAGGGAAGAGAGCAAAGACATGGCTGGCTGGTTGGAGGGAAAAAAGGAGGGAGGAAGATCTTTATTGTCTTTTGCACTTCCAGAGCCTTATACCATATAGAGTTCACAGAAAGCAGTTAATTAATGTTTGCTGCATTTCAGTGAATAAATATGACCAATTTTTAAACCTCATTAAAGATCTACCCTATGCACCTCTGGAGTCTAAGGACCTGCTTTAGATACTACTCATGTGTCTTGGGAAAAGTCATTTAATTCTATGGGTTTCTATTTCCTTGACTGGGGTTCAGTCAGAATCCTTCTAGAAATAGGATTCTATTATTCTTTTGCAGGGCAAAGTTCATTTTAGCTTCATACTAGACATTTAGATATGTGCTTGTTGCCTCCAACATTAGAATAAGCTCTTCGTCAGTGGGGATTGTTTCTCTTTTTGTATCTGTACCTTCCGTGTCTATGACCTGGAATACAGTAGATGCTTAATAAATACTTGTTGGCTTATTGAGCAAGTTGAGTCATTACCATCAGAGGGCTTATTCCCTTGTGGGGCATTATATCACCAATACAAATAGTAATAATAAACAATATTCCTTGAAATCATACTGTACGATCTAGAGAGTACTTCAGAAACAATCTAGTCCCACACCTTCACATTATAGGTAAGAAAACTGAGACCCAGAAGTGAACTGCCCAGTCCTGAGGTACTAAACGGAGCTTTAAGGCAAAAAATAATGAGTGCCTGGGGAGATGAAAGAATGGAAGGCTTCTGGAGGAGATGACATTTGAGTTTTACTTTTAAGGAGAGGTAAACTTTAAGGAGAGGTGACCAGAAAGGGAGAAGAAACACAATCCTCACACAAGGGATAAAGACCAGGTTGTGTGGGCAATGGGAAGAGAGTGATGAGGTTTGGCCAGAGTTTTGAGTACAAGGAAGGGGATGATGGAAGGCTAGAAAGGTATGGCAGCAGTGTATCATGGTGGTCTTTCAATAGCAGCTCAGAGCTGGCAGGGAAAAGCAGCTGCTGAGGATTTTGGAGCAGGGGGGTAACATGATCCAAAATTGGGAAAGCCTTTGTTCCAACTCGGCCTCAGACGCTTATTAGATGTATGTTCCTGGGTGAGCCACTTCTGTCTGCCTTAGTTTTCTCTTCTGTCAAATGGGAGAATAATATAACATCTACTTCCCATCATTGTTGCAAAGATAAAATGAGACACTTACTAGATATATAGACCTAGGTGAGCCACTTCTGTCTACCTTAGTTTTCCCTTCTGTCAAATAGGAAAATAATATAACATCTACTTCCCATCGTTGTTCCAAGGATAAAATGAGATAATTATAAAGCATTATAAAATGTTAGTTATCATTGTGAAGAAGAATATTTTAATTAGGAGTAGGTGGATAGGTTGGGGAGAGAACCATAAAGCATTATGAAATGTTAGTTATTGTTGTTAAGAAGAATATTTTTATTAGAAGTAGGTGGATAGATTTAGGAGAGAACAGAGGGGGGTTAGAAGACTTGCTAAGAGGTTACGATATTACAAAAGATATTTTCAGAAGCAAAATCATCAGAACTTTATCAAAAAATGATTTGGTTAGGAGAAGTAGAAGAGTCTTAGGATATAGTAAGCTCTGTCATCCTATAGAGGAAAAACCAAATATTTTTGCTCACTTAATTGTTTTCAGCATTTCACTTAATGTGGGTGACTTTAAGGATTTAATACATGGAAATGAGGAGTACAAAGAACTGGTTTTTGCTGTTTCCCATGTTTGTTATTTTCAGGTTTTGAGGAAAGAAGGAACAGAAGGGAACAACAGAAAGAATGAAATTCAGTGGAATAGAACAGAGAAGAAGAAGAGAAGAGAAAAGAGAATATATTAGGGAAGTCTGAAGCAGAGTAGCGTCTCAGGAACAAGGGGGGGATCACTGAGGGATGTTTGTTTATGGATTAAGCCAGCGATGAATGGATCAGGTTAACTTAGTTTAGGAAGGACAGCAAAATTGTGATACATGACTCTAGCCCCCAGCAGGTGCCCAAGTTGTGCTATCTGCACCAGTGGTCTCCATTGTATTGTTTCCTTCCATATTCTACACTGATCATTAACTCCAGCTTCTTAAGGATAATTCTTCTATAATTTCTTATGGCATTGACCCAACCTTGAGCTTCTATCATAAATCTCTCCACTTCCAAAGATAAATTCATATCACTCTTCATTTATTTGTCCAATTTTGCTTACAAAGTGCTGACCAAACTGATAGGGATACAATGGTCTTTTGGTTTCATTCTTATATCTTAATGGTTTTATAAATTCTCTATGGAAATGAAATACTTTTGGTTTCAGTTTAGATATATCTAATGATTATAAAAATCCAATGACATGTATCAGTATTTACTAATGTAGGATGAATTTATCACTTCATCCTATACTAGTGTCAAAAACATATCTTGAATATGGGACATGGGAATCATATATTCTCAGAATGTCTATTTCTCTTTTTCCATTTTGATGAAGAAGAAATAATTTTTCTAGACTTTCCTTCAGATGATAACCACTGTGTAGAATAAATACTGCATAGATTTTTGGTAAACTGCTTTCTAAATTCAATATGGTCCCCTTTCGCTCACAAACATGTATGTTAAAGTGGGTGTTGCATGTGTTAACTATTGTAAATGTGTTTTCTCATGGAGAATTCAATTTCAGGATGCCAGTAAACTTTTTAAAAATATTTTCACCCTGATTTTTCTCCTGGATAATTTGCTGCTTTATGTGTTTTGCCAAGATGAGACCATGACATTTTGATGGTATTTGCTTACTCCATTGACCTGGTTCAACATTTCAGGGATTTGGGCTCAATGTCTTTAGTCTTTTATGGTATATATTAATAATTATATATATTAATTAAATATATATATATTAATAATTTTATTTTTGAATCCCAATGGTCTTATAATATCCTTAGAGAAATATCTTAAGACATGAGGACATTATTTAATGCATTGCTACTTTTGTCATTATTAATGAGATAATTTCAGGATATGGTCAATAATGTGATCCCTTGTTTTTTATTTTTTTTTAATAGGAACTTTTAGCATTAATTAGTACCTATTTAATCTCCTATTAAGGGGTCTCCCTCTTCAAAACTACTTTCTTCAAGGTATGTCCATTAAGTAGCCACGCCATATTGTAGTTTGTGTCTTTCAGAAAACATTTTTGTCACCACCTATCATTTTGGGGACAAATATTGAGTGCCCTTCCCTAGAATTTCAGGGAGTAGTTGTATTTCTAAATGATGCATTCAGTGTCAGGCTTTTTACATCAGAGCTGGGTAGAGAATTATTCATATGTTATATGTATTCACAACATGCAAATCTACTAATTTCATTTCCCCCCCTTTGGACTGAATGCAAAGACATTAACAACTAGAAGCTTATTTAGCCTGGATTGACAACCTCTGATTCTTTCAAGTTAGCCCAGTTCTTGCAAACTTACATGTATTCATTGCTTCTTTTCTCTTTTATTCTCATTTTTTATTTGCTTTTAAAATACAGCCTAATATGCTATTTCTTTTTCTTCTTCTCTCTCCCTCCTCTTCCTCACTTGATGGGAAATAATCCCACTGTGTTTGAGATAACAAGAACCACAGGATACTGGCATTCTTTAAAAGAGTAAAAAACAAAAACTAAAGAAGTGACTTGTTTTATTTTTTCAACTTTATAGTATGTGGTTAAATAGCACTACCTCATGCCCCCACTGGCCAAATTTCACCGAGATGGCCTGTCAGGCCAGAGATTCTGTTGAGAAATGGGTCTCTTCTCTATGGAAATATGCCAATTATCATTGCTTGTGGGAGCCATAGCGTCACCCCAGAGACAGGATGGCCGCGTCAGGATAAGTAACCTGAGTGAAGGGCCATCCATCTCCATTCCCAATGGGGGCACTGCCATCTTCTCTAACTTGTTAATCCTCAGAGGGAGGGAGAGAGAATCCTAACTAAATAAACGAAAAAGGATGGCTAGAAATGATCTACAGCGACTTGTGCATCTTTCTCCCTCCGTAAATAACTTTATATTTCATTTCTGGCACTATATCAGAGCCAGGAGGTAATGAGCCATTATGGAAAACCCATCTGTTGCTCATAAGGGGAAAGGCCAGATTTATTGAGGAAGAATCTGGAGAGCAAGTCCTGTTATTGTTAATGGGAGCTGCACGTCTAATTGTCCATGCTGAAAATACACCCCATTATAATCTTTCCTTGGCCAGATGGACATTGCAGGCTGCAATGCCGAGAAGAAAAATGATTCTAGAGGGACCTGGGAGTAGAAATGAAAATAGCAGCCACCCGGGGATTGATGGTTCTAATAAGAAGAGTTGTCTGTTGATCAGAGAGATGACTTTAGAATTCATGCAAAAACAACTTAGCAGGTTCATTGTAGGTATCCTATTAACGGGAGCTGATTTTCTGATTCTTAACATAGAGGAGAAAAGAATTAGGGGGAAAATGGGAGTTGCCTTTAGGGATGTAAAAGGCTTTCATTGTTCTGATTGACCCCCAGGGGGCAGAAGCAGGGGCTGACTGGGTGGGAGGAAACTGCAAAGAGCCAGGTTTTGGTCTCATGTTAGGAAGAACTTCTTAATGATTAATGTGTTCCAAAGGTAGGAAGAACAACCTCGGGTAAATGGGGTTCCCTCCATTGTGTTAGAAGCCTTAAAGCAGAGGTTAGAAAATTCTTTGTGTTATAGCAGGGGGTTCTTCTCACCACTCAATAGTCATTGAGGTTCCTTCCAACTCTGAGATATTGTCATTCTATGTAATGGATTGCCTTTAGTCATTTTAATAACAAAGGGAATCTGAAATCATTTCCAACTGATCTATAATGAACAGAACCAGCTACACCCAGAGAAAGAACACTGGGAAATAAGTAAGGACCACAACATAACATTTCTACTCTTTCTGTTATTGTTTGCTTGCATTTTTGTTTTTTCTTCTCAGATTATTTTTACCTTCTTTCTAAATCTGATCTTCCTTGTGCAACAAGATAACTGTATAAATATGTATATTTTACATTTAACATTTACTTTTGTATTTAACATATACTTTAACATATTTAACATGTATGGGACTCCCTGCCATCTAGGGAATGGGGGAAGGAAAAGGGGGAAAAAGTTGGACCAGGTTTTGCAAAGGTCAATGCTAAAAAATTTCCCATGCATATGTTTTGTATATAAAAAGCTATAATAATAATTTAAAAAGTTGGAGTCCCTTCCAAAAAAATAACAAGGGGCTCTGCTATCCAGTTCTTATTGAGGTGACTGGTTTCCTGTGCAGAGCCACAAAAAGAGGGCTGGATTAGGAGGACAGAGGATCTGAGTTCAAAATGCAACTTTTTCATAGCAAGTTACTTTTTCTGATTCTCAGTTTCCTCACCTATAAAATTAGACACTGGACTAGATCAGGGGTTTCTAACTTGATGTCCATAAATTTTTTTTTTGGTAGCTTCATTTTAATATAATTAGTTTCTTTTGTAATTGTATATTTTTGGTGCATTTAAAAGCATAATTCTGAGAAGAGGTCCATAAATGTCATCCAACTGCCTAAGGAAGCCATGCCAGAAAAAAAGGTTCAAATCCTTCAACTAGATGATCTTAGAGAAACCATCCATTCAAAATCTAAATGGGTCTATGAAGTTTGAGATTTGTAACATATGTGAATTTCTGAACTAATAACATAATAACATGTCATTGTGAATATTTACATAGTACTTTAAGGTCTTTTTTTTTCTTGCAAAGCACTTAACACTAAAGAGTAAGCTCAACAACTCTGCAAGACTGATCCAATTATTATCATTGCCTTTTCAAGATGAGGAAATTAAATCTAATATAGCCTAAGTGACTCATCCTTATGGGTCCACATATTGTGAGAATTTGAGAAAAGATTTGGATACAAAACTCCACATTCAGTACACTATCTACCAGGCTTCCTAACTGTACAATTTCTGAAATGAATGACAGCATCCTTTCTCCTTCCCATGTTTCCTTTGCATAGGTCACTCATTCATTAATTCGTTCATTCAGTCTCTGATACTATATATGCCATATTCAATGCTGGAGACATAAAGACCCAAACTAAATAAGCCTTTTCTTCTTCAAAGGAATTTACACAGTACTGGGGAAAAACAACTTATGAACTGGTAATTAATTACAAAAAACTATGCAAAGGAGGGAGGAGATCACTTATAATGATCTGCATTCTCAGGATAAACTATGGCGATGGCTTCCATATTTCAATGGCAATAACTTTTGGTAGGACAAGAGACAGCCTTCTGTGATCACTTTATTGTTTCTTTACCTCCCTTATTTTGGCTAGATGAGGGGAGAAAACAGAGTGAAACATGAATAGAATAACATCTCTCGGTAAGAAGTATAGAAGTGATGGATTCCAGAACTGGGCAGCAGCCCAGGCTTGTGGGATTTAGAATGCAAAGAACCTTAGAGACCAATGAGATCAATCCTTCCATTTTTAAGAGGAGAAAACAAATAGAGATGACCTCAGCCATTTTACAGATGAGAAAACTGAGGCCCTGAGAGGTAATTAGACTCTGACAAAGTCCCAAAGTGAATTAGTGGGAAAGGTAAGATTGCTATATGGATCTGCTTTTCAGATGGATGCTCTTTTACTCCCCCATTGTAGGGGGAAAGAAAAAGAGAGTGCAGATCCTGCCACCTACAAATGGCTTTTTAGAAGAAGGAAGACAAAGTACCGAGGAAGGAAAAATAAAATTAAGGAGACACAAAGGCAAGGACATAAATAAGGGAAATAGAAGAAAGACCGAATAAATGGCAATAGAGGAAGCAGAGACAACAGCCTGATAGAACAGAGAGCTGAACTTGAGGTTAAGTGAGATGAACTCAAAAGCTTACCAGTTCCTAGATTTGGGGGGATCTCAGTTTCCTCATCTGTAAAACTGGGTTTTGTAAAATTGTGAACCTCCCTCACAAAGTTGATATGAGGATTAGCACTTTGTAGGTTTCAGGGATGCTGTTGCTGATAATGCTGATGACTCCCCCCACCCCATCTTTACTACATCTCTTTCCCCAAAGAGCCAGGGCAAATCCAGCTCAACCTGCTGCTTCAATGTGGCTTCACTGGGTGCTTTGCCAGAAGATTCCCTCTCTAGCATCCTTCTCTTTCTTTTTCAGCTCGGTTACATTCCCATCAGAGCCTGGCAATGTAAGCTCCCACTTTCTGTTCTTCACTGGGCTGGAAAGCAGAGTGATCAAAGGAACGACTGAAGGAAAGTGACAGGCGTGCATCTGGGTGCAGATGCCGCTCCTGCTCCCTGCCTCTCCAGATCATCTGGAGCAGGCAAGGCAGTAGTTTGTAAGAGATTAAGATGACCTAACTGTCCAGCCGCTGCCAAGGACAGAGAAGATTGTCTCCTGACCCAGGGGTCCTGACTGGCCTTAGAAATGAAGTGGCCAGCAGCAGCCTCAAATCCCTTTTCAATTCCGTTCAACCTAGCCTGCTTAAAGGGAAAAAGAGATAAATCCCTGAAACATTATCAAGAGGCAGCCAAGTCTAAACAGCTTCTTCAGACCCTAGCTCTCTAGTAATGTATTTTCACAGAGACCTGTCATCTCAGGATCTCAAAGAACTTTTCAGTCAGCCCTCCTGTTCCTGTCTCCTGACTGCAGCCAGAATCCTATAATCATAGCCCCCAGGCTATATGGGGGAGGAGAAAGGAGAGAAAGCCTAGGGGAGAAACTTAGATTTTAATATTCCATCAGGCTGCCGGAGGGGAGCAGGAGGGGTGAAAGATAGGAAGGAAGGATGATTTGAAATGCTGCAATCATTTGAAAGAGTGTGGGCTTAAAAATTAGAGGAGCCGAGTTCAAATTCCCTGACTTAATTTGAACAAATCACTTTACCCATGTGAATCTTAGTCTGCTCATTTGTAATAAATGGGAAGACTGCACTAAATGGCCTCTAAGGAAACTTTCAGCTCTAAATCTGTAATGCTACGAAGATGGCATTTTTTTTTCAAATCTGGAGAAAGAGCAAAAAAGCAAATGGAAGGTGCATGAATTTAGGGGATGCCAAATGTTGGATTCCATTGTTGGCTCTGTTCCTTGGTGACTGTGTATCTGCCCCAGAGCACTAGTTTGGGTGAGATGTCAAGCACTTTTGCCTTCCTTTTTCATCATTATTTTTCTCCATATCCAAAGGTACAGTGATCTTTCATTTCGCTTATTTTTCTTTTTAACAAATGAAGAGCCTAAAGATTGGGATAGGAAATTCTCACAGATAGAAAGAACCTTAGAGATCATGAATTCAAGCAGAATCTGAACAAGAGTTTCCATCAATGAGCCACAGTGAAGGGAACCCACTGCCCTCTGGGGAACTGATAGTTCTTTGGGACATCTCCAATTGTTAGAAAGTTTTAATCACTAAGTCTAAGAGCTAGGAAGTTACATACATTCCTTTATTCATCCTTTTGTTTAAGGTCTTAGATTGGTTAGTGATAGAGATTTGAATTCAAGTCTCCCAGTTACATCAAGAAGCATAGTTTAACCTCTGTTGTTCTTTGAGTTAGAAGACAGCCATTTGTAAAAATGGAACTGAGAGATTCATTCATGGTTAATATTATTTTTGCTTCCCATGATTACTTCTCATCCCCAAAAGGGCTGGCTGCACAGAATTTCCTTCAGTCCATTGCTTTGGCCAGTCCCTAAGCTACTGTGATCACTAGCAAAGGACCTCCATTAGCCTTATGGCTATTGGGGAGGTCAAGAAACAATAAGTTATCATATGTCATTGCTTAGGGTTCTACATTTTCATCAATGAATCACTCTGCAAGCCTTTGTTAAAAATCTAAGAGGTGGAAGACTCTGGAGATGCATACATAAATGTGTAAACGTCCCCATCCTTAAGGGGTTTAAGGGAGACAATATGTGTAAAAACTCTTGTCAATATATGGGTAATGGTAGTAGAGCCAAGATGGTAGAGAGAAGTCAGGAAGATATTTCAGCTCTCCCAGTTTCCTTCAAAACTACCTTTTTCTCGGCAGTACACAGTACCAACACAAAAATTGACCATGTATTAGGCTATAAAAATCTTACAATCAAATGCATAAAGGTACAAATAGTAAATACTTGCTTTTCAGACTACAATGTAATAAAAATTATCTTGAATAAAGGGGCAGGGAAAGATAGATTAAAAACCAATTGGAAATTAAATAATCTAATTCTAAAAAAATGAGTGGTTCAAAAAAAATCATAGAAATGATCCATAATTTCATCCAAGAGAATGACAATAATGAGACAATATACCAAAATCTATGGGATGTAGGCAAAGCAGTTCTTAGGGGAAATTTTATATCTCTAAATAGCTACATGAATAAAATAGAGAAAGATGAGATCAAGGAATTGAGCATGCAACTAAAAAAAGCTACAAATTAAAGAAAAAAGAACAAATTAAAAGCCCCCAATTAAATAGCAAATTAGAAATTCTAAAACCCAAAGGACAGATTAATAAAATTGAAATTAAGAAATCTATTGAAATAATAATTAAAAAAAAAACAAATAGATGAACCTTTAGTTAATTTGATTAGAAAAAGGAAAGAGAAAACCAAATCACTAGCATCAAAAATTAAAAGGGTGAACTTATCACCAGTGAAAAAGAAATTAAGGCAATATTTAGAGCTATTTTCCCCACCTACATGGCAGCAAGTCTGACAATCTAACTGAAATGGATAAATATTTGCCAAAATATAAATTGCCCAGATCAACAGAAGAGGAAATAAATTACTTAAATAGTCTCATTTAAGAAAAAGGAATTGAACAAGCCATTGATGAACTCTTTAAGAAAATATCTCCAGGGCCATATAGACTCACGAGTAAATTTGACAAAACATTAAAAAACAATTAATTCCTATACTACGTAAACTATTTGGAAAAATAGGTAAAGAAGGAGTCCTGTCAATTTGTTTCTATGATACAAATATGAGAAATTACAGACCAGTTTCCCTAATGAATGTTGATGGAAAATTTTAAAATAAATATTGGTAATGAGATTGCAGCCATTTACTGGTAGGATAAAACATGACTGAGTGGGATTTACACCAGGAATTGCAGGGCTGGCTCAATATCAGGAAAACTATTACCATAATCAACTATATCAATAACAAAACCAACAGAAATCATATGATAATCTCAATAGATGAAGAAAAAGTTTTTGACAAAATACAGTACCCATTCCTTTTAAAAATACTAGAGAGTATAGAGAATAAAAGAAGCTTTCCTTAAAATAATAAGCAGCATCTGTCTAAAACCATCAGCAGGCATTATTTGTAATGGAGAGAAGCTGGATGCATTCCCAGTAAGATAAGAGGTGAAACAAGGATGTCCATTATCATCACTATTATTCATCATTGTAGTAGAGATATTGGATTTAGCAATAAGATAAGAAAAAAGGAATTAAAATAGGTGAGGAAATAAAACTATCATTCTTTGCAGATGATGATATACTTAGAAAATCTTAGAAAATCATCCAAAAACCTCCTCTAAACAATTGACAGTTTTAGCAAAATTGCTAAAAATAAACCCATACAAATCTTCAGCATTTTCATATGTTACTGACAAAGCTCATCAGCAAGAATTAGAAAGATAAATTCCATTTAGAATAGCTATAGACAAAATAAAGTATTTGGGGGTCTACCTACCAAGACAAACTCAAGAACTATATGAACTCAACTAGAAAACACTTCTCACAAAGTCAGATATAAATAATTGAAAACATATCAATTGCTCATGGATAGGCTGAGCTAATAAATGACAATGATAAATGCTAATTCTAATAAAGGAGCTAAAACGACAATTTTGCCTAAATTAATCTATTTGTTCAGTGCCATATAAAACTGCCAAAATATTATTTTATGTAAATAGAAAAAATAACAAAAGCATCTGGAAGAACAAAAGGTCAAGAACATCAAGGGAATTAATGAAAAATAAAATGCAAAGTATGGTGGGTTAGTAGTAGCAAACTTAAAACTAGATTATAAAGCAGTTGTCATCAAAATCGTGTGGTACTGGCTGAGAAATAGAGCGGTGGGAAAGTGGAATAGATTAGATACACGACACAATAGTTGAAGCCTATAATAATCTAGTATTTGATAAACCCCCAAACTCCAGCTTCTGAATAAGAACTCACTATTTCACAAAAAATTGCTGGGAAAACTGGAAAATAGTATGTCAGAAACGTGGCATATTCCTATAACTCACACTCCATACCAAAATAAAGTCAAAATGAGTCCATGATTTGGGCATAAAGGATGATACCATAAACAAATTAGGAGATGAAAGGATAATTTACCTATCAGATTTTTGGAGAAGGAAAGAATTTATGACCAAAGAAGAACTCAAGAACATTATGAAAGGCAAAGTGAACAACTTTGATTACATTAAATTAAAAAGTTTTTGCACAGACAAAACCAACAAAAACAAGATTAAAAGGGAAGTACAAAACTGGGGAAAAAATCTTTATAGCCAATGTTTATAATAAGGGTCTCATTTTAAAAATATATGAAGAACTGTGTCAAATTTATATTACAAGTCATTCTTCAATTAATAAATGGTGAAAGAATATGAACAATTTTCAGATGATGAAATTAAAGCCATCTGTAGTCATATGAAAAAAATGCTCTAAGTCACTACTGAAGATAGAAATGCAAATTAAAAGAACTCTGAGGTACCGCCTAACACCTCTCACATTGGCTAAGATGACAGCAAAAGATAATGATAAATGTTGGAGAGGATGTGGGAAGGCCAGGACACTAATGCAGTGTGGGTGGAGTTGTGAAATGATCCAACCATTCTGGAGAACACTTTGACAATATGCCCAAAGGGCTATAAAACTGTGCATACTTTTTGATCCAGCAGTGCCATTACTGAATCTATCCAAGGAAATCTTAAAGGAGGGAAAAGGACCCACAAGTGCAAAAGTATTTGTAGCAGCTCTTTTTGTGGTAGCAAAGAATTGGAAAATGAGTAGATGGCTATCAATTGGGGAATGGCTGAACAAGTTGTGATTCATGTAAATAAAGGAATATTATTGTTCTATAAAAAATGATGAACAAGATGATTTTAGAAAGGCCTGGAAAGATTTATGTGAACTGATGCTGAGTGAAACAAGCAGAACCAAGAAAACATTATACAATAACAGAAAGATCGTGTGATAGTCAACTATGAAAGCATAGTTCTTCTCAGTGGTTCAGTGATCCAAAGCAATCCCAATAGATTTTGGACAGAAAATGCCATCTGCACCCAGAAAAAGACCTATGGAGACTGAATATAGATCAACACATGCTATTTTCACATTTTTTCCTGTTTTTTTTATCTTCCCTATGTTTTTTCCCTTTTGCTCCAATTTTTCTTTCCCGACACGATTCATAAAGCAATGTGTATGAAGAATAAATAAATTACAAAAAATAGAGTTGCCCTGGCCCAAACGTTGATTCCTCTGTGGCCCATTCTGTGGGCCTCTCTGAGTTCAGCTCAGGTGACTTCAGTTTATCATTGGATCCCCATTATTAAAACTTTTCCATCTTGACAGAATCTACTAGAACCTGCATTCAACTGGCATATTCTTCAGGGACTCAGATGCTTGGATGGGATGTGTGACTTCTTTGGGTTGTAGACATGTACTGACTTACACTCAAAATAAATGAGGAGTACTTTACAGAAAACCAAGCTAAGGGGAGGTAAAATGGGGCTCTTGTATTTTCTTTCTGGAAAGTAATAAAAATCATAATTCTGTCATTAGTAAGCATGAATGAATAAACAAAGGAAAGAATTACTAAATGAATGAATGAGAAAGCATTTATTAAATGTTTCCTATTTGCAAAATGCTGTGCTAGTATTGTGACTGCACAAATTAATAAAGACACAGTTTCTACTCTCAATAAGTTTATGTTCTAATATGAAGTGACAATGGTCTCCTCGTAGAGAAAAGAAACCAGAGAAAGGAGTTTTGCTCTGTTGGATGGTAAGAAAAGAGACAAAGAGAAGAAGCAAGAGTGATGGATGGGGGGGTGGTTGTGAAGATGAAGCATGACCTAGGCCAGGGCCAGCCAGTATATACAGTGGGCTGAGTTGTACACATTCCATCATTCCTAAGCTCTATTGGGCCCTAGGGCAGGAGCTTCAAAGATAAGTGGATTAATTTGAGTATAGACAGGAGCCTGAATTCAGAGTAGAAGTCCAGATCCCAGATTGATGTGGAGTATACCAGTCTAAGTGTAGGAATGATTAATGGCAATGATGTGGGTTGACAAAAAAAAAAAAAGGCAACCCCAAATCATGGGGTGAATTATTCATTGGAAACTGTAAAATGAGGGTATTGGCTAGATAATAATAACTGACAGTTATGTAGACCTTTATAGTTTTTTAGTGTTTTAGCTTTACATATATTATCTCATTTGAATTCTTCAGTCACACAGTAAGGCAGATGCTAGAGCAATTATTATGATATTTATATTACAATCAATCTATCAATTAATAATCAACAAGCACCCACTATGTGTCTAGCTCTGGACTAGACCCTAGGAATTCAATTCTAAAAACATTCTTTACCCTAAAGAAATTGAGTCTCAGAGAAGTTAAATGGCTTAGTCATGATCTACAGCTAGTAAGTGTTAGAGGTAGGATTTGAATTCAACTCTCTCCCAAATTCAGGATTCATTTGCTTTTCAGCCACATTATGATAATTATTCTGCCTCATACTATAGAAATAAATCTGATTGCTTCTATACAGTCAAATGCAGGATTTCCTTTTTTGCTAATGGGAAGGCAGAAATTATTATGGTACAGGTCAAAACAAGTACTGAGAGGAAGGGGTGTGTGTGTGTGTGTGACATAACAGTAGGGTTCTACTTGGTCCAAACATTTGTGTGACCCAGAAGCGTCAGAGATTCAGATTCTGTTTCTGACATTTGCTACCTGAGTGACCCTGAGAAAATTTCACAATCTCTCTAAACTTCACTTTCTGGTCTGAATAATTGATTTGGCAGACAATAATACCCATAGGGCTGTAGGAGCTCGAATTTGAAGGATTTGCAAAGCACCTTTCAAGCTTGAAAATACTACCTATTTTTCCTTTGATCTTTGCCAAAGAAAACTAAATAGACATAGAAACAGAAAGAAGGGACAGAGAGAGCAGAGCTGGCCCACTGTGTTCCTTTTCTTGACATTGCCCTTCTACTTCTATAATAGCAAAAAAAAAAAAAAAAAAAAAAAAAAAAAAAAATTAACCACTTAGTCCCAACTTCCCTTTTCAGTTTTATGATACTTTTGTACCCTTTAGGCATTGTAAGGTTCAGCCAAATGGCCTTTCTGATTCATATATATCTTCCTATTCTGTACTTTTACATGGGCATGTCTAGATTATTCTACCTCTTTAACCTTTCCTCTTAGAAATCTTTAGTTTCCTTCAAGACTCAATTCAGTTACCATGTTCCTCCAAAGCCTTCCTTCTAAAAAGTATTTTGTATACTTTGTAGTTCAGGTTCTAAGCTCATTCTTTTTTTTTTTTTTTTTTATTTTTATTTAATAGCCTTTTATTTACAGGTTATATGTATGGGTAACTTTACAGCATTAACAATTGCCAAACCTCTTGTTCCAATTTTTCACCTCTTACCCCCCACCCCCTTCCCTAGATGACAGGATGACCAGTTGATGTTAAATACATTAAAATATAAATTAGATACACAATAAGCATACATTACCAAACCGTTATTTTGCTGTACAAAAAGAATCAGACTCTGAAATATTGTACAATTAGCTTGTGAAGGAAATCAAAAATGCAGGTGGGCATAAATATAGGGATTGGGAATTCAATGTAATGGTTTTTAGTCATCTCCCAGAGTTCTTTCTCTGGGCGTAGCTGGTTCAGTTCATTACTGATTGGAGATGATTTGGTTGATCTCATTGCTGAGGACGGCCAGGTCAATCAGAACTGGTCATCATATAGTATTGTTGTTGAAGTATATAATGATCTCCTGGTCCTGCTCATTTCACTCAGCCTCAGTTCGTGTAAGTCTCTCCAGGCCTTTCTTAAATCCTCCTGTTGGTCATTTCTTACAGAACAATAATATTCCATAATATTCATATACCACAATTTATTCAGCCATTCTCCAACTGATGGGCATCCACTCAGTTTCCAGTTTCTAGCCACTACAAAGAGGGCTGCCACAAACATTCGTGCACATACAGGTCCCTTTCCCTTCTTTATGATCTCTTTGGGTTATAAACCCAGTAGTTACACTGCTGGATCAAAGGGTATGCACAGTTTGATAACTTTTTGAGCATAGTTCCAAACTACTCTCCAGAATGGTTGGATTCATTCACAATTCCACCAACAATGCATCAATGTCCCAGTTTTCCGGCATCCCTTCCAACAATCATCATTATTTTTTCCTGTCATCTTAGCCAATCTGACAGGTGTGTAGTGGTATCTTAGAGTTGTCTTAATTTGCATTTCTCTGAGTAATAATGACTTGGAGCATCTTTTCATATCACTAGAAATAGTTTCAATTTCTTCATCTGAGAATTGTCTGTTCATATCCTTTTACTATTTTTCAATTGGAGAATGGCTTGATTTTTTATAAATTAGAGTTAATTCTCTATATATTTTGGAAATGAGGCCTTTATCAGAACCTTTGACTGTAAAAATATTTTCCCAGTTTATTGCTCTAAGCTCATTCTTTTAACCTATATTCACTTATGAGAGACTGAGTTCTCAGAAGGCAGCTGTCTACTCTTCTTAGAATTCTAGGGGTAAGCCTGAAGGTTTGGGTTTGAATTCTAATGCCATTGTTGCTCATGAGCCCCCATCTGATGTGACCTGACTTTATTTAATCTGCTGATATTTCCAAATTTATCATTTACCCAATTAGGATCACAGCATTTACACAGAGATATTTCCTGGGAAGTATAACAAAAACCCCAGTACATTAACATCCAATACAAAAACTTGAGAAACACTCTCTCCCAGGTATACTCAGAGGCCAGTGCAAGGTATACTCCACAGTAGAGATACCCATGTGAATAAAAGGTAAACTCACGGCTCTTGATTATTGGAAATCATTTTCTTCATTTGTAGAATCCTCATGTCATTAATGTACAATGCTCTCTGATGGATTGTAAGGGTTGGGGTCTTGTCCTTGCTTCTTCTCCACCAACCACTGTTATTTCAGGGACAGATGACCCAATCTTCTGAACTTGGCAAATTCACAAATTTTTTTCCTCTTCAAAATGGAGTGGGGAAGAGAGGATTAAGGGATGGACACTCTTCTCTGCATCTCACCCTTCCCCAAGAAATTCACACTTAAAAGTTTGCCTAGGACAGCTCCATCACTAGGCGAGCCTGCTATTGAAGACTAGATTCTGAAGTAGACAGTTATCTACTGGTTCTCTTCAACCAATCTCTGGACGTTTTCTATGTGGCTGTCATCTCATTTCAGCCAATGACTTGAAACATTTCCCTCCTTTTAAATTGATGAAAAACTGTTCACACTTGTTTTATGCTTTTAGCTGATTGCTTCAATTGTTCTCACCTATTTTCCCTTTGATAGGTTGAATCTGTAATTCAGATCTATAAGAGATCTTCTTACCTGGTAAAGATAACAGGAATTATAGCAAGTTGTTAAATTTCATTAATTGAGATTGGAGTATGAAATACTTTTTTGTATATCTTTATGTGTACTGATCTTCTCCAAATCTAATTTGTAAGTTCCTTCAGGGCAAGGACCTTTTTGCTTTTGTCTATATGGCTCCAACATCTGCATGGTAGTGCTGAACAAATTCTGGTTGATTGCTTCCTTAGGTTGGGATCAGAACATTTGAGTTCAAGTTTCAGCAAATCTTCCGGGGGTCTTCATTCATAAAATTAGTCTGGGACTAACCTAGGGAATAAGATTTGTAAAGTTCCTTGAAATGCTAATCTTTGTGAATTGTTTCTACCCTTCTGGTCCATGGATGCTTATATTTGTAGAAGACAGCTCCTTTCTTGGAGGGATTATTTAACAAAGCAGAAGTCTGTCTGGTTTGAAAAGATTAATCTTTCTTAAAAGGACAGATTCAATTGAGCACAGTCAAGTCTTCATTCTCCTGAGGAAAGGAGATGGAAGACCCCATAGCAATCCTGTATGTGATGAATCTTACTAATGAAATCTCCAAACAAGGTTTTGTCTTTCTGTAACATTCAGGGACATTTCCTTTTTATATTCTCAGTCTCAATACTATATTCACAGATCAAAAAAAAAAAAAAAACTGGAAGGAGCTTTAGAGATCACCCAAGTCAACCCCTTCACTTTACAAATAAAGGAACTCTTCTTAGTGTTCCTTGAAAATAGCATGAATCCAAACTAAGCCACTTGGCCAGCTTGGATGACTTTGCAGGTTCATTCTGTGACTTCTGAAGTCTTTAATTGGAAAAGGGAGAACTTTGTAAACTGATATTGTTCTTACTTACAATGGAAATTGTTTGCCTTCTTCTCTAGCTTGGGCAGTTGAAACCAAAGCTCTGGAGATCTGCTCTCCCACTCCCTTTCCTGTATTCCTGCCAAATTCCCTAAATTATTCCTAGCTGGGATGTAATTGACATAAGGATCTTTGTCATAGGAAGAAAGCCTTGGGTGTTAGAGTCATAGCTTTAAAAAAAAGTTGTATTAATGCCTTTTGTTCTTCCATCATAATAATTTCCCAAGAGAACTCAAGGTTGGTTATTTCCTAAAATGACTGTAATTCTCTCTCTGGTAAACCCTTCCTTGTGGGAAAAAAAGCAATCCAACAAAGACTCTGCCCTCTAATAGAATATGCAACATTCATTTCCAGTAGTCTCCTGCCTTTGTACTAAGGGAGGGAACTATGTTTCCCTATTTGTTTTCCATGGCCAAGATTGGTTGTTACAGTTAGTCCAAGTGCAGTGTTCTCAGATAGAGCTGGGAGGGAGCTTTTAGATACTCTAATTCAGCAGTTGTCAAATTCAAAAAAAAAAAAATTAAGGACTCCAAAAAGCTTTTATTCTTATGGGTTTCATTTATTATCTAATTCAGTTAGAACTGGATTAGAAATTCAATTGTGTTGATGTCATTATGAATATAGCCTCGACCTCACAAGTCATTCTGAAAGCATCCGAGAATAGTTAAGCTAGTTCAACACTCTCATTTTAGAGATGACAAATTGAGCCCCAGAGGGGTTAAAGGATTTACTGAAAGCCAAAATGGTAATAACTAGCAAAGCCAAGATGGTGCTCAGGTCCTCTGCCACTAAAGCCAGTTCTTTCCCACTCTGTACCATATTTCAATGTGATTTTTTAAATTTCTCTTACTTCTATCATTGTGTATTTTCTCTCTTATTTTTTTTTATTTTCTCCCTTATTTCTTTGACTTCATTCTCCATCTGTTCATACATGTCTTCCCACATTTCTCTGAATTTCTCAGTTATTTCATTTGGCTGAATAGAAGTAATATATCCTTGTATACCATAATTCATTCAGGCAACCCTCAATCCAAGGATATCCATGCTGTTTCTGTATGCTGTTATTGTTCTTGTTTTATTTATAACAAAAAGTGCCACTAGGAATATGATGGAGAGCTGATAGTCTTCAATGCGAGCATTTATACTCAAATCAGCAAACATTACAAATCAGAGCTTGATTTATCACTTTGTTGATTGTCTAAACTTAAGTGAAAGAGAAAAATGTTAATTACATAGATTAAACTTAAGAGTATGTTGTGGGTACATTTTTTTATATTCTGTTTATATTCATAAACGGATGAAGTAGTGTCGAAGAATGTGCTCTTAACTTACCAAAAATAATATAATTTTTTTACATTAATTAATATTATAAATATTAATGTTTATATTAAATATTTACCTGTACACTCCTGTATATTCAGTACCTTTTTTGTTGTTGTTGTTCTTCAACTTTCTTGTGGAATACAACCATCTGTGGGATCATTGATTGAAAGGGAGTAAACAATTTAGTGGCTTTTATCACACAATTTCAAAACTTCCCCCCAAAACTATATCCTACAATAGCTGCTGCTTCAGTGAATTGGAAATCCCAACTCCTGAATAATAACAGATTGCATTTAACAAAAGGAAAAACAATCAGCAGTGTGTAAGTAAGGACCTCAGCATCTAACATTGCCAATCTGGCTATCTGTAAGGATCCTCCAAAGTTGGGGTTAGTGAGCACTTCTGATTCCCCAAAATGTGAAGGCCATCTAATGTTTTATCCTGATTCCCAATTCCCCTTCTTATTATGTTTCCTTTCTAGAATCTCTTTGGAAAGGATTCCCTTTATGAGCAAGTTCCCAAAGATAGCTACCTGTCCTTCATTATGAACTCATTTCAGGCTAATATCTGTGGCTGAGCAAAGCTGTCCAATGAGTAGATGTTTTTTTTTGCAAATGCACCTGCAGCTAAAGGCATATCAGACCCTCCAATGGACAATTTCAATTTTTTCCACCAGCTTTTGTGCTTCCAGTCTCACTTCCAAGGGTTTTAGTATTCTTTTAATCAAAATCATGTCCTATCGAAATAGTCCTGCTAGAAAGGGGAAAATGGGCCAAAGGAGTGTCTGTTTTCTGATGTTGAAATTAAGGAATCAATAACTTTTCTTAAGTATTCCAACATTTTTCCTTAAGAGGTATTTTGAGCAAAACTTATAAAATTTACAGAAGAGGGGTGTACGGCTTCCCCATCTCTGCCAAGAAAATGATGGTTAATTAAAGTCTGAGAATAATGCAGGCTCCTGTCTGGGGGCCAGACCACAGTGAAGTTGTGTGTAATATTGTACTCACTCTTTTTCTAGCCCTATATCCCTAACCTTCTGGGAAAATTATGTACTCCTGAAACATAAACCGATGAAGTAGTATAGAAGAATGTGCTCTTAACTTACCAAAAAAAAAAAAAAATAAAACCGTTGTCTCCCCAGTCCCAATTTTGAGAGGAGTTGGTTAAGAGATTTTTTGATAGACTGAATAATTTGTTTTCATTCTTAAAAAAAAGATCCAACTTGACTTCCTGAGCCACTATGTATTGGCCTTTGGTGCGGCTACCGACATGAACTATACAAAGAGGAGATGGATTCACAAAGGGCTTTCTCTAAGACAAGTTAAGGCCATGGAAGCTTCCTCTTTCCCTCATTCTATTACAATGAGGGAAGGAGCTTATTCAGTTATAACTGTTTATAAGTGAGAGAGTAACTTAGAAAATGACTACTGACCCTAAATGGGGACAGCTACAGAGGCAGAAACAGAATCGAACGGCCTCTCTTGCCAATTGATTTCCCCTTACATTGGTGGCATCAAATTCAAATAAAGGGGGCCATTAAACCATACCTGAGGATCTCTTCAGGTCACACATTGACTTAGAAAATCACCTACTAACAGTCTATTCTATTTTATTTTAATTTATTTTGTTAAATATTTCCCAGTTGCATTTTAATTGACTTCAGCAACATGGTAGTGTGGGTGAGTTTTTGATAAAGTAAATCCATGGTATTCCCCTCTCATCTGTTGATCTAGAAATCCTGTCAAAAAAGAAGTGGAATTAATCTGGCATGATTTATTCCTGAGTAAGCTCGGCTGGCTCTTTGACATCACCACTTACCTTTCTAGATGTTCACCCATCATGACTTTAAAGATCTGATCTAGAATTTTCTATATCAAGGGCACTGGCACAAGCTGGGTAGGTATAAATGGACTGTGATAAGATTTGCTGTCTTGGGAGCCACCCACCTCAGGTTGTTTGTCAATCTAATCCACTGGAATATTCCTTTCCAATGGGGCAGGAGGAAGGCCTCTTCAAAATCTTCAAAGTGAATATAATCATGGGTATGAGACAGAATAAAAAAAAAATCAGCCCAACAAGATTGTAGGGCTCAGAGGACATGTATTTTTTTTTCACTTACTCTCATTTTTCCTCCTACTTGGTAAAATCACTGTTGAAATCTAAACTGAAATTTTACACCCCATTTCTCTGACTCAACAGGAAAAATAGTAGGTTTCTGAAACTTTCCATGGGATCAAAATGAATTAGAAGATAATCTATGTAAAAAAAAAAGTCGCACATAATGAGCCTTCTGAGCTGCCAAAATATTTCAGTGTGCAAGCTTGACACATTCTTGAAAGGCCTTAAATAAATGGAGGGGAGGAGAAAGCATCACCTTTCAAGACTGTTAGCTGATGTCAGCTCTTTTAGGCTAGAACATAATAAGGCATTTTAAACTTCCTGTAAATGATCTCCCTATAATATTTTTCTCTAACAAAAATAGATTTGTTTCTGTTTAATAATAAAAGTACATTTAACACTATTTCCTCTGCAAGAGAATTTGGTTGCTGGCAGCTTAGTCTTGAACATTATCAAGTCAACAAGTATTTATTAGGCATCTACCATATGCTGTCCAGCAATATAGATTTCTAGTTGTTTGGTCAGTTCAGTCATGGCCAACTCTTTATGACCTTATTTTTTTGGGGGGGGCAAAGATATTGGAGTGGTTTGGCATTTCATTTTCCAGATTATTTGACAGATGAGGAAACTGAGGCAAACAGAATTAAGGGATTTGCCCAGGGTCACACAGACAGTAAATATCTGAGGGCAGATTGGAACTTGGATACTTCTGACAACAGGCCTGGTGGTCTATCCACTGGGCAATACACATTTATTAAATGCCTTATCTCAAAGGCTTAGATCATATATGAAGTGCTGGGGATAAAGACAATCTCTTTTTTGAAGGGCAGCATGTTCTAAAAGAGAAGACAACTTGTATACATAGGAGTAAATTCAGCAATAAATCTAAGGCTATGGGCTCATGAAAGTGGAGAGAATCAACTTCACCTAGAAGAGAATGTTTGAATTAATTTTGAAGGAAATCAATGATTTTAAGAAAGTAGAGGTAAGTAGCGAGAGCATTACAGAGAAGAGCCAAGGCTAGTTAATGTAGTATTCATTTGCTACTGTGTCTGTTGTGTGTGTTAGATGGAAAGGAAGAGGAAAGGATTAGCTTCTCCCTTATAACCCTCTAGGTCTATTTTTCCTAAGTTTTTGATGGACTTCAGGACCAATGCGTGTCTTCTAATTTTAGCACTCTGGGACAAAGCCCTGATTATCATACCCTAATTATTATTTTAACCCCATGCAATGACATTCAATAACTAAAACTCTATTGGATCTCACTTTAAGTATCTGCTATGTCTTCTGAGGATGATATCATTTTTGATAAATGGAATCTTTTATCATCAAACCTTATCTGAGGACTTTGTCTCAAACCCAAGATAATTCATAAGATCAGAGATTTATAGTTAGAAATTATTTCCAAAGTCATTACATATATTGCTCCATTTTATAGATAAGGAAACTGGGGCTAAAAACCCTTCTAACAGGGTGCTGATGACACAGTTAATCAGAATTCCTATTTCCAAGTCCAGCAGCCTATCTATTACATCGTGATCCCCCTTTCTTGTAAACTTCTAAAGTAAAGGGATAGTTCACCTTTCAGATATTCCACAGTAGATAATGCCTCATGTAGAGCAGATGCTTAATAAATGTTTGCTGAATGAAATTATTAGTACATGTCTAATGATCCCTAACCTTAGATCCCAGACTGACTATATAATTATATTCATTCTCCAACTCAATTATACTTGCTCAAGAAAAAAAAAGGATATACTCTCTGAACATTTTTAAAATCAATAATTTTAAGACAAGTAAATAAATACCCTCTTCTTTTATTTTTTTTTGGGGGGGGAGGAGAGAAGGCATCCTTTGGTTTGCCCAAGGCTCTGATTTGCCATGAATTCAACAATCACCTGCTCTTATGAAAAGATAGAGCTCAATAGATGTGCTGTTGTGACGTTCAGCAGACACCCATAGGAAACAAAAGGATGTCCTTTTTTCCAAAGCTGGTGACTTTTTCTACTAAAATTCTCCTTCAACCATCACTCAGAGAGGAGACAAACAAGACCGATTTATCCTCATTATAATTTTTCCATCTGAGTACTTCACAAAAAGCAATGAGTGACCTCCCTACTCCAGCTGCCAACAGCTTGCAGTCTTGAAACATCTGCTGCTGTTGCTACTTCAAAACTTTAGAACAACAGCTGGATTTTGCTTCTTTTTTTTTTTTTTTTTTTTTTTTTTTTTTTTTTTGTAAGTGGGATCAAAGAAGCAGCTCATCTTGATTGCCTCAAGGGCCTCTGTAGAAAGAAAGGAATTCTTTGTTACTTTATACTCTTCTTCAAGACTAGGTTAGACTGTTTGATGGCTGGCATCTCCTGTGCGCCTTCTTAATCCCCCTTTCCTTTTTCAATCCCATCCCTATTTTGGTGATAGCAACTAAAATCAAGAAATGTGAGGAACAGACATACTTTTTTTTTTTAAGTGGAATCTTTGCCTATACCCCTCTGAAATACAGGCAGCTAGGTGACACAGGGGATAGAGCACCAGGCCTGGAGTCAGAAGTGCAAATACAGCCTCAGATGATAATTATACAAATCCTGGACAAGTCATAACTTTTTTTGCCTCAGTTTTCCTATCTGTAAAATGAACTGGAGAAAGAAGGGCAAACCACTCTGGTTTCATTGCCAAAAAACAAACAAACAAACAAACAAACAACAACAACAAACATTCCAAATGGAGTCAGGAGGAATACATGATTGGCTTGAATAATAAATTCTGAAATATATTTTTCCCTTTAACAGACATAGGGAAGCAAAACCAGTCAAAAGAGTGATTGTATCTGATGGCATAAGCCTTAGCCACCACCTTTCTGTTGAGTAAAGAGAAGTAGGTTTTATCATTAGTCCTCTGGAGTAAGGATTGGTCATTGCATCCACTAAAATTACAATGCACTAAAAAGATCTCAATTTCACTGCTTACTCTCTATTAATCATTTCCTGTTTAACCTGTATGTAGCTGTCTTTGTATATTTATATCTTCCTTCCTTCCTTCCTTCCTTCCTTCCTTCCTTCCTTCCTTATCATCTATCTGTCTGTCTATCTATCTATCTATCTATCTGCATGTTGCTTCCCCCATTAGATTGTAAGCTCTTTGAAGACAGGGACTTTTACTTGTTTTTCTATCCCAGAGCTTAGCAGAGTGTCCAAAAAGACAGTAGGTGCTTAAGAAATGTTTCTTGATTAATGATAGAAAGTCCTTTCACCTGTTTTTGAATTCAGGCCCAACCGCTCACTATCTTTGTAACCTTGTACACTCACTTTATTCTCATGGGCCTGTTTCCTCATTTATAAAATGATAAGCATGAACTAGAAGATTCCTTCACACTTTAAAGTGGTAATTATGACTTTTAAATATTCCTTTGCTTTATATTAATGCCATTCCTCCTCTCCCTGTATCAGTGGGAGTCTGACCCTTGATAATGTGAAGAATTAATGAAGAAAAAAAATCCCATCTGCCATAATTTGACAATGAAGCAAGACCATGTGAGGCCTCCAAGATTTTACATTCTAATAGGGATGATGACATACTTAGGGAAGCTGCAAAAAGGAAGCGGCATTTTGGTCTGGGAAGGCTTGAGGAGAGTGACAGATTTGGTTAACATCTTTTTCTGGGAATGGTGTGATTATCTGATTACCTTTTCCTGAGCAATTGATGGAAGGATGGCATGGGGATATGGCAGGGAGATGACTTGGAAGGCAGATATTTGGGCCTGCAAAATATGGTCAACTCTCATCTTAATTGCTGCTGTCTTTCTTGATAACATCATTAATTTTTTTAATTGTATATTTGTCCTCTATTGCAATTTAGTGTCAAGAAGCACAATTTTATAGGACAAAAAATAAATAAAAGTAGTAGTTTGGTACAGCTCAGAGGAAGCTTTTTCATTCTATTAATAATATTAGCTAATATTTATATAGTGTTTTCTATGTGCTGGGTCAAACGCTTTACAATCATTGTCTCAATTGATCTTTCCAATACCTCTGGGAGGTCGGTACTAGGATTATCTCCACTTTATGAGTGGAGAAAACTGACACAGAAGGTGATGAAGTGATTTGTTTTGGGTCATAGAGGTAGTAAACCTCTGAGGCTAAATCTTCCTGATTCCAGACCTGATACACTGTCCACTGCTCCATCTAATTGTCTCCCAATCTCATTCCTAACATGGGATTGTTAATGATGCCATAAGCAATAATCCTAAAAGAAGTAGAGACTTCTTGTAGTTTCTTGGACATGAGTATAGGGTTGCTTGAATTCTCCCATCCTCCCTGTCACCCAAGAATTCAGAATACTTAATGATTTTCAGAAGTAAAAACTCAACTCACTCAAAATCATCATCATCATCTGACATTTGTAAGATATTTTAAAATTTGTAATGAATTTGAGAAATATTATCTCACTTGAGAAAAGAATGCCCCCCACATCCATAGCATTATTTTTAGTGTTAATTGAGAATAAAGAAAGAAATTGAGAGAAATCCCCAGCTTTCCAAATCCCCCAACACTCAGACCATTGAGAGTGTTTGATTGAAGACTTTGGCACAAGCCTCTTGGCTGACTGTGGACACTTCATTAGTCAAGAAAGCCCATGTTTTCATTTTGGACAAAGGAGAGTGAAAACCTTTAGCTATTGATGCTTGGTGTTCCTTAGGGATGGAAGATTCCCTTGTCTAAGGGAGGGAATCAGGCTACTCCTTGGCAGCCCTTGACCTCATCGGGATGCTGTTTCTAGTTACCACTGTCAGTGTGGGCCACAGGGATTGAAAAGATGATGAGTCTCAGCTTACTCTTGCTTGTCTTCTTCACTGTGATCTCACCTCCACATCTCTCAGTAAATGAAAGGGGGCAGTGTGTGAGTCACATGGGTGTCTTCCCCCGGCAGTTTGCTGGCCTGCTTCCTAGTTGGGTTGATTTATGCTTTAATTTTATGGATGATATCACACAATTATCTCCAGATGGAATAACTGGGATAAAGCTCTGCCAACCAGCATCGGGCATCGAGGGTTCATCCAGCATCCAACATTCTTCATATTGTAATTATTTTTATTTTGACCTTTTAAATTTGCTCAGAGGTTTGGGGTGTTTTCTTTTAGCTGAGTCTCTCCCCCCCCCCCATCCTGTCACCTCGGTTTGATTGTCCCTGTTGAATGAAATCACTCCTAGATCTTTCCAGTGACCTCCCCTCAAATCTTGCTTATCATTTTATAAGTCATATTTGGCCTGGTAAACTGTGATCTACTGAACCAAGACACAATGTTTCATTTTCTCATCTGATAAATTGAAAAAAAGTTATTATGATGAGTAGGGATCATAAAGCTATAATCTGGCCTTGGTTTGTTTTTTGGTTTAGTGAGTGACCACAGAAGTAAGTGAAGTTGATGATCCACACTTTTATTTACCACTAAATTCAACCAAACACATCTTTCTAGAGCAGAAATCTTTCTTCTTCATCTCTTGGATGTCATGGGTCCCTATGACAATCTAATGAAGTCTACATACCTCCTCAGAATAATGTTTTTAAAGGTATGACATAAAATACACAGGATTACAAAAAAATAATTATGTTGAAATGAAGTTATCAAAATATTAAAATGTTTTTAAACTTCAGGTTATGATTGTTCATAATCTAGATTAAATCCCACAATCTTGTCCGTTCGAGAAAGTGGGTTGGACATATTTTCTATTTTCCCCAATATTTGTCCCACTTTCTATTGATAGCTAATTCTATAGAGATATGCTAATTTGATAACTTATAGAATCAAGACAATCTAATCAACAGGCAAGTAAGAAGAGATTTCCCTATTTCTTGGGCCACTTCTCTCTCCCTCAAAATCTTCAAGAAATCTTCATAAAACATTGACCAGCTCTACCGTGGCTATACCTCAAAGAAATCATAAAAGAGAGAAAAGGACTCACATGTGCAAAAATGTTTGTAGCCTTTTTGCAGTGGCAAGGAACTGAAAACTGAGTGAATGCCATCAATTGGGAAATGGCTGAATAAGTTATGGTATATGAATGTTTTGTTGTATTATTGTTCTGAAAGAAATGACCAGCAGCATGATTTCAAAGAGACCTGGAGAGACTTACATGAACTGATGATGTGTGAAATGAGCAGAACCAAAAGAACATTGTACACAGTAACTACAAGATTATTCAATGATCAATTCTGATGGACTTGGCTCCTTTCCACAATGATGTGGTTCAAGGCAATTCCAATAAATTTGAGAGGGAGAGAGCCAGCCACATCCAGAGAGACAACTATGGAGACTGAATATGGATCAAATCATGATTTTTCACCTTTTTGTTACTATTATTGTTTGCTTGGTTTTTTTTTTTACTTCTTGCATTTTTTCCCCTTTTGATTTGTATTACATAAAATTATGAATATGGAAATATGTTTAGAAGAACTGTACATGTTTAATCTATATTGGATTGCTTGCTGTCTTGGGGAAGAGGGAGGGGGGAGAAAAGGAGAAAAAAATGGAATACAATGTCCTGCAAAGGTGAATGTTGAAAATGATCTTTCCATGTATTTGGAAAAATAAAATACTATTAAAAATAGACTAGACCTTATCTCTTTCCTACTCAAAGATCTTCTTGATTGACTGTTGCCTTTTGAATACTACACAAACTCTTCAGTCCATCCTTTAAAGTGTCCATAATACAGTACCCTATTACCTTTCCAGTCTCATTGTACATCATTCTACTTTATAGACTCTGTTCCAATCATAGTCTTGGACTCTCTGCCATTCTCTATACTCAACATTATATATTTTGTTTCTGGACCGCTTCATAGAGGATCCTTTGTGTTTGGAATATATTACCTCTTCCCTTCCTTCTCTCAGAATCCTCTTTCCTGCAAAAGGAAAAGGATTATCCCCTTTGTCACTCATTATATGAAATTATATATTGCATTTCCCCACACTTCTTCACTCTTGCTAGAATGTAATTTTTTGTGGGCAGGAGCTGATTTTGCCTCCAATGCCTAGTATAGTGCCTTCAAGTTCACAGTAAATGTTTAACGAATTGAATTCTTTTAAGCCAAGAAAAAATGTGCTGCCATTATCCCATAAAGAAACATTTCTATGGGCTATGGGCTCACATTTTTACTCTGGTTATATAACTATAAGGTAGCTAGGTCATGTGATGGATAGACTGAATTGCTGAATTCAAATCTGACCTAAGTGACCCTGGAGAAGTCATAATCTTGTTTGCCTCAGTTTCCTCATCTGTAAAATGAACTGGAGAAGGAAATGGCAAAACACTATAGTATCTTTGCTAAGAAAACTCCAAATGGTATCATGAAGCATTGGAGAGAACTGAAATGACTAAACAACAAATGACAACTATAGGGCAAATACTGTGCCAGGCATACCTGCAAGTAGATTACTCACCTTGACTGTTCTATGATGTAGTAATTCATCAATAAAGATTGATCAGCATCTACTATGTGCCATGCATTGTAATGAGTGATAAAGTGTAGTGCTAAGATCTAATCATTGAGAAAAAACTCATTAATCATTTAGTATTTCTTCCACTTTTCTGTCATTCTTCATATAGTGGATATCCACATACTGGATGCCAGTCCTCATTATTGTGTCTTTTTATTGTATTGGGAAAAATGCTGAAATGGATCAGTGGCAGATGCCTTAACTTCTCTTAAGGCAAACATCAAAAATTTAACTGGATGGTGGTGGAAGAGGTCATCTCATTTAGCCTGAGCCTTCGTGCACGCCTACAGTGAAACTATTCAAGACACAATGGTTGTCTTGCCAATTTTTATGAGTGAATCCCAAGAAATGTGGATGGTGGAAAAAAAAAAGCTCTGATCTTCCTTTTCTGACATCCCACAGTTTAGCAATGCTGTGCTTTTAAAATCCTCACTCTCCCTTAGTATAGTATTTCAAGGATTTAATTACTCTACTTTTTAAAAGTTCTTTGTGTCTACCAGATTTTTCCTTGGCCAAATTGCATCCATTTTGCTTTGTGTTATTTTAGAATGTCTCGGCTGAATTTTCTCACTTTGACCTTGAAACCCATGTCATCTGCTTACTCTATATTGGGAAGGTCATCAGTTATATATAGGGATGTTCTTTTCTTTAAAGAACTTTAAAGAATCTTCAAAGGCAGAAACATCCCAGGATTCTGTGGCTTTTATGTTTTTAAAGTTTTAGCCAGTGATAGGATTCCTATTATCAAAAGAACATGGTTATTGTAGGAGTGGGATGACTTCCCCATTAGACAAGAGATGAGAGCACAGCTGAGTGGGAGATAGGTGTTGAAATCTTAGATTGTAGTCAGGCCAACCACTCAAGACCTGAGGCACTCTACTATCTATTTAGTGTTTGTGCCACTTTAGCCAAGTCATTTCCCCTCTGTTGTTGTACTCCAAGATCTAGCCATATTGGTATTTATGATCTCTTGTTGTTTTTCAGTACTTTCCATCATTACTGACTCTTCAGGACCCCATTAGGAAATGGAGAGCTTTGCCATTTCTTTCCCCAATTCATATTATAGATGAGACAACTGACGCAAACAGGTTAAGTGACTTGTTCAGGATCATATAACTAGTAAGTGTTTGAGACCACATTTAAACCAGAAGAAATGTCTTTATGACTCCATACCTGTTACTCTATCCACTGTACCACCTAGCCACTTGCCATGTTCTCACATAATCTCCTGCTATTCTTAGAATCAGATCAACACAGAGGAATTGTGAACATAATTCATACTATGGCACTAAGTTGATTACTAGACCAAATCCAGAAATAAGAAAGCCTGCTCAAGGCAGGAACCTTGCTTGAACTGTGTTAAACCAGTGACCTTAGTGACCACATTATGGTTGACTCAACAAAATAAATCATGTAGACTGCAAGTAGTCATTGGTTCTGCTTCCATTTTTAAGAATCATCCCCCATTTTAAAGTCTGTCTCACCCTATCCTCTCCTTCCTGAGGAAAAATAGGTAAAAAAGGAGGTATTTGTTGTTGTTTTTTTCTTTTTGTTGAAGTGGGTATACATATTTTATTGTGATATAGATTCTAGGTGCCTCATTGATCTTCTGTCAAATTATTTAAGTAGGATTTTGTGTAGTTCTTAGATTGATTATAATAAGTGATGTGTTTTTTGAAAATTTATTGAAGCATTTTTTCTTGACCCTGTACATATTTCCCACCAAACATCCAAATAGATCTGCTTCAAAGAGAAAGCTTTCTCTGAAAAGAAAGGAAGTTTGGTGACCTTTAACTTTGACAGTATTGCATGCTGACTTTGCGTACATTGTACGGTCATTGTGTACCTTTTCTTTCAGAGACAAGGGAAACAAACATTCTCATAAATCATTTTAAAGACAAATTCAGATGAGAGTATATATGAGAAAACCCTGGAATTTCAACTTCCATAAGCAATGATCCTGAGATAGTACAAAATTTGAAGAACTAGGGAGAAGAGCAGAAGGGCTGAGATATGGGAAGTAAGGGATTTTAGAACTTGGGCTTGGGTTGGGGTCTTGGAAAGGAAGAACCATATCATGTGGTAGTTTTTTTTTTAATTTTCACTAATTATTGATGCTAACTAGAAGATACACTCAATTATTCTATGTTGCTAAGGGATTTGAATTTTGTCATCCTAGGGAATAGTCCCAACTACTTTGTTCTAGTAATGGACCCAGGTCTTCTGACTGCTAATCCAAAGTTATCAATTCTCAAATAGTGAAAAGATAAGTATTATCCTGCTATCAGTCAGCTGAAAGACAGGGACAATATAGAGGAAAATTGTGAGAAGTTACAGAAAAGAAGTGAGAAAAGAGCAAAGTGATTGAGATGTAGGGGAAAGAATTCCAGAGATGTAAATGATCAGAATGAGACTTCACAATTTCTTTTTCCTTTCTTCATTCAGTTCTAGTACTGTTCCCCAACTATCATACTTAAATTGGGCTGTAATTATCAGTGACTACCAGGATTCATTGAAATGTCTAATTCCTAAGTTATAAATGAATTGACTTTTCTCTTTGTCCATCATCTTAAAACCAGGAGATTTCAGACATATTTGATGACTTCTGTTCATTTGAGTTTGTTCATCTGGGAGCATCATGGGAGTACCCTCTCCCTCTGTTAATTGCACAGTGGCAAGCATACCAGTTCTTCCCATTAATTACCAGTTGGGCCAAGTGGCCTGATGGAGCTCATTAGTAGATGGATGAGCCAGCTAACTGTTTAAAGTTACTGACATGAAAAGATTAACTGTTGCGGGATTGAATTTACATGCCTGGATTGTGGTTCCATATCGGGGAGCATTAAAGCTTTCTGGGCTGGTAAGACTTGCCATAGAGAAGCACGCCAGCAAAAAACCCATATCATTATGCCCAGAACAGCAGCCAACTCATTTGTCTGAACTACAAATGTCTCTTTGTTCTCCTATACTCTTCCAGCCTACTCTGGACAATCAAGCCGTGTTCCAGGCTAACCACTGGGAGGCAGTTCAAATCATGAGAAGTGCTTCTTAACTGTTGGCCCAAACCAGCTCCTTTTTGAGAGCTAGGGATGGCTGTGCTCCCATTGAGGTAATGATATATCCTTTCACAGAAAAGAAGTGCCAAAAGGCCAGTATCCTGGACTTTATTCTCTAAAGCCTTGGTGGCAACACCCCCTAATGAATGTCCTAATCCATTTTAATTAAAGGTCTAAGGCATACTTCATCTTTAGCAGTAGTAAAATCAGCATGGGGTTTTAGATCTTCTGGAAGAATTCATTTATTTCAGGCTCTTCACAAGAGTCTGCCATCCCTGTCCCTCACTGATAAAACAGGGACTTTTGCTCTCTTGGCCAGGCAGAGTAATTAGGAATCAGAACAGAAGGGATGAGGAAATTGGGTTTAGTTCAAGGGAACCTCTGGAGACCTGGACACTTTTCTGATGTCTATTCAAATGGCCACATCATCCCCCCTTACAGACAAGAGGTTCTCTTCTAAGGAATTTTTTTTCAGTCAAGTTTATGTGTGTGTGTGTGTGTGTGTGTGTGTGTATTTATGTCTTTAATCATAAATACACAGCAATATTAATAACTTAATATTTTCCCCTTATAGAATGAGGCAGGATTTTACAGTGGAAAAATCCCACTTTAAAATCTTAGAGTATCCAAATTAGAAAGACAGATTTAGTTTTGGGCCCTCATAGGATCATAAGAGGTAGATCTTGTCTAATTCAATTTCATCATTTTATAGAGAAGGAAATGGGGATCCACAGAGATGGAGTCACCCAACATTTCCCCCCAAATTTTATGTAATCTCCTTGAGAGCAGAAGCCTTTTCTTTGTCTATATGTGCTCAGCACCAAGCACAATAACATGGAACATAGTAGTATTTAAATATGTTTAATGAATGAATTCATTAAATGACTTCACCATATAGTAAATAGCAGGGGCATAATTTGAAATTCCTCCAACTCCAAACTATGTCAGAGGGTCTCCTCCCATACCACAAGGTCTCTCTGACTTTTGTTTTCATTTCGATCTAGAAAATCAATATTTTCCAAAGCAACACGTTGGTGCTATCTTGATAACAGGAGGAGGAGGACAAAGAGGAGAAGGTCATCATTATCCTTTCAGTGTGCCTTTGAAATATATTCTTGGGATGCTATAGGTTTCAATAGGGAAAAGATGCAGGTTCTATTCTTTCATAAGGACATTTCCTCCCCATTTACTACTGTCATGGAGCCAACTTTAAAAATGAACAAATATTTATAAATCTGAGGGGGTTATTTAGGAAATTCAGAAAGTAACCCAAATTCTGGTGTAAGTTCCTTTGAGGTTCACTGATTATCCTAGAGCCTAGGATTGAGGTAGAATGGGAGAAGAGATAGTAATGACAGTGAGTGTTGTTCTTGTATCATTTGAGATTGGGGGAATGTAAGAAAGTGAAATTTGCCAGCAGTTATGTGCCATTGGCAGAAGCTTTGAGAGCTCAAGGTCTCCTCTAGGTAATCATGAACCACTGAAGGAAAGTTTTAAGAGAAGACTGAGCAGAACATGAAACATCCATACCCAGGAGATACTTGTGAGTGAGAAGGTAGTGGATTAATCTTTGTTCCAGCTTTACCATCTATGATTTTACCAGCACTCTGCTTATGTTGCTTTCATTATCCTTAATGGAATATTCTGGCCTATGAAAATTCATGGCTTTGTTTGAATTCATTATCCTATGTCCAATGGTTAGAGATATCAAATAACACATTGTCAAAGAAGTATGACTTGACCAGAATTAAAACTCTTAGTTGGGTTGCATTAAATGTGACATTCTGTTTGGCCAAAACCAGTCCTAATATGGGAGGAATTCTATAAGTTTTACTTTATTTTCTAAGATATGAAGACAGATACTATGTGTATTCATACCCATAGATGTGGATGATTTAATAGGAAATGCAAAGGTATATTCTTTGAAGTAAAAATTACAGCAAATAAAGATCTAATGCATGGAAATGTATGGGAGGATACACTAATACCAATTCAAGAGTTTAGTTTAGTTCAAAATATATTGAAGATTTATGAAACTAACCAGTATTTCTTTAAAAACATAATTAGACATCAAAAAGACCTCTGAAGATTAGAATCTGACACAATATTGAAAATACAAAGTATGGTTAACCAAAAACTTCATCATATCCATGAAATCAAAATAATAATTTTGTTGGGTCAGAGATGAAATGGATAGACAATATGAAATCCTCAAATATATATATAAATCAGAGGATTAGAGAACAGAATGAGTTGCATTTGAGATTTTTTAAAAATGAATTAAATGCAATAAGGAGAGGAAAAAAAGGAGGAGGAAAATTGGGTGATTATCACACATTGAGTTCTTACCCATGATTGCCTAGGTACAATAAAATGATTAAGAAAAACATTTAAAAATAGATATTTCTAGGTCATGCACTTGGGATTTCTTGCCTACATAGAACAAAATAAAAAATATATACAACCCTAATATAAAATATATGGAAGCAAATGCGAACAGTAGCCTAGTGTCAAACCCCAGCTACGGGGAGCAGGAATTCACTATTTGATGAATACTGTGGAATAGCTTGAAAGCCAACGGACAGAAACTAGATATACACAAACATGTCACACTATATAAGATAAGCTCCAAATGGATATATGACCTACATTGTGATATCATAAACAAATTAGAAGACCATGGAAGAAATCACCTGTCATATCTAAAGACAAATAAGAGTTAATAATCAAAGAGACATAGAGGGGTATGTGGGAGGAAAAATAGACAATTTTAATGACATACTATTTAAAACTATATTTGCACAAATAAAATTAATGCAGCCAAAATTAGAAGAAAAGTAGGAAAATAGGGGAAATATCTGTGCAACAAATCAAGATCTAAATTTATATAGATAGATAGATTCATATATAAGGAAATGTATATATTATATATACCTATATTTATATATACATATATATACACATACATATATATGTATGTATAAAAATTAATTTTAGTAATAATCCTGGGGTATGGAAGCAGGAGAAATGTGCTGATGAACCTCATCTGGAAGTTCTAGTCTGAGTTTATATATGTATGTGTATATATACATATATATACACATATATAATCTCATTATATATAAATATATATATATAATGTGCATTTATTTATCTATTTAGAGAGAAAGCGTCACATTTATAAGAATAAGAATCATTCCCCAATTTTTAAATGTGAAAGGACATGAATACACAGTTTTAAGTAGAAGAAATCCAATGTATCAAGTCATATGAAAAACTACTTTAAATTACAAATAACTAGACAAATTAAAATGAAAACAACTCTGAAGTTTTATCTTATATCCATTAGATTTACAAAATAGATAAATAAAAATTACAAATGTTAGAGGGCTATGAGAAAAGAGGTATTCCAGTGAAGCTATGAACTGGTCCAATTATTCTAGAAAGCAAATTGGAAGTATGTCCAAAAATTTATTAGAATGTAAACATCTTTTGATATAGTTATTTTGCTGCAACCCATCAAAGAGTTCAAAGAAAGAGGGAGAGGACTCGTATGTACAAAATTATTTATAGCAGTTTGTTTGATGGTGGCAAAAAAAATCCTGGAAACTAAGGAGGCGTCTGGTAATTGGGGAGAAGTTAAACAAGTTGCGGTTTGTATATGTATGAGGGTATACTATTGTACTATGGAAAATGATGGTGACAACATCAGGAATACCTGGGAAATCCTGTCTGAACTGATACATAGTGAAGTGAGCATAACTGGAGGATAATTTGTATAATAACAACAATACTGTAACATTGACTTTAATAGACTTGAGACCTATAATCAATGTAATGACCAACCACAATTCTTAAAGAAATATGAAGAATCATGCTATCCAACTTTAGATTGAGAGAAGATGGACTTTGAAAAAATATTGATACTTAGAGTTTTTTTTTTTTGTTTGTTTCTTTTGATCATAAGTAATGCCTTTTCTTGCCTATATATTTTTGGGATAGATTTTGTTTTTTTTTTCCTCTTTGCAAAAGAGAGGAAGAGGGAGAAAAATAATTCCAAACTGGAAATAAAATTGAATTTTAAAAGATCAAAACAACTTACAGAATAAATACTTTAGAATGTTGTAGAATTAACACCATATTAAATAATGCTCATAAAAAGAAAAAAAAATAAAATCCCTAAGCTAACATATTTTGGAAATTAGAAGAGGCCTGTCTTATCAGCATTATTTTATTCTTTCCTAGTGTTTGATTCAAAGTTGCTCTGGATAAGCTTAAATCCCAGAATTTTATTCAATGACAAAATGCAATCATTTTCTCCACCTGCACAATACTTAATAGAATATTAGTTGTGAAAAAATAATAACAGGTTAATGACTTGTCCATGATCCATTTCTACTTGAACTCTATAAAAAAGATGAAAAGAGATGAACAAGTAAAATGATGATAATAATGGCCATTTATAGAGAACTTTAAAATTTGCAAATCCCTCTAGATATATTACCACATGGGAACCATAATGCTGTGAAGTCGGTGTTATTATTAACCCGTTTTATAAATGATTAAATCGAGGCAGATAGAGGTTAAGTGACATGCCCAGGGTCACAATTTAATAAGTTTCAGAAATGAGATTTAAACTCTTTCTCCCTTGTTTCAAATCCAGAATTCTCTTTTAAGAAGCTAATTCTTAGGTTAAAAAAATTATACATAATTAGACTCAAAGTCATGCCCTAGCAACTAGGCATCCTCTAAAAAATATATCCTGAGAAACAGGATATACTTTTATATTTGCTGAACACAAGCAGTTGTTTTAAAAATAATGACATTTCTTTGTCTCTTTCTTGTGTCTCTATCTGCCCTGATTTGATCCTTTACCTCTTTCTCATTGTTGTTATTAATCCTCATCACAGAATGAGTCATGACCAGTTGCCAAACATCTCCTGCTCTCTGCACCAAGCTAAGGTTTCAGATGGATGTCTATTCTTTTCCTCTAATGACCTAAATATGTTATTCTAGGTACCAAAGGGAAAGGGAATCAGGTTTCCTTAGAAAATGGATGGATGGCTCACCTCAATAGTCCCAATGGGCCAGCCAGTGACAGGAATGCACAGTCAGGATGTTTCATTAATAATCCTTTAGCAGGTGGGTTTGGAAATATGCCCTTAATGATGATTCATGACAAGAAATATTTAAAACTAAGTAACAGAAATGAAAAAGGAAAAATATAGCCAGGAAGGAGAAGAGGAAGGGACAAAGTGTGGGCGGGAAGCAGTGCAGTTTCATTATACATTAGAATCATAGATTTTCAGAGTTGGAAGGAACCTTAAAAGACCACCTGGTCTATCCATACCCGAAAACAAATCCCCTCTATGATGTATCCAACAAGTGATTATCGAATCTCTGCTTGAAGACATCCTGGGAAGAGAGATCTCATTAGGCTCATGACGGCTAAATTTGTCTCTTTGTAACTTCCACCTGTTATTCTTATTTCTGCCCTCTGGGGTGAAATAGGGCAAATCTAATTTCTTTTCCACATTAAACATTCCAGGTCCCTTCAGTGGATCCGCACATGCTAGGAGTTGAAAGATCTAACCATTTTAGTCTGATTGTTCTTCAGATTATTTAATGTTTATTGACAATAAATTTTAATAATTTATTAATTATTAATATTCAGATTAGCAGGTTTTTTTTTACTCAATTATCTTAGATGTAGTCTGACCAGAGCTGAGTATAGCAGAACCATCACCTGGAAGCTCTACTTCTCATTTTAAAGTACAAGATTATATTAGCTTTTTTGGCAGCCATATTTCACTGTTGACTTACATTGAGCTTACAGAATGAATGTATGAATGAACAGATGAACGAAAAAAAGTGAAAGTATATTTATTAGGTTCTTCCAATGTGCCAGACAGAACTAGAGCGGTTGCAGAAATCACCAACCTCTGGGCAATCTACAATGAATTCAAAGAATTTTAGCTCCTCAAACATTTGAGATTACTACCAGAAATTCATTGTCTGTCCCTGTGTAATCATTCAAATCTCCAAGTGGCTTCCCAATGACCTGTGCTCAAAGAAGAAAACAAATGGCTAGAGCCAGCCAGAGCCTTGAGGTCGGTCCATTCTGAGGCTTCCCTGAGGTAAGCAATGGAAGATGGAAGCTTTGGAGGCACTGTTGTTGCTAGTGGGGGATAGGAGGGGAAATTGTTCTCCTCCTTACTGAAAAAAAAAACAAAAAACAAAAAACAAAAACAAAAACAAAAACAAAAAAAACAGGGAATACTAGAGAAGTCCCAAAGAGGCTGGCCAATATGAGGTGGAGCTTTTTCCCTTGGTTTCTCTTGTAAAGGACAGGAAAGCTCCTCCATATGTATTCATCCTCCATAATGATTAGTCAACAATTTCTTCTTTGACACAATCTGAAAATTATGGGATCAATAAAAAATTTCCATAGCATGATACACATGTCCAGGGAGTACTTGATGAATATTTCCTTCTCCACAAGACCAAAAGAAGCATGTGATTGCCCATCTCTCTCTCTCTCTCTCTCTCTCTCTCTCTCTCTCACACACACACACACACACACACTTGACTTCCTGCTTGTTTTGAAGTTGAATTACGAAATGCAATTACTTACTGTCTTTCATTCCACCATTATAGTTTCATCCTTTGGAATCCTAAAATATTCACCTAGCCTCAAGGGTGTCCCATTCAAATGGAATTGGCTCACAGTACCACAGAATTTAAGAGATAAAAGGTATCTCAGCAGCTGCTTCACCAGGGAAGCACAAAAAAGGGATTCCCATTTCCACATAACAAGAAATGGTTTAGTCATAAAAGTGCTGAATTTGATATCAGGAAAACCTGGGATCAAATCCTACCTCTCACAGCCACTGACTATGGACAATTCATTTAAGCACCTTGAGTCTATTTTCTCCTTTACAAAATGAAAGGGTTGGACTAGATATATTCTGAGGTGTTTCCAATTCTAAATTGATGGTCTGTTGGAAAACACCCAAAGAAGGGGAAACCATAATGTCTTGAGACAGATCAGATAACCTTTGGTGATCCACCAATTGCCTGACAACTGAAGGTAATACAGAGATTTCACACAGATGTGAAACTTATGTGAAAAGATTAGGGGAAAGAAAAAGAATTACAGATGGGGAAAGAAGGAGGGTCCTGTAAAGAAAAAAATTTCCCTACCTCTCTGTGTCTCAGGTCTCCTGGAAATGAGATCTAGAAGCTTTAAAGGGAGGATCACTCTCATTGTGACATGGATCAGGCTGGACTGCACCAGCCTGTCTTCCATGTAACTTTTGAAGTTGATCAGGAAAGGAGGGAAAATATTTCCTTGAAAAATTTCTCTGAAAATAGCAGAATTGAGGTCAAGATGATTAGCTCACAAATTTGATTCAATTACTGTGAAGGCTTGCTTTCTCCACCTAGTGGTAAAGAAAAGAAAGGATGAGATGGAAAAAAACAAAAGGGGAAAAAAGGATTAGGAACTTAAGGATGGGGAAAGAAAGACTAAATCTGGATCTTGGAGATCATTTAATCTAAAGTCATCATTGTAAACAGAAGGAAATTGAACTACTGAGAAGGAAAATGTAACACTGGTAAATAGTGGAAATAATGCAGATTTAGGAAGTAGATGACCTGGGTTCAAGAGTCAGCTTGTACAACTTACTGATTTACCTTGGTCAAGTGAAAGCCTTTCTGATCCTCAAGTTCCTAATTAGTAAAAGGAATAATTGGACTAGGTCAGAGATTCTTTTTTGAATGTGTCATGAATCCCTTTGGTAGACATGAATTCTAAGGACCCTTCTCAGAATAATGTTGAAATGTCCAAAATACATTACAAAAGAAATTAACTAGTTTTCAAAATTCACATACCCCAACTTAAGAATTAATGAAAAGTAATGTTAAACATTTACCCAAAATTAATTATAGACTTTTAGAGCCAGGAAGTATCATTTATATCAAATCTTCATATTTTTTTTTTTTTCTGATGGGAAAGCTGAGTCCCAGAGTGAGATTAAATGATTTGCCTTAGGTCACTTGCCTTAGTTGGGTAATGAAAGAGCCAAAACTCAGTTGAGGACATTGGTTTAGATTCAGCCATTTGAATTTGAAGAGCCATATTTTTTCTGGTTCTAAAATCATTGTTAAATTTACAACATGGAATCAATAAGGCAAACAAAATGCATGATGACAAGAAATTTATTTCACTGAATGAGAGTATTCCAAGTTGTCTGTGGTACACTTGTCTTTTCTCACCTCTGCTTCCCCCTTCTCCAAATTCATTGCAAACCAACCAATATAGCCTGTTTTTGTAAATAACAATTTTAAGTTTCAAATTCCAAACCTTCCAAGCAACTCAAGTACTTTAGAGTTCCCAGATATGTTCATGCATGGGTTTCCTAGATAGAACAGAATCTTCAGTACTGTGACACAATGCAGTTTTTGCTTGAACTGAAAGATGTTTTCTTTGTTTACCTTTAGTGTTGTCTATATTTTTTCTCATTTTTCCTTCCTTAGCTTATTTTTTTCTCTTTTTTGGCCTAGTTTTCTTCTCTGGCATGTGTGACTTTCAAGGGGCAGGACTTTTGAAGTATGAAAACAGTGGGCAGCAGGTGAATGTGATCTGAACTCTAGCAGAATGGCTACCCTACATACTTCAGGGGTAAGGGTAATAATAGGGATCAACTCTATAATAGCACATCAAGGCAACTGGTTGATTCACATTCTCACTATAACTTTCAGAGTTTCTGCCTGAGCAGACTCTCCATTTGCCATAGCTGACTTCCATTTATAATACAACTATCTATAGCTAGAACTAGGAATGATTATCTTGAGGAAGAAAAAAAGACTAAGAGCAGAAAATAATGATTGCCGTCTTTGAGTATTTGAAGAACTATCCATTGGGCTCACTCTACTTGGCCACAAAAAAGAACTACAAATAATGGATGGATATGAAAGAGAGAGATATTGACTTATGAAGAAAAGCTTCATGATAATTATTCTAACAAGTAGAGCTGCCCAAAAGTAGAGTGTTTTGTTTCAGGAAGTCATAACTTTTCTTTTAAACCAGAGATTTTTAAAGTGGAAGCTGGATGATCATTTGTTGAGATTACTGAAGAGGGATTCCTGTTCAGGTATAGGAGGGTTGCTATGAACTTTTCCTCTACTGAGATCCTGCTTTTCTCCCCTCCAGGCTTACTAATTATTTGCTTTCATTATGAAAGTTAGGGAATTAGATACACATATCCTATGGAGAAGAATCATCTTATAGTCATCTCTTATTTTGTGCTTCTTTTGATTACTCTATAAAGAGTAAGGGTCATTATCTTAGCATGTTTCTTGAACTGATGAATGAAAAACCTGATGATAAGTATTCTAAGTACTGTGTAAGCAACAGGGATATAAATACTAGAGGGAGACAACTTCTTCCTTTAAGGAACTTACCTTCTAATATAGAAAGATGACACAAAGGGAAGTGGAGACTCTGGAAGGATTTTTAGATCTGTGGAATTATAGGGATGGTGAGGAGAACCACAAAACTATTCTTTGACACTATACCAAAGGTAATGCTAATTTTGTTTTGATCAAGTTTTAGGCAAAAGAGTAGAAAGTGGATCTGGATAGAATCAAAACACAGAAAAAAATATTATAGAACAATTTCCCTAATGAATATTGATGCAAAAATCTTAAAATATTAGCAAAGAGATTACAGCAAGTTATCACCAGGATAATATACCATGACCAATATGGATTTATATCAGGTATTCAGGGCTTGTTCAATATTAGGAAATTATTAGCATAATTGACTATATTGATAACTAAACTAACATAAATCACATAATTAGCTCAATAGATGAAGAAAAAGCATCTGAGAAAATCCAATACCCATTAATATTATAAATACTGGAGACCATAGGAATAAATGGAATTTTCCTTAAAATGATCAGTAGCATCTATTTAAAACCATCAGCAAGCATCAGATGAAATTGGGATAAATTGGAACCATTCCCAATAAGATCAGAGGTGAACAAGATTGTCCACTATCACCCTTATTATTCAGTATTGCATTAAAATATCAGTTTTAACAATGAGAAGAAAAAAAAATAATGGAATTAGTGTAGTTAAGGAGGAAACCAGATTATCACTCTGCAGATGATATGATGGTAAACTTAGAGAATCCTAAGAATTAACTAAAAAACTTCTAGAAATAACTGATAATTTTAGCAAAGTTGCAGAATACAAAATAAATCCACATAAATCATTAGTAATTATATATGTTACCAACCAAGTCCAGCAGCAAGAGATATAAAGAGAAATTCCATTTAAAATAACTGTAAATAACAAAATATTTGGAAGTCTACTAACCAAGACAAAGTCAAGAACTATATGGATATAATTACAGAATACTTTCCACATAAATTAAGCCAGATCCAATTAACTGGAAAAATATAAAGTGCTCTTGGGTAAGTCAAATTCATATAATAAAATGGCAATTCTACTTCAATTAATTTACTTATTCAGTGCCATACCAATCAAATTCCCAAGAAGTTATTTTACAGAGCTAGAAAAAATAATAACAAAATTCACTGGGAAGAGCAAAAGGTGAAGAATTTCAAGAGAATTAATGAAAAAAAATGCAAATAAAGATGGCTTACCTGTATCAAACCCACAACAATAATGTAAAGTAGCAGTCATCAAACCATTTGGTACTGGCTAAGAAATAGGATAGTCAATCAGTGGAATAGATTAGGTTCACAAGACGTAATAGGTAATGACTATAGTAATCTAGGGTTGGATAAACCCAAAGACTCCAGCTTCTGGGATAAAAGCTCACTATTGACAAAAATTGCTGGGAAAACTGGAAATTAGAATGACAGAGAATAGGCATTGACCCACATCTAACAACAAATACCAAGATAATGTCAAAATAGGTTCATGATTTAGACTTAAAGTGATATTGTAAGTAAATTAGAAGAACAAAGGTTAGTCTACCTCTAAGATCTGCAGAGAAGGAAGGAATATATGACCAAAGAAGAACTAGAGTACATTATGAAATGCAAAGTGGATAATTTTGATTACATTAAGTTAAAAAGTTTTTATATAAACAAAACCAGTGCAGACAAGATTAGAAGGAAGCAATAAACTGGGGGAAAAATTATATCTAAAAGTTCTGTTACAGGCTACATTTCTAAAATTATAAAAAAAAAACTGACTCAAATTTATAAGAATTCAAGACATTCTCCAATTGAGAAATGGTCAGAGAAATGCAACTTAAGACAACTCTGAAGTACTACTACACATCTCTCAGATTGGCTAAGATGACAGGAAAAGATAATGAATATTGGAGAGGATGTGAGAAAACTGGGACACTAATACATTGTTGATGGAGTCATGAAATGATCCAACCATTCTGGAAAGCATTTGGAACTATGCCCAAAGGGCTATCAAACTGTGCATACCCTTTGATCTAGCAGTGTCTCTACTAGGCCTGTATCCCAAAGAGATCATAAAGGAGGGAAAAGGACTTATGTGTACAAAAGCATTTGTAGCAACCTTTTCTGTAGTAACAAGAAACTGGAAATTAAGTGGAGAGTGGCTGAATAAGTTATGGTATATGAATGTTATGGAATATGATTTTTCTATAAGAAGTGATAAGCAAGATAACTTCAGATTGGTCTGGAGAGACTTATATGAACTGATGCTAAGTGAAGTGAGTAGAACCAGACCATCAATGTATACAGCAACTACAAGATTATACCATGATCACCTGTGATGGACTTGGCTCTTTACTACAGTGAGGTGATTCAGTCCAGTTCTAATGGACTTGTGATGGAGAGAGCCATCTGCACCTAGAGAGAGATCTGTGGGGACTGATTGTAGATGGCCATATAGTATTTTCATTTTTTGTTTGCTTGTTTTTTGTTTTCTTTCTCATTTTTTCCCTTTTTGATCTTATTTTTTCTTGTGCAAAGTGATAATTATAGAAATATATATATATATATATATATATATATATAGAGAGAGAGAGAGAGAGAGAGAGAGAGAGAGAGAGAGAGAAGAACTGAAGAACTATGCATGTTTAACATATATTAGATTACTTGCTGTCTAGGAAGGGGTTGGGGGAAAGAGAGGGAGAAAACAAAGTTTGGAACACAAGGTTTTGCAAGGGAGAATGTTGAAAATTCTTTACAGATATACTTTGAAAATAAAAAAAAATAAGCTTTATAAAAAAGAAAGTGGATCTGTAAGTGAGAATGAATCAGGATGCCTGGTCTCAGGGAATCTAGAACTAAATGACTTCAGTCCTTTGGAATATAGTCTCTGGCAATCCATTCTGGAGTAGAAGCTGGAACAAAAGTTGCCAGAGGCTCTATTGGTAGTTGAGTGAGTTCCTCTTAGCCAAGTGGTGGGTGGCTCCTTTTGAATAACAGCCCCAGCTAATACATCTCTACCAATGTTCCTTTGTCTGGGTCATCCATTATTACTTTTTCAGAATTCTTTATTAAAGTTGTTTTGGTTTTTCCTATAAAGAAATGTTCAGTCCTTTTGGCATGACAGATGTAAATGGAGGAGAGTTTACTCCATCAGGGAAAGAATGAGAGAAATGGAGCAAAGATTAATTCACAAATATATACAAAAATGATTTTCATTTTACTTTAATCATAACACAGACAGGCTTTCCCTCATGATCTTTTCTTAGTTTTTTTGTTGAGTTTATCAGCATGTGGCCCCATTTCATTTGGACAACAACCCTCCTATGGGAAGGCAAGAACTACACAATATTTGGGAAGTAATGAGTTCTCCATTATTTGGAATTTAGATTGAAGGAATGAGAAAGAACTTATGTGTTTATAATGTTTGAGATACTCACCGGCACCATAATGACCACATTTTGTCACATCAAAGGACGGTCATATAGTAAGTAGATGCTGGACTAGTTAGTCCAGTAATATAGTAGTTAGCTCAGTAGATTGAGAGTTAGGAAGACATAGGTTTAGATTGTCACTAGCTTTGTGACTCTGGGCAAGTCACAATCTCTTTGAGTCATCTATAAAATGAGAAGATTGGATTTGATGACCCTGAAGGTCATTTAAATCTATGCTCCCACAACCTTTGAGGTGTCTTGCACCTGGGATTCTCTGATATCTCCAAGTATCCATCTGAGCCCTGACTATAGGAACTTTCAATAAACAAATCCATGAAAAGAGCCCCATGTAATCACTTCCTGTGCTGTCTACACGGTGAAGTAAGATCGGAAGAGAGGAGAGTACTGTACAATAGAATCCATTCATTGCTATGTTTTCTTTTAATTTACTCTGACCTCTTTGGATTAAAAGCTCTTAGCAAAACAAAAAAAGGAGGGGGATTATATCAGCTCTCAGCTCTCATCCCAGGACCACACTTCTTTACTCAAGCCACCATCTACCATCTTCCTTACCACTGGTATTGATTTTTCTTTTTATCCTCAGTGCTAAATAAATTCTACATATATTTACAAAGTTTTTGCAAAATATTTACAGAATGAAATTTAAATATTTTAAAATAAATTTCAAATAAATGTGTTTTGACTGACTAACCATGTTTGAAAGTTACTACATTGCATATATCCTTTAACTCAGTGTGACTACTCCTGGGCCTTTTGCCCAGGGATGGAAGAAAGGGAACAGGCATTCATTAAATACCTATTAAGTGACATACTAGGCACTTTATAAATATCATGTTGTTTGATCTTTATAACAATTTTAGCAAATAGATATTTCTATAATCCCTATCTTATAACTGAATAAACTTAGACAAACAGATGTAAAGTGACTTTCTAAGGTTCACACAGCTAATATATTTCTGAATATTGTTTTGAACTCAAGTCTTCTAAACTCCATGCCCAGAACATTATGCTACCTAGTTTTTTCCAGGTAGGGAGATCAGAGAAAAGGATGCATGTCTATCACATTTAGTACTATTTGGTTTAGCAAAGAATTGGAAATTAACAGTGTCTTTTATATATGTATAAATATGGGAATCATATGGGATTTTGTCAACATGGGTAACTCTTGGTATGGAAACTCCTTCTCATTACCAAACTCTAACTCATTATCAAATCACCTATAACATAGTGGATCAGTCCAAGCTGAGTCACTTAAGTGAGAAAGTAAGTGAATTTCCAATAACCATAGAATTAGAAAACATCCGAGACAAGATGTGAACTCAGCTTGACTCCAAACCTGGCACTGTGTTCACTTCACCATATTGTCTTTCATCTATGAAAAACAAAACCAAACCAAAAAATAAGATCTGGGAGGAAAGGTCCTAGAAATTGCAGTTGCTTATGCAACCAAAGAGAAAGTGATACAATGAGCTGATTGTTGACTTCAATAAGAATTTTAGTTAGGGACCTCAGACTATTTCTAAGATATCTTGGACAAGCTGATGGTGAAGCTGGAATTTCATTAGTCTCCCATCATCTTATTCAGATTAAACTATCCAGTTCCAGATCAAGGGCAGAGGTAATAGACTAAAGGAAATTTCTTTTCTCTTGGGAAGTGATGGAAGATAGAAAAATAAATTTTAAAAACTTTATCAAAGTTCCAGTATTTCTAGCTAAGAGAAAGCTGGAAGAAATCAAAGTATTAACTGGAAAAAATAAAGGAAGTAAAAATATAATTGGAAGAAACATTTTATATCAGGACAAAGCACTTGGTCTTATTCTGTCCTTGGAACTGATTTTTATTTTGTGCCTCTTGTATTTAATATGTTGCCTAATAAACATCTGATGCTTAACAAATGCTTGATGATTGATGAATTGAGGATGAACTCCTTATCTTCTCAACCAGATCATGGCTCCTTTGTAGAAAGAAATACATCTCACACTATAATAGTCTAATTTTTGATATTTTTTTAGAAAATATTTCAAAAATACTTTCTTGCTTTATTGGTCAATTAAATCAGGCATTCACAGAGAAGGGGTGATAAACTCTTATTTGTATCATGCAGATCAAGGTAGAATCAGCTTCCCATCCTGCCTTCCTCTATCTCCTAAAAAACCTGGTACTTTATACAGATATGTTAGGAAAGTCTTGTCTTTTTCTTTTTCTAAACTAAGGTCAAGAGAACAAAGAGAGGGGAAAATATGAAAGATTTTATTAGAATTATGCCCCCAAGGGACCTTTGTCTTACCTTCTGCTAGAAGTCTTTCTTAATCCCCTCCTCTTCCTGTTCTACTCCTTACTGCTAGTACTTTCTCTCTGAGATTATCTTCAATTTATCCCATATGGAGTTTGTTTAGACAAAGTTATTTGTATGTTGTTTCCCCCATTAGATTTTGGAGAACTGGAGCTATCTTTTCTCCATCTTTGTAGCCCCCAAACTTAAAATAGTGCCTGCACATAGTAGGTGCTTACTAAGTGTTTACGACTTGACCCGCCTTAATGGTTGATCTTAGAAATCATGTCTAACCCTCTCATTTTACAGTTGTCACCCCAAATGATGAAACAACTGAATTGCCTTGTGAAGTATCATAGCAGTTGAAAACATAGGATCTGAGCCTTCATCCTCAAATCCCATTCTGGTGTTCTTCCAACTGTATCATAATTTTAAAAAAAAGTAACAGAGAACAATCTAGAACTCTGTACAAAGGCCTGTAAAACTGTGCATACCCTTTGACTCAGTGTCGCCACTCATAGGTTTAGAACTCAAGGAAATTAAAGAAAAACACTTGTTTTCACCAAAAATATTCACAGCAAGCAGCTCTTTTTGTGGTAACCAAAATTGGACATTGAAGGGACGCCCATCAGTTGGGAAGTTGCAGAACAAATTGTGGTGTATGAGTATGTTGGAATGCTATCATTTTATAAAACATGATAAGAAGGATGGTTTCAAAAAAACACCTGAGAAGACTTATGTGAACTGATACAAAGTAAAGTAAGCAAAAGCCAAACATTGCACACAGTAGCAGAACTATTGTAACAATGATTAACTGTGAAAGGTTTAGCTAACTTCGGTCAAGTCTGATTCTTTGTGTCCCCTTTGGGATTTTCTTGGCAGAGATACTAGAATGGTTTGTCATTTCTTTTTTCAGCTCATTTTACAGATGAGAAAATTAAAGCAAACAGGGTTAAGTAGCCTTTTCAGAGCCACATAGCTACTAAGTGTCTAAAGGTAGATTTGAACTCAGAAGGATGAGTCTTCCCGACTCTAGGCCTGGTATGCTATCCACTGAGCCACCAAGCTGCTCTTAGCTACTCTCAATACTATGATGCAAGACAATTTCCAAAGATTTGTTATGAAAAATGTTATCTACCTTTAGATAGATTACTGATAAACTCTAAGAACATATTGAAGAATTTTTTTTTTTACTTTCTTTTTCTTTTTTTGGCAACAAGATTAATATGGAAATATATTTTGCATGACTTCATATGTATAACACTATCATAATTTTGCTTTTCAATGCGTGGAGAGACAGCTTAAGGAATAGATAGAATTGGGAGTTCAAGTATTTAAAAATGAATGCTAAAATAAAGTATTTTTTTTAAATAAAGACTTCATAGAATCATAGATTTAGATTTGCAAAGCAACTTAGACATTGTTTAGTTCGAATCCCTCATTTTCCACCTGAAGAAATGAGACCCAGAGGTGAAGTGATTTGCTGGAAAGTTGAAGAGACAAAGAAATAGGAGAGAGTTAATGCACAAAAAAGCATAATTTTAACTGAATTAGATTCAGAAGAACAGAACCTGATCCATTTACAGGGGAAAATGGCTATGATTCATCCTTCAGAAATTAACTGGTTATGCTCTAGGGTAAACTGTGTGGAAATAAACCAGCTGACACATCTTTCCCTTGGATCCAGGAACAGAGATGCTCAAAGACTGCTGTACATAGACAAAAGCTATCCATCCTTCCCTTTCTCTTCCCTTAGTTAGCACAGGACTGTGCAAAATGACAAACTGCTACAGATGATAAAAACAGGAGCTGCTCCCCACTTACCAATGGGTTTTGTTCCAACAATTCATACGTAAATCTGTGGTTTGGAACTCAGAGTGCTTTTTCCCCCTCATAGAAACAAGGTTATAAATGGTGCCCAGCTCACAAAAGCCTCCATAAATCCTAGCGTACCTGAATGGTTTCCCTTTGTTTCCTGGGTTGCTGTGGCCAAAGCATTTATTAGCAAGTGGTCAGCCTGTTGGGGACAAGCTTCTCTGACTTACTGAGGCTGGTTCTCAGACATGGTTTGTTGCTGCTAAGAGTATTCGAAGTTGGTCCAGCTAGGGGGAACCTGCCAGAGCTTAAGCTCCATGCATACAGTCTTTGAGAGATCAAATTAGACTTTGTGGGCATTCTTCTGGATATGGCAGTGCACTAACAACAACAATAATACCTAGCACTTATATAGCTTGATGAGTATAGTACAGATTTCACCTTATCTGAGCCTCATAGCATAGTGAGGTGCTATTATTATCCCCATCTCAGGAAACTGAGGCAGATAGAGGTTAAGTGACTTACCCAGGTGATCACTTACCTCTTATTATCATCCTAAATGGGGAATGATAACATACCTACCTCCTGTGTTGCCTTGGGGGAATAAATGAAATAGCATATCTAAAACAGTTTGCAAATCTCAAAGCCTATATAATCATTAGCTATTGAATACTGATTATTCTTTGACATAGTTAGTACTATCAGCAACATACTGCTGGAATTAGTAAGAAACATTGGGTTTCAAATCTCAGCAAGACCTAAGTTTGCAACCTATCTTAGCTTTATGCTAACAGTGTGACCCTGGATAAGTCATCTTCTGACTTTCAGAGGGTGAATCTTTCTGCATTTCATTTTCCTAATTTGTAAAATATGGATAACTATATTCAACATCAAATGGTGACATTAGGGTAAATGGGTTCATTGGGTGAACCATGGGTTCAAAGAGCTCTGTAAGTACAAAGCACATATATAGACACAAACACATATACACACACATATATACATATACATACTTACAAACATACAACTATAAATATATAAGCACTACTCATTTTATCATTAGACCTATCAAGCTCAGTTCTGAGGTAGGTGAAAAACACAGTTGAGAGGAAGATTTCATAGAGGACCATAGAATCTGAGCTTTGGAAGGACCTCAAAAGTCATCTAGTTAAGCACATATTTAAAAGCAATTTAAAAGCACAAATTTAAAAGCAAACTAAAATATGACTAAGAAATCACTGTCTAGACTCTGCCTGAAGACCTTTAAAGATGGGGAAACCATCCTTATCTTGAGATAATACAATTATTTATAAAATGTTTTAACATCATCACACCAATCCTGTAAGATATATAGGGCCAGAACTATCATCATTCCTATTTTATAGATGGTAAACTGAGGCACTGAAAAGTTTGTTCACTTGACTACCATTATCTAGTTAGCAAAGGATAAGATCAGAATTTGAATCCAAGTCTCTCCTGGCTACAGATTACGAATTCTTTGCACAGTATCAGATTGCTTCTTTGGAAAATCCAACTGGGATGGGGGAAACAATGGGAACAGGAAGGGAAGGAGAATTGCCAAGACTACTGGGACCTGTCGTTTCATTTGCTTGGTACTCAGTTTCTTCATCTAAAAATGAGAGAGTTGGACTACATGGCCTCCTAAGGTTCCTTCCAGCCCTATTTCTAGAATAAAATAAACTTATTAGTTTATTTTGGGGTTTCTAAAATCCACTCCAAAGTAATTATGTTTTTCTCAAAGTGTTTTTTTTTTTTCTTGAAACTCCTTTGAATACCTCATTATAGGTTGGAAAAAGCTAGTGGCTCCCCTGACAAGTAGCTACACAGCAGGTTATCAATCTTGGAAAACTTTGCAACCCTAATTACCTGAAACCTTTGGCAGATTTCATCCCTAAATCAGGGGAAGGAGCTAAATAGCTTTTCATCATTCAGCAGCTAAGAAGGTGTGATAGAGTGAGCCAACTATTCCTCAAGTTTCAGAAAAAGTCATATTTTCTGCATCTGGAAAGACCCCAAATTCTTACTATTCACCATTTCCTTCTCTAATTGTGGGGAAAGATGCCTTTAAAATTTAAATAAACAAAAAAGATAGAGAGGCAAAATAAAAAAAAAGTCCTACAGATTTCTTAGAAGGTTTCTAATTTGCTATTTTAAAAGAGCATTCTTAAACTTTGCTGTTTGAAAAAAATCTGTTAGTCCAAATCAAACTCAGATGAGCTGTCCACTCTTTCTGATTATAGTTTCAGCATAATGCTCACGCTTTCTTTTTTTTTTTGACATTTGTCTTTTTCATATTACAATAAATAGAAAGGGCATCACAGATTCATTACCTACCCTGTGTCTACTAGGTGCTTAGTAAGTGAATGTTATAGGGAGATATATCATAGAACTTTGAAACCCAGAATCTTAATCTTGCCTTTTATCAGCAAGGAGAATGATAGAAAGTGTTTTTCCCAGATGGAAAAACTCATGCTTTCTAGGAGATGGAAAGGAGGATAATAAGGAAATGTAAGTGATATTAAAAAAAATACATTTAACAACTTTTTAAAAAGAAAAAAAATATTTCTTGGATACCAGGAAAACTATAAGAAATCAGTAAACCATCCACAATCCATTGACTCAAATAAAGCTCACATTAGGTACATTATCATTACATTGATATTGCTTCTTCAAAGTTTTTAATAAATGTTTCTGCGATATGAAGTCTAGTCCACTAATTCCTTTCAGTATTAGAAACTTAATAAAATCTAAGGATATAAACATATTGTCACACCATCTGTATTATTGCATTTTTACAAAACCCTCTCTGCAGGAGAGGTAAGGCACATTTTTTCATTCCCACTCTGATTCCTAGATCAGGGTTCTTTTTCCTTTCTGCAACACTAGGCTTTTATATATATAATTTTCAAGTGTGTGAGTCTCCAGTTCAAATCAACAAATATTAAATAAAGGTCTAGGAGGCACCAGACAATATCTTAGGCACAGGGAAGCCAAGTTTGAACAATTTCCCTCACCACTATGAGATTATGTTCTTTTAGGAGGACATAGTGTCCGCACAAATAACAAATATGGTATAGCTTGGGGCCAAGAAAGAACACTGACAACAAAGTTATTAGGATTAGTTTCAAAGGCATTGATGGAAGATAAGAAATTTCACCAGTGGTGGGAATAAGAAGTACATTACAAATACAAAAGATAGCTTGGGCAAATACGAAGAAGTAGGAAATGAAATCTCAATTATGGGAACTAGTAGTATAGTTAAATTGGAACCGCAAAGTATATGAAAGTTGAAAAGGCAGGTTGGAATCTGATTGATGAAAGGCTTGAATGTCAAGAAAAGGAGTTTATATTTTGTGATAATGATCAAAACTGAAAGTTTTGAAAAAGACATGGTCAAATTCTGATGGACCTAGCCATCCTCAGCAATGAGAAGAAACAAATAAGTTCCAATGGAGCAGTAATGAACTGAACCAGCTACGCCCAGCGAAAGAACTCTGGGAAATAGACTAAGAACCATTACACTGAATTTCCAATCCCTATATTTTTGCCAATCTGCATTTTTGATTTCTTTCACAGGCTAATTCTACACTATTTCAGAGTCTGATTCTTTCTGTACAGCAAAATAATGGTTTGGTCATGTTTATTTATTTATGTATTTATTGTGTACCTAATTTATACTTTAATATATTTAACATCTACTGGTCATTCTGCCATCTGAGGGAGGGGGTGGGGGAAAGGAGGGGAAAAATTGGAGCAAGAGGTTTGACAATTGTCAAGGCTGTAAAGTTACCCATACATGTAACTTGTAAATAAAAGGCTATTAAAATAAATAAATAAATAAAAAGCTAAAAAAAAAAGTTTGACTTTTTTTTTTAATCTTATAATAATAAAAAGAAAAAGAAAGAAAGAAAGAAAAGAAAAAGACATGGTCAGGCCTGTGCTTTAGGAAGATTTGATATCCTAAGAGAGTGGCTCATTTTAGAAGGATTGCATTTAGGTAGTTAAGCTGGGTTCTTCTCCATGCCTCTCACCTCTCACACAGATACATTTCTAATCAGATTCAAAGTTTTTTCTGGGGTAGTGATCCATTAAAATGCAGTTCTGAGCCCCCACCAATTTTTTTAATGCCAAGCCAAGCCAAATGATAGAAGTTCAAAATAAATACATATAACTAAACAGAATCTAAAGTAATAACAAGGATTTTAATTACTTATTCTACACCCATTCCCACCTGACTGCCATTCTCTCAGCATTCCTGAGAGCCTTAGTCAACTATTAATTATGTCCATTGTCACTCTAGTCTTGAGGGAGTGGGGATATCCTTGCTTTATCTGCAGCTTGAAAGTGAGGGTTGTTCTATTAGCACCATATGGTCTGCAAAATAGACTCAGATACAATATCTTTCTCTGGCTACATCATTCCCAGCATGGTCTGAACATTTTTTTTTGATCTCCTTCAACTCTCCAAGCCAGCCCTGCCTCACAAACTTCCTATATCTCTTTGTATATGGTGGAAACATACCTATTTCATTAATCATATTCCAGAACTCATGTATCTTTCTAGGAGGTCTACCTCAAAGTGCATTTTCCTCCTATGAATGAGATGCTCTCAGCCCCAAGCATTATCAGAACATGGGGGCTGTACATGGACACACCATCTTGCAGGGGCAAATAACTTGTACACGAGCTGGGTTGGATGGCTAGCATTTATCTGAAATATTTCATAAATATTGAATAGTTCCTTTTTATCCCCTGAACAGGATTTGAGGCTCCCGGATAGATGCATATTTCTAGGGATTACTTACTATATCAAGCCAGAGACACTAATTGCATTTCTAGCTGACAGCCAGTGGCTTTAATGTTTAAATGAACTGGCTTCTCTCTCACTGCCCAAGAAGCAATACCTGCTGTCTAGAGCAGCTGTTTGCAATCTTCCTTCATGTTTCCAAATATCATTTGGTTATGAGAGGCAGGAGATCTTTTTGATTTCTATCCTCTTTGGTGTTACTAACTAGAATATGTCCTGCTACGGTGAAACCCCAGAGAAGTTGCTATTAAGAGGTGCATGCTGGGATTGGGCTTGTTGGCAAATTGATGAACATCAACATTGAGGATAACCATGTGAGTTATTATTATTATTGGATCTGTATCCAGAGTAGAGCAAGTGAGGCTGCAATCTAGGGCACTAAATCAAAAGATCTTTTTTTCAGAATGATTGGGGCATCTGGCTTCCTACAGTCTCATCACCTTTCTCAGACTCTAGATTTTTGTTGCTGCAATTTATTCCTGAAGAGAATGGAAATTTCTCTGGATTGTTCTTTGTTGCATCTCCAGCAATGTGGTAGTTGTTTTATAACCCAATATTTTATGTAACTTGTCGGTCTAAATTGACTATTAAAACACAGTCGCACATTAAGATCATTACAATTTGCTGGGGGCAGGGGGAAGAAAAGAAAAAAAAATCTTACAAGAGTAGTTCTCGAAAAGTAAGTTATATCTTTTAGGTGCTAGAATTAGTAACAAGAATGAAGGAAAAGGAAGCTATCCTTACCTTAAGGAATGGTCAAAAACATTAGCATCCTAGGAAACAGAACTAGATGTTGGCTCTCATAGGAAAACTTTAGCTGTAAATTCACACTTAAAAGTGGATAAATAACAGCATTTTGGAGAAAGAAAGAATACTTGAAAGAAGAAAGAAGGGGGAAAAAAGCATTATTTATATTCATTAGGCCTCCTCTAGAATACCTTTTGGAAAGCACTCAGACGTTCTGGGAGTTAGAAGCCTCTAGAAGCTGACTTCCCATCTTAATAATAATAAGAGCAAATCTCTTAATAATAATGTGTCTTGCTGAGACTTGTGTAGAATGAAACTTTCCAGGTTTTAATTCCTGGAGGAAATTAAAAGCTAGGTGGTACAATGAATAGAGTTAGGGATACCTAAACTCAATGTTGGCTTCAAATAGTCACAAACTGTATGACATTGAGCAAGTCAGACTGAGTGGTGAAAACAAAGCATTCCATTAGTCTAATCATGAAATAAAAGCTTATAGTTCCTAAAGTGATCACTTATCTGCATTTAGACACTTGGGAGTAAAATAAGTTAAGGAAAGAGATCTAATTTACAAACTACATTTTCGGTAAAAAAGAATTAAAAGTTGGAAGGTAGATAAGGAAAAGTCATTAAAATTGGAATGTGAACCCACTTTTGCCAATCACTGAATGGTTGTGTATTATACATTCTCAAATCTGATTAGAAGAATTCTTGAGAAGTAGAGAAAGAAGAGAATTTTGATTTTTCCCCTTTGAATTGATTAGTTCCATAATTTATTTTAGAGAGGTACTAAAGCCCTATAGAATATTTAGTATCCTTCCATTCCTCTTCCATTCCCTTTTAGCTGTTTCCTGGTACTAAAGTATCAAATGAGTGGAAAGATCAAGCAAAAGGTAAAGAGGGATTTGTAGAAGAATAAAAATCATTCCTGAATCAATAAATGGTCTGTAATGTTCTCTTCTCTAAAATATAATGTTTTCTGTGAGCAGGTTTCTTGGGGGCTTCTGGGAGCAGCAGCCTTAGTTTTAATTCCATGTAATAATCACCTCAAATGCAGTCAGGAGTTAAAGTCCAATTCCTTTATTGTTTCCTTCAAAATAGCCTGGTTAGTTTTCTTAGAGGCCTGTCTCTCTCCTTGGGTCCAAGAGCTCTTGCCACCAATCCTTTGTCTCTTTCAGCTTCAGCTTCTAGCTCTCTCCATATCTAAAGTCTTCAGCCAGCACAAAGGTGGAATATGTAATGAATCTGTCTTGCCTCTGAGAGTGGACTCCTCTAGTGGGCTTGTCCTTCTGACTTGTGAATCTCCTGGAGTCCCTAGTGGGCTTGTCCTTTAGTGGGCTCCTCCTTCTATAAACTCTCTTAAAGGTGTAATCTCTAAAGGTGTGAACTAAGTACATAAGCATTGTCTCTATCATTTCCAGTGACTTAGCACCTTGTTTCAAGTTCTGGTCCATAACAATGGTCAAAAGATAAGAAGAGGCAGTTTTCAGGGAAAGAAATTAAGGCTATCAATACTCACATGAATCACTAAATCACTGCTCATTAAAGAAATGTAAATGTAAAGAACTCTGAGGCACTACCCAACATGTCTCATATTGGCTAATATGATAAAAAATAAAATAACAAATGCTGGATGGGAAGAGAAAAAAATAGAGTTCCTAGTGCATTGCCATTAGACTTGTGAACTGCTCTAACCATTCTGGAGAACAGTTTAAAACTATATGCCTTATTTTATAATTAAATTATAGATGAACTTATAAAATTATTCATACCCTTTGACCCAGAATAATACTACTAGGTCTGTATTCCAAAGAAATGTTTTAAAAGGAGAAAGGACCCAAATGAACATAAATATTCATGGCAGCTTTTTTTGGTGCAAAAAGAATTGGAATTGTCAGGGTGAGGGGATACCCACGAATTGGAGAATGACTAAGTTGTGATTTCTGATTGTGAAAGAAAAGCATTGTTTCATTAAAAAAAATCATGAAGGGGATGATTTCAGAAGGCCTTGGATGATTATATGAACACATGTAAAGTAAAATAAGTATAACCACAAGAACTTTGTATACAGCAACAGCAAGATTATAGTGATAATCAACTGTGAAAAATTTAGCAATTCTGATCAATAAAATGATCCACAACAATTCCAAAATATTCATGATGAAGAATTCTACCCACCTCCAGAAATATATATTTTTTCATTTTATTTCTTTATTTTTTGTAACATGTCTAATATGGAAATGTTTTGCATGATTTCATATGTATAATGGGTGTCTTGTTTCTTGCCATCTCTGAAGGTCAGTGAGGGGCTGGCTTGAGAGATGGAGGGAATTTGGAACTCATTAAAATGAATGTCTAAAATAAAAACAAATTAGCGATACAAATAAATTTAAAAAGTTTTTTGGTGAAATAATTCAATTGGCAGTATGATGTAATAGAAAAATGTGTTCACTTAGAAATTGGAGGTCCTGGATTCAATGCTCCCTTTCTTAGCTACTACCTCTGTGACCTTGAGATAATTATTTAATTATCTCACCAATAAAGGTTATCAAATATTCTGCCAAGATTTAATTTTCTTATGTAAGAATAAACCAGCAATCCATCTCATTAGTATGCAAATTTGCTTTCATTTTTAATAAATGGTAAGATTATTTATATGTCAAAGAATTGTTTTAAATAACTTTTATGAATTATTACATTAAATGTTTAATTTTTCTACCTAGTTTATTTACTTATATACCCAAGTTTAGACAAAATTTCTTAGGTAAAAAGAGGTCACTGAGAGAAAAAGTTTAAGAAGCTCTGAGCTCTACCATGGGGATGTTGGATTAAATAGTCTCTGAAGTTCCTTTCAGCTTTAAATCTTTTGTCCTAGTTCTTTATTTCCTTAGCTCAAATATTAGTTAGACTCAGTTCTCATAAAGGAATCAGAAGTTATCCTCATGCCAATTTAGTAATACTAATCAAAGAATTATATAGAGAAACTGAAGCCCCCAATATGGCTCTGCTTCATGATAGCAGTGGTGGTACTCATTTATTTAGATCCATAGTTCATGAGCTCCCATTAGTGTTTGTTTTACTAGATCAGACTAGAAGATCATAAATTCAAAACAAAAACATTTAATGGAACATTAAAAATTAGGCATTTCCCAGTTGACCATTCTGTCTTCCCAACACAGTAGTAAGAGGGTTTATCAGCCACTTACAGAAAGTGCTGTTTCTGGAGAATAGTGGGCCTCTTTTCACAGGAACCAGAGGTAACTGAGGGCTCAAGATATATAATGCTGCTTCTCAGCACAGAAGCCTTAAAAATCATTGAAGCCTTTGGAAATAGAAAGAACATTGTTTATAAATAGCATGGGAACTGAGTATGATAATGGAGCTCAAAAATGAGTTGCTTTTTTCTTCCTGTTTAGCACTACGTCTTTGACCCCAAGTCTCCTTCAAGAAACTTCCTGGACAGAATCTTACATATGTTAAATTTATCCATCTTAGTTCTATTTCTTTAATGGAACTTAACCTCAAAGTTAATGTTGGTTTTAACAGGAAATAAGGTATTGAGTGAAAGCTTGAAAGAAAACTAGATTAAAAAAAAAACTGAGTAGGTATTTTTACATTTAGTATACAATTTTGTTCATTTTTTTTTTAAATTGGCAATAGCAAATGCTTTATATTGAAGGTATTATTCATAGAAGTGCTGATTTGTTTCAAATGCAAATTATTCATGGGCTCTCTTTATAGTCATATTCTTCTGTATGAAGAATGAAGGGAGAGTGGACAATTACAAGAAAATAAGCAAAAATAGAGATACAACTAATTTTTTTATGCCTAAGCAAACATTACAAACAAAAATTACAAAAATTTTCTCTTTATTGGAGATAGAGGAGTGCAACACTTCCCTAAAATAGGGACATAGAGACCTTAGAATACAAAAAAGAATCCATTATCTAGGAGACTTTGACATGGGTTGAAGGTGGCACTAATCCTAGCATGTTACCTCCTAGGTTCCAGTTATAACAAATTATTCTTGACAGTTAAGTATCAATCTCAGGCATTTCTACTCTTATAAAAACTGTTGGCTCCCTTCAAATTCAGTATCCTAGGGTGAAGCCCTTACTACTCCCACCTTACATAGGAATCTCACCAGTAGTGCACATATAACCTATCTTTCACGTCTCCAGGTAACCAGAATGCTTTTCCTTCATTAAAGGTAAGCAAAGTTTACATCCAACATAAATGCTTTATGCTATTCCTCTACATGGAGTCTCACACTTCAAGGGAAAAGACTGTTGTTTCTTTGGTTATTCTGTTGATTTCATGTATTTCAGCAATTGAGATTTCTTCCCTCCAGCTTTGAAAAGTCAGATCGAAGAAAATAAGAATTTAAATATCCTTTGCCTTCCCAGCTTGAAGCAGAGAGAGGAGGTAAATGGGGCTTTCCAAATTGACCAGAGAATCTCCTGCTGGAGAAGCCATTCAGCCTATTTGAGAGCTTGTGAGCTCTCATTTCTACAAGGAGCCAGCTGCTCCTGCATTACTACTTCTGGAAGAATTTAAGTTAAAGAAAAAGGAAACCAACCCAGTCACTGGTTCTTGAAGGAATATATACATTTTTTTTCATTTTTAAATAACCTAGAAATATTGATTCAAAAGTGAAAAAAAAAGGAAAGGAGAGGGGAGAAAAACACAAGAAGACTTGAGGAAGATAATGTGAGAAAAGAAGGGAAAGCAGAGGGAGAGTTGAAAAATAAGCAACAGGGCAATGCATGGCTTTAATGCTATAATATTGCCTTCATGGGAGAATCTGAAGTAGAAGGGAGATACTAGATACCTGTTGACATATTGATTTCATTGTCCATTTCCAACTACCAATCAGTCCTGCTTTGCCTTGACAGTTTTTTTAACAACTAGCAGGAAATGATTTCACTCATGTGGATGGAGTGTTTAACTATTGATTCTACATTGAACTTAGACTTTTCAGGGCAGATCAGAAACAGTAGGATGAGGAAGGATTCACAGTCAGTAGCAGGCCTACATGGGTGAGGAAGACATAGGGATGCCCTTTGGCTAAAGAACCAAAGAGGATCTGTTTTTTTCCTGATTTTTCTCTCTCCTGCACATGGCACCTGTAAGTTTAAAATAACAATGCTTAACTATTGTGTCCTGCTTTCTAGAGCCCCCAAGTTGGGGTGACAAAACATAAACATACTGTGCTTTCTAGAGCCCCCACGCTGAGGTGAATAAGGCTTACCATCTTAGTGGAGAAGTGATAAGGTGAAACTCCAGAGGATGGTTAAAATATGGAGTCCATTTATTCCAAGTTCTTTCACCCTTATATACCCTCATACCCTTATATGACCAAAGCAAAGTATATACTACACCTGTGGGATTACATAAACAACTTTCTATTGTATGTAGATTGCCACCTGGTATCACTCTTTGCCACCTGATATCATTCTGCTTCAATCACAATACAAGTTATTAATGCCTTCTGACTTCTCAGGAAGGCCTAGAGCCCTTAGGGGAGATGGGGAGCTGGACCAGACATTGTCAGCAGGTCCCTCTGGGGTGAAGGGTCTTATACCTCACCCAGAGTTCCCCCACTATCTTTGGCCCTCTACACGTACCTTGGATCCATAAACGAACAAAAAAAAAGATTCAATTGTATATCCACACTATTGGTTTCCTTTTATAATCCTATATATCTTATTTTGTGTATTTAAAATCATTATTCTAGAAAGGGGTTCACCAGACTTCCAAAGATGTCCATGGCACAAGCAAGGTTAAAAACCCCTGCCTAAAATAATACTTTGGACACTTATTAGTGCTTTCTTCTTCCTTTGTTTTCTTTGTACCACACTTAATTGTGTACATGCTTTATTCCTCAGTAGAATATAAGGTCCTTGAGGGAGCAACCTTTCATTTTTGTTTGTGTGTTCTCAATGAGTAGTGTAGTGCCAGAGGAGTTTAATACATATTTGTTGAATTTAATTAAAATGAACTCATCTACTCACCGGTTGCAATGGGGAAACACAAGCACAGGAGGAGAGAATTGTTTTCACCTTTGTCTATCAGTGAATGGATTGAAACTACTTTTTAAATTATTTAATTGTTAGAGGTTCTGTCAAAAATTTTGCTGAGAGTGGTGATTGGGAGGTTTAGATAATTGAAAGAGAAAATCATACGTACAGATTTAAAAAAAGAAACTTTAACTACAGTATGATAAGTCTGCACAAAATTCATACTTTGAATGCATTGTGGCAGTGAGTTCTTGAGGGCTCTGCCAGCCGGGCACAAGCTCTGGCAAACCCTGCCAAGCTAGAAAAGTTTTCATTAGAGATCTCCAAAATGCAATGTTTGTATTTTCTCCTCAAAGCCAGCCTGGATATGTTTAGAAAGATTATCACCAACTTGGCTATAGTGTAATGAACTTTTTGGCCATAATAACTTATAAAAGAGTAACTACCAATGAGTAGATGGATGATAATAGCTGATTTTTTTAAAAAGTGTTTTATATAAAGTATTTCACTGAATCATGGATATAATCACATTAGGCAAGTGCTACAGATGCTATCATTCCCATTATATGGTTGAGAAAACCAAGCCCACGCAGATGATTTGGCCTTGGTCACACAGTCAGTACATGCTTAAATAGGGATTGAATTTAGATCAACTAAATGCTAAATCCAAACTTTATAGTCTGTATCACCCAATCTGTGTTCATAGGGGAATTACTTACATAGATAAAATCACAAATCCTTAAAGTATTAAAAATACATTAAAGATTTATACTGTTTCCTCTTAATTGAATAATTTCCATAAGTTGGATGATTAGTATCAAAAGAACCTCGGATTTATATCTTGAAATTATTCTTGACTTTTTCCTCTTCCTTACAATCCTCCCCAGTACTAAATTTTGTTGATTTCACCTCCACACCATCTCTCAGATCCTTTCTCTCCACTCAAACCATGTGCATTATTTCAAGCCCTTATTCTCTCTCCTCTGAACTATTATAATAGTTTCTTAGTTGAGTTCTTTGCTTTCAGACTCTACAAACTCATGCTCCACAAATCTTTCATATTGATTTGTCTAAATCATAGAACTATGTGACCACATTCAAAAATCTTCCAAAGTTTCCAAGTGCCTCCAGGATGAAAAGTTTTTTAAAATTCCTTGGTCTAATATTTAAAACCATCCACAATCTGGCTTCTACATCCATTTCCAGCTTTATTTTATAGCTTTTATGGATTCTCTAGTCCAGTCAAGCTAACATGTAACAATTCCCTGAACATATACTATATTCCATCATTTCTCACCTCTGTGTGATTGCCTAAGTGATCCAGAACATGTTCCTTTCTCATTAACATCTTTTAGAAACTACAGATTCCTCCAGATAACTGCTCAGGTGATTTCCTCTCACACAAGAAGTTTTTTTTTTTTTTTTTGCTCCCCAAAGGTATAACTGCTCTTTCTTTCTTTAAATAATAACAATAATAGCTAGCATTTCTATATCACTTTAAGGTTTGAATAGAAGCATGCTAAAATTACCTTATTTTATCCTCATAACAAGCTTGAAAGATAAGCATTATTATTATCTCCCTTTTAAAATGGAAGAAGCTAAGACAGACAGGTTAAGTGACTTGTTCAGGATCACAAAGTTAGTAGTTGTTTGAAGCTGGATTTGAACTGAATTGTAGCTCTCTGTCAACTGGGCTACCTAGCTGCCTATGTAATTATTTCATATTTAAACATGCTATTTACTCATTTATATATGTGTTATATGCTTCTAATTGAGTATAAACTTTCTGAGAGCAAAGACACTTTTGCTTATTTTGTTTCCCCAGCTCATCATGCTGCTTAATATGTTTAAAGAATTGAATTCAATATTCTCCCAATTTAAGTAGGTTCAATTCATTTTCTCCTTCAGATCAAAAAGGCAACAAGCATTTACTAACTACATTCTGGGGATAGAACTACAAGCATTGTAATCCTTGACTTAGAGGAGTTCATATTTGAATGAGAGTAGACAACACACAAAAGGAAGCTGAAAGGAGTAGGGGAAGGACAATGAGGATAAGGGGCTAAGGGGCTAAGACTAGGGGTCTCTCTTGGGGACCATGCTACTGAAGTCCAGAAAGTTAGAAGTAAAGTGGGACAGGTAATTCAGTGATAAATGAAGATTAGAATGATAAAGGGGATGTTCCCACTTAAGGATCTTAAGGGATTTGGGGTGTAATAAAGTGAGGAAGCCCCTGGTACTAAAGGAGGTTCCACAATATGATTGTTGCTGAATTATAGTGTTGTTGAAATTCAGAAAGTCAGAAGCACAGCTAGAAGAAACTGGAGTTGTTAGCTACAAGTGTGTTTTACATAGTAATGGCACTTCAAGTTGTAGAATCAAATGTCAAAAAAATACTGGATTAGGAATTGAGAGCCCCAAGTTATAATATGTTGGTTTGCCACTAGCCAGAAGTATGACATTGGGCATATAATTTCTCTCTTCTGGGCCATCTTTAAAAAGACAAGATTGGTCTTATTTTCAAAGGGCCTTTCCAACCTCTTGATTATTAATTGCTAATCATTAATTAATTAGTGATGCAAGTAATACAATGAGGGTATTAGAATGCATAGGTGGTAGCTTAGTTCTCTGCTGAGGAGCCAGTGTGGTCCAGTGGAAAGAGCAGTGAATTTGGAGTCAGGAGACTTTGGGATGGAAGCCATGCATAACCTGGGTGACCTTTCACAGGTCATCGAACCTCCCTGGCCTCAGTTTGCTCATATGTAAACAGAAGGGACTAGATGAACTATTCCTTTCAGCTCTAAAGCTATGATCCTATAATATGTAATGGGAATAGGTCCCACAAAGAGTTCTTGAGAAAGGCAGTGGAAGTTTCTTTCCTTGGATATTTTTGAGAATCCAAACTTCTGTCCAATTTTGCCTTGGGGCAAGAGGACTGCTTAAATCATATCTTGATATCCCTACTATAAATAATGGTGAAAATCACCACAGGCACTTTTGCTACCACTGTTCAAGGTGCTGTCCAAGTCTGGAAGTGACAGTTTGGACTTGTTATGGACAGGACAGTTATGATGGCATCATGAAAATCCCATCTATAAGCTCAAATTACTGTCATCAAACAGCATATTTACCAAAGTGTGCTGTCCTTACCATGGATTTTCTAAATGGAGATAGCTGTTGTAGTTGTTTTTTTTTTTGGGGGGGGGATCTCTTTAAAATTTAATTGATGCCTTTTGGAATTACACCACAAGCATTTTCAGATACACTCCTCCTCCCCACCAATAAGCTTCATAAGAGATGGCCCTAAGAAGTATCTCATTGCAAAGGGACTCCCAAGGACTTTGGTCACAGGGACCAGGTACCATCATAGGAACTGGAAATGATGACCAAGAATATCAACTTCACTGGTTTTTTTCCTCCCTATGCTGGAGTAATCTGAAATAAAATTTGTATCTATGTTTATCCTATTCATGGGTATTGGAATTCCTGTGACTGCACCAGCATACACAGTGTACAATATGGGACAGTCTTTAGTTCAACTGCTTATAAATACATGGGACCCTGAAGACCCACAGAAATCCATGTACAAATACAAACATACACAATTCAAATATCCCACCAGTCATTCTGAAAAGGGAATTGAAGTTGGGACTATTGCTGAAGCAGCTCTATTATTTCAGTGAATCTCTCTTTTTCATGAAGGTCTAGCCAAGGTCCCCAAGACTCATACCAACCCCTGCTTTAGGTTAACCCTTGAAAGATCCATATACTTTGAAGTCTGCTGAACAAGCAAATCTCTTTCCATAGGACTATCCAAGAATGTTATCGACATTGTGCTATTAAATGATATACTGCACAATCTCCTACATGGACAGCCTAGATTTGTCTCCATGCTGTATTAGAAATCTTTTCTTTATAGGAAGGATTCTTAATTGTTTTTCTATCATGGGTCCCTTTGGTGTTCTGATGAAATTTATGAACACCTTCACAGAATAATGTTTTTAAATGCACAAAGTTAAAAAAATAAAAATACATAGGAATATAAAGGAAAAAATATGTTGGACTACAAGTCCAAACTTTTAAAAGTTTGAGAATTCAGATTATCAACCCCTCCCTACTCTAGCAGACCCAGTGCCTTAAATCTTGACCTCAGGAAAACCTGAGTTTGAATTTGATTTCTGACACTTCCTCACCATGTGACCCTATGTAAGCACTGAGTTCAGATCTGGCCTCAGATACTTACTAGCTGTGTAAATCTAAGGAAGTCACATAAACATTGTCTGCCTCAGGATACTCATCTGTAAAATAAGGACAATTATAGCACCTACTTCCCAATTTTGTGAAGTTAAAGTGAAGTAATATCTAAAAAGTAATTTGTAAACCTTAAAGCATCATATAAATCCTAATCATTCTTATCTATAACAGGTCTGGGGAACCTTTTCTTTTTTTCTGCCAAAGGCCATTTGGATATCTATAGTATCCTTCATGGCCTATACAAAATTATCAACTTAAAGAACTGAAGTGATGGGAGGTTGTTGTTGCCTGGGGTTGCCTTGGCAGGGCCAGACCAAATGATTTTATGGGCCTTATATGATCCATGGCCTGGACATTCACCATCTTGAGCTATGAGAACTCTTCCAGTTCTAAAGTCAAAGGTAAGTAACCATACTCTGCTCATGGGTATATATTACATGCTATCTTTATTATCCAGATTCAGGGCAGAGACTAAGAAGTATGTTTGTTTTTTTCTGAAATGGGACAACCTCCACAAAAAGCTGAGATAAATACCCTATGGTGTACATGTTCTGTTGGTCATTTTGTTGGAGAGTGAGGTATCCCTGGAAGAGCAGGGGGGATATCTGAAGGGTCAGAGACAGAACTATAGACTGACAGAGAGGAAAGACATTAAAGACTATAGGAGGAAAGTATGAGAGATACTTTTTCAACATAGTGCCAAAATGGGCAGTAATAAATGTGTGTATTTGTGTATGTGTCCCCATATGTTTATGGATGTATAGTGATTTTATTTTTCAAAAAGTCCAATTGATTGGATATTTTATAGGCAGTTACAATAAAAATGAGTTATTCTTAGCCCCATGTTAATACAACCTTAGTTTACATTGAGTGTTAAGTAAGTAATTCTGGAATACATCCTAGGAAAGTGGTGGTCAGGAGAATAACTTTTCAAATATAATTATCTTTTAACCCAAATTAGGAGGGGGGTTGGTTTGATGAAATAGATGACTTGGAAAACTGTGGCTTTGGGATGTCAAGACAAATTATCAGTGGAAGACAATTCCCTCTTCTCTCTTGTGTACTGCCAGTAGCCTTGCTGTGTCTTGTTGCCCATCGTTTAACTCTCTTACCTGTATATTAATGCAGTCTCAGCCCCCAAAATAAGAAAAACCAGGAGAACTGCCATCTAGTCTTTCTCTGGTTAGTTGTCAGATTCTTCTTCATTGCCAGTCAGGAGAATAGAACAAGGCAGTGGAGACAAGGAACAGATATCAAAGAGGGATTTGTTCCTCTGTCTTCAGGACCATTTCTGTCAAACTTTGTGCTGGAATCTTTATGTGATCTGGCTCTGAGTCAACTTCCTCTCCCTAGTTGTTATTTCAGGAAGCCTGGCCCCAGAAACATCGACTGTTTGGCCATTTCAAAAGTGACCCCTTCCATCACGTCCCTGTAGTGAGAGACTGCGGGCCAGTGACCTTCATTGTAAGAACTATTGCTAACTGGTATCTCACTGGCTCATCTTGGTCTTCTGATAGTGACCTGTGAGACAAGAGGGAGATGAATGGTTGTGTGGGGATCAAAAGTCAGCAGCCCTGAGTAGAGATGAAGAGACAAAGGAAAATGAGAACACTAATACCTTCTTATGAAAGTATATTTGCTGCTTGGATGAATTGGACTGAGGGGATCTTAAAACACACATGGCAGACTTGTTTCAGGCAGCATCACTGACTTGAAGTCTCCATAGCTCAATTGCTTTATTCTACTCAAATAACCATTTATTAAATACTGACTTCATGGCAGCTACTGTCCTGGGCATTATTGATACTAAGACAAAAAAATAAAGCGCCCCTATCTCTTAGGAGCTTATAGTCTACTAGGAAGTAGATATGAACACAAATGAGAATACGAGGGAGTGAGGAGTGAGGGAAATAAAATGAAGAGACAGACAATGTATTCTCAAGATATTTGAGAAGAAAAAGATGGAGGGGAAGAGAAGAGGGCCAGTGAGAGAAGATGGGGGAAGGAAAGAAAAGGAGACAGATAGAGACAAAGAGACAGGGAGAAAGGAAATAGCCATAGAAATACAGAAGGGAGAGAGAGACAGACATGGAGATAGAAAGACAGAGGGAAGAGACATAGAAAGGCAGACAGATAAATAGAAAAACAAAGAGAGAGAGAGAGAGAGAGAGAGAGAGAGAGAGAGAGAGAGAGAGAGATAATATAACAGTATAACTGAGTCACAATTGAGAAAGGCACTTAATGCAGATTCCTCCATAAAATTTGACAGGAAAAACATTCATAATGTTAGGATTACAGAAAGAAGTCTGGTGTGTTACATGGTCTTAAGCAGAACATTGTTTTTTTTTTTTTCTTATACTCTCTATATAGACTGGATGCTATTTGAAATTTGAATTTTCTATGTTACCAAGGATATTGAGGGAGAGAGGGAGAGGGAAAGGAAGAAGGAGAAGGAGAGGTAGAGAAAGAGGAAGAGGGAAAGGGAGAGGGAGAAAAGAGCTCCCAGCTTAGGGACTTGGAAATGGGGAGGAGAGGCAGAGGGTGAAGTCTAGAAAAAAATGGAGGATTTTGAATGATGGAAATAAAGAGAGAATATATTATTTATCATAGGCATTGGGGATAATTTTCACAAGTGCATAGTCATGTGGGATGTCATGTCCAATGGGAGGGATTGTTATTACTTTAAATTCCTTCTCTGATACATATTACTGGTATGATCTTTGGGTGAGTGACTTAACCACTGAAGGTTTCCTTTCCTCATTAGTAAAATGGGAGATTTGGATTAGCCTATCTTTTAGGCAGGGGACAAGGAGGGAATAAGGAAAGATTTGTTGAGACAGATGAGATTCAACTCCAATTGTAGGAAGGAAGAGGGAGTGAAAGGTTTTCCATACCTTCAGCACAACCAACTACCAGTGTTTCATTAAAAAGAAATGATTTGCATGTGGGGAACAGAAGACACACAGATATGGGCACAGAGGAGAGACTGGGTGAATTTAGAAGGTAGCAGAAGTAGCCTAGTTTTTTGCTCATGGATTTCTTTCCTTTATGCAGTACTTATGGTACATGGAGTGATGCACAAGCATCTGTGCTGTTCCAGGATCTTAGCACATGTTGACATAGAAGCATCAAGTGTTTACTTTGTTCCAGTTATTCTTTTTTTAATAATAGCTTTTTATTTTCAAAATATAGGCAAATATGGTTTTTCAACATTCACTCTTGCTAAACCTTGTGTTCCAAATTTTTCTCCCACCTCCCCCCCCATCTCTTCTCCTAGACAACAAGTAATCCAATATACGTTAAACATGTATAATTCTTCTATACATATTTCTATATTTATCATTCTATCCAAGAAAAATTAGATAAAAAAGGGGAAAAAAGATGAGAAAGGAAACAAAAAGCAAGGAAACTAGAACAAAAAAGATGAAAACACTATATTGTGATCCACGCTCAATCCCCATCTTTTCTCTGGATGTAGATGGCTCTCTTCATCACAAGTCTGTTGAAATTGACTTGAATCACTTCATTGTTGAAAAAAGCCATCAGAGTTGATCATCCCATAATCTCATTGATAGTGTGGACAACATTCTCTTGGTTCGACTCAGCATCAATTCATATAATTCTCTCCCAGGCCTTTCTGAAATCTTCATGTTGAGCATTTTTTATAGAACAATAATATAGAACAATTCATAAACCATAACTTATTCAGCCATTCTCCAACTGATGGCCTGTGTCAATTAAACTTTAAGGTGATAGGGACAGAACAAAGACAAAAATATAACTGAGTCACCCTTGGGAAAGGTACTTAATTCCTATATAAGGTACAGATTCCTATATAAAACTTGACAGAAAAAAGTTCATAATGTAGGATCACAGAAAGAAATTCAATGTGTTACATGGTCATAAGCAGAGCATTGCTTTTTCTATATATACTCTTAATATAGACTGGATGCTAGAATGAAATTTGAATTTTCTATGAATGTTACCAAGGATATTCTGGGGCAGACTTTTGAGAGAGGATTACTAAATTTTCATTTATACTTCAGAAATCCACAACTCTACAAATCAAGACTTGACTTCTTTCATTGATTATCTAGTGTTAGGAAAGTCTTAATAATGCAGGTTAAACTTAAAAGTGTGGGCACATATATGTGTTCTCTCTGGAGAGTCTGGTTATTAAATATTTACTAGCATACTTCTGAATATGCCATGTAACATTATAGAAAGGAGAGATTGGATAGATGTTCCCAAACCCCTTTATGTGAATCTCTCCCTCTCTCCCTAGATGAAGGAAAAAGTTCTGGCAGGCAGACACACACATGAGTTTGCTTTTTTTGTATAGTTTGATCTTGAAGATGTGTCTGTCCAAGACTCATACAATGCACAAGTTTTGCATAATGTTGACTTCTATAATGCCTGCCCTCAATGAAAACAATATTGTCAATAAAAAATAGTCTATTAAAAAAAGTATGAAATGTGTTTTGCTGTAACACTATTCATAATTAAGTTAGACACTTCTATCTGAGAATGCCCGTATCATTTTAAATCGATTTCCGAGCGAGCAAATAAACTTAAACCCTTCCTTAAATCTTCACAGATATTTTCAGACTTTCAAGAGTTATTTAATTTGATATTTAGTGACTCTTCAGATTTATCTGGGTTATATTCACCGTATCTTTCCTCATTCTTTCTCACTGTTATTGATTCTCTTCTGCCTCTCTTTTTTCTCTGTCCATAATTCCCCACTTTTTCCCCCTCCTCCATTTTCCTCTGGTATTCTTCTTTTTCTTCTTTGAATGTGCTCTTCCCCTCTTTGTTCTTGTGGAAGAACTGGCTTTTGAATCACAAACTATACTTCTTTGCTCACTATGTAGTCTGTCCCCCTCTGTGCTGGATGGTCTCTTTCAGGGTTCCCTGGGTCTACTCTGGGGAAGAAGCCACTTATTTCTCATGCTGAGAGTTCATATTATGTGAAGCACTAATTCAGCCAAGAGGGAGGGTTTATGGAACCACCAGAGGGGAGGTCTATGAGACAGAACACAGTTTCAGAGCCTCCTGGCTTCATTTAACCTCTTCTCTCAAACAGGCAGGAGGTTCTCTCTAAGTGAGCCTGATGCGGAATAAGGAACAGCTTTGGCCTTTGGTTGGCTTTTTCGACAATACCCTGAGAACTCATGGTAGGGCTTCCCAAAAGGGGGAATCAAAAGTTATTTAAAGATCCAGCTGGCACATGTGTATGGGTGTATTTGTACATACATGTAACTAGATATATACACTTGAAAAGGGAGAGAGTGAGCCATATCACTTTCTAGAAGTTGGAAAGCATTTTTATAGATCCCAGGCTTTCCAGAATAGCAAAGGCCCTTCTTTTCCATACAGATATTTTACTAGTTTAGCTGTAAGAAGTGATATTTGGAACATCCACTTCTACCTCTAAGGAAGTAAAGATGAGGTCAGCATAATTCAGAGGGCAATGGAGGATTGTGGGACGGGTGTGAACAAATTATGACAAATAGCCAACAAGCAATCAAAAGAAGGATAGTAATGAAAGAAGGTATAAAAGAAAAATGACAGGAAGAGGCAAGGGTCTGGTTGTGAGAAGTAGGAGCAAATGATGAAAGGGGGCCAACTGGAATGCTTCTCTGGAAACCTTGTAATGTTGGGAGAAAGTGAAGGGTGTCTGTTGGATAGACCCCTTGTGGCAAATTTGTTTGGAGGACAGGGAAATGAATCTCAAGATGAGATGGATGGATTAAAATGTATATCCTTATAGAGATCCTCTTAAGTGATGAAATTATGGGTCCATTGGAATATTTAATTATAGAGAAGGCTAGGACTAGAGGCAGATAGGCGGTATAGTAAATAGAGCACTGTTTTGGAGTCAGGAAGACCTGAGTTAAAATCTGGCCTCAGATACTTATTAGCTGTGTGACCTTGGGCAAGTCAATTAACTTTATTTTCCTCAGTTTCCTCATCTGTAAAGTGAGTTGAAGATGTTAATGGAGATGGAAATGTTAAACCACTTAAGTATCTTGGATGACACTGATAATGATGGTTCATGGAGTCACAAAGATCATACATGACCGAATGAATGACTATATAACATGGCTATGAGTAAAGATGTACATACAGATATGGATATGAATATGAAAATGAACATGTGCTAGCAAAATATGGAGAGGTGGATGGGATATTAGTCTCAAGGACAGGAAGACCGCACCTCTGACTCTTATCATGTGACCCTGGGAAACTCTCTGAAGCTCTCTGGATTTCAAACAACTTGCTAGGGCTTAAATGTTGGTTTAGTGGGGAAAAGATATGGATTTTAAGTGTAAAAGTCTTGGATTGAAACCCAGCTCTCCCACTTCCAACTTCTGTGATCTTGGGCAAGGCAGTCCAGTGGGCTGAGTATTTGTGTGATTATCTATAAAGCAATTAGGTGGCATCTACATCAATGACTCTATAGTTACCAAGTATGCATTATATATATGACTTAGTCTTTCAACTTTAGCTGAAATAGATGTAGTATTTTATTCCACTTAGATAAAAAGCAAATATTATTTATGACAGTACATAACATTATATATGCAATATTATACACATAAGTATTATATATAGATAGATAAATATATGTATATATATAGAGAGAGAGAGAGAGCAAGAGATGGTAGATAGGTAGATGGATAAATATACACACACAAAGAAAAAGGCATTGTATCTAATTTCTGAAATGTCAGCTGATTTTACACACACACACACACACACACACACACACTTAAATTATACATATATATGTGTGTGTGTGTGTGTATATATATATATATATATATTTATATACGTTAGCTGCAACACATGCAGTATCTTAAGGCATTTGAAACTATATATGCATAAAAACCAAATATATTAAATATGAAAAAAACTATATAATATAAATATCTAGAGGTTTAGGAACATATCTTTTATGGGGAGATATATGTAATGCACAGATATAACTCTGCATGTATATATATATATATAATAGATATATAATACTTTATAATATAAATCTCTAATATGGCTCTATTATACACACACATATAGATATATCTAGAATTATGTCTTCTGACTTTTCTGTCTAAATGCTATAACAATGCTAGCCAATAGTCACATGATATCTTAAAGTGTTTAAATTCATTTAAATGTATTATTTCACTTGAACTCTGAAACAACTTGGTGAAGTTGGTATTCAGGTTTTTTGTTTTTTCGTTTTGTTGCAGATGAGGAAACTGTCCTAAGAGTGGTGATGTGATTTACTTGTCCATGGTTCTGAAGTTAATAATTATGAGAAGTGTGATTTGAACTTGGGTCTTCCATGATGTCAGATGCATTTTACCATATAGCTTTCCCAAGTTCATAACCTAAACATTCCCTCTCTCTTTTATCATCCTTTCTTTACATATAAATATAATGGATTAAACTTGGACACATTTTGCCCAGCTGAGCCTTAGCACTATAAGGTAAACAAGAAAACGGGCTATGTCTTTTAGACAAACTTTCTATGTATACTGTGTGAATTGCAAAGTTTAAAAAGGGGTCCTTATCTCTAGGAAAGGCCTGGCTGCTCTCTCTGTTTGCCTGGAATTGTTTGCTTTTGCAGGACAAACACAATGAAAGCCACTGACAAGGCTTTGGAAAGGCCTGAGTCAGAAAAAGACTGTTAGCAGAAAAATAGCATCAGGGGCTAGGGCCCTGCAGGCCTGCTCTTTAAAAGGTAAATATCTGAGTTGCAAAAATTTAGCCACTGAGACTATGGGAAATATGACTGGAATATAAACTGTATAAAATGGAAGACCTGGAAAAGCAAAACGTCAGATCAGGCCAAAAACACCCTGAATAACTCTAGGATCCAGGTAACTAATGAGGCTAGAGGTAGCAAGGAGCCTAATAGATAGAATAAGATCTGGAGTCAAGATAATTTGAGTTCAAATCCTACTTCAGATATTTACTAGCAAAATGAAGCAATTGACTTTTCTCAGCCTCAGTTTCCTCATCTGTAAACTAGGCATCATAGTGACTCATAGTAAAATTCATTCAAAACCTTAAATATTATATGTGTTTATCATTAGTGTTAGTACAAATGACTGCATGTTTGCCTCAGTTTCCTCATTTGTAAAATGGGGATAATAATAGCATCTGTCTTCCAGGATTGTAAATGTAAAGTGTTTTGCAAACTTTAAAACTTCGCTTTAAAAGCCATATATATGATGCGCATAAAAATACAATTAGCACAGATCCCTGCCCAGCAACATCATTGGGTCAATTTGGTTTCCATGCCTATATAAAGATTTGGAATATTTCCTCCTCTTTCTGTATTTGAAAGTACCCAGGATGCTAAAGCAGTGCAAATGAGGAGGGGGTTCACTCAGGTATTCTCATGAAGTATCTCAAAATCTATTGTATCTTCTGTTAGGATCTTGGCCCACAGTCCCCCCCTTTTCTTAAGCATCTAGGTGGTACAGTGGGAAGAGTGCTGGGTCTAGAGGGAAGAAGACCTGAATTCAAAAAAGGCATCAGATACTCACTAGATTTGTGACCTTGGACAAATCTGTTAGTCTCAGCCTTAGTTTCCTCAATTGTAAAATGAGGATAATAATAGTCCTCCCTTCCTAGGCTTACTGTGAAGTTCAAATGAGACAAAGTGTCCACGCTCCTCATTTTCTCATATCCGCCCCCATCTAATTAATGTCACCTCTTCCATATTTCTTTCCTAAGTCCCCTTCTCTTTTCTGTCACAGACTCACACCCTGGTCCATATCCTCATCCCCTCACACTTGGACTATTGAAAGAACCTGCTTTTGGTCTGCCTGCCTCAAATTTCTCTCAATTCCCATCCATCTTCTAGTCAGATGCTAAAATGATTTTCCCAAAGTGCAGGTCTGATCATGTCACCTCCTGTCCCCCACCAATTTAATAAACTCCATTGGCTCCCTCGTACTTTCAGGTTCAAATATGAAATCATTTTTGTTTCTCATAACTTGGCCCCTTCCCTTATCTCCTTTCTAGTTATTATAGACTTCACTCTTGTCTGTTTACTCTATGATTTAGTGATACTAGCTTCCTTGCTATTCTACAAGACTCTCCATCTCTCAGTTTTGATACATTTGCACCAGCACTTTCATTCCTGGAACTCTTTAACTCTTTCCCTCCTCAGCTCCACTTCTTGGCTTCCTTCTTCCAAGCTAAAATTTCAACTTCTGAAAGAAGCTTTTTCAAATTTTCCTTAATGCTAGTACCTCCTCCCTAAATTACCTCTAATTTACTATAATCTCTGTCTCTCTTTCTTTCTGTCCCTCTCTTCTCTTTTTCTCTCCATCTGTTGCTGTCTTTTTCTGGTTCTCTCTCCCTCCCTCTCCCTCTTTCCAATCTGCCTGCTTCTCTTTGTCTCTGTATATCTCTCTCTCCATTCTATCTGTCTATCCATCTCTCCCCCTCATTATTTAAAATTTACATATCAATTAATGGCTCTCCTCTCCATGGTTGCCATTTCTAGGGCTCCTTGATGCTAGAACAAGAACTAAAGTCACTATTCTAGCTGATCAAATAAAACAGCATTTGTAAAGTATTTAGCTTTTTGCCTGGCACATAAAAGGTGCTTAATAAATGTTTTCCCCTTCCCTTTAATTCCTTGAAAAGTGGCTCATATTTTTAATATGTCTTTATCCCTTAGTAAGAGTAGCTAGATGGTACAGATGATAGTGTTGGAATTAGGAAGATCCATCTTCCTAAATTCAAATCTGACCTCGGGCATTTACTAGCTTTGTGACCCTGGGAGAGTTACTTTGCCTTATTTGCCTTGGTTTCCTCATCTATAAAATGAGCCGGAGATGGAAACAGCAAAGCAATCCAGTATCTCTGCCAGGAAAACACAATTGAAAAATGATGGAATGACAAAGAATTATCCTAAACATAGTGCTCAGCATATAGTAATCTCTTAGCAAATGCTTGTTTTGGGGTACCATTTACCCTCTTCTCTGTTCCTGCCCAAAGATGTTGGGGCTCTTTCCTGGAATTTTTAGCTGTTTGTGGAGACCAGTGGATCCCAGGGGCCATGTATCAGTTATCCCTCTAACTTGCTAGGTAACCAGCTTATCTTTTTTCTCCCTAAGCATGCATCTCCTTGATGCTATCACTTATATCGCTTGTCCCATATGAGTCCTCATTTGTAATATTGCAGCCAGCTTACAACCACCATCAGCTGTAGTACGTTCCAAGGGACCTGCAATGTTGATTATTTGGAGTGGTTATATTCTAGTTGTCCAGAATTATCAGAAGGCTATTTTTTGCTTAAAAGGTAGGCCTTTGTTTGCCAGGAAAAGCTTGTGGGTGGTTCCGACAGGAGGGAAATGGGCATCCAAACATATAATACTATTGAATGATTTGTTGCTATCTTTGGACTTGGCTCTCATACCATCCCACTGGTCCCACAGTTATCTGGATGCACAGATGGATATATTTCTCTGTGTGTATTTGAACTTTATCACTGGTATCTTCTTTGCCTCTCTCTCTCTCTCTCTAAAAGACTGAAATCTAGTCATTTCACCATACAGATCCCATCCTCCTCTTTTATTCCCCCCCTCCTCTGAGTCTCTACTCTGTCAACAATAATCATGTTTCATGGTTTCTACTTCTGGATCGCAAGACCTTAAAAATAGTCATCAGCACTTGCTAAGAAGATAGCCCCTACTTTAGTTTTAGTATCCTGAATGCTTTGAAAGGAGGGTAGCATGTTAAGAAGAAGTTCTATGTGCTTTTAAAGTCATCCTAGGCCCTTCTGAACAGCACAATATTTTTTCCTGTTGAGTATGTGAGATTGATGGTATTGGAATGGATTGGTGCTCAGTAGGCAAAGATGGGATAGAATCCAAGAAATATCAGCATTGGTCTTTGGTTCTCACTGCTAGGTTATATGGGACACCTTGGCAATGTCAGGTGACATGAGAGCACACTCATAAACCATTTAATTCTTCATTTATGTGGTAAGCATTCATCCTCCATGTTAGATAACAGTAAAAGTAAACACCTGATATATTCAGCCCACATTGGAGATTTGGAAAGCAGTAGTACCTTGATTAACTTTCTCCAAAATAAAAAAATAAAAATAAATTAAAAAATAGAAAAAGACACTTGACGTATACCTCCAGTTTAATTAGCAAGTTATACTTCAGCAACTTTGCTCATTGCAACATCATTAAAGTGGGTGCAAAGCCGAGAAAGCCTTCGACATTTGTGCAGAAGTCTGCAAGATTTGGGGTGACAGAATGCAGTATTTTTTTTCCTCTGAGTATAGCTCTGTTATAATGACAACTTGGCACATTCAAAACTCATTTTTCCAGCTTGGTATTTATTTAATCACTGGTGCATGCATTGCCAGACTAAAAACTCCCAGGAGTCAAACACAGAATACCTCAAGAACCACAGGGCAGCCCTGGGGGTCTCCCTCCCATCATGACTGCAGAACTCATCACCTTGGTTCTCTGAAAGAAAGTTAACAGGAAGCAGCAGAGTTAGGTGAAAACTCCTGTTTGTCCCCTTATCTTTTGAACCCTCTTATTCTGATCGATCAGTTTCATAGGAACCCCACCAAACGAGATATTCACACCCAAGTTTTATCAAATATGCCTCTCCGCATTGACTCGGGAATCAGTTGACAACCTGGCCCGGTAGATAGAGCAATGTGTTTGGAGACAAGAAGACCTGAGATATTTGGAGACATATTGGCAACAGCCCTGGATAAATCACAGCTTTTAGAGTCATAAAATGATATATTTAAGTTCCCTCTACTCCCTGTTTTACAGATAATTGTGAAATGGTTTGCCCAGGATCTAATAAGGATTTAAGAGAAGACTGAAATTCAGGTCTTCCTGACTCAAGTCTGGAACACGATGTACTTTGAGCCTCAGTTTCCACATTTAAGAAACAGAGATATTAATACTCACCAAATAGTTATTAAACATCTAATAGGTGTCAGTGACTATGCTCAACTCTAAGGATACAAAGGTATATAAGATGTGTATATTTGTACATATATGTACATACATACATATGTATGTTTGTAAATATAAATATATCTATATAATATACACAATAAATATATTCACATACATATATGTATGTATATATTAATATATATACATATATGTAGGCATATATATTTATATAAACACACATACATACAAGTATGTCCTGCCCTCAAGGAGCTTATAATCAAATGGGGAAAGACTGCATAGAAAAAAGGATCTGAAAAGAAGAGGAAGTGAGAAAGGGAGTGGAAGAAGAGAGAAGGAGATACCCACTTTGGGGGAATAGCAGAAATATCAGGAAAATCCCAAAGTAATGTAGCCAAATGAAAATAAGGAAGACTTTTGACCTGGCATCCCATTAAAATGGAAGTTTTGGAATTCATTGTTCTAGCCTCCAATTAGAGGGACAGAGGTATTGATGAGATAGAATTCCAAGGCTGAGAGGATCTTGCAGGATAATGCAAGTATTACCTGGAAAGATAATAGGGTACAGTAGGGAAAAAAATATTGGCTCTAGATACAGAGGAGATGAATTTGAATTCTACCTTATCTGTTTATCATTTGTGTGACCCTGGACAAGTTTTAGGCTGAAATTTCTTCATCCAAAAAATGAAAGATATTGGACTAGTAATCCTCAGAATTTCCTTTTTCTAATGAGATGGCATATGTGTCTGTTCTGAATTTCTTCATCATGAGGGATCATAAAGAAATATAATTAAGCAAGGCCTGGAAGTGATTCTATAATGTTTTGATGAGTTTAAGAGAAGAATGGAAAGAGAGGAGAGGAAAATACTTGAGAAGGAAAGGAAAGGAAGGTTTGGGAAAATTATCCCATTCACATAATCATGGTGCATAAGGAGATGTGTATAAAATTAAGAAGAGGGAGAAGGGTTTCAAAATGACAAGAAGTTTACTTTTATCTGAATTAATCAAAGGAAGGAAGATCCACGCACACAATTTGGGTTCAAAAGGTGTATTTTACTCAATAGGTGAATATGGGGGAAAGGGAAAAGAGAAGGAAGGGGGAATTGAAAGAAGAGTAGATTAAAAGAGTTTATTCTTTTGCAAAATTTACTCTAGAAAAGTACAAAAATAGGTATCATTTCTTTAGCAGTGACAAAGACTAGGAATCTGAGCAAGGTTCCCTAAATTGGGAAATGGCTGGTCAAGTTTTGGCATATAAATGTTATGAAATACTATTATGATATAAGAATTGATAAAAGGAATTGCTTCAGAGAAATCTGGGAAGATATGATGAACTGATACAAAGAGAAGTAATCAGAAATGGAAGAAAAATTTATATAATAACAATATAATAAAGACAATTTTGAAAGAATTAGAACTCTTATCAGAGTAATATTCAACCACAATTCCAGAGGCTTAATGATGAAATATGCTTCTGACCTAATAGAGAGCTGAAGGCTTCAGAATATAGAATGGAATATTTGGGGGGGGGATAATTAATGTGAATTTTTTTTCTTGATTATATAGTTTTGCAATGTGTTTTGTCTTCTTTGTTCTCAATGGATATGAAATGAGATGGTGAGAAGGCAGGTTTTCAATGATTAAAAAATATAATTTAAAAAGAAAAAAAATTAGGGAAGTTCAGAAGAAAGGTAGGTTTGGGAGAGAAGAGAATGAGCTAGGTTTGGACATGTCGAGTTTGAGATGCTTGTGAGGCATCAGTTTGAAAAGCTTGCTAGTCAGGAAAAAAGACCGGGGCTAGCATATAGATTCAAGATTCATCTGTAAAGATAATAACTGGATCCAAAGGAGCCGATGAGATCACCAGCTTCTAATTTTTATTAGAATTTATTAGAAATATTTTATTAGAATTTTATTAGAGAATGCCCATGTGATAGTGAGCATTACTTGAAGGAAGATTCATTAAAGAAGAGTGAGATAGGTAGGAAGAGAACGAAGTGCTAAGGACTAGTAAGGTGAAGGTCTTGCTCAAAGGCATGTAAGTGACAGATCTAGTTCCTTATGGAAGCTAGCACAACTGTGGGGCTAACAATCAACATCCTGTTCAACAACTCAGTCCTTCTGAGCCTCTCACACTCTAACATTTCCTAAAGACTTTAAATAAAAGTTGGAAGCAGCAAATCTCCTAGACTAGTGTTTTGGTTACCCCATTTTTCTAAGGTTACAGAGAGACGTGTGATCTTTTTATCATCTAGATACTGTGGGATCTGATACCTCTTTAAAGGGGAACACTGTATCTCTGAGATATCCTATATTATTTGATGGTTCCTTGGTGTGTCCCAAGTTACCATAGATTGAAGATCGCTTTGGAGAAGTCTTGTGTTCCAGTCTATGCTATGAAGTTCCTGAAGTCCTAGATATGAAGCACATAATTCTAATCATTATTCTATGCTAGAACCTCTTTCCTTCTCTCCCCCCCTAATGTTTTATACCATTACACTAGCAAACGTTCTACATTTTATATGATCTTCTAAGCTTTTCCCTATTCTTTTGATCATATCCATAATGAAAATTCAGTTATAGGACTGGGGACCTGGATGTAGTGCCTTTCAAAAAAACAAAAAAAGAGAAAAAACCAAATCCTACATTAGGAAGGAAATTAAAATAACACCAAGGCATTTGTGACTGATTCTGAAGGAAACTTCTAAAGCTTTCCTCAGCACATAGTGAAAGCCATGGCTAGGCCAGCTTGAAAAATCAGAGATTAGAGACCCAGAGCCCTTATTCCTCTAATTACATCTCCACAGCAACGCCCCTGTGAAAGGACCTCTTATTACAAGCTGTGATGCTCTGTTAATACTCCTCAGCAGCGTTACCCAGGAGAGCTGGGGGAGGCAAATGGCAGTTGTACATGAGAAATTTTGATCCGCCGTGATCCCGTGCAGAGCACATGAATTTCAAATGCAGCTCCATTTCCAAATGTATCCTATCGGTCATAATCAGTTCCCTGAAAGCAGTCATAAGGGTCACACTTCACAGGCAAGCTGGCTTATTGAACACATGCAGGAGACAGAAAGCATATTCTCAGTTCATCAAATTAGCCCCCCAAAGTACAAACTGAGTACAAGCAAATATATCTTCGAGGGCCCAGTATTTGTAGCATAATGAAAGGCTGCTTGCTCGGTTCTGCTTCTTGTGGACCTGATGGAGCCCTCATTTCTCATATGCTTCCAGTTCCTGGCATCCCATTTTTGTTGGCTGAAGTAAGAGTTTCTGAATGACCTGCACAGTTAGAAATGAATGTCTGCCAACTGACACCCCTTTGCTGGAAGAACAACTGGTGAAGAATGGAGGAAAGTCATTTCCTATCCCACTTTGAGACAGAGTATGAGGTTCTTGTGAGGATCAAATAAGATATTTGTAAAGCACTTGGTTCATACCCAGCATGTACTAGATATTTAATTAAATGCTTGTTTCCTTACCAAATGGAGAAAAATGCATATAAAAGTATATCAAAAAATTAAAGAATAATTCCTTATATGGAGGTTTTATAACCAATCCTCCCCTTATCACCTTTTGAATATACTTATTCTCTTCTCTGTGTAATATTTTTTGTGGAATATTTTTGGGGAGCATAGTTAATGTGAAATTTTTTTGTAATAGGTTTTGTCTTTCTTTGTCCTCAATGGATATGGAATACTTCTCTTCTCTGTGTACTTAATAATAGCCATTTCAAGACATGCAAGTCACATACCAACCAATTTTCATTATTATTTCTGGATTTATGAGGTAAAAATCAAAGTCTGCTGATATTTCTAAATCAGAAAACCTACAAATTTTACCCTCAGCGTATTTGAGATCTAAATTATTTAAGATGAAAATGTTAAGTGCACGGATGGGATATATATTTTGTATACAAACTATGTATCCAGACAGTGTCAGCAAGATGACTGCTGTTTGACTCCCCCACACTTGTTTTTTATTGGTTGGAGAAAGTCCATGTAGGATGCAGGCTCCAAATAGGAGTTTAGATAAACAGAAGCCAATGAATGTAAACAGAGACCCTATTCTTCCTCCTTCAATCTTTCCTACTCTAATGAGACCACAAGCTATCTTTGGAGATCCTATCCCAAATTTCTCATTCAGAGGATTTATTCATCTGATTTTGGTTAAGATAATGGAAGTCACTTTTCCTGAAGTCTTTGTTTGTTTTTTGAAGAAATTTACTTCTGAGAGACTGGAAAACCTTGCCTAAGAGGTGGAGGCTAAAACATATATATATTTTTAAAAAATGATGAAAGGCACTTTAGGATGAATATATCCACAAATAAAGAAAATGATAGAAAATCTAGCATCTCTACACAGGAATAGGAAGAGATTGCTCAGAAACAAAAATAATTTCCTAAATTCTCAAGAATCATTCATCACCCAACTCTTAATAATTTTTTTTGGCCACTGGGGCAAGTGAAATATGCTCATAGAACCAATAAGAATGAGGGATGGGCAGAAAAGAATTTATTTAGGGTAGATGATGACAGCTGTCAGCGATGGATGTTATGTGGGGGGAAGGAAGGAGTTACCTACCAAATAGCCATTAGAGATATTTGAAAAATGAATCAGTTATGCTAATGTACATTTAATTATTTGAGCAGCAATTTTAAGTGAAATATATATTATATATATATGGATATGGATACATAGATCTCTGTCTAACCCATGTGATCTGGAAAATCCATCTGGTCTTTTTCCAGTGAAGGTTCAGCTGTACCCAGGGAAAATAGATTTGACATTTTTCCTCTGTCAGCACATAGTAGAAGTACACACACATTCCGTGTGTGCGTGTGTGTGTGTATCCTCTGGAAGGGAACTCAAAATATGACTAGTCCAACCCCCTCATTTTCCAGGGACTTCGCCATATTATATTTAAACAACTTGCCCAACCTCACATAGTTAATAAGTAGCAGAATCGGAATAAAAAGGTAACTCGAGCAAGTCTCAGTGATGCCGATTTGTAGACCGAGTCTGGTTAGAAATGTCCCCTTGCCTATGTTGTTCCCGTGTACATAGGAACAATCTGTTTATATGTGTATATTAACACATTTGTCTATATGTATGTCAGACTATGAGTACATAGTCACTGGATTGTAGTCTGTGGTGCCATCTGGTGGAAAGAAATTCATAGCATCTATTCTTTTAAAAAATATCAACTATAGGTTTTTTTTTTTTTTTAGGGAAACAATGATAAAGACAATTTAGATTTGGATCAAGATTCTTATTTCTATGATTTATTGGAATGGGATGCAATGTGAGGGCAGCCATCATCACCAGGTTGCCTGCTTACAACTTGATGCATTTTTTGGCTATGGTGATTCTTGGATGCTGTCTACTATTGGAGGAAGGCCAAGATCTCTGTTAAAAGGAAGTCCCCACACCAACTTGGAGAGTTGTTTTTCCCCCTCATCAATCAATCACTTAACAAACACTTATTGATTACTTATTCTAGGCCAGGCACTATGCTAAACTACAAAAAAAAAAAAAATAAGACTGAAAGAGTTGCTGCCCTCAAAGAGCAAGCACTTAAAGAAAAAATGGAAAGAAAATTAAAGAAAAAAGCTAGTTTGGGGGGCTTTATAGTTGGAAAATGAGAAAAGGCTTTCTCCAGAAGGGAGCGCATGAGCCGAGAAGGGTGGAGGGAGAGCATTGCTGGGATGGGAGAGAGACTGTGCAAAGGTAGAGGTGCAAGTTGGAGTGTTTTGTGGAAGTGCAGCAAGAGGTCATCATGGCTGGATGAAGTGAGAAAGAGAAAACTGGATATGGACATTAGAATAAGCTTTTGCAGAGCTTTAAGTGTCAAACAGAAGAGTATTTTTGTTTCTAGAGATTTATTGAATAGAGATATGACATGGTCAGACCTGCATTTGGTTGATGTGTGAAGGATGAAGTGGAAAGAGAAGAAACTTTAAGGTGTAAAACCAAATATAAAGTTTAGAAGAAAGTGAGAAGTCAAGTAAGTCACTGAGTGTAAATAGCTTTTTCAAGTTGAACTAAGTAGTGGAAGACAGATATAGGATGATAACTAGCAGAAATGTTAGAATTTAGTGAGTTTTTTTTTTATTTTTGCTTTTTTTGAATGTTGGGAGTGATGAGAATGTTTTTAGGTGCTGAAAAGGAATTTGCAAATAGGAAAAGACTAACGATTAAAAGGAGAAAAGAGATGATAGTAGGAACAAACCGGAGAATATGGGAAGCATGAGATCAAGAACATTTGTAGAGAAATTGTAATTGTCAAAGATAGGGTCTTATCTTCCTCAAAGATTAGATTAAAAGAGAAGATGTGAGATGAGAAGGGCAAGGGGGCAGAGAACAAGTTTTGTTCTCTATATTCTTATAAATCTATTTCCTCCTTCCTCTTCCAACTTATCCAACCATTTCTTTTTAATCTCTTCTGGTTCATCATCCTTGTCATATCCATTAAATATAGATGTGACCTCATCAGCTTGGGTTTAATTATCATCTCTATGCAGAAGGAATTGTTATGGAAAGAGAAGAAGTGGGGAAGGAGCTTGAGATGAACAGCCTCATTTAAAAACAAAATCAAGTGAGAAGTATAGACTTCATCTGATAAAGGTATGGCATAATGGGGAAGCCTTTCAAAGAAAAGTTTTAGAATGACCATTGGGGAGAATTGGGTAGAGAATTAATTAGGGAGAAGCTTTTCTTTAGGGTTCAGTTTAGTTTAAATAAAGTAATATAATGTTTGCCTTCTTTCAACTTCATTTAGTGCCACCTGAGTGGCAGTAGACAGTGCAAAAATTCATGGTTGAGGTTTTAAAAACATGACTAGTGATAGAACAAGGGAGTGATAGGACAAGATATTTGAGAGGGTAGGATAACATAGATTGAATTGATTCACCAAGGGATTTATTAAGGGAAGAGAAAATAGCCAGTGGCCCTGAAGGATTGGGAAAGCACTGAGAAATAAAAAGAATGGAGGCAATAGTAAAACTGAAGAATACATTTCATCCCTCATTTTAGATGTCTTTTAGGGCTTGGTCACAATGATTTACCCAGAAATTAGGAATTGTTGATGGATTTTCCATACTGTACTTCCTATTAATAATACAATACAGTACAATGCAAAAACAATAAATGTTTATAAAGTACCAGGAACTATGAAAAGTGCTTAGGATACACATAATAAAAAGAAAGAATCTTTATCCCCAAGGACTTTATTATCTAATGGGGGAAAGACAATACACAAAAGGAAACTGAGAAGTGGGGTGAAAGGCAGAGGATCCTTAGGGGTGAAGAGTTGACTGAGCCAATCAACAGAATTGGTTGACTCATTCTTACGACTTATGTAAAGCCATCACCCTGTATTTTCAGAAAACTCACAAACAGAACACTACCAAGGGAACTGCTTCTAGAACAACCAATTTCAGGATAAGAAAGAAAATGAGAAAGAAAAAGAAAAATGTTCACTTCAAACAGCTATAAGTTTTATCTAGAGTACAGAAAATCATCTATTTTTAAATGATAGTTTTTTTATTATTATAAAATATATGCAAAGATAGTTTTCAGCTTACTTTCTGACAGGGATATAGTGATACCTCAGTGTTGTGATATGGGAGCCAACTGTCAATTGTTACTGGAGATCTAACTCAGACCTATAGAATGGATCTCTTCATGTGAGCAGATGATAATGATACAGGGAGACTGAGAGGCAGTTGCCTTCTCTGACGTCTCCATGAGAGGCAATTGTTTGATCTCTCTCCTCTTCCCTCTGCCTCCAATTTCTTCCATTTCCAATCCACAAGCAACACCTGTGTCAGTAAAGGCTGCTTTGCAACTCCTTCAAGTGTTATGATTCACAGCAGTGGAGGCTTTTGGAGAATTGACTTGCCCCTTCACCCAGGCATGGTCCTAAAAACCTCAGAGTTGTTTTAATTTACATTTCTCTAATCAATTGTGATTTAGAGCATTTTCTCATTGACTAGAAATGGTTTTAATTTCTTCATCTGAAAATTGTCTGTTCACATCCTTTGGCCATTTATCAGAAAATGGCTTGTATGTTTATAAATTTGAGTCAATTCTCTATACATTTTAGAAATAAGGCCTAAGAATCCTTGGATGTAAATACCTCCCCCCCCTTCTAATCTTGACTGCATTGCTTTTGTTTGTATACAAATTTAATTTTATATAATCAAAATTATCCATTTTGCATCTCATAATGTTCTCTAGTTCTTTTTTAGCCATAACTCCCTTCCTTCTCCACAGATCTGGGAGGTAGACTATGCCTTGTTCTCCTAGTTTGCTTATAGTGTCACCTTTTACATCTAAATTATGAACCCATATCAATTCTATAGTGTTTTAGATGTTGGTCAATGCCTAGTTTCTGCCATACTATTTTCCAATTTTCCCAACAATGCTTGTCAAATAGTGAGTTCTATCCAAAAAACTGGGGTCTTTGGGATTTATATAACACTAGATTACTATAGTCATTGACTACTGTGTTTTGTGAACCCAACCAATATTACTGATCAACTACTCCATTTCTAAGTCAATACTAAATGGTCTTGATGACTGCTGCTTTATAATTTTCAGGTCTGGTATACCTAAGCCATCTTCATTTGTATTTTTTTATTAATTTCCTTGAAATTCTTGACTTTTGCTTATTCCAGATGAATTTTGTTAGATAATCATCTCTTTCATCAATGACCAATGGTTTAGATCATTGTAGAAAATTGACAACCTTTTGGTTTTGTTATTTCCCAGGAAGAAAGCTTTTGTGTTAGAAGCAAGTTGTATTTTTACATGGTAAGTCACATATCCTCTTTACCAGCTGGGTCTGAAGAAATCTGACTGCCCTATCCATCTCCCATTAATAAAAAATTGACTCTAAAATCTTTTATCCTGAGCAGAAATCATTTAGCCAGTTGCTATTTGTCCTTTGGTATCTTAGCAACAGAGTAATTGATGGAAAGCAGGATGGGGATATGGAAGATTGGATCTCCTCAGGTATCTCATGAAGGTTATGCTGGATTCTTGAAGGCTGTTCCAGGAAATATAATTTTCCGGAACATACAATATACTGGAAATATAATTTTCCAGTAAATATTATCTATCTGAAAAGGACATGAGAATGGGACAATGACAGACTCATCAATCTCATTAAATTTGGATAATATTAACACCAGATGGTTGAGTTGGATTCCTTGGTCAGAGACATTCATGGAGACTGTCTACAAAGGCATCAAGGTGTTGTGATCTCTTCTGGTGGAGGAAGTATCTCCAAAGATGACCTTTGGAAATGTTCATTGGAAAAAATAAAGAAGTATAAGGAACAAAACAGTGACCTGACTTTGAAAAAAGGGATTGTTGATACCAAGATAGCTAATTAATGCAGAGGTGAAGATATAAAAAGTTGCCATGAAAATCAAAAAAGACAAAACATAAAATATAAACATCAGTTGGAAGGGACTTTCATGACCATCCAGCTAACCTCATTTTTGTTATTCATTCATTTTTCAATTGTTTCTGACTATAACCCCATTTGGAGTTTTCTTGGTTTGATATTTCCTTCCATACACCATCTTATAGGTGAGGAAATTAAGCCAAACAAGGTTAAGTGATTTGCTCAGGGTCACACAGCTAATAAGAATCTTAGAAATAAAGAAACTCACCTAGAGTGGTTAAATTATTTCTCCAAGGTTCCAGAGATAATAAATGGCCATCCAATAATTAAACTACCATCTTTTAAATCCAAACTTTCTATTTTCCACTATATCATACTACCTTCAAAATAATGTCAACAAGATATGATAAATGAAAGCTATAATTTCCTAATTGAAAGCTAAATATTACTAGATTCTATCTGATTCCTAGTCTGATTCCTAGTTTCCTCATCTATAAAATTATTTTATTGGACAAGATGTTCTCTAAAGTTTCAGTTTTAATCTATGAACCTAGACTATAGAGGAAGAAGGAATGGCTACATGAAGAAAAAATAAAAGAGAAATTGGCCAGAAAATATGTAGGGCTGATGAGGAACCTCAGAATTTGAGAGTTGAAGTTGGAACTTTTTTTTCACTTTTCAAAATTAACTACAGAATTTATAGGGCTAGATTTATAAAACATATAGTACTTCAATTCTACTCCATTTCTGTTGATATATTGAACAATTTTCTAGTATATCATAATCTACATGACTTGACATTCAATCAAAACATAAAGTCCAATAAGTTGGAGATACTAGGTATATCACAGACATATTTTCTAACTACTATAAAACAATTATATATGATCACAATCTAGCATACTACTGGGTAATATTTTACTCAGCTTAGACAAGTTTTTTATAATAATCTATTTTTAAAACATGCATATTTTCATGTTCAACCTAAAAGTTGAAACTTAACAATCACCTAGACCAATTCACTATTTCATGAACGCATCTTCAAACTAACTTAGTCTCTCATCCAGTCTACATGAATTTCTCTACTTTGGAGAATTCACCACCTCACAATAAGGCCCATTCCATTGTTGAGTAGCTCTAACTGTTAGAAAGGTTCTCCAGAGATAAGCCCTGCAGTAGCTCAGCTATTTCTTTGCAGGATCTGTCCTGTTCAGATAGATGACTGTCTACTGAACACATCATATTTAGCTTCCCCCAGACCTTGAACCATGCTTTTTCCTCACTATTTTCCTGACATGTTGCCCTTCTGGATTCTGAAAATCAAGTTGACACTACCTTTGCTCTGAAAAGGGCATGATGGTGAGCCATCATTCCACTCATTATCCCAGTGACTTTCCTGAACAAAACATCCTTCTGTCAGCCATTGCCTCCATATATGTGCTTCCCTCATTAGAATGCATGCTTAAAAAGCCCTTAAAAAGGTGCAATAATAATCAACCTTTTCATTTTTATTCCTCATGTTTAGCACAGCATCTAACACTTGGCAAGCACTTAATGCCTGCTTTCTCTCTTGTCCAACTATCTCTCCATCCATATATCATCCATATACCCATAATCCATCCATCTACCCATCCATCCACCCACCCATTCATCCATCTCTCCATCCATCCATCCATCCATAATTCAGAAAATTCTTCCATAAATAGAGCCAAAAATTTATCTCATCTCCAGCTCTTCTTCTGCAGCTCTGGGAAAGTGGGGGTATCTTTGGACTTGGAGATGAGAAAGTGGACTCCAAATCCCAATTATTAGAATATATAGATATGATTCAGGGCAAATCACTTCATTGGGATGCTCAAATTCTTCATGTCTCATGTGGGGAGAGCTTACCTCACAAATTTGTTGTGAGATCAAATGAAGAAATGCATGAAACATGAGTTCTAAACTTTAAAGCTTTTATATTAATTAAACTAACTTCTTATCCCACTTCATAAAATACTTTGCAAACTTTAAAGATTCTTAAATATCAGACAGGCTTCCTCTCCAATAGAGTATTTCATATAATCTCATTGAATTGTATTACTCTACAAATTAGCGATTACCACCTAACCATACTGCTCATCCTGGGGATTTTTGCTCCCTGTCTTCCCACAAATGTTCCACAGGTCTTACTCTCAATATTATTGAGGTTTTCCTTTCAATCTTTTTATTGAAAATAATCTAGAAACTGTAGAGGGCCTGTACTCTGAGAAAAGTATATCGGAAGCAAAAATACAGCAGGGTGTTAATTCAGTGTGGTTAATGAGATGATGGTTGTTTAGTTCACATATACTTAGTATTTAGTATGGTGAGGTAATGGTTCTCTAGTTCACATATACTTAGTGTGCTGTAATGATGTAATCATACTGAAGTATTTAAGGACTGAGAGGACTGGAAATGAGACATTCCACCTTTGACCATCCTCCTTGTGGCTCTCCTACCTCCGCACTCCTCCACTAAGATCAAAGCTGGTCCTGAGATCCTCCAGAGAGCTAGCCTGAATATTGTCAGGAAGGGAGAAGAAACTAGTGGAGGCCATCAGTCATCTCTCCCTTTTAGAGATTTGAGCTGCTCATCCATCTTTTCCAATACTGCCATGTCATTATTGAAATGACTTCTCCCAACTCTTTGGAATCTGTTGGAGTCTCCAGGTTATTGCCCCTTGTCTCTCACAATAGAAACAGCACAAATCTTAAAATATAGTTCTCCTGTCTGTCATCCAAGAATTTCTCCCTTGTTTTCTAACAGAACCGCCAGTCTGCTTTGCAATAAGGTACACACTTCAGGAAGCTAAGACTAAGGAAATAAGGATAAACTCTTCAGCCTATTTCCAGCCCTCCATAGATAGTCCCTCACCTACATTTCCAATCTAATTTCTTATCCTTCACTTTCTCACAATCTCCATTACAATGAAACTGAATAGTTCCATCTGTTCCTGGAAGCAGTCCTCCATGTTTGTGTGGAATGCTTTCTCTTTTCACTACCTCAGAAAATTTCTTCAAGACTCAGATCAGATGATGCCATCTACAAGAAGTCTTTCCTAATCCCCCCATCATCATCCTTGTCCTCTTCATCTTTCTCTTCTTTATTCCTCTCTTCCTCCTCCTCTTCTTTTTCTTTGCCTGCTCGTCCTTCCCCAATTTTTCTCCTCTAATTATCTTTTATTTAACTTTTCTGTGCACTTCTTCTAACCATCACCATTATAATATAAATTCCTGAAGGGGAAATAGCTATTTCTTTTCTAAGTTGTTAGGTGGTATAGTGAACAGGGAAGATCTGAGTTCACACCCTGCCATGGACACAGGCACTTTTCCCTTTCTTTTCTACTTTCCCAACAAGGGCTATTTCCAATTATCCTGATCTATATCTGGCCATTGGATCCAGATGGCTCTGAAGGGGAAGAGAAGGTAGATGTCCTTGCACAGCCTTTCTTCACTTCAATCCAATTCACTTGTTACTATCTGTCTAAGTTTTCCCAACTATAAAATGGGGAAAATAATAGCACCTACTTTCTGAGATTGTTGGGAGGATCAAGTGAGATAAATGTTGATGAAATCTTTAGCATAATGCATGGCGCATAGTAGCACCATGTAAATGCTTATTTCCTTCTTTTCTTTCTTTCCTTCTTTCCTTCCTTTCCTTCTCTTTCTTTCATTTTTTTTTTCTTTGTAATCCAAATGCCTGAGATATTTTCTTGGGATTTCATCAGCATTGGGAACTGCTGGTGTGGAAACTTCTTCCACCTATGTTGTCCACCAAATGCCATGTAACCTAGAGGATGTGTTAGTAAGCTCAACAAATTAGCATTCTGTGAAATGTTCTAAGTTTTTATTTTAAGTGAATTTCAAATGTTTTCTTCAAATATATATATATATATATAAATACACACACACACACACACACACATATATATATATATATATATATATATATATATTTAAAATGCTAGTGCCTTCCTTTAGTTGATTTTTTTCCACTTTTTCCCATATGTATCTCATTTGTACATAGCTGTTACTCTGTTTTCTCTCATATTACTCTGGGAGTTCCTTGAGGCAAGGGTTGTTTTTGCCTTTCTTAGATCCCCATCATTTAGCCCAGAGCCTGGCACATAATAAACACTTAATAAACATTTATTGTCTCACTGTCTAAAAATTAAACTCAAGTTTTATATTCTTTTAGTTTGATGAATAAAAATAATGTATTTTATGACTGATTATTCAGTAACTATTCACTTTGAAAAAATGTGCACGCTTGTGAAATGTGCTCTGAACCAATATCAATAATTTATAGCCTCAGAGAGTTTTCTGGGGCCTTGAGAGGTGAAATATTTTGCCCCTGGTCCCACAACTGGGCTCAGCTAAGATGGTTACATTCCTATTTAATGATGAGTAAAATGAGCTATTTCTGGGGCCTAGAGGTACCTAGGTGGGCTCCAGACATGTTTCTCTTCCCTTCTTTTCCTCTTCCCTCTCCAGATCTTGAAGCATAATCAAATCAGCTACCAAAAGGGCTGGTTAATCTTTTCTTCTATGGTTTCACCCATCATGTATTTGCTAGACCAAAACATCCTCCTCTAGTCCCCCACTCCTTTATCTGTATTGACTCTCACTTTAAAATGTAAGCTCCTTGAGAGTAAATTATCTAAATCTGCATTTGTATTCTCAGGGCTTAGCACACAACTTGGTACATAATAAGTGCTTAATAAATGCTCATTCATTCTAAAAAGACATAGGCCTTTCTGGCTCCCCAGCAAGCTATCTATGTGAACTTACTTCTCCCCTTGCACTTACAAATGTTGATTTGAATTGGATTGAACTGGTTTCCTTACTGTAGCTGAACATGACATTAACTTTTCTCAGTTTCATGTCTCATGGACAGTTGATGGTCCTGGTAGGCAAATCATCTTTTCTTTTCTTTTCCACTTTCCCAATGAGGGCCATCTCCAGTCGTCCTGATCTATATCTGGCCACTGGATCCAGATGGCTCTGGAGGGGAAAGCGAGGCAGGGGACCTAGTACAGCCCTTCCCTCACTGAAATCCAATTCACTCCCATGTCATGGCATCAAGTCCCTGATGTCATGGTTCTCTTGGAGAACGAAGGACAAACAGCAACAAAACTCCTAATCTTCCTTAAAGCTGACCATGATAAAACCTGACTCTCTTCTACCATCAGAAGCTTGCTCTCCTTGTTTCCCACTCCTTGTATAATTATATAAATTGTATAACTATTGTCTGTATAAGCTATTTAGTAATAGTTCCTGTAGGTCTTTTGACTCTCTTCTATTATTATCTTCAGCTATTAAAACATCTCTAGTGACTTAACTTTTCCTATTTCTGTCTCATATTTCTAACTTGACTGACTGCAATCACCAGATAAGTCAGTTTTCTTAAGAAAAAAAAAAAGAAAACCACCACCAAGAGATGTGTCAAGTGTAGATACGACTTCTCTCTCTACATCTCCCTGCCTTTCTTTATACTTGAAAATCATTCTGTGATCCCTTTGCAGCTGTCTGTACCCTGCCCAGTTTGGGGTAAGCACTGTTTAATAAGGGGCTTGCATAACCTTCAACAGATAGGATGCGAGTTCCCTTCATCATATTGCCATCCCTGCTATGTTTTCAGCTGAGCTCTGGGCAAGCTACCAATTCTTCATGATAGGAAACTGATGGAGTCAAGGGAAATGGATAACAAATAAAGTGCATTACTTGTGAATCTATTCTAAAGAAGAAATGGAACCAGCAAATGGGAGGAAACTGGCTTTATTGTTAGCAGTGAGAGAGAGCCTTGGCAGCACACTCTCATCCCACTGGGTCCATGGGCAGATGGAATAGAGTTATTAAGCTTTCTGTGTGTGTCTTGCATTTTTATTTGATTAAAGTAAATAGGTGGCCTGGTGGTTAGAGTGCTAACTTGACTGCAGCAAGACCTGAGTTCATTATAGTCATTATCAATGAATATTTATTTTTGTACCAATCACTGGACTAAGTGCTGGGGCTACAATAAAAGACAAAAGTCAGTGCCTGCCCTCAAATTTCTTACCATTGAATGGGTGAGCCAAGATAGAAGCAAATCCACACAATGCAAGCTATGTCCAAGATGTTTAAATATCGAGTTGACCATTTACTATCTGTGTGCTCCTGGACAAATCACTTAAGCTCTCCAGGCTTCAGTTTCCATATCTGTAAAATCAGTTCATAAAGGGCACCTACCCCTTATTGGGGTATTGTGTGGTTAAAATGAAATAATGTGGGGAAAGCACTTAGCAAGCCAGAGAAATCCATAAACACTACTTACTTAGTAGGTTTCTCAAAAAAAAAAAAAAAAAAAGGAATCAGAGTGGTGAGAATGCTGAAAAGAACATTGTATTTGGTGACTGAGAACTGAGATTCAAATAGCAGCTCTTCACCTTGTGAAATGTGTCCAGTCTACCAGCACCATAGTAGGAAATGGAATCCCTTACATTTGAATTGTCTTAGGAAGATCCTGAAGATCACTGGACAGGATAAGATTCCAGACACTGAAGTTGGTTCTTGAACTAAACTGCTAAGGATTCCAATTCAACCGCAGAGGGCACAACTCCATTGGACTATCCATATTGTTCAAATGACAAATATACGCTTGCCAAAAAAATATATATATATATATGGACAACTTAAATGCTTACAAGGTGGTCAGAAAAAGCAATACAAGGACATCTCAAGGTCTCTCTTAAGAACTTTAGAATTGATTGTATGAGATGAGAGACACTGGCATGAGACCTTCCATGACAGGGCGCACTTATCAGAAAAGGTGCTGTGCTCTATGCACAAAGCTTAATTGAATTTGCCCTAAGGAAATGAAAGATGTGCAAATGTGCACAGCGACTATTTGTGTCCAACATGTGGTAGAGCACTCCGAGCTTGTATTGATCTGATCAGCCACAGTCGGACACACTGTAACTCAACTCTAATGCAGTGATGTCATTTTGGTCCGATTGAGAATGAAGGACAACAGCCAATCAACTAATCTTAACTGTCTGTATGATCTTGGCTAATGCTTTTTCCATCCCTGGATCTTTGTTTCATCATATGTAAAGTGAGGGAGTGGAACATATATATGTTTCTATGTATACGTGTATATGTATATATGTGTGTCTGTATGTATAGTTATATAAAATATAAATAAATCCTGTGATGAGCCCCACTGGTCAGGGAGTAATATAGTGCTTCTGGCAAAGAGAAGCTGGTTAATGATGGGAATAATCTGATTTTTAAAGGTATTCTTGAACAGCAGCTTAGAGACTCAGAATGTTAGGGCTGTCAGGATCTCAGAAGTTACAATTTTTGACTCCTACACTTGACAGAAGAGGAAACTGAGAGGCAAAGGGATCGCTCAAGGTTCCATGGCATCAGTGCCAAAGCCAAAAGCAAATGCCCCTTCTCTGACTCCAAAATCACCTGTCTTTCCCCCACCCTATACCACAGAGGCCTTAATTATCTGGGAACTGCTGCCCATCCTCCATCACTTTTCATCATAATTCTCCAAATTCTTCTAGAATGAACCCACAGAAAGGGGCTGGGCCAGTGGTTTTATTGCTACAGGGAATTACGAGCTGAGGCAACTCCCTCTGCCAAGGGGGACCAGCCTCTGCTTGGCCATTTCAATCTTCATAGAGGTTGCCCAGAACATTAAGTTATGTGCCTCGGAGCAGAGAGCCGGGGTTTGTCTGAAGCAGGACTTGCACCTGGCTACCTGGCTTCCTGGCTCTGAAAGCAGCTCTCTATCCATTATGCCTTATGGTTTCTAAGAAATTATTTTTTAAAATTACTTGATTTAGACTCAAAATAACTCAATAACTGCCTTGCTCTTAATACATTTGCCCCATGCCTGTTATTTTCCTTTTCCCCATTAAATGGGTCTTGTTGCTTGTTTGTATTTCTTTGTGCAGTGCTGAACACCTTGCCTAGGAAGCTCTGAAACTCTCTGTTCCTTTCTCTCGGTCTTTGTCTCTGTCTGTCTGTCTGTCTCTCCCTCTCTCTTTCTGCATGTCTCTATCTCTCTGTCTCTGTCTTTCTGTGTCTGTTTCTGTCTCTCTATTTCTGTCTCTCATTCTCTTTCTGTTTCTCTTTTTCTCTCCCTTTTTCTTTCCTTCTCTCTCTCTTCCTCTCTGTCTCCATCTCTTTGTCTCTCTCTGTGTCTCTGTGTGTCTCTCTTCTTCTTCTTCTTCTCCTTCTTCTTTTCTTCTTCTCCTCCTCCTCCTCCTCCTCCTCCTCCTCCTCCTTCTTCTTCTTCTACTTCTTCTTCTTCTTCTTCCTCTCTCTCTCTCTCTCTCTCTCTCTCTCTCTCTCTCTCTCTCTCTCTCTCTCCTCCCTATCTCCTTACCTCTCTAAGTTCTTATGAAAATAAAATGAGATATTCTATGTAAGGTGCTTTGCAGATTTCAGAACATGCTCTGAATGCAGTAGCCCTTCCAGGCTACCTCTCCATTGCCTTCAGCATCTGATAAATTCCTATCCAGTCCATGAAGACCAAGTTGAAAACTAATTCCTTGAGGAAAGCTTCCCTGCATGCCCCACCCCTCCACCCCCTTGTAATGGAGAGAGTTCTCAGTTTAGACTCACAGTCTCTGAATTCATATCTTGGCAATTCACTATTTGTATGATTTTGGGTAAGCACTTTAACCTCCATGGAGTAGTTAGCCTCAGTTTCCCTTGCTGTAAAATAAGGCAGTTGACCTAGATGATCTTGAAGATCATCTAAAATCTTATGATTCAATAACTTCATATAGCATTTTATTTTTTTTAATTTTTAATGCATTTATCCTATATGAAAACCACCACCCAGCTATTCTCTTTTTCTTCTTTCCTAGAGTGAAAATTCTAGGAGAACAGGGACTAGGCCCTTTTCTCTCTGTGCCAGGGGTAGGGTTCTGCACACTGTAAGTATTCAATAAACATTTGTTGAATCGATCAGTTGCCTCCTTTGCCCATGATCATCAGCTTTCTTACTCAAGAAGAGATTTTGTAAAAGTATACATGTATCTTTGGCTGGAATCTTCCTATGATTTTTCTGTACTTTTCTGTTCCTAATTTGCATCCTCCCTATGGAACTTATGCCAAATGCAATTGATCTCCCAGTTTGGGAAAGATTTACATTTTATAATGGGCTGTTTCTTTAGCCTTAATAAATACAGACACTTGGTAGCTGGGCACAATTGCCTTCCCCCCTTTGTGGATTGTACTTCATTGCTCCTTAATGTGCAAATCATAAGGCTCCCTAATTACTGCCTGGTAGCTTTCCTTTCTAGCCTGGAAGATGAGCAGAGGATGGAGAACTCAGTAGAAATCCCAGGACTGCAGTTTCCCTGCCAAGATGGGGACCTAGTGAGGATTGGGGAGGCTTATGGTGGAGGCTACCTATTTATTCTTACTTCTAGGAGGTTTGCTGACTAATAATAACTCACCTTTAAGACTTTAAGGTTTGCCAAGCTCACAGCAACCCCAGTCTTTAAAATCACCTAAAAAGTACTAGACTGCCTTGGTCTACCTCCCTGAGAGGGAGACAGAAAATTCTGCAAGTGATGATAGGATTATAGCTCTAGATCTAAAAGGAACCTAAGAGATCTACTGTTATTTCCATTTTGAAAATTATGAATCCAGGAGACCTTAAAGCCAAAGAAATTTGAGGGGGGAAGAGGAAGAGATTAAAAAAAAAAAAAAAAAAAAACTTGGTCACAAAAGGTAAACTTGATGAGAAGTAAAGTTTAGGGAGACAGGGCAGATTACTGAAAAAGATGGATGGGAGGAAACCTTGAGTCCAAGAGCAATCAGTCCTGTCTAGATTTCTGATCTTTGTTGAGCAACTCATTGAAACTCCCTCTGGCTTTTAAAGAGTTTTAAGTCTAATTATGTGCAAGGAGACAGACCTAAATCTATTCATGTGGTAAGAGGGGTGGAGCTGAGCCTAGGCTCTAATCCTCTCTATGCTAAGATCACTTCCTATGACACATGAACAATGGCCTCTTGCAAAAGGGTAAACACAATCAGAGGTTCTGCTGTTGTTGTCATTGTGTGTATGTGTACAAACACAAAGCCAAAACCTGAGTGCACTTGACCAGCAATCAGCACCAAAGAAGATTAGTCTGAAACAATAATCTCCCATTAATATCTAAAAGTAGATGATAACGTGTTTTATTCTCTCATATACAAATACATAATTCTTGGCACAGAATAAGGATTTTTAAGCTTTTCATCCCCCTTCCTTCCTTTCTTCTTTCCCTCTCTCCTGATACTTTGATTGGAATGGAGAGTCTGCAAATGGTACTCGAGCTCTATCATATGTTCCCCTCTGAGGTTGTTTCCAAGAATGAATTTTGGAGTTCTGACTGTCATGGGATAATGTATGTAAAGCATTTTGCTAATCTTAAAGTTTATATACAGACTAGCTAATTAAAATCATTATTAGTAGTAATATTTGTTGTAGCTACACCAGCAGCAATAGTAAAAGTGATGGTAGTAATAGGGGTGATGATGGTAGTGAGTGTTGTAGTAGTAATAGTACTAGCAATAGTAATAGTGATTGTGGTACTACTAGCAGTAGTAGCAGCAACAATACTAGTAATAACAGTAGCAGTAGTAGTGGGGTTGGAGTAATAGTAAGTAGTTGTAGTTATAGTAGTGGTAGCAGCAGCAGCAATGGCAATAGTAGCAGCAGCATAAGAAGTAATAGCTTCATCAGCACCAACAGTAGTGATTGTAGTTATAGTAATAGTAGAAGCAAAAGCAGTAGCGGCAGCACCAGTAGTGTAGTAGCAGCAGTAATAGTAGTAGTAGTAGCAGCAGCAGCAGCAACAGTAGTAGTAGCAGCAGCAGCAATAGTAGTAGTGGTTGTAGTAGTAGTAGTAGCAGCAGCAGAAGCAGCATCAGTAATGGTAGTAGCAATATTAGTAGCAGCAGCAGTAAAATTGTAAAGAAATGTACTGTATTTTTCTTATTAGCAGTGTGGCCTAATGGGTAAATTGTTAAGAATACTAGAGCTCATGTGTTGTCCTTGATACTAATTGTGGAATGCTGGGAAACTCATGCTCTCACTGTGGATATCTTAGAACTTATTCAATAGGTCCTTAGTTGGTGAGCTAAACTCAAGAGCAACCTAAAACTTTCACTGCTTCCTCCCAGTTGAAAATCTCTCTCCTTTCCTCATATTTTTATAGAGTGAATTGTCTCATCTTTGACTTTATTATATTCTATTTTATATCATCTGTGTGTTCAGGTACATGTCATAGTTCCCAGTACTCTCTAGTTAGATATTAAGGCTCATTTTGAAGGCACAATGTCTTTTCCTCTTTTTTCTTTTGTTTTCTTTTTCCTTCCCAAATCCTCAGAAAGTCCACCCCCTGTTTTTGTTTTTAATTTTTTAATATTTTTAAATTTTTAATTTAAAATGTTTAATGTTTTTTAATCCAGATCTGCTCTTTCATGGGTATAAGGGACTCCCATTCTGAAAACAACCTCCATGAGTGCAGATCACCACCTCTTCAATAACCTTTCTTAGAGAATTCTGGCTTAGAAAACTGTCTGGGTGGTAGAGAGAAATTAGGTGCCATGCCCATGGTAATTTTGCTGGATTGTGCCTGAGAGGGAGAGTGATTCCAGCTCTATCCACCAAGCAAAGTTGACTTGTGCCTGTGGTTTGTTGGTGATAAGTAAATATGTATTAAATTGTATTAAATGCCATCACTTTCTTATTTGGGTTGATAACCATTATATCATATTTAATCATATCTTCAGATTTATCAATTTTTTTCCTGATCCAAAATTAGATACCAGATATTATTCAACTTGTAAGAATGCTTTGGAAGGAGCTGGATTTGAATCCCAGTTAAAAGTCCCATTTAGCTTTGCGATTCTGTGAAAGATTTACTACCCTATCATCCTTCAAATATTCATATAACAACTAATATATATATATATATATATATATACATATCTATATAAAACACTTCAAAGTTTGCAATATGATATATATATACACACCCACACCCACACCCATATGTTTTCTCATTTGATCCTCACAACACCACTAGATATTTTATTCCCATTTTACAGATAAAGCAATAAAGGTATAGTTTAGGTGAGTTGTCTGGGGTCACAGACATAAGTATCTGAATTATGATTTCAACTCAGATCTTCCTGACTCCAGATTTAGAATTATGTCTACTGTATCACCTAAAAGTCTTAACTTAAAACTTTATTAAAGCTTTGGGGACATCCAGTAAATGTATGTATGTGTGCATATACATATTCACTCTCTCTTCTTCCCCAAAGGAATTGTTAAAAAAAAAAAAGACATGCATGAAAGAATGCCTCCTTTTTACTCACAAGAGATTAAAACATACAGAAATGCCCCCAGATACATTTTTTTTTGAAATTTTCTCTTTCTTTTTTTTTTCCCCCCTCTTTATTGGTAGATTGCTGCATGGGACCAAGTAAAGTTGAGAATGATAAAAGAAACAGTTTGTTTGAGTCTCTGTCACTTTAGCTGACAAATAACATTATCCCAACTAGTCCTTTTATAATAACGGTCCATATAATTAAATATACTTAGATGGGAGGAGAGTTCAAGCAAATAATCATAATCAGGCTTTCATTGAAGCCAGAATCCATCCTTTCCATTAAAACATATACTTATTCCTCCGATTCATTGGAGTATCTCTTATTTTTTGAAAATTAAACTTAAAAAAAGGAATTTTGCCACTCTAGTCCTAACTAATTTGCAATTCCTTTCTAGTCAGCTTTTCTGAGTCTCATATACACACTCTCACCTAACTGTCTTCCCACATAGATCTCTTCATATGGTCTTCACTGTGGCAAAGCAGCTGCTTAGAAGTGAAACATTCATCAAAATGTTAGAGTCAAACAGGATCTTCGAAACTATCATATTTGAAAAATATTTGGAGAAAATGATAAGCAATTAGATGGATACATCATTTACTCTCTTAAGGTACATACCTTGGACAGCTCTATTGATGGATATCCATCTACACCATCCTACTTATTACTTGGATTGTTTTGATAACTCCTAGTTTATTTTCCTACCCTCAGTCTTTCATCCTTCTCATGTTCATCCATTAGACAACTCCATGAGTGATCTTCCTAATGACCTTATCTGATCAAGTCACTCCTCTACTGGCTTCCTGTTGACTATTAATTAAAGCACAAATTCCTAATTCCAACATTTAGACTACACAATCTGATATCAATTTATTCTTTTTTTCCTCTCAGTTTATCTTACCAAAGTTCTTTTGTGTAGTCTACATTATGGCCAAGCTGGATCTCTCCTCATTATTTGTGTTTCTTCTTGTAAAGATTGTCATGTTTTTAATGGATTCCCATGTTCACCTGATCAGCTGTACTTCTTTCCTTCCTTTTTGGCCTAATTCAGATATAACTTTTTCCATGGAATGGATTTCATCAGTTTATGGCAATTGATTGCTTCTTCAGTCTCTCCTATATTTTCTTTGGACATCTCTACTGGATTTTATTTTCTAATTTGTAAATTACTTATCTATGTAAAAAGACCCTATAAGATTGAAAGTTCTTTGATGCAAGGAATTGTGTCTTTTCCCCAGAGTCTAAGACTTGCCTTTTCCACAAGAGATACTTAATAAACATTTACTGAATGAATGAAAAAAAAATCTGACTTCATTTCTCATCCTACATCTTGTCTAAAACTATACACCCAATTTGGGTCTTGCTTCTAATTAAAGTTACTCATGAACACCAACAGAGGAAGGCAACATTCTACTCAGGAGAGACCTGACATGAAGGTTGAGAGAGAAGCTAATTTCTAAATTGAGAATAATTTTGAGATCACCTAGACAAATGATCTGATTAAATCAGCCTACAAACCCTCCACTTCTTCCAATGGAAGCTTTGTAATTGGTTGGTCTCTTGTCTGTTTTTTTAAATGTTACTATGGCAATTACAGCTACTCTGTTTCACTTAGGCTAAGTTTACCTGATGCTCTCAGTCAAGATGCTTGGTGACATCTTTCTTAGTGAGTCGATTTTTCACCTTTCCTCCAAGTGTCTGGTTGCCTCTTATCTCCCTGTAGCAATGTTTGGAGTTGAAGACAATAATATCTTCGAGGAACTTTGAGGTTTTCTAAGAATAGTATTTCTTAGACATATGGAAGGAATGGAGTACTATTATTTACTATCTTTCCCCTCAAATACATTTGCCAGAAATGTATGCTTTTGTGGCTACTTGACAGAACTTTTATATGATTCAAATCTCTTTTAGAACACAGTGGTAGCAAATCCCAAAGATGAAACCAAATGCTAATTTTTCACCCATCTTAAGTTAAGTTGCTTTTCAAGAAGCAAAGGAGAATTTGTGTAAGTCTTAGTGGATTTCTTCATTAAAATGCATGCTTCTTTTATTAAAAAAGAAAAAAGAAAAAGAAAATTTGTCAACTCACAGTTGTTAACACTGCCTTAGATTCTTTTTTAAAATTCAATTTTATTTAATTTTCAGTCCTACATTCTCTCCCTCCTACTTCCCCTCTGTGACCCTGCTGAGAAAACAAGAAAAACAAAACCTGCCACAAATGTGCAGTCAAGTAAAACAAATCCCTGTTATTCATATTGAATAAATACTCATGTCTATGTATAGGTATTTATATAGAGAGGTACATATAATATATATACCATCTATCAATAAGTTATTTACTCTCTGTCTCTATCTCTTCCTTCCCCTTCTGTCTCTGTCTTTCTGTCTCTTTGTCTCTGTTTTTCTCTCTGTGTGTCTCTCACTGTTTCTGTCTCTATCTCTGACTCTCTGTCTCTGTCTCTGTCTCTATCTCTGACTCTCTGTCTCTGTCTCTCCCTGTCTCTGTCTCTCTCTCTATTTTTTTTCTCTCTCTCTCACACACACAAACATACACACACATCAGTGAAAGGAGGAGTTTTATGAGATGATTTCAATGGTCCCCAGTAAAAAGAATTCTAGAGGCAACAAAAGATTGGATCAAATTTGTGACCTTGGGTATGTCTTTAATTCTGTTGACCCTCAGTTTTTTTCATGTGTGAAGCACACTCTGCTTCTGAAAATTACTGTGAGATTCAGTTAATTGAATGTGTATAGAACACTTTGCAGAAGCTAGAGCCAGGTGACTGCCACTTCCTGCCTGCTGGACCTTAGGGAAACATCACTTACTCTCTCTTGGCCTCAGTCATTTCATCAGTAAAATGAGACAGTTTGACTAAGTGGCCCCAAGTTTTCTTCTAGGTCAAAATCTATGGATCTATAAGTCTAGGAAACTCTAGGATAAACAGCTGGAAGATTCTAAAGATTTCACATCTCAAACACTTTTCTTTGACCTCTAAGTGAGGTCAAAAGAAATAAAATGACTTGCCCAAGTTTACAGAGGTTAATTATTCTAGTACTATTCAAACCCAGATCTGTCTCTTAAACTAAGGTTGGTACTGTATGTGTGTATGTATATGTGTATATGTGTATGTATACATACATATACACACACTATATTTTATTTGTTTTATATTTTCTTTTATTATGTTATTTGTATGTTATATTTTATAATATACATTATGTTTATACACATGTATATATACATATATGTGTGTATATATATATATATATCTGTATCTATCTATATCAATCAATCTATTTATCTATATATCATCTATCTTGAAGAGTTCATCACACAAGTCAGGAACCCAAATGATTTTTAATGGAAGGTCCCCTAGATAAAGCTGGTTTAACAGTAAATCAATACAAATGGCTCAAGTGGGTGCAACGCTTGGGTCACACACAGCTTACTCTGGCCCAGAGTAAGTGGTAGTGGAGACTCCCCCTGCAGAACATGTACAAGGAGCCTTGAATGATAGGATGTGGAATTTATTTGGGCATTGTAAGGTTGGATAATGTAATGACTAGCTCTGGCTCAGTACTTTCTCTGTAACCCTGTGCAAATCACTTAAACTCTCTGAACCTCAGTTTCTTCATCTGTAAATTATAATAATAATATCTGTCTCATTGAGTTGTAAAAGACCCAATAAGAAAATATTTTGAAAAGAATTCTGCAAGCTTTCAGGTTCTCTGAAAATGCCTTTTCTCACTCTTTTTGCTGTAGAGTGGAACTGGTGATACCTTTAATGGAGGGAACTCCTGGACAGGATATTCATTGTATTCATGTAGTGAACACATTGTCTCTTCCTAGTCTTGAGATATTGTTTGGGGGCACTGAGAGCTTATGACTTTCCCAGAATCACTGATCTGGGATGTGTTAGATGCTGGGCTTGAAACGTCCGGGTCTCAAAGCTAATGCTTTCTTTACTGCCCCACATAAGTTTACTACAAGCAGATTTTTGTTTGTTTGTTTATTTATTTTTTTTACTAACTTACAACAGAGTTGAGAATCTCACTTGTCAAATTTGCAACCTGAAAAGATGTACAGATATTATACATGTCTACATATATGGAAACATATATGTATCTATCTATATTTATCATCTATCTATGTGCCTATCTATCTATGTATCTATTTATGTATCTATGAATCTATATATCCATCTATGTATCCAACTATCTATATAGCTATTTATCCATCAATGTATCTATGTATCCATCTATCTATGTGTCTATGTATCTATCTATGTATTCATCTATCTTTGTATACATCTTTGTGTCTATGTATCCCTTTATCTATATATGTATCTATCAGTTTGTTTATCTCCAAAAATTTATTGCTCTAGGGAACTCCCAGGTGATAAACTCCTTTTACCAATGGTGGCCAATATCTTGGCAACTTACAGTTTTGAGAGTTATCTTGTACTGAGATGTCAAATGACCCTGTGTAATCAAGGTCACAGTCAGTATGTGTCAGGCAAGACTTGAATCCAAGGTCTTCTGACTGAAAGACCAACTGTTCCTTGAAACTTTGCCACATGGATCCTAAATGACCTCTTGGTCCAGAGGTATACGTGACATATAAAATCAAATACTTCTCCTATGTCATCTTTAGCTTTCAATATATTATTAAATTGTTATGATTATGGTGAGAACCAGAAATCAAAAAGAAACCTGGACTTAAGGTCTTAGATGTAGCGATGGAGTCTTCAGCCAGTCTAACCTCATTTATAGATGAAAAAGATTGGGCATTGAGGAAGAGAAGTGAATGGCCTTTATCACCCAAGTAGCAAAAATCAGCAGGATTTGAATTCACTACCACACTTATCAGCTCATATTCAATGATCTTTCCATTGCACTGCTCTTTACAGAGTGCTGGAGTATAGAAGGGAGAAAAATAATAAAAAGGAAACTCCTTGAAACCAAGTCTTTCCAACAGCAGGAAATCTGGCCAAGTTTCTGAGCCAGGAGGGGGAGGTGTTTAGAGAAAAGACAGCATGCTCTGGGGGAGGGGAGCTGTGGTCTGGTGCATGCCATCAGTATGCACACACTAGTCACGAAACAGGCAAGGTGTTTGACACAGCCAGTGATTCCAGGCCAGAACCTGAATTCTGGGGGAGCTGGAGCCGTCAGAACCGTTTCAGGCAGAGACTCAAGTGGGGAACGATCATGGAGAGCCAAGCTTTGGAAAAATAGCAAACCGGCATGTGATCCCTCCCCCAATCATGACTTGGGGGTTCTCCAGGAAAAGGAGGAGACACGTGAGTCAGGAACTGGGCACAGCAGAATGGAAGGAACAGGATATCCATGCACGTTGCTTTTTGGATCACTCTCTCCTCCATGTCAGTCTTTGTCTGTCTGTCTCTGCAGCTGACTCTGTCTCTGTCTCCCTGTCAGCTGGTTTTTCCTGCATATCTCTGCCTCTGTCTCTCCCCCTCCCTGCTTCTTTCTCAGTTTTTCTCGATTAGGCAGCATACACAACAGCAGATGTTCTGCTTCCCATGAAAATGGAGACTCTGCTCTATCCAGCTCTCCTCTGAGAAAATTCTCAGGAGGACTTCTCCTGTCTGTGTTTCCTTCTACAGTTTCCTCATCTGTAACATGAAGGGGTCAGACTGGATGACCTAAAAGATCCTTTCTGGATCCAGATTCTGCTGCTGAATGATGCTAAAATCTGTTCCAGAAGATCAGACTCAGATTACAAACATCACCTTGATATAACAGGGGCAGATATATTCTAATGGGAATTGATGATAGGACCAGGATTCCTCAGTATTGTTCTTTATAAGCTTGGATGCCTGAAAGTCTCCCCAAGGCTCCAAGCTCTCCCTATAAATAGTTCTTGTTAATTATTTTTGCCCATGTAGTAAGTGGCAGAAAGGATAAAAAACATGTTGGGTGATAATGTCAGAATCCAAGGTTCTGAAGGGTTTAAAAGATTGAGGAAAATCTAATAAAATGGAGAAAGTCCTACACATGAGTTAAAAAAAAATACAAGTAACTTAAAAAATATGAGAGGTATGATTACATAGCAATTCATTTGGAAAAGATCTGATGGTACTAGTGGGCTTCAGTCTCAATGTGAGTCAAGAGGATGATATGACAGTCAAGTAATCTCACATGACTTTGGGATGTATTGAGAAGCATAGTGACCATAAAAATATTAGTTCCAGGACCTTGGCCTTTGGTCAGTGTATTTTCACTATATCTTGACATGGAACTGTGACACCTGCACTCTAGCCATCCTCTTCATCCCTTCCTACCAGATTCTGACTTCTGGGACTCTGGACTCAGATAGGTGAGCTTTCATTATAACTTGCTCAGAATGAGAGTTCTTCTTCATTTCCAAAGTCACCCTTCATGTGCTGTCTCCCTTTTTAAACTTCCCTTTCTGTGTTGAACCCTTCTTAGAATGTAAGTTCCTCGAGGTCAGGGGTTTGCTTACTGGTCTTTGTGTCTCCTGTGTTGAACATAGTCTGGGCACATAATGAGAGTTTAAAAATAATTTTCACTCTTTCATCTATTTTATTATGTCTGCCCTAAGCAGACTGCATTTGGATTATTGTGTTGTATTATTGCTGTATTATTGCTGGGATTATATCACAGAAAGATTCACTAGAGGAAAAAAGGATCATGGGATGCATTGGATTGAGATTCTGAAGAAATATTGCTCTCTGTCCCTTACATGTGATTCTTTGTCTGCTTTTAAGTTTGTACATCTCTAAAATGGGGGGATTGAAACTAGATGAAGGTCCCTTCCAGGTCTGAAGTCTTCTCTGATCATTTGATGGCATTTCTTATATACAGGACAAATTCACCATAGAATGTAAGTCCCCTGAAGCAGGAAGTATTTCATTGTATTTGGAACCCACCAGTGCTTGAGACATAGTAGATGTAAGAAATGTCTATTGAATTATATTGAACTGTATTAAACATTTGAAAGGAGGGACCAGGAGAAAAGGACACTATCTCTATCAGATAAGATCATTATTTTTAAGAGGACCCCCTTTAAATCCTACTCATTAATAGATTTAGTTTTCAATGTATATTTTCCATCGTCTTAACGAACATCAAGGTGCTGTATGGAATTTCATCTTCCCTGCCATACAAGGTATTCAAAATAGCCATTAAATTTAATTATGCACATTTTAATAAAATCTGAATGTGGTTTGACCAAAGAGGGGGTTTTAGGTTACATGAACAGACCACAGAAAGGAAGAAATTCTCACAGTAGTCATTCCTCCATCAAAATCATTCTCTCATCCCCCAAAGCGTAAGAATCTGGGAACTATCAATCAGAGGGTCCTGGATGATGTCTACAGGCATGTATGTACATATGCCTGGGCTGGGGTTAGGGGGAACTGAGGGAAGGACAAAAGAAAGGAATCTCCAAGATAAGTAAGCCCCCAGGCAGTTTACAATTACACTCAAAGGCAAATGAGCTGCCACTTCGGAGCAGAGGCCTCTGGGATAACGTACTCCATCTGCTCAGGTCATTTCCTGAACTTCAGCCACATGGGTGGTCTCCCAAGGTTGCCCAGCCAAAGTTGCCTGCTCAGCATCTATTTTCGACCAGAATATTCCTCAGGCATGGATGCCGCCAAAACCTAATTATAGCTCTAAAATGATTTTCCCTTGGGGAATCTACTACTTTTATTTCTCCTTTGAAACAGGTTGCTGGAATCTACTCTCAATTTAGACATAAAGAAGATGTCCCATGTACACTGGATGCTCCATAGTGAATTAGTATCCAAAGGGAAGTCTTTCATCATAGAGACTTGTGGAAAATGAATGTTGGGATTGTTGCTTTTTGTTTTGCAGCTTCAAAATTCACTGGCCTCTAATCAATATGTTTTTTTCTTGTTAGTCCATCAATGCCAGTGATTTTTGAATGAAAAATGCTAAGAAGAAGAGGCCCTGGATTCAAATTTGCTGACAATTACTGTCAGTACAACACTGGCCAATTCACTTCTCTCTGGGTTCTCCTCTTTTAGAGTTGGAAGAAACCACAAAAATCAGACCAATCCTCCATTTTACAAATAGGGAAACTGAGGTATACTTGATATGATCCAGTCATTGTTAACTCACTGGATTCCTTCAATATTGCTAATGATATACATAATCAGGTAAGTCTCTATACATGTATATGTATGTATTTCTTGTGCATATACCTATGTGTATAGGCATATATGTACGTCTTTAAACAGATATAATTTCTTGAAGTATGTAAACATACTAGAACTATAATTTATCCTCTCTAGATACATTAATTTTTCAGGAAAATTAAGCAAAGAGAAATAAAAGAGGTAGAACTTTTTAAAAGATCTTGAGTATTTGTGGTTTGATATCTCTTAGATTCATTGGATGACAATAAATCCCAGGGAACATTCTGTGTGTGTGTGTGTGTGTGTGTGTGTGTGATTCAGAGGAAAGAACCCTGAATTTGAAATCAGAAGGCACCTTTGACAAGAAACAATATCTCTTAACGTCACTTTTTAATATACACACAAAAAAATAAAAAATAAAAAAAGATTGGGCTGCATATCCTCAACTCAACTAAAGTTCCAAATCTCTGACTCCCATGACTCATAATAATGTGTACTGTATGATTTAGATGTGACATTGGCAGGAGATAGGAGACTGGGACAGATAACTTTCAGATGAGATGATGATCTACTTACTTTTAAGGTATATCTTATATCATTAAAAGTGTTAAAAGGTTCACAATAACAATTGTAGCCTTTGACTTCGCAATGCCATGGTTAGAATTATTTGATAAACATAAAATAGAAGAAAGGCCCCCCCTGTCCAAAATTATCCATGCTGTATAATTTCATTTAGTACTTAGAAGTTTGTCAGTTTTAGACTTGCCCTCCATGGTTTTTATGTTAGATTTTTTTTTTTTAACATAAAGCCAAAAATTACTTCTTGTAACTCCAAATTCTACTTACAAAATCCCTGAGGAATCAGTCTTGGAAAAGGCCACAACACTTTTCTCATTTGGGTCACATCTTTCTTATCACTGATCTGAAAAGCTGTCACTCAATCCCATGTCTTCATTTTGAAAGCTAAATAATTTCTCATGCTGAATTTCTCATTTCTCCATTCCTGGAGATCCATTTTTAAAGAACCCTGGGAAAGTTAGCTTCAATAGATGGAGAACTCACATGGATATGTTGGGAGAAGATTTAAAAGAATAATAGACATGTTATGCTCTGAGCAGCTCCTATGTTTGTAAACAAAATGGACATAGTTGTATATCTTTACAATGAAGGTGCTTTGATTCTCTGAGCACATGATCTGACAGAAGCATTAAATATAAATTTTTGACATTAGGGGCAGCTAAAAATCAGTTTAAAAAATTCAGTTGTAAGTGGAAGGGACTGTAGGACACTTAGGTGTGTGACAAAACAACAGCAACTCTAGCACGTTAACCTCTATGGACACAGATTATAGTAAATGGTAGGGCACTCCTGGGTGAGAAAATAGTGGTGGTAGTGCTGGGGAAAAAAAAGAAAGGGTACAATCTAGTAGCTTCCCATTTTAGTTCATTATTCTTGCTTCTTGGTTTGTTTTATCTTCTGCTGATGAAGCATAATTGCTTTAAGTATTCTCTATTTTTTTTTTTTTAATTTTTGCTCTGGGACCAAGGCACAGTTGTCTAGCTTTAATGTAATATTGTCATAGGTAACCAGGTCAATGCTGATTCTACAGTCTCTGACAAAGCAAATTCTCTTCTTTGAAATGTTATTGAAAATATTGTTTTCCACATTGGCACAGTAGTAGCCCTTTCCACATTTAGCTCTACATAATCTGTTAGTATAGAATGGGTACTCATGTCATCCAATTCAATTACCTTATTTGTAAAATTAGTATAAAATATTACTTAATATTAAAAAGTATTACTTAATGGGATTGCTGCAAAAAAGAGCTCTATAAGCCCTAAAATGCTCTATGAATGTGAAACATCATTATTATTGTTCAATTGACAGCCTTACTCATGAATTGGAGGACTGCTAGATTTGAATGTGTTCTTGGAGGCCATTTAATCCAAAGCTCCTTAAACTGTGGGTCGAGACCCCATTATAACTCAATATGGGGATGGCAGAATTATGAAATTATCAGTAAATTTTTGATTTGTATATCTATATATAGATTGTTTTATATACCTATATACCCAGGGTGATGTAAAAATTTCTTGGGCAAAAAAGATATCATGAGTAAAAATATATATATATATTCAGAAACCCTGGTCTAGTCCAATGTCTCATTTTCAGATGGGGAAAGTGAAGGCAAATAGTTTAAATGAGTTATCCAAAGTCTCCCAGGTAAGAAAGAGCAGAGTCAGGATTTGAATCCAGGGATTCTGCCTGGAAAATCACTGTTCTTCCCCCAATATCTGCATAGTTATTGTACTCTCCAACAAAATGTAAGTTGTTTGGGAGAAGATATAACATCATCTTTGGAGTCTTAGGCTGCCCAGTGTTTTTTGTGTCGTTGCTGTTGGATTAAAAAGAAAAATGTTGATGGAACTGAATTTCCTTTTTTATGGGGCAACTGATAGTTTGCAAAGGATTACAAGAAGCCCATGAGACTGCTCTGCCCCCTAGTGGTTAATTTCCTGCAATTGTAGTTCTCATTGAGCTGGCAGCTTTAAGGATTTCAAATCTATGTTAATCTTCCACAGTGATAAATTGATCAATTGATAGCTAGATGGATATATAGATGAATAGATGGATGGATGGATGGATGGAGGGATGGATACATAGATAGAATCTTATAGTTATATAGATAGAATCTTAAGTGATTTAACTATAATTCTCATCTGTTAAATGGGTGCAATGGGAGTAATAGACCCTCCAACCCCCCGAAATCTCACATAAAGGTAAATCTGATATATAAATAATTTCTGTCCTCTGTTCCCCCCATCCAAGACAAACTCCTAAACTCACCTGCCTTGAGCTTTCTTGGATGAGGTTTTTGAGGCTGGCGATGTCAGCCTTTTGTTGGATCCTAAAAGAAAGTTGTCTTAGAACTGAAAATTAGAAAACCAACACAAAACTAACACATAGAGAAATCTATGTTTGAGGGATTAAGGTCATTTCACAGAAACAGGCACAATACCAAGGAATCTAAATGTAATTTTCCCCAAGGCTTTGAATCACACTGAAAAGACTTGGGACATCATTAAATTTTTTGAGCACTTGAATCCCAGAGAATGTAAGTGTCCAAGAACACACAGACAATTATTTTTTTTTCTCCCATGATCAGATAAAAACCAATATAACACAGGAGAAATCAAGGTACTCTGTTTTCTGCTGGATCACCTTTCACAAGGACTTGACTAATCTGGTCTCAGTTACTTCTGCTCATTATCTATAACCAGCGGTATGCTGATAAATGTTTAATAATTGGCTCTCAAAAAAATTAAAATGTGTTAGACATACTTTTCACTTTAAGTGTCATTATGGACAGTTTCTCCATTATTTTCTTCTCCAGAAAATCAGCAAAATAATGAATCGAGCTTTGATTTGTTATTTACCTTTGCTGATTTCTGAAATTAAAAATTTAACCGTCATCTCCTAAGCTGAAAGGAGCTAGCTTCAGCACATCCAAAGATCATCAGAGCTATCTTTGGGAGTTTTGGAGAGAAGAATGGAGTTTAATTTCTAAGATGCAGAGCAGAAATCTATACAGCTCATTTACAGAGATCTAGTGACCTAGTGGATAGAGCATTGAGCCTGGAATTAGGAAGTTCTGTGTTCAGATCCAGCCTCGGACCCTTACTAGCTGTGTGATCCTGGGCAAGTAAATTAAGCTCAAACAGCCTTAGTTTACTCATCTCTAAAGTGGGGGTGATACATAGTATCTACTATCCAAAATTATTATGATGATCAAATAAGATATAATTTGCAAAATGCTTTGCAAATATTAAAGGACTAATTAATGCTATTTATTGTTACTCTAGCTTGCTGGCCATGTCTCTTTTGGTTCTAGAACTAACTAACAAACAGCAAAGAGCATTTAACCTAAATGCAATATTCTTTTCTTTTGGGGCATCAGGGATAATTTTCTCTTTGCTTTTAGACAGAGAGGCAGTATGGTATCTGGCTTCTGCCATGCTTGTTGGGTAATTCTGGGCAAGTTATTCAAGGTCTGTTCTAATGGACCAGTGAAAGTGCCCATCTGCATTGACAACAAATATCTTCAAGAATTTCTCATTTAAGTAAAGTCCCAGGTCCATCCTCTTTCATTTTTCCCTTGGTAGTTAGTTACCTCACACACAGAAACTTCACTCCTTCCTCATTTTTTTTTTCTGGTGAGAAGGTGGGAGAAGCCCTGGAGGCCATTCAATAGCTACTTGACAGAATTTCTGAATTTCAACTTTTCAGTCTAATCCTCCATAGCCAGAAATAACCTTGGCAATTTATTATCAGTGTGAATGGCATTTGTGTAAAACTATCTTATTTCTAAGCATCATAATCCCTATGTTGAAACATATGACAATTTTCCTAATCCAAGCTAAAATAATCATGCTTTCCTTCTTTCATTCATTATTTGGTTTTTGTTTTACATTTTCTTTAATAGTGTCTTTTATTAGCTATGGATACAAATGGTTCCTTTTCTTTTTCTAGATCTTCCAACAACCATTTATATTTTTCCTCTCTATCACAGCTTTAAAAAATCCTCAAAGAACTGAAAGTAAGCTACAATATAACTTCGTTATCCCAGCATCTCCAATGGCTCCAAACCAGTAACCTTTAGTGATTAAGGAGATTCAGATTCTTTAAATAGAGGGACATACCTGTCCCGGAAAAGCCAGTTTCTCTTCTTTTACTAACCCCTGTTTACCTCAAACAAATTTATCTCTCTCTGTCTCAGTTCCCTCCACTGTAAAATCAGGGACATAGGGGAATACGTCACACCTCTGAAGCCCTCTTTAGCTGTAAGTGTGTGATCCTATGGCCTTTCTTGGGCCTCAGTTTCTATGTCTGAAAATTATGTTCTCTAAAGCTCCTTATAGCCCTAAATCTATGAATTTATGATCCCTAGTTCCACAATGGGGAATAATTCCTCAGTCCCCTGATCCCCACTCCCTTCCTGTGTGTGTGTGCATGCTACAGAGATTCCCAAGAGAGCTGTGCACAAACAACAAAAGGCTTTGGTTTTGTTTTCATTTTTTATTGAAAGCTTCATCAAAGAAAACAGAAGTTTAAACCTAACATCCACTGATCTACAGAAAGCCCAAGGAGTGGGGGAAATGGTAGCTAGTTGGACTGTGGTACAAATGGAAAAAATAAAGTAAGAAATTAAAAAAAAATAAGAAAGAAAAAAGAAAACCTGAAACACCTTAGCATTACAGAACTTTCCATGACAATCAGAGACAGCAGGACAAAAATGCTCTTTGATAAATAAGGTTCATAAATGAATGGCATTCAGAGGTTCAATGGTCTAGGATTTGGTTACCATGAGGTCTGCAAAGATTCTTTAAAGAAGCCATGTCTCATTCTAATAGAAACGAAATTTTCATCAACACATCAAGAGGGTTTTTTGTTTGTTCTTAGCTTTGTGGTTCCAATTATATCCATGGATTTGCTCACACGCCGAGGATTGTTGTTCTGTTTTAATGGTTTTTCTCCCTCCCATTTAAATGGGGATAAATTTTCTAAGTGCCTCCATGATGCTTAGGAACTAGCTCATTTTTGCAAAGAATTAGAATGAAAATATTTTATGCTGTGAAATAAAGCACCTTTAACTATATTCTTTTACCAGGGAGCTGAGTAATGTCCAACTCTAAAAATGAAAAAAAAAAAATGGGCATTATGTCCATTTGGAACTATCGTTCAGATCTACCAGAATATAGAAACCATCCTGCCTTCATACAAGAAAGGAGAATCATTCAAAGCACAGAAATTAAACACATCTTTCTTAGAGATTTAAAAATTTAAAGTGGATTTGCCCAACAGTTGAGGTTCTGTTCTCTGATGAATAAATTAATTCATCTTTGGCCTGGTAAAAAGTATAGAGATGTCAAAGAAATCACAACAGTGAAGGAAGCCAAATCAACATTTATGCTTTTAGCACCTTTCCCCCCTTCCCATTTATCATCTTCAAAGACTTTGGTTAACTCTTCACAAACTGTAGTAAATGGGGAACAAGAAGGGTTGGGTAATCCAAATCTGCAGATAAACCCATTATACCTCATTGTAACCAAATCAACCTAAAAGTTATCGGATGATTGTATGAGTAGTAAATTGGACTGATTTGAGTTTTACCTCCTTTCTGTTTCATCATTCACCATTCCCTGGAGGTAGTACAATGAACAGCACAGTCGCCCAAGGGTGGACGGAAGGAACTGAGGATGAATGGATTCCTTTGTAAAATCAGAAATCATGGCAGTAAGCCTCAGCAGTGAATATGATCAATGGCTGGGCAGACCAGGGTGGACTAGCTGATGTGGGAAATGGTGGTGGTCATAAAGGTGATGGTTTCTGGAGGGCTTGAAATGGCTCCCTCCTATCTTTTATCACTGCTGCATGGTGAATTAGGAGTGATAGTGAATCAAAGGGCATTGTTGACATTATCCAATCTTGGCAGTGGCATTTATGTATAAGCATCAAGTTAAAACAAAAGAAATCATTAACCTGATTGAAAGGGGGTGGGTGCACTAAGTGGAGGCTCATGAACACTCACTGGGCTTGGTGGTAGACTTTAGCACTCTCATTGCACAAAGTACCATGAACAATAAATCAACCACTGAAACCATCCCTGACCAAGAGCTTGATAATAGGATTGATTTTATGTTAAGGAAAATTTCGAGATTGACCGAAACCCAAGTCTTTTCCAAAATCATATTTGATGTCGCCATCAAGATAGATCGATTCTTTACTCTTAATTTCAATACAGTCTGGATGCAGGACAGACAACTGGGAGGACAGGGGCAATGCAATGAGTCTGTGAAAATTTTCTCAACCAGTTCCTCCTTTAATATTCAGTAAGAACTTGCCAACCCAACTGAGTTTAACAGATACATACTGAACTAGGTAACTATGAAATAAGAACCTAAATTTCATCCTTTCCTGCCGTAGGCAACATAATATAGGTCAAATACTATGACATATTAAAAATAGGCTTTATTACAATGGAGGCTTCCTCAAATGGGTGGTATATCGGTACATACATATATAAATAATCTCCTTTCATTTGATTTTTACTCATATAAAAACCATTTAACACTTAAATGCATTAAGATTTTCTTTTTCCTGAATAGCTCTCCTTTTCTGCACTGTTTCACACACCCACTTTAGAATCGATTTTTTAAAAACACATATCTAGCTTTGTTTGGCTAGCCATTTAATCTGTTCCAATGAGTCTCTATAAGTTATTGAAAAACCACAAAGATGTTATAGCCTAGGTGTCCAAACTGAATCGTTTCCCTGAAATCCACATTTCATCATATGGGGGCTACTTAAAATGGGTCACTATTTTTTATATTCCTGCAAAAATTTTGGCAAGAATTTTAATAAAGACTGGCACCAATATTCCAAACAAACAGAATCTAGCCAATGGATCAAGAAGACACCAGCAAACTTAGAATCAGATTGGCTGGGATTCCTTTGAGTTAACTAGCATATTCATGTTTTAAATATAATCAGGAGTTCCAAGAGTAGAAAGGCAGCCTCTGTTACCAGGACTCATTTGCATATTCAGTTCCCTTATAATCCTTCTGTGATCACATACATGTTTCCTTTAGAAGACATGAGGAGTTATTTAGAAGCTCCCAGTTATCATATATATTTTCCCTCTGACAGCCTCTCATCTTGGTGAAAAGAAAGTATTCATTTGTTTTCCACTGACTGTTGACTACAATTTGGATGTGACAAAAAATATTTATGGAATGTATTTATTGATTTTAGTTCTGATATTTAAGGTCAGGCCCTCTTGCCCTGAAGACTTTATAGAAGTCTATCAGTCAATTAGGAATCAATAGGTAAGGCTAATTGGACAATTAAAATAGTAGGCCAAATGCAAAGATCCAGGACCCTGGTTTTAATTTTAGACAATTGTGATCTTAAAGATCGAGGATATTGGTTTTGTTTTTAGACAAGTGTGATCTTAAAAAAAAATTATTCTCTCAACTACAGTTTATTACTATATCAGGGTTCCTTCCATTTACCACTATTTCCAAGCAAACATGGCAGAGCTGGTTTGCTTGTGTTTATTTTTCTCTCTCCAATAGGGCTTGTGCTAGGAACCTGCTAGTGCTTACCTGTGTATACTGCTATTTTTCAGACTTGGTTTGACACTTGAGAAAATTCACAGGTCAGAAGACAGAGAAGGGTGAACTAACTCATGTACAGAGAAGAAACATTTTCTCTTTCCTTTTTGGTATGAGATGAGATCTTTGACAGTGTGGCACAGGTTAAACAATTTGAACACAAAATACATGGCAGTGGTTAAAACGTTTGGTGGGGTGATTTCATTTTGTCCCCATTTGGCTTAAAAAAAAAAACCATCAAAATTATTTTACTGTTGTTGTTGGGGAAAGCAAAACCAAGCCAACCCCCCCCCCCTTAAAAAAATTTCTAAAGATATAAATTAAACAGCAGGGTTTCAAATAGAAATAGGAAGTGATCTCAGCATATTCATCAGCCACATGGTAGCTACCTTGGAGCCTCATTGTCCAGAGCGAATGAGACTTTTCTTTGTGTCACATTAGGATTTATAAGGAAATAGAACAAAATAAGATTGTTTTCTATTCAACTCAATTATTCTCAGGGGGAATCCATAATTATCCAAGAAGTTTCAGGGAATGGGAAAAAGAAAATAAACGGAGTTGGTTTGAAGGATTCTTTGTGGTTCTCTGTGGGCAGCTCTATGATGATAAAACTCAAGTTGGTGCCATCTACAAAACGCTAAAAACAAAAACAAAATAAACCCCAGTGGGAAGGCAATACATTAGTGGAAATCTAAAGGTTTCCCTTCTAGTTCCTTAACCCAAGGGGATATTATATGATTGTAGAGACCAATAAGCAGTGGGTTCTTCTCTCTGGGAATGGATGTTGAATTGACCTATAGCAGCCAATTATTCAAAATCGAAAATTAAAATTATAATCTAGAGAAGCACCCTTACTTGAAATCATCTTTGCTTGGGTTTAAAGGCATTTCTTTCATGAGAACTTTAGATCAATTTCAGAACCACAGCTTTTATTTAAGTGGATTTCATTGGGAGAAGATTGACTTCTTTTCCTTTTTAATTAATGCTATTGTCTTTTTTTCACAGTAGTTATACAAAATTACTTCATTACTTCATTCCTTTGACTCAGTAACTTATTTTTATCTTCTAGCCCCTCTACCAATTCTTTGATCCCAGTGCCTCATTCAGAAAACAGTACTACTATCAAATCCTTCTCAATTAACAAAATTTTACTGCCCTGGATTTCACATAAAACATTGCAAATTTCCCAAGAATGTCTTAAAGAACAATTGTGTCTCAGCTAATGAAACTGCATTCACTTTTGGACCAAATTGGGCATCCACCAACTCCTTTGGCTTAGCTGATCTCCAGGACTGGGTCCTTTTGGTTTTTGTTTTCTTAAATCATACTAATTCTTGATTGTCAACCAGCATATTAAGAGCTTACCCAGAATTCCATTAGGAAAAAACAAACCCTTATTTTTAATATTCCTACCTGCCCAGGAGAGTTAAATTGAGAAAAAATGTCCAATTTTCCTCTTTATTTTCTGGCAACCATAGCCTTCAAAGATGCAATGAAAAAATAAAAAGGGAAGCAAGAAGGCCTCCCCTTTCCTTCAATTTCAGAATCAAAGTTGCTATCCATGCTGGACGAGGTGATAGATGAACCAAAGCCGTGACAGAATTCAGAAGGAAGACTTTCTTTACAAAGACAATGAGACATTCTTTAAGGAGACCACCTACCATTCCACAGACTTTTTTTGGGGAGGGGGGGAAGGGGATAGGTGACAGTTTCAAATGTTTTTTTTTTTTGTTTGTTTGTTTTTTTTTCTTTTTTTAAGTTTTTTTTAGTTTTTGTTTTTCCCCCAGAAGTGTTTATAGTCCAACATGCACAGAAAGAAGATTCAGCCTTTTAGGCAAATGCCTCCCAATAGAGGTGGCCCCCCACTATGGATTGCGTTGTACAAGAGCATAGGTGGAAAGCTCGACGAAATGAAAGCCTTTTCAATTACATTAGTTGGTGCTTGGATTTTGTACTGCTCTGATTCTCAGCTGAACCCAATAGATCTGGGCTTCAAGCCCAACTAATGTGCAATTTTCTTGATAAATTTTGCAGTATGTAAAACACCAGTGGAATATAGGTTAAACAAACATGAAAATAAGAACTGGTCCGGCCATGTAGGTCAAATAAAGATATTTTTTTTTTTTTTTAAAGAAGAGGAAAAAAAGAAAAAAAACACAAAAGAAAACCTCTATCTTCTGGACTGCGTTAGGATGTCACTTCATCTTTGGTATAAAATAGGCCATCCATAGGCTGCATTTGATCACAACTAGGAAAGACTACAGAAATTGTCAACAATTTCTTCTATCTATTGCTTTTTTTGCACTTTTTTTGACCATAAGCTCCTATCTACTTAAGTTTTTTTTTCATTTTTTTTTTTTTATTTTAATGCTCTTAAGCTAGGTTTTGCAATGTGACAAGCAAAGCTGACTAAAAACTTCTTAACGCTCATAAAAAAGACTGCAGGTAAAAAGCACGAGGGCTTTTGTCAGCGATCACGCCTTGGAAATAAAAAAAAAAAAATCTGCATCCTGCCCCCCCCAAACCCCGTATCATTTCGAATGCAGCCATTTGATTGAACCAATGTCAATAACTTTACTGTCAGTCACTTTTCCTTTCTAGAATGATTCCTGTCAACACTTAAGACAAAGTTCATGAAAAGTCCCAGCATTTTTTTTTCTAATCCTTGCAGTTGCCATGGTTCCTTTATCAACAAATTTTCTTCAAACGAAGAAAAACATTTTCTTTTCAACTGTACAGTTTATTTTTTTCACCCTAAAAACTCAGAGTCTATTAAACTTCTGCACCAGTTGAAGCTGGCTCAAAGCAGTCGTTTCAAATTTCCTTCTCCGGTTTTTTTTTGTTTGTTTGTTTGTTTTTTTGTTTTTTTTGTTTTGTTTTGTTTTTTTGTTTTTGTTTTTTTTGTTGTTTGTTTTTCTAACAAGACGTGGACAGCTTGCCTGGAGAGCCTCTGACGTCCTTAAAATTAAGGCAATTAAGATTCAAGATAAACCTTACCTAAACATTTCTAAGAAAAAAAAATAAAAAATTAAACAAATGCACTAGAGTTAAAGAAGGGAAAAAAAAAGAGAAAGTAGCTTAATTATTGAGGAAGACAAGGTTTTCATCTCAGCTCGCTCCCTCTTAACATCATCAGATTTGATGTTTTTTTGTTTTTGTTTTTTAAAAAAAATTCTATCTACACCTTCAGGTAAATTCTGAATCCGAATGTTCATCCAGATGAAATGTCAACCCCCAGTGTTTGTGTTTTTTTTTCCCCCTCTGGGTTTTTTCTTTAATTAAAAAAAATTATAGCAAAAATAAAACTGTCAGACTACATGACGGAACCTTTTGCACAGCACATAAAAACACTTGGGTTTTTTTTTTCATTGGGTAAAGTAGAAAATGAAAAAAAAAAGCATTCGGTTGACGCCTGTGCAAACTGGAAGCCAACTCCTTGTTCAATGAAGTTTCTCCATTCAAGGCAAAGTTTTCAGATCGACATTCTTCAGTCCTGTTTATTGTCTGTGAAAACAATTGAATTAGTCACTAAGTCAAAACAACTTGGAAGAAATGCCTAGTTTTGTTTGTTTTTGTTTTTGTTTTTGTTTTTTTCTACCTAGTTCCTTTTAAAGAAGATCCAAGTTAAATCAATTTTGGAAGCATTTAATTATAATATTTTTTAAAATTTTAATTTTATTTTTTTAAACATGGTTAGATGCCACAGAGCAGGTGATAATGCCTTAACTATATATGTGTTGTAAAAACCACTAGGATCTCTTCCATCCTCAAGGGGATTGCTAACTTTCTTTCCTTTCATACAACATTTTTGGAGGTATTTAAATAAGAATTTTAACATTAGTTGGCTACCCAGGAATGTTTTGCTTATCAGAAAAGGTCACATTAAGGAAGTTAAGCCTTAGCTCTTGGGCACATGCCTACATACACCTTCAAAGGCATGAATTTAGTACTTATTAGCAGATACTTGTGCCAGCCACCCAATTCAGGACAGATCTGGGCACATAGTAGGTGCTTAATCAAGTTTTGTTAGCAAATAGAATGTGGTCTACTCTATGGAAATGACAGGCAGGCAAAACCAATTTCCCTAATAATACTATTGCCTACACAATGACTAACTCCATCATCTAAGTTCAGGAAGAGTAGCAAAACAGGATGCTCTTCTTGCCTAGAGAGGACATTCTGAGACTGAAGGAATACCCTCAGCCACTAGTTAATATATCCTTTGATGGAGCTAATTTATCTTTTCTATGACCTTCCCTTAGAATTTATATTCTTCCTTCCTTGACATAAAGGGAAAAATGAAACCAGCTATTTTTTTTCTGGGATGGGTTCTGGAAGGATTTCAAGTCCTGATAGTTTCCTTTGCCCAAAACTGACACACACACACACACACACACACACACACACACACACACACACAAATTGGTTCCAATCATGTTGCTTACCTCTTTGGTGATATTCCACAAATGATTACCCTCCATGAATCAGCTTGGGGAGACCTTTCTGCCTCTCCTTTTTTGGAGTGGGGGGGGGGAATCTCCTGTTCCCCTCCTAGTCAGTGGCCTAGAGCTATTTACTCATCAGAGTTTAGGTTGGGAACATGAGTTGCGAATATATCTATTCCAAGCCTGACTTTTTGTGAGTCTAATTGTGGATTTAAGAGTGGCTATTATCACTTTCGTCTGTAGCTCAGGTTTAGGATAAATATAAGTGGAGAAATGTATTTGCTTCTGTTTAGAACTTTTGTTAGATTTGGTTTTCAGGGGTCTTTGAAGTATCTGTAAATCATTTTTGGATGATATACTACATTCACACACTATGGCAAGATTATCCAAAGGATCACAGCTTCATGATTCCTTAATAGCTCAATTTTATTTTGAATTTCTAGCCCTAGGACCTAGGTTCAGTGCCTTGATATGAAAAAAAAAATTGCACTATGATTCTTCTAGTATAATAATTAATAACAATAGTAATATTTATACAGCACTTTATGTATTACAAAGCATTATTTGATTCTCACAGCAACCCCAGGAGATAGGTGCTCTCATTATGCCCATTTCATAGGTGAAGAAATTGAGTTTGAGAAAGAATACATGATTTCCCCATGGTCACACAGCTAGTAAGTATATCAGATTCTCTTGACTCCAACACTATTTTAGTGTCATCCAGCTGCTTCGGTTGACTTTTTCCTTTATTATCTTTTATTTCTACCAGTTGATATGTGGCCAAGTGCCTTATGGGAGCTCAAGTAAAAAGTAAAATCCCCATTTCCATAACAGCATCACAGAGAGTAGAAATGTCATTATTGTTATTTATTAGAAGCAGCAGCAGCAGCACTACTACCACCACATCACCATCATCCTTATTAATAAAAAATGACAAAGCATATATTATGTGTACACACACACACACACACACACGCGCACATGCACACGCACACACACATACACACACACACACACACACACACACACGATCCATGGATGCTCACAATAACTCCATGATAGCTACTCTCCATATTTACCTCATTATTCAACACCCCCTGCTGCCTGCAGGTTCACATCATGCTTTGCTAAGAAATCTCTGACTGTGGGAGCAAATCAGATATTTTTAGGGCTGTTATTGCGTGCTAAACAAAAATTGGCAGAAGCCCCATATATTAACTTAATAGCAGTCCGGTAAATGTGTTTTTTTCTCTTACTCGATGATCCACAATGACTCCAGAAGACACTGATTTCCCCAGCACATTAGGTGCACTGTTTTCTGTACAATGCATATTTATGAACAAGGTTGGAGCTTCTTTCAGGTTTTATAACCTGCCACAAATCTTTGCAATAATCCTTTCCCATCGCTTTATGTTGAAAAGGGCCTCCTTGCTACATGGCAACAAATGTGTGGAACTAAGTGGTGGAGGTTTGCATTTACACGGTTCCTTCCTGCCATTTTAAGTGGGGAGGAAAGGTGGTTAGCTATTTAACCGAGCTGAAGCTATTCCTGTCCCAACTCTGTCCATTCTGCCTGTGAAATTGCTTATTTGCATAATGCAAGTAGCTTGAATTGATGTGAGGAAGGAAAAGGGGACATCTGTACATTCAAAATTATTAGCATCCAAACATGTAGCATCCAAAGCCTTTCAAACGCTCTTCTCTGGGATACATGGGTGGATGTAGGAGTGACGCTGCCAGAAGAGGGCTAGCCTTAGCACACCCTCCCAAGCTGGCATGGGCTGTTTTATTCTTCTTCAGTCTTCTCCAATAGCAATATGTTGTAATGGATGGGATAGGGGAAACATGGGTTCAATCATGCTCTGCATCTAGGGCAGTCATGTTTCCTTTGTTTTCCAGGTGACTCTAAGATTCCAAGCTAAGACTCTGAGCTACACTGCACTGGTAGAGGGAATTTCCTTTTGGGGAGGCTCCTTCATTGATGAAATCACAAAGAAGGCCAGAGGGAGGGAAAAAGGCAACTAATTGCTTCCAGAAGGGTTTTAATCAGTGATTTCCTGGAATTGCAAAATAGCTGAGGAAGAACTGAGGATTCACAGAACCAATATCTCAAAGTGAAGCTAAAATAGGGAGCCAGGTGTGCGCTCTCTCCCATACACAAAATTCAATAGGTTACTTTTAATTTCTTGGTAACAAAAAACAAAGGATACTCTTCTTGCCTAGAGAGGACATTCGGAGACTGAAGGAATGCCCTTGGCCACTAGCTAACATGTCCTTTGATGGAGCTAACTTATCTTTTCTATAATCTTCACTTTGAATTTATATTCTTCCTTCTTTACAAGAAAGGGAAAAATGAAACCAGCTATTTTTTTTTTTTTCTGGGATGAGTTCTGGAAGGATTTCAAGTCCTGATAGTTTTCTTTGCCCAAAACTGACCAAAAAAACAACATGGTTCTAATCATGTTGCTTACCTCTTCAGTGATGTTCCAGAAATGATTACCCTCCATGAACTTAAAATCAACTTAGGGGGACCTTTCTGCTTCTCCTTTTTTTTTTTTTTTTTTTTTGATCTCCTGTTCCCCTCCTAATCAATGGCCTAGAGCACTTTGTTCAGATAGACCAGGGGTTAGAAATAGATCAGGATAATGATTTCAAGATCTGTTTTAAACTTCAATTTCAAAGAAGAGTGCCATTGCCAGGAGGCTACGGTATGTGTCATCCTTCAGAAATGTCCCAGGGGGCATCCGCTGGGACACTGCAAGATCTTCCCAGTACATCCTGTGCAGGGTGCACAGTGGCCAAATAGAACCTCCTCTGAAATCAGAACACCAGCTTTGCCACCTGGTACATATTAAAAGATGGAGCTGAACCTATCCTTTCCACAGTGAAAATTCAGCATCTATTAACTGGTTCTCTTCCCAAAAAAAGAGGATTAGCTTACATGGGCCATCTGTGAACTGTGTCGGCAAACTTTCACAGCTACTTTTAATCTGTAGATAAAGGGTTAAAGTGATGGGACCCAGGCCTCTCTACTTGATTATACTCAGATCAATAAATCCCTCAGGAATAAAACTCTATTTTCTTTGACTTTTTTTTTTAAATAAAATTTTCTGAGTAGCTTTTGTTTTTACATTGTCTTAATTTTTTGTGTTCATTTCATCTAGAGCTGTCTCATACAACAAAGAATTTTTCAAAACTACAATTTCTTTTAAAAAATAAACAATCTGAGCCTGAGCATAGAGGGAATTGGAGGAAGGTCTTAACTCTTCAACAATGGATGGAATTGCTGAAGGCTGAGAGCCATTTAGCCCAACCAGTAACTGAACTAATGTTACCTCTGTCAAGTACCCAAGAAGTGATCATCCCATTCTTTGCCAGAAACTCTCCAATGAGGGGGAACTTAGCACTTTCACCTACCGCTCAAGGGTATCATGAAAATGAAATAAGACAATGTTTTAGAGTCAGGTCAATGGTGAGTACAATGGAGAGAATGAGCTGGATCTGGAGTCAGGAAGGCTTGAGTTCAATTACAACTTCAGATGCTCATTAGTCATGTGACTGTATAAGTCACAAAAGCCTATCAGTCTCAGTTTCTTCATCTGTAAAATGGTGATGATAAGCATAAGGATGAATGAGAAAACTTTTAAAGGCATCTAGGTGACAGAATATAGAACTTGGAGTTAGAAAGACAAGTTCAAATGGCCAAATCACTACATCTTGTAAAGGGCAGGAACTCTGTATGATTGATTTAATCCTACAAAAAGGTGTTAACTCAATGGAATTGATAAGACAATGGTTATCTAGTTTAGTATGTGAGTCCTCTAGTTCAGTATGATTGATTTAATCTTACAACAAATAATGGTTCCCTAGCGATATAATGATTGGTTTATACTAAGTATACTGTAATGATGTAATTGTAATAGAGTATATAAACTGGGAACAAACATTGTTGTAGGATTAAATCAATCATACTGAGTTCCTGCCCTTTCCAACATCTCTTTAAGGTAAGATTTTTTTCATTTGTAAAACCGGACAATCGGTCTACCAGTCCTCCGATGTGGCTTTTGCTGTCTCCTTTAGCTCTAGGTCAATAATCTTCTCTCACCTGCCTCAACAAAACCTAAAAGTCTCAATTTATCCAAAGACAGGCACCAGTGCCATGTTTCTGGCACCATCCCACAAGAGGCTCTGCAGGGTCAGAAAGACAAGTCTTCACACTCATCTTGTGGGAAGGGAAGGGAAGGAATGCTTTGCTTAGAGGGTCCTGAATAGAACTTTAGGTTTCCTAGACTTCTCTAATGTCATTCAATTTCCAAGTTATGTCATTGTTGGTAGAGAAGCATCTTGTTTATACAAAGAAAATAGACTTTGCAATATTTTCTCATTCTTCTGCAAATGATGCAGAATTTGCTTTTCTACTTTACATGGTAGCTGTTTGGAGAATGTAATTTTCTCATAGATGGGAATTGAATACCTGCAAGGAGTCTGGCCTGCTATTAATTTTTCTTACTGGGTGCTTGGTGTTTTGCCTTTGAGCTCTGATCCTACAGAGCCAAGCACCTTATCCTTCTTTGAGCATTGGCAGCTTAATAAAAATGATGTAATACAATAATTGCTATCATATCACACAAAAATAACTTGTATTCATATGGATTAAGGATTTACCTTCTGGATTATAAAACATGGATCTTACTGTATCCTTACTATAGATCTTCCTAACTCCACATCCAACTCTATTTGAACTCAGATCTTTCTAACTCCAAGTTCAATATTCTACAATCTAGATGTGTTCAAAAGTTCTTTCTCCATTTATTCCAGGGATTCTTAACTTGGAACCCATGAAGTTACACATGCTTCTAAAATGGTGATAAGCATATTTCAATAGTTGATTTCCTTGGTAATCACCTGCATTTTATATATTTATCATTTGGGCAATTTTTTTTAACTTTTGTTAGTCATAGTTTCCATTGGTACAGTGAATAAAGCGGCTAGATTTGGAGTCAAGTCCTTCATTTTATTCTAACACTTACTACATATGTGACCAGGGACAACACCCTTAATTTCTGTGACCTTTTTTTCTCTCATCTGTAAAATGGGAATAATACCTCTCATCCCTATGGTATGAGGCCATAGTGAGAATAAAGTGAAATATGCCCATGTTTTCTGAGACGGGAAAACACCAGCCCTCCTCCCCTCATTACTCACTTAGACTGTTGGTAGGAATATGCAGGCGTATGTTCACTGGACGTTTCCACCGCTATCTGCTGTTGTTGGGCACTGGCTTCCTGTGATGAAGGTGCAACTGTTTGGGGAGAGGTATCAGCAACAACACCCTAGAGGAGCAAACACAAAGGTCTCACAGGTTTTAACCATGATAATAGGGGGTTTAACCTACCTCCAGGATCCCACAATCTTGGGATATGAAGCTCCTTCTGCTCTTTGGTCAGACTAGTCAAGCCCTTCCATGATCAACAGCAAGAACTAACAGGGAACGGCCAGGCAGCAAAAAAAATCCAGCCTCCAGATGGGTATCTGGCCCAGGAGCACTGGCATTCACACCAGCTGGGCCCTTCACCCCAGAAACCCTCTCTCCTTGGCAGAATGACAACCTACCCCTCTGAATGTTGAAACACTTGAGGGATATCTGCCCTGAACAAGAGATTAATGATCATAAGTTCAGGAAGAAGTCATGTCAGCCAGTATTCTGGGCTCTTTTCACATTTTACTGTTTTAGATGGTAGAATCACATGAAAAACTCTGAATGTTTTACTTTAATGCACTGAATGAAGGTTTTCTTTTAAAAAATGGACACAATCTAAGTTATATTTTAATATATTTAACATCTACTGGTCATCCTGCCATTTAGGGGAGGGGGTGGAGGGGGGTAAGAGGTGAAAAATTGGAACAAGAGGTTTGGCAATTGTTAATGCTGTAAAGTTACCCATGTATATATCCTGTAAATTAAAGGCTATTAAATAAAAAAAAAAAAAATGGACACAAATAACTTTTCCCCTTCGTCTAAATTATTTTAATGTTTTTTTTCCATATCTTCTGGAGGCTTCAGCAATTGTTTACATTTATTTTCTGTTTGTAAAATATGTGCATATATTTTTATATGCATACCATACACACACACATACACACACACACACACATATATATATATATATATATATATATATATATATATATATATTCATATTTCCATGCATATATGTAGATCCAGGCATATCTGTGTGTTCTCTTTGGATATATAGATATACAGACAGAGACCTGGATAATTAATTGGTAGAGACATAGATAAATAGATAGATGGATGGATAGATGGGTGGATGATGAAGAAATAGATGAATAAGTGATATGTAGATGGTAGGTAGATAGATACATAGATATGTAGATAGACAAATGGACAGATGGATGGATGGATAGGCAGACAGATAGGTAGATAGACAGACAGACAGATGAATGGACAGACCCAGCCTTGATCTGCAATTTCATTAGTTTAGGGATCTAATGATGTGAAACTCCTTCCAATGTAAGTAGACAGGGACTCCTCTGCAATTTATTTTTAAAGAGATTCTTAGGGGAGTGAGATTAAATGATTTGTATAGGCTTTACAATTGTTATGTGTTCAAGATGGGATTTGAACCCATCTTCTCCAGTCTTCAAGGCAGGCTCCCCATTCATCATACTATAATGCCTTTTATGATACATTTAACATAAGCTTAAGCTTATATAGATTTACATATATTCAATGCAGCAATACATAATGCATGTCTATATATCCATGTGTATATATATATATATATATATGCATAGTTATATGATAAAAAAAAATCCATGCATATACACATAAACTGTATCTCTAATCTCTCTCCTTTTTCTTGTCCCTCTGGATCACTGCTGCCTTCTTTAATCCAGATGAACTTCATAACCTCTTTTCATGTGTCCTCCCCTGGGGCTGGCTGATAACATGGATGTCTCCCCATGCAGTCCTGGGAGAGATGCTGCCTACTGAGCTAACAGTGACCCAGCAGAGGGAGCCCCTGATCCCCTCTTTGACAAGCCTAGAGCCCCATGTAAACTAGACTGGAAGATTTGTCCTTGCTCACATGTGTGAAAAAACATTTGTTTTTAGAACCTCCTTCCATGGCACCAGGCTACCCATGTGCTCATTCTCTCTCTGGACACATATGTAAGTGCACATTCTCATGGAGAAGATGCCTATTGGCCCCCCACTGAAAGCACAGCTGAAGCTCCCTTTCCTCTCTTCCAGGAGGTGCCTACACCAGCTATGGAGATCATGTCCTGGGACTGATTACATAAGCCATACTTGGAAGTTTATCTTATACTTGTGTCCATGCACAGAAAGGAATAGCACAGGCTTGTCCTTGTGGAAAGAAGGCAGCATTGGAGGTTGGAGGATCTCCCTTTGAATCCTACATCTGTTACCAGCCATGTGACCCTGGGCCTGCGACTTCATTTCTCTGGACCTCAGTCTGCTCATCTAAAAAATTAGGGAGCTGGACTAGATGGCTTCTAAGTCCCTTTCAACTTGAAATCTGGCCTTAATTTCCTACATTCCTTCCCAAATCTCAGTCTATGATCCATTTGTAAAAGTCTGCAAACTTGTCTTCAGGAAAGAGTGCAGACGGATAAGTGATGAAGATCTTTTAACTTGTTTAGCTTTGGATATTCGGTTTTTGGAGAATCTTCCCATCTTCTGTGCTTTCTTGGCAAGTGAAGAGAGCCCGTTCAAATACATCCCTCATCCAAGTTAGAAAATTTTGACCACTATACTTGCTTCCCAACCTTTCCTGCTCTTTTCTCCAATACTGAAGTCAATCTCAGTTGCTAAAAGGACGCTCAGTGCTCCCCTCAAAGTCATGAGCGTTTTAGACTAAGCTTAGCATTAGTACCTACCATTGGGTGCTAGCACTTACTTGGCTTCCACAAAAATAGAAGCCTAGCTGAAGGAAAAGAATTTCAATCTTAGGGTCATTATGACAAAAAGGTAACAGGAAGGGGAAAATGGTAGCAGTGGGAAAAGGAGAGGTAGAAGCAGAGAGAACACAAAGGGCCCAGTCTTCAAGCCAAGCAAGCAAGTCTGGAATGCTCGGCTTCTGCATTTCTGCCTTTCTGAATCCCCAGTACCATCAGAACTTGGCTTAAGCACCACATAGGAGGCCTTTATTAACTCCCTGGATGCTATAGTTCTCTCCAAAACATTTCAATTATAAATATTCAGTTTTTACTTACATGTGTATATGATATGCCCACCTCTTTCAGGGCAGGCATTGTTTCTTTTTTTCTTTTTTTGTCTTTTTAACTCTATAGTCTAGCACAATGTCTGGCACATTCTTAATAAATGCATATTGATAAACACCTAAACTCCATCACATTTTGTCTTAGGTTATCTAAGCATGATTCTAGATCTAAGCATAATTCCATCTAAAAGCATGATTCTAGATCATCATTTTTCATTTTTCTAACCAACAGCTTTATCCCTTTTGTCTTCTCCATTTGCCTATCTATGAATTTACTTATGCATCTATATCTGTATCTATCTATATCTACTGTCTATATAGCTACCTATAACTGTTTACCTTTTTCTTTTTCTGTCTTACCTTTCCTCTCTCTCTCCCTTCCTTCCTTCCTTCCTTCCTCCCTCCCTCCCTCCCTCCCTCCTTTCCTTCCTTCCTTCCTTCCTTCCTTCCTTCCTTCCTTCCTCCCTCCCTCCCTCCTTTCCTTCCTTCCTTTCTTCCTTCTTTCCTTCCTTCCTTCCTTCCTTTCTTCCTTCTTTCCTCCCTTCCTCCCTTCCTTCCTCTCTTCTCTCTCTCTGTACAGAAATAAACACCGGCACTTCTGTCTTTCTTCATGAACCCAGAAATACACAGCTATCTCTATTCAGGGGTAATGATCAGTGTCACCACATGCTGCCATCAGAAGAAGCCAATCATTGCATTGGGGTGACTCAGACCAAAATGGGGAAGAAAGAAAAAAGACAGAGGCTTTCTGAAGGATGACCAGGCCATCAGCATCCTTTCTTATGCAAAGACAAGGGGAGGGATTTGTCTGTCTCTTTTGCCCAAAGTTACAGCTCAAAGCTCAATCCCTGGCAGAAGCCAACAGTTCTATTGAGTGGTGGGTGAATATTCAAATCTTTTAGGTGATGGAGGTGTGGAGATTGTGCTTCCAGGGCTCTTCCCTCCCACAAAGAAGAAAAAAAGACAACCCCCCAAACTGTTACATCAAACGCTCACTAAGACCTTCGACTTGATCATGTTATTTCACACACAAAGCAAACCCATGGCCGTGTTGAGGATGCTAAGCCTGACTTCTCATGACAAAACTCATTGCCAACATTAGCAGCCATGCTCATCTGCATCCAATGATTCCTCCATGTGCTAGGGAATAAGGTTGCATGGCATAGCATTGGGCTGCCAGACATGGTTTCCCCCCATCCCCCAAGAAACCGCCCCCTTAGTTCTCCCGGGAACAACCAAAGCAAACTTACTTCTATAGGGACGGCTGTTGGAGGCACAGGAGTGTACTGGGGAATGTAGGTCCCTTGCATAGGTGCAGCCGCAGTCATATACTAGAGGGAATCACAGGTAAATCCACGTGAGTATTTTGTATGCAAAGCAGAGAATAAGTCAGACAATGATCTATTACCCGTCAGCCATGGTACAATGTCTTATTAATTTCAGAATCGTATTTTGTCAAAGAACAAAGAACCGACAGCACAAGACACCCCCGGTCTAAAGGGGTCCTGCCTGGGAATGTCGGCATCCAAAACAAGAAAGGATCAGAGCTGTTAATTAGAAACACTTAGAGACCAACCCCAAACACCCACCTCTTTAGATTAGTTCTCATGCCCACAGAAACAAGAGGTTCTACAATAGAGCATTTGCCTTTGGAAATATTCTCTTTAATGGAGACATGGAATTTGTAGCCAACCATTTTGTCAAATTTTGCCATACTGCTTTACATTTTAGAAAACAGTTCTCTCATAGAGTTCTATTATCACCATTTTCCAGATGGGTCAAGTCAACAAGCATTTATTATGTGCCTATGAATGTGGGAGAAAATGATTTTCTTAAGGATGCAAATCTAAAAAGTATCAGAGCAGAGATTTGAATCGAGGTCTTCAAATCCATTGGTTTTTAATTATACTTGGATTGTGAAACTTTTATCAGACCTGATTATGGCATAGGACTTATCATCAGGAAAACTACAAATCAAATCCTGCCTCAGATACTTGACCAGGCTAATCACTTAACCTCCGTCTGCCTCAGTTTCTACAGCTGTAAAATGAGGATCACAATAGTGAGGATCAAAAAAAATTAATAGTGAACAAATAAACTTTGCAAATTTTCAAGTGCTATATAATTGTTAGCTACTACTTGTTCATTTCTTGTATCCATCTATTTATTTAATTCCTTTATATTATAAATTCTTGGAAGAAAAGGAAAAAAATGTTTTGGCCTTTCTTTGTATCTAATGCTCAGTACAGTGGCTGACACACAATAGGCAGTTAATAAATATTTGTTGATTGATTATTCAGTATGGTATGAAAGTATCAGTTTATATTAGGGTGACTTGAAAAGAGGATTGAACTTGACCTGTGTTCAAATCTTGTCTTAAACCTTAGATGTGTGATCCTGAGCAAGTCATATACTGACCAATTAAATAGGGGTAATAAAAGTACAGCATCGAGCAGTTGTGGGAATTAATAAGATGATGCATATAAAATGTAAAGTATTATGTGAATGTGAATTCTATCTTGAGAATGCCAGATGCACCGATTACAATTATTCCTAGGTTTAGCCATTGGACAATCCAATAGACATTTGATTTATTTTGCTCTATTTTCTTCTGTTGTCAAACAGGTAGCATGTTTCTGAAATTTGACTGACAGGAGAGCTGTAGGACCAGAATTTGTTCATATAAATAAACTTCACAATATATAGAAGTTTGTGAGAAGTTTTATGGAAAGTTACAAGGTCCACCATTATTTATTCAGTTTCGTTTACTGAATGCAAATGTGGATATTACATAAATACGCACTCAGTATCTAAAACACGGTCACAGATCTTGGTTTTATTATCGAAGATGCATACTCAAGAAAGGAAGGCAACTGATCTATGAAGGTTTAAATTTTTAAATTTATTTTTAACGATGGCTAAATATGTAAGCCAAGAATTTCTGCCCTGGATAAAAATAGCCACCAGCCTCCTATGGGGTGCTCAATTTGAGGCTAGGAATAGAAAAATAAATGCCTAAATTAGCTGTTGTTCTTTGTATGGCTGAGCCACATATCTTTGGCCATATCTCTTATCCCCTTGCCATGATCCCACCATTCATCCCCTTGGGATCTCATAGAGTAAGTTATTGTGGCAATTTGCCAATTGTCATTGTGTTGGTGCCTTGTCACCCTAGGACATGATAAGCATTTTCAGGGGAGAGATGATACCTCACATAAACCTAGAACAGTGTTTTGTACACAGTAGGCACATAATAAATGTTTTCTGAAAGAACAAATGCATGGTAAGTGAATATCCCTTATGGAAAGACTTGGTGAGGGGCCTGCCTGGAGTCAGCCACTGAGAAGAGCACAGGGTGCCACTCACACCAATGAGGTGTGGGCATGGTATGGTTAGCTCTGGGTTTACATAGATCAATCAGAGTTTTTAAAGGCAGCCTATCTGAATGAGGCACATCCCAGATACCCACATCATTTCCTTGAGAGTTCTACCTGCCACTTCTCAGGAGGATTTCAGAGGCATTGACACATATCTGATTTCCACCTGAGGAAGGGTAGCTTGGGTGAGAGAAAGTCAGATTTGGAATCTGGGTTTACATTCTGGTTTGCTTCTTACTCTCTGTGTGACTCTGGGCCAATTGCTTTACCTTTCTGGGTCTCGGTTTCCTTCTTTGTAAAGTGAAGGGCATGACCTGCATATAGTCAGGGTACATTTCATTCATTTTATTTTTGTCTTTTTTTTTTTTTTTGGTATCACTGAACATAATGCCTGACATGTAGCTACTACAGATAGATGCTGGCTCATTCACTCTTTCAGGTCTTTGGTCAGGGTGCTTTCTACTATGAAGGAAGAGAAAGAGAAAGAGAAGGGGAGAAGATTAATGGGGAAAAGAGAAAATTGAGTTTAAGATGGTTCTGTCCAAGTTCAGTGGATGTTGCTATAGCTTATAAGGTTCTTTATTAACATAAATTTATGTTGGGAAGATCTCAAGGTCATAAGATAATAGATGAGAAGGCGGGTTATATGTCATCCAATTTAGATTCCTCTGACAGGGAAGGAAACTGAGGTTCAGGAAGGTAAAATGGTCTCATTACAGAATCATATACTTGGATGTGGAAGGCAGTTCAGAAGTCATCTAAGTCCAAATAAATGAAAATAAAAGATTCAAAGGAAGGGAATGCTTTCTCAAAGTCACAAGATAGTGACAAGGATGATAAAAATAATAATAGTTAACATTTATACATCACTTTTAGATTTTCAAATCACTTTCAATATCTCCTTCGATCCTTACTACAACCCTATAAGGTTGATACAATTATTATCCCAATTTTAAAGATGAGGAAACTGAGGCAGAGAGAAGCTAAATAACTTGCCTGAGGTCAAACAAGTAGTAAGCACTGGAGATAAGTCCAGTGGTCTGCTGACTGTGCCAAATAGATAGAGTCAAAGCTAGAATTTGAACCTGAATTCCCTGAAGGACATTATCCACTGGAAAACAGTGGGTCTCCTACTTCTGAGCTGCATGTTGATGATTTCTTTCCCACACGGTGTGTTGGTGTGTTTGGACTTCACGCCCAGACTCTCCAGAAGTCTTCTAAGAGGCCCACCCTATGTGGTTGTTTTTTTACTTCTAGTGCGCTCTGACTCATGGAGCTAATGGGGATATTATGGTTCAGAATGAATTCAGCTCATACTTGGCTCCATACAAATTGACTTGTCTCGTTTCCTCTTTCTGGCTGACATGCTGAGGCCACATAAGACCCAAAGGACAGAGTTCTGGCCAGGCTGGAGAAGCCTGATTGGAAACAGAAGGATCTCTTTTTCTCAAGGTTTTCTCAACACATTATCTAAGGGTAATATCATATAAAGTTTGGGGAACTAGGAGGCCCTCTCTTTGGATAAAACCTCATAATAAACCTTTTAGAGGAGACTCATAGAAAGTCATAGACAAGAAAACCAGATGATGAGAAGTTATGGACAGATCATTTGTGCAGGGATGTGGGGGTGCAGGGATGTGGGGGTGCGGGGATGTGGGGGTGTCTATAGAAAGGTTATTGGAATCTTGGATCTGCCTGGTAATTCCAATAAAGTCTCACAAGAGGCAGCCTAAAACTAACAGGCAATAAGCTCACCCATGAGTAATTTTAGCTTGCAGCCTTGGGCTGTTCCTCACAAATAATTCCAAACTTTCCCTGAGTATATGTGGTCTGATCCCTTCAAATGCGCAAAGAAATGGCAGCCAGCCTTAATATTATTGGTAAAAAGGACTATCAATGTTTGAATGTCTATCTACTATCTATCTATCCATCAATCAATCCATCATCTATTTATCTATCTAACTAATCTATCTGCCTGTCCCATTGATTCACTCATTTATTTATTCATTTGTTTATCTATTAGAAATATTCATTTATTTATTATCAAGAACCACATATATCAAAGAGCTAAGATAGAAATTGTTAAATTTTTTTTTTTGTTTGTTTGTTTCAAGGATTCTTTGTCAGTCTGGCAAAACCCGTAAACCCCACCTCAGAAGGTTTTTTAAATGTGGGGAATAAAATATGTGGATTAGAATGAAAACCATTTAGACCAAAAACAGTTGTCTAAATATTAAATATTAAAGAAATAAATATTAAAATGGCCCACATTCTTAGATTAAGAACCATTGATTACTAAAGGATTCTAGTGTTTAAAAGTCTATTTTCTAAACTCTTTTGGGTTTAGAAAAAAAAATCCTTGAAATTCTTAATTAGAATGATATATTTTCCTCCTGCTGACTTCTTTAACTGATGACCTATAGGAAACAAATAATGACAGTAGCTTCTTTTTGATAGTGCCGATACGATGTTGAGCATCATAGCTGATTGTGGTTGATTTGGGGATATGGTCCACCTATTTTTTCATAGTCCAGGAGTTTTCTGAAGGATTATTTTCAGGTTCCCTGAATATACTCCAAATGTTGTCTCATGTTCCAAGCAGTCTAGACATTGAATTGCTAATACAGTTATGTGAGGACAGAAAAAAAGGTATATTACTTGAGGTAAATTATTTTCCCCAGGTTGACCAATTTTATTTTACTTTTAAAGGAAAAGGGAATTGGAAAAGGAAAGAGAAGGAAAAGTGAGATGGGAAATGGAAAATAGGAGACAAAGAAAAATTATCTCTGCAAAGTTCTTGATTTGTGTAATAGAAACAATATGAATATAGTAGGGGGAAGAAGGAGGAAAACATGATATTGGGAAAAAAGATATGGAAGAGAGGTTAAATAATATGGAGAAAATAAGGAATATTAGAGAATTAGGAAGAGAGGGTACAGAAACACAGGGAAGAGAGAGGGCAATGAGAAAAAGAAAGTCTGTTTCTTAAAAGAACAGGAAAAAAGTAGACTGATATTCAGATAGTCTCTTGATTCACATGTAGTCTATTCCCCTGTTCTGTTATGTAGAGGCTTTATGTCCATTACACTCTTTTCATGACTAATTAATCAAATGACAGAATCTTATCTTAAAAGCAGGGGAAAGATTTGGAGAGTTGGGGGAGACAAGACAAGATTTTCACCAAGAATGCTCTGTTGTTTGCTAAAAGCTAATAGGGAAGTTAGTGGTGGTGGGCTTCCTTGGAAGTGTTCCAAATGAGAGAAAGGAGAATCCTACTCCACTCTGCCCCTGGATTGCTACTTCAGGAGAATTGTGTTCAGTTGTGGGCATCATCTTTTAGGAAGGCCCTTGAAAAGCTCTAAGTGTCATTCACTTGTTTAGAGTCAATGGATTTTTCTTGGTGCTCTTCCTTCATGACCTTTCTTCAGTATATGATATTGTTGACTTCTTCTGACCCTTACCACACCTGGATATTCTCACTTTCCTGGATTTTCATGTTATTGTTCACTCCTTTTCTTTTGACCACTGGGCCTCTTATTCTCAGGATCTATGGTTGGATGCCCAACTGTGAATGTATACCAAGATTCTTGATATACCTTTTCCTTTTCTTTCTCTATTCCCTTTCTCAGTAATTTGTTAAAATCTTATGGGTTCAGCAATTATCATTTTTTGTTTTACAGCATGATCTCTATATTAAGTATACTTAATATAGTCTTTCCCTACTGAGTGTCAGTCTTTGAAGCACTAGATGCTCTTTAGAGAGGTCCCCTAAGCAATTCAAACTCAGTATATCCAAGTCAGCTCATTTTTCTCTGCCAAATCCATCTCTCTTTCAAACTGACCTACTGCTTTTATGGGAAATACTAGCCTTCTAATCACCAGGTTCTGAATCTGGTGGTCATCCTTGGTGACTCACTCTTCCTTACTGCATACATCTGATCAGTTGCTAATTCTTTCTGCTTTAATAATATTTCCCCTCTCTTCATTGATTATAATTATCCTAGGTTAGGTCTGGCCCTCATAACTTTTGGAGTTGCCCATCAGGCTTTGGTTTTGTGAATTTTTCTAGGTCTGTTAGGAGGTATTTGTAGAAGGGAGCTCATTGCACTAATTTCTAATACTCAACCATCTTAGATTTGCCTACTTTTTTGGTGAGGGGTAGACTATCACAATGGATGCTTGATCCTCTGTCTTCAATTCTGTCTCAATAGCAATTCATCCTATACATACCTGAAGACATGATTTTCCTAAAGGAAAGATCTGACCACATCAATACCCTGCTGAATGTACTGGAATGATTCTATATTCTCACTTTTTGGTACTGAAAGTTCTTCACAACATAGCTTTTCCAACTTTTCCAGACTTATTGTACCCGACTCTTTCAAAGATTGCATCAAACTGGGAGAGTCTGAAGCATTTTCCCTTCTCCTCTGTCTCTCAAGATCACCGATTTTCTACAAAGGATCCTTTCCAATCTCTCTACTCCTCCCTATAATACTTTCCTCTCCAAAATTACCTTGCATTTACATTTTCTAATAATTCTTAATATTATATATCTAGTTTTTATTCGTTAACATGTGTATATGTTGCTTTTCCAAATATAAGGTAAATTCCCTGAAAGTAGTGATGATTTCATTTTTGAATCTGTATCTCTAATTCCATTCTTACAAATAAATGCTTTTTAACTGATTTAACCTACAAATCACATTTATATCTATATACCTATTTTTACTATTAAAAGGAATTAAAATATCTTACTGATGGCTCACTTTTTTTTCTTTGTGCCTGAAGTTATATATAGATTGGCCTATAAGTTGATCAGCCAAGAAGTCAAGAATCATTGAGCCCTGGATGATGGTAGCTGTCATCCATATCTAATGTGTACTTAATATTAGGCGAAGAGTCCATAAGTCCCATGGGAGAAAGCTGCCTCAGTCATCTAGAAATTGTACAACTCCCAGAAAATCACTTAAACTCTTGGTGCCTCAGTTTCCTTATATGTAAAATAAAGTTGAATGCTAAGGTCCCTTTAAGTTCTAAATATATGATCCTAGGATCATCTGCTATTTGGGTGTCTCTAGGAATGCCAATCAAAGTCTCCATTTTCTAGTCTGCAAAGTTGGTCTAGGTTGATGAAATCAGCATCTACATATTTGTTTCCTAAAAGTGGCCCTGTTTTCATTTCTTTATTTCACTTTCCCATGTCACCTCACACTACTACCTCACCCTGTGCTTTTTCTTCTCACTCCTGCTCTTCTGCTGTTGTTTGAAGGGTGCTCATTGTTAAGAATTAAAAAGTGTGCTGAAGAAGGGTGAGCTCTCCAGATGGAAGGTACTTCAGAAGGGAAGCAGACAAATAAATAAGATTCTCGGGTCACAATGCATTAAGAAGAGGCAATATTTTTTTATTTGTCTTCTGTTTTATTGATTTATCTGAAGAGCTTTCACAAAAACCAGTGATATCTGCTAGAACTTTAAATTACAATTTTCTTAGGGGATAGACTATCTTCCTTCCTCCCTTCTTCCATTATCCCTACCTCCCTACCTGCCTTCCTCCCTATCTTCCTTTTTTCGTGCCTAACTTCCTCCTTGCTTTCCAGTCTCCATCTTTGGAAAAGAATCAATTGTATGGGTTTTAATTATAGCGATAACTTAGATGAGCTAAGAGGCCTTCAATTTACCAGAAAACTTTATTATTCCTTAATCTGTGTCCTGTGCCCCCCCCCCCAAATCAACAAATAAACCGCAAAGCTAACAACAATAAAGAGGGCGAGATTAAAATGTCGAAATTTATGTTGAGAGTGAGCTCAGACTCTGGTGCCCCTTGTGCTGTCTACTACATTCCCCTAAAGACGGCTTCTTTCCAGCATTCTTGACCCCAGATTCCCGGAGCATTCCTGGGAAGCAAACTGTCATCTCAAAGGGGGCAAATGTTGAGGGAACTCTTCAAAATGTTCCTGAAACAGAGATAAAGTTTTGGAAGAGTCCACAGATTTAGTATCCCTCCCAATCTCCCCTTTTTAAGTCAAGAGAAATTTTGGGAGAGAATGTAACCTGTTCAATCACTTAAACTATCTGTTCTTAGTGATTATGTCAAGAGGAAGGAAAGAAGAGGAGAGACAAGAGGGAAGAGAAGGGAGCATGCTACGTGAGAGGGGAACAAATCCATCCAAAGTTGAAAAAGGCAATGGTTACATTTAAAGAGTTAACTTTAGAATTGAAATAATAGAGTTATTAATAAATAATAAAGAAAAGAAACAAAAAGCTAACTGCTCCACTCTCATTACAGAAGGTTACAGCTCACATATGCACTCATAATAAAACTGTTCTGTGTGGCCTCAATAGTTAGCTTTGTTGTGTTAGCACTCTGAAGTTTTTGTTTTTTCAATCCAGTGTTGAGACCATTAAATGGAAGGGCTTTATGTGAAAATGAACACATACCATATATGCAGAGCCATAACTAGGGTGGGGTGACTGGTTCTTGGTCCCAGGGCGCTGAAATTTAGAGGGCATGAGCATTTAAAAAATGAATTTTAAAGACTGTGTCACTTTGAAATCAATTATATTTACATCTTAATAGCAATTATACTTTTAGCAGTACAGATACTAGGCAGCATGAATAATTAAATAAGGTAGTTCAGCAGATAGAATTTTGGACATGAAGTCAGGAAGATCTGAATTCAAATCCAACCTCAGACACTTCCTTGCTGTGTGACCTTAGGCAAGATGCTTAATCTCAATGTCTGCCTCAATTTCCTCATGTAAAAATGGGAATAATAATAACACCTACCTTCTAAGGTTCTCGTAAGAATCAAACGAGATAATATTTTTAAAGTGTTTTACAAGCTACAAAGACTAAATAAATGCCAGCTCCGATGAAAATGATGATAATGGTAAAGGTCCTGGAAAGTGTGTTTTTGCTCCAGTGGCAGAACACCAAGTAAATCCTTCCCTCCCTCATCACATCTCTCAGTGTAGCATCCTTAAGATAGTCTAGAATACCCATTTCCTGACAATGGGATTATTTTTAGGGTCACAGAATCTCAAGCTAACAGGTAGTTCAGAGAACATCTGGCTATAGGGTCAGAGCTGAGAGCATCTTAGAGAATCAGCCAATCTAACTCTCTTACTTTATTATATAAGCAAATTGTGGTTATAGACATGAAATGATTTGTTCAGTGTCACAGAGGTAGTAAGAAATTGAATTTGAATACAGATGCCATGATTTTCAGTGCTTTGCATGAGCCTTCCTGATGGGGCCATTACCCAGCTAATTAAAGGGCATGGTTAGTGCTGCTTGCCCCAGGCACCTAAACTGGTAGTTAGAGCTTGGCTTTTCTGATAGAGTTATATAACCATCTCGAATTTGGTCTCTCACAGTGGCAAGGAGAAGACTGTGAGCCACTGAAGGCTATATGCCCATGGGGCGTATACTCTGGCTGGTCTCATTCAAGCTGGAAAGACTCCGAGTCCATTCATCATCCCAAACCAGCCTTAGTGGGGACATAGAACCACAGGAATGAAAGCACTGGTTTTTGAACTTTATAAATGACTCCACTGAAGTCTTACTCCAGCACTTCATTTTGGTTTGGCCATGACCCCTAGACTCTCAACCATTATATTAGAAATATTGGTTGGAGCTATAGAGTGGCAAAGGCTTTAAATGTGGGCCTGATAATGACTGAAATCAGCATTAAGGGAATAGCTAAGTCTGAAGAAGATCAGATCAAGAAAACTAGCCACCAGGTAATAAGTTACTCCCCCTAGTCATAGCAGCTTAAACACATCTTCTTAAGCAAACAAACAAACAAACCAAAAAACAGACAAAGGTTTGTGAACTACAGTAGGAGAAGGAGTCTCTGGCAGGAAGCCAGAGCACAAAATAGGAAGAACAGTGTGACATCTGGGACATGTAAATATCTCCAGAGAGACTAGAGACTGCTCTTTTGAGCACATCATTTGGAGGAGCCAAGGGTAAAGTACAAAGGTTCCCTTCTTTATTGTGTTTGGAGAATTGAGGGATAAAACCATGGAACAAAAGGATGAATGGGAGATGAAAAGGAGTTGGAGGAAGAGGAGAAAATTTAAAAAGAGAGAAGTACACATACTGGTACTAGCTCAAAGGGGGTCTCATGCAGGAAGTACATAGCATCATGAATGTAAGAGATCACTTAGTCCTAGCTCCTCAGTATACTAACTCGGGTCTTCCTAACTCTAATCTACTGTATAACCTGGCTGCCTTTATGGAGGACATGAACCCAATCAAGAACTGGGTTCTTGATTCCTAAGTCAGTTCTCTCTTTAGTAAGCTTTCTTGAATTCCCTTAAATCCTTTGTTCTACTGTAAATATAATCCATTTCCTCTGTGTACTAAGCAAATGAATACAAAGTATGGTCAGAAATTTGTAATTTCCTATTTATGCCCATACACCCCAATTATCCACCTAGTCCCTGAGGACCATTGTGGGATGATATATAGTACCCACAAGAGAATAAAAATGGCCAATCATCACAATTTCTAACTATACTTTTAAAAATCTGATAATTTCTGTACATCTTCCTCTCTCTAGAAATGTCCTCTACTTTTCCAAAGGTATATCCTAGTTGAGAGGTAATGTTGGGTTTTATTTATTTTTTTATTATAATAACTTTTTATTGACAGAACCCATGCCAAGGTAATTTTTTACAACATTATCCCTTGCTCTCACTTCTGTTCCGATTTTTCCCCTCCCTCCCTCCATCCCCTCCCCCAGATGGCAAGCAGTCCTATACATGTTAAATATGTTATAATGCTGTGTTTTAAAAGTGATACCAGTGAAAAATCAGCCACCATGTAGTCAGGCTTCAGAATATATATATATATATATATATATATATATATATATATATATATATTCCCTCCCTCATCACATCTCTCAGTGTAGCATCCTTAAGATAGCCTAGAATACCCATTTCCTGACAATGGGATTATTTTTAGGGTCACAGAATTTCAAGCTAACAGGTAGTTCAGAGAACATCTGGCTATAGGGTCAGAGCTGAGAGCAGAGAGAGAGGGAGGGATAGACAGAGTTTTCATTCAGAAGATGATTCCCCCAAATGGAGTCTACTTTCTGCCAAACCACATACTGAAAGTTCACTGCACATATTGTGCTTTTCCTCCATGGCATTGTCCAGGTTGTCCCCAGTGTCTGAAAAGTTATTTCTTATCATCACCCGTGATGCTCCTAACGTGCTTCCAGGCTGAGCTCAAATGCCACCTTCGACTGGAAGCTATCCCTCTTTGTCCAACTTATTAGTGCCACCATGAATGCTTTTGTGTTCAATTTGCATGTAATTTGCATTACCATACATATGTATGATGCTCCCCTTCTCCATTGGGATATAAGCAGTTGGGTGTTTTTTGTGCCCCCAATTCCTCCCACATTGCCTGACACATAGTATGTGGTTTAGTAAACTGCCCTAATGTTGTTTAAGCAATAAAAAAAATCTTTTATTACATATCTACCATGGGTCAGGCACTTCAACTGATTTTGTCTCCCTTTTCTCATCTCTAACCATGCCCATGCTACCAACCTCATGGCCCATGGTGAAGCGAGTGCTTTGGAAACCCTCAAGAGCGAGAGAAACAAGAATTCTCATGATGTGTGTTTCCACTTAAGCACAGCTAGATGTCAAACAGGAAATGAGAATCCATGTTGTTATAAGCTAATAATGACAAACAAAGGAAGTGAAATGGAAATCTGACACTGACAATGTTTACTGGAACTTTCAATATTATAGAAACAAACAACAAAAATGTGAGGCCATTTTGTTTGGAAAGGAGGAATTCACAGATGTGGTATATGACAAGATGAAACATGTCTGAGTAATGGGGCAGCTGAACCTTGTAAACAGGAGAGCAGCTGAATTGGGACACTGCCAATATAAGAGGGGAAGGAGAGGCGCTTCAAGGGCCCATTCTTAGGAAATAAGAAAAATGAGCATTTGGACAAACTGGGCAGTGCAAAGGGTGTTTTGGGAGGCAGCTACAGAAGATCCTTTTGGGGAGAGTTAGGGAAATCAAAAAAAATATTTTAATTTCAAATCTGGTAAATATTGATAGATATAACCTACATAAAAAAGCTCTTTCATTAATTTTTTAAAGAATCTCTTGAAACCCCAAAATTTGAAAATCTGCTCAAGGCCATTCTTTGGTGTCACATCCCATAAGAAGGCCAAATTGTCATATATTTACTTTCGTCTTCCTTGTCTGTGTACCCTTCAGTAGAATGCAAGAATCTTGAGGGTAGAGACTTTTTGCTTGTTTGTTTGGTTTTGTGACCTTGTATTTCTAATCTGGGTTCACAGAAGATATTTAGCAAATGTTGTTTATATTGGATCAAAAGTAGCACTTCCCCATCTCTCTTGGGTTTGGGATGTTTTTCATGCTTTAAACCTTTGAATTCATTTTACTTGGCTTCCTTGCATATTTTTGCTAATCTTTCATGAGTTCCCTTTCTATTAATAAGGTCATTCAAATTAAGCAGTCTTCTAAGTGAAATATTAGTTTCTTTCTCTGCACAATATAATTTTTAGGAAGGTCTAATATGGAGGCATATTAGGTTGGTAATGTAGAGGGATTTGATGGGCTTTACAGAAAAACCTCCTTGACAAAATTTTTCCTCAGCCTCACTCCACTTTATCACACCACCTGAAATAATAATAATAAGAATGTTTATTATTATTATCATTATTATTGTAGCTAGCACCTAGATAGCGCTTTAAAATTTGCAAATTCTTTATATATATTATCTTATTTTCACAATCCAATTGTAAAATAGATACAGTTAGTATGTCCATTTTACAAGTGAGGAAACTGAGGTGGGAAAAGATTAAGTGACTTGGCTAGGTCCACACAGTTAAGAAGTATCTGTGAAAATACTAAGTATCAAGTTACTCTTTAAGGATATGGTACTGTTTCCAAAACTTCCCTGCCCCCATTCTAATTAAAAGGTAAATACTACATTGTGAACAACATTAGTTAGTGAGATGTTGGGTGACCTAGAAGGTCCAGAGATGATGGCATCTGGAAAGGTGAGTTTTGATGAAGGAAGAGGGCAGGGTGGCTGCTGACCAGCCTGAGCAGGCCTTAGTTATATGAAGCTAAGGAGTGGAATAGGGAAGCAGGGAATGTTTTATTTCTGCCTGGGGATCCCTAGTACTTATCAAACTGGTAAGAATATAAAAAGGGTATAAATATGATTGCTGATCTATTGATTGAATCAAGGAGACACAGCAAGGCAGGTGGCAATGGATGAGACAAATAGACACTTAGCCTACTTTACAATTCTTCCTAGAGCCAGATTAAAAACAAAAACTATCTACAAATCAAATCCTTTTGGGATCCTTCATCAATAACAACTTGGGGGTAGAAGATAAATAACTAGCCTCTGGATCAATAAGGCAGGGGTTCAAATTCCACCTCTAATATATATTGACAGTGTGACATTTTTTGTTCTCCTCCTCCCATGTCATTTAACCCCTCAGGTCCTGGGGCAACTCCCTGAGATTATAAATTATAGGGCAGATGCCGATTTCGATTGGTTGAGAAAGTTCAATGGGATGTACCAATACTATTGATAGTGAATAAGTATTTATTAAGAACTTAGTATATGCCAGGTACTGTGCTAACGATTGGAGCAAAGAATAGACAATCATAGCACCTACTATGTTCTAGGCACTTTGTATGTATTATATCAGTTGATCCTCACAATAATCCTGAATGTTAGGTGAAGATGAAAAGAAAAAGACCATTTTTGGTGGTTAATACCTATGATTTAATTTTGAGCATGTAATCAAAACAAGGAAGAAGGGATTTCTCCTTAGCTCCATGAAGGCAAGGTAAATTAATTTTCTAAACTCGCATACAGAAGGCACTTACTAAACTGGTCTTGAATGAATGAATGAATAGAATGAATGGGAAACAACTTGGGAGGGCTCCTAGGGGAGATAATGCTTAGAAACAAAACTGCTTCCAAAGTCTAAATGCCATTCTTTTCGGAGTCTTTTGCAAATAATCCACAACAGTTCTAATTGGCACAGGAGACACAGCAGATCTGTGTACAATGTAGGGCAACTGAAGTGTGAAATGAAGGGCCCAGGAGCTAAGGGCTTTGTCTCTTGATTTCCACAAATTTAGGAATATAAACAGCAAAAAATCAGGATTAGATCCTGCCAGTAAAGAAGAGAGCCTTAACATCCAAGTGTAGTCTAATCCTCTTAGCTAGCTCTGGGCTGCAGGAGAAACTCGAAAGAGCCAATTAAACAATCTTCCTAATTATCAGAGGCTTTTTGGAATGCACCATGGAAGCCCAGTTTTGTTTTCATGACATGGATCGTTTTAATTTGTACATGATATATTGTCTTAAAACTCTATTTTTTTTTTTAAAAAGGATTTTTTCATGACAAATTCATTAAGTATTAGGAGAAGGCAAAGCTTAGCCTAGAGGAATCAGGCACAGAGGAAAATAATGGCAGAAAACACTTTTTATATCTGCTAACTAAAATGATAAAAGCTTTACAGAGAATCCCACTCCTCCTACCAATGGAATGCAAGCACAGGCTTTCCTTCCAGAGCTCAAGGGATCTTGGGTCTACATGTGTTCCTGGAGCAGTTTACTAACCTGAGAAAGAGGAAGTGTGTGATTTATTGACATGTGGGTTCAATAGTTTTTATAATCTTGATGGTTCTTAAGGAAAGAACCCTGATTTGGGGGTCACAGGAAGCAGGTTCAAATCCTGCCTCTAATGCTTACTACCTATGTGACCATGGGAAAGGTATTTAATTTCTCTGGGCTTCACTTTCATCTGGAAATTAGGAATTAGACTAGATGGCCTTGCAGATCCCTATCAGATCTAAATCTAGGGTTTCATGATGCGATCATTTAATGTTCCTGGTCCTCAGCTAAGGACAATTGTAAAATAAGCAGATGGGACTATGGTTATTTTTCAGTAGTTTTTCAGTTGTGTTTGACTCTTAGTGACCCCAGTTGGGATTTCCTTGACAAAGATAATGGAATAGTTTGCCATTTCTTTCTCCACTGCATTTTATAGATGAGGAAACTGAGGCAAACAAGGTCAAATTCCTTGCTCAGGGACATATGAATAATAAAATATGAGGTTGAATTTGAATTCATGAAAATGAATATTTACAATTCCAAGATCAATGCTCTATGTCTAGCTGCTTAGATGGATTAGATGGCCTTTGAAAACTCTTTTAGTTCTAGATAAAAAAAAAATAGAGAAGGGAATCTTAGTAGTAATCTAATCTAATCCTCACAGTTTATAGAAGAGAGAAATGGGCTCCAGGACTTGCTCAAGATCTTTTGAAGTGGAAGAGTCAGGATTTGAATTCTGATTCTCTGACTACAAACCAATCACTCTTTACCAGATAACATACTGCCCAGAGGTTATTATCATCAATGAGCACTTTTTAATTTCCCACCTGTTATATATGCCAAGCATCCTGCTAAGTGCTGTGTATGCAAAGAAAGGGAAAAAATAATATCTGCTCTCAAGATTCTCATATCTAAATAGGGGAGAAAGCATGTAGACAACTCTGTACAAATCAGATATATATAGTAGAGCTAAAAGGAATTGAGACACTATGCAGTTCATCCTCTTCTTTTTATAGATGAGGGAAATATACAGGTGTTAAATGACTTGCTTAAGGTCACATGGCTGGTATGGATCTGGAGTGCAGTTGGAACCAAGATCTTATAAGATTGTTGTCTCAAATGAGATAATGTATATAAAGCATTTTGAAACCCCTATGACTTCTTAGAAATGTTAACTTTTATTATTAAGCGACTGTTTTGTTCAAAAACCATCAGTGGCTCTCTATTTGTGATACAACAAAATGGAAAATCCAGAGCCCAGCATTTAAGACCAAACCCCTACCCTCACCTCCAACATTTTGACTTTAACCAATATTTTCAGATTTATCTGATTCCACATCCTTTCATTTATTATTTTTTAAGCAAACAAAACTATTAGCATCCTTCCAGATTTGGCATGCTATATTCCTCTCTTGTGCATCTGTCCAGGCAGTCTCCCATGCCTGGGATCTATTTCCTTTTTTTATTTCTACTTCCCAGAATTTTTCTCTTCCCTCAAGCATCAACTCAGGTGCCCCTTCCCCTGGAAACCTTCTCTGTGTCTCCCTATTCCTAATTGCTTTCTCTCCTTCAAAGTATTTTGCTTTTACCTCTCTAGAAACCTGCTGTATCCCTGTTCATAAAATATAAACTCCTTGGGGGAAATAACTTTTGTTTTGTTTTTGTTTGTGTTGTTACATTCCCCTTCTCTAATCCCATGTCTTGCACATGATAGGGACCTATTATGAACATACTGGGTTCAATAATTTCTTTTTTCTCATCCAAAAGTGGAAAACATATTAGAAATTACCAGGACACATGTGGCAAAGACCCCAAAATATTACTGATAAAAAGATGATCATTCTCATTTTCCGCTTTTGCCTTCCCTAAAACTGGCTGTTAGCCACACATTCTAAATTCACAAAGCCAAGAAGGAGTGATTTTCATGGGGGTGTGAAATTGTGTTCGCTTTCATCTCTATAATTAATCATTCTGAAATTGTGTCCCCTTTGGTCCTACAAAAGAAGAGAAATTGGGGTCTCCCAGACTCCAGAGAGACTATGAGAGAGAACATATCCTCCTGGTTGGGCTTTTCTAAGGCAAATCACCCCATTGATCTTTTCGGAGGCAGACCCTTTTCAGGAAATTCCAAATTCCAGAAGCCTTCCAAGTGATTTCCATTTGATTGGAGATCTAGGCCTAAGGACTTTGGCTTTCTTTTCAATCTGAAACCTGAGCTTCAAGATTCCCTATTAAAGGGCAATTTTAAACTCATTTCTTTGCATGTCCATTGTAACATGCTTTGCCTCTTTGGCATAGTTGCCAGGACCCTACCCGCTGGGAAGACATTCTCTTCTCAGTGCCAGCCTCCATTTCCCTAATAGGACTTTGCCACTAGGAAGTCAGTCTTCTAGCAAAGCTGATTCTCCTCCAACAATAAACTTCCATTTTTGCCACCTAATATTTCAGGTTTGTGAATTCTTTCACAAAAGACTTGAGCATCTGATCAAAAAGATACTTCCACAACTCTCTGATTGCCACTAAAACCCCATCAATATCACACCTTGGTGGTGGAGTAAACTGTAATTTGACCTTCAAGGCTGTTGTGGCACTCCTCCTTACATATGCTATATCTACCAAGCTATATTACCTGCTATATATTATTACATATATATATATATATATATATATATATATATATAATCAAGATCCTGTTGCCCCACCTCTTTGCCCTTGCTCATATTGTTTCCTCCAATAGGAATAGCCTATCTACTTAGTTAAGCTAATATCAACAATTTTCTATGTGTAATTGCCTTCATGCTGTTTGGATGGAGGCAAAAAACACAAAATCTTTCCTTTGCCATGGCCTTAAGCCTGGTTTAAATCTTCTCTCCAGCAGTTACTAGACCACTGATTCCTGCTTTCCTATGAAACAAGGCTAATAACAGTACTGACCTCTCTGGGTGTTTGTGTGCATCAAAGGAAATATTGGGAGCCATGGTGCTTTGCCAGCCTGAAGACCTTATGCAAATGTGAGCTGTCATTGTTTGCAATGACAGCCCAAACTGTCTCTCTTAATTGCTGGTGCTCAAGCTTCCCTTCCTTTGGGAATAAATCTGCAAGTCTCTGAAAACCCAGGGAAACAGATGGGCTTATTCTTGGCCAAGAAGCTAAATTCCAGGGCCATTCTCAAGGTTCTTTCAATTCTGAGAGTCTTCAGGAAACAGGGTTTGTAGAGGCATCTGTGCTTTGGATTTCTGTGGAGTATCTGCTCTGACTGGCCTGATTGCTAAATGGATTGGGTCAGAAATAGGAATATTATTGTGGTGAAACTGAATGCCAACAGATCTCTCATGAAAGGTAGATTGCATTTTAGGACAAGTGGAGGGGCCAAGATGAAAAAAAAAAGTCTGTCTGAACTAAATTCAAGACCATTGGGTGCATTTTTTTTTTTTTATGAAGAGCCTTTAATTTCAATAGGACAGAGTTGTCCTGGTGTGGAACTCCTTATACTAATAAAGATTCCAAGCCATAGATGAGCGAATGATTTTATGCTTAGAATGAGACAACACCATAGAGCCCATCTGCTCCAATTTCCTCATTTTATACTGAGTTTGGGAAAGGTCAGATCACTTTGCCCACAGTAACATAGCTAGCAAGAGTCAGAAGCAATATATGAACCCCTTCTATTTCCTTTTATTAATAACCTACTCCTCTTCCTTAATCTTAGTGCTTCTGAGATTAGTTCTACTTTCTCTCATCTGAATCTTATTTATACATAGCTAATAATAATAATAATAATAGCTAATTTTTGCATGGTGCTTATTATGTGTCAGTCATGATTCTATGCACTTCAAGATTTGAATTGAATTCATTTGAATTTTCAACAATTCTGGGAGGTCGAAGCTACTATTATTCCCATTTTATGAGGAAAATGGGCAGAGGTTAAATGACTTGCCCAGGCTCATATAGGTTTATGTGAATTCAGGTCTTCTTAACTCTGAGTCTACCCTGCCATGTGGTTGTTATTTCCATGTTTTCTCACCCATTAGGCTGTGAACTCCTTGGAACTAAGAACTGGAATTTTTCTTTTGCCTTTCCTTTTACTCCTTGTTTTTAGCTCACTGCCTGGCACAGAATGGGCATCTAATAAATGCTTGTTGCCTACATCCTCAAATGATTCCAGAGGAGAAGGAGATAGAGTTAGGAACTGGACTTGGGATTGAGTGGAGTAAGGAACTCTAAAGGAAATGCTTTCTGCCAATGCAGATCAACATGTGCAACACTGAGGTTATGTAGTGACTTGATCATCGTTACAAGGCTGATATATATCAGAAATGAGACTTTAACTCTATTCCATGAAGAAAGGAAAACTTCTTTTTCTTTGTAATGAGAGAAATAATAGAAAGTATTTATTTTTAAATTTGGAATTTATACGCCAGTCTTCTAATAAGTTAAGAAAAAATCCATCACTCACTGGACAAAGAAGATTCAAAAATCGAAACTTACTGAACATATTAAGCAAATGCATTAGAGAGTTAATTTAGAGTTGTGATTAATTCTTCTCTATGCATACTGTTGATTATTGCCAGATTCTCAGAAACAATAAAAGGCTATTAGTTAAATATCTCACAGAAATACAATGACTGAAAAGAAAGAAAAGGCAGAAAATCCTAACAAACTCTCATGAGTGAAATGGTGACTTGTATAATCACTGAAAATCCTCTTTAAGGCCATCTTGCTCCGTGCCCACTGGCAGGCCCCTGTTTTCCTATAAGCTCTTGATACAATAGAGCTTTTCTAATGGATTGGGTATGGCTTTTTTCCATTCCACTAATGAAAACAGCTTAAAGCCATTACTTGCGCTGATCACCATTGCTGATAACAGTAATAGAGTATCAGGATGGGGACCTTCATCGAGGGAGCCTTGACAAGGATTTGGGTGAGTACCATAATTTGAGACTGGGGAAAGCAGTATGAGCGCATTTCATTTGGTGGTAAAGGAAACAAGATAGTGAAAGGAAGACTGAGGCAGGGGAGAACATCACCACAGCCTGGTAGTTTTCCATTTTAACTAACTAATTAATAATAATAATAATAGCTCACTTTTATACAATTTTTACTATTTGCCAGGCACTGTGCTATACACTTTACAATTATTATATCATTTGATTCTTTCTAGATGCTTTTATAATCTCATGATGAAAAGAGAGAACTGATCCAAACAGAGGGCAAAGGACTTGGAGAGGGTCTTGTAAAGGACTTATAAAGCTAGTGTCTGAAGCCATATTTGAACTTGAGTCTTCCTGCCTATAGGCCTTATACTTTTTCCTATACTGGGCTACCTAGTTGTCCCTAATTATTTCTAGTTAATAGATTCTAAAGGGTTGCTAGATGGCAAAGTGGATAAAGCACAAGGCCTGAAGGAAAAAAAAGGACCTGAGTTCAAATTTAGCCTCAGACTCAACTAGCTGTATGACCCCAGGCAAATCATTTAACCCTGCATACCTCAGTTTCCTCATTGGTAAAATGTACTAAAGAAGGAAATTACAAACCGTACCAATATCTTCATAAGGAAAATCCCAAATAAGGTCCTGGGGGATAGGACATAATTGAAACAACTGAGCAGCAATCGATTCTAAACTCAGGTGTTTCCATGCTACAATATAGATTGCAAGTATTGGTAACATCTTAGAAAAATGATGTCCTGGGGAAAATCTAGTTGCCTTGCCCTAATTATGACTCTACTCATAGTACCTTTAAAGTACAGGGGCCTGTTTGGTGAGGAGTCGATAAATATAGAACATGATGTGAGGGTGCCAATCTATAAAGAGGAAAGTGCGGGGGGGGGGATGCTGTGTATGTGGGAAAAAAGATGGGAAGAATAGACTGTGATAAAAATATATGAGAATTCATTTCAAAAAGGTGACTTAGAGGAATCAATTATAATGATATTAGTATGATGAATGAGCATGGCTGCTACCTAGGGAAAACATAATTAACATAATGAAACCTTCCAAACTGAAAGCACTGATTAAGGACAAAGTTATTGTTATGGCTCTAAAATTCTTACTACCTTACAGGTAGAAAGATATTCTTTTTTCTTCTCCCAACATTGTATGTTCATGTCTGAGATGAGTCCCAATAATCTTATTTTCACAAAACCAAAATACTATAGTGGACTGCCATGGGACAGTCTGTCTCTGAGGTCCAGCACTATCAATAACTAACTGTACTACTTTAGGCGAGTCATGATCTATGTGAGCTTCAATCCCTTCATTGATTAAAATGAGGATGATAATAGGATCAGACTTCTCCTCCCCTGTCTCCTAATGGGGCAGAGAGTCTCAGAGTACTGAATGAATCTTTTCATTATTCTGATAAGGAAAAAGATAGTTTGTTAATTCTCTATTTTTTGATAAATGGTGAAACTGAGGCAAAGAGAGATCATGGGAACCAGAATTACAGCTGAGTTTAATTCTCAAAGACCATAAAAAATAATGGAAAACAAATGATAGTGAATCTTACTAAGAGGAAGAGGTTTTGACTATGAACCAGCAATGGAATATATGTTTGTTGAGTGTGTTGTGCCACAGTTCTTTTTAACTGTCCTGACTCAGTTTCCCTGCACTAGTCCTGACTGAGTTCTACCTCAGTTTCCTTAACTGTTCTGCCTCATCCTCTTAGTTGTAAACCCCCCCCTCCGCCCCCGGTCTATTAAGACTGAGGACTATTTGCTCTAGGGTTGTATATTGCTAATGTGAGACTCAAAATACGGGAGAATTCAGACTTCCTGACTCTTTGGTCTTCAAGAATTTACCTCTGTTTATTCAGACATCCTGACTCTGGCTTTTAGTAGGAATTTATAGCCTCCTTCCCATCCTGACAGAGCCAAATGGGTCTGTGAAGAAAGTTTCCCACTTCTGTCCCCTTCTTTGTTTGTAACTTCCAGCTCTCAGTGTTCTGACTCCACCCCTGCTTTGGTGTACCCCTGGAACTGAGCCATATGGCTATATATGTCATTAAGAACTCACATTCAGTGCTAGATTCTTTGAGATGACAAGTCTCGTCCAGCCCTGGGACCAACGTGGATCCACTGGTCCCAGTATATCTCTCTATTCTAATCTCTGTCTGACTGGATAATTTGAGATGAGAAGTCCTGTCCAGTCAATTATGCTCTCCAATTAATAAAATATTAAAAACTCTCTAATCTCTCTCCTGCCTCAGTTTCTCCAGCATTACAAGTGTTGGGTAGCTGAGCAAGGTAATCATTTTTTAAAGTCACAAGCATTTTCTAAATTCCCTACCGAGTTCCAGATGAAACCTGCATCAGTGGAGGGTGGATATATTCAACTGAATGAATATTGAACTATTTCAAAGTCCCAAACTTTCTGAGAGGACTTGGAGAGGTTACCCATTTCACACATCACTCTCTGACTTATTGTTGGAAACCAGAGAGGTATGGACCAGTGTGGGCTCCTCTCCATGTTGGTATAACCCTACACATATAAGTTCCTTTAGGGATTACATTTCTTGTACGTTCTAGCCAGTACTCTCCTTTTTTGAACAAAATGGAGCATAATAGAAAAAATCTTGAACTTGATCTGCAGTCCTAGGTTTGATTCCTAATTAGGCACAAAACAGCTTTATGACTCTGGATAAGCCCCAACAGCTCAGTCTTTATAAAATGGGGAAGATAATGTCCTCTTTTCCTATCCCACAGAGTTGTTATAAAGAGCTTAAAGCACTATGGAAATGTGAATGGCTATTTTTGGGTCTGGAACTGTGACTTGGTCAGTATAGAGAACTTCCAGTATGAAAATCCCCTCTGCCAAGGCAGACAAGAAACTCATATATAACTTATAGTCTTAGAGAGCTGCTTGGGGCAAGGAGAATTTGAGTGACTGACCTAGGGTCTCACTGAAGTAGAAATTTAAAGGCCATCTTCTCTGGTATACCATGTGCCTCTGTTGTTATTACTATTGTAATCACTATTACTCTTATTGATATTTTGACCTTTTGGCTAGAAAGGTAGAGACTGAGCTTGTGATTTCATTGGCATAAGGAACTTCAGGAAGAGGAAATTCCTTCTTCTCATGCACCTTCTGTGCCATCTAGTCTTAGAGAGTTACCAGGACCCTAAATGGTCAGTCATATGTTTAGGGTCGGTCATCAATTAGGCTAAAGTTTAACATTGCAACTTGGAGTACAGGATAAACTCACACAAAGAAAGTTTTGGTTTCCTCAGAAAGCAACTTTGCACATCAACGAGAAACAAACAACAGCTATGGATAATTATGTTGGGAGAAAGGAATATGGGACAGAATGCAGTATGTCTTTCTTCTGCTTTGTCAATAATAACAAGTAGGTTTTGAAACGACCACTGTCTCCTTTTCAGTGTCGAACCATATATTTTCAAGCATCCCTCAGACAATGGCTTTCTATTATTGCTGAATGCTATCACAGACTCCCAGACTTACCTCCTATGCAAATTCTAATGACTGTTAGACAGAAGAAGGCAATCGAGCCCCCTGGGCTTGGGCTATTCCAAAACCCATGATTTGCACACTGGTGTCATTCCAAAAAGAGAGACAGAAAGGAAAGGGCCACTAGAACATGAGTCTGAGACATGGTTATTATTTCTCAAATTAAGCAGAAACTTTTCAATGCCATCACTATGTTCTACCATTTCTTAAGATGATTATCCATGGGAATATCATTATGGGCCAGATAAAAGGTCCATCTAGCCCCATATTGCATCTCAGATGGAACCGAGAAGACTTTTGCCAGAGATGGGAAGAACACATGGTAAAACCCCTCACAAGATTAGGGCTGTCTTTGAGCAGCTGCCATTTTCTTTTTAGCGATCTATTGGTCTGTTCATGCTTTATTAAATCCTCTAAAATCTTTTTTTTTAAAACTACTCAGATTTTCAGCTTGTTGTTCCTCCAAGAGAGATAATTTAAGTTGCATCTGCCAGTTAGCTGGTAGAATGAATTGACTGCTGAGCCTAGAGTCAGGAAAATCCGAGTTCCTTATTTAGTTTCACATATCTAATAGCTATGTGATCTTGAACAAGTCACTTTACCTCTATTTACTTTAATTTCCTCACATCTAAAACGAGGCCCACTGCATCTGCTGACCTCCCTAACTTCAATTCTATAGAAAATGATTTCCCCCCCATGCAGTCAAGATGACTCCTGGTCTTTTCCATACCGTGTGTGTGTGTGTGTGTGTGTGTTATCTACCTTCAATCTACCTATTCTTCCTTGAGAGCAGGGGCTAAGCTTTTAAAAAATTACTAATTATATTTGTAGATTTTATCACAGTGCCTGGCACTTAATAAGTATTTATTGAATTACATTAGATTTTATTGTCCTTTGACTGATCAAAGGTTCTAGTCATCAGAAATCTAGCTTTATTTCAGAAATCAAATGTTTATTCTTGGCCCTGAGTTCAGAACAGAGTCTTCTGCTTTTGCTGCTGGGTTCACTTTGCTGCTGTTGACCCATGATGGACTGTAATTGGGCTATTTTTTAAAATTCAAACAAGCTTCTTTGGTTAGAGCACTTTATTTTTCTGCCAGCTCAGAATACCTCTTATGAAGTAGGCTTTTTTATTTAATATATTTTAACTGTTTTATTCTTCTTAATTTAGAAACTCATATGAATAGATCAGAGTTCTGACTAGTAACAGGGAAGGCAGCTGGAGAAAAAATTTTCATCTAAACTTTAAGTAAACTAGTAATGGCAATGAAAATGCATGATGGGAGGAAAATAATTGAAGAAATTCTATAACCTCAGTCTTTATATTCTTAATGAATCAACATCAATTATAGGGAAAGACTAGAGAGTTTCAGAGTTGGAAGAGAACTTTGAAAGCTCAAAGAAAGTAACATAATCAAAGTTCTTATGCTCTGTAGTATGTTAGGGAAAACAAAACACTTTATTATAGACCCACACATAGACCCAGTATTCACATATATATGTATACAATACATATGCAAATACCTATACATGCTATGCTCACACACATCACCATTTACATAAAATAGAAACATACACATAAACAAAACATATGTATGCACACATCTATTAACATACACATATACTCACGTTTATACATATATTTACATATATTCACAAGCACAATTTGCACAACACACACATAAGCACAAACACATATACACATAAATGCACATATATATACACACACAATACATACACAGCACATATACAAACTCATGTGAATACATATATGTATGTGTATATGCACATACATGCTTACACAATATACATACAAACACACAATACCCTCCTGTATGCTAAACAAGAAGTAATTTTCTTTCTCATAAAGATCTTGGGTTGGTTAAGCTATTGCCTTGCTATGCAATTACCAGTATACCGCCTGTGGCCCCAATTACAAATGGGCCACATCAGCCCCGCAAACCTCAGGAGAAACGAGGCTGCCCATTAGAGATTCTGGGAAGAATCCAAGCTGCACTGGAGCCTGTGAAATGGGGACAGAATGGACCATTTGGAATATGGCCTTAAAAGCTAAGAATAGACAAAGTTTACTAGATATGAAAGTCCTGTATGCTTACTGCTATATGTGTTATTCTTAATTGTTGCTGCTGTTTTTTAATTAATAAAACAGAAGGGGGGAGAGAATAGAAAGGTAGGTCTGGAGTCAGAAGGAGCTGGGTTTAAATCCTATTTATAGCAATATGTTCCATTTTACATAGCCGACCCCTCCTATATACTTTATTTAGTTGATTATTCATGTCTGACTCTGTGTGACCCTATTTAGGGGTTTCTTGGCAAAGATACTAGCATGGTTTGCCATTTCCTTCTCCAGCTCATTTTTACATGAGGAAATTGAGGCAAACAGGGTTAAGTGAGTTGCTCAGGATCACACAATTAATAAGTATCTGAGGCAGTTTTTGAACTCAGGTCTTCCTGGCCCCAGGTTAAGCCCTCTGTTCATCTGCATTATTGTAAACTTCTTGAGAGTAGGGAAGTCTTGGCTTTCTTCTTTTTATTCTTTGGACTTAAGTATAGTGTTTTAAATACTCTAAGCCCTTTAGTCGATGCTTTTTTTTAGTTATTCATACATTTGTATATTCATTCACTCCTTTATTAATTTATGATCAGAAAAGCTTAGTTTTTCTAAGTTGCAAACCCATATCTAAAACTAAAATTGTAGGTCTGTTATGGATACTAGTTTTCACACTGGCAATTCCTACATGGCCCCTACTGATTACTTGATATTATTTCTTAACTATACAAGACCAATTCAACTTCAAGTTGTGCTGTATTCATGTTTAGTAGACAGCCCAGTCTACTATAGAATCAGATGCTAAATAGCAAGACATGGTTGGGAGGTAAATACACCCATTCCAGGTACAGGAAGCCCAGCAATGATGCTGATGCTAAGTGAAAAATGGGGTCCTGTTCACAAAGGTGGGGAACACAGAGAAAGAGGAAGGTATTTTTACTGAGCTAAAATACAGTCCATACAAGGATTCAGGTAGGAAGAAAGTGGTTAAAAAAATGAATGGGAAAGAGATCAAAGAGAAGGAAAAGGGTTATTATCACCATCCCAATTGAATATCATCTGCCACTTACTACCTTGGACAAATCCCTCCATTGTTCTCGGTTTAAGGATTTAAGATTCGAAGTAAACTCCTGTATTAGGAGTTCATGCAGAGGCCACTTTCTCCAAACCACATTTGAACTGGTGAAGGGGGAGGGAAACTATGTTCTCTTTAAAATTATCACTCTGAAACTGTGTTCCTTTTTGATCTCAAGCCCTCCTGGGGAAGGCATATCCCCCTAGATAAGTTAAAGCACCTCATTTATCTTTTGAGGATGCCAGACCCTTTGAATTCGAACTGGAGATCCAGTCCAGATACCGACAAGCATCTAGGCCTGGGAACTTTGGCTTTCTTTCAACCTGAAATCTGAAGCCTCAAGACTCCTTTTAAAGGGCAATTTCTGAACTCACTCTTTGCAGAAGGTCAAAGCAGCTTGTTCTGCTTCTAGGACTCTGACCACTGAGAAGGCATTCTCTCCTCAGTGTCAGCCTCCATTTCCCTAACAGGACTTTGCAGAAGGTTCAAAGCAGCTGCTTCTAGTCTCCCTGCCTAGAGAAGACATTTTCTTCTCAGCGTCAACTTCCATTTCCCTAATAGGACTTTGCCACTAAAGAAGTCATCTCTTAGCAAAACTGGCTTCCTATCCAACAATAAACTTTCATTTTTGCCAATTAATATTTTTGGGTTTCATGAATTCTTTCATGAAGAACTTGTGCGCTGACCAAGAGGAGATTTTAATGACTCTCTAACTGCCACTAACATCATCACCACTAATCTCCTCACTGGCATTTCCTTTTTTTTACATCCCTGATCCTCTACCTTCTGTAGAAGATATCTGATAAGTCAGGGAACTGACTAGTGACTAGTGAGTTCCCTGACTACCACCCGAGGCAGTCCCATTTGATTTTGGAATATATCTGACTGTTAGAAAGCTTTTCCTTAAATTGAGCCCAAAATTGCCTGTCTTTATCATCTATTTGTAGTTCTTAAATCTTATGATTCAAGGCCAAATAGAAGAAATAAAATCCCTCTGCCCATTAAATTCCTAAAGTACAAGAAGGCCATCATGACTGACCTGATCATCTGAGTTCCTTTAACTGATCTTGTCCAGAAATGATTTTTAGTCTATTCACTCTCTCAGCTCCTCCCATTAGGCTGCCATTCCTAGAGTGGTTTTCTTCCTATTGGTTCTCATGCTTGTCGAAAATCCCAGATCATATTCTCTCATGTCTAACCTTCTACCTGGAAGTTTTCTTCAAAGGAATTACAGAAACAGAAGAGCTGGAAGGGAACCTTGCTCATATCTAATACAATCCCCATTTTATAGATGAGGAAATTGAGGCACCAAGTTGCTGAAGTTCTTGTCCAAAGCCATATAACTAGTAAATTTGTGAGACAAGATTCAAACCTTGGTTTCCTGACACAAAATCTAGTGTTTGTCCTACCACACTAATACATTTGTGCACCTGTATGTACCTATAAATACAAACACATACATATATATCATAAGACTAAAAATGTATCTATCAGTCAATATAGCTATCTATTTATCTATCTGTCTATCCATCCATCCATCTACTCATCCATCCATCCATCCATCCATCTACCCATCCATCCATCTGTCTGTCTCAACATATTCCCTTATGACACCATGTATACATAGCACCATGAATGTCCTCTCCTATGTCACCTACTCACATGTCACCTTTCTCAGGTAAAATGGAATCTCCTTGAGGACAAGGACAACTAGGACTGTTCTCTGTGTCTTAGGCATATTTGTTGCTCTTTGTCCTTTGTTCTCAAGGAGGATTATGACATCAGGGAAATGTTACTATGACACGCAAGTGGTTTTAAATGAGAGAGGGCTGTTCAAGGTTACCAGCCTCACTTTTTTCTCCAAAGCCATCTGGGTCCAATGGCCAGATGCAGAACAGAACTGCTGGAGATGGCCCTGGATGCTATGGGAGACTTTGGCATTTTAAAGATAAGGTATGTAACAGCTCTCAGTTTGACTGAAGCCAGATCCATTCAGTGATTAAGGCTAAGTAGTAATTCAGGCAAAGAATCTCCTCTTTTACCTCAACAAAAAAAAATCTTAATAATTAAATAAAACTTCAAGGGCAAGATCCTAAGGATTTCTGGCCAAAGCTGAAATGATTGCTATTTATATTCAATCTGACTTAATCAGGATCAAAACAATGAACAAATGGGGTTTGACCTAGAACTTAGTGGTGGCCAATGAAAATCAGATTGGTTTTAGTTTAAGACTTTGTTCTTAAGAAAGAAATGGAGCCTGTAATGGTTACATGGCAAATGGTAATTTAAATTGAATTCTACCTAGATTGATAATTATTTAGGAATGTAGCCTCTTCCCCCTAGATTGGCTCCAATTTATCCTGTATATATCTTGTACATAGGTAGTATGTCCATCTTGTTTCTCCCTTTTGTTAGACAATCAGTTACTCAAGGGTAATTGTTGTATTTTTCCCTTTTCTTTGTATTCCTAGGATCAAGTGCAATACCTGATCTATAGTAAGTGTTTAATAAATGCTTATTGAATTGAGTAGGAGGAAAAGGATCATGTCAAATTTATTTTTTGTCTCCAAAAGATCCTAGTAAAGTGCCTTACACTTAACAGGTGTTTAGGTGGTATAGTTGACTAAAGATATAGCATATGTATACAGTAAAGAGACAAGAATGAGGATTACCTGGGGAAAAATTGAATTATAGATTATTTTTTAAAAGAAATGCTCTCTGATTTAGGTACATACCAAGTATGATTATAAAGCAGCAGGATGTGTTTTTTTTTCCTAAGTGTGACTTATAGGTTATTGTCATGATCTCCTTGCCACCGTTCCCAAAGTGTAAATAAAACACTCAAAAATATTTTTTTGCCATGTTACAGGTGCTCTTTGGTGAAAAGATAAATCATTTAATAATAATAATAGCTAGTATTTATATGGTACTTGAAGGTTTGCAAAGAACTTTTTAGATAGGTATTATTTGATCCTTGCAACAACTTTTGCAAATCGATGCTATGATTATTCCCATTTTACAGATGAGGAAACTGAGGTTCATAGAGATTTGTCTTTGATCATACAGCTATAAGGCAAGATTTGAACTCATGTCTTCCTGACTCCTACTCCAGCATTCTGGCTGCTGTGGCAATTAAACTGCCATTTGTAGAGACTTTAGTACTCATGTAGTTTCTTATTTCAGATTATCTTACTGAGGCCCAGAGCATTTCAAAGACTTAAAAGATTAGTAAAGATAATTGATTTGGAACTGCAGGAGACCTTCAAGCCCATCCTGCTCACTTTAGGGATGAAGAAACTAAAGTACAGAGAATGATTTGCCTGAGATCACAAATGCAGCATGCATTAGAGCTGGGATTCAAACCCAGGTCCTAGGCCTCTTAAGTTCAGAATCCTTTCCACTGAACTACACTCCTTCCCTCCTAATTACCCCATCCCTATTATACAAAAGATCCTCCTGAGGGGATTAGAGATCTTGTTCAGTAGTCAATTAAGTCAATCGACTAACCTATTCTACTACACAATTGATGCCTACTATGTGCCAGGCACTGTGCTAAGTGCTGAGGATACAAAAAAAGGTGAAAGAAAATTGCTCCTTGTTCTCCCATAGCTTAATCATTTCACACACAAAAGAAATCTCTTTTAATACAGAGAACAGAAACATATGTCAATCTGGACATCCTTCCATCATTCTAACACTAGAGTCTTCGCTCAGATTGGTGAAAGGACCACATGAGAAGGGAAGAAGCCCTTGTAATGATGGGTGATGGCTTCCAGTCTGACCAGGTCCAAAGAGCCTTCCCTCCCACTTCATTGAAGCAGAACTCAGTGACAGTTCCAAAATTTATTTCCAGGGATGCCTGCCTTACCTTTATGCTTATGATTCATATTGATGGTAGTTTTCTGTAGATCTTATTGCATTGATAAAGCAGAATGGTTATAATCACCATTTATCATTGGAAATTATCATTACTAATTTGACTAGGGCAGAAAGTGTGCACTGGAAGTGCATTCTAAGTGTTCTGCTAATGCTCTTTTCAGCATGTTGCTCAGATCGATCTCTTTGCTGGTTTCCATCTTGGGAGACCTGGTTTAGATTCTGAAGTGTAAAGTGATACAGGAATGAATATTTCGATCTCTTCTTTCTTCTATTTGCTACTGATTACACAACCCCATCCCTCCCATCTTCCATAAAGCCATCAGTCTTGGCGACCTTTTTCCTTCAGACAATCCCAGTGTCTGATGTGATTTTGGCAAAAGAGAATGAGGAAACTTTCCCAGCCATCATCTTCTATAAATCAGGCTCAAGGAGATTTGGATTAAAAATAGCTCTGAAGGGTTTCTTAATCTTATGTGCACATTATTTAATTCAACCATAATGTGAAAGGTGACTGTTTTGCTCTTCCTCCTCTTCTTCTTCATTTCTTTTTTTAAGCAAAAATCCACTTCATATAGGAGTTTTTAGATGTAAACAGCTAGAATGTTGAGGCCCAGATGACTTAGAATAGAAGATGCCCAAGGCACAGCTGTTTCATGATCTCATTTATATTGGCAGGGGATGCACAGGGTGATGCTACTGAAGCACCAACAAGAAGAACTAAGGGACTGTTGATTAGGTACCTTGAGGGATGGTTGAGAGCAACCTCATTAATCTTGCACTCAAAGGGCTCTAAAGAGAAGCCATCTGATCCACTCAGCACATTCAAGAGAGGTTCTTTTCTTCCAGCTTTTCTTGAATTTATTCAGAGAGGAAAATGATTTTTTGGTAGCACTTTCCTATATTCCATATTTCTTCTGTCTGGGGAAGTTTTTTTTTCTGATGGCTAATACACATCTTTCCATCACAAGCTACTTTGGTTATATTCAAATAAGCTGGACTAATGTTTCTTTTAAACTCTCCAGAACACTGCCTCTGGAGGCATCCTGGAAGGAGAGCTTCCATTCATGACCTCCATAATTGTGACCCAGTAAGTATATTCATCAACATTCAGTGATAGATAGTGCCAGATGCTAGAGAGGAAGCCATGCTAATAGGCTCCTTGTCTAGGGAGGATCTGTAGGAGACAAAATACTTGAAGATGTGATGGGGAAGGCACTAAGGATGAAGGATAAATGATCATTGAGGACATCTAAGAGAACACATGAGAAGAGGATTTACAGCTATAGCTAGCTTTGTGTCCCTTCCTGGCATAACTTCTCATGGAGGTGTTCCTAAAGTTTTTCCCTGGATCCCACACCCAATATTTTCCCAGAAGTTCAAGGACTCTCAATAATCTCAGACGGTTCAAAAGAACAATCACCTTTCAGCTGTGTGGTCAACTCAACAGGGTGGGCACAGTCTCGATGTTCTTTGCTATGAAACCATGGCCTGGTTGCCAGACTTAGCTGCCCACAAGTCTTTTTGTAAGTTCTATTTTGAAGCTTGGGTTGTTCTCTTTGGTTCTCTGGTGAATTCTTCGGGATTTGTATTCTTGCCAGATACCACATGACAGGATCAAAGAGCTCAGATTTCTTCAGCAGACCGCCACTACTATGTTTAACCAAAATAAAATAAATTCTTTTTGTGTTTCCTTTTTGTACCAAATTGACTTGCAAAAGTAAGATGAAAGTAATTCAGAAGGAAATGCCAGATTTCTTTCTCATATACCTCTTTTGAGTAACATAAATATTATGTATTTTAAATATCCATAGCTATAGATATGGTTCATCCATCAATCGACAAACATTTACTAAGCACCTGTATGCTCAAGGGATATTTTGAGACTTTGAAGACACAAATACAAAAAAAAAAAAAAAAAAGAAAGTTTTGGCCACCAAAAACAAAATTGGGTACATTTAGGTGGTGCAGAAGATAGAGTACTGACTCTGGGATCAGGAAGACCTGAGTTCAAATTTGGCCTCAGATATTTGACAATTACTAGCTGTGTAACTCTGGGCAAGTCACTTCACCCTGACTGCCTTGTCAAAAACAAACAAACAAACAAAAAATAAAGCAAAGATTTCACAAGTCTTCAGTTATCCCCCCCAAGTATGAAGAAAAATTCATTGTCTGATTTTATTCACAGAGGGTAAAGAATTTCCTCTATAGCCAAAGTATATGAGCACTTTTTCTGTAACTGACAGTCTTTGCTCAGGGTCACAATGACAGTCTGTTTCAGGGATGGGTTTTCTTTCCTAACTCTAATTAACTACTGGATTTTCACCAATGTCTCAATCATAGGTCCTTATCTCTCAAACAAAAAATATCATCCATTTTCTTTAGAAAGTTTGAAAAACCAACCCCTGAAGAAAGAAAGAAAGAAAAGGGTATCATGAACCCCACCTCCTCAACTATAAATGCAAATAGTGAATTGAAATTTCAAGCCAAAAAAAAATGCAGAGAACTAAAAGGTGAAGCTATCTGTCTCTGTTTTCTATCTCAGTGGACACTTAAAATGCAATGATGTGGAAACAGCCCTATACCCTCCAAGAGCAGGATTCTTTTCAAAGGGTCTCTGAAGGGTAATTATGGGGAGTGGTACTAATTCCCAGCTTCTTCTGTTAATTGCAATCACACAACAGGCCACTTCAAACAATCACCCTGGAGTGCTCTTAATAAAAATAGTTAATTTTAAAATAGGATTGCAGTATTTGCTGGATGACAAAGGGACATTTTCCTAGAGCCTTTTTATTACATACTTAGAAAAAAATTAAGAACATATTTCCAGTGTATATGTGTGTGTATTGAATTGCTATTTCATGAAATGATTTTTTGAATGCATATCTTCCCAAATCTTTTGGGCTTTTTTTTTTCTGGCAGAATTAGATCTACTTTACTCTGCTCCCACTATATTGATTTATATTTTCAGCATTTACTTCAACCTTATCGATCCCTTTGGATTGGATTTTTCTTGGATTAACAGCTAAGGAGATATACAAGTCCCTTTGTAAACCTTTCTAGGACCTATACCTGTGAGTTGGTGACAATTAATGCTTCTGCTGCTAGTCCCTAATTTTCACTTTCATTTGACTTTCCTTTGTTGCTTATTATATTCTTTACCTGCCCATTTTCATAGGAAAGATAATTGGAAAAACAGATGATCTATAAAGAAAATAAGAGAGTCAACATTGCCATCTGATGATATCAGAACTGCAAATGAGTAATGGGAGAAAGTTGGGCCTGGAAACCACCTGAGAGCAGGTGCTTTACAAAGAGAAACAGACAAGATTATCTTTGTAAAGGGGCCATTGTTACATCATGGGAATCTAGTGATGTCAAAACTCACCAGGGCTTAGCACATTCAAATAGAACTGTTGATAAGAAATCCCTGGCACAAAACTCTCTCTCTCTTCCTAGGTTCTGGTGACATTGTAAACCATCAGTGACTGAGGACTAAACAAATGAAAAACTAGATAAGACTCTTGTAAAACAAGATTGTCAAGCCATTTGGAAGGTCTGGTGACATCCCAGCTCTCAGGTGGCCTCTGCAGAAGCTTAAAGAGAAAGGATAAGAAATTAAATATAACAGGTCTTTAATTCCATGGAGGGGATCCTGTTGACATAAAATCAAGAAAGCAAAGCTAGAAAAGTCTTGCAAGGTCAACGGAGGCCCAGGAAGAAACAGATATGCCCATTGAGCAAAACTGGTTTCTCACAGGGCATGTAGATTTTTCTGTTAGAAAACAGGGTGTAGGATTGGTAAGGAAAAGTTGGAAATAGCTTGGCTGATAAAAAAAGAAAAAGGAAGTAGAGATTGGTTCTGTGTGGGTAGACGGTGGTTTCTGTGTGATTCTGTGGATTGTGGTTGGGAAAAAGGGGGCAGAAGGGTTACTACATTGGGGACAATTTTATCAGTGCAGGACTAGAGATTTATCTGCCTCTTCTCCTTGCCCTGCTCCATTGCATGACTGGAGTTGAAGAGTAAGCTGGTGGAAGAGAGGGGTCAGGGAATCTCTTTTTTCTGTTACTTTGCAAATGGTAGTCACCTGACAGACAAAATGATTTAAATCCTCCCTCCTCCCCAAACTAAAAAGTATTACAGCAATCACTCTTCATATCCATTCTCCAACTAGAGGACAGAGTGCTTAATAAAAATTGGGCATAGCTGAGATACAGCTTTGTTCACATGGTTATTGGGGGTTAATATCTTTATATCCCCAGAATCTATCTAGTTCAATCAATGCCTAGCACACAGTAGGCACCTAATAAATGTTTTTGATTGGCTGATTGATATCATCATCAAAAAAATAAGAACAAAACAAAATATTCAAATTAGCAGAATATGCTGAAAGATAAAATCAAGTTGGGAAGTTTAATTTTCCAAAAGTACTTCTTTCAGGATACCTCAAATTCTGACTCTAGGTCTATTATTAAGAGAATAAGAATTCAAAACCAGTTGAAATGTGTAGACTGGGATTTAAATATAATATAAAAGCAGCAGAATAGCAGCAGAAATAGAGAATAATTTCAGCTTCCTATTTTCAAGTGCCATATTGATTCTAATATGAGCCTCATCCCTAAAATGAGATGTCTTTGAAAGGGAAAAAAAAACTTTTCAGTTCTCACTAAGATATCATTTTGTCAAATTATAGTATATCAATGGATCTAGGATGTCCTGGATATGGGTATTCTAATTCTTGGTGGTGAAATTGTAAGTTAAATCCCTTCCTTTATTACTTATGTAATATTGGCCAAGTCTATATCTTTGGGTCTTAGTTCCTTATCTATAAAATGGATGACTTAGACTAGATGATCTTTAAAGTCTTCTCTGGGTCTAAATATTTAATCTTGTAGTCCTTTCCTGTGAAATTCTTGTTGATAGCTTCCCATAAGCCTTCATTAGATAAGCAATGTTGAATTACCACATTATATTGACTGTGAATATTTATTCTTTATTTTGAATTCAAATAGCAATGTTTCACTTTATTGTCTTATTCAGCATTGTAATCTGTCACTTGCCTAATAAGCATAAACAAAAGTCACACTCGTGTTTTCTCCGAGCCGGATTTTATGGCAAAAGCATATGTTATTTTGAGACAAAATATGGTAGATAAATGCTGTTGTGCCCCAATATCTGAAGAGCTTTATTTTCATTAACAAACAGTAAGTATGTTACTTTACAAAATGTACACGTGTGGCGAGCTAATAGAATATCTAAGTAATGGTTGTGTCCTCCATCACCCGACCTTTGCAAAAAGTCTTCAAGCAAAGGCTGGATGATGGGTGAGAATCATGGAGGGATTCCTTGTTTGGGGTTATTAAGAACTAGATGATCCTTGAGATTTGTTCTGACTTTTCAGAGTCTGATTATGAAATAACTGTCACTATCTAGGACCTTTGGTGGCAATTTAAGCTTACTTTTTTCCAATTTCTAATGAATCCATGCGAATCAACCTTATATAATGAATAAGAGAGCAGGACTTGTGTTAAGAAGAATGGGATCCAAATCTATTCTTGATTCATGATTGTATGACCCTATGCAAGTCATTTAACCTCAGGACTCAGAAATTCTCTAAGATTATAAATTGTAAGACAGTAGTAGATCCAACCGGTCTGGTTTTAACTTGTGTTGATTTTATTTCTACATGTCTCACATTTATATTCTTTCAGCTCACACAATCATATAGTCACTTAATTCCACCCTTAAGAATTTCTTGCTTGGGCTATTATAATAGCTTCTTAATTAATCTTCTTTCTTTCAATTTCTCACTTCTCCACTCCATCCTCTACACAGATGGCAAAATAATCAAAAAAGCACTATCATTATCCTATTCAAACACCTGTAATGGCTCTTTATTGCCTCTAGGATTAAGAAAAAACTCTTCAACTCCACATTTTAAGTCCTTCATAATCTGATCCCAGGCTGTCCCCACCCCCCACCCCCAAGGGCTTAATGAACATGTGTGATAAATACAGAGCTGTTTTCAAGGCCAGAAAAATCTGAGTTCAGTCCTCCTTGTGATACTTTCTGGTTGTGTGATCCTTAACCCTTTAATATTCTCGAAACTCCCTGAGATGTGTTGAAAAGCAAATGCTATCCTGCATTGGCAGAGGTCATTCTACACCAATGAACTGGCACATTGTCACGCTTTCCCCCACTCAAATGAACCCATTAAGTCCAACTGTCACTGCTGATTTCTTGATTAGAAAATTAGTGATGGGCTGGCAGATTTCAAGCTATATTGGTGTATGTTCAGCAGAAGAACCTTCAGGACTTGAACCCTGCTTTTCAATATGCCTACAAAGGCCATCCTTAGAGAACTCTTAAGAAAACTAAGAATCACATTATGCCTTTTTTTTTTTTTTTTTTTTTTTTTTTGGCTAAGACAATTGAGGTTTTGAGACTTGCCCAAGGTGATACAGCCAGGAAGTGTTAAGTGTCTGAGGCCAGATTTGAATTTAGGTTCTCCTGATTCAGATTATAAGGTATTTCCCCAATTCTTGCTGCTGCCATCTCTTCAAGGACCTAAGGGATTGTAAGTTTCTTGAGGACAGGGACTATCTTTTAACTCTATCCACTACATTGACTAGCTACCCTATTCCATTATGCTTTTAATGAAACAGCCTAAAACCTGGAATGTCAGAGCCCATAAAGGATATCAGGCTTCATCTAGGATCAGACCTAAAGTTGGTCTGGGCTTTAGAACTGATCTAGGCCAATCTCATCATTTTATAAATAGGTAAGCTGATGTCAAGAGACATGACATTATTTAAACAATATCACAACGGGAATAAGAGGCTAAATCAGAATTTGAACCCAGACCCTCTGACTCCCAGTCTTTCTCTCTAATGCCTTACATGCAGCACAATTGAAAGAGCCCTTGATTTGGAGCCAGGATACCTGAGGGGAGAATGAGTAGCGTCCTTGGATCACAATCTTTGCTGGAGGATGGGACAGAAAAACCCCTGACTAAGCAAGTTATTCTCATAAAGCATGGAAACATTTAGCCTACTTAAAACTAAAGACTTAGCCACTTATCTGAACAACCTGTGAGTGGCCTACATTTCAACAATGAATATGCTAATTATAAATGATTCCTATCTTTTCTCCTCGGCTTTCTCTTCTTTCTATCTGCTCTTGTTCCCTACTTTAGCCTTATGTGGAGACACTGTATGTAGCCCCCAGTCTCCTAGATCTGAGGTCCAGGAAGGGCCTAAAGGTGTCATCTGTTCTAGTCTTTGACTTTAAGTAATACTTTCATGTTATCAACAAAGCAGACAAGATAGAGAGCAGTTTAGGAACTTGTCCAATGATTTATTGTTATCAGTCATGTATGATTCTTTGTGAGTTTGTGTGTGTGTGTGTGTGTGTGTGTGTGTGCGCATGTGTGTGTGTGTGTAAAGATATTGGAGTGATCTATCTTTTTTCTTCTCTAGCTCATTTGACAAAGGAGGACATTGAGGCAAGCAGGTTAAGTGACTTGTCCAGGATCACACAGCTAATAAATGTCTGAGGCTGGATTTGACCTAGTCTCCTAGCTCTAGACTTAGCACTCTATCCACTTCCACCTAGTTGCCCCACCCAATGATACTCAGCTGATAAAATATATGTCTAAAAACACAACGCAAACTCTGCCATTTACCATCTTGGTAACTCATTTACCTTCCCAAGGTTGTAGTTGTTATATCTGAGGACTAAATGGCCTCTAAAGTTCCAGTTAGACTGAATCTATGATTTTATGACCTAAAGTACTTTTCACTAATGTCACACTGATCTTCCCTCCAATGAGGGTAAATTAATGAGGCTCTGTGACATGGAGAAAACTAGACAAGACCAGCCAATAAGGACTCCGGCATCCCGTTACCGATGACATTACTTTTGTAAAATATCTACTCTGGCAGTACGGCAGTGCCACACAATAAAACTCACAAATAATATGTTATTGTAGCTTGGCTTTATCATTTCAATCCTTCTGCTGACTCTAGTCTCTAGAGTTTATCTTCCACAATCCTGCTCTGCTCATCTTTGTCATCCAGAGACACTGCCTTAATACAAAATGCTTCCTCTTAGATGTCCTGCTTGCCTATCCACAAGAATCCTACCCCTTCTTGATCTCTATTGCTTTCCCTGAACATCTTGAGACACTCCCCTTTATGATAAATTTCTATCCCATATCTTCATTTATTTGTCAGACAATTATTATTCTCCTTGAAGTTAGGGGGTGTCTTTCTTGCTTGTATTTTGTATTCTCTGCTGGATACAATAGAGGGCATATAATGTAGTAAGTATTCAAGAAATGTATTTTGATTCCTTGATTCATTGATTTCCTGCGGAAAGCAAAGTGCTGTGCTCTCCACTGGGGGAAGAATACCAAGGCAAGATAAAGCTGTCTCTTGCCTGCACAGAACTCTTTATGCCCCCAAGAACTGAATAAAGCCTAGCATCCTCTCTATGGAAATCACATCTCTTGGAATCCTTTTTAGTGCTGGAAGCTTCTTTTATTCCCTCACACCTTCCTCCTCCCCTATTCCCCACAACCTGCTAGGAAAAAGGAATCAGAATCATTCAACTTGTAAATCATGATTCTGCCAGTATCAATAACCTGTTCTCGCTTAATGATCACATAATCAGATTATAAGGTATTTCCCCAATTCTTGCTGCTGCCATCTACTTCAAGGATCTAAGGGATTGTAAATTTCCTGAGGACAGGGACTATCTTTTAACTCTCTTTTTGTCTTTTTTGGTCCCCAGTATGTAGCTTAATGCCTGGCATACAGAAAGTGCTTAATAAATGTTTATTGACTGATACACATCTACATTATTCAAGGACATTGGTTCACATTCATCCTTTCCAGTCTGTATTCATACTCAGATATCCACATTGATGACCCTCTATATCTTGCCTCTCAATATCTGAGCATTGCCCATTAGAATGACTCTTATCTAACTTCCCGGAAGTAGAAAGAACACCGGACTCAGGAAAACCTGGATATGTCCAGGATACTTACTAGCTAAAGTGACTCTGGAAGGCAAAGCACAAGATTTCTCTGGGTTTTCATTTACTTATTTAGAAACTAGGGGATGGGAACAGGTGGTCTTTAGGTTCCCTTATATTTTTAGCACTATGTTCTGTGTACATAGATACTCTGTTCCCAACATCTTCAACATTGGAGAACAATCATTGTCTGCCTTCTCCATTCCTATTTCTAATATACCTGGCATTGCTGAAGGAAATCAAAACATTCTGTTGTTAGATCCACTAAAATTTATCGATATATAGCTGTAGACTTTCATTGCCTCAGAATATTTTATTTCTCTCTGATTCTTTATGAAATGCACCACAGCAGCCATTCAAACTCACTTTTTCCAAGCAGATGACTTCGCCTCATACTTTGCTAAACCTATTGAAGATGACTTGGAACTCTCTTGAGTCCTTTTCTCAATACCTCAGAACTTCTGTGTGCCTTCACCTATTATCTCTGACTTCTATCTTGTCTCGGGACAAAATGACCCTTTTCTTTTTTAAGAATAATCATGGCCCTTGCCTTTTTAATCTAATCCAATATTGTCTTCCATGAAACTGGGCTCCATGGATCATCCCTACACTCCCATCTTTCATCTTTACCTCTCAGTTAGATTCTTCCACTCCTATTTTAAATATGTTTAAACATCTCATCCTAAATAGCAATAAAAGCCTCTCCTATGCCCCTAATCTCCTGACCCTATCATCCCCTCAAACTATTATAATCTTTCTCCTCCACTCTACAACCAACCTTCCAAAAAATAGTAATCTTCTCTCACCATTCACTTTTTATTCACTCATCAATTCTCTCTAATCTGACTTCTATCTCTAACAGTCTACCAGAACTAACTGCCTTCCCAGTGATCTTCAGTGCCTTTTATAATAAAGCATAATAATGCTTTTCCATAAACCTCATTCTCCTTGATAATTCTGCAAGATTTTAGATTGTGGATCCACTCTTCTTTTTTTCCTTCCAACTAGATTCCTCTCGTCTCCCAGCATCTGTGATCCAATGTCTCTGTGTTTGCTTTCAGCCTCTCTGACCATTTCCCTTCATAGTTTCCTCTTCCTTCTCTCCCTCCATGATCCATCTTTTCTCTCTCTCCTCTTTGTTTTCTCATTGCTCCCCCCGAATATACTTATCTGCTCCTGCAGCTTCAATTATCACATTTATGTGGACTACTCCCAATATTGTCATGCCAAATCCAGAACTCTGCAGACCTTTCCCTTTGAGCCCCAGTTTTGCTTGGATATCTTACTGATACTAGTCTCAGCCTGCCCCCAAATAAACTAATCATTCCCCACCCCCTGCCAAACCCTGGCCTACTTTTCCCAATTTCCATATTTCTCTTTGCCACTACCATTCTCCTAGTCATTCAGCTTTGAAATGTGAATGTCACTTTTGACTCTTCCTGCCTCATTCCCATCTCCACTCCCAACCTCCCGTCCAATCAGTCCATAACTCTTGGCAGTTTCTCTCCTAATACAAATGCCAGAATTGAGGCTCTCTTTACTTCTTGCCTGGGCTACACAACAATATTCTAATTTATATTCCTGCATCTTCCCTCTCTTTCACCAACTTAGCCTTACTTTTGTTGCTGAGCTAATCTATCTAAAGCAGAGAGCTGCTTTAAGATCTGCTAAAGATCAAAATCTTTAGTGACTCCTCATTGCCCAGAATACAAGATACAAACTTCTTAGCCTACCTTGAAGAGTCCCCATAACCCGGTTCCAGTTTATTTTGTGGACTTTGTACTCCAACCAGATAGGATTCCTCTTCACTTTTAGCTCTTTCCTGCCTTCGTACATTTTCTCAAACCAACCCCCAGGTCCATAGAAAGCCAACCCTGTATGTCTGTCCACTGAAATCCTACTCTCTGAAATCCATGATCTTTTCTTCCCCTCAGTGACAACAACAATATGAGGACATTTAACAGGGTAATGATACTCTCTCAGTCTTTGATTTATGTGTAGCAATCGAGTTAACAAATATTTATCATGTACCTATTATGTGCAAGACATACTGTAGCAGAAATGGGGGAAAAGTCCTTGTTCTCAAGGAGAGATTTAAGCTGGAATGGCTCTTAAATGTATTTTAACACAATTCCCTAATTTTTCAGATGGGAAAACAGAAGCCTAAGGAGATCAAATGATTTTAATAATACCTGGAATATAGCAAGTTCTTAATAAATATATGCTGATTTATTGATATGATTATGAATCGAAGAATAACACAGTCTTGCAATAATCAAAGTTGAAAATGACTGTACATAGGCTGCAGAGTATTTTACCCATGATGACTTACTTGCAAGTGAGAAATGGCATTTTTTATGTTTGGACTTTTGATTTCATCTGAGAATGAGGAATTCTCTGATGTGGAAACTTCCTGGACTGATGATGACTGGCAACTTGGGTACAATTTACAATCCTGTAATTCTGCCTGGGACCCTGCAAGGTTAAGTGACTTGCTTGTACAATTAGCACACATGAAAGACATCATTGAATCCAAGTCTTCCTGATTCTCAGGGTATCTTGCTGCTCAATGCATCATGATGTCTCTTGGAATTGATGAGGCCATCCAGGAAATTGATGAGGGTTGCTCATCATGTAGAGATGACAGGGAATGGACAATGTGAGTGCTCTACTACTATTCCCCCAAAGTCAAAAGACTCAGAGAAAGATCTCTTGCACAGTGGGCCAGTTCTCTTTGGGTGATAAAGTGGGTCCAATGAAAAAATAAGAGGATACAGTATCAAAAGACCTGGATTTGAGCCTCAAAACTGCCACTTACTACTGGTCTGATCTTGGAAAAAGTCAGTCAAACTATCTGGGCATTGATTATCTTTTTTGTGAAAAAAAAAACTCTTCCTACTTCAAATCTACAATCCTAAGAAATATGGAAGGAAATGAACAAAAACTACCAAAGATAAGGCAGCCTAGGTGGGCTGTGGGCAGTTGTCCCTCATACCTGTATCTCCATGTTGAGATAAAAAATCCATTAAAGCACTAGGCTATCCAAAAGGATTTCTAGAAAATAAATCTTCTGTCCCTCCTTTCTGAAGTTTAGAGGGAGGAGGAATTCTTTTCTAAAGCAATTTTTTTAAATATAATTCATGTCCACTTGGATTTATTAAGTGTCTATTAAGTAGCAGGCATGGGACTAAGCAGTAGAAACCTTAGCTTACAGAAACCTTTGCTCATGGGGCTTTTTATGGCTCAAGTGATGAGATAAAATTGAGGCTGAAATAGGTTATTTTACTAACTTTTCTTAAATCATGAAGAAATCCTACTGGCCCTCTTGATTCAATAAGCAAACATGAACTACATTACTTTTCTTCCTTTTTCAATATCCCCAGTGTCTCTGTGGTCAAGAAGAGAGTCAAAGAATTCTAGTACCATGATGTTCAATAAATTCTTTTTGGGAAATTGATTTACTTTTAAAGGGAATGAAAACAACTGTTCTATATACCTGTCATATCCTGGCTTCTTCACTTGCGAGTTAAAAAAAATATGATATGTTGGCTATTATTTGAGGAGGACAGAGGACATGAAAATCAGGCATGGGAAAGAACAGATAGCTGAGAACACTAAGGGATACAAGATGCTGCCTTTAAAAAGCGTACATATTTCCCTTTTAGTGATGGAACTTGACATGTGAAATGACCCTAAATGAAGGTGAATGGTTACTATATTCAGTGTGGGCACATGTACACATATTAACAGAAAGGCATATGCATGGCATCATACCAGGAATCTGATGAAGCCATAGTGGAGTCTTGAGAGATGCTGCAGTAAATGAGATGGTATGAACAGAGGGAGATGGGTTCATGCTACAGGAGAAAACACTCTATGTCTTACTGGGGCCAAAATACAAAAGCAACCATAGAATGGAGGGTAAGAGCTTACCGTTCCTGTCGTGCCCAGGGAAAGATGGTTCATCTGTTGCGTCAGGGGGCCCATCATGCTTGCTGGCTGCATTGACATAGTGTGGTCCATTGTTGGTGTTATCACAGCGCCCTACAAACATACATCATTGCTGTCTCAAAACATGCTCCAAAAACAGGGAGAAATAATGTCTCTTAAGTACAAACAACATCAGCTAAAAGCCTGTCAAGTCAAATGCGTATGTGTTCTCCAGACAAGAAGAATAAAGGCATCTGTTATTTCAATTTCTAACGAGGCCATTTTGTGCCCATTCTAATTATATGGCTTCATTGACTTCATTGCTTCTGACAAAATAATGCCCATGATTTGTCTGTGGTGAGTGTGTAACTATACGTTGAAAAATGTCTGCCATTTACATTTTGAGAACTCTGTGTAGAATGGACAGACCCACAGATACCATAAGTATTCCCTACAGGTTTCTTCAAGTTAAAACCTTCAGCATCTGAAAAACTTGTGCTCTGATGGCAATTATCTCAGCTTTCCTGCTATTGAACGAGGGTCCGGAATTATGACATTTTCCCCATGATTAAACTTGACTAGCTGTTGACAGTCACAATGTCAGCTCCCATTGAACAAAGAAGGCTAATGTAAACCTAGTCCTTCAGGAGATTTCTTTGCTGGAGGATAGGAATTAAAAGCAAAAATAAAAGAATTGGGCAGCAGAGCCCCTGTGTCCACTGACCACTCCCTCCCATTTATCAAGCTTCTTCCCATGCCTTTGATTTGAGCAGACAAGATGATGGAATGCTATTTGATGCTGTTCGATGCCTCGGTGAGACAAATGTTACAGCAAGTCAATGGGTCCTCATTCAAGTGCTTTGGACACTCAATTCCTAGCACACACCTTTCAGATAATTCCCCAGGCTATGTAGCACACATTTGGAAGGTGCTCAATAAATACTCCCAGATTGAAGGATTCATCTGTCAATTCTCGGATACAAAGAACAGTGATTTCTTCAGTGAGGATCCTTACTCTGTTGATGCAGAGTATAAACCTTCCTCGATGATTTAAAAAAAAAAAAGTTGGTTGCTGTGACTGAAAAATTCATCAGCTCACAACTGCCCTTCTGGTAATGAGTATCTCTGAACTTAGCTGGGCTGGTCCTTAGACAACGGACGTACAATCTTTTGCCTGGACTATTCCTGAAACATTTCCACCTTGGAAATATTTTGTAATGCTCATCATCCTAAGACCTAGAAGACAATTTATCCTCAATTTTATTTCTCAGAATTCATAGTTTTTTTTTTTAAGGCTCAACGTAAAACCACCTGCTTCATAAAATATTTCCTGAATCTTTAATTGCTAGTTCCCTCCCCATACCATCTTTTACCTGTAGTATGTACTTACATATGTACATGCTCTCTTTACCCATTTCCCTCAATCCAGATCACAAGCTTAATAAATGCTTAATGCTCAAGTGGTAGAGTTAAGGTCTTTAGTGAAACACTCACATACTTGTAAATTGCTATAGTCACAGAAGGATGTTAGAAATCATTTGGATCAATCACTATATTTCACATGTGAAGAAACTGAGGCATAGAGTCATAATTTCTGTGATGGTATTATTTATGTATGTACTTTTCACTAAATGGTCATACAAATAAACATCTTATTTTTCCATTTAGTTGCCTCCTTTTCTTCCTCTTCTTCCTCCTCCTCCTCCATGAAAGAATATGGGCCTATTATCATACCACAATAAACAATTTGGCAGTGAATAAGCCAGGACAGATGAGTGTGGGTGGCAGTCTCAAAACACAAAACAATTACCATAAGCAAATGTCTCCTGAAAGCTTTTGCTTAAGATTGTGGTTTGTCACCATGTTTTCCATACCGAAGCCCCCTCTTTTGGCTGATACAATAAGCTTCCCACTCTGCCTTTTCTTTACTTAACAAGTTCAAAGTCTCTCTCCTTACGTGTCTCTCTTTCTCTCTTTGCCTCTCTCTGTCTGTCTGTCTCTGATTGTCTCTCTGTCTCCCTCTCCCTCCCTGTCTCCCTCTCCCTGTCTCTTTTTTCTCTCTAACATTGTCTATAGATGGCATGGAGAGATAGGATCTTTCATCTGGTCTACTTTAAGTAAAGTAGGAAGACAACCATCTTGGCACTTTTAGTGACCTAAGTAAGGCCACTATTAGGCAGGTAGGACCAGAATTAAGACTGGGCTATATCTCTTCCAATATCTAGGAAGGTAGAATTATATCTTTGTGCCAGCTCCCAGTATCTCTAGTCTGGGGTTAGAGTGAAAGCTGCTTCCCTGATTGCATTTGATAGGAAAGCTCTCAGCCTAAGTGGTTCCTCCCAAATACTGTCTATACAAAAGATCATCTTTATCAAAGAAAACAGCAAACAAGTCAAATTATACACATTAGACTATAACAAAGAATACACAAGAGTGAATGCAGACAGTGAGATAAAATCTCATTTTACCTAGGAGAGAGGAAGCAGTCTCTCTGAAGGGGAGTGTGCCCTCAGCAGACTGTAGGATTGCAGGCACCAGAGGCCAAATGCTATGAGGGGGGCTAGGTCCTTTACATGTCTGTAACTCCAGGGCTCCAGTCCAACAATAGAAAGTTTACTCTTTGATTCTCCTTTGTTGGGACTTTCATGAGATTCTCTCTTAAAATGTGTTGTCAACAAACTGGTCTTGTCTCTCTCTATGTTGCATCATAGGTCACCATTATCTGAGCTGAGGAAGAGTCATCATTTTACTTATAAGTAGAATATACATGGTAGAGCTATCCTTCAGGGGAAAAACTCACTCATCTGAGAATGGGGTAACACTGATCCATTTTGCTTGGACACAACAAATTAGGTCCACATTTATTAAGCACCTTCTGTATTTCAGACATTGTGCCAAGTGCTGGGAATACAAAGAAAGGCAAAAAACAATCTCTGACCTCAAGAAATTCACAGTGGAGGAGACGACTGTACAAAACACAGAAACACCAAACAACAACTATATATGGGAAAAAAATGAAGATTATCAAAGAAAGAAAGCAGAAGCATTAAATGGGATTGGAAAAGTCTTCTTGTAGGAGGTGGGACTTTGAGAATAAAGCAAATAAGGGAATAATGAGAAGGAGAGAATTCTGGGATTTCAGTGAAAATGCAGTCAGAAAATGAAGTATCTTGGGCAAAAACATCATGGGATCACATGTACATATATGGAAACACAAAGATGGAAAGATTGGAAGGGGCTGGGTTAGGAAGGTTTTGAAAAGATCCAGGGTCAATACTTGAACCTGAAAATATTAGGAAGCCAATGAAGTTTGATTCATAGAAGGAGTAACATGATCAGATTAGTGCTTTTGGAAAAGCAAGTTCATAGTTGATGGACTGGAATGAGGATGGGATTGAGGCACAGAAAGCAGCTAGAAGGCTATTGCACTAGTCCAGTCAAGAAGAAATAGGGATCCACCTCAAAGTAATGGGAGGATAAGAGGAAAGATGGAGGTTTTTACAGTAAAGAATTGACAGAACTTGGAAACTGATATGATATGGGGAGGGAAAAAGAGTCAGGGTGACATTGAACCTGGATGATCAGATGGATGCTGGTGCTCTTGAAAATATAAAAGAAAGGAAATTAGGAAGAGAGGAGGGTTTGAGGGAGGAAGATAGTGATGTCTATTTTGGACATGTTGAGTTTGAATTATCTATGGGAAAGGAGATTTGAGATGTCCTATACTCAGTTGGACATAAGAGATTGTATGTAAGAAACAAGATTTGTGCTGGATAAAAAGAGATCTGAGAATTGGCTATATAGAGATAATTAAGTCAATGGTAGTTTATGAGATCACCAAATGAAATAGCATAGAGGGGAAAGAGAAAAAAGGTCCAAAATGACATTTTGGAGAACAGCCATGGTTAGGAGTTTCAAGTTGGATGAAGATCAAGTAAAGAAGATTGAGAAGGTGTGGTCAGACATGTGTGGGAGGAGCACGAAGTTCTTTATAAAGTAATTTCTAGAATACAGTCAAAAGAGACATCTCTGAGAAAAGGAATGCCCTTTATCTTGGCTAGCTTATTATTTTAATTGACAAATGTTCTTGACTTGAGTTCTATTTCCATTTTGAATTTATTTACATTGAATTAACTTTTTCATATTGTTTTATTTTTTCTGGTTACACATGTATATTCACTTTTAAATATACATTTCTTTATGAATCATGTTAGGAGAGAAAAATTGGAAGAAAATGGAAATACCACAGGAGAGGGGAAAAAAGAAAAAAAAGAAGTAAAGATAGCACATGTTGTTTTACATTTAATCACCACAGTTCTTTTTCTGAGTACAGATGGTATTTTCCATTCAAAATTTATTGGTATTGCCTTGGATGAATTAACTTTTTTAAAAGTTATCTTTCCTCTCTCTCCTTTTAACATCTCTTGCACACAATAAGTAGGAATTACTCTGTTATCTTTATAACCTCAGTCCCTAATATAGTGTTTGACAAGTAGTAGACATTAATAAACCCTTATTGATAGAAGTAACATGACTGAGTGGATAGAATCTTGGGCTTGGAGTTATTAAAATCTGGGTTCATATCCTGTTTCTAACATTTACTAGCTTTGTGCCTTTGGACAAGACATTTAATATTGACAGGTCTCAGTTTCCTACCTGTAAAAATATGGATGGGGTTAGAAGCCCTGTGAGATCCCTTCTAGCTCTATGGTCTTATGATTGATGGAAGAAAATAGTCTTCAGAGGCAGATATTTAGAAAACATGGATTTTTTTAAAAGGTGTGATTTTTATCGATACATTTTATACTGATATTATTTTCATTATCTAATGCATCCTTTCCCCTTTCCTTCCTCAGTCAGTCATTCTTTGGAACATATTTAAAAGAGAAAAAAATTTAGCAAAACCAACCTATTGTTTTTGATGGTATATTTAATATCTCACACCTATCATCCCATCACCTCTGTAAAAAGGCATTGTGAAAAAAATATTGTCTAGACTCTGATTTGAGGAATATGAGAAAAAGAAATCAAATTTCCTGTGTCAAAGATGATAGGCATTTGAAGCTTGAGTCAGAATGAGAATTAAAACAGGTGCATGGATTTAGGTCCTGGGGGAGCTTTCTAGGTCATCTAAACCAATCTCCTATCTTATAGCCGAGGAAAGTGGTGGGGAGTGGTTAAAATTTGTCACAGCCAGAGCTTTCAAGCCAGGTCCTAGCTCCAAATTTAGTCTTTCTTACACTGGATCATGCCGTACCTCCAGCCTATAGCAGCAAAATTAAGAACAGGTTGAAGCATGGAATTCTTCTCTAAGTATCCAAGTACTTTTCTATGCTGATTTGGAAACTAAGACACCAGGGTCTTGTGACACAAATCTGGTTCCCATTCTAATGGGACCCATTTCTTCATCAGTTTCCATCTTTTTTGCAAAGTACTGCAGAAAATGTGTGCAGTCAATTGCTTTCCTCTCAAGCCTCTGTCCTCCTTAAGCTAGAAGTAAATATTTTGCAAAGTGAATGTCATGGGAAGAATCCAGCATCATCTTAATTGGACATTTTTTGCGGGGTAACCTCATGTTAGGAAACCTGCTGGTAATCAGTCCTTCCCCTGCTCACCCCTCTCTCCCCACGAAGACATTTTCGCAATATTCTAATCCTATTTGGCCTGAGATTTCTGGCTTGTTCTTGAACCTGGGACTTGGGCGTTATTCTTGGAAATACATGCCCCTGGAGACTCCCAAATGCATTTCAGTTATAAAAATCCATGAAGATATACAAATCTAATCAAACTGATCTGGCAGCAGAAAAGGACACTATTCAGAGAGAAAGCCAAAAAACTGTGTTGGGTAAGAACAGTCTCCTCCCTCCCCCTTTTCTCACTCTCTTTCCTCCCTCCTTCCTTTCCCCCTCCCTTCCTCTTACTCTCTTTTGTTTTCATCAAAGACATCCCTGTATTCTCTGCCTCAGAGATCACCTCATTCCATATTGAGGTCACTGACAGATACCATTTGCTTACACAAGGAAACATACATGCACGTCAATGTCATCCAATATGTCTCCGAGTCTAATCAATCAAAATCTAGCTGGCTAAAAAGAAAGGACCAACTGCCTGAAATTAATTTGGGAGGCTCCCAAGGATAGGATGACTTGATTTGTCTCTCAGAGAATCTACTGCAAAAGTGACGGTTGGGGACTTGGTTTGATTACAGATGCGACAGGCTGATGCCGGCTTCTGTGCATATACCAGAAACCTGACAATCAAAGGAGAAGAGTGGGAAGGGATTTGTCATAATTTGGTATTGTAAATAACAACACCAGGCACATAGTGGAAACAATTTGGGGGAAAAAAATTCTCCCTCTGCCAGTAGAACCATTTATCGCAAATAATGAATAATAAAATAAGGGATCTTGGGGGAAAAGATATTCAGTTACTCACATTTCATGGTTCAGGGAATGAAGTTAAGGAGTACCAGAGATTAGTGAGAACATAAATTTCCTCAACAGTCTCAAGGAATAAGGAATTTATAGAATCTGAAGTATTTTGGAAATGAAACCCTGGGGAAGTAAATAAGCCTTCTTGGCCAGGATTTGTTAGAGCCACCCTCACTCTACTCCACAGGGATTGAAGGGTACAATCACCTAGAACAAAAATGATTCTCTTTCTCTCAGTTCAGTAAACACTTATTAAGTGCCTACTATGTTCCAAGTATGGAGAGGGATTGGCGAAAAGACAAAATTAAAATCAAAAAAGGCAATCTTTGCCCAAAAGGAGTTTATATTGTACTGTAGATGCATCTGTATCTACAAAATTTAAACCTTAAAAAATACAACCTAATTTAAGGTGGGAGGGAATATTAATAACTAGAGTAATTGGGAAAATCTTCCTAGTATTTGTCTATCCTTTAATTCTTCAGAGTTTATACAATCTTGGAAGAAATCTCAAGGGGATGGGGAATACACTTAATTAAGGAAATGCCATCTGGTGGTGAGGGCAACATCAGGTCCCCCAACCATAATTGAATTTCAAAAGGTGTACTTTCAAAGCCATTCCTGTCCACCGAGTTGGAGTTGCAGAAAACAGAACATTTAAGTTTCATATGTTGCCATCGCATTAAGGGTAATTGGGTTTACTTGAAAAATATAGAACGTGCTCCTTGACGAGGCTCACTTAGTAAATGGCATGTCAAAAGGGAACAGATTTTTCATTTTAGCCATCTCCGGATATCTGGATTTGCTCAGTTTTGAAATTGCAAAGATTCACAGCCTAACATGTCTAAATTCTGCAACGTAGGCTGGGGAGCTATACAAGGATCAAGAGAGGCTGGTCATCACCATCTCTGTAAAACTGAATTAGGGAAGCCCCAAAGATGGACTGCAGAGAGGGCTGCCCCGCTTTTGATGAAAACAATTTTAATCTAATTTGGGCAAAATCTCCAAAGATCTTTATGTACTGAGCAGACGTCTTTGATTCATGGCCAGAAGACCCCAGCATTTTCAGGTTTCTGCCAATACTTGAAACACATTTTCAGTTCAGAAACTTGATCTGTATTTTACTTTTTCAACTGAAACTATGATTAAAAGAAGAAAAAAGTCAGTGACATCCTGGCAATGATATTATGGCTCCTTTCTTACCAGAAAGCTACCCTATCCTAATCAACCACAATGTTAATTCCAGAAACAGACTACAATCACTTGCATAAATATACTATTCCAGAGTGTAAGCTTTTTTGAAAGAAAGACATTTGTTATTTATGTCTTTCTACTTTTAATATAGTACATGGACTTAAAAAAATACTTATTCATTGAAGTATTTGTATTGTGGAAGAGTTTAGTTCTATCTGTTCGTGTAATGAATATTAGAAGTAATTAATTGATATAGTAGAAAGCAAATTGGATGTAGAGTGAGACAGATTAAATGCAGGTTAAAAATTCTAACTTCTTGCTTATGTTGACAAGTCAATGACTTTGTATAAACTATTTAATCACCCAAAAGTTTTCATTTCCTCATCTATAAAATGGAGGGATGGGAAGGAATAGATTAGATTATATCTAATTTTAGCTCTTAATTTGTGCTCTAAGTATTCTAATCTCTTGAGCAAATAATGGACTTTGAGAAAGATTCACTATTACTTTTATTTATTGTTCAGAGGTCCTGTTTTTATTTGTCAGTAGAAAGAACTGAAAGTTTGGTCCATACTTGTCTAATCCTGGTAGAAAAACTCTGCCAAATATAATGGATCTGTATTTTAGCATCTCTGGAGATCTAATATTTTGTGACAAATGATTGTTTTTCTCTTGTATTTAATAACTGATTTTTGTATGGGGACTAAGGTTTTCCCCCTTATTTGCTTCCTCAACCAAAAATCAACCAATGTGGTAAATCTCTCTTCAGAATGAGATCTAATAAGACAGTAAACAAAATTCTAAGACTGGGACAATGGATGTGTTTCTAATATATACATACTCATATAGTCTGCAAAGTACTGATTTCCCCTTTTGTTACACAGGTAATGTGAAAATTGCTGTATCTTTGATCAAAATCTGGGTGATACAAGTCATGTGCCCCAAGACTCTCCTTTTAATATAACCTATATCCCATTGTGCTAACCAATCAGAGTTGATTGGTTCCTTTCAGGAACATCTACCCTTCAAAGTGCATCTAAACTGTGAGGCCATAACTATGACGGGCCTATGAGAGATGGTCAGATGCATTAATAAATGCACTGTCCTTATTAATGAAATGCTAATCACCTAGAAATTATATCTCTTAGAATTTTTTAATTGTCATGATTTCCTTAGTGTGGCTACTACACTTTGGTACCATTTATGAAACAATGACTTTGAGAGGTTCAAAGAAGAAAAAAAAAAACATTTTCTCTAATAGCTAATGTGAATGTGAACTTCTCTTGGAATGAGGTAAAGCTAGATGAGCAGATCTGCAATCAATCACAGCCCTTTATATTTGTAATTCCTCTGCTATTATGAATCTGGTGAAATTTGTATCTGAGATTGTGGTTTTAGCTTTTCCCAAAAGACAAAAGTTAAGCAATTAGTTACACAATTAAAGAGAAAATACACAGCAAACTTTTACTTCATTTGGATATCTCAGGTCAAAATATTTACTACTCTGAATTTTTCAGATAATTGACTGGATTAACTTTTTTTTTTTAAACTGCCAACACTATGATGAGCAATATTTCAATTTGACTGAAAAAAAACAAGAGAAATATGAGGAAAGAGGATTTCAAAACCTTGAACTTTTTTGGTATCAATGTTAACAAGAAGATTTCTGCTTTCTACTAGTTCCCATATTTTTAAGGAATATCAACAATCTTAGTTGTGAGAGCATACCCATACCTTTTACCACCTTCAGAATGAACTTTAACTCCAAATATACTACCTTCCCTAGAGGGAGTAAGAATGGCCCAGACCTGCATAGACTTCTGGGATTTGGATGCTTTCTTTTTTAGGTTTTTTCTCCTTATCTCCAGGGTCCAGAAAAGATCATATGGTTTGGAATTGGGGAGGGACTAAAAGGAGAGCCAAAGAAAGAGAAAAGGAAATTTCCTTTGATTGATTAGTCATTTTTGAATGTTCTCTAGTTCTGGCTCAGCAGCTAATCAAAAATCAGCATTTTTCCCCACTTGATTTGCTGAGAATGTCTTCAAATGCCCCAAGTCTAGCAATGGGGTCCTTCCATAAGCATTTTCATGTCTCTGTGGAAGCAACTCCCAAGTTGTTTTTTTTTTTTTTAATCTGGGCAGTCAACAAACAGGGAAACTATAATGCTCTGATGGTGGTCCTCTTCTTGGTCAAGAACAGTGGGACCCAAGCGATACTGAAAATGTCAATAAGCAGTGGTATGCCACAAAAATTCTGTAGGGCAACCAATAGTCATCATTAGTTAAGTGAATTATAATATTTTCTAAGGAAATTATATGGTTCCCAAACCATCTTCACCTTCCATGCATGAGAAATTTTCTCTCATTCTTGATACAAACTTTTCCTCTCATCTCTGCCTCCTGCAATCCTTGCCTTCCTTTAAAGTTCAACTCAATTACCTTGTCTGAAGTAGAATCTTTCCTGATTGCTCTCAGTATTTAACACTTTTTTCCCTTCTCTAACTTTTCTGTACTTCTTTACCATGTCCACATTTTAAGTCCCTCCCTGTTCTAAAATGTAATCAATTTGAAGGTAAGGACTACTCCAATTTTGCCTTTGTTTCTCCAGGCTATAATTGGATTAGGTTGGGGAATACTTTCCTCAACAAAGTTTATTAGATAAATTCTAGAGAGTTGCCTGAGAAAAAGTGACTTGCTCCAAAAGCAAAACAAAAACAATCTCCCCAACAATCCCCCAAACCTCAAAACAAAAACAAATGAAGAAAAAGAACAACAAAAACAAAACTGAACATGAATCTAATGCTCATTACTTGTAGCTTACACAGAACCTTGCAATCACATATAAATGAAGTAAGGCTACTTGGCTGAGAGCTCAATAGTAAGGGATGATGGGAGTGAGAGGAAGATAGAAAGTAATTTAATTAAAATGCAGTCCTTATCATCAGAGTGCATACAGTTAAAAAAGAGATACATCTCACATGTTGGAAAAAGTTTTGGAGTACCTCCCCCTTATATAGTTAACATTTTCCCATGATCCTGACTTTCTTGAACTTTCTTTGGATCCCAAATGAAAGTATGGAAAGAAAATTATTTTAAACCAAAATGAATGCCTAATCTCCTGGGTTCCACTTCAATTTTAAAACCACAGATGCTCTATTAACCCTGATATACTCCAAATAAAAACCCAAACATAGATATTCTTTATTAAAAACTGGTGAAATTCATGTGGCATTAGGTGTACTTTAAAATGTTAGTGGAGAGTTCCACATAAATCACTAAATCAATGGACACATGTAATATGTGCACTTATGCAAAACAAAGAATCAAATCAACAGAAAGAAAAATATTCCACAAAGACAATACTGCTGCAATTTCATTCATAATGTAAGCCCAATATTTTAAAACTTAGTAGCCAAATCCATTGTCCAAATCTAGCAAATAAGGCAGATCTATTTTGTGGATCCTCATGTGTTTAAAAGATTTCAGAAGTTGTAAACTGTCTTTTTTTTTTTAAATAAATGGGAATCAAAGAACAATCAAAATGTGCCTACCCTTTCATCCAGCAGTATCTCTATTGAGTCTGTATCCCAAAGAGATCATGAAAAAGAGAAAAGGACCTCTATGTACAAAAATGTTTATTTAACAGTCCCTTTTATAATGGCGAGGAACTGGAAATTGAGTGGATGCTCACTGGAATGGATTATTATTATTTTATAAGAACAATAGGGAATTATTGGAATATTGTTGTTATGGAATATTACTGTTCTATAAGAAATGATCAGCAGGAAGATTTCAAAGAGGCCTGGGGACCTATGTGAACTGATGCTAAATGAAGTGAGCAGAACCAGGAGATCATTAGTCATAGCAACAACAAGATTATGTGATAGTCAACTATGATGGAATTGACTCTTTTCAACAAGGAGGTAATTCAGACCAATTCTAATATACTTGTGATGGAGAAAGCCATCTGCACCCAGAGAGAGAGCTGTGGGGACTGAATGTGGCTCACCACATAATATTTTCACCTTTTTTGTTGCAAGGGTGAATGTTGAAAACTGGCAAACTATCTTTGCACATATTTTGAAAATAAGGAGCTATTATTAAAAAAAAAAAAATGGGAACCAAAACTGAAAACCATCATGAATATTATAGCCAAAATCTGAAACTCCCAGGTCAAGGAAAAAATAATGCAAAAATTCAGAAAAAAAAAAAAAAAAAAAACAATTCAAGTATAGTGGAGTCACAGTCAAGATAACACAAGATTTAGGACCTTCTACATTAAAGGACCAAAGGGCTTGGAATATGATAAACAGAAAGCAATGGAGCTAGGATAACAACCAGGAATCACCTACCTAGCAAAACTGAATATAATCCTTCAGAGGAAAAGGTGGGCATTTAATGAAATAGAGGATTTTCAAACATTCATGATGAAAAAACCAGAGCTGAATGGCAAATTTGATTTTCAAATACAGGACTCTTGAGAAGCATAAGGAGGTAATCAGGAAAGTTGTCATAAGGGACTTTAAAAGACTTATCTTTTTACATTCCTACATGGGAGGATGATACTTGTAATTCATTAGAAACTTTTGCATTATTATGGAAGTTAAAAGGAGTATATACTGACAGAGGGTACAGGTGTGAGTTGAATATGAAAGAATAATATGTTTTTAAAAATGTGAAATTAAGGGGATGTACTGGAAGAAAAGGAAAGGGAGAAGTGGAATAGTGCAAATCATCTGCCATAAAAAAGAGGCAAGGAAAAACTTTTACAGTGGAGGGGAAGAGAGGAAGAGAAGTAAACCTTACTCTCATCAGAATTGATTCAAAGAGGAAATAACAAAAATACTTCATATAGAAATCTATCTTATTCTGCAGGAAAATAGGAGGGAAATGGGATATAGCAATAGGGAGAAGGTGATAAAAAAAAGAGGGCATATTAGGGGAGGGTACCAAAACACTTTTGCAGCAGGACAGGGTGAAAGGAGAGAGAATAAATGGGAGAAAATACAGTTGTAAGAAGAATTTTGAAGCAAGTTTCTTTGATAAGGCCTCATTTCTCAAACACAGAGGGAACTAAGTCAAACTTATTTTAAAAAATAAGATCCATGCCCCAATTAATAAACGATCAAAAGATATGATCCATGCCCAAAGACATAAATTCATGACATCACTACCAGGCGTAAATGCCAAAAGAGATTCAAAAAAAGGTAAATGACCTATATGTACAAAGTTATTCATAGCAGCTCTCTTCTCAGAGTTAAAAAAATGGAATTGACATGATGCCCATCAATTGGGGAATGGCTCAATAAACTGCAGTATGTGTTTATGATGGAATATTATTGTTCTATGGGAAATGATGAGCAGGATGCTCTCAGAAAAACAAACAAACAAACAAAACAACAACAGAAAGTCCTCCATGAACTTAAACACAGTGAAATGCATCATGCACTAATTAACAATAATGTTCTGGGATGACCAGCTGTAAATGACTTTACAATTCCTAGTAGTATAATCATCCATGACTATTCTCAAGGACTTTTGATGAAAAATCCTATCCATATGCAGAAAGGAACTGATTGTATCTGAATACAAATTGAAACATTCCCTCTCTTTGTCTTTTTTTTTAAACAATGTTTTTCTTGAGAGTTTTTATTTTTATTTGAGTGGGAGATCTATGTTTTCTTTCAAAACTTGACTTTTATGGAAATGTTTGGCATAACTTCATATATGGCTTCTTAAGGGTGGAGATAAGGGAGATAACCTAGAACTCAAAAAATTTAAAAACATGTTAAAAAATTGTTTTGACGTAAATGGGGAAACTATTAAATAAATAAAATAAAAAAGAAAAAAAAGAAAAGAAATGTGAACCTTGTTAGTAGAAACATCCCTCATTTTCCTGGGTTTTCTCTCTCTTACTTTTTGGGAGTAGGTGAGTTTGGGCAGTGGATAAGTTAATTTTACGTATCTGAATTGGTACCATTAATGGTCATTAGGTGATAAAGCTTTAGTGTCAATGTGAAGACTGAGTAATGAAAATGCTTACATGGCCTTGGGTTGTGTTTGGAAGTTATACAAAAGGTATAATCTCCTGAAATAATTAGCTATTATAACTTTAATAAGAGTTAAAATCCTACTAATCCTTTTCTTCAGTATCTAAAATTAAATAGATACTTGGATCTAAACTGTTTTTAATTAATTTGGTTACCATTAACAGAAGAATTTGGAAATTTGGAAAAAGAAATGGAAATGAAACTCACTTTTAGAAGCTCATTGTTGAAAAGATTCCTAATTGCAGACTGTTTGCCCAGCTGTGAATACGGGTTTCAGTTACCAGTTGAAGATCTGGTTATCTTATAGTGCCCTGATAGTCTAGAGTCTACTATGTGAGAGAGATAGACATTGGAGTTCTCTCCCTAAATTAGGTATAAATAAATACACGTATTTCATATATTGCATCTGTTTTGGGGAGAAAATAAAAGCAAACTGAGCCCACACAGATCTATTTGACATGAGGACACAAGGATTGTTGAATTCCAGGGTGGGAAAGGTCACAGAGGGAGAGATAGAAGAAGGAAGGGAAGGAGAGAGAGGCAGAAAGACAGACACAGAAATACAGAAACTGATCTAGACAGAGAGAGACAGAGAGAGAAACAGACTTTAAGAGACATACTCATATAAATGTGTGTAGTATTGAGATTTTTGATCTAAAACTGGGTTCTTTAGAATCATAATTTCTATTATGTCCAGCTATGGGGACTAATTTGAAATGTATAGATCTGACACCCCAAATTTCAATCAATTTTTTATGTTAATGAATTTCTTGGGTTTTTGTTTTGAGTATGGGCTACCAATATTGAAATTATTAAATGAATTTCAATTGAATACATTAGCTGATGATATAGTTTTTTATTTGACATCTCTCATAAAGAAACTCTCCCATAATGAACCAATGGAAATGTGAGGAGAGCTAGGGACATCTGGGAAACTATATTTATTTAAGTACTTAATCACTGGGCAGTTCCCAGTTCTGGTGTCTGCCACCCAAGCCATGTGCTTCATAAAAGCTGATGTGATGGAAGGTGAGGGACTCTAGACATCTGCATCGAAGAAAAACTGTTCCAACCTAAGGACAGCTCCCTCATGCTTTGACCCAATGACATATGGCTTTCTGACACAGCTGTATTGTACAATTCCAAAATTAGGTTGGAAGAGGTTGCAGTGAAAAACAAGGTTGAAATGATGTTTACCATATGACCAGACTAATCACACTGCAGCATTTCACTACTTTTCAAACTTTTAAAGAGACTCAGAGGAAAACCCAAGCATCTACTCACCAAATAGTCAATCTTATAGAGAGTAAGGAAAAAGACAGGAGAACTATCCCCAGTAAACTGGATTAATGACGTCACTACTCACATTTATTAAAAGTACATGTGACATTTACAGAAAAAAAATGGACAAGAGCTGATCGTTTTTTAAATTTTACATATCCAGAGGCAATCCAAAAGGGCACTGGGAAATTGTCTTCTCTACCAAGTTTCAATTCAGAGACTGCTTTTACAGCTGAGTTATTAGTCTGAAAAAATATGACTTCAGAGTAGAATTACTGGCATTCCCAGAACTATTATATAGCTGAGGAAAACAGCTGTTATAGGTTAACTACATTGGAAGTAAATCAGGGAAGGGGATTACTCAGGGGATCAATAAGGGGGTTAGTGACCTTTAACTCCAGGTCACTACTTTCACTGAGTTCCAGTTCAATCATGAGAAAAAGTCTCTGCTAGCTGGCGATAGTTCAGAGGTCATGATTGATGGGCTGATTCCATGAGTAGTGGAAACCCCTTGTCCAACTCAGAAGTCTACCTGTCGTACTAACAAAGTATTTTCTCCCTTGTGCAGCTGTAGCCCTCTTGTCTGTATGAGGTGGATTGAAGATACTAATCTGTCAGTGACCTTCCTGGAATCAAAATTGATGAGAGGGCACCCAAGTTCCCACAGAGATGTAGGCTTGGAGCAGATAAGTGAAAAAAATATTGCTTTGCCTTGGTTAATGGATGGAAGAAAGTATGTTCTCTATCTTTAAAAAAAAAAATTAATTATCATTGAAATTTCCATGATCTGTTCATCACCAGCTCTACTTTCCTGATACCTAACATTCCATTCTCTGGCTATTGTGAGCCCCGTGTTATTATGGGAAGCGTCCATGCTTGAGTCAAGTCCATCAATTCCCCTTGTGCAATGACCCCATAGGCTACATTAAGGGCTGCAAATTTCTCTCGTGCATCAGAACATGTGCCCGCTGCCACCAATCCCAAACTGGCTCTTTCATTAGCTTTTATGGGTGCCAAGCACTGTCTGGACAGCCATCTATCTATCCCTCTCAAATCTCTGTCACTGCTGGCTCATGGATGAGGGAAGACAAACTTTATTCTCATCTGTGGCAATCACTTTGTGTACTTCTAAGTAGATATTCGACTTAAAGAAATTCAAAAATGCAGGCCTGAAGTCATATTTCAGGCTACTCTTCTTCTGAATGATAAGGCAGGCAGATTTCTCAGCAGAACTCTGAATATTTATGGGTGCTGGGCTTTGTCTGTGAAATGTTTGTCTGGTTTCCACTGGCACTGAGGGACACAGAGAGGCCATGCAGCAACTCATTAACAATTTTACCTTCAAAAAGCCCCCCAAACTATTTTGCAATTGGTTCTCAAGGTCACTTTTCTTTAAAGACCCAGGCACTTGTAGGTCTGAAAAGTGATTTCTTAGTTTCTGAAAAGCAGAAACTGCCTAATGAAAAGAAAGAAATAGAAGTAAAACAACTGTGTCACTAATTGGTAAATTTATGCATATGTGTGCACATGTATATAAATATATGTATATGTACACATATAGTTTACATATAGAGGTATATACGTGTGTATATATGCACATATGTATATATCTCTAGGTAAATACACACACACACACACACACATATATATATACACACATACTGTTATGCTGTTTAAAAGAGAAACTCTACAATTTAAAAAGACAAGTTTCTCATACAATGATTTTTCAGGTTCTTATTGGGGATTAAGTTCATGATAAAGGAAATAAAAGTCAGAAAGGAAAAAAAAAAGGAAAGAATACTAGGCTTTGAGTTAAAAGACCTAGGTTCAATTCCTGATTGTCATAACTTATTTTATTTTTATAAGTCAAAGTTGTTTTGGCTGCATAACAGGAATAGTAATAATGGGAATAGTGTGTATATGTGTGTATGCATTAATTTATATATATATATATATATACATGTGTATATATATATGTACATACACACATATATAGATATGTATATATCCACATCCACATCCACATATGGATATTAATGAACATATACACACTGTCCCAAAACTCTTCGTTCCATTTTTACCTTCAATCTGTTACTCTTTAATAGCTTCAAATGGCACTAGGACTTATACAACACTCTTGTAATTATGTCCACACACAAGAGGCATGTTACTTCAGTATTATGGGGAACTCTAGTGAAGGAGATGTCTCTCTAGTAATACTATTGGGAACTTAAGATTTCAGAGAATTGTCTATTTAAAAGTGAGTTAATGGACAAGTAAACCAGTCAATAATCATTTGTTAAGTGCTACTAGGTATTGTGATAAGTTGTAGGGATGCAAAAGAAAGGGGAAAAAAACCAGCTCCTGCTTTCCAAAGTAAAAAAGGTTAATAGGTAACAATTGTGTAAAAACACAATTTTGGACAAATGAGAAAGATGCCAAACTGGAACCAATCTCAAAATGTTGGCTCAAGCATTGAGATGGGGTTGGGAAAGGCTTCCTGGAGAAGATGGGATCTTAGCTGGTACTTGATAGAAGCCAGGGAACTCAGAGGATGTATATATATATATATATATATTTGCTGAGGCAATTGAGGTTAAGTGACTTGCCCAAGGTCACACAGATAGGAAGTGTTGTGTCTGAGGTCAGATTGGAACTCAGATCTTTCTGACTTCAGGGCTCTATCCACTGGACCATATAGCTGCCCAGGAATAAGATATTCTTTATGGAATAGCTAGAAGTCCAATGTCACTGGATACAGGATTATATGGAGAAGAATATGATGGAAGGAGACTGGAAAGGTGGAAGGAGGTTGGGGCTTTGAATACTAAATGGGATTTAATATGTGATCCTAGAAATTATAGGGAATATATTTTTTTAATTTAATATTTTATTTTCTTCATTTATATGTAAGTACTGTGTTTAACATTCACCTTTAAAACATTGGATCTCAAAGTGTCTCTCTTCTTCCCTCCCTAAACCCCCTCATTAAGAAGGCAAACAATTTGATATGGGTTATATATGTATAATCATGTAAAACATTTCCATTTCAGTCATATTCTAAAATAAACAGAAAAACAAAAAACCTCAAAAAACAAAGTAAAAAAAAAAAAAAGAAAAATTGTTTCAATCTGTATTCAGACACTATCAGTTCTTTCTCTGGGGATGGGTAGCATTTTTTATTTTAAATCCTTTAGAGCTGTATTGGATCATTATATTGCTGAGAATTGCTGTTATTCACAGTTGATCATCTTATTGATATTACTTTGCACACAGTACATTTTACTTAACATCAACTCCTGTAAGTCTTTCCAGGTTTTCCTAAGAGCATCCTAGTCATCATTTCTTATAGCACAATAGTTTTCTATCACAAGCACATAACACAATTTGTTTAGCCATCCCCCAATTGATGGGTATCCTCTCAATTTCCAATTCTTTGTCCCATGAAAAGAGGAGCTATAAATATATTTGTACATATAGGGTTGTTTGTTTTAGTTTTTTTTTAAATTTCTTTAAGGATACAGCCCTAGTAGTGTTATTTCTAGATCAAAGGTTATGCATGGTTTTATAGCACTGTGGGCATTGTTCCAAATTTTTCTATAGGATGATTGGATCAGTTCACAAATCCACTAATGATGTATTAATGTCTAATTTTCTCCACATCCCCTCCCCCCAGTATTTATTAATTTCCTTTTCTTTGTTAATTTCCTTTTCATACATATAGATATGAGGTAGTTACTCAGAATTAATTTAATTTTCATTTTTCCAATCAATAGTGAATTAGAGAAAATTTTCATAAGGCTATGGACCAGGTTCTGAGGAATAAGGGTTTTATAAACAACAACAACAACAACAACAACAACAACAACAACAACAACAACAACAACAAAACCTTGCTTCAAATATTTTCCCCAGTTACTATTGCTAACTGCATTTCCCTCTGTTTTCTATTTTCTGTTTTATCCTATCCCTTTTCCAAAATGTTTTGCTTCTGACTATTCCTTCTCCCAAACTGCCCTCCTTTCCACCATACATGCTCCTCTTATGCATTTATGCCCCTACTTTCCTGTATGGCTAGGTAGATTTCTATACCCAATTGAGTTAATATGTTATTTTTCCCTTTGAATTAATTTTGAGAAAACTAAGGCTCATTTATTTCCCCTTACTACTTTTCTCTTCCCCTTTCTTTTATTTGCTATAATTTACCTCATTCTTTCTCTCTTTCCCTTTTACCTAATACATTCCTCTGTCACCCTTAACTTAATGTTTTAAATATCATCCCTTCACATTCAATTCCCACCTGTGCCCTCTGTCTGTCTGTACTTCTACTAACTGTCCTAAGAATGAGAAAGTTTTTGTAAATTACAAGTATCATCTTCCCATATAGGAATGTTAACAATTTAAACTTAATAAGTCTCTTATGATGTACCTTTCCATTAACATTTTTATGCTACTCTTGAATCTTTTATTTGAAAGTCAAATTTTTATTTAGTGCTAAACTTTTCATCAATAATGCTTCAACTTCCTCTATTTCATCCAATATCTACTTTTCCCTTGACAGATTATACTTAGTGTTTCTGGGTAGATTATTCTTGGTTATAATCCTAGCTTCTTTGCACTCCAGCATAACATGTTCCAAAACACGTTGATCCTTTAATAGGGAAGCAGCTAATTCTTGTGTTATCCTGACATACTTGAATTGTTTCTTTCTGGATGCTTGCAATATTTCCCCCTTGACCAGGGAGCTATGGAATTTGACTATAATATTCATGGAAGTTTTCTTTTTTGGATCTCTTTTATAAGATGATCAGGAGATTCTTTCCATTTCTAATTTATCCTTTGATTCTAGAAAATCAGGATTTTTTTCTCGATAATTTCTTGAAAGATGATGTCTTTACTTTTTTTTTTTTAAAGGCTTTCAAGTAATTCAATAATTTTTAAACTCTCTCCTGGATCTATTTTCTAGGTCAGCTAATTTTTTTAATTACAGATTTTTATTTACAAGTTACATGTATGGATAATTTTTCAGCATTGACAATTGCAAAATCTTTTGTTCCAATTTCCCCCTCCTTCCTCCCATCCCCTCCCCCAGATGGCAAGTAGACCAATACATATTAAATATGTTAAAGTATATGTTAAATACATTATATGTATTGTACTTTTTGAGCATAGTTCCAAATCGCTCTCCAAAATGGCTGGATGTGTTCACAATTCCACCAACAATGTATCAGTATCCCAGTTTTCCCACATCCTCTCCAACAATCCTCATTATCTTTCCCTCTCATTCTAGCCAATCTGACAGGTGTGTAGTGGTATCTCAGAGTTGTCTTAATTTGTATTTCTCTGATTAATAATGACTTGGAGCATCTTTTCATATGGCTAGAAATAGTTTCAATTTCTTCATCTGAGAATTATCTGTTCATATCCTTTGTAGTTCAACTATTTTCCAAAATTCACATTGTCTTTGATTTTTTCATTACTTTTGTTTTGTTTGACTGTTTCTTCATTTGTCATAATTAGCTTCTATTTGATTTAATTTTAAAGGAGTTATTTTCTCAGTGAGCTTTTATATCCTTTTGACCATTAGCAAGTCTTACTTTTGAAAGGGTTTATATTCTTTAGTGAATTTTTATGCCTCTTTTCCTATTTGGCTTATTCTGCTTTTTAAGCATTCTTCTCTTTACTGGGTTGTTGTACCTCTTTTACCATTTGCACTACTTTATTTTTTAAGATGTTATTTTCTTCAGTATTTGGCTCTCTTTTATCAAGCTGTTGACTTATTTTTCATGATTTTCGTAGGCTACTCTCATTTTTATATCTCATTTTCCCTCTACCTTTCTTTATTTTCAAAATCATTTTTGCTATTTCCATGGACTGAGATGAATTCATGTTTTTTCTCTACTATTTTGACTCCACTAGGAGTAACTCTTAATAAATGATCTTTAAGATCCCTTCCTTGCCTGTGATCATGAGACTTGGAGATGAGAGATCACAACAGAAGCAACTTCCTCATTCTCATTTTACAAGTGAGGAAGGAGGGATTCAGAATGTTGTGAAAAACATCCAAAGTAATACAGGTAACTTTTAAATAAAGGATCAGTTAGAATCCAGGATCTTTGACTACTCCAAATGCAGTTCAAAAACTCCCATAATCTCTGGTTCTAGGTTGCTAATTTGTTTACTTTTCATTTGTATTCCCAGAGCTTTGCACAATGCTTGACATATACTAAAAATAATAATTTTTTCATAATTCATTCATTCATTTATTCATGGCAGTTAGCTAGTGTAGTAAAGCACTGCATTTAGACTTGGAAAGATCTGAGTTCAAATTCTAGTTCATATACTGACCGGTTGTGTGATCTTTAAATTGCTTAAATCTCTGTCTGCCTCAAGTTTCCTCACTTATAAAATAGTGATTATAACATCCATCTCCAAGGGTTGTTGCTGCAATCAAATGAGATAATATTTGGAAAGTGTTTAACCTGGTGCTTTGCATATAGAAGACATTTAATAGATGCTTGCTTCTCTTCCTCCTTCGATTCAAGGGAATTTATAGGGAGAGGGGATAGAAATTGCATCATTATAATCATCACCCTCACAACTAGTATTACAATGATTTCCTTTGTATAATTCATGATATACCCAATGGATATGTATTTTATAGTTATTTTTCTTTAGGCTAAAAATGTAGTGGTTATGAAAAGCACCTAGAAAAACCCCCTTGTGCATTGTTGCCAAATATGACAGCTCCACAGATAAATAAGATCGCTAATTAACATGTGGAAATGCTCTCTACTTGCTGAGATGATAACTGGGTTGATCAGTCTCCACATCTTTGCTTTTCTCTACACTCAGTATTTCTCCTCTTGCCTCCATTCTTTTGCACAGATTCTCCTTTCTTTTATACCTGGAATTCCCTCTCTTGTCATCTCTGCCTCCTGCCATCCCTAAAATTACCTTCAAGACTCATCTCATCTGCCTCCAGTTAGAAGGAAGGCTTACCTGATTCCCCAAAGTATTAAGGGTCTTCCTTCTCAAATTCTTCTTTATTACTTAATTCCTTATGTAACAGATCACTCTAGAAGATTATAAGATCTTTGTGGATAGGACCTGTTATGCTTTTGTTTGTTCATTTGCTTTTTTGCTTTCTTTGTATTGAAACACTTAACACCTTTTATATATACAGAAGAAGTTTAATAAATGCTTGTTAGATTGGGCTGCTGGTCATTTCCCCTTTCTCCATATACCAGTTTCTATGAAGTTTCTCCAAAGTATGGGAAGTAAATCACAGCTTTGTCAGTTTTATCAGTCAATGTTGAGTCTGTTGATCTATCTTTGTCTTTACCCTACTGCACCTTGTATTAGTTAATATCTAAAAAAACATTCTCCATTTTCTCCTTATATTGTTGTGTGCATCACTTTGCCTCCTGGCTCTCAGCCCCAGTTAATTATTGGCTTCTAGCCTTAGCAACAAGATTAAGTTGTTTTCTACTTCATGAAGTCAAGGTCATGTTTCCTCTAAGTAAATGTTCACTTGCTAATTAGTTCCACAAACCTATACTTGATGCTTTTTTTTTTTTTCTTATTGAAATATCTCCTTTGGTTTCTGCATCTACTTCAGATGACATTACACTCATTTTCCTACCTTATTTCTACCATGGCTTGTCATGAAACACTATCACCTTGTTGTCAATTATCTAAGCAAAACTTTCCATTTCTCCCTCCAAACAGCATCCTATAGTTCAAGCTCAAGGCTTTTCTGTACACACACACACACACACACACACACACACAGAAAGAGAGAGAGAGAGAGAGAGAGAGAGAGAGAGAGAGAGAGAGAGAGAGAACAAGAACAAACAGGGGGTATTGTTTACAGAAAGAACAGTAGTCAAGCTCCAAATTATAAAGGTTAATTGTTTGTGAACTTCAATGATGAGATGTAAATTTCTTGATCACAAAGGTCATAATCAGAAAATACTAACAGAGCTTAGTCCCCTACAATAAAATTTAAAATGACTGAAATGTTTAACAAGTCCAAAGAGATTATTGTTTCAAAAGCCCCCATACCAGAAATGAAGGCAGGAGAAGTTATTACAATAAAATCTAAATGTATTTTGGACCTTAATGGATAGATATTCTTAAGAAATGTTTTTCCATCATTTGGTCTTTTCCTCAAGTTTAGTCAAGAAAATGATCTGGGTTCAATTGTTACAGTTAAGATACCTCCCTTCCTTCCTTTCTTCCTTCTTCCCTCTCTCTCTCTTCCCTTCTCCCTCCTCTCTTTCTTTCCACTTTATAAGGGATTATAGAAGGTACCTCAAACAGCCTTCTCATTTTAGATAATGAGAGTGATACTGAGAAAGTTGCCAGTCAGTAATCATTTATTTAGGACCAGCTATGTGCCAGGCACTGTGAAAGGTAATTTGATCAAGATGACATGGAGCTGAAAGTGAAACCACTTTTTGTTTATTTTTTAAATGATAATCCAAGCCCTTACATCCCAAACCCAGCACAGTCTGTTCATTGCACAACTGGATGGTAAAGTTTTTTTTAATTGCAGAACTTTTTCTATAAGACTCTTGAATTGATTTTACCTTCTACCCACACTTGAATAGTCCAAAGCTATATTATTTTTACCAAATCCTTTATACAGATTAATAGTCTATTTTTCTAAAGCAGATGTTCTATTTCATGTTTGCTTTTTAAATTCAGAAAGATCCTGAATTATGCTAACTGCTTTTCTTTCTCCAGCTCATCTTTCTCCCTCCTGGAGTTTCCCCTATGAATCTATCTTCCCCATTATCCTCAGATTCAGAATTTGAGGACCTGTGTGGGCATTTCATCCACAGGCATGAATCACAAACTCTCTATATTGTTATGGATAACCTTTGTGAGTTACTGCAGCTTAAAAAAAGTCAACTTTGATGAGCTGTCACTACCAGATTTATTTTTCCAAAAGCCCAGTTTCAGGGTGTCCCCCTGCTGTTCATCATCTTCAGTGGTTTCCCATTGCCAAGAGGATAAATGGACAGATGGACTTTTAAGGCTCTCTACCGTCTGGCCAAAATAATCTTCCACTGTTTCCCCAAAACTAACTCTCTTTACACTTCAGGCAGAACAACCTGCTCATTGCTTCTAGGATAAAGTACAAATTTGTCCCCGTAGCATTTGTAGTCCTTCACAATCTGGCTCCAGTGGAATCTTTCCAGGCTCCCGACACATTATTTTTCTTGATGTACTCTATGTTCTGGCTAAACTTGTCTACATGCTGTTCCCTATGTTCCACATTCTACCTACTATGTTTGGACTTTTACGTATACTATCACCCATTTCTGGAATGCCCTCTTTCCTCGCCTTTTCTTCTTAGCTATGTGCCTTGTTGGGGGTACGGGGGAGGGGAGGGAGGAGAATGACTGAGGTAGGGATAGAGGTTGACAGTAGATGAGAGGAGAATGAATTCAAGTTAGTTATTGTATGCAAATGTGGGACAGTTAACTACTGAATTAAAGGAGGTGTATAATATAGATGAGTAAATTAAAAAAAAAAAAACATTCACCTAACTATAAATGGATTAAGCTCTCCAATAAAAAGAAAGAGAAATGACATAATAGATAAGAAGAAATTAACACAATTTTAGATTTTTCTTGATTCCAAAAACATATATAGCATCTAAATAGCAAAATAGATGCTATATCAACTTGTGTAAACTAATCTGTATAAGGATGTCAGGAATACTTAAAAAAAATAAAAGCACATTAGATTTTTTTAAAGCTCAAATCAGTCTTGATCTTTTATAATTTTTTTTTTTGTGTGCTTTCTTTCCTCTACTCCTACTTTCTGGTAGTAGTATGTGCTACCATTTCTTTGTATGTGCTATGTATTTACATATTTATGTATGTACTGGGTTTTCTCAATATAATTTAAGGTCATTGCACTGAGGGATTGTTTCATTTGTTTTTAATCACCAGATCCTGGTACATAGTAAGCTCTTAATAAATACTTGCTGAATTTAATTTAATGCCTTTCTTCTCATAATCCTCCCTTTTGTTCTCCTTCTATTTATTTAATTCCACTTGAATTCCTGAATTTTTTCAATACTTTAATTCTATTTAGATTCATTTCAATGCCAAGTTAAGTCCTACTTTTTTCTAGAAGTCTCAATCTTCTCCTAATCTACAGTAAGTAGTTCCTCCTTCAGTGACTCTCTATGGCCTCCAGATTAAAATGCAAATATTTATCTTGGAATTCAAGGAACTCCTGAGTTGGTTTCCAATTTACTTTCCCTGGCTTGATTCATCTTACTCTTTTCTACCTTTTCTACTTTTTCACCACAAGAAACTGCTATCTCTGCCTTAAAGTCATCATTCTGTAAATTCTGGGGATTTCTGGAGATAGTTCTTCATGTCAAGCATGTTTTCTTTCCCCATCTCCATTATTTAGAATACTTTTCTGCCTTTAAGGCTCAACTCCAATGCCACTTTTCCAGTGAAATGTTTCTGATTGTCCCTTTAGAATATATTCTCTTGTGTTTCAATTTCCCTAGAACACTCTTGATTTTTTTTGTTACTGTTATATTTTCTTTTTGTATTGAACTTACCCATTTACATGACATATGTCCCCAGTTGAGGATTATATCATAAAAAAAAAAAAACAAAGAAATGTTTATTGAATATAGGCATAAAGCAACTCTTTACTTACATTCAAGAAACACTAACTCCAAGAAGTGCTTACTAGATTTGAGACATTAGCTGCCACAGATGCAAAGCCCTAAGTGAAATAATTCCTGCTCCCAAGGAACTTAAATTCTCTAGTCCATCTTTGTATCTTCATCATCTAATGCAGTATCTTGGAACCTTGTACTTGCTTAATCAATTTTTCCTGGGGGTGAATTAAATGTCTATCCTGTGATTTTATAGTTCTGTGCAATGTTTGCTGAAAACAAAATTCATATGCTAAGACTGGATGCTATCAACTAACCAAATGAAACCACCACTATGGCACCTGAGGCACTTCATCCTACTTTCCCATAATAGTCTCATTGCTTTGAGTTTGTTTCCAGTCTAGACAGCTAATCAAATATTTTCTCCAGATATGAAGCTTATGCCGCAATAAACTTCCCATTAATTTGCTATGCTATTAATCATTCTGAAAAACAGGAAGAATGCCTTACAGGCATTAGATCTTCAGTAAATTGATCTGGACACATGAATAAGGTGTGTTCATGATCATTCTCAGAACAAAATCATTATTCAATCAAATAGCTAACAGTACACAGCAAAATGGATATAGTGCTAAGTTTGGAGTAAAGAAGATTTGAGTTCAAATTCAGTCTTAATAGCTGTGTGACCCTGGCCAAGTCACATAAACTCTATCAGTCTCATTTTCATCAATTGTAAAGAACAATAGTAATGCCTATGTCCCCAGAATTATTTTGATATTCAAATAAGATAACATGAAGTGTTTATCACAGTGTCTAGAACATAGTTGGTGGTTAATAAAATATATATTAAATAAAATATAAAAATACTTTAATATTAAAATACAGAATCTTTTAAATTAAATTTAATTAAAAATAAAATATTTTCTGTACTCTCCCTCCTTTTCCTTTAAATCTCTTTTATAAGAACAGTTGGATGGCAAGCATAAATACACCATTAAGTAATGTGCTTTTAAGGTGTTATTTATAAGGACACCATTTAAATGGCACATTCACAGTAGGGAGGCTAATGACATTCTGGCCACTAATGTTTCTGCTCAATAACATCCTCGTCCTCATATTTGGTGTATTGGTGATGCTTATTGTAAGGGCTTCAAATATAATAAGGCATCTCATGAATAGTATGCTTTATATGGAATCACTAGTTATATTGAAATTATTACTTATAAAGTCTTTAAGTGGGAATAACAATACACAAAAGAATTGCCAGTGGAGAATGGGAGCATTTTTTTCCTACTAAGTGTCATTATCATACCCCCAAAAGGTTAATGGATTTGTCAAAGGCAATTGATTTAGTTGGCCTTCTTTTTATTCTTCCTTCTCGATCTCATTTGTGTGTGTGTGTGTGTATTTCAGTTCATGAAATTTCAAAATTAAGAAGAGGAAATATTCCTGATGCAAAAATCTGAAACAAAACTTTAGCAAAGAGAATATAATAGTATAGAACAAAGATCATACACTATGCCCAGGTGGAATTAATTCTAGGGATGAAGGCTTGATTGAATATTAGGAAAACTATCATAATCAACCATATTAATAATAAATCCAACAGAAATCACATGATTATCTCAATAAATACAGAAAATGCTTTTGACAAAAATAAAGCATCCATTCCTATTAAAAATATGAGGTAGCATAGGAATAAATAGAACTTAACTTAAAATAAGTAAAATTTATCTAAAATGATTGGGAAGCATTATGTATAATAGGTCTAAGCCAGAAGCTTTCCCAACACAATCAGGAGTGAAGCAAAGACACCAATTATTACCTCTATTATTAAATATTGCATGAGGACTATTAGCTATAGCAATAAGAAGAAAAAAAATTAAAGGAATTAGAATAGGCAATGAGGAAACAAAAGTATTTCTCTTTGCAGATGATATGATAGTATACTAGAAATCTTTTGAGAATCAACAAAAAGAAAAACTACTTGAAATAGATAACAACTTTAACAACATTTCAGGATACAAAATAAATCCACATTTCTAGGTATTACCAACAAAACGTAGCAGCAAGAGATAGAAAGAGAAATTTTGTTTAAAATAACAGGAGACAATATAAAAAACTTGTGAATCTATTTGCCAAGACAAAGCCAGGTATTTTATGAACAGAACTATAAAACACTTTCCACACAAATAAAGTAAGTTCTAAACAGCTGGAAAAATACTAATTGCTAATGTGTAGGTTGGACTAATATTATAAAAATGATAATTCCACCTACATTAATCTATTTATTTAGTGTCATACCAAACTACCAAAAAATTATAGAGCTAGAAAATAAAAAAAAATTATTTGAAAGAACAAAAGCCCAAGGATTATCATGAGAATTATTGAAAAAGATGTTAAAGAAGGTGGTCTAACTTTATCAGGTCTAAAAGTAAATTATAAAGCAATATCACAATGATCTGGTACTGGCTAAGAAAGTATATCAGTGCAATAGATTAGATACAAATCATATTACAGTAAATGACCACAGAAATCTAATCTCAAAAATCCAAACTTTTGAAACAAAAACCTAGTATTTGAAAAAAAAAATTGCTGGGAAAATAGGAAAACCATATGGAAGAAACTAGGTATAGACCAACACATCTCATGCCTTTTAGCTAGATAAATTCAAAGTGGAAACGATATACAAATGAAGGATGATACTCTCAGTAAATTAAGAGAGCATGGATTAGTTTATCAGTCAGATTGATGGATAAAGTAAGAAATTAGGACCAAAGAAGATATATAGAGCATTATAAAATATAAAATCAATCATTTGGATTATATAAAATTAAAAAGTTTTGGCACAAACAAAATCAGTGCAACCAAGACTAAAAGGAAAGGAGAAAACTGGTGGAAAATTCTGTAACAAGTACTTCTGACAAAGGCCTCATTTCTAAATATATAGAGAATTGAGTGGAATTTAAAAGACCAAAAACCATTTAGTCAAAATGGTCAAAAGATATAAACAGGTAGTTTTCAGAAAATAAATTATAGCTATCCATAATCATATAAAATACTCTAAATCACTATTGATTAGAGAAAATCAAATTAAAATAATTCTCAGTTACCACTTCACAGCTATTATACTGATTAATATGACAAAAAAGGGAAAATGCTGAACATTGAATGGCATGAGAGAAAATGAAGACACTAATGTACTATTGGTAGAATTGTAAGCTGATTCAACTATTCAACCATTTGGAATTATACTCAAAGGACTATAAAACTGTTTATATTTTTTGATCTAGCAATGCCATTGCTGTCTGTATCCCAGAGACATTCAAACAAAGGAAAAGGATATATTTGTACAAAAATATTTATAGCAGGTCTTTTTGTAGGGGCTAAGAATCAGAAATCAAAGGGATACCTATCAATTGGGAAATGGCTAAAAAAAAAAAAAAACTGTGGCATATGATTGTAATGTAACATTATTAACTCTAAGAAATGACAAACAGGATGATTTCAGAAAAACCTAGACTTACACAAGAACTAATGTGCAGTGAACAAAACTAAGAGATGTACATAGTGACTGCAAAATTGTTTGATGAAGAACTGTGAAAGACTTAGCTATTCTCAGCAATACAACAACCCAAGATAATCCCAAAGGACAAATGAAGCAGAATACTATTGGCCTCCAGAGAAAAAAGTGATATTTTATGAATAGACTGAAGTGTGCTATTTTTTACTTTTTTTCTTTCATTTCTTTCTTTTACTTGAGTCTTCTTGTACAAAATGACTATGTTTAACATAAAAATGTTGAAAAATAAAAAGGAAATGTTCAAAATACAGAAAATGATTTAAAATGAAGAATTCTCTTCCTTACTCTCTTCTCTTTTTTTCCCCTTCCTTTCTTCCCTCACACCTTTCTTCCTTTTTTTCTAATGGCTTTCCTTCTTTTACCTTCCTTTTCATCTCACTGCAAATTAAAGAAAAACAAAATCTGTATAACCCATATATATAGTCAAGCAAAACGAGTACATATGCTGAGTATGTCCTAATTTTCATATCTCTTTCTTTACCTAGACTCCATCACTTCTCTTCCGGAACTTTGATTGCACACTTCATCATCTATCTTCTGGAATAATAATTGATCATTATATTCATACAAATTCTAAAATTTTCCATTTTTTTCCTTTTTTATAATGTTATTACATAATTTTTTTCTCATGATTCTGTTCATTTTACCTTTCATCAGTCCACTCAAATCTTTACACATTTTTTTCCTCTGAAACCATACCTTTCATCATTTCTCTGAGGGCAGTGATCTTTTTTTTCCCCTTCATATACTGTAATTTGTTCAGATATTCCCCAATTGACAGAGACTCCCTTAAGAATCAGTTCTTTGCCCCTACAAAAAGAACTATGATATGAATGTTTGTACATATGTGACCTTTTCCTGAGGTGAAGGTCATTTCCAGGTAACTTGCTTTTAGCACAAAGACTCTTGGGTTGGCTGTGGGGTTTCAAAGTATTACTATTGCCTTTGAAATGTTGATTAGTTGATTAACCCCAGTAGAACAAGCCAACAATTTTTGATCCTTAAACCACAGGAGTCCTTGGTTGGGTTGGGAAGAAGATTATTCCCGGGGTAAAAGTGACAGTGACCAGAACAACATTACCCCAGGAGACAGATGAAATTAGGCCAAGTACCAGATATGGCCCTGGGATATTCATTGCATGGCCAATATAAAGGTCTCTAAAACAGATCATGTTTCATCTTCTTTAACTTTCTAAGACTTGAATCTACACAAAAGTCATTCTGAAGATTTGTTCACTTCCCTTATCAGCAGGTGTGTGCCAACATTTCAAGAATCTGTTCTAACTAACTAGCTGACCCAGGGGATAGAGTTCTAAACATAGCATCAGGAAGATATGAATTGAAATTTGGTCTCATATACCAAATAGCTCTGTGATCCTGGGGGAAAATAAAAGCTCTATGTGCCTCAGTTTCCTTATCTGTAAAATAGGCTAACAATAGCATCAATCTCACAGGGTTTTTGTGGAGATCAAATGAGAAAAAAAATTGCAAGATATTTTGCAAACCTCAAAAGCTCTAAGTGCTAGCTGTGATGATGATTGTAGTGATGGTGGCATGGTGGTGGTGGCGGCGTGGTGGTGGTGGCAGTAGTGGCGATGATAAATACTAATTTGTATCTATGGAAGGATTTTCATAAACTAATAGAATTGAAAACTGAGAACTCCTTTTCCTTTCCCCATTAGAATATTTGTTAAAGCATAGGTGTACTTTGCCAACATATTTCTGTGGTATTAAATGGACATGTGATGTGACTGATTTGGATGAACCCTTCAGATATACAGACCATACCTACTTATAGCTGCCCATTGGAGATATTTGTCTAAATACTTCTCTCAATTCACCACAGGGCTCATACTCAATACTTGCCTCTTTCCCCATCTTCATCACATGAGCATCCCATCTTCTGTTGTACTATTTTTATGATATCATTGTACATTTTCCAAACAATAGCTCTGAAAACTCACTTCAATGTATAGCTGTATTGGTTTTAATCGCAAGTTCAAAGCATCAGTATCAGTATCCCCATACAATCCACTAATAGGCATTTATTTATCGTACATCAATTTGGAACCTATTATGTACAAGACCCAAATAGTGGATATAATTGGTCTCAGAGCAGAAAGGTTCAAGTCTCACTACTGACGAATACTGGCTTGCTAAGTCTAGTAAGTAGTAACTCTCTGAGTTGAGTAACTCTCTGAGATGATAAATTGCAGAAAAGGAACCAATATTGGTAGAGGGAACTTCCTACCAGGAGAAATCATAGGTCCATTTCTTAGCTTTATTATATAAGTAAACTTCTTTCCTAAGTGTTGGGTAGACACAATTAGAATAGTATGACCCAATTTTTTTTAAAGCATCCATTTGACTGGGGATGGGTATAAATTATGGACATAGTTAAGTAATTACAGACTATCAACAATTTAAAGTCAAATATTTTCAGGTGGGATGCTCACTGTTGTCTGGGAGGAGGGGAGACACTTGGTGAAAGGAGCTGAACCTTGATAGAAACTAAACATTTCAAGACAATGAAAGGATGAATAAGGAAGAAGCACATTCTAAGAATAAGGTCTGGGGGTGGGGGGAATTCAAACATACAGAGACAGGTGTGACAGAATGTAGTGTAGCATGTACAGAATAGTAAATAAACTTATTTAACTGAAACATAGAATATATGAAAAAAGAATAATGTGAAATCATTCTAGCAAGACAGGTTAGGGCTAGATTATAAACAGATTTAAATGTTAAATAGCAGAGTTTGTTTTTTATCCTGGAGGCAATAGAAAGTCATTGACTCTTCTTGAGCAGCATAATGACAAGGTCAGACTAGCAGAAACTATGATTTTTCAGGTATGTAATAGTGGGGCTTCTTTGCAGTATAGGCCATCTCTATCTACCTATGTGAGAGAGGGAGGGAGGAAAGGGAGAAAGACAGAGACAGAGACAGACACAGAGAGACCTCTGTGTCTAAGAGTGTGCTCTTAGTTTCCATCCAGCTCTAAGATATGTGATTCTGTATTTCACCATTATCTGTTTGGCAGATTATGGAGAATAGTTAGGATTAGGAGAAACTGGAGGTGGAGAGATGAATTAGAAACTTATTGGAATAGTCCAGGTAAGAGTTTTTGCCTTTTTTGCCTTTCTTTGTATTCCCAGGGCTTACCACATTGTCTGGTAATCAGTAAGTGCTAAATAAATCCTTGTTGATTGATTCATTGGAATTAGTATAGTGGCTACATGATTAGAAAACAGACATAAAAGATGTTGAGAGATAAAATCAATTAAGATTTAATAATTGGATATAAAAGTTAGTGAGAGTAAAGAGATGAGGGTGATGTTGAGGTTAAAAATAGTAACTAGTATTTATTATTTGCAAAGAGTTTTGAAAACATTTGAGGATCATTTGATCCTCATAAAAACACTGGAAGGAAGGCACTATTATTATCCCCCTTTTTACAGATGAGAAAACTGAAGCAGGCAGAAGTTAATTCTTGCTTAGGGTCACACAGCTAGAAAATGTCTCAACCTTCATGTCTTTCCAACTCCAAGTATAGAATTCTGTGCCACGCAATTGCCATGTTGAGAACTGGATTACCATCTTTGCCAGAAAGAGGGTAGGGCAGGTTTAAGAGGAAAGATGATGAATTCTACTTTTGACAAGCTGAATCTCTGGTACCTTTGGGACAACCAGGAAGAGGGGTCCAAATAGGCAGTTTGATAATTAGAGATGTTTTGATCATTTCCTATTACTCTTTGAGAAAGGGGTAGAGGAGAGTCTGGTTGTGCCTTTAATTCTATTGGCTACTAATTTGCTAGAAAAAATGACCTTAAGCATTGTCATGATCTTGACAGTGAAAAAATTTCCCATTTTCACCCATTTAAAATTACATGTAATAATGCAATATTGGAAATACTGATAAGGTAAATCTCATTGTAGAAATGCCTTTTCTGACCTCTCATAGTTTCTCTGTTGAAATTATACTGTTAGTGAAGGAGCCTCCAAGGAAAAGAAAATTCTGAATAGAAATACCCACGCTTCCCTCTCCTAGCCTCCCTCTTTCTCTCTCGCAGACCATTTTTGAAAACAAAAAGCAGGGCAGGAGGGGACTGAGAAGGGGGAGGACATTCAACAAAAACATTAACTCCAGAGGTTTCCAACATATATTTTTGCTTTAGTTCATGCAACAGCAAGCATGAAAACATTGGCCTGCCAACAACTGCAATGTTCAGCCCCATTACAGAGAATGTTGTCCCCTTCTCCCTCCTCCCCCTCTCCTCGCCCCCCTCAGGAGGCAATCTTCAAAGGCTGGCTGTTTTTGTTTGTTCCCATTGTAGCAGATGTTTTGCATCATGTACTTCAGCCAGCTAATTCATCTGTGAGGGACCGCCTCCTCTAGCTGATGTGGGTCCAGCTGTGGAAACAGCTCCAATGTCATCTGTGTCCACTTTCATTCCATTCTTCTGATCTCACGGATCTCAGAGACCACATCCAAGTCCGTTAAAAAACAGAACATACCATGAAGAGACCTGAGAGCATCCTTTAAGGACATTTTTAGGAGAAGACTCGAGCACTTTAGGTAACATTTTATTTTGTTTTTGTAAAGGAAAAGTGGTTTCTTATAAACCGTGATGAAAATCCTCCTACAGATAATATTGACTTTGTCACTAGGGCCAGCCATTAGAGTAAGCTTTGGGTAAAGCAACACAGGACCAGCAACATCTGGGGTTCTGATAAGACTGAGAACAAATAGAGCACTCCGTGCTTTATCCATCCATTAACCAGAACACTAATCCATCAGTCATTCCTGGTTTTCCGAACAGACCCATTTTCCAGTAGGATCATGTATATCAACAGTTCCTTAATACATTGTGGATAGGTTCTTGTAAATTTTTAAACCGAAAATAAAATCAACTTGAATTACTTTATAGAGGTATCATATGCCATTAATGACCAAATACATTTTTGTAGACAAAAATAAGGCTAGCCTAGAAGAAAGTAGTGGCTGCCTTCCACCTAGTCGACTAAATGCAGTGGTAGGCCAGATTTATAGAAATCCTTAGTTATGGCTCAGTAGATAAATCCTAGCATGTTGACTGAGGCACACAGAGGAAGAGTTGCTTATTTAAGCCAAAGAAGTAGGATCTGAACTCAGGTTTTCAAGGATCTAAATTCAGTGATTTATCCATTTCATAAGCAAGCTGCTTGAAAACCTTCTCTAATTACATCACATGTGCTGAAATGGAGGCACAAGAACCACTGACATTCCCATAGCTGAAGCAAAGGTGAATGACCAATGACCTTCCAGATTTGAAGACTCAGTTGATCGGCAACTATTTTCAGTCGGGATAATCAATATCATCGTTACTGCCACAGTAATTTGTAACTTCTTTGAGTCTGAAATGCTTCCCTATGGATATCTATCATTCAAATTCCCAAAATCACTCCTAAGTACTTAATGTGCTGGAACACTACTTAGGGGTTGACAGGGGGAATTAATGTCTTTGTCCTTGTTATTGATGCTCCATGAAGAATAGTAATCCTATTAACATTTCAGGCCAGACTCACGTAAGAGACTGGGATTCTGGCTGCTGTGTCCTTCACATGTTGGGTCATGCATGAGCATGGGTAGAGCATGAGCTTGAGGCCTTCACAAATCACAGTTCAAAGCCTTTTCCTCTTTTAATGGCCTGGCCGTCTTTTTACCAGATGCTCCATATACTCAGTTTGTTACCTACTTTAAAATGGTGACATCTCATCGATGTTTGCCCACTTTATCCAAAACCTATTCTCCATAGCCTCTTCAATACCCTTCCTCAATTCCAATCAGAAACCTTTATCTTAGCTCTTTATCAATTCCATTAGAATATAAGCTCTTTGAGGTCAATCACTGGCTTTCCCACCCTTTTCTTTCTTTCTTTTGTTATTAAAGCTTTTTATTTTCAAAATATATGCATGGATAACTTTTCAACATTGACCCTGCAAAACCTTGTGTTCCAATTTTTCCTTTTTCCCTAGTCCCTCCTGTAGATAGCAAGTAATCCAATATGTTAGACATATGTTAGACATGGTACAAATATATGTTAAATCTAATATATGTATACATGTCTATATAATTCTCTTGGTGAACAAAAAAAAAAATCAGATCAAAAAGAAAAAAAATGAGAAAGGAAACAAAATGCAAGCAAACAACAAAAAGAGTGAAAATGCTCAGTTCCCCAAGTCCTCTATCTGCACCCCTTTCTTTAAGACACCAGTAAATCTTGGTTGATTGATAGATTTAATTGTCCATATACACATTTTACTGGTATGGGGGAAGGGAGATTTACCTCATTCATATTTAATATAACAAGCCTTTATTAAGGCCCTAACCTATGCAAACCACTATTCTAATAATTGGTAAAATAAAGACAAAAGGAGTGAATCTCTAATGGTAAAATTGTAGACATAAATGGAGAAAAGATATATTTATAAGCATTCCTAACAGTCCTAAAATTGTGCGGTCCAAGCCAAATGTTATATTATCTTTAGCTGAGTGGAGAAGGGAAAGAGGTCTGGGTAATACAAAGCCTTCTTTGAGCTAATTCTCAATAATGCAAGCAAAAGATGGTATGTGAACTGAATTCAAATCCTGTACTACTTTTTACTACCTGTGGGACCATGAGCAAGTCACTTAACCTTTTTTTATGTTAAACATGGTAGAAATATATGTTAAATCTAATATATACATATATATTTATACAATTATTATAATGCACAAGAAAAATCAAATCAAACCAGAAAAAAAATGAGAAAAAAAAATAAAATGCAAGCAAACAACAACAAAAAGAGTGAAAATGCTATCTTGTAATTCACACTTAGTCCCCATAGTTCTCTCTCTGGGTTCAGATGCTTTCTTTATCACAAGACCATTGAAATCATGTTGAAGAGAGCCATGTCCATCAGAATTGATAGTTGTATAGTCTTGTTGTTGCTGCAAATCACTTAACCTTTATGGATGTGTTTCCTCTCTCATCAATAAAAAGAAGATATTGGAAAAGAGGACATCTGAGGCTCTTTCCAGTTGAAATCATAAGGGTATTAGGTGCCAATTATGACTTGCTTCCTGTTCCTATACCAATTTGAACCCTTAGATTTTCTGATTTATATTTCTGATTATTTTCTTAACATGGCATAATAACTGGGTTTGGAGTCAGAGAGACCTAGGCTCAAATGCTACTAGTTACAATCTTTCTCATCTATAAAATGAGATTAATAGTATCTTTAGCAATGGGGTTAATAGTACCCTTAGCACTTGGGTCACTGAGTGGTTGGAAGATTCAAATGAGAAAATGGGCACAAAGTACTTGCAAAGCTTAAAGGGTTTTGTAAATGTCAGTTATCTTTATTCTTCTTTTCATCTTCTGTTTAATAAAGGCCTATAGGAATAATTTTGGAATGATTTCAAATAAATCAACCTTTAAGTAATTAGAAGGCCCCTACTATACTCCAGCATTGTGTCAAGCTTTGGTATACAAAGGCAAAAGTGGAAGCATTACTGTCCACAGAGAGCTTACATTTTACCAGGTGAAATAACATGTACATATTTAAGTGTTTTTGGAATAAATAGAAAACTAATCCAAGATCAATTTAAAGGAATGGTATTAAGAACTAGGGAGGAAAAGGAAGTCTTCATATAAATTGGAACTTGAACTAAGCCTTGAAGGAAGGAGGAAATCTTATGAGGTGAAGGGAAGGAGAGAATATTAAGGACAAGGGAGAGAGCCAGGTCAGAGGCAATAAAGTGGGAAATGAAATATGGCATATGAGAAACAGCAGGTAAGTCCCAGTGATTGTTTCTTTAAATTTAAGAAAGTAAGTGATGCACAATGAGACTACAAAAGTGGTTTGGGGCCAGGTTTGGGAAGGAGTTTTCATGGTCAAATGGAAGGGCTTCTATTTGATTCCTGATCAGGAAAATTGGTTGGGCTTAAGGTACAAGATTGGCAGCTATGAGAAGGACAAACTGGATTGGGGAAGGAAGTCAACAAGATAGCCATTTTATGAATCTAGGAAAAAGGTAATGAACATCTGAGCTAAAGCAACTGCCATATGAATAATGACAAGGGGACTGAAGCAAGAGATTTCCGGAGACAGAAATAATAAAATATTGTTGATTTTATGTTTTCAGTTTGAAAGACTGCTGCCCAGGTAAAAGCATGTGTTTTTCTTTTGTAGTTGTCTTATTATACTATTACTATAACTATAACTACTATTACTACTACTACTACTACTACCACCACCACTACTACTAGTACTAGTACTAGTACTGCTACCACCACCACCACCACCACTACCATCACCATCCTATGATGAACAGACTTTGGGCTACTGGTGTTGGATTATGTGATTCTTCATGCCTTTGACTTCAGTAGGTTTCCAGCTCTAGCTGTTTCCTAATTCTGTGGAGAACCCTAACCTGGCTGAGAAACTCACCTGCTAATCTTTTACTAATCCCTGACTCCTTAAGAAAATCTTCTTTAGGGTGAGAGGTTAGTGGGGAATGAGATGCACCCAAAGAGATGCCTCCTTAGCCTGTATACAAAGACAATCAAGCTCACCATTCCCTAAATACTATCATTGTTCCACCAATGGTATCAAGATTCTAGTTTTATCCAGGTCACTTCTCGTTAGCTTTTGCTTTCTGAGAATTCTCTTCGGCTCTATATTATGTAGCTACCATGAGGAAACCTCCAAAGGTCTTGTTCTGAGCACTGTGCTATTTTTTTTTTTTTTCATTTCCTCACTGATGACTCTCTAGAGTTGGTGAAATTCATGAAATTCATTCATTAAATATCCTGCGAGACATGAATGTTTCTGTGTTTTTAATAATGAATGAATGAATAAATAAAACATTAAGTGCTTACTATGGACAAAGCCGTAGGCTAAGTGCTGAGGATACAAAGAGAAGGGCCAGACAGTCCCCATTCTCAATGAGCTCCTATTCTGATGGGGAGACAATACATAAGGGAGATTTCAATTCTAAACTAGATGGAGTTATCCTACAGTCCTTAGGGTGCTGTGACAAAGTAGTCATATCTCTTCTTTTGTCATTTCCACTTTTAAAATTATATAAGTATTGGACATTGATCCATTGGACAGGGCCAAGGATGTTGATGGCAAGATCTTTCTTTTCTGAGTCTTCTGCAGCTGTGGCTGCAGTCCCTGAAAAGGGGGTCCAGACTGCATTCCCACAGGAGCTACTTCCCAAGATGGTGACTGGGGTCATTTAGCAGGAAGCTGGGCCATTCCCAAGGCTCTTGGGTTCAGGCTCCTGAGCTGCCTGTCTCCAAGAAGATCTCAGGAGAGATGATGGTCAAAATGGTGGTGGTGGTTTGATTTCTCTGGCCCATGCTGATGCTTCCTCTCTTTCCAGCTGCTTCAGCTGGCTCCCCAGCCCTGTAAATGATTATTGATTGACAGTTCCTTTTGTCAAATTTATTCAGACCTTTCCAACCTAAGACATCAGTTTAAATGGGTAAAAGCCCATTTTTATATTCTTAAAGGGCTTATAAAATAAGGCTATGTGAATTTAATTGTTTTATTATTAACATTATATATACTAACCCCCCAGATACCTAGATTCTAATTTTTTGAAATGTTTAGAGACACCACAAAAGAAGACAAATATATTTCTCTTACGCATACACACCCATTCCCATACCCATATGCGGAGCCTGGTATTCTTTTAGATACAAAGTTATTGAATACAGCAATCACCATCTTATGGAATCCATTATGTCTCTAATTCCAGTAGTCCAAAGGGAGTTCCTAAAATTCCAGACCCTGCAAAAGATGAACTGGACACTTGGCAAAGATTATCTTTTATGACCAAGTACCCTAAAAGATAGTCACATGTTCTTATTATTTTTATGTAATCCAATTTTGTTACCATCTGTGATCTTGAGTAAGTCACTTAATTTGTTGTAGCCTCAGTTTCCTAATCTGTAAAATTATCTAATCTATAAAAAAGAGTTGTTGTAGGAGTCCTTCTACCTCTACATATATGATCCTATGGTTTTCTATCATTTGATTTACCTTTCTGTTCTCCATACTTTTCCCTCCTTTTCCCCCATACCTGAGAATTCATTAATATAGGGAACCTCATATATGGAAATTACCTTCATTGAGAGAGATTAGCAACTCACCTGTAATCTATAGTATTAGAAAATCACCTAAGATGTCTTGTCCAGGTTATAAAGTTCACATTTATCCTAAGCATTTGGATATAGATTTTCCCAATCCCCAAGGCTGGCCCATTGTTTCCAACACCCATGACAGCATGGTGGGGTGGAAAGCTTTTCTTGGAGACAAGAACAGTCCTTCAGAAACTTACTAGCTCTGGAACTCCAGGTCAAATCACTTAAATATATTTAGATTCAGTTTCTTCATCCATAAAGTGGGGAAAATAATAGCACATACCTCCCAGGATTGAGGGATAATCAATTGATATTATAAATGTTTATAGATTATATATATGTATAAATATTATATTATATAGATTACATGTTTATAGACTATAGCTAGATAGATAGATAGATTATGCATTGGAGAGAGAGACACAGACAGACATAGACAGAGACAGAGAGAGACTCAAAGAGAGAGAGAAAAGAGGAAGAGAGAGACAGAGAAAGAGAGAGAGAAGGAAAATAGAGAAAAACAGAGAGAGAGAGGGGAAAGAGTGGGGGAGATAGAGAGAAGGAGAGAGGGAGGGATGGAGGAAGGGACAAAGGGAAGAAAGGAGAGAAGGAGAGAAATAAAAGAGTCAAGGAGGGAGAGATGGGGGAGAAAGAGGAGGAGGAAGAGAAGAAAAAGGAGAGCTACAGAGAGAGATCCTTAAAGACCTATATAAATTTATTTCAGGTTTTGTTGCCTGTCTTAGGAACTATATAGCTGATATTAAAGAGGCCAGATACATTAGTCTTCCTTGTAACTATGGCTCCTGACCTATAATATGATTTAAATGCTATATAACCTGACAGTGGCCATTTCCTCCAGCCAAGTGAACAATTAACAAGATTGAGGAGCAAACTATATAAATTCCAATATACCATGGGTATCTGGAGTGGGGGCACTTATGGCAAATCCCCCAACCAATAGGAGGATAGAGTTAGATTATTATTATTATTTTCTTTGCTTTCTCAAATCATTGATGGAAAAAGGGGGAGTTCATGAGAGAATGATGGTCTACATGAATTTAAGACTCATTAAAAAGTACCAATGTAAGTCGATGGCTTTTGCAGTAATTCTCATGTAGATGCTGTTTTGGCCCTTATCCTAAAGTAAGACTTAAGCTCTCTAGAACCTGGCAATCAGACCTAGTTCTGTAAGAAAAGCTGCAAGTGATTCTCCCGAGTCTCCTAAAATTAATTAAGTAAATGATACTGGGAACCAGACCAGAGGTCAAGGCCCTCCACCATCTGTCCTCTTCTGACCTTAACTAAATTTCCCACTGTTCTGCAACTCTTATTCTTCCATTTCATCTTAACCAAAATGACTAAGATCTTTCAGACTTACATTTGCACTACCAATTTACTCTTTTCTTCTGCTTGTGATATTCTTCCCCAATTCACCAATTCTCAATAGTCTCCAAATTTAACTTCCTCCATGAGCCTCAAACTTTAGGAAGGTTAATGTTACTGTTGAATTTTAGATGAACTTGATCTGGGAGATGTTTGAGGGGTGGAGACCCAGTTGCAACTACTGCAATAGTTCAGGTATGAGGGGATAAAAGCCTAAACTAGAATGGAGCAAAGTCAGAAGAAAAAAAATCTGTGTGGATGTAGATATTAATATGAAGCATGAGAGATAATGAGAAGTTGATGATGACACCTATTTTGTGTCTAGTTAATGGGAATCATGGTCATTCCTTAATAGTGATTGGGAAATTAAGAAAAGGAAAGACTTAAGATGGGTGGGAAAATTGATGTTCACTATGGGTCACAATCTACTAATATCCATTTGCAAGTCAAATTGAGGATGGATTTTTTTTTTTTACATTTCTCTCCCCAAGTTCTCTCCTCTGTTTTTCCTTAATCCCCTTTGATAAATCCTCATCCATTCCTCACCCTCGGTGAGGTTAATTTATGGCCCTGTCTTGGTCATCTTCTTTCTCTATATATATATCCTCCCCCCAAGATCTCATTTTCCATGGTTTTCATGATCATTTCTGTGGGGATGACTCCCAAGTCTTCATTAGTAGCTCTGATATTCTCTTAAGTTTGTCTTGCATAACAACTGTCTGCTGAACACTTCTACTTGTATATCTTCCAGGTATCTTAAATTCACGGTCTCTAAATAGAATTTATCTAGCTCTTCCTCTTCAAACCTTCTCCTCCATTTCTTTCTCCTTCTTTATCTCTCCTCTCCTCCTCCTCTCTCCTCTCTCTACTCAATCAGTTGCCAAATATGGCTGAATATACCTACCCTCACAACTCTTTCTTCTGTTACCTTCTCTGTAATCACATGGCTACCACCATGTTTTGGACCCTCTTTACCTTTAAATTATTGCAACTGAAACCTAACTGGTTTTCCTCTCTCCTGGCTTTCCCCTCTCTAATCCATTCTCACAAATGTCAAGTTGATAATACTCTTTTAATATTTTTAAATACTTATTTAATTTTTAACTTATTTTTTTAAAGTTTTGGGTTCCAAATTCTTCTCTCCAACTCCTCTCACATGAATTGAGAAGGTAAGCAATACAATGCCAGCCAAATTGATATTCCTAAAGAAGAGGTATGACAACATCACTCCCTTTTTCAACAAGTTTCTATCTACTGCTGTTAGGACCAGGGACAGACTTTGGCATTTAAATCCCTTCATTATTTGTTTCCAATCAGTGTTTTCATATTATTCTGTCTCCCTGACCCTGAACCTAGGGACTCAATAGCCTAGCCAAACTATTCTTCAGATATGAAATTTTCTTTCCCATTGCCATGCTTGAGATACCTTCCCTTCTTACCTCTATCTGAATTGAGTTTGAGAGGCAATTCTTAAATGATGCCTTTAGTACTCTTCTTTCATCCATTGCTTTTCCCCATTTTCTTGGCTATGTATATGTTGCTCCTTGTCTCTTCCCTCAGAGCGTAAAAGCTCCCTGAGCTTTATTGTGGTCTTTATCCTCTCTCTGTATAAGTCCTATCTCACACCCTGCACATACATATTAAATGCTCATTGAATAAAATTAATTGAATTGGAATTGGCAACAATAGATGGCCTATGGTTGGTAAGAAAGATTTTGTTTCCTAGAAAGCCAACCACATTTGATCATAAAGATGAGCCAAATAATTGTCTGTAAGGCTTTGTATTGGACCTTTTATTAAAATATTTGATTTACTGTTTGCCATCATGATGATAAAACTAAAATAAAGATTTGTTTGTCAATCAGTCATGGTTGGTTAAGAAATTTTAAAAAGGTAGATTGGTAGGTACAAGATTATTGCCACCCGAGTAGAAGACAGTGGGACTTTCAAAGTTATGAATTTTTAAATTGACTTTATTTTTCTGGTTTTAATTAGAAAATACTCGATTTTAGCACTAGGAAGCTGTTAGAACACTGTTACAGGAGAAAGAAAAACAAAGGTTGACTGATGGTGCTCAATCTCGTACAAAATGGCTAAAGGTAGAAGTAAGATATTCCTGTGAAGAACGTGGTATGTTCTAACAAACTCTATTGCTAATTCTGATCTATGCTAACTCTCCACTGAAAAGGAAAAAAAAGCCAAAGTATCCAGTTAAATGTAATTAAAAATAAAGACTTTTAAAATTGGAAAGTCACATACTGGCAAACACAATGGTGAATAGGGGTTCTTCAGAAATTTCTTTCTGGTCATCAAATATTTGTCAATTGTAGTAAAGAATGTCATGGAAGAGTTCCCAGAAGATGAAAAAAAAAATAAATCATCAATACATACAATCTCTGGTAAAATTAATCATTAATCAGCTAAAACTTAAAAGAAACAAAGTTGCTGTCTTGACTTGAATACTTTTTTATGTAACTTTTTCACAAGTCAGTAATAGATGCAGAATAAAGAAACTCTTTCCCTTTTATTTATCACTCATCTAGGTTATCTCTTCACTTAGTCTGTTTCTTAGTTCTTTGTGCTAGAATTCCATTTGATTTCATCCTATGTATTGTTTGGGGGATAAAAAGAAATAAAGGATGTTTTCTAAAGAAAAAAATTCAATGTTAGTTTACCAGAAGCTTAAGATTAAATTAATGAAAAAACAAAACAAAACAAACCATAGATGACTTGAAAGGACTTTTAGTTTGGGGGATTTTTGTTGTTTCAAGTTTCCAAGCTGTCCTTTAACCAATGAAAATTTAAATTAAAAAAAAGGATACCCCAGTATCTCCTTTTATTATAAGAGGCCTCGCTAGCCTAATAAAACTGGATAATTGATTATACTTGTGTGTTATTTACTGAATTGAATCTCTATGGTTTTTTAAAATGTGAAACTTGCTGCTCAATAGACTGAACAATTTCTCTATGTTATCTATCACCTCAAAGTAGGTCACTTCTCATGGCCACCCGCCTCCCCTGAAGAATGTATTTGCATGCTACAGTTTGATTTAGTGGAATGTTTCAGATGAAAAGAATTTGAAATAGGATATTATTTGGAGTAATGTAAATGTCAATAACTGATTCATTAACTGACTCATTATAATCTCCTTTCCAATTAAAAAAGAATTGGAATAGAGGGAATTATTGAAAAGCTCAAGTCTCTAACATTCTTAAAATAAGGAAGCTGTTAAAGTAATATTTATTATAGAGTAACATCTCAATGTAAAGATTGAAGATTTTTCCAAGTACAGTCAATCCTTCTCATAACACATCTTTTATTAAATGAAATCACATATTCTCAGTCAAATCATGCCAGCCCTTTTTCAAAAACAGCTATCCTACAGCAAAAAGCTTATTAATATTATTAGACAATAAAGCAAGAGTGAGACTCTTTACTCCCCAGTCTGTTTTTGAAAGGAGCTTCCAATGTGGTGCCATATTATCCTGAGTGGGGAGAGTTCGCAATAACCCTGCTCCACCTCAGCCCTGTTTTCATTTCCCCTCTAACCAAGACAAAACTCCTCATATTCCCTTCTTCCTCTTGCTGTGGGATCTGTAGTTAAATCGATTCTATCGTTATTTCTGGAAATTGTGCTATATTATCCTCCTCATCATCCATGTGACTTCCCAGACCGATATATGATTCCTCTATAATATCATCTCTCCCATTAAAATATCTGTTTTGTATTTTTATCCTCAGACTTAACATAGTACCTGTTACATAGTAAGCACTTAATGCATCCTTTTAAATTCATAAATAAGTAAATGCTTATTAAATTCATAATAGGACTTTGGCAAGAAGAACAAGGTAGATGAACCAGAGTAATCCATCATGATAAATTCTCAAAATATTTCTTGCATATTATATAGTTTTAAATTATAACATTTCAAAGTTTGACCAAATATTATTTCAAAATATTTAGATGTTCTTTTGAAATGACACAAATTGATATTGAGAGATCTGCCTGGGATGGGAAAAGGAATTAGTGTAAAATATAAGGCTGGCTTTTACAGGAGAGAGTTGGTTTCAGATAATTCCAATCTGATCTCCATTCCTGTCTCTCCTATTCAAGAAAACAAAATGTAACCACAATAACAACACTTTCCTCTATTCACAGATTCCTAAACTTAAAAAAAAAAACTTGGAGAATTTCATTTCCACAATTAGAGATATTTTAAATACAAGTACATCTGGAAGAGATAATAGATCCACAGAATCTCATTTATATTTAAATACAAATGACTTATATCCTTTGTTTTCAGTGTAGCTTTTGGCAGTTTTGAGAGAAATCAAGTCTCTGGGAATGGTAAACACCGCAGGAAGGGAGTGCAGAAACTTTCAGAATATCAAAGGTAGACTAAGACAAACTCTACATTCTTTGTCCTACAAACTCTGTTTAGGGCTAGCTTTACAAAGGCTAGGAGAACAAACATTTATTAAGCATTTACTATGCTAGGAACCTATGATAAGCTCTGTAAAAATTTAATCTCTTTTGATACAACAACTCTAGTATCGAGGTACTATTCTTAATCTTTTTTGACAGTTGGGGAAACTGAGGCAGGCAATGCTAACGAACTTGTTCAGGTTCACAGAAACAGAAATCAATAGTGAAGTCACATTTGAACTCAGGTCTTCTTGACTCCAGGTACAAAGCTCTAGCCACTGTCACCTAGCTAGGTGCTCAATTATTGCCTTAACAGCAATGTGGTACTCGAGGCAAATCAAAACAAAATAACTATTTTGGTAAGTTCATATGAAGACTGATTAGAATAATAAGCAAGCAAGCATGATTACTGGGAGGGCTATTAGTGGGAAAGAAATTTGACTGATGGGACCGAGATCTTAGAAGCAGAAACAATGGATGGAAGTTGTAAATACACAGTGTGGACTTGATATAAGGAAACATTTCCTAATATTTGGATCTATGTACAAGTGGGATGATCTGCCTTAGAAGGAAGTGGGTTTCAGTTTGTTAGAGATTGCTTCAAGCAAAGTCTAGGTACCCACTTTTCTGGTGGATGGGATGTTTGTTCAGGTATGGGTTGAATTAAATGAACATGGAAGACCCTTCCAACAGTCAAGTTCTATAAACATTCTATATTTTAGTCTTGCTTTTCAAGGTACAGGCAATGAAAAATCTCACTCCATTGCAAACCTTGCAGAAAGCAATTAATAGAACAGAAATTTCCTGTAGAAGCAATTGAAATTAGACTTGGGTATTCTTGAGCATCTTTTAACTATTTTCAAAACCCCTTGAGATTGATAAGATCCAAAACACATTTTTCTGAAGGCTCTTCTTCATTTTTAAACCCACAAATATTTTAGAGGAAATTAAATCCATATGACTCTGATTCATCTACACTTGCAACATTCAATTAGGATTTTGATGAGTGGGATTTGATATTAAAAAAATCTTGTTTAAAGCAAATATTTGTTTTCCTTACTAACAAAAAAGTCATGATTTATTTAACACATAGGGACAAATTATTCAAAATTTTCATTTGGGTTCAACATTTTGTATTCTGAGGAAGTTGAACAATCAAAATTTTTAAAAAGCCAAAACAATTCAAGGGGGGAATTCACATTTGGGAGAGATGAATTAACACTGATCTAATAAAACTAAGAACTCATTCAAAATGGAAACATAATATCATCACTGAACATTTCAAATAAATAAATAATGGGATGGAAACTGTGAAAAATAAGACTGAGAGAACACATTACATAAATAAAATGGCTAAGACTAGTGGTCGTCAATCTTTTTTTGATTGCATGCAACTGATAAAAAATGAGAACTGGTTTCCAATTATATGTGCTTACTAATTTATATATTCTGTGGATGTTACTGGAATAACAATTATCTATGTTGTAAAACCTACATAAAGGTATCAATTTATACTTGATAAAGAAGAAATAATATTTAGTCCTAGATTCAGTAGAGAGCCACTAGAAGTTATTTTACTTAGTGAAGGAGAAACATGTCTCCCACTAGAAGAAAATTATTGCAATTATGTGGAGGTGGTTTTGGAGAGGGGAGACACTTGAGGGAGGGAGATGGACCAGAAGCCCATTGCAATAATCTAGGTGAGAAGGGATGCCTGGGTGAGTTCAAGTGGTGACTGTGAGTAGTGAGAAGGGGATGGATGTGAGAGAGTTGGTGAGGGAAAAACCATTACTCTTTTATGTTTCTACTGCTCTTTTATGTTTCATGCTTGGCAGACTACAGTCAGATTTTTGTGACTGGGGATGCACACGAGAGGAGTAAAGATAGGACTGAGTGTCCTTGTAAGGTGCCGGAAAGTGAGGACTGAACACCAAAGATGGAGAAAGTTCCATTGCTGCAAGGATGCTGGTGCCCTCTGTGGTCAGAGGGAAGTTGAGAAGAGAGGTGGGTTTGGTGGGCGAAGGGGGAGACGCTATGATGAAATTACATAATGGCAAGCCTGTCCATCCTGAGTGACTCATGCTAACCTACCTAAAATGAAAAGAAGGGGTTCCAGACTCGTATTGCCCAGTGACCACCTTGCAGCCCAAGTTCCTGTCATAGAGTGCTCTGAAGATCAGGGGGTGAGAGTGAAATTTTCCCAATGACATTTAGACCTGATGGTACTTAGATTGCAAATGTACTACAGGGCTGACTCCTGGCTCAGAAGAGGAGGGTGGTAACTTGTACAGCAGTAGAGGAAGCCAGAATGGAGGAGTGTTAAGGTATAAGGATCAGTGTGTTTGAGTTGGAGATGAGCTCCTTAACTGATCAGTTGCTCTCCCACTATATGTACCCACTTTGGAGACCCTGGTATAGACTACCAAAGCAGAAAACAGAAACATATGATATCCACAAAATCATACAGTCAAATGTGGCTGGACGTGATGATCTCTGCTGCTGAGGAAGTTGAAGCTGGTGGGCTGTTTGAACTCAGGAGTTCTAAACTATGTTCATTTGAAGCCAATTGGAGGATCAGTACTGAGACTCAAGCCAAAAGCTAGTTAGTGGAGTACTTGGCCTGGAGTCAGAGAAACCTGAGTTCAAATGCAAAGTTAAACATCTGCTAGCTATGTGACTCTGAGAAGGTCAGCACTGGCCTATTTTAGCCAACTCAGTGGAGTAATGATTGCACCTTCCTGCCAGAGTTGTTGTGAGGTTCAAATGGGATATAGCAACAAAGAACTCAGTGCAATGCTTGGCTCATATCGGGTATTTAATAAATGCTTGTTTTCTTCTCCTCCTCCCCAAAATATGGTGAGTTCTCCAGAAGCAAAGGGCCTCCAGTCCACCTCAAGCAAAAGGGAAAACTGGTGCAGGTAAAAAATGGAACAGGTAAAATCTTCTGGACTGGCTAGCAGTGAGATTGAGTCCATTAGCAGCCCCTGTACTTCTAGTCCCCCTTGAGTTAGAAGAACTCAGATGAAGAGAGAGCAGTAGTGAAAATAGAAGAGGTGAGGGAGGAAAAAAAAGAAAAAAGAAGAGAAGGAAAGAGAGAAGAGAAGCAGAGGAGGGAGAGGGGGAGAGAAGGGAAGGAGAGAAAAAGGGAGGAGAGGAAAAGAGAAGAGAAGAAATCCATAGAGATGCAGACACATAGAGAGCAGACACAAAGACTCAGCAAATATGAATGCCCACAATTTCTGTGATTAGCAGTTCATATTGGCAGAATCTTCTGGGAGAAGCTTATTCCACCATCCCCATAAAGGCATGAATAAGGTTGGAGAAGTAGAGTCAAGACCAGAAATGTCATCATTTGGGAAAATCTCTTTTGTTGCCATTGGATTTCTTAGACTTTGCACATAAAAATGTGTCACAAGATTTAGAAGTGAAAGAGAACCTAGAGATCATTGAGTTTCCAGCCCTTTCATTTTAAAAATGTGGAAAATTGAGGGACACACAGGAAGCAATCGGGAGAACGGACTTTGAATCAAGGACTTTCGATTCCAACAAGATCACTTTCTACATCACCTTGCTGTTGCCCCCTGGGAAAAGAATAGGCTGGAGTGCATACAGGCCTGGATTTGGAATTTGCAAAACCTAATCTGAGTCTTAGTATTCATTCCCTCGGAACCCATCATCACTCTAGGAATACAAGCTATAAAGCACTTCTGAAATCACAAGTAGTTGACCTGCATTGCAGGCTCTAATTTTCTCTACTATTGCCTAAAAAAAAAAAAAAAAAAAAAATCTATTGCTATGAGTTTCCTATAAAAAGTCTGAGTGAACATGAGCCTAGAATTGAATCTCTGGTACTATTGACTCAGATGACAAGACATTTGGATGTACAAAAAACACCTTTTTATTTCAAAGGATTGATTTCATTATTTTGAGGACTATTCAAGCTCTGCCGACTGAACATCAATGCCCTCATCAAGGTCCTAGCCAATCTTATGTGAATATCCACTCTAGAAAATAACACTAGAGAAATATATAAAGTAGAAAATAAAGCTAAAGAAATATATAAAGTATGATATTATACATAAATATATTAATATTAATGTTATATATTAACATATAGGTCATACCAAACAAAGCATAGTTTAGAAATAGCTGCTTTGAACCAGGAGATCATTCTACATAGCAACAAGACTATACAATGATCAGTTCTGATGGATAATGACATGATTGATGCCAGTTCCAGTTGTTCAGTGATAAAGAGAGCCATCTACACCCAGAGAGAGGACTGTGGGAGCCGAGTGTGGGCCACAACAGAGCATTCTTATTCTCTCTGTTGTTATTTGCTTGAATTTGTTTTCTCAGTTTTTTTCTTCCTTCTTGATCTGATTTTTCTTGTGCAGCAAGAAGATTGTATAAATATGTATACATATATTGGATTTAACATATATTTTAACATATTTAACATGTATGGGACTACCTGCCAGCTAGGGGAGGGGGTGGGGAGAAGGAGGGGAAAAGTTGGAACAGAAAGTTTTGCAAGGGTCAATGATGAAAAATTAACCCATGCATATTTTTTTTGTAAATAAAAAGTTATAATTAATTTTTAAAAATAGCTGTTTAGTATATGCACAGCAGCCTTAATAGGGAGAATTAAGAGGAGCTTCCCAACTACATCTCTGATTTATTTAATCCTCATATTAGGAGTTAAGAAGGTGCCATGGGGCATATATGCATATCAAATTCACTGTATAGAAAGAAAAAAAAACTAGGTATATTGGTGTTTTTGGAGTCATCTGGTTTTGAAATATGTGTAAGAAGCTCTATAAGATAGTGGTATGAGATATAACAAATATATATATTGTTGTCAAAAAAGGGAATGATTTCTTACGTTATTATTTTGTAAAGATTTACTGTTATTATGTCAGATAAAATGAGGGAACTGGACAAAATGATCACAAAGTTTCCTTTTAAATCTTAATCTTATTACTCCTGACTCATTTTGGAAAGAATATTGGAATTGAATTAGGAGAGCTAGATTCAAATTCTGGCTCTAACACTTAGTACACTGTGGGTTTATAGTCTAACAGTCACTTAACCCCTCTGATCTAAAAATAAAGAAGATAACATCATCAGCACTTACATTAGAAATTTGTCTTTCTTTGCAAAGAAGTGTCTTTTAAAAATATACCATATTTTAAATTTTATTTTGTAGCTTATATATGAACATGAATTTTTTACATATTTCCATATGAGTCATGTTGGGAGTGAAAAATCAGAACAAAAGGGAAAAATAATGAGAAATGAAAAAAAAAAAAACAGAAAAAAAAGACAAAAATAGGATGCTTCAATCTGCATTCAGTCTCCATAGTTCTCTCTCTGAATGCAGATAGCATTTTTCATCCAAAGTTCTTTGGAATTGCTTTGGATCACTGAATTGTTGAGAAGAAACCTATCAGAGTTGATCATCACACAATCTCGCTATTGCTATGTACAATGTTTTCCTGGGTCTAGTGGCTTTACTCAGCATCATTCATGTAAGTCTAAGAAAAGTGTCTTTTAAGCCTTAATGTACTATTGAAATGTGAATTGTTGTTCTGACATTTTATCATAGAAGAGATTGGATTCAGCGATTTCTAAAGAGACTGAATTTAAAAACTCATTTCTAATTGGCCCTTGATTATTAGTTTCCCCAATTTTTACTCAAATGTCTTTAATCCTCAGTCTTTCTGTGAAGTAGTAAGTGCCAGGTTATAGTACCTTCTCCTTGAAATTAAAGATAATTTGTACAGTTGGAAGGCATAGGGGATAGAGTAGATGAACTTTAAGGTCTTTTCCTTCTCTTAATCTCTGATTCTAATGGTTTAAAAGAAAAACAGACTTTGATATTCCAAAGTCTTGTATGGCTCTGAATCATTAAAGCACAATAACTTCTTAAGAATTATCACTGAGAGGTTAATGGCTAGGCACATGGTGGGCGTAAATAGGCTGCATCAAACCAAATAAGAAGCTATAAAGGAAAATTTTTATATCAAAAATGTATGATTTAAGAAGATGACTTAAATGTGAAATAAAAGTAAGGGATAACAATGCACAGGACTGCATCTGCTCTCCAAGATACATCTATGATGATGGGGAAAAGCAAAAAGGGAAGAGAGCTCCACAATTTAGGTGGAGTGCCTCCCTTTCCTGAGTAGAATCTATGAAAATATGTGTAGAAGAGCCTTTTAGAAAAGATAAGCAGGAATGATCTCTGATCTGAATCACCAGAATAAACCTCCAAATCAATGACCCATTCAAACCAGATGCATTGGAAGGAGTCTCTGAGAATCAATGATCCACACAAATTAAAATGCACTACAAGGCTTGTTACTTAAAAAAAATCTTTGTAATAGGAAGCCTCCATTTATACTATGACTTATCACCCTAATTTATCTACTTGGTAAAGTTCAGATTTTTAGATAGTGACATTTTTTTTTCTGAAAAGCATCCAACCATTTTAATGGGAAAAATGGGAAAGAGGGGAGAGACAATAAAAGAAAAAAGGAGGGGTTGGAATAAATAATTTTTAAGGTTCTTTTTAGCTTGTGATTACTTGAGCATAGAGGGACTAAAGTTGAAGGAATGAGGCATCAAGAACATTGAACAGAACTGAGATTTGCCTCTTACTAATGGTGATGTTCTTATGAAACATTGCTAAAACAGTAGGAGACACTAATGCCATGTCGTACCTTAGTTATGATCTAATAATATAATTAAAGAAATTATGTTTATATGTAATTCCATACTATTACTAAAGTAACATGTAATTATATATTAATATAGGTATGTGTAATTATACTACATTAATATAATTATAGTCATATGCTATAATATAGTATTGAAACATAAGATTTAATACTCATATATTATGGTGTACATTTTGCAAAACAATTTCATATATACTATCTCATTTGATCCTTACAACACATCTTAGTTGTAAAAACCCACTATACTTATTGACTTGGGATATAAATCTGGATTAGAAGCATAGGAAATAAAAAAGAAAATAATTAGTAACTAAGATGTATTTCTACTTACATCGCTAAATATAGGCTTATGTTTAAATAGATCTAACTTTTTCAGAGGTCTTTGCAGGTGAGAATATTCTTATTTCTGAATCCTAGCTTAGGACCAGCAATATAATCATATAATTTATAGGTAGCATCCATATGGAATGTTAAGGTTTATAAAGATTTCTCATTTCATTTCATTTTCACAAGTGAAAGCAGTGAAGCAGGTACTATTATGTTCATTTTACCAATGAGTTAACTGGAGGCCAAGAAAGTTTATATGATTTTTTCAGGATCACATAGTTAGTATCTGGGATGAGATTTGAACTCTGGTTTTTTAGGGTAACCACTGTTACCCATTTGCTTATTTACACTTATACTAATAATTTTAAAAAATCTTTTTTTTTAATCTAAGTGTTTACATAATGCTCAATATGAACTAAAATTGGATGACAAGAGACTTCATAGAGATATCATTGAACCTTCAATTTCCAAGGCTAGATCTTGTGCCAATGATTTCATAAATCACACTGACCACAACTGAAGGGGGAGAAGAAATCACCAATGATGACACTTCTATGTTCCTTTTTTTGGTCTAATGGAAACCAGAAAATATTTGGTAGGTGGGATCTGTGAAAGAGTCATCGTGACAACAACTAATCATGCCAATTAATTTGTTATTTACTTCCAGGATCATTAGCTTTCTTGATACTATCATGACTCAGAGCTGACAAATCCTAACCTTCTGGTCCCTTAATTTTTGTCATTCATAACCATGAAATGTCAGGATAAAAATCCCACTCCCCAACTACTGTTTACTGTACTTTCAACTCCAATCTTTCTCTCCCTACACATTATACTTTATTTCCCAATTCTTTTAGTAACAAACTCTCCTTCATCCTTGAACTCTTTTCTCAACTAATAGCACTCACTGAAACCTGACTTTCTCTTGAAGATATGGCATTGCTTACCATACTCTCCAATTCAGTTGTGTCCTCCCTGATGCCCCATAACTCACAGAAGGAGCTTATTGACCTCTTCAGTCACTTCAATAATCCTTCCTTCTTTGAAGTTCACATCATCAATTCTATTACTTTTTCTAGGCTGTCTTCTAGATCTCATTTTCCAACTCCCAGTCCTTTCATCTTCCAACTAAGATGTCACAGAGCACTGGATCCGGAATCAGAAAGACCTGAATCCCAAATCAACCTCAGACATTTACTAATTGTGTAATCTTGAGAAAGTCACTTAAGCTTTGTATATCTCAGTTTCCAAAGTTGTAAAATGGGGATAATTACTGTGATCTACTCCAAAAAGTTGTTGGATCAAATGTGACATTTGTAAAGTACTTAGCACAGTACCTAACATAGTAGGCATGTAGTAAATGTTTTCCCCTTTTTATTACACCTTTCCCATTTTACCTTTTTTTTTTTTTTTTTTTTTTTTTTTTTTTTTTGGCTGAGGCAATTGGGGTTAAATGACTTGCCCCGGGTCACACAGCTAGGAAGTATTAAGTGTCTGAGGCCAGATTTGAAGTCCGGTCCGCCTGACTTCAGGACTGGTGCTCTATCCACTGCACTACCTAGCTGCCCCAGTTTTATCCTCTCTTTATCCTTATAATGATCTGAAGAGCTTCTTTCAATCCCTCTTTTTTCTTCCATTTCTTCTATATTATTCTGGATTCATTTATCTTCCTTCACAGTTAAAATTAGTCATTCCAACAAGGCATTCATCTTCTCTGGGAATCCCTTTTTCTTCTGCTTTTCTATAGTTCCATCCTGAAAATTTCTAACCCTAGTCCACTCCCACCATTGACTTTTCTATATCTTACTTCAGTACCACTGTGAGTGACAAGATATTATAGTAAAAATAACCTGAGTCTGCTCCAGTTTCATGCTAACTAAAATTTCCACTGTGCCCCACAGGACTGGAATACTGACAATTCCAAATGTTTTTTTCTCTTTTAAGCCCCCAAGTTTACCCTCAGCTGTTTCTCATCCAACACATGACTAATTTTCTTTGGATGACAGCTATCTGTCATGAGTGTCTTAATCCCTACTCCTCTATACTTCCAAATACATTTTTGTCTTTACCTACTGTTTCTTCCTGTTTTCCTTTTTGAGGAGAGTCAATTCTCTTTCTTGCCAAGATTACCTCTCCACTTGGACTCTTGATCTCTTAACTTTCTAATCATTCTAGGATATTGCTTCATGCGTTGGTCATTTTCCTTTTTCTTTATCTCGTTAATCTATTCCGTTCCACTGATTCCTTCCTACTTGGAGCTTCTCTGTTCTAAAAATGCATTCTTTTGATAGCACTTTCATGTCAATTGATTAATATGTCTTTAAACATGACTCTTTGATGTTCTATTCCTTTTTAAAAGCTATCTCAAGCTTATTATTCAGAACTTAAAGATTGATAATTAAGGTAGCTTTCGATTTTGTTAAATGGAACTCAAGAAACTAAGAATTTTATTTATATTTAAACAGTTTCCAACAAAGAATAAGCTTCTTTCTCCCACTCTTTAAACAGTCTGTCAATTTGTGTGTGTTCTTTAACATCTATCTTCTATTATATAGTTAAGACCAAACAGTATTAGAAGCAAAGTTAGTGTTCTGAATAATGCAAGTAGGAATTCTATGAGAGAATCTCCCCTAAACTTCCCTGTTTTTATTGAAGATTCTGGTCATCCTTTGAGTTACCCTGGCTACTCAGGTTTCCACTAGCCTCCGTATCCCATATCCCATCAATTGTCAATCTAGTTACATTGGTTCTACCTTTAACCGTACCTTTGCACCTTTGTCCTTCTGGCCACTCCTGATGCAATCACTCCTGATTCTTACCCAGACTATTGTGACAACCTCCCTGACCCCATTCTCTGTCATATCCAGTTCATCTTTTACAAAGCTGTTGATATAGACTTCAAAATCCCAATCTGGCCATGGCAATCCTCCGAGGAGCCCTTTTCTATTTATCAGATACAAACAAATGCAAACCAAGTGTGTCTGATTTTTGTCAGCATCTTTTCAATCGAACCTCATGGAAATCCCAAAAGAGGTATTGAAAAAAATGGTTCATGAACAGTAGCATTAAACATCTAACCTTTCTCAAGGAGATTTTTCTAAAGGAGACAAATCTAGTTGGAAAGGAGAGGGCAAAGACTTGAGACGGCAACTGGAAAGTGAAAGACTGGCAAATAGAGTAAAGTAAAAACTTCCAAGGCATGAAAGGGGGCACTTTTAACTGGAGTGATCACAGAAGGCTTAGTAGGATGTGGGAATAGGGAGCCTAGTGTGGAGACAAGGGCATCATAACTTCATGCATGATGCTATCAATTACCATTTTGCCTCTGAGCAAGGAAGGATCGGAGTCCCTATATTTCTGCCTCAGGGAATGTTAAAAAAGGAAACTGTTCAGCAGAACAATGACTTTAGAATCCTGGTCTTTATTCCTCCTGTTATTAGGAACAAAGAATCTCAGAAAGTTGGAGTTGTAAGGGATGTTGGAGGAAGGCATCTCCACTCCAGCCTGTTGACCAATAAATGAGGAGACTTGGGATAATGTAGCCATATAAGTTTATTTTCAAAAGAATTGTTAAAAGTGACTTTATTTATCTCAGTTAAGAACTGGGAATGAGACTTCCAACAGTGGGTTGTTTCTATGTTCGATATGAATATGTTAAATTAAATTTAATTGAAATATCATCTTTGGATTGATGGACCAGGTAAAAACAAAGATTCTAGTTAATAGATAACACAATAAGGGACATTTATAATGCTTTTAGTTTTATTTGCAAAGTGCTCTATATACAGAGGGTCTCTCAAAAGTCTTAGGGTATAGTTTTAAGCTTTAAGGAGTTTTAAGTTAAAGAAGTGCTTTTAAAGGAGCTTAAAACTAAATAGGTAGTTGGGACAATCCATATCATATCACTTGATTTTTGCAACTCTGGGAGTGTTATTACTACCCCCATTTTAGAGATGAGGAAACTGAGGCTGAGTGTAGTTCAGTGGCTCACTTGAGTAACACGGATAAAGATTTCAAACTTGGGTCTTCATTACTCCAACTATGCCTTGGTGTCCCTGACATGGCTTTATTTCTCACCCACCCTGTTTTACTATTTAAGAATCCCATCATGCTTCGAAAAGAAACAAAAGAGCAAAATGAGATAACAACAAAGTAAATTAATTTATGCAGCAAAGTAATATGACTTTCTAGAGAGCTTCTGAACTCTTAGAATTTCCAAAATGAAGGCAATGGTGAATAAGCTTTGGATTAATCACGAATGTACCTTCAGGTTGATGAAAAATAGAAATCCACTAGTACACACCCATAAATGTGGAGCCAGGAAGATATTAGATAAATCAGATTGAAAATAAGTTGAGCTATTTGGAAAACTTGTAATATTTACTTTGTGCTTTTTTATTGAAGATCTGTTGGGTGAATGGGTCTCATCTACCATTTCCTTTATGCTAATTTATATTATCTAAGTCTTTGGAAATACGGGGGGTCCTGCCTGTCATTTTGGGCTTCTTATTTTGCCACTTGTCATTAAGTTACTGATTAAAATTCAATAAAACTCTGACAGAAAGACTTGAATGAAACATCATGACCCAAAAGACCTGAACAATTTTCTTTCAAGTTCATTAGTGTAATGTCAATTGTCATTCTCAACCCGCAATGTAACTCCTGTAGTTGGCAGGGAAAAGGCAGTCAGGTACAACTTTTCCTTCATTTATAAAAATAAAAAACTTGGGGTCAAAATTAATTTCTTCCATTTATCAGTTCAGTGACCCTGGACAAGTCATTTCCCTCATTTTCCTCATTTCTGAGTAAATGGATTTAGACTAGATGACATCTTAGTTCCATTCCAGTCCTAAATCTATGCTTCTCTGATCTGTCTACACAATTGAGATAGCTTTCTATCTTTAATATAAAAAGGGGGTGCCCCATTCCCTCTAATACATGATCGTATTAGTATCCTGAGATAGCCATACTTTTTCATGTTTTTCTAGTAAAAAGTATATACTATTTTTGAGATCCCTCAAAATGATTTGGGGTAGTATATTTTTCCTGAAATGTATCAAAGTGGTCTTATAGGGCAATTAATTCCCCATGGATGAGAGGGATTCCAGTGGTAAAATGACTAAGCTCAGTTTTTTCTCCCTAAAAAAATAAGGGACTGTTTGCTGACCTCTAAAGTCTCTTCAACTCTTTAATCCCTTGTCTATTCATAATAATACCTATAAGCAAAACAATAAACACTGCTACCAGTAGAAGATTATGAATATCTAAGTAACAATGAGTTAGGAAAATATTTATAATTAAAAGTAGACTAAAGAAAGTAGTTTAATGTAGACTCAATACTATAGACTTGAGAAAACCAGGGTTTAAATTAAACACAGAGAGAGTTGTTTCATTGAAAGGGTTCTAAAAACCTACCTAAATATATTTCTTTACATTATATAGTTCCTTATATTTGTGTGTGTGTACAAATCTTAATAGTGTACGCTTATCCATATTCATTCAGTTGATGAAGCATTGATTACATACACATACTGTGTGCAAAACACAAAATATTTATGGATTGTTGTTTGTCCTTTATTCTCGAAGAGGACCAACAGACATATATATTGCCGTGCTTATCACGGATGACTAATTCACTTATATTCTTTCTGTCATCCACACTTGGAGGAAGTCTAGTGAGTTAGGCTATTTATCTGGGGCTACGTATTTCTTTATGGCAGCTGCCTTTTCCAGAGGAACGAAACCCAGGAGAAAAAAAAAATTCAGTATCTCTAGGGCTGTCCTAGCAAAAGTGAAAATAAAAAATGAGCAGCTTCCATTTGGGTCATAGAAGCAGAGGACACCATCTTCTCTTTCTTGATAACCATACTTTAGGTATTCTATCCCTTATGCAATCCAGTTTCAATGAGTACACAGATTGCATATAAACTTAGGCATATATAGTTTTGTTTAGTTGTGGTCATTTTATTCCGATGTCCTGTGGAGGGAAAGAATAATTCTATAGGCTGTCATTACCCTCACTCTCAATCCTCCAGTGATTTCCCAAGCAGTTTGTGTTGCCGTGGTAACATTTATAAAATAAATGATTTACCCTATCTCTATATGATGGCAAAAGCAGGGAGTGTTGCCTTGGTAACTTGCTGTTTTCTAGACAATCTGACATGAATTGTATTTTAGCTGCCTATTTCCATTCCCTGGGGAAAATATGTAGGAAACAAGGGTTCATTAGACTCAATCCTTGTCTTATGTAACAAGTTGATAATTTTTAATGCCCAAGATGACTCGGGAAACTAACACTGTCAATGACTCGGTGAAGTTGGGAAGTCCGAATGAGTAATAAATAATAGATCCGGCTTTATTGATGACAGAGAAACAAATAATTTATGAGTGTTGTGTAAAGACACGGTGAGCATCATATGTGATTAGAACTTAAGATGTTTTCACTATGGATCTTATGTATTAACTCCCGAGTTGTAAAATCAAGACAAGTCAACAAGCATTTATTAAGCATTAATCATATTCTAGGCACTGTGCTATGTGCTGGGAAGAGGAAAAGAAGCAAAAAGAAAGATAGTCTCTGTCCTTGAGGAGCTTACACTCAAATGGGAGAAGAAAAAACATGATGGGAATTTGGGGAGAAGTAGATATGAAGGAGAAGACCTATGAGGAATCAAAAAGAAGAAATATTGGGTTAATTTTCTTCTTTGAGATTAAGAGCACTGGATCACTTGGAGGGAGAGGTCAGAAGTGTTCTTCAGGGTTCTTGCCTGTCAATTACATGACTTTGGGAAGTCATGTAAACACCTTAATTAACTCATCTGTAAGATAAAGAGAGGGACATAAGTGGGAAAGTGGATAGAGTACTGAGCTTGAACTCAGGAAGTCTCTTCTTCCAAAGTTCAAATCTGGTTTCAGACACTTCCTAGCTGTGAGACCTGGGCAAGTGACTTAAACCCTGCTTGCCTCAGTTTCTTCACCTGTAAAAATGAGCTGAAAGAGAAAATGACAAACCACTCCAGTATCTTGTCAAGATAACCCTAATGGAGCTCAAGAAGAATTGGACGTGACTGAAATGACTGAACAACAGTTAAAGCTAAAGAGAACACAGAGATGTTTTCTAAAGTATCCTACTTTTGAAAGCTGTCATCCTAGAAATAAATTCAGGTTACAACTCTTGAGCTGGTGCGAAAACATCTCCAATTCCAATCCCATATGATGCCCTTTGTGTCTTTAGCTTTACAAAAAAAAAAAAAAAAAAAAAAAAAAGATTGTTGTTATTGATCTCGTCTTGCTAATTCACATATATTGTTCAACTGAAATTCTCTCTTTAAAGTTATCAATGGTCTCTTAATAGTTAAATGGTCTTTTTTTCTATTTTTCTATACTAGCTTCTTAACTTTTTTTTCCTTTCATAGAGTTCTTGGTTGTCTGGTAAAACTGATCCTTTGTCAGAATGTTTTTAAATAAATAAAATAAAATACAAAGGATTACAAAAGAAACTAGTATTGAAATAGTTTTCAAAATAATAAAAAAGTTATGATTCCAGTTTAAGAACCTATGTTCTAGACTTATTATTTGCATTTGCCACTGATGGACACCCTCTTCTTTTAGACACTCTTTGACACTTCTCAAGCCAGGTTCTCTGCCTATCTCTCTGACTGTTCAGTCACTGGCTCATACCCCTAACTATGGGTATTTCCTAGTGTTCAGTCTTAAGTTTTCTTTACTTCTCTACATTTGCTCTTAATCTCATCAACTCTATTATCTCTTTGCCACCAAAGATCCCAGATCTATTTGTCCAGGTCTAGCTTTTCTTTCTGAGCTTCAGGTTTATATTAACAAATTTGTTGATTAGACATTTCAAAGTTTAAAACTTTAAATTTTTAAAAGTTTTTAACACAGACTTCATTATCTTTCCTCCTCAAAACACCTCTCTCCCCACTTCCTTATTTCTTCTGAAGGCCTCACTACATTTCCAGCCTGCCATATTGGAAACTTTGTCATTATTCTCACTGTTCCTTATCCCACATAGTCAATTTGTGGCCAAATATTGCTATTTCTCTTTTGCATCATGCTGTGCACTCAAACTCTCTTAAACTCTTAATATATCTCTACTTTTTGGGTTTCCTACCTCAAATTTCAAATTTATTCTAAATACTTCTATCAATTAATATCCCTTAAAATAAAGACCTATTATTATGTATGTGATTAAAATATATAATAACCTTGATTTACTTTTTAAAGTGCTTCACAAACTGTCCCTTATATTTTTCTATCCTGATTGGACATTACTCACTCCCTCTACTTTGTGATACAGTCAACATGACCTTCTCTCTATTGCTCACACATTCTACACATTTCTCACCTTAGTGACTTTGTAATGACCATTCCCTATTCCCCCATCTTCACTTCCATTTCTTGAAGTCTGTCTTCGTTCATGAAGCTTTTTCTGATTCTCCCTTCTCTCCTCCTTCAACAAACTTAAGCTTAATTATTTTGTATTTATTCTCTTTATAGTTATGCTGTTGCATACTTGTATAAATATGTTATTTTTTCCCTTAGGAGAAAAGCTCCATGAGCCTAGGGGCTGCTTTATACACTACTTTTGGGTCCCTGGCACCTAGCTAAGTTCCAAGCTCTCTGATTAACTGAAATGCATCAGGAAGGCTAAAATGTTCCAACCAGAGACTAATTCAGCTACTTCTGGGAACAGAACTTACATCCTCTGACAGATAATGTGGTGCTGTAGAGACAGTGTTTTATTCAGAGTCAATGGACCTATCTCATATCCTGGAGCTGCTATTTATCACCTGTATATCCATGGACAAGTCATTTAATTTCTCTCAAAACCAGTTTTCTCATTTGAAGAGTGAGAGATTTGGACTAGATCTCTAAGGTCCCTTCCTGAGATTCTGCACTCTGAATTTATGAGTAGATCATGTATCATGTCACTGATTCTTGTCATCCACACCTGCAAAAAGCCCAGTGTGTTGGTCCATGTGATCAAAGTCAGGCTAAAGCTTTTGTAGCATCATTCTTTGCTACCAGCATCATCAAATCTATAAACTTTCTGGACATATTATAATGTTTCCTAGGGATATGCACAGCAGGATAGTTTCTAGTAATTCATCTTCCTTCCTTTTCCCATATACCACCCAAATACAAGTGATATCAATTAACAGAAAGGTTTAATACATTTCAGAACCTGGAAATATAAGGGTTTTTTCACTATCCTCTGAGCTTTTACCAAGATCTTAAATTTATGCTAACTCTAATGTCCTCTGTGTGTATATATGTGTGTGTGTTTGTGTTTTTAGGGTTGTAGAAGCAGAGAAGAATATTTCAATGAAAACTCCACTTTTCAAATTTTGTAGGTAGTTGTAGTTAGTATTAATATAATATAGTAATAAGTATTAGTATAGTATTCTCTTTATGATAATTTTATATAGAGAATATTAATAATTTTAGTATTTAATTAGGTAATGTCAATTACCTAGCACTTCTGGGACTATAAAGCACTGTCCTAAAATAGTAATTCAGAATATCTATAAAATATTTCATGAATTAACTTTTTTTATAAATGAGGGCCTTTTTACACTCTTAAAAATTGAAGATCCGCAGCCCTTTTTGTAGTGGCTAGAAACTGGAAACTGAATGGATGTCCATCAGTTGGAGAATGGCTGAATAAATTGTGGTATATGAAAATTATGGAATATTACTGTTCTGTAAGAAATGACCAACAGGATGATTTCAGAAAGGCCTGGAGAGACTTGCACGAACTGATGCTGAGTGAAATGAGCAGGACCAGGAGATCATTATATACTTCAACAACAATACTAGATGATGACCAGTTCTGATGGATCAGGCCATCCTCAGCAACAAGATCAACCAAATCATTTCTAATGGAGCAGTAATGAACTGAGCTAGCTATGCCCAGAAAAATAACTCTGGGAGATGACTAAAAACCATTACATTAAATTCCCAATCCCTATATTTATGCACACATGCATTTTTGATTTCCTTCACAAGCTAATTGTACAATAATTCAGAGTCTGATTCTTTTTGTACAGCAAAATAATGTTTTGGTCATGTATACTTATTGTGTATCTAAGTTATATTTTAATATATTTAACATCTACTGGTCATCCTGCCATCTAGGGGAGGGGGTGGGGGGGGGTAAGAGGTGAAAAATTGGAACAAGAGGTTTGGCAATTGTTAATGCTGTAAAGTTACCCATGTATAAATTCTAAATAAAAGGCTATTAAATAAAAAAAAAAAAGTAAAAGGAGAATAAAATGAAGAGTGTGATTTAGTGAAAAGAGATGACAATGGAAAGGAATAGTAAATCTAGTATGATTGCATAGTGAAATTAATAGATAAATAAGAGTTGTGAAAATGAATTTTCAAAGTGGAATTTCAAAGGTATAGATCATGGAGTTGGTTTAGTTCTATGAGATACTGAGGTCTACAATGTGATCACTCTGATGTGTAGACAGTACTGGTATGGGGAAAAGACTTGATGGATTAAAAAAGGTTGAGAAACTACATGTTCTGCATTTTTTAAAGTCTGACAATCCTTCTTGTTGGCCCTACTGGTCAGGGGAAGAAGTAGGTTGGAAGTGATGAGACTAGTGCTTAAGGATGTCAAGGTTTTGAGATCTTCAGGGGAAAGCAAGGATGTACAAACATGTTGATGTAGCAAATGAAATTAAATCAATTAACATTCAAAAAAAAATTGAAGATCCTCCCAAAAGTTTTTGTATGACTTTATATATTAGAAATAAAAGATATAGTAATATGAAAATAGTTTTGACTTTGCAGACTCCCTGCAAAGGTTATGGGGACCCCCTCCAGTGTTCCCTGGACATTACTTTAAGAATTGCTGCTAAAGATTATATAGTCCAATCTATTTATTTTATAGGTGAGTGACCTTGTCTGAGATCATGTAAATAGCAAATTTAGGCTTTGAGTCTCAACTACTGTCTAGATATCACATATTCTTTCTCCTTCATTATTAGCTCAATAGCTTTATCTGAGGAAGCATTTGAATAGGATAATAAGAACTAGAGGTGACAAGATCTTAGAAATATCATGAGAGCAATGGTTGACTAATCAGGAAAGGGTAACAATTCTTTGGTCCACAGATCAGGCTATGAATCCTAACACCTTGTAGGTGATGTCAAACTAAACTATTCAGAGTGTCCCAAAATAAGATTAAATTCATTTGTTTTTATTATTATTAAAGTTTCTGGCTATGGTACTGATTTGAATTGTGCTGCCTCATTCATCTATTTGATTTTTAATTAGAAAGTCCTTTGTTCATAAGACTCAGTGTCTTATAATAACTACCTATAAATATATATGCAAATAAATATAAATATATATAACTACCTATAAAATTTTAAAAATGGAGTTTTCATTGAAATATTCTTTTCTGTTTCCACCACCATAACTTTTACAGCCCTGAAAACACACACACACACACACACACACACATACACACATACACACAGACCCTACCAAACACTGAAACAAAAGCTAGCAAACAATTCAGAAACTGACTAGAAGTTGAGGCCCTAAGATCACTTTGCTTCCTAAGTCCTGAATAGGATCAAATAAGCTGAGCAAAAATCAAAGCTGAGTAAAGAAGACAAGTCACCTGCCTCCAAATTCCACATCGACATCTTAATTTTATCTACCTGCCATCAACAAAAGTTAGGACTTTAACACTCTTTTGACTGGCAAAAACAAAACCTCAGTAGGTTCTCACCCCCCTCCCAAAGAGATTATTTCAAAGCTAAATGAAGACTAAGTCAGGTGATACAATTTATGGGTATGATGCTACATTATTTCTTTTGTTGTTTCTTTGCCCCGCTCTTACAAAGTTATCATCTCGACTCTGTCATTGGAATCGATGTAACAAAGAATCCCAATGGGCTGCAATTTGGCTTCTCTGTGAGACTGAGATACAGGATTATGCTGCTATGCAGAACAAATATACATTGCAATCAATCATCTGGTAAAACACTGTCAGAGGCATGGTGGAATTTCAGATGTGAGTGTCATGCAGTGTCCTGAGAAGGAGAAACAAATAAGTGGCTGCACTGCAAAGTCAGCATTCTTGACTCCTCTTTTCCCTCTTGCCTCCTCCCACCCCCATGACTCTAACAAAACATGAAATCCTTACTCAGGATGACAGGGGTCCTTTCCCTTTGTCTGTTCAGAGGAAGAGAAGAACAATATAAGAGGTAATATAATGCTGAGGAGGGCAGAACTTTTCCAGAGGCCCCAAAGAAGCTACAGAGAAGATGCACTTAATCAATAAATATTTATTAAGCACCTACTACATACAAGGCACTATGCTAAGCATCCCACAATAATGGATAATAAATTATACAGATAGTGATGGTTTTGCTTCATATCAAGAGATTCTCATGCATCATTTGTATAAAGCCCACAAAAAAATCCACAACTAAATTTGAAATTTCTGCCTAAAAATAAGTCTATTCAATGAGAATTCAGAGAAAGAGTATAAAACTACATTCACAAGGGATAGCATGGCATAGCTGATAGGGATTAGTCAGAAGGATCTGGATTCAAGTCCTGTCATTGACATCTACTGCCTGAGTGATCCTGGACAAGTCTCTAAAATGGTAAATTGTAGAAAAGCTATGACCCTCAGTTGTGGGGAAACTCCTCCCTGGAACCGTCATACATTGATGAAATTTCATATCTGCAGAGTGCCGCTCATCTCCCCTTCTTTACCTTTCCTCTTATTAAATTTAAGGCAATATTTTATTTTGTTAATATAGCTTTGGGTCCTGACTCTCTAATCTAAAGTGTTTGTTATTGAGTGCATGCTCATCAGTTGGAGAATGGCTGAATAAGTATGGGATATGAATGTTATGGGATATTATTGTTCTATAAGAAATAATCAGCAGGATGATTTTAGAGAGTTTACACAAACTGATCCTGAGTGAAATAAGCAGAATCAAGAGATCATTGTACACGGCAACAATAAGATAATATGATGATCAATTCTTATGGCCGTGGCCCTTTTCAACAATGAGATGATTCAGTCCAGTTCTAATGGTCTTATGATGAAGAGAGTCATATGCACCCAGAAAGAGGACTAGGGGATCTGAGTGTAGACCACAATATGGTGTTTTCACTCTTTTTGTTGTTAGTTGCCTGCATTTTGTTTTCTTTCTCATTTTGTTTCCTTTTTGATCTGATTTTTCTTTTGCAGCTTGATAATTATGGAAATATGTATATAAGAATTGCCCCTGTTTAACATATATTGGATTACTTGCCATCTAGGGGAGGAGGTGAGAGGAAGGGAGGGAGAAAAAAATGGGACAAAAAGTTTTGCCAGGGTGAATGTTGAAAATTATCTATGCATATGTTTGGAAACTAAAAAACTTTGGAAAAAAAAGATCAAAAAAAACTAAAATGTTTGTTACTCAACCACTTTGTTTGGATTTGTGATTTCATCAGTATAGGGGATTTTTTAGCATGGGAATTCCCTCCAATGAGGCAGATTTCCAAGTCAACCAAAACACACAGTGTTAGAGAGCTGTCCGTGTACTCAAAAGCTTAAAGGACTTGTTTGTCATTTCCTTGCTAGGAGGTGATCTTAGATCTTTCAAGTCCAAGCCTGGTATCTCACTTAAAAAGTCACTGATAAAAAATGTCAAATAGCATAGGGATTGGCACAGATCTCTAAAGTATTCTAGTAGAGCTATTCTTCCTTATTTATCTCAAACAATCACCAACTACTCAAGGAACATTGACTCGAATGTCAGAAACCCACATTCTACTCACATATGTCATGCTTACTGTATTTGCTATCTTGGACAACCTACATAATAAACTCATCCACAAATTCAGAAGATTTGGTTTTTAAGGCTTCTTTTGACTCTGGATATGGGATCTATTATTACTATTTTAACACCCCTTTGATGCTACTTTCCAAAATTTCTAGTCACATATGTGTTGGATCCCAAGGATTTGGCTGACAATGCCTCCTCTGTTTTCTAGGGTAACACTAGGAGCTGGGTTTCTAATACTAAAGTTCATGAGCCTCTACTGGTGTCTGTCCCATTGATTATCAGCCAGTAGCTTCAATTAGCTTTTAGCACTTAATATTTCTTATGATGTTATTATAAGAATTGTTGAAACAAATCATCTCCTCTCCCAAATCTGAGTCACAGTCTCCTACAAATTCACACAGAATCCAGGGGAAGGGTAAAATTAAATTTAGAACCCAATGAAAATGAACATATTTTGCAAAGAGGTACCTGAGAATAACTGGTTTCTGGTAATCTTTTTTTTTCTCTTTTTAGGGACTTCATGAAATATTTCTTAGGTGGAAAAATTTTCTAGGCTCTAATGATCATGTGTATGGATAGTCATGTGGCTATCATTATCTTGAATCTGTTTCCTCTCTCATGAGGCTACTTTTTGTACCTATTAGTACACCTGATATCAGTATATATCTATCTATATCTATATCTATATCTATCTATCTATCTATATATTTACAAATTTATACCTGTGTATATATTTGGTGTGTTTCCTTCTGCTTCTAAGTATGGCCTCTCTTTTCTTGGGTGACTTTTTTTCCCTTAGTATGTTTCTCTGCTTTCAGCTGGACACCTGGCCTCTTATTGATTTTTCCCTAGTCACATGGTCAGTTGAGGGATAGAAAGGAGAATAATAAAACCTCTCCTTACTCTTCATGTCAAGGGTAATTCTTTTTCTGGGGGTCATCTTGACCTAAAATCTTCCAAATCCAGAGGTCTATGACTATTATATTGGTTCACAACTTTTCTAAACAACTGTCAAATTTCTCCCATCATTTAAAGATACCAGGAATATAAGTAGCTCAATTGGTTAACCAGTGGTGATTGATTCTTATTCCACTTGGAGAGTTTATATGTGATAGAAGATCACATGATGTATAAGAGCTTGTTTGTATTGTTTAAAACCTAATTATATCTGTTGACTGGATGGAATCCTTCCCTTTGGTTCCATGGTTGCCAGTGGTTCAGAATTTACATATCTGTGCTACCATTTAGCCTACATCTTTCCATTTTTCTTCAAACAAGAGCATAAGATCTTTTGTCCCTTTGCCTTATTTTACTCTTCAACTTTATCCATTTATCTCTCAATTTTCCTCTTGTCAACATGTTTAGAGTCAAGTATAACCTTCACCTAAAGACACTAAGGAGACAACTCTGCCTTAAGGCAGTCAGGTTTTTTTTAAATAAGCTCTTTCCCAACTGTAAAGTTGGGGTCATCATTATGCAAAGCCAACCATTAGAGGGGTCAATACAGGAATTAGAATCAGAAAGAACTTTATTAAACTATGAGCTCATCCAAGAGAAGCACTAGGATTTTATCCTGCCTGCCTAATACCTCACATTGCCCATGTTGAGAGAAGAATAATGGCTAACAGGGACTAATAGAAGCTAACAAGAGCCTTTGCCCACTGTCCCCTTAATGCCACTTTTCACGAGTTATAAAATGTTCTGGAGATGATATTCTAAGTAAAGCTTAAATCTTCCTTATATAGTAAGGACTATAGATTTATCTTTTTTTTTCTTCTTCAAAGATGGAAAAGTTCAGTTTTAGGGATGTCACTTGTCCAGCACCACAACTCAAATGGACTATAGATTGAACTCCACATCTTCTGCCTCCTAAAGCAACCCTGTATTCATTAGGCAATATTGCTTTCCCAGAATGAAGTCCTTATCTTTTACTCCCAGGACCCCTTCTAACCTTGCTGCTCACATCACTGCCCTCCCTTTCCCCTCATATTTTGTACTTTAAAATCAGTTGTGAGAAGGGTATGAGAAGCTACCTTTCAAAGGCAGGGATTTTTTCCCTTTTAAATGAACAATTATCCAAATACTCTATATAAGATATACATCAAACCTTGCTTCCATTCTTTATGCATGTCAATATCCATAATTTGGAGACAGAGATTGAGAAAGAATTAGGGAGAGATGGTGAGAAAGACGGTTTGTGAATGAAAGTGAATGAAAGGCCCATGTTTACTTTTATAATCTCCTTTTCTTTCAATCTTTGATCTAGGGGGAAAGTGATGAGATAGCAGCTATAACCCCAACTCATAGTTCAGAGTCTCCCAGAAAGTATGGAGGATCCTATTTCTTAACTAATTACTGCTTAAGAGGCCGCTAACTGATGCCATAGTGCACAGAGCTCTGGGTCTGGAGTCAGGAAGCCTCATCTCCCTGAGTTCAATTCTGACTTCAGACACTGACTAGCTGAGTGATCCTAAACAAGTCACTTTACTCTGTTTGTCTGTTTCCTTATCTGTAAAATAAGATGGAGAAGGAAATGGCCAATTACTCCAGTATCTTTACCAAGAAAATCCTATTTTTTTTCTCAAAGTAGGGAACAATCTTTACTTAGAGCAATAATGTGTACATCATTGAGAAGAAGTACATCATTAAGGGCATTCTGGACAGGGGGGCTTTGTTATCTCCCTCTTATTCCTATCACTTCCCAGCTGGATGGAACTTGAGGCTAAAACTTATTGAGTCTCATTTTGGGCAGTCTAAGTCAGTGGCAAATTGAGATATGCATTTCCCTTCTTTTCAACACTTTGTTTGGCTCATATGAAGACAAACCACAGCCTCTTTGATGTGAAAAGTGTACATTAAGGGAAGAACTCTCCTTTCTGCTTTGAGGGTACTTCATGTCTGCAGAACACAGGAATAGCTTTATATATACATACACACACACACACACACACACACATATGGGGGGGGGGGGAGAAGAGGAGGGACAGTGCTGTTCCATGCCCCAAGGTGGGGTAGATTCCTTCCTGCCTCTTCCCTCCATCCCCACATATAAAATCTCAAGTATATTCTGAAAATAGGAGGATGGAGAGGCATAAAGTAGGGGGAAACTATGAAAATAGATATTCCATGTGGACCTCATCTACTCCAAACTCTCCAAGCGCAGAGGGAAGTTCTGTAATTGCTTAATTGGGAGGGAAAATGGTGGCAATTTGGCAGTGAATCCTTGGAATACAAGGATATCCAATAGACACCTGAGGTATTTCTTTAGGCCTTGGCTTTGCTACTGAGTCATCTAAGTTTGTGGACTCCACATGATTCCCCAGGGAGAGTGAGAGGGATCTGGAAATCTGTTTGCTGCCCTAATGCCAGACGATGAGCAGGATTGGAAGTTATGATTAGGCGGTACAGCTCGTCCAAGTCCCAGCCAGTGAACTGGTGTCTTGACCACATTCATATTTGGGGGAAGAATACAAGCATATGGATTGGACCAAACAGTTGTGAAACTCTCCATATTCTTCGTTAGGAGGTGAGTCCAATTCCCTGCATAATTCATGACACAGTATGTTCATGGGGGCTTGTTGTGGCGCTGGTATTTGAGGTTTGGGGTGGGACTTTTTTGGCTTTCCTGTTTTTATTGAGGTTAGAAGACTAATCATCTGAACTCTGTCCTTCCCCAAATGTTTCCCTTTCCCACTTACTCAGAACAGTCAGATGAGGTTAATGGAGCAATGTACCCATCAGGCAGTGTGAGCACCCAAGTTCATGGTCTGCCATGGTCACAGCCTCTGAATTCAATTCCAGTGTTTAGCCCACTGAGCCACTGAGTTTCTCAGGATTCTTGTTTTCAAGATAAGCACATGGTGGGTGGGCCAGCTGCCTCTCTTTGCAATAAAACTACCCCCAACCACAAAAATTTGATCCCAAATTAGGTTGCCTCAGCTCCAACCTGATACATCATCCAATCTCAGGATAGTGAGAGCCTGGACTCCTGGCTAGAAGGATCCTTGGGGGAAGATTGAACAAACAGAACCACACACAAATGGAGGCTGTCATTGGGGGGGGGGGGGAGGCTGTGTAGGAAAACACAGCTACACCTGTGGCTGCATCTGTAGAGGGATATACTCGAGGAATACTTCCAAGGTCCTGAGGGTCGAAATAAACGTCCGCATGACTCAATCCCTCCTCTCCACAGCAGTGCTGGAGCACATGGGAAGCTTATATACTTTGACATCTGGCAAAATATTCAGGTTTTGCCAGAAGTGCGTGTTCCCGTTGGCAGTGAGTAAAAGATATTTAACATTAGCCCAAGGACGGAGTTTTCATTAGGATTCTGGAGAAAGGTACATTATTTTCTCAGGAGGGATCTCTTTCCTCCAAGCCTGTCTCCTCTTTCTGAGTTGGCGGGACTTTTGCCCTCTTTCCTGTGTGGGCCCACTTGGTGCTATACATTGGTTTGGCTGCGCAAACCAGAGAGGAAGGAGCTCAGGACTTGGACGGAGATTTGTCGATGGAATTTGTAGCTTATGGGTAAGCTTTTCCAGGACATAAACCAGACGACCCAGCGAGCCCCCAAAATATTCAAGGAAGAGAGAGGGAGCTGAGGGATGTTAACACAATACAATTCCAGATTTTTAAGCTTAAGCTATCCACGTCTCATCCCCTTAAAAAGCCAAGCCAAGCAATCTTAACCATTGTGGGAAGAGCAGACTTTTTCTTTATGAAATGGTATTTAAAGGGTGGGAGTTAGGAAGGTGTAGGAGAGTCAAGAAATCAGGAGCTAAATTTTTGCTTTTGACAGACACCAGCTGAGTGATCATGAGTCACTCAGTAAACATTTAATAAGCACCTATTATATGCCAGGCACAGTACAATGTGCTGGAGACAGGATAAAGTGGAGATGATCAACAAAGGGATGGCACTAGACTTAAGAAGGATGGAGAAAAAACTTCTTGTAGGAGGTGAAGTTTTAGCTGAGATATAAAAGAAGTGAGGAAAGTCCAGAGGCAGAAATGAGGAAGGAAGATATTCTGGGGTGGGGCTAGCCAGAAAAAATATCCAGGAAAATGGAAGGGCTTATTAAGGAACAGCAAAGAGGCCAGTGTTACTTGATCAAAGTGTGTGTGGTTTTGTTTTGTATGTATGTATCACTGGGTGCCATTTTGTTTTCATTTAGGATCATAGATTTCTAACTCCACAGGAACCTAGAGTTCATGATATTTGACCTCCATTTCATAGATGAGAAACCTTTACTAAGGGAACCAAGGCTCAAGGAGTTTCCATGACTTATCCAAAAAGATATGGATTTCTTGGTTTTAGGCCTTCAGACCATTTCTCTAGAACCTATTCATTGCCTCTCTCTCACAAGTGTGCTATTATCTAAACCTGCCTGTCCTCCAACTCTGTATCATCAGCTTCAAGGACCTGGAGAAGGAGTTGATATAAAACCTCAATCTAGATTCTGCTGGGGTTTTAAAAAAATCCTCCTTAGTATTTGAATGATGAGATAAAGTGACAGAGAAGCTGGATATCATGTGTTTTTTTTTTTTTTTTTTTTGTGTGTGTGTGTGTGTGTGTGTGCATTGTATGAAATGCTGATTTACTTTTTCTCAAAGAAACATGCCAAGAAAGACTCAGCGGAAACACTGGCAGCCCATCCAAAAAGAGTGCCTACCTCTTGAACATGCCCAAGCCATTCATCCTTGGTTCATGATGCTCATAATCTCTCCCTCCCATTGCCCCCTTCTCTCCTCCAATCAAGTTGGCAAAAACAAAAGTGCTCAGAGTGAGAAAATGAAAACCATATCAGCAACAAAAAATGCATTTCTTTCCTCCAATCGTGAGCAAAGGGAACCGATCCTGGGCTGGACCAAGCTCCTGCACCAAGCAAGAACTGCCCACGTCTGCTTTGCCCTGGTACACTTTTCTTCAATCATGATTATTATTGTCAATGCTTTTGGTAGCCTTTCAGGGATAGAGGTTCCCATTTTGGAGGGATGAGAGACAAAAGTTCCTTTAAATCTCAAAGTATCCCAAACACACACACACACACACACACACACACACACACACACACGGCATGGATAAGACAAATATTTAGCCTCAGGTGACTGAGTGTCCACTTACTGTTGGCTGCATAACGTAGGGTGGGTGAGGCATCCATGAAGTGCTCTGGACCTATGTAGCAAATGGCATTTGTTAGGACAAGAAAACCACAGGGAGAACTTGGTGATTTGGATGCATAGCTATTGGCTATAGGATACTGGTTTTAGATAAATATTATAAAGCAGTTGGCAAGAGATGGTGTAAATTACAGGGAAAGTTTATGGTTATAGATGTTGATTTGATGATGGGATTATAAACCTAGAATCAGAAGAGCCCTTAAGGGCCATCTAGCCCCTCACTTTATGGAAACTGAATTACAGAAAGTTTAAATGATACCCTGTGGGGGAGGAGGCACCTATTTCCCATAAAGCTGTACTACTGCGGTTTGGCTGTAGGAATGGTGACATATGTGTCCTGGCACTTTGCTCAAGGCCTCAAGTGACCAGAGCTACTGGTTGGTCCCTTGTTCTCCATGGTGAGAATGGTAGTGGATAAAGGATTATACCAACATGGAATGGCAACCAAGTCAGGAAGCTACTGTGCAGTGAAACGCAAAGTTCAGAGAGATTGTTTTTCATCCTTTTTTCGGGGGGTAGCCTCATTTTGGGGACAAGCCAAAGCCTGATCTCTCATGGACTTTCTGGCAGGATGGGAAGAGTTAAGTCTGCCAGAATATAGAATGTTGCACACTCATAATCCCTCACCTCTATAAAGAAGGGAGAGATGTGCATTTTCTCTCCTTTGGATCTATCATTCTAGATTCTAATAGAAATCTTCAGTTTTTTATTTTTCTTTTTGTTTTTTTTTTGCCTCCTTAGCACTTGATTGATGTGATGAAATCTCACAGAAACTGATGAGATAGTCTTTAGGGACCAGCTCACTTTATATGGGGCAACAAAGTCTTGGTTGTGATCTTAGTTTAGGCAAAATATTCAATCCTCTATTATGATAATGAAAATGGAAAGCATCAACAACATCAACAGAATATCATCTATTAATTCCTTTTCCTTTTGGGCCCTTGAGGGAGGGCCAATGAAATGAAAGCCAATTTATGGGGGTAAATAGTGATGCAGAAAAGCATAGAAGACATTTCGACATTGAAATCCTGCTTTGATTGACAGTGGATGTACTTTAGCCACAGAAAAATCATCAGCAGAAATATTTGGTGATAAATTACACATTGCGACTTTTGGAAGCCTATGGAAGTGTGGGGGGGTGACCCATTCTTTACAGCCGTTTTTTCTTAAAGTCTCAGAGTACCCCATACTGGGGTACATCATGGCTGGTTCTGGCCACTCGCAGAACAAAAATACTACACTACACACTGCCCATTTCACAAAGAACAAACTTGCATGACCCCTGTACGTATTTTCTTTGGTCCCAAGGAAAGGCAATTAGAAGCACAGTCACCCCATGGTCGTGCAATGCTGATGAAAGGGTCCTCCATTCACTCACAAAAACTTTATGGAGAATATAAGCTCTGTAAATCATGAACAAGATGTGGTCTAGAAGGTGATTGTGGGGAATTAGTCAAAAGAGAAAAAATAGTTGTGTATTTGATGGCCAAACAATTGGGACAAGCAGGAATGTGACGGAGGAAGGTCATAATGGAGTATAACTTGACCAAATTAGGGAGCAGTCTGCAACACCACGGGGACAAACCAATGTGGGTGCAGGCCAAACACCTATCTCTATCTGCAGAAAATGCAGGCAGTATAAAATATGCAGACATCCATCCTAAAATTTATACGGATATTCTTAGAAAGCTAGGGAGGGCTGTTTAGAAAATAAGCATAAATTAGGAGGGCAAGGCAAGCACAAATCAGTCTAGGACTATAGGAGAATAAGATAAGAAGAAGGGTTATTATTATAAGAGATAATTTTTCTCTTATAATTCATTCTACTTCTGTATTGGGAATTAAACAGTAGACCACCTGGTCCAATGCATCCATTGAGATAGTGAGATGTTCTCACCTTTCCGTGTGTAGAATTTCTGTGGTCTTGGATAAGTATTTTAGAATAGTATAAATTAGGTCAGAATTTGGCAATGATTTTCTACCAATTGGATACTGAATTATACTGAAGAAATGGGTTAGCAGCCATTCCATACTTAATACCAGCACAACCATGACAAAGAGAGGTTGAGATGACAACATGTCATAGAGTGAAAGAAAATGGACTTGAAATAATACCTTCATGTCTCATTCTACCTACCCCTATGTATACCTCTAAAACATTTAAGTGTACTAGAAAATTCATAAAAATTGTATGTCTTACGGTACGAGGTATGTTCTAACCTTGAAGTCAACAATGAGCATGAAGTCAAAAAGAATGTATCACTTAACAATTTCAGACATTCATGTCCTTTCCCTCAACCTTGTTATAAAATATCTGTCCTATCATCCACGACAACCAATTTTTTTTGGCAGGGAGGAAGTTGGAAATCTATCATTGGGTCACATTTGGTGATGTCTTGGGCCCTATGCTTTAGAAGTCAAGTTCAGTTTTATGTTTTATCCCATACCAGATATCATTATTATGATCACATCGGCAAATTGGCTCTTCTCTATCTGCTTCCGCTCCCAAGGTAATATAAATATACATTTAAAATGGTAATTTTTGAACAATGACAATTGGGTTTTTTTTTTGTCAATAGATTGTGGACAAAATATGCTTTTATGGATGGGAATCATCGCTATAATGATACATGCAGGAAAGGCACAGCTAGGAAAAAAATAAATAAAAGGAATAATAAAGTAATATCAAAGACCAAAATATGATCTCAAACAGAAGAATCCTTAGAGGGAATCAGCTGGAACATAAGCAAAACCAGAAAGATTTTGAGAATTAAATGAAAAAGATGGTAATTACACTTGAAGTCCTTGCCCAAAGAGGAATTTATGGCTGCTGGTAGTTAAGGACTGCTATACATGGGAGATAAGGTATGACTGAAGTGTACAAGGACACTTGAATTTTTTGTTTCCTTATTATATTCATCCTGTCTTTGTCCATTTGGAAACCTCTCCTTCTTATCAAATGAGACCCCCCTGGAGATGCAAGTGAGGCTGACATACCTGATATGTGGACACAGGGGAAGCAGCAATGAATGGCGTGATAGATGTCTGGGGAATCATGCGGTTTGTTGCAATACTGTACGGTGAAGAATAAAATCTGCAAACAGAAAGAACAAAGATCCATGAAGCACCTGCACTGCTCTTCCCCATCACCTACCCTGCCCTCCTATTGGGAAGCCTCGGGCAACAGGGGTGGGAGTGAGGAGAGGGGTTGAGCCACTTGCTGCAAGAAGAGACTCTTTGGGTCCTTTTGAAACCTTGATCTTTAAAAATCTCACCACAATTGAAGAATAAAATAGTCTTTAACCATTTTTTAAAGCCAAGTGATTCTGGGAATTGATTTTAAAGCAAAATCCACAACTACAAGTGCCCAAAAGCAAGAGAAAGTTGCTTTGACTGGCTCCAACAAGATGTCCCTCCCAGCCCATCACCTCTGATCTCGGCACCATGCAGGTAACCCAAGCCCAGCCTGACACTACTTCCTTCAGTCTCCTCTCCCCTCGATCAGAGTACCCCACTCCTACCAATGCCTTCTTTTATAGGGGGCAGAACCTGAACTCTGGGTCACTCCATTCTGTATCTGCTGCTCTGTCTGGTTTCAATTTCAATCTCTCTCCATTAGACTGTAAACTCTTTGAGAGCAGGGACTTTTTCTCTCTACAGTTTAGCCCTCTGCCTGACACATAGTAGGTATTTAATAAAGAATGATTGGCTTAGATTGGTTTATACACCAGTGACCCTGTGTTTTCCCAGGACAGGTAAGAGGTTAAAAAAAAAAGTCAACTCTTACTGTATTAAATCAAATAAGACAATACATGAAACACTTTGTCAATCTTAAACTTCCATGTAAACGTAAGCCCCTAATAGGTTTAATCATGATGATTTGAGTTCAGAGAGTAGAGTAGAGATAGTGCACTGATGTAAACTTGAGACTTTGCTATACTCTGGGTTCTTTCCCTTACCCTCTCAGTCTCCATTATCCTTAATTGTAGTCAGGCTCTGACATCCAGACCTCTCCTGAACCTTTCTCTGGGACTCTTCTCCATTCCATTTTCCCAACAATGGAACTCCAATGTGCTAACTTGCCACCTTTCAGGCTTATTATTTTATGATTCCCCTTCCGCATGTTCAGTCAAAACAGACATGTATTATACTGTCTCACACCTTATTTTCACTCATGCTGTTCTCTATGGAATAACTTTCTTCATCTTTTCCTTCTTGGTGACCACCATGGAGACCTTATCTTCCTCCAACTAGAACCTTGAACTCTGCCACTAGGTCCCCAGCTATGATGGGGCAGCTTGTACATGATTTTGCTGAGGCCTAAACCATCTCTTCTAGTAACATTCTTACCCTGCGTGTGTTTGTGTGTGTGTGTGTGTGTGTGTACCAGAAAGGGGTATGTGTCTACCCTTACTCTTCAATACCCCCAATGCCTTGCTTTTCCCCATTCTAATAGAAGCCCCTTAAGGGCAGAGACTAGTTTGCTTAGCATAGTACCTGGCACATAATAAAAGCTTTACCAATGTTCCCATTCCCTGTCTCCTCCCTGCCCTTCTCTGGTTCTGTTTCTGTGTCTCTATCTCTGTCTCTCAAATTCTTATCCAAACTTCAAAGCTTCCATGAAACCTCTTCTCTTCTGTGAAACTTCTGCTCTCCCTGGGCAGCAACAGCAGCCTTCTTTCCCAGAATTCTCATAGCACTTTGCTTTGTAATAATAATAACAAATATTGGTTACCATTTATATGGTGTTTACTCTGTGCCAGTCACTGTGCTAAGCACTGTATAAATATGATCTTATTTGATCCTCACAGTAGCCCTGGGAGTTAATGTAATTCTTTTTTTCTTCTTAAAAATTTATTTTAAACAGTTTATTTCCTATGATTCTTGTTGGCCATTTGCTTTACAACTATACACTCCTAGATCTTACTCCCATATTAAATGGCAATCTCCACTGGGACAGGGACAATATTTTAGCTAAACTTTCTAAACCTCTTCCCTTTCCCCACCCAGAGTCTAGCATAGACCTCCATCCACAGGAAACATTCAATGCTCATTGCCTACATTTTCAGGGGACCAAAATGACAAGGTTCAGGAGCGGTCTGGATGTCAGAGCCTGACTACATTAAGGATATCGGAGACTGAGGGGGTAAGGGAAAGTACCCAGAGTATAGCAGAATCTCAAGTTTACATCAGTGCACTATCTCTACTCTCCTCTCTGAACTCAAATCCTCATAATAGAACATCTAAGATTAAATCCTGCCTTTCACATTCTCATATGACCATGGGTAAATTACCTAAATGAGTGTGACCCTCAGTCTCCTCAAGTACAGAATGGGAATAATTAATAATAATAATAATAATAATAATAATAATACCTTCCCCACAAGACTATTATAAGACACAGATGAGATGGTAAGTATAAAGTGCTTTGCAAACTTTAAATGTCATAGAAGTATCAGATTCAAATACCAGAGACAGTACAGCCTAGTAGATAAAGACCTAGCATCAGTAACAAACAGCCTCATTTCAAGTTATTCCTAGAATTGTATTTTTCTGGCCAAGTCACTTAATTTCCCAATATTCCAGGCGACTGTCAAACAATATCCTTTTCAGAGATGGTACCAATCTCTAATGATAGAGACAATTCCCTCCCTTGAGAGTATCCTATATAAATGAAATCACAAGTCCAGTCCTTATTCCTCTCCTAAATCCAGTTATACTTACAAATCTCTCTAGTCACTGAAAAGATGAGCTTCTGAGTCTAGAAAAGACTGAATTTTTTAAGGAAGAGTGTGGAAAGGGAGGGGCCAAAAGGAGAGTCAGATCAAGCCTTAATAAGGAGCAGAGGTGTTGATGCTTCTGAGTAGCTGATGGAGAGGGTCCTCTCCATCCCACATCAATCAATAGCCCTGGGAAAATGAAATTAGCAATAGTGAGAGCAAACAGCCACTTGGCATGGGCTTTCTGCCTTTGTTTTCCCTTAGTGAGTGGTCTGAGCCTTTAGGAAGCTCTCAGACCAGTGGAATTTAAAATCAGCCTCCTTCTTCAAAGCCTCATGTTTCAGTGAGAGCTCAAAGTAGGTCAGTCAAAACAACCTGCGGGCTGGAAAGGAAGGGGCTTTCATTGAGGAAGATGATAAAGAAGGAGAACAGGGATCTTGGGAAAAGCAGATAGAATAATTCCCTAAAGGCAGAGGCTCTCTTTTCCCTACTCCACACTCCTGGAGATGAGAGAGGGGAAGTAGCACAAGGAGACACACTGCAGAGGGAATCAAATGCCACAGAATCAGGGGGTTATTGATGAAGTGACTTTAGAGGCCATTATATCTGACCCTCTCATTTGACAGATGAAGAAATTGAGGTACTTAGGCTGAGACCAAACTGATAGTCCATCATAGTATCTACTGCACTACCTAGTTGTCCAGAGGTAGCTCCCATAGCACAGTGCTAGGCACAAAGGAGCTCACGTACACTTATAGATTAACATAAAAATTCCAGGATCACAGATGAGGGCTGACAGGAATGACCAAGCAGTCAGCTGGTCTAAATGCCCCATTTTGTGGATCCATCTCACTTTGCCTTCTACCACGGGACATCCCATGGCTTGTTAGGGATTAGTTCTTCACATATCATGTGATACAATAGTTCAGCACAATCCTTTGTGCTTCAGGAAAAAAAAAAAACTTGAATTTATAACATCCTCCTTTGGTAACGCACTTGACAAATTACTTAGGAGGCAAGGAGCATATAGAAATGCTCTTTGTTTCATGGCAGGTGAGTTGTTTCCTAGGATGACCTTGTCCATACACCAAACACTTCCCACTTGTCTCAAGCTGGGCCCAGAGGCTTTTGTCTGGGTCAAATGCCCCGCTGCTCCTGAGATAAGGTCATTCACTGCTAAGCCAATCACTAATCATATTTCACCTTGGATGGTCTATTTTGTAAAGTGCGCCAATCGGTGTCTCATAAATGAAAGCCATCAGAAATAGATTGACAGGCAGAGTTTACAGGAAACTCTATGGGGAAACTCGATAACAGAAACATAAATAAAGCATAGCAGTAAACTGATACTAGGAAAGGGAACCCTGGAGAGAAACGTTAATGCATTTTTGTTCTCTGCGCTCTAATCCTATCCATCAGACAAGTAATGGCATTCCACACTCTCTGGCAAGTTCAAACACTGCCACTCGAGCTAAAAGAGTCATTTAGATGGGAAAACGTACTGGGGTGAAACAACTGACTATCTTGATCTCCTAATTCTGGGTCTTGGAAATAAGCCCTTCCTAAGTCCAAACATACACTAGCCAAATTTTCAGGAAATGCTTGCTTAAGCCAAAGCATGAAGAACAGCTATTTCAGCAGCAGCTTAGTAGGCAAGTTATCTGAAGAAAAGAAACAGCACCAGACTTCTGTGAGACTGTGGACAAATAACTTCCTCAATCTCTCTCTTTTGCCCCTGTGCTGGCACCATTTATCCGTCATGGTTTTGAAAGCACTTTCACACAGGTATCCAATGAAAAATTATCCACCAACACAAATAAATCTCTGAAAGCACATGGTTCCTTGCTTCATGAGATGGGATAGAGAGAAGATTGACAGAACTCTTTACTCAAACAACCAAGTCTATGTAAGCGGGAAGGCAGGATACGATCTTTTTTTGGATGGGGAAGTACTCAATGTGCCTCACAAGTACTATTACTGGGAGCTGAGGCTGAGTCCTGCCTGGCACTCAATGGTCCCATTTCTCCAGGAAGAGATTTTTCTCCTGTGACATACACAAATGCACAAAGATTTTAAGATTTTTGTCGGCTTCCTGGTTTAGTAACTCCTCACCAGTGGAGATGGCGATCCATGTCACTAGGAAAATTAAGGTGAAAAATTGTCAGTGGCAAGGAACCACCATAGAGACCACCTAATATGACATCTTCATTTTACAGGTGACAAAATTGAGCAAGGTTAAATGATTTGTCCAATGTCTTCAGAATTGGAATTCAGTATCTTTGAGTATACAGCTAATGATCTTTCTTTTGCACTAAGTCCTAAATGATTGCTTGAGGGTTAAATGAGACTAAATGATCTGGCCAAGGTCAAAGAACCAATTCTTTCACAGGTTTTGAAAAAGGAATTCTTGACTCTGAAACCAGCTCTCTATCTTTATGCCATACTGCTTCTATATGGTAATAGATAACTATCTAAAGTCAACATTTATATATGACTTGGCATATGTGATCTTCACAACAACTCACAGGGTGAGTGCTATTATTCTTCCCATTTTACAGATAAAGAAATTTGAATAAATCATTCATATTAGTTGCCCAGAGTCACATAGAGAGGAGGTGTCTAATGCAGAATATGTATTCGAGTCTTCCCGCTACAAATATAGTGCTTATTTCAATATGCTATCTACCTACATACTTCCCTACCCATTTAGCGACCCATCCATCTATTACAGAACACATAATGCTAACATATCGAAGACAAAACTAAAACACACAGTGCAGGGGAATATAAAGACTTCTTTGGGGAGCTCCGAATGTGAAGGAAATGCAAAAAAGTGCCTTGATTCCCTGGCATTTAGGAAGAATGCCCTCCAGAAATCCACAGACTCCAAGCTGAGGTCCCTAATAGAACATTATTTTGTGGACAAAAATGTTATCTTTGGGGGATTTGGCAGTCGGTAGCAATATGGTAAAATTTTATTTCGCTGACAATAAAAATAACATGAATATGTCAATAACCCCAGGGTAGAATGTCTCCTTTAGCATAGAAACCGCACCAAATCCTTTTTACACATGGAAATAAACATCCCGAATTCCTGTCTCATGTCCACAGGCAATATTGTAAAAGTCAGCATCATGAATACTAACCTCAGGGTAACACAACAGCCCGGTATTAATGAGGCATCCATCATTTTTACTGTAATTCCAAAGTATCCTTAATATACGATTTAGTCCTAGTGTTATAAGATAAAGTCTTCTCTGTAGCCTAATATCAAATGCCCATCTAAAACACCTCGCAAGGTAATGACATAGTACACAGGGAAACCACTCAGTCTTGGGCTCTCGCTCAACAATAAACACATTATAAATAACTCCCATGGTGCAGGATCCTCTCTGAGCCAAGTCCCACAGATTTCATCTTTGTGAAGACTCACCTGCATCTCTTCTCTCTTATGACATTGCCATCACCTGGTCTAAGCTCCCATTACCTCACACCCAGTCTACTGTAACAGCCTCTTGGTGAGTCTGTGTTTCTCCCATAAGTGATCAACCTCAGGGGTCCCTATCACCTCCAGCACTAAATCTCCTGCTAAGTGTACAAAACCCTTCTCTTCTTTCCCCTCCCCTGCTCTCCAACATCTTTAAAGTCTTCTTAAATGTTGCTTACCCCTATCTTCTACTTCACAATTCACCATCATAAATCTCCTTGCTGTTTCTCACACACTTTATCTACTAGTTTTAAGTATTTTTCACTGGCTCTTTCTCCTTATCTCCATTTTTGCTTTCTTTACATCTTCACCAAACATTCCCCTTCCTAATGGAAGCCTTTTCCAATCCTTCTTAATCTTAGTACCCTTAATCAGCTAGGTAGCTGGATTTGGTCAGGAAAATCTTGGATCAAGTCTGGACTCAAATACTGAAAGATGGTGTGATGTTGGATGAGCCACTTGACTCCGTTTCCTCAACTAAATGGGGATAATAATCGCACCTATCTGCCAGGATTGTTGTGAGGGTCAATGAGCTATATTTATAAAGTGCTTAGCAAAATGTTTGGCATATAATAGGAGCTTAATAAATGCTAGTCAATTGACAGTAATCCTATTGACATTAACTCCAATTGAAAACTAATATCAATTATATTATATATATATATAAAATTATATATAATTATGTACATATAAAATTATATTATATTATATATAATCAATTATATATATCCAACTATATTTAACTCCTACTATCTGGAACCTTGTGCTCTAGCCAAACTTTTATATCTATTATTGTAATTACACAATGTGCATTCTGATTTCCATACCTCTCCATATACTATTCTTCATTGCTTGAAGTATTAATTCCTTTTTTTTTTCTTTCTAGTTTTTGAAGATCAGCTCTACTCTCCCCTCTTTCAAATTCCCAAAATCACTCCAGTTATAACTTAACCTACTTCTCTAAATGAATTCCTATAGCAAAACTTTCTCCAAGTACTATCTTACATGATAGTTATTTGTACACTTGTGTCCACAAGTAAGTTGGAAGCTCCTAGAGGAGCTCTCTAATATTTCTCCAGATTTCTAATACTTCTGCATCTTATATTCTGAGACGTTCACTGTGCCAAACCAGTGCCTTAAACCAAGAAGCTTTAGGTAAGTACTTGATGAAAGGATGAATAAGTATCATAAATTTTCAATCCTATAATCTTAGAATGTTAGGGCTGAAAGAGACTTCAAGGGCCACCTAACACTAAACCTCTCTTTTTATATTTAAAGAAATGGAGTCTCAGAAAGACTTGTTTTTATCAAAATCCAGGTCATGTGGCTGTTCTCTCCACCATATGATGATTGTTTTTCTTAATGGGAATGGTTTTATTTCCGATACAATCTTCTTGGTGTTTCAATATTCATAGTAACTATTTATTTTTGTCCTCTTAAAATATACCATGTTTTTCTTCTATTTTGGCTTCTGAAAAGTAAAGGACTATTATGTCAGTAGGATGGAAGAAAAACTAGAGAAGAAAGCTTAATTTATTGACAATATCATCTGTAACTATAAAGCTAACTTGTTTCTCATAGCCCTCTACATTATAAATAAATCTTCGGTTCTCAGTAAAGTGGCAGAATAAAAAAGAAGCATTCAAAATAACAATAGCTAGGGGAATCTGGGCATTTAATAATGATAACATTAACTAAAAATTGGCTAACATTGATTTAGTGTTTTAAGTTTGCAAAGTGCTTTAAATATGTTATATCACATGATCCCCACAACATTCTGGGGAAGTGCTATTATTAAACCCACTTAATAGATGAATAAATTGTGACACAGAAGGGTTAAATGTTCAGATCTTAAGTATCAAAGGAAGGATTTGAATTCAGTTCTCCTTCACTCCGAGTCTAGAACACAAACTAAAAATAATTAAATGAAAGACCATGAGAATATAAACAATCACTATTTGCTACCTATATGGAAGATGCCTTCAACCTAAATATTCCTTACTCTATATCCTCTATTCCTGTCCACATAGCTTCAATTCATAAAGATACTATAAAATTAATGGGCTTCAGTAATAATGGAATCAAGGAATATGGGAGGCACTTTAGAATTTTGGACACATTAAGGGAAGAAGAAAAGAACAAAATCATAGAAAATGTCTTGCCTAGGATTTCCTGTTGTTACCCTTGAGTGGGCAGAGAGAGATAGAAGAGGAAAAAAAAAGGTTTTTGATATATTTTTTCATAATGGTTTGAGAGCTTTAAAACATCTTAGTAAACATCAATAAAGGTAATTTTAAAATAGAAAATAAAGAACTACTTACCCATTCTGTATAGCAGCTGTAGGGTCATAGGTCAATGCCATGCCAGGCTGGATATAATTGGAAAGGAGAAAAAAAAAAAGATTTAAAAAAATCTTATTATCATGTCCAAAACATCACATTACCTCTTTATCCCACTCCCTCCTTCCTGTGATTTAAGATGATTTTTTTTTCTATGATTATTTCTCTGTCATGGCTTTTAGTCAGAAGTTTTGCTCTCCACACCCTCACAGCTTCCATCTTTGAAGAGATGATAAGTTTATCACATCTATATTGACACGGCAAGAGAGAGAAATGTAGCTTCAATGACACCCTTTTCTACTTCTTTAACTGTCTCTGTCTTATCTGGTATCCTTATCACTTCTCGAGGAATTCTAGATCATGTTTTTCACTGTGAAAAAAGCAATACTGAATCTGTGGTCAGGAGAAAACTTTAAAAATCTATTTAACATGCATTGTTAAAAAAGCACTAAGTATTTTTAAGTTTAAGTACTAAGACTTAAAGGGATTGGAGAGTCCTAGGCAAAAATCCCATGACAGAGTGCTTCACAAGAATCTATTTCCATCCAATTCTTAGTGACTAGAGAGAGGGGAAAGTCTTTGCACTTGATCTAACAACAACAACAATAATAATGATTCCACGACTTTGGTGTAATCAGGGTGACAAAAACTCAACTTGTGCTTCTAACATCAGGGCAACTCCACAAAAAGTCACAAGATAGATAGAGGCTTAACAAAAGTACTGAACGAATGCTGTACCCCTTGAGAGATAGATCCGGGATTAAGAGTTGGCAGGGATATTACAAGATATCTAATCTAACTTCCTCATTTGACAGAAGAGGAAATCAAGACTGGGAGAAGATTAGCAATGACTATAGTCATTGATCAAGAGAGAGAGAGAGATCTCTCAGGCCATGCAGTCCAAGTCCGCCATTTTTCAGATGACTGAGCAGGCTCAGAAAAGTTAAGTGATAATGAGGGTCAAAGGTTTATGATTTAAAGAGATCATAGAGATCTTAAAGCTTCATTTTGTACATGAAGAAATGGAAGCCTGAAGAGGTTAAATAACTCCAAGATTCATCAATCTTGAGATGTAAAGACCTCAAATTTTACAGATGAAGAAACTGAGACCCAGAGAGCTGAGGTGATTATCTACTGGATTCCTAGGCCAGGTTTACTTATTTTACAGAAAAGGAAATTGAGTTTCATAGCCTAGTTACAAGAGACAAAGCTGGTTAAAACTCAAATCTCTTGACTCCATTCCTAGCTCTCTTTCCATGGTACTAATCTGGCTCCCAATAAGTGTCTCCCCCAGGGTAGGGTTATCTTGGCTGAACTATCCAGCTCCTTGCCAGTGCAGCCCACTTTTATGAATAAAATATGAACATGATAGCTTTTTATGTTTCTAAATTTTAAGTGTGGAATTGGCATGCATGTTCCTGTTGTTTTTTTAATTTATTTAATTCTTATTTAATTTAAAATTATTTTCTAAGGAAATTGAATTTTGTTGTGTTCTGTTTTGTTTTGGGCGGAGGGACTTCTAAGATCTACCTTTTTTCTGCCACGAGACAAATGGAAAAAATAAAACCAGGCAAAAAAATAGCCCTGCTGTTTATTTTTCAGCATGGCTAAGGGTAGTCTTCCTGATGCATTTGGTGGGCTCGTCTGAATCTGAGTATTGATGAAATGAAAATTATCTGGCTCCAAAGCAAGTGTCCCAAAATGCAGCTCAGCTTACAACATGACTCACACGCTGTAAGTGGAACTGTTCTAAATAGGGTTCAGATTTGGGAGTTTCCCTCTAACATCTTTCTTGACTTCAATATATGGTTATAATGATCACAGATTTATAATTGGAACGGGCATTTGAGGTCATTGAATCCAATTCCTTCACTTTACAAATGAGAAACTGAGACTAAAACGTATTAAGTGGCAGCTGAATGAATGATTTATTGGAGTAGAGAGAAAATGGACATTGAGAGACCAATGTTGTTGGTTTGTTTGAATGAAGAGAAAGTAATGCTATGAAGGTTAAAAAAGGCTAGATTTGAAAACATATTGGATATTTGGGGTGAGCATTAAAGAGCTGAGGATGACCCTGATCTTGAAAGCCTTGGTCTGAGAGCATGTTTGAAATCTTTATGGAATATCCAATTCAAGATGTCCAAAGGCCATTAGAGAAGCAAGATTATCGGTCAGGAGAATGACACAGGCTGGATATATACACCAGAATCATGTTTTGAGATGATAATTGAATACACTGGAGCTCGGGAGATAACCAAGGGGATGACATAGTGCAAAAAAAAAGAACGGTACCTGGCTAGAGTGTTGAGAGATACCCAAAGTTGCCCTAGATGAGGATCCAGCAAAGGAGCCCGTGAAGGAAGGCAGGCAGAGGAGAACTGAATGAGAACAATCTTATGGAAATCAGGAGTGATGAAGATAGTGATTAACAGTGTCACAAGCCTCTGAGAGGTCATGAAAGAGAAGGACTGAGAGAAGCCCATTAGATTTTTTAATTAAGAGATCATTAGTGACTTTAGAGAGAGTAATTTCAGTTTAATAATGAAGTCAGATGCTAAGTTTGGAAAAGTTCCTGTGGTGAGTAGACAGCAATGTATAATAGGAATGTCAGGGCAGGTGGTGCAGGACACAGCACTGGGTCTGAAGTCAAGAAGAGTTGAGTGCAAATCCAGCCTCAGATACTTACCAGCTGAGTGACTCTGGGCAGGTCACTTAACCCTCAGCTGAGCTGGAGAAAAAAATGGCAAAGCACTCCAGTATCTCTGCCAAGAAAAATCTCAGATAGAATCACAGAAAGTCTGACATGCCTGAATAACAACAAAAGGATTTTATATCTGCAAGAAGAGGCCAGGTCAGAGAGGATGAAGACAAATTTGTAGTGGGCTCTGTTGGCACAAATCCAAGGTTCTTGTCAGGAGCTTGTGAGTAGGAATAACATGGTCAAATAGTGGGAGTGATGTAAGGGTTTGGTAAGGAATGGTGGTTGATATGGATTTGAGAGTAGAAAATGGCAGATATACAAAGGTGTTGAAGTAGAGAAGGAAGGAAGAAATGTCCAATCATTGAATGGGTAATAGCCAGTAAAATAACTGATGGAGAGAAGATAATGGAGATCAAGGTGGGGATGAAAAATGAGCTTAGTGGTAAAAGCACAAAAGGAAAGATGGAATGATAAAAGGTCATCAGGAATTGCAGATTGAGAGGGAGGAGAGAGAAAAGATAATTGTCCTCCTTTTTATGCTAAGATCTTAGAATTTACTCTGCCTTCCTCTAAGAACTGTCATAGAGACAAGGCTACAAGTTTATATCTTAGTGTGTCATCATAATGTTCTTCCATTCCATGTGATTGTGACAATTGACCTCCCTTCTCCACTTTCACAGCTGACATTTCTACAATTTTCTAATACTGGCAAAACTCTTTATATATGTGATTTCATTTGAGCCTCCTATTCTTGTCAGAGAAATGGCCACCCCCATTTTACAGAAGAGAAAACTAGGATTTGGGGAAGTTAATTAATTAATAAATTCAAGTGAGTAAGGATCCAAATCACAAAGGCAGAAAACTGGATGGCAGATTTAAGGACTAATGAGGACATCGGTTTGGCTGGAATACATGGTTTGTATCAGGGAATAAAGGGGTGATTCGCTTGGAAAGTTAGACAGGGCCACTGTGGAAAGCTCTGAATGTCAGGCTGGGGGTGTAGACTTTATCTGTTAGATTAGTAAAGAGCTTGAAGACTTCCAAATTGGGTTTAAAGTAGTGTTTTAGGAAGGTTAGTTGGCAACAGTGTATGTGTTAAGAATTGCAGGATGACATTAGGGAAGGAGAAAAAGCCAGGGAGGAGATAGATGGTAGTGATTTCTGAAATGTCCTGCAGTGTTGAGGGTCTGTACATGGAGAGTAGCAAAGGAAATAGAAACAGAAGAATAAATGTGAGGGAGATCACAAAGGAGAGATAAGGAAGGGACCTCGCTTGACTGATATGGAGAGAAGGAGAAATGGGAAGTCAAAAGATATCTCAGTTTTTCAGCCAGAGAGAGTGTTGGAATGGTGTTCACAGCCTTGTTAGAAAGAGGAGTCAGGACAAGGAGCTGATCTGAGGGAGAGATGATGAGTTTAGATCTCAACATGTTGAATGTAGGGTGTCAAGGGGACATCAGAAAGGAGATGTCTAGCAGTCAGATATAAGAGACAGAGCTCAGGACTAGAGATTTCAATCCATGAGTCATTCATGAAAGGGTAGCAGTTAAAATCATAGGAATGAATAAAAATTTTGTCAGAGAGGCTAGAGAGTAAAAAAAATATATCTGAAAGTTTAAAGGCAGCATTGATTTTGAGATCCTTCCATATTGAGGGGTATGAAACAAGAGGAAATATAAAGTTGAGAAAATGGAAAAGCAGGTACAAGAGAGATGGAAAGAGAACTGGGAATGAGATAGATTTCTTTTGAAGTGTTCCACACTCCAAAAGGGACTGGAGTCATGTTTGTATTTACAAAATGGCCTGTTTCCTAGCATATGGTGCTCCTTCTTCTCTCTTTTATTTGCATGGAAGGCAATCCCAGTTCACCTCCCCTTATGGAATATCTTTACCTTCTACATGCAGCCTTTCTTAATCCCCTCAACTACCAAGGCCTTCCCTCTTATATTATCTCCTCCTTAACTACTTGGTATTTATCCAAGGGTATGTCATTTACATTTACTGGATATATACTTCTGTTTGCACTTGTGTTCTTCCCGTTGGAATATGAGCTCTTTAAAAGTAGGAATAGTTTCATTCATTGTCTTTGTCTCCCAAGTTCCTAACATGGTACCAGCACATAGAACCTGCTTAATAAATGGTAATAGTGAAAAGCATTTATAGAAAACTTTTAAGCTTTGCAAAGTGCTCTATAAACATTATCCCATTTTGTTCTCCCCAGAACCCTTGGTACGATTATTATTCCAATTTTGCATAAGAAGAAATTAAGATTGACTGAATTGCTCAAAATCATGCAGCTGATACATCTATCTAAGGTTAGATTTGAACTCAGGCCTTCTTATCTCTGGACCCCACACTCTTAATCCAGCTACCTAAGAGAATATGACAGAGGGATGAAGCTGTGGTGACACAGGCAAAATGAAGACAAATTTCACTTTGCTATTTTGTCTAAGGAAACCCTTGCCTCTGGGTTACCTGTGTCAATGAAAAAGTAAAAGAGTCTGGTCATGAGTTAAGTGATGTGTGTGTCATCAGCCACGTTTTGTCAAAAGGGGTAGAGTCTTGAAGCTCCGAGTTCAGATCCAGTCTCAGAAATACCTACTAGCTGTGTGAGCCAGTTTCTCAACTGAAATGGGGATAATAATAGTACTTCTCTCTCTGACAGTTGTGATGATCACATGAGGTAATATTTATAAAATGCTTTAAAAACTTTAAAGCATATATGCTATACTACTAATAGTGATAGTAGTAATAGTAACAGCAACAACAGCAGCAGCAGCAGGAGGAGGAAGAATAGAAGGAAGAGGAATAGGAGGATAAGTGGTAGTAGTAATATGCTGAGTATTGCAAGATGTCCTAAAAGTCTTAGTATAGCACTAAGACTTTTGAGAAACTCCATAAGTACAAAACTCTTTATAATCAATTAACCAACAAGTATTTTTGAAGTGCCTGTTATGCTCTGGCATCATCCTACGCAAGGATACAGAACAGAAATGGTCTTTGTTCTCAAGAAACTTGCATTCTGAAAGGGGAAAACTGTGTGTGTTGAGACAGACAGACAGACAGAAACAGAGAGAGAGAGAGAGAGAGAGAGAGAGAGAGAGAGAGAGAGAGAAAGTTACTAATTTTAAAGAGAATAAAGAGGGAGAAATGAGTTGGGAAAACTCTAATGTTAATCCATCAATTTCAATCCAATGTCAAGAGCTAAAAGAAGGACCGCAGGAAGTTGAGTGGACCCCATATGACAGATTTATATGCATCTACAACCTGCCCAGGTTAGGCAGGCAAGGATCAACTATGTTGTTTTTATTCAATTATTTTCAGTCACGCTTGATTCTTCATGACCCCATTTGGGGGTTTTCTTGGCAAAGATACTAGAGCATTTGCCATTTCTTTCTTCAACTCATTTTGACAGATGAGAATACTGAGACAAACAGGGTTAAGTGACTTACTCAGAGTCACACAGGAAGAACATCTCTGAGGTCAAATTATAACTCATGAAGATGAATTCTCCTGATTTCAGGCCTGGTGTTCTATCTACTGTGCCACTTAGCTATCAATGATTAATTTATAAGTGTATCTTTGAAGGATGTATCCACATTAATGCTGATGACCAATAAGGATCATAGGAACTTCAAATGAGATTTTGAAGGGATCTTAGTTTGATTCTAATACAAGCCTCTCATTTTTTAGATGAATAAACTGAGGATCAGGGAAGTTGAGCATCTTCACAACATCCACAGGCAATGGGTTTCCAGGGCAGGAAGGTCTATATAAATATCACTTAAGAAGGCTCACTCCCACACCTCAAATCAATTAAAGCAACTTGCTCAAAGTCCCATAATAATCACTTCTCTATGCTTTCTTTAAACAGCCAGGATTCATGAGGACTGATTAGGTGGTCAGTACTGGGACAAAGCAGCTAGGTACTAGAGGATGTCATTTGGAAACTGATTTGTGGCACTTTGTTCTACATGTTGAGCTATTCTGCTACTGCTGGGTTTGAATTCATATATAATATGGCTTTGATTTAAATTTCTAATCTTAATATGATCTTAATGCAGATTTTTGTCTTTTGTTTCTTCTTGGAAAGTATGGAGGAAGCAGATTTTCGTACCCTATTTATTCCTCTCTACCTTGAGCTGGTGCCATGAAATCACTGCTATGTAATTACCAAACATTACAGCCTGTTTACAAACTCCAGAGTCTCACAAAGAGGAAAATCACTTGGAACAAAGTGGAACTGTCACAGTACACATGCAGAAAAGTGATTTTTAATCCTCTTTCCTTGAAAGAGTACAAGGCACAACATTGTTTTTCATAAATTTAACTTCAGTTTTCTGAGCATAAAGGATGTTTAAGATTGGGGGGAAGTGTATATGTGTGTTTGTGTGTGTGTGCATGTCTATGTGTGAGTGTGTGTGCATGTGTGTTGCTTTTTCTTAATTTGTAGATGTACAAAAGGTGGCAAAGGTTCAGGTTTCAGCTCTCAAAGCATTGAGAAATGATGGAAGAAAGAAAGGATCATGGTATCATCTGCTACTTAAAAAGGCAACTCTCCTAGAATTACAGAAAGGGAAAATTTTGGGCTCTGAAAGGACCTCAGAGACCATCCAATCCAACCATTCTCCAAAAAAAGAATCCTTTTCACAACCTATTAAAAACTCATCCATCTAGCCATCCTTTGCTGGAAGAACAGAGAAGCACAGATAGAACTGGAAAGTCCCTAATAGGTCACTGAGGCTACCCTTCATCTTACAAAGAAGTAAACTGAAGCACAGAAAAGTTGAGGGATTTGTTCAAATCATAGAGTAAATCTCTGTCTGAGATGGCATTTGAGATGGCATTTTATACCCCATCCATACTATTAGGGAGAAGTCTCATTCTTTTTAAAAATAACTTCGATTGTTAGATATACCATTAAGTCCATGAATATCTTTTCAGTACCAATTATGTGTTAGGTACTGTGCAAAGACTATAAAAATGTATATTTCCTTTGACCTAGCAATGCCATTACCAGGTCTGTATCCCAAAGAGACAAGGGGGAAAAAAGGGAAGGGACCTATTTGTACAGCAATATTTAAGGTAATATGAGGGAATGCTCATCGTTTGGGGATGACTGAACAAAATGTGATATATGATTGCAATGGAATATCTATTGGAATATAAGAAATGATGAGCAGGATACTCTCCGAAAAACTTGGGAAGACTTACATGAATTGATGCAAAATGAAATAAGCACAACAATATACATAGTGTTCTATACTGTGAAAGGTATTGTATGATGATCACCTTGCTTCCTCCTTCCCTCCTTCCTTCCTGTCTGTCCATCTGTCTATTCTGTCTGTCTCTGCCTATTTCTCTCTTTTTTCTTGTATGTCTAATATTTTAAATGTTTACATGATTTGACATGTAATTGATGTATCGTTTGCCTTCTCAGGTCGTGGGGGACAAGTGGAAAGGAGGGAAAGATTTTTTAACTCAAAACTTAAAAAAAATACTAAAATAAAGAATACATTTTTAAAAAGAAAAAGATGTTTGTCTGAAATGTAGTAGATGCTATATAAATGCACATTCCCTTCTTCCCCTTTCCCTGTTGATAATAAGGCATCCGTTATTTGACTCAGAGGACTGCTTGCAGCCAACACTGTAAATCTCATTGTATGTAAGAAGTTTTGTGAATAGCAATCTTCTAAGTTCTTAACAATATACCCACAGTATCATACATATGATGACATCACTCTTTGCATGTAGTAAGCTAAAGTTTAAAGTGGTCAGGAAAACTGGGAAAAGTTAGGGAATATATCAGTCAGATAGTAGATGGGGAATAAAAAATTCCTGTGTTCTTTTCCTTTATGCTGCCCCTTACTATATGGGCAAGGATGAGTTTCCAGTCTGGAATGATTTATTTGAAGGTTATCTGATGACTGGAAAGGATTTGAGGATGAAGAAATTCTAAACAAGGACTTTTCATTAACACATCATGTGACATGTCACTTAATGTTCTCATTAACACATTTTAGGAAAATAAATTAATTGCCAAAAGAAGTAGGCCAATAATTAAGTCTATCCTTCTTCCCCTAAAACAACATGCTAGGTACTCTAATTTTTTTTTGGCCGTATCATCTACTTGTCTAGGACACTTAGAAATCTTTCAATTGTCCTTTCTTTTCTTCGTGTCTTGTCTTTTTGTCTCTACTTTCTTGGAAGGTTCTCTTGGATAATATGGTCTCAAAATCCTGAAGCCATTGAATTAGAGCTAGAAGGTGATTGTTCTACTCCCTTGTTTTAGAAACGAGGAAACTGAGGTGCAGAGAATTTAAGTAACTTGTGACTAGGGTACTTAGAGGTAGATGAGACAGAATTAAGATGGCGGCCTACTAACATTATAGCTCAAATAATCCTTTACGAGTTGGTAAGCACTTAACTTAAAATGTGAAAATACTATATTTCAAAGTCAAACTATATTAAAACACCTAAAGGCTTTACAGCTATTAAATAAATGGTTTATAAAAACAAGTCACTAATTCGGCAGGAAAGCACACTAAGCTAAAAGCTTTCCTTAAAAACTTCACTTTTATTACTTTATTAAAAAGCCATTTCAAGACAATGGGAAACGTTTGGCTGAAATGGAAGAGCAGGAACTAAGGAAACAGGGATATTTTGGCTCTGAGAAACTTATAGTAATTCTGGCTTTCAATTAAAAAAATGTGTTTTCTGAAAAGCTAAGCATACAAAGAAAAACTGGCAATTCATAAGTCTATGGAAAAATGTAGGCTAATCCAAAGGACTTGAGGTCATAATGGTTGCTAGGAAATCATGGAGGTTAATTTTATGGTTGTATCCAGAAACCTAAATGCTTATCTGAATTTCAGTCCATCTGAGCTACTTAGCATTGCAGGAAGAAACAAGAGTTTCACCATAACAACACTTTTGGCAATAGGACAAGCTGGAAATTCTTTCATCTTTTTAGAATGAATAGTCACTCAATTCCTAGTAGTTGTGTTTCTGATCTTGGTTATAAATCAAGACTGAAAATATAGATAAAACAATTTCTAAGATGTAATATATATATATATATATATATATATATATATATATATATATATTATGTGAGTAACTGTTTGTTTTGGGGGTTGGGGAAGGATCCTGATTAATTTCTAAACCTTGATATAGCTTTGGGGATCAAGGTGCTGCAGCCTACGTTTTTAATCCATAAACTCAAGTCAGACCATATAATCCACTAAACTTGCTTAGAATTCTGTTTATCCAGACTTCAGGGATTATTGATTGTCCATTCTTGTTCCATTTCTAAACAAATGTTGTTGTTGTTCACTAGTTCAGTTGTGTCCAACTTTTCATGGACCATGGTATGTCAGATCCTTCTATCCTTCATTGTTTCTCAAAGTCTATCCAAACTCATGTTCATTGTTTCCATGACACTATCCATCTCATCCTCTGGCTTTCCCTTCTTTTACCTTTAATCTTTCCCAACATTAGGGACTTTTCCAAAGAGTCCTATCTTCTCATGATGTGGCCAAAAAATTTAAGTTTCATCTTCAGCATTTGACCTTCCAGTGAATAGTTTTAATTGATTTCCTTTTAAAGTATTAATTGATTTGATCTCCTTGTTTTTCAAGGGTCTCTCAAAATATTCTCCAGATCCAAAAGCATCAATTCTGGCACTCAGCTTTCCTTACAAGGCAATTTCTGTTGTATACTTTACGATTCCAAAATCCATTTCAGATACTTCATTTTGTGTGTGTGTGTGTGTGTGTGTGTGTGTGTGTGTGTGTGATCTTGGGTTGTCCAAGGTCATCCTGGTAGAGCACAAATTATGGGAAAACATAGATTTTGAACTGGGCTTTTAGAGGGTCATCTAGTCCAAACCTTCATTTTATGAGATGAAGAAACAAGATACCAAATGAAGGGATTTACTTGAAGCAATAGAGATAAGAAGAGGCTCACCTGGGATTTGAACCCCAGGCTACTGTCTCTAAATATTATGGTCTTTTCATTGGCATCATAGCTGATTTTCTGTCATTTTCTGTCAACCATGCTAAGGTCATAAAGTTCTGTCACCTAGCCAGGTTAACCATATAACATCTTGGACCACAGCAAGTTGTGGGGACTGGAATCTATTTAGCATATCTAAAGCACCACTACCTTCTAGACACTGAGCTAAATAGTGAAGGAACAAAGATGAAAGGAAATTAACAGCCCTATATTCCAGTGGAGGAGGAAAACACACATTTATATATAAATATGTGTGCATATATATATATATATATATATATATAGTAAATTGGGGGATAGGGTATTTGCAAGTAATGTGAATATGTATGAGGGATCATTAGGAAAGGTTTTGTATAGCAGATATCTATTGACTTGAGTTTTAAAGAGAACAAAGGATTCCAAGGGCTGGAGGTGATGAATAAGCAGGTGGTGAATAAGCACATTCCTGCTAGGAGGAACTTCAGATACAGATAGAAGATGCCCTCCTTCATTTCCACCCCAGGTCCTTACCTTCCTTTAAGGCTCAATTTAAGTGGCCCTTCCTATGGGGAGCCTTTCCTGATAGACTAATGAGTGCTACTTCCCTCCTCACCTTATTTTGTAACTATCTCAATGTTGTATTTGCCTCTGTGGTCTTTGATTCAGCAACTTCTTCATTTTATTTTAGTATCCATTGCACCTGAGATCAGTAGATGCTTTTTTTAAAAAAAAATTCTTGGTAGATCAGATTGAAGAGAAAATAGACATGACTGAAAAATGAGTAAATAACAACAATCCATGGCAAGCCACTTAATCTCTGTCTGCCTCAGTTTTCCCTAAATGGGGATCATAATAGTACCTACCTCCCAGGGTTTGGGGGAGGATCAAGTGGGTTAATAAGCACAGTATTTGGCACATACAGTTAATAGTAACTATTCTACAGTAAACATTCAAGGGGAAAATGATTATGGGATTGATGATATAACAATGATTGACCTGAAAGGGACTATAAAGGCTTCTTAGCATGATTCTCTCATTTTCAGATGAGAAGACTCAGACCCAGAGTGTGAGGAAGTTTGCCCGAGGTCACCCAGCTAGCAAGAATCAGGGATGGGACGGGACCCAGGCTTTCTGGAGCCCAGTGTTTTATTCACTGCTTCTCATCACATCTATGATAATGGCCAACGGTGCTCCAGGTGGCTGCCCACACACACACACACACAAGTCTTCAGGATCAGGAAAATTCTCCCCCAAGAGGAGACAATGACTTGTTTGGATATAAATGGTGCTTGTCCTGAAGGCTGGGTTGTGGAGCATGGTTAAAGGCTACCTGCTGCCAGGGGAGCCTCAATGGAAATCAGCAACTGAATCATAAATGAGCTCCACTCAGGCTTAATAATCATTACTAACCAAATGGCTTCATCTGCAGAGAGGGGTATGGGGAGGCTGGGGACCTGGAACTGGCTTCCACAGCTTTGCCTGAACATACACACACACACACACACACACACACACACACACAGAGCACATGCATATGCCCATGCAGACACACTGCTGCATATATGCACACATGTGCACATATTCACATACAAGTGTGCACACATACACAGAGATGTGCACACAACCCTAACCACACACAAACACACACACACACACACACACACACACACACAAACACACCTATTGCCTTTGCAGCAGACTGGGAAATTACATTCCCCCACCTGACCTCTGCCTGTTGGCATACCCTTCACAAACATAATTTTTTATTAATAGGAGGCTGGAATGGGAGACAAGTTATAAACTTTTGCAGCCCAGAAAGATTTCCCTCTCGCTGCCAAAAACATGTTGATTTCAAGCATAAAAAGATGTAAAGGGATAAAGAACTGTTAGAGGCCACAGAGGGGAGATTCCTTATGCTATAGATGAAGAAAGTGAGATTCAGATTAGTTACAGAACCTGGTGGTGGCTCATAACTAGATAAAGCCAAATTGTAATCATCTGAAAAAGATCTGGAGTTTCTTTGATAATTTTGTTGTTATCTTGTTCAATTAACAATATTTATAAATATGAATTAATTAACTACAAATATATAATCTTATCCAGAATTTTGCAAAGTTATATATTATTTCATTTGCTCCATAAAATAACCTTGGGAAATGGGTGCTAGTTTACATTTTACAGGTGAGGAAATTGAGTCTGAAAAAGGTTTTGAGATATTTTCCAAGGGTTATTTATTCACATATAACTGAGACAAGATTCAAACACTGATCTTCCTGATTTCAATTCAAAGGCATTGTGCAACCTATATATGTGCATGTGGGGTATGTATATGTGATAAAGATATATGTGTGTGTGGTATAGGTGCATGTGTGGTGTATGTATATGTATATTTGGGAGGTGTGCATATGCATATAATGTGTGTGGTAAGTATTTATGGGTTTGTCATGTGTGTTTGAATATTTACATGCATGTGTGTGAGATGTGTATATATATATATATATATTTGTGTAGTATTTTTAATATAGATGTATGTGGTATTGTGTGTGTGATATGTGTGTATGGCTATGGTGTGCATGGTATGTATGTGTGTGTATTTATATATATTTATATGTCTGTGTGTATTTGTGTGGGGTATGTATGCTTTTGGTGTATGTATACAGGTGTGGATGTGGGCGTGTACATTTGTGTATATGTATGGATGTGGTGTACATGGCATATATACATACATATATACATATACATATATACATACATATATATACACGTAGATCTAGAGTCTTTGATAATTATCCAAGAGAGTAAGAGATCCCCCCCAGTTTATACCCAGGTGTTCCTGGTTCCAAGGCTGAACATCTATTCTCTACACAGCTCACTGACTAATGGGACACAGAAAAATAAATACAAAGGGAATTAGTTTGACTTCACTATATTTGTTCCTAGCATTGTTTCCCCCCCTTTTTTGGGGGGAGGCAGAGATGTTGAGAAAGAGGCTAAGGAAAGGGTAGAGATACAACAGATGCTTGTGAACTGAAAAATAATTAAAAATAAATTCTGTGATTTCATTGAGAACAGAGTATCAAGACTAGTAAAAATCAGGAAATACCTCCTGGAGAATGTAAAAGTTGGGATGTGCCTTGAAGGCAGTTGGGAAGCAAGGAATGGGTTTGAGATGAGAAGGGGAAGCAGTCAGCGAACTGGGGATGTGGACCTGCCTCTTCTAGGTCCTGTGGCTAATTCTTTCCACATCATCAAGATGTAATTGATATAAAAACACACATATGCATCTACATATTTGATATACATATTTGAATAACAAAACTTCATTAAGACTTTTGGATCATTATTGTAAAGACAGATGATAGATGATAGGTAGATAGATACATAGATATCCATCTATCTAAACTATATACACACATATATCTATGTCATCAAAAAATATACTTGACAGAAACTTATAGTTTCTTAATCCTTTCTCTAGTTCTTCATACATTAAGATAATCATGTTTTTAATAATTGTTAAATTCAAAATTTAGCATTATTATTTAATCTGGAGATTTTAGTCTCTCATTAGCTGTGAGCTACTTGAAGGCAAAGAAAATTCCTCCCCCCCCTTTTCTTTGCATTCTCTTAGCAAATGCCTGGCACATAGAAGGCACTTAATCAATGCTTGTTGATCTAACTTGACCCCAAGGTTGACATGAGTGAGCAGCATAATCCAGAAACCTTATATGATTTTAAGGGAGAAAGAGTGTCTGGGACCCAAAAAGGTGATAATCCCACTATTGTCTGCTCTGGCTATAATATTATCATGAATTCTGAGTGGCCATTTTAGAAATTATATTGATTACCTAGGACCCAATGGTAGTCACTTGAAGTAACTTGGATGTTTAATCTGGAGAAGACTTCTTTTGGAGGGTGTAGAATGGAACACGTGAGCTATCTTCTTCAAGTATCTGAAGGGTCATCTTAAACAAGACACATTAGTTTTGTCTACTTGCCCTCAGAGGGTAGAACTAAAAATCATGGGTACCTATCAGAGATGGGTAAAATTGGGCTCTGGGTAAGAAAAACCCAGAGTTGTCACAAATAAAAAGGGGCTGGAAGGTTGAGGATTGCCCTCAGGAATGTGCTACAAGCAGAGAACAGATGATTACTTGTGGCTGTTTCCTTGGATACCTAGATTATAATGTTAAAGCTGGATCTGCTGAACAATATTCCTGAATCACAGCCACACCATCCACTAAGTTAGGCTGTTGTCATAAATGATTTGGATAAGCACTAAGGGCAAAGCACTGGTGTTTGAGCTGAGACCCCAGAACATCAGGTGCTTTTCACAGCATTTTCAGTTGACTTATCTGAGGTAAGATCGAACTAATAGCCCCTATTATATTAAGAAAATTTGAGGTTCATTACTCAAATGTAATGCCCTCAGGGCTGTTCAACCAAATGTGGCTATGGAAATTAAAATATATATTTCTGTAAAATGTCTCCAGGATACATGCAGTCATTCCTTCCTGCTTAAAAATCACTCTTCTATCAGAAACAACAAAGGCTTTTTCACCTCAATATACCTAGACTTCAGCTCAGATCACAAATTCAATTTTCTTCCAGACAGAATCTATAAATGATTACTTGGATCTTTTACTTTGTTCATAAATATTATTACTTCATTTCCATTAGTTCTTTTAAATATATATATCCAGACTATGGAGATAAACTTGTTAAATGTTTCCATTTTGAAGGAAAGTAAATATTGGAGCATCAGATGAAAAAAATACATACATATATATACATATCTATGTATATATTATTTATATATGCTATTTTATCATTCATTAGTTTTAAATTTATTCTAAGTCAAACTTTCAAATATGAAAGTGGCAAAATGGATTGGTTCATTTTTCAAAACAAAATGTTTCCATTTCTTTGGTCCATGTCCCAAGACTTTATCCTGATAGCCCTTTTCCTTCTGCTCCACCATCTTTGCTTGAATATTTATCATCTGGCACTAGAAATGAATTATTTCTTAGTAGTCCCATCGCCCTAAGACTTCATGGCCAGTGAGGCTTATGGAGTCCATCATAAGAGTGACTTTCTGGAAACTACTGCAGATTTCTAAATCCAATCAGACCTGATTTGCCTTTCTGATTTCTAGCATTTCACTATAATCATCCTGCTGAAAGCTCAAAGCAACAATTAGTTCCTCTATCATTTGACTTTCACTCCATTCAAAACCAGAAACTAGAAAATCCTTGTAGTCAACACACACACACACACACACACACACACACACACACACATACATACATAATGTTAGAATGAGTTACAAATTCTCATTTGCTTTACTGGCTACAGGAAAAGTTTGACCATTCTTCCTTTTGATCCAATGTGGCTATTTATGTAGCCAGGTGGTGCAGTGGATAGAGCACTGTGCTTGGTATCAGGAATGTATGCATTCATATATGGCCTTAGTAGCATCATCTTAGGCAAGTCACTTAATTCTGCTTGCCTCAGTTTCCTCATCTATAAAATGAGCTGGAGAAGGAAATGGCAAACCACTCAGTATCTCTGCCAAGAAAATCCCAAATGGGGCAATGAAGTGTCAGACACAGCTGGAATGACTGAATAATAACAACAGCAAGGTGCATTTTAAGTTTAAGTTGGCAAATGTAAGGTATATGTTGCTTTTTTAAAGTGTTGTGAACTTCAACTCAATAATCCACTAGGCATCTATTGGAATCGGACCTGTCCTTATGAAGATCTTAGGCATCTGTCTGCTTATTCAGGGGAAAATTAAACAAAAAACAAACAGACAACAGCTCCTTGTTTGAGGATATGAGGCAAAATGGTTGAGTGATTATTTCAGACACATTAGGCTGGGAGAAAGACTGCAATCCTCATTTAAACAAAATCTTATCTGGGTCTTTTGTTTTTATATGACTACTCTTTCTAAATATACTTCTGAGCTCCTTTCTGATCTATTGAACCATTTCTTGTAACAAAGAATAAAAAAAAGAGGGAGAAAGAGAAATAGGGGATTTAAAAAGCTACTCAGCAAAATCAGCCAATGTACCAATTGAGTCTGATAAAACATATAATATGGGAGTTCCATTTCCCCAAAGGACATGAGAGTTGTTAAGTCTTTGCCATCATCACATCCAGGATGATGTTTTGACTTGGGTAAGTGGGGATAACTTGATGCAGATGAAATGAGACCCTGTGGTACATATTTATATAGAGATAGGACTAGATATACCCAAGGTATATGTGTGCTATTTCTGGAGCAGCCAATTGATTACAGTAACATCCTGCTGGAAGTTATGGCAACACCATTATGTAGCCTTTGAAGACTATCCATCAAAGGACATTCTAACATTATTATTGATAGTGATTGTATTTTATATTTCAATAGTGATTTGAGGTATATAAAACACATTTAACAAAACCGTGTCAAGTCCTAGAATTTTATCTCCAGCTTTGCTTAGACAAATAGTGACTTGGATGGTGCCAGATGTTTTGGATCATACCTTGGATTGCAACCCATATCTCTTTTACCACATTTCCTCCATAACAGAAAGTGCTAGTCCTTCCCCTACATAATCCATCATTTGCTTGCAGTTGACTAGCTTGTAAGTTGTTTAAGAAGACAAGTTGTTTTTCTTTTGTGTATCTTTTGTCATTCATAGTGAATCCTCATTCATTTAGATCAAGGTGGATGACAAATCAGACTTGAATGATGTGAAGAGTAAGATCACTACCAATATGGTAATTTTATAGTCAGTTAATACAATGAATAAAAACTGGGAGGGAGAAGCCAGAAACTTAGTTGACTGAGTTCACAGATATTTGTTCTTCATTTTTTTTATATTTTTATTTAATAAATTAGCATTCATCCCTTTCTCCTTAATAACATATTTGCATACCAGTTTAAATTTTACATTGTGTTTTTCCATAGCAACCTTTTTTCATGGTACATGTGTACTCCAAGACACATTCACACATACATACATACACACATACCAACCACTAGAACTCATAACAAAAAATAAAACTAAGCAAAATAAATCAACCTGTTGCTATGATTAACAACATAAGCCTCATCTTGTAGCTCAGTCCAAAACTTCTCTGCTGAGAGAAGAGAGGAATGCTGTTTACTATTAAATTTCCTTTTTTATTTAGTAAATTTTTTTTAATTTTAATATACATTGCTTTATCGATCGTAATGGGAGAGAAAAAATAGCAAAAGGGAAAAGCATGAGTGATAGGGGAAAAAAACAGAAAAAAATAAGTGAACATAGCATGTGTTAATTTACATTCAATCTCCTTAGTTCTTGTTCTGGATGCAAATGGCATTTTCTGTCCAAAGTCTATTGGGATTGCTTTGGAACACTGAACAACTGAGAAGAATCAAATCTTTCATACATGCTCATCGTACATACTTGCTGTTATTGTGTACAATGTATTCCTGGTCTGCTTATTTCACTCAGTATCAGTTCATGGAAATCTTTCCAGGCCTTTCTAAAATTAGTTTGTTCATCATGTTTATAGATCAATAATATTCTATTACCTTCATGTACCATAGCTTGTTCAACCATTACCCAATTGATGGGTATCTACTACTTTTCAATTCTTTGCTACCACAAAAAGAGCTGCTACAAATGGTTTTGCACATGTGAGTCCTTTTCCTTCCTTTATGATTTCCATGGGATACAGAACCAGTAATAGCACTGCTGGGTTGTGTTCTTCAATTTTCAATGAATTCTCAGTGCCTTCAGGCAATTCAATGATTTTTATTAATTCTTTCACATTGGAATTTTTTTTTTATCCAAAAACAGCTCAGTCTCCTCGGGTTCTTAGATTCATCCTCATCTTGTTGCTCTCTGAAGATAATGTCACTTCTTTTACCGAGATCAAGTCTTCCTATGAGCTTCATGAATGTTACTCTTCTGGACCTCAAACTTAGCATTCCTTTTGGGCTCAAAAAATAAGTCTTAAGCCCATTTTCTCTCTTCCTCAATTCCTAATGTCATTAATTCCCTATTTCTCTGCTGTCTTCCATCTGTTCCTTGTCTTCTGCTTTCAAATTTCTCAAGTCTCCCATATTTCTCTCATTCCAAAAACAATTTCCATCAAAACTACTGCTTCTTAAAGTATCATCATCTCTTGCGTCATCTTAATTGCCAAACAACAAGGGAAGAGTGAGCCTTCTCTCAGGGTCTCCATATCCCCTCCAACAACTTATTCCTCAAACTCTTACCCTTTGGTTTTGCTTCCTTCATTGCACCTCTCACACCAAATCCAATGACTATTTTTTCATCTTTGTCATCTTGACTTCTGTCTCTGGAATCAGACACTATTGATCTTCCCTCCTCCATCTTTCTGGATGCTATCTCCTCCTTCTGCTTTTATGACTTCATGTTTTTAGTGCTGTCCTACTACCTTTCTGTGCATGCCTCCTCCATCTTGATTAGCTTCTCACCTTCTACCACAGGCATGGTTCAGGGGAATGAGTGATGTTTAGAGACAGAGAATCGAAGTTTTCAGTGCCAACTTTCCTCTTTTTAGCTGTGTGATCTTGGGTTTCAGCTCTTTGGGCTTCAACTTCTTTTATGCAGAATGAAAGGGTTGAACTCTATAACCTCTGGGATCACTTTGACCCAGAATCCCTGCTCCCATTATCTGCTCCTTAATCTTTAAAGAGTCACTTAGAACTTTAAGGACAGTGGTACCTTGGGTAAAAATTTTTTCCTCCATTCACTCCTTGACAATTTCATCTATTTCTGTAGTTTAAGTATCAATGATTCTCAGAAAACTCCGAAATTTTTATGTTTCTAGTTTATGTTTCTAATTTTCTAGCAGATAAAATGTCTGAGGATCCAATTGACAAATTAAACTCTACATGTCCCTAAATGAATATAATATCCCATCTCCAGCTTCCACTAACCCTTCCTTCACTTCTATACTTAGGCTATGATTACCTTCCCAGTCTTCTAGGTTCAAAACATCAGGGCTGTATTTTGATGCTTATCCTTCATCCATAGGATCATCAATTTAGAGATGGGAAGACACCTTAGAATGTACTATTTAGAGCACAATATCCTTAAAGTACAGATTAGGGAAACCGGGAGAGCTTAAGTGACTTCAATCGAGAACAAAATGTGATGAATTCTTCTTCCATAATGTATCTCAAATTCTTTCTTTTATATTTTCACAGCAGTCACTCTAGCTCAGACCCTCATTTCCCCTCATGTGCACTACTAAAATAAACTCATAACTAGACTTTCTGCTCTTATTTCTCCGCTCCTAAGCTTGCTTTATACTGTGGCTGAATAATTTTCATAACACAGAACTCTAATTGCTATACTTACTATTTATGAATCTTCAGCAGCTCCCTACTGCTGAGTGAACAAAGTGAAACTTCGTTCTTTTCTTGGGTTTTAAGGCAATCTGTTTTCACCTATCATTTAAGAGCTATTCCACAATAATTCACATCATCTATGCTTCAGACAAACTAGACTGACCACTCATTGTCCTAAATTCTCATCTTGCTCACATTTATTGCCATGCCTTTGGTCATTCCCTATTCTCGGAATGATTTACTCCTCATCCCTCTGCCCCGAAATCTACCTCATACACACACACACACACACACACACACACATACTATCAACACATACACATGCATAAATGTATGCATATATACATATAATAAACACAATGTCCATACATACAGTATGTACACATATGTAATGTATAGGGATAAGATATTTATTTATATACACACATATGTGTGTGTGTATGTGTGTGTGTGTGTGTATGTTTGTAGATTTGTGTGTATATAGATTTTTTGGGACAACTTTTCTCCATGAATCCTGAATTCATACACATATACATACATACATAGGGGTTGTATACATGTTTATACACATGAATGCAAATGTATCTATATATATATATAATGTATGTTTATATCTGTATGTATATATATGATCCTTTATATAAACCTCAGTAGCATAATTTCTCCCTTCTTAAAATTATGATAGGATTTAATTAAGACACTTCTTTTTCACTTTTTTTAATCAGGTCTCACATAAAAATAATCTTAAATATGTTTTATCCCTTCTATTAACTGAGAACTTCTTAGGGAAATTAGTGTTCAGTGTTTTGCATAGTGCCAGGAACATAGAAAGCACTTAAATGATTTTTTTAGTGTGTCATTTCTTTGAGCTTCTTCTTTTTTTTTTTTTCTTTTGAGGGTACCATAATTCTCCCAGGCTCAAAACAGCAGTATCATCCCTATCTTTTCACTTTCTTTCATCCAATAAATCTAGTCCATCTGCAAATCTCATCTGACCCTCTCTTCACAAAATTCTCCTATCCCTCTTCTCCATTCACTCAACAGCTATTCTCAACAGCTAAGGCTGGCCCCCATTTCCTCATGCCTGTATTTTCTATGAAACTGTGAGTTTCCATCTCATACCAGTTTTGTATTTTCCCTTTTCTATTTGCTTTACTACCCCACCCTTTACACCTGGATGATTGCAATAGCCTGTTGGTCAATCTTCCTTCTTCAAGACTTATCATTCTATTATATCCTCTGCTCATCTGTCAAAGAGATGTTCCTCAAGAACATATGATGAGTCATTCTCCAACTCAATATGCTGTAGTTATTAACTATTAACTTGAGTATCAAATAGAAAATCCTCTTAGCATTTAAACCCTTTTATAAGCTTGTCTCTTCATACTTTTCTTGCTTAATCACCCACAAAATACTCTGATAAAAAAATAGCTTTCTTGCTGTTGACTTGTACATGATACTTCATCTCCCACCTCCATGCTGTCTTCTATGCTAGAAATGTTCTCCTACCACACCCTCATCTCCTGCATTTCTTATTTCATTCAAGATTCAGTTTGAGACCAAAGAAGAACTAGGAAACATTATGAAATGAAAATGGATTATTTTAATTATATTAAATTAAAAAGTTTCCATGCAAACAAAATCAATGCAGCCAAGATTAGAGGAGAAGCAAAAAAAAAAAAAGGAAAAAATTTTATATCCAAAATTTCTGATAAAGGTCTCATTTCAAAAAAATGTAGAGTATTGGCTCAAACTTATAAGAATACAAACCATTCTTCAATAGATAAATGGTCAAGGGATATTAATAATTTCAGATGAAGAAATCACTACTGATTATAGAAATTCAAATTAAGACAACTCAGGTATCACCTTACATCTCTCAGACTGGTTAAGATGACAGGAAAAAATAATGATAAATGTTGGAAGTGATGTAGGAAAAGTGGGATAATTAAATTAAATGAATTAATTCAATTAAAAATAATAATATTGTTTGTGGAGTTGTGAACTGATCCTAGAGAGCAATTTGGAACTATGACCAAAGGGTTATCAAACTTTGCGTACTCTTTGATATAACAGTGTGTACTGGATCTGTTTCACAAGAGATCATAAAAAAATGGAAAAGAATCCACATGTGCAAAAAATGTTTGTGGCAGCTATTTTTGTAGTGGGAAGGAACTGGAATCTGAGTGGATGCTCATTAGTGGGGGAATGACTGAATAAGTTATAGTATATGAATGCTGTAAAATATTATTGTTTTATAAGAAAAGATCAGCAGGATGATTTTGGGAAGGCCTGGAGAGACTTTCATGAGTTGATGCTAAGTGAAATGTGTACAAAAAATTGTACACAGAAATAACAAGATTATGTGATGATCAACTGTGATGGACTTGCTCTTTTCAACAATGAGTGAATTCAGGTCAATTCAAATAGGCTTATGATGGAGAGAGCTATCTGCATCCAGAGAAAAGACTATGGGTCCTGAATATGTGTCATGACAGTATTTTCTTCTTTTTTGTCTTCATTGTTTGCTTGCTTGTTGTTTTCTTTCTCACTTTTACCTCTTTTGTTCTGATTTATTTTTCTTGTGCAGAATGATAGATGTGGAAATATGTTTAGAATTGCATATAAATTGGATTACTTGCTGTCTAAGAGTGGAAAGGAGGGAGAAAAATTTGGAACACAGAATTTTGCAAGGGTGAATGTTCAAAACTATCTTTGCATGTAACTTGAAAAATAAAAAGCTATTATTACAAAAGGACTCACAATCTGACCTCCTCAAAATGTCTTTCCTAGTTGTTCTCTTCTTTCCTTTCACCCCATAGGCATTGCCTTTCCTCTGAGATTACTCCCATTTATCCTGAGGACATCTTATATGTTATTTCCATTAAAATATGAGCTCCTTGAAGGCAGGCACCATGTTTTTGTCTCTCTAGTTTTTATCAAAATTCCTGTTTAATAAGCATTTAATAAATGCTTGCTGGTTGGTTAAATTTGTATTTTAGTGTGTAATGTAGAATACCTTCTTGTACATATTAGGCAATCAGTTTTTATCTATTGAATTCAATTAAATAGGACTACCAAAAAAATAACAGACTTAATAAGATATCATTGACACTAACTAGAAACCAACTTGGGTTCACCAAGAACAAATCGTGCCAAACTAAGCTCTTCCATTTTTGATTATGAGATTAACACTCCTCTAACTGTAATTGTCTGGCTGTGTAATCATCCATCTAAAGTTGGAAGGGTCCTGAGAAGCCCATCCCTTTTGTTTTATAGATGAGGGAAGGGAGGCTCTTAGAGTCCAAGTGATTTGCCAATATTTCCACATGAAATTATAGTCAGCAGACAGTATTTGATTTTGGATCTTCTGCCTTCAGACCTAATGGTTTTTCTACAGTGCCACAATGGATTCTTATGTTAATCCATTGAAATTTAAGACAGAAATGACAGGGACTAGTCTATTGGGTTTTGGAGATGTTTCTTTCTAGAAATTTGTCCACTTGATAATGAATATTATTGTTTTGGGGCTTGACTAGTTCTTCCATTGCTGTAAGCAATTCAGAAAGGGAAAAAAATAAAAATTTCCCTTATCAATGCATATCAACATCTGCTTCACAAATTATAGTCTTGGAGAATTGTCTAGAGCAATACATGACTTGCCCAGAGTCACGTGGGCATTATATGAAAGAAGCAGGTGTTGCAATTTATAGAGCAGCCTGTTATTTGTTCCCACCAAGCTGCTTCTTCTCATCTTGACTTTTTGAGCCCTAAAGGCTCATGAAGATCCTCTACTGCTTATGATTGGAAATGACAAGGTATAAAGAAATTAGCATTTCATTTTGTGATGAGACCTAAGTCAGGTCCTAGATTACATGCTTACTAACTATGGATTCTTGGGCAAGTGTTCACTTCTCTAGAACTCTGTTTCTCCATCTGTTCCTTTGCAAAAGTAACATTTTAAGATAGATGAACAAACATATAAGCACATGCATTAATATATGTGTGCACAACACATATACACATATATAAACACTACCTATATATATTATGTATTTATATAAATATGCATAATTTTATGTGTGTGTATCATTAGTTCAGAGAAATGTAATTCATCTGAGTTATTAAGAAACGTTAAAATTGTGTCATGAGAACCAGTAAAAGAAATTTGGGGTGTTGAACTCATAAAAAAGAAAAATTCTGGGATAAATGACACTTGTTTAAGTATTTTCAGAATTCTTAAGTAAGAGAAATGTGTGATTTATTCTATATAGCTCCACAAGGAAAAGCTAATGCCAATTGGAAGATAGCTTCTGGCTGAGCATAGGTCATGCTTGCATAATTAGAACTCTTGGAATATAGAATGGCCTCCTTTAAAAAGAGATGCATATTTAACACCAGCTATGTTCCAGAAGATTTTTGATGGTCACCTGTCAAGATGACTGGGCAAGAGCTTCCATAGAGCTAGAACTATGTCGAACTAGTTGAATATTTACTCTACAATTTCTTTAATCTCTCTGGGCTTCCATTCATTCGCTCATCTGAAAAATGAGAGCATTGGACTAAATGACTTTCGAGATACAATCAAGTTTTAGACCTATAAGTTTCTTCCAGTTCTCAAACCATGTGATCAGGAAAATCATATACTTGAAAGTCAGTTTAGCAACTCAGAATGAATCGTGTTAAATAAGCATGCCGATTAATTATAGGATAATGAATTGCCAAAATTGCTTGAGGATGCTTGAAAATAGCACATTTTCATTAGGAGTTTAGAGATTTTCTCTAATCTCTCCTTTATCCTAACTTGTTTAGCAAAGTCTAAAAGACAGCAGCAAGATAAGTGGTAGGTTAGGTTTTTTTTTTCCCTAGCTCTGAATGAATTGGGGGAATCTAAGTAAATAAGGTTTGCCTATAATTAGAAATTAACTAAAATTGAATAATGCGGTTCTTAAATTATCTGATCAATAGAGTCAACAGTTTTGAAAGAATCGTAATAAGTATAGGGATGGTAGCTTAAGATGGAATTAATTAACACTACACTGAACTTGCTAAAAAGTCAAATGAAAACTCCCAAATTGCTCAGGGACTTGGTCTTCCCCGCTTCCTCCAGCCAAGCCAAGGGCATGATAAGGATCGTGCATGATAATAAGAAAAATATAATAGTAACTTTTTAAATAGCATGTTAAGATTTGCAGAATACTTTCCACATGCAATCCTATTTAATCCTTAGAATAATCTTAAGACATATGTACTCTTGATGTTATATTTCCCAGTTCTCCTGATAGTGAGATCACATGGAATTGATCATGCTTTGAACCCAAAGACCAAGCTACGTTATACCATGGTTTTAATCTGATCACTTGCTAACTGCTTTTTATTTCATCTCCAAGAAAGCAAGACCTACTTGATACGACTGGTTACAAATATAGCCGGACAAATGTAAATTTGCTGTCTTAGTAGTTGGCCTGGAATTCATGTCATTAGTGCCTAGCCGTATGAATGTATGTTTGGAGACTTTTGATTATGCTCTATAATATTGAATACTTCTTGAGATACTCCCCAGGAAGAGATTCTTGACCCAATTAAGCTGTAATATGTCAGAACAAAACTTCTAATGCTGAGATCATTGGTCTTCTCTAGCAACCATGGAGTCTCATGTGAATGTCACTGCCATACCGCTGTGCTTGGCCTGAGTGCTTGAACTATGTGGGACATTTTGTTTGGAACATAATACAAACCACCATTCCAAAATGAGAACAAATTGCGAGCTTCCAATAGGCTTTTAAAATTTGCTTTAGACACTCAACGGCAACATTTTTGTCCATATCTAGGGTAATGTCTCTCAGAATATCAGCTCGCTAAGTAGTTTTGGGCTCTTATGAAGGGCATGGAGACCTGATTGAAACCACTTTGTAAAACTAGCAGTGTTCCTGGGGACATTAAAAATAGCTTTCTTGAGGAAAATTCTAAAGTGAAAAACTTTAGAAGAAGAGTTGTCTTTATGAAATCTTCATCTAGGTATAAATGCCTAATAATGCCAGTTATTGCCATAGAACACTATTCCTTGTCCAGGATATCTGTAAATAAATGTTGTTGTTATTGTTATTGTTACTTTTTAAGTAAAGTAAAATCATAGCATAGATCTTGATTTTAGGAATGATAACAATAGAGAGCCCTTTATAGCATGGTCTTGGACCAATGGACTTGGTGCAGGGAGACCAAGGTTTGAATCTTGCTTTTGAAAATCAGTGAGTGAATGATCATGAACATTTCAGTTCATATTTTTTTTCATATTCACCATGGAATAGAGTGGGAAAGCAGGTAAAAAAAAAAAGCCAACTTCATTAACTGTCATTAAAGCAAATAGAAAATCTACAGAGTTTCTGCATTCCAAAGAACTCTAATCAAAATGGGGAAGATAGCATCTAAAAGACCCTGACAAGGGGAAAAGGTAGTTTAGGTCTTTTCTAGTGCTGAAGCAGTGAGGATTGATGTTCAGTTCGTGGCAAAAGGAAATGTCTGAGAGCCCTCAGTTTCCAGCAAGAAAAATAAGAGGGAAGATGGTGAGACTCCAAGGCCTTTATACAATTTGTAATATGTGTGTAATAAGACCTGAAGTCTTTAAATCACAGGTTATTGTGGGGCTCCAATGAGACCATGTATGTAAGGAGTTTGGTAAGCCTTAACATATTATACAATAACATTTAAACAAAAGGAGATAACAGTGCAAAGTACTTTACAAGTTTCAAAGCACTAAATAACTGCTGGCTATTTATTATTATTATTAAATATCAATTATTACTATTGTATTCATTATACAAACATATATACACAACAACTATAATGTTGTTTTCACTACATAAAAAATGCTTCAAATGATGTTAAGTTTTTAGGGACATCATCAAGAATAGAGAGAATCTATGTATATATGAACACATGTACACAAACACACACATATGAACTTGTATAAGAAGATACATCTATGCTGTGGCTGTCTCTTATCTGTACATATAGACTGAATAGATAAAAGTACATATACAGACCCACATATAAATATATATGTACATAATTGTAATATGTTTATATATCTATATATTATATATTCTATTTATATAAGTATATATTTCAATACACCTGTATATATCTATACCTACTCCTATGGGATTTAAATATATAAATATATACACATACATATAGATATATAGATATGCACACAGATATACACATATGGATATAGATAAAACACACATATATGTATACATCAATATATTATATACTCTACACATTTATATTTACATATAAATATAGGATAAACACAAATATATGTATACATGCACACGTGTGTTTTATGTAATATATACACAGTGTCAAAATTTATATCCAAATAGAACATACAATATACAGATACATATCTGTATATTACAGATACAGATCTGTATATTACATATTCTCTTCATGTAAATGTACATATATGTATAATATATATGCTATATAAAATATATATGTATAATATATGCTACACATAGTACATATATATTCTCTGTGTATAGATATATGCATATATGTGTATTGCTATACATTACATATAGATTCTATTTGTATAAATATATACATGCATGTATATATTTATGTATTATATATTCTATTTGAATGTAGATGTGCATATGTATATATAATAGAGAGTTATTTCATTTACTTTGTCAATAAAACATATAATAATTTCTGTGGATTTATCTGCATATCTTATTCCTATCATCCCTCAATTTATAGGCATGTATGTGTTTATTATATGAATGTGTGTGTATGTGAGTGTGAATGTGTGTATGTGAGTGTGTGTGTGTGTGTGCGTGTGACTAGACCCTTGATTTTATTAGTATCACAAACTCCTGATGTGGGCACTCCCCCAGTGAAGTAGAATAGTAATGAATTGGTAGCATCCCTCACGTTTCTGAGAGCCACTTAAGACACAGAGGGGTTAAGTGACTTGCCTAGAGTTACAAAGTGAGGAAATGTTATGGGCTAGAACTTGAAACAAGGTGTTGACTCACTGGAGTTGATGGAAACAATGCTTGTGTGCTCAGGGTTTACACCTTCGGGAGAATTCACACATTAGAGTTCACACCTTTGAGAGTTCACACACTGGATTCACAAGTCGGGAGATATCCAAGTTTACACCTCCCACAATCCCACTCTCTCAGAGGAGTCATCAACTTTTGGGTTCACACCTTTAAGAGATCATATATAAGAGGCTCTCAGTCTCAGCAAGAGTCAGTTGGAGATATTGGAAGCCAGGAGTCAGTGGGAGAGTGGAGAGCCAGAATTCAGTGGGGAGATTCAGAACTGATTCAGAAGAGGAGAGGCTGAGGCTGGCAGAGGTAGAAGCAAAAGACTAGCAATGAGAGTTCTTGGAACCAAAGAAAGCTAACTGGTCTATTTTGGAAGAGACAATAAAGAACTACTTTAACAGCTGGCTGCATTTGAGGTGATTATTACATTGAACTGAAACTAAGGCCACCTCCAGAAAACCTCCCCAAGAAACCTGCTCATAGAGAGAACCATCATATTCTAGAAAAAGAAGAGAACATCACAAGGAAACATTCTAGTTTAGACCTAATACACAAACATTCCTCACTTTGAATTGGACCTTCTATTCCATGGCACAATCATAAATCCCTGTGTTTGGAAATCCCCACATACACAAGTAGGTGGAAATACAGAACCCCCACTAACATCCATTAAAGGAGAGATACAGAAAATTTTAGTGTAACCATTCACTCACTAACTAAACTTAGACATCGTTTCTTAAAATAAATAAATAAATCCAATCTGGAAAGAGAGAGCGAGACCATTGCTGACTTTAGCTGAAAATACTTTCTGCAACAATTATGCTCTTATTTCCCAAACTTACCCCTCCACAGAACAATCCCCTGTTGATTAACTTTTAGTCGATGACCACTGAACCAAGGTCTGGTTGGAGACAGAGAGTTCACTGTGTGGCAGAATGGAGACTAATTCCAAGGCCCCAGATCCTCCTAATGTAATTGTATCCTGAATACATTAGCATCGACATGCTCCCTCACTCTTTGAAACTATTGAGTTTTTATAGCACCCAATTTTATCATGGTCCACAATGTCTGCCACGGTAACCAGACAGAAGGCTGTTAGTAGCCAAAGTCCTGCCCGGACATGGATCATCCATCGCCACTTACCTCTCCTTCCCTTGGCCACGGCCTTCCGTTCTGTGTGTATTTGCCTTGGTTCTGACGCTTCTTCTGCCCTCCATCTGCGAATTTACACAGCAAAGGCTCAGTGGGGGCTGTAAAGACAAGAAAGCAGAGTCTGTATTAGCAACATCCCCCTTTGAAACTATGATTATGATTATAGGATGGGGGAGGAAGGGATGCTTTGTAACGGGGATCTTTTGAAGTCAAATCTTTCCTCTGCACATCAATTTGGTCTCTTTTTAGTCCTGGCTCTTTTGGCAGATATTCTAACTACCCAATTTTACAAAAAAGAAGTTCCTGGCAAACTATAAAAAACATATCTGATAAAACTGTTTAAATAATCAAGAGTTTATGAAAAACATCAAATGATCATAGAAAAATGATGAGGAGAATGGCATCCCTCCCAGTTAGCTTAGGTACATATTCTTGAAAAGAATTTGTGGGATGACTAGGTGACTTAGTGGGTAGAATACCAGTCCTGGAGTGAGGGAGGTTCATGTCCTGAGTTCAAATCTGGCTTCTGACATTTACTAGCTGTGTAACCTTGGTCAAGTCCCTTAACCCTGTCTGCCTCAGTCCTTCATCTGTAAAATGAATTGGAACACACAATGGAAAAAACACTTCAGCATCTCTGCCAAGAAAGCACCAACTGGGGTCATAAAGAGTCCAATATGACTGAACAAATCATATGTGGGGATAAATATTTCTTTCTCAGAGTAGCTCTGTTTTTATTGTTGAAACTATGCCAGATCCAGTTTTTAAAATAGATGCTTTCAGTGCTTCTAAAGGAAGAAAAGGGATTTTTTTTGCCAAATACCACCAAATTATTTGTTTTCCCAATAAATTATCTGCCATTTCAAAAAGGCAAGTGGCTAATGGCATCTTTGCAGCTCCCTGTTCCAGACTCCCACTGAGATGTGTCCTGTGAAGTGACAGTAGTCATCAAAATCTCAGTGTGGACATTTACAAGAGAATATACAATTGGGGTATGAAATCACTGAAAATGAGAGGAGAGAGCCCTGGGTATGACATTCATTTTCAATCTCTTTGAGGAAAAAAAAATGACCATCATGCTGGATGCCTTGTATTCTCTTCCCCAAGCTATAACTAGAACCAGGCAACCACAGCTCTGATCCAAGCTTCTGGCATTGGAGCACTAAAAGTACTTTTAGTTCTTCAGCATCATAGAATCAAGCAACATGGTTTAGTGGAAATAAAAATTTCTTGGGGGATAAGAGAACCCTGGGAGCTCTATTAATGAGAAAGTCAGGGGACTTTGAAGTAGCATTTTGTGTTTTGTATTTGGCCCCTTATATACATTTATATCATCTCCCTCAGAAGAAGAAAAATTCCTTGAGGTCTATGACTTTTTGGGGTTTTTTTTGTCTCTGTAATCTCACTGTCTGGCACATGATTGAATGTAATTTGTTCTTATTAATTATTAATTATTCAGTTGGTTAGATCAAGTCTAGATGCCAATGCTTATCAACAGTGTGATCTCAGAAAAATTCACTTGACCAACTTGGACTTCAGCATCTTCTAGTATATAAAATGATGGGCTTAGATTAAATGGATTCTGAATCTCTCAGCTCTCATGTTGCAATTCTGTGATCCTAGGAAGAGTCCTTAGCATTTAGTGCAACTGGAATCATAGGAAGCTTTCATAAGAAGAGTTTCTTTCTCCAAACAGGTGTAGCTCAGATGATCCATAACCCAACTTACACTCTCCCCTAATGACCCCCTTCCAAGAAGCATTCTCATGATATTCTAGAGTCCTGATTAAATTGAGGATTCATTTTGATGTGTGTTCTAATTATATTTTAAGGCCTCACATGGACTTAAGTGTTACCTTCCCCACAAGGAAAAATTGATTACCAATAAGAAGTGATCAATATGAATGGATATCTGAGTTGTTTTCCTAATGCTGAACTTGTGGGGCCTTAATGGATATCAATATATTTCAGGGCAACAGTATTATAAAAATGGCTTCCTCTGAGAATAGACCACTGCCATTTGGATGTCCTTATAGTTATCACTCCCATCAGGAGTAACATAGTGGTTCATATTCCACAGTGGATAACAAAGTTACCACAAAAAGAGCGAAGGGACAAGTTACAATGGGTGGGAAGTTTGTTTTGGATGAGATGAGCATTTGTCAGGATGTGGAGTATCAGAGCAAATTCATGAGAACAGAGCAGAGTCACAGATTTTCTGCTTGTCTTGGGGCAGCCCAGGATCAGACTGGAAATTCTCATAAAATGTAGCGGGTTTCTGGTTCCTCCATAAACAAGAATGAAATATGGAGACAACGGTCTTTTACACAATGAGAACGGCATCGTCGTGTCACGCAGCGAACACTTATCAGTAAGATCTGCTCTGTTGATTTCACAGAGATGCTGAAACAATTGGGTGAATTGATGTCTTTCAGGAGCTTTGTGATCACATCGGTTTGTATTGCTCTTGGAAGGTCCCCAGATTGAACAGAAATTCATCGAGCTTAGGAACCGTTACAGCTCTGTCTTTGTCTCCTCAGTCCCTAGTATGGGAACTACTACATTCTGGGTGATTCATGATTATATGCCTTGACAAGAGTCAAAGAGCCAGGCAGTTAATGAACATTCATTGTCTACTGTGTGTGAGACATGTGCTGAGTTAGGCTGACTATCAGAAATAGAATCGTGGAACATCATATTCAATAATAATGTGTAACTATTGATGGCACTTGGAGCACTAAGTGAAGCCATAGTACACAGAGCACTGGGTCTAGCAACGGGCTCATCTCCCTGACTACAAATCTGGCTTTGGACACTTAGTAACAGTGTGACTTTGGACAAGTCACTTAACTCCATCCATAATATGAGCTGGAGAAGGAAATGGCAAACCAGTTCATCATCTCTGCCAAGAAAACCCCAAATGGAGTCACGAAGAGTAGGACATGATTGAAATGACTGAACAACAACAACAGTATTGATTTCTCTTAGCTTTGGGATATTCTCACATGAGTCAGTTATAGGATCTTTTTACAGGCAAAATTAAAATTATATTTGAGAGCAGAGTTGAGATGCCACTGGGGCACCCTCAATAAATGAAAATTCTGTGCATGAAGGAATAGTTTCTTCAGCAAATGCTTTTTCGCTCCCATATATTCAGAGGCCATAGGGCAAATATACTGTAGAATATGATGGGAGAAGAGAATTAAATGCTAGGAGCTTAAAGTGAGTTAGTTCTGTATATCAGGGGCATATATTGAGAGGCCATTATTTTGGGGAAGAACACAATATGAAGGGATTTGCCTTATTTGGTATCCATGATATTGTGTCGGAGCTAAGAGTATATTTTACTTGTTGCATGACCCTGAGAAACTAATTCCACTTCTCAATCTCAGTTTCCTCACCTATGAAGTGGGGGATAATAAGATTATTGATGGAGAGGGGAAAGGGGCCTCAGAGGCCATGTGGTCCAACTCTGTTTAGTTTACACTTGTAGAAAGGAAAAGTAGCTTCTTCTGGGTCATAGTATTCATAACAAAATGTTTTCCCCATCCCATGTCCGGCTTTGGAAACAAACCTTTCCCAAAAGCTCTCTAAGAGCCCAGATAAATTACAAGATGGAAGTTGGAGGAGTGAGGTTAACAAGTGCACGGGACTAACCACATACACCAAGATATTCATAGCATCACTCTTATAATTGACAATAACTAGAAAAAAAGCAGGTGATTTTTGCCCATGTAGTGGCTAACCAAATAGAGGTAAATGAATGTACCTGGATAATACTATGCTGGAAGAAACAATGCATATTAACATTTCAGGGGAAAAAGATCTGAAGATTTGTAGGAATTTTTGATGAATAGAATTAGATTAAGTTTAGACTTGGAGGACAAATGAAAGATCCAATGAACAGTCCTTAGTTTCCTGGAAAAGGAAAGGAAATAAGACCATGGAACGTTTCACATGTTGGTCGATTTCTCAGGTGGGCTGAACTCTCTTGTGTTTTCTAATACAAGAGAAAGTTCAGCGGGTTGGGGAAGAGGAGAACATTTAGAAATGTGATGGAAAAATAAATGGTATAAATAAAACAAAAAATAAATACATATTTCAAAACAGTCCTGAACTGATAGGAAAGGACAATGAAGAGATAATGTACTCTAGGTATCTTCCTCTCAGTGAGCCAAGACACAGAGGCATCTGGGATTGTAAAGGAAACAAATAGTCCATTAATTTGGAAATGTTCTATAAGATATCCAAACTAAATCACGTCTCACAACATAATTCAACAACATGCTATTTAACAATTCATAAAACCAGAAGATCTCTTTGGAATCTGGACTCAAGGATTTTAAGAGTGCCTAAAAAGATTTAATGTTCAAAAGATAACTTTCAAATGATTTTTATATGAAGGGATATAGGAGAAATTCAGGGCAGGGGGTGGGGGAACACATTTATTTGTATTCCAGGGATATGATTTTTCTAATATTTAAAAACACCTCCAAGGCCTCAAGCTTCAATCATCTAAGACATATTATGGGGGGAAGAGGAAAGAAGTAAGCATTTATTAAATATCTACTATATTCTGTGCACTATGCTAAGTAATTTGTAAATATTACCTATTGTAATTTGTAAATATTACCTATTGATCCTCCCAATAAGTCAGTGATATAGGTATTATCCCCATTTTATAGATGAAAGGTCAAATTTGTACTCTCCTGCTGCTCTTGACTCTGGGCCCAATGATTTTTAGTGCCACCATGATAATTTCAGATCCAGGTGTTAGTCAGATTCAGGTTTTGAGGATGATCATGACACTCATATTTCTTGCTGTTACTGAGACAAAAACCCTGCCTCTATTTATTTTGAAAGTGGTTATGATGTCACAAGAATGGCAGACTCATAGAGCTCTCCAAATTTATGTATCATTTTGGAGGAGACCTAAAACTCCATTCGTACCAAATAGATTTTCCAAAGCCGCATGAAGACAAGAAAGATCAGATATAATGACAAAAATAATTTTCCTAGCTTGTTCCTCCTGCTAACTTGGTTCATTAATCAATCAACAAGCAATTACCAAGACAACCTGCATGAAAAGAAGAATTTCCAAAAAAAAACTTATATGTTAAGTAACAAAATAAATCCAAAGTACTTTGGACTGGGGGTACAGTATTAGGGACTTAGGGGATTCTGATCCAGTAGTAAAAGTTCTAATGAGAACCAAGGGGAAAACAGAAACTCCATGAGGCTCGAAGGATCTAAACTCCTTTCATTAAGAAGCAAGGGCATCGGGGAGGCTGCTCCCCAAAACATCGCATGCCTCGTTATGCATTGGCAGCCTCTTTTCCTGCTGGACTCTGTTGTTTGGGTTTGTTTAAATCAAGTCCTTGAATAGCTATAATCAATTTTCAGGCTTGTTGGTGGAAAACGATTAAGAAGGAGGTCAAGAAGGAACACGGCTTTTTGTGGCTGCCAGCAGAGGTCCCATCAGGGCCTGGCTGGCACCTCGACTGATGGGGTGTGACACCTTCAGTGGGATGATGAAAACCACTCCAGAATGAGAAGGTTTTGTTCCACATAGAAAATATGATATTCTTTATATTTCTTTAATGTGGCTTTATGGTGTCAATTTATTTTGTTTAGTTTCTATTAACAGTAGTTAAAAAAGAAATTGAATGAAAAAGAGTCCTCCATGGGAGTGAGACTCTCTTAAAATCCACGGATTACAATGTGCTCAGAGACATTATGGTCTATCATGCAAATGGGGAGTATTTAAAATATAATTATAACAATGCACAGCAATAAAACTGTGCAGTAATTATGAAGGAATCATTACTGGGTGCTTGCATGGTGGCTTATTTCTAGCCCTCCCAACTGGTGCTATTTTAAACAAAGAGCATTTTAAAGGATCCAGGTGACACGACAGGGTAACAGGTAACTGGTGATTGTCGCTTTTAATGGACAAGATTTTCTGCAGTGAGAGGAGTGTGAACATTTTGATCTAACATCCGCCATTACTAGCTGCTCTATATGGAGGTTTAGGAACCTCTGACTTCTCTAGATTTGCTTATAATCCCTTTTGAATTAAGCAACATCAAAACCAAGGTTCTCCTCCTATTTGTGAGGTTTAGTAGCAGAAGACTATAGGCATAGAGCTGAAAGGAACTTAAGAGATAATCGAGCCAAATCCCTTCTTTTGATAGTTGAGGAAACTGAGTCCCACTGAAGTTAAGTGACCTGCCATATAATGCTGAGGAGCAGAGTCATAGGATAAACTCTGGTTCTTTCAACAGTGTCATGCTGTTCCGCATAGATTTATATATTTTCTCTTGAATAAACTCCTCCTTTATTTGTGCCAGATTGTGGCTATTCAACTTTTAATCAATTCAATACGTTGTATTAATGCAGACTATGTTAAGGCAGTTTTGGTGGCATAGCATATAGATCCTGGAATCAGAAAGGCTCATTTCCTGAGTTCAAATCTGGCCCCAGACACTTCCTAGCTGGATGACCCTTGGCAAATCACTTATTTCTGTTTGCCTCAGTTTCCTCATCTGTAAAATGAATTGGAGAAGGCAAGGGCAAAACCCTCCCAAGATCTTTGCCAAGGAAATCCTAAATAGAATCATGGAGGGTTGGATATGATTGAATAACTACAACAAGAAATAGATATGGGTAGTGACTGCAGAGCTAATATTTTCTATCTATGTGACCCTGGGCAAATTAATATGCCACTTTTTTAGGTAGTTCTGTAAGGCTATCAATTTCAGATAAAGTATTAATTGGTATTACTAGGAAAAGTTTGCTGCTAGAAACTCCTTATACTAATGAAATTATAGGTAGAGGTTTTGTTTTTGTTTTTTTAATATACAAGATACTAGAGATAGGGAAAAGATGAGAATTGTGATTTCTTTGGTTTAGGAAACTTCAAAGTAAGGAAATACTCAATCAATGCAGGTTGATGTCTTCTCTATAATTTCCAGTCTTAGAGATTTGACTGAAAGTACTAAGATTTGATTAGATAAAGTATTTATTGAGCACTTCCTGTGTGCCAGGCTCTGGGAATACAAATAGAAGTAAAGGAAAGGCAGTTCTTACCTTCAAGGAGCTTATGTTCTAATATGGGAAGGCAATACATAAAGGGAGCTGAATAGCAAAGATGGGGAGAAGATGTAAAGTTGGGGAAGGAAGAAGCATAAGTGACTTGGATACTTCTTCCAGTGGAGGTTCCTGGAAAAATAAGCCCTTTATAGAAATAGCCACCAGGGCAGGAGAATACAAATGATATGTCCAGGGTCATATAGCCAGTACTTGTCAGAGAGGGGTCTTGTATCCAGGTCTTTCTGGCTCTAAGGATGACACACTTCCTTCTCTGGTGATAGAGATACAAAGACAAAAATCAGAGTCTTTCTTTCCAGAGAGCCCATATTCTACTGGAAGAGCTTACATTATGCTGATGTCTACACATAAAAACATAGTTTTACAATTTAGTGATAAGATTCCTCTGCCTCACCATATAGAGGAATGGATCTTATAATTTTAAAAAAATGATAATGAAAATAAGAGATCTCTCTTTAATAAAAAGGATGCTAGATTTGGAATTGGGGACTTGAGTTCAAATGGTAACCTCTCAGGAAAGAGCTTAATCTTCTTCCAAGAAGGATAGAGTATTGAGTTAAAGGTCATTGAGTATCAAAGGAAGAAGAAATGAGCGGTAGCAGTTAGTAATTGCCTGCCCAGAGATACTGAAGCCGCTATTTGTCAAGCTTGAGAACAACAATAGAGAGGGCTAGCATCTTCTTAGGGCATTTATTGAAGATGTAACAGAAGTCCTCCTGAGGGATAGCAAAATGGATGACAACTACCTACTTCTTTTGACTTACATGTGCAGAAATGACACATCCAGGAGGAATCTAAAATAGACTTCCAATTGTTATGAAATCTTGGGAGAAAACTAAAGACTACAGGAATACATTATATTTTCTTCACTGGTGTCCATTGAAGGCAAAAGATAAAGCAGAAGATTATCTGCTTCAGAAAGTATACCACTTGGAACTGGATTTAGATTTCTGGATCAAGACTTAAAATATTTGATAGCCAGGTGATTAATTTCTGGCCAGAGATGGAGTATGTCTACCAAGAATTTCTTATAATATATTTGCCAGATAAGTTAAAAATTGAATCCAAAGGCTTTTAAATTAAAAAGAGTAGCAGGGAGAATAGTGCTGATGTGTACTTCCCAAGTTAGCTTTAAAAGAGAAGAGCCACTAAGAAGGAAGAATAAAAAGAGCAGCTTAGAATTGCAGAAATTTATAGGAGACAAAATCCAGGAAAGGGACTGGTAGGAGAGCCTATGACTTGAAGTATCTTTTTCTTTTGCTCTTTCTTTCTTTAGTGAGCAAGATTAAGTGGTTTGCTCGTAATCACAGAACTAGTAAGTGTCTGAGGTCAGAATTGAATTTGGGTCTTCTTACTTAAAGACCAGCACTCAATCCACTGTGCCACCTAGTTACTCCAAATCTTAAGTATCTTCTTTAAACAAACTAGGCACCAAAGAGTTAGAACTCTAGAAGTCTTAATGATAGGAAGCAAATTTAACCTCATCACTGAGACTTGTTGATATAAAATCTGTGATTGTACTATGGTTCTAGATAAAAGAGACAAAAATGGAATAGAGGAAAGAAGCCCTGTATATCAAGAAGGCATTTTAAAGTGAAGAAATCGTAGAACAAGAAGAAAGGACCACAATGGAGAATATTTGACTGGAAAGTCAAAGGTTAGACAAATAGAAATGTTTTTGTCTTTGAATGATACTGATCAACTGGACGGAAATAAGAAACAGGTGATTTTTCTGGGAAACAAATCATAAACCCAACAATAAAACATATTATTGTAGTGATGAGGATTGAGAAACTTCAATGATCAAATCTGCTGCAATGCTCTTGATATCGATATTGCTGTATTGATAATTTTATCCTTGAGATGTTGGAGGTCCCAATAAAGAAAACTTCTATTCTGAAGAGAAGTAACTACTTCATCCCATAGAAAAAGTAAATCTTGGTTTAATGTGACATACATCTGAGATTTTGGGAAGGCAGATATCAAAGGATTCAGAGGAAAATTAAATAGGATCCCATGGACTGAACTGTCCAACAGTAAATCATCTCTGAAAGAATGAGAGGATATTGTCAATGATATTCTGAAGATACAAAAGGAACATATTTTTTGACATATTTCCATGTCAGTGTATACATATCCAAATATACACACATACATACATGCATACTTGAAGTCATTTAATTTTTTCTCAGTATTCTAGGGCACTTACCAACACTGTAGGTTGCAAAGGATTAATAGAATAATGAAAGCATGGATCATCACTGTCTCTATCATCATTATCATTATATTAATTATATTATTATTATACATCATTATATATCATCAATATTATATTAAAATCAAAGAATTTGAGAGTTGAACGAGATGATAAAGTCCATCTAAATCAACTCACATGTAAAAGGAATCCCCACTATAACACATCGGAAACATGGTCAGAATAGCTGCAAAGGCAGATACAGAGATGCCACAAAGAAAAAAAAAGTGGTTAGTTAAGAATGATACCAAGGGAGCTAATTTGGGAGGGAGTGGGTGTCCATTAAGCATGGGCAGGATGACCACTCCATGATGTCCAATGTCTGAATTATCTTCTAGTTCTGATGTATCATGATTTAATTTTTTTTTCTTAAACTAATGGCCATGAGAACAATGAATTTGAAAATAAGGTGAAAGCAGCACAGGAGCATAGTAACAATATGGCAGAAGACCAGTTCAGTAGCTGAAGGATCTCATTCTCCTTCGTACATCTATTTGGGAAACAGCAATGGGTTAATGTCTGTGTTTAAGTCTCCTAGCTTTCTCTCTCTCTACATAGATAATTCTATAATATGGAGAAACAGCTTTGTTGAACAGAAAAGTACCCCAAAGCAACAATTAAAGAAAGGAACAGCTGGAGTTTTGGTTTTTTTTTCTGGAAACAAGACAGGGCAAATTACTTTTTGATAAACTATATTATGGCCTAAGTAATTATCATGAGCTCACCTCTCTGCCTTAAGAAGTGGAGAGCTGTATTTTTAAATCTTTTTTCTATAATAAATTATTCCAAAATAAAAAAAAATTGCTTGATGAGAAAGCCAAATCTCAGAAGGGAAAGGGCATAGGCAGAAATTTTAATGTTTCCAATAGATGAAACACAAGTTATTCTCACTGAAGGTAAAATTCAGTTCATTTTGTGGCAACAAATGAGAGAGCAATCATCTCAGCTGAATGAAAAGCCTGTTTTGACACTTAGCAAATTGGATGAGCACTCCTCAGAAGACACCAAGTGACTTATCTAACTTTCCAGCTTGCCTTTTGGTTCCTCCCTTTTGATGAGAATATAGAACATGGAAGGAAAATATCCTATGGATGCGAGATCATGGGGGCTTCTGACTGAAATGGTTTAAGTGTGATCTTGTCTGCTAAGACACATGCACACACACACACAAAAACACACACAAATCGCCTTCTCAACGTCACTTTTCAGCCCATTTTAAAAGTTTTATTTATAGAGAAATATATACACACAGGTTATTCTTTAAAGAAGCTTGGTTATAGCCATCACTTGTATTTAGATAGGAATAGTCTACATGGAAATGATTTTTGATTAAAAATGTTCAAATCTGTTTGAAACTCAGGAATAATTCAAGTTCAATTTTCAACTCATGCTAAAATCCCAAGAGAAAAAGGAAGAGGAGTACCACAATGCAAACCATTAGGATTTTTAAAAGAGGTCTAATTACAGAGAGGGAGAGATGAGGGGAAAAGGAATAAGAGAAAGAAAAATAGGGGAAAATGGACAAATAGAAGGAGACAAGGGAAGACACAGAGATACACAGAGAATCAGAAAAACAGAAAGAGACAGAGGCAAATAGAGACAGACAGAAACAGAAAGGAAGACACACAAAGACAGAAACAGATAGACATGTCTATATATCTCTATATCTATCTATTTGGAGAGAGACAGAGACAAGACAAAGAGCAGAGAAACAGAGTGCTCTTGGAATCAGAAGGGCCTTCATTTTAGCACAAACTTAGAAGAAATTGTATATGAAACGGAAAAAGAAAAAAGAAATAACCTTGCTCTCAAGGAACTTATGTGCCATAGGGGAGACATGTTTAAAGTTGAAAAGATCTGCCAGCAACTTTTAAATACCTCCCACAAAATATTCTTCATATTGTTTGATGAAATACAAAACTAAGACTGGGCAACTGGAGCTATATCCAGAATGCTGAAATTTACAGGGCACTCATAGCACTTTCACTTATTTAGTAGCATAGAAACACCTGATCTGGTTCAATAACAACAACTAGTTAAAATAGGGCACTGCAGATTGTGTACTTCATCCCACTGGCAGCTATACCCTAAATATACCCTAAATGAGGTCCTTCCCTATTCCATGAACTTATGGTATTTCAGGGTCTTACAACTCTTTCTATGAGGTAGCTCCCCATAGCTCATCCTCACCAAAAATTATATTAAAAAGTTGACCTGATGGTACATTTAGTGCACTTGCTCTAGACAGCAAAATTGCTAGTTGTGACGGTCTCTGATCACCCTTATGATATCCGCTAGCTCACTTAGCCAAAGGAAGGGTAGGAAAGCTCCCTCCACGTTCAAGAAGATCAAGTCAATTCAAGCAGGCAATTTTTATCCCTCCTCCCTCTACCATCAGATTTGAGTGCTTTGCAGTCAAGGCGCTGACCCTGACTTAATCTTAAGGGGGGAAGGGACACATCTCTGAGAGCACAGAAGGAAGTTCTTCGGGTAGAACTACACCAGCCTTTTGTATACCTGCAGCTGATTCTTAAGTGCTCTAAGGCATTTGGATGGCACAAAAATGTACAAGAAATGGCCTCCAACCTTGAATTTCAAGCCGGAGACTTCCAAATGGAAAAGTGTTGTGCACTTCTCAGTTATTAGGGTCATTTGAGGCCAGAATTTCTTCTATGCATTTTTATTTTTTCCCCTTAATATGACAGAGACAGAGGCAAAGAGAGAAAGACGGAAACAGAGGAAGACACAAAAGATATAGACAGACATATCTATATATCTCTATATCCCCATTTATATCTATCTACCTATCTATATGGAGAGAGAGAGACAGAGAGAGAGGGAGAGAGGGAGAGAGAAAGAGAGAGAGAGAGAGGGAGAGAGGGAGAGAGAGAGAGAGAATTTGGTATAATTTAATTTTGGTATAAAGACTAGGTCATCACTAGCTCTCAAATCTGTTGTTCACTTGTTTCTGACTTTGTGTGACCCTATTTGGAGCATTCTTGGCAAAGGTTTTAGAGTGGTTTGCCATTTCCTTCTCCAGCTCATTTTACAGATGAGGAAACCAAGGCAGACAGAATTAAATTACTTACCCAGAATGACACAGCAAGTAAATATCTAAGCCTGGATTTGAACTCAGGAGTATGAGTCTTTCTGACTCCAAGCCTGGCATTCTGTGCACTATGGCACCACCTCGCTGTGACTAAATTTCCTCTAGATGAACACTGTATCAACCCCAAAACAAAGGTGAATAGTTCTGGGGTGGAGGGAAGAGAGGGGATGGGGAAGACAATGAATGACAGAAGTGACAAAGATTTCAAAAATTCTATTGTCATTCAAAAAATTCTTTGAAGAACAGCTAGGGGACACAGCAGACAGAGCACCAGCCTTGAAGTCAGGAAGACCTGAGTTCAAATTTGACCTCAGACACTTAACACATCCTAGCTGTGTGACTTTGGACAAGCCATTTAACCCCAATTGCCTGGGGGGGGGATTCTTTAAAAGATTCATCTGGGAAAAAAATAAGATGAATCTTTCTGACTTCAGACCTGGCACTCCTCCCTGCTAGCACCCAGATGCTCATCATCCACACTGAAAAAGTTGAATTGATTAGCTGTTTAACAAAAATTAGATAGATTTAGTTGGATGGGTGATCTAGAAGTCCCTTCCCTTCTAAGGCAGCCCATTACAATTTGGAATAGCTTTCATTGTTAGAATTTACATAACATGAAGTCTCTATCATTTCCCCTTTAATTTATACCCATTTCTTCTACTTCTGCCTTCTGGAATCAAGCAGAGTTTTAAGTCTCTTCCACATAATTACTTTTCAAATGCTTGAACTTGCATATCCTTTTAGTTAATCCCTTTCTTTTCCTAGTTCTTTTAATTGATTGGTAGTACACAACAGAGGCAGAATATGAATGCAGTTACTCTGACTTCCCCTGTACCAGACTTTGATTTTACAAGGGCAGCTCCTTCTTCCACTGTAAGCATTGTGATCCCTATGTGCCTTTGTTGGGATCTTTGACAGTTGCTATGGATCCCCCCCAAAAAAAATCTATTCCATAGTCAGTCTGGTAATAAGCTTCTTTAACTTAAGCAGGCCAGTCACAAAGAATGGGTGTTTTTATATATTTATATATGTATACATAAATATGGATAGTCTGTCACTGGAAATCTTTCCAGTAAGATAGCACTGCCACACATTAGTGTTGTTTCAAAGATAAATCCAGTGTTAGCTCCATACCACAGTGAGACACTATAAGAAAGCTTTAGTAGAAGTCATTTATGGAAAATACATAAATATACCTGATTATAATAATAATAGATAGTTCTAATGTATTGCTTTATATATGTTTTACCAGTTAATCTTCACAGCAACCCTATGAGGGAGGTGCTATTATCATCCCCATTTTATGCTTTTCAGAAAATTAAGTAGCAAGAAATTAAGTGATTTACTTACAGGAAACCAATTACTTAAAACTGTGGAAAAAAAATTGAATTCGAGTCTGCCTGACTCTACACTTAGAGACCTATCTACTATATTACTTAGTTGTCCATTTCCACATTACTGTTGTGTTTTGACTGTATAGATGTGTCCTAAAAGCCTTTCTAGTCAACCGATATTATATATCAAAGGACAATTCCCTCCATTCTATCTTTTATGTTAAAAATTTTCATGAAGAAAAGCAAAGGAAAAAAAAAATCAGGTAGATTTTCCCAGCTTCTATCCAAAAGAATCTCTCAAATTCACTTTTTCTTCTAGGCTCTGAATTATAGCTGTTGATGAAAACCTTTGTAAAGAAATGAATCTGGAATCTGTTATTTATGTCTAGGTCTATAGCAGGAGGGAGGAGAATCCAACCAACTTGGGACAATGTTGGTTAAAATCTAAATAAATACAAAAAGAGTTTGGCATGTTTTTCTGACTCAGGGCAAATGCTTCCAATTATACTCTACGGAGTAAACTCGATTACTCACATATTTGAAATGGAAGGTTGCCCTGTGATTCCTGAACATTTTCTCCATTTGGGTCCATTTGTTTGCTTTGCTCACTTGTTGAATCGTATTTGTCAAAAGCAAAACAAGTTTCATCAGTTTCCCCTTTCGCCTTCTGCCAAGAAGATTGCTCAAGGGACAATGATACTTATTCTGTTATCATGGTTTTTATAATGATTTTTCTTCGATGTTGACACATCCTTTGCAAAATCCACAGAAGTATGGCACCTAAGGTGGCTTTTGAATGGAGATGACAAGTCTATGAATATCTGAAACATAAAATTAACATGGCAAGGAAAATAAAAATGAAAAATCTCAGGATGGTCATTAAAAATAAGGATTCATAAATGACTTGTGAAATAAGGAAGCAGAAGTCAGATCAAGCAATGATTACTATCCTGGGAGTGAGGTTTTATAGAGATGGATAGGGAAGTAATTCAGGGCATATTGGAGGATGGCCTGGAAAATGCATAGGACCCTGCTAGATTTTGGCCTACTAGAACATAGGCAGTTTGGAGAAGGGAGAGCTCAAGAGTCACTTTCTTTGCTCATTAGTACTCAAACTAGCAGGAAATAGATAATAATTTCCTCCAGCTGGGTCCCTAAGGTCAAGAAGAAAAGTCTGGCTTATACTTCACCAAGGAAGACTATCCTACCTGTACTCAAATCATAAGATCAAAAGATCTTGGAACTGGAAAGGGTTTTGCAGGTCATTTAGCCCAACCCACATTCAAAAAAGCATGCCTTCTCTACCATTCTACATCCTCAGTCAAGCAATTTTTGTTGGACAACTTCCATGGAGGACAGCCCACAGCTTTGCCAGGTAACCCATTTCATCTCAACATCTCTGGACAATTTTTCCTTACAAAGAGATAAAGAGATTTTTTTTTGCCTCTTTGAAACTTCTGGCCATTGATCCATGTTCTACTGTCTAGGCCCAAGAGGACTTAGATTCAATTTCTTCACAGCCATTCTTTATAGCAGATATCATATCCCACCCCAATATTGCTCGTCCCCAAGCTAGGTATCTTTTTTTTCCTTCTGATGCTCCTAGAGGATGCACTTCACCATCCTGGATGCTTTCCTCTAGACCAGATGTAAAGGGAGGTGCATCCTAGGTCTGTTTATAATGCTAGGTACCAAAATAAGCCCAAAATAATCCCCGCTTATCCTCTAGACTGGACATATAACATTTCTAGCCTGAATGATTCCTGGGAAAATGAATTTTAAATGAGTCACCACTACCTCACTCTCTGAGTATCATGGCGTTGATTCAAGACTTAATATTGAAAATTACAGTCCTGAGTACGGGGTAATTTTGAATCTTGCCTGTAATGATAAGCTTTCAGCTGCCAATAGCAATGATTCTGTATGAAAGTGAAAACTATTGACTCCAAGAGACAATGCCATCACTTCTGAACACAGAGCAAACCTTTAGATCCCATCTCCGCTACAGAACAAAGTGCTCAGAAACCGAGAGCTATTCTGTGGACCTCTAAGTAAATATGTGCACTGGTCCCAGGGAACAGGCTGAGGATTTTTGTGAAAAGCATAGATCCTGAAGGCACAGGACCTGAGTTTGAATCCTGTTGCTGTTACTTTGGGTATACCCCTCATCATCAGAATCAATTTCCTCACATGTAGCACGAGGAAGCTGAGCCAGACAACCTGCAAGATCTGTCCCAGCTTTATATCTGAGATCCTACCAAAAAGGTGGAGTCTGATACATAAGATCAAGTTTTGAACCCTACTTGCAGAATAAACTGGAGGTACCATAGGTCTCCAAAAGAGACCTTTTGGACAGGTAAGTGGTACCATGGTTCACAAACTGTTGGGCCTGGAGCCAGGAGACTCAACTTCCTGAGTTCCAGTCTGGCCTCAGACACTTTGGATCTGCAGGACCCTGGACAGGCCACTTAATCGTAGCTGCCTCAGTTCCTCATCTGTAAAATCATCTGGACAAGGAACCTGGCAAACTAGTATTTCTGCCAAGAAAACCTCAAATGGGATCATGGAGAAGTGGAATGACTGAAAAATGACTGAAAAATACCAAAAGTCTGCTAATGGTCCCTTGTACATTTTTCAAAGAAATGGTCTTCCCAGTATTGTAAAAACAAAGCAAAACAAATCTACCAAACCTCTCCTTCAAATGACAACTACTTTTATTTTACGTTGACACCTTAATTTATTTATTTTTATTTTTTATTTTTGCTGAGGCAATTGGGATTAAGTAACATGCCCAGGGTCACGCAATCAGGAAGTATTAAGGGTCTGAGGCCATTTGAACTCAGGTTCTCCTAACTTCGGGGCTGGTGTTCTATCCACTACTCCAACTAGCTGCCCCAGACACCTTAATTCATTTTTAAAAAATAACGAAAAATATTTGTTGAGCGCCAACATCTATACCTTGCATTGTGTTGGGGGTTAGGAATGATATAAAGATAAATCCATCAATTAAATACATATTAAGTACTTATTATGTGCCAAATAATATGTGGCCCATAGCTAGTAAGAATAAAGAAAAGGATTTGAACCCCTGGTCTTCCTGATTTCAAATTTATCAATATCCACTTACTATATGGTTGTTTTCTAAAGTATCAACTCATAGCACCATCTTAAAAGACAGAATGGTGATTCTTCCCATCAATGAATCTCATCCAAAAATGTCCAGTAAGTCAAGGACAGTTAGAGTGGTGAGCTCCCACTAGTCTGTTATCTGAAAGGCTGAGCTTCCCTCTGCATGCAAATTGTAAAAATTTAAAAACAGAGCTGCAGTAAAAAAAAAAAATAATAATAATTCTGCTTAATGTCTTTCCTCTGTTGATTATTTCAAATTTATCCTATACACACTTTGTTTTCCCTGTTTGTTTTCAAGTTTTCTCTCTTGATAGATCATAAGCATCTTAAGGGCAGGCTGTCTTTTATCTCTTTTTTTTTTGCATCGCCAATGATTAGTTTGCTATCAACTCCTACACAGTAAATGCTTAATAAATATTTACTGACTGACTACATCACACACATCTGTTGCTGTTCCAAAAGAAAAAAAGAATAAATGCTAATTACTTTGTAATTATCTTTACTATTAATTGAAATACAAAAGCAATCCTTTTTTGAAATAAGAACCTAGAAAATGGTTGACATATGAGTACCCATAAGCTCTCTCAAACACACATATATTCACGCACATTAACACCTTCTTCATTTCAATCGTTTGCCACATAAAATTGTGAACAGAAGCATGTGAGGAAGAAAGTGCTCAAGGAGCCTCTTTAACTTTCTGTGCCAGGAACAAAGCTTATTTTATTTGGCTGAAAATGGTAACTTGAGAGAACTAAATTGTGCAATAATGACCCAAGACAAGTCAATCACCTTGACTTATCCTGCGTGAGATAGTCCAGCTGAAACTCGTGTATGATAATTTCTAATGACTCTAAGACATGTGCCTTATTCTTTAGTTACTGGTTACTGTGCTTACTAAGCCTATTTTCAAATAGTCTTTAGAAAACCCTTGGCGTCAAAGTCTGGAATTTAGGAGACTAGTTTACACAGACAGGTTTGTAGGATCAGAGAGCCAGAAGAGAATTACAGGCTAAATGAATCTATCCTCTTATTTTAGGATAAGAAGCATGACATTCGGGGGGGGGGGGGGGAAGTAATTAATTTGCTAGAGATCCCACAGGTAGTAGAAAGGTAAAATATGGACCCAGGCCATTTGACCTCACAACTTTTCCCAGTCTTTCCACTATACTATTTACCTTCTTCATCAGGACCATTTAACCTTCTTTATCTCAGACTAGCAAGGGACCCATCACCCACTGATGATTGGTCAAGGATGAAGGAAATCAATACAGAAGAACCTGCATAAGTAAGTCTTTAATTATACAGCTGGATTAATGCCTGCCATATTTCTTTGCATTTTTCCTGAAATCAACCGAGTTACCATTTTGGAACTTTATTTTCAAATAAAACCATTAAGATGAATTCAGAGAGTCCAGCCATATTTCCCCCAGCCATGAAGGTAATGTTTCCCCATACTTCTCTCTTCCCCATAATAGAATGTACGATAACTGATGTGCATGAACTAATTAAGATCAATCCAAAGTATTCTTTTTTTTTAAATATTGCAACACATGTTCTCTGTCAAGATGGACAAAACCAGCTGTACTTCCATGGTATCGTTGGAGGTTGGTGCAGGAAAGGAAAGGAACAAAAAAACCATGCTACAAATTTGATTAACTGATGTATATCACTGCAAAGTGTCTCTGTTTATAAAATATAAGGAAAGAAACATCTGTAAGTGACTATTGAAATAAACAAATTTGATTAAAATAAACAGCCACTACATTGTTTATATTCTCCAAAAGTTCTAAGGCCACACCTTAGACCCATAACCTATTCTGAGTAACTTTATTTATTTTTTGTTTCTCTCCCCAAAGACCCCTGTAAATATTTGGGGGGGGTCTGATTTATATCTTGTGCAATTAAAAAGTGACAGACGATTCGCCAACATGCATCATCACCAGGACAATGCTCCTCTCCTGATATGGGCAGCCTCGCTGTTCTGGGATGCGTTTGGATCTGAAAGGCAGGCACCCCTCCAGAGCAAGAGAAGTAATTTAATCTAATAAAGGTGCCTGGCGCTTGTTTTACATTCACAGGAGAAGCATATTTAATTCAGCAAACATTTTCTAAGCCTCTATTATTTGGAGAAGACTATGGCAAGAGCTGACGAAGACACAAAAATCACAGAAGTTATAATTCTTCCCTTAATGAAGATAGGAACTCATTGCAACCAAAACAAAACAAAACAAAAAAGATAAACTTTTAAAATAAACATAAATAAAGAATGTGCATTCATGGATGTAGACCTACTAAACGCCTCATTTGACAGATAAGGAAACAGGCTCAGGAAGGCTAATGATGGTGATGGTGATGATAATTGCATTTTAGATATGTAAGATTATAACGGTTACATAAATTATTTAAGTAATTGATCACAAATCAACTGTTCACATAATCATCAATCAAGAGACAACCATTTCCTTTTTTTAATCTACAAAAGTTTATATTTAATTGGAGCTATACACTTTCTTCTAGTATTGAAAGAGTTCAAATTTTGAAAATGACAACCATTTCTTAAAAGCTCACTATGTACCGAGCACTGTGCTAAGTGCTGGGGACACAGGGCTGAAACATAAGTGTCCCTGCCCCAGAGGGGCTTACATTCTAGGGAGGGAGACAATAGAAGGATATATAAGACCCATGCAAAGCAGACAGGAGGTGGCCTTGGCTGGAAAGACGGCAGCAGCTGGCAGGGATGCAGAAAGGCCTTCTGCAGAGTCACGCTGGAGATGATGCTTGATCTGGGGGCAACAGGAGACAGGGTTTGAACCCAGGTCCTCCGACTCTAGAGCCAGTGCTAATTTAATTATCACACTGCCTCTTATAGAGGCAGAGGACCTGGATTCACAGGATCTTAGGGCTGTAGACTTGACAGTAGAATGGTGAGTCAATCAACAAACATTTATTAAGTACGTACTCTGCTGGAGGTATGTGCTAAGGTTACAAAGAAAGAAAGAAAGAATCCCTGCCCTCAAGGAGCTCACAACTGATTAGGAGAAGAACATGCAAACAACCAAGGATAAGCAAAGTTATGGAGGAGATAAACTGGGGAGAATCCACAGAAGGAAGGTACTAGAATGAAGGGGGGATGAGGGAAAATGGGGTTTTAGCTGAGACTCAAAGGAAGTCAGGAAAGCCAAAAGGTGAACATGAGGAGCCAGAGCATTCCTCCTGCTTATAGGGGACAGTCAGGGACAAATGATGGGGTTAGGACATGGAGCATCTTATGGAACAACAACCAATAGATCAATGGCCTTTTTCATTCACTTTATAGAAGAGGAAACTGAGACAAGAAGCTGCTTAAGATTGTCAAGTGGTAGGATTTGAATTCAGGTTCAGTCAACTTTTTCTTTGTTAATCATACTGGTTTGACTCTTGACTCTTTTTAGCAAGTAATTCAATCTCTCTATACTGAAATCTCCTTTTCAATAATAAAGAGGGAATTTGATGAGATGGATAATCAATGGATCAGATTTTTTTTAAAATTCTTACCAAGTGTCAGGCTCCTGTGTTAGGCACCAGGGATACAAAGATCAACATGAACTAGTTCCTGCCCTTGGGGGGCTTACATTTTATCAGATTAGTCAACATGTCTACAAAAATAACTCTGCAAATATGACAAAGGAGCAATTCATTTGCCTAGATCTTGAGTCAGGGAACTATATCATGTAGTATCACTTGACTGACAAAATCATTCATTTATATAAAGAAGAGATAGAAGAAATGGAAATAAAATAGTGAAGGTGAAAGAGTGAAAAAGGAAAGGAAAGGAAAGAAAAATAGAAAATATGAAGGTATTGATTTATATTTTTGCCTTTTAAAAAAAAAGTTCTTTCCTGGTCTAATTTTACTGCCTAAAATTGAGAAGTTCTAATTTGTACTCAGATTTCAAGATACTATTAATGGCCTGGTCAGAGCAGATGATTACCTTTGTTTTCTTTTGGAGTTCTGATCAGTCAGTAAATGAAAAACATATTTCTCAGGAACTTACTATGTGTCTGGAACTTCACAAATACCAAAACATGAGGCTCTCCCTGACCTTAAAGAGCCTACATTCAGCTATGGAAATCAACCGTGTTCACTGGTAAATAAATACAGGATATGGGAATGATGAAAAATAGTGATTTAGGAGATGGGAATAGTAGCCAATGAAGCAAGTTCTTGATCAGAAGTTAAGGGGCAGTTGGGCACAGTGGATAGAGCATTTGGAGTCAGGAAAATAATTTCAAATCCAGCCTCAGACACTTATTAGCTATATGACCCTGGGTCAGTCACTTAACCCTATTTGCCTCAGTTTCCCCATCTGTAAAATGAGACAGAGAAGGAAATGGCAAGCACTCCAGTATCTCTGCCAAGGAAACCCCAGATGGGGTCATGGAGAGTAAACAATAACAACAAAAGGGATTCTGGAAGTGATGTAAGTATGAAGTAGGGAAAGCATTACAAGGAACAGCCTGTGCCTTGAGTCTAGAAAAATGGGGTGGGAAGTAAACTCCACTTAAAATGCTGCTTTAAACCCAGTTGTCAGCAAAAGCTCACATGTCTGGGCTTGTCTGGGCTAGAGCTCTCATTTCTAGTCACAAAACAATGGTTCTCACTAAGGATTTAAAAACAACCACCACCACCACTAACTAGTTTTATTGGGTACATGCTGCTGTGAACAGAGAGTATGAGAAACAAAATAAAAATCAGGGTGCGGAGAGAGATAACAAGCATTAAAGAAGCAAATTAAAAACAATGCAGGTAATTATAAAGTGTTGATCCTTTTTGTCTGGAAGGAAAATAAACCTAATCGTTGAAAATTAGAATCAACTGCTTCCAACTATGCAGAAACTGATATAATCCATAAAACTAAAACACACTTTGCTGCAGGATACATTTAGGAATCATCATGGCTTTGGAATTTAGGTATTTCAACACATTAAATAAAATAATTATCTTTCTACTATCCCTTCAGTCCTGATCCTCCATCCTCCCCCAGTTATCCAATTCTCAGTAGAAAGTAGTAAGATGCAAGTTAAGAATGTTAAATTTGAAGTCAGAGAACCTGGGTGCAAAGCCCAACTCATCCGCTCTGTCAGTTAGGCAAAATGCATTTATTAAGCCCCTTTTATATGCTGAAGATGCAAAAAGAGTCATGGATCTTAAGGATCACATAATTTAATGGGGGGAAATAACAAGGAAACAAATATATACAAACAAGGGAAAGTACTAGGATCAAGAAGGGTTGGGAAAGACTTTCTCTACTTCCTGTGCATCTCTGGGAAAGGTATTGAACCTTTCTGGACCTTAGTTTTCCCACCTGTCAAATGGGGAGAAGGAAAGAAAAGTGAAGTAGGTAAGTCTACGATTCTATTATTCATTACTCTTATAGCATGCCCTTGATGTATTTCTATTACAAAATAAACAAAAAAAAATTTCAAAAGAATTGTCTTGATGCTTCCTCCACCAATGAAGAATACAAGTCTGTCTTTCCCTGGTAGCTACAAAAAAGAATGACTGTGATTTGAGATTTGAGGTATCTCAGCAACTAGGGATCTTTTAGATCCCTACAAAATCATCAAAAATGAGGGCCATGGCAAAATGTTTATTCATCAAAATCAAGGAATTGTCAGTGGTTTGTGATGGAATACTAACAGTCCCTCCAATTTAGTATGCAGATATGATTAGGTTTTAGTTTCTTTGGGGACAGAAAAAAAAAGAAAAAATACATTGAAAAATATCCACAGGCCAGACTTCTATTGATTATCCTCTAACTTCATTGATGGTTGATCACCATCCAAGCATTCCCAGACTCTTATTTAATGGCTTTGCAGTTTAGTCACATCATTGAGATATTGGGGGAACCTTAAGCCCTTCTTTTTAGGAAAGAAGAAACTCAAAGTCAGAGAGGGTGACCACCTTGCCTAAAGTCAAATAGCTATTAAGTGCCTTGGGTAGGATTTGAAGCCAGGTCTTCGTGACTCCACATTTAGCACTGAAATATCAGAGTTTGCTGTTTGCTAGTCTTTGAGAGACAAAGTTACCTTTAAATCATGATCAGACATTAGAGATGCAACTGAATCACAGATATATTTTTTTAACTTTCTAGTATTTTTATAAATAATAGCTTTTTATTTTCAAAACACATGCAAAGATAGTTTTCAACATTCACCCTTGCAAACCTTATGTTCCAATTTTCCCTCCCTTCTCCCACTCCTTCCCCAACAGCAAGTAATCCAATTTATGTTAAACATGTACGATTCTTCTATACATATTTCCACATTTAACAGATATAATTTTTAAAATGCATTTGTGCCTAAAATATCAGTCAAAAATGAACAGTCCTGGCTATTTCTCTGAGATATTCCTATTCAGTGTAAATTGACATGATGTGAATTTGGGTTTTTTCAGCCCTTAGTGGCCAACCTGCTGCTATTGTTTCTCCAAACATACTCTCTGCTGTTCTTTGAACTAACAGATTCAGTCTATTGCCACACAAATCCTCAAACTATTTCTAATTTGGAGGTAGCTGGGCCAGACTAGCTATGTATGTGAGAAATTGTAAGTTAAAGGATTAACTTTTCTCAACCTCAGTTTCTTCATCTGTGAAATGGAAATAAAAACAATAGCATCTATAGGGTTTCTGTGAGAATAACATGAGAAAATTTACTGCAAGCATTTTACAGACTTAAAAGTGTGACATAAATATTAGCCATTACCATTACATGTATTTTCTGTGGGTAGAGTCTTTAGGGACCTAGGATGGTTTGCTCACCAGAATGAGACACTGGGGTAAAGATTTTGAAAGACTACCTGAGAACTGTACCAGCTCTAGATCTCAATGACCTCTTGTGCTAAATAATTATCTTCCAGGATGAGAAGGCAATGAATGGGTTTTAGTCTGTACCAGTGGAGAAACTGGCACACCTACAATGTTAGAAATTCATCGATATAGCAAAGTAAATCTATGCTCATGGCCAAAGTTCCCAGTCTCATTATTCACAGCTTTAAAGAGAGAACATGGTGGTAAGATGCAAGGCCATTTGGTCAATGATAATAAATCACATTTACTTAGCATTTTTAAGTGTGTAAAGTGCTCAAAGTGTAAAGTGTAAAGAGCACATTAGCTCGTTTGAGCCTTTTAATGGTCTTGTTGTAGATCATGCTATACTCATTTAAATGAGGTGCCCAAAAGCTCCAAAAAATCACACAACTAATAAGTATATGATGTAGCATTCCAAGTCCTGATTCCATTTCCTGGCTCTCAATCTTCTTGGGTCCTCATTGCCTTGTACACAATAGGTGCTTAATAAAATACTTGTTGAATTGATTGGACAGTTTGTGTGGGGATAAATTAAAAGCATGACCTAGTCGGTGCTCAGTCAATGCACAGGGATCTCGCATTGCACCAGACCCCAAGGATGCATTACTCTGAGGGTGCTACAGTTCTGTCCATGTGACTTACATTAAGCAAACACAATTCACAAAAGAGTGAATTCGGGGCAGTCCTAGTCGAGGGATCTTGTTACCGTGGCCAGAGCCTTAAAATATCTAAGGGCAAAAGTTCCACTGAAGGACAGAAGAGAATGTAATATGGTCAGAGAAATAATTCCAGGCTCAGAACCTGGGCAATAAGGGCGTGCATTCACCATCGTTGACCATGTGACCAACAAAATAGGGAAGCAGTAGGACTATTACCTACCGAAGTTTCCCCATGACCATCTCCCTTTTCTCCTCCTGCAACACGCATTTGTTCAGTTGTTTTTCAGTATCATCCTATTCTTTTTACCCTCATTTGGGATTTTCTTGGCAGAGATAGTGGAACAGTTTGGCATTTCCTTCCCAAGTTCATTTTATAGATGAAAAACTTAGGCAAGCTAGGGTCACACAGCTGTTAAGTATCTAAAGTTACATTGGAAGGAAGAATGAGTCTCTCTGACTTTAGGGCTTTCTCCACTCTGCCCCCTTGCTTTCCCTAAAAGATGACAAAATGGATCCAGAACTTGGTTAACCTCTAACTTCCCTGATTCAACTTTCAGGTCACCTAAGGGCATAAAAAGCCCAGACATATGGAGTCAGGGCCCCTTTGACTTGGTGGAAGACCATGTCCTTTACCATATTCTCCCTGATGACCAGATACATATGAACGAAGCCAGATGGGGGAAGCATACCCAAGAAATTCATTGCTACCGTGTCCTTATTGATATCTTTGCAATTTTAGGGTACAATCCTTTGGTTAATTGAGACATTTGGGAGTATCACATCTCATCCCAACATTGAACCTAAACTAAGAGAGTATTGGTATTAGGGTCACCTCTAATAATACAGAAAAAAACCCAGACAAAACAGTGAAAAAGGCTAATCTTCACTAAGCATTTTTATTTATTTTTTTTGCCTTGGGAAAAATTGAAACCCTTAAAAAATTGAGTAAGACTTTTTCTACAATCCAGAAACCTGAAATAATATATGAAACTAGAACATCATTGGCTCCAGGACAAATTCAGGAATTACCATGATCTGGGAATTGAGGTGTCTCAGACAGCTAGGGCACTTTTAGAAGCTAGCACTGTCTGATAAAACTGTCAGAAATGAGAGCCGTGACAAAATATCTTTGCGTCAAAACCAAGGTATTTTCAACCTCTTTGAATAGAATGGTAATTGTTCCTCTGAATTAGATTACAGCTACAGTATTTTTTGGATTCTTTGGGGGGAAAAAAGAAATACAAAGGAAAATGTATGTTTTTATATACATATATATGTATTTTTATAAAACACATATATATGTATATATGAGAAAAACTAATAACATAGAAAAAAGAATTGGGTGGATTAAAAAACACCTCCTTTCTCATCCTCACTTCTCTTTGGAAATGCTCTCACTTCTTGTCTTTGGATAGAATCCCCAGCTCCACTGACATTCACTCCAATTATCATGTCCCAAATCAGCTCTTTTTTGATTCCTCTAATTTTTTGTTTACAAACAAAATAACATTGTTAGGAATTTTTTTTTAAATATGCTTGTTTTATCCCCAATCAAATTAATCTACTTAAGGCCAGGGAACATTTTCATTTCTGTCTTTGAATCCCCAGCCCATGGTTCTGAGTCTGGAACATAGACGGTGATTTATAAATACTTGTTAAATTTAAATGAATTATTTAAACTTGAGAGGGACTTTGTTATTAGCTGACAGAATAGAACAAACCTCTGGGTGTGTATATGAATTTCTCTGTTAGTACATGACCCATTTAGACTGTATATGGAGAAAGTTAGGGAAGGTATGAGCTTGTTACCCTGGGAATGGAGGGAGGACACTCTTTAGGCTGACTCTGCATTTATAGGATTATATATTTAGAGCTGAAAGACATCAAGAGACCATTTACCTCAATCTTCTCTTTTAATAAACCAAGAAACTGGGCTCAAGGCCATACCCAGAGTCAGTGATACAGTTAAGACCCCTGATTCCAAATCTAACCCTCTTTCCATGGTAATATGAGGCAAGCGTCGTGGATAAGAGAAAATGTCTGTTCTTCTGGAAATCCTTACATTTCAAAGGAAAGCTGATCTGGGTGACCCATTACCAATATGAGACAAAATATGCTATTAAGGAAGCTCTCCTACTGACCTTCATCAGCTTCTCCCATTGATACCTATCCCAGTGGTACTCTCTTATTCCCCAAATTCCCCGAAGTGGCACTTAGACTTAGGATGAGCGTTTAGCATTTTTATGTCCTGTGGAGTACCAGGAATTGTATTTGCATTTATTATTCAGCAAATAGGGACAAAAGAAAGAGAGTGAACTGGGTCGCACCCAGGGAACCGAATAAAGCTCTTTAATGACCACCAAATTCTCTTTAAAAAAAAACTATTAAAAAACACCAGTATTCTTCCTGGGATGTATGGCAATGGATCACAAAATAGCACAGCCTCCAGAGAATTAAAATTGAGGGGCACCTAAAGGGTGATGGAGCAACCCACAGTGCATATGGATAGAATGTAATGCATTACTAATGAAGAATTTCCCTGAAGGAGTTTCATAGAGTACCTCATCACTGAGATATATGACTGGAAGAAAACTAGGCAAGGATGGGGAGAATAAAGGCACATGGCATGTTAGTAAGGGTTCACCACTGGAAAGCCCATTGATATCCATGCCATGGGAAGAGTTTTGGAGGAAGGAGCCAATGCACCCAGCACCCAGCAGTCAGTTCCCTGATATAGGACCAATGGATAAAGATTGAATAGATAGGATCGATAGAGTTGATGGGCTGGATTTCAAATTGTGACACTGAAAGAAGTACCCACAGATACAACAGTGTAATCATACACACATACAAAAAGACTAATTAAGCAGGAGTCTCTTCATGGGTTGATAATAACAGTTTCATAGAAGTTGGAATTTCAAGTTTAGGAAAATATATCTTCCCCACTATGGGTACAAAGGTTCCAATCTTTGGAGGATTAGGAGAGAAAAGTGTGTCACTAATAATGGACATGTATATCATATTATAACATGATATGCTCTGTGTAAATTGGACAAGAAGGGGATAATAGCTAAATAGTGTCTGTGGGTGGGTTTGAACTCATGAGATTTTCATACTTCATATCTTCTAGACTTTAGGGTCATAGCTCTACCCACTGTGCCACCTAACTGCCCAGGAATCAGCAGGACTCAAATCCCAACTCGGAGATGTCCTGGCTATGAAATGTGGCCAAAATACTGTTGTAGGCAGTTCTGTCAGCCTCTAAATTAGAGAGATGTTATTAAACTGAATGAGCAGAGAAGTTCCTCTCCAAGAGCTTTATACACTGGTGCAATAGCTAACATTTTAATGTGCTTTCAGGCTCACCAGATATTTTACATAAGTAATCTCATTTAATCCTCACAACAATCCTGCAGTGTAGATAAGATTATTATCCCCATTTTAGAGATGAGAAAATTGAGGCAAACAAAGGTTATCACATCATGAATCAAACTAAGAAACTCAGCTTTTCTGATTCTGTTTTTTACCTCTCATCACACACTTAGCCAGAGCAATATAGAAGAGCAAAAATCTATCAAAGAATTTCTGCAAGTATTAGAGACAGTGAAAACTAAGCAGATTAAAAAGAGGAAAACATGGATATTAATGTTATAAATGGCAATAAAACCCTGCTAAGAATTTTTTAAAGCTCTTTGCACAGTTTTCCCTTCTCTGTTTAAATATTTAGGGCCCATCTACAAGTTCATCGTTTTCCACTGCTCCCTTAAATAAATTTCCCTCATTAATGGTTTCTTTTGAGCAATGCATCCCCCGGGAAACTGTGTAAAGAGCTTTACTGTAGTTTTCGAAATGACCAAAAGCCTGAAAAAGGAAGAGGGGGAGCGTGGGTAAAATGAAATAAAATATAAACCAAAACCAAACAAAATCAAGGCAAAAGAATTGCCCTTTGGAGTCTGAGATCCCTCAGGTCAATATACAATGGCAGATATAAAAAATGGGGACCCCTCATGACTGCCGAATCCAAGGATGGGGGAAGGAGAGGCAATCTTAACAGAAAGGAGAAATGATTAGGTCACATGTCTCTGCCTGTGGGACATTCTTTTAAAAAACATGCCAAAAAGCACAATTTCTTTCCTATTTCCTGCCTGGAAATGGAGGTGGAAGGGGAGGACAAGAGGAGTATCCTGAATGGGCTCAGGGGAAAGGGAAGCAATCTATTCATTCAGACATAAGGATCCAGGTATAGCCTTGTTAGTAGCAGATAGGTGTGTGTGCTTCTAACATTAAGTCACAAGGACCAGATTTAGGGGCTGTCTTCCAAAAAGGTCGATTCTGAGCATATTCCTCAATCAGATCTACCTTTTATCTACCTATCTATCTATCTATCTATCTATCTAATTAACAGCTTAATAAGCAGTCAAGGTCTAGGGAAAAGTTTCAAAATAGTGCCGGAGTTCCCAACTCCTGTTGGATACCTAAAAATGTCTATTTCACACATGCTTGTAAATTTCAAACGTGTGACCAGGGTAATGACAGGACCAAGCTAACCAGGGGGTCTCTATTGGGAAGCGTATTGATGATGATTGACAACATGTGGGGTCATCAAGAAGAAATCAGGAGAGAGAGAGAGAGAGAGAGGGAGAGAGAGAAGGAAGGAGGGAGGGAGGGAGAGAGAGAGAAAGAAGGAAGGAGGGAGGAAGAGAAGGAGGAAGGGAGGAAGGGAGGGAAGGAGGGAGGGAAGACAAAAGCAAAGACTTAGGAGAGGGTTTAAACTCCAGCTCTCAGGAACGGGATGGTGTGGAGCAGGCATCTGTGAGCCTCTGGTAAACATCTTTACAAGTGAGGATGTTGGGAATGGGATAAGATGATTTCATAAAGTCCTTTCCCAGTTCTAAATTAGAGAAATTCAGTTACCATATCTAGGAATTTAACAAGATTATAAGTAAGAATTGGAAGCTACTTCAGAGATCCTCTAGCCTGGGACATTTATTTTCCAGATTAACTTGTTAGTATTTCACCAATTCAAGTAGCATTTATTAATGTTCAGGACATAACTGAAGGGTCCAACCTTGACCTTCAAGAGCTTACAGTCTATAAGGCATGGGGACATTAAATTGGAGAGAGCACACAGCTACCCAATTAAAGCCAAAATAGACTGAAATTCAATAGGAATCAAAGAGAGAGGTTCACATAGGATGTTCTAAAAAAATCTGAGGAGGAAAAAATATTTAAATGAAGCAAAGACAGGATTCCCATGTTTAATTAAAAAAGAATAAAAAGAACTTCTGCTAGCAACCGATAAGTCAAATATCCACATTTCTTAACTCCAATTAATAAAATAATATATTATGTGGTTAAATTATGTATTTTAAAAACAAGACACTGAAGTGTAAGAAATGGATTTTTTCAATGAAATGGTTCCTTGTTAACAATGAAAAGGATTTTTTTTAAAAGCCTATTTTTTTATTGCCATTTTGGGAAATTTCTAATGTTCCAAGGGTTTGAATCAGAGATTAGAATACTATAATCTCTAGTTCTACTGGTCACATCCTAACAAAATACAGTATTGTGGGTGACAATTATCCTTTCTGTGACACATGTTTAGAAAATCCTTATTTGACATTTCACACATATCATATGGAAAATGATGGCTCCCCCAAGAGCTTTGGGCCTCTTTCCTCTGTTTCCAACATGAAAGGGATCTAGCCTTATGAATGACTACAAGTGAGATGTGATTTAAGAGCCAGTGGACAACCAGACATAGCCAGTGGGGCACGCTCTGAGAGGCACCAGCTTGTCGCCAGTGAGATGGAGACATGGTACCCTGGGGATGAAAGAAATCAACCAAATTAACGACATTCTTTTGCATGGTGTGTGTGTGTGTGTGTGTGTGTGTGTGTGTGTGTGTATGTGTGTGTGTGTGTGTGTTTGATGCTAAAAAGGAAGCTCTGTTTTATTACATATATTTTTTATATAGAGTCTGAGAATCGATTGTTTGCTCTTGGTTACATAGTTGAGCATGGAAATAGATGTATGTATATTTGTACGTATAGACACATGTTTCTCCCTATGGATAGATACAGAGAGAGACACCAAGAGAGAAAAAGAAAGAGGAAGACAGAGAGATGAGTCTTAGTGATGTTTACTGGAGCTAACACTGATGTCATGGAATATAGGATTCAAGTTTTGCCTCAGATAGTCTATGTGACACTGGACAAGCCATTTAATTTTCACACTTAATTTATCCCCCCAGTAACTTTCTAATTTTACTTGTTGCAATGAAAGATAATCTGCATTAGTAGCCAGAAGTTACTAATTAGATACTCCAGTTTCAATGAAATTTCTTCTTCCCTGCCTTCTTCCCTTCTCTCTCTCCTCCCCCTCTTCTCCCCATGTCTCTCTTTGTCTGTCTGTCTCTTTCCTCTCTCTCTATGTATCTCTGTCTCTGTTTGTCTGTCTCTATTTTGTGTGTGTGCTTCTGTCTCTCTATCTCTCTCACTCAAACACATGCATGCATCCATGAGCCAAAGCCAGTCTTACATTGTGATCAGATTTATTAATAAGTCTATGGACCCCAAAGATGTCTGTGCATGTAGTTGATAAAAATAATAAATAATAACCAAAAAACCTAGCATTTATATAGCACTTTCAGGTTTGGAAAATGCTTTACCAATATTATTTCAACAACCTTGGGATATCAGTTATTCCCAGCTGCTATTATTCCCAGTTCACAGATGAGCAAACTGCTAGAGACAGGATAAGTGATTTGCTCCAGGCCATGCAGCTAGTAAGTGTCTGAGTCAAAACTCAGTCCTTCCTGACTCCATGCTTGATGGGCCTCTAAGCTATCTGTTCATTTACATCTTCATTTTCACTAACTTCAGTTATTCAATTATTTTAAAACATTTTTCTGAGAAGGTTTCTATAAGCTTCACTAATTAGCTAAAGAGCTTCATGAATTGCTTCAGACAATACATAAAGTCATTAGCAGGCATCAGGAACTAAGTCTATGACACAGGTGGCAGGTGTCTCAATGAGGGATGGAGGCAGCAGGAAGCATCCAAGTACTAGGAAAACCAGAAGAAGAGTTGGTCAAAATTAAGACAAAAGACCAGTATTGGGCCATTTTTCCTAGTGCTGGACCTGGTATTCCAGACTATATTTTGTGGCTCACCAAGATTCTTGCTTATCTATGGCACAGCAATCAGTAATCCCTCAATATTAAAGTTGAACAAGGTCAAATGAGGGGCCTGGATGCAATGACCTCTCATTTCCTTTCTGGAAAAAAGTCCTCCAGCCTCCTCATAATCAGCTTCCCATCAGAAAAACGTATTCTCTTCAAGAGACCCTGGGAAAGTTAAGCTACTGTCATGATACACTGACTCCCACCTGGACGGGGACTCCATTTTTATACAGCTGGAAGTGTATGGAATTTTTCACTTTCTCTAAACCCAAATCTATACCTGTAATGGGCTGATGTTTGAGTTGATGCACTGAGGTCCCAAGTACGTGAGGCTAAATAGTAATTGGGCTATACTCTATTAATATACATGATTGGATAAAGAATGGTCCCTGCCCACTCTCTGTGCAAGTCCTGATGTGTTGTAGAGGAAATGACGATTTTGGTGGGTGGAGGCAGAGAGAGACAGGAAGAGAAGCTGGGAGAGATTGGGCCTGGGTTCCATACTCCTAGCTGCTGGTCATGTGGCTGCTGATCTAGCTAGCTTCTTGACTCAGCTGCACACATTGCTATTGCCGATTCTCTTCCACCTCTGATCCTTCTTCACTGAGAATAAAGACTGACGATTTTCCCCTAACCTGAATTCCTGACTCTGGCTGATTTTAAAATACGCGATCTTCACATATACCCTCTACCCTGTGTCCTGTAATCCCTCCCCTAAAAGGTCCTTTAGATTTACAAATATATTATCTCCCAAATAACCGTTCTTTAAATATTTAAGAACAATGATGATGTCCCTGCTAGGTCTTCCTTCGGGGGCCTTTCATAAAATTTGATTTGTGGATTTAGTTAAACACTGAATCAAACCAAATTTATTTTTAAAGTCAACCAGTTTAAACCAGTCCCCCTCTCCTCTTCAAAAGAGAGAGAGAGACAGAGAGAGACAGAGAGAGACAGAGAGAGAGAGAAACAGAGACAGAGACAGAGAGAGAATGAGAACTCAAGCAGCTATTTGATTTCCCCCCGAAAGCCAATAGTAATTTGAATAAATGGGCATCTAACAAAAGACTGATTTGGAGAGAAATTCTTTCAGCAGACTAGACACCAGTTTATATCCTGGTACAGATGACATACAGCTCCCTCTGGCTATTTCCACGGACAATATTCGTTCTTTTCAGGCACCATCCAACCTGTAAATCAGGGCTGGTCAGTTTTATTAAATGTTTAGAAATCCTATCCTGTCACATTTCTGCATAAAAAATGTGTTGATATTTAAAACCACTGGCAGTAAATCCTTGTTGAGTCAAGTTATCATGTTGGAAACAATAGTCCTATATAATTTTCAGGATGGTAGCTCTTTCAAAGGTCCCTAAAGAACTCAAACTTTAACGTTTTATAGGTAACTTGTCATTGATAGACTTCATAGTTTATGTACTTGGTTTTGCCCTAAAATAAATTAACTTAAATACTGAAACTCTATATTAAAATCTTTCTCTCATCTGTTCATTCTGTGTGGAAAAGGTAAAGAAAATTCAAAGCCGAAGGTCAGCATCCTCCTTACCTAAAGAAACCAAACTAGCTAACTTCTAGTCACTTGAAGCCTCTATTATCTCTTATGCATTTACAAGAATGATATTATCATTCATGATATCATGGATATGCTATTATCCATGGTACCAGCCATCCTTGTCTCATTAAAGGTTCTATTAGAAAGTTCATTTCTAAGTCTGTTGTTTAGAACTCAGAATACGTTTTTCCATGGAAAGAAGGGGTAGATATGGAGAACAGAGAGCTAGTGGTAGAGCCAAGGCTCTACTTTAAAATATATTTCCTGGGAGATATCAGGCAAATCACCTAATTTCTTAATGATCTAGGCAATTGTCTAAGATGCTAAGTTAACTATTGTTGTCTAGTTGCTTCTATTTTTGATCATATTTAGTGTTTTGGGGGCAAAGATGCTAAAGTGTCTTCTATAGATGAGGAAACTGAGGCAAAAAAGGATTAAATGAGTCCCACATCTAGTAAGTATCTAAAGCCAGATCTGAGCTAAAGAAAGAAGGAAGGAAAGAAGGAAGGAAGGAAAGAAGGAAGGAAGGAAGGAAAGAAGGAAGAGAGAAGGGGAGAAAGAGAGGGAGGGAGGGAGGAAGAAAGGGAAAAAGAGAGGGAGGGAGGAGGGAAAAAGAGAGCGAGGAAGGGAGGGAGTAAGGAAGGAAGGAGGGAAGGAAGGAGGGAGAGGGAAGGAGGGAAGAAGGATCACAGTTGATCATCATACAACTGCTATAATTGTGTATGATAATTTGATACTTTTCACTTTATTCTGCATCAGTTCATGTTTTTTTTCCCTGTTTCATTAGTTTCAAGGATGGTATAAAAGGGAGATAGATTTCTTGAGGCCATACTTTGGAGTCTGCCTAAATATTTAGCTCTTTAAATTGTCAAAGTTTTTAAAGGGTTTTGTCAAAATCTGAGGTTAAAATAGGGAACTGAGGGACTGGGTGAACTGAGATGAGTCAGGAAGCTGGAAACATGGGCTGGCTTGGTGAGGTAGGGTAGTCTTAGAAAAAATCACTACCTTCAAGGAGCTTCCATTCTATTGAGGGAGACAACATCAGCATATATTAGTACATATATGGACATATATTAACTAAATTCATTAACTTAAATCAACTAAATCCCCAAATTAATTTGGGGAATAAGAAGTTACCAAGGGTGTTAGGAAGGACTTCAAATAAGAGGTAGCCCTAGAGCTGAATAGAGAAGGCAACTACGGCAAGTACTACACTGAAATTTTTATTACTATTTGTTAGGAAATGGTATTGCTAAGAAAGCAGGAATAAAGAGATTTTGTACGTTTGGGAGAGGGATGTAACTTGATTATGGATCCTTTACTAGTCTTCAGAGGAAGAGAAATATCATACCTAGGGAGTAGAGGTTAGGCTTAGGGTTTGCAGTTCACAGAATTGGATAAGGGTTTGAGAATAGTTTGAGACTGTCTGAGAGAAAAGGAGGAGAGTACAAGGGAAAACTTGCCTACATGCATCAAACAATCTTTGAAAAAAAAATCTAGAAGTTCATTTCTAGGTGTATCGTTTGGACGTCAGAGACCTATGGAATAGTGGACAGAGAATTGGGCTTATGATTCAGAAGAAATGGGTTCAAGTTCAACCTGGATCAAGTCACTTGACCTCTCAATACTATGATTCTCTAAGCCTAAGACTAAATTGCCAAAGTGACTTGGGAGAGGGAGTTTTTCATCTTGGAGTTCTCTATAACGACCAATGAAATTGCAGGTCTTGTCCCCATCTTTTATGCATTCCTATAAAAGTGCACGTTGTCTCTTCCAGTAGAATGGAAGCTATTGGAGGCCAGTGACTGTTTGATTTCCCTTTAACTCTCCATTAGTAAATGCTATGTTGGTTGAATGATTAATCAATTGACTTGAACCTAAGTCTTCAAAACTTGGAATGGTTTGTGATTTCACCATTGTGGATATTCTCTCCAGAGAGCCAACAGAGGATATTAGCAGATTAAGAATTATTTAGCCCAATGAGCTCAGTGTACTTTGGTTACCTCGGAGATGATCTGTCCAAAGTTCTGACTTTCATATAACATATTGGAGCTTAGGTTCTATTGACATGGTCTGAAAAAGCCCTGGAACACGTCCACACTACAGATGCATCAAAATAAGATTATGGGAAAGCTTTTATCAAAATAGTTTTGATGAGTATAAATAACTTGTATTCATCACCATGGACAAGATTTTATTAAGCCCTTTCTATGTACTAGTTCCCACGCTAAGTGATAGATGATACAAAGAAAGAAAAAAGAACATATTTGGGCCCCCTTTTCTGCCATTTCTCCAAACTAAGTTGTGAAAATTTACAATTCTTTATCAACAAGCATGAATTAGCATCTACTAAGTAAGTGCAGAGCACAATTTTAGGCACTAGGAATCATGAGACCATAGATTTAAGGTTGGAAGGGACTTAAGAAAGACAGCTAGTCTGACTCCTTCATTTTTATAAATGAGGACACTGAGATTAAAAGAAGTTAAGGGAATGACAATAACAAAACAGTCCCTTCCTTCCAAGAGTTTGCTTTCTAATGAGGGAGACAATAGGTACAAGTACAAGTTTACAAAATATTTGCTATAGGTGTAATATGCATAAACAATAAATGTAGAATACTTTTTATGGAAGGGTAGGCATTAAGAACTGAGGAGATCATGACAAAAGCAAAAAAGGAAGCAATATAGATGCAGTAACAATACCTGGCCCATATAATCATCATTTCCTGAGATACAGTCACAGATCTAACCTAAAGAAATAACATGTGAATAGAAAGTTTTTTTTTTCCCCTCTAACTGATGGGGGAGTGTATATGTATTTGTGGGGATTTGTGGTAGTATAGACCTGGTGGAGTTTCTCTAATAGCCTCCAAAGAAGAGTTGGAGGAAGGAAGAGAAAATCTTTTTGTTTTTCTTCATAACTTACTTTCAAAATTAGCAAATGAAAGAATGGGAAGCCCAATGTTACTTCAAGTTCTAACTAGATATTCTAGTGATGGGAACATAAGGAACAAGGTGGGAATAAAGAAAAAATAAGCATTTATTCTCAACAGGTGAATTCTCTGCCTAGTGGTTGTTCCTCCAGTTTATTTTCTCTACGGCGAGTCCTTTGGAGAGCGTATTCTTATAGATGGTTACCCCCATTTACATGGAATGTCTGATATTGAGTGATGGGAGACTGGGGATTTGTAGGAAGTTTGTTGTTAGTGTCTTTAATCCAATTCCTTTGCCAATCTCAGAGGAAGCCATAGATATGCAAGTAATTAGAGTTGAGTTACATAAATCCCTATGTATCCTTCACCACACAGTGCTGAAAGAGCTGCTTTTGGTTTACACCTTTGACTGGTTATGCAATATTCTCTTGAATACTCGGCCAAAAGAAGGCTCTGTATTGCATGCAGTTATGGGGAGAAGAGACTGAAGATATAAATCAGATGGTGGAAAGATCAGAGATTTCATCAGCATGATCAAGAACTCTCCCCCTCAGTCCTAGGAAGAAAGAGATCGATCTGCACAACTGGAGATCAGAGGAGAGATACTGAATGGACATTGTGGCCTGCCAAATACCCCTACTGATCACAGATTGAAAGGCACAAACGGGCTGAGCATCTCCTGAACACATTATTATTGACCAGAAAGAGTTACTCTTGTAGATGGAAAATTTTTTGTAGAAAAGAAAAACAAACACTTAAGCATGGAAATGGATCTCAGAGAATGTAAACATTTCCAGTTGATGATCTCCTTTCCTAAGGCCATGTCTTAAAAAACAAACAAAGCACACCAAACTTCTTTTCGCAAATTAATTTTCCTCCTTTTGGCTCAGTTGTTTCTAGTTCAACATCTGCTATCTTTGCTAACCAATGGCATGTCATAGATTTATTTCTTTTGTTTTTTTTTCCTTAAGATCCAAACTGAAATGATTCAATTTCCATGCCCCTTGATCCAAGGGAATGCCATATCATTTGTGGAATGGATGCTATTAATTTAAGGACCTTGATTGAGATGGCAAGGATTTCTGTAGCTAGATTCTCAGTTCTTAATTTCATATTTTTGTGCCACCAAAAGGAGGTACAAGTCCAAACGTGCTTACCATATTCTTGTTTCTTTTCCAAGACACTTGCGATCAAACAAGTGCAGATGGGTAACAATGAGTAATGGCAAAACACTTAATTGACTTACACCATCTTTTGAAGGAATATTTCCAAATCATCCAGAATCTCAGAATTTGTGAGTTGAAAGAAACCTCAAATAATGAATTAGTCCAACTCATATCATAGCAGTGTCTATTCAAACATATCAACAAATTATCAGCTAGCCAATGCTTAACAACATCCAAGGAAGGCCAACCTATGATTTCCCTCAAGGTAGCCCATTCCCCTTTGGAAAGCTCTAATTGCTTGGAAGTTTTCCTGATAACAAGTCTAAATTTGCCTCTTCACCACTTCTGTCCGAGTGCTATATTCTAGGGCCAAGCAAAACATGTATAATCCCTCTGCCACATGACTGGTCCTCTGGTTCTTGAACATAGCTATCATTTCCCTCTCTCTTCCCCCTATCTCCGGCCCTGACTCTTGTCTTTTCCATGGAAAACATTTCCAATGATTTCAAATTATCCTCATATGATGATTGGCTAGCAATTTGTCTGTAGGTTTGCAAATCTTCTATGCTTTTACCAAGGTGGATCAAGCTTTATGTGGAGGTCATTCTTGGGTAGGAGGAAAGAGAAATAAGGGGCATGGGATATTGGAACCCCAGATTCCCAGTCTCCCTGGGCAGGCAGATTCTTTTACACTGTGCTCAATGTGATACCATTAGGATACTTAGTTCCCTATGCCATTTCAGCACCCGATGATGCTCCCACCATTGAACTAGACAATGAGGGCTCACAGGGGATAAAACAAAGAAAAAGTCAGCATTACATTCTCATCGATGGCTTTATTTGTGGAGAAAAAGCTTGTAGAAAATCTTACCTGGAAACCAAGTTTGGATCAAACCATTGTGGTTTCAAGAAAGCAGGGTCAAATTTGTTTCTCTCTCCCCAGTCATGTCTACTTAAACCTGGCTATTTCTGAATTCCCAAATGCACTTTGAAGAAGACGCTGATTAGCAGATCATTCCACATAGGCTATTATCACTTAGTCCTTTCTGAAATCCAGTTAGAGCAGCAGGCTTAACATTCTCTTCCATGTGAAATTACATTTTTTTGCCTCTGGTCATTCTCACCACAAGGCACTCACACTGGGGCACCTGCTGTTCTGATTACAATGTATGTCCAGAGAAGAAGGGGGCAGGAAGATGCTTGGCATAAATGGCCATTTTAGCATGTTTTGTTTGAACAGCAGCGCTTGCCAAGGATATAATTGGCAGAATGGGTTAGAGTAAGGCATCAAATTGGGGATCAATGAAAAGGTCAGAATAGAACAGTTGATTATTATTGCTCACCAAGGATACTGGTTATTAAGATTCAGTGACTCTCATCTCATGACAAAGAACCTGATGAAAACAAAAATGAGATCGACTGCCCTTTCCCTCATATTCTCTCTCCTAAGAATGATGGTAATGAAGCCAGGGGAAATGATCTTGCCCTTGACTTTTTTCCCCTAAAGGGAGTAGGAGAAACATAAAAGGTACAAGGCATTATATAAGCACACGCTACTCTATTTTCCTGAATTCACATCCTATTCAAGCACATGGGAGCAATATCCTTCTTTGTAATGAATGAGACCTACTTAGCCTTGTCAGGTGTGTTCTAACTCATTATCCAATCATTCTAACTTCAAAATAGTTCCATGTCTACAGCATTTCAGGACTGAATCTCTTTTTTTTTTCTTTTTTGTTTTTTGTATCACCTAAGAAGTTGACCTGAGAAACTGCCATGTTCTAATCTTGATCATAAATAGTTTCTAAAATTTCAGACTTAAAATTTTGAACCAATTTTCTTGGCTACTGTGCCAAATATAACCAAGTCAGGCATCTGTTACAGAGGTGTCAGTAACCAGAAAGAATTTCTCATTGGAAGCCAATTCCATGAATTTTCCAAGATAGCATCTACGGATCAGCCTCCAATTGCCTTCCTTTGAGATGGTCTTACTCTTGTGGAATTTAGAGTTAGAGAGTTCACCAGCAAATGATTCCAACTCCAGAAAATGGCATTTTAAAAATGAAAGAACGATGGAACATTCCTAGAATGGCAGGATAAAGAACAAGGGATTTCTAAGCATGAAACCGGGGTGCCATTTCGAAGTGTCTGAAACATAATGACAGAGCTGGTTGGTAACATGATGTCTTTCATAGCTCATGGATTCTGAGGTGAAAGGCACTTCAGAAGTCATGGAGGCCAAAGCTTCTTAAATTTTCCATATAGGGTTGCACAACTCAACGTGGAAGTTTACAAATTGGGACTGCATAAAAATTTATGAGGCAAAAAGAGATCACAAGTGGAAAAAGTGTAAGAAACCCTGCTCTAGACCAATGTCTCCCCACAATAAATGAGGAAACTGAGGCTTAGGGAGGGAAAATCATTTTGCTAAGGGCACAAAAAGTAGTAACTAGCAGAGCCAGAAATATGTTATCATTCTCATTTGACTTCTCCTGCTTATAGGCTATTTTCATTTGCTGCTTTTGGAGGGCTTAGCCTGATGTTAACTGCAAAAAGATGACTTATGTTTAAGTAATTGGTGAAAAGATTCTAAAATCTATTTATTTTATAAGCTATTTGTCAAATAGTTTCCAAAGATGACCTCAAGAGACTAATAGCAATTAGCTGACTTTTGTGAAGAGCTAAAATATATATATTTTATTTTGTTCAAACTTCATAATAAAATGGAAAATTTTGCAGGTATTAGAATACTGATTTTTACAAAGGAGAATAAGATTTAGGCAGGCTGAATGACTTCCCCTCAATCATACAACTAGGAAGTAATATAAAGCAGATTCAGAATCCAGGTCCTTCTCTAAGAATAAAAAAAAGTACAAAGGGTGCTAGTTTGGGTTCAAGTCTTAGCTTTGATAAATACTTGCCATGTGATTTTAAGCAAGTCTCCCTTAATTCTAGTGATTTCCCTCCATTGATTATCTTTAATTTATCAGAGGTACTTACATATTTCTCCCCCCATTAGACCATGAACTCCTTGAGGGCATCTTTGGTTTTCCTTCCTCTCTTCTCTTCTCTTTTCTTTTCTTTTCTTTCTTTCTTTCTTTTTTCCTTCTCTCTCCTTTGACCTTCTTTCCTTCATTCCTTCCTTCCTTTCTGTACTATAAAAACTCAGTACAGTACCTTGCACATAGTAGGCATTTAACAAAAGGTTTTTGACTGACAACTACTTTGTCTCAGTTTCTTCATCTATAAAATAGCAGAGGGAGTAGACCTGATAATTATACTAAGATCCATTTCAGTTTTAAATTTATTGCCATACAAAATACATAGAATTACATTATAATTGTCTCCTTAGTTTTCCCAGTACTCGGATCTTCTTCAAGGAGGCCAGTCTATCAAGCAAACAATTCACAACCCATCAGAAAAAATACATTAGACCTTGTGCTAAGCATTTAAATCATAAAGACACAAACAAAGCAGCTGCATCTGCTTTCCAGGTGTATTGGAAGAAAGAATATACATAGATAGATAGACAGACCAAGATAGAGAGACAGATAGAGACAGATAAACAAGGTAGATAGATGATTGAAGCAGATAAACAGGCAGATACATACATGCATAAATATATACAAATGTATATATTTAGTTTAGGACAGGAAAGATTAACATCCTGCTAATTATTCATTTCTTCTCAATACATAAATAATAAATTGCATCAAATACTCATGTTAGCAGGCTAATCAAACATCTCAGATAATAATCTGATGATAAAAATATAATAATAGCAATATGATAAACAATCTCAGATAATAATAATAATGCAAAATGCAAAATGGAACATAGAACTTTCCAGTTCAGGAAGTGAACTCCCTTAGCTCATCTTCTATTCACAATGATAAGCTGGGAGCTATGGATGGGCCCATTCCTACTTTAGAGATAAGCAAATAAACCTTGAATGTAATGTGACTTGATTATCCTTTCTAGTAAATGGGAAGCAGAAAGTCAGATCCCTTGAGTCCTGAGGTAGAACTCAAGATTTTACCAAGAGATCGTATTCCTCAATGACTCCCAGCTTCAAATGCAGTCTTAAAGTCCAAGATATTGGCCCTTTTTGTTGGGATAAGAAATAAATATGCAACAAAGTGACATCCTTAACAAACAGTATTTATTTTGAATTCTGCATTCCCTTTTAAATTGACATAGAAAATTAAACTATTTTTAATGAAGTCCAATATCACCATATGTAGATATTTTCTCCCTTCGTGTTTACCACAGTTTCTTTCAGCAGTTGTTTGCTTATTTTGAAAATATAACAGGTTCTAAAACATAATTGTTCATTAATGGCTCCCATAGAGAATATGTACTGCCTTTGAACTTTAAAGTAGACAGAAAGAGGACAAAAAGAAAGGGGGGATGGGAAAGAAACCACCCTGTTAGCCATCTCTCATGTTTCCTGATAAATTTAATTTCCTTCTATGATAGAATGACAGGTGGCCCCAAAGTACGTATTTCCCAAGCATAGTCCAATCTACTCATTTCCCACCACCGGATACTTCCTGCTGGGAATTAACCTTTCCCAGTTCAACTGGGAATCCAAGTGAAACCCTGGCCTCTCTCCCTTCTCCTCTTTCTTTACTGCTCCTTAAGTAAACATGAATTTTTTTTTTTGGTTTTCTAAGAGTTTTTGACACAAGGATCTACGAGGGAACAGGCATAGAATAACATATGGGGAAATTCCACAGAGTCAAAGTTACAGTTCAAAGTCTTAGAAAGTTAGCTGTCCCTAGCTCTTGAGTAAATGGCAAAGTTCATTGGTTAGCCCAATTTTCCCTGTACTCTGTTGTGTTCTATAGTCTGATAGAAAAAGTTGATAAAAAATAACAGGAGAATGTTGGTCTTGGATAGGGGAAGAGTTGTACCTTAAAGTCCATTCTAAAAATGAGTCAACATGGAAACGACATTATCAAAATCGATTGTTTTATAGGACTTCAGTCTCTATGGAGATATGTGATGGTTACTCTGGAGTCCTGCAGAATGGATACTGACAAGTTCTGTAAATCCAGAATGGATTCAGGTATGGCATTAGGGAAAGATTCCTCTCAGTGACAAAAGCATCCATCACCTTTTTCTTGAAATCTGTACCACCAAGTTATGTCAATAAGGGATGAGAATATATAATAACAAAAAAGTAATTAAGCTATCATTGCTTGTTTTGATTTCTACCTTTCAAAACCTCTGCAGAGGATAAAAAGAATGATTAAAAGATGTTTTATTTTAAATTTTCCATTAAGAGGTTAATGACTCTAAGGTGACTTGAGAAAATAGAAAAGCCTAGAAATGAGAGGATTGTGTCCAATTATAGCTAGTATTGCTTGGATAGCATATTGCTCTCCGATTATCCTTTTTCAGATGAAATGAAATGCATACATATTGACAAAACAGAGAAGGAGAATGGCTGATTAAACTTAAAAAGGACCTGATTCTGAGGATGATTATACTTTAATGGAGATAGAACAAACTACTAAAGGAAAGTTTTAGGATGACTAACTCTCAGCAGTTTTTTTTTTTCTTTTTTAATAGGGAAAATCATTGCTTGGGTTTTGGGAAATGATTCCCTTTCCAACTCTATGATTTTTAGGGTCCCTATCATAACAGACAACAGCAAATTTGTAATAAAATCAAACATCTCCTCTGAATGTTATTTATGTCATTTTGCTTGAAAATTCTAAGTTTAATGTCAATTGCCTCACCTGGTGAACTGGTCATAATGCCCAAACTTGATGAATTTAACTCAGTTCTGTCCCATAAGATTCTGAACTCCTCAAGAGTGGGAGCTATTTTTCTTTTTTGTATACCTAGCATTTAACACATTACCTGGCTCATGTTAGGTGCTTAATAAATGCTGGTTGACTGACAACTTATTGTAAATGACTTAAATATTGATGATGACTTAAAAAATTCTGAGATTTAGGGCTTGTATTGCTATTGCATTTTAAAAATTATAGAGTGACAACAGAGCCTGCTTGAGATACACATTCATCATGGATTATCAAGAGATAGAAACAAAGGCACCTATTTTTTTTTTTTTTTGATGTAAGCAATTAAAGGGCTTAACTTAAGGGCTACCCTTCCTGATGTATTCTCCTTTTTTGACATTATACCAATCTGATCACAGCTCTTCTTGCTTGATTAGGAATCAGAGAAATTGGATTTTATTCCTGATTCTGCTACTTGTGCAGCTTGGTGCTGTGGTTGGAGCAGTGGGGTTGGGGTCAAGTTGACTCCTGTTGACAATTATTTAGCCAAGTTACTCTTGGCAAGTCCCTTAACCTCTCAGCCTCAGTTTTTACATCTATAAAATGGGAATAGAAATGGTCTTTACCTCCCAGGGTTGCTGTGAGGATCACATAGGATAATGAATGTATTGAACTTGGGAAAATTTAAATGCTAGAGAAATGCTTTTATAATCCTCCTCATCCTCTTTATCATCATCCTAATCATTGCTAGTTGGGTGACCTTGGACAATTCACTTACTTAGAGAGGGTCTAATTCATTCACCTTAAAAACAAGGGGATTGGATTAGATGCCCTCTAATGCTTCTTTTTGTTTTAAGTGAATGAGTGTGTTTGTGGGTGTGGGATCAATTCCTGTCTAAGCATTTCCTTGTGTTTCTCAAAAGAGGAAAGTCTCATTGGGCAGAATAGATGGATTCTTTTTAATTGTTCCAAGTCAGCCTTAAAATGTCTGATAAAATCTCCCTCTACAGTAACTTCACCTTTACAGAGAGTCAGAATAAATGATGTCCTGAGCAGCAATATAGCACAATGTGAAAAGTTCCAAATAGCAGAAATCCAAACTCTAGTTGGTATTCTGCTACTAATTAATAGTAGCCAATGGCAAGTCACTTGACCCCTTAGGATCTTAGACTATTAGATCAGTAGTGGAAAGAAACCCATAGAGACAATCCAGTTGACTTAACTCCACCCCCAAACTCCTCCCACTCCCCCATTAGGAAAGGAATAAAAAAGGGATCTAGCGAGGAAGAAAGGAAAGCAGACCAGAAGGCATAAAGTTGAATATGACATGACATGTTTTTAGGAACCAATAAAGTCTTCTAGTAATAAACTATCCCTTTAATAACATATTCTTGAATGTTGATAAAAATTGATGTCAAAAGAGGTAGAATAATATAACAGAAGAATGATAATATAACAGTTTAATAGAGTTTTGGGGCTAGATCAGAAACATTTGGGTTCATATCCTTCCTCTGATAGTATCATCTCTGTGACTTATAGTAAGACATTTGGTATCTTTGTGTTCCAACCATAAAGGATTTTTCTCCTAATCACAAACAGGTTGTGTTTGTTGGTAGATGGAGCTTTCACTCCTGGAGTTCCCCATGCTAATGAAATTATTGAATCTTCATTTATTTTCAACTGAAAGCCATCTCAAAATGTATTTCCCAAGAACTTTTTTCAAGAACTGGAGTATTTGTTTCCAATATTTCGATGTCTTTCTCATCTGCCCTAATTCACTAGACATCATGTGTTATGGTTCAATGATTTGCCATCCATAAGGTCTTTCAGAATTCTAGGGACTTCCCAGTTATATGTGAGTGATGGAATGATCTCTAAAGTTTGAACTAGACCATGTCTGAAGCCCTCATGTAACACACAAAGCTATCATCAAGTGATTTGGAAATTTTAAAAGTCAGTGTGAGATTTTTAATGATTTTGCTCAAGGCCCTGAGGCCAAATAATGATTAAAACCATTGGCCAAGTTTTATCATCAGTAGGGAGAACTTCTAGGATTTTAGGTCCAAACCGATTTTTAGAAACCTATAAAAACAGGACCAGGAAATGCTCCTTTGGTTGTAATGGTATGCAGAATCTGTCAACTGTGGTTTTACATGTAAATTGTTAGCGTCAATCCATCCCTAAACCTGCTCTCCATTTCCATTAACACATGTTGATATTAAATGAGAAGTCCAAATAGTAGGAATACAGGTTTCTGCGTTTTGGTTTATAGCATGCCTGGTAAAGAAATCAATGTCCTGAGATAACTTAAACAGCCCCATCTAATATCCATCAGCTTCCTCCACAGGAAAACACTCATCAGACTTTCTGAAACATCTGGGTTGGCCCTTCCAAAGCAAAAGTGGCAAACTGCTAAATTCAGGAAGTGTCTGAATTGTTGGCAAAAAAAAAAATTGAAGGCACCATTTCCATTCAGGGAAAATGTTTTGCTCCCTGTGGCTTCAGAATGAAATGTTGATATGGCTGATCTAAGAGAAATGAAGCGAATACATGGCCCATACCCACATATACTCTGAATTTGCTGATAGAATCCCAAGACATTCTAATTACTCTCCCCATTTTTTTTTCAATTTAACCATTTGGAAGCCACACGACAACTTTGTTTCATAGAATCAAGGTGTTCCACAGATAGATGAGATTTCAGAGGTCCATCTAATCCAACATTTGCCTGATTAAGAATCTTCTCTTCAACAGATCCAACAAGTGGTATTTAGCTTTAACTTGAAGAAATCAAACAACTTTCCCATAACCCAATCCAATAATCCAACTTTGCATAGTTTTAGATGCTTAATAACCACTTGTTGAATGAAAAGATGAATGAATGATGTTGCCTTTTAATGCACACTTTCATACTGCCATAAATTGTTGTCTGATCAGATAATCAGGGGATTTGGGTCATTTCCCACTATATAGAAAGGATACCATTGGCTCTGGTCCTATGTAACAATACCTCCAATTATCATTCCTAGATTAGTATCTTCTGGACTTGGGGCACATATTACTTGCTGAACACTGTTTAGGAATTCAAGTTCTTTTCAATTTTAAGTCTTTAAGTTATATTGCTGTGTTTTATAGTTGAACACAGTTCTCACTCAGGCTACTCAAAAGAAATTAACTGCTTGAGGGAAGACATTACTTTATTTTTGTTCTCTTATCTCCAGTGCCTAGAAGAGCATCTAAAAAACTTAATAAATGTTTGTTATATTGGATTGGGCACGCTTCCTTTGTTACCATATTCTGTGGTATTAGGGCCACATCTCAGAGAACAGCGAGCAATATGGGAGCATTGCATTGCAATATCATGGGATGTTTGAGAACCTTCAAGAGACATATCAATGTCTGAGCAACATGACACCTCCAGAACAGACAGAAAAGAGCACAGAGAGGCTGTAAAGTCTGTCCCATGCCACCCAGCGATTTAGTGATAGAATGTCAAATTCAATCTTTATCTTTCGACCCCCATTCTAAGGCTCTCTCCACTAGATCATCCTGCCATTCTCTTGTGGCTGTTCAGCCCCTCGCTGATAATTTATGGCATAAATTGTCATAGGATACATTGAAAAATGTAGACACATCAAGCAGAGAGCTGAGATTTGAAGAGAAACTCAATCTAAAGCCAAAATTAATCGAAATGTCTCTGGCTCTGACATTGCTAGAAGAAGCATTACTGGGACTTTCAATTTATTCAACCAAGAAAGTGCCGAGTAATATGTTTTAATGCACTTTCTGTGGGTCTGCAATGCAAGTTTGATTTGTTCTTCCGAGAAGCAATTTACTCCTAAATTCCAAAGCTGTAGGCGTCATTGAAGAATGTTTTGGACTACTTAATCACAGCAACATGGATTAAACAGGGAAACCAGCAGTCACAGTACATTTAAAATTAGGCATTTGCTGCTTTGACAGAGGGGAAATATAAAACTTTAGAATGCTTGCTTTCAGCAGATGAAGGAATCACATTGTCAGGTTTGAAAAGGAGCACATGGCACCAAGGGTCTGGGTCTTAAGGAAAGAAGCAAGGTGAAAGGCGTGACAGACTACCAAGAGTACCTGACAGTCAGCTCATGGGCAATCTCCAAAGTTTGGGGTTTATAGGATTTCAGTACTATTTTTGAGCAAAATCAGACTTTTGTGTATGGAAAAAGTTACCACTCAAGCATTGAATATAAATTGAGCAAAACAGCCTTCATGAGAGAGGGAGAATTGGTGAAACTCTTTTTATAATCTCTCCAATTTAATCATCTACTCCAAGAGTGCCCCTGCCCAGTTTCCTTATGTCAATCTTTGCCAGACCTCTCCCAATGTCTATGAGGATCCCATTTCCATAAGAATTAAAAGAACATAGCCAAAGGAGATTGGAAAGAGAATGGAATCAAATATTTCTAGCAACAGCTAACATTGGAGATCAAAATGAGAATCAAGTAGTATTCCCTTCCTTTACGAGACCTTGAAGGTGGTCTTTATTCCTTGAAATCTCAACTTTGGTGCTATCTTTTCAGTGATTGATACTAGCTGAAGATCAGTAGGAGACAGTCAGGGGTTGTGCTAGAGCCATTCTGAATTGGCTCATAAGAACTGATTGTTAAATTTTCAGTGAGCGTATTTGTACCCTAAAAATCGGCCAAAAAAACCCCTACATATCAGGACTTGATTTATTATTTTGTTGATTGTTTAGACTTAACGTGATGGAGAAAATATTAATAATGAAGATTAAACTTAAAAGTGTGTCTTGTGTTAATTGTGTTTACATTTAATAGAATGACCCAGAATAGAGTCCAAATGTATGGAGGTATTTTGAATTCATCAAATCTAAATCTAATCATCATCTTTTAAAGACAGTCAAGATAGTCAAATCTTGGTTAATACTTATAGTCATTACAGGTCTGGAGGGTATAGGATAATCTTGTATTAAAGGATAGGGAGAGGGGATAGGAGGGGGGAAAGAAATGGAAACATGGACTAAGTTTTATATAGTTAGAAACGACCCAACAGAAGTCTCTTTCTGTCTTTTCAATTATTTGGCTCTGTTCCATGTCAATATTAATTATAATCTACATTTCTAGTACATTATAGGCTTCTATGTTAGAGAAGAGTATTTTTTTCTTTTGTTTTCCCCTTCAGTGCCTAGTATAGAATTGATATCTAGTAACAAATTATTAATAAAAGTTTTTTTGAATTGAAAAAAATAATATTCAGTAGTTTTAATTTAGTTTCTTTAGATTTTATAAAAACATAAGTGAAAAATATGCTAGGCAATGTTTTTTAGTTTTCATTTCCAACTCTTCTAACCACAAACCTATTATAAAAAGAGAATTTCAGTATTTCTCTCTTATCATATACTCAGAACTGTGAGAATAGTATCTCGGAAAAAAAATGCTTTTATAATCTTAAAAGCAAAGTGAATAGAAATGATGGTTACTATCAAAAGGTGAACAAAAGGTACATGGACAGGCTTTCATATATCTCTTATTTGATCATCTTTTGAACTGTATTCCTGTCTCTCCCCTGCTACTGGAATCATCCTCCTAAAGCAAAAGTCTGTTTGAGTGGCTTTCTATTGCCAACAAGATAAAATCCCAACTCCTCTGCTTGGCTCTTCAAAAGTGGACTCCACTGGGACACTATAATATTATAGGTGGAGTTGTGAACTGAACCAACCCATTCTGGAGAGCAATTTGGAACTATGCCCAAAGACTATCAAATTGTGCATACACTTTGATCTAGCAGTGTCTCTACTGGGTCTGTATCCCAAAAAGATCACAGCAAAGAGGAAAAGGACCCACTTATACAAAAATGCTTGTGGTAGTTCTTTTTGTAGTGGCAAGGAACTGGATATTGAGTGGATGCCCATCAGTTAGGGAATAGCTGAATAAGTTATGGCATATGAATATAATGGAATATTATTGTTCTGTAAAAATGATCAGCAGGATGATTTCAGAGAGGCCTGGACAGACTTACATGAACCAATGATAAGTGAAGTGAATAGAACCAAGAAACCATTGTACACAGCAACAACAAAATTATGTAATGATAATTCTGATGTATGAAACTCTTTTCAACAATGAGGTGATTCAGGCTAATTGAAATTAGCCTGATGGAAAGAGCCATCTGCATCCAGAGAGAGGATTAGGGGACTGACTGGATCACAATATAGTATTTCCACCTTTTTGTAGTTGTTTGCTTTTTGTTTTCTTTCTCATTTTTTTTCCCTTTTTGATCTGATTTTTCTTGTGCAGCATGATAAATATAGAAATATGTATAGAATATTGAGATTGCTTGCCTTTTAGGGAAGGGGAGGAAGGGAAGGAAAGGAGGGGAAGGGCAGGAGAAAAATTTGGAACACAAGGTTTTGCAAGGGTGAATGTTTAAAACTATCTTTGCATATATTTTGAAAATTAAAAGCTATTATTAAAAAAGTAGACTCCATGTTTATTGCATATAATTTTCTTCTCTATATTCTATAAGCTAGAGAAGAGGGAGGGCCAATTTGCTTTTCTATGACCTTTTACCAAATCCCCTAAGGCTTTGCTTTCACTCACATAAATTATAACCCATATCTGGCCTCCTTTACCTCTTATGTCAACCTTAGAATTCTTCATATCCTCCCAAGTCTAGATCCAGAGCTGTTTTTGTGTATGGTTATGACCATTCTAATCATCATTTTTCTCCCCTTCTTTAAAAGATTGCACAAGGGATTTATCTATTTACATTTATAAACCTCCACTAGAATGTAGCTCCTTGAGGGAAGAAAGTTTTCCTTTGTTTTGTTTTTATATCTTCAGGTCCTGGCACAATGTTTTGCATGCAGTTGGCACTAAAAACACTGATTGGATTGCAATGGCTCAGTTTGCAATAAAGTGGTTACTCCCCTTTCACTGAGCATAAGGGAAGAGCTATATTTCTACAGAATAATCATAAACAACACATAAGTCACCTCAAGTCAAGCCCCTCACATTTTAATGTACCATGGAACAGCTTCACATACAAAGCACTGGAGAGTTGAAGGATAAATGGAATCAACATGTGTAAACATAACACTTGCAAAACATTCATTTTTGATATTAATCAGCAATTGACTGAAACCAGCCCTGAGGAAACCACCAAACTATAGTTTCAATGATGTCCTTGACTTGACTATGACAGACAACATAGTATTGTTTGCCTCCAGTGAATGGACTTTAATACAGTTTAGGGAGATGGTATCTCCTAATGTTGAGCAGGTGTAATCTATCATTCCTTTTTTAATTGGAAAAATTAATATGTTGCTTGATTAAATTCTGGAAAAACAACTGGGACAAGTCATCAAATTTCTATTACAGGAGCAGACTAAATTTCTACTTATCAGGAGGGACGTAAAATTTCACATTGCTCAATCTAGCCCTACGTTGTTTTGATAGCAAGTGGATTAACTGAAGGCATTGCACTTATTTATTTTATCATCTTCCTCATCTATGAATTTAGTGAGAGGTGGCAAGATGTCAATGGGATGGCTAAGGAAATAGATTTGTTCCTTGTGGCTTTGACTACAATGTTAAGAAATATTGAGTATATTCTCCCCAATTTCAGTATATTTTCCCCAACTTTTTTTTCCCACTATCAAATAAATCTTGGGTAACAAATTGTCTCCTTATATTTGCTCTTCCAGAATTTAAGGCAAAAAAAAAAAGTCAGTGAATGAGATCATTAGTATAGAATAATGTTTTCCATGTGTTCATATTTTAGTTTGAAATCTTTGGATTTCAGCTTTAACAATCAACTAACTATTCAGAATTCAATGTCATCTGACAATGAAATAAGCTACTTTTGGGGGGAGGAAGAAGATTTAGGCATCTAGTCTTTTAATCGAAGGACTCAGAGAAGACAGGTAGACTAATACATTATTGAATATATTTATATATTATATTATATTTCTCAATGTTGTCTGGAAAATAATTTGGAAAAATGAAACAGCAACAACAACACCTGTTAAATCAGTTCTATGCCATAACTCAGCAATCCTACTATAGATCATGTAATTCCGAGAAGGGTAAAGGCAGAAAGAACAAGCCCATATATATAAAAATATTCACAACTATAACTTTTTCTTCTAAAATATCTTTGACCCACTTGTTCTTTAGGATTAGAATATTATTTTCCAATTAATTTTAATTTCTCTCACGTCCATTATTGAATATAATTTTTATTACATCATGATCTGAAAAGGACGTTTGCTATTCTGCTTTTCTGCATTTGGTGGTGAGGTTTTTATTTCCTAATACATGGCTATTTTTGTGTAGGTGGCATGAAATGCTTAGAAAAAGGTACATTGATTTCTATTTCCATTATATTTTCTCCAGAAATATATCATATATACATTTTCCAGAATTTTATTTATCTCCTTAACATCTTTCTTGTTTATTTTTTGATTAGATTTATCTAGTTCTGAGAGGAGAAAGTCAAAGTCTCCCATTAATATAATTTTATCATCTATTTCTCCTATAAGTATTGCGACTTCTCTTTCAAAAATGTAGATGTTATACCATTTGGTACATATATATTAAGTATTGTTATAACTTCATTGTGTATAGTATCTTTCAGCAAGATAAAATTTCCTTTATCTCTTTTAATTAGATCTATTTTTGCTTCTGCTTTACCTGAGATCATTTTTATTACTCTTGCTTGCTTTAGTTGAAGTATAATAGATTCTACTCCAGTCCCTTACCTTTATCCAGTATGTATCACTCTGCTTCAAATGTGTTTCTTATAAACAACATACTATAGGTGTGTGCCTTTAATCCATTATGATAACTAATTCTGTTTTATGGGTGACTTCATCTCATTTACATTTATAATTATGATTAACCCTGCATTTCCCTCCATGGTATTTTTTTTACTTGTTCATCCCCCTTTCTCTTACCCTCCACATTCTTTTCCTCCTCACAAGTGATTTTCTTCTGATCATTGCCTTCCCCAATATACCCTTCCTTTTATTAGTCTCCCCTTCCCCTTCTACTATCTATTATAGGTTGCTATGGTAACAGCTGGCCCTGGAGGAAAGCTCTTGTTTCTAATCTGGCCCAGGGGTAGGCACCTGCTGTTGTGTTGCTATGGAAACAGGGTCTCTCTGCTAGTGGGCCCCAGGGAAAGGGTCTCACTGTTGGCCTGGGCTCTCATGGATTTACTACTTATTAACAATAGGGTCAACTACTTGCTGGTGGTTTGTGCAGAGTGAGATTGCTAGGGTCAGGCCTTGAGCCACACAAGCTGTTCACTTGCTTAAGGGTCTGCTGATTTGCTGGAGAGTTGGTGGTGCCTTACCCTGGGATCTGTGCCCTGTTGCAGGCCTGTTGCTGTGATGCGACGGGGAGGCTGCTCTTGAACCTTTTTCCCATCCTACCCCAGTGGGACGGATCTTTCTTGTGGGGCTGCTCCCTGCTCCTGGACCAATTCTAAGGGGCTTTTTAGTTATTTAGAAGGGAGTTTAGAAGGGCTTCAGAGGATTCCTTCCTCACTCAGTCATCTTGGCACCTGAAGTCCTCTGTTACCTTCCAGTGACTCCCAACTCAACCTAATATTATGTATCAAAAATGTATAGTGGAGGTAATGAACAAACACAATGAACATGCTTGAAGATGTATACCTCATTTTGTTCTTTGCTTCCAGTTTTTCTTTTTGGAAAAGCTTGAAATTATTATCAGTAGTTTCAAGTCATTATCATTAGACACATCCATCAGAATTCTGAAACCTTTCAATATTATTTTCCTTTATACTCATTTGGTCATCATGTAAAGTTTTTTCTTTGCTCCATAACTGCATTTTTTGGGCTTTGGTGAAAAAAAAAGTGAGTGTCCACTAACTGGAGAATGATTAGACAAAGTATGGTGCATGGACATGTTGATATATTATTGTACTAGAAGGAAGTGCAAATGTAAGAAATTTAAAGACATAAGAAAAAAAATTGTGTGAATTGATGTAGATGCTGAAAACTGAACCAGTAGAATTAGGTATATAATGATGTCAAAAAAATGGCAATTGAACTCAGAATAAATGCAGTGATTAATACTGATTCTAGAACTCAGATTAAAAATATATCTCCATCTTTTCAGGAAAGATATCCAACAGCTATGGCTCCTGTGCTAGTAAGGTCTGTTCAATTGTTTATTTCAGAGGGTTCTAGGTGGGAAAGGACTAAGTGGTACAGAGAATAACTGATATTTACAATACAATAAAACATCAGTAAAACTTTTTTTAAAAGTTGTATAAATTAAAGCAACTTTGAGGTAATATTGCACATTTCTTAGATTGACTAATCTAATTAGTCAATTAGGAAAAGCTAATAATGAATATTGAAGGGGATGTGGGAAAACGGGGACTCTAATATGTTTTTGGTGGAGTTGTGAACTGATTCAACCATTCTGAAGAGCAATATGGAACTATGCCCAAGGGCTATCAAATAGTCCATACCCTTCAATCCAGCAGTGTCTCTCCTGGGCCTGTATTTCAAAGGAATCATAAAAAAGGGAAAAGGACCCACATGGGCAAAAATGTTTGTAGCCACCCTTTTTATAGTGGAAACTGAGTAGATGTCCATCAATTGGAGAATGACTGAATACATTATGGTATATAAATGTTATAGAACATTATTGTCCTATAAGAAACGATCAGCAGGATGATTTCAGAGAGGTCTGGAGAGACTGACATGAACAGATACTAAATGAAATGAGCAGAACCAGGAGATCATCATACATGGCAACAACAAAATTATATGATGATCAATTCTGATGGACATGACTCTCTTCAACAATGAGATGATTCAACAATGAGACTCACAACAACACAACCAATGGTGTTGTGAAGGAAAGAGCCATCTGCACCTAAAGAGAGGACTGTAGGACTTGAAGTATAGTATTTTCACCTTTTTGGTTGTTATTTGCTTGTATTTTGTTTTCTTTTGTCATTTTTTCCCTTCTTGATCTGATTTTTCTTGTGCAGCATGATTATTGTGGAAATATAGAGAGAGGAATTGCATGTTTACCATATATCGGATTACTTGCTGCATAAGGGAGGGTGGAGGGGGAAGGAAGGGAGAAACAAAATTTGGAACACAAGGTTTTACAAGGGTGAATGTTGAAAACTATCTATGCATATATTTTGAAAATAAAAAGCTAAAAAAATGCATAGCAAGGAATAGGTTGATTAGCACATTGCTTTGAGTGCCCTAGAAAATTGTGTCAAGCCTAGATTTATGTATAAGATTAATGTGCAAATAAATGCATTCTAATTACAGGTTTTGCCTCTGGGAAAAATAGTGGGTTTTCAAAAGTAAGAACCCCGCCCACCCACATGAGAAAAATATTACCTTTTATACATATTCTTTCTTTTGAGAAAACACTATTATACTTAAAACTTTCTTGATCAAAGAGAATATCCTTCCTTATGTTATTGGTGGTGATAAGAGAATGAGATGGCACCCTAATTTTCTTAATTTAGTAATCAATTCCTCCAAAGATCAATATCAATGATGGTATGATTGGGGCACCTCAGTGAAATGTGCCTTATATAATTGTAAATAAGTTGGGACTGTGCAATAAGCTAAGTGTTAGTTAACCCTTTATGATTACAATAATCATCAATACTATTTCTATATCATTTTACAATTTCTAAAGTATACTTGCCATTTAGGGGAAGGGATGGGGGAAAGGAGGGGAAAAGTTGCAACAGAAGGTTTTGCAAGGGTCACTGTTGAAAAATTACCCATGCACATGTTGGTAAATAAAAAACTGTAATAATATTAATAATAATGACAATTTCTAAAGTATTTTTATTACAAACACTATGTTGATAACATATCGAATGTAGACTATATGTATTAAAAGAACCTAAAAGCTAGTATTATAATACGCTCCTAGACTTTGAAAATTCCTATAAGCCCATAATTCAATAAGAAAACATTTAAGTTCCTACAGTATGTCTGGAACTATACTGGGCTTTGGAGCAATACAGAAAAAATAAAATAATGCTTGTCCTCAAGGAAATTACACTATAAGTTAATGCATTAGTAGCAGCATGGAATGCCAAAGAACCATCATGGGAAGACAGCATGGGATGGGATAAGAACACTAGACAAATTCTTAAAACCTACCTTGGAGTGGAAAATAGTGGAAATGATATTAGATTTAAGAGTCAGTGAAGTGTTAAATTCAAACCCCACCTCTGTCACCTGTGTGATCTTGGGAAAGTTGCTGACATTCATAGATTCTCAATTTTTATAAGATGAAACCATAGTTAATATTAGTTAATAGAGCATGGGGCTTGGAATCACAAAGACTCATCTTCATGAGTTTAATCCAGTTTCAGATTCTTTTTGGCTATGCGACCCTGGACAAGCCACTTAACTATATTTTCCTCAGCTTCCTCTTGTGTAAAATGAGGAGGAAATAGAAAAAAAAATCCCATTATATTTTTGTCAAGGAAACCCCAAATTGGGTCTTGAGGTGTTGGACACAACTGAAATGACTGAATAATAACAAGAGCAAAAATGAGATCAGTTAGTACCAGGAAAACAGTCTCTCAGCAGGGATTGTGGGATCAAATGAGAATAGCTGGTAAGGCTACTTTTACAAAATACTCCTTATACACATCATGGAAGGGTAGTGATCAGCATAACTGGAGGGAATACCCACATCCTTGGTAATCATAGAGCCAGCAAAGAATCCAAGGAGAAATGTAATTTCTGGTTATTATACTTGTGTAACCTTTTGCAAGTCAATTAACCTCTCTGATTCTCAGTTAATTCAACAGCAAAAAAGAGGATAATGACATATCTTCTACCTACTATTCAGGGACGTTGTGAGGGAAACACTTTTTAGAACAGCGTATAAATATGAGCTATTATTATCGGGAGCCAATGTGATCTACTGGTCTGGGACTTGGTCATTTGCTTCTTATTAAATAAATAAACAAGTCACTTGGCCTTCATGGCCCTCAGTTTCATCATCAATAAAATAGCCAAAAATAATCACAGTGATTTCACATTTTAAGGTTTATAAAGCATTTTGAGTCAGATCTCATTATATTTCTCAAAACAACTCTGTGATATAAGAATGATTATTGTCTCCATTTCACAGATGTGTAAACTGAATTGAACAACGGTCTGCTTTTGAAAACCAACAAAGGGGAAACTTGCAATCAGAACACATTTATTTGCACATTAATCTTGTATAGACACTTAGAGATGATATCAGTTTCCAGGACATTCAAAGTAGTGTGCTAGGAAACTTTTTTTTTTTTTTTTTTACTATAGAATATTGAAGTGAGTTGTCCAGGTTACAAAGTGCTAAATTCAGGGATACTAAAGTCACTCTACATGATACTGGCAATCACCTTTTTTTATTATTATTCTTTATATGATCCCATTTGGAAATTGTGATGTATTTTCAAAGATGTTGGTTTTAAGGGTTAATGACAATTTGGGGATACACACACATTTATGTATGTATAAATATATATATATATATATTTCAATATATCCCCAATTGCCATTACATATACACATATATATGTACACACACACACACACACACACACACACATATATATATATATATATATATATATATATATATATATACCCATATGTATTTAAATACAAATGTATTGTAAACGTGGATTTGTGCCTGTGTATAAATATATTGAGAGTATCAGTTTTAAGCTCAAATAATTTCAAACTGTATCAAAACTTTTAGGGCATCATGTATAATTTTCTTCTCCCTAAAGGGCCTATGGACTGCCCAGGCTCTCTGGAGCCTGGCTATGATGCCTCTTCCTTTCATTTGCTATATGAAGTGGTCCATAGGATGGGTCCCAGCACAAGCTGGAGCACCTCTTGCCTCAGAGGTGGGTGAAGGAAGACAAGGATGGGGGAATAAATGGACCAGAGAAAAGCAACAAAGCAAGGTTTCACTCAAGCTGAATCAAGCCCACATTTCCCACCAATCTTTTCCCCAAGGTTATGGGATGTTGCTCTGGCTTATTAGTTTCCCTTACCTATGTTGTTCTAATATGCCAGAAACCATTTACTTTAGATATCTGTTGGAAATATGGGGCCTTCTTTTGCTAAAATTTATACCTTATCCTTGGATTTTTAAAAGCCAGTGAGAGACCCTTGTATGTTGCAGGAAGTGCAATATTTTCCAAGTCTGGCCCTTCTCTGGAGGAGACCCATTCTTGGGAGTTTCATGAAGAAAAGAGACCTTCTCTCAGATCTATACCTAATTGTACTGCACACTATGTTGTCCCTTTCTACATCCCTAGAATCCTGGATATCAGAACCCAATTATTTTTAATACTTCTGCAAATATCTCATATTCATAACTAATGAGTGTAGAGGTCTTTAAAGTTCTGGGAGTTATGGGAGAATTTATATCACTGTACAACTCCTCTGGGCTAGATATGGTCAGAAGCAGCTCATAAGAAGCAGCAGCTGAGTGGTCTTGTGTTCTAATATTATTTCTTCCTTAATACTACCTTGGAAGAGTGAGAGGTAAAATTCCCATTTTACAGCCATGAAAATTGAATCTCAGAGAGATTTTATGATTTATCCAAAGTCATCCAGCCAACAAATGGTAAAACAGAAACTGGATTGCAGTCCCTCAGACTGCAAATCCAGTGTTATTGTCATTATGTCAGACTGCTTTCTATATGTCCACTACTTTTAGTTCAATTTAATAGCGATTGATTAAATACATACTATATTCAAGAAGTAGCATGCTAAATGCTCAGGATAGAAAGACAAGAGAAGCAAACTAATACTCTGCTTTTGATGAATTTATGTTCTGCCGTGAAAAATAACATAGAAAAACAAAATCAATGTAATTCCTGGGGGAAATCACAGATATCTGGAGGGAACAGGACCTGGCCTCTGAGCTCTGTGGCTTCCTAAGGGTACACCGACATTTATTTTCTAATAAACAATACAAAAATCCTCAGGAACACCCATTGAAGACCATCAGGTTTGCTTTATCTCAAAGACCAAACTAAAATTTTAAAAATGAATCACATAACCCAGGGAAGAATCAATGAGTGTCATACGATTTCGATTTTGCTTCCCATGTATGAAGCTTTTGATGTGCCATTTGGGACTCCAAATACTGTGCTGAATTTAAACTGTTATTGACCATATTCTGGGTATGGAAACAACAAGACTGAATAAGATACACATTACTTGGAAATGAAAAGAATACTCAAAATGTCCAAATTTATGTGGATGTTGTTTTGTGTTCGTTGTTTATACTGTATCACCAGAGACTTTATGTGTCCATAACCTGGTGCCAGTGATATTCTGACTCAAAGTCAGCTTCCATTTAAGCAAATGGGAAAATTTATGATCTAATTTATGATAAAATACCTGAAAACAAAATATCAAGGAAACAGTGGCCCACATATGCTGGTTCTGCATGCTTTCCAGTTCTCTTTATTAAATCATCAGGGGCCAAAGTCTACTTTTTGCTCAATATTATATCAGGAATTGACCTGAATTCATATAAGAAGTTCCTTTCCAACAAACTCAGAAATGATCATCCAGCTGTTGCTCGAAGATCTCCTATGAGGAAGAAGCTATTACTTGCCAAGACAGCCCATTCCACACAGGATAATTCTAGTTGCTAGGTATTTTTTCTTTATTTCAAGCCTTCAAGCCTTCTATGTGTAGCCTATTTCTCTGGGGACAAATACAGAGAACTGAATCCCCCATCTATATGTCATTCCCCCAAATATATAAAGATTGATATTAGGCAGATTTGGGTTTCTATGGTTCACATCTGGTGTCAGTAAGACTCACGACCTTCAGTAGAAATCAAATCAAAGACAAATCTAGGATTTAAATCCAAATCTCATGATTCCATGCACTTTTCATTCTATCAAACAGTGTGAAATATACAATTATGGAAGACCCTTCTATTTCTGGCTTCCAAAGACTGGCTTCATTGACCGATCATAGTCTTCTCCACAGTCTCGGTAGATTTGGGGCCTCTTTTAAACCCCATAAAGAACTAATAATTTCCTCATTCTTCTAGTTGACACATCTGGCGCATATTCACTCATTCACTTGCTGCCAAAACTCTGTTTCCTATTTAGGAAACACAGGCTCAGGTAAAAATAGAAGTGAAAATGAGTCAAGAAACCAAGTTTATCATGACAGTTGGTTAATAATATGAGCATCAATCCTGTGGGTTGGGGTCACTATCATCCCTTTTCTGGAATCTCTACTCAGCGTACTGCTCTCATGTGGGATTCTCATCCAAAGAAAATACCTTTGTTGCATCTCACATCCAGTGTCATAGTTCTGAGTTGATCCTTCATCCCTTGGCACCTTCCTACTTTCAGTGAATGGGTTTGGCAGAAGCCTATGTTCCCCATGGCCATTGTCCTCAGAAGACTTACTTCCCCAGAAGATTCATTTTCAAGAATCCTCTTCATTGCAGGCTTAGGGCAGCAAGGAAGCTCCACACATCCAAGGAATTAACAACAAATGAATTTACCCCTCCAGTCTCCTAATCATACTGTCACACACTGCCATACAGAAAATGCCTCAAGAGTGGGAAAAGAATAAAGCTTTTGCTGGTTTTATATAATGGGCATGAACATTGCCATTTCTCATTCTAGAATGGAAGATAGTCAAAGAACAGAAATTGAAAAAAAGACTGGGTTAGCAGTTCATGCAGTAAGAAAGAGAAGCCTGGAGAATCCAAAATAGCTTTAAGAAGCATGGATGAATTCTATTTAAAAAGACACAATAAGATTTACAGTGCTGTGGAAAGGCTACTGGTTTTGAAGTCAGATCTGGGTTAGACTTCAGTTAGGGGGTGTCATAGTGCACAGAGCTAAAGGTCTGGAGTCAGAAAGACTCATATGCATCCTCAGATACTTGTTAGCTATGTGACTATGGGAAAGTCACTAAATCTATTTGCCTTAGTTTCCTCAACCATAAAAGGCACTGGAGAAGGAAATAGCAAAATACTCTAGCATCCTTGCCAAGAAAACCCCAAAAGGGGTTCACAAGGAACTAGACACAATGGAACAGTAATAATCCTATGAGGCCATTGATTTTTTTTTTCCAGGGATGCTTTGGCTTTCCCAAAGATTTAATGGAAAGATGCTCAACTCAGAGTCACGATAGCCTGTACTCAAATTCTAATTCATATACTTAGTGTAGATGTGGGTAAATTGTTTAACATCCCTGGGTCTCTGTCTTATAATCTGTAAAATGGAAATAGCAATTGCAAAATATTTTTGGTAAAAATGAAATGGAATTGTATATGTAAAGTTATATATGCAGTTATGCATATAAAGTGATACAGAGATGCACATATGTTGAAATATGTACACATATATGCATAGGTACATATGTATAAACACAGTTACTTTTATGCATATATGTATGAGTATATATACATATATATATATATCTATATATGTATATGTATGTATGTATAAACACACAGGTGTTATCTTCATGGCTACTTGCCCTCATCCAATCACTCATATTTTCTAAGAGTGGAACAGAAATGACTTTGACCAGATGTGATAAAATTGGAACTCGGGACTGCTCACAAAAATACCCAGTGCTTCTGAACCAGATTAAAGTATAATTAGAAAGATTTAACAAAATAAATAAACATACAATACAACATCGATACTTTTATTTTGTGGTTTTCTATGCCAATATTTGGCCTGCAGGGATCTATTTTTATTTGTGTTTGACAATAGGGATCTCAAACCTTTAGGAGTATTCAGCAACTCCAAACAATATTTATTGAGTACTTGCTATGGGCAAAGGATCAATGGAAGATAAAGAGGAAAACAAACTGTAGTCCCCAACTTCATGCAACATACAGTCCAGTTCAGAGAGAAAAGGTATGTCCCAAAATAATTATAATCCAAACCTAAATGCCCGGGCACTTTGGAGCAGTACGAACAAAGGCCTAGATGTTATATAAGGAGGGAAGGATGTGACTATTCCCTTGCTGCAGAGATTCAAAAGTATGTCTTCCTGAAAAATAGCATATATTAAGTCCAGAGATTATACTCTATTTCAAAGCTGAAGGAAGACCAAAGAAAACCTGGGAAGACAAGAGACTATTGAGTGAGATGAAAACCACTCTTAAGAAGTAGGCTGGGAGCTACACAGAGTTCATTTTAAGCAGATGTTGCCCCCCTCAAAGTTCTTGAAGATGAAAGTCCTTCCCTCCATCTATTGTAGGGCATTTCAACACAGGATTGCTGCCTTCCCAGAAGCTGACAGCTCATTCTGTTAGTCATCACCATAATCAAACATTACCACAAATGACCCAGAAAGCAGGCAGTCTCTCAACATCCCTACAAGCTCTCCATTGTGAGAGCACCCGCACTTGGAGCTCCCCAGTACAAGATATAGAGGAGGTCTTGCTGAGACTGACGTCAGGTTCATGAATGCTGTCATTCTAAATGTCCACCTGCAGACGCCAAGTTCCTCTGATGTCTTTCATGAGACATGATGATCAAACATGATAGAAAGCTCATACTATAATAATGGGGATTGAAAAGAAGGACTGGAATATTTTAAGCGCCCTGCCTCATGTTTAACACTTTATTAACATGAATATAGAATTTTAAAAGGAGATGAGCAAGCCCATAGAGAAATATAAGTAGGTGATAGATAAATTGATGGATAGATGGATGGATGGATAGATGGATAGATAGATAGATAGATAGATAGATAATGCTCCATCATCTAGTCTATCTAATTATTCCAGCAGGAGACTTTGGGATGAGGAGAAAAATTAGGAGTCAGTCCAGCTGTGAACAACTTGGTCCCAGACACCAAGTTTTTAAAGAAAAGCAAAAATGGAAAGAGTCAAAGATTTGAAGGGTTGGGATTTCCCAAGATTAATAAAATCACAAGCACCCATTCACTAAAAGAATAAAGAGAAAGGAGCTATCCGATTTTCTGAGAGTAAGAGAAATCTTGACCATCACTAGAGAATGCTGGGGATTCTGATATTGGGGACAGTGCCTATTTTCTGGGGTGAGCACACAATTGACTTACTATCGAATAGTATAAATCAAGACATCAAAAGTACTCCCTTGTGATTAAATTCATCTATTTAGATGTTAGCTGTACGTATCAGGGTTTCACATTTTAGGATCAGTGTTTTATTGCTCTTACTTCTTCCATTGCTTCCTATCATACTCATTGAAGGCTTTCTTTGTTCCTGCTTCTCCTCACTAGTTGCTTCTCTTCCAATCCATATCACTGAGCTGAAGGGGTGCTAGCAGGGGGCAACAGGAAGAATTAAACCATGATCTTTTTGAAGAAATGAGAAGAGGCAAGTTTGCGGTTTGAGCCCACTCTCCTGGTGGCTTATGGATCATCGAAACACCAGTAAGCCTCATTGCTGGCTAGAGGCTTTACAGTGTAGCTGATCAGGAGATCTGCCCTAGTTCTCTGCACAAAACTCTTCCCTGCAGGAGGGGAAGTGGATATATTACAATATCACTTCAGCAATGCATTCTTATTTCCACACACTGTGTTTCAAATTGCAAAATCTTTTGGCATTTCCCTTTTCATTTGTCACTTGGCTTCATAAAGTGAGAGATTTCCTGGGGCATATTGCACTGTGTGGTCTGACAATATGAAATCTACATTCAATACATTAATGGGGGAGGGGGGGTGGAGAGAATAAAAAGAGAAAACCAAATTGGGTATAAATAATTAAATTTGTAAAAGGTCAGTGAGCCAGTAGCAGGAGGGAGAAAAGCTGAAGGATTTACTAGTGTTCTCACTATCAGCCACTAGGAGAGGGTGTTATGGATATATCAGCTGCCACAGAAGGGAGAGAAAAGAATGGAATAACAAAGGTGACTCCATTTGTGATGGAGAGCAGAGCCAGCCAAGTGGTGTTCTGTTAATAGAGTTTCAGGCAGGGGAGGCAAATGGAATGATGCCTTAAATAGAAACCCCCGGGCAAAGGGAAAATTGATAAGCTGTGAAAATGATCCCACTCAAAAGTTGGTGGACCTTAGACTAATAATAGTTGCTTCCCTTTATAAACCTATACTTTTCCCTCAAAACTACCATGTAAAGCAGCAGGTAATACAGTATTCACCACAGTAGTTATCATAGAGTAGGTGCTTCATAAGTGCTTATTGATTGCTAAAGATTTAAAAGTTTTGGGGTAAATTTTTTGGGAAAAATTATTTGCTTTTGGTGTTCAATTCATTTCAGGAAACATCCATTAAATATCTATTCAATGTTACCAATGTTAATATGTTAACATATTAACAATGCTAGATAAAGGGATATAAGAGAAACTAAATAGCTCTTACCCTCAAGAAGCTTATGCTCTGCTGGTGGTCAAAGCAGACTGTCTTCAAGTTGTCTAGTAAAGGGTTTCAGAAGGAGACTTGAATTATAAAGGAAAGTACCATAATATACTACTATAATAACTCTACAAGTGTTCTTAGAGGTCACTGAATTCAATGCTCTAATTTTACAGTTAAAGAAATTAAAGAAAGGCATACATGTACATGGTGGTCTTCCCAACTCAATGTACAATACACTATCCATTATTCCTTCCATATTGACTGTCAAAGCAGGACAAGATGCATGGTCGTGACCCTGGGGAAGTCACCACGTTAGTCTAGACCTCTAGTAGTATCTGACTCAGAGGCAATGAAAGAATAGGGTTGACTTATTTGTTTGTTTGTGTGTTTCTTGTAGAGAGATACAGTAGCAGGAAATCCCTGGGAAGTCTCAAGTGGTAGTATCCCAAGGAGAAGATAATGCTCTGCCATTGGACAGATGGACAGAAAGATTCCTTCCTGGGTGGGTCAAGAAATAAAGACATGGAGAAGAAAGATGAAGATATTTGAGTGTCATAACAGAAGAGGAAACATGGCAAGAAGAAAAGGAATACAACCTGCTCCTAGACTTGGAAAGAAATGGTATCTACTGGAAAGACTGTTGAATTCAAAGCCTGAGTACTTGGGGAAGAATCCTTTCTTGTTTTGCTTGTTGTGTGACCTCAAATGACTTATTTGGTTCCTCTGGACCTCACAGATCACCTAATCCTATCCCCTTATTTTACAGATAAAGGAACCAAGGTCTGTGATACAATGACTTCTCCAAGATTACTCAGAAGGAAAGGGAAAGAGCCAAATGTAAACCCTGTTTTCTTTCCTCTATACCCTACAGAGAATGACTGCTGAGATACCTTGCCTTTGTAAGGATGATCATATTTCTACTGTATTACTGAAGAGAAGAGCAGCTTTGAGTGCTCATCATTTTATTCCATGAAGATCTGTAGGTGAAAAGCTGATGGAGTTTATTCTATAAACACCCAGCACACCTGGATCACGAGGGAATGAGGATCCTGTGGTGTCTTCTCTCTGCTTCTAAATGATTCCCGGCTTGAGTTTTCATTTTTAAATTGTAGCATTTTTGTTCTCATGCATCTGCACACAGTCACTTGTTGGAGGTTCCACAGGCAGTAAATCACATAATCATAAAGGAATAAAACTTCAATGTTGGAAGGGATCTCGGTGGCCAGCAAAGCCCAATCTGTACTTATAAGGAATCTCCATTGTATGATCCTCAAGGAGTGATTACTAAGCCCCTTCTTCAAGACCCCATCCTCCTACTCCCACAAAGAAGGGATGAACTCATTAGCTCTCAGGGCAGCCCACTTCATTTTGGCGTAACTCTCATCAGGAAGAAGTTTTGTCCTGTTCTAGAGCCAACATTTGCTTCTTCACAACTTATACCTATTGCTATGGGTTCTACCCGCTTTGGGCCAAAGAGAGTACTGATCTCCCACATTACAACCATCCATAGATTGGATTATGGCTGTGAGGTTTCCCTTATCGACCCGGTCCCAATCTTTTACTCTCTAGACTACAGAGGGAAGCCTCTTGCTTCATCTGGTCATCATATACTTTTCACCATCCAGCTGTCCTCCAGATATCATCTACCTTATCATTGTTCTTAAACTCTGGTGCTCTCAATTAAAGACAACACTCTAGAAAATGATTTCCCTTCCCCTACACCAAGCTGGGCTGTGAGCACAAGGTCTCTTAGTCAAACACATATCTGGGATGTAGATGCTTCCTTTTGGGATCTTCTTCATACTTGGGTCTACTGTAGCTCGGTGGCTCAGTGGATAGAGCATGGGGCTTGAAATCAGCTAGACATCTTCCTAAACTCAAATCTGGCCACAGAAACTGACTAGCTGGATATCCCTGATCAAGTCACTTAACCTAGTTTAGCTTATTTTGCTCATCTGGAAAATGATGTGGAAAAGGAAATGAGCAAGCCTTTGCAGTATTTATGTCAAGAAAACCTCAAATGTGGTTCTGAAGAGTTAGACATGACTGAAACAACTCAGTGACAGCCACCACCATTTCCAATTCATGCTCATACTTTGTGTCCCCCTTTTGAAAAAGTATTCCCTTTGTTTAAGAGAACCATTTAAGCTCATCCTTGCAGGGGAGAACTCTACATGATCATCCAAATTAGAATAATTCCTCAGAAACAGCAATTGGGGATGGAATTGAAAGACCTTCCAGATTGAGAATGCAAAGTTTAGAGTAATAAATCTAGACTGATTGGCCAAAGTCACCAGCCCCAGTGATCTCAAGCTAGACGCATTTAGCTAACTGATGAGCCAGATCCTGCAACTCTTGTCTCTCACCAACCTCAACCTCAGTTTCCTTATCTGTAGATAGGTATTAGTGTAGCATCTACTTGTTGGGATTGTTATGAGGCTCAGATGGAATCAAGTATGGATGTATGTATGGTACTTTTCAATCTTCAAAGCACCATGTAAATTCCAAGTATTATCATCATGTCCCAGTCCTCCATTTATGATCTATGAATTTTCAAGGTGGGTGGTTCTTGCAAGGTGTTCTTGCCAAACAAAGCTCAAGCATGAAATGCCCACAATGGCAGCAGAACTATTTTGTTACTGAGTCAGTGACTTATCACAATCTTAAAAGCATCATTAATCAGCCACAAAACAGTTCCCTGAGTAACATGTTAAAGTGAATATAGTAACTGACTCTCCAAATTCATCATCAATTAAACAAATGCTTATTAAGCACCTATTGTGCACAGAGCCCTGTGCTAAACACTGAGAAAGATAGAAAGTTCTAAGGCTTAAACTCTTGATGTCATGTGGTTTATACTCTCAAGGTGATATGCTAATAATATTAATAATACTTGCTAGCATTTATATTGGGTCTTATGGTTGTAAAGCGCTTTACATGTATGAATTCATGCTTCCTAGATCCTCCCAACAGCCCTGAGTTTGGTGGCTATCATTATTTTATAGATAGAACTTTATGGCCCTGGAATCAAAGGTTCTGAATTCAAATTCCCCTCTGGTGATTATCATTTGAAATTAAACTAAAAGGCCCCTAAGGTCATTTCCAAGACAGCAAGTACCATCTATTCCGCCTTTAATTATGGAAGCCTACATTTGACTTTATATATTCAACTAAATTAAAAACACCTAGCATTTATTAAGCTCTTGTTGGATTACAAGATTATGTGGGGGTTGGGAGGCAAAAGTGAGAAAAAAGATAATGAAAACATCTTTTCCTCAAGAGTCTGAGATCTGGAAACAGATTTCTTATCGGATTCCTTATCTCCTCGGATATTAGATTTAGAAAATTGCCTGGGGCTAAGAGCAATTAAATGATTTACCCTTGGTCAGAAGAAGGACACAAAACCAGTTTTCAATACTCTCTAATCCAGTACTCTATCTTCTTGGGAAGAGAAAAGAACAAGCATTTAGTAAGTGATTACTATGTGCTGGATACTGTTAAGTGTTTTTTCTGTTAGTAACCCATTTGATTCTCACAGGCAGGGCTATTTTTATCCCCATTTTATAGTTGAGGAAACTGAGGCAGAGAGAGCTAATAAGTGTCAGAGCTTGGATGTGAATTTAGCATTTTCAAACTCCAAGATCAGTGCTATAACCACTGTATTACCTGGCTGCCTCCTTGTTACAATATAATACTACTTCTTGGGCTCTAAAGTATCTTTTCCCAATCAAGTGAAGAATATTCAAAGAAAAGTGGAACATATTGCAGGTTTATCCCTGCTATCATCTCTTCCCACTCCATCAGTCTGCATGTAGAGAGGGAGGGAAAATTCATCTTGCCACAAAAGTCTAATTATGAAGACATATTTCCTTGCTCTGAAACAACCTATGAAAAATACTGGCATGATTTGGGGATAATCTGTTTCTGTTTGGGATCTCCTGCATCACTTCTCGGTGTCCCTGGCAAGCATCACTGAGGGTGGAAAAAGAATACGTTTGCATTTGGGTCATTTTTGCTGGCTGGAGAGATGCACAATGAAAGCAGAAGTGCATATAAATCAACAGGGGCTCTTTAAGGAAGCCAGCCCCCATCAGGATCTCTCCATGCTTGGACTTTACCCGTGTCCTTCTTTGGGGGTTTCGGGTTCATCTGGGGGCTTGGCAGAGGAAAAATACGACCCCAGGCTCCAGGCCCTGATATTTAAAAAAAAATAAAAAAATTATCGTTTGGAATGAAAAAGCCGGCAACTTCACATCAAAGTCACTGTTACTTTTCCTACATTTTGAAGATAAATTATGTCTGAAAGCTGATACCAGAAGGCAGTAAAATAAGAGATTTTAAGCCAACTTTTAATACACACAGGAGAACAGTAATCCTTTATATTTTTCCATTTTTAATGTACTTAGAATTTCAACCATCCAGGCTCAGGGTAGATAATAGAACAGGACTGATTTAACACTTTGTAACTGGAGAATTCAACTGATTTGGAAGAGGAAATCCAGGGGGATTTATTCAGAACTTTGCCACCTAGTTGTGTTATGCTAACTTACATTTATCTTTCTAACAATTTATCTTTCTCTGCCTCTAGCTATTCACACATATACCCAAATTTATGTATACATGCTTTACACATATGCAAATATTTACATGCATATATTGATGCATAGCAATTAATATCATCATTATTATTTGCTTTGGACTTTTCCCCTTTCATTAGTATAGCTCAACTGTTTAGCAATTCCTAATCTTAGAATATCACCCAGGGTTCCGAAAAGTGATTTGTCCAGGGTCATACAAACAGCAGATGTCGGAGAGGAGGTTTGATATCTCCCTCACTTGGAGGCTGGTCCTCTCTCCACTGCATCCAACAATAAGTAAATAAAACTTTGCTCAGAAAACATCACGCAATTATTAATGGACCCCTTATACAATGAATCAATAATAATACTACAATTGGTTGAAGCTCAAATCAACCAGTGTAGTGTATCAACCAGTATAGTATTTTTTTGATGCCTAAAAGTGGGCATGAAATGGAGATCTCAAACTATTATGGGACCCTTGTAGATTTTTTCATAAATCTGCAAGTTGGCCCACCCAATATAGAGAATGACATGATAATATCATGTCATGTCATGTAATGACATATTAACTATACATTTTCCTAATATAATGATTATAAGAATACACTTTTTCTTTTTAAAATTCTAGGTCAAAGCTTTCCTTACTAGAATCTGTAGATATTTCTCAGGATTCTTATAAGGATGAATGTTATGAACTCTGAACTTGAAACAAGGATTCTTACAAGGTGTTAAGTCAGTGGAATTGATAAAGACAATGGTTATCTAGTTTAGCATGGTGCTTAATAGTTCTCTAGTTCAGTACATGTACTTAGTACTTAATATAGTTCTGTAAGATTCACACCCATGATAAGAGAGCATATAAGCTTGGACAAACTCAGAGACAGAGAGCTAGAGAAGACAAGCAGACTGGAGGCTGAAGTACAAGCCCTTGGACAATTCATTTCCATCAAAGGTCAGGCTAGTGGTGGCAGGCCTGTCCTACTGCATTTTCTCCACTGAAACCAAGACTCCAGAAGGCCTTTAAGAAAGCTAATCTGGCCCCAGGAAAGGAGACTAGACTTTGAAAGAGACAATAAGGGATTTGGACTTTAACACTTGGTGATTCTTTGTGGTGATTACTGAACTGAAAGGAAGGCTGCCTCCAGAGACCTCAAGAAAACTGAACCATAGAACAATACAGATGAACTCTTGGGTTTGCTTTTCTTGCTTGGACTTGGATTTAAGTAAATGCTCTTTTTGTTATCATTATCCTATTGTAATAACTTCTCACATCAGGCATTTAATGATAATTCCCTAGTTATTCAGATTCTATTTATTTGAATGCAATTTTCTTGAATTCAGGCCAATGGAGTGACTGCCTATGGAAACAGAGGACCTGCATTTGATTAAAATTTGACCTTTGGTATTTCCTACCTGGGTGACCTTGGGAAACTAATGTGATCTCCAAGAATGTCACATTCCTATTATATAAAATAAGACTTTGGGACTTGATGGTTTCTAAAATCCCTCTCAACTCTAGAAATAGGATCCTAAATGAACCAAGTCAAGCAAAATTTGCTTAGAGTTTATCTTGTTCTACAAGTTATATCACATGCTGGGGATTTAAAGACAAACAGAAATAGATTCTACCTTCAGGGAGTTTATGGTCAGAGGCAGGGATTCTTAACCTAGTATTTATGACCTTGGTATATGTATATATGCAAGTGGGCATATATACATGAATTTATACATATGTGAACATGTCTATATAGTTATAATATTCGTGTATATATAAGTATATGTAAAAACAGAGGCAGACATCTGGGTACTTATGGGATAGAATGATTCATAGATTAAAAATTTAGATATAGTTAAATAAGTTAGATAAATAGATACATGAATGACCATATTTGAATAGGATTGGTTTCCTTATATATTTAAAAATTATTCTGAGATAGGGTTCATAGAATTCACCAGATGGCCAAAGATGTTAAACCCTTGTTCAAAGTAAATCATTTTTTTGCCCCATGCCAATGTCCTCTATGCTTTGGGAGGAGTTTAGGAGAGAATAAGCAGCCTGTCAAGTTTACTAGTCTTTAAGACTTTCCATTACCCAAGTCTATTATTAAAAAAAAAAAAAATAGGAAAAAGCCAGTCAAAGAAAATGGGAACCATTCCAATGCAAAGCACACAAAGGTAGAGCTCAAAAAAAAAAAAAAAAAAAAAAGGTAATAAAAGCCCACAATCCTTTCCCTCCCCGCACTGCAGACAGGGAGCTCAGAAACCCATCTCTCCACAGTGAAGTTTCTCGCTGATTAGGATTCTGGGCACCCACTTTGACAGGGAGATAGTCGCGTGGCATATATGGTGCATATATTATGTGACTGAGCAAAGGAAGCAGAGAGGGACAAGAAGGGACTACCAATTTTTTTAAGGTCTTTTCAGAGAACAAAGGCTTTTGGAAAGGGAAAAAAAAATAGAGTCAAAATATCCTGGAGGAAATTTTAAACAGAACTGAAGAGATGACAAATTCTCCAGCCAGGCAAGTTAAGATACACTCAGATAAGGCAGAACCTGCTGAGGTAAATGGAAAAAAGATACCTTTAAAATCCATCACTAAGACAGCAACAGGACAGGAAGAAATTTAAGGGACATCTTTCTATATTATTTTTCCCCTTTGATGTAAATTTTATATGTAAACTGGATGTTGCGAATTTTAATGAAGTGTATACTTTAAATATATTAAAATGAATTATGCAAGAAAACAGCAGGAGGGGAACAGATGTACAGATCGGAGGGGGTCATGCTCAGTTTCACTTGATGAAGGTTTGTTTTGTCGTTTTGAAAAATTAATGTAATGAAATATTAAAGGCAAACAAGAAAACTTGAAATTGACTTTTGGAAAAAAAGGTTCTTTCCTTCCATGAACTGTTCCTTAAAAGTGTCATTGCTGTTAAATGGATTTGTTGCAAGTACAATTTATGATTCACTCTGATGTTCTAAGAAAGACATAGAAGCTATAACCAAATAGAGAAAGGACCATGATCATTCATCTCACCACCAGAGCATTCAGAGCTAAATCTTGGACTGTGATTTCCTGAAAATAGACTTGAAATATAGGAGAACTGGGTTCAAATTCTGCTAATTTCATGTAGTTCAGGTCATGGTCATACATTTCAGTATAGCCAGAAGCAGGATTCATGGATCCTTGAGATACAGAGATATGTTCACATCCAGATTTTTGTCTCTTGCTTTCTACCTAATCTTTCTAACTATCTATCTATTTAACTATCTGTCTGTCTAACTATGCTAACTATGAGGTTCAAGTTTCACTTTAGTGGGGTTTTGGTTTTAAGAAGTTTTAGAAGGAAGAACAGAAAAGGCTTTTAACCAGTTTTCAAATTTTACTATCAATAACCTTTTCAGGGAAGGATTTGAAGTTATATAATGAATTCCCTCTTTATAAATAGTTTAAAGAAAAGCAATATTGCCTGGTATTTAGAAAGGTGGACATATTAGGAAAATTTGGTTTATAGTAATACTATAATCATTTAACCTTTCTTTGTCCCAATTAATTCTTTAAAACTCTTAAGCTGCAAAGTGGATACCAAATTACATTGCTTGAAGAAATTTCCTAAAATCAATCCAACCAATCAAATAAATAAATGAACACACTGAAAAATGCCCCGCCAGATGTCAAGTATCACTACCTACAGTCTGCATTGCCCTCCTAGTTATATAGTAGTGTATGTGATGATTAGGATTATGGAATCAGATTAGAAGCACAAAAAGATCTCAGAGATCAAATCATTCAATTTCTTTATTTTTCAGATTAATCCAGGGAGGTTAAATGAAGCTTTGAAGTACCCAGAAAATAAGTGGCAGAGACAGAATTCAAACTCAGATCCATTGATTTCATCTATTACTTTTTGGGATAGGTACAGACATCACTATAATAAAAGGAAGAATGGGAAATAAGATGCCAGGTATTAAGTGTTCTCAGATTCTATGGAAGAGAGGAAAGAATCCCTCCAGCTAGAAGATCAGAGAAGGCTGATGGATGGAAGATGTGCCATTTGAATTAAGCTTTAAAGGAGAAATAGGAAACAAGCTATATTGAAAATACTCTGAGGAAGAAAATTGGTTTCTCTCCTGTCTTTGTATTCCAAGTTCCTATACTAGTATTTGACATTTAGAAGGTGCTTAATAAGTGCTTGCTAGTTGATCTATTGAATGGGGCTGGTGAATCTGGGAAGGCAATTTGTGCAATTTGAAGGAGTAAGAATGTATCAGCCATTGATTGTGAGGAAGCAAAGTGTAGCCACAGAGGATACAAAGATGAAAGGGAAAAACAAACAAACCAACCAGGAAGAGGAAAGGTGTACTTGCTATCTCTAAACTACAGGCAAATATATACAAGATAATTGGGAGAAAGGGAGAGAATACTAATAACAAGGAATATAAGAAAAAGTTCTTCCAGAAGATGGCACATGAACTGAGTCTTGAATACAGCTGAGAATTTTAAAGGTGGGAGTCAAAGGGGCAGTTCTTTAATTTATGGATAGTGAAAAATGCAAAGAAGCAGAACGAGTTTGAAGTTCAACAGATAATAGATCTCCCAGACTGGGATATATGGAGAGGAGCTGTCCGTGATTAGCCTGGAATGGTAGGCAAGAACAAATTTTGAACGGCTGGAACTTCGTTATCTTTTACATTAGAGTTAATGGAGAGCCACTGATGATTCTTAACAGTGGGAAGGAGATAGTCAAATTTACTTTAAAAAGACCATTTTGGAAGTAGATGGAGGATGAATCAGGAAGGGAAGAGGCTGGAAAGTGGGGATCTAACATGAAACCTGTTGCTACTGGCTAGGCATTAGATGAGGGCTTCAACTAAGGCAGAGACTGTGTGAATAGAGAGAAAGAGATAGATGGAAGAGACAAGGGTGTAGCACTGACAATACTCGGGGTTAGTTTGAACAAAGAAACAGGAAGCTAAAGGATTTGTTTGGGGAGTGCCAGTCATTCTGTATAGGGTATAGCATGCATTATATCCATCGTAGGAAGTAATGTTTGAAAAAGTTGGATTTTTCTATATTGCAGGACAAATGGGATAGGGAGTAGAGAAGGAAGAGGATGTGATCAAGTACTATTCTTTACTAGGATTAATTTGGTCATAGAGAGTCATATAGAGATGACGGGGATAATTGGGGAGGAGAGGAAATTAGAAGTAGAAAGAGCAGAGAGATATTCACTAAAATAGTCTAGAAGAGTAGTAAGGAAAGTCTAAATTCAGAAGGTAATGGAAGTGGGATAGGGAGCAGATGGGAAACTGAAACTCCATGACTGAGTGTGTAAGGATCAAAGAGGAGAAAGAGGGAGAACGTGACTCACAATCTCAGGCTTAGTCGAGGGACTGTGGAACTTTTAACTGAAATAAGTAATTCAAAAGAAGGAATAGTTTTGGGGTGGGGGGGGCACAATGAGTTTGTCAGCCCCATAATGATGTTTTAACATTTCATGTGCAAGTTCTGTGGAATTTTTTTAACCAGTGTTTTTAGCATACTTTAATTAAAGTAAATTTAAAACTAATTGTGTACGATGCTCCTGCCCTCAATGAGAAGCCAGAGTGAGTAGAAAGGGAGAGGAAGTTAGACATTATCTCCATATAACAGTATTCTCTCTCTTGGGTTTCCTGATAGATTTCAAAGGAAAACTAACCACATTTAAGAGCTGATGTTCAATATAACCTTTGGTTCCTTAGGCACAAAAGGAAAATGATTCTTTCACCTCATCTGCAATGAATGGTGCCCCCAGTTATCTTAGTATTTCCCTATGAGCCCCAATGTTTCTGCATGTCTGTCATTTTCCATGCCTTCATCTCCTCTAGGGCTTCCTAATTTGTGCATGATCTGGACGAAGGATCCTTATCAAAATGTCACCTGGCTTGCCAAGACCTAGAACTTGGAACTTCTCTACATTCTGACTGGCTTCTCTAGACTAGGAATTCTTAATTGGGAGGTCTATGGATTTAAATAAAAAATGATATCTATCATTAAATATATTTGGTTGTCTTTGTCACACCATTCTGAGAAGACATTTGTTGACTTCCACAGAATTCTAAAGGGGAGCTATGACAGAAAATAAGATAAAAAATGTCTGCTCTGGCACATGTATAGCTAGCCATTGATACCATGGCAAAACATGTAAATAACCAGAAGCAATACAACAATTCACATAGACGCACAATCGACTTTGAGACCCAAGTAGACAAGTGCAGCAGTTAACACTGCTTTCAAAAACTGAGAAATATGCTCAGTAAAGTAGAAAGGGGATCTGTTGTCACACTCACGAATGCTTCTTCCATTTATGAACCATTTATGCCGACTCTTAGAAAGGTCTGGCCGGTGGACCCTGATTCACAGATCTAGCAAAAGGAGATCAAAAGGCTAAGAGGTAGCCACATTTTGTACTCGTTCAGTCTTTCCCATCCCTCTCTCCCTCCTTCTCATCAGAAAAACAACAAAGATGATATAAGAGCCCAGCACAGAGAGCTACTCTTTTTGATATTGTATATACTGCCTGAGGGAATCAGATGGTGCACAGTAAAATGAAAATTAAGAATGCCCTTGTCAGCATCCACCATTGGCCCTCATACAAATATTATTCATGAGGAGAAAAAAGCAAAGCAGAGGGTCACGCTAACATAACTTGCATGCTTTTTGAGGGTAGCCCTGTGAGAAAGAAAATGAATTTAATAGATTCTTTATTTTCCTCTCCCCCTTAGCAAATCATTTTGCTTTATGCTATGCTCATTACCACCAGAGTATGGCTGCCTGCCAGGACAAACAGCCTCCTTGTGTATACATGATTTAGTTTCTGACCTAATGGCTTTCTAAGACTACCCATGGACCCTCTCTGAGGATCCATGATACTCCCCAGACCCATGTTTCAATTGTGGCCAGGTCATTTCAACCAGTTAAAAAAAAAAAGAACAAACAGCTCTAAATCTGAAACCCCTTAGAATTCAGGGACCAGGGGAAATTTGGACTGATGTTCTCTCAATTTAAGTTTTAGATCAAGAGACTTTAACTTAGGGTCAATGACCTTTTCTTTTTCTTTTTTAGCATTTTGATAATTATTTCAATATAATTGATTTCCTTCATAATCTTATTTTTTTACTGTATGATTATTATGCTGAGAAAAGGTATAATCACTGAACTGAAAAGTAATCCATGACACAATACAAAGGTTATGAACCCCTATTTAGAGTGAAAGTTAGGGGAGAATCAGACGGGATTAATTTGTTAAGAGGAATCTATGAAAGTACTGTATGGGTTTAGCAGGTTTTACATAGGTTTAAAAAGATAAAAAGTGAACCTGCTCTGATGAAGCATCGCTTTGCAGATTTAGTTTTGGTTGGTACCAATTAGAATCACAACATCTTAAAAGAGGTGCAGTTGGATGAACTTTTTCTTTGCCAATACAAGCAGTTACTTGGTACCCTCTACAACAGATTAGGGAGCAAGATAATCCTCGGTTTTCTTTCTTAATAGAGAAAAGACAATGATAGAGATAAAGGAAGCCCAAGCATAGGCTGTCAATCAGCAGCAAAACCCGCCAAGATGTAACCTTTTTTCTTCTTCACATCCAGAACACCGAAATATGTCAAAAGAAGGAATCCAGACAAGAGGGAAACAGGGCAACCAAAATGATGGCTGTTGACCGTAGTGTACAACTTAGTGTACAGTTGACCTTAGGACAAAATACATTTGAATTTGGCTTCTGACACTTTTTAAGTGTCTGACTCTGGCAAGGAAAACTGACCCTTTCAAGCAGTTTCCTGATCTTTGACATATATATCTAGAAAGAGTCATCAAGTCCAAGTGAGATCATTAAATGATCATCATCACTGTTTTATCAAGGCAGCCCATAAGTATAAGAGAAGCCCTGAGATTGCCTATTCTTAAAGGACTGAAATGTTTTTAAATGCATCTCCTCTTTATGGTCATAGACTCAGAGAATCTAGGCATGAAAAGGATCTTATATTGCTGCTGGTCAAACTCTCTCATTGCACTGATGAGTTGATTAAAGCCCACAAAAGTGATTTCCCTAAGAACACACAGCTGATAAACATCCTGGATGGGATTAAAATCCAGGTTGTTTCACTTTGTGAGGCAGCTGATGGTGCACTGGATAGAGGACAAGGCCTAGACTCAAAAAGACTTGAATTCAAATGTAATTAAAGACACTTAATAGCTGTGTGTCCCCAAATCACTTCATCTTGGTGTACCTCTATTTCCTTAATTTGAGAATCTACCTTGCAGGGTTGTTGTAAGATTCCAATCAGATAATATTAAAAAAAAATTAGGACAGTACTTGGCACATAATAGGAACTGTACAAATGCTTATTTCTTTCCCCCTTCCCTTTTAGATCTTATGACAACACAGCACTTAAGTTAAAACTTATGTCAAAGCCTCCTACATTATTCCATCTTAATACAGTAATTTTTGCAGAAGGTTCAAATGCATTGATGTTATACAGCCATATATATATATATATATATGTATATATATATATGTATTTATAGATTTTTCACATGAACATATAATTGGTACCTAACCATCTTAAAGAAGCCATAATATTTGGATACTTGTGTCTGATAAAGAATGAAAGAACAAAATTGTCCTCAAACATTTCTTCATCCATCTATGTATAGATTCATCCATCCATCCATTCATTAATCCATACTTTTATTCATTCATTTATTTACTTTTCCACAAGTGTATACACACTTCTAATTAGGGCTCATATAGAAGCATAAGTCATTACAGGTGGAAGAGATTTTAGAGATCCCACAGTTCAACCTTCTGATTTCATAGAGGAGTAAATGAAGACCTGAAAAAAGGAAGTGACTTGCCCAGTGTGACACAGTTGCTAAGTTTTAACACTAGGTTTTCTGCTCATGAATCTATAGTCTAAGTTCAAAGCTGGCTCCACTATGCTATCTGCTCAGGAAAGAGGCACATGTGGTCTGTGAGAAGTAACAAACTTCCATCTTTCTTCCTCTCTCCTGTCAAGTTCTGTTCATTGAATTCCATACCTCCAAAATTAGAAGCAGAGAAAGGCAAAGGTATTGATGACTGGAAAGAGTGATTGAACATAAAACAGAACTGAGGTTCCAGATGGTTTCTCTTGTCCACAGGCTAGAGGCAAATCCAGCTGTTTGGTTTACACAGGGATCGTCTGTTTTGCCTATAGCCTTTTAGACCTTGCCTAGGAACTTGTTTCCAGTATTATTTAGAAGAAAAAATTCAGGAGATAGATATCTCAGGAATAGTAAAATAAAAGTCTCTCTTATTTAAGATGAATGTTTAATGCATGTGATATCCAATTGATTAAAAGCATATAATTCTGGGGCTGATATACTATGTTGTACTAGAGAACTTTTTTTTTTTTTAATATTTAGTGATTCCTTTATTTATTGGCTTCTAGAATGAGTGTTTTTCTTCATGTGACCCTTCATCATAATCTTAACAGACAGAAGAGAAAATGACAAATGTAGGGTTTTCCTTCCATGTCCTACAATCAACAAAAGTGAATCAGACTTGCATAGTCTCTTCAATTCTCTACTTTTCTCATGTAAATTCCATATTTTAGAAAAAAAATTAATTTAAAAAATAAAATTTGGTTTGTTTCATCTCTTCCCACTCCTTTTTATTGTTGGTGTCTTTGTGTCTTTTGAAAAAAGTATTTTAAGTTTTAGAGTTGGAAGAAAACTCATTGTCTGTTAAACTAATTAACTTAGGTTTATCTAACTTAAAATACTTGAACAAGAATCCCTTTCTACTCAATTCCCAATCACTGGTCATACAATCACAACCTTTGCTAAAAGACCTCTGGGAAGGAGGAGTCCACTCCATTTTTGAAGAGGTCTAATTGTCTGCAAGTATCTCATTAAATGACAATTGAATCTGACTCTCTATAATTTTTCCCTATGGTGTCTAGTCTTGATCCCTGGCTCCCAGGAGAACAAATCTAAACACGTGACAACTTTTCCATCATTCAAAGGCATTGCACAAGTTCTCTGGCATCTTTTCTTTAGGCTGAGCATTTCTAGTTCCTTTAACAGATCCTCATCTAATGGGAACAGAATGCCTTTTCTCCTCTCAATAACGTTTCTCTGCATTTCCCGATCACCAATGGTCTACTGAAAGTACTAATTGAGGAAACTCATTGATGGTTTTAGGAATCAATTTGTTTTATAGGTAGAGGTAGATTTTCCCAAGGACGTGATCTAGATAAAATGGAATATATTTTGTGTTTGCCATGGTAGATGATAACAACAAGAGCAACAATAGTAAGTAGCACTTAGCAAGTACTTTGAGATTTAAAGGTTTTTTTAGATTTGCTATCCCATAACTTTTTAATCTTGAAAGAGCTACATAAATGCTAGCTAATATTAATTATTGATATTGTTATTATTTGTGCCAAATCAGATTTCACTTTTAAATTAAAAGATGGTACAGATCCATGAAGATAAAAGATATATTTGAAGTCAGAATTCCTGAATTTACATGTTAGTTAGATTTTACCTTATAAAACCTTGAAGACATCAGTCTCTCTCTCTCTGGGATTCAGTTTCCTCCTTGTTAAATGGAGGGGGATACCAAAAATTATTTTATAGAATAGAAAAAATAATAACAAATTTCATATGGAAGAAAAAAAGATCAAGAATTATTGAGGGAGGAACATCTAGGTGGTGCAGTGGATAGAGTACCAGCCAGGAAGTCAGGAGGATCTGAGTTCAAAACTGGCCTCAGGCACTTAACACTTCCCAGCTGTGTGATGCTGGGTGAGTCAGTCCCAATTGCCTTAGGGGAAAAAAAAAGAATTATTGAGGGAATTAATGGGGAAAAAAAAACCCACAAAGGATGGTGGCCTAGCAATACTAGGCTTAAAACTATATTGTAAAGTGGCAGTCATCAAAATCATTTGGTACTAAGAAATAGAATGATGGATTAGTGGAATAGGTTAGATATACATGACACAGAAATCAATAACTATAATAATCTAGTATTTGAAAAACCCCCAAACTCCAGCTTCTGGGATAAGAACTCACTAGTTCACAAAAAATTGCTGGGAAAATTGAAAAATAATCTGTCAGATACTCAGCATAGACCTACATCTCATATCCATACCAAAATAAGGTCAAAATGAGTACATGATTTTGACTTAAAGGGTGATACCATAAACAAAATAGGAGCACAAGGGATAATTTATCTATCAAATTTCTGGAGAAGGGAGAAATTTATGACCAAAGAAGAACCAGAGAACATGAAATGTATAATGGACAACTTGGATTGCATTAAATTAAAAAGGTTTTACACAAACAAAAAGAATGCAAACAAAATTAAAAGGGAAGTACAGAGTTGGGATTAATTTTTTTACAGCCAGTATTTTTGATAAAAGTCTCATTTCTAAAATATATAAAGAACTGTGTCAATCTTATAAGAATACAACCCATTTGCCAATTGATAAATAGTCAAAGGATATGAACGATGTTCAGATGATGAAATTAAAGCCATCTACAATCATATGAAAAAATGCTCTAAATCACTATTTCTTAGAGAAATGCAAATTAAAACTACTCTGTGGTACTACCTCATGCCTCTCAGATTGGCTAAGATGACAAGAAAAGATAATGATAAATGTTGGAGGGAATGTGGGAAAATTGGGACAACATGCATTTTTGGTAGAGTTATGACTTGATTCAACTATTCTGGAAAACCATCTGGAATATCCTCAAAGGGCTATAAAACTGTGCATATCCTTTGACCTAAGAGTACCACTACTGGGTCTGTATCCCAAGGAAATCTAAAGGAGGGAAAAGGACATACATGTGCAAAAATGTTTGTGGCAGCTCTTTGTGGTAGCAAAGAACTGGAAAATGAGCAGAGGCTCATTGATTGGGGAATGGCTGAACAAGTTGTGGTATATGCAGGTAATGGAATATTATTGTTCTATAAAAAATGATGAACAAGAAGATTTCAGAAAGGCATGGAAAGATTTACATGAACTGATGCTGAGCAAAGCAAGCAGAACCAGGAATACATTATACAAAGTAAGAGCAAGATTGTGTAATGATCAACTATGAAAAATTTGCTTCTCAGTTCTCAGTACAAGATAATATCAAAAAACATTTAGATAGAAAACACTATCTGTATCCAGAAAAAAAGAACTATGGAGATTGAATATAAATCAAAAAAGGCTATGTTCACTTCTTTTTTCTTTTTTTTCCCTTTCTTGTGCCTTTTCCTTTTTGTTCTGATTTTTCTCTCCCAATATGATTCATTAAAAAAAAAAAAAAACTATGTGTTTTTTTAAAAGTTAATATAAATGTATATAACCAGAAAAATAAAAAAAATTTAAAAACTAAAATAAAATGAGGGGAATGGATTAATTAGTTTCTAAATTTTCCTGATTCCATCATTATCCAGGACAGTCTTCCTAGCTGATGTCTTCCTAAAAATTTCTCCTTTAGCCAGGGCCACTTTGAGCTGTTCACAATTCACAAGGCTTAGATTAGATAGCAGAAGACTATTACCTTCAGTGAGATGATGGGTCTCTAGGCCTTGCCATTTACATGACCACTGACATCTAAGATTCCCCAGACCATCTCACCCATTCTCCTCCTGTGTCTTGCATTCATTTACCTGGTTCCTTTATCTTAATTACTTAACTTAGATGAGAACTTTGGGGATTTCCCATCTGTCCCAGAGCTGAACTTTCTTTTATGTGTTGACTCTCTCTCTGACATACTTGAAAACAGAGACTCCTATACTCTGTATTCATTTCACAAATATTAAGAACCATTCCTTACCACATATTAAATACTTTTCATTCATTCACCCATTGGCAGGTCTCAACCTAAGAATGGATTGGATGATTAAAAGCTTGGGTTTTTCTAATATACAATGCTCTTATTCACAGATGAGTCTTTAGTTAGTGGGAAACTATTAATGTTAACATGTAGTTCATAGTAAACCTAGATGGGAGAGAAGAGCTATTGCTTCTTCATCTCCAATTCTCAGAAGACTTGGATTGCCTGGTCTAAGATACCACAGTGATGAAGACTCAACCCCCTAACTCAGTGAAATAAAAATATAAGAGGTTGCAATGACATCCTGGAAAGAGAACTGGATTTTGAAATCTGAGAATTCTAAGTTTGACTACTAACTCCACTTTCCTCATCTGTAAAATGGGGAAATTAGAGTAGATGATCTTTAACATACCTTCTTTTTCTAAATATATGATTCTAAGAGTTAGTTGAATCAGTCAAGTCAATTGAAGAAACATTTATTGTGTACCTACTATATGCAAACGCCATTCGAGGAGATAAAGATAGAAAAAGTTAGAGTCCCTTTCCTCAAGAAAATTATGGCTTACAAAGGTATTTATCTTTCTTTTAATGGCTACGTCTAGATAAAATTCAGCTTACATTAAAATGTTGTGTTTCTATGAGGGGAAGAAAATTAATTATTTATTCAAATGATTACAATTTTTAAAATAGGCTTTATTTGGAAATGATGAAAACTGAAATATGCAAGTATTTTTCTACTTTTCTGCTGATGAAATAATATACACAAAGACTCAAAATAAACATTCCATAAAAAGTCTTTGAGAATTTTTTTTCTGTCTCTGCTTTTCTTTAATTTCTATTAAATACTCATTCATAAAGCAGAGGTTGGATATGGATTAGAGTAGCCCAAGAGATACAACTACAGTATGGAATAACTGTTATCTTTCAATGAAAGAAATAAAAGTTACTCCTATACATCAGTTCTTTTGAGTGTAAGGTACCTCATAGAATTAGTAGAATTACAAAAAAAGAGACAAATAAACTCCCAAGATTACAGTTTTCACCAGATCTTCCATTAATATCTGAACAATAGTGTAATATATAGAGACAAAATTGCTACCCTTGTCCTTTCTTAAGCCCAGTCTATGTAGACCTGTACCAGTGTGGGAGCAAAAGCTAAGCAAACTATACATCTTTGGACCATCCCAGTGATAAAGAATATCGAGGGACATTCAATAAGAGCAATTATAGGCTTTGAAAAGAAAATGTAAGTCACATTTGTACTTCAAAGTTCATGTAAACTGGGAAATCTCACTCAGTTTCTGAGTATAAATATTTTATGATCAGAGCTCTAAAACTTCTCAGTGTTTTAAACTCCAAAATGTTGAAAAATGACTTGAAAGGCAAGAAGGGGGTGGGCAAAAAAGGGGAGGGGTGCTTCCTTTGAAAATGGAATAATTCCCTGATGCTTCTTCTATGAAACACTTGGAGAATCTTAGTATCAGAGACTTGAGAGGTAGAAAAGAGGACTGGGTCAAACCAGAGACTCTTCAACATCTGTGCAGGATTAGTCCCGAGGGGATGTTTCCTAGTACTTTGATATTCAACTGAAAATCATCAATGGAGTTTTTAGAATGACAATAGGGGGAATTGGAGTGTTGGTGTTGGTACAGATTGCTTAAAAATAAATCATACTCTTTGAAACTATCTACCCGGCTCAAACTCACAAAATGTCTTTCAACAGCCAACAAATTCACAATGAAAAATAGCAAAATATTTAACAACATACACAGTGTGCATAGAATATAAAGCTTTTCATGGGATCTTAATTTCTTAAAGCTTTATTTAGACTATAACTTGTCAGATTTCAAGTCTAAGGTTTTGTTCACATCCTAGTTATAGAGTTTAGAAGACTGGGTTCAAATACCTCCTCTGCCACTAACTAGCCATTTGACTTTGGGTAAAAAATAAATAAAATTAAATAAATAAATAAATAAAAGTTCACAGTCCCCATTTGGGAATTAAAATGAAAAGTCATTTAAGTTCCACAGTCCTCGTTTGGGAAATCCATTCCATAAATAGTGAATGGGGAAAAAAAAATTGCTAGGATACTTGTTTTTACTGTAATAATATTTCTTTTTATTTAATAATCCTTCTTTCATTGCATACCTAGAAGGGGGTATATGTGTGGTATGTATACATGTGTTTGCATCTATATGTATATGTGTGTACATAGATGGCTGGAATGATTATTAAAAACCAATAATTTGGGGAGATCCAGAGTTCTTCCCTTTTTCTAAAATCCGGATTTTAAAAAGTTCAATCTCTTAAAGCACATTGTTAATAATGACATTGGACTAATTTTCTTGGTCAAGACTCCACTCTGGTAGAGTAGCCATTGTGTTCTGCTCAGGTATGGGTGGGACACAAATTCTTTGAATAGATTGCCCAAGGCTGAACATGATCCGAGTATGAAGACATACGTCTCTCTAAGGGTTTCATGATGTCTCAAAATCATTGATCACCTCCTCTTTAAAGGTTATATGAATCATGAGGCTGCCTCCATGATTGTCCTTGCTCTAAGAGATATGGCCAAATGACCCTCCTCTTATTAATAATATTCTGGACTTATTAATAAAATAATTAAATTATCCAGAAACTGTCTTTTGAACCTACATACATACATATACACACAAGCACATACACATATATCTTTGGTTGTAGTTGTTCTTGCATTGCCCTGAATGAACGCCATCAGGAAATTCAACAATATGGAGATTGCTTCAGTTTTGCCACTCATATCTCATTAGTACCACCTTCAGTTGTTTTTGAGACTACTGATTGGAGGGCTGGAGGTTGGAACAAAAATTTCCCATCATAGCCTCCCTTTCCAGAAGGAAAGCATCTCTTTTTTTTGCCACCAGTTGCTTTGCTTAGTTCCAACTCAGCATCTTCCTCATGTATTCCTTCAACTCCCTCTGGTAGTCCCTCTCACTTTTCAGCTTCCTTTTTTGCATTGTCTTCCCCCATTAGAATATAAGCTCTTTGAGGATAGGGAATCTTTCTTTCCTCACCCCCCCCCCTCCATTTGCATCTCCAGCACATTGGTCATAATAGCCACATAATAAATGTTTATCATGTTTCATTACAGATTGAGGCCATCATTGAAGAAAGCTATGAATTCTTAGAGACAGAAACAATCAGATAAAATAACCTCTAAATGACATTTATTGGCTATTTGACACAAGCAATTGCTGCACGAAATATTATTTTGGCTGAAACTCAAACAAATTATTCATCTCAGTAAAAAAAAATAATCAAACTATATCCGGAACCATATAGAAAACAGATTACCACATTTGAATGGATGAATTTTGTCCATTTCAGCTGTGTTGATGCCATGCAGAGGGAGCCAAATGTTTTATTTTTTTATTTTATTTTATTTTTTTTAGAGCAGTGAAAAGTGAAAAGGGGAGAGGAAGCAAACAGAAGGAAACACTCTAGAGCATGCATCATTGGAAAGTGATGGAAAGATTCACTGGAGAAAATCTTTTAATTTGTTATCTCATTTAAATAAGCTAACCATTGACTTGGATCTCTAAGAGAAGGTAGGGACTTCTCTTTAGAGATTCTAGAGCTCAAGGAAACAGGAAAATGGACATAATGTTCTATTGAGGCCCTCTTTCCATATGATATTATAACAGTCAAATTCACTGCTCAGAAAGAAACAATGAGGATCCATTGCTTCTGAATGAAGTACCAGTAAGGACTCAACTGGAATATAATGGTCAATATTGAAAGTTTAGTGAGGCCAAATTACTTTTGGGGGAATAAACAGTTAGGTTTAGAGTCAGGAAATTCACTGTGGAGACTGTTCTCTCACATATCAGCTGAACAGCCATAAGAAAGCATAGCTAGGGATCAAAAGTAAAACCAAACAGTTGAATTAAGACTTCAAGGTATTAATCGATAGAACAACTTAAGCATTTCTTCAATCACTTATCTTAGAAAGATAATCTTCCTAATAATCTAATGCCTCTTTGAACGACATATCTTTGGAAGGTACTTTCTCTATGCCTCAGCTTTCTGACCAGTAAAAATTATTTGTTAAAAGGATGAATTAGAAAATGAGTTCAAAATTCCTTCAGATTTTTAAGTCACACCAGTGACTTAAGTCATTGATCAAAAGTATAGAACATACTATCTCGGGCAGTGTGTCCAGGGTATTTCAAGAAAGCATATACCCAATCTAGATCTTTATAAGATATTTGCAACTAATGACCAACATGTGACTCTTATTGACATGCAAAAAAAATCATTATTGGCATTAATAGCAGGATATGCAATTGAAATAATTGCAACAGGTAAAAAGTAGAATTTCAAATAGCAAATTGTATCTGATATTTATGCCATGTGTTATTAGAAAATGGCTCAAATAGGATAGACATAAATGAAATAGAAATTATTTACCTTCAGAGAACTCATATATATATATATATGTATATATATGTAAAATATATATAATTCCTTACAATAAAACAAATGAATGAATGGATGGAAAAAAAAAAACATTGTCAAGCTCACTATGTGTAACACTCTGCTAATCACTGCATATACAAATATCAAAGGTTAGACCAATCTCTGACTCTGAAGAGCTTATTATAGACAATGAATATGAGCACCTTAAGGATAGGGGCTGTAACTGCTTGTTCTCTCTGTATACCCCCTCCTTGACACAGTATCTAATACATGGTAAGCATTACTATAGTTGGATCTATTAATTAAACCCTAAGAGAATAGTATTGGGGTAAGAGTGCGGAGAATGTTCAGGAAAATCACAGAGATGGAGAATGGAATCTTAGAAGCAGATTAATTAATTATTTTTAGGAATGGTCTTGTTTATTTGATTACTCTTCCTAGGCTCAGAGGTGAAAATTAGGGAGGGAAGTCGTGTTTTCCCAGCACAGCACAAACCTGGCCAGGGGGACACCACATTGGAAATCCTGAGCTGACTAAAAACTGGCAAGATCTCACTAAGGAAAAACCAGAGGTAGCTGAGTTATCACTGTGGAGATAGAGACTAGCATACAGGCTTTTACTTCCTCATAAGGTGGAAAATCTTCAAGCATTACTGAAATGTGAATTATTTATTATCATCATTGTTATTATTATATCATCTCAAACACATAACGATGTAGTCACAATTAGACCCATTTTTCTTCCCAAGTCAGAAGTCTCTTAAATCATATCTGACAATATGGTATTCTTGAAAATAAATGCAGAGGTTGGGTCCTATCTGGGAAAGCCACATTTGCATGGGCTCCGATTTACAATTAGTATACATTTTCTGGCATGCTTTATGAAACCAGATGGCTCAAGTTGGCCTTTTTTTTGTCAGTGAAATGCTTTGAGACTTAATGAATGCCTTCTTCCCACTCCCATCCACCACTTCCTCCATCCCTCTGAGCTTTCCTCTCTCAAATGTTTGACAATTCCCTGTTCTAATGTAGACTTGAGAGAAGGAAGGAAAATCAATACAAAGCTACAGTTGTTAATAAACTACGCTACATCCAGTTCTGGATCCAAGGAAGCAAACCACTTCCAACAAGAAGGGCCAAATAAAGAAATGTTTAGAAAGTATGGGAAATAGATGAGAGGGGGGAATAACTTTAGTCAGCCAACAGGAAACTTTTTCAATGCCAACATTTATTGAAAATCCACTTGGAAGCTAGCTCTCTACCAGATATTAGGAGGAGATACAAGTGAAATGCTGGCCACAATCCTTGAAAAATTTGCAATACCAATCCATCATGTTAAATTGCAAGTATACATAACACTTGAAAAGAAGTCACAGATAATTCAGCTCTTTCAATAAAATACATTTTTGTTCTAAATGACAATAGAGCAGTGGTTTTTGTTTTCTTTTTGTCTTTAGATGCTACTATCTTGATTTTTAAAAAATGTTTTCATATTAAATAAAGTGATTCCTCACTTTTTCATCTTTCTGTGTGCTTTCTATGTGCCTTCAAAATTTAGGTAAAATGTTCTTTTCTTCATGAATCTTTTCCTGGTTCTCCCCTTCTTTTACCAGCCAGTGGTTAGAGCCCTCCCTCCCAATATCACCTTGTATTCATTTTGTCTGTATTTTACATCGAATTATGCATATTTTGGGTATGTTCTGTGTTTACTTATATACACAGTGGGAGACATTCTTCAACAGAATACAAATTAATGGAAGGTAAGGGTTCTCTCATTTTTGTCTTTGCATTCTCAGGGCCCAGAGTGTTCAGCATATGGCAGACATTAATTAATGCTTGTTGATTCACTGATTATTTGGTTAAAACATCATCATATAAAGTTACTCTCCACAACATTATACATAGGAGAAAACAAAGGTAAAAGAGAAACAGAGATACAACTTCAGATGGCATCTGTGATAAGAAACATACATTCCCCACACAGCCTATTATAATAGTTTTCCATTTTCTCTCCACTTCCTTGCTGAGATTAGATATGTTTCTTATCATAGATGCCATCTGAAGTTGTATCTCTGAGGCAAAGGTAGCTAAATGAAGCTTGAGGCCATGCTTCCAAATTGCAAGCATTATTTCCCAGAAATAGGTGTTATCATTAAAAAAAATAAATCATAAATGAGCTGTATGTAGAGTAAGACCCAAAGCAAACTACTGAAAAGTAATGAGCATGTGTGCAGGTTGCTGACCATTCCTCTACACAAACTAGTCAAATATCTCATCAAAGTTTTGAGCAAATCCTGGGTTCTCAAGAACTATCACCAAAAAACCAACCAACTCTGGCAAACCTTACCAAGCATCAGATAACAATCGTTTTTATATATATTATATTATTATAATATTTATATTATATGTGGACCCTAAATATTATATATATTATATATATTATAAGGATGAGTCTAATTAAGTTAAGAAAAAATCCTCTGTTACCAGAGGATTGGTTACCAGAGAAGAAAATCTTTTAGGCATAGGAATTTATGATGACTTTTTATTAAGACTCAGAAAGCTTGGGATCTGCATTGGTGGAGGGACTGATCATATTGAATACATCATAGGTCCTTGAAGACTAGAAAAAAGAGAATATTGTCCCTCCCCCCCAAGTCAAACATTATGCTAGAATAAAGCATATCAACTCTGGGTAAGAGAGATTCAGGAATGAGTGTTGAGTTGACACTGACCTCTCAATTTCCCAGAGTGAACTTTTCCATTTTGTGCCTTGATTCTTCTTCAGTCCCTCTAGTTCTTTCTCTTCTCAAAGACTATACTTACTCTGGCAGATATCAAAATCTGACTACTCATTAGTGGCTTTGGGGCCATTTATAATTGCAATTGAGAAATAAAATTTATGGATTATATGTCGTACGCTATAAACTTTTGGAAGCTAGCAGTTAAATAATTCAATTCCATTTTGAATTGTATTTAGTTTTACTGATACTGTGTCATGTTCAGTTAGGTACTTACTGCTTGGTCTCATATAGTTTTCTTTGGAAGGGCTAAGTGGGTGAGTCTAGAACTGTGATTTACTTGGAATAAGGGACTCTTGCTAAGAAAACTCCTCTCCATCGATACAGATCAATCAATTAGCTACCATATATTAAATATTAAATCTTGGTATTGTTACACCAAGGGCATTTACTTGTACATTGAATACTAGATGTGATTTCCAGGTCTATACCTTTTGATTATATATATAAAAAAAAATAGAGCACATCACTAAAAAGTCAGTGCTGCACTCTCAATCTCCCCAATGGTTTCTTAGTCTTTCTTAATTCTATAACCCAGGTTTCCAACCACCTCCATCATCGTTGATCATTATACTATAGAAGCAGTAAGAAGGAAAGACACCTTTAAATTATTAATTTTCAATGAGAAATACTAGCTAGGGATAAGGCCTCCTTACTATAGGCAGGAACAGGAACTCGGGATTCATGGCATTGTACACACTTTATTTTTTTAAATTTATTTTATTTTATTATTTGCTGAGGCAACTGGGGTTAAGTAACTTGCCCAGGGTCCCACAGCTAGGAAGTGATAAGTATCTGAGGGCAGATTTGAACTCAGGTCCTTCTGATTTCAGAGCTGGTGCTCTATCCACTGCACCATTTAGCTGCTCCATTGTACACATTTTATACAAGCAGATGAAGGTAAATGCTCATTTTTGTGCATGTAAGGTTTAAGGGGACAGTCATTCTCATTATTAGGGAAGTGCCTTCATGATTTTTGTGGATACTCAGAACTTACTGAGTTGTAAGAGTTTCTCAGATGTCTGGCAGCTTACTTATTTCTAGTTCTCTTATGAAATGTTAAGCATGACTGCTTAAAATATTATAACAGTAGATCATTCATCTGTACACATAAATATGCAAACTAAGATGTAAATATGAGCATTTATGATCTATATGCATACTCATATATGAACACAAATTATAAATATATATATATAAATATACACAAATATACATATACAGAGAAACATAGACATATCCTTGATCAAAATGGATCAGATAAAATTATATTCACAAAACAGGCCAAAGCATTCATTTCTTTTACAAGGAACATAATCCCCCAGAAGCCTCTACAAAATAAAATCAATGTAGGTTGTGAATTGTAGACTCTGGTAGCACAAAAGCATATAAGGGACTGGGTATATTCTTGAGAGAGAAGAAAAGTAGGGAAGAATAGAAATGAGTAGGGAAAGGAGAGGAAGAAGAGAAGAAATATGAGGTTGGTTGAGAGAGAAAAGAAGAATGGGGGCTTATGAATAATAGAATGTGGACCCTAAAATGTTCTACATATCATCAAATAGGAATTTGCTTTCATTCTTTCACTTATTCAACAAACATATATTTTTTAATATAATGTCTGTAAAAAAGTTTTACCCTTCTGAGAAATTTACTTCTTGAGGATGACTTATTAAAGTCAAAATATGATACGTAGATATTGAATCCTGGGATCTTTCATGCCTGTTGATCAATCAAATATTTAAAGACCTATTACATAGCAAAATCTCTGTTAGATCTTGAGAATAAAGCTTCAAAGAATGAAACTGTCCTTACTTATAAAGAGTTGAATTCTGTATTGCTTAATATTATTACCCCATTGAAACCGGCATTCTCTATATTAGTCATCATAGTGTTTGTATAGCCGATGATATTAAAAAAAATTATATTTCTACAACCTGGCTGCAATTTAAAGTCTTAGACCACTGTTGAGACAGTTGGAGGAATTTACTAACTTTAATTTCTGGCTCATGGAGTATGACAGTCATTTCAATGACAGCTACTTCATTTGCACATGAAGAGAATTTCGTTTCCCCACACAGCCCATTATAATAGTTTTCCATTTTCTCTCCACTTCCTTGCTGAGGTTAGAGCTATGGACCATGTGGACTCATCCCACCAGGAAACTCCAATTGTGATAACTGGCTACCTGCTGCTCCGGCAGACATAGCTGCCAACTGCTGACAGCCTGATTTTCTTGTATTGGGTCCTCCATCTACAGTTCCTTTCACAGCTTTGAAATCTGTGAGCCCTGCCTTGGGATACAAAATGGTGTTTTATGTACTCATTGACCTTTGTATTATACCCATTAAAAGCTGTTAAATAAATAAACAACAGGCCTTTTCTTACCATTACCAACATGAGTGTCAAGAGTAAATGCATAGAGGTATTGGAAACAGTCATGCAAAAATAGCAGTCTCTCTCTCTCTCACTTTGGGGGGGAAGTCAGAGGAGGGGAGGGCTTTATTCATTTCTTTTAAAAACAAACAAATAAACAAACAACAACAACAAATATGATTTCTTCATTCTCCCAATGACTAATGATTCCTACTCCACTTCCAGTTAAATTGCTTCCTGTTTACTAGTCAGTCTATCCCACCCCACTCCTGAATAAGCCACTTGAAAACAAGGGCTGTTTATTTTTTTCCTTTACTTCCCCCCCCCCCCTTCTTTGTATTCCTATAACTCAGCACTGTGGCTGGCATAGATTAGCACCTACTACCTCCTTGTCAATTGGTTTTGCATTTATTCTCTGTGTACATGCTATTTTCCTCACAGTAGACTATTAGCTCCTAGAGGACAGGGACTGTTTTGTTTCTGTATTTATAAGCCCAACCCCAATCACTACATCAGATGTGTATTAGACACAATAAATGTTTATTGGATTAAATTGATCTAGTACCTTAGTAGTTTAGCATTCTTATAGACACCCCTGTTTTCTTTGGCCCTCTGTGATATTGGTGTGAACTTGTTAGTTTGGATGTTCTGCAAAGACTTTCCCTTCCCCAACCAGGTCTTCCCTTCCATTTTTTTTTTTTGTGGGGGGGTCAGGTTGGTGGGTATAGGGATGGAAGGAAGAGGGATTAGGAATTGGAGTTCTATTAAGATTGGGAAATAGCTAAAGATCAAAAGAACTATGTAAAACAATTTACTAAAGAGGCATCTATTCCATTTGTTCATATCTCATGCTCCACATTCAGAAAAAGATTTATCCTATTGACAGGAACATTTGCTCATGGGCAGAACTCTGCTATGAGAAGGAAGACAGGGTCATCTCCCATAAAGCTGTCTTCCTGCTTGCATAACTCATCAATACATGTCCTTCTGTGTACAGGGTTTGTCTTTGTGATGCTTGGCAAGGCTGCAGGGATCCTTTGAAAAGGAAATCTTTCAAGAATTTTCCTCAACAGTCCCTGGAGTGTCAGAGACCCTCACCCTTTTCTTTTGGATGAAGCTTGCAAACAGCACTTGAGGTCTTCCTCACTCTGTTCAGCTGCATGATTCATTATGGTACCAAAAAATGAATGGGGTGAAAAAAGTCAACAACTAATGATCCTTCTTTTTGTCCTGAAAACATAGAGATCAATACGTGGGACATGTAACATTTATGGAGCACCATGATTTTCTTTCCCTCGAGGGATAGGGAGAAACAACTTCACTGTCTCTTTCTACTGAGGGCTGAACACGGGAATGATTGACACACTTGCTTTACTTGCTACCCAAGAGGAGACACAAAGAAATATGGTCTCCGGTGACTTTCTGTTTCATCTAGACCCGAGCTCATAAAAAGCTTAGCTTCTAGTTAGGACATTGACATCCATTTATTCATGTTCAAGCGTGAACTGGTCTGGTGCCCCTCTGGGAGGCAGTAATGAGCATTAATGACCCATGATACTTTCATTAAAATTATAGCAAGAATGAACTAAATAAAGAAATTATGAAGAAAAAGGAGAGGGAGTCAAGGAGAAAGCCACAGACCCAAAGTGAGATTCACAAACTTCCACGTCAATTCCTTTAACCTGCCAGAAATTCACCTGAAAGATCAAAAATCAATCATCGTTAACCCTGGAAAGACTGGCTAATCTTTCCTAATACATACAGCTCACTGTGGGAGCCCCTGCAATTAAAGGTGGGCAGGGTTATTTGCCCTTGTTAATATCCCCAAGCTCCAGGATTTCTGGACTGAATTTCAGAGTGAGGTCAAAGCAATAAATTGAGCTGATTTTCCGTTTATCCCAATTACAGGGATGCTGGGAAGATAATTTGCAGACTCTGATTGTCATTCGCAAAAGTACACAGGAAAACTTGATTGCCTTTAATGTCTCTCAAAAGGAATAATGATGGCCGAATTAACAGAAATCAAGATGATACAATACTTGCCAAATGACTGAGGCACATTTCAGCTTAAAGATGCAGAATAATAACAGCCAGGAATTACAGAGCACATTAAGGTTTGCAAAGTATTTTATTTATACTATGTCATTTTATCCCTCACAAATCTGGAAAGTTATATTCTGTCTCTTTCATACACATTTTATACATGAGGAAACTGAGGCAGAGAGAGGGCAAGTCATTTGTCCAGATAGTGAGTATCTGAGGCAAGATTCAAATTCAGATCTGCCTAATTCGATATCTAGCATTCCATCCACCATGGCATGGGAAGAAAGAATTATAAGAGGTGAATTTAATTCATACTCAACTTGTTTCCAATCTGATTACAAGCATTGTTGTATGATTGTCACAAAAAAAAAAAAGATTATTGTTTACCCAATCACAAAAGGGAATTCTGATGTGATCCAGGACTACAACATGTCTGAACAGTATTTCCAAACATAATGTGAAGATCTCTACTGATGAAAAAAAACATTATTGTCCTTTCCCCATTCACCCCCCCCCATTCAAAACATTTAAACAATCCTCTCTGCAACCTTTTTTCTCAGATACAGACCAAGAAATAGTGAACTTTAGAAGATCATTTCTTTATTTTCCAAGTAGAGAACTGAGGCCTAGAGAATTGAAATCATTTGCTGAAATTACACAGAGGTAGCTGGGATTGGAATCTATTTCCTTTGTTCTAAATGAAATCCTTTTCTATTGCAGGAGTCTGCCTTCACTTTTCCTCCTAGTTCTGCCCTCTGGATTTCAGGATCATAGATGTGGAGTGAGAAGAAAAGTCTGAAGTCAGTGAGTCCCTCCCTCTCATTTTACAGTTGAGGTCTTGGGCCCCAGAAGAGTTTAGCTACTTGCCCAAAGTCACACTGTGGACCTACTAGTAATTGGTAACAGAGGGTATCCCATCTCCAAATCCAATGTTCTTTCAACTAACTGCATGACTTTAGGTTCCACCCTCTAAGAAAAATCATTATTGGCCATGTTTTTATTCAAATACATAGACCACTGAACCACAGTCTCATAAGGCTGGACAGTGCTTAATTGTCTCCTGAGGATCTGTTTGAATAACCTCCCCTTATGTTCATTACATGTGGATTAACAATGCCCAGATCTCTGCAAAACTCCAATCTTTTCAACTGTGAGTCAGGAAATTTTCACACACACACACACACACACACACACACACACACACACACACACAATTCCATCAAGCATTTTAGTTCTAAGGCAGGTCAGTCCAATTATAATTGGATCTAATTAACACCCCCCTGAGCAATGGTACCAGTTCCCTGAAGCACGGGGCACTGAACTAGGTCGGGGGAAATTAGCTTCTTCAATGGAAAACATCAGAGGCACCACTTCCAAACTGATGTTTGCCTCTCCATGACATCTTACTTTCAAGCTGTAGGATGGGTAAAGAATTATCCCGGAAGGTAGGACTTTGGAGACGTGATGCTTTATCCATTTGTGTTAAAAAGCAATGATAGCTATCATTTATTTAGCTTTTAAAGATCTACAAATCATTTTAGATTATATAAATCCATTTAATCTTTAGCTCTTAGATGTGGGTGCTATTACCCCCATTTTACCAGTGACAAAATTGAGGCAAACAGAGACTAAACAATTTCCCCAGGATCATTGCACTAGTAAGCTTTTGAGGCTGCATTTGAATACAGGTTTTTCTTATTCCGGGACCAATGCTCTATTTACTCTGCCAAAACAACAGCCTTTTAAACACCAACACACATAGACATACACTTACACACAGAACATTGTGCCAGAAGCTATTAATGCTGTTTCTTCCAACTAGATCCACGTATTATTTTATCTGCCATTTTATTTTTTCCCAGATTTGATTTTCATTGAGAAGATATCTTGAAATGATGCTGTTCCTTGCATTATCTACTACATTTGGACTTCCAAATTAAAGCATCCATATAAATAGCAAACCGAATGTTTGAGCTTTAAAGATGATCAATATCATATACTTAATTCGATTATGTCATGTGGCATAAGGTCAAATCTCTTAAGACTGTGATAATTAGTCCTAATTATTTCCCCCCATATGTGCCCTCAAGTTAGATCTGAGTAAATCACCAACTCAAATAGCCAAGTTCTTGCTATTCACCATGTTTCCATTGGGTGTAGCTATGCTATTAGACAGGTTTCTATTGCAGCCTAGCCATCCATAGGAGAAGGGTGTTCACCTGTTTTAGGCCTGAGCAAGTTTCTTTGTCTCTCCTAGTAAATGGTTTGTGTTAATTTCATATTATCAGGGAGAAACATATTCAGTTCTATGAGTGAGGTAGAAGCTACATCTCTGTTTCCTTTTGGGGAAGGAGTTTAGAAAATGGAGTTACGTCTTGAAATCTGTCTCCTTCACAATGCTCCTTTCTATGTACCAATTTTACAGCTATGCAAATGAGCCAGAGAGCTGTCATTGTTTGGCTGGGCTATTCTGGATGCTTCTATACAAATAAGCATACACTAAATAAAATTCTATAGAAGTCACAACTTAGGGTAAACTACCCTGATACATAAGCACTTATTCTCATCAGCCAGTCTTGAGCCTGAAACTGAGCTGAATAAGATTTAAGAGCTTCTGGAAATTAGCAGAGGGTCCAACAATTGGAGAAATGACTCAAAGAACTATGATAGCAGAATGTATACTATTGTGTCATAAGATAAGATGGAAGGGATGGGTTCAGAGGAACCAAGGAAGGTTTGTATGAATTGGTACAGAGTGAGGGGAGCAGAATCAGGGGGACAACACTGTAAAGACAAGGGATTTTGAAGTACTTAAAAAGACTGATCAATTCACTGATCAGCTATCATTCCAAAGGACTGATGATGAAATACACTCTTTACTCACATGCTAACCAACAGGTTGTAGATTCAGGATGTGGAAAGAGACATATATTTTTAGACATCACCATTGTAGGAATCTGTTTTACTTGCATTTTTGTTATGAATTTTTTTAATATATATGGTTGGGAGGGAGAAAAATATTTTTAATTGAAAGATGAAATAATATGGCAAATAGAAAGGTTTACTTTTATTCTACTAATATACATATTCTCCATGGGGAAAAAGGAAGGGGGCTTCCTCTATAACAGAGATCTGCAAGTAGAGTTTGGATGTCCACTTGTTTGGGATAATTGAGGAGAGAGTCTTATTCCAGGAAGGTATTAAACTATTCTGAGGTTTTGAAATCATATGGTTACTTTGAGATGAAAAACCAGAGTCAGAAGAATGGACAGCCACAGATTCCCTGAGTATCTCATAGCCCGTTAATTAGTGATTACAGATAGAAGGAAGCTTAGAGGTTATATGCTCCAGTCTCCTCACTTTGAAGATGAAGCAAATTGAAGTCTGGAGAGGATCATTGAGAACTAGAAGGACCTTAGAGATCCTCTAGTCCAGTGTAACTCATTGTGGAGGTGAGGTTAAACTGAACCACATAAATAAAGGCAAAGTTACTTGCTCTGAGTCACAAGTGTGACAGAACTAGTCTGTGAAGCCTGGCCATCTGATGGATAAACCAAATATCTTGCCGTGGCAAAAAATGTATTATTTGGTTTTGCTTTGATACAGTTTTGTGAGATTTAAGTAGCTTTTTGTCTTCTGAGCAAAAAGGCAGCTGGGTAGAGTACTTGGGAAGAACTGAATAAAAATCCAGCCTCAGACATTTCCTAGCTGTGTGATCCTGGGCAAGTTTGCTTCAGTTTCCTGAATTTCAAATATAATAATAATAATAATAATAATAATAATAATAATAATGCCTACTTGCAAAATTGTCTTTGGTTTTAGCTCAGTGTCTGGAACATAATAACCTCTATAGAAATATTATTATAGCTGTTATTATTATATGAAAATCACTCTAAAGTATATTGTACGAAGGGCTTGATCTAGATAGCCTAAGGACCCTGGAAAGAGCTGAAATCTTAATCACTGTTTCTTCTAAAAAGACACACATACTCTCTCTCTCTCTCTCTACACACACACACACACACACACACACACACACACACACACGTGTGTGTGTGTCTGAAGAGACAACAGAATATAAGATATAAAAGGCAATGAGATGGTAACATGTTTAGAAAGATACTGAGAGAGTACCACTGAAGGTGGAAAGTGAACAAATGAGCTCAAGATTCTTTAAAGAGTTACTTTTCTAATCTACTGGTGATAAGCCTTCTTAGTGTATGTAGCTCATGAACCAACTTTCAAATGTACCAGAAAGTATGAATAATATTTTCAATTATATACTTTAGGTGGAAAGACCTTCTGAGGATCAAATGGCAATGCTGAATCAATACACTGCCCTGGTTTCTTACCATGTTCCAAAACACAGACCAATCATGATTTTGTATGATAATCCTCAAGTTTCAAATAAGCATTTGATAGAAAATCCTCAAAAAATTATCAATTGGAAATAGTTAATAGCTTCTACTATATTTAGTAACAGAATTCATTCTTTCTTTTCTCTTCTCTCTCTCTCTCTCTCTCTCTCTCTCTTTCTCTTTCTCTCTTTCTCACACACACACACAGATGTATTTTTCCCTTATTTATGTTTTAAAATCATCTTGATGAAAATATCACAGAATGGTTCTGACTATGAAAGGAAAGACACAAAACTACCACGGGCATAGTTACCAATTTTTTTTTTTAGAAAAACAGTTTTTCCTGATGAAATAATCAGACATTCTGCTCTTGGCCACCATCGTATCTTCAATCTAAGTGCATAAATACCGCATTTCGCAAGTCACTTTCCACAGTTAGCCAACATAGCTGCTTACCTGGTACTCCCGGTGGTGTTTTCAGGTATTTTCCATTAAAATGTTGAATTACCACTTCACATTTTTCAGTTGACTCCATCCTAGGAAGGAAGGAAAAAGACAAGATAAATGACCTGCTTTCAGAGTTGTTTGGGAGCTGGAAAGTGCAAGTAAAAACGTAAACTAAGTAGAAGGTACCACATGTCATACACCAAATGACTAGTCTAGACAACAAGAGGACAAATTGAGACTACAGACTTTAGCTTGAAGGAAATTTCAAGTTTGATCGATTCATTTTATAGATTATGGACTAAAGCCCAGGGAGTTTAATTTACTTGCTCACAGTCACACAAGCATTAAGGGACAGAGTTGGAATTTGAACACATTTCCTCAGGGTACTCAGAGGAAGGTGACCACTGAGAGCTGTGGGCTCTTGGAAAAGGCTTTAGGAAAGACATAGTGTCTTTAAAATTCATTAAGTAAAGTACAATGGAGCCAGAACATTCTCATGAATAAAACCATTACAATTATCCAGATACAATCTTGACCCATAAAAAAAAAAAGCCCTCAAGAATTTTACATAGGAAGGGGAAAAGAACATTTACTATGTGCCAGACACCGTGCTAAGTGCTTTGCAAATATCATCTCATTTGATCCTCAGAACAGTTGTGTAAGGTAGATGCTTTGAGTATGCCCATTTTACAGTGGAGAACACTGAGGTATACAGAGGTTAGGTCACTTAATTCAGGGTCACACAACTATGTAGTACTGAGATAGGATTTAAACTCATGCAGCTGTCAAAGACAGAATTTAAAACAAGGTCTCATCTGACTCCAAATCTAGGATTTTAGACTATACTATATTCCCTTGTTTTTAGTCATTGTATCACCCTGCCTTCTGGTGTCTATTGCATATGGTGGGTGAGTGATATATGGAAGTGATTTTGTGGAAACTGAGGGTATCCTAGAAAGATGTAAAGGTTTGGGTGTGCTGGGACCATTACATTTTAAGTATGAGTATTTAGAAATTGGCAGCCACTTCAAATCAGGACTTGAATTAGTGTTTTTTTTTTTTTTTTAATTTCCAGACAAAGTAACAGAGAAAATGTCAATAATGTAAATTAGACTTAAAAGTATGTGGTTTGTACATGCTTTTTTTTCGGAGACTTGCTATTAAGCACTTACCAGAATACCCTTGGGTATAAGCAGAATCTAGAGAGGAGCTGATGTAAAGATGAGTAGTATAATTTGGCCAAAACAAAGGTTTTTTTTTTTTTTCTAGATATAGTACAAAATAGGTAACGAAAGACAAATAGGGATAAGGTTGTAAAAGCCCTTGAATACCATTCTAAGAAGTTTAGATTTAACAAAGGCATTCATTAATTGATAAATGGTCAAAGGATATAAACAGATAATTTTCAAATGGAGAAATTAAAATTATTTCTAATCATATAAAATTCTCCAAATCATTATTGATTAGAATTGTATTAGAAATGCAAATTAAGATAACTGAGTATCACTTCACACCTTTCAGTTTGACTAAGATGACAGGAAAAGATAGTGATGAATGCTGGAGGGGATTAAGAAAACTGGAACACTAATATATTTTTTGGTGGAGTTATGAACTGATTCAACCATTCTGGAGAGCAATTTGGAAGTCTGCCCAAAGGGCTATCAAACTATACATACCCTTTGGTCTCATACCCAGTGTCTCCCCTGGGCCTCTATCCTAAACAGATCATAAAAAGGGGGAAAGGACCCATATGTACAAAAATGCTTGTGGCAGTCCTCTTTGTAGGGCTGAGGAAGTGGAAACTAAGTGGATGCCCATCAGTTGTAGAGTGTCTGAATAAGTTATGGTGTACGAATGTTATGGAATATTATTGTTTTATAAGAAATATTCAGCAGAATGATTTCAGAAAGGCCTGAAGAGACTTATGTGAATTGATGCTAAGTGAAGCGAGTAAAACCAAGAAAACACTGAATATGGCAACAACAAGATTATGTGATGATCAACTGTGATGCATTTGGCTCTTTTCAATAATGAAAAGATTTTCAGGCCAATTCCAGTAGATCTGTGATGGAGAGAGCCATCTGCATCCACAGGAAGGACTATGGTGATTGAATGTGGATCACAACATAGGATTTTCACCTTTTTTGTTGTTGTTTGCTTGCTTTTACTCTCCTTTTTTCCCTTTTTGATCTAGTTTTCTTGTGCAGCATGATAATTGTGGAAATATGTTTAGAAGATTTGTACATGTTTAACCTATATTGAATTACTTGCAATCTAGGGGAGAGAGAATGGAAGGAGAAAATTTTGGAACACAAGATTTTCCAAGAGTGGATATTGAAAACTATCCTTGCATACATTTTACAAATAAAATGCTATTATTAAAAATGGAAAAATAAAAAATGAAGTTTAAAGTTAATCCTAAATTAATTATTTAGTTTAATTAGATTAATCTTAAATTATTAGTTTTGAGAAATAGTTATTCACTGAAGATTCAATTAGGAATGTGTTTACTTGGAGGAATTGAAGCTATTTTCTTTTTTTGCATTGAGTAGTTTAATCTATTTTTAAGATTTATGTCATAGTGGACTATCCTCTATAAATATATCTTTTTGCATCAATGCAAATTTCAAATCATCATTTCTGATAGAAAATGTATGAGACAAATCTGACAGTAATTGTATATGGCTACTCCTTTATCTTGGGCACTAGACCTGCCCGAGAATCATAATAATGACCTTATGAGTAAATGTAATTCATTGTGAAAAGAAAAAAATATTAAAAATGAATAATATTCAGTTTAGTTGGAGATTTATTTTTTAGAGAATCAGTTTTGCTTTCTCATATATAATTTCAAAATTCTATAAAGATGGGGAATGAGGAAACTGCCTGTGTGTAATGCAACAAACTGGCTACTGGAAAGAACAATATCAATGGATAGAATGAGAATAACAAGAGTGCCAGCTAAAACTGTATAGGAGATGAAATTCAAGTAGGCAACCAGGAATAAAACCTACCATCTCACAAGTCCACAAAACAAGACCTCAAACATTGTGCTTTTGGAGGCTTCTCAATGATCATACTCTTTGGCTAATGCTATCATTCAGTCCTTTTTCCTGAGAATCTAGGAATTTAGCTTGTCTTTAATTTTCTCTATCTGATCTTCAGTTTCTTTACAAATATTAAATTAAGAGAGTGTGGAATAAAGAATAAATTTCTTATCCACAAGGAATATAGATTAGTCTTGTAACTTAGGCCATAGACAAGAGGAAAAAAAAACACCTTTCTTGTGGACCCCAGTTTTTTCCAGGGATCTATTTTGCATGACCATGGGGTTATACCACTAACTCCTCCTCCCCTAGCATATGAAAAATATAAATTGCTAGATGTTCTAATAATCCATTCTTCTCATGAGCCTCTGCCTCTCCTGGGTCCTCTATTGTTCTTTCAAACTTTGTGATTCCATGTTTAAGTCTCCCCAGATGAATAAATACCTTAGAAGTCACTGCTAGAATATTGCCCCCTCTCCCCTTCAGATATAAACAATCAATGTGATCCACAGTAATAGGGAAGAGTAATATCCAGCTTTGTCTTCAACATCACCAATTTGTGATCCTCAATTCTAGTCCCCACAAATGACTACCACATGGCATGGTCCAAGACCTCTGCTGCTACTATGGATATTCTGTTAGCTCCCAACTTGAAAGACAATTTCATTTGCTTTCCTTTCCAAGGACTATTCTGAAATGCTTTTGCAGATCTGCATGAATTCTTTCTTTCTCTGGTCTACACACAGCTCAGTGTTACATGGTTTCTTACTTCCATCAAAGCTGGATCACTGTTAAGCTCTCACCACTTGCTGCTTTCATTGCTACCATTCTCCTCAGGAGAAAGTGTTCTTTTTCGAACAGTTTTTAACAAAGATACAGCTAGAAACATGATCTTTTGCAAGAATTAATGAATTTCTAGCTTTCTCCTTAGTCTGGGCCACAGATCTATCATGCCCTCAAAGGGTTTCCCAACTGGACTGTGTAGATCTCTGATGTCTCAACCAAAAGAGCATTAATCCTCACTAATAACTGAATGCTGGTAAGTGAATTTATCTCTTCTCCTCCAACTGGTGAGTTCCTGATCAGAATTCCCATTTGAGGAATTACTTAGGTCAGTGGTTCCCAATCTGACTCCATGCCTAATTCTCTGGACTTTGCCTCTGAATTAGCCGCCTCCTCACACTGTAGAGGTCTCTAATCCTGTAGAATCATGTAGGTCCCATCAACCCTGTCACAATGATAACAGCTAATATCCCATTATACACATTCACAAGGGAAAGGTGATGAGCAAGGTCAACAAGAAATGTTTGTGCAAAGGAGGCAAATTTGGCCTGATAAGCATTGTTGAGTCTTGGTGGTATAGGGTAGAACCTATGAAAAAATACAACTCTGAAAATGTATACTTCTCAAGAGAAACAAATAGAAAGGAAAGATCATCATATATTAACAAGGTATGGCTGCTTTCATTTCTCTCTTTTGGTTTTTTCATAAAGGGGTCTGACTTTCTGAGAGGAAAGGCTATGGAGGTAGATTGGGAGTAGGAATTTAGGTGATGTAAAAACAAATTATATCAATGGAAGTTCTATTTTTTTTAAAGATTTAGTCATTTGAGGACATTCATGAAACATAGGGGAGAGAGAAAATAGATAATTTGGGTTAAGATCAGTGGAGACAGAGAGCAAAGCAACATTGTTGGTCAATCAAGAAAAACCCTATTGTGTCTCACTGTGCTAGGTGTTAAGGGTTCAAAGATAAGACTAAGTTTCCTTACGTATCAGGAATACACACAAGGTGATGGGCATATATGTTGCTACTACTTGCAGAGATCAAGAAAGGCTAAATGTAGAATTCAGTGTCTGAGTCAAGTCTTGCAGGAAACTACAGCTTCTAAGAGGAACAAGGGAATCCCCAAGCATGAGAATTCAATGGCTGAGTCAACAGCAGGAAAACGAAATGTCATGTATGAGGATTGATAAGAAGACCATATAGATTGGGCTGTAAAGTTACTGAAGAGAATGAGTTTAATGTCAGAAAAATAAGATTTCATAAATGTTTGCTGTATAAAAAGAAGGAACCAGATTAGGAATTTAAGAGGAATGATCGCAAACTTAATACGGATCCATGAGATAGGAGGGATGAGAGATTTCAGTTATGTGGACCTATGTGTGAGCAATCTCCCTTCCTCCTTTCCTTCCTCTCTTTCTCTCTCTCTCCTTCCCTCCTCGCCTCTCTCTTCTCTTTCTCTTTTCTCTCTCTCCCTCCCTCCTTCTCGCCATTCCTCCCTTCCTCCTTCCTTCCCTCTGTTTTTGTTTCTGTCTCTGCCTCTCTATGTTTCTGTTTCTGTCTCTCTCTGTCTCCCCATCCCCCCAATTGTATGAGTGTCTGCATGTCATATGTAAAATAATTTCTGGACTTGTCTAAATGATCATTCTATCCTTTAAAGGGTTAATAGGATTTTCTACCCTAGGTCTTATTTTTACCAATGAGGAGGAACTAAATATTGGGGACAAAAATCATGGGGATCTTGAGTGGGGGAAGTGTAATTTTAACAGAATTTGTGATAAAGGAGGGAGAAAATCCACACATTCTGATGCACTCATCTTTAGTAGAACTCATCTTTCATGGACTAAAATTCTAATGAGGAAGTTAGCTTGGGGGTCATAGGAAGTATTCAAAAATGCTACAAAGAGAAAAAAAAATCTTACAAGGAGGAGGGGGGGACTTGACTAAAGAGAACACATAACTATAGGAAATTCATTACCCACTTTGGATTTGGGAGTGAAAAAAGTACAAATATGGGGAAGCATATACAGTTGATGGATGTTGGTGCCAAAGGGCTGTGTGTGTGTGTGGTCTTATCAACATAATGTTGGCAACGCTAAAGCTGAGAATGAGCTGAGGCTAGCAAGGAAAGTTAAGATCAATAACAAAAGACTTGGTTTTTTATGTCTTTCCTTTTTGTGCTATATTGGGGAAGAAGGAGAGTAAAATATGATAAAGAACAGTTTCTCAGGGTGAAAGGGATTATGATAATTAATGAGAAACAGAAGAAAGGGGTATTCAATCCTGCTTTGGAGAGGACAGAAGAAAATTGCTAATATTAAGCTACAACCCAAGGTCAGTAGTATGACAGTGGAAGAGTGTCTAGATGTGCTCACTGTATCCAAGCCAACACACCAAAGGTCAACCTGATGAGATTGTTGATCCAGTGGCAGTGATTTTATAAGATCATAGAGAAGGGGAAAGTTGTGTTAAAATTGGAGAAAGTCAATTTCCTAAAGGAGTCTGTGAAACATAGCCCAGTGAACTTGATTCCAATTCCTAAAAACATTCTAAAATTTGTTTTTATGGGGATGGTTGGTGAGTATCTTGAGAAAGAAAGGATGATCATGAAAAAAATTGAAATTGTTCCATCAATAGTAGATCCTGGGTTAAAATATTTTTGTGCTAGTTAAAAAACTAAAATTGTAAGCAGTGAAAGAAACTATAAATAGAATTTAGAAGCAATAGAAAATCACAAACACAACCTATTGGCATAATAAGGACTCTAATCAGAGCTACTTGAAACACTGAAAAGCATTTAGGAAGAAATTAGACTTAGACCAGAAGCTTACATCATATGCCACAATGCATTTCAAAAATTTTAAGGGCCTCTAAATACACATTTAAATATATATAAATGCATTAAAATCACTGAGGAAAATGAAAACCCTTATCTTGTATAACTGTCATTAAAGGAAGAATTTTTAAACAAGAATATGGAGAAGGGAGAGAGTTACATGCATAGGCTAGCCGATATATCTGGAATTTGGGCTGTGTTGAGTGAAGGGAAGATTAAAAAGACCATGAGGGCTGGAAGGGGCAGGCATAAAGAGATTTAAATGCCAAATAAAGATGGAAGATTCCTATCGCTTTCAATGGAAGTCTCCAAGGAGAGACCAGATGGCCACTAGTAAGACATGTATAAAGAGACTCCTGTTGATATACAAGCTACTAGAAGGCATCTACAATCCATTTCTACTTTAAGAATCTATGACTTTCTGAAATGTATGGAGAAAGAAAAACGGGAGTTATTTTGCTTTAGCCAGAATCTTATAAAGTCTCCTTTCCAGGGTGGTCTCACATCACTAGAGAGCCATCCTACATTATTCACAGCAAGAGTCCTAATCATTCCTAGAAACAATGCAAATCTGTTCTTGCTCCCTCTGTTCCCACAAGAAGCCATATCTGCTGTCACTTAGGGAAAATAATCTTCTTTGCTAGCAGAGCTATGAATTGGAGCAGGAATGTATGCATTTAATTACTACAGATGTTGCTTTATGGAATTTTTATTCCAGGAGAGACACAGTTTGATAAGACTATGCCCCAGTGCTCTTTCCTCTGTTTCATTTCTCTCTGGGTGCTCATCAAGATAAGAGGCAGTTAAGAATCTAAAGCCTGCTGGAGCCCTAGAAATCAAATTCCTTGGATTTGTCTTAAATTGATACAAAACAATTTTTTTTGTGAGAGAATGGGAAACAAACTCTCTGTACATGTACACACATGTGTGTGGATGTCTATTCATATTCTACAGGTCCAAAATGTGCAATGCAGTAGATCTTAGAATTGACCAAGAGAAGAAGGAGGATCTCCAGTTGAGCTGATTCTCACCGTCTGCCATATTTCGTCATGCACTGAATTGCTCTAGTGCTTTTTATTGGGTGATACTTAAGGTTAACTTTTGCTATCAGTGTTTGAGCATTGAATCAAGTGAAATGAGGCTCTTTGGGGCATGCAAAGGCAGCCTCTCCAGATCTAAGCAAATATCTGTAGTGAGCCTTTGTCTGTCTCTGAGAGAATCAATGCAATAAAAGTCTCTTTCCTGTAGCCAGAGGCTCTGGGCGTCAAACCCTGCTATACAGCACCGCACAGTGGTAACAATTCCATTTTGATACATGAGGAACATTTTAGCAAACTTGAGCTGTCCTGGTAAAAGCTGCCCCATAGGAGCTGCTAGGTGTGAGAAGCTTGAAAGTGGCTCATTGGTGCCATTTTCAATGGAGAGAGGAGAGGAGTGGAAGTCCCAGAGGTCTGGGGAGAGAGAGCCCTTACTTTGAATCGCTGGGTTGGAAAGAATGTGCCCATTTTCTTCTTGAGTTCCACAATTAACAGCTCTCTGATGCCAGTGCCAGCTATCTGTAATCTGGCACACGCCTCACTTGAAATCGACACCAGCCTTGTCGAATGAGTCTGAAAAAGCAGCTGAACAAAGGCCCCTTTACATGGCTTTTCAGATGGGCTGTAGAATAACTACAACCAGACCCATTCTTCTGTGGTGGTACCTGAATCCCCCTGCGGCCCCTGCAACAGCTTGGCGTGACAGGCGGATCAGGCTTCCCAACAATTCATTAATTAGGCTGGGATATTTCAATGCCTTCTGCTGGCTCTGCTGTTTATATATAAATATAAACTTTACATTGTCTCCCGACTCTGTGTTTGGGAACCCTTGCTTTTCGGTGCCAAGCAATGCCATGGAAGAAAGGAATTGTTATGACTTTTACAATCTGTGCTAGAAATGGGGGGAGAGAGAGAAGAAGAAGGAACCAGGTTCCCAGCCAATGATGTCAGAGGAGAGCCCGGCCCAACAATGTCCTAATGCGGAATCTAATTTACTGCACAGATGGAGAGAAGGTGTTCAGTCACGAGTGTCATTGATGAGCCAGCCTGACGGCACCTTCCCTGTCAATGACCTCTGTGTTTACAGTCATCTGGTAAAGGACTCAATAAAAAAATATATATATATATTAAAAATAAATCCATCTTATTCACTTATTGCAGCAAATTATAGGCTTGCAGCATTGGGAAATCTTTGCAGTTTTGCAATATTTAAGCATCATATATAAACGTGAGCCATTTTGAGCTTTCATAAGTGACAAACATTTTGGTTCCTGGAAAGAACAACTCAGAGGTCAACAGTGATGACAAAGAAATTTTTAAAGTTACTAATAAAATTCGCTTCAACAATTCACATTCAAAAATAAGATGATATTATCTATACAAATTGAAGAAATTATAAATGAAAAATAATTATAAATTTGAAAAATAAGAAGCAAATAAATCAAATGCCTTTGTTTTCTGTGTTTTTTTCTATTCCTTTCCTTTATGTTGACGAATGATTTTAATATTCCTTGTTATCTAGTTAATATAAGACAGAAGCACCATGAAAGAGTATATAAAATGCCAGACTTGAAGTAAAAAAAAAAAAGATTTGGGTTCAAATCTTGTCTCTACTATTTGCCTTCTATGACCACTGACAATTTGCAGGGTGGTATTGGGGAAGGAATCTGAAACAGATTTCAAATCTAGGTTCTACTGCTATTTGTGAGACTTTGGATACACAAATTTCTCTCAGCCTCAGTTTCCTTTTCGGAGGAAAGTGAATAACTTCTTTCATGTATTTATCCATGATCAAGTGAACTTCCTAGCATCCCCAGGAAGCTCTCTAAGGCTTTAAACTATAGATGAGTAGTAGGTAAAGGAAATAAATAGTACACTGTGTACTTTTTTTGAAGGAATCATATTAAGCCCTGATGTGAAGACCCTAGTGAGAAACCATATCTCCTATCGGGAATTAGGTAGAGTTGTGAATGGAACTCTGCTCTTTGAGTCCTAGATACCTAGCATTAAGATTGCTCAATTTTGACGGCTTTCCCTTCTTTTTATCCTATGAACATTGGTACTGAAGTAAGGCTGCCCACACTGTACCAGAAAGTAGAAGTGAGTTAGCACTGCTTCAAGATGAGCTGGGATCTCCAATTCTTCCTGGTTTCAATAAGGTGTATGATGGGGAGGTTGGCTCCCCAGTTCTTCCTCTGTAAGTGGGCAGAGAAAGAAATCGAAACATACCCATGCTTTTATCTAAAAAAACTGGATCATATATCTATACTTTCCTACTGGAGAGACAGGAAAAGGAATGAGTGCGTAATGAAACGTTTAAAAAAATGGATAAGAGAAGAAAAAGGAAGTGAGACGGAGTCCTAGAAGAAGAAATATAGAAGGCAGTATTTTAAAATTATTTATACTTACTGTGAAGGCTGGGGGAAACTTTAAAGTCAATAAAAGGACTCAAATACAGTTCCCTTTCACTTGAGGTGAAGTGTGACACAGTAGATAGAATACCAAACTTGAAATCTGGGAGATCTAAGTTCATATACTGCCTCTGGCAATAGCTATACTACCATTTAATCTGTTAGAGCCTCAATTTCTTCATCTGTAACGTGAAGACAATATCTGTTGTTGAACCTCTTGCCTTAGTGTGCAACCTTAAGTTGCACACTTAAGCAAGTCCCTCAATCTTAGGATTCTAGGCAACTTTCTAAGAAGATACATTGACCAGAAAATTCTGACCTGTTTTGGTTAAAGGAGTTTCCACATCTGGGCATTGCAGTGAAAGCACAGGCCCAAACCTATCTTGGACAAAAGGAGCATGCAGTTAAAATTAGAAGAGCCCTTCAAGGTCAACCAATTTAACCCCAGCGTTTTACTGATAAGAAAATAAAATCCCAGAGAGGTTGTAATTTTTTCTAAATCTTATAGATAGTAAATAACAGGGGCAGTATTTGAACATAGTTCAAAATTACTCCAAAAGCCAATGCCATCCCCCTGAACCATGCGGCCTCTTCCAAATCACTAAGTGATTAAGGTCCTTCAGAACAGGGATTGGACCTGTGATTTTTATTGGTCCAGATAAATGTTAGGAGAGGGAACTCTTTCCTTTGGTGTTTGTTGATAGCTTCTTTGTAATATCTAGGTTTAAATGTTTGCCTATAATTGGAAAATACCAGGAGAGAAGGGAAAAAAAATCTCATCATTCATATCTGTTTGTAAGTTATATTTATATAAAGTGGCTTCCATTAGAGTCTCCCTTCTTTTCTTAGAGGAAGGAAAGGATAAATATATAATTTACTTAAGAAACATTCTCATTCACCAGGGAAATCCCTTGTCTCTCACATCATGAAAGCTGACTAAAGTGTAAAATCAAATTAAATTTTAAAAAGAAACCTGGAAAATGCAAAGTATTTGCGGGATCTGGGTTCTCAGAAGCCAAGGAACTTATTGTTTTCCATTGTGTCAGTCCTCCATGATGCTGAAGGTGATTTCACTATGAACTTTCTCCCTCCTATCCTCCCTCCTTTCAATCATTATCTGCCAGATGTCCCATAATATCCCTTTAATATGACCTTTCTTTCTTTCTCTCTTTTCCTTCCTTCCTTTTTTCTTTCTTTCTTCCTCCCTTCCTCCTTTCTTTCCTTCCTTCCTCTCTTCCTCTACCCTTCCCTCCCTCTGTTTTCCTTCCTTCGCTTTTCTTTTTTTTTGGGGGGGGGGTTGGACAACTAATCTCATGTTTCTGTGAAAAGAAAGTGGATAACACAAATACACCAAAAATTTCTCCCCAGGCTGGGGCTGATTTATGTTGCGATCTCCAGGCTCACAGGTAAGATATTCTGCTGGTGCCTGCCACAAATGCTCACAGTTGTAGATGAGAGTAAGACTGTCAGCATTTCCATCATAAACTTGTATTTTCAAAGGTTTATGACCTGGCTGTAAAATGTCGCCTAGGGGGTGAATCTTACAAAGTTGTTTTAAGTTATAAGAGTGTAAAAGAATAGTTAAAAAAATGAATAAAAGGATGTTCCTAATTGCGAGTGCTTTTTAGATGCTTCTGGAGGTTTCAAAGGCCTTTAATTGAGCAGCCCATGGGCCTTCCTAGCATAAAGATCAATGATGCTTTGAAGTAGGGCATTTTCAAAATAAAATGAGAACCCCTCTGTTGCTTATAAGAGGTTACTATGGAAAAGGATGCACTGTTGCTTCCAAATAACACAATAATGAGGATTCTCTCCCACCTATCCACCTTGATTTGGGATTGAGACCCAGGGACCAGAAATGAGAATCACATTGTTGGAAAAGTTTGAAAATGGCCAATTGTAAAAATGATGCATATTGAGCCAGTTACCAAGAGCTCAGAGCTCTGAACACTCATAAATGAGGCTATGGACAGCAATCGAGCTGACAGTTATGAGTTTGCTGCTCCAGCCAAACCAAGAAATCCTTTGAGCAGAACTGAAGGTATGCTGGCTTTCCAGGAGGAAAAATGATGTGTAAGGATGATAATGTTGAGGGAATGACCTCACTTCTTGTTGTTCTTCCTCCCAGAATACCTAGCCTGTTGGGGACTACCTGCAGGTGTTTGGACAAGGCATTCCCATTTCTTGGTTCTTTGTTATCTCAGTTCTAAAAGGAGTTAGAATAGACCATCTTCCAGGTCCCTTCCAAATCTTAAGGATACCACCTCTATTTGACTCAGTCATAAACATCCGAATTAACCAATCACCAAAAAGATTTTATTAAGCAATACTATTGCTAAATACCAGGGATACAAAGAAAGAATTGAGAGTCCCTGACCTCACAGAGCTTACATTTTACTGGAGGAGACAATATGTTGAGACATAGTAGCATATGAAATATACACAAAGAAGATAGAAAGTAAACTTAAAGAGAAGGTATTAATTACTAAGTATTTACCTATTTTTTTATTAAACTAAAGAGCCTATGACTTCATAATTCTAACAAGGTTATGGCCTACCATAATTCTAACAAGGAATTAATTACCAACTAATATCATACCTCCCTTCAACCAGAGAAAGGTGGGAAACACCAGATCCTGCTCCATAGGAGCATACCATCTCTGAATAAGTGAACAGCTAGAATACTTCTTTTTTTTCCAATTAAAGCTTTTTATTTCAAAACATAGGCATGGATAATTTTTCAACATTAACCTTGCAAAACCTTATGTTCCAATTCCCCCTCTCCCCATCCTCTCTCCTAGATAGCAAGTAATCTAATATATGTTGAACATGGTAGAAATATATGTTAAATCCAATATGTGGATACATATTTATACAATTATCTTGCTGCACAAGAAATCAGACAGGAAAAAAAAAGAGAAATAAAATAAAATGCAAGCAAACAACAAATAGTGTGAAAATGTTATGTGGTGAACCGCACTCAGTAGGCACAGGTGTAGATTGGAAGACTTCTTTGATATCGATATTCTGTTTTCTTGCATTCGAAGCCTCACTGATGGCATGAAAGAAATCTAAAACCTCATCATCTTTTCCTGATTCTGTCACCCAATATGTTAGCACTTCATGTCAATTGCACATTGGATGAGCATATCATTGATATCTTTATTCCAGTCTCTGATAAAAATGCTATATGGCAAAGAGCGGAGAACAGCTGCCTGAAGGACTCCAGTGGAGATGCCCTCTTAAGCTGACATTGATCCATTAATGAAGAGTCTTTAAGTCCAATCCTTAAACTTGTTTTAAATCCACCTAATTATATTACAAGACACATTATTCTATCCTGTACCCAATAGTAACACCAGAGCTTTGCTGAAATCAAAGTATATATAGCGTTCCTATGATTAGTTGGGTTTTTGCTTTTCGTGTTGAAAGATAAAAAAGAAATATAATAAAATGGAATAAACAAAAAGTAAATGCTTCTTGAGTGACTGAGTGATTAATGGCTATATCAAAAAATGAAACAAGATTTATCAGACACCATTTTTCACTTTATATGTACTAGGGTTCAATCTTTCTGATCACAGCTTCCCAAACTCTCCTCCTCCTTCATTCCAAATACAAATGATCTTTTAAAAAATATATATATTTTCTAATCATTTTGATTCTTGGTCATGTTTTTAGACCAGAGATTTGATGTAAAACTCCTTGACTTACAGTGTATAGATAACCCTCTTTTCTCTTAGAAAAGCAGTTCAATATTTGGCATTCTACAACACTGTGGCTTCTCTGCCATTTTTGACCATCTCATTTTAGAAATCACTACCAGTAGATCAGCAATCGCACTCATAATTTAATTCTGTAGATGAAAAGCAGCATGAAATAATGTGTCAAATGATTCATTTGGAGTTGGGAAGACCCAAGTTTAAAATCCTGCCCTTTATACCTATGAGCTACATAAGCCTGAGTAAGTCAATCAACCTCTCTGAATTTTGGCTGGCTTATCAGTAAAATGAAGAGATTAGAGTAGATGAACTCTGAGTTCTCCTCTAGCTCTAAAACTATTATAGTATGTAGGATAAGGGAATAATAATAATAATGATGATTAATAATATTTATTTAGCACTTTAGACTTTAGTGCTTTGTCAAGTATTTTACAAATATTTCATTTCATTCTTTGAGCAACCCTAGGAAATAGGAGCTTTTGTTCATTTAATTGATGAGGAAACTAAGGCAAGGGAGATAAATTTCTTCCCTAGACTCACACAGCTATGTGTCTTAAACAAGATTTGACCTTGTTTCTCTAACTTTAGATCCAGTGCTCTAGGGACTTGGCTGCTAAAGGATTCCTGGGTAAAGAACAGTATAGCATTAAAACAATGAAATGTAAAATCAAGGGAAGTAAAGTAAAGTAGGGCAAGTGAGGATAGAGCAGGAAAATAGAAAGACTAGGGAAGTTCTTAACCTGAAGTCTGTAAACATAGTTTTTATTTTTTTTAACAATAGATATTTTATGTAAATTGTTTTCTTTGTAATTCTGAGTATTTTATTTTATGCATTTAAAATATTATTCTGAACAGAAGTTCAATGGCTTCATCACACTCCTGCCCAAAGGGGCCTATGGGCAAAAAAAAGTATTAAGTGTCCTTGGACTAGGGATTGTGATAATCATGAAGAATGGGTTTAGGAGGAATGATGAAGAAAGATGACTGATGGAAGATCACAAAGATGACTTTCAGAGAAGCAATTTCACATTTCAAGATGATGGCAGTGACATATAATTATTAATAATCGAGACATCTTTTTTTCAGTTGTTTCCAAGTCTTCATGACCCATATTTAGGATTTTCTTGACAGAGATTCCAGACTGGTTTGCCATTTTCTTCTCCAGCTTATTTTTACAGAGGAGGAAACTGAGGCAAACAGGGTTAAGTGACTTGCTCAGGGTCACACAGCTAGTAAATGTCTGAGATCAGATTTTAATTCAGAAAAATAAATCTTCCTGACTCCAGGTTGGGTACTTTATCCACTGTGCTACCCACCGGCCATGGAAACATCAAATGCATGTTTCAGTCACTGGGTAAATATAGGGCTTGAAGAAGCTGGGATTTTGGGAGAAAACATAGATATTCCTTTGGGAAGTTCCAAGCATGGGGCCTAGAGGTGATGTAAAGAGGAAGGCTGACAAAAAACTAATGAGAAAGAAGTGAAAATAACCCGGGGGGTGATAGAAGGGCTTAGGCTGGGTGACAAAGCTAGAATAAATCTCATGGGAAGAGTTCGCAGAGTATGGACTGCAACAGAAAGATGGAGTGGAGGGGTGTACCAACTTATCCTCCCAGTTTAGAGATATGAGGAGAAACTCTCCTCCTGAAAATGTTGTCTGGGATGGAATGTATGCTGCAGGGATCCAGATTTCTGGAGGACAAAAAGAAGAAAACAACAGGAAAAGAAGGATTCTAGGATGAGGGTTTAATAGGGCACAACAGAACATAGGCAGAGGAGCATAAAACCATTGAGATGGATAGGGATGAATTCCAGGGAAAGTCATAAGGAAAAAATCTTTTTTTTTTCCTTTGAAATATCTGACTGAATCATAAATATCAGGGAAACAGGAGGATCAGTTTTGCTAGCTGGAGGCCCAGGAAAATGTGAACTGATCACAGCCCAAACCCTAAAATCACTGTCTTACCTTTTCTTCCCAGCTCCATTTCTTTCCCTCTTTTCAGCCTTTCCTATTTTTATCTTCATGAAAGCACAGCAGGGGCAATCATTTTAACTGCATTCCTTCCTGTGACCCCCTTTTGTAAACATTTTCTCAAAGTTAAAATGAAAAGTAACCCTCCTTCCCCATCAATGACACAAATGCTATCAGCGTTTCCTCTGCTCTGCCTAAAACATCAAAAACCAAATAGTCTCGGCCTCTCAAATGCAAATACTCTCCTGACCTTCTCGGAAGACTCTGGAATCCTTGGGGCTTCCCAACAATTTAAGTTTCTCTACATAGACCTCCTTCTCTCTCGCCTTCCTCCTGGGAAATTTACCTTCCTTTCTTTGGAAATCTATGTGAAACCCTTTGAGGACTTTATTCACCATGTGGGTTATTTTGCTGTTGGATACTGGGCATTTATTATCTATGTCACAGCCTGGCAGGATCTAAGCTTGCTGAAACAAAGGCAGGCAGAGACAATGGGAGGAGGGGTAAATAGCATAAATATCTAGGATTTTGCCCACACGTGCATGCCATCCAAACACAAGCTAGTCAATGGAATAGATATATGTTCATGGTGCCATTCATCGGATCAAAGACAGAAACACCCATGCGAGAGGCTGAAAGCCCCTTTCAACTCTACAGATGTCAGAGCTCTGAGTCTCTGAGATGGGGAACAGAATGCACACTGAAGGGAATAAAGAAGGAAAGAACTGAATAATTGGAGCAAGAATTTCACCTGGCAAATCCGACACCTCTGCTGACTCCATTGGCGTCTCTTAATATTCTGGTGGAAATGACATGGCCGAAGGGTTTCAGCATGTTCTCCAATTCCTGCTCGTCCATGGAAATGGGCAAATTGGAGATGTATAGATTTGTGGGGTCTTGTTCTTGTTGCTAAAACAAAACAAAACAAAAGAACAGAGACAATTATATTACACATTTCAGTGTCTACTTAGGGGGAACTTAATGATAAAATAAAACTCCCAGGACTCCTGAAATGCAAGTCAATTAAATTCAACATCTTTTTTTTTATTAAATAGTATTATGTTAAGTACTGGTGGTACCACAACAAAAATGAAACAGTTCCTTCCTTTATAGGGCTTACATTCTCCTGGGGGGTTCAAATCCAAGAGTCACAGAATAAATACAAAAGAATTGCTGAAGGGTGAGGCACCCTAGTTTGCCCTTCAGATTAAGTCAAGAATTCTGAATCCTGTCTTTACCACTCAACTGAAACTATTTTCCTCCTAAATCACCACAGCCATCCTTTTTTGGGACAATACCATCAGTCCAGCCTTCATTCTAAAATAATCCAAAAGACCTAGGAGTGGCTATTCCCTCTAACAAGAAAGATTACCCATTATATTTCATCTGTGGGACTCTTATCTCTAAGTTTACCCAAGGTATGCTTATGTGCCAGGATAAGTATATTTCAGCATAATGGGAAGCCCTCCATGCTTTCTCTGGATGATATATAAACACCAAAGAAATAATCAGGTCATCCACCATTGGTCCCTCATCCTTTCTTCATGACCAAATCATTTTGGTTTTAACTCTTACTTTTTTTTAATGACAATTTTCTCTATTTTTCCTGCACAATTTCCCCATTTATAATGAGTTATTGTTTACAATGTGACAAACTGAATCCCATTAACTGGCCTTTCCTGATCAAAAGCATTACTTTTTCTTTTGGTCTTCCTTGACAGCATTCTCTTCCATTTCTCCCTTTCCCTCCTTTGAGTTCAAATTTTTACATTAGAAAAAATGTTGGTATAAAGTTAGAAGGCATGGGTCAATATTAGAGATCTGCCATGATAGCTTTTTGACTATGGTAAATCATTTCATCTCATTGAGCCTCTCAGTTTCCTCATATATAAAATTAGGATGTGGCATAAGATACCCTTGAAGGGACTTCAGGTCCAGATCCAGGACCCTTGACTGACTTGTTCAAACTTATGCCATTCCCTAAATAGAAATTTCTTTCAAGGTTCAGTCCATAACTCAAGTCCTGGTTCACAATTAAGTTAACACCATGGAACTTAACAGTAATGAAAAATCAATAAGTAAGGATTGAAAGTATAACTAATAGAGTTAATTTGAACCTTTAAAACAATGACAATAGCTATTGAGGAAGTGAGTTATGAAAAGATTTGCCACTGAGACAGAAGAGACTTCATTTTGACAAAAGAACATAGAGAGAAATAGTCTTTCTTAAACAGACACAATGTTTTCCCCCAGGATGCAGTATGTAGAACAAAGCAAAAAAGCTAAAAATCATTTAAATCTAAAGCTATATAAATCTCGAGTATCAGTCTGTATTTTTATTCATCACTTCTTATCCATTTTACATGGGCCAGACAATGGTATCGAGTAAGTCACATTATAAGCAATAACAATATGGATTGAAAAATTATTGATGGGAATGGGAGGGAAAATTGTCATCACAGAGAAGTAAGAGTTAAAACCAAAATTTGGTCATGGGAAAAGGATGAGGGACAGCTGACAGATGATGTAATTGTTTCTTTGGTATTCTTATATCATCCAGAGGAAGCACAAAGGGCTTCCCAGTATGTTTCATTATATCCATGTAACAGCAAATTAAATAAGACAGGTGTTATCATTCCCACTTGATAGACTGGCAAACTGAGGAACAGACTTGCCTGTTACTTGCCTGACACCACCAACTCATTAGCATTTAGAATAGACAAGGGCTCTTTCTGTTAGAATGTGTTGCTAGAATTCTGTCATTGTCCCCTAAAGAACAAGGGCTAGTCTTCCAATTTCCAGAATTCCTAATAATCTCTGCATGAAAGAATATAGTGTAATAAATAATAAATGCTATAGCCTCTTTTTTTCAAAAATCTTTTTTTATAAGGGCTAAGGAAGAAAGGAGAAAGGGATGCAGGGGGAACATAAGTGATAAAAAACAATAAAATCAATAAAATCTATTAAAATAAATGTGCTTAAAAATAAAAGTAAGTGCCATTAACATGTTCTCTAGAGAGTCCCAAGTCTCAAGGAAATGATCTTTCATTCATGATAACTTCATCTGTGAATCAAAGTCCCTAAAAGCATATAGCAGCTCTTCCGCATTGATAAGAGTGGCCATTCCACAGTGCTATTTGTCATGAAATCCTGCTATTCAAAAGGCAGACTTGGTCCTGGAATTCAAATTATGTATGTTGACAACTATGGAATATTGCATTTTAAATACACTCCCACACACACAAAAGAGAGATACATAAGTTATCTTTACTCTTTAATAAAAGTTAAAGTATATTTATTAGCTATACAATAAAGTGTCCCAAGAATCTTAGTTTTAAGCTATGAAACCGAAATATATGTATGTGTACATATATAATTCTCATGCACTTGAAAATAAACTGTACTTACATATATATGTATATTTATACATATATGTACATACACATACACACATATATATATATGTATATATATATATATATATATATATATATATTTTTTTTTTTTTTTTTGCTGAGGCAATTGGGGTTAAGTGACTTGCCCAGGATCACAACAGCTAGAAAGTGTTAAGTGTCTGAGATCAGATTTGAACTCAGGTCCTCCTGAATTCAGGACTCATGCTCTATCCACTGTGCCACCTAGCTGCCCTGAGTATATTTATATACTTATATATTTTATATACATATAATTATACAATAGAAAAAAATTTGAGTTCAAATCCTATGCTTGGTATAGACTCCCCATGTGGGCATAGGTAATAACTTTCCTGAGCCTTAGTTCATTTGTAAATGAAAGAATTTAAGTAGATGATTTATGAAACAGCTTCTGGGTCTGGATTTCTAATACTGAATGCAATTCTATGATCTTCTGTGAGTATGTTGCCTTTCCTATTAGAATATAAAGTATCTGAAAAAAAAGGAATATTTTTTCCACTTTCTTTGTATCACTAGAACCTAAGACAGTGCCTGGGATAGTTAATAAATACTTATTCCTCGATGATGTATCGCCTAGTAGAAAACAACCTCCTAGAGGGAAGGGACTTTTACAATTTTGTCTTTGTATACCCAACATCTGACAAAGAATCTTGCACAATGTGGATTTTTAATAAATGCTTATTGGATTAGGTACTCAAAAGCTTCTATATTGCTTTCTTCAAAATAAGCTCAAATTTTATTTTTTCCCTTTTATAACCATTTTCTTTCTCATTTTCTGAAATTTTCTTGTTATAGCCAAATCTCAGTCAGTTGACAATCTGTCCAATTTTTCTTGAGGGGGATGGTGCTGTTTACCATTGCTCTTGGATTTACATTTTTGTACAATTTTGGATTCTCAGAGCAGTAAGGGAATTTAGATAACTTCCGTTGCAAGTCTCTGAAATGAAGACATAGAGACTAGAATTCTTTTATAAGGGCCATGGATAAGCTTATACATGAAAACAACTTTTCTAGGGGTGGATCTAGAACTGGAACACAGGCCCCAAGATCCATTTAAGAATCTTTACCATTTTGTTGCTCTCTGTTTCACTTGAAGTCCTATAATTCAAGGTCAAATGGAAGCCTAGAGAGAGGCGAGAAAAATCTATAGATTTTGCCTGTCTGGTGACACTTAGTTCTTTTTCTAGAATGAAAAACAAATCATGAAAGACCTTGCACATAATAGTAAATCTCAATTTTAATGAATGGATGAATATGCTACAGAACATCAAAATATACCATTGAACTGGTGAAATTCAGGCTCACAAGAGTTTCACTGTGTATTTGGGGAATTTTTCCCCATTCAAAATGGGACCAGGTCACTGGATAGCCCTTTCTCTCTATTTCTTCACTTTTGGGGTGGTCTAGTTTCTTCTTACTGCTGATTTAACCCAATTAACACCTCGGGAGACAAAAAAGTTTTTAAAATGCTGAGCCTTGTTGTAGATGAAAATGAAGGCTATTTTAAACATTTCAAGAAATATTTAAAATAACAAATGAAAAGTATCATTTATATAAGCTATAAACCTTATATTTCCTATAAATATGTTAAAGATGGAATATATTTACAATATTTATATATTAAATAATAAATTATATGACTAAAGTTTACAAAGCATTTTACATACATTCTCATTTGATCAAAAGATCATATATATACTTATTTTAAAGAACAGTTTTTTCTTCTTGAGTTTTTAAAATTTTTATTCATTAATATGCACAACCATCTTTCCCTCGTTCTCTCCTCCTCCCCACCTCTCTTTTATAGCCCCCCTCTCGTATTTCTCTTTCCTTCTCTTTCTATATATAACATCTATAATCATGCCCTGGCTTTTTACTTATTTTAAAGAGCTTCAAGACATTTCCAGCTGAATAGAAAAGTAAAGTCTTAAGGAAGGCTTAGGTACTTCATCTATTTGAAATTGGAAACAATATAGATGAAATATTTTATAGATGTGTATAATTGCTGTTGGATGAAATAAGCTAGGGCTAAGCTAGATGGCCTGATCCTGGAAAGAGGTTTCCACTGTACTCAATATTTCAAGAGCAGAAAATTAGTTGAAAGCACTTATATCTGAAAGGCAAAATAATTAACATCTGAGACACTAAGTTATTAGTGCTGAATAGTCTTAGATTCAAAAGGGGAATATGAGGGAATGGAGGAAGGATTCTTCATGATTAACCTATTGACCGAAGCAAATACAAGCAGCCCTTTGATCCTACAAGATTCCTAGCAAAGAAAGAAAAACATTTTTTTTTGGTGTTCCACTCATTTTTTCCAGTAAAAACAAAGCCCACACATTCTTGTCTGAAAGTCCCCATCAAGGTTCTGTTTTCTGTTTAGGTTCTCTTTAGTTGTTGGAACAAGTCTGCCTTTTGGATTCTGACCATTTTGGATTCTTAATGATTGACCCACCTCAGTGCAAAGCACAACCAGAGACCTCTAGAGCCTGCTTTTCAAAGATCATCTAGTCAGTTACTTGTAGAATCACAACATTTCAAGTGTAGGAAAGGACCTATATCATCTAGTGTTCTTTAACCTAAAGTCCACATCCTCCAGATTTTAAGGGGTCCTTGAACTTGGTTGGAAAAAAAATAATGGAAATCTTTATTTCCATTAACTTTTAAGTTAAATTTTGTGTTTCCTTCCATTATATATTTTAAAAAATATATATTTTGAGAAAGTGTTTCTGGGCTTCCAAAGATTGCCAAAGATGTCATGTCATGAGTAAGGTTAAGAGCCACTGATTTAATGTCTTTAGTTTAGCACTGAGCCTCTGAGCTGAACTGCTTACCCAAGGTCACACAAGTGATGAGTAGCAGAATCTGCTGTTTTCATGTATAATCTTGGCCATGGTGCTTATAAGAGAATTCTTCTGGCTTCTACTTCTTCATCTCAGAGGATTATAAGGGGAGTTATCTAAATTCTCTTACTACTCTAAGAATCTAAAATTGTATGAACCTAGATTCTATGATTTCAAGATCAGTGTTCTATGTGTCCCATCATGCTTCCTGAATGCTTTCTGGGAAAAATGAGCAGTGGAGAGAAAAGTCTAGTTATTTATTTTTCAATTGAGTGGTTAATTTTGATTACCAGAAGAATCAAACAAAGCAAAGCCTTTATCTTTTTTCCTTGCAAGAAGCAAAGGTACAGACAGGTATTTTGGCTCTTATGAAGGTGCCTTTGTTTCTTAATATCTCTTTCGATATATTCTAGTTGATAGCTACTGAACTTGACTAATGTCCAGAAAACAATTTGTTATTCTGATTGTTCTTATTGATCATCCTTTGTTCTCAAAGATGACTATGACTTCAGGGAGGTGATGTCATGACATACAAAAGTAGTAACAATTCAAAAGAAAATACAATTGATGATTTTTAAAAAATGTTTCTTTGGGAAGCAGAGGCAGATTGGCTTGGGGTGGCGGCTTTAGAGTTAGGAAGATCTGGTTTGTACACATATTAACTGTATAACTCTAAACAAGGCACTTATCCCATTGACTCCAGAAAGGAAGATTCTAAAGGAAAGGAGAGTTGTCCACCTGTATCAGTTGAAGGTGGGAATTGGCATTCTAGAGCTCCCTGTATTGATGAAATAGAATTGTAGATTGAAAACTAGGAAGGACCTTTAATATCAATGGAACAATGCCTCCCCCCTTCATTTTGCAAGTGAGAAAACTGAAGCTCAAGGTGGGATAAAAATTAACTTGCCCCAAGTTGGAGAACTGAGTTGGGATACACACCAAAGTCTGCTCATTCTTTCCACTGTACCTCCCTGACTCTCTGGCTTTGACCATATTGGGGGGTGGGGCAGAAAGAACCGCCACTTTGTATAAAGAAAAAACAAATGTTCACTTATGTCCTCCAAACCAAGGTTATGAATGTTTATACTGAGGAAAACAGATCATTTGATGTCCCCTAAGGTCTCTGACCCAACCTCCCAAGGTCAAGTAAATGCTGACTCCTTGAGAATTCTTTCTAAAGAGCAGAGGAAATCAGCAAGTTAAGGGTGCTTCTATTAGCTTCTGGGAAATGATATGTGTTCTTGCCTAATTCTTCACTAATCTGTGCTACTTTTTTCTTTGGGTTTTCTCTTTGATGTCGCCATGCAGCGGGATCATGAATATCATCTTCCCAATTCCCCTTCGTATTGTAGAAGGGATGATGCTTTTCTCTATCTAGAGTAAACCTGTGATGATGGGATCAGGACAGCTTGACTATCTCTTCCAACATAGGTAGGCACAAGCTGAACAGTATGTGAGAAGATGCAAATTGCAAAGTGCATTAGAATGGAAGCTTCTTGAGGCCAAGCATTTTTTTTCCCTCTTGTTTTATGTTCCTAGAGCCAATCATGATGCTTTGCTTATAAATAAGTACTTGATGAATATAATTTAAAATAGAGGATTTTACATAGAGATTGGTAATAACAATAAATTCATTAAAATGGGTCAAGAAGGAGGTTACATGCTCAGAGAAATGACATATGATTGGGATAATCAAGTGTGCCCAGGTCCTTTGCTTCCATGGTAAAGGCTGAATAACAGATACTAAACAAAAGCCTCCCATGAGTTGGACTGAGAATGAATGTGTTCCAGATACCCCGATTTTTATTTTCACATGAGATGAGTATAAAAAAAATGACTAAGTAACATACTCAAGTCTGGATGTCTTAATTAATTGGAATTACCTGTTTTCCTTGGATAAGCGGTAAAATTGCATTCCGGGATTGCCTTGGCTTCTCCCTCCATGCTCACTTCATGGACTCGACCTCAGTATCCCCAGTTATCAGCCCTGAAGTGTTGAGTTTTCCTGTGAGAAAATGCTAAATTAACATTTTACAATATTGAGATCTCTATAGTTTCATTGTCATCTATTGTGCTATCACATGTATTGATAGAGCTTCATTCAATGCCCTGAAGGTAACACAATTAGAACAGGGAACAGAACTATAGAGAACTACTCAATATTGTAAAACAAAATCAATGCATTTTCTCATAGACTAGAATTGAGGGTAGTTTGGGGGGACATAAACTCTAACATTCAGCTGCCTGCTGAGATTCGAGCAGAAGCAAAGTTGAGATATGGGTCCTGACCAGTGACAAAATTTCCCCAGATAAGTCAAAGAAAATTGCTTCTTTTCCCCAATGTCATCAAATCTATTGAAATTGTTATATTGTCAATATGTGACCAGAAGAACCTTAGGAATCATTTATACCATTTGATCTCATTCTCTCCCTTCTTGTTAAACCAAAGGCACAAAATCAACCAAAACTTCTTAGAACAATATGGGATCAAGAGAGGGTAGCCCATCCAACTGGTGCCATAACCAGAGTCTTTTTTACATCTTTGCTTAGTTGGAGACCTCTAATGGGGGAAAACTCACTGTTGTTGTAGGCAACCCACTCTACTTTAGGATAACCCATATTGGGATAATTTTTGAGTTAACACACTTTGGGATAGTTTGAATTCTTAGGAATATTTTCCCAAGATAAAATACAAATCTCTTCATCTGTGTAATTTAAATCCATTGTTCATGACTCTGACTGCTGGGATCCAATAGAACAAGTGCCATCTTTCTTGCATAAATAGCCCCTCATATATTTGTAGAGGGCTGCAAATGGCCCTAAGTTTTCCCTCCTTTGAGCTAAAACACACCCCCAACTTCCTCATGCAATCTTTATATGTCAGGGTCCTCTTGGTTATCCTGTACCAGTCTTTGCAAATGTGATTTTGATAGTGCTCAGAAGAGTGGGAATCCAATTTCCTTAATCTGGATCCCATTTTAAAGTAGTCCAAGATTGCAAAAGCTTTTATTTATTTGGCTGAAATATTACATTATTGAATCAGTGATTTATTCGGTCATTTTAGTAGTGCCTGACTCTTCATGACCCCATTTGGGGTTTTCTTGGCAAAAATACTAGAGGGATTTGCCATTTCTTTTTCCTGCTCATTTTACAGATGAAGAAACTGAGACAAATAAGATTCAGTGACTTGTTCAGAGTTCAAACATCTAGTGTCTGAGACTGGGTTTGAAATCAGAAAGATCAGCCATCCTGACTTCAAGCCTGGTTCTTTGTATATTGTGTGTCCCCTAGCTGCCTCCATATTGGTTTTTTATCATTCTCTAAAATCCTTAGATCTTTTTCTATGTGAAAAACATTAGACAGGACGAGGAGAGTATATCTAGCAATGGCCATCACCCTATCCTATATTTGTGTAGTTAAGTTTTGAACCCAAGACAAATGAGGGATGTCTTGATAAAGCTACAAACTGAACTAAAAAACAAAATCAGGACATCTCAAAATCCCGTGAGCAATATAGTATCCATCTAAATGCCATGCAGATAATCATTTGTAAAAGGGAAACATCATAGATAAATGTAATTTTGTAGAGAAATGCTTTGTTTAAAATATATTGAAATATTGATTATAGAATCGGAGTCACCATCACCCCTCTGTATTTTCCTCATCTATAAAATTAGAGGACTGAACTAAATAATATCTACAGGGCCTTTCTTATCTAAATCTTACTCTGGCCTCCTCGTTTTCCAGATAAAGAAGTTGAAGTTCATAAGAGCATCTAGGGATTTTATGGAAGACTTTCTGTAAGAGGTAGCACCCAAACTTGAGGTTTCAAGAAAGTATGATCAAAAGGAATATATTATATAGATTTGGATGGGAGCAGGTCATATATAACCTTGACAAATGCACAAAGATGAGAGATGGAATTTTGAATGTGAGGAACAGAAAGAGACCCAGTTTATCTGGACTGCCAAATGCAGGATTGAGAATAATATGGAAAATGCCTGAAAAGGTCATTTGGATTCAGGTTGAGAAAGGGCTTTAAATGCTAACCAGGAGAAACAAACAAAAAAATCAGGAGATTTTTGAATTTCATGGTCAGGGTCTTCCAGGGAGTACTATTTGCTGGAATTTAATTGTATTTCTAAGCTAAAAATAGTTGCATATATCCTCTCTTTCTCTCTCTCTTTCTCACACACACACACACACACACACACACACACTCACACATGAACATCTTATTCTGATCAGTTGCCTCTTTTTATAAAGGTAAGTAACCCTGATGATTCTGCCATTCCAACCAAAGGCACTAACAATCCATGTTGATTCATCCCGGTATTTCTAGCCAAAGAATGGACAGACTGCGAGGGATTTGGATGTCCTGTAATCTTAACTCCCATGTAGAGGCACAGGCTGTCCAGCCACCAGTGACCTCACAACAAAAGCAGCCTCATCAGTCCAGAGGGAAAAGCTCATGGGGAATCATTCCTAAGCTTCCATTCATGAATAGATAACAACAGATGGTGAAGATGGGGGTAGAAGAGTGGGAAGGACTATAAGCTCAGTTTTAGGGAGAAGGTCCTTTAATGAAGGTCATAACATTGGATTTGAAACAGACCTTAGAGAGCCTCAAAGATTAACCCTTCTTTTAGTACCCTCCTCATTTTACACATCACAAAGGTGAGGTTTGGGGAGGGGAAGAACCTTTCCTAAAGTCACACGGATGTTAAGTGGCAGAGTTTGAACACATTTCCCTTGATACTAAATTTAGCCTTTTTATTGCAATCTAGTATTTAAAATAACAAACTGTTTAGGAAGTCAAGTTTAGCAGCAAGGTCTGCCACTGACTCCTAATTCCAGAATTCTTTCTCTAACACCTCATTATTGTTGTTCTGTTCTTCAGTTGTGTCTGACTTTTTGTGACCTCATTTGGGATTTTCTTGGCAAAGATACTGGAGTTCTTTGTTATTTCTTTTCTCTCTTTTGTTCATTGTACAGATGAGGAAACTGAGAAAAACAGGGTTAATGATTTGCCCAGGGTCACACAGTTAGTAACAGATTTGAACTCAGGAAGATGGGTTTTTCTGACTCCATGACTTAAGCTCTATTCACTGTGCTACCCAGCTGCCCACCTTATAATTATCCCAATTGTTTTTGTGTGTGCACAGTAGGGGAGGATGTTCGCATCAACAAACTAACATTACTTATGTGCACTGAAACATAGCCATAATCATCTCAGAACTTGCTACTGAGTAAGCTCAGCAACGTTTCTCTTTATTGTTCTGGTAGTAGTAAACAATCAATGATGTGCATAGGACCACACAAATTGATTCAAACTAATTCTACAAACATTTATTAAGTGCCTACTGTGTTCTACACACTGTACAAAGAATTAGGAACCCAGAAGGAAAAAATTGAAACAGTTCCCACCCTCAAATTGCTTATAATTCCCTTGGGGAAAACAACTTACCCACAACAAGTATAACATCTCTTATAAAAAAAGACAGATCTGGGATGGGGGAGAGGAGTGGAAAAGTATCAGGTTTTCTGAGACCAAATCCTGTTTTCTCCTAAAATTATTCTAACTCCTGTGCATTCCCATAAATTCAGTCTTGCAACTTTGCTGTCTCTAATGTAGAAAAGACATTACATATTCTCAACAATGTAAAACAAATTCTGCAATTCTGATTTGCCAAAATCTTGGCATAAATCAAAATGGAAGGCTCTAACTTTAGAATACAATTCTCTCGGAAGCCATGACAAAGATTATTTTTTCCATGATTACTTTTTGTTTCAACAATCTGTAGTACTGACAGGATATAAAACATATCCATCTCCTTCTTGGTTGCCTAACTTACGTGTTTTTCAGAAGACCTATACCACTGAGGCATCTCAGAGCCTGAATTCAAATTCAGCCTCAACAACTTATTTAACTTCTTTTTGCCTTAGTTTTCACAATAAGAAAAGAATAATCATAATCCCAAGAGTCAATCATTAAATTTTTGTCATGTGTATTTCTTTATACCTTAGAAACTGGCAATTATTGATTATCAGTACTTGAATTATTATTTTCTTGATGTCATAGATTTAAGAAAGTGTGGATTGGGAGGATTTTTTTTTGGAAGACTTGGTGATTAAACATCTGAGAGCATGCTACTGAAGATGTACCACTCTGTCCTATTTGTGATGGATCTTGAATTTCTTTAGGGAAAGAACATGGCACAGAGAAAGCATGTCTATTCATTATGAAAGTAATTTGAACCATTTTGAGCTGGCTCCAGCATACTTCTGCCTGTACAATTGGAAAAAATTAAGATTTGGAGTCATATGACCCAGATCAGGCACTCAGTCTGATCTTATTAGCTGTGTGATATTAGGTAAACCAACTCACTTTTCTGTGCCTCAAACCAAAGAATTGGATTAAATGACCTCCAACGACCCCTTCCAGGTCTAAATCTATCATTCTCTAACTAGGTCTAAAACATGAAACTTCAAAAACATTTTTATAAAAGGACAATTCTCTGTATCAGGATTTGTTCCATTCTTACTCTTTAATGCATACCCTGCTGGCCATTATATTAAATTAGCTGGAGGAGGGACTATTAAATTGATGAGGAGATCTTTAAAATATAGCCACTGTATAAGCAAGAGAGCCTAGGAATATATCACAGAGGGAGGGAAAAACAGAATCTCATTTCTATCATTTATGAGCTAAAAAGATTAATGATTTATTACTGGGGCCATTAATCAAAAAGTGTTTTTTTTTTCTTTTTTCTTTTTTAAGGATCCAATTCCACTGTTCAAGTCAATTAGGCCCTCTAGGGCTCATAGAGCAAAGAAGCTACAATATTCCACAGACTTCTCCAAGTGTATTTAGAGTATAAAACAAATGTTACTATTAAGGTGATACCAAATTACTAAGCTTCATAAATTCATACAGTTTGGAAACTGTACTATATGAAAATGGTGAAAACTCACAAAAGCCTCTCTGCCAGCTTTAGAATGGCTGGCATTCTATGAATTGCTTAGGACAAGAAAATCCTTTCCAATACCCATCCAAGGTATGAGTTTTCTCTCTCTGCTCCATTTTCCTACATTTCTGAAGCAATAGCCTTCCAACTTTATAGGGAATCTCCGCTTTTGGAGCAAAGCTTGTGCCCATTGCTTGTTTGGCACACAAGAATATTCTGTATAGGGTGGTTAAATGAACTAAATTACACAGAAAACTGACTTGTATTGATCATGTTCATGCTAGAATGTTATAGGGTTTGGAGTTTTTTTGTTTGTTTGTTTCAAAATAATTAAAGGATAGTACTTAGGAATGATTTTAAGTCTCTGTTTTTCTTTTTGGAATTCAATTCCACCCTCTCAATAAAGATTTTCTCTAAATAGTGAGACAGTGAAAAGAGTGCTGAGTTTGGAGTTGGAGACACTGCATTCAAATCTTGGGTTCACTATCTTTGTAATCTTGGGCAAGTCACTTACTACTTTGAACCTCAGTTCCCTTAACTATAAAATGAGGAGTTTGGACTATACTTCTATCTAAAATTGAGATTCTGGGGCCTTGGTGGGATTCTACAAGAGAACAACATGTTTATACCAATAAACACACCAGTGCAAAGATTTCATTTCTCTATATGAGTAAGACTTGTCCAGAACTTCCCATTTGTATGATCAATTTCTTTAGTTAATCTCTTTTTTTAGTTGATGTATTCATTTATCGACATAATAAACCTGAAGTTTCATTGTGTATTTGATTTTTTTAGTTACTCTTTCAATCAACTAAATTATAGGATCATAAATCTAGTGGTGACATGCAGTCCAACAGCTTTCCCCCTCTCTCCCACCCCATGGATGAGAAAGCTGAAACCCAGGGAAGGGATGATTTTCCCAAGTTCATACAAGTAGTAAGTGTCAATTTGTATAGGAGGAAGGAAATATGGAATAAGGAGATTGTAGAAATGATGGGAACTACTTAATTGAGGGTTTTAAAAACAGAAGAAAGGATTTTCTATTTTCTGGAGATAATATGGAACCACTGGAGTTTGTTGATTAGGTGAAAGATATGGTCAGAAGTGAAAAAGCAGGACTTTGATTCAACAGGGCAATCCAATGACTATTTATTAAGCACCTACTATGTACCAAGCATAATTCTCAATTTTTTGAATAAAAAGAAAAACAATTTCTCATAAACAGCAACACCAAGAACAACAGCCATTGCCTTTAAGAAGTCTTTGCATTCTACCTCTAGGGCTCCAGATCCAAAGTTTATCTATGTACCTAACTGCCTGCCTATCTATCTATCTATCTATCTATCTATCAGCTGTCTATGAGAAAGAGTATTTGTCTGTTCATTTATCTATGTATCATTTATTTATCTTTCATTTATCTATTCATTTATTTTTGTTCATTTATCAATTTATTCACTCATCTATGCATCAACTCATTCATTCATCACTCACTTATTGATCTATCATTCATTTATTCATTTTCTTTTGTTTATCTACCATTTTGAGGCTTTCTCTGACCTCAAGAAAAAAGAAAGCAAATGATGTATTCTCATTCTCTCTCTCTCTCTCTCTCTCTCTCTCTCTCTCTCTCTCTCTCTCTCTCTTTCATTGTGTGTGTGTGTGTGTGTGTGTGTGTGTTAGTTTTCTCTCTGTATCTGTTTCTGTCTGTCTTTCTGTCCCTCCCTCCATTCTTCTGGAACCCGCTCCTTCCCTCGCTTTCTCCTTCCCCCTCATTCTTTCTTCCCTAAAGTACCATGTTACTTGCCTCACTGAAAGTACACTGAAGGAACCAGCACTGATGCTCAAATTGGACCCCAAGGTTCTACAGAAAATAGTTTTTAAAAGGAAAACACAACTATATATTGCCAAATTATACTTCTTACTTCTCCACAGTTCATTATAGTCCTAGTGAGCCCAAAGGGAGAGGAATAGCCAACCCTTCCCTGACCTCAAGGAAAACGGCAAGTCTGGCTACATACTGTCTGAGAAATTTGTTTCTGCTGCATTTTATTACTTTTTATTGTCTCCAAACCCATCTGTCCACTTTCATGGACACATCTTCTCATAGCTTTCTTTACAAGGAAAAAGAGAGAAATGTGGAATTCAACACATTATAACTACCAGGTGACATATAGAAAAAAATGGGAAATGCAAATCCATGACAATGAACATAATAACACAGAGAATAGGAAGTGAGACTACGAGATTGGTTGCCTGAGAAATACCAGTAACATTTAATTCAAGGAAATCCATACACAACAATGTGATGGTCTATTTTTTTTAATCTGTGAAAATTATTTTTGTTTGGGAAGAGGGGAAGGGGGGAAACATAAATATACACATCTATATCTGTATCTGTATCTTTCCTTTTTCTACCTTTCTACATACTCAAGACACTTTACAAAAATGTCCCAGTCATCATCTTGTTGCTTCATAGTACCACCATTGAAAAAGGGAGAAGGGATTGATGATTTAGGAAGAACTTAAAAAGTACATGGATATCGGATTCCTCCCACATCCCTATTTCTTTTCACATCACAAATGGTATAACTAATTCAGTTTAAATAATCATTTCCTGCAGATGGAGAATACTTTATGTGTGGACCAGAATGGATACTTCTCTTATCCAAGGATCAACTGTGACCTATTCAGATATGTTCGACTCCAGTTTGGATGTAGAAGGCTGGAATCCTTGGACCCAGTCACTTGCCAAGACCATTATTTACTGCACAAAATAATAAAAGGAACTGAATAGGTGAAGTTTATATCTATACTGATATAGATTAGAACTCTTCAAATTCTTGCATTATATATCAATGAAATACTACTATCACTACCAGTATCACTGCCATTGTCTCTCTTCCTCCTCCTTCTCCTATTATTACTACCACAATATTACCACACCATGAATATACCATCACCATTACTACTAATGCTTCTACTACCATGACTCCCATACTACAACTACTATTACTATGATATTGATAACTACTACTACTACTAATAGTACTGTGACAATCACAATGAGGATGATTACTACTGCTATTACTGCTACTATTAGTAGTACTATGACAATGAAAATGATGACTTCTACTACTTTTACTACTGCTCTACTACTACTAAAACTAGTACTACTAGACAATGATGATGACAAGTACTACTACTACCTAACATTTATATGTTGCTTTAAGGTTTGTCAAAATACTTTACCTATATTGTTTCATTTGATCCATACAAAAACCCTGTAAGCTATTATTATCTCCATTTAAATTGAGGCTGGGAGAAGTCAAGTGACCCAGCTAATAAATAAAGCAAGATTTAAACTCAGGTGTTCCTAATTTCCAAGTTTAGTACTCTATTTGTTGTGCCACATGAAAAAGCAATAGAGTATAGTATAAATAAAGCCAGTCTTATAATTGGGAAGAGCTGCATTCAAATCCTACTTCTAATATTTTGGATATGTGACTTTAGACCAGTCATACATAACATCTCTGGGCCATGGGAAGCTTTTCATAGATATGCATTGGAAAATACACAGAAGAGTTAAGAGTTCTGCATTGGTGGAAAGTCACAATTTTCAAACACATCATTAAAGGCAGTTTCTTTTGTTTTTCCATTAACCTGTCTGTACTTCTGATTTTTAGTCATTCATTTGGAAGGAATCTTATGGTCAAATAGTTCAAGCCCTTGATTTTACTAAGGCCTTGAGATGGGGAATTACTTGTGAAAGGTTATAAGGAGAAAATAAAGCAGGGATTTGCACCTCATTACATACAGTATAATTGTTCCTTCATGAAGATCTCTGCCCTCTGGGCCTGAGGTGAGGTGAAGTAGGGAAAAGCAGGCAATGATTATAAGACTTTTGCAAAACCACATGTACACCAATGATTGCCAAATTGACTTCATACAGTTCCAATAAAATGTAGAGTATGATTCATTATAATGACCAACTTTTTCTCCTATAGACTAAATGTCTCACCTACATACATGCTATTTTTAAAAATACATATATTCTAGCTACTGTTGTGATGGTAGGTGCACGGATTCATTTATGAGAATTATTAATAATTGACAGATGGTCAAAGGATGTGGGCAATTTCCAAAAGTATACTCTATCAATTACCATTTCGAAAAATGTTAAAAATCACTAATAAACAGAAATGTGAAGGAAATAACACCGAAATATCATGTTATAGCCAAGAAGGAAGCAGAGTCTAGGAAATAGGAAAACTCATTTTCCTCATCTCAAAGAAGATATTTGTAAAGTGCTTGGTAAATCTTAAAGTACTATATAAATGGTAGCTATTATTGCTATTGTAGACCAGGCTGTGCAACGATAGTTACATCAGTTTGCTGCTGATAGGGATGTAGATGGGTTTACCATTCAGGAATGCAATTTGGAACTATTAAAGAAAAATTACAAAATTGTTCTTCCTTTTGCCTCAGAGATTCTACCATTGCTAGTATAAGCCAAGGAGGTTATTTATAGGAGAGAAAAAGACTCATTCATGCAAAAATGTTCAGAGGAGCATTATTTGTGATAAACAAAAACTGGAAACATCATGAGTGGCAAGTGATTGGGGAATATTTGAACATATGACTTTTGAATGAGTTGTTGTTGTGTCCTGCATTCTAGAGCCCCCAAGTTGGGGTGACAATACTATGCTTTCTAGAGCCCCCATGCCAGGGTGGTCAAAACATACCTTCTTAGTGGAGGGGAAGTGATGAGGCAAGACTCCCAAAGATGGTTAAACTATGGAGTCTGTTTATTCCAAGTTCTTCCCCCTTTATATACCCTAATACCCTTATGTAACCAACAACAACAACAACAAAACTGGGCATGCTGTGCATATGGGAATCACATAAACAACTTGCTATGTAGTTTGCCACCTGGTATCACTCTTCCATCAGATATCACTCTGCTTCAATTACAACACAGGTTATCACTGCCCACTAACTTCTCAGGAAGGCCGAGAGCCCTTAGGGGACGTGGGGAGCCGGATCAGACATTGTCAGCAGGTTCCCTCTGGGCTGAAGGGTCTTCTATCTCACCCAGAGTTCCCCTCCCTTCCCCAACCCCTCTACCCCTGCCGCTGTCTGTAGCCCTCTACAAGTTGTAGAACATATATCTCTTTTCTACTGATATTTAATGAGTAAATGAATGAGTTATTACGCTCTTATTATATTTAAAAGTATGATGCTAAGTATTTTTCTTTATGAATAGAAAAGTAAAAACAGCCTGTGGATTGTAAGGGGTGGGAGAAGACTTTGTAAGCATGTCCACGAAGGTTTGGCAGTATCTGATTATGAAGAACATAAAGTATCAGTGCTTTGCTTTAGAGCATTCTCGAATTAAAATACATTATTCTCAGCATGTATTTTTCCCATCAATGGATATTTAGAATTATAACTAACTATTATCAGAGGTACTTTGCCTCCAGGTGCTGACATTAAAAGGGGATATGGTGCCAGTTCTTTACTGGCTCATCTCTCAGATCCCAGCAAAAGTTCTTAGGCTAAAACTCTCATCATTTCAACACCATGGAGCTCTTCTCCAAGGCTCAGCTTTTATCCCCTTTAACCCTCACAGAAACCTGGATTGTACTCTCTAGAGACTGTAGTGCACCGACTTCCCACACAGTTGCACTTGTGGATGGATTGTTCTCTGTGCTATTACTCTATAGCCCCTCCCCAAACTAAATTGCCCTGATTTAAATAGTTCCTATCTAAGTTTCTGGTGGGAAAATTCTTAGATCAGGAATCATTAGACTTCTTCTGAGTCTTGGCTATTATTTGTGACCTTAAGTTAGCATTGTTTCTTTCTGGCCCCCAGTTTCCTCAGCCATGAAATGAAGGGACATGAATTCAGAGTTCATGCTACCTCTAAATATATCACCCCTAACTATCTCTATTTCAATAATAACACTGTGATTTCTCTGCTGATATTCTTATTTTGTATAATAAACATATAGAAAACACGCTCAATCAGTATATTTGCATATGGAAGGCAGGAAAATTAATTAACAAAAATCCAGAGTATGTAATGACCAGCCTGTTGCTCTTTAAAAACAAAAGAAAACAAAAACCAAAAATATTCTTAATTCCTTCTTTGTAAGGAGAAACAACCCACTAATCAAGCTCTCCTAATATTCAACAAATGAAGAGTCTTGTCTTGGATGAGTACACAAGGAAGGCAGACGACATTTCACTAGCTACAAAACATTAACTGAATTCTAGCAAAGCTGTTTGAGTGAGGGAGAATTCTAATGCTTCTATTTAAGTCCACAGACCAATTAGGGGGCAATTTTGCTTGCTAATCTCGTAGTCACTGGCAGACAGGCTTTGCATTTTAAGACTGATTTGTTTAACAGCAGATGCCAGTTATGAAGAATGCTACTCTGGAACAAGAAATCAAGGATGTAGTACTCATTTCTTAAGTGCCGGCCACTGTTCTGGGTGCTGAAGCTACAAGGAAAAAATCCCCCCTCACAAAGCTTATGTTCTACCAGGAAAAAAGCATCCTCTAAAACATAGAAACACACAAAAACATTGAATTGTCTGGGTTGTTCTGCGGAAAATCTTGTGTCTCAGAATTCTTTTCACATTCAAGCTATATCAACAGAGGAAAAGCATCAGGGCTTAACTCTATAGGAAAAAGAGATTGGAACACTGGAAAAAGCTGTTCGTGGCAAATTCTACACACAAAACCAAATGTCCAAAATTTCAAAATTCATGTTAGTTTACTAATCTCTGGAACATATACAAGTCATATTGTGGAAAATGTTATGTTCTGGCTTTCATCTTGTCTCACTTAGTCTATGGTAATAGGCTTCTAACTAGTCTTCCTGCACCACTACAATCTATTTTTCACACTGCTGCCTAAGTCATTTGATTGATATCTTGTCTCCCTTACATAACTCTGCTCAGAATTCTCAGACTTTCCTCGCCTGGATTTCAGGTCCTCATCACATCTCACTGAGACTGCCATGGCAGCCTGCTTTGTCTCTTTCTTCTTTGATTCCTTGTTCACACAGATGCCAAAATGACTTTTCTTAAGCAGAGATCTTTCCATGTCAGTTCTCTCCTCAACAAACTACATTGGTCCCCTACCGCCTAGAGAATAAAATACAAATTTCTCTGTATTTTTTTTGAAGGCCATCACAACCTGTCCCTATCCTCTCCTTCTGATCTCACCATTTATTCCTATACTCTATAGTCAAATCTAACGAGTATTGTTTCTATTTTGCATGTTTACCAATCTATACACTGGTCATATCCTTTGCCAGGGATGGACTCAGTCACCTATTTTTCATTCAATCCTTCCTGGAATTGAGCTTCAGCTTTATCACATCTGTCTACAAAAATGCTTTCTTAATTTTTAAAATTACTAGTGCCCTTCTTCATATCTGGCTTTTGCAACCATTTTTCCAATGTATTTATTTATTCTCTGTGTGCATGGGGGTATAATGTCTGGCACATTGTGGGCACAAATTTGTGTGATTACTCCTTTATGTTTATACAAATATATCAAACTATAGTTATTTTTGTTCATAACATGCTTTGCATTAGAATGTAAGCTTCCTGAAGGCAAGATCTTCACCATCCCTTTCCTTGCATCCTTAGTATAACATCTGGCATAAAACAGTGGCTCAATAAACTTATATTATTTTCTTAGTTGACTACAGACATAAGGGTTAAATTTACTTCTAATATCCCATTTTTTGATACAGACTATGATATCTGTGTACTATGAGTAATTATTTCTTGTTAAATTTAGTATTTTGGAGAACCAGTCAGCTCCAGGTAAGGAATATGAACATTTGGTGGATGGATATATTATTGCCAATTAAAATCTCACTAGTCTTCCAAGCCATAAAATATTCATTATATCTCATTCTTTTGCCCTCATCAGATCTGGGATTGTTGCCGCTTCAGTGACTCAGATATAGCAATCAGAGAAGTGAGGAAAATGAGATTGTCCAACACAAATCAGAGGATAAAACCCTAATAGGTAGTGATAAAATTTTGACTTCATTTTCAAAGGTTTTAATGATTGTGTTAAAACTGGTGACTAAAACATGTGTCAATGTATGGCATCCTAAGATAAGCCCCAAACCAACAACTCACAAGCCCTTCGATTTCATTAAGAGAAACACAGTATAAAGTACTAGGGAGGGGTGGTCTCACTGTCAGGACAGTTAGGTGCTGCTATGAGGTAGATACAAGTGCTTGATTTCTCCTTCATTCTTATTTCACTCTATTGAATTAAAGTAATGTTTACTCATGACATTTTATCCATTAGACTGCAAGATCCCTGAAAGCAAGATCTTCACTATGTTCATAAAGCACTGGGCTTAGAATCAGGAAGACCAGAAATCAAATGCTATCACAGAATCTTATTAGTTCTCAGACTATGGGCAAGACACTTAATTTCTCTTACCCTCAATTTATTCAACTGTAAAAGGAAGATATTGGATTTGATGACCTCTCAGGTTCTATACAGCCCTCGATCTATGACCCTATGGTCTTAGGATGGAATAGTCACTTTTCTTTCTTTATCTATAGCAACCATTTTATAAGCTAGTGGGCTCTCCATTCTCGGCAGATACTGAGGAGCTCTCTTTGCTGGATTTTATTTTTTGTTTGTTTCAAGACTGTTTCTGCCATTGGAATTGAGGGTTTTCAGGCTATATTGAAAAAATCCACCAGTCTCAGTTATAAGTCTCTATGATCTCTAATTTTGATTTACTTTTCTTTTTTACTTATCAATAAAAGTGTTGGATTTGATATCTTTGACTATATCTTGATCACATAGCAAACCATTTACCATATAGCCCCTTCATACTTGGAGGAAATGAAAAATCTAGTCTCTGTGCTCTTTTATCTAGACTATTTTAATGGTTTTCTATCATAATGTGTGCATGTTCTAGTTCAATTTATTTTTTACAGTGGTTTAATTTTACAAGTAAAAATAAAAATTATCACGGCACCAGACCTGAAGTCAGGAGAGCCTCAGTTCAAATCTGGTCTCAGACACTTAATACTTCTTAGCTGTGTGACCTTGCGCAAGTCACTTAACCCCAATTGCCTCAGCAAAAAATAAAATGAAATAAAATTACAAATTCTCTCCTCTTATCTCCATGGTCAAATACAAAACTGTGAAGTCTACCACAACCTAGTTTCAAAACATTTATGTTTTGTTTCCCTCCAAGCCTTCTAGAGTATAACCAACAGTATCTGCCTTTCTTCATATATGTCATTTCATCTTCTTCCATCACCATACCACTGCATGACTTATCCCACATGGCTACAGTGTCTTCTTCATTCCCACCTTTTCGAATCTGTTGTTTATTTTAAGACAGTTCAAGTGTTTCCTTTTACATTCTCTAGCTTATTCTCCAGCTGTTAGTGTCTCTCCCAAAGCATAATTTGATATTTACCACTTATTTCTTTCTAAATATATGTATATTTTTCTGGAAGATGATATAGAATCAATCAATAAATAGACATTTATTAAGTGATTAATATGTCATATACTGCACTAAGCACTGGGGATTCAAAAAGATGCAAAAGACAGACTCTATCCTCAGAAACTTGCAATCAAAAGGACTCTTTAAGGACAGGGACTGTTTTTAGCATTCCTAGCATCAAGCATAGGGTCTGGGTCCCAGGAAATGTTTACTAAATATTTTCTTTTTGATGTCTGTTTCTTTCTAACTTCCATACCTTGTTGGTGTATATTTAGTACAAGTCGTTAGTATCTCAAAGATTAATCAGTTCATTAAAATGGACTTTTTCTCTGAAAATAGTTGGATACTCCTGATGGTTTTTATGAGTTATGGGGTCAAAAAAATTCATTATCCTATTACTAACTTGATGCTAATCCTTTCTGAATCTTACTAAATTCAGAAGAGAGACCCTATAATCCAACTCTGTCATCTTATGAATAAGGAAGTTCCTATGTGTGAAGCACATAGGAAGAAAATGACATTTCCAGAGTAGTATCAGCCTCAAAAATCAATGTATTTCTCACTACATCATGTGGCCTTCCTTAGGACCACTTTATATTAGACTTAAAAGTGGGAATAGGGGGGAAATCTTTAGAGATCACCCAGTTCAATCCTTTTATGATTTCCTTTCAGATGAGAAAACCTTGGATCAGAAAGATGATAGGACTCGGCTGAGGTGAATAAGCAACAGAGAGAATCAGAATCTGGTACTCAACTTCCAAATCCAGTGCCGTTAAATAACAACGTTGAAAGGAATTGACCAACATGTACTATAGATTTATATAAGCTTGTTTCTTTTTCCCTTTCCCTTTTCACTAATGAATGAAGCATCTATGAACCACTTATTGTGCTATGCCTTAAGAGATACAAATAGAAAACTGAGAGCATCCTTGCTGTCAGGTAGGTTTCATTCTAATGGCCAGTGAGTGGACATACTCCTGGAAGAGTGAAAGCATATCAAACGATAAGCATGTAAGTGCTGAGATAAATGCTGGGGGACATAAGGACAAAACAGAATCTGTCCTCAAAGCTACCAGAATCTACTGTGATATCTGTGGAGCTTCCAAATAGAGTATTTTTTCCATCCATGACATTGGACTAAATCTATCACTACTTATTGTCAGGCAGTCAACAAGCATTTCTTCAATATTTATTGCATGTCAATCTATGTCTTAAGTAATCCAAGAAAGGCAAAAGCAGTTTCTGACCTCAAGGAACTTATACTCTAATTCACTATCAATCTTGCTGTTCTTATTAAAGATGGGATACTGAAATGAAAAAAAAAAAATGACTCAGGTTCTCCTTGTAGAGTCAAGAGGAGTTTGAAGAGTTAATCCTATTGCCCATCAAAAGCAATAAAAATATTATCTGATGGGACACTTGACTATCTCATACTACAATTCTCAAGGGAAGTATCTGGAGGAAAGGGGAAAAAAAAAGATCACCAAGAAAATAATAGCAATTTATATTCTAAGATCTTTTACAGAGGATGATAGGAAAAGAAATTCAATGAAGTGCTTGGCAATATTCTCCAGATTAAATCAACATATATTTGGTCACCTAGACATTTTAGTGAAAGGAGAGGAAAAGAGAAGAAAAAACCCTATGTAGGAAAAAATTGGTTTGTAAGTAAAAAATGGGAGGCCAAAATGCTGATTATGGTGTCTGGTCCAATGAAGGATATTATTAAATACTTATTGATTGACTTGACTTCTATACATGAGTCTCCTGTTATTACCTTGTGCATACTTTCTTCACAAGAAAACTCTGAAGATATTCGACATGAGGAACACCAAGTAACATCATAAAAATGAAACAGCTTATATTTCAATGAATAGGAAATGACTCGTTACTAATGTCGAAGTCATTCCTGAATCAGCTGTCTGTGTATAATCAAACTACCAACTAGTTAGAGCAAAAATCAAGATTTATGGAAAACTGCCAGAATGAAAATGCGAAAAAGATATGGGGTGCAATTAAAATTGCAGCCTGAAATATTTAAGCAAGCTATTAAGGCTGAAAAATAGGAAATGAATGGAAATCTGGACATTGACACCAATTATTACAATTTCATACGGACGTGTAATCGATATAAATCATTCCCATAAAGAAAAAATGAAAAGAGCCTAAAATCTGACAGAGAGAGCAAACACTTCATTTTTTCCCCCCATGCTTCTATGCTCCAGAGAACTGAAACTGAAGATCATCCTGGAAAAAGAAAATGCGTCAGCCATTTTAGCAAGAGTAAGTACCCCAGCTAGCCATCCAATCGAAAGGGATTCACTGAAATTCCTCAACTAGATATTTATGATAGAGCATGAGCAAGTCAAAGAGGAAGGACTGGTCTGGATAGACTGCAATTAGCATTTTGGGAAGGAATACTTGTATTGAGGAGCACACAGATAATTAAAGTAATGGGACAGTCAGTTGATTGATTGGTTGATCAATTCTACCTCAATCAATGAATCAATAAATAAACACTTATTAATTGCCTACCACATGCTCTGCTCTGATGAATATACTGGAATTATACATTTAAACAATCCTTGCTTTCAAGCAGTTTGCATTCCATTGAAAGAAACCACATGAACACAGAGACAGAATAAATACAAGACAAACATAGGGCAGTTTGGAAGAGGTGGTGGGGAGAGCACTTGCCTCTCTGTTATGTCAAAGAAAACAACTGCTTCATAGCACTTGACTGGTTTGTAAAAGAAGAAAAAGGAGGGTCTCCTTTTAGTGTGAGGATGCAATGCCTGTGGTTTTTGGTTTATGGTTACTCAAAATTATTGTTTTCCAAAACAGACATAGCCAGAGTTGCCAAAAGAACAGAACAATCAGTACAGTCACTTTTCAATTAACTTCAGTCAAAGATTCATCAAGTCTTGCTTTTTAGTTTGAACATTGCACATCTATATTCAAATTTATAAATATTTAGATATGTATATGTTTACAATATGTGGATACTGTAAATGTACATATATTATGTAAACACACACACACACACACACACACACACACACACACACGGTTGGTTGGTTATTGTTCTTCATTACTGAAGAGGACCAAAATGACATCACCATATTAGAGTGGAGTTAGTGTGTCCGACTATGGCTCATCAGATCAATATGAGCTTGGAATACTCTGCCATCAGTTGGACACAAATAGTCCCTATGAACATTTGGGGGGCTTCTCTAACTTTGCCCATCTCACGTTTCTTCTGGGCTAATTCAATTCTGCTTCACTCACAGAGCACAGCCCTTTCTCTGATGAGGGCATGCCATGCTGGGTGGTCCTGTAGCAGAGTTTCCCATATCATACCACCAGTTCCAAAGCAAACACTGACTTTATATCTATCTGAAAAAACTAATTCCTTGTATATCCATCTGCTTGGGGCTTATTTTGATCTCTTCCCTCCCTCCCTTTGGCATCAGCAGAGTTTAAAGAGCAAAGTTCCAGGAACACTTCAGAATCGAGGCTGTCAGAGCTGAAAGGAAGCTTTGACATCAGCCACAGTCATACAGAACCTAATGCATCAGAAGACCATGGCCCATGAAGCTGAGGAGACTTGGACTTGGACACACAGCTTATAATTTATGGAGCTAGCATGAGAACCCGGGGTTCTTTATGTCAGGGGAAGCTTGGGAGACTGAAATCAGGAAGAATCACCTTCCTGAGTTCAAATTCAAATCAGACACTTAATAGCTGGGTGATCCTAGGCTATTCACCTAACCCTGTCTGCCTCAGTTTCTTTGTCGGTAAAATGAGGTAGAGAAAATTACTGGAAAATTACTACAGTATCTCTGCCAAAGAAAACCCAAATGGGGTCACAAAAAGGCAAGTATGACTGAACAAGAACAGAACCAAAAACAACTCCTTATTCCTGGTGTACTGTTTTATTTCCTCCATTCATACTGATTTTTCAAAAATCAACATGAGATAGGGGAAATGGTGAAAGTGACTAGATGAGATTCTCAGATCAAAAAGCTTGATGGGGTCTCTCTCTCTCTCTCTCTCTCTCTCTCTCTCTTTCTCTTCTCTGGTTCTGGGTCCTTTGGATTCCAGGGTTAACCTCTACCCATACCTATGAAGTAAAGATTAAACAAACAAAAGCCCTCCAAGGCAGTTGTGCATCTTTACACAGTTTTACAGTCTTTAGGATGTTCAATCTACTCAGAATGTAAGCTGGGTCTATGTGCTGGATTGAAAGGATGCATCCAGACCTTCTGGTCCTCAGTCCTAGATCAATTTTCCTGTCAGTGTCCGATATACTGGGTTTTGTAAGGCAGTTTTGACATCTCACAGAGGAGTGAGGGTCCCAGCCTTCAAACAGAACATGACCATGTGGCTAGGGTCGCTTCTGCACCTGAGGATGCTCACTTTGTCCACAAGGATCTCCACGTTACAACTCTGTTCATCCCTCTTCTCCCTGCTCATTGCTTCTGATTTACAACATTATGAAATGATTCCAAAAGGGTAAAAAGAAAAGGTTATGGAGTATTCACCATAGCCTCTACAGTAGAACTACCTGCCTACCATCACCATCTCCCACAGGACCCTAGGATTTCCTCTTGCCATTGGGAAGTAGCTGAGTGCCATCCTAAAAACTGGCAGAATGAACTAAGTAGTGTTTATTAAATATTGTTTAAATTATAAAATTTAATTTAAATTTAAAATTAAATAAAAAATTAAAAAATTAATAAAATTCAATTGTTTAAAAGAATAACAATGCATTTCTGAAGAGACCCGGAGGAACCTCTATAGTGACTGTTCCTTATGTTATTTACTTGTTCAATTCAAACACTTGTGGTCACCAACTATTTAAGGAATTTTTCATTTCTCTGCCTAAGGTCATGTCAAAAGCATTGAGCCATATAACTCCAGAAAGGGCTGAATGGGGCCTCATCCTTTCTCCTAATTTTCTTTGCAAAGCCGCCGGAAGTAAATCTCCAGGTCCACATTTTTCTTCTCCCAACATAGGTGCATAATGATTTAATAATAAAAACAGCAGGCCTACCGCCTTTCTTAGACACTTACTTAAATGAAAACCTAATCTAATCAGTCTGTGGGTTAGCCTCCCCAGTTCCTCCAGATCCCTCCATTACATCTAAAGGGTCATCCCTTGGAAGCAGCCTCCGTTCTTTTGTAAGGCACCATACCCCAGTCCCAAAGTGTTAAATATAAAAGAATTAAAAACCAAACCAAACATAAATTACTGCCAGGGGCCTTGGATCTTGAATCTGTCTTTGTTTCAAAGCTTATTTATGCACATAAATGTATATATGTTTACACATGCATACATGCATGTGTATATGTATGTGTCTATATCCCATCTGTTTGAAATATACAAATCAATATACATATATAAATGTATATATAAATGCATATATATTTATATACACATACACACATACAAATCCTTTGAAACCTTAAAATGCTATAGAAATATTTGTTCCTTTTCCCTTTTCTTTATAGCCAGTAACTTATCATCCTACTTAGTAAAAATCTTCATGATAAATTACTTTAAATGTATTTAGATCTCCTTTTCTACCCCTAGCTTCATATAAAAAACACAGTTCTTTGTATACAGTAAGCATTTAATTAGTGTTTCATTCATTCATTCACTCACACAAATACTATAGAGAAGACTGATACTTATATCCTTTCTAGATCATTTAAACCTAGTCTGACTGTGTGCCGTGAATTGCTTTGATACATTTTACTTCCTACAATAATAATCATTGGAAGAAATGACTAAGCTGTGATGGCTACCCATTGCCAAGGACTTCAAACTCTTCACTGACCTTAAGTGAAAATTCTCCATGTCTTAAACATCAGATTTGGTGAGTTGACATGGCTGATGGCTGATGTGCTGGGACAGAACCTTTCATAATTTAGCCAGGTTGCTCCTTGGATGACTTTAGTTGGCTATCCCTGTGGCACATATTTAAAGACTTTCTGGCTTGGTGGAAACCATCAAAGCTTGCTTTGTAGCACAGACTTTGAGGACCATGTCACTTTTAAGATATATAGTAAGAGGGAAAAACACAGCTTAAGTTTCCTCCCCCAGAACTTTTATTTTATGTACATTTCTGTATACTAATCTCTGTAAACACATGTATATGTATGTATAATATGTAGATGTAGCTGTCATCAATATAATACATATACATACATACAATAGTATATGTGCATACAGTGTGCATACATGTATGTTATTTTTATATGTGGATATTGTGTGTAAATCATATATGTATAATGTATGTGTATGATTATGGTGCATATACATTTTTATCTATATTATACAAGCATGCAGAGTATATAGATGTACATATACATATGTGGTACAAATGCAAAACATATAACCATGTATGATATGCAAGCTAGTTCAGTGTATACAAAATTGTATGGTATGTATATATTTCTTATATGTGTGTATGCTGTATATATATATGTGTGTGTGTGGATATATATGTGTGCATAGACACATAGACACAATTTTAAGTATACATATATGTATATTGTGTGTCTCTGTGTGTATATAAGATATAAGTTGACTCTAAATTCCTTGACAGAGGAGGCAGTTTATTTTCTTTTTGCCTTTGTTCTCTAGTACTTAACCCTATTCCTGAACCAGCAGAGGGACCAAGAGCTTCAATTGAGGCAAAAATGGGCTTAGTCCTTTGAAGTCTTCTTAAATTGTTTCCGTTTCACTTTGAGGATTTTTGTTGAATGATTAATCAATTCATTGGCTTAGATGTTTTGTTATTTATGTCTATAGGGAAGAGAGACAAAGACAAAGGCATCCTCTAAGTGTGCAAAGGATTTGTCACAGTGGAGGTTGTTTATACTTATGAATTGGACTCGATAGTTCTCATGTCTTCTCTAACTTTCAGATGCTGCATTTCTGTGAAAGAGGAAGATAACGATTTTTTTCTTACACTTCCACCAAAACCATTAATAACCCATTGCACCTGGTTCATTTTATGCTGGATTCATTTATTCGTGTGTATAAGGTCTATGTCATTCCCCCTCAAATTTGGACAGTGTATGAACATGTAAATCAACCCTGTGTGCTGGACTGTTGCTTTCCCATGTAATTATAATTGTTATGTCATTAGCTTAGAGAAGTTGGATATATCTGTCTAGTCACCCAGAGGCTGCAACAGTTTTGAGTCCAGAGCTTGAATGATCTTATAAGCCACATTTCTGGACTGGAAAGATTGGTTCTCTGGGATTTTTTTCTTTGCACTCTTTTCTTTCCTCCCTGTGCATCATTTAGAGGAAAATAGTCATTGAAATGTGGTGAAGAAACAGGAAAGACTAGAATCTGTCAGATAGCAAACCTTGGTAACACTTCCTCTCCAAATTCCCTCAATAAATAGCTGACCTCTGAAGGCTGAGAGGATGTTTCAAAATTTTCCAGGTTATTCCATCTGAGACATCATTATTGCATAGTGGTATCTGCTTTACCTGTAGTATGTAAAATCTGTCAAATGCTGAATATTGTGGCTTTCTTCCAAAGGCCTCCTCTGAGGCGCCTCCTACATACAGCCCTCCTCCCTGGTGGTGACTGAAAGATAAACAATGAAGCGGGAGACTCCTGAGCCAGCTCCGGCCTAAAAATCTTGATTAGATGTCACTTCTGATGGATGTCAAGTCAATGCCATAACAATCTTCCCAACAGATCATTTTCTGATCTGTTTTCTGATACACTAAAGCATTATTTTATTTATTACTATTATTGGAAGTGGAGGAGGGGGATTAGGAAAAGGAAACAATTACCGAGAAGTCCCCTTGTAGAATAAGATTAAGCATTGAGTCAAGTAATCGCATTAGGTAGGAATAAAATGAATCTTCTAAGGAAGTATTCTAATCAGTTCTGACATGATGTGGCTGTGCTGCTTTTTACAATTTCTGTCCCTTGCATCAAGTTGTGGAGTTCGTGAAATCAATGCCATATGCCTCGATTCATGAGGAGTAATTATTCTATCACAACATCTTGGAAGCCTTCTGTGAGTGACATCACATCCTTGGAGCCTTTGTGGCCCATCACCCCTAAAGCCAACATGATGGGAATGACAAGTAATCAGGAGAAAGGCCGATTCCCCCCCCAGCACACCTGCTATGTTATTGCCCAAGAGGGGTGTCTGTGGCCAATGTCTGGCTTCTTAAGATGAAGCTCACCTATGCAGAAGTGACCAAGAGAGAGTAGAATGCCAGCTTTGTGGTATAAGAAGGGCTTTTTCCTCAGCTCTCAAAAGACAGGAAAGATATAATAATAATTATATAGTTATTATTATATAAGACTCATCTCTATAACCTAACCTTCTCATGTTACAATAAAGGAACCCAAAGAGGTGCATGCAATTAGTAAGTCTTGTAACTGAGAATGGAAACTAAGTCTTTTTTTTCTCCCAATTCAGCATACTGTTCTCTGTATTATTAATTTCTGTGTGTATGTGCGTGTCATGCCAATGTAGACTATGGGAACTGTATACTGAACTGTTTTCCCTTCTGTCCAATAGTATTCTGTCTAGGAGCACTGAGCCAAATACTGCAAAAATGGGAACGACCGAAAAGAGATCACCTTGAAGATCCACCTTCAGTCATTCTCTAAAAGAAAGTAAATGACGGAACCAAAGACACAGTAAGTAAAGGGGGAAAATGTGGAGATTATAGTCTTCTTAAACCTAAAAGATGAGTATGACGTAAAGAGGAATAATCAGTATAAATAAAGGTTTGAAGGAAAGGAAAGGAGGCAAGAGACAGAGTAAAGGGGAGAAAAGGAAGGTTTAAAAAAAAAGAAATGAAGAAGCATAAGAATTGTGGTTACAAGTAAATGATAGAACCATTTTTATGCCAACATAATTCCCTTTATTTTGCATTGCATTTCTCTCTGATTCAATGATGCTTGGGACATTTCTGTTAAATTGTCAGACAGCCCTGTCGGATGCTTCCGTTCTCTGGACCTTCAGTGCTGACCCAGGGTGAACTTAACTTAGTTCAACCCAGGGCAAACTAAATACTACCACACTTCTGTAATGTCTTTTTGAACAAAATGGAAAGAAGCAAAACTTTAAAATGGCAGCAAAACCTCAGCTGGCTAACAGGCCAGGACCTCCCAAGGACCTCATCTTGAGCCAACAGGATGCATGTAATGACTTACCCTGTAATTTAACTAGCAAACAAATCATTTTCAAAGCAACAGCCCACATGGCCTTATTTTAATGGCATGCCCTATAGGTCCCTACCTTTCCATGTCCTTGTATTAATGGGTCAAACAATGTAAAATGGTCATTGGCCCATGGGTCCCAATTTTGTTTTCTACATCAAAAATGCTGAGTTGAACAAGGTGAGTTCTCACCCCATATTAGGATTTCACTGGTGAAGTCAGTCCAAAGGACAGGTGACCACTTCCCTGGCCTACATATTTGCAGCAAACCATGGGGCCATATTTTTTTAAGAGTTGTGTGTGTGTGTGTTTTTTTGAAGGCCTGCCCTCCTTGGAACCAATGGCCAAGTGATAAACAGCAGGGTTACCAGCTTTATCACTTAGATTTAATACATCTCACCTCTCAAAACTAGGTTCACAGCTAATAAATGCTGTGTTGAATAAATCGGACAATTTTCTGCAAAGTACTTCATCTTTATAGATGAACTCTGCCACCCTTGAGGCAGAGTTAAATTGTTATGGCAGCTTTTGTGTCTAAAATCTGAATCCCTCTCTTGCTCCTGCCTATTCCTCCCAGGGAATCATTTTAACCAGTTTTTCTCCTCCAAAGAAAGATATATAACAACATTTTCTTTTGCAAGTAGCTGTGAACAGAAAGCTGAAAATCTCCACCATGTTTTGGAGACTGATAAAATCCAACATCCACTTGAGTTGACAGCCTCTACCCAATCGTAATGCTCCCCCTTCAATCACAAGGGAAAGAAGAGGATTAGTTATCCTTGATGGGGGCAGAGAAATTACTTTTATTTTTATTTATTTTATTTTTTTTAAAAAAAATGATTAACTCCACCAAAGATAAACAATCCCAAGGTAATAGTTAAAAATATCATGCCTTTGCTTCTCAGTTAACTAAATATCTAGGAACAAAAAGTCTCTCAGTCTCGATCAGAATACTTTCTTTTTTTGAAAGATAGAAATTTCCTTTTTTAGTGGTGAACTTGAAGCACAGAGGTTAATTAAATAGCTGGTCAAAGATCTCACAATCAGTTCATGACATAACTGGGATTCTAGAATCTAACCTCAAGCTTGTTTAAACTAAGTTCATACAATCATCAGTCATTCACTGACATTACCGTTAAGCATGCTATAAATATAATGTAAATGTACATCTTAGAGAATGTTCTTTTTTATTTGAATGTTAGCCTGTTATTACTCTTTGTAAGGATACCACACTATGGAAAGCTGTGTGAAATCATGTTAAGAAAATTGCTAAGATGTCCACACCTTGTAACCCAGAGATACCACCATTAATTATATAGGCTAAGAAGGTCGAAAACATCCATAAAGACAGCTTCTACATACCCCAAAATGTTCGTAGCAAGAATTTTTGTTCTAGTAAAGAGTGGAAGAAAGGATGCCATTACTAGTAAATAGTAAAATGGATAAACAAGGTACAGTACCCAAATATAATGGAATATAAACTATACAATAAGAAAATCACTGTGAAGAATTCAGGACAGTGTGGGAAGTCTTCTACAAACTGATGTAGAACTGAAGAAAACAGAACCAGCAAAATAGTTTTTTCAATGGCTGTGATAACACATCATTAGTCAGTCAATAGATATTGATTAAAAATCTGCTAAGTATCAAACCCTGTGATACATTCCCAGAATACAAAGTAAAACTGGAGAGAGAGAGAGAGAGAGAGAGAGAGAGAGAGAGAGAGAGAGAGAGAGAGAGAGAGAGATGGAGAAAGAGACTGAGACCGAGAGACAGAAATGGGGGGCAGACACACAGAGAAAACTTTCTGAGCAGGGAAAAAGGGCAAGCTTTATAAATAACTGTGATAGAAAACCAAAAAAAAAAAAAAAAAAGGAGAAACAAAAACAAACATTGAAGTAAAGCATCATCTCTGTAAGAATATTCTAAACTTGTACTGCTCTCATATATTCTGTTGGACAAAGTTTTCTTTCATAAATTTTAAAAAAAGACAATAACACAATTAATTTTCTCTATTACCGCACTTCAAGTGAATGGATCTCTGGTCACCTAGTCAAAATAGGACTAAAATTCAGTGGGTTATAGCTTCTTCAGGACCATACTCTTCTATTCCATCCTAGGTGGGTTTCTATAGATTTGGAGAAGACTGAAATTCAAATTTTGCACATATTTCCATGGATACATGGCTACACGGTTATGTGGGTCCAAGGAACTGTCCTACACATTCTGGGGATTACAAAGGTAAGTGTGGCAGCATCTTATCTTCAGGGATCTGTAGTCTAGTCATGGAGATAAGACTGATGCACACATAACTCTTACAAAGTTTGAAGTGCTATCATAAGGATACAGATAAATTGGGTGGAAAAATAACACAGTTATCTAGTTTAGAAAGAAAAGACTTGCCTATCTTAGGTAAAAATCTCTCCTTATCTTGGTCTCGGTTTCCTCATTCATAAATGGAGAAAGAGAAGCTGCACTAGGAAATCTTTCAGCTCCCTTATAGAGAAATGATTCTCATCTTTTTAGGTTTGACCCTTTATCTTCAGCATTTAATATAGGAACTATAATACAATAGACTCTTAAAATGTTTGATGAATGAATAAACATATTTTGCTATTTCACTCTGGGGACTTGCAATTGCCAAACTACAGAATTTCAGAGTTGCAAGAGACCCTGAGCAGTTACTCCAATTCACAGATGGAAAGTTCTTTCCCATTAACACCCCTGATAAGGAAGGACTCATCCAGCTGTTGCTTGAAGACTTCTAATGAAGGGAAATCTACTACCTAGAAAGCAACCATTCTTTCACATGTTGGTAATTAGGAATAATTCCAAAGTTTGTTCTTGTTGTTGTTTTCCCCTTTATAAGCTTAAATTTACTCATTGAACTTCTACCCCTGGCTTCTTTTTCTGCCTTCTGATGCCAAATAGGACAGGACTACTCCTTCTTGCACATGGAGTCCCTTCAATTTCTTAAAGACAGCTAGTCTGTTTTTCCTGAATCCTTGGTGAGGAAACTCCCTCACCATGGCAATTTACCACTTTAGCTATAATTGATAATCTGAGGGATTCCTTGAGTATAGAAGTATTCAATAGAATAAGAAGAATTCAAGAAGAATATAGGAAGACGAATCTTTCTGAGCTCAAATCTGACATTTATAAGCTATATAATCATGGGCAAGTACCTAACCTTGTTGCCGTGGTTTCCTCATTTGTAAAATGAGTTGGAGAAGGAAAAAAAAAAAAGCAAATATGCTTGCTAAGTAAACACCAAGTAGGTTCATGGAGCTAGTGCAGCTGAAATGAGTCAACAATGACAAGATTATTAAAGTGCTTTACATAAAACTAATCTATATGTTAGTTTTATAACTCTTTTGAGGTGCTTTTATCATTCCTGTTTTACAGATTAGGAAAATGAGGCACAAGGAGGAAAAGTGAGTTTCCTAATATAATACAGCTACAAAGAGTAAAGAGGCAAGATTCAAATTCAGATCTTTCTGGCTCTAATTATGCTGTCTAATTGACTTGTAAAACTACTGAGGGGGTGTGTGTCCCTAACTTGCCTTATAAAATATCTAGCACAGGAGAATTTGAAGATAGACATTGATAAATACACATTTAAAATTATAGTGATGATTTTAACACTAACCCTAGAATTTCCTTTGACAGATAAATTGGGCCATCCCCCATTGACAATACAGATTGGCTAATCAAGGGTAGAATGGCTATTTTACAACTAACACCCTTATGTCAAAAAGTATGACTACTCACAATACTCTGGCATTTAAGGTCCATAAAACACATCTCACACAACCATTCTGGGAGGAAGAGCCTAAGGGATGCTTTATGGGCCACCTGAAAACCTGTTATTATTTGAAAAGGGTTAGGAAGGAAGCTTAGGGAGAAATGTATGGGGGCAGGGAATATCGACAACATGACATAAATAGCAGCTTAGTATCATGGAAAAAGAATGGCATTTTGAACTAGCAGAAATCTGGAATTAAGTCTAGACCCTGACTTAACACATCTTTCATCAATCAGGGCATATAATTCCTCTAAATCTCAATTTCTCACCTGTAAATTGTATATTATATAATCACAGATTGAGATTTAGGAGAAATATCAAAAGACATCTAGCCTAATTCTTCATTTCATATATCAATTAAGAAAATGAAGGGCAAAGAAGATAAATGATAAGAAAATATCTCATACACCAAATTAGGGGCTTCAAAAGAGAAAGGGAGAATATATAAATATATACATATATAGTATGTATGCAATTTTTTCTCCATTTTCTATCATACCACCTTAAGAAACTGAAAATAAACTCAGCATCTCGTTCACTATATGGAATGACCTTTGTAAAAGGAGGGAGTTGATGGATTTAGGAAGAAGTAAAAACAAACAAACAAACAAACAAAAACCAAGAATAACAGAATGCTCACACATCCATGTTGCTTTTCAGACCCACAATTGGTATAATTTCTCTATTTTAAATAATCATGAGAGGTCAGAGCATCAAGCTCATTATCTCTCCCCCAAGTCTTTCTCTGTTCTAAGCTTTCTTTTTTTCTGTCCAAGATCCAGCCATTCATCTCCCCAGTCACTCAGGTTGACAATCTTGACCCCTAATTCTCCTTCACCCCATATAGCCAAGCAACTATCAAATCCTGTGATTCTGCCATCATAAGTCAAGTCACCCCAAGTCAAAACACATTTCTTAAGCACCAACAAAGTATCATGCAGTGAGCTATGTCCTAAGGATAATAAAAGGAGGAGTGGAGGAAAGAGTCCATGTTCTCAAGCAGTACATAGGCTAAAAGGGGAGATGAGATGTAAATAATTATGTACAAACAAGATATGGAACAGATATATTAGAATAAGATTCAATTAGAAGGTTAATGAGGACTAAGAAAAGGAACTTGTAGAAAGTGGCATTTGGGCAAAGCCTTGAAGAAAGCCAGGGAAGCCAGGACATTCTGAATTTGAATTAACAAGTCACTCCTTCATATAGAACAGTCAATAATATGTCCCCATCATTTTTTTTTCCTTTTTTACCTGTCATCCCTTGTGACTCCAAGAAACAGAAATTATCAGAATCTATTCAAACAACTCTAACACACATGTTCAGCCCTCATTAGAAACAATGACAAAACCTTTACCTGGAAGATAGGTAGAGGGAAAGTTACATAGCTGGTAATTATAGCTCCACTTTGAAAGATGAAAAGGACAGGTACTTTTGCAAAAATTTAATTTAGGGACTACAGGAAAATTAGAAATGTAGATGCTTTGGGATAATAGTTCCCCATTCCTTAGATTTCTCTGTGTTAAAGATCTTATTTGAAATTGATCCAAATAGACAACAAAAGATTCTCCTACAGGTTCATTGTTTGCTCTAAAACTACCTTATTTTGTCCCTGAAATAATATAGCATTTAAAAGTAAAGAAAGAGATGTATGGTCCCCAATAAATGCCATTTCTAGATTTAACAATAGAATAGACATGCTGGTTAATAACCACAAAAGACACTTAATTAAATATAACTGGGTCCAGATGTTGAGGTCACAAACATTTCACGTATTCTAGGACATGATCAAAGAAAATCCAATAACTTGCAGTAGCTCAACTAAGGGGATAAAACCAAACATTTTCCCAGACACCTTGTGAATTCTTTTTGTAATTCCTCAATATTTTTTTATTTGATCGGAGTAAAGAAAGAATTATGTGAGGGCTTAATGAATGATTGCAAGCTCTTAGGAGGAATGCTTTTTGGTATGGCCAGAAACACAAGGTGTGGGAAGAGAAATACAACAACACTTGCATTTGTTGCTAAAAGGAGAGAAAGGAAGGTCAACCATGGACCAACTGTACCAGGCGAGGTAGTCACTGCAAATAGGTCAAAGGTAGCTGCTCTGGGACAAGCAAAGATAATTTCACATCTGACTAATTTCTTTCCCCAATACTTGCCTGGAAGAGTTCATGGAACTACAAATTAAAACTTTTTGTCTTGACGTTATTGGCAGAATCGTATGCGCTGGGATCTGTGTGCTGACATTTTGAAGGATGTGTACATTGTGGTGCCTGGCACTAACTTAGAATTTCACATAATTATATTTGCTCTGACATATGCAATTTTACATAGCTGACCTTAAATTTAAACAGTGAAAAGACAGAACTTCCTGGGATTCATTTCGTTGCCTTTTTTTTTTTTTTTTGGTTACATGATCAACTATTTAGAAAAGGAAAAGAAATTAAAGGCAGAAAAATGAAAAAAAAAACTGAAGGCCAGATGTGTTCAGTGATTCATCCCAAATCATACATGGAGAGAGCTGAGATTGGAGTCCAAGACTTGTCCAGTAATCTTTTCATGATAATAAGCAAATATATAGCCACATAAATATTGCCTATACACATATATTATGTGGCAATATACAGACAATATTCACATATATGCACATCTAATATATACTAAACATAAAGTGCATGCATATATATGTATATACATATATATTATATATTATAAGAATACAGGTTATATATAAACTGTGTGATCCTGGGCATATTAGTTTCTCAGTTAAATGGAGCAAATCTCTAACACTATAAATTGTGTTACAGCTAATGATATTTTCTTTATCAAGATTTCTGGACACTAATGAATCATAGGTTACACACTAACTCATTAATGTATTGTGTGTGGAGGGGGGCATATAGTTACCCATAATTATATGCCTGGACTGTAACATCCTTTGGTTATCAAATGGAAATCCCATTTCTACTTTTTAGGCCCTTAAGGTTGGAATATATGAAAGCTAAATCAAAGAAAAATACAACATATTCTAAGGACAAAGAGAAAAATGCATTTATGCCAACAAAACAAAACAACAAACTTACAAAAAAAGAAATTAGACAAATCAATCCACAGGTACTAAATCAAACATTTCCAATGATCAGCAACATGGTTCTAAGGCTAAATTATTGTTTTGGGACAAGAAAATTCCAGATTTGAAATTGTGGTATGAACTTCTATGAACTTCCAACAGAAATGCTTAATTAATTAATGCTAAAAAATAATACACGTTTGTTTCTGCTTCCAATTTTAAAAACAGTTGGACAATGAAATTCTAAATCCCTTTTAGTATCTGAATCTCATCTATATAGATATATAAGAAAGTCAAATTCATGCTTTGGTTATAAACTAAAATTCAGGCTATTAACAATTTCTATGGATAAAGTTCAACAGGTTTAAAGAAACAGATAGTTACAGAAATAAAGCAATACATTTCATAATATATCTCTAAGAGTTCCATCATCATTATGTCTCACATTATACTATGCATGAGGAATAGAATGTAAAATTAAAACCACTGTAGCACTAAGTAGCAGCATCCTAATGTTTTCAAGAGCTGAGAGTGGAAAGAAGCAAAATAAGCTCATAATCAGTTGATAGAACAATTTTTTGAAATTTTTGTTTTGTTCTTGTTTGTTTTTTGGTTTTTTTATTAAAGTTTTTTTTTTTAAAAAAACATTTGCATGGATAATTTTTCAACATTTACCCTTGCAAAACTTTGTGTTCCAATTTTCCTCCTCTTCTTTTCACCCCTTCCATAAATGGGAAGTAATACCATATATGTTAAACATGTTGATATATATATATATATATATATATATATATATGTTAAATCCATTATATGCATCCATATTTATACAATTTTGATAGAATAACTTTTATCAAGCTATAAAACAAGGATCCAAAGTCAGATCCATTTTTAAAAAACATTATTTTTCTATCTCCCTCCATGCCATAACCTAAGCCAAAAAAATAATCAAAGCGGAGCTTCTTTATGGATATTTAAGGGAAGTAGTATTTATAAAGAAAATTTACAGAAGGTTCTCACCCCATCCTTACTTTTGCCTTTTTCTTTTCTTTTGCCAATTTGGGATAAAACATTGTGAGCATACACTGTACTTCTCTGATAAAATATCCCTAATGAAATATAGTAAAACTCACAAACCATCAACTTAATACACACACACACACACACACACACACACACACACACACAGCATCAAAATTAAGCTTCTGAGAATATCTGCTGCTTTATTTTTATTAGCACAGTATGGGTCATAAAATTAAGCTTAGGGCAATGATTTTTCATAAGTTCATCTGTGCATTTTTGAAAAGCATGGTAGGTTTTTTTTTTTTTAAATAAATCATTCTAAGTTATATCTTCCAACTACATGAAAGAAGAGACCAGAAGAGAGGATATAGAGGGGAAAAGTATATAATCCCATTTAGAAAAATAAAATGAATTTCCTTGTACTTAAAGGTTAAAAAAATACCCAAACCATATCAAGAATTGGGGGAAGGACCTATGGAAGAGAGTTATATATACAAAACAAAGGCCAAAGACATTTTGCAAGCAGTGCTGTTTTCTTTCTTGTTTATTTTTTCTCTCCCACCCCCTTCAGTTTCTCTGGCGTCCACTTAAAAAGAATCCCATTGGCTTAGGGCTTCACTGAGCTCAGTTCCATCATGGAGGACCAAAAGAGACTTTTCAGAGATATCAGACTACCATGCTTCCTTCCACCTTATACTAAGACTTGGCCCATTATGGAAAAACCATCATTTCTGATACTATAAATTTACATAATCAACTCAAAGGAAACTAACATTTCTCTTTCCTCACTTTTTCCAGTAGAATGTAAGCTCTTTGAGTGTAGGACTTTTGTCTTTTTTTTTTCTTCCAAATACCTAGAATAGTATCTAGCGGTTAGAAGAGTTTTGCCTGCCTATCCATTGGAGGCCACGTGAGATCCTTATAATTACTCTTCTTTGAAGATTATTTGTTAAAATGATAATACTTAAAACTACATTTAATTTGTGATGTAGTAGCTCATGAAAAATAGATATATACTTGTGGGGGATAGTATATCATACAAAGCGGTAAGTAAAGGGTCTTGGATCGAGGAAGCTATGGGGTCAAGTCCTACCTTTCTCACATTTTAGCCCTGTAACCACAAGCATGACATTCAATCTACAGTTTCAGGAAACTGTAGATCAAATGAGTATTTATTAAGTACCTACTGCTTACTAGGGTATGAGGATTCCAACACAAAAGTGAAAAGATCCTCATCCTTGGGAGCTTCCATTCTTTTAGGAGAGGCAATTTGTACACATCTACAGATGGCAGCTAAGGTGGTAAAGTGGCTAAAATGCTGGATCTGGGGTCTGGAAGATTCATCATGCTGAATTCAAATCCTGTCTCAGACACTTAGTAGTAATGTGACCCTGTGCAGTCACTTAAATGCTATCTTCCTCAGTTTTCTCACCTGTCAAATGGGAATAATAATAATAGAACCAATCTCTCAGAATTGTTGTGAGGATACAAGATGTTTCTAAAGTGTTTTGCAAACTTTAAAGCACATAAAAATGTTGAATGATTATGTAAAAGTTCCCTCTTAATAATGAGCGGCACATGTTCAGCAATTGGAGTGTTAGAGGGTTGGCTGGGGCGCTAAGAGGTTCAGTAACTCACAAGGTCATTTCTTTACTCACTAGATATTTGAGACAGGACCCGTTGCAAGGTCTTCCAGACAATCCCCTTGACCTATATGTGACAATTGAATATATTTGACTACCTCTCTTCAGAGAAGACACATGTGTTGTGAATACTCACATATTTTAAAATATATTTGACAACACAATATTTAAACATCTGTAATGTGAAAAGACAAATATATAATTATTCTTTTATTTAATTCGCTTCAGTTCATGAGGCTAATAGTAACTTCAAGGCCAATTGTCATCACAATGAATAGGCCATACACCATTTCATTGTCCTTTATAACTTATTTTTCTTACACCAACATTTCATAAAATATCACTTTATCGGAAGTGTAGGAAATAGGGACTAAAACTCAGGGAGCTGAAAAGTCTGCTTCAATCACAACGATACTTTTGGATAGCACAAAACAGGCCCTTAGCATTCAATAAATTTTAACATGATTGACTGACAATATTTTGACTGATTGATAATATTTTACAGCTAACCAAAAGAAATACTTTCAATAGGTGTGCCAACAAAACTCACAGTAAAGACCTTTAGGGATAATTAGAAGTTGTTATTTATCATTTTCTTTAAAAATAACTAATTAGGTGATTGACTAATGAATGGAAATGGGACTGAAGTGGACATGCATCCTGTCAGCCATGAAACAGATTCTCTGTTGACAGAACTAATATAAGTGATTGTATTGGGAAAGAAGGGATGGGGGGGTGTAGGGAATTAACCCCCAGTGAGTAGATCATCCCACTTCAATGCCTAGATATCTCTGTCAAATCTCACTCAGGGACACAACATACTCTGTAGACTGAGTGATTTGAAGGTAGTCTTCTTTTGATTATTTACAAATGCCCTCTTGGCTTTCAAATGTCACAAAGCCTATAGGATGCCTTCAAAAGAGACTGGATTAAAGTGAACCGGCTTCTTCTGAGGGCACAAAACATTTTATGGAGCTTTGTTTTTGCTCTTTCCCTTTCCATCACTCCCCTCCCCTAATTCATTGGATTCCTCTTAGGAATGTCCTCAGTTGACACAATTGACAAGTTAATAGCATAAGGTGCAAGAGAGATCAGAAAAAGCATCAACCCTTGAGATCCATTGATGCATGGAGAAAAGCCCTTAAATGTGAGGCCCTTTCACAGTGTCTGCCCTCATTCTTGTCTGGTACTTGATGGAGAGCCAAAACAAAACAAAACAAACATTTTGGGGACTGAAATACAAAACAAGTGTCTGATTCTGTTTCAGAGGAAGCAAGGTGGAGGGGATGTTCCTTGTCACCGTGCTTAAATCCCAAATGGCCCCATTCCCTTCCACATTCCCAAACAAAGTATACCCAGGGCATGGGCTAGGTTAACTTGTAAAACAGAAGCTATTTAAAATTCAGCACATTACTTTAGGAATCCATATAAATGGAGTCTCCTTTATTGGATAAAAGGGAATAAGTCTGGGCACAGGAAGCTTTAGTTCTTTAATTTCTTTCTCAGGAAAATATTATCTCTTTCACAGAAAAGCTAAATAAACACAAAAATGTAACCCATGGCCAAACACTGCCCTCTACCCTCGTGACTTTGAGATCATATGAATTAAATCTGATCCCAGTGGATGACCTTTAAGGGTCATTTTCTTTCTCTGTCTCATTGCTTCCACCTGTAATTATTCTAGGACAATTTCTTAATAAACTCATGACAGATAAGTCATGTCTAGTTTTCTCCATATGTCAGTAAGTAGGTCTCTGGTTCCCAAACAAGCACTCAAGTTACCAAATATATCAAATGCAAGAGAGTTTATATTGAGCTAACAGAAAAGTAGGAAGATATGAAGGATTCAAAGGAATTCCCAAACAGTTATAAACACATATGAACAAGGTAGAGGGTAACAAGGGGAAAATACAGCAAGAGAGAGAGAGAGAAAGAATATGGGAAAGAAGCAAAGAAAGACAGAGGGACAGAGAAACTGCGCTGACCTCGGTTTGTCCATTAATGCACAGGGAGGGGTGATCGGTTTCCCCAGCAAGGTTATGTAGCCTTGTATCTCTGTCTCTCAATCATTTTGGAGTTCCTTGTGTTCTCAGCCAGAAGTCAGCAGTAGGTGTGCCCACTCTCCAAGGGAAGGTGCCCTTTACATGCCTTCAAAGGTATTAAGCTCTATAAATCAACTTTGGTTAACTCATGGAACTCATGAAATCGATGGAGGATTATGACTAAAAGACCTCCAAATATTTTCTTTATTATTGTTTCTACTTTTTTTCCAAGGGTTCCCATGGCCAAAGAACTCACTGCCTTCTCAATATATAGCACAGTAACAGCATTAAGTCAGAGTGATTTATTAAAAAGAGGAATACATTTGGAGTTGTAAGACCTGGCTCGGTATTTTGATTTTACCACATAACTAGGGTGATTTTAGGTAGTCATTATTCCTTAGGGTCTCAGTTCCTCATCTGTAAAATGAACTGGAAAAGGAAATGGCAAACCATTCTAGAATCTTTGCCAAGAAAACACAAATTGGGTCACAAATAATGACAGACATTATTGAAAAGAAAGGTAGATGTGACAATTTTCAAATGTAAAGAAAAAACAAAAAATACAAAACAATCAGACATTAAAAACAAACAAACAAACAACCAAAACACTATCCAGAAACAGATGGAGGCAGCTATCATTCAAGGTTATCATCCATTATAAATCATTATGCTGAAATTGGGTCAGAATTAGAATTCTACATAGACAATTCTCCATAGAATTAAATGTGTAGAATGATTTCGCTGAAATCAGAATGTGGTATTTATCATCCAAGACAGAGGTGTCAAATGTGTGTCCCACAATATTCCCCAGTGACGTCCAAACCAAATTAAAATGTAGTTGGGAAATATTTGACAAAACAAATAAAACACAATAAAATATTTTCAGCTGTTTTTCATTCATTTTCTGATTTTTATTTCCCCTCTTGGGGCTTTCTTGGCAAAGATACTAAAGTGGTTTAACATTCCCTTCCCCAACTCATTTTACAGATGAGGAACTGAGGCAAACAGGGTCAAGTGATTCTCACAGGGTGACAGCAAGTAAATGTTGAAGAGCAGATTTGAATTCACAAATTCAGGAAGAATTTCCCCTGACCTGGGGTCCCGGGACCAGGTCCCATCCAGGCCTGACACTGTGCACTATGCACTCCCTAGCTGCCCACAATGAAGTATAATATTATTATGTGAGTTTTAAGTTAACATGCATGCTACGGAGAACCTTATGAATAGTCTATGATCCCTTATTTCTGTTTAAACTTGAGACCAATGATAGAAGGAATTCTTCAGTTTCTTATAGCTGTTTTGAGGAAAGCAGGAATTTTCTTTCTTTTTTTTCAAATCAGTTTTTTTCTTTTTTTTTATTATTATAGCTTTTTATTTACAAGATATATGCATGAGTAATTTTTCAGCATTGACAGTTGCAAATCCTTTTGTTCCAACTTTTTCTCTCCTTCCCCCAGATGGCAGGTTGACCCATACTTATTAAATATGTTAAAGTATAAATTAAATACAATATATGTATACATGTCCAAACAGTTATTTTGCTGAATAAAAAGAGTCAGACTTTGAAATAGTGCACAATTAGCTTGTGAAGGAAATCAAAGATGCAGGCAGACAAAAATAGAGGGATTGAGAATTCTATGTAGTGGTTCAAAGTCATCTCCCAGAGTTCTTTCCCTGGGTGTAGCTGGTTCAGTTCATTACTGAAAGAGGGAATTTTCACAAAAGAAATAAAATGAACAATGATAAAAGAAGCAAGACGCCTGTACATGGTGTAAGGTTTTATAAAGGAAGTCTTATGACTTGGAGATAAGCACAGGGGAAGAGGAGGCAAAGATGCATCTCGATCAGAGTTCCTTAAGACAGTAAGGGAAGAGGCAAATTCACTCCCTGAATGGAATGATCAACAGAGAATGGTGCAGTTCATTGTTCTGTCCTGTTCTAGAGCCCATGAGCTGTTCTGAGCTTTGTGTGACTTCAGCAACCATCCAACCCAACCATCCCATGTCATGAAAGTCTCTTATCATGCCTCTATTTCCTTAGAGGAGGAATTCCTGGACTTTTTCCATAGTCAAGGTCAGGATGGGAAAGATGACCCACTGTATCCAAAGAGAAAAGATTCAGAATTCATTGGACATATACATTTCCAGGGAAGGGCAAGAGAGAAACTTTAGAGAAGCGGTATGATGGAGGAAATAGAGGCAATATATGTAAAACATAAATGATCTGTGACAAAAGAAAAAATAGAAGTAGAGATTTTTCTGGATATGAATCTCTTGCTCAGCCATTTATTACTTGTGTGATCCTGAGCAAGTTACTTTTCTTTTGAACCTCACTATCCTCACCTGTAAAATGAACAGTGATAATGAGCATTGTAATGTACATTATATTTATAATATGCTTTCTTGTTGTTTACTTGTTTTTCAGTTGTGTCTGATTCTTCATGCCCCATTAAGATTTTTTTTTTTTTTGAAGAGATACTGAAGTGGTTTGCCATTTTTTATTCAGTTCATTATACTGATAAGGCAATTGAGGCAAAGAAAGTTAAGGGATTTAAGTCACAGCTAGTGAGTATGTGAGGCTGGATTTGAACTCAGGAAAATGAGGCTTTCAGATTCCAGATGCAGTGGCCTATGCACTATGCCCCTCCCCCCCAGAGGCATCTTTGTAAAATGGGAAGACTGATAATTGATTGGGGCTCAGAAGATTAAGATAAGTTAACAAAGTTTGCAGAGCACTTAGCAAATCTCAAAATGCTTTATACATGCTGTCTATTATGATCACTGTATGAAGAAATGGAACCCGAGAAATGATCCAAATGATCCATTTTGGATTATGCAAATTTTCCAAAGACAGTGGCAGATTCAAACCCAAACCTTGGCTTCCAAATTCAACTTGCTTTTCCTTGAACTTGTATGTGCGCATACATGCCTTGGGAGACGGGTCTGTTTCACTTTGTGAATTTTAATCTGTTCCCTTCTACAAGAACAACTCTTCTAGGCTATCACCATGCATAATTTCACCTCGAGTCAGAAAAGAGCGACTCCCCCACTACACTGAGAAAATGCCATGTAAACCTCCTTTCTCGACAGAAAACTTACCTTACCTTTAACATGTGTCAGTGTGAATAATTTCTTGGCTGCTGGCAAGAATGGATCTGTAGCTCATTTTGTTTTATCACATTATTCACACCTTTTTTGGAACAAGCAGTTCCCTTTCCTATGGTTGCAGTCTGCTGGAACAAATGAGCTCAAACATATGATTGATTTCCCTACAATGTCAAGACGCCACAGGTATGTTCATTTTGTAAAAGTGCTTCGTCATCCACTATCTCCCCTGTACTACAAAAGCATCCGCTGCTGAGGAATTCTATTGTAAAATGAGATTGTTAATTTTGCTCTCAAAGATAACTTCATTGCTTTTTCTTCTCTTTTCTTTCCACCTAAAGTAGATAAGGAAGAGGCGGAGTGGGGCTGGAATCAGACAGACTGTCTGTTCCGAAGTTCATAAAGTGCATTCCCAGAAATATTTTTCGGTTCTTATCAATCTCGACATTCCACTGCCCCTGGACACCAATGATGGAATGTCACGAGCTTTCTCCTAGCCCGAGAGGGCATTTTGCACAGCTGATTTTCTCATTAAGAACCACATTGAGAGTTTAGGGTAAAATTCCATCCTCGATCCACATCTCGTGATGTTGTCTTGGAAAAAAAATACCCGTTAGTCAATTTGTACATTCTTCAGGAGCGTTTCAATCTTGTCTGAATGACCCAGGACACAATCGTCGCCACTTACTGCTCTCTCTCCAGTTCTGTGGAGTACTTAGGATGAGATATTGCCAAGATATGGCATGTGAAATAAACTCATGTTGTATTCACAGCATCCTCCCTTTTCTCTTCCATCCCCCTTGGGGGGAAAATGTGATAACCTTTGTTTTCTAAAATACTACTGACTTGTATGTGAATTTGCTTTGAAAATCGAGTCTTTGAAAATGATCCTGAACAGAGCAACTCACACACAGGGAACACTCTGGTGAAGAGAGAGATCACACAGAGGCAGCAAGGAACAAAACAAATTGTCTTGACATCTGCTGGAGTGTTATAAATAAAGTCGGGTAGTAAAAAGATGAAAGAAAAGTATGTACTTTTTTCCCCCTTCTCCTCAAAGGCTAAGAATAATCTTGACTGACCCAAGCCCTGTTTGCTGTGCTCAAGTTAAAAAAAAGCAACTAAGTGATTGGCTGTCATTATTCTCCGGTGGCTCTGGTCTATAAGCCATTTTAGCACATAAACATTTACACTTTGCATAGCCAAGATGATTTGCAAGAGAAATCAACCTTAGTAGTAAGAACAATTATTTGTTTTTCAGTTTATATAGGGGAATGTATAAATCCTCACCAAATAATTTTTTCTTCTTATCTTTCTCCCTTTTATTTTGTGGACAACTTTTAATTTATATAAATTATATCATTTTATTTTATATTTCATTATAGTAAGTTTATTTTTAATACTTAATACTTTTAATAGTTTAATACTAAATTGCTTTATGAATCATGTTAGGAGAGAAAAATCAGAGTAAAAGGAAAAAACCATGGGAGAGATTTTTAAAAATAGAAAAAGAAGTAAATATAGCATATAGCATTGTTGATTTTTTTTTTCTGGATGTAGATGGCATTTTCTGTCCAAAATCTTATTATTTTAATGGTGTGTTAATTGAAGAGGAAACTTTTTTTTTTTACCTTAAGTGCATAGAATCTAGCATAGCACCTGTCACATAGTCGGCACTTTTTAAATTAAAGTGGTTTATTTTCAAAATATATGCCTAGATAATTTTCAGCATTCACTCTTGACAAACCTCGTGTTCCAAATTATTTTCTGTTCCTTCCCTACATCCCCTCTGCAGATCGTGAGTAATCTAATACATGTTAAACATGTACAATTCTTTGATACATATTTCTACAATTATCATGTTGCACAAGAAAAATCAGATGAAAAGGGGAAAAATGAGAAAGAAAACAAAATCCAAGTAAACAACAACAAAAAAGTGAAATACTATGTTGTGATCCACACTCAATTCCCATAATCCCCTCTCTGGATGCAGATGGCTCTCTCCATCACAAGACCATTGGGAATGGCCTGAATCACCTAGCTATTGAAAAGAGCCAACCATCAGAATGATCATTGTATAATCTTGTTGTTGCTGTGTATAACATATTCTGGTTCTACTCATTTAGCATGAGTTCATGTAAGTCTCCCCAGGCTTCTCTGAAATCATCCCAATAATCATTTCTTATAAAATAATAATATTTCATAACATTTATATACTGTAACTTATTCAGCCATTCCCAACTGATGGGCATCCACTCTGTTTCCAGTTCCTTGCCAGTACAAAAAGGGCTGCCATCAACAGTTTTGTACATGTGGCTCTTTGGGATATAGGACCAACAGAGATACAGTTGGATCAAAGGCTATGTACAATTTGATAGCTCTTTGGGTATAATTCCAAATTGCTCTTCAAAGTGATTGGATCACTTCACAACTCCACCAACAATGCATTAGTGCCCCAGTTTTCCCACATCCCCTCCAACATTCATCATTATTTTTTCTTGTCATTTTAGCTAATCTGAGAGGTGTATAGTGGTAGAAATGGGAAATATTTTAGAAACTTGCCTGATGCTCTTTTGTCCCTCTCATCTTTCTGAAACACCTTTAGCTCTAAGAATGGAAACAATTAACTGAAGACAGTCAGCAAGAGTCAGTCAGAATGCCTCCAGGGTAAGATTGAATCCATCCTTTCAACTTCAGAATTGTTGATTTGAATTCTGAGTTCCCAGGCAATTCTCAGATTTAGCGTTAGAAAAATGCAGATAATCCCAGGTTAACTGGTGAGGAGATTATGTTACACCCACACTCTCAAAGTAATATCAGGGTTCTAATCCTTGAAAGTGCCCAGAAGTTGTAAGAAGTTTAAGTAAACAGCCTTCTTCCTCCCTTATCCTTAATTCTGTTTAATTAGCATAAATAAGGTTGTACAAAAAAGAAAAATTAAACTCTTTAAAGGTAGAAATATGTCAGATTTTGTGATTAGATTTTTTGTTACCCATTATAATGCCTTAATATAAAACTAATTGAATGTTTCCTGAATTGAATTCTGTTATCTTACTATTTCTAACCAAATCAGTAACATTTATTAAGCACCTGTTATGCACAGAGCTATGAGCTAGGAATTGGAAAACAAAATTTGAAGAAAGCAATAAAACACTACCTCCCTTGTCAAACAGCATGGAAGAATGACAAAGAGATTAAAACACAGGGTCTTCTCACATGAACAGATAGATGAAAAATTTATCTTTATCCAAAGTTCCTATGGAACAAATATATCACTTTAGAAAAATAGCTTAATCTATAATTAGGATATTCATATTCAACTTCACTCAATTTAAAACAAACAAACTTTGCTAATTCTTTTTTAAATAAAAATATTCTAGTGAAATTTTCTTGAGATATTTTCCAATCACCTAAAGATCTTCTTCTACTTCACAGAAATTTGGAAGCCTTCCAACAAAGGGCGTTTTCGCGTTGGTATACAGCTCTAAAGACTGACTATTATTCCCTTTCTCTTCTGCCCTCAGCATTCCTGGAATCCAGACATATTTCATTATCTAGCTGGTACCAGTTGAACACTGAAATGTGCCTAAGAGATATTGCCTAATACAACTTGCTTTTCTCCTCCAAGAGGAAATACTGATATGTATAACTATGCAGTCTTGACAAGGGCACAAAGTTCAGCATTTCTAAACAGCCTCAGTGAAAGGACTATTATATTTGGATTATTACGATATTCTATAATATTCACATGCCATAATTGACTCAACCATTCTCCAGCTGATGGGCCTCGACTCAGTTTCCAGTTCCTTGCCACTACAAAAAGGGCTGCTACAAACATTTTTTGGTACATGTGAGTTCCTTTCCCTCCTTTAAGAGTACTTTGGGATATAAGCCCAGTAGGAACACTGCTGGATCAAAAGGTATACTCAGTTTGGATTTGGATTCAAATCCTAGCTTCCAAATTATTGTTCATATGAATGAGTTGGTCACTTCAATTCTGTGCTATTAGATAATGAGTTTTTGGAGAGCATCTCCAGAATTAATCCAGTACCTGGACATAGTAGGTCTTTAATGAATATTTGTTCATTACTTAATTTGGGCCTCTGTGTTTTCATGTGGAAAATGTTGTACTGAATGACCCAGAACCTTTTCTCACCCATCATGCTCTATTTCTCAGTCTTATCTCTTCAAGTTGTACAGCTATCTTGGAGAATAAATCTTAGCATCAGAGAGTTACTTCAGTATACATTCAACTGTGAGCTCCTTGAAAGCAGGAATTAATTTTTCGGCTTTGTTTTGTATCTTCAGGACTTAGCTCAGTGCCTGACACTCAGCAGGTCCTTCATATATGCTTCTTGACTGACTGATCCAGAATGGACTCTACATCTGGAGTCGAAGACTTTTGGTTCTCCTGGCTCTGCTGCTTAAAAGCATGTTTCTTGGGAAGGACCTTCTCTGGAAAATGAGGGAAAAGGGGAATATTACATAAACCTCCTTCTAATTCTCAAATTCTGATCCTCTACCAGCTCTAAATCATTTCTCTGTGAGAAGTCCTTAATTTCATGAGGAGGAATGATTCACATATGAAAATTCAGACATGAAAGATGTTTGATGTATGTTTTGCATCACTCAACCCACCTCTAACACCAGCTGAATAATCCACAGTCTGTTCAATGATTGTAGGTGTTTGGTGTAGTTTTGAAAGTGGGGATATTGCTTTATGTCTCACACTCATCTGATAGTTTGCCTTGTCATGCAAAAGTTGGGAGATTTATTACTTAGTGACATTAAAGAATCTACCTTTGCAAGGTTCCTTTTAGCACAGCCAGTCAGCTCATTTGCAGTGGGAGAAATCTGACTGGGGAATGGGAAGGGAATCCGCCTGCCCGCCCTTCCCTTGCTTTTGCAAGCCGCTTGCCCTCAGGAGCAAGTTTGATATAATATGGCTAATGAGAATCAGCTAGTGCATGGGATTACTCTTCAAGGGTTATGATACTCTTTCTTTTGACACCATGCTTTTTAATTTCCTTATACTAATAGCTGAGTGAAAAATGGCAAAATGCATTTGGCTGGCCTGTGCAACAAATTAAATCCTTGATTAAATTTTGGCAACTGTATCTCCAGGTCTTTTTCATTTAAACATTTTTAATTCATTTGAATAAGCTTCTTATTTATGATCCTGGCAATCCTTTGCCTAGCATAACAAACTCTAACAAGTCCCATGAAGAGGTTGGCAGATGAATGGGGGAGGGGGAGAAAGGATGGATATTGATAGATGAATGGATGGATGTTAGTGACTTTTCCTTTGGATCAGAATCACAGCATCCCAGAATTTGAGTGTGGAAAAGGACTTCAGCAGTAATTTAGTTCAACCCATACACCAAAGGAATCCCCACTGTAACAGACCTGACATATGGTTGTTTAACTTTGTTTACCTATCTCCAAGAACCATGAATCTACCACCTCTCAACTAGCCCATTTGACTTTTGGATGGCTTAACACTTCGAACATTTTTGCTTTTTTGTTTTCTGGAAATCCAAACAATAGAGACAATAGATCAATGGAGGTAACTCCTGTTTGCCTGGCCTCTAGCCTGATCTTTCCGTTTCCCTTTGCAAAATCTGGCCTTATTTCAGGTGTCTAGTGACTTTTTAACTTATTCATTAATATCCTCAGGAAAGGGCCGTATAAATTCATTCATAATCCAACAGGAGTTTGGAGCAAGAAATCTTCTGCTCATGTCCTGCCTCTTAGAATTTCTTGTTTTCCTTCAAGATTCAGCTCAAGTGCCTTTGGGTACCCTTTCCTGATCTTCTTCCCCAAGTTCCCCCCATTATATTCTGTTTATTGTATGTAAATAAATATATATACATATACATACACACACACACATATATATATCTACATAACACTCATCTTCAGCATTCCACCTTCCATATCCATGCTTTTTTTTCCAGGCTGTTTTTCCCTTGTCTGGAATTCTCTGCCCTCACTTCAACATCTTGCCGGTTTTTCTGGCTTCAGTTCCATCTGCTTTGTTTTTTCTGTAAGAACTCTTTTCTGCTCCTCAAAATGTTGGTACCTTTTCCTTTTAATATATTTTTGGATGTATTTTGTGTGTATAAAGAAACTGGCAATGTTGTCTCCTTCATTAAAATGTAAGCCAAATGGGACAAGATTTTCGTTAATCCATTAAAAAAATCCATTTGTCTTTTTTTCCCCACTCCTTTTTTTGCTATTCCCAAAGTTTAGCACAGTTCTTGGCACATAATAAGCACTAAAACACTTGTTAACTGACTATTTATCTCTATATTCATATGGGTATATGGGGAAATACCCATATCCATCTATAGGTATAAATATAAATATAAATAAGTAAATATATATATACACACATACACAAACATATATATAATGTACACACACATATTGTGTGTGTGCATGTGTACATGTTACCTCCCTTAAGAAAATTGTTCCTTGAGAGAAGAAAATATTTAATTTCGGTCTTGTATGATCCTTAAACCTAGCATTGTAACCAGAATATAATGGATGATTAATAAATGCTTGTTTATTTTCCACTGCCATTTACCAGCTAAGTAACTGTGGCCACGTCATTTTGTGTCTCATCCCTTGTGAAATGCAAAGGATTGGGATTACCCATCACTCTTAAGCAAGCAGCATGATGATCACCATGACGACAGTGCTCTACTACCGGGGGTGGGGGTGGGGGTGGGGGGGGAGGAGACCTTCTATTAAAATTAGTGACTCTTATTTTGACTGTCTGTGCTGTAACAGGGGATATATTTCATATTTGGCTTCAGCCAAAATAGAACTGTAGAGTGTCAAGCTTTGAGCAAAGGGAAAAGGACTAATATTTTGGAAAGCAAGATGGGCTTTGTCTGGGCATTTGGAATCCTGCCATGAGGCAGTGGCCTAGCTATGTCCAGGATTTCACTATCTCGATGTCCATTTTTCATATCTAACATAAATCTTTCCTGCTGCAGCATTTTCATTCACTCTATAATCAAGAGACATGAAAAAATCCTCCGGGTAAGACAAAGAAAGACCAGTGTTGAATATTATCCCATCTTCCACATGCTTCTGGTTGCCCAATTTATGTCGTTATTTTACTATGAGTTATCTTTAGGTTTCGCATATTCTTGTCAAGTTTTGGAAAACAAGAATGGGAAGATCAGTTGAGCCATGGCCTGCTTTCTACTGAGTACACGAAGGGAATTATTCCATATTTACAGAGCAGAATATACTTAATGATTGCCTTATATTTGATTTTGTGTGTATATTGTGTGTGTGTAATCAGTACAACAATAGCATGTTCAGATTATGTTAATAATAACTATAAATCATATTTACAAATACCTTGAGGTTTGCAATGTATCATTAAGAGTTCTATTACAACTTTGATGGAGCTATTAGTCTTCATATTTTTGGTGAGGAAATTGGGGCTCAGGGAGGCTAAGCTACTATCATCATGTAACTACTAAATATAAGAAGCTGAATTCTGACCCAGGCCTTTCCTTACTCGGAGTCTAAAATATTACACGCTGCAAAATCAAAAGAAAATTTGCTTATATACACACAAATTTGCAATATATGCATACAAAAATACATAAACATATGTATACACATATTCATTGACCTCTTACTGTGTTGCAGGCATTTTACTAGGTAATGAGGATACAGAGGAAAGAAAAGGGAAAAAAATAACAGTTTTGTCCTCAAGGAACTTATATACTGACTATATGCTGATTCCTTTGGGGTACGAATGAGACGACATGATTGTTGAAACATTTTCTAATTCTCAGTTCCTGTGATTCCATGTTTCTGAGAGGAGATGGATGATAACCTTAGAGGAGAAGATTATATTTATACATTTATTTATGACATATATACATATAAATGTACAATATGTGTGAATAATCGTTTTTATCATTTCTAACCCAGAGAGTTGTCCTATTAAAAAGTAACTTCACGGAATAGAATTCTACTTATTGGAATGAATTGTCTCATGTGAGATCATAGCACTTTATTACATTCCTTTTAATCATTTAAATTATAATTTGCATCAAATTTCTTTTGTACATGGTTTCTTTTCCTATTCTGCAAAAATCTTGGAGATCAAAAGTAGCATTATACTTGATGCCCATCGCAGCACCTAGTACAGTACTGATATTTAAGAAATATTTGAACTAACTCAAAATCCCATTGGGTCAAGAAGACAGGAAACCATATAATGGGTTTTCCCACACCACAGTAAAATTCATGGCAAAAGTGCTGTCTGTACTGTGGATTGAAAATACTAAATAGAAAGATTTCTCATCATCCCAACTGGCATCCCTTGAGTAGAGAGCCATCAATGAATGCATAAAATGGCTAAGTGGTCACTCTGGATTAGAACAGATCAAAGGCTGGCACTGGAAGCTGACAAGTTTCAGGTTAAAAGGACTTTGACAAGGCCCTGTAATTTGAAGCTTGGCAAAGACTATCAATGAAGAGTGCCTCCAATAGACAGTTCGGCATGGATCTCTGAGAGAGCACTTGCCAGCTGAGTCAGTCAAAAAAGCTGGTTGGATATGGATGTGTTTAGTCTGCTCCAGAAAGATGCCAAGGTCCTTTTTTTTCCTTTGGCACAGGTAATAGAGCAAATAGTATAGGGTGTGGGGAGGGAATGAAAAAGTGACTGAAGTAGAAAAGGGAAACCCAGGTCCTCTTCAGAAATCTAAAAGTAACCCATAAAATTAATCAACTCCCCTTTGCTCTCTGAGTTGTGCCAAGTGCTACCCAAGCCGAGGGAAAGTTTTATTCCTAATTGCTTAACAATTACCCAGTGACACCCTGGGTTCCTACTTTATGCATTATATGAGGAATTGCAATTCTATTGAATGGACTCATATATATCATATAGGCTATTCATCATAAGTGTCTGTGAAGTGCAGTATCTCTCACATTTCTTACCAGAGTAATAGAAAAGGGAAAAATCAAGATTAACTCATACATCCATACCTGGCTAGATGAAATATGTAATGGAAATAGGCAAGTCAGGAGAGGTGGTGTTTTTTATTTGATATGAATGAGCATTTTTGTAACTTGGTCATTTTCTGTCATGTCTTATTCTTTATGACCTTTTTTGAAACGTTTTTGGCAAAAAAAAATGCTGGAGTGATTCGCTGTTTCCTTTTTCAACTCATTTTGTTGATGAGGACATTAAGGCAATTAGGGTTAAAGGAGTTGGCCAGGGACAGTTAATAAGTATCTGAGATTGGATTTGAACTCAGACCTTTCTGACTCCAGGCCAAGTATTCTAAACACTACACAATCTAACTGTCCTTGAATGAAGATCACATTGATTTATTTGAATTTGAATAAACTGAATTTGAGATGATTATAGAATGTTAAGATTCAGCAGAGAAGACTGGAGCTCTGAGGACAGGGATAAGAACTAGAGATATACAATTGAGAATCAACTGACTGGAAGAGGTATAGACTAAGACAGCAGCATTTCCCATGATTCCTGATATTTGCTTTATGTACCTTCTGTGAGTACATGTGCTTTGACTCCTTGCTAAAAGAGCTGCATGATCCAGCTTGTATTACTCCATAGATGTGTCAGAGAGATTTGGAAGGATCAAAGACTAGAGGTAGGTGATACTCATCAGAAAAATAAACAAATAAAAAAGCAAAACAAAATGGAAAAAAAACCTTCCAAATTCAACTGGTTTCCCTTGTCCTTAAAATAGGTTTCCAAAAGAAGCCAGGGTAGGGGGAAGGAGGGGGACGATGCAACAGATAGAGAACTGCTTGAGAATTTTATCTTTGCCAAATGAGCAAGAAGAACAGTGGCCTCTGACCATTGCTCTCCTATTTGCCACAAGCAGAGTACAGCAAAAAGGAAGAGCTGGAAACTTGAACTGAAGTGATAACTATAGGGGAAAGAGATACAAGTAGCTGCAGAAAAAAAAAATAAAGGCAGGAAATATGGGGTACTTTTTAAACAAGGCTTTGAAAGGATGGGAAGAAGATAAGGCTAAGTATGTCCTGGAGTTCATGGGGTAAAGGGTGCAGATTTTTACATTTTGTTTTCCTTTTCTGTTTCTTTTATAAAATTAAAAGAAGAGGACATAAGAGAATGTTTCAGCAGTTGCTAGGTCAGTTATGAAGAGCCTGACTGTAATGAGATGTTACCTTAGATGTTAAAAGTACAAAATGTGGATTGGATTTGGACTCAAAATGTTTTAATTTCAGCTTTGACTCTCATGCCTATGACCTTGAGCTGGTTCAATCATTTCCTTGGACCTCAGTTCAATACTCTATGAAAGGAAGAGATTGTATATCTCTAGTTTTAGAGGTTGGGTTAAATGATGACATTCCTGCCCCAAATGGACATCCCTAGGACCAGCTGGCCTCTGAGTTCCCTTATCAATTTTACTGATACGATTCCATTGTCTGTTTTTAGGCTCTGGGTCTCCATGGTCACAACTCTCCCATCTGCTGGCCTTTAACGTAATAAATTGTGTACTGGGAAATGGACAGATAGATACAGGATATATTAATGTTTTAGCAGGGTCTGTGTCTTCCTAGGATTCCATCTTTCTCCTGGAAGGTAATCCACAAAATTTATATTAGTTTCCCCTTTTCCCTGCAAAATATCTCTTGCATGTTCAACAAGGTTAAATATTATGATTTTTTATTTCATTGGTAACCTAGAACCTCTGGATGAAGAAATACTCTTTACCAACATAGACTGGCACTCTCTGCAATTTACAGTCTTGGAAGTGGTATAGAGATCTAAGATTGTGAGTGGCTGGCTCTAGGTAAACTGCAGGTACCACTCCCAGCTCCAAATCTCCATTTCTTTGACTAGTTGACCACTTAAATTTCTTTTTCTACTCTATTGTTATAATCTCATGAAGGTTGAGTCCCTGAAGTAGACCCAGTCTTCCTGGTTCCAAGGTCACCTCTCTATCCACTAAACCACATTGTCTCTCAAGTCCTGTACAATCCTTTTCTCAAAATGTATTGAAAGGAGTTCTGAATTCTCTTACTGAGACATTTGAAGCCCTGAAGCAACTCAGAATCTCAATTATTGTCCATTAACCTAAATGCCTCCTCTTTTCCCTTTGCCTTCAGAAAGATTTTATTAGAAAATGATGTAAAATGATTATGGAGATTTCTGAAACCCAACCAGCACACTAAGAGTTGGAGAGATGTTTAATGACCCAACTCCGATCAGGTAGTTTTCTTTTCCAAATAGCAATAAAATCCTCTGCATTCCTGGGTAAAGGACATCAATTGAAATCAAACTTGATTTGACTGTTTTCTCTTTCTTTTCTGTTTTTCAAGAACTACTGAATTTAATCAACATTTTGATATAAGGTTGGGAGAAGCTATGTGGGGAAGTAAAAAGAACTCTGAACATGGCATCAGATGAACTGGGTTCAACTAGAGTTCTCATTTTGACACCTGAATGGACTTGGGCAAGTCCTCTGACTTCTTCAAAATGGGAATCTACTGATATAACTAACAATTCTTCTGAGAAAGATATTTTATAAATGTTGTATTGATGTCATTTAAACTTTAGTTTCACCTTAAAATAATGTATTCCTACATTAATCAATATAGATTGTAACCTGGAGAGGATTAGGAAATTGTCTTTGAGTTCAATTAGGTCCCTTGCCCTGCTTTCCAGACTACACAATGGAGCCATGGTCCCTCCCCACACACGTTCCATCTCCTTCCTCTGTCCAGGAACCATCTAGTGCATCAATGGGTCCTGCAGTGAGCTGGGACTTGCTCAAACTTCTCATGAATGGGTAGAGCCTAAATAGAAAAGAGGTCAACACAGGAAGGCCTAAGATGGCAGGTGGTCAGGCTCCCCACAAAGCTACCCTATTTGGTTCTTGTTGCTAATAGTCAGGGTCTGAACTTGACCTAACAGTCTAAAGATTGGAAGCTTAGGAGAAGGAGACTTGGATATAGGTGGAGAGAGGCAAAAAGTGAGTAAGGGGAAATAATAAGGGAGATAGAAAGAGTGAGGCATGGGCAAGATGGGCAAGATTCAAGAAAAAGAAGAAGAGAAAGTGACTACATCCTATTGGAGTTGGAAAATCAACAGTAGAAGCCCTAAAGCACTTGGAGGAGGAAATATTTCAATTTAATACATGGCCAGAGAAACAATTGACTTTAGCACTTAGTTAGCAAGATGAATTAGGTTATATAAGAAGATACCAAAAGACTAAACTTCAGTAGACAAACCACAAATGAATTCTTCTTCTCTTGCCTACATCCCCCCATATCCAAAGGCCTGCTAAGAGGTTTTAAGTTCAAAAGTCACTCCTTTGATGGATCACTGATCCCCTTCTTCCTCATGTTGTTGCCCAGCCATCGCAATCAACATTTAGAGACACTGATCTGGCCTCTGATACCCAAATAACATCTTTGTCCTAAAGTCCCTTTCCTTTGCTCCAATCCCACCACTCTTTTTTTTTTCTTCTTAGCATTAGTTTTTTTGTTTCTTAGTTTCATCATATGTGAAATAGAGATTATAATATTTGCACCCCCTAGAGATCGAAGAAATTGTTCAAATTAAGAAGACATCCCTCTCTTCCCTGGAAATGATGTCAGCAATTACAGTACTGACTTTTTATGAAATTTGTCAAAAACAAGAAGTCTAGTCGTTATAAGTTTGAAAAAAATCAATGAAGCAGACACATGTTCTCTGTATAAAAGGGGAGTGACTGTGAACATTCAATGGAGAGATTGTCATAGAGCAGTTATCAAAGGAAAAAGTTGCCAAGCAGTGATGGGGGAACAACTATATATATTAAAAAGACACAAAACAAAATCCTGCAACAACAACAAAGCCTGAGAACAGTAGAAAGAAGGACCCAGGAGGAGAATGAATGGAGATTTTCCTTGCCAGTGCTTCACTGTGAAGTGAGTGCCAACATTTCAGCTAGAAAGGGAAAGGGGCCGAGACAAAAGATAATCATAAAGATGTAATTCAGGCTTCCTTCCCTGTAGCTGGCTCTCTTGCCAGTCCCTGGTGAATGGGATTTTAAAAGGTTTCACTCTTTTTTCAGTGAATGCTCAAATGACTCAAAATGTGCCTAATAACCCTAAACCAAGTTTCTTTTCTGCCTTTACTCCGCCATCTTGGCTCTACCTCCCCCTGACCCAAGTCTTTTCTCAAGAGTATTAAGCAGTAACTAAAATGGCTTAATGCCATTTAACTTTAACCAAGTCATGAGCCTTGATACTGATGAAGTAGATGGGATGTGCTGTTGCCCTACTCCAGATGAGGAAACTGGGGATAAAGCATGAAACTTTCTCAAAGCTATAAAATGAACAAGTACAAGATGTACCATTGCCTGCCAATAGGCAAATATGCTTCAAGTATGTGCTTTCCCTATTTTTATCTCATTTAAATCTTCTAAAAAAACTATTTATTCAGGCACTATAGGTATCATTCATTCATTCACGTATCCTTTCAACAAAAATTTATTATGTGTTTACTGTGTGCAAGCAAGCATTATGTTAGGCCTTGGATATGTAAAGACAAAAATGAAACAGTTCCTCCCCTCACGGAATTGACTGGGTTAATTCTAATAAACTTATGGTGAAGAGAGCCATCTACCCCCAGAGAGAGGACTGTGGGAATTGAGTGTAGATCACAATACAGAATTTTCACTCTTTTTGTTGTTGTTTGCTTGCATTTTATTTTTTCTCATTTTTTTTCCTTTTTGATTTGATTGTTCTTCTGCAGCAAGATAATTGCATAAATATGTATGCATATATTGGATTTAACATATATTTCTATCATGTATAGCATACATTGAATTACTTGCTATTCAAGGTGGGGAGAAGGGGGGAGGAGTTGAAATACAAGATTTTGCAAGGGTTAATGTTGAAAAATTATCCATGCCTATCTTTTGAAAATTAAAAAGCTCTAAAAAATTTACTGGGTTAAAATAATGTGTCAATAGATAGATAACTTCATAATCTTGACATCTTTGATATTCAACCAAGAGAGACTGATAACTGTGCAACTTGTCTCACTTAAGTCCAATTCACATACATGTTAAGACATCATCTGATGATGTCATTGGTTCTCTTCCAGAACAAAGAACAATTTGATAATCTATGCAAAACAAATTTACAGAGGAGGAAACTGAGGTTCAGAAAAGTAGCCTGCGATTACGTAGTTTAAAAAATGTTAAAGGCCACAGTTATATTGATTTCAAATAGCCAACATGTGGACAAAGAGAAAAAAAAGATTTGAACAGTAATTTAGGATCATAAAATTATCATGAGGACATGAAGAATATTAAGCCAAATGACAATAGGAAACTAGACATTTTAAAAGCTGAGTTTTTATGCTCATGCTAGTGTACTCTTTTAAATCACAGCCAAATAATATCATAATTTTATCATCTGCAAAATGGAGTTGATAGTACAGTAAATGAATTTCATCACTGTCTTATTTATTCCTGGTTTGCATACAATGATTTCAGATTTTAGTCCTGGGACTATAGGTTATAAAGCTTTTCCCTCCTGTGTTCAACCTTCATAACTATTTTCTCATCATAATGGAGGCAGGAAAGGGAAGAAAACACATATGCCTTGAAAAGCTGCAATAGCAGCATCGCTCATGGATATGTGCCATATCATGGGAGTCCAAGGCACAGAATTTGGAGACGGAACTCAAAACCCAGTTTGGTCACTGTCTAGCTTCACAACATTGGGAAAGTCTCTTTAAATATCAGGACCTTGGTTTCCTTATCTATTAAGCAAAGAGGCTTGGGCCAAATGATCCCTATGCTGTTTTCCTGCTCTTAGCATTCTATAATGTTACAGAATTCAGAACCAAACAGATTAAGCAGTAAAAGAAATCTGATACCTGGCCAAGCCCAAACAAGGGGCCTCTGCCAAGAATCCTGACTCAATCACAAAGCAGAGAGAGGTCATTTCAGGACAGTCAGCTATTTGCTAGAGATTTCCTCTGGCATTTGCTGTGGACTGTTCTGGGAATCTTAGCAGGGGGTGCTTGGGGAAAAGGTACCCCCAGATGAGAGAGGTGAACACCACACTAAAGGTTTTATTTGTGCAAGATTGGGACTAAGTTAAAGTTTAGAAGAGATAGTGATGATCCCTTTGCACTCTTTAAATGTAAGTATACCCAGGGCTCAGCACCTGAAGCTTCAGAACAAGATCGATGCTCCAAACTGTACTTACCTGCCCTTTGTCGGTTACACCGATTTTACCAAGTGGCCCCTCAATTTCTCTGCCTTCTAGTTTTATTTAGGTGATTTTTAAAAATCACTTTATTTTATTAATTCCCCAACATAAGTATTTCAGAATGTCTCAAAATAAAAAACCTAAATGTTTTGTAAACTTAAAATTTTTTTCTTCTTCTTTTGAAACTCATTGTTCTTTTTTGTAATCCAAGGCTTAGAAAGTTTGCCATTTTTCTTTCTCCTTATCCTTCTATCTGAATAATAGGATATCTTACAATCACAAATTAGGAATTGTAAAGAAAAGACCATTTTGTTAAAATCAGTATATGATAGACCTTCATCCCTATTATTGATTTTCAGGCTTCAGAATACGTATTAGTGATGCTCTTGTGTAGCTCCCTATTACTAACTCCAATCTGAGTTGGGAAATCTAGTAAAAAATAATAGCTGTCAGTTAGATAGCACTTAATCAGAGGGCTTAAAAGCCCAGGGTCATAGAGCTAGTAAGGTCATGATTCAATCCCAGGTCATTAATGACTTTAGTTCTCTTTAACTGATAAGATGGAATCAGGAAGATCTGAGTTCAAATTCAGCCTCAGTTATTGTGATTCTAGACAAGTCATTTAATTTCTGCCTGCCTCAGTTTCTTTATTTGTAAAATGGGGGGAACAATAGTACCTACCTCCAAGAATTGTTCTAAGGATCAAAGGAGATGATATTTACAAAGTGCTTAGCACAATGCCTGGCACATAGTAGGTATTTAATATTTTTAAAAATTTAATAAATTAATTAAATCAATTAATACAATTCATTTTAAATGTACTATTTTATTATTACATTTATTATTTATTAATTAATTTATTAAAACTTGCTTCCCTGGGGAAAAAAATGAGAGTAATTTCCTCCCTAATGTACACTTATAAATGTGTACATTAATTAGGACTTGATGTCACTAGAACTTCATGCAGAAGTGAGATGTGATCATGAAAGGCTAGCTGACATATTCTATTTTTTTTAGAATTCAGAAAGTGGCTCAAAATTTGTCAATTTCTTTAGGGTAAGTTACGAAAAGAAAGAATTTAAATAAGTAACATGATATACATTTGCAAATCTATGCCTTATAAATACTGTTTATAGTAGAAACCACATTTTTCTTTCTCTTTTTTGCCTTCCCTTCTTTCCTTCTTCTTCTTCCTTCTCTTTCCTTCTTTATTCTCTCTCTCTTCCTCTCTCTCCCATTCTTTCTTTCTTCCTTCTCTCTCTCTCTCCCTCCCCTGTCTGTCTGTCTCTGCCTGTCTTTCTCTCTTTTATTATGTTTCTTTCTGTCTCTCTTTTTCCTTTCATCTGTCCTTCCTCTTTCCTTTTCTTTCTTTTTCCTTTCTTTTGTCCTCTCTCCTTCTCTCCCTTCCTTCCTCTCTCCTTTCCTTCCTCCCTCCCCTCTTTCCTGAATTCCTTTTCCTTCTCTTTCTCCCTTCCTCCCTCCCTCCCTCTGTTTCCTCCTCCCTCCTCTCCTCTTCTCTCCTCTCCTCTCCTCTCCTCTTTTCTCTCCTCTCGTTTCATCTCTTCTCCTCTCCTCTCCTCTGTATTATAGCTCTGGGATCAGAGGATTCAATTTCAAATTCTGCCTCTCCTCCTTACTTCCTGATTTACCTTTGACAAGTCATTGATTCTTCTTGATCATTAATTTGTAAACTATAAAACTGGGAAGCTGGCCAAGCTGGCCATGCAACGTCCATCTCCACATCTTTGATTCCATGATGTGCTAAATCAAACTTGGAATGTTCATTCTACTCCAACAGGACCCAACAGGAATCAGTTATAATTAACCAAGAGTTCAGATGTAGAATTAAGAAAACCTGAGTTCAAATCCTATCATTGCCACTTGCTGACAACATTTGGACACAAGATTGAACTTGAAGGGAGCCACAGTTTCTACTAAATGCTGATCAAAATAGCACCTGCTTCACAGGACAGCTCATTTAAAATATATGTAAAGTGATTTGCTAATTTAAAGTTTTTATCTAATGAGTAGTTGTTGCAATTACAAATATGATTCATCTGCAGGTCCACATTTTGAATTAGGATAAATGATGAAAATAATTTGCTTCCTAGAGAGTGAGTGGACAAAGCCAGAGGGCATCTCTGGGTTTATGATGATTCATCTTAGCACATTAACCATTGAACTCCCTGTCCTGAACCAGAAAGGTTTATTCAAATGTCTTGTTTTGTTTTGTTTTGAGGGAAAAATAAAGTCATTTCGACTGACAACAGGAATTTGCTGTTGGGGAGGAGGTAGATTAAACCTTCAAATATTTCCATCCTTCCCCCACTCCTTTGTAATCCTCCAAATCAGTGGTTTGATGGAGAGTAATTAAATACTTCTAAGAGAATTCTCTCCCATTAGGGTCCAATGCGGGGAATCTGCCCAACTCCATGTCTGCTGAGCTGGAAGAGGTTTTAAATGGCTATTTAAATGCTGCAAAACAAACTAATTTTTCAGCTGTGAAACCTGGGGAGGTGTGTTTTAATTAGTTTTGTAGAGCTGACAAAGCTCAAAACCAAAATATTTTTGCATCCTGAACCTGCACACACACACAAAAAAAGGAGGAAACCTCTTGCAAAAGCCCACACATCTTGCTTTATCGGCAGGAAGAGGACTACTATTTCAATACTGTAATACATTAACTGAATTTCTGGCACCAGATTTAGGCAGGCTTGCCGTAACAGTGCCAAGACATCCTGGAATGTTGCTTTTTTTCAAAGAAAAGAAATGAACTCACATACACCCATAAATATCCAGAATTTTCCAGCAAGTAATAAAGACACTATTTTTCCCAAAAGTATGGTTTCTGTGTATGTATATAAGAAAGACCCTTCACAGTGGGAACCCAGGAAAACTTTCCAACAATATTTGAATTGCCCATTTATGAACATCATCAGATCTTTTGTGATCTGTAAACCAAATCCTCATTTTACTCATCATATTCCTACTGGACTTATTGGCCCAAAAGGCAGATCTCATGCTCTCCTTTCCATCCTGCCCTTGAGTACAGGATCTCTGACCCCAAAGGCTTTGTAATAAGTCCAGTTGTTATTCAATGAGTTTGACAGTTCTCACTAGGACTGTTTGACAGAGCATTGATTTGATGAAGTAATAAATAGGACCTCAGCAATGAGAGAAAAACAGCAGTAAAACCTAGCCCAAGGGAGTAGGAGGTGGGACTTTGACGAACCAGATCTCTGAGCTCTCATTCCGTCTTGGACCGAACTAGAATGTCAGATTCAAGAGCGAAGCTGTATGCCCAGGAGGAAAAAGAGATAATCAGATCAAGGTCAAACCCTTTAAGCCTTCTGCTATTCTACTGAGGCCTACAATAAGAACTTGTCATCTATTTGAATGACTCAAATATCTCATGGTTCAGTAGATTTATGATCTCAGTGATGGTCATTGTTTCTCCAATTGGGCAAATCACAGTCCATATTGTAGGTCCCCATTCCTGACCTCCAAATAAATCTGCCACAGAGTGGAGGATCTGATGGGCTGAGGGCTTTCTTCAACATTCTCTAAATATTGTGGCTACACCAGAGGAGCATATGTGCTGTCTATTGGAGAAGTAACTGTCCACTTTTAAAAATTCTGATCCTACAAGAAAAGCCTCAAAAAGTAAGTCAAGAAGACTTGACTTTTGAAGCAGTCAATCCACATATATTCAGTGCCTTGTTGAAGCAGTTGGTGGCATAGTAAATAGAGAATTAGGCCTGGAGTCAGAAAGACCTGAGTTCAAATTTAACCTCAGTCATTTATTAGTGGTATGACACTGAACAAGCCACTTAATCCTGTCTGTTTCAGTTTTTTCAACTATAAAATCAGAATAATAATAGCATCAATATCTCAAGGTTGTGAGGATCAAAGACAATATTTGTAAGGGGTTTGGCACAGTGCTTGCCATATAGTAAGTAGATGCTTAATAAATTATGTCTTTCCTCTCTCCTTCCTTTCCTTCCTTCCTTCCTTCCTTCTTTCCTTCCTTCCTTCCTTCCTTCCTTCCTTCCTTCCTTCCCTCCTTCCTTCCTTCTTTCCTTTCCTTTTTCCTTCCTTCCTTCCTCCCTTCCTTTCTATGTCATGCTAAACAATGTGCTAGGTAGTGGTTTCCTGCTAGTATAATTAGCATATGGTAGAGTTCTAGATTCTCAAGACTGTAAGAGATCCCAGCAGTTAACCATACCTGACCAAGAATGGGCTCTATGATAGTAATCATTTTGCCTTCATTAGAAAATCATCATGGAATTGAAGTCACTGGATGGCCATGTTACATGTTACTTTTTGATAGCTGTACTTGTTAAGTGGGGAGCATATGTTCCTGACATGGATCCTAAATCTGCTTCTCTATAATGTCTAATCATTGTTTCTGATTCTAGCCTCTGGAACTAAGCAAACCAATCTATTTCCCCCTCCCAATGATGTAACCTAACTTTCTATTAAATAGAAATCCTTCCAGTTCTGGGGTTGATGGGGGTGATTGAAGAAATGCATCAGGATAATGAGGAAAAGACAAAGAAGGCACACTGTGTCTTGTCCGATACAGAGGACGGATGAGGGTTAGCTATGAGGGACTGTGTTTTAATCAGTCTGCCCACAATGCCTTTGCCCAAAAGCTTCTACTTCCCATGGAGGTACAGGTTTGGGAAGAGAAATGGAACATTGTTCTCATTCAGGGCAGTCCAATAGAGCTAGCTATTAAAACTCCCAAACAGGTGACCATGACACATGGTGATCAAGGAAACAAGAGAATGCTCTGGCTACATAAATGGCCACACATATTGAGAGGATGCTTCAGCTAATAAATTGTGCCTTTGCCGATTGATAGTAAATGGTCACTGAAATTTAGTCACAGGGCAGGGGTCCTTAAGCTTTCTCTCTCAGGATCTCTTTACACTCTTAGAGATTATTGAGAGGATCCCTCTCCTAGCATCATCACCAAAGAGCTTTGGTTTATGTGAGGCATATTTATTGATAGTCACTATAATAGACATTTAAACATCATAGTTTTATTAAGAAAATAATTTTGACCTGACTGATCCCTTGAAAAGATCTCAGAGTTTCACAACCACACTTGGAGGACTGGCCTGAACCATTATCTGTGGGGGGAAAAAACAACTTTGTTTTAAGAAGTTGCTCTTATCTTGTGATTCAACACATCATTCTCTGCATTCTCTTTGTTTAATTCAGAGCATCATGAGTTGTTGTATGTTTTCTTCCCTGACTGAAAACCCAATCAGGCTTTGATCTAGGCCATGTGACTTTTTCATGGGGAGATGTGGAATCATCAGACACAGTTATTTTTTTTTAATGTTTCCCCTGATGTTTGATAAGTATCAACCTTAATGGGGAAAACAAATATCCACTCACCCCAAGAGCAAAGATACTTGCTGACAACCTCACATCATCCCCTGGGTATACAGGCTATAATACAAATGACAGAAAGAAGAAAAAGAACTTGGGCTTACAAGCTGGAGATATGATGCCATCTAAAATTCACAGCAGGCAAAAAGGAAGCACAGAACAGGGAGGGTGTGGGATGAGTTCCACCAGTCCCTAAAACTTCTTGACAGTGATGTATAGCATGGATGCTCAAATAGGAGGATGAGTGGGCTGGTGACCAGAATTCTGGCTTTAGAGCCAGGAAGACTTCTTCAAATCCTACCTCATAAACTCCCTAACTTTGTGACCTTGGATCAGGCATTTATTTCATCCAAGTTCAGTTTTCTTATCTGCAAAAAGTGGGATAATAATAACAACTACTTCACAGGGTTGATTTGAGGATAAAATTATATTGCATATACAAAGTGCATTGTAATTCTTAAGTTGCTATTAGAATTATGAGTTAACATAAGACTATAGTCTAAGACTGAGCATCCCCAATGTAGGATAATAGTATAGAAAAGAAAAAAAAATTATTGACTTGGAAAAATCATTGAATCAGATGACCTGAATTCAAATGCTTCCTCTGATTTTTAATACCTATGTAACTTTGAATGGGTCACAAACACTCCAGGCTCAGTTCTTGCATCTGTACAAAGAAGGGATTGGACTAGATGGTCTTTAAGATCCCTTCCAATATTAGACTCTCAGGATTCAAGATGACAAACTGGGTTTGGCTGGTGCTAGGGCATTTCGGGCAAGGAATGAATGACCAGACCAGAGACTAGGCAGACCAGTGGCACATGAATAAGGCAGGTCATTGAGATTATGCCAGGCATTGGACCATAAGAATAATCTATAAAATGGATGGAACGCAGGGGGGAGGAAAAGGAATCAAAAAAAAAATTGAAGTCAAAGAAGGCAGATGATAGGCACGCAAAAAAGTCTGAAACCAGGGGGAGGGAAGGTTATCAGTAGATAGGTGGATTGTGATGGAATACTCATGTGCTATAAGAAATGATGAGCTTAATGATTTTAGATAAAAAAAAAACATGGAAAGACTTGCATGAAATAATGAAAACAAAACAAGCAAAATCAAGAGAACATTGTATACAGTAACAGCAACATTGTTTTAAGAACAACTTTGAGCAAATAAGATAGTTTGTTTGTCATAAGCATCCAAATTAACTATGTGGGACATATAAGAAAGATACTATCTGCATCCAGAGAAAGAAATGATAAATAGAAGTATGTATAGAATAATTTTATATGTATGTGCCTATTTGTAGCTAATGGCAGCCATCTCTAAGGTGCAGAAGGGGAAGGAAGAAAAAAAAAGGAAAATTACATGATAATTTTGTTCTATATTTGAAAGGAATAACACATTATATATAGGAGATTTATAGCTTTATATGAAATCATCTTGTTTAATTCCATAAATTAAAAATAAAAATTTAAAATGGAAAAGTATAGATTACAATTATTTGCACCTTGAATTAGATTGCATTCAGCAGTAAGACTGAGGGTGATTACCCTTCAAATGGCAAATATGGTACCTTGTTCTCTCTCTCTCTCTCTTTTCTCCTGAGTAGCCCCAGCAAGTGAGAGTCAAATGGCACCAGATGTAGAGAAGAGGGATATGTAGATAATAGCAAAGTAGGACCGTTGTATTATAGAATCTCTATACTTCCACTCTTATAATCCATTCTGGATTACATTTAAATTAGATTTGAAAGAAATGACTTCTCATTTTTAAAGACCTTAGAAAAAGATGACTTTTTAATCTTCCTTGGTAATTGTTCCAGGATTTAGCAGTTTTTACTGCTGGGTATTTTTTCCAAGTTATCCAACTTGTATCTCTTAAGTGACAGACATAATTACAAATGGAGGGCACCAGGCAAGAGATACAGAAAGGGTCATATTATCTCTTTACTAAGGCCATGCTATAATGCATAGATCATAGAATGCATAGGTTTGCATTCTGTCTCTGATACTCACAAGTTATATGGCCCTCGTTCTTAGGAGAGAATCTCATGTCACATTTTACTGAGAAAATAGGGACATTTTTCTCTTCAATTTGTACTTTGTAAAATCCTCAATATCATCTCTCCAGTAAAATGTAAGCTTAAGGTCAGGGTTATTTTGCATTTGTCTTTGTAAACTAAAACTAGTATGTGCTGAAAAAAATTGGGCTCCTGGAGGAATCTGGGAAGATGGTGGAGTAGATCAGTAAATTTCAAACTTCCCAGATTTCCCCACACAAACAGAACAATTTGCTCCTCAGTCCAGCATTAGATAGGCAAAAAATCAAGAGGACTTGTGGCAGAACAGAGTCCTTCTGGAACAACTCAAGAAGACCCCAAGAAAGACCTCAGATTGGGATTAGCCAATATGATGTACAAACATCACCTGGCTAGCTCTATAGAAACAGCAAATGGGGACTCCTGGGACAAGCTGGGTGAGGCTGGAGTCTTAGCAGGAACCAGAGACTCTCATCTCCTAAACAGTGTAAAGAGTTAGGGGTCTGAGTCTGGGCAGACTGAGGGAACCTTGGCTCATCAGGAGCACCAGACCCAGCTGTAGTGCAGAAATGCAACCCTGGGTGAGAAGGAACTAGCACATCAGGAGTGCAGAGGCAGTGTGGGCACTGCTGAGAGTGGCTTCAGGTCAGAGAGGAGAGCTAAAGTGAAACTGGAGGTTCGATCCTCCCACCCCACAATTAGAGATGTTAATTAACACTAATACTTCTTTTTTTAAAAAATGAATTGTCAAAGAAGAAAGAATTCAACCATAGAAATTTACTGTGGGAGTAGGGAAGACCAGAGTTCTCCTTTAGAAGAAGACTTTAAGTTAAAAAAAAAAAAAGCTTCTTCCACAAAGAATAACATTAAATGGTTCTCCAGAGAGAATTTATAGAATTTTAAAATAATTTAAAAATCAAATGAGAGACACTGAGGAAAAACTAAAAAAAAATCCAAGAAAACAAGATTATGAAAGAAAAATATCCAACTAGAAAAAGAGATACAGATCTTTAAAGATGAAAATAATCCTTTCAAAATCAGAATCGGACAAGGGCAAGCCAGTGAAGCCAAAAGAGACCAAGAAATAATAAAACAGAATATAAAGTGAAAAAAATTTGAATAGAATGTGAAACATCTTATAAGAAAAACAGCATATCTGGAGAACAGATCAAGAAGAAAAAAATAAAAGAATAATTGGATTGCTAAAAGCTATGACCAAAATAAGAACCTTGATACAATAATGCCAAAAATAACCCAAGAAAATTGTTCTAGAGTGATAGAACATGAGGAGAAAGTAAAAACAGGGAGAAAAAAACACTAATAACCAAAGTGATCCTTTGTGGAAAACTCAAAGGAATATTATTGCCCAATTTCAAAACCCCTGGATCAAAGAGAAAATTTTCCAAGAAACAAGAAAAAAGCAATTCAAATTTTCTGGAGTTATAATTAGAATTGTACAGGACTTATCAGCAACCACAATAAAAGACCATAGGTTCTGGAATCATACATACAAGCAATCAAAATGTCTACCTCTATGGCCAAAAATATCACATCCACCAAAACTATACATGATATGGAATGTAAAAAAGGGACATTCAATAAACTTGCAGATTTTCAGGACTTTCTTTCAACCAAACCCAAACTCAACAGAAAATTTAACATATAAGAATCAATATTCAAGATTAATTTCAAGAAACATAAAATGGAAAGATTGTTTATTTTTTTATATGGAAATGTATACCATATGTTTAACATAGACATCAGTAATTGGGTAGCTCAAAAGGAAGGTCAACAAATGAAGTATAGAGGAAGAATAGACACAGAGGTATTAAACAGGGGGGCAGAGGCTCATAGTTCTTAAAAACCTACTCACATTGGGAATGGGTTAAACAGGCAACACTACATATATATACCATGACGAGTATAGTACCTTCTATAAGGAAATAAGAGGGGAAGGATGGGCAGAAGGGGAAGCAAAGGATAGGAGAAGAAGACGAGAGGAATTCATAAGTGGGGAAAGGTTAAATAATAGCAAGTTAAATTAAGGATCAGAATTAAGGTAGAAGAGTTAGCAGGGCTAGGAAAGAAGAAACAAACACCAACACTACAACAAGGAACAGCTGTAGAACTTAGAAAAAAAAAGTACGACTAGTACTCATTGATTTTAGACAAAATCAAACTAAAAGATTCAATCAAGAGAGAAATCCGAATTATATGTTATCCATACTAATATTTCTTAGCTGCATGTTTATACATGGGTAAATGCAAATGTATATGTGTGTGTATATATGTATTCAAGTATATGTAGATATGTATGCATTTCACCTATATGTGTAGACATAGATATACATATATGTGTGTGTGTGTAGGTCTGTGGATGAGTGTGAATGTATGTTTGTGTGTGTGTGTATCTATTAAATATATCTGTGCTTAACTATAGCCTGCTTGGGGAACATGGGGGAATGAAAGGGGGGAAAAAAGAATAAAGTAAAAAAATACCCAGCAGAGAATAAAATAACAACCTACAAAAAAGCAAAGCAAAGCTGGATACTCATGAATATCATTTCTTATGCCATTATATATCCTTTCTTGAACTGGAAATTTATTGTTATATATTTTAAATCCTCCCCGAAGTTCTGCTGGGCACATGACAATATTCTGTTTTGTCTTATTTTATTTTATTTTCCTTTTTTGTCTTTCTTTTTTCTACTCTATTCTTTTTAAATAAACAGACACTTTTAAAAATTAAAAAAAAAAATAAACTAAAAGAGTTCCCCAGAGAAATAGGGAGCCTGCTAAACCCATCAAGCCATTAATCTGGGATGTATCTATGACAATAGTCATAAGATCAAATACAATAATGTGTATAGCACTTTGCAAAACTTAAAACACTATATAAATACCAGCTTTTGTTATTATTGCTATTTTTGTTATAGTTGAAGGTAAAAACAATTTCTTTTCTTCTTAGTTTGAGAGATAATGGTGAACAATTGATCAAAATGACTTTAGTCTGACAGCTTTTCCTTCATTCAAAGAGCTCACCATCTTGAAATCACTGGCTGCAGAGCCTTCTTACAGTTTACAGTCTCAAAGATCTGGCCCTTTATTGTTGCGAGAAAGGGAATATCAGGTATGGTGCAAAGGAGAAGGAGACACATGTCTTTAGACAGCTTGACATAGAAATAATTTTCACATAAAAATAAATAAAATCACCTCCCCCACCGACTGTTCCCTAGTCCCTATTTATCTGAAATCAAAATTAAATAGATTTATTAACCAGACACATCAGGTGACAATTTAGTCACTTTGTAATAGTGAATTGAAAAACCAGAATTCCAAGAGGGCATCTCTTCTGCTCCCTTGAAGCAAGGATCCAAATCTAACTTTGGAATGATTTCATTTAATTGGGGCAAGTTCATATGATGAGATTTGATTAAAAGCATCCATCCTCCAACTTCAAAGATATATCTAAGAAATGCTCTCTAAATTTCACCAGACTTCAAATCTTGTCTAGGCCATGCAAAAATGGTTTCAACCTACTTGGTTAATCTCTTGAGTATACAGATGAGAAAACAGGCTCAAAGATGGAAAGCCACTTGCTGAATGATAAAAAGTAAAGCTGGCAAATGGTAAAATTCACACCCAGATTTTCATTTAGTATAAAATGATCATATACTGAATCTTGAAGCACTTCTTAGAGTGGCTTCAAATCAAAAGGGCCTGTTTGAGGAAAAAAATGAATACTTTTATATTGTTTGAGATAATGAGACTTCTTTTACAGTCTATGTCTATCTATCCATCTATGGATTCATCTATTTATTCATCCATCTATCCATTTAACCACCTACCTATCATCTATCCATGTATATAAAGGGTGTTCCAAAAATCTTGGTACAAATAAGCTACGCAGTCAGTCACTTAATATTTATTAAGTGCCTACTATGTATCAAGCACCAGGCTAAATGCTGGGGATATGAATAAAAATAGAAAAAAAAAATGTCCCATTTCACAAAAAGCTTACATTTTAGTATGGGAAGAGCACACGTAAAAAGGAGCTGAGAAATGATGGAGAAAGACAAAGGTCCTCCTTACTTTGGGCAGAGGTTATAGTAGAGGAGGTCTACAGTGCAGTTTGAAAAGGATAGAATATAGCTAACCTATTACAGCCTTAAAATCCCAAAGGTTTTAGGAACAGCATATATTTGATATATGTATATAATATATGCATATAATTCACAATAAACATCACATATACTATTTATGTATGTATAAGATATAAATATCTATTTTTCTTTCCTACTGAAAAAGATCTTATCTTCATTTACAGCTTATATTTGGAGTTAGTTCATGCATCAGGACATTGAGTTGCTGTTGTAAGATACTAAAATGATATGCAAAAAACTGGGCCAAACATAAGAAATGCCATTTGGGTCAAAGGCCTATCAAAGAGTGGGAGTGACAGTCTTTGATATGAAAAAGAGGAGGAGGTCACTGAGGAGGAATGAAGCAGGCAGGGCAGTGGAAAGACCGCCAGGAGCAAGAAAGGGATGACTGTTCCAAACTGGTGAGCTGAGATCTCTCAGGGAAGAGAAGGGAGTACTATGGGAGCATGCTCAAACCTTCTGTTCTTATTTATGGCTCTCTGCATTATGATCAGGAATAATATTTTCACTGAAATAATATTGTATAACATTCCAAAGCTTATCTCCATAGGAATGAAAGCTTCAAATTAAGCCAAGTTCTTCTTCACATATAAATATTCCTCGAAAAACCACATATGATGAAAATTTAATTCACCAAAGTAAAGTGACTTGGTGAATGTCACACATGAAGTTGGGACCCCCCATTTCCAAATTCTGAATTCTTTCTCCCAGGCCACTTTTCATTACAAAATACACAACCCATTATTGTTGTTTTTCTCCTCCCTTTTAAAGCAAATGAAAAGTGATACAAAATAATGAGTGAGGGAAAAATTGATAAAAGAAAAAAAAATTAGGGTATTCTACCCATCGGATCAAAATTTGAAATTGCAAACCCATACTCATTTTCCCAAGTTCAAAGTCTTTTTACTGAAATGAGCTTCATCGAGGGCAGGCTGTACATGCTTAGACTGGAGCTAAGGACTTTCATTCTCCTCCTTGACACAAAGCCCTATTTGTGGAGGAACATTCCTTGGACAGCACCAGACACTCTGGCAAAGAATGAATAAAACACAATGGTGAACTTCTTACAGAGCTCAGCTCATTCAGCAGATATTAATTTGAACAGAGGAATCAAAATGTACACTGACAAACAGATGAAAATCACTGGAGTAAATTCAAGACCTTGGGTCTCTCATACACTGAAAGGAACTTAATCACAAATATCTAAAAGTTACTTGCTTCATGAAGCCTTAAAAGTCAGGTTTCCTCACACATCTCCCACATTACTGAATTGTTTTAACATCCATTGAGGTTCAGAGATAGATGCGAATTTATGTTCTTTTCACTAAAGCCAATTAGAGACTGAAAGATCCTGGAAGTACTAGAAGATCTTGCCAAATAGGAAAATAAAAACTATTTCATTTTCATAAGGATTGGTCTGTTGTGAAGGGAAATTTCCAAAGAGATCAAATCTCACAGCGTGAATTTTCTCCAAGTACTTTCTCAGATGAATGATGCTATACAAATAACAAGGGTTGTATTGTCAATACATTGAAATAGTATTTTATCAACCTTACAATTACGTGTACAGAAAGTGCACTTCACCAAGATTTCAAAAGATGAATTCGGGCGGGCTTACAACACTTATTAAAAAGTCAGGAACCCAGAGATGAGGTGACAGACAGACATAAAGAGGTGGCTAACTACTAACTCTTCATAGGCATGGCTTGGGAAATCTGCATATGAGAATTAGACACTACAATGCTGTAGAATCACTTCCCAAAGGGGATCTTGCATAATTTTTGCTTATTTGTATATTGTTGGACATATTAATTGCATCTTCTAGTATATAAACTCCTTGGGGCCAAAGACTGTTTTACACAGCCTAGTACGACGCCTGGCACATGATATGTGCTTAATGAATGTTTATTGATTAATTGATCAATATTTCATTTTGAAAGTGGACAAAGAAAAAACAAAACAAAATCCATGATCAATGAACAAAGGAGATTATTCTGGGAAGCACAAGCCACATCCTATCTAACTTATCAAAGAAAATAATCACGTTAGAGACTGGGATGATAGCCAGTGTTTTAAGTTTATATGTATTTTGGGCATAGGGTGGAGTGGTAGGCAACTTGCTTCCAAAGAAGCTTTGTAAATTCCCATTATGAAGATCATATCAACTAAAATGAATGTAGTTAAATAACAAGGGAGATTTGTGGTAAAATGGACATTATTTATAATACCTCTTGATCCATTTTATGTAATATTTCTTATTAATTGAGTGTTAAGCTAATTGTTTCTGTTAAAGGTACTAATTCCCTGCACCCTCTAAATTTTGATGCCTTAGGGGAAAATACCAGTTGCCCCATCTTAAGGATAGCCCTGGGAAACTACCTTTTCAATATAGCCTGTGGGTATATACACATATACACATACATACATACATACATACATATATATCATATACATACACACTTACATTTTGTTCTTAGAAATCACGAACCTTGGCAGTTAAAATTTCAATAATAAATTCAGATTGAACATAGCTAGGATGAGGTAAATTAATTGCCTATCAGTGAAGATTCTTAAAATTCTTCCTATTTTTCTTCTTAATTAATTCATTAAGCTTTAGCTTCCAGTTCAATCCCACAAGCATTATTAGGTGTTTACTTCATGCAAGGACCAATCATATTCATAGAAAGCCAACAGCAACTCAGAAATATCCCTCAAAGAACGTATGTTCCATAGCTGAACGAGACTAATACACGAGTGGATAAATAGGAAGACACAAAGTTCATGCAAAGGAATTGCTGAAATCTTCCTGATGCATTCAGATCTCCAAGAAGCACAGTGGACTTTATCCAATCAGCTTCTGAATTCCCACCAATGCTTTGGACAGTCTGAGCCTTCCTGAGTGGTGACTCAGTGCCAACTCACACAGAGCACTTTATCTAGCTGGCCCTCGACCAGGCTAGATTTCATATCTCATCCATCCTGACACCTGAACTCTCTGCCTGCTACCTATTGCACTGCCTCCATCTCCTTTACTCTTTCTCTGGGAACTAAGAAAATCATGATAACCATTCTTCTGGAAAGGCCATGTTTTGTTTCTGAAATAGACTTGTGATTTCACTGGGCATAGGGAATTTCTAATCTGGAAAATCCCTTTACCAATACAGATCCACACCTCTTTTACAGTTTATAATTTTAAGAAAGCACTTCTAACCCACAGAGGTTAAATAACTTGACCAGGCTCATTACATAATAACAACATTGGCATGTGTAAGAGTGAACAAGCTTTTAATTTTTAAGCCAATGTGCCACACTATCTCTCCTAAATTATCATATATAAAATACATTTCTATTATTTTTCCTTCCATGATTTTTCTCTCCAGTAAATCATTTATACTCTAATTCAAGGGTTCTTAACCTAGGGATTATAGGTAGATTACAAATGATCCATGACCTTAGACAGGAAAAAAAACCCTTTATTTTCATTAACCTCCAACTGAAATTTAGCAATTCCTTCATTTATGAATATAAGCAGCGAGAAACAGTAATATCAGTTACCTGTGACCAAGAGAAATCACAGATCTTTTCAAATCACATTACAGTTATAGAAATCTCTAAATATAATTTATGCTATTTGGAAACTGCAATAGTACTATTGTACTGCAATACTAACTATTGCAGTTTCTAGACCTACAACTAAATTGCCCATGAGCATACTCTTCCTGTCTGCAGGCTTTATTTCAACATAATTGGTTTTCTTTGTAATATTATGCAAACTCTTATATTTATTTTAAATATAATTCTCAAAGGGGGCTCATAATCATCACCAGACTGACTATCAAGGGGTCTAATGACACAAATAAGGTTAAGAACTCCCTCCTTAAGCTAAGTTGCCTCTCAGACATGTCTGAAAATTGTTCCTAGGAAAATGGCAGTGTTTCCTTTGAGGATCACTGGTTCCCATGAAGTCTGTTTTGTCAGTCTTGTATGCATTTTCAGTTGGGACAAAACCTGCAAAGTCTCTGCCTGGGAGATCATCCTCTTCCTCTTTCCTCTTTCTCCCTCATCCTGAAAGAAAGCTGAGAACTCTGGCCAAGGGAAGTAACTGGGGCTGAACTAAAAAGACATCACTGATGAGAGGGGAGAACAAGAAGGTGAGGAAGCAACAGACAAAAAGAATGGACCTCCAGAAAAATCAACAACAAAGAACGTGGCTGCCTGGAGGCTTGCTGCCATGTAGAGTGGCCCCAAAGCTCATCCCTGAAAGCTCTCCCTGTGTGGCTGCTAATGCACAGGAAATGTGATTAGCTGCCTGAGAAAGTCCTAGAATTACTCCCATTCTGACTAGATTACTGGGTAATGAGATTGGTGGCACTCTTCCCTGACTGGGCTGTCAGATTAAATCCTGCTGGTTTTCTTCAGATTACTGTCATGTCTCACAATAACAAACAGAGATGGACACAGAAAGGATGGTGTTTGTTATGTGTGTGTGTGTGTGTGTGTGTGTCCGTGTGTGTGTTTTCAAAGAACAAAAGTGTCACTCTCCTCCATCCCACCCCCAATCTTGATGATATGAAAAACGCTCAATGCATTTAGTAATTGATTCAAAATGACATTCTCTCTGATTAAGGCACACCAACTAGACAAAAGACTGGTCAGAAACACTTCATCTGAGCCGGTAAAGGGAAATCACGTGGCTCTGAGGAGGCATCCTAATGCCCAGTTTATTCATGCAACAACACAGTTTGATTACACGATGGAGAAGGGGGGGAAGGAGATTCACCAAGTCCTTTCAAAAGGTCCTCATTCTCTCTATCCTTGCAGTTTGGGGGCAGGGACATCTGACCTGCCTGTGGATCTAGAGTTTTTGGTTCACTCCAATCTACATTTGCTGCCCTTTCTGATTTCAATTCCACAAAACAATTTGCTCCCATGCTGGGTGCTTCCTGGTTCTCAGACTCTCTCTTGTCTCCCCTTTTATTCTGGGAACTGCTATCAAATCAATTCTACCACTATTTCTGGAATAGAAATGTCAATCAATGTTTCAGTCGTTCCACTCATCATCTCTGTGACTTTTCAGATTCAAACATCCTTTCTGGGGTATCACTCCCTCAACTATCTAGTCTCCTCTCTCTATATATATATATGTATGTATATATATATATATATATATCTTTTATATTTATATATAATATAAATAAAATATATTTATATTATATAATATAATATATCTTATATTTTTATTTATATCTTTTCATATTTATATCTGCAGTGCTTGGCATTGTAGTTGACATAGTAAATGTTTTATATGTACCTATTATCCATCCATTCATTCATTCATGATAGTGGAATGACTAACCAATGGCCACACAGCTAGTCAGTATCTAAGGAGAGACCTGAATCTTCTAAGTCTATCTTTTAAAATTAACCATCTTGACCTGCCATGGCGGTCCTCTTCCTATCTGTCTTCCCTTAATCCTGGATGAGACAGATATAGAAGAGAGATGTAACTGCTTATGTCCTTTGGGGGTGATGGTAGACATCAACTCTCATCATTGCAGTGGACATATCACTTGCTCTGCCCCTATGTTATCCATACCATTGGGTGCTGCCATATTACTTATCTATAACACCTCCTGTCCCAAACACCAAGAATTATTGTGGCTCACCATTCTCACTGCCCCTGAATCCTTAGGACTTCCAGAGCTCTTCATGTGACTTTCAATTGAATTCTCTCTTATGTGAGATTATGTCATGTTTTCTGCTTATATCCCTCTGCTTGGCACATAATAAGCACTTAATAATTTTTTTCACATATTCATTAACCATAATACTTCTCTCTCTAAGAACAAGGAGAAAAGAAAAAGAAATATGGATTTCATATGGATTTTTTGATTTTTTTTCCCACTTTGACAAATGCAGGATTCCAATCCAACAAGGTGAAGTGCCCTGAGAAATGAGAATGGAAAGATGACTAAGGCATACTTCTTATCAACAAAGAGCTATCACTTGTCTTGGAGAGACAAGATATAATTAGATAAAAAGTGAAATGACAGTAATATGTTTAAATAACAGTTCAAGGCAGCAAAGTGAAATGATATAGATGGAAGAAAAATGATTTTTTCCACTTCTTGGTGGTTGAGTTCTATGAATTTAGGATCTATAAATTTGGCATAGATATATTATAGATTTGCTTCAGTAAAATCAGATATAAGGGATTACTTGGTTACAGTTAATATTTACTGTCTTATCCTCCCTTCCACAAAGATCAGAGTGATGCAAAATAGACCTTTCTTTCCTCTCTATATTTCTATTTTCCATGGAACCTCCTCAAGAGCAATGTTCTCTCCAACATTAATCTAGCCAGAAGTGCCATAATTCATATACCCAAAACTAGCAAGATAGAGCACTAGACTTAGAGGAAAGAAAACATGAGTCCAAATCTTGTCTTTGGTACTTACTAGCTGTGTGACCCTGGGCAAATTATTTAACTTTTTGAAGTCTCAGCTTCCTCATCTGTAAAATGGATATCATCAAGGCACTTTCCTCACAGGATTTTTGGAAGGATAAATTGAAAACACATGAAAAGTCTAGCAAATCCTAAAGCATTATATTTATATATATATATATGCAATATGTATATAATATTATATCTATGTTGTTATGAAGCAAGCTATTATTATATATTACATAGAGCCAAGATTGAATTAGCAAAAACTGGAAGATTACAAATGAGGAAAAAAGCTGAAACAAGATTTTGTGTACAGGGATGGATGGCAAGTCTGTCATTCCAGGAGAAGCTTAGGTCTTTGTTCTTCATAAAGGGTTAAACCACTGAGTAGTACATTAAAAAAAAAAAAAAAGCAATTAAGCCACTGATAAGGTACTAATGTGATGTTATCCTCATGTTAAATACTCATGAGACTGAAATTAAACATATATTTGCATCTATCAGCATAAATCCGTGTCTATGCATACATGTAAATGCATACCATAAAGACTCATTTAATACACACCAATAGAAATGCATACATATAATGTTCATATTTACACTATACAAAGAAAGCTCTCTCTATACATACAGAAATACATTTTTTCCTGAGGTATTTGGAGTTAAATGACTTGCCCAGGGTCACATAGCCAGGAAGTGTTAAGTGTCTGAGACCAAATTTGAAATCAGGTCCTCCTGACTTCCGGGTTGATGTTCTCTCTCCATTGCACCTTCTAGCTACTCCCAGAAATACATTTTACTGTATGTGTGTATATATATACACCTAATGGAAGCACATACTCCGAGCAAATGTGTGCCTCAATCCATCAGAAGAGGCTTGATCAGCAGATATCTAATAACATCCAATGCTCTTGATGAAATTTGACATTTCCTAATATGAACCTCTATCCTAGTCAGGCATTTCCTATAGACCTATATACATCTACATATATATACCCATATATGCACACACACACATATAAAGATATGTACACATCCATCTATGCATATATTTCCATATTTACAATCTATGCATGTATGTAGATACTTATATCTATATATGTGTAAGTACACATCTTTATTTATGCTTATTTCAGGAGGTGGTAGAAGGAAGTGAAATCAATGACGAGATATAAGGAGAGGGAAAGAAATATATCACATCAGATGTTTCTGTTGAAAAGCTTTAGAACATGGTTTCTTAGCAAGAAATAATTTCCCCAACTCTCAACAGAATAGCTTTTTCTATGAATTATAAATCTTGATCAGTTTTTCTAAAGAAATGGCCCAGAGCATAAATCCGCCTGGATTTGAGAAGACAGAAATAAAATATTCATACATTTAAAACAAATGGAATTCACTTTGCTCGATTCACCTAACATGACAATGTGAATAAAGAAACAAGCAGCAGTACTTGGGATTAATAACCCCCTAGCTGTCCTTGATCCTAATCAATGAATAGGACCTATCACAGTGTCTTACTCAAAGAGAACACTCAATATATAATTGTCATTGGAAGTACAATGGACAGAGAGAATAGAGAGGCAGGTAGATCTGGAGTCAGGCCCTACCTCTACCATTTATCTCTCAGTGGCCCAGTCAAGTCAACAAGCAATTATTAAACACCAACTAGGGGCCAGGCACTGTACTAAGCAGTGGAAGTAAAAATAAATAAAGAGAGAGAGAGAGAGAGAGAGAGAGAGAGAGAGAGAAAGCAATATTGAATAGGTGCCTAATTGTCAGGCTAGTTGTTGCTCTTGGAGACCAAGAATCTGGGTAAAAACAACACATCCGAGTTGAAGATGGGTTGCTGATCTTCACTGCAGGACAAAATTTGCACATTGTTTCTCTGCACTGATGAAATCACAGGTTCAGATTTTTTTTGAAATGGCCAAGTCAAATTGATAAGGATTTGTTCAGTGCCTCCTAAGCACTAGATTAGTCAATCTAATTGTTAAAGGACCGAATGAATGAACAAGAATTAATATAAACATTTGATTTGGCCAAATTTCAGTCATGTGCCATTTAGTTATACTCTACGATCAAATAGGAAAAAAGAAAAAGTAGGGCATAGAAATGATGGCAATGCTGTGGCCAAGTACTCTCTTTTATAAACATGGAAAACCTTATCACTCATATTTTGAGGCATCCCTAAGCAGATTCTAAATACACAAAGGAAATTAATATAATGAATCAAGCATTTGTCTCAGACATTTACTATCTCCTTTCCAATGAGCTTTGAAACCTTAAGAAAACAATAGTTTATAAATATTCAGTGAATGATTGACTTTTCTCCTTTCCAGCATCCTCCCCAAGAGCCTCAGATGTTGCTATGTTTCCCAACTTCTACCACCCATTTATTCAGTGTACTGAAGAATGAAAATTCCTCAGAAACAGGGATAGGTTCGTTTTTGTTTGTGTACATAGTAAGTGCTTTATAAATATTTATTGATTAATTAATTTCAAAGCATTTTGATAGGAGTTAGGGTAAAAAAAAAAAGACTAGGGAATCATGTTTTGGGAATGAATAAAAATCAAATGAACAGATCATATGCTTTATTTTAACGTTTAAAATTTCAAGAAAGCTAGAAGGAGACTTTAATCATGTCAAGTGGATTGTCTTTGGCAGATTTCTGGGAAGTCATAGACAAGAGTGGGAAAAGATGGACAGATTATAGATGTGTTGCAATCTGAATCAAGGGAGGGAGTGTTAACATTAATGTGGTAATAGATACGCAAAAGAATTGATATATATGATATATATTGATATATATGATACATATAGATATATATGATATATATTAATATATGATATATGATATATATTGATCAAGATATGTGAATCAAAGAAAATATCTCTCACTCTCTATAGCCCAAGAACTAAACTGTTGCTTGGTCATTAAGCAAAAATGTTTCTCCCAGAAAACTCTTGCCCTTAGTGAGGCATGTGCAGTGTAATTCTATTTCTACATCTACTACCAGGGGTTACTAGGTATCCACACTACGTGATAATGATCAAGTCCTATTTTTCTCAGTGACTAGACTTTGAAGAGTAAAATGTGCAGACCATTTACCAGAAAGCCCAATAACAAGGCCGGTTCTGGGTGAATTGATTTGTACAGACTTTAGAAAGATGATCTAGTTTTGGTCTCTCCAGGGAGACCAAGCTGGCATTTCTCAGGATCAGCAAATTAAGGCAAAATAAACTAAGAAACGAGCAGTGGCAGCAAGAACAACAAAACAAAGAGCCACTTTCTGATAAAGAAACTTTGAATAGTATTACTATAAATGAAAGACTGTGAGAGGCCCTTGCTCTTAGATTCCTCCTAGCCTCATTAATGGCACTGAAGCAAATCCAGGGATGGTAATAACCTGTAACTTAAATTAGAAACAGTTCTATTTCACACATATCAGATAGGCAGCCCAAACCACCGAAATGATCCAACTACTGAAGATTACACGGCGTCGACAACCACAAAAAGATATACCTTATGTTTTGGTGGCAATACCTTTTTTATCTTTTGCGTAGCAAGTGTTGGTGATCATTAAGGAAAGAAAAACTAATTAAAATGGAACTCTGCATATCCACCTCTTCAGAAAATCGCAAAGTGTGGTGAGAAAAGGTTAAACCAAAGTCACAGCACTTACATTTATGGCTGTTGGAACTGATGCTTCTAATTCATATTTCAAGTACTTTCACCATGAACTCTCATCCCAAAATAGCCCTGCTGCTAACACCAAATCTGACAACCTCACATCTTTAGCCTCCCCATTCACGCAAGGGAAGCATGTCTTCCATTTTGTTATCATAACAAGAAAAAGAATCACAAAAAACAATCATTCCAATGAAGCAACAATACAGGAATCAGTCCCCTCTCCTTGTAGGGAATTAAAAAAAAAAACAACAACACTGTTTTCACTTGGTAAGTATTATTAACTTCAAAGGAAACAAGCAGTTCTCAAGTTATTAAGCTAAAAAGATAGCTAAGTTTCAGCTAGTCCTCTGCAAATTAATTCTGCCTTACAAGGCCACTCTAGGTCATTTCCTGAGCTGAAGGTAATAAAGAGCCCTTATGCTAATGTAAGAACAAATGACTGAAGTAATTGGTGTTCTGATTAAAATGCCAAACAGTGGACAGGCCCTATATAGCTTAGGGTGAGTTACATTACAGGTAAGTTACAACATGTCAAAACAATGCTCAGACTAGTCTTGGCTTTGTTGGGACAGAATCTGGTAGAAATTAGATTTCTGTGACTTGATATATGCTAAAATACAAGATTTTTGTCTCATTAGAAGGTGAGCTTTTAGGTCAGTGTGATATTACCTATAATAGACTCAAACATTTGTCTCAGAGTGTTAGGGAGGGCTAAAACAATACTGTTCTGTTGTGTTGAGCTATTTGATATTATTCTAAATCAAGGATCCATGTTGTATGTGTGTGTGTGTGTGTGTGTGTGTGTATATATATATATGTATGTAGATATATATATATGTCTTCGTGTATGTCATATATTTCAATATAATTGGTTTCTTTAGTAAAATTTTGCATTTTCTTTGGGGAGCCGGATGGTGCAGTGGCTAGAATTCCAATGAGAAATGTGGGTTCAAATCTGGCCTCAGAAACTTAATGGACCCCAAACGGGGTCATGAAGAGTCATGCATGACTAACCATAGAAGCATGTTTTACTTTAGGCATTAAAAAGCAAATTTCTGAGAAGGATTCTTTGGGCTTTTCCAGATTGTCAAAGATATCCATGATATAAAAATGATTAAGAACGTCTTTTCTAATGATTGCTTGTTTCTGATCAGTTGAGAAGCATGTTCTTTTAAAAATTCCCACTGATGTGAGTAAGTTGTTCACCTATGCCAGCAGCAGGTTAACAGGTAGCAATGAGGAATAACCCCATTTAGTCTTGCTTTCTTTCATTATTTTACATTGACCCCCAAGTCTGCACCAAGAACTAGCAGGTCACCTTAAGGGATGTGACATCATCTGGACAGGAAGAAAGAACATGTAAGTGAATTTCATAAAGCCCAGAATCTCAGCTCTGGAATTGCTTATCAGAAGTTTTATTCAAAAGGGCCTGACTTTATATGGCAATCAATCATTATTCAATTGACAGTTCTTTTACTATCATAAAATTTCAGGGAAATTTCAGGGGGAAAAGCAAGCTTTTTGTTTTTATTTTTCCCTGCTTTGTATTTTGACCCTGGACAAGTTGTTTAATCATTTAAATACTGGGTCAAGCACTTTTGCAAATATCTTATTTGATCCTCACAACAATCCTAGGATAGGTACTATTTTTTTCTTCCCTTTTTACAGTTGGGAAAACAGAGTCAGACATTAAGCAAGTTGCTCAGTGTCACACAGCTAGTAAATGCCTAAGGCCAGATGTGAACTCAGTATTCTTGTGTGTGATGCTCTAAGAAAAACAAATTAACCTTCATTTGATTAGAGCTATCTAATAGTGGAATGGAATACACTGAAATAGATTGGGTTTCTCTTCCTCCATGTTGAAAGTCTATAAGTTGGGTGTGCTGCAGGAGGAAATTCTTGTTCAAGTATGGGTGGGAAGAAGTTCATACTGATGTCCATTCTTCTTCTAATTTGATAATATTGGAAGAAATTAAAACCTCTGAAATAACTTGAACAAGCATGATGGGAAGAACCATGGTGCTAAAAAATAATAAGGTAATAAGGTAAAAAAGCAAAAGAGCAGGACCCACAACTTTTACCTACTTTATTCCTCCCCAGTGCCTCACACAGTTTTAATGCAACAGAATAGGGTCACTGGAGGCCTGAGTGTCAGAGAAATGAAATAAATAACATCCAGATAAAGTTACTATTTTCTTTACAAGGGTGCCAAACTTGGGGCTCAAAAAGGCAGATGCATCCTCAGCAATGGGGTTATGGAATGACTGTATGAGCTCCTGGAAGTCTCATTTTCCTTTGCCTGCCAAATGGAGTGGAATGTTATTACAGATAAGGGGGCTTGCTGGATGGGATTATGTCTGGTTTCACACACTCAGAGCTATTCATAGCCAGAAGATGAAATGCAGGATGGAAGTCCGAAACTCTGGTACACATCCCCTCCATTCAAGGACACCAGCCAAAAGGTCCCAACCGCGCCTCTGTTTGATTGCAGAATGTGATATTTTTGACTTAGTTCTATTTTCAGTGTGTGTGATGGGCCGTATTTCTCTTCCTCTACTTCTGGAAAGGGAGAAAAAAGAGCCGGAAGAGGACCATTCTTACTCATTCTCTCTCTAAAACTGTCTCTATCCATCTCTTAAATATACAATCTGGCTGGACCCTTGGTGCAATTTGGTGTCCATACCAGGGCCAGGTTTATATAATGGCCAACCAGCCATTGCCAAAGAAAGGATGATATGGAGGTCAGAAAACTACCTGGGGAGTCTTTGCAATAGGACCAACAAGCAAATTGGGAGCCAGTTGCCCTAATAATACCCTTCCTGGGAGCTAATCTTGACACTTGAGTCAAAAGGAAACCCTAAGGCATTATAGGAGAAATGAAAATACAACTTGATCTACTACACCATGAAAAAAAATTATTTGGTATGCCACAAGCCATCTCTCCCATTGCATGGTGTCCCTTACCCATCAGTTTCAAATGACAGATGACCTACATATCATACAGTTTACATAGGACAGACCATACAAATAAGGCTCACCGGCCCCTAACAGTGTTATTTACAGGATTTATGAAGATACAGTACCACATAGCAGCTACATGAATTTCCCTGCTATTGTCCAATGGGGATTTGGTATATTAACAGAGACCTGCTTTGGGAGGGTCAGCTAGTGGTTAAGCAGGGGATTCAGAATTGAAGCATGTTTCTGATTTTGACAGCATAATCTCAAGCAGATGGCTGATGTGTTACCTTTTTTTTTTAGCATCTTAATTTCCAAAATGTCATGTCCCAAATTAATTTGCTCTTGTCAGCAAGAAGTGTAAATTAAATGATACTGCTGAGTTCTTGAAAATGGCCACCAAATCTTCCTCTTCCTCTTCTGATTATAGTTTATAGATAAGGGAGTTTGTTAGATGGGATTATGTCTGGTTTTACATTCGTGGCCAGAAGATGAAATGCAGGATGGGAGTCTGAAACTGTGGTACACATCCCCTCCATTCAAGGATACCAACCAAAAGGTATGAGAATATGAGAGAGACAGAGCCAGAGAACAGAGCCAGAGAGAGCCAGAGCCATACAGATTCAGAGAAACGAGTGAGAGAGAGAGAGAGAAAGAGAGAGAGAGAGAGAGAGAGAGAGAGAGAGAGAGAGAGAGAGAGAGAGAGAATATGCAGAAGAAAAATCAGTAGTAAATAAAGGAGAAGAGAGAGGAGAGAAGTGGAGAACTGAGAGAAGAGATTGTTAAGGAAAAAACAGTTACACAGGAGAGGCTATGATTTAACAATTGGAAAGGAGAAATGAGATAGAGATAAAGAGCCTATTATCTAGGGTCTTTGAAACAAGCTATTTCACTGATAGAACTTCAAAAGGGGCATGCTTGTGTGTGGCGGGGAGCTTATACCCAGAATATGGTTTAATTTAGTATCTATAAAAATGTCACCTACACAAAGGGGAAAATATTGAGCAGAGCCAATTATTCAGACTTATTTATTTATTTTGGCTGAAAAGGATTTACACCTATTATTTTATCAATGTAAAAATTCCCAGTGTGGAAAATCTCTCCCCCAGGTACTAATTTCTCATTTTTTATAGTCTTAACAGAATTTCTGGGAGGGTTGGATTATGAAAGGATAACCAGATGAGTCATAGTTCTTATAATCAGACCATGACCCCAGGTTCTACTTAATCTGATGCTAGCTCTCCATCTAACTTTGTCCCCTGATCTCTTGATGATAAACTCAGAACAAATAATATTAGCATGCACTTAATTTATATAATCTTAATTTTTTTCTTCAGTCTGTGGCACAAAGTAGTCACTTAACAAATGATTCCTTGCTTGATTAGATAATAGGACATATATATATATATATATATATATATATATATATATATATGCTGAGGCAATTGGAGTTAATTGACTTGCCCAGGGTCACACAGTTAGAACGTGTTAAGTATCTGAGGCCAAATTTGAACTCATGTTCTCCTGATTTCAGGGCTGGTGGTCTAACCACTGCACTACCTAGCTGCCCCAGGATATATTCTTTATATCAGTCATTAACATTTATGTAACACTTTTTTAAACTTAAAAGATTTTCCCCATATAACATCTTACTTGAACCTTACAGCCATCCTGTGAGACAGGTAGGATAAATAAAACTATGCTTATTTTACAGATGAGAAAATTGAGGTTCAGAAAAGCTAAAACATCTTGCCCAAGATCACAGGGCTAAGCAATCTTGGTGCTGAGCTTTGTCTGTGTACCAATCCTAATTCCACTGCTTCTTATGTGATACTCTGTTAATGTGTATGGAGAGTCATTTTAATACACTAGTTGAAAGTTGGATTTAAAAGTCTTCTGTTTGCTTATTATATTTATTCATTTGAGTATTTGATTTGGAAGGCAGACTTAAAAGTCTTTTATTTGCTTAATTAGGCTTATTCATTTGAGTAGTTGAGTTTGGAAGGCCATCTTAAAAGTCTCTTACTTGATGATTAGAATTTATGAAGTCACCTCTCTGATCTCTGCAAACTCCCTTCTCCCAAATGTCAGAAATACACACTTTGTCTTTTCCCCTGGCTTTGAAGAATAACTCCTGCCTAGAACACTTAGTATATTTAATGTTATCCCCAAACCCTTTCTGCATTCATCCTCAATGCTCTCCTAACATCAGACAAGAGAAATAATATCACCTGTGATTATCCAAGAAGCCCTGGGCCCAAGCATTTAGCATTCTAGGTATTTATAAAAGGAAGGGGGGGGGGGAGAAACCAGTTGCAATCCTCTCCATGGCATTTTCTATTCTCAAGGTTCCTTCCAAACACTTGCAGCATTGTTATTAATAATTAGTGGGAAAATGACACACATTTACTGAAGGTTTTTACCAGCATCGGTACTTTGATTCAGCAATGGTGCTAAGCAAATGAGCAGGTTTGGAAGCTAGTCCTTGGGTACTACCGACAGAACTGTCCAAGGAATGACTTGAATGCTGAAATAATTTCTCACCATCATCCCAGAGGCCTTTGGAGAGTTGTTAACTCTCATGCACTAGCACTTGGGCTTCTTCATTCAAACCTTTGGGTTATGATGAATTTCAGTCTCATCACTGAATCAGATTGGGAGGAAGCAGAGCCTAACGGAGAGCCAGTGCCCTTCAGGGAAGCAAGGGAAGATCCTCAAAAGGGAGAAGAAATACCCTAATGATGGAATGAACATGCTTTTTTTTTTTTTTTTTTTTTTTTTGCTTTCATTTAGTTTGTTGTTTTTTAACTGATGCAGTGTGATTGAATCAGCAATATCTAACTTACTTAGTCACTTACAAGAGTGATTCTAATTCTGTTAATGGAGATGATCAGTATATATGGTAGAGAAAGATGACCAACCCAACCTGCTCATTTACCTACATAGTCTGTTGCCCATAATCATTTTTAAAATATGGTAAAATAGTAGCATCGCAGGGTCATAGGTCTGAATCTGGAAGGGACTCAGAGGTGATCTAGTTCAATCTCCTCATTGTATAGGTCAGGAAATTGAGACCCAACCCCCCCAGTCTCAGTTTTGTCAGACCCTCATTGAAAGCTCATTGAAGGTAGACACTATTTTTTGCCTTTCTTTGTATTCCCAGCATTTAGCTCAGAATCTGGAAATTAGGAGCCCCTCATGAGCTGACTGACTGAATGCTCTTCTCCTAGCCACCATGGCTTCATTCCAGATTCAGTTTAGTTTCTAGATCATACAGAAAGTCTGTCCTAATCCTCTGAGTATTTACTCATTTATATAATGCATTCCATTGCTCCTCAAGCTCTGAAAAGGGCAAAGATCATATCACTTTTCATTTTATGTGTCCAGTAGTAATAAAATACTTTCTGAGTCAAATTGAATTCAAGAGGTTATGCAGAGCACGAGATTTAGAATCAGAAAGTCCTGGGTTCAGATCCTGACTCAGACATTTGTTATATATGTGACCTTAGTCAACTCAGGCCTCTTGGGGGCTTCAATTTTTATATCTAGAATATTAGAGAACTCTGGGAATTCAAGCTCTAAAGCTATAATCCTGTGAAATGTGGGAAACTAATTGTAAACCAAAGTACCTCGATGGAAAGTCTAGCTGTTCTTTTTCTTTCTGTAAGCTTTATTTTAGGGCCTTATCACAGTCTACCTAAAATCATGTCCAAAAAAGGGGAGGGGGCAAGGAGAAGATATATAAAGAGAAGAAAACCTTCTGGCTTCAGGGATCAGGAGAATGAAATGTGGGAGGTGACACTGAGCTTGTTGGCCTTAATGTTGAATGTGTGTGTGTTTGTGTGTGTGTGTGAGAGAGAGACAGACAGAGACAGAGACACAGAGAGACACAGAGAGAGAGAGAGAGAGAGAGACAGAGAGAGAGAGAGAGAGAGAGAGAGAGAGAGAGAGAGAGAGACAGGGAAAGAGAGAGACAGAGATAAACAGAAACAGAGACAGAGAGACAGACACAAACACAGAGACAGAAACACAAAGAAAGAAAAGAGAGGGAGAGATAGACATAAAGACAAAGAGACAGACAGAAAGAGAGACAGAGAGAAGGGGGATGGAGGGAAGGAGAGAAAAAAAGAGAATGAGAGTTTGTGTGCATGTGAGAGTCTGTGCCTTTGGTATGGATTAGAAAAGGCATTCCAAGGGGAGGAACAAAGCACTGGACATGTTTAGGGAGCACAGAGTCATCCAGTTTGGCTGAACTACTTATAAAATTACCCTAGTGTACATAGTTCCTAAAGTTAGAAAAATAACTCTTATTGCCTTCGGAGGCTCTGCCCATTTTCTTCCATGACCCAGTTATACTAGCTTACACTCGGAAAATGCAGAGCCTTTCTAGACCACAAAGAATGTTAGTTACAAAAACCAGGGTAAAGTCTGATATTATTTTCCTGAGGCCTTGAAATTTTCCAAGATATTCCCTTTGTCCATTGAAGGTGAATGAGGATGTTAGAGTAATAGCAACAGACTAAAGCTTGGGGGAAAAGAAGGGAGAGAGGAAGGGAGGGAGAGGGAGAAAGAGAGGGAGAGAAAAAGGGAGGGAGGGAAGAAGGAAGGAAAGAAGGAAGGAAGGAAGGAAGGAAGGAAGGAAGGAAGGAAGGAAGGAAGGAAGGAAGGAAGGGGAAAAAGAAAGAAAAAAGAAAGAAGAAAAAGAAAGAAAAAGAAAAAGAAAGGAAAAGAGATAGAAGGAAAAAGAAAGAAAGAAAGAAAGAAAGAAAGAAAGAAAGAAAGAAAGAAAGAAAGAAAGAAAGAAAGAAAGAAAGAAAGAAAGAAAGAAAGAAAGAAAGAAAGGAAAAAACTTCTTGGAAAATAGTTCAGCTCACAGTGATCAGGTTCCCACTGTGGTCATTCCAAGTTGGCTGGAATTAAATCACGAAAAGTTCTGTTGCTTAAAAAATTCAGCCCCTTAAGCATGAGTTTTCCTTGCCCAGCTAATGTGTTTCAGGAAGCACTCCAGGATTATCCTTAAACTCTTACCCTCTCCAGCTTTCATGCCTTTCTCTAAGAGTCTGCGCTTTCTTTGATGTTGGTTAAGGTAAATTAAGGACCAAGCAAACAATCTGGCCCTTATGGGATATATTTGTTTTCCACTTCACATTTGTCCTAACCTAGGGGCCCCACACAGGGCCCATTGTCCTAACAGCTCAGGGCTACTGAGCCAAAATCACCTGTTTGGTAAACCTAAGAAACTGAAAAGAGCAGAACCAAACGGAAGGCTAGTTTGGATTGAGAAAACATCGCTGTGTCTCACCCCCGATTTACCTCCCCTGAGCTGGGACTCATCATTTCTTTCCCTTTCTCTGCAGGAGAAGGAGACAACTCATTTCCAAATCTTCCCAGGGCTGCAGCATACAAAGGAAAAATTGGAAAGAAACCATGGTAACCTGCACCTACTGCAGTCTCAGTCACCTCCATGGGAGTAACTAGACATTAATGAAAGGCCTCTCTTGGCTCCCATAGTCTTCTTTCTCTAGCCTTTTTTTAAAAAAATCATAGATAGAAATGGATGTATTCCCTGTGACCCACTATAAAATTAATACAGTAGTAATAACAGGAAGGATCATGCTAATCCCTTGATATACATTTTTCAAAGTCTTCCAGTATGGGGTTACTAGCATGCACACAGGGAGATATGTTATCTGTACATACTATCCCCCAGCAGCTCCACTAGTAGTTAATAGGCTGTCTGTATTGTCTTTGAAAAACTCCCAATGTAAACTGTACCTTTTTTTAAAAAAGCAATTTGTAGGATATTTTCCCTGTTGCCTAAGTCTCTGATTTAGAAACTTCTTCAAACTTATCATGAGTGGGAGTGAAGAGGCAAGGGCTTCCATGATTTTGATCCTCCAGTAAACTCCAGCTCTTGAGTGACTCCAGATGGAGAGGATCACAATACTACCTTGTTTAACCAATCCCTTATGACCAAGAATTTTCTACTTGTATTGTTGCTAGCAGCAACAACTCATTATTGAAAGGTGAGAAGTAGTCGGTTGAAGGTTGGCCTGAGTTTTTGAACCTTGCCCCTAATACAAACTAACTGTGTAACCGTGGAGCAAGAAATAAACCCCTGGGTGCCTCAGACAATTCTCTAAGTCTATAGGTCAAGGATTCTTAAGCTTTACATTCTTTTGGATTCCCAGGATTCCTTTGGCAGCTGAGTGATGACAGGATCCCTTATCGGAAGAATTCTTTTGAATGATTAAAATAAAATACATAGGAATACAAAGGAAATCAAAGATTAGTGAAAATAAAGATGGTTATATATGTTTCCCATCCACAGATCCCTTGAAATCCACCCATAGCCCATGGATTAAGAACATCTGCTTATACACTATGGACAATTTGATGACCTGCACTGGGGGGATGAATTTTCTACATAGGGTGTTTCCTATATTGGTAATATGGCTCCTGGAGTCAGCAAGAGTTGAATTCAGATATGGTTTTCAATGTACTAACTGGGTGAAACTTGAAAAGTCATTTATCTGTAAAATGTGGATAACAATAGCACTTCCCTCCTATGGTTGATGATAAAGGAAGTTATATTTATAAAGTACCTTGTTAACCTTAAAATGTGATATAAATGGCAGCTCTTATTTTCCTGCTATTATCATATTGATTACATCACAATTCTATAGCTTTTTCATTTACCCCTTCACCAAATTAAAGCACTTTAGATATCAAATACTAAAAGATGATTTTCACAGGAATGGAGTACCTAAAGGTTTTTGGCTTTGGATATCTTTTGTAATCTGGGGAAGTCTATGGACCTCTCCTTAAAATAATGTTTTTAAATATAGAAAATAAAATAAAAGGAAGCTAATTTTATTAAAAGACAGTTGTCAAAATAGATATTTTTAAAATTTCATGGATCCCCTGGTTCATAATCATACATTGGCTTTTAAAATCCAATAGGAACATAATTTTAGGACTTGCTGTAAAAAAAAATAATTTGGGTCTAAAAGGGATCTACAGTTGGGGAGGTAGGGGGCTGGGGGTGTGAGAGAAATGCTTTTCTTTCTTTGTTTCCAGTTTCCTGGGACATCAGAGTTAGAACTATATTGAGGACCAGTTGACCCAACAGAGAGCTGTGGTCTATTTTTTCAATTTACACTCAGTTCTAAGCTGATGAGGAGGAAGGGGGTGCCAGTAGTAGGGAACATCTGGGAAATGGGAGCATAATGGATATAGCAAAGAAGAATTTCTTTTCCTTACTTCTCTCCAGGGAAAAATGTCCTGATGGTTCAGATTCCAAGATGGAGCTGAGCCCATTGTAGGTTGAGAGAAAAGCATATTGGTTAATGAAACAGCTAGGAAATTCCACTGGACTTCCTTGAAGGCATCAGCATCTACAGACTGGGTACAGTCTGTGAAGACTGGGAGTCCCCCTCTTGAATCTGCTGCTTCATGCATTGCACATTTTCAACAGAATAAAGACTGAAAGGCTAAGCTGTGACTCTGTCCTGCATCAGGTCTAGGCTCTCAAATCTGCTATTTATAGCCAGCAGGTCGTCTGTACTAGGGCATCTGCCAAGCCCACTGTCAAACATAACTTGTCATGAGCCCAATTCTCCCCCTTCCTGAGTCACTTCTTGGTAGTAAGGAATTGGCTTAGAGAAACATATTAACTCCTTCCCAGCTGGTTAACTGCTGTCGAGGCTACTGTGGAGATGTCTAAAATCATGGCAGGATCCAAACAGAAACAAGGGGCAGCATTCAATATAGAGTGGTCAGCACCTGGGCAAGTCACAATCGATGGATGAATTGGCTTTTCCACAGGGACCAAGTCATTCCCAAATCAAATATGGTTAAGAACAAGAGAGTTCTGCCCAAACATGACAATGAGCTATCAGGTTGAAGCAATGCACCAGGTTACTCCAGAAATGGCATCCTTGCAAGGACCAAGCCCTACCTAGAATCCCTTGGGATCATTCCAGTTGTATCTGATAAGCCTGAGAAGTCTATGCTTTCATGTCCATGTGTACTTGTCTATTCTTATACTATTTCCTCTCCTCCACCCTCCAATAAATTACAAACTCCCTGGAGCCAGGGAGTATTTTGATTGTCTTTGGAATCTCTAGCACCTAGGACATTGTTTGGAACACAGCAGGCTGCACATAAATAATTGTTGAATTAGACTGAAAATAGCAAAATAATAATATTCTGGCCATTGTGATGACAACGATAACACATTTATATTGTACTTTATAGTGGAACTGGCTATATATATATATACTAAAGCTGGGCTTTTCTTGGCATAGACATTTCAATGTTTTTTCCATTTCTTTCTCCAGTGGATTAAGACAAGCAGAAGATGAATGACTTGCTGGGATCACAGAGCTATAAGTGCGTAAAGCGTGATTTGAACTCAGATCTTTGCGATTTCAGGCTTAGCACTCTATCCACTGAGTCATCTAGCTCCCTATTTATATATCCATACATAACATAATATGGTATATCATACATTATCTTATAATATATATTATATACTGGAATATTATATATTATGATATAACATAAGTATAAAATATTTATATTATATATAATACATACATATATGTGTATTAAAATGCTTAATGGAAATATTTTATTTTGATATAGATGCATAAACACACAGAAATTAATGGAGTGATATGACATAGTACATGTAACTTTTTATTTTCATAGTTTACTACTTCTTAACAGAAGAGATGCTTTAATTTTAGTTATTTGTATCACCAATTGTTGTCTTCATCTGCTTTACTGAAGTAGTTAATTTTTTTCTTTTTATTTAATTATATGGCACTTTTTAAATGTCTTTCCATGTGTCTCTGAATTCTTTATATGTGTCATTTCTAACTGTACAATAATATTCCATTATATTCCCAGAAAAGAATATTTTAATTCTGCAATGATTAGACACATAATCTGTTCTTGCTATCAAAAATATTGCTATTATGAATACTTTGGTGTATATGGGATCTTTTTTTCTGTTTGACCTCTTTGGGTTGTAAATCTAGTAGAAAGATTTTTGGATCCAAGCTGATGAAAAATTTAATAATTTAAAATAACATTTCAAATTATTTTTTCATATTAGTTGGATCAATTAATATAAATAAGTGCTTTATTTTGGTGAATACCCTTTTGAGTATTGTGTATTTATTAATATGATTATTAATGTCTACTATTTTCTCAATGTTGAAATATCATTGAATACTTGGAATTAATCTAACTTGGTATGCTAAATGCTTGTGAATATATAGTTTTAGTCTGTGTACTAGTATTTCATTTAAAATATTTGTGTCACTTTTTACTAATCATACTAGTATATAGTTCTCTTTCACTACTTTATCTTTCCCCTAGTTTGAATAAAAGAAACTTTTGTGTATCATAGAATTAAGTTGAAAGAGAGTTATCTTCAGATTTGATACAAATTTTTCCCAACATAATAATTTTTAAAGGTGTGGTAGAATTCAAAAATAGCTGCTCCAGCAGTGTCCTTCCTCTTCCCTGCATTCCCACCCTTCCCACCTCCACTACCCCACTTTCAAAATTAATTTATATGTTATTCACTTTATTTGAAATTGTTCTATTTATTTTATCTTTAGATAGATTTCAGATAGATAGATAGATAGAAGCACACACATCAATTTAATTTTATCTTCAGGCATTTAATTGTATGCAATAAATACTGGTGATTTTCTTTATTTTCTCTCTATTAATTGTGAATTCAGCACTCATTTGAAAATCTTTTTTTTGGAGCAATTTTGTTTTCTTCTCTTTTAAAAATCAATTTAACTAATGGTTTATTGACTTTCTTTTGTTCAGCATGTGAGACTAGATCTGACTGACATATGTTTTTGATTTGGAAATTAGTTTGAACAATACTAAAATGAATCAACCTATCTATCTATCTGATTGAAGATGAAATTATTATTGAAATATATCTTGCTATTTTTCAATTTGTGTTTCATTCAATTTGTAGAATCTCTTAAAAAAATAAACACTAAGTCAACCCACTCTCTGAACATGAGTAGGCACGCCAGCATAGTTATAAATGGCTGGCTTTCTGCATAGGAGGTTTCCATATATACGTACGTATATGAGCACATATTCAGAACACAAGGATATGAAGTTGATTAATTGATTCATCAAAAAATAAAACCAACTTCCATTAATCTAGAAAATGTGGGCAATGGAGTTCCAATTAATCAAATATTCTCGTTATTAAAATGTCATTCATGTCACATATGAATTACCCATTTTCAAAAATTATAACAAAATAAAACACATTTTGCTATAAACCATCCTGAATACAATTTAATCACTGTTACAAGATTCAAAATATTCTCTAGAAAACTAAAGTGTCCCCGCTCTCATTTTGTTTCTCTATAGCTTAATTCTCAGTGTACAATATGGCAGATATAGAAGGGATGAGGGAATGAATGATATTATACATGAAACACCTAAGGTCCTGGATCCCAGAAGACCCAAGAAATAATCCTGCCATACAATCGTACTAGCTATGTAGCTCATTTCATCTCAAATTGCCTCAGTTGTCTTTAATTGTATAATAGATAAGACAATAATGGCATTATCCTCTAATAGTTGTTATGAGGATCAAATGAAATTATATTTGAAACTTTTTGTAAATGAATTGTTATTTTTAAATAAGTTGCCTATATTAATTTCTTTGTCCTCTCTTTTGTCTCCTTTTTGTACACTCTCAGAATCTGGCAGGAGAAACACCCATTTGCTTGGATATCAGATTAAATGTGAGTTGGTGTAATCTGAGGTCACTTTTTATCCTTAGCTGATGAGATTATATAATATAATTTTTGTTACCTGGCTCAGCTCAGCTTCCATAAGCCTGAGTTCATTGATTTCCTCTGATTTTAACTTGACTGGTTTGAGACTTCATAAAAAAAAATGGCCCCCACAGAAAGCAGTCATTATTTTAATTGGAATGAATTATGGAGACTGAATGGATACTATATTCTTCCCCCTACTTTGCTACGAACTCTTCTGCAGAAGTAAATGTGGTGATAATAAGACAGCCCAGAAAATGGTGACCCATACATATGTTCTTTCCTCTATTCTCTACACTGGCCATCTTTGTTCCCAGCTCTAACACTAGCAAAGGAAGGTCATAAGTTTCCAAGGCAGGCATCCTTCAGCCCATTATGACATCGTCAATGAGAAACAGCCATACTGCTAAAAAGATGATAAAGTGCCTTCTGTCAAAAACAGAGGCTTCTCAATTAGAAATAACAATTTGCTTCTGGATTGGTTTTCCTGGTACTGCAATCAACTTCTTCGTTCCAATTCTGCCTTCTGCTGCTTTGTTTTAAATGATTCTACAACACTCTTTTTCTAAAAGGTCATGAACCATTTCCTGAATGTGGATGGGAAAAAAGATCAGATCTACTTCATCGGTCAGGATTAAGGCATTTCATAACACAGGCGTGCACATTGTACAAGATAACAGAATGGCTTTTGAACATTTATCATCACTTTTCTCATCAGGCCACCCACATTCTGGTTGGCCACTTACATCAGAACAATTTTCAGATTACTAGAAAATTCAAAACAATTTAGGAAATTTTGAGTAGTTTCAGCTAAGGCGTTTTCCTCTTCGTGATAGCCCCACTCAATTTCAAACTTGGCATTTTTTCCCAGAATTTAAATAATAAGGGATAGGCTTCCACTGGGGAAAAGATGTAAGAGAAATCGGGAAGAAGCTGACAATTCCCATTCAGGAAAACTGGTTTGCTATCCATTTACTAATCAGGATATAGTGTCATATACAGAATGCTAAATTTGGAGGAATCAGCTGTAGCTAATTCGATTACTGACTACATGATCCAGAGTAAATTACTTTGGGCCTCAGTTTGTTCATTTGAAAAATGAAACTAGATAAACTTCAAGTTCCCTTCCACTGAATCATGGACGATTCTCATTCCATGATTCCCAAACCAAGAGCTTACACACATGAGTCTACATTTTCCCTAAGCTACATGGTATTCTACCACTACTTCTCATTCTTTCTTTAAATAATATTTATAGAAGAAAGGTTAACATATTAAATATGATTATTAATTACTAAATATAATGTGGCACATTGATGATAGCATATTACTCCCTTCCTTATATATCTTCAATGGTTCCCCAATGTCTACCATAAACTCTTTTCCTAAGTATTCAAAATAGCCCAAATTCTATCACTACCCTAACTCTTCAAACTCCTATCACACTACTTTCCTTCACACACTCTAAAATGATTTACTCAAAGACTTCTTTAATGTCAGAGCTGAGATTAGAATTCAGCCTCTTAACTGATAATCCCCAAACTCTTTAAATTATGCTAAATTGCCTCAATTCATTTTTGTAAGATGGAATAGAAACTCACTTCCTAAATTATCATACGTTTCTAAATTACATCATATTGAACAATGTGATGTGGTTTGGGCTTATGTAGAATACATATACACACGTACATGCATAGACATGCTTGTTCCATTAGGTTCCATTATGTTCCCCAAAGAGTCCCTTGTTTCTCATAACAACAGGTAATCAAATCTGTATTTTTGGACAGCTTTTTCCGAAGGGCTCAGTAGATGTTCATTTCCCCTAAATGACTGTTTTCCTACATTTCAACAAATGGGCTGGGCTGGTGACCCTCTGAGCACCTGGATTGCACATTTTCAATTCAAGAAGTGTTTACTCTCTGTAGATTAAACAGGGCTCACTGGATCCAGATCAGAGAAAGTTGTAAAAACAGATGGATGATGATCTGTGCTGGCCCTACCAAGAGTGAGCTACTTGCATCCAAACCTCATCCAGAAGGATCAAAGGTCGTACATGTCTGCGTATGTGTATGTGTATTTAAAGTTAGTTGAATAAAGTCTGTTACATTTTAAAATATACACAAACACACAAGGACAAATACAAAACAACTGTCTCCAATGATGTCAGGATCTGACTTACTTAAAAAGACATTTAAATAATTCTTTGTTGCTGGCAAGTTGAGACATAGAAAACTCAACATGGACAAGTAATAAATAAAAATCCTTTCTCCAAAACAGGACACAAGCTTTAAGAACAGATTTTGTCATAGTTTTGGTTGGGCACAAATAAGCCCATTTTTATTTCCTTTGATTATGGGGAAAAATAGGAGCAAAATGAACGTGTTTCTTCCTTTTCCCCACCGCCTCAATGCCAACCCTGAAAAAACCTCCAACTTTTAAACCATGTGAATTTGAATAACTTGGATAAAATCAGAACTACCTAGGTTCATAACAGATAGTCATAATTAATTTAAGATTATATTTGGTGTTCACACACTCAGTGTAAACCATAATCATTTTCTCATTCTATAAATACTGTAAGAGGGTGGTTTAGTTGACAAAGTACTTGGTTTGGAATTATTAAGATCTAAGTTCAAATCTACTCTAGTTATTAGAGGAATATATAATAATTTAACTTTTTCAAGCCTCAGTTGGATCACACAATAAGTCTATGAGGTAGCTATTGCAGAAATTATTATAATTCATTTTGTAGAGTAAGAAAACAAGGCTAACGAATTGCCCATTCTCACCCAAGCCATAAACATAAAAGGGGGATTTGAAATCAGGGCTTTCTCACTCAAAATCAGGCATTGTATCGCCTATATAATTCTGCTTTTTATAATGAGATCTAGATATTCTTTGCAAATGCCTTGATTGGCATGTTTGCAGATATGACTAGGAAGAATTCCGAAACACCTTTTAAAAGCTCAGACCTTACTGTTCAAAATAGATATCTCTGAAGCCTGGGGTCTTTTGTCTTAAACACAAAAGATGTCATCACTTCCACAGGGCTGATAACAAGCTGCCTATGTTCAGATTCAATGTCTGCTTTATTCAAAAAGCTAAGTGAAGAACTACAGACCCAAGAATTAATCTCCCAGACAATTCACACTCAAATGATCGTGGATCCAGAGAGCGATTTGTAAAAACGCCGTAGTTACAGAATGCCCTATGAGACCTGAGTTTCAGTCAAATCATCTTCTTAATGTCCAGTGACACCTCCAGTCCTCAAAGCATTCCATTTTCCAATAAGATGGGAAAATACATTTCATTTATTTTCCCTCCTGATGAAAGTCCCAATGTTTTCCATGTCACAACCCATACTACTCTTTTCATGGAGCTTAAAACAAATTAGCATGTATGAATGAGATTTCATACTGCCTACTGCACCACCAGATGGCCATTGAAAAAAACACTTTGAACACAGCAACCTGACATTGTATAAATGCAAGCATTAGTCAATCACTCAATAACTCAACAAAGATTTATTAAGCGCTTATGATGTGCTGGGTTTCATGTTAGATGCTGGGATACAAAGACCAAAAGCGAAGAGTCACTGCCTTTAATGACAATAATGGATCTGGCAAATAACACAATTATACTTCTATAATATCTGTTCAATGACTATTACTCCAAGAGTATTTGCTAGTTTTATTATAATTATGTTCTCGTCAGTAATGGATGCTGAGCTGAATCAGCATCAATGTCACAGAACCAGATAATATCCAATTTGGCAGGGCCCTCAATGGCCACCTCAATTCACCAGATGGATGAAAAGGAAGTTACACTGTACCACACCTAACAACAAGTACTTGTCCAATCTTTGATTCAGGACCTCTAATAAGAAAGAACTAGTTGATTTATAAGGCAATTCAATCTATTTTTTAAATAGCTCTAATTGTCAAGAAATATTCCTTTATATCAAGTTTCATTTTCTCCCTACAAATATTTTTTCTTTTTCCATCATGTTGAAATAATATGATCAGTCACTCATAAAACATTTATTAAGTACCTATTATGAACCTTGCACTCTAGTAGAAGCTGAATATACAAAAAGATGCAAGATAATTCTTGTCTTCAACAAGTTCACAATGTAATTAGAGGAAGAAAGAACAACAAGCAAACATATATATAATCTATATTTATATACTTCAGTCCAAATTCAGCTCTTCAGCTTATTGTAGTATTACTGGAATAAGACTATTGGTCACTATTCGGTGACTTATAAGAGGAAATTAGAGATGGGATTGTAAAGGGAAAAGAAAGGATCTCATTAAGAATAAGTTTCTTCTGCAAGGTCATCTAGTTCAACACATGGGTGAAAAAGAATTTCTATTATACCATACCCAACAAGTAATTTTCTAACCTTTGATTCGGGCCCTATAATAAAGAGGAACCAACTGCTTCACAAAGCAAACTTTTAATTGAGAAGTAATCTTTTGTTACATTTGAACCTTATAGACTCATTTAGTCAAAATCCTCCATTTTAAAGGTGATGAACTTGAAATCCAGGGAAATATTATAACATGCTCAAAGTCAGACAGCTAGAATTCACAGAAATTTATGACAAAGACAAGCTCCAAGCCCAGAGTGGGCAGGATGCTGGACTTGAAATTAAGAAAATTCCCATTCAAATCCAATTTCAGACACTAGATGATCTTCACATAACCAGTGCTCAGTTTTCCCCACCCCCTGCAAAGTGACAGAGATTTATCAAACCATGATTCTATAATTTCCAAACCCAAGGACCATGGTTTTTAAACTCAGGCCCCTTCAATCTGGAGTTTTCATTTTTGAGACCTATATTTTATTGGTGTATTTCTGCTATGGAAACTTCCTTCCCAATGCTTGGCAGTGCAGCTGATAGTTTTAAAAGGGTTGCCTGGGATCCTGACAATAAATTGCCCAGGATTACACACTAAGGAAATACGAGAGAGAGTAGCTGGATCTGGGTCATCTTGACTTCGAGGTTTGGCCCTCTATCCATTTTGTTGTCCACACTGCCTTATGTGCAACTCTACCCTAATAACTCCCAGTGACTCACTTGTTAGATTCCCTTTCTTCATCAACATCGTCATTGTCAACAAAACAACAGCAATGACTAATATGTAGCACTTAATGATTTGCAAATGCATTTACAGATACATGTATGTGATATGTTTATACATGTATATATGCATGTACACATATGTAATATAATTTGATTGGATTTTCACAGCAGTTATGCTCCAAGTTCTCCAAGAATTATTATTCACGCCTTACAGTTGAAAATGCTGAGTCTTCTCCTGGACCCAGAGCCCCTGCTATATAAACACTTGACTAGTATCTAGGTAGCATTTCACACCCCAACCTTCTTGACTCTCATTTGTTTCTAATTCCATCTCAAGGTGATCTCTCTGATATGTGAAGTCTAAGGAGTCAGAAAACCGATATTCTGCATGTGCACGAGAACCACAAACTCTGACATTTGGAAGTTTATCAGTGCGAGGACCTTATTTTTCTCATTCCGGTGTTCTCTTACCAGCAGCTCATAAGGATAGCCCTGCTCATCTGGGTTGCCAGTGGATATTGTTGCTATGCAACCCACAAAACAAAATATATTGACAAAAGTGAAGATTGCACAACATAATTCACTCAGACCTCACTCCCCACTCTAATATACTGGCACTGGCATAGCCTTAAGTATAATGCGAGTCAATCTTCTAATCAATAAATGCAATAATGTACATTTCTATAGAGCTTTAAGGCTGGTAAAGCACTTTCCAAAAAACCATGACATGAAATAGATGGAAGAAATAACATTCATTTCCCATTTTACACATGTGGAAACTGAGGATTAGGAAAATAAAATGGCTTACCCATAATCTCACACCTACGGTGCATTAGAAACAGGGTTCAAATCCATATTCTCCCTGATTTCAAAGCCAGAATTACATATTACCTTTCTCATAAACATCATCTCTAACCCTTGCTCCTCACAAATGCTAACAATGATCTCTCCTTTCTCAAGTATTTTAAAATACATAATATGGATTTCTTTGACATCATACTCTAATGTGTATATATATATATATATATATATGTGTGTGTGTGTGTGTGTGTGTGTGTGTGTTTATATATATATATATATATATATTTTCATATCTCATCTCACAACCTCAAACCAGCAGCTAAATTGAAAGCTACTTTTGTTTAACATTCCATATTCCCAGTCCATGCCCTTGTACATAATTGACACTTAATATCTCTTAGAAATAGCATATAATAACTTGGTTGCACCTTACCTACAATACTGTACCACAGATGTCAGTTTGGGGGAGGGGAGAAAAAGGGGGATACTCATTGGGAGTTCTAGCATACAATGCAAGTCCCTTAGGATTATTTCATTTCTTGTCTTTGGGTGCATGGTACTTAGCATATAATCAATAGCTACTTCATAAATAATTGTTAGTTTACTTATGTCATTAATATATGTGTGTACACAGAATATCATAACATATTCCATCATAGAATCGTAGAATATCAAAACTGGAAAGGGCGATAAATGTCAATTCATCCAACACGCTCGTTTTATAGATACCGGACTGAGTTATTATAATTCCCAATCCTGTAGCTAGTTTATGGAAGAATTGAGATGGGCAACCAGTACTCCTGAATTCATTTCATATGTTTTTCCAATCTACTGCTCTTTCTCTTGTTACATCCTGATATTGCTTTTTATTTTTATAATACTGTATGGTTTGTGAAGTAGTTTCACATATGTTTTAATTTGATCCTGCTTGCCAATAGTTGGTAGTGCATTAAAAAAGAAGCTTATTGGCTGTTGATTGATTGATTCTCAAACCAACCCTTTGGTGTAGTCAGAATAGATGGCATTTCCATTTTTCAGATGAAGAAATATGACTTGCCCAATGTCACACTTAATTAACAAAGCTGAAACTTGAACTCAGGTCATATTGTTTCAAGCACAGTTCACTTTTCATTACTACATGCTTTTATATGTACCAGATGCCCCTGGTACTACTCTAGGTAATGCAATCTAAGACATCCATGTCACCATTATAATATTTATGCTTTAGTTACAAGATCACAATGTTGAATGTAGTCAATCCCATTTCTAATTTTATTTTTTCAAGAAGATTGTTTTAATACCCTAAGATATGAATTGATTTCGGGGGTGGGGACAGCCACAGATGCTATCCCAAAGGAAAAAAGAACTATGTCCAAAAAGGATGGGAGACAGCTTCTGAGACTTGGAGTGTTGATGAGATGTATCAGCTTCCCGAGTGGGCAAAACTATGTCTGGAGTGAGAATCAGGGCCATAATTTTACAGTAATGTCAAGATAATGCCAGAGACCAAAGAAACATGGGCTAGATGGTAAGGGAAGTTAATGAAAACAAGAATTCAGAACTCAACCTTGTCACAATATGGCCACCTCCATGTCCCAGGCTCACTGGTTTTCCTTTAGGAGGGATCTTAGAATGAGGGCAAGTTTCATGCTGCCTGACCTAGGGATAATTTGTTATCAGTAAAGATGATTTTATTCTTCATACTTGTTGCACATACTTAGCACACAATAGGGATTTAATAAATGCCTGTTGATTAATTGCACTAAGCACAGACACTCTTAGTTTCAGCTTTACCCATGACCTAACATGCATAATCCAATATATATGCTCAGATTTCCCTGCATATACAAAATTTGGATGACACGTTATTAAGTCTGAAGAGGGAAAATAAATCTATGAGGGAAATATGGAGAAAGGGAAAAAGAGGGAGAAATAAAGGCATGAAAAAGGTAAATCTTTTGTCAAAGGACAGAAGTCCATCTAAATGTTAAAATAGCCATTTCCAGATTCATCTAAAGGTTAAGTGACTCTACCAGGGTCACCCAGTTAGGGAGTGTTAAGTGTCTGAGGCCAGATTTGAACTCAGATTCTCCTGACTTCAGGGCCGGTGCTCTCTCCACTATGCCATCCAGCTGCTCCAGTATTAATGGGATGGAGGGATCTAAAGAACTCTAAAGGAGCTATGGATAGATTTCAAGTGTTCATGAACTCAATTGTTATACCTTTATATTCAGTAATCTTGAACTGAAATTTAGCATTTCCTTCGATTATAAATTAGAAAAAATTCAAGAATGATATATAAGCTTCATCAGAAAGACTACCAATCCTCATCATAGGTATCCATGACACCAAAAAGGTTAAAAATTCTTGTTATGGAAGGAAACCATGGAAAATGTTTCCCCAGCTGATAGCTCGATGGCACATTAGAGAGAAATGGAGAGGTAGATTGGTAGTTAGGTAGATTTGAATGTGAATCTTGCTTCAGACTTAACTAGCAAGTCATTGGACTTTTCTGTGCCTTCAATTTCTCCTCTTTAAAATCAAAACATTCACCTTGGAATCCCTCTATGATTCCTTGCAGGCTGAAGTCTAGGAGCCCATGAATCCTTTTACCAGAAGATACTTCTCTAAATGAAAAGAAATTTGACACCATTGACTGTAAATGAAATATTGTGGTGCATTTATAAAAGAGAGAAGTTTGGTGTCTGAGGAGTCATAATCAAATTCTGGTTTTGATATTTACTAAATAATTATAGGCTGATCACTCCATTTATATGCATCTTAGTTTCTTTATCTGGAGAAAAAAGGAATTGGATTAGGTGAACTCTAAAATACTTCCTGGCTCTCAAATCTATGAGCACATGAGATATAAACAAAACCTCAATCATCTACCATCACCTAACCATGGGGTAATGTTTGCAGTTTTGGCTGGGGATAGGGAGCTGGTCGATGGATGGGGGAACCAGGATAATGTCTAGAATCACTTCCAGTAATTTCAGAATGTCAAAGACTTTTTGGTATCATGTGAAACCATTGGAACCTACTATAACATTTTCTGTTTAAAATTTGTTTTTCAAATTAAATTTGATTCTTTGATACATCTTTGAATTTATTATGAAGTCATTAATATGAGACCTTTATTACCCATGAGGCTTCAGAATCTGTAGGTGTGCTCTTTAGAAATGCAATAAGCAGTGTACTAATTGGTTTATACCTTTCTAAAATCACTGAAGTTTGGTTAGGGAGGAGAAACAAAGAGAAGCAGCCTGAAGTCATGGAAAGGAGTCAGGAAAGCCTGTATTCGAATCATGCCTCAGTCTTATTAGCTTCATGTCCTTGGGATAAGAGCCTCTCTAAGCCTCAGTTTCTCTATCTAGGAAATGAGGATTAAAAACACTTCCAACTGCAGCCTTCAAGGTTGCTTCTTGGATTGAATAAGATAACCTATTAGTAAAAACAAAGGTTAGAGCATTGGATAAATATCAGCTCTTCTTATTCCAGAGTCTTTGGACAGCCTTCCTTTCTCATCTGACTGCTACCTTTGAGCCAGTGCCCAGCAACCAGTCATGCTATGGCCTTCTCTTCTTTCTGGTGTCTGTTCCAATTGGCAGCTGCTCTCTGCCTAGGATGCCTCCCACAACTGGTTTCCTCTCCTTGTCCAAAATGCAAAAAGCTGGGAGTCATCTGTGAAGCACATCAGGCTTCTGAAACTCCAAAAGGATCTCTGAAGAACTCAGACTTTTTCGTCCTCTTCTCCCATTTTAAATGGCACTCTCCCATCTGCTTTCTTTCCTTTAAATTTCAACTTGCATTTGAATGACTGACCTAGCTTTTTAATTTTGCATCTCAAATTCTGGTAGTCTATAGAGCTTAACTATTTACAATCTTTTGCATTTAATGAGCTGATCTGGTACTAATGTATTCCCCATCACCCCCTTTTCCCATTCAGAAGCTCAAAGAGCAGAAGGCCTTGTTTTATTTGTGTTTCCTGGTGGCTTCAGTAAGTAGATAAGAGGAATAGTACATATTGAAGGCGTTATGGGGAGACGGGCACACTAATACATTATTGGATCCGTGAATCGGTACAATCATTTTGGAAAGTAGTTTGGAACTACGTCCCAAAAAGTTATTAAATTATACATGTCCTTTGAAATAGAGATTCTGTTACCAAGCTTTATAGACCAAGGAGGTCATTGAGAGGAGAAAGTCTCCATACACAGCAAAATATTTATGGCAGCATTTGTTGGGATAGCAAAGAATAAAAAATAAAGTAGCTGGTCATCAGTTAGGGAATGCCTTATCAAATGTGGTATATGAATGTAATGAAATATTATGGGACTATGAGATGGTAAATAGGGAAAATGAAATAGGGGAAGCAAAAAACAATAGATGTGATGATTTCAATAATGTAAATAAAAAATCCACCACTAAAAAGAAAAATAATAAACATGGCTCAAAAGAAAATAATTGAGATGATACCTCTGTCCCACCCTTTTGCAAATGTGGGACATACAAAATATGGTACATCCCATATATTTTCTAATTTTTTTTGATACACTGACTACCGCTGCTGTCTTTTCCCCTCTACTTTCCTTCTCCCCTGTATTTAAAAACACTATTTATTATAGGGGTTGGTTCTCTGGGAGGTAAAGAAAAAGGGCTACTAGATAGGCATATGACAGGGTGTTTGTGTGTGTAAGACATCAATTAAAACTCATTAAAAAAAAAAAAAAAAGCAGACCTGGTTAAGTTTTAAGGGTGGAGGAAAACATACATGGGTTGCAAATCCCAATGACTAGGTTACCACCTCTTACTCTCAACCCACATAGAAAACTTCAGATCAAATTTTTAATTAGGAATTAAAAGGAGCCAATCAGAATTTTCTGCTCCTCCTTGAATAACCTCCTTCCCAATATATCTGACTCCTATAAAGATACAGAACAAATAGATAGCTACTACAAGTATGGAATCTATTTTCAACTAAAAGCAAAACAGCTTATACAGCAGACCTGAAACTTGAAAGAAAAGGAAATCCTAAATGAAAAAGTTATCCATAATTAATTTTAAAAATCATATTCCCTTCCTCTCTTTCTCTTTCACTTTCTTCAAAATAATATAATTCTATTTACAGCACTCTCTTTAAGATTATGAGTATTTTTAAAAGAAAGAAGTAAATATTAGATTTCAATCCTAATTCTCTTTGTATACTACTGGGAAATCACTAGGGAAATACTGTTCATTGATAAATAGATGGGAAAAGACCAAAGGTCAACTAAAGTTGCTAAATGGAAGTAAAATAAGCCTCAGATGTTGCATATCCATTCCTTTTTGTGAGACTTCTCCAATCCAATTCAGTTTTAGAATGAAATACTAAGGGGAAAAAATGGTAACAGAATTGGGAATGAGATAAGAAACTATGATATTCTAAATGGGCAACATCTATTAATTTCAGTAAGTTGCCCTAATAAATTGCATATATTATGGCTAAAGCAAGTAACAAAAAGATATATATATATATATATATATATATATATATATATAATGTATATATGTGTATGTGTATGTAGATATGCATACACACACATTTATTTATTTACTGGAGGGAATTCTGGATTTTTTCAATTAAAATCATGACATAAAACACTAATCTCAATGAATGGCTTTATATAGCAAACATTACAAAGACGGCTCATGTACATTGCCAACTCAAATAGCTATATTGTTTATAACCATCAGAATAGGTAATACCTTTTTCAACTTTTAATCAATTTAAAAAGCACAAGAAAGGAAGGCATAACTAGAGCATTATTGTTCTATAAGAAGATTTGAGGCTTTTTGAGAAAGTATCTGGTATATTGAAGACTTTGAATTCATACCCTTTGAGGGATGAGGGAAGAAGTTAAGAATCTTTAGCATGAAGAAGAAAAACAAGATTACAGGAGATGTGATGGTTATATTCCAGTATTTGTAGAGCTGTCTTGTGGAAAAGTGATTAAACTCTTTTTTTGTGTGTGTGTACTAAGCTCCAGAAGGCAAAGAAAGAACCAACGGGTAAATGTTGCTAAGAGGCAGATTGAGGCTCAACATTAGGAAAAACTACCAAAAATGGAAGGAGGGAATGCTCCACTGACCAGAGATCTTCAGAAAAGGCTAGTTGATTAACTGTTGAGAATTTTCTAGCAGGCATTCTTGTTCAAGTCTGGGTTGTACTGGATGGCCTCTATGGTCACTTTCAACCCAGAAGTTCTGTGAACTTTAGCATCCTAATTTTTTTTCTAAAACCCACTTTCAACTGATAAAATATGAATGCTTCATTCTATTGAACATAGGAGGAAAACTTAAAACCAAAGATTAAAGATAAAACTTTGCTAAATCATACAACATTTCATGACACACTACAATATCCATTTTAAAAATGGAAATGCATGAATAGGTACATAACTATTGAAATGAACAGAGACACAAAATTTCTCCTTTCTTTCCATCTCTTGTAGCTCGCATTTTTGACAGTTCTTTGAATCACTCTCAATTTATATGCATATAGGAAAATCAAAATATGAAACAACATAAAAACAGATGTGGCAAACCATGAATAATAAAAGCTTGCATTTGTATAATGTGCTAAGGTTTACAAAGGACTTTAGAAACTTTATCTCATTTGAACCTCACAACATCCCTGTAATGTAGTGCTATTATTATTCCCCTTTATTTATTTAGTCATTCATTCATTTATTATTCCCTTTTTTAGGAAACTGAGGTTTCCTAAAGTTACTTTCTTAGAATCACAGAGCCCATAAATGTCTGAGACAGGATTCAAACCCATTACTTCCTGACTCCAGGCTCCCTGATCTATCCACTAAAGAACCTTTTCCCTGCACATGAGAATCTCTTGTCATTTGGCAGCTAGAGTTCATATGAAAAATAACATAGTGGAAATTTTTGGACAAAGTTCCAAAAGAGACCCGAGTTCTTTGCCACCAAATAGCTATGTGACAATAGGTAAGGAATTGTACTTCTTTTTATTTGTAAGACATAGGACTTAGTGGCCCATCGAGTTATTCTGCTAATAATACAGTGGCTACTGAGTTAATAACAATCTATTAATATTTTACCTAATTTTCATTTTACCAATGATGGCAAATATATTTAGAAAGTCAAACAGTTCACTAACAATTTCAGAAAAGCAAAATGGAAAAGAATAAAGACAAATGTTTATTAGCAAAAAGGAAAGCTTTTAACTTTTAATTGGCTTTTAAGTTAATTATGTAGTACCAAAGTTTTCCATGGAATTTACTGCAGATTTTCAGTGTGTCCATTGATAGATTTCAGGATATCTGTGAACTTGAAAATGAAAATTTTCATATTTATTTTCATTTACTTGACTTCCTTTGCAATGCTATATATTTTATCTTTTGAAAAACATTTTTTGAAAAGTAGATCGAATATAAAATAGGCTCTTTGATATAAAAAAAAGTGAAGCACTCCCAAAACTCAAATTTTGCTACCTAGTAACGAGGTTAGCATTTATATAGTAGCAGTTCATATAGATTGTATACTTCAGGTCTGTTTTCTTCAGTCTGTATCACTTCATACAAGTTTTCTCATTATCCTTTGCATTGAGCCTAGGTTTTCAAGTTGTTCATGGCTACCTATTGATTCAAATGTTCCCAGAAGTAGTTTGACAAGAGTGTGCTTATGGTCTATAATTGTCACTTTTGCCTTTCACAAAGTTATTACCTCTTTCTCTTGACTTCCAGAGGGGGAAGTTTGTTGAGCTTCTTTATCCGCAAGGCGAAAAGTTAGATATTGAATTCAATTGAACAAGTCAATTTAAGTGCACTCAACGGGCAAAATTAGGAGATGCAAATACATAAACAAAGTGGAAAAGATCTCTCTCCCATGAAGGAACTTTCATTCTTTTAAGAGATAAGTTTCAGAAATTATAGATAAATTAATAAAAATATATAAAAACTTATAGAATGAATTTTGAAGAAAACAGAATGACTTCTAGCGAAGTTTAAGGAGGAGAGGTCTTGAATGTTCTCAAAATCAAGATAGCAGTAAGTCACATGGCATTCCATTTCTAACAAATAAACAAATTTTTCATTGTATTTTAACCCAGTAAGCCTGATTAGCATGAAATTTAATTAGCACTAATCAGGGTGAGGTGAGGCGAGCATGAAATTTCCCGTTGCATATTCTTTGAAAAAATTTTAAAGCTAATTACAATCACTGTTATAAAATGAGTTTAAATACTTAACATGCATTTTTTTCAAACTATCAAGGTTGTAAGAGTTATTGTTTATGGTAATCATGTCATACTTTCATTACATGATGTGCTTAGAATGCAATGCCCTATGTAACTTTAAGCCTGAGATGATGTCTACTGGATAATGGAGGCTATTATTATGACTAAAGATGAGGAGAGACTTTTTATAAGACTTTTAAGGTTCACAAAGACAGGGGACAGGAGAGTAGATAGAGTACTGTTCTTGGAATCAGAAAGACCCAGATTTGAATTTCACCTCTGACATACACAGGTTGTATCATCTAAGCAAGCTTGAAATTTTCAGTGGTTTTAGGCAACTCTAAATTTTTATAAGGTGTCCAAAAAATGTTAACATGGGCTTTAAGCTTTATTAGCTTTAGAACATGCACCAAAAACATTTGGGACACTATACCTACAAGGCAAGTGCCAGGTTGTTTCAGTGGAGGGATTTTCATACTTCTTCATTTTAGAGAAATTATAGGAAAGGACTAAAAGTTTTGTTTTTGAAAAATGATTGACACATTTGATCTTTGTGAGGTATCACTATTATTATTCTTATTTTTATAGATGGGAAATTGAGGCTTAAAGAGGTTAACTTAGTTGCCCAGTTTACTTCTGAATTTAAGTCTAACAATTGCCTACAGAGACATTTCAATGAAATGCACTACATAACTCTTCCATTTCCTTCTCTACCACATTCCCACTTCTCTTCACACTGAATTCTTTAAACAAGCATACTTTAAAGTCGTTTTCCCCCACAACTTCAGCAGCAATTAAACATCTTTCTGAGTAATCCTTGCTTTCCTTCTTGGAAAAAATAACTTGCATTGCAAACATGTACTATTGCTTTGATTTTCTGGATATTTAACTGCAATTGGATTTTAAGATGATGTTTTCCACCCCAAACTACATGAACTATATGCTTTTCCATAAGAATTCATTAATTCCATTCCCATATCTGGTCACTGACTGGTGTGTGGTTCAAGGAAGGGAGAGTGATCATCACTTTGTGTGAATTTCCATGCAGATGAGACAGATGTTTATAATCCTTATAATCCTTTTATGTGTGTGTGTGAGAGAGAGACACACACACATACATATCTTTAACCCATACTTTTCTCTGGGTTTCCTCTCAGAGTATAATGCTATTCCAAGGTTAGACACCTGCATACTTTCCTGAAGGAGCCTTCAGTGTGAAGAACATGCCTTCCACAATGATTCTGTTGCCCAGGATGTCATCATTTTCACAGGATCTCTTTGTTAAAAGGCTCTGACAATTCCCATTCCCAGATACTTCTGTCATATTAGCAGAAGTGAAAGGTGACTAGTAGTATTTCTGTGAGAGGCTGGCAGGGTTCTATAAAAGAGATCTCACTTTTGACAAATGGATAGGACATTATGGTTGGCATCGCTTTTCACATTGGGCTTGACACAGCTCATTTAGGGCAGGACAAGATGCCCTACTGTGAAGGAAAGGATCTTATTACTCATGGAGTTCAAGTACAACACCACCAAGGATTGAACAAGTTCCATTATGTCAAGGAATGAAAAAGAAATGAATAAATAAAAAGTGATTTTTCCAAAAGAGAGGCAAGAGGGCTGAAGAGGAGGTAAAGGAAAAGAAAACACATTTAGAGAAAACTGCCAAAATTACAAAATATCCTCAAGTTAAAAAAATAGGATAATACATTTAGATCAGAAAGAGACCTGAGAGGTTGCCCAATCCAAAAGCATCATTTTACAGAAGAAGAAATTAAAGACAAGGAAGGTTACATGAAATGTTTAACTTAAATGATATATTAAATTCAGAATGGAGCATCCAACTGATTTTACAAATGAGATGTAAGAGAGGTCAAGTAGAGGTTGAGTTATACTGCCCTCTCAATATTTCAGTCAGTCAGTCCGCCAGTCAATAAACATTACTTGTTGCTTGTGTTTTAGACACTGTGCTAAGAATAGGGGTACTATTCCAACAAGCTGTTGTATGATATGGCAACTAAAAAAGCAAATGACATCTTATTTTTTTCTTTTTTATTGTTGTAAGTTTATTTATTTTTAATACACACTGCTCATGAATCATATTGGGAGAGAAAAATCATAGCAAAATGGAAAAGCCATGGGAGAGATAAAAACAGAAGAAAAAGAAGTGAACATAGCATGTGTTGATTTTATATTCAGTTTTCTTAGTTCTTTTTTCTGGATGCAGATGGCATTTTCTGTCCAAAGTCTATTGGGATTGCTTTGGATCACTGAATCACTGAGAACAACCAAGTCTTTCATGTTGATCATCACAGTTTCTTGTTGTTCTTGTGTACAACATATTCCTGGTTCTGTTTGTTTCACACAGCAACGGTTAATGTAAATCTGTCCAGGCCTTTCTATAAATAGCTTGTTCAACATTTTTAAAGAACAATAATATTCCATTACCTTCATGTACCACAGCTTGTTCAGCCATTCCCCAAGTGATGGCCATCCGCTCCTTTTCCAATTCTTTGTTACCATAAATAGAGATGCTACAAACATTTCCACATGTAACTCCTTTCCCTCCTCTATGATTTCCTTGGAATACAGACCCAAAATTGTACAGTTTTATAAACCACTGGGCAAAGTTTCAGATTGCTCTCCAGAATGGTTGGATCATTTCACAACTCCACCAACAATGCATTAATGTCTCAGTTTTCCCACATCCCCACCAAATTTATCTTTATCTTTCCCTGTCATCTTCGCTACTCTGAGAGGTATAAGGTGGTACTCAGAGTTGTTCTAATTTGCATTTCTCTAATCAAAAGTGAATTAAAGCATTTTTTCATATGAGTATAGATGGTTTTAATTTTACCATCTGAAAAATGTCTTTTCACATTTTTTGATCATTTATCAATTGGAGAATGACTTGTATTCTTTTCGATTTGACACAGTTCTTTATATATTTTAGAATTGAGACCTTTATCAGAAATATTGTCAATAAAGTTTTTTTCCAGCTTTGTACTTCCCTTTTGATCTTGTTTCTATTGGTTTTGTTTGTGCAAAGCCTTTTGAATTTAGTGTAACCAAAGTTACCCATTTTACCTTTCATAATGTTCTCGAGTTCTTTTTTGGTCATAAATTCCTCCCTTGTCCAAAGATCTGACAGGTAAATTATTCCTTGTTCTTCTAATTTGTTCATGGTATCCTCCTTTATGCCCAAATCATATATCTGGTAATGACATCTTTGATTGCATCCATTACTACTTCATGTCAACAAAGGTGAAATTGATAGTCGCACTATAATTTTTGCCTTCTTAGGTTGTATCTTGAGAATTATGTTTAATTTAGGTCCAATATTTAAGCAAGGAAACCTAACCACAATGCTATATAATAGTTAAAGAAAAAAAAAGATATTTAGCCAAGAGAAGAAAAAACTTAAGAAAAAAAGATTTGGTAGATATTGTTCATTTATTGAGCACCTACTATATGCAAAACATTATTCTGTATTGTATTATATTTATATTATAAATGTATTATAACTATTTACATTTTTCTGATGCATTATTTTAGCTTTGAAACCATCAAATTACAGCTACTAAATAAATGTACCTATAAATACAGTTTGTGACAAATTGATGTTTAAAGAGGCAAAATCAAATTTCTGAAATACGTAGTTTATAAAAGAAAATAAAGCATATCTTTGTTTTGTTTGTGAAAGAATGTTCCAGGATGTGAACTTCTGAACTAAAACAGAAAACAACAGACTCGTGACTTAGTAGATGTTATTAAAGGAATTGACTGAGATACCTAGAAGTAAAATCATTTACCCAAAGTCACACAGATAATAAGCAGGAACTCTGAAATTTAAATCCAGGTCCTCAGACTCCAAATCCAGGTGTTAATAACTAATCATAGTTGACTTTTTTTTTAATCCTTCAAGTGCTTCTGGGTCATTTAAACAAGAGACTCTTGGAAATATAATATATTCTTAGGAATTCTTTTTTGCTCCAAAACCTAAAGAATGAGAATTTCAGACACTATAGGAAGGAAGAAATCTCTAAGGGTCTATTATATCCCAGGTAGGCAATTAGCACGAATGGATCTTTTCTACACTCATACACTCATACATACTGGCACACCATTTATTCTAAGTAATTGTTTGGAAAAGAATTAACTAAGTTGATTAACAACTCTTTATGACATATCTACAGAAATCATGTAGTCGACATAGATTTCACTGGAGAGTGGGAGGGCCAACCACAAGAAACAGAAGGATTGAATTTCCATGTGTTGGAGAATGTGGAATTTCCAAGCCTACTTTGGAAAAACTGTATTTTTTACACTCTCTCCTAAAATATAAACACTTTGAAATGAGTGTTTTTTCTGCTTTTATGGTCAATAAACCACAAAATTGTTCAAAGTTGTGGCTTTTATGAATTCACACAGCCTAGAGGAAATGTGGTGAGTTCTTTCCTTCACAACCTTCTTACAGGACAAAGTTCTTAGAGTAGAAAAGGGGGGTTGGGGTGGAAATGATGGAAGGTGAAAGGGAGAAATATAAAGAATAGATTCCACCACTTTGCCATTTCCATGCTCCAGTGTTCCATAGCAAAACACTGAATCAGTTGAGTAGAGTACTGGAAAGCTCTTTGAAAATTTGTCTAGTTCATTTCCCAAATAATATTCTGTTTTCTCCCAATGCTTGGGACTGTTAACCAGGTTTCTCTTCCTTCCTTCTCTGGATTTCAGGGATTCTGCCTTCTCTTGCTTCTCTTGCTTCCAAAGGACATGCATAGTGAATACAAGGGATAACAACTTCAGTATTCATTTTTATCCATATCCATTGGAATATATCTACTAAAGTCAAAACTACTTTAAAATATTTGCATGTTAATTTTTTTTAATCTGAGAAATAGGAAGAAGAGAGACTCAGCTTTGTATCACACTTTTGAAATATCCTTTCTGTGTATCACTTAACTTCTCAGTGCCCCACAAACCCTCTAAGACAAAAACTACCAAAAAGGACCCAACCTGCAATGATTGATAGAATTTCCTCATTTAGAAGTTTACTATATTAATATCAGATTATTTAAAACACACACACACAAAAAAAAAAAAACACAGTTTCACTTGCTATCCTTATTTTATTTTATTTTTTTTAAAAATCTTGTATAATGGAAAAAAATGTTAACCTTCTGGATGAAAACGATGTGCTCAAATATATTACCAGTATTTGGAAGAGAATAGAGTTGGTTACACATGGATTCTGGAAGATGTCAGTTTCAATTCTACATTAAATATATATTATATGACCCTAGGCAAGGCATTAGATCTCTTTTGTTTCTTGATTTTTAAAAAGAGAAAAGTAATTGCATCTTCCTCACAGAGCTATTGTGAAAAACAAATAAGATTATACAATTTAAAGTTTTTTTGTAAACTTAAAGTCTAAATAAATATTGGCTATTTATTAAGAACTGACATTCTTCACAACTGTAGTCAGCATGCAGAGTAGCCCGATATGAGTCAATCAAGAAAAAAATGAAAATACAACAGATCAAAAAACTCTCCAAAGTTACAGAAGTGAATGGCAACACTTCAGACTGTTAGTAGATGCATTTCTTCATTCATGGATCTGTTCATGTCACTCCCATTCTAATGTTAGCACCTGACAAAGTATAAATCTTTAGTTACTGACAGCATACAAGTCCTTTCCCATTTGATCCTTGATTTTATTTATATTTTTTGAACATGAAATTCAATGAAGGCTTTTTCCAAATGCCATACTTATTTCTGGCAATACTCTAATATTCTTTTCCATCTTGAAACTGAACCCTTCCTTCTACTAATGAAAAATATTTAAGTAAAAACATCTGGCACATGTGACATGACAGTAATAATAGCTAGCATTTATATAATGCTTTATGGTTTACAAAGTGCTTTGCAAATAATAATCCTATTTGATCTTGTCATTTCCCTCTGCAGTACATTTGACAAATGAGGAAACTGAGGCAATCAGAGATTAAGTGACTTGCTCAGTCATATAGATAATAAAATAGTGTGAGGCAGAATTGGAGTTTCAGGTCCATTAGGCTTTAGCTGCTTTATGTATACAATGCTAACAACATTCTTCCTTAATAGTAATCCATCTCTCTGCCTAGAGGTGAGCTTCATTATCCATTATTCCAGGACCATTATTAGGTTTTTTTTTTTAATTATTGGTACTTTAGCTTTTTTTTTTTGTAATTTTTTTGCATTTACATGGGTGCAGAAACTTTATGATGCTCTGCAGAACAAATTCCCCCTATACATAGTGACCTGGCTAAAATATATTTCACATGGTGTGTCAAACCATTAGACACAGAGAGAATTTGGGAGCTAGAAGGGCTTTTAAATCTCTTTTAGCTCAAACTTCTATTTTTATACATGAGGAAGTTTAAGAGACTTTCTTGAGTTAATGGCAGAGCTGAGACTTGATTAGCCTTGGGTTTTTAAGTCCAAGACCAGAGAGTGCAATACTAACAGACCGATTCACAATCTGAGTTCTGTTTCTACAAATCTCCACTTCATTGAAGTGGATACATCAACTTTGTGAAAATCCCCCATCATAAAATATAGACATCACATGTAGAAAAGAGATGGTCATAACTTATTAGCACTAACTAACATGATATGAATTAGAGGCAGAAAACCCATGCTTAAACTTCCTTTTCAACAACAAAACCTAGAGATAAAATATAAAACTAATCTGATGCCCCTTTATAAAAAAAAGGCAAAACAATTTTGACCACAGAAGTAATAAAACACTCATCCTTTATGTAAAGTCAAAGAAATCTAGTTTAAAACACTTTAGAAGCCAGTTGATGAGTACATAGGGTAAGCAAAGAGATGCCCTATGTTTTCCACAAAAACAGGGAACCTCAAAGAAAATCTGCACTGAAAAATGGAAGTAAAAATCTTGGAGCCTCTGAAATTTCTAAGAGTATAGGTAATGGTTGTTAAAAATAAATCTATAAATATTTACTAAGCACTTATAATCAATTGTTTTAGGATTGAGAATACAAAGACAAAAGTGAAAATGGTTCCCGTCCTTGAGAAGATGACATTTTACTGGTGGAGCCAATGAGAACATATAGAAGTATAGCACGGGAGAGAATATAATCAGGAATCATGTAATTGGAATCAGGAAAGAGATTCCTAAAAGAAAGAAGAGCATTTAAGAGGAGGAGAAAAGATAAGTGAAATCCTTCATGAAGATGTTGAAACATCTTTAACTGTTCAAAAAGAGTCCTAAGAGCCAAACTATAATGAGTAGCTGTTGTACGAAAGGGACAGAATTGCATTTTAGCACCACAAAGTAAAAGGAAGCAACCTCTTCTGGGTACTTTCCATCAAGTCATTAAAAGTTGAATCAGTTAGAAATATTGGATTTGTTTTGCTGAGGCAATTGGGATTAAGTGACTAGCCAAGGGTCACACAGCTAAGAAGTTAGGTGTTTGAGGTCACATTTGAACTCAGGTCCTCCTGGCTTCAGGGCCAGTGTTCTATCCACTGCACCATCTAGCTACCCCAGAAACATTTGGAATTAGAAGACAAAGTTTCAAATCCTCACTCTGGAATGATGAAAGAAATATCTCAGCCTCTCTGAGTTTTAATTTCCTTGTCAGTCTTGCTATCCTTTCTAATAATTGCCAATATTCCTTGCTAATGATATTTCTGCCCTTAGTCTGCCATCAACTTGATATGAGATCTCAGACAAATCCCTTAATCTCCCTGAAACTAAATTTCTTCCTGTTTCAATAGAAGCAAGAATTAATTTGAAGTGGGAAACAGAGGGATTTAGCTGCCTTAAAGTAGGGAAGATCTGAGTTCAAATCATACCTATGACAAATATGATCTTTGGGATACTAGGAAAATAATTTAACTTCTCAGTAACTCATGATTCTCTCTCTGACTATAAGTATAGGTGCAACTAAGAATACTTTCTGTCCTTAAAAAATAATAGTCAAAAGAGACATAAATTCTGATTTTCCCTTGTAAATCTAATATATTTAATAGTAATACATACCAATTACAGGTATAACAAAGAGATTGTAGGGAAAGCATGGAAGGGGTTATTTTTATTAAATCACAGTTTAGAATTCAGTAAGGTTAAGTATGGCTTAATAGATTCCCAATGATTATTATTTTAGAACATAGAATGTACCAGCTAGTAAAGAAGGAACAAGACTCAAATGAAAATAAAGGTCATCTCCATCAAGTATCTCCATACTGATATGCTATTTAAAAGAAAGCTGAATATGACAAAGAAAATCTATGGAATAAATTCCCCCATATACTTTTTAAAAGAAATTTGAGAATTAACATACCCTTCCATTCATTCTTCAACATGTTCCAGATCCTATTTTCAGACTGTATTTTGGAGGGAAAACATGCTAATGAGGAGAGCCAGTTTACCATAATATAATTGGAAAATGCATGTCACCATTAAAATATTTAGAAATGTAGTCGAATCATAACCTTTTATGCAAACTACATGATGGAGCCCTGGAAGTCGGTGGCGTGCCTGGAGGCACACGGACTCTAATTCAAGCCATAAGTGCAATTAAAATGGAAAGAAAATCATTAAAGCACATCTCGGTGTGGTTTTCTGTGTGTATCTGTTGGCATCTGCTGACATATGCAAAAAAGGTATCTGAATCTGCCTAGGATTTAATTTGCCATCAATTTTCATTCCTGTTTGAAAGAATCACTGGTTGACAAATACCATCCCAATTTCCATAACTCCAGTGTGCTATCCCCGAGGATAAAATAATCATCACTAAATACTGAAATCTACTGGGGAAGCAAAGTTTTTTTTAATCGTATTTTTCAGGAAGAGTTCTCATTTATAAAGAGTTATATAGCAGCTTAATTACAAGTGATAACAGAACTCATACTGGAGAAATTTCTCACTATGATCAAAAATTAATATGGGGTCTCATTATCAGGCAAGGTAGTAGAAGTATGCTTAATGAGCTAGTCTCTAGTAGTCAGCAAGCAGTTAGTTGTTTAACCTTTAAATTTGCTGTGGTCACTCAGCTAGTTACTATATCTGGGTTCTTGCAACATAGTGGCCCAAGGAAGGGGAGTCCATTTCTTTCCTCTAAGTAAAGTATGTGGTATTCCTTCAAATTTGGAAACAGAACTTTCTAAACCTCCTTCTTCTTCTCCTCCTTTTGCTCCATTTTTTTTTTTTTTGACATGGGGCTTGAGCTGGATTACATCACAGAGCACCATAGAGGTGGAAAGAGTATTTATCTTTTATCTAGAAAGATAAGGCAGTCCTTCATGAAGCAAAGAATAGCAAGTGGTATGAGTTTCATAAATGTTTCTTAAATGGCAGGTCGAGGAATGGAAAAGGAATAAGTTCTGAAGTCAGAAGTCCTGGGTTCATATTCTACCCTCGAATGTTTACAACTTTGAGAATCATGGGTAAGGCAACTGGCTTTCTTTGATCTCTGGTTCCTCACTTGGAACATGAGGAAGTTGGACTCGGTAGATTCTGATATCCCTTTCTGGGTCTATGACTCTCGTGACATGAATTCTTTTCACTCAATTATACCATTCTGAATATGACTGCAATCAGGATCCTTTAACTTCATGTTATAGTCTCTTGTATCATTGGAGGGATGATCTCTTGGGTGGGGATGATATGCAGCACCTTTACTTTACTTTAGTACTTTAACCTAAGATTATTGTTGTTGTTTTTTTCCCTTTAACTGTAAAGGCCAGAGAGAACTTTTTGTTTGGAAATTAGAGCATATATAACTATGGATGAAGCTATGAATTTTGGTAATATAAAAAGAGGAAGACAGAGTAGATCCTGGAATCAATTATAAGAAGTATCCCTTGAGTGTGGAATTGCAGGGGTATCCCTAAAGAAATGCATTAATAAGATAGACCCAAATCATCCATGCATCAAACAACAAATGCACTCTAAGAAATGGCACCCTCTCCCTAAACAAATACCATTTGTGGGTGCCATGCTCCCAGACATCCAGCTTGTTTCTCTTGAAGTATCCAGTCCCCACAAACATATATTTTTGCACATTAAATTCCAAACTAGTAAATGTCCAATAATAATCAAAACTACATAAGATGTAGCATTCAAAAAGCATTATTTTGCTACTGGAACCACCCCCTGACGACACCTGCAATAGATCAAACAGCAAATGGGACAAGACTTAGAAGGAAAACTCCTTGAGGCCAGATTTTGTCTCATGTTTGCATCTATATCCTCAATATCTGTTTCACATTATAGGTACTTGAAAGACTTCCATTGGAAAGGATCTCAGATATCATCTAGTTCAAACTTCTCACTTTTACAAATTAGTAAAATAAGACCCAGACAGGTAAAGGATCAAAGATCAAAGAGTTAAAGAGAGCTAGAGCTGGGATTCTAACCAGTGACATCGTACTTCCAATACAGGTCTCTTTTCTATGAGTATGGAATCATCAGATCCAGAAGGGCACTGGCATTATGCAAATATCAATTTCTCCCTCATCACTGTCTTCCTTACTAGAATGGAAGTTCCTTGAAGGTGAGAACTAGTTTTACTTTCTTTGTATTTCCGGCACGTAGTGCAACATCTGATGCAGAGTTAAAACTTAATATATATTTCTGGATTGATTGGCTCCAAACTGCCAGACATTACTCAGTTCTTGAACATGTTCCAGAAAAAGAAAACATGGCAGTAGAAAAGTCTCCACTGACAATACCAAACATTTCAGTCATTAAATTGATGAGTGACTGCTGACTCCCAGCTGTGGCGTCTGACAAATGGCACCGAGCTAATGGTAAAGATGTCTTGAAAGAAGTGATTAAGGTCAATCAAGGAGAACCATGGAAAGGAAATAAAAGGAATGAAAGGTTGAGGTTCTTTGAAGTTAGTAAAACCTTTACCTAAATTGCTAAAGATTCGGTTTTCTACTGTCTCTATATTGACCATAATTTGTGAAAAGAGTAAGGTGGCCAAAGGTCCACGAATGAAGGAATCAGCAACCATTCTGAAGAGCAATTTGGAACTATGTTCAAAAAGTTATCAAGCTGTGTATACCCTTTAATCCAGCAGTGTATCTGCTGAGCTTATACCCCAAAGAGGTCATAAAGGAAGGAAAGGGACCCACATGTGCAAAAATGTTTGTGGCAGCCGTTTTGTAGTGGCCAGAAACTGGAAACTGAGTGGATGCCCATCAATTGAGAATGGCTGAATAAGTTATGGTATATGAATGTTATGGAATATTATTGTTCTATGAGAAACATAGATTGGGATCAAGAGGATGATTTTAGAAAGACCTGGAGAGACTTACATGAAGTGATGCTGAGTGAAATGAGCAGGACCAGGAGATCATTGTACATGACACATCAGTATTATACAATGATTAATTCTGAAGAACGTGACTCTTTCCAACAATGAGATGATTGATGCCAGTTCCAATGATCTTGTGATGAAGACAGCCATCTACACCCAGAGAAAAGACTGTGGAAACTGAATGTGCATCACAACAGAACATTCTCACTCTTTTTGTTGTTGTTCACTAGGATTTTGTTTTCTTACTCATATACTTTCTTTTTTAAAACTGATTTCTCTTGTGCAGCCAAAGAATTGTATAAATATGTTTACATATATTGAATTTAACATATTTTAACACGTTTAACATATATTGAATTGCTTGCCATCTAGGGGAGGGTGTTGGAGGAAGGAGGAGAAAATCTGAAGCACGAGGCTATGCAAGGGTCAATGTTGTCAAATTATCCATGCAGATGTTTTGAAAATGAAAAGCTTTATTTAAAAAAAAAAAAGAGGGAATCAGAATCTCAAAAAATTAGCTGCTAGAGTTCAAAGTCAATGGCAAAATCCTATTGCCTCCCCCTTTTAATGTTTCTGAGAAAGAAGAGAATTCTAGTCAGCATTGAAAAATTCTGTTTCATTCAGTTAAAGTTAAGATGGTTTCCAACTTTCCTTCCCATTCTGGGTTATCTCAGAAATTTAGGAGCAGCTTAGCTCCTCCTTACAAAAATTCTGAGATGTCTTTAAATGACTCGAATATGTTGCCAGAATATCTGCATTTTGCCTATTTCTACTTTAATCAGTGACTCTGTACTAACTCTCTCATTGAATTTTTCATTCATCCTCTCTTGGTCTTAATTTCTCATCTGTCAAATGAGATGGTTGGACCTTGATGGTCAGCTCTAAGTTTATGGCTCTGTGACTAAAATTCCTTAAAGCTCTATTAGATCCTAGGAATATGTGAAGGATATTGCATGTGCTACAATTACAAAAGCAGTTTGTAAACATTTGTAAACAAAAGTGTTATAGAATTGAGAGTGGTTATTATTATCAAACATAAAGAGTAGGGGTACTGTGAATATTATGACAATGTCTCATTCTTTTTTTTTTTCCTTCAGAGTAATTAAACATATAAATCAGTTGTTTCACTGAGAACATAATTTAGTTGTATGCCATGTGAAGAGAACTGCATGAGGTTTTGAGTCTAATAAATATGGCAAATCTCTGAATCTTAAAAGACAAACAAAATCCATGTATATACACGTACAAATAGCCATTTGGGACAAAATGTTTATGTTACAGTGGAGGAGAGAATACTATTCCATTTGATTATCTAGTGATTCTGGGCAAACATCATAGCTTCTCATTTTCAATTTCCCCATCTAGGAAACAGGGTTACAATACTTGCCCTACAAAAATGCTGTGAAGATTGAAGGAGATGATATGTAAAACACCTGGCAAATCTTAAAAAAGATTTTTGACTCTTAAGATATCGCCATCATAAATTGGAAAATAGGTGATGTAATAAGAACTTGTGAATTTACAATTAGATTTGATTATAAAGCATTTAAAGATTTTACTGTGAAATGACATTTAAGGACTTACTGATATTGGGGCTTCCCTAATTGGGATAAGTTCAAGTATATCATGGAAAAATTTTATTAGGCTAAGGTATCATTATTAAATCATAAAACTGAATGTACAGTCCACTCTCTAAAAGTCCACCAGATCAGTCACATTGGGCAAGTAATAAAGATGTACTATAAAATGGGCCCCAAATGGACAGATCCATCTACTTCTCAAACATAATATGCCAAAATATCAGTACATCTCCTTTAATTTACTGGATCAAGGGCTGGCTTGACTTCAACACAGATCAGAAGCTTACTTCCTGAGTGATATGTACTTAAGACTTTCAAAGTAACCTAATGTTAATGATAGGCTTGGTCATGTTGTACTTAACTTTACAATGGCTCCTCATCTACAGAAAATAGATGTAAGAGATTTTGAAGAAACAATCAGCTTATCTACAGATCTTAATCATCTCCATTCTCAGAGAGATGAAAGAAACCCAAGTTATCAAACTGCTGGATCCTATCAGATCAATTCCAGGAGAATTATTATTAGGGAAAAGGGATCAAAAGAGAAAGGAAATTAGATAGATTTGTTCATTATTATAGATAGGACTAGTTATACACAGTTTTTGAATGCCTAACAATTAGCTTCATTGTTTTTGGTGGGAGAAGAAATTGTGACTATGTGACTTGTGCAGGGTTACTCAGGTAGTCAGCTGACAGTGAGTAAATATCTGAGGCTGTATTAGAACTCTGATCCTCCTGACTTGAGAGCCTGTGTTCTATCTACTGCACTACTTAGCCATCTCTAGTATGGATGGATTGCTAGAGACATATCTAGAGGCAGGCATATATATTTAGTTATTGGAATCCAAGAACCAAGCTCATGATAAGTGAAATCTTATAATACCAGGTAATTAGTTCCATAAAATGTGGAAGAGCAGAAAGAACTTAGGGAAGAAGTTGACTTAAGTCTCTATCACTTGATCAACTCTGATGGACTCTTCAACAATGAGGTAATTCAGGCCAATTCCATAGACTTGTGATAGAGAAAGTCATTTATATACAGAGAGAGGACTAGGGGGACTAAATGTGGATCACAACATAATATTTTTACCTTTTTTATCGTTGTTTGCTTGCTTTTTTTCTTTCTCATTTTTTTTTCCCTTTTTGATCTGATTTTTCTTGTGCAGGACAATGATTGTGAAAATAAGAATAGAAGAGCTGAACATGGTTAACATATATTGGATTGCTTGCTGTCCAGGGGAAGAGATGGGGTAAGGGAGGGAGAAAAATCTGGACAAGGTTTTGTAAGTGTGAATTCTGAAAACTATCTTTGCATCTATTTTGAAAATAAAAAAGCTATTCTTAACAAAAAGTCTCAATCACTTATCCAAACATCACAGCTCCGTCACCCCATAGCTATGAGGCCTTAGCTAAACAAGTTTTCCAACTGTCTTGAGTGAAACTTTAATAAGATTAAAACTACACTTAGACTTTGGGACATACTGTACTAGTAACATTTTCATCTGAGGTTTGCCATCTATAACATGAGAATGTAGCGGTACAACATAATGGAGACAGTCAGATTCAACATCAGAGACAGTCGTCGGATTCAACGTCAAAGACTTGGGTTCACATTTCAGACACTGGTTTTGTGATTCTAAGCCAATCACTTATTAACTAAGATTGAAGTTACAGAGCAGCACGTACAGAGTTCCATTGGTAGATGCCAATTCCTCCCTTAAATTCCTTAAATTAATGAAATCACAGATCTATACAACACACACACACACACACACACACACACACACAGTGATATCTGTTTCACCTGTCTTACAGAACTATTGTCGATTGAACAAAGCAATGCATTCAAGGCTTTTTTAAACATTAAAGTGCCCATAAATGTTAGCAAAGAAGAGTAAAGCTTCAGAGAGAAGAGAATAGGATACAAATCCTGTTTCTGACACATTTTACTTTTTTCACCAAGGCGAAATCACCTAACTTGGTAATTCCCCAGGAAATTCTCAAAGACTTTAACTTCTACAGGAGTTGATGATATCCATCTATGGGTTGAGAGAATTCCCCATCTGGGACTTCTTTCTCTGAGAGTTTCCACTCTGGGAGTTTCTAAGATGGAAGGAATCACAGGACAGGGCTAGTGATGAATGAATGAATAAATGGAGATGAATCAGACAATTCCACAATAGAATTTCTTCATGTTATAGAAGTATCTGGTTATAAAGCATAAAATGTTAATATAAAATGACACTGATTAGGGTTACAGTACATGGGGTTTTCTTCCATTGGCAACTTCAATGAATTTTTTACCTATTCCTTTGCTTAAGTAAGTATCATTTTCCATATGGAAGGAGCATTATCCTTTTGAGGGATAATGATTTCATTAAATCCGATCACCGTCCCAGCAAGTTAACTTTGAATTTGAGAATGTAAAAGTCACTTTACAGTGAGTATATGAAGCTTGCCTGATCAGTCAAGTTGAACATGGACTCCAGGGGGGATATTCTCTGCTTGATGTATGAGCATGACACTCATTAGCATCCATGGGAATAATAGTCACGCATCAAGTCAAGGAAATAGGCCTCTAGCATTATCTCACCTACAGCTGTAGCTCTTTCATGGAAGGGTGCAAAATCACTTCAGTCACCTTCATGGAGCACTGAAAGGAATCCACAGAGAAGAGGAAGACATGGTTCCCACTTTGAATTTTGCCCAATTTTTGAAATCCAAAGCAGGATTTATTTTGGGAATATTTTTGATTGCTGCACAGAAAGTCAATATGCTTTTAGAAGTTGGAATAGTGATTTGCTCCCCTCCCATTCGTTATTCTGACCAATAGATTCCCAAGATACATAGCTGTGGTTGGGTCACTTGAGTGCAGAAGATCTGAGTTTTCTGAGCATGGTGGGAAGAAAGAAATCAAATCTGACTGTGGTATCAAGCTCATTTACAACCCTTAAGTTTCCTGTTTTTTTCAATATCCTCTGTTGGCAAAAAGGTCCATACAAGCATCCAAAATACACAGATTGGGGTGAAGATAAGGCACTCAGAAAATAGAGGGCAAGATTTTGTGTTTTGTGTTTTTTTTTTTAACTTGCTTTTCTTTGTATCCTGGATGTTAAGCACAGTGCCTGATTTATTAAAGTGCTTAATGGATCCGCAGGAGGCATCCAAGTGATACAGTGTACAGTCCTGGACTCTGAAAGACTCATATTCCTGAGTTCAAATCCAACCTTAGACTTAGTAGCTTAGTAACTGTGTGACTCTGGGCAAATCATTTCTTTGCCTCAGTTTCCTCTTTTGTAAAATGAACTGGAGAAGCTGATAGTATACCACTCTAGTATTTCTGCCAACAAAAACTCAAATGTGGTCAGAGAGGCAGGTATGACTGAAAGACTATTGAACAACACCACTATAGAAATAGTAATGTAAAGAAAAGATAAGAACTCTGTTTTTGTACACTTAAAACTTACCCTAAATAAATATCTACTTAATAATCTACCTAAATAAATCTGTTGATTGGCTGATATGCAAAGTGGGATGAAGTAATTGAACAGAGTACTACTAATAATTTATATTATGTATATATATATATATATATATATATATATATATATATAAAACCTTTAAGGTTTAAAACATGCTTCATACAATCCTTGTGATAACTAAGTGAAGCAGGAAGTATTATTTTTCCCATGTTACAGTTCAAGAAATTGAGATAAACATAGTTTAAATGCCTTGCCCAGAGTCATAGTTAATAAGTGTCTGAAAAAGGATTTGCACCTGGGTCTTCGGAACCTGGATTTTGGTGATTTTTCCATTGAACTACTTTGCAGTCTAGGGAAGGGATATATTGGATTTCGAGAATCAGAGGTGAGACAAGAAAGCCTTCTAAACAGGGGAAATCAATTCTGTAATATCTTCCTCATGAATAATTTGTAGTCACTACTTAAAGCATGCTTTCAAAATAGCCTGGTGACCACTGGAAAGATGGTCACTGGAAAGAAGGCAACAGCCAAAGGATTAGCAGAGAACCATAAAACAATGGAAAAATCATCAACTGGTACCCATGCTTCCTATCCTAGGGCCAATTCAACCATGCTGCCCCAGACCACAGAACTGCCCTGGATGTGCAATTTTCCAAGGATTTTCATTAGAGTAAAAACTAGAAATGTGAAACAGAGAGGAAAAAAAGGAAGTGGGGAATCACAAAGTGAATCTTTTCATTTAAAATTCAAGAAAAAATAATTGCAGCCAAGAGCACCTTCTTGGTGGATGGCTATTATATTTCACAGGAGTATAACCAGAAATGAGTTATTGATTTGGATCAGCCTCTGGACACCTTCTCTCCATATGTATTCGATGAGATAGTTAACAGGGGGTTGTGTGTCTGTTTGTTTGCTTCCCCTAAGACAAAGAGAGCTACCTACTGCCCAATGTTCCACACACACACAGTGTGGACTAAGGAACATCACTGGCAACAGGCAGAGGCTCCAGTTGGGTCACTTTGTACAGGTTTTTGTAAGATGCTGTGGAATTCAGCCAACTCCATTAGGGTATCAAACCCAATCCCAGCAATTTCCACTTTAAGAGACAACTATGGAGTTTTAACAGCAGCCCTGGGCAGCACCAGAAGCAGATTATGAAAATCATTTTGCAGAAGCTAATACAAATATTTAACTTTAGCAAATTCTGCTCCCAAAAAAGTCAAATAATTAAAGAGTGGGATTAAGATCAACCCAGACAATTTCAATATTGGATTTTTCAATCCCAGCATTCCGTTCTGGCGTCAGAAAATCGGAGCCCAGTTGACACAGCCAACAAGGTGGATATTCACAAATATTTTAAAGAGATGTAAAAGCCTAACATATAAATATTGATCTAGCTGCAAATCACAGAAATTTCAATCATGGGGGTGGGTGAAGCTTTGTGATGGGTAGTGTCAGAAATTCCCCGGGGTCAGACTATGCGCCTGGCGTGCCTTTCATAGATGTGCATCAATGGATTTGTGCTGAACAGTGATCTGGGATGAGTTGACATGTTTTAGTGATAACTCTTTGGAAGAGATGGGGATAAAGCAATCCAAGGGTGATAATTCAATATAAATGAAGAGGTTAAATCTGGGGAAGTGAGTCCCATTTAAAAATCAACAGAATGGATAATTAAAATATCTGAAAGTACAGGATTCAGTCTTTAGGCAGTTACCTGATCCATATGGAACTTTTTTCCATGGGAATACTTTCTGTAGGTTAAAAAAAATGAAGTGGTAAAAGTCTTTCTTATCTGCAAGTGAAGAGTACATTTATTTAAACACAGAAATATGTGTGTTTAAAAGCAAGCATGCTCCCAATCACATGTATATAGAGAAAGGGGGAGGGAGAGAGAGACAGAGAGACAGAGAGACAGAGAGACAGAGAGAAAGAGAAACTTTAATTGCATTCTTTAGGAAATGAATCTTTCCTTTATTTCTAGAAGATTAAAATGATATATATTGTTTACAACAGCTGTATCTACTCATTACTGCAAAACATGTCTTTGCCAGTTTATCGCAAGTTTGGATAGTAGAAAAAAGGTGAATTGTTTGAAATCAAAAGCTACTTTATCCTTGTTTCTTTTGTTCTTTACTTATTTACTAGATTTACTTAAGTTATCAAAAAGTCCTTTTTCATTCATTCTTTTGACAGACAATAAACTCCTTAAGGACAGAGGCTTTTTTATTTTTTGTCTTTTATGTCCAATGCCTAACACATGGCTAAATGTGGATATAATGAATGTCAATTGAATCAAAAAATGGGTATCGATCACCTGTTGCTACAAGCAAGGCATTAAAATGTGGGCACCCATTTTTGCTACTAGGGGTAACTTTGATCTATATATTTTCTCTGGTTTCTCACAGAATCTCAGAGTTGCAAAGGACTTCAGAGGTGATCCAGATTAACCCATAACTCATTGACAATCCCTTCTTTTCTTCCCAGGCCTCAATAGAATGTTCTCTATTTAATCTGCATCCAGACATTTAAAAGCAAGACATAGCCATTTGGATTTGATCATACATCTGATTTTATCACTTTAGTCAAACTTTATAGCAGCTCTACATAGACAGAATTGTGTTAAATTGATATCGCATGTTGGATTATAGTATCTTTTCCTCCTAGTAGCAGCTTTTTTTACCTGTTCAAAATCACAAAGTGGAATGGGGGGAACCTTGTCCAAGGTTACTTGATTCATTCTACCTTGTCCACAAACATATTCACATGAGTAATATCATATGGTCCAAGATGGCACATAGATAGTTTTCAGTCATATTTAGTCACAGTTAATAATTCTTACAATGAGTAGCTGAGTTTTTCTTCCCAAATACACAGAGAAGCACTAATACCAAAATGTATTCATTTTCTTCTAAATTTTAAAGGTTACATTTTATTTCTAATATCTCAGCTATTAGCTTTCTCCTCTTCCCCATGCCTAATTGTGAACAAAATGACCTTCAGCTTCACTCTGATATCAAATTGCTAATGAAACTCTTAGATCATCTGATTTTTTAGAGCCAATCAATTCAAAAATCACCAGTGGTTCCCTTTTGCATATAAAATCCTCATCCTGATATTTAAAGCCCTTTACAACCTGATTTACCTAATTTATACACACACACACACACACACACACACACACACAATCCATAGCCTACTTTGTGTTCCAGTCAAACCAGCTTCCTAGCTAGTCCTCTGAGATAATGTTTCATCTTTTCTGGACTTTGTCAAATACAACCTCTGCCACCCCACCACTTCCCAACAGTAATCTACACTCCTTCCTTATTTCCATGTAGTAGCACCTCAGATTCCTTCAAAGGACAGTTCAAATGCTAGTACCTTCCCTTGGCTGATTATGCTCAATTGATCCTGCATATATCTTGTTTTTGCATAATTGTTTGCATTTGTTTGTTTTGCTCTTTGAGGGCAGGGACTACCTTTTGCCCTTTTTTATAACCTCTGCATTTAACACAATGCCTGGCACTTAGTGAATTTTGTTAGTTGTCATTGGAGCTCAAATGAACTTCTAGAGGAAATCATTGTTGATGGCCAAATTTGCTGTCACTCTCTGCCTTTTAAATAGGAATAGTACTGGGATCTGAAACTGTCATTTCCTTGACATAAAGAGCTCCCAAATGAGAAATACATCTCCTCCAATGAAAGTCCGTACCTTCTCTTCAACTTATGTCTTAGAGTGTTGCTCCAGGGTCTTGGTCCAATGATATCAGGGAGGATATGCAAGTAACATGGGATTGAAGTGAAGGAAGCTATGTTTTGCTTTTCCCTCTGGAGCCATGGCATCTGGTTATCAGATATAGCAAGATGACAGGAGATGATCCTAGATGCAATAGGAGACCTTGGCCATTTTAATCTAAGGTCTTTACTAGGTCTCAATATGACTGAAGCAAAGCCCAATCAGCAAATAAGATTGAGTAAGAAATGAAGCAGAGAATGACCTATTTTACCTAGTCAAAAAAAAAAATCAGTCTAAAGGGGAAGACCATCAGAATTCTGAGAAGTTCAGTCTTTGCCCAAGGTCATAGAGTATGTGTGAGGAATGGAACAGGAATCCAGTTCTTGATGATTTTTAAGCCACTTTCCATCACCTAATCTAGCACTTCTAAAGTTGATCCATTTTCTTCTATGTGTATATTATATCCTTCTTTCCCTCTTTCCTTCAGCAGATTTAAGCTCATTGATATCAGAGGTTATTTGATTTTTCTCCTTCTATTCCCAGAATACAGAACAGAGCTTTCTTCACAGTGGGCACAAAAAGCTAGAACTGCTTCCACAATATTAATGTGATATTGGACTCTTGATAAGCTAATTGGCCAGCATCCACAGAATGGGCTGGATGTTATCAAACAGTTCCTCAAACACTCCTAGAACATGAAGTAGAGGCAGAGGACGCTCCTTCCCATTCTATAAAGAAGAAAAACTGAGACAAGATTTGCACAAGACATTGTCCCCAAGACCCTGGACTGTGTGGCTATGACAAAAAAGCTTTGGTGCCTGAACTCTAAAGCCATTGTTCTTCCCATGACACTTCAAAGCAGTCATTGAAGAAAGACTACTTCCTATTATGCAACAAGGTAATTAGTGCATTAATAATGATTAAGAACATACAGCTCTAAACTTGGATATGAAAGCACTGAGACATAGGAAAACTCTGCAATTAGCCACATCTGTGGAAGCCCTCCCACTCTTTAAAGAGCAGCAAATACCTTAAAAATTTGTTATTCTCTGCTAATGAATATTTATGATGCCTGTTCCTACCAACCAGGGTTTCATTTGGGTGTTCCTCTCATTTTAGAACCCCCTTTATTGTGAACCATAGAAGAGCAAATTTACACAAAATGTTGAGTCTCTTCAGTGACTTTTAAAATATTTCAAATGACATTTGGGGCACATCAGCTATGCTTCTGAAATTTATTTATTATAAAAGTCACACAGCAGAATACTATACACACATATGTATATATTTATACACACAGATACACACATATACCTATGTATATTGTCATGTGTGTGTGCGTGTGTGTGTGTGTGTGTGGACAGCAATGTGGATTGAGATCTAGGCTTAAGTCAGAAAGGCCCAAGTTTAAATCTTGCTATAGCCACTTACTATTTATATGACCCTAGGCAAATCAACTAATATGTCGGCCTCAATTTCCTCAACTGTAAAATGGGAATAATAATAGCACCTACCTGCCAGAGTGTTTATGAGGATCAAATGAAATCATATTTGTAAAAAGTTTAGCATAGTGCTTGATAAGTACAAGGTGGTAAGTAAATGTTTATTGCTTTTATATATACTTATATATCATTATATAGGTATATTTATATATTCCTTCTAAATTCAAATATATATGCAGGGACGTGTATATATGTAGATGTATACATACATATTTCTTCTCAATTGCTGAATTACAAAGTCATTAACAACTGAACCATTCCAGAAGGCAGATGTGTATCTCAACCTCCTCAGTCTGCTTATTCTATATATTATACCGGGGCAAAGTAATAACTCAAGAGCAATTCCAGAAATGAAATGCCTTTAAACACTCCAAAGAGTACTTTCTTATTGTATAAATATGGCATGGGATGAGGGCCAAAATGTTGCCTGAAACTGCTAATCACTGCAGATGTTGTTTAAAAGGTTTTGGATTTTGATAGCTCTGAATATGTAGAACATAGGCATAGAGGAAATGAGAGGTGAGTGGTAAGTGGTCTATAGATCAGCACTTGGGACTATTACTATTCATTCAACGCTAGCTTCTCCAAGGGTACTTTTCTGTTTCCTCCCCATTGTTGCTCCTTCTTATCTCTCCCACCAAAATTACATTGGATATATTTTTCTTTTTTTTTTTAATTAAAGCTTTTTATTTACAAAGCATATGCATGGGTAATTTTCCCAACATTGACCCTTGCATAACCTTTTGTTGCAAATTTTCCCCTCCTTCTCTCCACCCCCTAGCTGGCAGGTAGTCCAATACATGTTAAATATGTTGAAATCCATGTATACATATTTATACAGTTATCTTGTTGCACAAGAAAAATTGGATCAAAAAGGAAGAAAAGGAAAAACTGAGAAAGAAGACAAAATGCAAGCAAATAACAATAGAGAGAGTGAAAGTGCTATGTTGTGTTCCACACAACACTTGCAGAGTGTTCCACACTCTGTTCCCATGGTTCCCTCTCTGGGTTTAGATGGTTCTCTTCATGACTACACAAGTGGAACTGGTTTGAATCATCTGAATGTTGAAGAGTGTCAGGTCTGACATTGGATATATTTTGCATTTACCTTTCTGTATAATCTAATAGAATATAAACTTCTTGAGGGGAATAATTTTTCTGATTTTTATATCCACAGCACCTAAAATAGGCTCGGATTATAGGAGGTACTTAATAAGTGCTCACCGAATGGAACAGAACAGGCAGCTACCATATCTTTCTACTACCAGTGGAATTTGTGTGGAGTGACACTAGAGGGACAGTTTATCCTGCACCCCTGATAAGAGTTTAATTATAGAAGATGGAAACTCCAGATCTCATTTTTGAAAAATTAACGATACTGTATTTTCTAGGTGTAAAGCTTTGGATATCTTACCTTTTCCCAAACTTGGGTGTTTAGCATCAAAACATTACTCAAAGTACACAAGTGTTCTCACAATTAATTTCTTTATTTGTTTTAATTATAGGTTTTATTGATACCTTCCACTTCATATCCAGTTCTTTCTTGATAAATCTCCATACTCATGTCCTTGAACCTTCTCTTTTAATGAAGAAAAACAGTCAAACTAAACATGGTTTTTTTGATGCATTTCTGCAACTTCTTTCACCATGTCTTTGAAAGTAATCACTGTCTGATTTCCTTCCATTTATTCTTTTCATTTATTAAAGTAAATGTATGACAATTTAAGTGTCCTCTCTTATGTATCTTCAGATGTGAGATGAATCCGCTTAATAAGGTTACTCCTGAATCCCCACTTGTTAACCCTTAGCCTTTCTTCACCTACTTGTTCTTCAATCTCATTATCTCCCTGGGATTGAGTTCTTGAAAAGACCTAAACACATCTGGTCTAATCATGACAAGACTTCAACATTCTTTAATGTTATAGTCAAAGAGGTGTTTAAAATTGATTACAAAACAGGCTGAACTTGTTTAAAAAGTCTTAAATAGAAACTAAGTCGCTCTGTCTTCCATCCTGACAAGTTGGACGGGAAAGAGAGGGGAAAAAAAAATACATGAGTTGTAATCAGTTCTGAAAGTCAAGATTATGAGCTATGCCAGACTTCTGGGAGCTGGGTGATGGGGCTAGGAGGGAAAGGGGAAGGGGGGCAGCTGGAATTAAACATCTGGCTCTAGCTGAAACTAGGAACCATTTGCTTATGGGCCCTGGCCAAATGGATGGAGGAAATAGCAATTTATATCTCCATGACAGGAAACTTCTCTCCCTTTCCTACTGAGGATCATTAGTGAAAAGTCAGGAAGGAGTTCAAGGCTAATCATATGTGCCTTTACAAAAACTCATGCAGCCACACTTACAAACCCAAATATAGTACAAGAGTATTGGGCACAGATCATGCCCTTTTTCATAACTCGTTTTAGCAAAAATTCTCAAAACTGAATAAAGATTATTCTTCCAAAACAGAAATGCAAATGAACTATGTCCATGTATCTATATTCAAGTTCTCAGAATTTTAAAACTATTTTTCACAGACCCTGTATATGCTATAAATTATACTCTGCTAGAGAGGCAATTTTTTTTTCTGAAATAAAGGAAGCTCTAGGCAGCAGGGTCCAGTTCCTTTGTTCCTAAATCAAGAACTGACCTCCCAAGAGAAACGCCAGAGGTCTTCTCAAAGTACAGATGGAGAGGATGATGCCCTGTTTGTAACCCCAGGAAGATTTCCTCCTGAAATTCAAAGCTAAAATCAAAACCAGGCCGAAACAGCAAGTTTAGAGGAAACTCATTTCCCTGCAAGGAGCAGACCCACTTGAACACACTATGAGCTTTCCAAAGCTCACAAAGAAGGATGCAGTTGCCCCAAGCCAGCAGGCAGATTGAGACATCTAATTGATTGCTCCTCCAGGCAGACGCTATTTGCTATTGGAAGTTCTTAAAAACAGACCCAAAAAGCCACAACTCAACAGGTAAAACAGAACTGAACGAGGCCTCGGATGTGCTTCGCAAAATTGCTGATGAACGCAAACCACCAACCAAGTAAGTCTGACTTTTCATGCCAACAATCGCCATTGCCGCAACCCTCCAGAAGGAGGTAACATCAGGAAATCATTAGTCCGATTCAGAATCATCTCACGACCATGCCGTCACAAAGGGCCGGCCGCCCATCCCAACGCATCTGGCTTACCTTGGCCATCTGTGCCTGGACGCCATTGGCCTTGAGAGACGCTACCGCTTTCTGTGCCGCGGCCGGACTGTCGAAATCTACAAAGCCGTAACCTGTGGAAACACAAGAGCCTTTATTAGTGGGTGCTCTCGAGCAGCCTCAAGCCCAATTCTCCTTGGATGATAGCTAATGACATCCTGTCCTGTTGACATCTGTGCACATCTCTGATCTTGTGAAGACTAATGCGAGACAAGAAGACTCTCTCATCAACAACCCTTACCCCCTTTCCCTCCTCTGCAAGTACCTGATTCGGGAGAGTTGATTCAGAGGCTTGAGACAGAAAGAAAATCATCTCTTATTTCCAAAGGTTGCTCCCTTTGGCCTGGGGTTTTTCAGCAGATTGAGTTCCCAAATGAGCTAGCTCATTTACTTTAATTTCATTAATAAGCCAGAAATTTGCCTGACCTTACCAGCCTCCCTTCAGCCCTCACATCTGCTTTGTTAAGAAGGCCAGTTTGCTCATTTCAATTTTGGGGAAAATATTAAAATGTTTATTATATGCCAGACATTGGAAATACAAACTGAAAGGGTCGCTGATATTGGACTAGGCCAGGGAAAACACCATGTGTAAAGCTAACAGGAGTAAGACATGGATCTGGGATTTCATTGGTATAGGGAGTTCCCAGGTAAGGAAACTCTACCAATACAGGTGGCACCTTCTTTGTAACTTGTAGTCTTGAGCATCATGGGTTAAGTGTTCCACCAAGAGTAATGCAGTCAGTATGTGGCAAAAGTGCATCTCCTGGGCTTTGATTCTAGTTCTCAGCTACCCCTATACTGACTTGCTGTTCATAAACAAGGAAATAGTAAACATATACAAAGTCAATGTACAGTAATGTTGTAAAGAAACAGGAAGAAGGTAGCTCTTGAGGGGAGCCTCGAGGGATGCTAACCATTCCAGGAACAGGAGTGAGGAAGGAGGGTATACCTTGCAGGGGGAACAATCTGGACAAAGTTATGAAGGTGGGAATGAGATGTTTTACACAGGGAAAAAAGCAAAGTGTCCATGAAATAATCAGAACTGAGACTAGAAATATAAATGTCAAGACATTATTTTGTTCTAGAGCCAACAGGGAGTCATGATAGATTCCAGAACAAGCTAGGAAACCATACTAGGGAGATATACTAACTTAGCCAGAACATCGCTCAGGAGCCCATGGTCACAATAGTCAGAGAAACATCCTTAGCACTATGACTACCATCATGCGGATGTCATCCAATATCTCATCAGATCATCATTTTTGCTCCTGATTCATGTCCATCGCTTTCTGCTAGTGTATAATCTGAGCCATGGAGGTTCTTTTGTCCCTTGATTTGCATACAATCACACATACACATGACACAACACATACACATACAAAGAAATAGTCTGACAGAATCTTAGTGTATATGAGTATTTACAGCGACAATCATGTTTATATACTTTTCTAGTCTCAGGACAAGTCTTATCCTGAAAGGGAATCTCAAAAGCCAAGATTTTTGCAAAAGGAAAACATCACAGGCATTCTGCTCCTGAAGTATTGCCGGACACAACTTTAAATCCCCACAACCTTCATCCTGTTCTTCTGTCAGTAAATGTTTTCTTCCTCAGTCCCATACTCCTTTTCATTTAGTACATGCTCATGTAGCCATGTAAGTAATTTCAATAGCTGTCTGTTGTGAGTCCTCCCCACTCCATCCCCCCCAAAAAATAACCATGGAAAAGCGCAAAGGAATTCAATTACCAGGTTGTTTCTCTTAATTAACTTTTTAATTTTCTCTCTTTGGATCCTTTCTCCTTTCATTCCCTCCCTCCCAGTATGTTATTCCAAAATGGACTTCTTACACAGCAGTGGGCTATAAAATACTCTCTGAAACCTCTCCAGAAAAGTGGTAAAGTTTGTGTTCCTAGCTCCAGGAGAAAGACTGCTCTCTGAGGAATGCTGGGAGTGCTGTGGATCTTCATAGGGTTCTAACTTCTGGGGAAAGCACTCAACAAGGTCAAAGGTAAGGACAAAGGATGTTGACCTGAATGGGCAGAGGGCCACATAGAGGTGTCCCTTCTAGGGAAACTGAACCACATGCTATATCTGCTAGCTTCTGAAGCCCACCAGGTGGGCAGAAGGGAATCCCAGAAGTCTTTATTCTTTTCTAGGAAAGGAAAGGAGTAAAACTAGGTTACACAGTGGCTAGAACACCTGGTCTATCTAGAATAAAGAATGTCTGAGTTCAAAACTTCCCTTGAACACTTCCTAGCTATGTGAACTTGAGCAAGTCACTTAACCTGTTTTTCTCAGTTTCCTCATCTGTAAAATGAGCTGGAGAAGAAAGCAGTGGAATGACTCCAGTCTTTTTGCCAAGAAAACCCCAAATGGGACAGGAAAAGGGAGACACCACTGTAATGACTAAACAGCAACAACAAAAACAATTCTAGGTACCAGCTTTATAAGGGTCAAAGTTTTGAAGCTGGAAGAGACCTTGGAGGTCATATTCTGACCTTTTGTTTTATCAATATTACAACATAGCTAAATTAATTGCCCAAGTTTACAGCACTAGTAAGTATTCAAGGAAGGATTTAAATACATATTTTGCTGAATAAAGTCTCCCAATTTAAGAACTATGTGACACTGCTGAGTTTGTTTGTGAAACATTGTTTTTTAGTATCTACTTCAGCATCTTGTATTCTATTCTATTCCAGTCATGCTATCTAGGTGAGGCTTGAGGAAATAGTGTGTCATCTCAATGGGATTCAGTTTCCTCATCTGTTAAATAATATCGAAGCTGTTGTCACACCTCAAGGATATTTGTCTGTGGATTAACCTTTTCAATCTGACCCCCAAATAGCATTCCACTTTCATCATACATGATCCCCTTTTCCTCATCCCCCAGTACAAGAAATCTGGAAAATAGGTGCTGTAGTATATAGAGCATGGCTCTGTAAACTTCTAGAGTTCAAATCCAGCCCCAGATCTCCCCTTCGTGGGGAAGTCATTTAATCTCTCTCTTCCTCACCTGTGAAATGAGGATAAAAGAACACCTCCCAGAGTTGTTCTGAATATCAAATGAGATCATAATTGTAAAGCACCTAGCATGGTACCTAGCCCATAGTAGGTACTTTGATCTATTTATTTTCTTTAAAATTTATGTATTTTTTGCTGAGGCAATTGGGGTTAAGTGGTTTGCCCAGGGTCACACAGCTAGGAAATTGTACCTGCCTGAGGTCCGATTTGAACTCAGGTCCTCCTGACTTCAGGGCTGGTGCTCTCTATCCACTGTACCACCTAGCTTTTAAATGCCCGTTTCCTTCTTTTTCCCACACACAGCATCTCCCATCTCTGTGCATTTGTTCTTGCCATCTGTTTTCCTGCCTCATGGAATATGCTACTCCCCTCCGTATTTATTCTGCACATTTTCTGTATATTTTTAATGTGTTCTCTTCCCCTAAATCCTAAAAGACTATAAACTTCATGGGAATATGACACAATCCACTTTCTTTTTCATCTCCAATAAATAGTAGAGGCATAATACCTATGTGCTGATTGATTGATATTGATTGTCTCGTTAGCATCTGTGGGCTAGAAGTATATAAAGGCTTCAGATTCTAGCTCCAGGGCAGGGGCTTTCTTTCCTGGACACTTTACAGAATGGTCTGCTTTTCCTCCAATTCAGGTTTCTCCCTCTGGCTCCTTTCCTTTCCTTCCACCCCCACATGGTACACAGGATATTACAAAATCTCCACACTGATCTCCAGGGCTGAAATCCAATCCAAACAGAACGAATGCACCATGAGGACCTTCCATTCCCCAGCCTTCTTAGCATCCCAGAAGCAGGAAGAGAATTATGGGCTGCCCCACAGTCAATAAGAGAGAAAATGATTTTTTTTTTTATTTTTTTAAAGTCACAGCACAGCATGGACCGTGTGGGATTCAGGACACCAAGCCACTTTCATATATTGCTCATTTTCCATATTTATGCTCTGTAGACAGCGGGACCCCAAGAGCCCACCAGGAAATGTGTAAAGAAACGTGAAATCATTGGATTTAAACTATGCCATGGAGCTGAGGGTCCTTTGTAAATATTTACTGTGAAAAATTCAAATAAGAAGGCTCAGTTCCTTTAAATACTTCACCTTTAGAAATAAAGACCATATTCTCTGGTTCCCCAAGACAGCGTACACTACATTATAACCAGCAGAAAACAAAACAAGATCCTTAGCTTCCCCCGGAGAATATTTATCCTTTCACTAAGAAATAAAGCTACTTGTCGGCCGCCCATTCCACGTTGATTTTCCTTTCTGCCAGCAATGGGATTCTGATGAATTAGGACCCATGGCCCTGAATTGCTGGGGGAGGCATTAGCGGAACCCTACACTAGTAAGTCTTTTTGGCTCAGGACTAAAAGGATCCACCATCAAGCATGAACAAAATGCTGACTTTCTCCTGCCGCCACCTAAAAGGCTGGGGGGCCTCTTGGTCTCAGTTTCTCAATTACATAATTAAACTTGGCAGCAGGTTCAAATGAATTAAAACTGAATGTCACTGTTTTCTCAGCACCCCCCCCCCCAGTCCCTGTTTTCTTCTTCCTTGTAGGGAGAAGGCCAGCTGAACAGCAATTAGCGGGAAACAGAGCAGTGAGAAAGAACCAGCTCGGTGCTAATTAGGTCACTTGCCAAATGTATTCATTCCATTGGCAGATTTAATCAATGTTTTCCTAAAATGCTTTAAATCTTGTATGCCAATTTAAAGTTTTGCTATTATTACAGCTTTAAACACAGATGGGAAGCTGAGTGATTCGCAGGGCTGTTTGCCTGGAAAAAAAAATAATAAAGAGAAAGGCATTTGTAAATGGTAATGAACCTCTTTGCGCACAGTTAATGCCAAGAGGATTGTGTGTATTTTCTGCCTCCAGGGAACTAAGAGGTGACAGATATGTTGTGTTGTTGACCACGCAGTTGACACTGCAACAATCCAGTGAGTGTGCCTCTTAGAAACCATTTTGTTAGCTTGAATACCATCATCCCTTTAGTTGACCAGGTTTTCAGTCTTATAATTAATCTCCACTTTGCTGCCTTTCCTTTCCCTCAGCCCCACTGTCCAAGATGTCACCAGTTGTTCAGTCTTTTCCAATTCCACCTTTTCCATATATCTCTAATTCACCCCCTTCTTCTTTACCCAAAGGAGCTAGGCAACATGGTGAATGGAGAGCTGACTCGGACTTGGGAGAAGCAGCCTTCAAATACTGACTTGCAGTTTAGGCAAGTCACTCAGCCTTACTCAGGCTTGGCTTCCTCAACTATACAAGGGGTTCTAATAGCAGCTACCTCACAGGGTCATTGTGAGGATCGAATGAGATCATCTGTGTAAAGCATTGAATGTACCTTTAAACACCAGACATGTTATTATTATTATTATTATTATTATTGTCTCTAATATATTTTGGATCCTGGTCTGAAGTACAGCAGTAGCCTTGGAATTATAGTCCTTTCTCCATTTTCTCCCCTCTCAAATCTATCTTCCTTATAACTGCCAAATTGATTTACTAAAAACCAAAACCAATAGATCTCCCTAGGTTATTCCTCTACTCAAAAATCTTCAACATCCTCCTATTACTTCTAAGATAAAATAGCAATTTCTTAGCCTGATAACCCTCTATGACTCCCATCTATTGTAAATTTCAAGTCTATTCAAGTCATGTATGGGTGTGTATATATATACATATATAATTTCTGTGACATTTACAGTATCTCTACAGATAATATTCAATCTTTTTATTCCATGCATTTTTGCAAGTTATTCTAAAATGTCTGACCTCATTGACTCAATGTTTTTAAACCTCAGTTCAGGTACCCTTTCTTATTTGAGACCGTTCCTGACCCCCTCTTTTGTTAATATTATCTTATTTGCCTATTTTGTATACCTTGGACAATTCTTCAGTACCAGGTAAGCTTCTCGTTTTAGCACTTGGAGTTCATGGTGAATGGACAGAATATATAAAAACTATTGGTTGCATTGAATATAATACTGCAAAGGGGCTAACATGCAAAGTCTCTGAAGGCTGAGACTTTTTGCTTTGAGTTCCCTGTCCCTGGCACTTTGTCCAATATGCTTTGAATGCAATAGACAATACACACATGTATAAGGAACTGCCTAAAAGCACTCCTTTAAAATGTACATGTTACCTATTGAGTGGGTAATATTGTAGCTGTCCCTTTATTTGGAAAAATATCAAAATGGACCAGCTCCCCTTTAGCACATTAACATGTTCAAATGTTTAAGGGATCAAATGATCCCATATCAAACATTGACCTTGTTAAAAAAGGAAATTAAAAAGGAAAGGAAAAGAAAGGGGAGAGGAAAGGGGAGAGGAAAGGGGAGAGGAAAGGGGAGAGGAAAGGGGAGAGGAAAGGGGAGAGGAAAGGGGAGAGGAAAGGGGAGAGGAAAGGGGAGAGGAAAGGGGAGAGGAAAGGGGAGAGGAAAGGGGAGAGGAAAGGAAAGGAAAGGAAAGGAAAGGAAAGGAAAGGAAAGGAAAGGAAAGGAAAGGAAAGGAAAGGAAAGGAAAGGAAAGGAAAGGAAAATAAACATTCCTTCTTTCCAGAATTAAGTTTTCCCAATCTGATTTGAATCTCAGCATGGTTGGCCTGCTCTAGAACACAACTTATTTCAGAGGCTGTACAATTGTGAGTCAAATGTGGTTTCTAAAGAGAATGAGTGAACCTTGTCCAGAACTTACACATCTGAGCTCCAAACCTCAAATTAAACAGCCAGAGAAGCTTAGGAAATACCCTTGAATCCCTCCTCCCACTCCAACAACTTCTGCCAATCATTCACTGTTGTTGACCAGATTCAGAAGTGGAAGCCCTGAAATACCACAGAGAAGGGACACTTTGGATAAATTTGTAACCCGACCAGATGCAAACAACAGTAGGGGAAATTTTACAGAGGCTACTACCTCCCCCAGTTGCTAGGCAAATTTTTAGTCAGCGAGCTTCTAAGAAGTTCAAGAGAGAGCCCCTCAAACGTTGAGCAACTGCTGATTATTTCCCGATATTTTATGATTTTCTAGAGCCCAAAGTTGACAAAAGATTATGTTGTAAAAATCCAACCACCTGACAGCGTGTACCAATGCTAGGCCACCAGATATAATCAACAAGTATTCATTAAGTGCCCTTGGGCCAGCCTTTGGGGTTAGGTTTGGGGATACAAAAGAATAGTCTCAGTTTTTAAGGAAAATCTGATTCTCAAATGCAGGTCTTTTGATTTCCCAATTAGTGTTATATTCACTAGGCTATGCTAGGAAAGATGAGTGATAGTATGACCATCACCAGCATTGCCATAGATTGCTCATTGCGATAGAATGAGATATGACCCTGCAAGAATAGAAGAGCATGGTGGAGAATGTGTCAAAAGGGGAAAACAATCACCAAAAATCATGTGGACAGAGCATTGAATGAAACCAGTATCCTTGATTCTAGATCTGGTTCTGTTACTTCTCTGATGAATGTACCTTTTGTGATCTATAGAGCCTTAAGTAGCATGGGGGTTACCAGGGCAATGTCAAAGTACAAACATCACAGGAGGTGAGGTACTTCCAGTAACAACAACTTTGTCCTGTTAACTGTCATTCTGTCATTTCAATCATGTCTGACTCTGTGTAACCCCACTTGGAGTTTTCTTGGCAAAGCTACTCAATTGGTTTGTCAATTCCTTCACCAGATCACTTCGCATACAAGTAAACTGAGACAAATAGAATTGAGTTACTTGCCCAGGGTCACACAACCAGAGTCTGAGGCCAGATTTGAATTTAGGAAGATGGGTTCCCCTGACTCCAGGCTTGGCATTCTGTTCACTGTGCCACCTAGCTACCCAACATTATTAGTACTGCTACTACTAGTAGTAGCACTTGATTGCACTTACTATGTATGAAACACTGTACTAAGCACTTCACGATTATTATTCCATTTGATTGTTACAATATTAGGAAGTTGGTGCTATTATTTTGCTCATCTGTGGCAGCCAGGGTCATACAACTTGCAAGCATCTTCAATCAAATTTGAACTCAGCTCTTCTTGACTCTAGGACCAGTTTTAGTCCACAGAAGTGGCTAACTACCCCAGTAGTTTTTTCCTATATGTTTCTTAGTCCTCAATGGGAGCAAAATCCTTGGGTAGGAATCTATCTCAGTTATTCCATCTGCTTAAAATAAATGGTAATTGATGGATGATACTATCTGTCTAGGCTCCCTTACTCCTAGAGTAGTTGTGAAGAACAAATGGGACAAAATATTATGGAAGTGCTTTGTAAATCCTAAAACAGGACAGGGTTCTAAGAGGCTCCTGCGTGATGAGGAGGGGTCTTTCCACAGATGGTTTCTAAGAGTTCTTAAGGCTCTAAGCTCTAGGAACCCATAATGATGATGATGACACTAAAGACTTGTCATCTACTGACAGATATTACTGAAAGAAAGTCTATGTCCCATAATGTAGAAAGAACCATGGGCCTTACTTCATTATCAACAAAAAGCAAACACAAATCGGCTCTTCTCTCTTGGTCTGATTCTCTCTTTTATTTTATAACACAAAATGTTGCTGTGTGTCTACTTTGCAGTCTGAATAGCTGACACAATATTAAAATGTCATGAATGGTATGGGTGTTCAACATGGTTATATTCCCATAGGGTGGACCTGCCATCTTTCTTTCCAAGTGATAGAACAGAAAGTTAAGGGAATGAAATGGATGCCCCCAAGATGTTTTCCAATAGAATAAACCAATCATAAAGACAGGACAGGCTGACCCTTTCTTATGAGAAAGCAATAAATTCCTTTTTTGCCTCCCCTAAGACAAGTCTGTGATTGATGAATTGGATGGGGGGAGCAGTGACCTTTCCCATACAGTTATGAGGGCTTGTCCAGGATCCCTCTTTTGGGGAGTGATCTTCCCATACTGATCCTAGGGCAGATGCCCATTGGAGACTTCCTGGTGGCTTGAGGACTCAGTCTGTGAAAGATCTCCTTCCTGATTAGGCAAGGACCCAGAAGGGAGGCAATCTTGGGAGGCAAAAATGAAAACAGAATGGTGTTTCTATGCTGCTAGCAAAGACACCTGGGAGGAGAAAGGCTGAATCTAAAAGGTCATGTAAGTTTATGTGCATAGATCCAAGGTCAACTGCCTCTAGACAGGACCCTGTAGAATGACTCAGCTAGATGCCCATTCTTAGCAGGAATATAAGATAAGATCAGATCATCATTCCTTACCCCAAAAGACTTTGGGCCCCATCTGTGTGGGAAGGAACTGGAATTGGTTGTTTATGGCTGTTTTAAGGCAAAAGTCATTTATGATGCTTTATCAAGGATTTTACTACTTAGCAATAAGAGATTTGTGGGTTTTTTTTTCCCAGTTACAGCTGTATTTATCAGCCTCAGGGATATGAATCAACCTATTGGATGCTTCAATCAGTTCCAGCTTATCACCTCCCCCCCTAAAAATGGGACCCTGTAGGAGGACCCAGCTCAATGCCCATTCTCAACAGGAAGTAGTTTCAGAAAATGAGATCTTTACCCCCGGTCCCAAAGGACTTTGGGTCCTATTGCTTTGGGAAGGAACTGGAACAGATTCACCCCAAATTATCCGGTGTCTGGATGAGCCCCCTGTTACAATGTATTTGGGACTTAGGATAGTAAACATTGTATCACTAAAAAGGATATACCTCTAACAATCCAGTTTGATGTCTGTTGAATTACAGAATGTATATGGATGTGATTAGCCACAGAGAAGTAATTACAGTGAGTATTTGTGCCCTGATAGAGAAAAGAATTTTATAGAACTGTCTGTACAATTTAGGATGTCTGCTTTTTCAAAAGCCAGACATCTTAAAAAATGCAGAGTAAATTAAACCTATGTTTTGGTTTTTTTTATTAAAACTTTTTTTTTTTTATTTACAAAGCATATGCATGGGTAATTTTTCAACAATGTCCACTGCAAAAACTTTTGTTCCAAAATTTGTTCCCTCCTTCCTCTCACCCCCTCCCTTGGATGGCAGGTAGTCCAATACATGTCAAACATGTTAACATATATATTAAATCCAATATATATACATATTTATATAGTTATCTTGCTGAACAAGAATAGGATCAAGAAGGAAAAAAAATCTGAGAAAGAAAACAAAATGAAAGCAAACAACAACAGAAAGAGGGAAAATATTATGCTATGGTCCACACTCAGTTCCCAAGGTCCTCTCTCTGGGGATAGATGGCTCTCCATCACTGAACAATTGGAATTAAATTTATGGTTTAAGAATGAGTGTAAAGTATAAATTTCTTGGGAAGATTTGGAATCATGGTTCTTAAACCATAAGGAAAGTCAAGAACTTGAGGTAAATATAGACACCAATGCTTAAGGAAAACTGGCAAAGGACTCTCTAAAGATTCTGAACAAAAACCATCCCAATGTCTGTGCTACTGGTTGCCTCATCATTCAGATGATACCATTTCCTTTGGTTATGGAGAACCTGACAACTAAGGGGACACCTGTGCACTGATCCAATCTGATTATTCCTTCTATGTAGGCATTTGAAGAAGAAGGCAAGACCAAATTGGGAAGAATTAAGTCAAGAGTGATACCTAGTGGATTCAAGACTAGAAATCTAGTTAGTTCTAGATTTACATCTGGATCTAGATCCCTATTCTGGCAAGTAACTATTATTGACTAAATTACTGCCGGGGAGGCAGTGAAATGTATTGCTGGCCAATGAGATACTATAAGCGGGATATATAAACCATGAAGTTGTTTTAACCAATGTAACTGCTGCTATTGAACAGCTTGCAAATGAAGTTGCCTAAAGTTTACCAAGTTTAAGAACCCCTAGATTCCTTAGCTTATGTCATCTTAACAATCAAGTAGCCTTAGATCACTTATTAACTTCAGAAGGAGTGTGCATGATCATAAATATTTCATATTGTATTTCCATTAATCAAGTACCATTGAAACTAAAAAGAAGATAAGACAACTTTGGGCCAAAGTCCTCCACTATTTTATTGGGAAATGGGACACTGCCCTTCTATTTACATTACAAAATTAAGGCTTCTTAAATCTCAAACAAATCCAAATTCCCAAACTCACTTTCTTTTTCACCCTCTTCCAATCAGTTCCTAAAATAGAGAAACCACTTCTCCCCACCAAATACAGTCAAAACTGGGGCTGGGAGGACTGTTGGCATTAGGCTTTTCCTGAGATTATAGCACCTCCCTGATTGGCTACAAGGTCTATTGCTTGAGACTTTTTTTTTAAACATTTCAAAGATTAAGGCTCTAAAAAAGGCAGATTAACTTTGGTGAACCTTTCAGCAGAAAATTTCTCACCATTCCCAATTTGGAGTGATTAATATAAAATACACCCCCTGGGACACCCATGAAATCTAATGGAGGTTCATAGGTCTCTCCTAGAGATAATATATTTGTATATACACGAACATGTGTGAATTTTGTGCATGTGTATATGGATCTACATATGTATGTGTGTTTATAGGCCTGTGCAGCTGGGGTTCACGATGGAGCTTACAGTATGCGGAATAAACACTGCCACGCAGTTTAGAAAGACAGTACAGAAAAGCTATAATTTAAACCTTTAATTAGAGGGCTGCAATCATCAGCCCTTGCTAGGGTATGCAAATCTAACCACCCATTCTGCGTCCTGCTGACCTACCATGTCTCTGCTTCTCCTGGTTTATATGGAGGGATGGAAAGTCCACTTCTTAAGAGCATGGGAATAAGTTCCCTTAGAACTAATGGTATGTGTGTGTGTGTGTGTGTGTGTGTGTGTGTGTGTGTGTAAAAGAGACCTACTAGATGTATTTTAATCTACAATTCAAAATCAGTGCCTTCACATAACCAATGACTCTTGGGAAGAGTCTCTTTGGTGAAGTTTACTCTCCCTGGTCAAAGCAATAACTAGGATTGAAGACTGAATTTTCCCAGATCCATTCTTCCTTTCAATCATGAGGACACAGACAAGAGTTAGAGTAACAAAATATGACTGAAAAGATAGAGAAATGGTGTCATAAAGTATATTCCTTCAAACATTTGAAGATAGCAATCATCCCCCACCATGTCTTTTCCAAGTTAGACATTTTTAACTAATCCTCAGTTGGTGTCTGGAACAGTGGATAGAGTAATAGATAGAGCACAGGAAGATCCTGGATCCAAACCCTATCTCAGACACTTATTAGCTGTGGGCCCAAAGCAAATTACTCTTTCAGCCACAGTTCCTCATCTGAACAATGGGAATAAAATAGAATTCACTCATATAACTCCCTGTCTTGGATAGTTTAAGAAACAAGTTATTATATAATAAAAACAAAACTTAGCAAATTTTGAATTCTTATGTAAATGACAGTAATTACTATTATCTATTTATTAGGAAGGTCAATTAATTTCCTTGGGCTTCAGGTAGCATCTCAGTAAAATGAGAGTCATAGATCTAAGTCATAAAGAAGTCTCACTTAAGGATTCTAATCCTCTCATTTTATCCATGAAAAGTTGATACAGAGGAAGTTCATATGATTTGCCAAAATTTATGTTTCTCCAGGTTAGAGGCAAGCTTTGAACCTATTTTCTCTTCTACAAGGGCCAGTGCTCAAGTTTTTTTTAAAAAGGTATATTCTTAGGACTTGAGGAGGGAGGCCATCCCAAGCATGGAGGACAGAGAGAGCAAAGGGACAGGGTAAAAACACAACATCATGTGGAAGGAACTGAGAAGGATTGATGGAATTGTGGGACATTCCATCTATATGCATGATACATTTCTTCCCTTCCCAAAATAAACAAAAATCTGTAGAATATCATCTAAAGAAGTTGAAAAAATATATGTTGGAACCAGGTTTTAAGGGACTTCAAAAACTAAATAGACAGATTTTAATCTTGGATACAAGATGGAGATATAAGTTGGCTATATAGAGGATTGAAATAATTAGATCTGTTAAATGCTACTTTCAAAAGTCTGTAAAATAGATGAGAGTACTGAGACAATGGTATGGTTAGAGAAATATTTCAGTAACCTTGGAAGGAACCAAGATGGCAGCTGCTAAGTAAATACTCTCCTGGGTTGGATGAGAAAGATATTTTAGAGATAGAAGTGGCAAGATTTGGCAACTGATTGGAGCCATCTAATGGGAGGGAGAGAGTAAAACTTCAGGGATTATGTCGAGATTACAAACCTGACATTAGAAAAAATCATGGTGCCTTGAATAGAAATTAGGAAGTTTAGAAAAAGTAAGGGTTTGGAGGCGAGGGAAACAATATTAAGTCCAGCTTTTAAAATGCTGAGTTTCAGATCCCTCTGGGATGTCTAGCTTGAAACATCCATTTGATGATGTGGGACTGAAACTAAGGGGAAAATACTGAGACTAGATGTGTAGATCATCTTCACCAAAAATAAGTGAAATCCCTATAAACTCCCAAGATAATAAGGAAAAGAAAAAAAAAAAAAAAAAAAAAGCCTTCAGACCAAAACTTAACAATCACCTGCAGTTATGATCTTTGAAGGGAATGATAAGGAAGCAAAGGAGATAGAGAACCAAAGGTCAGATAGGTAGCCTGTAGTATCATGAAAATCCTCAGAAGAAATCAGAGTAATATGGAAATAGAAGGTTGTACTGGACAGTGTCAGGAGGCCTGCCTGAGGATCCTGACTGTTACTGCATAGTTATGAGCAAGTCAAAAATTCTCTCTATCCCTCAGTTTTCTCATTTGAAAAGAATGGAGCCTATAAATACCTCCTCACAAGTTGCTGTAAGAAAGAAATCTTGTCAAATATAAAATACTATAGAAAAAGCAGAAGCTATTATGTATTCGCCTTTCTTACACAAATTATTCACATTATGGTAATTCATTCTAGTTTCCATATTTGCTTGCAAACGCTCTTTACAAGTGTTTGCCCTATTACTTGGCAATTTGCAAAGGTCTGTTTGCTGCTGGTCATCTATGTGTTTTGCTCTGCCCTGAAGCTACATGAATTTTCTGGATAAAAGCAGTTCAAAATTGATCCTCAAAGTTGAAAGGGAAATAGGATTTGATTTCCAGCTTCCTTGTCTTGTGGGCTATGCAGAAACAGATCTGTTCCATGAAATGAAGTACACTTGGATACAGGGGCAAGCTTTCCCGACCACAATATTTGGTATTTTAAAGGAAAGCTACCCGTTTGCTAGAACATATTGTCTTTCTTAGGAAAGCGTTATCAGCTGGTGCTCATGTGGGCACCAGAAACAAAGATTTTCAACAAAGGGGAAAAATCAAATGGGCTTGGAAAACCATCAACCTTGGCATTTGGAAGATTTAATTGTTCTGGTGTTTCGATCATAACAAAATGCTTTAGCTCAAGCTCTTCCTCCATTTGAAAAGTCATTTCATGTTAACAGGAATTCGACACTGAGATTCGTCATCGCTCTTAAATTAGGAACTCAAGTGCAAATGGCTTCTTGAGCCATAGATGGAAATTTTTTCTTCCTTCTCTTTTCTGTCACATGGTTCAAAGAGAAAATTGCCCAGAATGCTCAGGACACAAGCGGCCAGAGACAGATGAAGACCATTGGAACTCACAACCTTTTGACTCATAGGAGATTAGAAACTCATTCTTTCACTCACAGAATAATGCCACACTTATCATGAAGCAATGATCTGAAGAAACTTGCCATTCTTTAAGAGACAGCATGATAAGGTTTTTGGAAGACCAAGGATAATGGAGAATTGCTGGAGTTAATCAGTCATTATACCCATTTGTTTGTTTAAAATAAACTTCTCTTTCACAAAGGCAAGCTGAATTCTTTTCATTGGCTCTTGAGTAAAATTCTATCTCTGAAGCTCCATAACTCTATAACCTGGATCTCAGTTTCCTTCTCTTAAAAATGAGGGATTTTTAACTAAATGGCCTCCGAGGTCCCTTCTAGTTCTAGTTCTAATAAAAATTGTGACATTTCCTCTGAACTTACTCTTCCAAATGATATCTGTCACTTCCAGGCTGGGTCCTCAAAGGGTTTACCTCTGAGGTATCTTATGATAACCCTGTAGGAGGCTATCTTCCTCATTTATAAAACCCTAATAATGTAGGTCTCCTCAACAATCAGCTAATTGACTCTATTAGCTTTTTAGAAAAAGGTATTTGTTTGAATGACAGAGCAAGATTAACTATTACAAGGCATTCTTCAATACATCTCCCAATAAATAAGAAAGTTGGGACAAATTCTTACTAATATGCAGTTTATAAGAGAAAATGGACATCAACGTGGAGTATGGTGGTAAGATAGAGCTCTGGAATAGACCTTCATGCCTCTTCTCTGGGGACTCTTCGTAGAACTCCCTGCAAGGCATGGGATTGGGTTTTGTTCTAGATGCAGCGAGGTAGGTTGGGTTCTATCCCTGTTAGACAGGTGGTTCAGTTGCATTTGTTTTTATTTCATCTCCTGGCCGGGCTCTCAGGTCACTTGACCACTTAGCTAGTTTCTTGCTGTGCTTGGCTACTTCTGTGCTGGACTGGGCCAAAAAGGTCACTCTGATCCTGGACAACTTCTGCCAGACTTGGCCAGACAAAACATTTTGGCCTTTTCTGCTTTCTCCAACTCCTTATCCTTCCAGGCCAGCCTAATCTCAACAAAACCACTTTGCATATGTGATGCGTTTATTCATACATAATGTCCCAAAAGTCTTAGTGAAATTTTGAGCTATTAAAACTTAAGCTTAAAACTTGACTAAAATTTTTGGGCCATCTTTTCTGTGAACATTACATATCCTCCCTCTTCAAAACAAACAAAAATCCTGTAGAATATCAGTTCTATGAGAACAGGGATTGTTTTGCTTTTAATTTTTATATCTTTAGAACCTATACTTTTCAGGTACACAATAGACAATAAATCCTAACTTACTGAATCCATCAAATATTGTACAAAATCCTACCCAGTTTTTTTTTTTTTTTTTTTTTTTTTGTGGGGGGTTGTTTTCTTGTAAATGAAGTGGAAATCAACTTCCTAGTAAAATGGCCTATTTTTCTGGAAGAAATCCCTCAGAATTTTTCTGCCTTGGATCATAGTAGCCAGAATATACTGACAAGTGAGACGACTGATCCACTTGTCTCTTTAAGACAACTTAACACAGCTGACCCTCCTGACTTGGCTTTTATAGGAAATTATAGAGCTGGAAGGACCTTAATTGTGAGGTCAGCTATTCCAACCAACTTACCACTCACATTGAGGGAATTGTTCTTGAGAGCAAATTGCCAAGAGCAGATCTGGTGCTCTGGAAATAGTACAGAATTTGATCCCCTCTCAGGTTATCTTTCATCCATTTTGTATACATTTTTATATACATTTATGTATGTATCTTAGTGTCTCTCCTTTAGAATATAAGCTCATTGATAGGAGAGGTTTTATATATATATATATGTATATATATATATATATATATACACACACACACATACACATTTGTATATATGTATATATGTATACATATATGTATGTGTATATATATATATTTATACACATAGAGACAGACACATATAAATATAGATAAAGCTATTTGTAATTTCCCTAGCACATGATAAGCACTTAACAAAAACTTTTAATTGTGGAGGAATATAAAGACCCATCAGCCTCAGATTCAGGATTTCTAGATACAATTCCAGTTTCTGTGATATACTATCTATATGATCAGTGTTCCAAATAATTCTTTAAAAATATAATTAGCAGATGAATTGATGATTTGCATCAATGAATAAAACATTTACATTGGTAATTCCCTCCAAAAGGAAAAAAAAATAAAAGAAAAAAAAAACTTTTAATTGTGAAAAGAATACTGGCTTTAGAATGAGAAGACACCATTTTAAATCTTGGCTTAGATACTTGTTACTTATGTACCTTTGGATAAATTAATTAATCTCCCTTCCCTCAGTTTCTCCTACTGCAAAAGGAGGAGTTTAGATTAAATAACATGCAAAGTACATTCCTTCCAGATATAGATCTAAGACTTGATCTGATGAGTTTTCTGATGTGATTTATATAAAACCGGACCTAGTGGGACTCTTCCAGACTTTTGTTTTTGTTTTTGCTTTTAGAGAAGACAGGAAGATGCTGATAATGTATTATCTTATATCAGGAATATCTCATATTCCTGATTTGTCACTGATAGTATGTATACATAGGTCTCATTGAGCTGGATTAGAGTCAGCTAGATTAGAAGTTGATTCCAATAATATAGTCCTGTTTTTAAAAGCAGTTAAGTTTGTGGCTTCTGTCCCTCTAATTTGCACAACTGAAGCTGAAAATGGCCGGATTTTGACTGCTTTTTATAAAATGACCAATTTTCAGAATAAGCACACATCCTCCTCCTGTCGCTCTCCCTCGTATTTTTGGCCTTCAGCAATGTTTCTAATTCTGGTTTGTTTTAAAGTGGCTACTTGGCCCCCATTTACTGTTTCAAACTGTTTTGCCAGTCTGAAAAAAGAGGATCAATGTGCAAAGTGACCACATGATAAATGATGCGTACCCTGAAGATTTCAGCAAATTTCTGGACACAACCTGAGTAAAAAAAATCAAGTTAAAGTCACATAACCCATTTAGGAAGAGCATAACGTGTCTGGTAGAATGTGCCCGGTATAGTGAGGGACCGCTTCTGATTGTTTCCTTTAATGGTCATTTGAGGGAACTGGGAATGTTTAGTCTGGGGAAGACAAAGCTCAAAGCACACATAACAGTGGTCTTCAACAATTCTGGGCCCCATGGTTCAAAATGAGGAATAAGGATGGCAGATTGCAGAGAAACTGATTTGGGCTTGATAGAAAGAAATATGACTGAAACATTAAAGCCATAATCTTTGCCTCCTCCCCAAGGGCATCTTAGACTCATCTCACTCAAGGCTGTCCTAGAGCAAAGCTCCTTAAATTATGGTTCATGACCCCAGATGAGGGTTTTGTAACTGAATGTGGGAGTTACAAAACTATAATTTATTAAGTATAAATGTTTGATTTATCTACCTATTCTATATACCTATAAACCTGGGATCGCATAAAAATTTCTCGAAGAAAAGGGGTCATGAAAGGAAAAAATTTAAGAAGCTGTTTCTTAGAGAACTTCCACCTTTCGTGACGGAGATTCAGGTAGCCATGGCATTTCTAAATCTTCCTGTTGTTGTTTATTCCATTTGAACATAAACTTGAAGAGAGGGGCTATTTTGCTGGCTTGTATTTGTAGTTTGTGCTTAGCATACCTGGCACATGATAAGAGTTTATTAAATGCTTGTATCTCTGCCCATCTCAAAATGGAATGGATTTGCATCAGACATAGTAGCTAGATTACCAATGATTGGGTATGCGGTAGAAAGGATTCTTGGTTAAGGTGGACTGAACCAGGGCTTCTTAAACTTTTTCTCCCTATGACCCCTTTTTGCCTGAGAAATTTTTACATGACCCCAGATATATAAGTCCATAAAATAGGTATGTGAATCAAATTTTTACTGACAATAGATCATAATTTCATGATTCTCACACATTCAGTTGTATGAATCCATGTGGGATCATGACCCAAACTGAAAATATAAAAGATCCTTGAAGCACTGTGATTTGCCCTTGAACACAAAATTATTAAAAGCAAACTTTGTCCAATAATTTCAGAAAGCTAAAGCATTCCTGCAGATTTCAGATTCCAATAAGAAATCCTCTGGGAGTTAATAAAGTTAAGTTATTTTTATAGGAATAATTTGGACTCATAACTTGAAAGCTTTTCTGTGTTGGAAGACATTGTGGACTTCCATGTGATATTTTGAGAAGCGCCTATGCAGGTAATCAGCCCCTAGTTGGGAACACCAACTATGGCTCAGGGAGAATTTATATGGACAAAACTGACCCAGCAGGAGTCCGGGCCTGCTGATTTGTAGAGTGTTCCCAAGAAACAACCCTACAGCGTCAATTAGGAAATAGGAAACAGTGCTCTTTCGATTTTCTCTCACTTGTGGTAGTAATGGGACCTAATACTGTGCATTCTGATCAGTGTAGTGCCTTTACCTCTCAATGGCATTATCTACAGAAATCATGCCATCGGTCTCAAGGAACAGAAATAATGGGCCATTAACGATGATAATATTGAAGTGTGTACAGGATAGCAGTTTTCTGCTGAGGAACTCAAAAACCTTACAACCATTTCAGTAAATCAATAAGCCCACCCAGGAAGAAGGGAGGGAAAGCATTTTGCCCCATTTTATGATGTTTTTTAAAAATAAATAAATTGATATACAAGCCAGGATATTTGCACAATGCCACTTGACAAAATCAGTACGAGCTTAACTGGTCCAGATTGAGAGTTGGGCTAACCTTGTCACTTCTGTAGCATGAGATCACAGAATCGGATCATGAGAAGGGTTATCTGTAATCAGCTAAGAGAATCCAATAAAGATTCTTTAAGAGTAATTACATCTTTTAAAATCCTTCACAAACTGTTCCCCTCTTTTCTTTATATTTTTTTCTTATACTTTACTCTCTTCCAAATAATCTACAAACCAGTAACAATGACCTTTGATTTTGAGTTCAAATCTAACCTCAGAAACTTGTCTGCTGTGGGACTCTGAGGAAATCACTTAATTTCTATCAGCCTCAGTTCCCTATCCAATAGCATTTACCTTCCAATGTCATTGTGAGGATCAAATGAGAAAATTTGTACAGGGCTTTGCAAACTTTAAAGTGCTCCATAAATTCTAGCTATTATTATTATTATTATTACCTTCCTATTCCCCAGAGCTTAAAACTGCTCATTAAATCCTTTTTGAACTGTGTTGTACTGAATACACAATGAAATCATGTCATGGACCAAAGGGCAAACCTTTTCCAAGATTTGCTAATAAAGGCGAAAAGTCTCTGTCGTTTTCAGCTTCTGAAAGACAGGAAGTCGGAGAACTCCCCTCCCCCCCCCCCCCCCGGAAAAATGGGCATAGTAGTTATTTGCTTCCTGTTCAAGGCATAGGGGGAAGTCAGAAAAAGAAATAGATCAAAGGGATTTCTCAAAGCCCAAAGTGGTTCTATCCAGGAAATAAACATCACAACATACACCATACTCCAAAATATCTGCTATTTTGAGTGAAATCAAGATGCTTCTCTCTCTCTCTCTCTCTCTCTCTCTCTGTCTGTCTGTCTGTCTGTCTCTCTCTCTTTCTCTCTCTCTTTTGGGGGGAGGAGATTGCCAATTTAGGATTAAGGTCAAATTATCAGCTATTTCTTTCTTGAAAAAATTGCATAATATATCTTGCTACATGGTATAATTTTGAGAAGTTGGATTTTCATGTTCTTTCAAGTCCATTTAAACAAATCATATCTGGCCACAGACACTTCCTAGCTCTGTGACCTTAAGCAAATTATGTGACCCTATTTGCCTCAGTTTCCATATCCTTAAATGAGCTGAAGAAGGAAATAGCAAATCACTTTGCCAAGAAAAGCCCAAATGGGATCATGGAAAGTTGAGCACAACTGAAAAACGACTGAGCAATAACACTTGGTGAGACTGTGACAAAAGCTCTTATGCTTTAATAGAATCATACTCAAATATAATCACTGATATGAAATTCCACATGGTCCAAACGAGTTTATTTCAAAGTAACTAGGATATTGAGACTGAGAGTCAAATGGACTTTAGGGATCACTCGGTCCACCATTTCCCCTTCCTCCACCCTTTCCATCTCCCATTATGCAGAGAAGGGAAGGGACCTCCCAAGTAGGTCACATTTTAAGGGTTATGAAGTATTTTACTGGTAACCTCATGAGATTAGCATTGGGAGTAACATTATTCCCATTCTACAGAGAAGGAAATGGAGGGTGTGAAAGGTTAAATTCCTTGCCTAAGGTCACACAGATGGCAAGCAGCAAGTTCTAGGATTTGAAGCCAATTACTCTGCTTCAAGTTGCATATTCTGTGATTCCCTTTGTTGAACACTTAGGTGGAGGCGCCACTATAATTTAATTTAGGGTGTACCCAGTACTTGTCCCAAGCAAGTAATTAACTATTGTTTGACAATGACCTTTTGGTAAATACTCATACACATATACACAGAGATGTATGTTTTTAACATAGGGATTGTGGCAAAAATGAAAATCACTCTTTACTTAGATGATTCTCAAAGTAGAATCAGTGAATTTTGAAATGGAAAAGACCTGAAAGGTTATTTTGTCCCATCTCCCTTTCAAAGAAGGAATCATCTCTCCAGCATCTTCATGAGGGTCATTCAGGCTCTAATTAGCAGGGATGATAGCTGACTTTAACACAACAATTAAAAGTTTTCAAAGCACTTAATACAACATATATTCTCATTCAAATCTCTTGATAATCCTCTGAAATGCAGACAGGAGTTTTTATGAACCATTTTATTGATGAGGAATATGAATCTCAGAGAGGTTAAGTGATTTCTAGAGAATACACAGTCAGTATCAGATGGAAGATCAAATTCAGATCTTGACAAAAACTTCCATTATATAAGCAATTCAATCCACTGTCTATCACTTAATGTTGTAAAATATTTCTTTTTCCTCACTTTAAAATTTATTTGTTGTTGTTCAATCAACCGACTTTTTGGAGCCCCATTTAAGATTTTCTTAACAAAGATACTGGAGTGGTCTGTCATTTCCTTTTTCAGTTCATTTCACAGATGAGGAAACTGAGGCAAACAAGAGTAAGTGACTTGTTCAGGGTCACATAGCTTGTACGTATTTGAACCTGTGTTTGAACTTATAAACATGAATCTTCTTGATTCTGTGCCCAGTGCTCTACTCACTGTGTTAACTAGCTGAATTAACCATAGGGAACAATAAAATTCAAATAAATATAATTTTAAAGGAAGTCAATCATAAACTCAAAACTATTTAACGTTGATTTTAACAGCATATGTATTTCCTTTCTCATAACAAGAACATTCTGCTTGCTGATGGCCTTTTCTGACTTGTTTTTCTTCTGAGTATATGATTAGTTGTTGTTTTTGTCACATAGTGATAGTCATAATCACTGAGTAAACTTTGCTTCTCATTCTGCTTTCCTCCTCTGTAGGACTTCATATGAACATTTCCATAATCCCTCCTATTCTTCCTATTTGCTACTTAAGGTCCAATAATATTCAATTATTCTAATACATCACAATTTACTTAGCCATTCTCTAGTTGGAGCATTTATGGTTGTTTTCCATTTCCCCGACTGTTATGAATATTTTAGATAATTCTAATTGTCTGATGCTTATGCCATCTTTCTCTTCTACTTTCTACTTCTTTGGTCTTGGTTTAATTCTCTAGAGAAATAACAAGAAATTCTAAACTCCTTTTCCCATCATGGTTCTTCAAATCGTAGAATAACATCAATAATAATGATATAAATAAAAATAATAGATGGCATTTATATAGTATTTGAAGGTTTACAAAAAACTTTACTGATATTATCTTATTTTATTTTCATAAAATCTTTGCATGTAGGTGCTAAAAAATGTCCTCATATGTTCAAAGAAGTAGCTAAATGGTACATTGAATCAGACCTGAGTTTAAATTCTGCCTCAGGTATAACTGTGTGAATCTGGGTATATCACTTAACCTGTTTCCTCATCTGTAAAATGGGGATATAACAGCAAGAAATAACAGAGTTGCTGTGAAGCTCCAATAAGATAATATTTGTAAAGTGCTTACCACAGTGCCTGACACCAATTGGCCGTTAATGCTTACTCCATCCATCCATTTTACAGGAAAGTAAACTGAGGCAGGTGAAGGTTAAATGACTTGGCCAGAGTCACACAATCTATAAATACCTGAGGGTAGATTTTAATTCAGATCTTCCAGACTTCAGTTTTGTCAACTATGCTACTACCTAGCTGCCACATTCTTCCAAAGTCTTTATTTTTCTTTCTAGAAAGTCTCCTTTCTTTTCCCCTCACCATGACAACACAAGAACCCTCTACATCATTCTTCAGAAAGATTTCAGTCTATCTTAAACTATATACTCTTCTTAAGTTGAGCATCATCACATATAGATTCTTATCTTTTAAACTTGTTACAGTGGAAAAGTTGAGGGTTTTGGAGTTAGTGGAACCCATTTTTTTTATTTCCAATAATTACAATATTCATTAAACATTTCTTCAGTTGTTTGTTACATATTGTGCAACCAATTTCAATATTCGGCAGCCACAAATCATATGCAGAACAGGAAGAAACTAGTAATCAGATAGTGGTTCTTATACTTACTACCGATGGGGGTGACCTTGGCAAGTCATGTGACTGCTCTAATTTTGCTTTACTCGTCAGCAAAATGAATGGCTTGAGGTAGGTAACATCTATGGTCCATTGGGGCTGCAAATAGGTGAATCGATGATCTTCGCTTGCATCAGCTTTCTGAAGCAGCTTAATCTCAGGTGGGCTTGTTCAACTTTTTCTTGATTCTGGGTTTAAACCTATAGCCACTGAATATCTTTCCCTCCTGGCTGTCATGATGGCAAATGAGGGATGGATGAAGTTTTTTTTTTTTTTTTTTTTTTTTTTTTTAATACAGGTAGGACAAGATGGTTCCTGAGCTCCCCACTAGGATGGATTTACTTGTATCCAAAATAACTTCGGCTCAAAATCAGATTTAAGCAATTACATATTTATTTCCATTTCAGTTTTACTTTACCTTTCATTCAATCTCCTGCCTCTGCTTTCAATACTTGATTACTAACTTGTTCTAACTTGATTTCACCAAAACAAATGTTCTTTCAATATAAATGAGCATCCTTTTATAGATTCAGAAATATACATTAGGCCAGATGTCCATTTACGGAAACACATACACACACAAACAAACCATTCTTATTAATGGCAGCAGGTCATCCATAAATAAAATACTGAAATCACAATGGAAGGATTCTAGGTTGGATGTATAAGTGCATCTATTGAAAACATACATCAACACATGTTTGACCCAGAGGAACTAAGAACAATGAAACACCAAGGAGAGCAGAAGACACAAGAAAGAGAGAGCGCTCAGAGTGAGAGGTGATCCCAAGATCCTTTGTGTCTAACTCAAAGGCACTATCCTACTTCATCCATGACCTCAGTCACCTTGTTCCAATCCCTCATTTCATAGATGGGGAAATCGAGGCTTAGGGAATGTACCTTGGCCAAGATCATATGGTTAGTTAAGTAGCAGAGTTTGCACAGGATAAATTCAGTTCTTCTAATTCCCTCCTGACTACATTTGATCATCACAATAAATCACTGAGGAGACTGGTATTATTAACCCCATTTCGCAGATAAGAATACAGAGTCTCAGAGAGTTTAAGATTATTCATGGTGTCATAGCTAATAAGTAAAGGGGCGGGTACAGACCCAAGTCAGACTGGCTCCAAGCTCTAAGATTAAGCTGAAGACAAAGCCATAACTTTCACTGTCTCACTCACAATCCTTTAGGTAATTTCCTGTGGTGGCTACACAGAATTCAAAGTCCTTAGCGTGACATTCAAAGTCCCGGACTATTTTTTTTCTCTCACATTCTTCCACTAGCTCTTTCCCTCCTCCCTTCCCCCCCCTCCCACGCTCCCCCGGGCGGGGGTGGGGAGTTAATCTCTTCCAAAACCAGAAAGAGCTGGGTGACTTCTTGGTTCCAATAGACTGGCAAGATGGAAATTGATTTGTGACCTTGGGCGAGTCAATTAATCCCCCTGGGTCCTAGTGTCCTCATCTGGAAAATGAAGGCTAAAACCAGATTGTCTCTGAGGTCTCTTCCAGCCCGAGAGTTCCGCTGCGGGGTGCTTTCAGCTTCTCCTGGGGACCCCTCCCGCCCCCTTCCCCGCCTCTATTTGCATCAGCAGATGTGAGAGAGCAAAGAATAAGGTCACAGGCTTAGCTCTTTCCTCATCCTCTCCCAGACCACATTTGAGTCCCTGGGCTCTTCGGAGTCCCTGTAGCTCCCTTTCCTGGGAGCAATCTTTCCTTATAGACCCTCAGAAACACTCCCCATGCATTCGCTGTCATCCCACCACTATGCTTTCAAGGTCACCTTTTCTCCAACTCTCTTCTCTCTGCCTCTCCTTATCTCTGACTCTGTCTATCCCATCTGCTCCCTTTCCCTTCTCTGTTTCTGTCTCTCTGTGTCTCAGTCTGTCTGTCTGTCTCCCTTCTTTCCTTCTTCCTCCCATCCCCTTGTCTTCCTTTCCTCCCTCTGTTCTTCCCTCTGTTTCTGTCCCTCTGTCTCTCTGTCCCTCTGTCTCTCTGTCCCCTTCTCTGTCTGTCTCTGCCTCTCTTCCCTCTAACCCTCCTCTTCTTCCTCTTTCTTCTCCTTCTCCTCTCTTATTTCTCTCTCTCTTCCTCCTCCCCCCTCCCTCCTTTCCTCCTCTTCCTCTCCCTCTCCCCTCCCTTTTTTTTCCCCTTGAATCACTGCTCCCAGGCTAGTTTCCCAGCATCCCAAACACCAATAAGCAGCTTTAGTGGATAGATTGCTTCCTGACTTTAAAAATAGAGGTCAGAGAATGGGCAGCATATCCAGCCTCTTGCAGCCCCTTTCAGTCACTAGGGCTCAGCTGTTCCTTTTGTCTCCTGCTCCATTCCAGAAACCCCCTAGAGCAGGGCTTCTTAATCTAGAGTTTCTGAAACCTTTAAGAAATATATTTTAATAACTGTTTTTCAATATGATCGGCTTCTTTTCTAATTATAATCCTATACATTTTATTTTATACATTAAAAAGCCCACATTATTTTGAGGAGCGATTTCTAGGCTTCAGCAGACTGCCAAAGAGGTCCATGGGACAAAAATGGTTAAGAATCCCTGATCTGGAGAAGTAGAATGTGGGCTCCTTGAGGTCAGCTGCTGCTTCCTTTTCTGTCCACCTTTGGCCCAGTATCATACAATCACTTAAAATAAGTTTATGAATTCAAATGCATTTCAGGCCTGCATTTTCCCTTCTTCTTGACACTGTACATCCATGTATCCCAGTTCTTCTGCACCCAAAGTTAAATTTCAGTCATCTCCTTTCCTGAATTCTCACGGATCTCTGAACATAAAGTGGTAGAATGGATAATTCTGTAGTTCAACTCCAACCCATTTCCCAGCCCATGTGACCACTTAAACTCATTGAGTCTCAACTTCTTCATTTCTTAATGGTGACGATTCTTCCTCAAGTAGTGGTGACATGGAAGTGACATGATGGTTAATTGATTGAAATCAGGATGACCTGAGTTCAAAATTTACTGTTGACCCTTTGTAGCTAATCAGTTCTAAGCAATTTAAAAGGCTCCTTCTACTACTGCCCCAAACCAATCAAAATCTCCAAGATATTCAACAAAATGGATTTTTTTAGTTCTGAATAAGATTCATTGTTTATTTTCAGTTATCTGTCCAACGTACATATATAGAACCCATAAACATACACAAAGTATATCTACTTTATACATAGCATATACATATGTGTATATATGTATGTATATATACTATATATACACAGAAGTGTATATATATATACATATATACAAACAGATAAATTATAGAGACACATACATATATGTGTTTATGCATATATAAATACTTATATATGTTTCATACATACTGATAGATGTCTATAAATTGTCCATTAGATTGTCTTTCAAGTTCTGGTTCATAGAGCTGCTAAATACACTCGCTTTTTTTCTGCATCAGTGGAAAGACCAAATTTTTTTAAATGATAAAAAAAAAATCTCATTTATGAGAATTTTTGATCGCCAGCAATCGAAATCAGCACAATGTTATCCATGAATCAAAGAATCTAGGAGACCATATCATCTAGAGGAAATTTGACATTGACCCTGGACCCTGTCCTGGCAGCCTCCATCATGTGGTACAGGCACCTTGGGTGAAAAGAAAGACAGAGATCTTTTGGTTTCCATAAGACGGTGGATACAATCAGAGATAACCTAGAGGGATTGTTATCTTCATGAAAAAGAAAGAACTCAGCATAGAAAGCACTGATACTTAAAGTCTAAAAATCTGAGAATTTTGGCCAGCATTTCAGTTTTCCTATAGAATTTAGGATACTAACCCTGGACTTCCTTAAGGACGTGAATAAATTAATTTCCAAAACATGCTTCAGCATTGAGTAGTGAATTGAGAACCAGACTTGTAGACAAGGACACTTGGATTGAGATATTATAGCTGATATACCCTTGAATCTACATTACATGCTAACGTAGCTATTCATTCCAAAATGATATATTAACATTTGTTTTCTCTGTTTCTCCAAAGTCAATGTATTGTTTTTTCTTAAAAGGTTGGTGTTCAGCTAACAAAAAAGCCAAACACAATTTTAAATCTAAGGTCCTAGAAATCATTTAGTGCAACTCATCTATCTAATAGGTGAGTAAACGAGAGCCCAGAGAGCTTCAGTAAGTCACTAGTTATGTAGCATCAATCAGAATTTGAATGAGATGTCCTGAGTTCGGTTTTCTCTCCATTACAAAAGCAAGCTTCATATAGAATAGACATGTAAAATACTTAAGCACATATGCTTGCATGAAACAAAATGAGATACACTTTCAAAAACTAAAAAGCTTCCATTTATGGAGAGTAAAGTAAAAATAGCAATGAAAAACCCCAAATTAGCAAAAGTCTTTTGGGTCTACTGAACTCTTAGTCTCTCCCTTCAGAGATGGCAGTGAGAAGAGCAAGAGTCCTGGGCTCAAGCCCCAGGTCTCATACTTTTACATTAAATTTTGGATAGATAGATAGATAGGCAGACATAAATCACATTATTGACTTGGGTTGAACTTGCCATCAGTAGAAGCCTTATTTCTTTTTCAGACAAATGATTGTATGGGCATATCTCCCCCATCTCGAACTTGTGAAGTTGATTTTTGGACAGAAGTGTGAGACTTTACATTGATCTCTATTAAATTTCACCTTATTTGATTTAGCACAAGCCAATAGACACTATTTCACAATGGCATTTGGTTTATCTTCAAGGCCTTTCCTCTGAATAACAGGAGACTTTTACTGATGCTTCTATTACCATTGGCTTAAGAATAGTTGAAAAACTGCTACTGGAAACTGCCTCTTAAAGTTATAGCAATTAAAATAAATTATGGGTAGCCAGTGGGATGAAAACTAATTATTTCTGGACATTGAGTAGATTATGCCTCCTTTTAAAATTCTTATGATAGTTCTTTAAAATACTCCTTTAAAAACTTTATCATAAAATTCATTATTACTATTTTAAAAGAGAACTTCTAAAGATTTCTTATTTGAAGGTAAAATCTTTAGTGAGGCTTGAAGGAAACCATCAAAGCCAGAAGACAAAGATGGAAGAAGAGCATTCCAGGCAAGGTGGGACAGCCAAGGGAAATGTCACAGTTTCTTTTTTCAATTAGTGCAAAACCTTGAATAATTTTGTTTTAGAGTTTTCTTTTTGGAGGGAGTAGGGTTGGGAGTAAACAGTGAGCTTTTGTTGAATATGTCATAATACACATACATATACAAATATCTCTTAGGTACTTTTTTCATCAAATTTTCAAGTTTACCCACTCACTTTTTAAGGAAACAACATGGCTGACTTATAAGAGTTGGGGTCATGGTTGATATTTGAGATCTGTCATATCTTTGGCCTCATAATTTCCCTTGCTGAGGCAGAAGCTTAAGCAAAACACTCCCCTGTATTGTAAGAATTGGATGGAACTTCTGTATTTTGCTCTGATTTCTAATCATGAAACCTTAGAAATCAACATGTTATCATTATTCCATAATTCTTTCTTTTCATGTTGAAACTGCTAAGGAAGGAAGGAAGGAAGGACGGAAGGAAGGAAGGAAGGAAGAGAAAGAAAAAGAGAGAGAGAAAGAAAAAAGAAGAAAGAAAGAAAGAAAGAGGAAGAAAGGAAGGAAAAAAGAAAAAAGAAACGGAAAAAAAAGAGTAAGAAAGAAACAAAGAAACCTCTCTGTCCTACATCACTCGACTTTATATCAGAGGACCTGTGTGATGTGAGACACTTGACCTATTACTTGACCAATTTCTTCAAAACAAGATAATTCTAAATTCTCCTGCAATTTTAACTATATTACACTGTGATTCTTACCTATCTAAATGTAAGCTTCCTGAGGGCAGATATTATTATATTTTTACTTTTATATGTACTGACCCTAGATCAAGCTAGCATTGAAATCTTGTTTAATTAATTGATTAATAAAGGCATTTAATTAATAATGCTTATTAAATTTTAGTGAATTGGGGCCTTTTCTTTCTCCCTCTTCTTTTTCTTTTCTCCTCTCTTCTCTTCCTCTCCATTTTCTCTGACAAAGAACCTCCAGTTGAAAATTTATCACAGTGAGTTTGTTTTTCCTCAGAATACAAGTCAAATTTGTATCTTTTCTCCCTCTGTAAATCATTTCAGACTATTTTCACTGTTGCCAAATCAACCTCTTCAAGGGCATTACAGCCAAGTGTACAAGGGTATATACCACATTTGACTGAATGCTGGAGAGATCCCTGGCTTTTTCCCTGCTGAGGAACGCCCTAGGGAAGGACAAAGTGAGAGGAAGAGAACTGTTCCATCTTTACATCTGTCAGCCATCTCCTTTCCAGCAGTAGATCAATAAAAAACAGGAGTAAACTTGTTCTCCAGAGAAGAAGAAACTGTCAGTTCCTTTGCTGTCTCAGCCCTTCAGTTTTCTAGACAGTAACCATTGATGGCTGTCTGAGCAATGCCAGTTGGATATCTGAGTCAATGAACAGAAGAGGAGTTGTGGGAGGCTTTTGAAAGGCAAGGCTCATAACATGGGTTTCATCTTGGTTGTATATACCAGACATGGACAATTTCTGGCGCTCTGCTGAGGGAAAGTTTACCCTAACTGACCACACCAATACAATAGGCTGAGTTTTTATTATGCTGCATTAGGAACTCTCTAGTAAATGGAAGAGAGAATGGGCCCACAATCCTTGGACTTTGTTAGTTTTGGGCTTCTCTAAATGCCAATAATTTAAAAGAGTTCATGTAGCAGAGCTAACAGAGCTTCTGAGGGAGATGAGTTGCTAGATGCTTGTGAGGGGGATAATATGAAACATCAGCTTGAAATAATGAACAGACATATATCATGGAAATGAAGCAAGAAGACTAGCTGGTTTTTCTCTCTATCATTTAAGAAACAGAACAGTATTCCAAAGCTCCACTTTTACAAAAGGACTAGGAAATAAAAAAAATGTGGAAAGCAATGACACTTAATTACTCCTCCACCCAATTCCCAGATGAAAACCTTGGGAGATTTAACAGGTGTTTTGAAATATCTTAAGTGGCCATCAATCTTCAAATCGTTGTTCTTATCTTTTGTCCACAAGGAGGAGGATAAGAAGAAATGGTATCAGATTTCATCGATATTAATAACAAAAATGAATGCTTTGAGCAGTCCGATCCTGGCCAAGGAGAAAGGGAAGGAGGTTTAGAGTTAGAGATTCTGTATCCAAAGATTCTTTAAGTGGAGGCTAAACAATCATTAAGTTTTCGATAATTCATTTCTATTTCAGTACAACTCAACATTTACTGAATCCCTACTGTGTTTCAAGCACCACACTCAAAGTGTTGACATTTGACTGGGGGAAAAAGGCACTCACAAATATGTAGATACTCTGTGTGTGTGTTTGGGTATGCATATATACATATATGTGTGTGTGTGTGTGTATATATTTTGTTTTTATTTCATGTGTGTATATATATACACACATGAAATAAAAACAAAATCAATTAGGAGAACAGTAATATTTGCAGGCAGGGTCACGAAAGGCATGAGCTGTTCCTGACGAAAGATAGGGACTCTATAATATAGAGATGAGGAGGAACAGTTATACGAAGGAAGGTGGATGATGAAATATCATGTATGAGGAATAGCTTGCACTCTTGTTTGTTTAGAATGTAGGCTTCCCTTCCTCCCTCCTCCCCTTTCTCCATCCTTCTTTCCTCTCCCTTGCTCCCTCTCCCTACCTCCCTCCCTTGTCTCTCACATCTTAAAAGAGCCAGTCCGACTCAAGCACAAAGGCAAAGCTTTTATCTTCATCAAAGTAATCAAATATAAAGACAAAGAACATGTATGACTCCTTGATGAACATGTGTATAACTGATACTTGTAGATTTTTTGCTTACACTATAAATCTGCAAGGAGGATATTGTCAATATCATTGCTTCCATTTTTTTTTGTAGATTAAAAACAAAAACTGATATCTCAGGGAAAATGAGTCACCGGTGATCACACGATTTGTCATTTTAGAGATGGATTGTGCTACTCTTCCTCACACAAGACTCTCCATTTCCTGACTCTGGGCATTTCCAGGGACTGACGCTTATGCCTGGAATTGTCTCTCTCTCCCCATCTCCATGTGCTGATTTCCTTGACTTTCTTCAAATTCTACTTAAAATCCCACCTTCTATATGAAAATTTTCCTAGTCCCTCTTAACATGTCACTTCTCACTGATGATTACCTTCCTTCCAGTTTATCATATATCACATTTGCATGTTGTGTTTCTATTAGACAGAGAGCTCCTAAAAGGCAGGGAATGTTTCCTTTTCTTTGGAAATTCAGGTCCTAAATACAATGCTTAACACATACTGGGAACTTTTTTTGTTTTACTCTAAGTCTAAGGTTCTTTTCATTACCCCATACTCATTCTCAGAGATAAGGGGGATTAGGAATATGGAATAATATGCAACTGTCAGATCCAGTTGATGGGCTGGCTAGATGAACTGCCTTAATTTTTTTCCCTCTTTCATTTTTCAGTCTTTGACATTAAGAGATGGCTCATTGAGGAGGAAAAAGGGAAGCAACATATCATTGGAAGTGAAGGCAACGTAAAAAAAATCCATCAATAAAAACAAAATTAAAATATAATGTTTTTGAAATCTTTTAAAAGGTAACTAACTCCTAAGCTATCCAGAATAACTCATTACAGCCAGGCTGCTTAAGGATTTTCTCTCATAGGTATCATTATGTAAAGAGGGGTGACCTTTCTCCTCTGTATATTTGAAAGATGAGGAAACTCTCAGGAGGAGGTGATGATACCCTGGGGTTGGTGCTGATGCTGTAGGGGATGGCTGACTAATGCCAATCAGCATCAGAAGGCTGATTTTCCTCCTGAAATATACCAAATTGAAATAATGGATTTCATCTCTGACCTTATCTCATATCTAACTGGTGGCACAATAGATAAAGTGCTGGGTCTGGAGCCAGAAAGTCCTGAATTCAAGAGCCTTAGATATTAAACTAGCTGCATGATCCTGGACAAGTCCCCTAATCTCTTTGCCTCAGTTTCCTCAACTGTAAAACTGTAATCTTAATAATAGCACTTACTTTCAAGAGTTATTGTATGAATGAGATGATATTTGGAAACATGCTTAACACAGTACCTGGCACACAGTAGGTGCTATAAAAATACTTATTTCTTGCTTTCCATTATTACTAGTCATTGTTATTCCCATATACATAGAGGTACTCAATAAATATTTTTTGAATGAAAGAAGCTATTCTCATATGAAAAATGCAATTTTCTTTGAACCTTTCTAGAGTTAAAGATCAATTTAGGAAACACTTGGAATTCATAAGCAGCCTCTTTTTTTTTCTCCTCTTAGATATTTTAAATATACCCTATTACAGTTTCAGAACAGAATGAAAAATATCTGTTTGAAGTTTCCCAAGTAAAAGAAGCAATGGCAAAGTTTCCCTTAACTATCTTGGTCTGCAAAGTCTGCTTTGGCAGATTTTCCACAAAAGGATGTTTTTTTTTTTTTTTTTGAAGTTTCTTCTCTTTGGACAAGCCTGGCACTTCCTTTTGTATTGATACACCAAAATGTCTCAGGGATCTACATTTGTTTTAAAAAATTGGTATTTATTCAGATATGTGGGATGCTAGTGGGAAAGGGTATACAGAATTACTGCCCTTGGACCATTCTTATCATTCTTTTTTAAGTAGTCACTGTTCAATTTATTCCTTGTTTATTAAAAAAAAAAATCTATGTGGTTGCCACAGCAGCTTCCTGCAGCTTCTGGACAGACCTCTGAGTGTGAGTTTTCACAAGGTGGTCAGCAAATTCCTGATAGGAAAACTTAGTGAATACAGTCTGCTTTCCAGAGGTCTGGGGTTAAGATAGCTATATGTTCTAGAGGTGGCATCAAAGGTAGCTTTAGCAAAGTGGCCCAGAGTGGTAGTATGGCCTCTTGCAGAAGTACAACAGTCATCCATTCCAGTCATCATCCGGAGTTTCTTAGGTACAGGAGCTGAGATAAACAAGTACCTTTGGGGCAGGGATGAGAATGCCCAGTGATCTTACAGTTTGCCAATCTTGTTCCTCCTAGTAGCCACATCTCACAGAAATGATGGATAACTAGCAGAATGATGGCACCATGAATAACTGTGGCCACTTTCTTGGAGTGCTTGATACCCAGGGCAATGTAGCCATTGGGGTTGCCAATGGCCATGGAAGCCTTAACCATAGTCTGTTGTCCAGGCCTAGTTTGTTTTTGTACAAGATCTTCAGGATCTCATCTTTCAATGAAGAACCTAGGAAGAAGTCTATGATTTGAGACTCCTTGGTAGAAAGAGAAAGACAGATCTTTTCCAAAGATTTGATCTTCATATCATTGTAGCTAGCCCAGCTTAGTGAAAAGAACCCACCCTTGTCTTTGGCTGTTCCTCTAAGATCTCAGAGCCATGGAACTTATAATTCTTATAAATTTTCTTCTTATAATTCTTATAAAAATATAGTGGTCTCTACAAATTTTGATTTTTTTGTATACCAGCACATACTCCAAGATTTGAATCTTTCTTTAGTGGACTCTAATATTTCTATTATACATTTCCTTTAAATTCATATTGCTGCCCCAACAATGCATTTCCATCCACTTGTTGGGCATTCTCGTTTGTATGTCACCTCTCTCCTATCAGCTCAAATTCAGCATTTGACAAACTGAATTCACCTTTCCCCCTAAAATCTGCACTTCCTTTTGACTTCCCTATTCCCACCAATGGTACCATCCTCCAAGGCACCCAGGAAGTAGCAAGGAAATCAACCTCTCATAACTACCATCCAGTGACAAAATACCATAAAATTGTCATCCTTATATCAGCCCTCTCCTTTGTAACCACTTACTTCATTGCTAGAGTCCTTATGACCCCTCTCATAAAACATTGTCACAAACTCCTTTTCTTCATTGTTATAATCTTTGAAGGGTCTAGCCAACTTCAACATCATTGCTCACTCTTATCTACAAATCATTTCTAACACACCGAATTTTTTGGTCACTGTTCTTTTCAACAATTTTCAATAACTCTTCATGACAAGAGAATAACTACTGAACAGCATTCGTGATCATCATCAACTGGCCCCAAGCTACCTTTCTGGCTGTATCTAATAAGATTCTCATTTTTTTTTGTTCCCTACTTTCCAGTCAAACCATACTACTCATTACCTCCCATCCTCATCTTGCCTTTGGGCCTAGAACACACTCTCTACCCTTTCCTTTACCTTACCTTAAAGGCCCAAATTCATGAAGGGCTGAATGAAAGCCCCACTTGAGGCCTTCTTTGAAACCTTACCCAACATGTCCCTTCTAGCTACTAAGAGTTTTCCTCACTTTTTTTTTTTTTAAACTTCATCCTCTCCTGTGCTCTCACAACATTTTCTGAGGCAAGCTGCTGACCATTTTTAGACTCAAAGCCACTTGTTAAAAAATTTGGCACACTGGATAGACGGCCTCATAATTAGGATCTGGCTCGAAACCCATATACATATATAGAATGAAAGCTCCTTGAGATAGGAGATGCTTTATGTTTTTGTATCCACAGAAGCTATCACAACACCTGGGAAAGCATATAATAGTTCTTAATTCCTATTGATTGAAGAGTGTGTGTGTGTATGTGTGTGTGTTTATTTTGGTCTGGAGATATAAAACCACAAATACACATACATATCAAGCCATACAGATTTATTTTTGAACCAAAACCAAACCAACTGGAGGTTGGATGATGAGTAATATTAAGAGATTTCTATTCGTGTGCAGATTAGGCTAGACCCATTCCAACTAGAAGGTTATATGATTTTTTTTTTCAGGGAAGACAGGTCTGATCTTAATCTCAAGAGTCCATAATTTAAAGACTACAATGTGGGGAACCTACAAAAAAACATTTTCCCTCACTCTACCCCTAGAAAATAAGTTCCATTTTGTGCTACGTCTGAAGGTAAGGATTAAAATTTTTCATTCCCCTGCCTTATAATGCCTTCTCAAGAACCTACAATTCATAAAAGCAATGCTACAATAACTTCAAAGGCACCCCAGCCCCCATCTCTGGGAACATGCTGGAGAAACCATTTAAGCCCCAAACAATACTCAGGTTTCACATTGCAGCACCTGTATAGTCTGAAGAGAAATGCTTTCTTTTTTTCATTGTAAGAGGGTAATACAGACAGGCAGAGAATGCGGCCATTCATTTTCCCTTTCTTTCCATTTAGAATTAAGGGTTGCATCACAGTGAAATAATTAATTGACCTGCCCCGAGAACAAATAAATCACACACTCAATATGCTTCTTGGAATGTGCCGCCCGTTCCACAGGCAGCATGGGCCGGGGCTCTAACGTATGAGCTTGGTAAGCCATCCTGACAGGTCTAAGCATTGCGCCTCACACTCACAAGGTTACAGTAGTGAGATATGACAGAAAGTGTGGTGTAGCCACAATATCGTATGTTCCAAATCAGCGAGAATCATAACAGCAAACACAACAACACCAAATATAATGGAGCATGGGATGCAAACAACAGGGAAGCGAGATAGAATGAGTTCACCAATCATTTCAAGCTTTGGCATATAATTCAGAGAATATCTTTTCCAGTGAGGGGGGTGGGGGGGAGGAAAGAAATTAAGCAGACTGAGCTATTTTATCTCCAATGCTGTTACTACTAAAGAGAGAGAGAGAGAGAGAGAGAGAGAGAGAGAGAGAGAGAGAGAGAAGCAAGGGGGGAAATGAAATCCTCTTTTTTTCTTTAACTCTAACCTCCAAAATAAAACAAGAGGAAATCATAGTGATGGATGGATGGATGGGTGAATGAATGATAAAAAAAAACATAGATAAAAAAGCAAAGCAACCGAGGCAGAAAAGACAGAGAGTGAGAGGTAAGAGTACAAGTACACAAAAGATAAAGAGAGAGACACATACACACATAGAGAGAACATGAGACATAAAAAGGAGATAGACATGGAGCAAGCAAGAAAGTAGAAGATGTGGAGAAAACACAAAAGAGAGAGAGAGAGAAAGAGAAAGAGAGCCACACAGAGAGATAGGGAGAAAAAGAGAGAGACACAGAGAAAGAGAAAGACAGAGAGACAGAGACATAGAGAGAACATGAGACAGAAAATGGAGATAATGATAGAGAAAGCAAGAGAGAAGAAGAGGTAGAAAGAGAGAAAGAAAGAGGCAGAGAGACATAGAGACACACAGAGAGAGATCTTGCTTGAGAGACTTTTTTTTTTCTTTTTAGTGAGGGGAGTCTTCCAGATGTTTTTATTTCAGAAAGTGGCACAAATCAAACAGAACTCTGGGACCACACGCCATTTCAACTTTCCAGATATATTTTTTTCCTTTCTTGTTAAGTGGTTCAACATTCCTTACTTGGCAAGAATCTATATGTCTACTTTCTCCTGAGAAGATTCAACGTGCTTTTTGGAAGAAAATTCATGCAGGCTCTGGCTTAGTTTTGGAAAGCTCTTAAGGATAACTTTTACTTGTTCATAAATGCATCAAGTTATGGGGACATGTCAGGCCAATCAATTCCAGAACTGGGGGAGATCTTTCTTTTTGTGTGTCTGGGGGGGGGGGTTGTCCGGGGGTATCCTTTCCTGAACTGAGCCAAGCAATCTTAACCTATCCTATCATTCCAGACATAGCTTTTTCCCCAGCAATTTAACTGTGTTTACTGGCCAGAGAGAGCTCATGACATTCTCCATCTATCTAACACTTTGGTACTTTACTAGTGTGACACCTATTCATATTGATCTACCAAAGGTCTTCCAAGAACAGGGTTTTCTATGGTAGGTCATGACTGCAGACTGGGGCAAAGATCAAGCATCTCTTTTGCTGCAGACCTGTCCCTGAAGGTAAGGGATGCTCAGATACCCCACTGGATCTGCTATCTCATTCATTCAGAAGCTCTTTCATGATATAGATCACAAGCTATCTTGAGCAACTTTCATCCAAACCCTCCTACAAAAATCACTACAAGTGCTCGACCAATGTACTGGAAGTTTTCCTTGATTTATCCTGCTTATGTAGTAAACATTTAATAAATGTTTACTGACTGATGGACATTTCAAAGGTGCCAGTGGAACACTCTGGTGGTCTACTGGTCATGCTTTGTAAGTAAAAGAAAAGAGAGAAATGATTTTGATATTCTGAGATCTCAAAGAACAGACATATAGATTTTATAAGAAGAAAATGTGTGTGTGTGTGTGTGTGTGTGTGTGTGTGTGTGTGTGTGTGTGTTTATTTGGAGTTATATTTATTTCCCAAAGCTTGATCCTCTATCTAAAAACCCTCAAACAAGTAATCTTATGGCCACTAGATTCCCATATTTTATGATTATCTCCTATGGGTCATCATTATGCTAACTTTAAGAATAATAATACCCAACAAACTGGCCACCCTTGGCTCCAATATGCACAAGCAGGATCCAGACACACAAGATGAAGGTCATTATCTCCTGTGGAATTACTGCAATTCCCCCAGCAAAGTAGCAAAAGTCATATGAAACCATTTCTCAGACAAAGGAAAGCATTCTGAAAGTCTCCAGTTTACCCTCCCACCCCCTTAGCCCCTGTAAATAGTCATGTATTTACATGTTAAATTGTTCTATTGTTTCCAGCCAGTGACATTGAAAGAAATACACCATCCATATTCAGCTTGATAGTTTCTTTAAGAATAGTTTCCAAAATATACAACACTATTTGATTAAAAAAAAAAATTTAATCCTGAACTGGATTGGATTTTTTTTTCATAGATTTCTATTTAACCAATCCTTCCCCTTCCCCCTACACTACAAAAATTTTCTACTACTTCATTAACATATATTCATGCTGTAATTATATTTGGTGAATATATAACTATATTCACCAAACTTGTTCACTGACACATAATGTCAGTGGATATGTCAGCTGGGCTGCTGAAAGCCATGGAACTGTACTTGAAGGCTGATGGGTAATCAAGGCTCATTTAAATTGTAATTAATTTGTCACCACCCTGATGATCTGAAATAAATTTCATCTAACATACCATTGCCAGATATCTTCATGGTCTAAGAGGTTAATCTGATTCAAAAAAAAAAAAAATCCCTCCAAATCTGAGAACTAGTCATCTTAAACTTCTTAATGCTAATGAAAAGCATAAATAATCTTTACACAATCTTTGACATTGAGGAAATCTGGGTTTTCCCCCACCTATGGTATGCCTGTAGGAAAGACAATGTCAGCCTTGTTTCATTCCCCTTCAAAGGATATAGACTTATTTGGCTATACCAACAAAATGAGACTTCCTTTTTAGAAAAGGTAAAACGGATGACCTTATTTCACCCAAACCAAGACTTGGGACTTAGATAATGGGAAAAAAAAAAAAAGTTTCATAGAACCCAGCTTCCAAAATACCAATGAATTTGGTCCCAGCATGCATAGGCAGCCATCCAGTTATGTAGACTCAAAAGGAAGATTTTTATTTTTGAAGTCACGGGATGTTCTCCAAAGACTGATGTGTTATCATGCTCCAAATTAGAATGAACTTTATACATGTGTACACATATACGTGTGCATCTATATTTTAATGTTGAGATAGGGACATATCTAGTTCAGAACATCACTAGAAACAGCTTTTCCCCATCCAATGAGGTTGATTTCCTGAGTTACTTCCTTTTTCCAACTGATTAGAAAAAAGAAAAAATTTTATTGAGGAAATATTTGTTTTAGCTGAAGTTGCTGTAGCAGAAACTTATTCAGCAGGTAAAATGGGGAACTGGAAGTTGCCAAGGGTAACATTACTACTAATAGCTAGCATTTATATATTCTTGTATACTTTATGAAGCACTCTATATATTACATTTTTCACTCCATCAGATCTTTATAACAACACCATGAATCGCTGCTGAGTTGTTTTCAGTCAGACCTGACTTTTTGTGACCCCGTTAGAGGTTTTGTGGCTGAGATACCGGAATAGTTTTCCATTTGCTTCTCCAGCTCATTTTACAGATGAGGAAACTGAGGCAAACAGTATTAAATAATTTGTTCAGAGTCATGCAGTGAGTAATTATCTAAGATCCCTGACTTCAGATCCAATATTCTATTCACTGAGCCACCTTGCTACTTATCCCCATGAATTAGGTGTTCTTATTATCTCCAAAGAGCAAAGTAGTACAGTAAATAAAATGCTGGGCCTAGAGTCAAGAAAACTCATCTTTCTGAGTTCCAACCTGGTCTCAAAACACTTACTAGCTGGGCAAATCACTTGACCTTGTGTGAATCAGTTTCCTCATCTATAAAATGAACTGCAAAAGGAAATGGCAAGCCACTGCCAAGAAAACCCCTAACAGGATCACTAAGAGTTGGACGTGACTGAAATAAAACAAACTCAACAATAATAACAATTACCCCAATTTACATATGAGGAAACTAAGGTCCAGAGATTTAAGTGATTTGCCTGGGATCACAAAGCTGATAAGTGTCTGAGATGACATTCAAGCAGGTCTTCTTGACTGCAAGCTCAGTTATTCCATCCATAGAGTCACCCAGCTGCTGCAGAACTCAATATCTCCATGGTGACCCTAGAAACTTCATAGAAAGTGAGAATTGGAAGGTGCCTCAATGGCTACACATCCCAGAACACAGCAGAAAGTTATTTCTGTTATATCACCCTTGACAAGTGGTTGTCCAGCCTAAGCTCGATCTGACCTGTCCCTTAATTGTTCTGACCTCGTTTTTCTATCAATGTGATGAAAATAAAAGTCGACCTCCTTTCTTACTTCACTGAAACACAACTCCCATTTGTATACTTTACAAATTATTTTTGATTCATTATCTCATTTGATTTAAATTTAAATGACAATCCATTAAAAAAGCACTTCCCACTTAATTACAATTTTTCTTTGAAATATTTTAGTAACATATTTTGTTTTTATATCACCTCCATTTTTTAATTTTCCCTCTTCTCTCCCCCATCCTTTATGACAAAGGCTTTTTTCATGAAGATCTTTATTAAAAAGATTTTTTTTAAAAAAGATGGCAAAAGCAATTCAGCAAAGTAGACCAACACATCAACTGAATCAGAGAGCGAATACAACATTCACCATCTATAGAATCTCACCTTCCCAAAGAAATGAAGGCGAGAGCTCCTCATTTTTTCTCTAGAGCTTTGGACATTAAAACCACACAATTCTCAGTTTCTTTTCTGTTACTGCTGGGTATTTTTTTTTTCATGAACATTGTAATCACAGAGTTTCTAAGAAAACATGTGTTTCCAGTACTAAGCCAAGCTTGAATATAAAAAGCTGCATTTTCCAAGTTTCAAAACAAGGATCCGTCAGGAAGTAGACTGTCCCAAAGGGACATTATAAATAACAGTGACCTACTGTTCTTTAAATAATCGAAGCATTACAAATGGACCAAAGAGTTTAAAAAGTGCTTCAAGACACATGGGTCTGGCATGGTGCAGGGGGCACTGAACTGTAACTTGGAAGAAGGGATAAAGTCATGGGTAACTGCTCTTCTTCAAACGTCACTCAGGGCAATGACCTTCTCACAATAAGGATCACACAGATATTATATGTCAAAGGCGTGGACCCTGAAACTGGCCCTTTCCCTACTCACTCAGTCATGTCACCTCTGATAAATACATATGATGCTTGAATCATTTTATAACAGCTAATATTTAATGATGATTAGAGGAATAATAGCAGGAATAAAAGCAGTGATGGCTTTAGGTATAGAAATGATCCCATAAGCCACTATTAGTATCTTTAGTGATCACTAAAGGTAGTTTAGCTACTCCAAAAAACTAAGAGAAATGTAGTCATTGAAATTAATTTCTGATGAGATCCGCAACTAAACCTAAAGGGGAAAAAAATAACTAAATAATGTAAATGGGAGGGGGGAGTAAATTCACTAGGCAAACCAAAAATAATCCCAGAGTATTTGATAATGTTGTCAACTCTTTTTCCCAAATCAAAGTATATCAGAGTAGGGAGAGGCCTGCAACTGATACCACTGAAATCCTTATCTTACAGATTAGACAACCAACTCTCAGCCAATGAATAGAAAATCAAATCCAACCTTGATGGGTTCTAAGTGAGACCGTACTATAATATCACAGTCTATTCCAAGGCAGCAGTCATGGGCAAAGCTCCAAGTTCAAAGAATATCTCTACCGCTGTCTCCTCAAGAGGCAGAGAACCAGTAGCCCAGAGCACATGGAAAATCTTGAGGTCTCTGACTGTCTAAGCATTCCCTTTTCAAAGCTTGGCTTTGAAACCAATCACAGAATTTTCATTGGAACCGACATTGTTCATGGCTATCTCTAAATGAAGTGAGAAACAGAAGAAAAGAAACCTCTTATCCATTCTCCAGATGCTATTATTATCCCAGTTTCCAGATGAGGAACGGAGATTCAGAGAAAATGATTTGACCAGCATCGCACAGCCAGTGTTTGAGACAGAATTCACACCCATGCATCTTGGATAAAAAACTTAGTTTTACAGCCATCATATTTTGCTGCCTAACCCTTATTTCTCTGTATCCAAGAAAGCATAATTTGACAGTAGACCAGATATAAAATACTACATCTTTTTATTGTACCAGAAAAAAAACATAAAATGGATTTATATATATGGATTTCTCTATATAAAATAAAACAATGAAAAATACAGAACTATTAAAAAAAAAAAAAACCTGTTTCTAAGTGACTAGTATAGATTTCACAGCAATTTTAAAAAAATAATTAACCCAACTGCTAGATCATCAGAATCAGGTTTAATTTTTTACAGGTAGAGAAGAAGGTTTTTTTTTTTTTTTTTGGTTTAATTTTGTTTTTGGCATGTGTATTTAAGGATCGCGTCTCTATGTGTATGAGTATGTAAAGAGAGGTCTACACTTGTGATTGGATTATTCAGAACTTCCAGGTGGGGAAATTTCAATTAATATAGATCAATGTCATTTCTGCAATGTAGACTGTCAAAGAGTTGTCCAGAATACTCCATGTGGACATGTTTATGTGTGTGCATCTGTCTATCTAAGCTGCTCCACTGTTGTATATTTAAATAAATACATCACTATTTCCTGTTTATGATGCTCCCAAAATGGAAAAGCAGTTTATAGAATCAGCTTAAATATAAAAGTTTTAAATGGTGGGGGTGTTTTCTCCTTGATGGAGATATTTATTTAAATAATTCACGTTTCATGAATTATGAAACTGCCTCCAACAATTCTGGAAGGTAATGTTTCTCTCATAATTCCTTCCAAGTTAGTTTCCCCAAATCCTAGCATCCTACCTTTTTACATAGCAATTATCTTTCAAGTCTTTTGCTGCTGCTGTTCAGTTGTATTCAACTCCTTATGATCCTGTGGAACATAGCATATCAATGCTATTCATGTAATTTGTTTTAGCAAAAATACTGGGCTGGTTTGCTATTTCCTTCTCCAGTAGATTAAGGTAAATTGAGGTCAAACAGTCACTGAGTGTCAGAGACTCAGGTATACTCAGGTATTCCTGAATCCAGCCCCAGTGTTCTATTCACGTTGCCTCAACTTTTGCTAAATCCAAGTCCACATCTCCCAGCAGATGTGTTTTCCTGTCATATAAAAGGTCCTCAGTTCTAGTACCCTTTTTGAGGTTTCCTTTCCAAATGGTATACACACAAACTGTCTAAGAAACTTCCTAATAATGAAACTTGGCAATGGTCTAGTGCATTCCAATCAGCTCACAATCAGCCACTCCCCTGTCCAACCCAGAAATACTGGTGGGAAAACAAATATCTGTCCCCTTTCCTCCAAAGACAGAATCCACTGTGATTTGCAAAAGCACCACCCATATGCCTGCCAGACTTGGGTCTCCCACATGTTTATAACTTTTCAACACATTGTCTTAACCTCACACCAATCCACATCTGGAAAAGGAGACTTTTTTAAAGTGGAAAATACATTTGATTCAACAAATATTTATTTAAGACCTGACTATGTGCAAGGAACTGAGTTATGATTAAACATACAAATAAAATCTGAAACAATCTGTCTTCAAGAGGTTTAAAATCAAATCAGGAAGATGTAGTGCTTGAAGAAGTGACTGTGATTTAGGGTAGAATATGGTAAAGACAAATGTGAGTCTTTTGATAAATTCAATTAATACATTAAAATGTACATTTCTCTAAGCTGAACATCAGTACAGATGGTAAAGTGATTACAGTTTGGTAGATCTGACTTAGAGTTATCTGAGATTTAGATAAGATAGATAGATACACACATCCCACAGATAATAGATGCTGTAGAGGCAGTTATTATCAATTGATCAATCAATAAACATTTTCTAAAGTACCCACTACATACCAGGCAGGCACTGGGGATACAAAAAGAGATAAAACTGCCTCTGTCCTCAAGGAGCTTACAAGTCAAATGGAAGAGACAATACATGAGTAATATATACAAAGCAAGCTCTGTATACAGGACAAACTGGAAACAGCAGAAGGAAGACATTGAAAGTAAAAGAGGTTAGGGAAAGCTTCCTAAAAGGGAGGATTTTTAATGGGGCTCAAAGAAAGCCAGGTAGATCAGTAGTCAGAGCAGAGGAGGGAGAACCTTCTAGGCAAGGGGGAGAGCCAGAAAACTTCTGTGGAGTTGACAAATGGAATGGCTTGTTTGTGGAACAACCAGCAAGACAGATTTCATTGGATGGGAGAGTGAGTATGGAGGAAAGTGTAAGAAGACTGGAAAAATAAGAAGGATCTACGTTTTATGCCAAGCCCCTCCCCCCCCTTTTTTTTTTGGTATTTAATCCTTATGATAATAGGGAGCCATAGAAGTTTATGAGCAGCAGAGTGACATGATAGGAGTTTGCATTTTATAAAGTCATTCTTCTTGAATCTGGGCCATGAACTTTCCTCTAATCTAAGTCAGGCTGATACCCTTTTTGGTGCTCTTGGGAAATCTGAAGGCTGGAGATAGCACTCTCCAAAAGGGACATCAGAGAAGATGATACAGAATGGGATGGACCTCAAATTTGTCAAGAAGGAAATAATTTCAATAGGTAGCTTTGTGGGAGGCACAAGGAAAAGAACAAATAGATATTTAAAGCAAAATGTCCTAAGAATTTTGGGGTATTGTGCACTCATAGAAACATCTTTTTTTTTTCTAGCACACCATAAGCCAAAAGTGTGAGTGACTAAGTGAGGGAGTATGTGTGTGTACGTGTGTGTGTGTGTGTGTGTGTGTGTGTGTGTGTGTATTTTAAGAAAGGTGGTAAGTCTGGAGACAAATAATTGGCAAACTCTTGCTCAAGCTGACAGTTCTATGGCAGGTTTTTCATTATCTAAATCCTGAGCAAAGATGAAATGAAGATAATCCCCCAGATAACACATACATACTGGCTCAATGACTCAGGCCCCTTGCAGGATGAGGTTCAAGTTCCTGGCAGAACGGACAAGACAAAGTACTTAAGTAAGTCCATGAAAACTTTGAGATATAATTTGAGCCTCCCCTACAAAGGAAACCTTCTAGAACTATCTCTACCAGATTCCTCAACTGGTTGGGCAATAAGTGGGATTATTTCTGGGAGGAAGGGTAAACAGACTAAAAAGTATAGTACTAGGAAAGAAATCAGGCCTTTGTTAAGTATTGTTGGTGATGGGAAGATAAGATGGGGGAGAGGAAAGGGGAGGAAGATGTCCTAACCATCCAGTTTCATTGAGGCAGTGAAGAGACAAGGGACTTCTTTGAAAATTACAGGCAACAGTACCGTCAAATTCCAATAAATGGGACTATCTAAACCATACATAAGGATCCTTGGAACTTAGAAAACCATGTTAACATTATCTATGTTTTCCTATATTTTCATTTATTTTGTAAAATATCCCCCATTTACATTTAAATCTGGTTCTAGACTTGGGGGTGTTGTAATTTATACTTGGCCCTGTGGTCAGGGGTATTAAGAAATTAAATGTGTGTCAGAAATATAACTTGAATTCAATTTATAACAAACCATCTCTTAGTAAGAGGAAGATTAAGAAGCGGGAGCCAGTTTGGTAGGAATGATTTTCCGCCAAGTATGTTCCCAGGCTCTTGGCTCCCACTGATAAAAAGCACTAAACCATTAGGTGTTTCTGCCTTTTTTTCTCCACTTTCTTTTCTCTGTAGAGCAAGAAAATAGCTGGGAAGCACCCTTCAAAGATAATAGCATAAGCACTGAGATGATAGTCCTAAAATGCCCTCCCACAGAAGCAATGTCAACTCCAGATTAAAATACATCAGACCAAGTGGTAAGAGGCAGTGATTGAAGGCAACAAACAATATTGAAATTGGCCCCTGACAGCTAATATGCGTTCTCCCAAGTCTGTGTGGAGAGGACAAAAATGGCAGCTCGGCCAGAGGCCTCTTGGAGGCAGGGCCCAGAGCATGGCTTGACATCTCTCTGTGGCAGGAAGGTAATTGCACTCGGATGGATGCACTGAACTTCCCTGTCTGCCTCTTGACCTTTTTACTCAAGCAAGCCCACAAAAAAAGAGGGCTTTGGCATCCTTCACATTGCCCATACGACTTCTAATTGGCTCAGAGGCCTCACCGCCCTGGAGAACACTGAACTCCATTCTCTGTGAACAGCCTGACAGAGAGCCAGCCCAAGGGCCGTTACTCGGTCAACAGGAAGTAAGCTGGGACAAAAGGTCCAAGTTTAGGAATGCTTCTCTGGATTTTATTTTGATGTACGGCCTAGTCAAACTCTGTTCTTGGGGAAGAGCCAGAGAAAGAAATGTTCTCTGGGTAACTGTGGGGTTTAGATTACAAGCAAACTATGGAGAGAGAGAAAGAATGAGAGAGAGAGAGAGAGAGAGAGAGAGAGAGAGAGAGAGAGAGAGAGAGAGAGGGAGAGGAGGGAGAGGGAGGGAGAGAGAGAAGGGAGAGGGAGAGAGGGAGAGAAAAGGAAGGAAGGAAGGAAAAAAGGGAGAGAGGGGGGAAGGAAGGAAGGAAGGGAGGGAGGGAGGGAGGGAGGAGGGAAGGGAGAGGGAGGGAGGAAGGAGGGGAGGAGGGAGGGACAGAGGGAAAGAAGAAAGGAAGGGAGGGAGAGAGAGAGGGAAGGAGGGAGGAAGGGAGGGAAGAAGGGAGGGAGGGAGGAAGGAAGAGAGTGAAGGAAGGCAAAAAGGGAGGGAGAAAGGGAGGGAGGGAGAGAGGAAAGGAGGGAAGGATAGAAGGAAGGGAGAAAGGAAAGAAGAGAGGGAGAGAGCAAAGGAGAGAGGGAAGGAGGGGGGAGAAAGGAAGGAAGGGAAGGAGGAAGAGAGGAAGGGAGGAAGGGAGGAGAGAGGGAGGAGGAGAGAGGGAGGGAGGAAGGAAAGGAGAGAGGGAGGGAGAGAGGAAGGGAAAGAGAGGAGGGGGGAGGAAGGGAAGGAGAGAGGGAGGAGGGGAGGAGGGAATCAGGTGATTTGGATTCCCTTTTCCAATTCTATTCCTTGTTATTTGACTGAACTTGGACAAAAATTTAACCTCTTTAGTTCTTGGCTCCTTCCTCTTTGATCCCATTGATTTATAGCTCTCAAGTTCCCAAAAACTGAATTTGGAATTGAGAGACCTGGATTCATATGGCTGCTTTGACACTTCTAGGTATAGAGTGGGTAGAGGGCTGAAGAATGAGCAGCTGCTCATACTTACCAGCTGTTTGGCTTTAGGTGTTTCACTTAACAGTTTTCTCATCTGTAAAATGATGGTTTAGTACCTATCTTCCATGGTTGTTGTAATTTGTTTTATTAATATCATCTTATCAGATCTTCACGGAAGCCCTGAGAGATAATTGCTTTTATTATTTGCATTTTACAGTTGAGGAAACTGAGCCAAAGACAGAGTGTCTTGCCCAGAGCCATACAGTCATTCGTATTTCAAAGTGAATTTGAACTCAGTTCTTCCTGATTTCAGATCCATTCATCTATCTACTTTGCTACCTAGCTGCCTTATAAATCAGAATCTGTGATCCTATCATTGCTCTATAAATGTCTAATCATGTTAGAAAGGGTGGATTTGTTGAGAATTCAGGCTTTCCTGATAGGGCTCCAAATATAGAAAGTTGTTTCTTTGGCTGTTTGCCAGATGCCTCAGTATTTCATTTCAGGGATGTAGCTATTTCTTCTCAGACAGAGAAAGAAGCTGTCCTTGAGACAAAATCCTTTTCTAGAGGGACACCCTGACTGCCTTTTAACCATGTCTCAAAGAGTATTCCCTTTTTAATTGTCACTGTTAATAATTTGTACAGAAGTTCATGTAATATATGTTACACATGTTAAAATACATGTTAAATCCAATATATGTATACATATTGATACAATAATCTTGCTGCAGAAGAAAAATCAGATCAAAAAGGAAAGATTCCAAGACAAAAAAAAATATTAGTAAGAAGGTAGATGCCCATTGATAAGGGCATGGCTAAAAATCTGTCATATACTAAGGGAATGGAATATTACTGATCTCTAAGAAACAGAAAACAAGAGCAATTCTAAGAAACAATAGAATTTTTTTAAATAAAATTATACAGAGAGAAGCATAAAAGTGAAGAATGTTAGATTTGGAGACTATCTCAGCAACCATCCAGTAGAATACAAACACATATAATAATTTCCACGGTAACACACCTGGCAACTGATGTCACTGGTTCTGAGGCAACACAGCCCATGTTTGAATAGCCATGATTGAGAAGAAGTTTGATTTCTCCTTCAATCTCTTCCCCCCAGCATCAAGCTTAAATGAACTCTTGGCAACTTTCACCCAATCACTTCCAGTCTTACTTTCTGGGGCCAAACAGAGCAAATCTAAACTCTGACCCAAATGATACAGTTAAGAAAGCTATCACGCCCTGCCTCCCTTCTCCAGCTCCAAGCCTTCTCATTTCCAAGAAATACATGCCCAGTTCCCTCAACTGTTCTTCATATGACAAACTCAGCACCCTTCACCATCTTATTTGCTGACCTCAGGAAGCTCTAGTTTATCAAAAGCTTTCCTAAATTGTGATGCCCACAATACTCTAAATGTAGTTTGAATACAGCAACATCAAGCAAGCACTTTTATTACCTGTTATTACTCTCATAATAATGATCAATTTTGCATGACCTATCCTATCCCTTTGCTATCTACCAAAACCCCCAGTTTTTTGACCCATATAAACTGGTCTAACTCTGCTTCCCCCAGCAAAATCCTGAAATTGATTTTTAGCCCAAATAGGAAGTTTCACATTTATTCTGTTCTCCTTCCTTCTATCCCATCCACTTCTTGCATCATTATATTTAACCCAATGATCTAGTCCCTCAGGAACTTTGGGTCCTGACTCTATCATCCAGCCTGTTAGCTATCCTTCCCTGAACTCAGCTTTCTGCCATTCACCATTTTGAAAAACATGTCACTCGTGTCTTTATGAATTTCATTAATAAATGGATCCCTAGGACCATGCATTGTAAACTTCTTGTCAAACTGAAGCAGGAGATCAATGTATGTACACATGGTAATAATAATGGAAATCATAACAATAGACTAATCGGGCCCTAGTAAATTGCAAAGGATTTTCTCCTTCCTGAGAAACTAATAATGATGCTTCCAAAACTCTAAGTAGAGATGTGGGGGATTATGGGTATGAATGTGATCTATGTGTGGTATATATCCACTTACCACACACACACACACACACACACACACACACACACTGTTTATGTGATTGCTGTACTTTGTTTAAATGTTTTATTATGTTTTGCTTATTGTAATAGAAAAGAGATCAGGTGGGTGGAGAAGTTAAGCGGAAATCAGAAATCATTGTGTTTTCAAAACAAAAGACATCACTATACACAAAGTAAATGCAAAGAGACTTGTAGGTATTTTTATATATTCTGATGATACTTGATATCAAGATGATTGGAACAGTGAAGTAAAACATGTCATTCAACAAAGACTGAATTGAAATATGTCTCAATGAAACTTGGAATCATTATATTAAGAGGGGGAAAGTTTAAAAATATAAAATAAACAAACAAAATACTAGAAAAAATGTGCAACGGATTGTAGGATCCAGGATGTACAATCCAGGATTGTAGGACATATATATATATATATATATATATATATATATATATATATATATATATTAAAAGTGACCAAAAAAAACCCCAAAACTTAGCTTTATTAAGAAGCTTGAAGCTTGAGGCTTTAAACTGGAAGTAATCTGTACAATGGACATTGTGATCACAGAGCTTCCTAATCTGAGTTCTCATAAAGACTGGGCCAGAGCCAATTGGGCGGGTTAGTCTCAGCTGCACAGATATCTGCCACAGAGGAAATAAAAGAATTTTAAATGCTGGAGTCATTTCCTTTGGTTCCCAGCTCATTGGGAACGGGAGAGGGGGAAATGCATTTGGTCAATGATATCTCTAGCTCCATTCCTACAGCAGAGCTTGAAAAAAAAAAAAACAAAAAACGACAAAACCCATTACCTAAAGAGCCTTTCTCATCAGACAGCCAGTTTTCAACTGCAAATAGTCAAGGAAAAACCTTAAACATAGTTATGGACGCCTCTGGAAAAGTGTTAAGGGATAATTGTCACCTTTTCAGGCTCTGGCAGATCTGTAGGTGATAACAAATGAGTTCCATGAAAATCCAGAATAAACAGACAGGCCAAGTTTGAGATGAGAAACACAGAAGGGAAGAAAACATTAAGCTATCATCAATCCGCTGGCCTCCCATTGGAAAAAGAAGTGAAGGTGACTCCCTGAAATAAAAGATGACAGTCAAGACAAACCCTAAGGGTCTGATAACTTTCAAGTGAAACTGGAGGAGCTTTGGGGAATAGTTCCGGGATGTGGTTAGAAAGGAAAAGCCGGGTTTTCCAAATATATCCTCTGGCTAAGGACTTTTTTGAATTGCTGGAAGGATTACAAAGAAAAGATCCATTGTCAGAACCATTCCTGCTCTTGGGCATGCCTATGAAATTACAAAAGAGGGAGTTCAATGAACCAGATTCTGGGTCCAGGACTGGGAATATCCTGTCCTAAACTGACCCTGTGAGAAATCAGGAGCAGGAAAGCCTTCAATGGATCCCTATTGATAGGATACAAAACAAAACTCCTCTGCTGAGCCAGCATTTCAGGCCCTCCCTGCAAGATCTGCTTCCACCTACATTTTAGTCCAACTTCAAATAATTCCCCTTTCTAAACTTTCCCTTCAAGGTCAAGGAGACACTAAGTGATTCCTGTGTATTCAAGCTGCCAGCTCCAAGTCTCCCCAGAGCGGGAATTGTACTAGTTCCTCCCCCCCCTGCTCCAACCTCCAGGAAGCACTTCCTCCCTCTCAAAATCTGTTACTTAATATAAACATTGTGTTTACTTGCTTATGTACAAGGGGCCCTTCCCACACACCCGGAATAAAATGTTTCTTCTCCAGGGAAGGATCTACTTCCTTGCTTTTCTTTGTAACCACAAAGTTGAGTGCAATTCTTTGTCCATAGCAGATACTTAATGAGGTCTGCCTCTGCAACTTTCTTTTTAAAGAAGGGATACATTTTTCAAGTTTGCCTTTTTTATTTTTTTAGGAGAGAAGAGGAGAAAAGGCAAACTGATTCACTATCTATACAAAATTTCCAAAATTTGTTACTTAATATAAACATTGTATTTACTTGCTTCTGTACAAGGGGCCCTTCCTATATACCCAGAATAAAACGTTTCTTCTCGAGGGAAGGATTTACTTCCTGGCTTTTCTTTGTAACCCCAAAGTTGAGTGTAATTCTTTGTCCATCTACTACGGACATTTTTTTAAGTTTGTCTTTGTTTTTTTGGAGAGAAGAGGAGAAACTGATTCACCATCTATACAAAATTTTCAAAATCTGTTACTTAATATAAACATTCGGTTTAGTTGCTTCTGTACAAGGGGCCCTTCCTATATACCCAGAATAAAATGTTTCTTCTTGAGGGAAGGATCTACTTCCTTGCTTTCCTTTGTAACCCCCAAATCGAGTGTAATTCTTTGTCCACAGTAGATACTTAATGAGGTCTGCATCTCCAACTTTCTTTTAAAGAAGGAATACATTTTTCAAGTTAGCCATTTTTTTTTTTTTTGGAGAGAAGAGGGGAAAAAGCAAACTGACTCACTGTCTATACAAAATGGAAAATATAAATAAATTAAATTACATTGACTTGACTTTACCTCTCAAGGTTATTATGACTATTTAAATTTCTTGTTCCAGGAATTCTAGTTTGTTGTTCAATGTTAGGCATCTGAATTATTAATGGCAGAAGGCAGAATCCTATCATGTTGACAGTCTCCAGATTATCATTTAATTTAAACCTTCGCCTCTGCCGCACTTTTAATACAATCCTCATTATGGCCATTTGCTGTCTTTCCAGCATTCTGTATGGGAGAACAAATTAGCTTTAAATGACCTACTATTTAATGACCTGTGTCAAAGACAAAAATCAAACCGGCCCGTGACCTGATGGCAAATATAGTTGGTTCCTAGGAAAACACATAGGCAAACACAGAAGAGAGGCTTCCTTTCCCAGGTTCTCATGATATTTTCGTTCTTTTCCTATTCCTCCTCTTTTTCGAGAAATCAGGAATTCCACCGGTAATCTTTAAAATCTGTGGTTCATTTATTTACTGACAGACAGATGCATCATAAAAATAATACAGTCACTCTGGACTTCTTAAGAAAGTATCTGATGAATGATAAGTGAGATGACCTTTTGCATTGTGATAGGCTAGAGAATGATAAGATATGGGAGGCCTTGGATCAGTGTTTCAAATGTCTAAGGATTTCTGCAGCCGGGGAGGGAAGGGTATTGAGACTATAACGTAAGGATTGAAGTCACACAGAAATTCAAACCAAATGTTACTGGAAAGTCTCTCCTGTTCCTTTCCAACTCCTCTTTTAGGAATGCCAAAGTCCGGAGCGTAGTGTCAGGAGCTCAGAGTGATTCAGAGCATGAGCAGAAATGGAATTTCTGTTTTCAGTTAGGTCTGTGACACATGTGTTTTCGTTCTTGTCGAAGACACAGTGGGACCACTGAACTTTAAAGTCATAATATGAAAATCCCATTCGGTTATTTATGACTCTTATTAGCATGAAATGATTGAGTAATATTCTCCATGTAAAGTTACAAAGGGCTCTTTCCTTCACATGGGATGATCCTAGTAGTAGAACCTGTGGGCTTGCTTGCTATTTTTTTTTTTTCTGATAGTGCTATTGGATTTTTGCTGAGCCACACTTTGTTTAGTCTCCCTGCAAGTTTGTGATCAGATTAATCAACAAGCCTTTATGAAGTACCATTTGTTTACCATGCACAGGGTTAATAAAGCGCTGGATTTACAGAGATGAAAATAAATAATCGTTGTTCTTACAAACATCTAGAAAATGATTGATAAAAGGTGGGGTTGAAACTAAACCTTGACATACTCTTTCCAATTGTGCCAGGGTAATTGGGAAAATCCCATTTAGTTAGTTGCCTTAGGGGAATTCCTTGGGACTTGATACCTGGTTGAGAAGATGAGAGGCTTTTGAGGTTTCTGGATTACTGAGAAATCAAGCTGGAGTCCTCATGTCTAGATTAGGCAGCAGTGACCTAGGTCATTTTCATAATGGAGAGATAACCACCCTTCTGATCCTAAAGCAAACCTCTTTGTGACCAGAGATCAGGCAATCAATCTGTTAATCACCTACTAGGTGCCAGGTAATATTGTTAAGTGCTGGGGATACAAAAAAAGGCAAAAGACAGTTCCTGCCCTAGAGAAGCTTATGGTCTAATGATCTACAAGGACCAAAATTCAAGGAAAGAAATGCACAAAGTTTGTCCCTTCTCTATTATAATGTCATTGTGTCTTCTTTCAAAATCAAGAATCTCTGTAGCACTTTCATCCAAGTAGGAAAAAGATTTTCTCTGGCAATCATGGAGGAGTGGCACCAGACAGAATGGCTGCAGACTTTCAAAAGGAATTATCAACTCTGATACCATACATTATTTCAATCTATCCTGCTTGAAATCATTGCAAATTTAGGTCTATATTCTGTACTGGGCTGTGGGGAAGGGGGAAGAAAGGGCTTTGGGGAATTCTATTTTATTTCTTTCCATCTGTCAATAAAGTCTTTTTTTTTTTTTTTGAGCTTTGTGAACGATGCGATTTTAAGAGAGGGCTGGTTGTGGCACACTGGTGTCGGGTATCATATAAGGAGTTTACTGGCTAGACTGAGCCAGAGAAGAAAGCAATCCCTCCTCGTGTATGTGGGATTGTGAATGAAAGTCAGCGGGTTGCATTATAAAAGGAAACTGGATTTATAGTTTGAAGATTCCTGTCCCAGTGCTCATCATTCTATTTATAACATATGTGAGGTTAGATAAATCATTTTCCCTTAAGTTTCAGGTCCTCTTTTATATAAAAGTAGATATTTATTTAATTTTAAATTTTTGCTGATATAAGAAACTACTGATGGAAACGCTAGTTTTTGAAGGTTAAGCAATGAGCAATTTGCCCAGGGCTCCACAGACAGGTGCCAGGGATTGGCATTATCTTGTTTGAAATGGGCAAAAGTGAGCAAGATCTTCCTGGCTTACTTGAACTAGACTTTCCTGAGTCCAAGTCAGAATTCTATTAGCTATTTCATACTGCTATTATTGTTAAGTTGTTAGGTTCATAGCCAACTCATTATGAGGTCATTTGAGGTATTCTTGGCAAAGATAATGGAGGGGTTTGCCATTTCCTTCGCCAGCTCATTTTACAGATGAGGAAACTAAGGTATACAGAGTTAAGTGACTTGTCTAAGGTCACGTGGCCCTTAAGAGTCTGAGGCTGAAGAGGAGAGGATCTTCCTGACTCTAGGACCAGCACTCTATCCACTGAACCACTCAGCTGCCCTCCAATTAGGTTATACTACTCTCTCCTAAAACATCAAGTGTATTTGCTGGCACAGAGGCAGAAGGAAGGTGAATGGTTCCAGAAATCTCTGGGCAATCTTTAGTGTGAAAATTCTATCCTCCTTTTCTGATTCACAACATCTTCCTGAAGTATTTCTGGAGCACTTGCTCAAGGTCACAGAGCAAGTAAGTGCAGGTCTTTTTGACTGGAGGCTGCCCTCAATACAGTACTCTACAATGTCTGTCCCTATAGAGATTTCCAATAATATGTTAAGGAAAAAAACAAAAACAAAAACAAGCATGCATTAAGCTAGGCATCATGCCAGGTTCTGGGACTACAAGACAACATTATTCATTAATTAATTAGTACTTGGTAATATATTCACATTATCAGACCAGTGAATGTTCTGATAAGAGTTTATCATATCTTTACCATTCTTAATATACGGCAAGCACTAAGCTAGGTGCTAGGGTACTTAAATACAAAGACAGCATTATTTATTAATTAATTAGAACTTGGTAATATATTTATGTTATCAGAACCTAACACATATTTCCTCATTACTAACAGTACCTCTGGCTTTCATTCTAAATGATGGATACTTAAGAATTCACATTTAGATTTAGAAAAAAATTCTCAAGTGGCTGTATCAGTTTTTGGTTTCTCCAACTATTGATCACTAGTTTTCTTATTATCCTAGCATTAAAGAAGTCCAGGTGTTAGACTTGATTCTATTTTAAAATTTGTATTCAGAAAAGATAAATCAGAGTTCTCTCCAAGTCCTCGTTCATTGGTAAACAATAGAATTAGCATTGAACTGGTAGATGTAGTTTAGATGTAGAGTCATGGGTTAGTCACTACAACTCAATGTCTCTAGATTTTTTCATTTGGAAAGTGAAAATACTACCCACCAATGAAGTCATTGTGGGAAAAGAATTTTGGAAACCTTCAAGTGCTATCATAATACTGCTATTATAAGGTAAGGAAACAAAATTATTCTTTCTTCCCACTGAACATATAACTAAATTTGAAACTTCCCTCCTCCTCTCTCCCTCCATCCCTCTCTTTCTTTCTATTTCTCTCTCTTCCTTCCTTCCTTCCTTCCTTCCTTCCTTCCTTCCTTCCTTCCTTCCTTCTTTCCTCCTTCCCTCCCTCCCTTCCCTGCTTTCTTTTTTCCCCAAATAGAAATTAATTATATTATAGATTAGTGTCATCTTCATCAAGGGACAAAGACTTATGAGTTATAGATCTGTGTAAAATCTAGGCAAAATATCAGTCTCCTTTGTAGACAATTCAACTAGAAAGTGTTCCAATTAATGATTCAAGAGTAAACTCTATCTTTTCAGTATAAACCAAAGGCTATGGACTCAATCTCATGAAATCATAGTTGTATAGCTGGAAAGTACCTTAAAGCTTATCTAGTCCCATTTTTTCTTTACTTTACAGATGAGGAAACTGAGGACGAGAGAGAAAGTAGTTGCCCAGTGTCATAAAGACAATTTTGCAGCAGAGTCAGTATTTGAAAGACGATCTTCTAGCTTTAGGATCCCTTCCCATTTGCCTGGTGGAAGCTGCTGTCCATTTTCCAGGACTCAGATTGAATGAATTTAAACCAGACTTTTTGCTTCTCCAGTTTCTTTGTCTAAAACAGTTCAGTGTTTTACAGACCCCACATAGCTACCCAGTGACCAGTAATGACACACATATCTATAGATCAACATCATAAAAAAGCTTCCTATTTGAAAGAGTCAAGTGCTACATGATTGCAGAGGTTACCCTTTTGATTAAGGTGTCTCATCCCTTCACATCAATTTTCTTTTCCATGAGCCCAATTCTCTTTATATAGTAATTGCATTTGATTGCATGCACAAAATGCTGTAAGTTATTGGAAAGAATCCTGTTAGGACTCAAAAAGCCTGGATAAGAGTCCTGGCTTGATTCCTATGTAAATAATCTTTAGGTCCTTGGGACTACATCACTTCATCTTCATAGGCCCCAATTTCCTTATTTGTAAATGAAAATGGTTGTACAATATGACTTTTTAATGTATGAAAATAATCCATTTAATGTTATGGAAATGCCCACTAAAATCATGACAATAAAATGAATACAACATTCCAGAAACTGAGACAATTAAAAATAAACATTTTTTTTCCTTCCTACACTATTCACTCATCAGGTTTGGGGTCCAAAAAAAAAAAAAAGATCACTGGGTGAGAACAAACACAACCAAATATAAATGCCTTTAAATGGAGATTTTTAACTTAGGGTCTAAGACCTTGATTTCAAAATATTTTAGTATCTATATTTTGATTCAATTTCCTTTCTTTATAATGATATGTATTTAATATATATTCAAAAGCTTGCTTTCTTTTTTCATTTTCTTTTCTTTTTTTCAGAAGAGGATCATTAGCTTCTGCAAGGGGTCCAGGGCATAGGTGCAAAAGATAAGAATGGTTGGATCAGAAACTAAGACAATTGAAAAAAAAAAACTTCAAATCTGCAATAATTTAAATTCAAGTATGGCAAAAATTGAAAACTCTGGGATTCTATCTCTTGCCTTCACATGTTGTAAATCTTTCCTCCTCATTTAAAATGCAGATTCGTCTTATTTCTGCTTCTCTACTTCTAAGTCCTGCAAATAATCTCTTAAAAATACTTTCCATAGGGCTTTTGGGATTACATTTGTATACATGCTTTCTTTTGCTTCTATTTGTACCATAGGGGCTTAGCACGGTGCCTGGTATACAATAAATAGTTGATGATTTCACTTGACTAATAAGCTTATTATTGGTGTCAGTGATTTTTTTTTGTCTATTTTTTGTTGTTGTGTGTGGGGGGTGGTTTGTCTATTATTCTCAACAATAAGTACAAAGCTTTGCACACAGACTTGTTTAAACAATGTCACTGAATTCCTGAACTCCAAAGTGAGATCCAGGAGTAAAACAACTAGTCGGGTAAACCTTTTCATTGATCGAAAAAGAAAAAGAACCCTGTGGAGCTTCCCTTAAAATATAGCAGGTACCAGAGGATAGATAAACCTTTGAAGCTTTGTGATTCAAGAGATGTCTGAAGATATCAGGAAGCATTAGTAGTTAAGGCTATGTAGGTATTTTCAATGAGAAAAGTTATAATCAAGAACAACCATCTGGAAGAATGAAAAGTGGGACTGTTTCGACACTGTGGTGTTCTGCTCCAGGAACTAGTATTGGATAAATGGAGAACATCCAAGGTTCCTTGGATTAAAGTTTATCATACTCCTTACATCCTTATAGAAAACAGTTGTCGTCCTTGGGTTCATTCATCAAGGAGATAATGACTCAGAAAATGTTTAAGCTGTTTAAAGAAAACAGGGATTGCTGGGTAACTAATTAGGATGGAATCATCTTTACAGAGGCCCTGACCTCCTTCCTGTTGAGCAGATATTGGGAGACTATCCAGGACATAGCTTAAACAAGATGAAAGAACATGTTTCGCGTGAGGGACTGAGACGGAAAAGTCCACTGACAGCACTTAGAGAAGCTGATGCCTTGTTCAGAGATCTCCAAGAAGGACAAAGGTTCGGTTTCATTTTTCCTTCCTATAGCACATGTTAGACACACTGGCAGCTACCAGGGATCTATAAGGATTTCTCGACTTAGAATTTCCAAACTGGTTACTCACTTTCAATCAAAAAGAAAGAGAAAGTAGATGAACTGGAAAACATATGAGGATATATAAGAGCAAAGAGTTTCATAAAAATCAGGAAGGTCTTAGAATGTGTGCATGTGAGTGTGTTTGTACACACATACACAAACATATACACACACACACTTGTTATACACTTGTATACACACACACATATAGGTGTAGCTCTCTTTCTCCCCATCTATTTATCTAGGTCTATATCTACATGTTACTTTTTCAATTTGAATGCAATTCAAGGGAATGAGGGAAGGTTTATTTCCATTTTTGCTTTGGAGCCCTAGAGCTGAGCCCAGTACCTACCACATGGTAAGCTTTTAATAAAGGTTTATTGATGGAACAGGATATAGAGTAGGATTCAGAAAACAGATGAGGGCTCTCCATATATCTTGTTTTTTGGGATCAAAAGTACTTGCTTTCCTCTGAATTTTCCCCAAAGGTCTTACATATCTTTTATCTATTAAATCGATACTTGAAATGTAATACAATGAAGTAGTTGGAGTGCCAGTTTTGGAGCCAACAAGTGCCAGCTTTAAATCTTGCCTCTGATACTTAATCTCTGTGTGACTCTGAGTAAATCCTTTAACCTCTCAGTACCTCTGCTTCCCTATCTCTAAAATTGGGTTAATAACACCTAGCTGGAAGGGTTCCTGGGAAGTTCAAATGAAATGATTTTTACGGAATTCTACATAAACATCAGCTACTATTTCGAGTGATGGAACCTCAGACTGAATGTCTAAGTCACTCATCCAAACTATAAACATAGAAGAAGAGAAGGCTGCTTGCACATTACTGAGCCCAACCCCCCAAGTTTGTAGATGACTAATAGAACCTGGAGTAGGGAAGTAATTTACCCAAATCACAGGGTGACCAAATCCTCTGACTCTACAATAAATTATGTTCATTTGAAAAAAAATTAATTAAAAAAGATGGCAGATTTAAAACAGGTGCCACCTGGACAATTAATGGGAATAGAAATATCAAAAATATAAAGCTATCAATCAACAATCATTTATTAAGTATATATTCTAGGTATCAGGCACCATCCTGGCTACTACATGAAGATTAAGTGTTTTCTTGCTCTCAAGTAGCTCACGTCCTAGACCAAGGAAGTGGTATTACTATGCCTAAGATATTTTAAGTGAATATCAGAGTTTTTATTTCTTATTTACATAAATGATGACACTCAATAATGCCATACCAGGCAACATTAACCTATCCTGCACTTGTGTTATATCTTTCATGACAGCTAAAATCTGGGGCCATGACATTGATTGCCTATTAATACCCGAGTCCAATACAAGGTGCCCAGGATAGCTTGGCATCCACAGCAGAGCAGATGTTTCTGTTTTGAAGAGCACCTGAACTTCCCACCAGGATCTTTATGTGATGATTACATTTATTTAACCACAACATAATCTCTTAGAATACTGCTAATAGAAGAATCAAAGCTCTCACAGGAAAACAAACATTTCACAATGTGCTTTTATCACTTTCTGCAAGCCTTGTTGACATAATCAGAATGTTTTGGTGGCATCCACATTAGTGTTCAACAGTTCAGATACCTTTTGTTTAACAGTTGTGTTCAACAGGCATTTATTAAGTGCCTATTGTATGCAAGATTGTTAAAGTAGCTTTGTCTCTGTCTTTATGTTTCTGTCTCTTAGTCTCTTATTATTCTCCTCTTCCATCATTGCATTGTTGTAGTCTCTTCTTCTTCTTCTTCTTCTTCTTCTTCTTCTTCTTCTTCTTCTTCTTCTTTTTCTTCTTTCTTTTTCTCTCCTCCTCCTCCTCCTCCTCTTCCTCCTCCTCCTCCTGCTCCTCCTCCTCCTCCTCCTCCTTCTCCTCCTCCTCCTTCTCTCTCTCTCTCTCTCACACTCTCAAAAAGGTTCCATTTTTTGGCAACTGGGATAATGGCTTAGAGCTCTAAGTGACTTGCTCAGAAGAAGAGAATACATACACCCAAACACATACAAAGTACAGAGGTTTTCACATATATATACATGTATATATATATACACATATACATATGTGATATTATATATATATATACAGGAAAACAATACTATATACATATGTGTATATAGATGTATGCACATGCTTATGGTATACATGATATGTGAACATATGAGCATGAGTATCTAAGTACATACATAATATGTTTACATATATGCTTTTGTCTATGTTGTATGTTAGTACACATTTGCTCTGTAACTTGACCCTCAGAGATCATGATCTCTCCCTCCAAATTCCTAGGAATTAATCCATTAACTCGGGTACCTCATCTTAAAGCTGAGCTTTCTTCATTGGGACATGAGTCTAACATCATTTAACCCACCATATCTAGATATTTCATATTCCATCAACTATCCAAAAGGATTACTGAACCATCTCCCTAATACTACACTTGTACCAGCCTCCTTTTCTCCACCTCTTATTTCAGGAACAGTGGTGCAACTAATGGGAGGGAGAAATGATCTTTGATTAACTGTACTCAGTAGCTATCATGTGAAACCCTAATCCAAAATTCCCTTTCCAGGACACCCTCAACTGCCATATTTTATTGGTCTCCATGTAAACTCATTGAGAATAGGGAATGTTTCCCTTGGTTTTCACTATCCCTAGCACCTAGAGCTATCTGGAACATGGTAGAAACTTTAAATGCTTTTTTAAAAACTCTCTCTCTCTCTCTCTCTCTCTCTCTCTCTTTCTTTTCTTTCTTTCTTTCTCTCTATCTCTTTCTTCCTTTCTTTCACTCCATTCCTCCTGTTTTCATTTTCATGAAGGTCAGCTTTAAGCAATATGATTATTAGCTAATGTCCCCTGAATTTTAAATAATTCAACATTAACCACTATTTTAAATAATTCCACAAGCATTTGTATGGCCGCCTATCATTACAGAGTTTAAGGTGCTAAAACTGAAGGACTCTCTGTCTCTCTCTTAAAAGATGAAATCGAAGTTAATCTTATAGGTCAGTAGTAGTGACTCAGTGCCAATGCCCTTTCATCCCATAGCACAGGACTAAACAAAACCCGCCTACTGTTGAAGACTATCCATGAAAATGGATTTTTAAAAACTGCTCTCATCTCCAGAATTTAAATACAAATCACCATTTGAGCTCCATCTCAACAAATTCCATATCCATAGCCAATAAATTCACATTTAAGAATGCATTTCAAGTTCTTTAGGGTTTATCATTTATATGAGTCTATTTCATATCTCAGATTTTTCTGTTTCTTTCTGAAAGAGGATTTTCTTCCACAGTAATATACTTTTTATAACTGCTAAGAGGCTAGCAAAAAAAGTTGACTTTAATTAATTCAATTCAGTTTTTAAAGAGTTTTTAAGTGCCTACTGTGTGCCAGACAGATATGAGAAATAACAAAGTATAGTATATAGAGACTTGGCCTCCCTCTACATCAGGCAGACTTGGCTCTAGTTTTAAGCCCAGACATATACTACCTTATTGTTTGTGAACATCTGATTAAATGATCTTTCCCTTCACCTGTCATGCTCTAGTGAAAGGAAGAGAAGGGCAATATGCACAAAATTATGTACATAGAGAACACAGACACATTCTTGATAGGTGAAGGATGTTTGGTAATCTATTGTTTCAAATATAGTTTTAAAGGAAAATAAACCTTTAAAGTTGTCAAGAATTCAATATATAAAATGAAATCATAACAAAGTATGAGGAAAACATGTAAAATATATGAGTGTTTCTTCCCTTTAGCTGAGGAAAATAGTAATGACAATTTTACATGGTGGAAAGTAATAAGCCTCAAACAGTTTAGAAGGATGTGCTGGTAAGTGGTTATATTTGGTTATAAAATTTTGAATTTTTTATTATTATTATTATAGATTTTAATATGTATGAATATTATTATTATACTATTACAAATTTTTGAATAGATTGACACTTAGTGAAGTTGGCTGGATCCCCAAATCAGCCTGGGATATCTGGGGGAAAGGATCCATTTTTTGAAATTCAGACCAGCATTAACCTAGAGGCATATAAATATCTCCATAATATATAAATATCTCCATAATATACAGATAATAGCAAAAGAAATCTGAAAACTAGATCATTAGGCAGACTTAGTAAGCTTTAGAACCACGTAGATTGCTCTCAGTAGATTCCTTCATATCCAGTAAGATTTCTGACATATCCTTGCATAATTTTTAGTTATTTCTTCCCTTGCTTTTCTTCAAAATATGTAGGTGTTCTAGATTAGGATGTGGAGGTTGGAATGATTACAGGAAGGAAAAAAAGGTAGAATTGGAATCCTGAGCAGTTCGTGACATGGAAAAAGTAATAATAATGAGGTAAGACAGGACAGGATAGGATGGAAGGAGGGAGGATGAGTGGAACAGAAAATCCTAGATTAAAGCAAGCAAGTGATCAGCTTTAGAGGATTAGAAGGAAAAAGGATAGGGGTCTGTAGGTCCCTATTGGTAACAACATGATATTGTGATGTTTAAGGTACTCCCAAATTGCAGTCCTCAATGGATATTTGCCCAAGATCAAGATGCTCTGTGTTTGTCCTCTAAAACTAGAGTATATAAGCCCCCACTGGTGTATTTACTTTTAATAGTCAACCAGGGGAACCAATTCAATGAAAACAGGCATTTAATGAAGGCATAGTAAGAAAAGTAGCAATATATGTCCCTCAGCAAAATCATGAAGCATGGTAGGCTTGCAGAAAATAAGATTCATAAATAGATATGGCAATATGACCCTAATGGGAAGAAAAATAATTTTGAGAGTTGTATACACATATTGTGTATGTGTCACTTGAGGAAAAAGAAAGAGGAGGAGAGGGAAAGAGAGAGAAGTGATCAGAGTAAGTTAGTATTCCTTAGTGAAGGGTATTTTGGAGGGGCTAAATATGGGATTGCATTTTTAAAGAAACAAAGAATATCAACTAGTAGCAGGAAGAGTGAAGGATATTTCCTATGAAGGGAATGACATGAGAAAAAGCAAAAAGGCAGGGATTCTGAAGAGCAGGCTTAATAAATTGCCTAATTTGCTTGTAGGATAGTGACATCATAATGTATAAAAGATGGTTTTTTTTTTAAATTGTTTATAATTCAGTGAAACATAGAAAGACATAATAAGTAATTCAGAATGACATAAGTAGGAACCAGAAAACAATATATACAAATGATGACAAAATAAATGAAAAAAAAACCCCAAAATAAAATTAAACATTGGGTTATTGTATTATCTAAGTTTATTGTGGGGGAAAAAAAGATAAGAACATGCACCCCCCCCCCTTTTTTTAGAAGTAAAGGACAAAGGATTCGTTAATTCAGAAACTATTGTCAAGGATGCTTTTTCCATCTGGTACTAATGCAGCTGAACTTTTTAATTGCACCTAGACCATCCTATTGATGTACTTCATATTGGTTTGAGGTATGTCCCATAATATCTCATCAAGATCTTTTTGAATTCTTTTTCTATTGAGCACTACTTTATCTGCCCTTTCTAGCTTTAGATCATCTACAAATATGATAACTACTCCATGGTTCTGGGATTAAGTCCAAAATATTGCACACTTTATTGACTTTTATGAACAACTTCATATGTGGAAACAAAGAGATAGAGAGACAGACATATATGCAGACACACATAGGGGGGAAATATGGCAAAGCTGCTAAAATAATGGCCTTGAAGTGAGGAAGACCAAAGTACAAGTACTATCTCTGTTATATACAAGTGGAATACCCATGACTGAGTCATTTAACACCTCAGCAAACCCAATAACTCTTTCAGGCAAGAAATCACAGTTAAGTAGCTAGGGAAAATCATGGAATATGCACAATGGGAATTCAACACACAGATGAGTTAATAAGTCAAAAGGAAGGAAGGAAGGAAGGAAGGAAGGAAGGAAGGAAGGAAGGAAGGAAGGAAGGAAGGAAGGAAGGAAGGAAGGAAAGAAGGAAGGAAGGAAGAAAAGAAGGAAAAGAGAGAGAGAAAGGATGGAAGGAAGGAAGGAAGAAAAAGAGGGAGGGAGGGAGGAGAGGGAGGGAAGAAAGGGAAAGAGGGAGAAAGGAAGGAAGAGATGGATGGATAGAGAGAAGGAAGGAGAGAGGGTAAGAGGGAGGGAAGAAGAGAGGAAAGGGAGAAGAGAGAGAAGGAAGAAAGGAGGGAGGCAGGGGGGAAAGGAGACAATCTTTTAAAATGCCTACTATGTACCAGATACAGTCCTAAATGAAGTACAATTATTGTCTTATCTGATTCTTACAAAAAAGCCTGAGAGGTATTATTATTGCCATTTTACAGATGAGGAAATTGAGCTTTTCAAATTTTAAGTGCTTTGCTCAGGATCACACAGGTAATAAGTTTCTGAGATCAGATTTGAAGTGAAAACTTCCTGACTCCAGCACTAGTGTTCTATTCACCATACCACCTTGCTGCCTCTGAGGTCCTAACCAAAATAAATATATAAACAAGAAAATTTCAGAATTATACAAGTTAATTCTATGAATTTTAGTTAGGAAAATGTGGCCATGGGGAAAAGTGTATTACAAACTAATCTATTTCCCAGTATTAGATATAATAGGCTTGTTTTTTTTTTTTTTTGTTTGTTTGTTTTTGTTTTTCATCAGGGAAAGAGAGTTAGACTTTACTTGTCTGGCTGATATGTGGACCAGCATTGGAGGCTTTTCACCTCCAGGGACTCCATCCTTCTCCAGTGCTGGGTAATTCCTGTGCTGAGACAGCTTGGCCACAAGCTGGTGAAATCTGGCATTTTCTCAAAAGAGGCCTAGGAGCAGAACAGTGGAAGAGACCCACAGGCCAGGACTGCCTGAGCCCTCCAATGTTTTGACTGAGACTAAGCAATGTTCCTACCCAGACTGTTGACTAAAGTATAATTGAACTGAATCCAAAAATCAACCCCCAAAGAAGTGAATATTCAAGTGTGGGCTTTAACATGAGTCTGGGACTGGGGAATATCGTGGCAGTGAAGAAAGAAGGTAAGTATTGAAATGGCAAAAAGGAGAACGAAAGAGAAATAAAACAGGGGATCATCTCCAATTTGGTGTGCTTAAAAGAAATATGCTGTCCAGTTACTCTGGGGGCAACTGGGAAGGAAGGGGAGGGGGGTAACACAATTATGGAGTTTAAAAATTGAACAAGTAAATATCTCTTCTTGGTTATTTGTTTTCTATACAAATTGTCATTGAGTGAAATGGAAAATCTTTTGTGTGGGGTACAAGATTCTCACTGCAAAGACTTGAGCCAATATTTCTAGTCTTTTTCTCATCCTTTAGAATATAATTTCTAAGAATCATAAAGATCACAGTGAATTTATTTTAGCTTGTGCTATTCTCAGGAAACAAAACATGCTCATGAAAGGGATTCTTAGGGAGTTTTGCTGCTTCCTTAGCTAGTTTATTTTTCCACAAGGACTCCTTGTTCAGCAGATGGGTTGATCCTCGGAATCAAATATTTAAGCTAGCAAATCCTTGTTCTTCTCCCCCTATACAGGTATCTCAGTGGCATGTCTGGATGCAATCACAAGTAAATGTGTTCTATCCTTGGGAAGGATCTCATCTCAATAGTGGGGGATGAAAAGTGTCACAATTTCTCAGAATAATCAAGCAATTTGTGGTCTCCATCACTTGCCTCCCCTCTCTTACCACCCTACTCATCTAGATATAAATTAGGGTGCCATAGACTGAATTAATTAACTGTACCTAAAATGACTATATGGATATTTATATACCTGTTTGCACATCACAAGATTTATATAAAAGTATAATTTAGTTGTGTATGCACACACATTTATTTGTGTGTGTGTATGTATAGGTACATAAGAAGAATAGATTTTTGAACTTTTCTTAACCAGACTTGTAAAATCATAAATACAGGGGAACTCTTGATTAGATATTTCTTCTGCAATTTCAGGTGGGTATCTTTACTGCAATTGATAATCTTAGTAAGTTTCTTAGAACAGAGCAAAGATAAGTGACTTGTCCAGGATCAGTATGCAGCTAATGTGATGAATAGTCTGCTAAATCATATACTTTGGAGAGTATGCTTGCTGATTACTTGCTGATTAATCATTCTCCTGATGATTCTACCTTAGGTCACTCCCAAATAGGATCATCATCTCACAGTGGCCACTCCTTTCTCTTTGTCTTTTTCTTTCTGTCCATCTTGAGCCCTGTGACAGTATTATCTACAATGATAGCTCCTACTATTATCTCTTTATTGATGATTTCCAAATCTATATATGTAAATAATTTCTCCCTGAACTACATCCCTGAATCTCTAATTGTATAATAGATACATCATTAATTTATCAAGACTTTATTAAATATTTACCATGTACCTGGCACCATAAAAGGCTTTAGGTATTTAAAGCAAAAAAAGAAAAAAAAATCAAAGAAATACCTGACTTCTAGGATCTTATAGCTACTTTATATTGGCCTTATACTCCTGGAAGGCAAGGGCTGTTGGATTTTTAAATTTGCTTCTCTAGCACATTTGATGATTGACAAATTTGATGGTACCTCAAATTCAATAAATCCCAAATAGCATTGAACATCTACTCCCCAATTTCTTATTTTTGTTGATGACACTACCTTTATAATCATAGCCTTAAAAACCTTAAAACAGAATAATCTTGAAAACTTGATAGAGAGTATGTTAGAAATGGAGTAAGATCTGAGTTCAAATCCAGTCTCAGAAGCTTGCTAGCTGTATGGTCTTGGATTACAACCAAGAATCAACTACCCAGTAAAATTGAACATAGTCTTTCGGGAATGAAATAGGGGGACATTCAAATTTTCCTGATGAAAAGACCAGAGCTGAAGAGAAAATTTAATTTTCCAATACAAGACTCAAGAAAAGAATAAAAAAGATAAACAGGAAGGAAACAATAACATGTTTTTCAACAAGGTTAAACTGTTTAGTTCCCTATAAAGGAAGATGGCACTTATAACTTGACAACCGCATTTCTTTAGGGCAATTAACATATATTTAGACAGTGGGTATAAATTGATGTTAATGTGATGATATAAAAAGTTGGGGGGAGTAAAAAAAAAGAATTTTACTGGGAGAAAAAGAAAGGAGTAGCAGAATAGGGCAAATTACATGATGTAAAGAGATACAAAAGGGTTATTGCAGTAGAGGGGGGGAAAGGGAGAGGGTGAACATTGTTTGAATCCTAATCTCATTGGATTTGATTCAAAGAGAGAATAGCATATACACTCAAATGGGTATAGAAATTTATCTTACCCCCATAGGGAAGGAGGAGGGAAAGGGAGGAAGAAAATTGAGAGGGAGTTGATAGAAGGAAGAGAAGATAGATCATTATTAGGAGAAAGGGGGAAAAAAAAGGATGTGATGCTGATAGAAGGGAGAGAAATTGAAGGAGGCAGTGATCAGAAGCAAAGCCCTGGTGAGGAGGGAAAGAGTGAAAGAAGGAAAACAAGTATAAATGGGGGGAAAACAGGATGAGGGAAGTACAGTTAATAATTATAACTATGAATGTGAATAGGATGAACTCTGCTATAAATTGGAAGCAGATAGCAGAGTAGATTAAAAACCAGAATCCTATAATATGTTGTTTATAAGAAACAGGGGCACCTAGATGGTACCATGAAAGGATACATTAAATTAATAAGAAACTAAATAATCTAATCTTAAAAAATAAGTGGGTCAAATAGCAAATCACAGAAACAACGTTTTCATCAAAGAGAATAACAATAATGAGACAATATGCCAAAATTTATGGGATGCAACCAAAGTAGTGCTTAAGGAAAATTTTATATCTCTAAATGTGTATAAGAATAAAATAGAGAAAGAGGAGATAGATAAATTGTGTATGTATCTAAACAAGATAGAAAAAGAACAAATTTTAAAATCTCCAATTAAATATCAAATTAGAAATTCTGAAAATCAAAGGAAAAATTTTAAAAAATTGAAAGTAAGACCACTGTTGAACTAAAAACCAAAATTGAAATCTGGTTTTGCATGTGGAATAGGAACCAATAAAGTTGATATATTTTTGGTTAATTTGATTTAAAAAAAGAAGGCAGAGCACTAAATTACCAGTTTCTAAAATGAATGTATGAATATTTACCAAAAATATAAATTGTCCAGATTAACGTAAGAGGAAATAAAATACTTAAACAATACCATTTAAAAAGGAAAAAGAAATTCAAAAAGCTATCAATGAACTCTTTAAGCAAAAAGTCCCAGTGCCAGATGAATTTACAAGTTAATTCTACCAAATAGTTAACAAACATTTAAATCCAATATTATCTAAACTATTAGGAAAAAATAAGTGAGGTAATCCTACTAAATTCCTTTCATGACACAAAAACAGTGTTGATATCTAAAACAGGAAAAGCTAAAACAGAGAAAGAAAATTATATTCTAATTTCTTAAAGAATATTGACGTAAAAATTTAAGTAAAATATTAGCAAAGAGATATCCAACATTTTATCATGTGGACAAAACACCATGTCTAAGTGGAATTTATACCAGAAATGAAAAACTGGTTTAATATTAGGAAAACTCTCAGCACAATTGGCTATATATCAATAACAAAATTAACAGAAATCATGATTATTTCAATTGGTACAGAAATTATTTTGACAAAATACAGCACCCATTCCTATTTAAAAAGAAAAAGATTAGAGAATATAGGAGTCAATGGAATTTTCCTGAAAATGAAAAGTAGCATCTATTTAAAAACATCAGCAAACATTATATGTAATGGGGATAAGCTAGAAGCTTTCCCAATAAGATCAGTATAACCATTATCACCACTGTTATTCAATATTGTATTAGAAATGTTGTCTATAGCAATAAGATAAGAAAAAGAAATTGAAAGAATTAGGCAATGAGGAAATAAAAGTATTCCTCTTCACAGTTGATTTGTTGGTATATTTAGAAAATCCTAAAAAATCAACTAACATCAACTCTAATAGATTTAGCTCTTCTCAGGAATAAAGGATACATTACAATTCCAAGAGAATCATGATAGAAAATGCTATTCACATCCAGAGAAAGAACTATGGAGCCTGGATGAAAAATGAAGCATATCATTTTCATTTGTTTTCCTCTTTCTCGTGGTTTTTCCCTTTTATTCTGATTATTCTTTCACCACATGAATGATATGGAAATATGTTTAACATGATTGTATACATATCAGTTTGCTTGCTATCTTGAGAAAGGAAAAGGAAGGGGGAAAAAACTTGGAATTCAAAAATCTTTTTTTCCCTTCCCACAGAGGCAAATGGGGCTAGAAGCCCACTCAGCTAGAAAGTATTAAATGTCTGAGGTCACAACTGAACTCAGGTTCTCCTGACTTCAGAGTTGGTGCTGTATCCACTGTGCCACCTAACTGCCCCAGGAATTCAAAATCTTATAAAAATGAATGGTGAAATCTATCTTTTCATATAATGGGAAAAATGAAATAATATGAAGTGGAAAAAAATAAACCACATCATAGGAAACTCTTTAAAAAATTGGACTGGACTTAAAAATAGAGATCTTAAATCATTAAATTAAATTTAATTGTGTGTGTGTGTGTGTGTGTGGGTGAGAGAGAGAGAGAGAGAGAGAGAGAGAGAGAGAGATTAAAGTCAAAACTCATAATATGGCACTGCCTCATGTAGTGGTGGCAGGGGGAAGGCAGGGCAAGGTAAGAGTTCACACCTGCCCAACATCTGGAAGTTTCCTACTTTAATGGATTATTTTTGCTAACAAGGTGCTAAGCTGAGACTTGTAGAGGAAGGAGGGGGAAAGGAGGAAAATGAACAGGATCCATGAATGGCTTTTTTAACCCTTGTCTCTCTAACTTCCTCCCTCCCCCTCGATCTCTCTCTCTCTCTCTCTCTCTCTCTCTTTCTCTCTCTGTGTGTCTCTGTGTATGTGATTCTATATTTGTATCACTCTCTCCCCCTCTGTGTGTATATGTTATATATTTACATATATTTATATACATCTTTCTTTCTTTCTTTTTTCTTTCCTTCTTTTTTTTCTTTCCTTCTTTCTTTCCTTCTTCTTTCTTTCTTTCTTTCTTTCTTTCTTTCTTTCTTTCTTTCTTTCTTTCTTTCTTTCTTTCTTTCTTTCTTTCTTTCTTTCTTTCTTTCTTTCTTTCTTTCTTTCTTCCTTTTTTTCTTTCTACCTACCTACTTACCTACCTATCTATCTATCTGTCTATCTATCTATTCCCAACTCTGACACTGCTTAATTATGTCACCAGGATTAAATTATATGGTTTCTCTGAGTCTTGGTTTCCTTAACTACAAATTGAGGATAATAATATCTTGACTAACAAAATCATAGGGTTTTTGTGACAGAGGAGCTTTATAAAATATTGATATATACAAATAAGATTTACTAATAACAGAGAAAACAGAACAACTCAAATCTTATTTTTGTTTATATTATCTCTATTAAAGAAAATTGTGTTAGAATTGGGAAGGGAAGTAAACTGACAATTGTTAAAGAAATGGATGATTTAGCTAGGTGAGAATGTTTGGGAGGTGTGTCTCTAGTGGATTTCCATAGGGCTCTGTTCTCTAATTTCCAACCCTGAAAAGAAGTGACCAGTCTTAAGTGCTTCCCCTTTCCCATCCTTTATGTGTAAACTTGACTAGGGTAAGGTCATAGATAGCATAATCAAGAAATAATCCTATTACATAATACCTCTAAAGTTTAGCCCTTGGTAAATACTGGTAGCACAAATTGCAAAATTAAAAAAAATAAGAGAAACATAATTGTCATATTTAGCATTTATTGGATTTTCATTCAGAAGAATAATTAGACTTTCCTCCCCAACTCCCTTTTCTTGAAGCTCCAGCTAACATGAGCAGGACCAAAAGACACGGCAATTTACTCAAGAGCCACTTTTGGTTCAATATGAAGAATAGCCATAGACAGTTTTGATAAACATCCTGGTCCTAGAGATTCCTGACTACAGATCGGAGGAGGACTTTATGGAATATTGTGAGAGAAGGCTCCCGCATAAGGAAAGAGGTTAGAATAAGGAGCTTTAGAATTGCCTCCAACTCTTCTGAGGCAGCAGAGTTATGTATTGGATAAAATGAGGGGCTTAGAATCAAATCCAGCCTCAGAAACTTATTAGGCTTGTGACCCTGAGTATGTCATTTAACCTAGGGCTCAGTTTCCTCAGTTGTACAATGGGAATAATAGGAATGGCTACATTTTAAAGAGGATTAAATGAAAAATCAGTAAAAGACTTAGCATAAGTCCTAGCCTAGGAGGAGCCTAATAAATGCTTATTTCCTTTGGCCTTCACCCCTTTTCCATGTTTTTATGTATATGTGATTTGTACTTTGATTCATCTCCAGATTACTATGGGACTCTACAAGAAGACCGGGTGGGCTTTCTCTTGTGACCTCTCAACTTTCGCTACAACATAAAAAATATTACGCTAGACTGATTTTCTTGAGAAAAAGAGTAATTTATTCATTCATCTCTTAAAGAACGAGGAGCATTCCTCGTGTCAGATTTTAAGATGTCTGCATGTTTAAGCAGCCCCTGATTTTTAGGGTCTCATAGTTCAGGGCAGCATGAGCGACCGTGAACGTTAATTAATTGCAGCCAGTGAGCCAGGATGGAAAAGAGAGCGCTGCTGACTCTCAGCAATAGGCCTGTGTGCTTGGCAGCCCAACCACGCCGTATTCCATTGCTATGAGGTATGGAAACTGTACTATGAAATGCCCATTACTCATCCCCTGGGCTCCAGACACACAGTCCTATCAGAAAGAAGCCATTCTGAGGAATGGGAGGGAGGGAAGGGGAGACCAGGGGATGCATTTAAGGTTTGCACATTATTTTGAATAGCTTCTTTCATTGACTTTCCCTTGACTTTTAAAATTAGTGAGGACATCAGGCCTTGGAGGAAATAGCAAACAGCAAATCTCTGTGCCTCTGCTCTTGGGTGAGTCTGGGCTCGACTCGGTGCTTGAACCTCCCTATGAATCACGGTCTGTTTCTCATTACTCTCCACATGTGGCCGCGGCTGGGCTTTGTTCAGTGATTTCTGGCCATTTTGACTGGATGGAGATTGTGTTGTTTTATGCTGCCCAGATTCTAGAGAGGAGAACTGTCACTGCCGCCACCCAAGGAAGAGCAATTTTGGAAATGAGAGGTTCTATTGAGTGATTTCCCGGGTGACCTATTCCAGGATAAAAGGAAGTGAATCCAAGTGTGTCCCTGGGCCTGACTACTGTACTTAACTCACCCAGGAATCAAATCTGAGAGATCAAACGTCACTCAGCTGTCAGGAAAGGAGAAGGCTCCATTAGAAGAACACATTGCAGCTAATTCTGTTGTCCACCCTGAGTCCTGGGAAGGGGACAACTCATTCATCTCAATAACACTCACGTTTCTCTGCACTGCCGCTAACTAAACCGGAGTAGCCACTTTTACTGACCAAGTAACATGCAAACTGATCTCACACACACACACAGCTTAATTAATTTCATGTTGAAAATATGCTAATTCCTTGGATTCATGGTATTTATTTCTCATTGTGTGGCCAGAATAAGTTGGCCAAATGGCAAATAAGCTGAGAAAAGTTTAAAAAGGATAAACACTGGCACATGGTAGAAAATGGCATTGGCTCAACGGCCACGTGATCCAGATTCAAACCCCATCTCTGATTTTTCTTTACCTGTGACCCTGAACAAGTGCTTATCTTAGAATCAAAGCTCAGAGATTCCCAGCTGGAGCGAGCTTCAGAAATGATTGGTCAAACTGCCTCGGGGCTCCTGCCATTACACTATACTGTCACTGATAGCTTGACCCAGTCACTCATATAGCTTCAACAATGGCATAGGTATATGCAGATGTATGTATGTGCACGTACATATTGCACACATATGTACATGTTACATGTGCTTATTTAGAAGACTATTTATAGATAAATATATAAACACATAATATGTTTATATACATACTGCATATAGTATATACATAAATATATACACATAAATATACATATACATAACATAAATATACATATACATTTTATTACATATATAACATAAACAATGTATGCACAGAGCACATGTGTATGTATATATACACACATATGCATACATATCCACATACCTACACACATATAAATCATGTGTATATATATACATGTATATTTTATGTATGTATGTATGTTTAGGTATATATTTTATGGATGTGTACATGCATGTATGTGTATATGTGTATAGGCATATACAGGTATATTTTATGTGTGTATGCATATATGTATAGGTATATTTTCATATATGTAGATATTTTCCCTCTAATTATATTCTTCCCCAGACTAGATCATGGGCAGTTAGGTAGTATAGTAATTAGAATTCCATTTCTGAAGTCAGGAATTACTCATTTTCCTGGATGCAAATCTAGTCTGATACTAGCTGTGTGATCCTGGACAAGTCATTTAATTCTGTTTGCCTCCATTTTCCATCTGTAAATTGAGTTGGAGAAGGAAATGGCAAATCACTCCTGTATCTTTGCCAAGAAAACCCCAAATGGGGTCACAACTGAAATGATTTAAAACAATAGATTATACAAAGAAGACCCTTTTATATCTCGTCAGACCGGAATAGATACTAGTGAAATATTTGCACTGGATTCCAAGGTACAATTTTGCCAAGAACTGCCCTCTATTTCTGGGTTCCAACAGTGATTTCATTCGGTGACTTATCATACCTCCTCTCCCCCTCCTTTAATGAGCTCCCAAGAATTTCTGGGATGGGGATAGTTCATTATTTATGGTAGGAATTGATTAATGTTATCCACTGTCTGGCTGCCACAGTACTTCCAACTAGGGTCCTAGAATCTCTATGAAAGCTGATTAGAATTGAGTTAGAAGCCACAGAATAAGCCTATTTTAGCTTTCTCGCTAGTTGGTAAGCTGTCTGCAGACAGGAATTGTGTGTGTATGTGTGTGTGTTTGTGTGTGTTCAAATGCATATGTATATTTATATATTTTTCTGTGTATACATAAATGTGAACATACATATATATTTGCCATTTATGTTTATATGTATGTATATAAATACATGCACACACACACTCACATATGCACACATGTATATATTTGTTTCTTAGAGAAAGCCAAAATTATGAAATTTTTCATAGGGCTACATGAACAATCTCTCCATAACAGTGGGGGTCCAGGCAAGGCAGATAGGAAGAGACACTTGGAGACTGATGGGAAATATGGGAAAAGAAAAAAGAGGAGCTCATAGGAGGTCCTTAATCTAGAAGTTTCCTATTTTGACAAAACATTTTTGTTAATTAGATGCTAATCTCTGTTGCTTTCATGCTTTTGAAAGATTAAAAACGTTCTCCACATTTTCTAAATAGGCAGTCCTGCCGTCAGGTCTTGCCCTTCCCTTCCTAGTTAAGACTGCCCCCACAGCATTTGGGACAGTGTCTTGAAACTAATAAGTTTAATATATATTTGTGGAATGAATGGTGTGTGATTATTCACTTGTTGGATTATATTATCATCCTTGGGTCTGTTTGTTCTTCTCAACTGAAAGAATGAAAAAGCAACAAATTCCTTGCTAAAATATACTAGAAAATACGAGACAGGGAACATTTTTTACTAACATTTAGTTGCCTAAATTTAAATGTAAAAGAGTAGTGATTGTTGCCCATCCAAAGTCTTTGGAGTTCAAACACAATACCAGAAACCAATCATGCTATATCAACTGGATTAGCCCCACAAATAACACACATTTGAAGAGGAATTCCAATTCAACTGAGTGATACAAGATCAACAGGAGTGATTTCATAAGCCATTTAACATAATCCTTTCAAGTTTTCTTTTCTTTTTTTCTTTTTAAGGGGAATATACCAAATATGAAGGCGCATACAATCCAACAACCACGGTAGCATTTCCCAGGATTCCATAAAAAGATGGAGCCTAAATAATCCCAGCTCTCAAATCCTATGGGCTGTTTAATACTTTTAACCCAGACTCAACAGACCCTCTAGGAAGCCCTCTCCTCTTCTAATAATGTAACCCAAGTTTTCCAGAACACAGAAATTAAAACACATTTCGCATGGGAGAGTTTCCCCAAGGGTGGCTCATTTTCATATAGGAAATCAATCTGCATCACTGATGATATCATTCAAATCAGAAGACACAATGTGGTTAGGAGGTAATTTAGTTTTCTGCTGAAGCAATTTGAAACTTGTTCTGATTTGTGATTTTCATTTTGTTTGTTAATGAAAAAAATTAATGAGCAATGTTACTGGAAATACAACTCATCAAAGCATTGGCATTATTAAATATGTTTGCAATATACTGTACACGATGTTGATTGCCCAGCCAGAGCCAAAGCTCAATCTGGAGCTGGAGCAAGGGCCTCGGCCACGCAATGGGAATGGGTCCACCCCACGGCTCCAGAAACCAGACAACTTGGAGAAGGGGCTCTCTAGCACATACCTTTGCATTGATTTGTATTTTTGTCAAGAATTGCCTTTGTGGAAACAATTTTTCCATACCTATGGGAGGAAAAAAAAAGGACATGTCATTACAACTTTCCTTTACATTCCAGAGAATAAATTCAATGCAGATGCTTCCAATATTTTGTTCAGATCATCAACACATGTGCAGAGACAACAAACAATTTAGGGGGGAAAAAAAAACAAAACAATGTGCTAAGCTGTCACACCTGGATGACCCCTTTTAACTAGTTTTTACAGCTTAGGAATGTGCTTCATAAAGTTTGTCTTGGGCTGAGCCTTTAAAAAGTCAACATGCCAGGTCTTTTGGGGGGAAAGGGGTGGTTAAGTATAGTTGTATAGCCCTGGAAGCAAAATAAGGGATGGCTGGCTACTTTTTTGTACAGAAAACTACTTAACTGATTTTTTTTTTTTTAATTTCAAATTCATCTGTAAACACTTGCAAAAATAAGGCAGACAAGCATGGAGAAATTTTTAAAACAAAATCAAGTGACCACATATAGATAATACTCAGAAACTACAATTGTTATTAACAATAGCTATAATTATGATAGCAGTGATAGGTTTAATATAGTCATGTTAACATTTTGGGTTCTAAAAACCTTCAGCTCTTTGGCTTGACCTCTGGAATTTTTAAATCTATGAGTCAAAGAAGTTTTTTTGTTTTTTTTTTTTAATGGCAGTTTATGGCAGTCAAAGAAATTCTGATCCAAGAATAAATAAATGATAATCCTATTATACTCTTCCAAAGTCAGACCGCATTAAGAGCATGGTATTTAGTTCTGGGGTTTTGGTTTTGGGAAAGACAGCGATAAGCTAAAAAGAGCATGTCCAGTGGAAATCAGGCAGAATGGGCAAGGAGCAGATGAAGTTGGGTCAAAACAATAAGGATCCTCAGCTTATAGAAACATTATGAGGCAGGAGACACATACTGTTTGGTCCCAGAAATTCAGGGGGTTACATTGCAAAGAAACAGATTTAAGCTTGGGGTAAAAATAAACAAACAAACAACAACAACAACTACAACAAAACACTTGTCAATATTTAGAGCTGCCCCAAAGTGGAATGAACACCATTTGGAGAGAGTATGCTCCTATTGCTTGAGGAAAGGAAGCAAGAAGGTCATTGTAAGTCGTTGTAGCTTTCTACTCTTTTATCTAGTATGGTTTGGAGTAAACTGATCCGGGATCAATTTCGAATTCCTTCAACCTACAACCTTAAACTTGCCCAAGAAGTATAAGACCATATTACAGCTCTCAGAAGCATCCATGTCTTAATCGGCCTTTTTGTCTATATTAAGTTCAGATACTCGGCTCAACTTTTCAAACCACTTGGCTGGCATTACTAAGCCACTGATTCAAAAACCAATGTGCTTCTTTTAGGCAGGGAACTCATAGGGAAATGATTCCCCTCCTTGACCTCCTCCCCCATATTTTCCAAAGGAAACTTGGCGAAGCATCTTTCGGAAGTGAATGGAATCCCTCAGCAGGAAAATGTTGCAACCTTCTAGGCAATAATTCTGCCTAGAAATTCATCACCGCAGATGTTTTGACCTCATTACAAATCTCACTATGGCTATCGACCATAAGAAAGAGGAAAGAAGGGATGCCCTAAGACTGAATTTACTCTGCAGAATAAGTAAAACTCATGTTGCATACAGAGACTGAGGACCCAGTACCTCTGCTGCTTATTTCCTGTTTGATGAGGACTGAAACAATCCAACACTATGGGCTTCAGTTTCCTATCAGTAATATTAAGCTATTACACAAGGTAACTTTACTAACTCTTAAGTTTGTAATTTCCTAAAATTTCTTCTCCCTATATTTCTGGTACCTCTATACTCAGTAAATCAGTAAGCATTTATTGAGCACCGACTATTTGCCAGATACTAAGTTGGGGATATAAAAAGAGGAAAAGGTTAGTATCAGTTCTCATGGAGTTTATAGTAGCTTTATTACCAGAGATGAAAGATTTTAGGCACTAGATAAAATGAACATCATATAGGAAACCTTATGCTAGGACCTCTTCCCTGCCTAAGGTTCTTGATGCTCATTAGTATGCCAGCCAGAGATGGTCAAGGCAGAGAAGGAGTCCAAGTTCATGTAATTTGTCTTTATGCCTGCTATTCTTTACAGCCCAATGAAAAAGTTAGAGTAGGAGAGGGAGTTGAAGATATTACCTAAACTGATGACTTAGGATGGTATTTGCATTTCTTATAATAACCTAGATATATCCCTCATCAGTTTCTAGGATCTGGAGAGAGAAATGAAGCAATTTAGAGAATATACAGATTCTAGGTGGGTGTTTTTTTTTTGGGGGGGGGGGGATGGATTCTAGATTCCTTTGGCAGAGAGAAAAAAGCCTAGAGACCTCTTCTTAAAATAATGTTTTTAAATGCAAAAAATAAGACTACAAAAGCAATCATATAGTTATTAAAATTTAATTTAAAAAATCAAGATTGCAGATCTTAAGCTAAGAATCCTTTCATTATCTCAAGGTGCTTAATGTTTTTTTCTCCCCATTCCCATTCCAATTCCTCTTCCCTTTCTCTAAACCAAACCCTTTAATTTTAGAGATGAGAAAATAATATATGACAGATTTGGCATCAAAGGCCTTGGGTTAGAATACTGGTTCTGTTCCTCATCTCTCTATAATTTTGGGTAAGTCTATAGGCCTCAGTCTCCCTATCTGTAAAATGGGGGGGTAATCAATCAGATGATAGATATCTCAGATTCTTTTCAGTTCAAATCACATGATCCCATGATGTCCAGAATGAATTGACCAAAATCACAAAGGTAGTCAATGACACAACCAGGTTTTAAACCAAATCGTTATCAAGAGTGATTGGCCACAAATCCAAGAAAAATGTGCCTTCGTCCCCAGGATTTCTATGACTACAAAATGAGTTGGCTGGCATAGTCATTAGATCCAAAATTTAGAGCTGGAAAAGACCTTGGAGACTCCCTCATCTTACAAATGAGGAAACAGACACAGGAATAAGTCACGCCTTTGGGTCACCAGGTGAACCCGTGGCCCTGATTCCAAATCCAGTGCCTTTAGCACAGACAATAAAGCAATCATCAGCATTGTTTGACTCCTTGCAGAATACTCACTATAAATGGAACAGAAGTTTGAGACATCACACATGATTTTGAGTTACTTACAGCCTTTCCATCCAACCAGTACAAATGGCTAATTTGCCTTGGGTAATGGGACAAGTCTCCATTTGCAAAGCTACATGTATCTCAAAGAGGGTGGCTGGGAAGGCAGGGAACTCTCCTTCTGAAACATTTTTTCTTGCCTAAGGGCACCGACAACATGACAGGTTACATGTAAGGTAAAAATTCAAGAGTAAAAATAAAAATAAAAATTATACCTCTCTCAATACAAGCCGACACACTTATAACAAGATCCATCAGAGCCATTTAAAAATATTGTCCAGCTTTGGCTACAATGAACTGCATTATAGCTACTGTCTTTAGAAAAAGTCAGGAACCTCACATTTCTTCCTGAATACTTGTATGCTTTGGAAAATGGTGATTTAGCTGTTATGGGTAACTCCCTCCACTGATGCTTGATGGATAGTCCTTGATAATTGATGGAGTTGAAAAATTCAGGACTCTTTGGACAAGCTGGAAATTAATCTTTCCTTTCTTAGCTAGGCTCTTCTCTAGGCAGGAGACATATAGTCTATCAGCAGGCCCATACTTGCAATAATCTGCTGGTGGGTCAGCTTGCCATGGGTCTCTTTCCACCCCAGTCTATCTTCAGCTTTCAAAATGATATTCCTAAAGCATGGATCTGATCATGTTAGACCACTCTCCTTTGCCTCCATGAAACAAACTGTAGTAGCTCCCTAGTGCCTCTCAAATGAAATGTAAAATCTGCTATTTGACTTTTAAAGCCTTCCATAACTTGAATCCTTACTAACATCCCAATGTTATTATACCTTATTTACTCATTCTTATATGCCTTGTGATCAGGAGACACTGGTCATCTAGCTGCTCTATTCATGTAGCCCTGCATCTCTCTAACTGAACATTTTCACCAGCTATCCTTATCTACAAGTCTCATTTTCTTTATCAGTGTCTTCCTTCAAATTTCAGCTAACTTTCCCAGTTTGCCTTAATCTTTGTGCCTTTCCTCTGAAACTATCCCTAATGTCTGTCTCTGTCTCTCCATATACATATATGCATGTGTGTATATTTATGTCTCTCTATATACATATACATGTGTGTATATTATGTTTATATATATGTTTACTTCATTTATGTTTATATACATATACATACGTATATATACATATTTATATCTCTATATATACATATACATGTGTGTATATAATGTATATCTATCTATATCTATATCTATAAAACAAAAATTCAAGACTGAAAACAAAAAAAAATCTAGTTTTACATCAATGACTTAAGCTTAGATAGGAATATAGAAAGATAGGGATAGGGATATGATTTGATTTACATAGTTGTCTCTATGTTGAGCTCCTTTTGATCTCCTTGAGAAAAGGGGCTTAGTTTTGCCTTTCTACGTATCCTGGGCCTTAACATAGTGTTTAGTACATGGTAGAAACTTACTAAATTCTTGTTGCTAGACTGACTGATGTAATTTCATTTGGGAATCCTTGGTTTCAGCCCACCTATGTTTCTCTTGTCCTTTGGGCAACCCTCAGAACAAATGCAGAGCTAGAGACTGGGCCTGAGATTTTGTTTTTGTTATGATTGGGTGTGAATTGAGCTTGAGAGACACAGAGCTGCCCAGAGTTGTCAATATTATTCTTTCCTCCAGTCATTGGAGTCTAGCAGCAAGACCAAGATTGAGACAACTGGCAATGGCCCAGGCTGCAGTGGGGTTCCTCGGCCTTTCTGAATTAAGGTCTTTCCCAGGTCTCATTTTGTCTGAGGTCACACCCATTAAATGAGTAAGATCTGGGTATGAATTAAGACAAAAGATGGCCCTATTTGCCCTCCCAAAGATAGCAGTGGGAAGGGAAGACCCTCAGAGTTTCTGACTAGAACAGAAAACAATAGCTATATGCAAGCGCTGTACTGGCATAGGAGAAGGGGAAAAGAATAAGTATTTATATCTTGTTTTTATACATATTTATGTTTGATTCTTCATGATCCCATAAGCAAAAATATTGGTGTGGTTTGCCATTTCCTTTTCCAGTTCATTTTATACTAGTAAGCATCTGCATCTGGATTTGAACTCAACTTTTCCTGACTCCAGGCCCAGAGCCCTAACTTCTGTACCACCAGCTGCCACATAGGGAACATCTGGAACACAAAACTTTTGCTATCAGTTCAGGTTAATACTATTTCTGTCAGTGATGGTATGGAGAGGTTAAGTGATGGTGCCCAGGGTCATACCCAGCTAGGGCAAAGTTGAATCTTAGTGGTCCTGTTTTAGAAGTCAACTTTCTAACCATTAAGCCTTATTGTCTCTAAACAATATAAATATAACTGCATAAAAATGTTTGTCATGGAGCTTAGGGGAAGATAATAAAGAAAGACTTTCAGATGGTGAAAGTTTTCAGACACCCACCAAGGGTTTATTAAACTATAACTGTGTACAGTCTGTGTATACTGTATACAGACCGTGTACATATGCCAAGGACATGTACAGTGTACATGCACTCATATTTGTTCCTACGTGTGTGTCCATGTACACACACAAAGTAGATGGGCAGAATGGAAGGCTCCTCCAAGACATCCTAGTAAGAATCCCTCAGATAATGAGGCTTGATGAGAATATGTGATTTGCTCAAAGAAATGCACACGGCGAGTGCTTTCAAAGACTCAAATCCAGAACCTCTGACTCAAAGGCCAGTGATCTCCTCCATGCCATTAGTGTTTAAATCTGCTTTCAAGGTCATTGATAGAGGACATGTATATCGAGTCTAGTAAAAAAGCATGAGGTGAAATCCTCTGAAAATAGGTGTGTATTCATCACACACACACACACACACACACACACACACACACACAGATTGACTCATACCTCTTGTTTCCAGTCAGGTTAATATATCCTCTGAATTTCCTGAAGCCAAGTTAGACACGATACATGTCTACAATGCGATACTGAGCCACAGAGGGCTTGTCACAGAAAGGAAGGGATGACACAGTTTCTACACAATCTAGGCCCTGGACAGGAGGATTTCATTTCATGGTTCAGTGACAATCTTCTGCATCCAAACCCATTTCATAAATTGAGAATATGAGCTATGCTGAGAAAGGGCTGAGCGACCACTTGGTTATTGAGCCACATCTGAGCAGCCTCTACTGGGAAAAAAGGGGGGATGTTTATGCATGGCTGCTATTTCATTCTTCGTGCCCTACAAAGTCAACAATTGAGGTGAGTGAATAAAGTTGTCTCATTAGGGGGAAAAAAAGAAAAGGAATAGACAGATGGATTGACAGGCTTGAACATCTCACTATTTTGCCTCTAAATGTGTACACACAACATCAAACCCACTATGCTGGGGATACACAGGTGAAAAACAAAAGCAGCACACACACACACACACACACACACACACACACACACAGATAACACAGATTAGAGCCTGTAGCAGACCTATGGTTTCAAGGTGTGGCAAACACTTGCTGATGAATGAGTGTATATAAGCCCTCATTCTCCAATTTAATAATAGCTGGGACAGTGAGAGATAAAAAATGTTATTCCAAGTCACATACTATTATATTTGTCAGATGGACTCAATTACAGTTCTTCCTAGCTTCCAGGAGAGCTCTCTGTTTACTATAATAAGTTCTTTTCACTATCTACCTCCATCCCTCCTTCCCTCTCTCTCTTTCATACATCTATCTATCCATCTATCGATCCATCCATTTAACTATTCTATCTAAATATACATATATTGTGATATATATATATATATATATAGTTATATAGATATGCACAAACATGTAGAAATATATTCACACTTTTATATATACATAATTAATACATAGATGTATGTGTATGTATATATTTGTATATATATATCCTATAGCATATATGTGTCTATATGTATATATATCGATATATATATATACATATATATATCGATATATATATCGAGAGAGAGAGAGAGAGAGAGAGAGTTGAATGAGAACTTTTAAAGCTTCTGAAGTAAAAGTACCTTGTGGTAACAAACTTCATAGACTTTGTAAAACATGGAGAAAAGCATGAGAGACAAACATAGAGAGAAAGCAGGAAACACTTATGAACTCTCAGCACCAGGAGGGGCTTTAGAAACCTTTTGATTATATTCTTCCCTGAACAACAATCCCTCTGCACAACACACAACATATACATACATACATGCTTACAGAAATACACACATATAGTATATGCACACATAAATATAACATTTGTGAATATGTACACATATACTTATCTGTGGATATACATATACATATTTGCACATGCATTTGACATGTATCTATGATGTGCAGGTTCACAGGACACACATTGTGCATATATGTATGCCTATAGAATGATAAATGACAAATTTATTTCTATCATATATATTTATCTGATCTATCTTCTATCAATCAATCCACCATCCATCCATTCATCTATATATCGATGTATTTATTTATGCTTGTATATATGTATACAGCTATTGCTGAATTATCATTTAAACAATTTTATTGCAACTTGAAAACTCTACTGAAGGGATACCTGTTAATTCCAAGGCATATCAGGAGAGACAGGGAGAGAGAAGGGGAAAAGAGGAAAGAGAGAGAGGGAAAGAGAGAGAGAAAGAGAGAGAGAGTGAGGAAGGGAGGAAGGAAGAGGGCACTGTTTTATTAATTAGGTCATAATTAGGTTTCTAATATAACTTTAGTTCCCAACTTACCAGAAACAGGAAAAAAAATAATAAAATTAAAGAAATGGTTGCTAAAAGGTCCTAAGAACAAAGCACAAAATATATTTGGAAGAGTCTGGGAACCTAGAATCAAAAAAATTCAAGCAAGATGGTAAAGGAACTTAAGTTCATGCTCCATGAGAACTAGTTTGTGAAAGACACTATGGATGTTGAGTTTAGAGAACAAAAAACTAAGGGGGTCATTGGATCTATAGTGATAATGATGATGATGTCAAGTGTTTAGATATTAAACACGTATTACACAGGGAAACAAATGTTTTAGTGCAGTTTTAAGCTTTAATAATGAATACTTTTGGGGCTACCCTGTATTTGTACTGCTTGGACTCAGAGTTGGACTTCAAAGCTCAATTCAGTAATTATCTCCTAAATGAAGTTCTTTGACCTCTTCATGTACTAATATATCTCCCACAAAATGTATTCTCTATTCATTTATTCATTCAAGAATTCATTAATTTATTGTGTATGTGTGTCTTCCACAAACTGATTCTCACGGAGCATGAGCTTGATCTCCTTCACCATCTTGCTTGAATTACTTTGATTCTAGGTTCCCAAACCCTTCAAAAATAGTTTGTGTTTTGCTCTTAGAAACTTCTATTAACCATCTCTTTTTATTTTTTTTCCGTTTCTGGTATGTTGGAAGCTAAAGTTACATTAGAAACCTTATTATGATCTGATTAATAAAACAGTGCCCTGGATGTCAAAAGTCCCATGTTCTAGTCCCAATGTTCTCCCAATGTTTCCCTCCCCCTCCTCCCTGCTTATCCTATTTATCTTTCTCTGTTTCTTTTTTTTTCTACAGTCAAGAAAATACTGCCATAATTCTGGTTGCCTTGTGGGATATCATTACGATGAATAAAATTATATTGGTCAAAGGTCTGAAGTACTTGGGGAAAGCAAATGAATAAACTGAAAACACTATTAATTACAGAATGGCAATTCTTTCCATGTTGGGCTCACCTATCCTCTCAAAGCAACATAGGAATTCCCTCCCAGAGTCCTTTCCCAGGAAATGTTGACTGTACATTGCTTTAGTAGTTGCAACTTCATCTTCTGGTCACATATTCATCCAACATAATTTTGTATCTAATTGAGGATCCCTTTTTCAAACGCATTTAACTGTCCAACCTTCTTCCTCAATAGAAAAAAGAAAAACTCAGTAGCTGATTGACACTTCATATTTATACTTCCTCAGACTGCTGATCAATTTTTAAAGATGGCTTTAAAAGAAATCACATAACCTACCAACTCTTTAAGATAATTCCATTCAACAAAATGTACTATGCATCGACTATATTTAAGAACTGCTGAGAAATCAAGGTCATGTGATCATTCTATTTATTTAATTTAATTTAATAAAATCTTAATATTACCTTATACAAGGCATTGAAGGTAAATCTAGGTTTCAATTTGGTTGAGTTGGTGTTGTACTCTCTCCATCCGCTTGTTTATGGCTATACAGCTTATGTGTTCTATCATCCTGACTTCATGTGCAAGATCATATGTACTAGTCCACTAACTTTGTGGGAAAAGATGAACACAAAGTAATCGTTCCCTCAAAGCTCTCCCATCCAACAGAGGGTTATTTATTTATTTACTTTAAACTCAGTTTGTCTGTGATGGCTAGGGTTCAAAATATAAATAGATATTAAAAGAAATTTTCCCAGTGGAATCCTCAATTATGTGTTTCCCACTCTCTTCAATAACATTTGAATCAGCAGTGTATAAATGATGACTATATTTGCTGATAAATTTTAATAGCATGAGTTATATTACTTAAGAAATGAAAATTAATGACTTTTTTTTCTTTTGAAAGTTAGGGGGAGGATGTAGCACTTCAATCTCTCTCTTTTTGGAGTCTGAAAGGTTCACATGGGTTACATTTTTCTCAAATGATCTTCCTTCAATTAAGCAAAATAGCTTTTGTTTAAGTACCTATCATATGCCAAGTACCACATCAGGTTTTGATATATTTGGCTTTCTTCAATTCTTGCTAAAAATCCTACATTCTACAAGCAGCCTTTTCCAATGGTCCTTAATTCTACGGTTATCCTCTATTGCTAATATTCAATTTATCCTGTATGTAGCTTATTTTGTAGATAGTTGTTTGTATGAGATCTCCCTCTCTAGACTGGGAGCTCCTTGAGACCAAGGACTACCATTCACTTTTCTTTATGTTCTCAGTGCTTAGCTTAGTGCTTGGTACATAATAGGTGCTTACTAAAAGCATATTAACTAATTGATAGAAATGGAACAATCCTTCCCCTGAAGTAGTCTCTTGTCTAGCTTAAGTAGACATACAATAATTACTTTGGTCCCAAAATACTCTATTCTTGTATCCATATTTTCCAGGGTTGTGGTATGTTTTGGTGGGAGAGTGTGCCCACTTGAATCTGAGAGAAGAAGCCAATGGCACACACAAATTGGGGAAGTCTCTCAGAAGGGTGAGACATCCTTTAATATATATTAATCAAGGCAAACATAAGGGTTCAAATGGAAAATTAAGCTTCTTTACTTAATTAGCTTTTATGTAATTTATTTTGATGACCTTTATAATGACATCAGACTTGCAATAGAATTACAATTTCTTCTTCTTTTTCTTGTTGTTGTTGTTGTTGTTCCTCTTCTTCTTCCTTGTTCTTCCTTGTTCTTGTTCTCATTCTTTTTCTTTCTCCTCCTCCTTCTCCTTCTATTTGTTCTTTCTTGTTCTTCTTGTTCTTCTTTCTTGTTCTCATTCTCCTTCTTTCTTGTTCTCCTCCTTCTCCTCCTCTTCCTCCTCCTCCTTCTTCTCCTCCTCCTCTTCCTTCTCCTCCTACTTCTTGTTCTTTCTTATTCTTCTTCTATCTTGTTCTTCTGTTCTCATTCTTCTTCTTTCTCCTTCTCCTCTTCCCCCTCTTGCTTCTCCTCCTCTTCTTCCTCTTCCTCCATCTTTCTCTTCCTCCCCTACCTTCTCTTTCTTGGTCCTCTTCTTCCGCCCTTTTCATTCTCCTCTTCCTTCTCCTCTTTTCATTCTTCCATATTTTTCTTCACCAAACATCATTTTGCATATCCCTAAATAAATTGTCTTTCTTCAGAGAGGAGGCTTTCAGATACTACTGTTTTATCAACCTGCATTATAGAGGTGACTTTTGGAAGAAGCAATCCAATTGTGTTGCAGTTATACCAGAAAGAGACCAGGACCTCTTAGTGATGTGAAAGGATTTTCTTTACAGGGCTTCAGGCAGGGTTTTACTGTTCTGACTCCTTTAAAAGCCATGGGGTTAGAAATATAATTAGGATTTAGGGTTACTTCCCACTGGGCAAGGAAGTAAAGCCTTTAGCAATGTCTTATTCTCTATCATATTTTGCTTGGGAACTCTTACAAAGCCCTTTTCTCCTTTCAGTCCATTCGTCAACATGTGAAGATGTGCAGGAAATTAAGTTTTGACAAATATATGAACTCCCCCAAACACACATGAACATCTCAACTTAAACAAGAAAGGGCTGTATAGACCCAGGTTCATAACCGTGTCACTTTGACAGCTCCTCCTCTAATGCATAAACTGCGTTGAAAAGTTTGATCAAAAGTTAGAGCCACATACATCCTTTTGAGACACCATCTGCTTCTGAACTGGTAAAGTTAAATATAATCAGCCAGACCCAATGATTAATCTACTCCCTGGAATGAAGTGAGGCACTCATGTAGGCAGTTTACCAAGCTGGGCTGTCTCTTTTAGGCCAGTGTGATACTATTTACTGCATTATTGACTTGGGACCTCCAACTGGTATTCCTAGAGTTCAAAAGGATTAGCTTTAGAAATAAGAAAACAATATACTTAATGAATACTCATGGAAATGGGAAGAACAAAATCAAACCAAATGCTGGCCCTGGAGGAGAGTTGAGAATCTGTACCTCCCTCCCTCCTTTGCAGAGGTGGGGATCTATGGTTGTGAAATATATACATTGTGCAACTCAGTTGAAGTTCTGGTTTGTTTGTTTCTTTGCTTAATTATTCTTTGTTACAGGGGGCGCTCACTGGGCAGGAGTAGGCAAAGCGAAATATTCAGAAATGAAATTAATATGTGTGAAAACAAAATGTATAAATAAAGTTTATAAAAATAAAGTTTTTTTCTTTCTTTTGAACTCATTCTACTATATTCCACATTTATAAAGAACCCACTGTGTGTAAGATTATTAGTGATACCAAACAGGACACTGGAAATTCAAGAAACATGTTATATGATTTGCAAAGCTCCAAAAGAAGGCAGAGTGAGTGCTTCTGTTCATTTTTGACATAGAAAGGTGGATGATTTTCAGCAAGTAACACACTGCCTTTGAATAGCAGGAGCTATGTTCCTGTTATAGGATTTATTATTTACATGAACATGATTAGTGGCTTGTACACTATAGTTGTAGAAGGTTGGACCCACAGGGTTTACACTTGAATCTGAGAGAAGCTATTTTTGTATACCCAAGGGTATAAATTGGGGGAGTCTCTCAGAAGGCTGAGACACTCTTTAACATACATTAATCAAAGTAAAAATAAATTTTTAAGCTGAAAATTGTCTTTATATTCAATCACCTTTTATCTAATTTATTTCTTTTTTTGTTCAAATAACACATCCTATTTAGTTGGGATATAGTAATGTTCCTGCCTTGACCAACTTTTTAAATTATCTGCATAGAGATTCAGCATTTTTCTACCAGGAAAATTCCCTATTCCTGAGAAATCACAGGTTTGTCATACATGTGTGTGTGTGTGTGTATATATATATATATATAGTATATATATATATATATATAACCTATTCTCTATAATATATAACACAAATGGGCATGTAGGATTATGAATCAATGTGTGCACATATACATACATAGGCATATATGCCTCAGTGCATTTGTGTAAGTGAATATGTATCTATATCTGTATTATGTGTGTTATATATGTATTTGTTTCTCTCTATAGACATACATACATATGCTTTAGTTTAATTAAAGTCCCTCAATATGTTGGATAGAATGGCTTCAGAAATCTTGGTCTCAGTCATCATTCTACTCGGATGGCTAAAAATGATTTATTTGTAATATGTCCCTGACTCTACTCCCAGAATTCCCCAGTGAAATATGACTCTAAAGTAGTCTGGGTGCCTGCTTCAGAAGAAAAAAGAAATTGATATAGAAGTCAATATGGATGGCTACAAAAATAATCTAAGGGCCTTGAGAATAAGACCCATTGGTATTTATGTGTGTGCACGTAGAAACATCCCTAGGACCTAAGACAGTGCCTGGTACAGTATATTTAATACATTCTTTTGTGGGAGGTACATGTTTTCAATGTTTTCCTTATCTCTGTGTGTAGATGTGTATAATAGACATAGACAAACCCCTTGGTGCTGTCCCTACACAGAGTGTCCTGAGGTCAATGTAAACCTTTTAGGTCATAACTTGTGCTCATGTTTCCTTAGTCCTACAATCCTTCCCCAATTATTGCCTTCCCCAATATGGTTGCTCTAGTCCCCAGCTTCCACTCTTTACCTTTGCCCCCGTTGGCAAGCTCTCTATCCCTGTACTCTGGTGAGGATGGGACTGATTTATCTCTAAGGCTTCTTTTGATTCTAAAAGTCAGTCAGTTAGCAAACATTTATTAGGCACCTGTTGTGTGCCAGGGACCATCCTAATCACTAGAAACACAAAGAACAATGACAATACCTGTGCTGGAGGAATTCACATAATAATGTCACCCACTTTATGTGCTAGGGGCTTTTGTGGATATTTAGTTCACATCTTCACTGCAAACACTGAACATCTCCCCTGTGCTCAAGGAGTAAAATATGGTCATTTATCATGATTTCTTTTATTATGGCCCAGGAGCAGGCTAACTCAGCCTGCAGACAGCAGATTAAATCAGAGTTTTAAGGACAGGGAAAAACTTTTATATATCACTTAATCTAAGCTTCTAATTTTTCAGATGAGGAAACTGAGATCAAGAGAGCAAAGGAAAAATGGCTGCAGATGCAGAGGAACATACATGTTGGGCCAAAAAGGTCTCAGTTTGCCTTCAAGGTCACAAATTCTAGCGCTTACCCAACTGACCTTATCCCTAATATCTGCTGCTCCTCTAGAAAGTATTTGATGAGAGAGTTTAGAAAGAGAAGTACAAGAGCATCTCTTTTACTAGAAATAAAAAAGCAGGCATAACAAGTTTTTTATATTAAAATATAAGCTTCTGGAGGGAATAAAGCAAATCAGACAAGGAAAAAAAAAAAACAATTTGTGACCCAGGGATTGAGCTTGGCAGATGTAAATATTTTGTGATAACTAGGAGTTTACATTTTTTGCATATGTTTCAAGGTTTGAAAAATGCTTAACATATGTTTTCTCATTCAGTCTTCCCTTTGAAGTGAGGTGTTATTATTATCCCCATTTTGCAGACAAGCAAATTGAGAATGTAAGAGGTTAAATAAGCAACTCTTTATAGAGGTGATGAATAAATGAGGTAATATTTGAATCCAGATGCCCTTAACTCCACCTTTATCACTTAAATAAAGGGAAGGAAATTGAGGGAAAGTTTGGAGGGGGAAAAATAAGTTGCATGTGGTAGCCACTTTAGACCTTTCGTTGGGCAAAAGGATTTTAACTATAGGTTTCAAGCCATAAAATGACTATCTTTGGATGAAGACTTCATTGATTTCTCTGTGAATTTGGTCTCTTCAAGAATTAGTGTATGGTGAAACCAGCTACAAGCTTAGGATCTTTGTAGCAGTTTGAAAGTTGCTTCTGTGATTAAGGAGTATGAGCTTCCCTCTATTCCTTTTAAAATAACAATCACAAATGATAGCAAGGAATAGAAAAAAAAAACTATCAGGTACTCAAAGCCATCACCCCATAAAGGTAACTTAGGTTTGGCAGAATTCCTCTTTTAATAGACACAAAATAGATCAGCTAACATAGAAACAATTGGCAGAAATGATGGAAAAGGTAATGGAAGATTACCCGGTACAATTTTAGGCACCTTTTTACTCCAAATCACCGAGAGCTCACTGTTTCCTTCAAAAGATCCTTCATCTCTTTGTCAGGCCAAGGACATCATGGGCACCTTGATGAATTCAAACTCCCAGAAGGCATTTCTCTGCCAAATGATCTCCTCATTTATTTTCATGTATTTAGAAATTACTCTGGGGCAGGTAGGTGGCAAAATGAATAGAACACTGGGCCTGGAGTCAGAGGACTTCATGAATTCAAATATAGCCTCAGACACATCCTAGCTGTGTGATCCTGGGAACATCATTTAACCCTGCTTGCCTCAATTTCCTCACTTATAAAATGAGCTGGAGAAGGAAATAGTGCAGTATCTCTGCCAAGAAAGCCCCAAATTGAGTCACAATGAATTAATCACAATCAAAATGAATATACTATATTTCCAAATCTCATAATTTTTTATAATATTAATGGTGATGATGATAATAATAAACATAATCAATTCTTTTTTCCATTTTATAGAATCCCTATTTTTCTTAAAGATAAAGCAAAATCATTACCTTTGACCTAATGTCCTTTAACTCTCTCAAATGCTAGTACCATTTCCCTCTCGCTTAACCATCTGACACCTATTTGCAACTTTTCACTTTATATTTATTTTGTGTAGGTATATAGGTATATATATATACATGCATATATATGCATGCATATGTATATGTGTTTGTATCCATTTTGTCTCTCTTGCTTAAATTAAGATCCTTGCTTGTAGAGATTGTTCTTTTATTGTAATTTTGTTCTTTCTACCTGATTCAGAGCTACAAACATTTGCTTGGATTAATAGATGACTGCTGGTGGTTAATTGATCATGTCTGAAAGGTTTCTCTCTGGAACTGAGCATGCTCTTCCCCTTCTTTTAAGTACCTTTAAATGTCGGTTTGATTGAAGAGAACCTGAGTTCAAATTTCTTCAACTGTGATCCATTTACTTAATCTCTCTCGGCCTCAGTTTAACCCTTTGTCCCATCACAAATCACCTAGGCCAGTGAACTTTATCCATGTGCCCAGTGAATCACAGTTAATTCAGTCAATATCTCACTTTCATATTGCAAGGATTTATCGTTTCATCAGCGCAGCTTTTCTCTTTTCTCATGCAAACAGCAAAGCTTCTACAATGGGGCACCCAGTTTTCTGCTCAACTGATAATGCTTTTCCCCCAAATTTAGCTGGCCTGGTCCTCAGATGGTTTCATGTGTATCACTATCCTGTCCTGACAATCTTTCCATCTTGATTGGACCTGTCAGAGGTTAAACTCAATTGACATAGTCTTTGGAAATTATAGAGTCAGCTCAACACCACAAAACAGCACTATGGAAGGACTTTGATGAACTAGCCAAAAGGTGACAAGGTAAAAGTCATATAATGGATTGCATCACAATTTTGGTGACTTTTGCTTGAACTTTGCTTCCCATCCCCTGCATTAACTTGGGCTATCCAATGATAATTCTCTGTAGAATTCATAGAAACATTTTAGGAATTCCTCACATTCATGAGATATATTTTCATTTTGGTGAGAGAGCCCCATTTCTTAAATCCTTGTTCACAAAGCAAAACACACTGTTTGCTGGTTTCTGAATGTGGCTTTAAAGGTAGATAAAAGGATCAGTTTAAACAATAGCAAGTGGCTTCCAGCTGTTGGCCTCTTGCTTGAATGGGTCAAGAAAAAAGCCAGTCAGCACTCAGTCTTTCCCACACCCACCCCAAACCAACTGCTGATCCCCCCAATTTTCTTCTTGTTTCTGTGTCCCTTAGACTGAAGCTTCATGGCACTGGCCCCTAAGTAAAGCAGGAGGTTCCAGCTGTCATGACTAAGCTTGACTGCATCCAAATGTGGTTAACTGCCATGGAAGACACTTGGCTAGCAGAGAAGTAGGGTATATGGTGGCCCCTTTGGGTATTTGGTTCCATTACCAAGGTACCTTCAGCTCTATGGGGAGGCACTAAGGCAGTGAACTGGGGCTGCACCAGATGCCTAGTCCTTCTTCCTCTGAGTGAGCAGAGAACAACAGAAGCTCATTTACCTCCCCAGAGGTAAAATTTTGAAAGTCATATTTCTATTTGGAGTTTACTTTCCTTATATCATATAGTAAATCATTTTGGAATCTCTTTACTTCTCCCTAGTCAACTCTGATTTCTTTCTCTTCCTTCTTTGATTTCTTTCTTCTCCTTTCTTACTTCCCTTCTTGCAAACTAAAATGCTAATCAACCCACACTAAAACCCTCATAAGAATCATAATTCCTCACTAAATGTGTTTTCACTCTAATAAATCATTTCTAGGAAAAATGTTTTTTTGTTAAGTAAGGAATTCATGTAGGCTTGTGTACACTGATGTGCACAAGTATGTACAAGGTGCTATTGGATAATGTCTGAAATCTAGAGCAGTAGAGAATTTGAAAATTCAGTCCTTTTTTCAGTTAACATTGCTATTTCTGAAGTTCATTTTTTTAAAGTAAAACTTTATGCTTTGATTCAATATATCATTGTTCACATGTGACAATCGTAGCTCAGTCTAGAAATGTATGTCTTCCACAAGGCAATATTTTTTAACTTATTGTCATTAATATCCTGAATCAAGGCACAAGCTGTTATTCAAAATAAATGAATCTGGAAATTAAAATTTAAGGATGCTTCCAGACACTCTTAGTTGTTGTTTATTGTTTTCATTTTCAAGGACATTAGGCCATGATTAGTGTAGAGACAAGGATAGCAACATTCATTTTATTTACGTGTAATTGATGGTTCAGGAAGACCTGATTTGGGAATCCGATCCCAAAAGTTACCATGTGATGCTAGGGAAAGTCTTTTAATTTTTCTCTGTTGCTACCACTCATTAAGACAGCACTTATCAAGAAGTCTTAAACTAGTTGCAAACTATTCTGGTGGAGAGAGTTCCCACACCTAAAGTCACCTAGGTTGAAAGTAAAAATGCAGATCATTTGTGTGCATTGTTTTCTGATTTAGTCACTCTGTAAGAGGACAGGAATAGGTGCATGGCCCTAACTAGAGTTGTCAAATTCAGATAGACTGCTTGCTAGCAAAACTCCCCAGTACAGCACAAATGAGATTAAAATAGAATTGAGAAATGTGTAGCAAAATGAATAAAAATGTTTAGCCCCAGAGCTTACTCTATTTTAGAACTCTGAATTTTTTTTAATATTATTCAATAAAACATTATTAGGCACTTACTACATACAAGTCACTATGTTGGGCACAGGAGGGGGGTTAAGTATACAATGAAAAACATATAAAAAGAGCAGCAGAAAAAGTATCAGGAACATTTGTATTCTTTGAGTGATTTTTAGGACAAAAAAGGCTACTTTAAAAATAATAATAGCAATATCAATGTTAAGACAAGAGGAAAATTACTGTATAGAGATGGATTGTAAAGATGTGTAAAGCAGGCAAGAGAACAAACTATCAGAAAATATATTGGTTTCTTTTCAAAGATATTTGAGCATTATTATATAGGGCCATAGTGGCCCATCATAGAACAATAGATCAGAAAAACAAAGTAAGGTAAAATAAATTGGAAATTATGCCAACAATTAATTATAGTGAAGAAAATAGTAATCCTGGGTAAGTTTTATCTTATAAGCGAAGACTGCAGAGTATTTAGTACATATGAAGAAATATACTATCATCACCAGTTAAATTATAAAACTACTTATTTAAAACCACTCACATAAAATTACTTTCCCACATAACGTAAGCACAATCTGAAGTCTGTTTTAGTATAATATAATGGAAGAAATTAAGTCATGAAGATAAAGAAACCTAAAGTTCTAGGCTTAGCTCTGCCATAACTGGCCATGTGGTTTTGTAACCTCACTTCTCTGGGTCTCAATTTCTATATCTGGAGAACAGGGGAATAAAGAATAGATGTTCTCTAAAATTTTCTCTTCAGGGGAATGGTCCAGAATTCTTTTTTGAATAGATCTTGGATATATCATTCGTGTCCTCTGAACTCCTGGGCTGTGACTTTTTAACTTATTGCTTTGGAACCTTGTTGTTATATTAAACAACAAGAATTTGCTCAGAAACATAATATTGCAATTTCATTTGTTCTTTACATAAGCCAATTGGAATACAATATTGCATTAAGAGATGTGTCAAACATATATATGTATATATATATATGAATGTATGTGCATACACATATGAATATTTTGTACATATATATGTATTGGTATATACATGTGTATATATATGTATTGGTATACACACACATATATATATATATATATATATATATATATATGTATTGATGTACACATGAGGGGGGGAGAGAGAGAGAAAGAGAAAAAGAGAGAGTAAAAGAGAGAAAGAGAAAAAGAGAGACAGACAGATTAAGTATGTGATTTCACCAATAAAAGCAAATTCCCTCTATCATTGAATATCGGCACTGTCTTGGAAAGTTCCCTGAGAGACTGGCAAATTAAATGACTTGCACTTGTTCATAAAGACAACATAAGTCACAGGCAAGGCTTGAACATAGGTCTTCAATTCTGAGGCTGATTCACTTTCCACTATGCCATTCCACCTCTCTCTCTCTCTCTCTCTCTCTCTCTCTCTCTCTCTCTCTCTCCCCCATACACACACCCCTATACATAAATATGTTTCCATATACACATATATGCACACAAATGCATGCATATATATTTGTTCTCTTTCTCTACATATATATTTATTTGTGTAGACACATAAATACACTCCTATACATAGAGCTGTTTCTAGATACATTTATATACACACACACATGCATCTACCTATCTTATAAGAACCCAATTCTGTTCACTTGTAGACCAAGCACATTTTAACCTCTATTTTAAGTTTATAAGCATGAAATTATCAAACTGTCCTTAAGTCTACTTCATAGGTAAGTAAAGTGATGTAATTGTTTCCTCATAAAATTTAAAAACAAAAAGTTAAAATTAATACCTGAGTCAGCCAGTAAAACAGGGGAAGAAGCATCTCTCTGAAGTTGGAAATGTTTTCAAATGAGGAAGTCCAGACAATACCACTAGATAGCATTTATATAATTTGCAAATTGCTTTACATATGCTAATTCATTTGATCCTAATAGTATCTTTAGCCCTGGGAACCTGTCTCCTGTACATGAAAGCTTTATTTTAATTGTATCTTTGTCAGCTAGCCCGTTGGAAATGCTCTTCACAATTCACCATATAAAACTAAAGTTAAGATTTTGCAAGAATACCTGTTCTATTCTCTCCCTCCAATTTGCTACTACAATCATTAATGTTCCCTTGTTTCCCTGGCCCTGCAATCTTGCCTTTGTTCTTTAAATTCATCTCACAAATATATATCACATCCCAGACTATGGAGTACTTGCTGCTTTTGCATAGAATTTGGATTAAAAGGAATCAACACCTTTTGATAATTTCTAGGTCCACATGGAATTTTCAAGAAATACGTGAGATCCAATACTCTTCCTCAGAATCATTTCCATGAAGCATATTTGTTCTAGTATCTTCTTCAGCAAGTTCTTTCCATTCTCTCTCTCTCTCTCTCTCTCTCTCTCTCTCTCTCTCTCTCTCTCTCTCACACACACACACACACACACACACACACACACACATACACACATACACACACACACACAGTCATATTTTCTTGAAATCTCTACAACCATTAAGCACCTAACACGCAACATTGAGTGATTACATGGCTTCCTGAATTGGGCTGTCCAAATGTAACATTCTGAGTAGTAGCAAAGAACATAGCTTTAGGAGAATTTTTTTTTATTATTATTGTGCTATTTTCCTGTAGATGCTTATTGAGTCTGACAAGATGACTTCTGGGACACAAGGGCTATGGGTAATTTAATTCCTTCTCATCACCATTCTCTAGGTTTCAGGTAAATTAATATTTAATACATATATCAAATGAAATGGAAAATTCAAAATATTTGGTTGGGCAATTGATGAGAACTGAATATTTGTGTTTACTAAATTTCAAATGCTGAACAGTTATGATTTAATTAACAAGCCTTATATGGATAGAGGAACAACAATAGTATAGTCTCTGCCCTGAAGGATCTTACCTTCTACTGGAGGAGAAAATAAAATATAATTTGGGGGCATTGGCAATTAAAGGTTTCAGGAAATATATCATCTAGGATCACATATTTGAGCTGAGTTTCAGAGGAAGCTAGAAATTCCAGGAGACAAAGGTGAAAAGAGAGAGTATCTGAAGAAGAGAAGAACTATTTTCTACTTCTCTCATATATTAAAAAATAAAGTTTTACTACCGAAGTTATGAGTTTCTCATACAATATTAGTCATAGAGAACAGCTCTATCATATAATGACAGGGGTCACAAATGAATGGAAGGAAGGAGGAGGAGAGGAACGGATAGATAGATGTGTGTGTGTGTGTGTGTGTGTGTGTGTGTGTGTGTGTGTGCGTGCATCCTGGAAGAAAAAAGAAGGAAGCAAAATTTTCATCTGGTTAATCATCAAGAGAAAGGCAATCCCTTTATTTGAGAGATTATTATTAAAGCATAACATGTATGTTTCTTGGGCATATGATTATACTAGAAGAGCCATATCACTGTCAATTATCACATTACCTCAGACTTTTAGTGACTTCCTCAGAGAATGAAGTTTTGAAAATTGATCATTTCAGTTCATTTCCATTGTCTTAATGCATATTTTAGCATAATTTATTGACATATCCTTCATTTATCAAACCATCCTATTTTCAAATGAATTTAATTTAGTTGATTTCAATTCAATTCGTCCAGCATTTATGAAGCATCTACTAAGATACTGAGAATAAAAAGAAAAAATGATAAGATTTGTGTCTTCAAAAAGCTAATATTGTCCTGATAACAACTTTGAAAATTCCATGTCATGTTAGTAGCATGGAATGTTGGATCCTGTTTCAACATTGTTTACTATATTGAGGCTTTGAGGGTTGGTCACAAGTTTAAAATTCAGATTTCTGGAACTTTACGCAAGTAAAGACTTTCGTTTTCTCATAAAACTCTGGATTAATGTGAATGGGGCAAAGATTGCGTAAAATATTTCAGCTACTCAGAGAATGGTTGAATCACAATAAAATATGCACTAGCTGCTGCTGCTCATGCCCAGTTAGTCCCAGGAGATATGTGGATTTTGTGATGTTCCCTTCCCTTTCCTCATCTCCATTTCTGCTTCCTGTTCCTCTGTGGGCTATATTTTTAATTCTACATATTTAAGAAAATCTTAGAATGTTTTTTGTTTTATTGGACACAATATAAGTCAGACTATTAACTAAAAACTGTATTATTTGGAATATTGTCATGTGTTCAAATGTTTGTTAGTCAGGAAATACTAGCTCTAGTATATTTTGGTGACCATGGGGGAATTTACATTCTTTTGGGGAAATAATATTGCAGTTCAAAAGATTGATCCCATTAAAAGAAATTGTTTCTCATAGGAATACTTAAAGTAGAATTTTTTAAAAAACTTTTTTGTAACCTTTATCGCTTTGGCAGTCTGATGAAACCTATGGACTGCTCAGAATAAGGTTTATAAGTTCATAAAACACATAGGATTATTTTTTAAAAAGTTACATTGAAATAAAAATTTATTTTTCCAATACTAAAATCTATCCTTCTCTTTGGAAGATCATTGGAACCCAGATGAAAATTTCTTGATTTAAAGAAATTAAATGCTCAGTACTTAAAATAAAACAATCCTTTAATTTCTAGAATTTGCATTAAGAAAATTGTTGAGACATGATATAATTAAAACTATTTTTCATATAAACATCATCCTAATAGCATTTGTATGGTGTTTTAGGGTTGACAAAATGCTTTATAAATTTTATCTCATTTGATCTTCCCAAGAGTCCTGGAGAGGAAATTGAAACAGACAAGGGTGTAAATGACTTGCTCAATGTCACACCTTTATTAGGTGTCTGTGGCCAAAATATTAAAATGACATAAAAACACATATAATCTATGATGCTACAATCCTTTGTATATTAGAAAAGTTGGAATTCTAATTGCTGCACAGTTATTATTCTAAAAAAAACCACATTTGAGCAGATGTGCAAAAATCTATGTATATATAATTCACACACACAGACACTGGACAAGTCACTTGATCTCTCATTGGTCCAGAAAACTCTCTCAGGTCATAAGTTTTGGTAAAGATACCTATCTACCTTAATAGAAAAAAATTTGCCTTAATTCTAGATCCCAGTGCCAATGAAATGAGAAATCTGGTTCTAGACACACATGAAAGAGAGAGAGAGAGAGACAGAGAGAGAGAGAGACAGAGAGAGAGAGAGAGAAAGAGAGAGAGACAGAGACAGAGAGAGAAGACAGAGAGAGACAGAGACAAAGAGAGAGAATGATTCATCCTTTAAGCTCTTTTAGATCTGGTTACCCTGTCACTTGTGTTAATGCGATGACCTCAGAGTGTAGTATTTCATCGAGTTCCATGTGGGTATCGCTACATTCCATCATACCATAAGCCTTCTGAGGGCTGTGACAACATGAAATCAGCGGACACAATTAGCTCATTTGCTGTATTCCCTCAATATTCATTTTGTAGCCAAGACAGCTAAGAGTACTAAGCACTATGCAATTGCATGCAAGAAATTTCCCTGTGCAAGAATTATGTTGCTTTGAAGATTCAATGACAAAAGTGAAAAAGAATTCCTGCCCTTAAGCAGCCTCCAATCTTCTGGGAGATTATATTCTGTAGAATTATAGACCACCTGATTTATCACTTCAAAAATTAAAATTATATGGTTTATTAACTTTTTCTCTGATTTTGAAACCCATTTCTACAGTCATGATATATTCAGATAACATAAGTAGATGAAGATCACATTCATAGGGAAACAAAGTATATATGATCAATTGGTGAAATGATTGTCAGCAATACTTTATAAACTTCATGTTTATAAACCAGAGACAGATAAGAGTTAATTGCTCCCCCAGAGGACGTATTTTTTCCTTGGCTCTACAACGTAACAGTAGACTATATTCACATGTCTTTCATCATCAAATTAGTCATAGGGCCATGAATTTCTGAGCTTTGTAGTACCCCACAAAGATAATTTATTAAATCATCGAGAGATTACGATCTGTATTAGTAGAGAGACTATACAGTGAGAAGAAAGCACATATCATAAAATCATAAGATCTTAGATTTTGTTAGGGTGTAGCCACTTTCTTTTATAGAGAAGGAAGTGGAAGCCCAGGGAGAGAGAAGGTTAATTTTTCTTTCAAGGACATAGAGTAAATCTCAAAAGTGAGAGTTAATCCAATATCTTCTAACTCCAGGACCACAATCTCTCCACTGGGACAATTCTAAAAATATTAAAGTATATCTTATATGTGGATTGGTTTTTCAAGCTAGTTTTGATTTTTGATTCTTTTTGGTTTTACCCTTTGCCAGGACTCTTAACCTTTTTTATGTCATTGATACCTTTGCCAGTCTGGTGACTAACAAAAGTCTATTGACTTTTTCAGAAAAATGCTTTAAATACATAAAATATAATGTATGGACTTGTAAAGGAAACCAATTATATGGTAATACAGTTATCTGACTTAAAAAATAATAGATCCAAAGTTAAGAAGCCCTCTAAAAAAGAATGTCTCATTAAGTAGAGAATGGTAAAATATATATATATATATATATATATATATATAGTCAGAAATTAAAAACAGACAGAAAAATAATAGTTAAAAATCCATACAGATACATCTTAGAAAATATAGAGATATCAAAATATCTAACCATTTAAAAAATTGCATGATATTTAACTTTAAAATATTGATTGACAAAATTTTAAAGACTTTCTTTGCTGAGAAAGTAATACATTTTGGTTATTTTTGTCCATCTTTGCTAGTTTGTGTAAATGAAATATTATAGACAATGAACTGAGTTATTTTGTCACTCCCATATTGGAATCAGATGGAAATTAAACCATTAAGAGAACATTGCGACCATAGCAGAAAGGAATATGGCAGTATAAATCCTACCGATATCATATAATAAAAAGAAATGGGAAGTCCCAAATAAAACAAAACCTGTCTTCCTCATATAGAAAGAGTGTCCCTGCCACGAGCTCTCCTTGTGTGCATTCTGTCCGCCACACCACTCAGCCTACATTCTCCTAAGTAGGTTTTACTGTGAAATTACCAGCGGAATGAAGAGACAGGCCAGCATGCCATGATATTAATCTCCCAAGTCCTCAATCATTCAACAATAGCTTCATTATTCAGGGGCACTCAGCTTGGTCAGTGTTTGTGCATGTTTTCAGCTGTTTCATTAAGAGCCATTTGATTTCAAAAGAATTCAATGGCTGTGAAAATGAATAATCCAAAAAAAAAAATGTCTCCCAAATTCTCACCTCTAGAAGAAGGGGTGGGGAGTGGGGAAGAGGGAGAATGGAGCAATCACCAAAGAAAGAAAAATCATTTAAAATGAAAGCATTTTGAAGGGTTCATGGGGAGGACATTTGAGCCAGGGGATGAGGGACACTGATTTCACACATCTGTCTGTATAATAGAAAGGACCAAATTCTAAATACATGCCTATCACTTCTAATTAACTCATCTGCTGCTTATATTATGGTGATTATCCTTTCCCCCAACCTCCATCTACAGTTTTAATGGTTTTCTATAAGCAACGTGTGGTGTTCTGTTTGAACCATTGATTTCTGGAGGCATGAAAACCTTATCTAGGATGGAGCATTGCCTTCTCTCAGGATTGCTTAAGCACAAAAGGACCAGCTCCCAGACAATCTGCTTGTGTGTGGAGACTCACATAGTGGAGGTGTTCCCATTCACTCATCCTGATTCCCTGTAGCTTGTTAAGACAGCTCCCAAAGAAGCAAAACCAGTATTTCCAGGGACCCGTGGCTTACACAGCTGTTCAGATAGCCCAAGGCAAAACAGAATGACCTACTACTTTAGTCCCTGTTCAGTTCCAGGACACAAGCCCAGACACAGAGTGAGATGGAATTTTAAGAAAAAAAAAGGAAAGGAAGGAAATGGTTTAATTTTTTTTTTCCTCTAAAGCTTATTAGTGGTTGTATAACAAAGAGAGAACTAGGTACAGAAAGTTACATGTGGAAAGTCGATAATATGGATAGCTGCTTGGAAAATAAATCCCTAACTCACAATGGACATTATCTCTGAAAACACAGCACCCAGTAAGAACTTTATGTGAAGAACTTAGTCTACAGATTTTTTTTTCTCTCTTCCTCCACCCCTGACTTGTGACATCATCACTGTATTCTCAATGTGGAAATTACCTCTACTGGTGCTGTTCAGCAACCCACCCATGATTTGTAGTCTTAGAGAGCTGTAATAACAAAGGCAGTCATTCCTAGACACAGAACTTAAACCTCAATCTTTTTGATCCCAGGTCTGTCCCTTTATCCATTATACCATGAGGCCTCTCAACGTGAAAACAAAGAATACTACCAATCAACATTTCAATGAGTTCAATTATGAAAGACATATAATGAAGGAGTTTTTTTTTTCCAAATGAAATTACAAATTGCCATCCAACGATGGAATTTTCACTCGCTGAATTGTCAACATAGCTGAAATCACAGGCAGATTGTGAATAAATATATGTTATATGTAGGTTCACACATCTTGGTTATGTATAAATTTAAGGGGGCACACATATGTCCACATGGAGGATCTATGATCACAACAGCATACAAATCTTCAGATATGAGAACCTCCTTCTGCTTAACAAAGATTATAACGAGCCACTCAGAGTTTAAGGAACTTATTCAAGCTACCAATTGTCAGAGGTAGGATTTGAATCCTGGTCTTCCTCACCTCAAATCCAGCCTTCTTGCCATTCTAATATGCTCCTTCATGTGCACACACACAGAGATAGGTAAATAAGGATACATATAGATGTATCTATCTATATTTCTCTGTCTCCATATCTATAGATACCCAGAGAGACAGGTGAATAAGGATACATATAGATGTATCTATCTATATTTCTCTGTCTCCATATCTATAGACACACAGAGAGACAGGTGAATAAGGATACATATAGATGTATCTATCTATATTTCTCTGTCTCCATATCTATACACACACAGAGAGACAGGTGAATAAGGATACATATAGATGTATTTATCCATCTATCTATCTATTTATCTATCTATCTATATTTTCTATCTCCATATCTATAGACACACACAGAGATACATATATGTGTATCTATCTATCTATCTATACACGATTCACATACAGAAATATATAAACACATATACACACATGAATGCATATATGCAAGCACATAATATAAACATACTTGTCCTTTTTACATTGTTTCTTTATCTCCCCCATTAGATTGTAAATTCTGGAGTGCAGAAATTGTATTTATCTCTTCTTCAATCCCCAGCACTTAGCCCAATACTTCTGGTGCTAGCTGGCTCAGTGGCTATAATACTTGTTCTGAAGTCAAGAAGACCTAAATTCAAATCTACACAAGCAGTGTAGCCCTGGACAAGTAATTTAAACCCATTTACCTCAGTTCCTTCATCTGCAAAATGAGCTGGAGAAGGAAATAGTCAACCACTCCAGGGCCTTTGCTGAGAAAACCCTAAATAAAAAAGTCACGAAAATCCAGCAAAAATGGGGAGGGGTGGAGATTAAACAACAAAAGTGACCCCAGCCAAAACATTTGTCATTGTCTGTCTCGATTTCCTCAAGTTTAAAATGGGGATCATAATAACACCTGCCTCACCAGGTTGTTGTAAGGATCAACTGAGCTAATATCAACACAACTTTAGCAGAGTGCCTGGAACATACTAGGTGCTTCATAAATGCTTATTCCTTCCCTCTCTCATAGTGGTTGTTGATAGATACAAAGATATTTCAGCTCTTTAGAGCTCATTTTCTTCACCTTGGAAAAGACTACATTTGACTAGGTGATTTCTGACATCCCTCGTAGCTCTGATGATATATGAACTGTGCCTTCTTCTATGGACCATCTGATGCTCACCAGCATTAAATGGCATCAAATGAGAAATTTTCCAACGATGCATGCAATGATGGATCCAGAGCAGTCACTCAATAACTGCTCATGGATTGCCGGGGAAGAGTGTGACTGGAAGAAAGGTGCAAATAACTAAAAAATGGGCAAGATCTCAGAAGAGCTTTCAGCCCCTTCTCTCCCCTGCATTTCCTCCTAACCACTGCCAGACCTTGAATGTTCTCTTAATTGCAATGTGTCTATGGTGGTGTGGGGAGGGAGTAGGGAGGAATCAGACTAGAGGAGGAAGTGAGAGGAAGCTTCAGACCCACAGAATTACCCCCAACCCTTGATACCAACATGAGTGGATTTTTTGAGTAATGAGAGCATCCTTCAGTGCACATGTTGTTAATAGCCAGTGGGATGAGTGGGTACTAGCTGCATGCCTTCTGATAGCAGCATCCCAAGTCTCCCTCATTATGCATGGCATGTTCTGTTCATGGCTGCTTTGTTTGTTACTGAAGGTAAATGGACAGTGCTAGTGTTCTGACACTTGTAGTCATCTCAAAGGGAAGACCCTGGTTGCAACAAGGAGCAAATAAATAGTCGCTAAAATGCTGGATTGTGGAGAATAAGATAGGAGTGGATTTACAATCTGGACATTTGCTACACATCTCCATCTAAGCTTGTCTCAAAAAAAAACTAAAAAAAAATCATGTGGTTTTTTTTTGAGTCAAGCTTAGAGTGCACCATGGATGCTTATTTGTATTTTTCTCAATTGCTAATTCAACACATTGCACATCAAAGCAAGTTTCCCAATCAATTCTGACTGATAAAGTCAAAGAATCATTTTAAAAAAAAATTAATAAATCAAAACCAGCCCCATGTGGAAGGAATTTTGTGAGCCAAAACCATCATTAAGTCCCATCAAGTAAGGGGTGGCTGAAGCTGTGAGCTACACCACTGTCAATTAGGAACCAGAAGATGAAGGTGGACCCTAATATGATGAATGATTCCTACCTACACTGAGATTATGGCATGCACTTATATGGAGCAGCCCAAGGAGCTCAACTATCAGAATGGACCAGAAACACAAATGGAAAACTAAATGATACATTAGTCACAGAATCAAATAGCAACAGAGTAGGCTGGATGGATCACCTTTGGGGAATGGCAAAGCTCCTTGATGAAGCCCAACTTCTCCTAGAACTACATACATAAATATATATGGAGCTAGATGGTTCAGTAGATAGAGAGCCCAATTTGGAGTCTCATTTTCCTAAATTCAAAACTGACTTCAGACACTTATTATCTGTGTGACCCTGGTCAAATCACTTAACATAGTTTTGCCTCAGTTTCCTCATCTGTAAAATGAGCTGGAGAAAGTAATGACAACTCACAGCATGGATGGAATATATGGGTGAAGATCTGTATCTTTGGACATAATAATCCTATCACAGAATCATTTCAGTATTTTTGTTTCAGAATAAGGTTGGGAAGGAACTTTAGAAATCAACCAATCTAGGACTGAACATATGAACCATTAATCAAATGGTCTCCTTACTATTCTTATGCACCTGTGCATAAGAATAGTAAGGAGACCATTTGATTAATAGATTCTAATCTAACTAGTGTGGTGTGGCAAGCTACTGGATTGGTTGGTGCCTGAAAGGTGATATCCTACATGGAAAGGTTGAGAAAGACTGAATTAGATCAACCCCTTCACTGTCAGGTAAGTTAATACCAAATCTGAATAATTTGTTCAAGAACACTTAGAAAAATAAATAGGAGATGAAAGATTTGAACTCTGGTTTCTGTGGCTCTCATTACAACACACCCAGACTTCGTTCAAAACCAGGTAATATCATTCTTATCACATTTAAGAAAACAGTTGCTATTCAGTCACAATGTTATAATTCTCCCCTGAGAAATCTATAGAAAATCACAGATTGCCTCTGAAACCTGTGCTGTTACATACAGATAATAGAAGTGAAATATCATGTTTTGGAAAGGATTCAAGAGGCTGTCCTGTATTTCTCAATGCTTAGAACATCCCCAAGAGATATTGATCACACAGTTTGTAAGCTGCTAGTCTAATAGCTCCTATAGTTTAGAGTAACACTCCAATGGAGGAGTTAACACATGACGATGAAATCTCCATAACTCCATAGCTCCATAACTCATGATTCTTATTTGAGTGAAACTGGAAATGATTTATCAGAAACATACAATTAACCTGAATAAGAAGCAAGAGACAGGTAGAAGCATTTAAATATCAAAGTAGAACTGGACATAGAATCAAAAAGATTTGTGTTGAAATTCTGCCTTGGATATTTACTATGTGACTGGGGAATTCATTTTCTCCTTTGACCTTAGTTTATTCATTTGTAAAAAAAAATGGGCATTTGAAGACAATGCCCTCTGATATCCTTTACAACTTTAAATCTATAACTTTAATATAGATTGTATAATTGTAGAAACATTAAGCATATCCTATGCTTAGAGCACTGTGTTAAATGCTAGGAGAGTGATTATGTTGAACTTCTATATTTGTGTCTAATCTAGAATAGAAAAAAAAGCATTTAGCATTTATTAAGTACCTATTATGTACCTGGAACATCTGTGCTTAATGCTTTAAAAAGATTAATTCTTTTAATCTTTACTCTTGGAAGTAGGTGCTACTTTTAATCTACATTTTGCAGTTGAGGAAACTAAGACAAACAAATTAAATGATTTGCCCAGATTCACACAGCTGAGAAGTGTCTGAGACTGCATTTGAACTCATCTCCCTGATTCTAGGTCCAGTGCTTTCTGGGCTGCCACCTTACTCCCTCTATAGGGATCTGTTGCACACGGATACCTTTGGACACTAGAGAGGTGCAAAGCACAGTGCTAGTTGAGATCAGAGATTCCTCTATCTCAGAGAGTGAAGATGATGGAAAACTGTGTGTAGGGAGTAAAAAATCAACCAGACTTTGAATTAATAAGTCAGGAGAAGGATCTGTGAGTCTGAAAATAATGAGAATAATAATGATCAATATATTTATCTATCCCTTTTAGCATTACACTGTAGGAATTATTACTATTCCCATTTTACAGGTCTTACTAATTTCTTACTAATTACAGGTCTACACTCTACCCACCTTGTCGAATTATCATTCTTCGGTTGGGATTACCACACTTGTAACAAAATACAAGGTATCCCAAAAGTCTTATGGCCATTTTAAATTTTAACAGCTTAAAAATAAATTATTTTAAGCTTTAATAGCTTGAAATGGCACAAAGATTTTGTGAAGCATCACTATGGAATTGCCAGAAATTTCCAATTTATTGTTGGGTCTATTCCTTTAAGAAGAAACCTATTCAGATTTCTTATATCCTGAAATGATTTTTCCAGTGAAATATTAACTATTTCAACAATGAATAACTTTCTACACTGCATTCTATGAGGAGAAAAGCTAGCCCATTGGTGAGTTTGATTAAAAGGTAGTAAATGGAGAAGACATCCTGCAGCCTGATGTGCGAATGACCTTTTGCTCCGACTGCATGTTTTTACATTAAAGTGATAAAAATGCCAGTTGTGTAGCAAGATTTGGAGAGTTTTCAAATATGTGACATAAAAGGCACATTTCAGAGGAAATCTCCTGCTAGCGCTTGTCTCAGGTGGTAAAATGGGGAGCAGAACAATTAAATACAATGGTGCATTTGTTTGTAGTGCCAATATTTTAAATAGATCTGCCATTGTAATCCATTTCTCTTTGGGAGCAATTCTGGACAAATGCTTATAGTTTCTTGGCATTAGCTATTGGTGGTGTTCAAATTGTTGACTTAATTTTGAACTCATTCTGAATATTACCCATCTCCTGTGAGTCCAGGTGGAGGACATATTTCTGAAAATGGAAATGGTATTATGGTACCTGCATATAATTTAATGAGAAAAATTCTTCCCTGCATTTGTCCCCTGATAACTACAGAGAAGGCAGGAGGGGTGGGAAGAGGTAGGGAGAAAGAAAGAAGAGAGAGAGATAGAAAGTGAAGGAAAAAGGGAAAGGGGAGAGGAGAAGGGGGGGAGAGGGGGCAAGGAGAGAGAGACAGAGAGGGAGGGATAGAAAGGGAAGGGAGGACTAGATGAGGAAGGGAGGGCTGACACAGAAGGGGAAAAGGAAAGGGGAGGAAGACAGGTTAGCACATGAGAGATAGCCAGACTGACATAGGTAGAGAGATAGAAATGGAGAAGAAATGCACAGAGACACACACACACACAGAAAGAGACATACATATACAGAGACAAAAAGACAGAGAAATGGAAAGAAAGAAACAGAGAAGAAAGGCAGACACATGACAGAGAGAGAGAGAGAGAGAGAGAGAGAGAGAGAGAGAGAGAGAGGAAAGGGAGGGGGGAGAGGAGCAGGATTTTTCAGGAGCTTCATTCCCATTACCTTTATTTTCATTCACCAGCCACATGAGCAGATGTGCAGATCACCCTTTGGGCATGAGGGATACACCTATTGGGACACAGTCTCTCATGGAAAGTCTGTGCTATTTCCCATTCAAAAACACCGGCACTCCCCCACCAGCACCACAGAGTGCTCAGGCTCTAGGAACATTGGATCTAAAAGGTATATTAGAATCTGCCCTGAACAGAAAAGGCTTTTTTGTCTTGGGTGGGAGGGAGGGACCGGAGCCGGAGGGGGAGGAGGAGGGAGCAGCTCGGAGAGTTGGCGGAGAGCTGACTATCTCCTCTCACCTCTCCCTGCTTACTTCATCTTGATGTGTGTCTGTGCCAGGCTCTGCTCTCAGATCTTTCCACCAAGAAGGGCACGTAGGAGATGCTGGCGGGATCCCGCCTTCAGTGACTATCACTTTCCAGCCTTCAGCAACAATGGAATGCCAGGCTCGCCTATTGATTCCCGTCTCCATCAGGCTCCTGTAACAGCGCCCTGGCAGAGGCACTACCAGGTGCCAAGCGTGCCCCTGGGCCCGGGGGCAGTCAAACGTAAGGTTCCAGCCAGATGCGGCAGGAGGCAAAGGGAGAACAACCCACTGGAAGCCGCTCTTGCCCATTCAGCATCCATGGCAAGGTGGAAAGGGAGAGACTGGGAAAGCAGTCAAGACTCAAGCTAACTGGTTGGAGGAGTGAGTCCAGCATGGCAGAAGCAACCTCAAGTGCACTGCCTCGTTCGGCCCAATAACCAGCTGCTTGTCTGGAGGCCTGTTGCCAAAAAATATTCCTGGACCACCGCCAGACTGCTGGCACTGTCTCTGAAAGGGTACAGATCAGCAACTTTCTCCTGCATGAGGCCCAACAGGACATGCAGAGCCCATCCCTACCCAGAAGGAGGGCCAAGGAGGCTCACTCTCCTCTTGGGGGAGTCCTTGACTAAAAAGGAAAAGAAAAAAATATATATATAGGATGTAGAGGTGACCTTCCTCATGCCAGGGAAGTGCTTATCACTGGTCAAACCCTGTCTCTTCCATTACCTTTGATGAACCAGAAAGAAAGTTTACAGGTTTTGTTTAGTTGACTGATGGACTTATAGATGGAAGGAACAACAGACAGATGGACAGACAGCTATCCAGACAGATCAACACAGAGATGGACACATGGGGATAGTTAATGGATAGTTGATAGAGAGACCAAGCAAGAGATAGAACATTTGTTAAGAGTGAGAAGCTCTGGGTTCCCCACTGAGAATAGAAATTTAAAAAGCACAAAGGGCCCTGTCCTCAAGAAGTTTTCATTTTAATAGGGAAAGAGATAGGACAGCATATGATACCAATCAGACCAATCTCCATGCCAATTGCTATGGAGTAGTATAGACATACACGTCATCCATCAAAGACATATGGGTTGATGCATATTATATATACAGTATAATAATAATAGCTAATAAATGGAGACATGTATTTATGCATATGTAAACTTTTATGATTTTCAAAGTATTTCACACATCTCATTGGATCCTTAAAACAACTTTCTTTCTTTTCTTTTCTTTTTCTTTCTTCTTTCCTTTGTCCCTTCTTTCTTTCTTTCTTTCTTTCTTTCTTTCTTTCTTTCTTTCTTTCTTTCTTTCTTTCTTTCTTTCTTTTTCTTTCTTTCTTCTTCTTCTTCGGCTTCCTCTTCCTCTTCCTCCTCCTCCTCCTCCTCCTCCATATCATAGCAAGGCACAAGTCAAAATTACTCTGCTCCTAGAAACTTTTTTAGAGTTGAAGCTATCATATCACAGATCATAGATCAATTCATCTCAGAATTCTAACCTCAGAGCTGGAATGTACCTACGATGATATATCCAATCCCACCAATCCTGGGGCCATAATCTTGTCGATATGATAACTGACAAGTGGTCAAACAGTTTCCATTTGACCACCTCCAATATGATAGACTTTATCACTTTTTGAGGTAGCTTATTCCAAAAATTTTCAGGCAACTAAAGGTTGATAAGATATTTATTGGACAAAATAAATAAAATTTCTTTCAAAAGAAAAACCAAGACATTTATTTGATATGACCATCTTAGACACTTTTGTCATCTTTAAAAAACTAACTATTTTAGTAGGGGTATAATGAAAGTTATATCAGATCAGTGATGTCTGTACCGGTACACAAGTTGCATTTACTTGTCATAGCAATGCAATGAAATACACAAAGAAAAACTCAAATTTAAAAAATCATTTTTGTCTTTATATTTGTATTTTTTCAGAAGGTTTTCCTAGTACTAAGTTGAAATGCACTTCTCTAAAATGAGAAACCTGTATTATAAAATAAGAATTGTTTTGAATTGTAGGGAAACGTTTCTCTCAAGGCAATCATAGCTGTTGTCATTTATTTCTTTAATACCATATCATAAATGGCCATCATGTGAAACACATAGTCCTGGCAAACATGATTTAGTCCCTAAGAAGCTGAAGATAAGGTTCCTAACACTAACAAGTAGACAGTTAAATAGGGAGATAAAATACAAACAGACAAATGCACACACAGATACACCCACACATATGATGACAAGAAGAAAAATACATAGCAACAGATTTTCAATCACAAATTAAGAGAAAAAAGGAAAAGACTTGAAACAGTTGATGGAAATAGTAGTAGATGAGGTGAGCAAAAGCATTTATTTAACAGAACCTTCAGTCCAAAGATATATGTTCATAAGAGAGTACTGCATTATGGGTACTGGTTAAATCACAATCATAAGGATGGGAAAGGTTATCAGAAATATTCCAAAACAGTACCTAAAGTTTAAAAAATAAATTCTAGTAAACGGCAATAGCCCCATGATATATGCACACATGAGTATCATGAATACAGCATATTTATATAAGTTCAATAAGTCATGCTCATTATATGGTCTGCCATTTTTTCTCCTTTTGGTCAAGGTCTATTTTTTCATTAGGGTGGGAAATCCCATTATGGAAGAAATCATGCTAATGTAGGTTGGTGACTTGTTTGTAGTTTATGGACATAGACTATGTCTCTGTCACAGACAGTTACTTGGGGTTCCAAGGATTTGAATGAATTCTTATTCATAGTTCCATAGCTGGTATGTCTTAGGGGCAATACTTGAACTTGAGCTTTTTCTGCCCATGAGACAGAATATACAATATTGAATACCCATGTAAAGTTAGATTAATAAGACCAACCCTTTTTCTTTAACCTGGTTGCTTCCTCTGAGTCATCTTAAAGAAATTGACAAAAATTCTATTCAATAACTCATAATGGCTTCTATTGATGCAGTGGTTTTTGATCTGCAAAGTGCCTTCTTTGTAACAATCACATGATGGGGATAATGGAAGTGCTACCCCCATTTTACAAAAGAGGAAATAGAGGCTCCAAGGATTTTAATGATTTGCCCATGAACATGAAGCTAGTGTGAATCAGAAACATGATTTCAACCCAAATAATGGATCTTTCATGACTCTCAGTTTCCTTTCAACCACTGAAAATTAAAACTCCTTCATCATCTACATTTCCAGGCTTATTTCTTCATTCATGTAATCTATGCTTTGAGTAACTATACCTATTTGATGTTACCCAATTAAATATCATTCCCTACTTCTGTTCTTTTGTATAGTATTAATATTGCATAACATAATATTGAGACAATATTCTCTTTGCTTCTTGCACAGCTCAGTTCCTGTGTGAAGCCATTTTTGATTCCCACTCTCCAACTTGTTACCCATTAGTATGGTGAATACTGGTATTATAAGTATTTCCCAGATGAAGAAACTGAGGCAGAAAGCATTTAAGTGATTTGCCTAATGAACTAATGTCAAAAGCAGGATTTGATTTCATTTCTCCTTGACACCATATCCACGATTCTATGGACTTCATGTTTTAGCTGCCTCTACAATAACCGGAATGAAATTATTTTGTCAGAAATGTTTGACTTCATTAAGAGCACTGTTCATGTGGTTTGCTTGACAAGATACTAGGGAGGTTTGCCATTTCCTTCTTCAGTGGATTAAGGCAAACAAAGGTTAAATGACTTTCCCAGACTCATGCAGATACTAAGTGCTGAGGCCAAATCTGAACTCAAGTCTTCTGACGCTAGGTCCAGAACTTTATCCAACACCCTGCTTGAATAAAGTAGCATCCCTGAAATCTGCAGTAGAAAATCTATCTTGGTTAGAGAGGCATAAAGATTTCATGAATAATAAGGAAGAAAGATGATTTAATTCAATGAAAAAAATAGCATTGCTTACTCAGAGCCTTCTATGTACAAGAAAGACAGTGAGTTAGAATGTTAGACCTGCAAGTGATCTTCTAGCTCATCTAAGATATTGCTTTAATTTTACAGATGATGAAACTGAGATCCAGGAAAAGGCAGTGACTTTTTCAAGATCGCACCACAGAGGCAGATTATATATAAGACCTAGCTCTCTTTTTCCCAGTCCAGTGTTCTTTCTTTGATATCACAATTTTGCTCTTCCATTCATTCAATCAACATTTATTAAGTGCCTACTATTTGCTGGGTGCTGTGTTCATAGTATTTCTTGCTCAAACAAGAAAACCATCCAGATAACAATTCTAAACAAGCTTCATCATACAAAAGAGAACCTCACAGTATTCATCAAAAGTAGTGTGGTAAAGTCAAAAGAATATTGCCTTCTGAGTCAGGAGACAGGGATTCAAGACCCAGCTCAAGCCACCTATATGATTTTAGACAAGTCAACCTCCCTCTGTATCCTTGTTCTTCATCTTTAAACAGGAAATGTTGGGCATATGATCTCTAAGGTCCTCTCCTGTCTTAAACCTCTAAGGTTAGGCTACTGGATTTTTATTAAAAATTAAAATGATTTTGGGTCATGCTGCAATTATATACTTGTAAAAATACATTTATTTTAGAGTTTCAATCACTTCTGAATATTTAAATTATTAAATTAAATTAACTTTAATGTTAATTGCCATATAATGGTTAATAGAGTGCTTATGAATTATGTTATGTGAACCCTGATAGAGCTGTTAGTAGGTATTATACCTTCTACTGAGTAACCTCAAAGTCTTTGTTTTAAAGTTTAATACTGCAGCAGGACACCTACTTCTTTAACTTTATGCATGAAGCCTCTGAGATTTAGCTGAAGTGATTACTAACCCATAGCAAGTAATTATCAGGAAGACATGAACCCTGGTTTTCCTACTTTGATGTCCAGCACTACAGACATAATTCCATGTTCCCTCAGTCTTAAAAGTATAAAGGGACCTTAGAAATCGCTTAATCCAATTTCTTAACTTTAAAATGATGCAAACGAGGCCCAGAGAATTGTTGAATGCACACAGCAGTAAGTAGCAGAAGCAGGATTGATACCCAGACCATTTCACTCCAAAACATGTCCTTTTTCATTAGCGGGTATTAACTAGCTTTGGTAAATTTGTTGTGTTAGTATTTGCTATTTCTTTAATCAACATTTCAATAACCTATGTCTCTTACTCTCCAATGTCAAAGCAAATATAATAATGTAACATAGAAAGGGAGAGGTGGCAAAGAAGGAGGAAAAATAAAAAGATAGTTTGTTAGAATAACACAGGAGGGAAAAATCACAAAATGAAAATATAGCCACCATAAAGCACACAATTAGCTTGCAAAAATGACTGAACCTAAAAAAAAAAAAAATCACTCCCAAGCTATTGACTCATCAATAAAAATCTAGTCACCACTCCATAAAAATGGTAACACACACCAATTACCTCAGACAACAGAGAACTTTTAAACTACATTATCCAATTCAATGAATCAAAGCTGGCATTCTGGGTTTCACTTTCGCCTACAGAATTCTATTTGATTTTTAAAAAGAACCGTGATATTCCCAGACACTCTAAATATAAAGGCTTTCAAACTGTGTCTTATATTGAATTTATATGTCTTTGAGCAGCGTAAAGGATAACCTTGGAGAGATGTATGAATGGATAATGGGGGGTGGTGGTAAAGTAGCGAGACCCAAAGGATAAGCAATGGACATTTGATGTCCAAGCTCAACAAATCAAGAGGAAGGCCCCACTATGCCAGAAAGACTCCTGGTGAAGAATTTATGAGAGAAATTAGACACGAGTCACTTAAGAAGAAGAGTTGTTGGAGCCGGTGAGAGGATGGAACCATATGATGAGATCACAGATCTGAGACAGCGTGAAAGCATGTTATAGTCCCAGGTGGGCCAAGACTAAATTTTCAGAGTGTGTGATAGACCTTTACTACATGCATATAGAAGCAGGGTGACACATTGGGTAAGGAATACCCTTTGTAATCTTTCTACTTCCCAAGGGTGAATTAGCAGAGGATGGTATATAGAGAGCCAGGAAGAGGTGGCCTCAAATACTGTCTCTTATTTGCAGTGTCTACATGACTTTTAAGTACATTGTTTAACTTCTCAGGGGTCTTGGGATTTCTCTAATAATAATAATTAACAACTACATAATGCTTTTTTTTGCCATTTTCTTTTTTTTTAATAACTTTTTATTGACAGAACCCATGCCAGGGTAATTTTTTACAATATTATCCCTTGCACTCACTTCTTTTACATAATGCTTTAAGGTTTGCAAAAATCTTTACAAATATCGTCTCCTTTTCTCTTTACAACAACCCTAGGGAAAAGGTGCTATTTTGATTCCATTTTACAGGATGGAGACAGAGGTTAAATGACTTGGCCAAGATCATACAGCTAGCAAATGTCTGAGACCAAATTTGACCTCTAATATTCCTGTCTCTGAATCCAATATTCTATTTATTAAATTAAAGAGAAATTGTAAACCCCAGTATCCATACTGGAATTCCTCGTACTAATACAACTGTAGATCTCAATTAAAAAAAATGAATAGCCAAAAGAAAGACACAAACGAGTTGATATGCTGACAAACCTTCTAAAAGTAGCATCAACTTTCTTCTTTTGTTGTTGTTTCTTTTCTTTTGTCTTTTTTTTTTTTTTATAAACTTGATATGTATAAATTCTTTTAGAATATCAAGGTTGGGATTTACATGAAGGAAAATCAGAGTCCTCAGTTATTTCTGAGAAGGATCTCATACTCTACAGAATGATTCACATAATAGAAGTCTGAATTACTTCAGATAGGGCTGTGTGCATAGTAGTTGGAACACTACAGTAGGAAAGATTTGGGATTCAAATCATGATTTACACACCTATTAGTTGTGACTTCCCATGAGTAATTTAATCTCCCTTTGTCTCAATCAACTCATCTGAATTATGGAAGCCTCAGTCAACTCATCTGAACAATGGGAACACAAACAAGCTTGTATTATCAGTATTATAGATAATGATAATAATGAAGATAATAGTAACAATAAATTATTATTCCCAAACCCTATACTTTTGCCCACCTGCATTTTTTATTTCCTTCACAAGCTAATTGTACAATATTTCAGAGTCTGATTCTATTTGTACAGCAAAATAACGGTTTGGTCATGAATACTTATTGTGTATCTAATTTATATTTTAATATATTTAACATCTACTGGTCATCCTGCCATCTGGGGGAGGGGGTCGGGGAGTAAAAGGTGAAAAATTGGAACAAGAGGTTTGGCAATTGTCGATGCTGTAAAGTTACCCATACATATAACCTGTAAATAAAAGGCTATTAAATAAAAAAAAACCAATAAATTATCATCATCATTATTATGAAATGCTCTGACATGAAATTACCTCTGGATTTCCATTTCCAAACATTTGTCAAGTACTATGATTCATGCTTAATTCTACCACCACACATTTCACATCTGGTCCCTTTCTACCAGATTCCAACCCTACTTGCCTAGCCTATAGCAACAGCCTCTGAGCTGGCCTCTCTGCTTCCAGTTTCTACCATCTTCAGTGGATCTTCCACACCATTACTAAAGTAATCTCCTAAAGCACAAGTGTTCCCATAGTTCCTCAGTTTGGTCTCATTTTTCTCCAGGCTGAACTTTTTGTTCTCCTCATCCTATAGTCTCCTCCTAGCCCTGGAATTCACAATTTGGAAGCCTCCTCAATATAAATGGGGAAGGCTAGTAGATAGGACACTGTAATGGGAAAGATGAGTTTTGTTTTGGACACATTGAACATGTGGCACTCTTCTTGAGTGCCTCAGTAATTAAAACTCTCCTTGCTGGAACCATGATACAGGTACTCTGATCATCAAAGCTGGGATTCTCTCTTCCATCTCATCTATTCCCATATAAAATGGAGATCTGACCAAGTTGCTGGATAAATGAAAGTTTATTTGTAGTGGGATGATTCTTTCTTTACTTTTCTTTCTTTTCTTTGTTTCTTTGTTTCTTTTTTCTTCCTTCCTTCCTTTTTTCTTTCTTCCTCCCTCCCTCCTCTCTTTTTCTTCCTACATCCCTCCCTTCCTTATTTTTTCCTTCTTTCCTTCTCTTTATTTATTTTGTTTTTATCCTTCTTCCTTTCTCTCTTCCTCTGTTTTCTTCCTTTCTCTCTTCCTCTTTTTTCTTTTCTTTCTTTCTTTCTTTTTCTTTCTTTCTTTCTTTCTTTCTTTCTTTCTTTCTTTCTTTCTTTCTTTCTTTCTTTCTTTCTTTCTTTCTTTCTTTCTTCCTCTTTCTCTCTTTCCTTCCTTCCATTCATATTAGAAAGAAGCTCAAAGAAAGAGCACAGCAATTTCCTAGTCACATATTTCTTGTTTATTCTGTGACTCCGGGTATATGATGACTTGTTTTCTTTTAGTTGTATATGAACCATTTGACAGATTACTGTGACAAGGTTCCTTTTAAATTGATAAAAGGTTTGATTGTGTCGGGGCATTTATCAGAACTGTCCAACTCTATTTATAATGGGCTCAGCACAAGAGCATCCCGAGTATACCAGTTGACTCCCTACCTAATCTGACTCCAGTAGTCCGTGCTTGGCATGAAAATGCTGGTGCAAATGGCTTGGGGAAAGTCTGGGAGATTAGCCCAGGCAGAGTATCCCTAGCAAGCCCAAATATCAGCTCTTTGGTTCCCTTTCATTGCATTGCAGGACTGTCTGTCTCCCTTCCTGTTAAATACCAGCAAATGAGACATGCTCAGTGTGGCTTTAAAGGGACATCTAGAAAGTGAAGTAGATTGAGCAAGAAGGACATTTGCATAGAACAGATAGAAACATGGGAGATCCTTCCCTTACTCCTTTGTTTAATAAGACTTAAAGGAAAAATATGGGCACTTAGGTAGGGGCTCTCCTATTCATTTGTCTGTGTTTAGCTTCAGGTAATTGTGGAATCAATTCTAAATTCATAACAAAATTCATGCCAAGATATAATTAAGCATATAAATATATACATATATGTATACTTGTGTATGTATAATTATATGCATACATGTATATGCATCTACACATACATACACATACTATATCCATTTATCCATCCAAATAAATATAGACATCTGAAGAATGGAGGGAGAAAAACAGGAATAGAGAAATGGATTCCCAGACAAAGAGCTCAAGACAAAAGCAGTCAAAGAAAGAGGAGACAAGGACAGACAGACAGACAGATGGGAAGGCTTCATGGATATAGGGATGAGAGATGACCTTGATATAAAGTATATGTTAGAGATGTGAATGAAACGAGCCTAAAGCTGGCCCCTCTGCTCACTATACCACAGTCTTTTCTAAGCCCACATAACTTGTATAAGTGGTGGATGGGGGATTCTTAAGGGTTTTTTTTTTTTGAGTATTCCTTAAACTTTGTAAGACACTGGGGATCCTCTCTTAAAGGTATCATGGGCATTTCAAATAGGAATTTCATTGTTGTTTCCAATTATGCTCATTATGGAAACTACTTAGTTGTTTTTTAAAAGAGCATTTTCTCTTTGCCCTAAGGAAGTCTTTTGAAGCATCTAATAGATAAAACTTAAAACTTTTATAGGAGGAGGTATAGTCCAACAGATCAGGACAATCTAAGAGCTTCTAAAAGTCATTAATCCACAAGGTATATTAGGCTTGTAAAGCTTGTACTGATTCATCTTCACATTAAATTCATTCTGCTCTCCCTTTGTTTCCTCCTACCTTCTGCATCTGCCAAAACTAAGGGGGAAAAACATATTGTTGTTGTTTTTTTCACTAAAATCACTGTTCCTAATAGAAACCCCTCCTTTTCCAACTTTTGTGGCTTTAGACATATTCTCTTCCCTTCACCTGACTTGAACTTTCTCCTGAGCTCCCCTCCTCCCCTTTTATGATTCTTAATTTCTTTCAAGATTCAGCTCAGGTACTCCCTCCTATAAAAAGCTCTTCCTTATTCCCAAACTGCCCGCTCTGAAATTATAGATCTTAAAACAGCAAAGGACTTCAAAAGTCACCTCTCATTTTAAAGATGAAGAAACTAAGACCAGAAGCTAGCTAAATCACTTGCCTAATGTTTACAAGAATCAAGTGGCAGAGCTTGGAATTAATCTTTGGTCCTAGGATGCCAAATTCAATGCCATTGAATTACTCTTACATTTATATTCAGTATTTCTTATTGATATGATTTGGTTCATCCCTCTACTCTGAGAACTTATGGTTCTCCCCCAGTGCAGAGGCTATTTAGTTCATGTTTTTTCATTCCTGATATCTTGAAAATAATAGGCATTTAATTGATAATTTTTGAATTGTTAATTTGACATCTTTCAGAAATCTCCTGTGAATATAGCTTCTTATTGAAAAGTCAATATAAAAAGACCTCTGTTGATTACATTTATTCTAGAATGGTTCAAGTTTTCTTCCTTTTCCTTTGGTTCTCTCCTTTTCCAAAATGATATGGGCCCATATCAGTTGCCTATTTGCAAAGCCATGAAAATGGCAGTAATGGCAAGGGGGAAGATCATTGAGGGCTCTAGAATCAGAAGATACGTTTTTAAATTTTGACTTTGAAACTCTCTTGGGGATCTTTGAGATATCACTGAATCTGCCTTTCTGAGCCTCAGTTTCCTTATCTATAAAATTATCTATAAATAAGGTCTGAGGTCCCTGCCAGCTCTAGCTTCAGTTATGATCTTATGTCTATTATCCTATGGATAATATATTAGCAGTCACATTACACTAGGATTGAGCTGAGGCTTTTCCATCCTCCAAAGGAGTGGGAAAAACCAACCCACAGCTTATGCAGCTCATGAAATCATTTGGTCTGGCCCTGCAACAACAGTAGATGAAAACAACTTCCCATTTGAGTTCTTCAACTTAATACATTTATATGGCCTGTGAATGATGTTATAAATATGGCCCATGGCAAGAAAAAAGTCCTCTACCTCTGCTTTAGATGATAGAGAACATTTTAAAACTAGAAAAGATTTCAGAGATCATCATATAGAACAGTTTTCTTCAACCAACATTTGTCACGTGTTCAAATAGGGACAAATATTCTTATTTCATGACAATTCCAGATGATGGAGTCATTTATCATAAGACTTTGTATTCTTAAAACATGAAGACTGTAGAAATGTACCATATCTTGTAAAAAACAACAAAGTTTTGATAAATTAATTTAGCCAAACTATGGTATATTTAAGTATCTAAAGACATTTCCCCGAGATCCTATGAGATTAAGCATTCTTCATGGCTGATATTTTTTTCTCTATTTTCTTTTTCAATTTTATCTTGCTTATAATTCTATCTCAAGATCTTTAGTGATAAATGTTAATGGTACTATTTAATAAGAATTGCAAAGGGATGCTACAAATTCAGATGACATCCTTTTGCTCTTGGATTATACATTGAGAAATAATTTAATTTCTTCTTCTTTAATATAATTTTCTTACTGTTCATTAGTATTAATATGAACACTGTATACTAAATGCAGGGTAATTCAATATGTCTCTGCCTTCTTTGTACTTCTGTGTTTTCTATTATCTTATTACCATGGGTATTAGCCAATATTACATTTCCTATAAAATAAGAAAAAGTGAAGTCAGAAAGGACTTGTAATTTCACAGCAAAAAATTAAAAAAAGATGGGAAATGGATGACAATCGAGCCAGATATTTAAAAGGGATAAATAGAGGCTGTTTTTAGTGAGGGATGACTGGGAAAATGAGTAGAGATAATTATTTGGAGTTTTATTCTTGCTTCTTCAATTGCATCGGCGTGCCTCCTTCCTTCTATTATCACAAATCATGATTCTGCTATACATTAGTAAACAGGTTTCCACTGAGTTAATAAATCTTCAGGCAATGAGCCTTTCTGAACTGAACTAAGCCAGTCTTGGAACTATATGAACAGGTCCAGAGTCTCTCTTTGAACTCACAAGAGATCAGATATGCATTTTAAAATGAGCATTAATTAAAAACTTAAAGGATTTATGATTGTAGTCTTCAAACACTTGGAAGAAAACATACACTGGCACAAAATGCTACTTCCTGCCATGGTCTGGGTAGCTATTAAGAGGTCACAAGTCACTTACTCTTATTTGCCTCAGTTTCCTCATCTTTATTTTATTTATTTATTTGTTTATTTTTTGCTGAGGCAATTGGGGTTAAGTGACTTTCCCACAGTCACACAGCTAGGAAGTGTTAAGTGTCTGAGGTCAGATTTGAATTCAGGTCCTCCTGACTTCAGGGTTGGTGCTCTATTCACTGTGCCATCTAGCTGCCCAGTTTCCTCATCTTTAAAATGAGCTGGAGAAGAAAATGGCTAACCTCTCCCATCTCTTTGCCAAGAAAACTCCAAATGGGGTCACAAAGAGTCAGACATGGCTGAAATGACTGAACAACAACATTAAGAAAGCATATCATTGAGGCAGAATGGCTCCCAGGCAAGATTACAAATGCTTCAGTTATATGTCATTGTATTCATAGAAAAAGTGAAAGTCTACCTGTAGAATGTTGAAGCCAGATATAACTTTCTTAGCCAACTAGCTTATACTTATTTTACAGATGATGAAACTGAGTCCTGAAGACTTAAAGCAATTTGGTGAGAATTAAATAGCTCTAGAACTCAGGTCCCTTGTGATCCCAATTTTTTTGCCAGTACATCAAGTTTTCTCATCAAGGAGAAAATTATGCAATAAGAAAAACAGTGAGTGGTCTGAAATTTTCCAGGATGAAGAATCAGACAGGGTCCTGACATAAATATAAATCTTTTTTTTTTTTTTTTTTTTTTTTAAGAGACATGCTTGGGAAGCAAGAATGTTTGCTCTGCATTTGCATGACAAGATCTCTTACAGCAGTTGAATAATTCAAAGGGAGACTCATATTGAAATAAGCTAACTTTTTTTTGGCTCTTTTCCGAGGCCCCATTTTCCTATAACTTTATTCTGCCATTTGTTTTAGCTTACTGCTTTAATTCTGAAAAAATGTAAATAAGTAAAGGGTTGGTTCAGTGTATGGATTTACAATTCACAGTTTTTTAAGTTCTGATCAGTGGGAAGAGTACTGCTCTGCTCTGCACTTTGGCCACAGATCCTATTATTCTGAATTTGCAAGTTAGTTTATCTCGCACTTCCTGTTTGGATATTTACTCTCATTCTCAAAAATCCAGAACAAAGAAAAATAAATACTGTCTGCCTGGTTTTCCTCCTCCAATCCTTTAGAGGTTAGAAAATTAAGAACATAAATATCCTCTATTTTTTTTAAAGGAATTGCCAAAATGAAATAAAACAATTGAGCAACATCCTGCCAAATCTACAAAAATAATATTGTTGAATGCCAAATAAATGACAAATAAATGAATCAATATTGCTTCTGATTGAGAATCCTATGAGAAGTGATTTCTGGATTTAAAATATTCTAAACATTCTAGGACAACCTATTTCACATGATTTTCACAAAACCAAACAAAATCAAACAAACAAACAAAAAAACCCAATATTCTCTGCAAGACAAAAAACCTTTTATTAGGTAAGAGTTGTAAAGGGAAGCAGTATAACCTTATAGGGAAAGTCCTCATCTTGGATTGGAGGTACTGAATTCTAATCCTATCTATTACCATTACCAGCTTTGTGACTTTGGACAAGTTATTTAAAACCAAATCATTTTTATTTTAATATCTTTTATTTCAATACAAAGGGTTAGAAAACCTTATATTTCTTTTCAGAAATAGTATTTTCAATCTCACTGGCTAAAATATTAGCAGGAGATCTGATGCCAAAAACAAGGTAAGCTATATTCAAGTTGGCAAAGTTTAACATGATCTAAAAGTTTTGAAATCAATATTTTCCAAACTATAAATATGTTAGGATATGGAGTTATATAAAAAGCTGATTTAGTAGCAACACTATCGAATAAAAGATAAAGTCAGACTTTTGCTAGTCTCAGCCGATTCTCTTACTGATTTATGGACCATGATTAGAACTAACCTCTCTGGGGCTCAAAAGTCACAGGTAAGATCTATACTGATGAAGCGATTTTCTATTTGGGGAGTCTTTTATCATGATTGATCATAGATTTAGATCCAGCACTCAATAGATCTCAGAATCCAACTTTAATATTACAGATGAGAAAAATAGGTATATTAAGTTAGTTCCTCACCATCACATAATCAGGAAGCAGAAAAGGTAGAATTTGAACTCAGATCCTCAAATTGGAGAGCCAATATGCCTTTTACATTACAATAATATAAAAGAATATGTTGATTAAAACAAATGCTATAAAAAGCATGGCAGGGAAAGAATCATTAGAAGTGGAAGCCAATGTTCATTTCTAGCTCAGCCATTTCCTTAACTCTGTGATACTCCTCTTGAAGGCATATATGGAATACCGGGGAAATGGTGCTTTCAAAACTTGCCTTTCAAGGTTGTTGTAAGGAAAGAATTTTGAAAACCAGAAATAATAATATAAATGCCAGTTATTATGATGAAGTTATATTTTCTGACATTTTTATGTCACTCTTTTATTAAAACCAGCCTTACTATGAGATATTTGGCAGCAAGAAACACATTGTTTTTAACAATCTTTTAGTGCTTGGTGATAAAAACTGGATCTAGACAAATTACAAATACACGTAGCAATCTGGCTTAGTGGATCGAGTGCTGGCACTGCAGTCAGGAGGACCTGAGGTTTAATTCAGCTTCCGCTTACTAGCTGACCCTAGGCATGCCATTCACTCCTCAGTTAACCTCAGTTTCCTCATCTGTAAAATGAGTTGGAAAAGGAAATGGCAAAACACTAGAGTTCCTTTGCCAAAAAAAAACCCATGACTCCACGTCATGGAGATTTAGACATGATTGGAATGACTCCACAATAAATATTTGTATAACTAATCAGACCAACATCATCAAGCAGGTTCCACTCCTGAAATCAATCCTATAAGGGCTCCATTTTGGGTGAGATCTACCTTAACCCACATTAGTTGATTAGATTTCAAACTCATTGAGGGCAAGTATTATCTTTGTGCCTTTCTTTTGTTCTCTAGAACTTAGCACAGCAACTGGCACATAGTAAGTAGAGACTTAATAAATGCTTGTTTTTTTTTTTAAATAAATGCTTATTATTAAACTAACACTTGACTATCTGATTACTGCCTTTTCCTAGTTAGCTTAGTACATGTTGTTGTGAAATGAAAGAGTAAATAATCTTCCTTGGGAATGATTCTACTAAAAGGATGAATGGTCTTAAGACCAGGTGTTTTATAGTGAAAAAGCTCAACAATTTCTCAGAGAGATTTCCAAGGCCTCTTGAAACATGGAACATACACAATAAACCCATTAACATGTCACCAATTTTTACTTGAAGACCTCCAGGGATCCTGTCTAATAAAGTGGCCCATTCAACATTGGGAGTCTTCTAATTGCTGAGAGGTTTTTCCTTCCTCATCCTCTTATATAATTCTCAAATTTCCCTCTTTTTGCCTTTTACCTCTTGTTTCTATTCCTGTCCTCTGAAGTTAATAGATCTTCCAGGAGATACCAGATCACATAATCATATGTGATTGTTCAATCATTTTTTTTCAGTTATGTTCAATTCTTTTGGAATTTTCTTGACAAAGATGCTGGAGTAGTCTGCCATTTCCTTCCCCAGATGAGGAAACTGAGGCAAATAGGGAAATAGAGTTAAGTGACTTGCCCAGGATCACACTGCTAGTAAGTGTTTGAAGCTAGATTTGAACTCAAGAAAATGAATATTCTTCACTTGACTCCACACTCTAGCCACTGTGCCATCTCTATTGATCCTTGAGGCTCTTTACCATCTGGGCTGGCCATCTCAATACTTTCTCTAAATTGTAAACATTGTACTCAGAATTCAGCACAGTCCTAAAGGTAGTCTGTCTTGAATAGACATCAGTAAGACCATCAATCATTTCCCTTATTCTGGACACCAAGTCCCTTCATTTGTCCTAACTTTGCTTTCCCTGCTGCTGTTATATCATTCACTCATGCTAGTGAACTCATGGTCCACAAGAACTGCCAAACAGCTGCCACCAGAAACATGGGAGCCTACTGGAAATTGAACTATCCACTGTTCATAACGCGGGGCAAAATCAAAGCTTACAAAGTATTATTAAAGGCACTTACGGCTGACACAGCTTGATTAGGTCCTGGTCCGTGGTGCCGGGTGGAAGGCCTCGAATGTACAAGTTGGTTTTACTCAACTGTTCTCCGCTATTGTTGTTGCTGCTGCTGTTGTTGCTGCTGCTGTTTGTGCTGGGGCTGGGAGGAGCCATGGGGTGGGGAGCTGGTGCATAGGACTGCTGCAAACAAAAAGAGTCATTAATGGACAAACAAGGCCATCACCAGGTCCCAACTCATCAGATCAGATACAACGTAGGTCAACCAGCAGACGCATTCGTGGACACAAAAACACACACTCATGCACACATATACAAAGCTGAGTACTTAGCATTTATTCCTTTTAAATATCATTGTCTTGCCTTTGGCAATAAAACTGGAAAACTATGATGTCATGATTGGAAAAACAGAAAGGCTCAGATTGGGAATATTGTGTTTATTGGACTTAGCCCATAATGTCTGAGGTCATCCATCTGCTAATATTTCAATGGTTCTCTCAATCCTCTTCAACATCTTCTAGAATCTCTCTTTTCCCCATCTTCTTTGTCTCCATTTTCTCCTGCTGGCTTCTTCAATTTGGTTGTCTATTTCCCCCCTCTCTAATTTCTACCCCATTTCATTGCTATCTTGGATAATCAACCCCTTTGAATCCACCCCCATCACAAAAGTTTTTTTGTATTGGAAATGGCAAGATTGACCCCAAAGATCATGAGACATCTCTATACAGAGCGACATTGCATAGCAGAAAGAACACTAGATCAGTACTCCAACATCTGTGTCAACATCCCATTTGTAACTTTCTACTAGAGCAGCCATCTTGGAAAGGTTGATTACCTACCCTGGTCCTCAGTTCCCTCATTTGTAAAATAAGAAGAGTTGACTGAATGGCCTCTGGAGTTCATTCCCAACTCTAGCTCTAGGACTCTATGATCCCACGATGCTCCATAGTTATTGTTTGTTTTTAATTAGATTCTTGATTTCTTTTGTCTAGAGAATTCATTGATAGAGCTCCCTTTACTGATGTGTTTGGCAGCTTCCCTGGAAATAATTATCATAGAAGTTGCTTGGAGCACTGCTCAGTTAAGTGACTTGCCTAAGGTCAGATAATTAGTCTGTGTCTGAGGTTTGACTTCAAACCAGATTTTCCAAGCCCAGCTTTTTACATGGCTGCCTCTCAGGATATTTAATAAAGATGCATCTATTTAGATATATTTAAAGAAGAGACATAGAATGCATCTAATCTAGATTCCAAACCCAACTGATGTGCCATTTGCCACATAATCCTCTCCAATCCAGTGGTTAGGGGTCTCTCTCACTTAAAAGTGTTCTGATAGAACTGTATAAATAAATACTTTATATTGTCCTTAATAGAATATAAGCTGTTTGAATATTTTTGTCCTTGTATTTCCGAAAGCCAGCACAGTTTGTGGTACAAACTTGACATTTAATAACTATTTAGTGAGTTCAATTGAAAGGTAGCAAAAAGCTTAAAGACACTGGAGCACCATGAAAAGAAAACTGATGCAGTAAGACCTGCATTCAAATCTCAACTGTGATCCATATAGCTGTGGGACCCTGTTCAAGTCATAGCTCCTCCATACTCTAGGCAAAGCTCATAAGACTAGATATTACCAAGCAGAGAAAAGAATTTCTTTTTCTGGGAAATTATTATATCAATGAAATATCACTGCCAATCCCTCCACTTCAAATGTAAGATTAACCCAATATAGGTCTTGATCTATGCTACAGATTCTTAACCTGGAGTTAGTAAACTTTAAAATATAGATATGGGTATATATTGTAATTATATATATATATATATATATATATATATACACAGAGAGAGAGAGAGAGATGTAGAAAATATTGATAATTATAATTGGTTTCCTTTCTATTACATTTTATTTATTTTTCCTATGAATTTTATTTTTAATTATTTTCCTATGTATTTTATTTTATTTATTTTAAAAAAAATTGATTCTGACAAGGACTTTCTGGATTGCCAAGGGGATCCACAAAACAAAAAAGGGTCTGAACTTCTGCCCCAGTATGCCCTGGCATAATGTGGGTACTTAATTCTTATTGATTGTAGATTGAGCTAGTGACTAAATAATAAGAAAAAATATTAACAGGGTGCTTTAAAGTTTTCTAAGCATTTTAAGTGTTTTTTCCAATCTCTGAGCTACAATTATACAAGGACATAGTTTTGTAAACCCTCCCATTCACTACACTCCCATCAAACTTCTTTACTGATCTCTACTCCTACTAAAGTCTTAATGAGAATTCTCTAGGAATGGCTGCCTTGCTGATAAGTCATGAATAGAGCTTGGAGGGATGGTCTCAAGTGTCTACACTTGTCTCATTCAAAAGGCATAAGCAGGAATAATTAAATACCCCAAGTTGTGCAGGGAGAACATGCAGAAAGTAGTTGGATATTAGCTAGAGATGGCTCTGCTTCTTTGCTATCAACAAGTTGAGTCTCTTGGATATCAAGATCAGAGAGGGATGAGCCAGTCACACACAGTCTTATGCTATAATTATAAGGCCCGCAGTGATGTTTAGTCTACTAACTTCCAGGGTCACCAGTTCTGATCCCTCAGCTGTGACCCAGATTTTGATTTTCAACTGCCCACAAGCAGAGCCTTAAGAAGAAATATTTGTTCCCAAGGGAAGAAAAAAGCACCCCCCCCAAAAAAAATACCCTCAATTCTTAAGTGAGGAGTAGAAATTGTCTTATGGTAGAGAAGCAGACACCAAAGACTTCAGCAAAAAGAAAAGCCCCTTCTAGGACAGGTGAAATGGGAGCTTATCATTTAAGACCCAAGTGTTTATTCAGACTGGCAGATACTAAACTCTGTTCTATTCAGTCTGAAAATTTTCAAGTGTTGTCAGCACCCTGGAACAAAGCCCCAGTCATTGCTCTCCAATTGGCTCTGCCTAAGGTGCCTTTATTTGGATGGTGTTCTGCCTTTTTAGAATTTGCCAAAATATAATGCAGAATCTTTCAAAGCACTCTTTTCCTTCAAGCTTTCCCTGTGTCACAGTTCCCTAGTCTTGGAGTCAGGAGTTCAATGCTGGCTACAGGTAATTACTAGGTCCCTTACAGGGAATGTCTTTTCTTCTGAGATTACCACAGTCTCCTCTGTATGGGGTATTCCAAAAGTCCTATTAAGCTATTAAAGCTTAAAACTTCATTAAGACTTTTGTGATACCATACATATATCTTGTGTATATCTAGTCATCAATGTCTCCCGCAAGGTAGGTAATTACTATCTTGTTGACTTTAATGTTAACAAAGCCCATTTTCTATAATATCCCTTTGAGATAGGCAACTATCAAATAATGATCCCTATCTTACAAATGAAGAAACAGAGAGGCTAAGTGGCTGACTTGTCCAGTCACAAATACTGTCAATACCAGGACTTAATGTTGAATCTTTTGATTCTAAAGCCATAACCCCACCCATGTCAGTCATAAGCTCCCATTATGCAAAGCCCAGTACCACTGGGTCATCCTCTTCCTCTTTCATTCTTTATAATTGAATATTCCTTAGAATCCAAATTTAAGAGCTATCATTCATCCATTAAAATTCCACTTGGAATATCACCTTCCTCTTTATTCCTATGACTATATCATTTCAGAGTCTTAGCACTTTGGGGCAAACTTTCCAAATTCAATGACCTAGCACAATGATATTGAACTCCAATAGAAATTGATTGCTACCAGCCACATATTGACGCAGAAAACTATAAATTAGCATTTTCTATGTTGCAATGAATTCTTGTTTATTTCATTAAACATTCCAATTATGTTTTAATGTGATTCAGCCCATGTTTTGTGGGCCTGTGGATGGGCCACGAGTTTGATATCTCTGACCTAGATGATCTCCCTATATCTTGTTACTCTTCCAAACCCACCTATATCCAACTACAAAATTAATTTCTTGATAACAGTACTATCATTAAGGCATTGCTATGCTCAAAAATCTACAATGGATATTCAATGCTTACAAGACCAAATCCAAGCACGTTAAACTAGCTTCTATTATCTGTCTTCACCTTCATTTTCTGAAGATCTAGTAAAATTAAAACCATATAAACTAACTGTCAAAGTCACAGCATCATAAACTAGCAGTCATCCATTTCCATCCATTTTTCAAGTAAGGAGAACTTGTTTCCTTGTTGTTTCCTATATCTGTAGTTGCCTAACTATTTTTGGTGTCTAGTATTTTTATAGTTCACAAGGAAGTTATATGCCCTTTGATGACTTGGCCAGTGTCTCATGCTTCTAAGATTTGACGTGGTACTTAGCACAATTTATAATCCACTCAGTTAAGACAAATTTATTAAGTGACTATGATATGTGATATACCTCAAAGTTAAGCCCTGAAGATTCATAAAAAAGACATAAATAGTCCCTGCCCTCAAGGAGATCCTATTCAATAGGAGAGATAATATGAAACAACTAGACACGTAAAAAAGAAATGGGGAGGGGAATTGAAGATGATCACAGGGGATAAGTCACCAATAGCTGCAACAATCTTATGTAGGATTTTATTTGAGATTTGAAGGAAGCTGAGGAAGAAATTAATAGTAATTGGCTAACTCAGCAACTCATTTATTTGGTGGACAGTTGTTACATTCATTGAAACTCAACTTAAGGATATACCTTTACTTGAAATGTCCTCTGACATCCTCTTTCTCCCAAGATTACCTTTTCATTTTGGGAATATTATGTATATATCACATGTATCCTTTCCCTCAGGAAAATATAAACTCTCTGAGGACTGGGATGCTTTCCATTTTGACTTTGTATTCCTAGTGTTTGGCAGATGATAGGCACTTAATAACATGCTTGTTGATTGAATAAATATGCCTAATACAATACCGTGCTAAGATCTAGCCCTAACGTACTGCACATATCCTAACATGATACAAGTTGGACCAGATGGCATATTTGCCTGTGAGGTCCCCTCTAGCTCAGAGAGTCTGGGATTCCATGAGTGGTGCCAGTGACAGAGCTCTGGAAGAAGATATATAAAATTAGCCTTTACTTTGTCAGCTTACAATAAAATTAGTCAGCAAAGTAGCCCTTTTGTAATTGTAGATATAGTCTATAATGTGACCAAGGCCTTTGTGACTTCATAGATATTGATTTTTCCCTTAAAAGGATTTTGAAATTGTTACTAAAACATCTGTGATTTATATTTTTTGATAATTCAAAACACTTTTTCAACATCAATATTCAAACTCATGTGTTTTTTTCCTTAGAAAAAGAAATAGGTGTATACATTTGTGGATGCACATATTCAAAATTTTGTCCTGTGGGACCAAGCAGAAAAATTCTACTCTTTCTCACAGTTCTTTGGACTGTAAGTCCTTTTCTTCGCCCCCCCCCCCACCATTAAGTCTTTTCTTTTGCATTCTAACAATCCCAAGTTCCAGCATCAGTTCTTCTAATCTATATTCACATGCATGTATGACATAACACCAACAAACACACCAATATATAAATGAATATATCTTGTGATACATATATATCATTTTAAAATTAATACAAAATCATCATACCTTCATCATGTAAAACTTGCATATACAAATCCTAGCATTTTCTTTTAAAAAACCCTAAAATACAAGTCATTCTCACTCAATAAAATGAACCTTAATGATCAGCTCTAATATTATCAGATTTTGTAAGATGGAACTTTCCTATGTTCTATCACCCTTTTAAAAAATTTATATTTTCTTTTTCAATTTCCTCCCTCAATTTTCCTTCTGTGATGGTTCCTCCATCACTTTCCCATTTTCTTGATTCTTTTTGTTATACTTTTTGCAATTCTGTTGTTTGCACAATCTTTCTTAATTTTGCCATCCCACTATTCTTATCTCTAGTGCATTGTTACAGTTTATAAACTCTTCAGATCATCTTTCTTTCCATTTTGTATGGCCAACCTATATCTGTAACTCCTTTCTTTATAGGGCTCATTAACCTTTCATATAGTACTATCTTTTTCTAGTTAACAAATCACAAGCACTTACTATATTTTCTATACTATCTTAAGGATTCTCTTAGTGAACTAAAACAAGAGATAATCTGATCCAAAACATCCTATCACAGATGAGCAAACAGAGACCAAAAGGGAAGATAGGACTTGCTATGAGGACATTTCTAATTTCAGAAATAGGACCTGATCTCCTGACAGTAAGTCCGACACTCATTCCAGGATCCCACATGACTGCCAGCATATAGTCATTTGTGGTAACAAAGGTTTCAAATAAAAAACAGAGGGATCGCACCAATGGTTTGAATGATCCCAGTAGCACTAGGCCCTCGGTATCCTCACCTAGTTTTATGACTTACACATGCTCCTCTTCTTACAAACAATCCTCAAAATCTATAACTTTTAAACAACAAAGCAGTAGTCAGAAGAACCACAGAGTGCCTGCGAGTATATAGAGCCATGATGATTTAATTAGAGAAAAATAAGAAATTAGATTTCCCTGTGTCATTCCTGCCAGAAAGAAAAGATGACCACACGAAAGCATCTCTCCCCAAATGGAACATAAATAACCTTGTAGAGTTAATGGGTCACAGCAGTGCTGGCTTCCAGACTGAAGCTGCTCATCTTCCTTGGCAGATCTCGTTTCCTTTAAGATGGGTGTAGTTTTTTTGTTAACTTTGTACTTTAAATCAGTTTGAACCATTAGGAAAAAATTCAAATATATTACAAAATTTTGACTTACTTTTCCTTGGCTTCCTCATCTGCAAAATGGGGGTAATAATGACACCTATCTCATATGAATGCTGTGAGGATATAATAATACAATAAGTTCAAGGTATTGTATAAATGCTACCTATAATTTTTGCAGACCATAGCTTCATTGATTGAAGGTTGGAAGAGTTGTTAGAGAGATGACATCTAATCCAACATCCTCCTATCAGAGTATATGAATCTATAGAGCCCTAACCACAGGGAGGAAGTGGTAGAACTGCACTTAGATTAAAAAAAAATGGATTTAGCTGCATTATTCATTTTCTTTCTATTCTGTTTCTGTTTCAAGAAACAAAAGGAGGCAAAAAATGGTCCCTGTCCTCCAGGAGTTCACAATTTAATGTCTAAGCCAAGAGGAATATTTAAAACTAGGGAATGAGCTCTACTTTTAATTAGAACTTTAAGCATCTTGAACTTTTTCCTTTTCTCCCTTCCTTCCTTCCTTCCTTCCTTTCTTCCTTCCTTCCTTTAGCCCTTTTATTAGGAGAGCTTTCTAAGCTCTAGGTAGATCATCAATTCCTCTTCCAAGGAGTTTGTATTCTTGGCCCAAGCATATAATTAAGTCATTTGACAACTGACTCAGAAGCCCCTACTGGAAAATGGCATTGAATGACTGAGCCATATCCATCAGCTGTCTTTAAAAGCAACTGACCAAGCCAGTACCAAGCATATCCTGCCCACTTAAAACTGAGCTCTCTTTACCTGCTGTCACCAAGATGTTATTGTCCTCTGCTTCATTTGCAGCAGGCTAGGCCTGAAACATATTTTTACCCCTGATTAAAAACACAGCTTTTTTTTCCTTACAAAGAGAATTTTAAACATTTTCCCCTCCAACAATTCCCCTTGGATGGGAGTCACAAGGTCCAGATGCCAAGTGGAATGCAGTCAGTTTTATTAGCAGCATCTGGCGCTTTGGCAGCCACTTGAGGTAGTTGGGCTGGTGGTTTTGGAATGGCCAGGAAGCCTATCAAACATCCAGGCCACTTGACTGCTGGCCTTCCTGATTCTTTCTCCAGCTCAGTGGTATTTGTACCTTTTAATCCACTCAAGGGTAGAGCCTTGGATAAAGTCTCCCATGGGACTGCTATGCGTACTTTCTTACTATCCAAAAAAAAAAAGTGAATACAAACCACATTCCTGCCTTCAACCATACATTATTTAACTTACAGGACACACATGTAATCCATTGCTCTGTGGATAAGGTCGCTGTAGGCTATTGGATTCATCTCGCTGTAGCATAATTTCACTTAACCTTGTTTCCTCAGATCCCAACTTCAATGTGGACAGAAAATCGGAGATGGAACACCGTAACTACAGCTACAGGCACATCGAGTGCACATGAAAAACAAGGATCGATGTGATGATTTCCTATACAGGCAATAACAACCTGGACTAAATAGTAATATGAAGGCTGGCAGGCAGTTTTACTCACTGTTTTATAAACACTGTCTATAATACTATCTTTAACTATTTTTTTTTAACTGAGAAACATCCGCAGGACAACTTAGAATAATAGCTCCAGAAATCAGCCCTGGGAAGTCTTGCTTCTAATGGAGTTTGCTAGCTTGTCTCGTACACATAATGGAACTTGGAGAATTGTATCCTTTAGTATTATCGACTGGCTTGTGAGATCCTTAGGAACAGGGACTAATAAGTGTTTATTTGTTTGTTTGCTTTTATGTGTAAGCCCAGTTTTTAGCATATATTTGACACATAGTAGTGACCTCATAAGTATTGATTAACTTGACTCAACTAACAAGTTGAATGTTAAAATGGGATACATATCTGAATTCACTGAATCATAGGGTCTCAAAGTTTGAAGAGATCTCACTGGTCTTCCAGTCTGACACATACAAAGATGCTTTCTATAACATCCCAGAAAAAAAGGCTGTCAATGAGAAGGAACCCACTAATTACCTGCCTTCCCAGATGGTCTAGCCTAATTTGGGATCTCTATTTTAAGGTTCTTTGCTGAAATAAAACTAGAGGTGTCAGTTTTCTCTCATTTAGAGAAGTTGCCTTAAGCTGACTCACTGAGATAATATTGAAATCATAATAACAAAATTCATTACATAGGATCGACATCCTGGTATCCATAATTCTAGGGAATTGTGAGGTTGCTCCATCCTACTTCTGGCTCAATATCGTTCATTCAGTGGAGAATAGGGTATCCCAACTGACAGTGATTTAAACAGTGATTTCATCTAGTGATGAAACTTATTCTACCTGGATAAACCAGAAATTATCCATTTTATAATCTCAGACAATTGTCTGATACACTTGAGAAATCAACTGCCTTGCCTACCAGGGTAGGGCAAAGGAAGGCTTTGAACACAGGACTTCTGGAGTTTCCTATACTAGATTCTTTTTAAAAATTTCATAGAGATCTATTGAAGCTTGGACAAAATACTAAACCAAAAGGTTCTAATTATCTTCAATTCAAGATGTATATGTGTACGTATACATGTGTGTGCATATGCACAGTTTTCTCTCCCTTAAGTTCTCTTACTTGGCCTAAATATGGGTTTCACATGATGCCAAATTCCCTAAAGGTACTCAATAAAAACTGAATAATAAAAGCAAAAGTAAGGTTTGGATATTATCCAGAAAGTGTGTTTTCTAGCCTAAACTGCAACCTGTGATATTGTCAACACATACTTTTATTTCTAACTTGACATTTATGGTAGTGTTTGCCCTCCCTGCCATGGGAGACAACAAACACAAAAAAAAAAGAATTTGAAAATTGAAATCATTAAGAGGAAATCAGAATGGGATATAGTAAAGTGATGCTTTATCACAACAAAATTAGTTGCTACACAATGGGTTTTCTTCCACAGTTATGAAAGCTCGGATATAATGAACCATTTTCACACTCAATTTAGTAAGTGATTTTTTTGGGGGGTAGCCAATCAGGTTCCTGGTTTCTAATACACATTAAGAAATAAAGCTTCATGTTCCGGGCAAGTCTAACCGAAAATAATGTCAATAACAAAAAAGTAAACACCAAACAGCACTGTGTTTTTTGTGATACTGCGAAGATTTTCTTCCAATTCATTATGAACTTGGCATAGGAAGAATAATAATCCAATGCAAAATCAACAGTTTATCAATCAACAACCACTTATTAAACACTGATTATGTGCCAGGCATTGTGCTAAATATTGAGGAGATAAAGCAAGACAAAAACAAAAACATCAACCTAGTGTAATAAGACTTCATTAAAAATAATAATAGAAAAACACAACCAATACAAGCGTCTGCCAAGTTTGCCAAGCATCGCATATCAAGGCATCACTTTTCCATCCCTATTTGATTCCCAATAATTAGCCTCCTACACTTGTCTCTCCCATTATTAAATCAGTCTCTTGTTTCATAAATGCTTCATGCTCAGCCTGACTTCTCCTGGGATGATCTCTTCTTTCTCCTCCTGCCATTATTTAAACAAATTATATCTGTCCTCCAATCTTCAAGGTCCAACTCTAGCTCTAGCTCTTGAATATGAAGTCCATGATCCTCATTGATTTCATTCTCCACTAAACTATCATATGTATCATCTATACAATGTAACATTTATTTTATTTATTGCTAATTTGTCTAAGAATCATTTTCCTCCCCTAAGTGGATTGCTAGTGATCAAAAGTGCAATGGAGAAATCCAGGATAGGGATCAGTAGATAGTGTCGTATAGCCAACTATGAAAAAAAAATGCCATTTGGGAAATCTAATATCATACAAAAGGAAGTGGGCTGATCATGTATCAAGAGTATGATAACAGATGAAGAATCCTATCAATTTAGGATTTATTAATTGCCAACTGTATGCTAGTCACTCTGTTATGTTTGTTACAAACTCAAAAAGTAAAAAGAACTTGCCCCCAATGAACCTCTTTCTCCCATCCCTCTTCTTATCAGAGAAGATGTCACAAAATTAAGTGGCTCTCTGCCATGTATACTGTGCTATACAGAAACTTAATGTAAGATCAATGGGAAAGGATGATCAAGAAACCCAGAATAAGAAAACACTGTAAGTTTTGTGAACCAATGTTCACAAAGAGACTATTGCCATCAGAGAGGTCACTAGTCTTTCATAGAATCCATTTTGGAGATTGCAAAGTTTTTAAGGGCAGGGATCTTATCTTACATTTCTGTAGCCTCATATAGACTCATATAGCACTGAGAGCAGAGCAGATAATCAATGTATAAGGATTGATTTCATTCTGGTCTTTGTGGATGAGATGACCAATCAGCCTCAGGGCATGCCCTGTAAATTGTGTTTCATCTGTGCTCCTTAGGGCCATTTTTAAAAACTTTATCCACATTTCAAAATCACTAAATACAAAGGGAAAACATAGATTGAGATAAAAAGAGTGTTATGGGATTTAAAAAAGATGTCTCCCACTTTGGAAGACAAACTTCTTGTCTTTGCCTACCATTTATTTCCAATAATATCTCATCTTCATTCCACCAATTTTTCTCACAACAGGAGATCTCAGTGACATGCTATTCTGCTAATCTTATTTATCTGTGAACCAGAAAAGGGCAGGGGAAAGGAGACAGCTATCTCCTAGTAAAGCACTCAGACAATTCAGCAAATTCATAAACAGTAACCTATATTCCATGACATAAATTAGTGTTATTACTTCATTAGCCAATTCATTCATATTTTATTGATGTTCCCAAATTAAATGGGAACAGAACCTGGATTTTTTAAAGTCTTAAATCTATGCAACTTGGACTATAAAGCACAATAATTTCCTTAAGAAGAAAACTTGAAAGTGGATATAAAAATGTGACAGCAATTAATATATGCAAAGCCATCACTTTGGCATGAAAAATGGAAGCAGAAATTCACTCAGAGAATTCCCCCGAATATATTTTCAGTGTTTATTGTGCTTTTGACCATTAGACACTCACCATAAGAATGAATTAACACCCAAGTTGAAGACGCTCTGATCTAATAACAAAAGGACCAGGTGGGCATTTTATCATTTGCCATTGTCAGGGAGTTTGGTAAAAAACAAAAGCAGCTGTAAAACATGAAGCTTACACTTTTTAATGCTTAATGTTAATATTTCTTGACCTTCCTTAAGTTTCTGGGCTGCTTAGTATTGTTTCTAAGAGAATTACATGAAAAAATGGTGTTGGGATAGTCCACTTTCTATTGACTATTTTATATGATTTGTTTTTTTTTCTTTGAATATCAGAATAGTATGTGATGTCCAGAGGCAAGAATTTGATTCAAATTTTGATTTGATACTTCTCAGAATCATTACACTGAGTGGTCAGTCCCTGGCCAAAAAGATCTAGTATCCCAGATCTTTCTCATCTCTTTTCCTTGTAGGGGGAAGTAACTGGGATCCAACAGAGCTAATTGGAATGGGAGAGATGGTCAGTTTATAATTTTGTGACAAAACCTGAAGAGGCTGAGTCTTGCCGTCCTTCAGCTATTTCACTTGTGTCTGGATCTTTGTGATGTAGTCTGAATTTTCTTGGCAGACATAAACGGAACGGTTTAAATTTTGAGCTGGAAGTGACCTCAGAGATCATCCAGTTCAATCTCCTCTCCTCCTTTAGCTGTTTTACCTAGTAATGATCTGATCCCCAAAAGGGTTAAATGAATTCTCCAAATTCAATTATATAAGAGGGAGAATCAAGATTTGAACTCAGATACTCCAATTCCAAAGCCAGTATTCTTTTCACTATTCTATGCTGAAATCTTTAATGTCCCTTAGAAAGGGAAACATTTTAATAAACAAGCAATTAAGGGGTGCCCTCTTTTCTCTTTTAAAAACAGCATATTAAAATTTTATTGTTTGATATTAACTTCACTACCTGGGCCATGAAAATTCAATGAACAAGAAATACTATCATCCTTGTTGCTTTAAAAATGCCTTGATTATGGCTTTCTGCCCAAATTGTAATTCTGCCCTAAATTTTTATTTAAAAAACAATTCATATTGTAGATTAGCATAAAGAGAAAATACAATATAAAGAAGAAGGTCCTCCTATTGAAGCAGTTAGGTGGTGGTGCCATATTTCATAGAGCACCAGGTCTGGAGTCAGAAGGACCTGTGTTCAAATGTGGCCTATGTTCACTCTGATAATGTTTTCTCATCTCTTAAATGAGTTGCAGAAACAATTAGCAAACTACTGTAGTACCTCCTCCAAGAAAACCTGAAATGGAGTCATGAAGAACCAGAGAGAATGGAAATGATTGAACAAAAACTTGAGAGTCAGAGAGTGACCTGAGCTAAAATTCTGCCTCATGGACATACTAACTGTGTGATCCTCAACAAATCACTTCATATATCTTGCTGGGCTTAGGTTTTTTGAACTATAAAATGTGAATAATAATAGCACCAATTTCCTAAGGTTACTGTTGGGATCAAATATGATGATGTCTAGGAAGTGATTCTTTGCAAAGAGTGTATATGTATGTGCATTTGTTTAAATGTGCATTATCTTGATGATAAAATCAATCTTAATATTAATTTATATGAACATTTATTTTATTGTGGAAATCATAGGATCATAAACTAAGAGCTAAAAGTGACCTTGGAGATCATCTGATCCAATGCAACAGATGAGAAAATTGAAGCCCAGAAATTTGAAGGAACTTGCTCTAGATGACTTGGGTTGTAGGTTGCAGAGGCAAGAATTAAACTATCTTTCACTGACTGCAAACCCATCATTCTTTTCATGATACTATATGAACCCACAAGATGTCTTTTTTGTTTTTGTTGGAAAATCCCATTGAACACAGTTCCCAATCTGGCTTACTATTTTTAGTTTTCCATTTGTTGAATATCACTGCATGTAAATCAATATCCTTAAATAGCAATATTAACATAAAGTGAGTTCCAAAGGATGACAGTGTCTTTTACGAAAGCCAATCTGGACCTTTTCCCTGTCTCTAGAAGTCAAACAAAGCACTCAACAAAGAAAGACATAATGGTAAATGGTCCAACTAATTAGCATGGGGCTTGAGCCATTGGATTTCTTACATCAAGCATAAAAGGAACTTGACTGAGGCCAAGTGAGAAATTTAAAACATAAGGGTCTATTGATACTCCTTGGATTTTCAGAGTCACTATTGTGGAAGTAAAGAAGGAAAGAAGAAAGGAGAGAAGGAAAGAAGGAAGGAAGGAAGGAAGGAAGGAAGGAAGGAAGGAAGGAAGGAAGGAAGGAAGGAAGGAAGGAAGGAAGGAAAGAAGGAAGGAAGAAAGGAAGGAAGGAAGGAAGGAAGGAAGGAAAATAGGAAGAAAGGGAATAAACCTTTAGCACCTACTATTTGGCAACTACTGTGCTAAGTGCTTTGTAAATATCTGCTATGATCTTCACAGACCAGATCTCAAACTATACTACCAAATAGTAATCCTAACAAGTATTTGGTATTGGTTAAAAATTGGAACTATTTTGATAGATCAAATAACCACAAAAGAATTATGACAGGGAATATTTTATCTTTCATTCTAAACAAACTTGGCACTAGAAAATGAATTGAAAACATAAAACCAAAAGATTCCTTTATGCTACATAGCATAGAGAATACAAATAATTCTACAGCGAGGTTTGATAGCCCCTGGTTTGGTTTGAATTCTTTACTTTACTAATTAAAAGTTTTATCAAAAGAGATCAGTAAAAATAGTAATGATAAAATAACAAAGTCAGTGTTCATATCATTGGAAAGGATCCAGAATATTTGAAAATGTTGGCTCTCATATTCAGTGAACTCACACTGTTCTTCCAGATGAGGAGCTCACCTGCCTGCAGGTGATGACTGATGGCAGGCATCTGGAGTGAACACAAAGATTAGGATCTGAAAGGTGGGGAGGCATACAGGTCCAGGTCTCAACACCATCAGGGTTGGGGAGAGTGGTGGAAATGGACAATGACTCCAGCACTGCCAAAGAGACACTTAAGGGAGCCAAGAAGGAGGGAAACCACTACTATGGGTGGAGGATGTCAGCTTGCTATTACTTGAGAGGTTAGAAAGGTTGAACCAAGAAAAAAAAAGGAATTATTTAATGTAGAACAAATATGTGAGCCAAGACAGAATGGGGGTGTGTGAGGGGGTGAGGGGTGGGTGTTGGGGAAGAGACTGACACTGAAAGACTCAAAATGTCTTCTGTAGTGTTGGTTTTGGGTTTCCTCCTGGTGTTGTCATGGTGTGTGTGTGTGTGTGTGTGTGTGTGTGTGTGTGTGTGTATGTGTGTGTTGGGGAGAGACCCACATTGGAAGACTCAAAGTGTCTCCTGTAGTGTTGGTTTTGGGTTTCCTCCTGGTGTTGTCATGGTGTGTTTGGAGGCGGGGGAGTGGGTGTTGGGGGAGAGATCCACACTAGAAGACTCAAAGTGTCTCCTGTAGTGTTGGTTTTGGGTATCCTCCTGGTGTTGTCATGACAGCGTGCTTATAGGTGTTGGTTTTGGTGGCAGGCCAGACCATAGTTCTTGTTGCTACAGAGCCCACACACACAGTATGGAGCAGACTTCAGAGCAGGTGGGGAAATGGTGACATTAGAACCAGTCTAGTACCTTCTCTCTGAATTGCGTCATTTGAGTTAATACTCAATTCCTTTCAATCAAATGATTCAGCTTAACAAATATTTTCAAGTAGCTTCTCTATGTAAACTACAACAAGCTCTGTGAGCAAGAAGACAAAACAGTCCCTGTCCTCAAGGAGCTTACATTCTATAAGAGGAATATTATGTACATGCACATGCACACACACACACATTTGTAGTGTGAATGAAATTAAGGAATAAGAGAACCCAACTTTGGGCTAGACAGGAGTGATGGTTAGAAATGGCAACTGATTTGAACAAATGAGGCAGGAAGTTTAGACTTCTAAGAGGTAGAGGTTAGGAGGCTTGTACAAAAGGATGGTGGTGAGAGATGAAGAATTGAGTTCTAGAAGTGCTTAGTAGTCCAATTTAGCTGGAATGTGCCAAAGCTAAACCTCAGGAGTGGGGAAAGACAATAAGCTTTTAGATGGCGCCTATTGTGTGCTTTATAAATATTATTTCATTTGAACATCACAATAATTCTGAGCAATCACCACTGCTATAATTTCCAATTATCAGATGTCATGTTGTTGGGTCTTTTTGTATGTATAGTACCATGAATGGAGCACGTGGCCTGGAGTCGGGAAGAATTATTAACTATTATGACTCTGGTCAAGTCATTTAGCATCTTTGCCTCGGTTCTCTCATCTGTCAAATGAGGATGACAGCATCTGCCTCCCAGGATTGTTGTGAGAATCAAATGACATGATTCATAAAGTTTTTAGCAATAAGCATATAGTCAGTGTTATAGGGAAATTAGCTGTTATATTATTATTGTTATTGTTGTTGTTATTTACATACATCACCCCCCCATACACATACACACTTAGTCTGCAAGTTTCTTAAGAAGAAATTATTTTTCTTTCCTCTTTCTATCCCCAGAATTTTAACACAATGTCTAGCACATAGTAAGCACTTAATATATATGTCTGATTATTGAATGAATGAAAAAACACTGGAAATATGGAACACAATCTCCTAAATCTAGACTTAAAAGGCACATCAGAGACTATCTACTCTTACCCCCTTATTTTCCAGAGGAGGAAACCCAGGTCCAGGAAGGTTAATGACTTAACAAAGATTTCTCTCGGATGCAGGTGGGAACCATTTGATGGTGGGCATTAAATACCAGGAATTTATGTCTTGTTTAGCTCCGGTACTCATTCAAATTTTCCTATTATAAAGTTGAATAGAAGAAAATTACCTGGATTTCAAGATAGAGCTAAAATGAAAAAGGAAACTGATGACATACAATTACTTTTACAAAACTACCTATTGTCATCCATTGAGACTCCTGTCAATTTACCCATATTTAAGACACTGATTTGCTGAGGATTCTGTCTTTTCTAATCAGTGTGTTAACCTGCCTAGGCTCATATGCCTTCAGAAACTTTAACGCTTTAGATAAACGTGAGGAGTTATTATTATTCTAGCAAGGACTGTGCCTTCCTTTTTCAGAGGAAAATTATTCTTTTCCATAGGGTAGTTAATCAATTGCACGCTGGGTAAAAGTTCTTCCTTTATGCCTGACACTACTACCTGAGAGCCACAAAGGCATGAGATTCAGTATGAGCCTGTGTTGATCGGGAGGAATCGTTCAGGAGACTAAAGTCTCCCAGCAGTTGTAAATGCAGCCACATCATCCTGCTGCAGAGAATCCACAGCTTGACTTTTGTCAGCCGAAGAATCATTGCTTTTTATTTATCCTGACTTTCCTAGTCATTAATTTCAATCAGTAATAATTTGTCCGACAAGATCAGTTAGAATCACGTGTGAGCAATTCCCCCAAAAACACAGATGTAGAATTTGTCTTTGTCTCTTATTCCATTTGGGCAAATGAGCCCCAATCCTTGAGCATTTCACAGATTGTTGTTGTTTTGTCCTTCGTTCTTGAAGAGGATCAGGACATTAGGGAGGTGAAGCCATGAGGGGCAAGTGATTTGGATTTGAGGGAGGGGGAGCTGTGCAGTTATAACAAACATCATCTCCATTTCAGGAAGTTTTCTTCTGGGGAGGGGCTGATGAATGAGCAAAACCATTATATGCCTTTTTCCCCCGCTCTGAGCTACTTATTGAAACTCTGTCAGCTCAAATGAAGATAGAGCCTTCTTACAAATGTAATAAAAAATGAAAGCAGAGAACTTCAGGAAGTTATGTCCGGAGATGATACACTGGCTTGGAAAAAAACCAAGAACCCAGGATTTTATCATCCCTATGTGTTCTAGATAAGTTTTCCAGTCCAACAAGATGAAAACTTCCTTTAAAATAATCATGGTGGGGTGGGGAATAGAAACAGTAGCACCATTATATGACAAATCTGTGAATTTCATAAAGTAGAATTCTCTCCATGAGAAAAAAAAAGTTCAACATTTATCTTTCTCTCCAGACACAGGTTTTTCCCCCTCCCTTATCCAGATCTGTGATTTTAGTATCCTGGAGGTGTCCAATATGGAAACCCCCTTCATTGAAGCAGATTACAGCTCTGTGATTTATAGTGTCAGACAGTTGCCTGAGGCCATGCACAGGACTAGAAAATCAGGGCCAGAAGGAATCTGATAAATTTAATCTAAGCTCCTCAATTTACTAATGAGAAAATAAGGGAGAGAAGAAGTGAATGGGCTTGCCTAAGAAGTAATGTTAGAGGAAGGATTTGAACTCATATCTTATTGACTTCTAAGCTAGTGTTCTTTCTAAGTAAGAGTTTCTTAACTTTCCCATGACTACATGGTTTATATATGTCAAAGGCAATTCTCAAACAGGTTTCAAGGTCTCTAATCCAGACTCCCTTGATGGGTGATTTCCTCCCACCTCCATTCAAGGCCAAGATATCCATGTTCACTTCTAACATGTCTCCATTCTACCTTCAAAATTTCACATCTTATGCCTGATCTCCAATGTGCAGGTGCAGAGACAGTCCTGAATTCAGCCCTTCTTTCAGCTCCCTTTTCTGTGTTTTCTCCTCTGACTACAAAGCCAGGTTCTTAAGGGGAAGAACTGTCTTCCTTTTGGTCTGTGTTTATATTCCCACTAGCACTGTCAGTAACTGTAACCACTTTATTAATATTCTGTTTATCTATGCTGTTAGTCTTTCTGTCTTTCCATTGAAGGTCAACCCTCTAAGCCCTGTCTATACCACACTACCTTTCAAGAAACGGAGGGTACATCTTATTCCTGGGTAGTAATTTAGGTGTTTAGAAATAACTTTTTTTTTGGTGGTGGGATGTGCAGTTAACATTTAGAATTTTTTTTTTTACTATGGCCTCATAATCATCTTGCCAACTCAAGGTCTTTTGGGGTAAACTTTTTATTTTATTTTATGAAGATCTTTACAATTCTGACAAATTATCCAAAGAATTATCAAAAATGAGCTTAGACTTTGGAACTCCTAATGTCTGTTCTAAGTTTTCCTGAATAAAAATATGACTTTAGATATCTATCCCAATTTTAAATTTTAATTTCTCTTTAAATGCATTGGTTAAATGCAAGGCACATTGGAAAGTGACCCAGTTGAAAAGAAATTTGTAATGGAAGGAAGATCGGGGAGTTAAGTACTGATAGACAAAGTGAATAACTCATTTTCATCAAGGACTGAGAAAGTTGCTAGTGATGTATATTTGATGCCTAGCTGACTGTGTTGTCCTGGAGCAGCTGTAGGAGGCTGATTTTGAAATAAGAGATTCAAAGCAAATTAAATTATGAGCAGGGAATGATTAATCTATTATTATTGTCTTTGTGTCTAGCATCTAACAAAATGTCTGGTACATATTAGGTGCTTAATAATTACTTGTTGATTGACTGATTGATAACCTCCTAATCCTTCATACTGCTGCCACATTAATTTCACAGGATCAGACAATCTTCTTTGAGTTCTAGCTCTAACACTAATAGCTGTGTAAGTCACTTATCTTCTCTAACTTCTTTACATATAAAGTGGGCATAATCCTACTCGTAGGGTTATTATGAGAGAAGTTCTTCCTAAATTTTAAAGGACTATATGAATATAGTAATTATAGAACCACATAAGATGACAAACTGAATAAGAGTAAACTTTAAGTGTTCTTAACTTTTTTTGGATCATGACCCCTTTTGTCAGTCCAACTTTGTCAGAAATATGTTTTCAAGTGTATAAAATAAATCATAGGATTGTAAAGGAAATGAAATATATCAAAGTACAATTATAGAAAAAAACATTTTTTAAAGAAATTCATGGGTCCCAAGATTAAGAACCTCTGTCCTAAACAATCATACAATCATTTGAGCAATACAATGTGTTAATATGAATATAATACTAATTACCAAAATAAATAGGTATAATTGATATAACTTTGAAAATTCACCTCTGGTGCTGAGCTGCCTTGATTGGAGTATAGGCAAATTTACTTTGTCATTCTATCTATCTAATTTTATCTAATTTAAACATCAGGCCATAAGTCTTTCTGAACCAATATGTATGTCATATGTCATATGGGACAGCTCATTTTCTCTAGTACTCTCAGGATCAAACCTTTCTCTGGCTTGAACATCGCCCCCCCACACACAAAATATATTGTCTCCCTCATTATAATGCACTGAAAACAGTCAAACTTCCAACAGGTGTGATGAAAAAGATAAGGCTGACAAAATAGCTAAGTTTAGACATCAAAGAGAGAAGGAGAAAATTAGAAAAGTTTAAGGATTTAAAGAAAACTTTTCTTTTTGGTACTATTTTTATTACTGAGACTTAAATTTCAACAAATCAATATGAAATGATTACTGGATACAGAGAAATATGCTAGGCACTGGTATAGGGCATATCCTTAAGAAGCTGGTTTATTTTTTATATTTTTATCTCCTGTGCATTATATCTATCTGTATCTCTCTATATACATATACACATATATACACATATAAACATATGTGTATATATGTGTATATGTAAAAGTGTATATATACATACATATACATATATATGTAAATATATGTACATATATACATCTATACATATGTATGCATACACATATATCCCATGTTTAACACAATGCTAGACACATACCTCTTAATACTTAAGTGCTTATTAAGGTATTCAATTGATATTATTATTATCCATTTGGCACAAATCTAATTTCATTACTATCTTCCTCAAAAACCAACAGTAGCTCCCTGCTCCTTCCCCATTTTTAGTTTCTGCATAAAAAGCCATTCACACTTGGGAACTATACTACATTTCCAGTCCAAATTCACACTATCATCCCTCAAAGTGTCCTACTCTTTACTCAACTGGATTTCTGGATATCTGGCACAAACCCCAATATAATCTTGCTTTTGCTCATATTGTTTCCTACACCTAACATGCTATGTACATTCCCAAATTCTGTGTCCAATTTTTAACCATTCAAATTCTAGCCATCTTTTAAGGTCCAACTTAAATATCTTGTGTATATGCTGTGTATAGACCTCTGTGTTACAGTCAAGAACTCGAGTTCAAAACTGACTTCAGACAAGGAGAAGGAAAGGACAAACTATTCCAGCATCTTTGCCAAGAAAACCCCACATAGTCTCACATATAACTGAGATAACTGAACAACCACAACAAAAGTGTCTGACTCTTCAATGAATTTTGATCAGTAATAATTTTCCTTCTAAATCCTCTGGAGCATTTGCTTTTCATGTATGTTTCCAGTATTTGTGAATGTATCCTCCTGGAGCTCCATGAAGGAAGGAACCATGTTTTTTTTTTTTTTTTTGTTTTTTTTTTTTCATCTTTCTAAAATAGTCTTCTACCCATGCCTTGGATAGTGTTCTACCACTGATGATTTACTTGTTGAATTTTAAATCATTGTTGGCTAATGGCAATGGGACCAAAGTAAAAATTTCTCTAAAGCCTTGGTGGGTTTTGTGACTATCTTTTTTTTTTTTCTTTTTGTCCTTTACTAGAGAGATCTTTTTAATCACACCAATGACAAAGCCAAAGATTAGGATCATGAGACTGTCTAACAGTAAGATGTCTCAATTATGGTCAAAGTACCTGGAAGGAAACAAAATAATTTTGAGGGTAAAGTTCCTAAGTCTAAACTCAAAAGTTCAAAATCCATGAATATCAAAGTTGCATTCATATACTGGGCCACCAAGCAAATGGACAACTTGAACTTACATTTATCTGTTGGGTAACAGAAACTTTCTGCTGCTGGTAAGGGAATGACATAGAAACAATGGGGCACTGTTCCCAAACTTTTACATTTCAAAGTGAATCATTTACTAAAAAGGTGACATTAAAATTACTGGGCAGATTAGAGAATTAATTTTCAAAGAGCTGAAAGATTGAAGATGGAGTAGTCAGGATTCCTACTTTGGAAGTCCCTTCCAAGATAAATGACAAACTAACATATACTTAAGTGATGAAAACATGAAAGATTCAAGCCAAGAGGGGACCAATGTCAGTGTCTTGTCCATTGTTAGGGCAAACAGACATTTACTTTGTTGAATTAGTATAATAAACTACCATTAGACATAATTTTTTTTTTTTACTGGTGTAGAGAGGAGTGTTAGCCACAGAGTCTGAGGGACTTAAGTTAAAATCTTGGTTCTTTCACATATTATCTTTGCTTCAATGGGCAAGTCGGTTAACTCCTCAAAACCACCATTTTTACAAAAGAATCAAATTCATATGGGTTACTAAAAACCTGAAAATCTTGGTCTACCAGTCAATAAACATGTGTTAAACACCCATTATGAGCTAGACACTGTGATAAACAATGAGGATAAAATACCAAAAAAGAAAAACAGCTCCTGTTTTCAAGGAGTTTACAATCTAATGGGACAAGACAACACAACAAAAACTGAAAAAGAAAGGGGAGGTACCAAGGGCAAAGATATGATAGAGAACTCAAAAGAAGTGCAGTCAGGTATGAAATGGAGACATACACTTATCAAATCCAGTCCCAAGTCTACTATCATCAAATCTGTTCTTTGACATTTGTCATATCCATCCCTTCCTTGTCCATCCATCTCTACTGCCACTTTCTTCAGACTGATTCTTAGAATATTAATTCACACTTGAACAATTTCAATTCTCTCCCTGTTCGATTTTATACACAATTTTCAAAATTAGCTCCTGGAAAATAATGGCATCCCCAAATTAATTTCTTAATTGTATTAAACAAATAAATAAAGCTTGTTGTTATTTTTCAAAAATAATGATTAAAAATCATCTACTTTTTTCCTTTTTTCTTGCTGAGGCACTTGGGGTTAAGTGCCTTGTCCAGGGTCACACAGCCAGGAAGTGTTAAGTATCTGAGACCAGATTTGAACTCAGGTCCTCCTGACTTCAGGACTGGTACTCTATCCACTGCACCACCTAGCTGCCCTGTATCTATAGTTTTTTATAGCCTAGAGGATACAGTCTAAGGCTGCAGGGGTCCTCAAACTTTTAAAATAGGGGGCCAGTTCACTGTCCCTCTGACTGTTGGAGGGCCAAACTATAGCAAAAACAAAAACTTTGTTTTATGGGCCTTTGAATAAAGAAACTTCATATCCCTGGGTGAGGGGGTTAAATGTCCTCAGCTGCTGCATCTAGCCCGCAGGCCGTAGTTTGAGGACCCCTGGAAGCTCTCCACTCTGACCTCTGATTGACTATGTTTACTTATATCTTTTAGAATTTCTTTTTTCTAAACCCTTCACTATAATCAGATTGGTCTCTGCAATGGTACTGAGAGTACTGACTGAGAGTCTCAGTTTTAAACATGCCCCATGTATAACTTCATATATGGCCATATATAACTTCAGTTTTAGGCTCAGGAAAGATATATATTCTTAGTATTTCAACTTGGAATTTTAAGTGCATTTTCCCCTTCAGAGGCATTATCATTCAAATTGGTCAGATTCTATTAAAATAGTAATCTATTATGATATTTCTGTTACATCATGTGAGTCACTTGGGCACTATTAATGGGAATCAGAAGCTAGATACTTCCTTGGGACATTTGTAGTACGACTGGCATACATAGTGTTCTCAGATGTGCCTAAAAAATATTTTCATATACCTAGTAGCTCCAAAGTCTTCCTAAGAAGAAAAGGAGGGTCAATAGCTACTGCTTTCAACGCAACCACAATAAATGTATTAAGAGAATGGAAAGATATATTCTAGGCAAATTCATGGATATTCTGTGGAGAATTTGTGGAAAATCCAAACGGAGTCATCCTAAAGGGTGAGGAAGTATGAAAGTATGGTAGTCTGCATCAGTGAAGGAAGCACCACCCCAAGAAACTACAGAACTATCAATTTTAGTAATTAATCAGTCCATAAATATTCCTCAAGCCCCTACCATCTGTGAAACATGGCTAGGTGCTAGAGATGAAATTAAAAGTACTTGCAAGAAACTTATCTAGCTAGAGAGAAAAGTACATTTTTAAAAATGCACATAGTAGACTATAAAGTTAATAAACACAAACATACATATGTGTGTGTATTAGTTCAATATAAGATAATTAAGGAGGGAGAGCACTAGCACTTAGGGGAAGATCAAGAAAAGTTTCATACAGAAGATGGGGCTTGATCTTAATCCTAAAGGAAGAGAAAAACTCTCTGAGAAACGAGAAAGAAAAAAAGTATTCTTTAGACATGGGGAATGGCAAGCACAAAGGTATGTGGGTAAGGGATGGTGTCTTATGTGTGAAGAACAGAGGGTGAGGATCCAGTTTGCTTGGCTTGTGGATTATGGATCCGTGTAATGAAGCTGCAACGAGAGGCAAAAGTCAGGTTTGTGTAGGTCTTTAAAAGCTCAATAGAGAATTATGTCTATTTATTCAAGACACAATAGAGAGCCACTGGAGTTGATCAAATAGGGAAAGAACATGATCAGAATTGTGCTTAAGGATAATTATTTTTATATTTGCTGCTATTTTGGCATCATTAAGAGTACAGGGCAGATCCTGATTGCTTAGCATGATACCTAGCACATAGTAGGAGCTTAACAAATGTTCATTGACTGACTGATTTGAGGCAGGCAAAATAACTGGAAGACTACTAGAATAGTCCAGCTAGTTGGCACAGTGAATAGAGAACCAGACCTGAAGTCAGAAGACTCATCTTCCTGAGTTCAAATCTAGCTTCAGACACATACTGGCTGTGTGACCCTAAGCAAGACACTTAACCCTCTTTGTCTCAATTTCCTCATCTGTATAATCAGCTAAAGAAGGAAATGGCAAATTATCCCAGTATCTTTCCCAAGGAAACCAGAAATGGGGTCACCAAAAGTTAAACATAAATGAAAAAAGTCTAAACCACAATAAAGTAATCCATTCTGGACATATTGATAGCTAACTAAGTGGTAGTTATGTGAGTAGTTATCACATAATATTCCACTTTGGAATGTGCATTCTGACAATCATTGACATTAGAGAACATGTATAGAATCTATAGTCAGCAAGTATTCATTAAGCACCTACTATGTGCCAGGTGCTCTGCTAAGCACTGAGGATGTAAAGAGGTGTAAAAGACACTTCACTGTTTTCAAGGGAAATATGGGAAGACAAAAGTGCTTAATATCACAAAGATTTCTAGATAGTTAATTAAAATGGTGGAATGGAAAGCATACTACTTCTGGAGTCAGATGATGTAGGTTCAAATTCTGCCTCTGATATTTTCTATTTGGGGGATCAAATTATTAAACTTCCCAGGGTATTCATTTCCTTCAATATTAAATGAGGAGTTTGTAGTAAAAGGTCATTAATGTGTCTTTTATCTCTACTGCAATGATAGTGACCTTGTAAAGCACCTATTAAATGAGAAAGGATTACAAAAAAACATGAGGTTCCTCTATGCAATCATTTCAACTAGGGCTCCTTTACCACAACTACTCCCCTTGCCAGCAGTTCAGAAAGAACACAGTCTTTAGCCTACAAATCATTCTTATTTACTTTTGCAAATTTTCCAAAACTGTAGCTGCAAGAGAGAAAAGCAGTGCTTTCAAGACACACATTTGAGTGTCTATTACTCAACAGAGAGTTTAATTTTGGAACTGCCGGTTGCTACGGTTTGCCTTTTTTTCTCTCAAAAATCTAACACAAACTGTGTGTTTACAAGGACCCTGTGGTATAATAAAATCTTAAAAAGCAGGGATTTCTTTGCATAATTCATATTTACAACAATTGGAGTTTATGTAAATCTTCATCAAGCTCAGAGTATGCTCCGTCCTCTACTGTGACCAAATGAGATGTTGTCGCTAAATCAGACCAGAGATCTTCCTTCTCCTTCATTGGTCTTATCCTCCTTTGATACTCGAATCAAAAAAGAAACAAGCATTGCCAAATTCATCAATGGGCTATCTCATTTTATAGACACATTTAGGATGAACTACCAAAATCATCAGACACTAAGAAACACAATTTTATTCCTCACTGAAGGACGGCACATTGAAGCAAGAGAGTCGGCTAGATGTAGAAGAGAGCTAATAGAGATCAAGAGGGACTGTAGCAAGAGCATGCCTTTGGATCCCAAGAACCTGAGTTCAAGTCCTGGTTCGGATATTTTTAATCTGGGTGACCATGGACAAATAACTTAACCTTTATGGGTCTTATTTTCCTTATCTTTAAAATATAAACTTCCACTACAAAAATAAATAAATAAATAAAAATAAACTTCCACTGCAATTAAGTTTAGATCAAGCCATAGGACTTTGATTTTATAATCTATTTTGTTTTTTTATATTTTGCCTTACTTGTGAAAACAGATTTTATTTCCTTATTGATCTTATGACATCTATTGAGCAAAGAAAGACGGTATATAAAGAGATAACCATGAAGACAGAAGACATAAGTTCAAGTCTTGCTTCTCTGGACAAGTTCATTTAACTTCTCAGTGCACCAGATAGTCTAAAAATATGTTATACCTAATTTGCATGGATATATATGTGAAAGCATTGGCAGAAGTTCCCATCACTGTTAAGTCACAGGTCTATCACTAGGATATTTCTGAGAAATGGAGTATTTTTCAGTACAATGCATATGAGTTTCAGATTTTATACAGGCTTTTCTACAAAATCAATCCTTTTTCAGTCATGGAACTGACTTGGCAAAATCTCCAAAGATTAAAACCCTGAGTTCTATCAAAAAGCAGAGAAATAGGGATTCAACTATCCTCAGATCAATGAAGATAGGAATTCACAGGATAAAATGAGAAGAGTGGACTTTGCCCATAGATCCAAATCAGGGCAACCCTACAGGCATTTGACTAAGGACTTTCCAGGCACTGGGATAGGTAGGCATAGAGGTTCCCTTAAAATGTCTATATTCAGACAAATATGTCTGGCACAGTGGGTAGAACACTTGATCTGGTATTCTGGAAGATTTAAGTAATCCTGGGCAATTTATATAATCTCTAATCTACCTGTTTCCTCATCCTCATCTATAAAATGAAGTTTATAACAGCATTCAAATCCCAGGGTTGCTGTAAGCATGAGAAATATTTGTAAAGAGATTGTGAATCTTGAAGTGCTATCCAGTCATTATTTTTTATTGTCATATTATTATTATTGTACAATACAACATATTACTAGATACATTTATTTATGACAAAAGAAGTTAGTAATAGGGTATTAGATAAAGATCCAGTCTTAAAAACAGAAAGAATTAGAATCCAATTCTATCGCTGACACATGCCATCTGATCACAAGCAAAATATTTTATCTGTCTGTTCTCTTCTTCCAACTCTCTCCAAATTCTCTGAGAATATGAAGCATAGAGCACATAAAACACTCAAGGACTGGTAAGATAGATGGATGGACAGATAGATAGGCAGACAGACAGACAGATGGACAGAGATAAAAAGATAGACACAACTAATATATTCCTTTCAATTTCCACATTAATACAGGTCTGTATAATAATTTGAAGAAAAGAATGCTTATAACTGTGGACATTAGGAAAGGTTTCCTAACATTAATAATAGTAGTAACCATTGCATTGATAGAGATATCAGGTCAGCAAGATGCCACAGTAGATAGAGCACTGGATTTGGAATCAAGAATACTCATGTTCAGGTATTCAAATCTGGCCTCCGATACTTAGTAGCTGTGTGACCCTGGTCAAGTCACAACTTTTTTTCCCCTCAGTTCCCACATCTATCATATTAACAGGAGAAGGAAATGGCAAACCATTCCAATATCTTGGCACAAAAATCCCAAAATAGGTCATGAAAAGTCGGAAATAACTGAACAGGAGATAACACATGAGCTGAGATTCAAACAAAGCTTAGGATTCTAAGAGATCAAAGGTAATGAGAGAGTTCTCTCCAGCCTTGTTTAAAGCCATGCAAGTGGAAGATGGAGTGGTACATTTAGAGAGAGTAATAAATATTTCACAAAATTTGTCTATCCAGAGTATCATCTTTACTTCATTATGAGCCAATTTTCTTAATTTTCTAGGTTGCATTTATGCTCACTTTTTATGACATCACTCAAGATAAATCCTTAAAACAGAAATGGCACAATGCTGATTAGAATTGGAATCAGCTCAGTTGCTCATCATTTTTCATGCTCAGAGCACAAAAAAAGTTTGTTTCAGGTGAAAACATTATTATAAACTTGAAGTAGCCCCGATAATGCACATGTGATTTTCCATAAATTACATACAAGAAAGGATGGATGAGTGTGTATAGAAGGCTATATATACATACATACATACATACATATATAATATGTATATATATATATATATATATATAGTCCCATTTTGTGAATTCAATAAAAGAGGACTTTACTAAGAAAGTGATTTCTATTGTAAAGGAGAAAGAAAGGATTAAGGAGATAACAGTAAAAGCATTTCTGCAGGCAAATTTAGGCACTTAAAAAGGAATTGTAATCCAAAAGTTCATTGATATATTTCCATCACATACAGAGGGCCTTAACTTTTTGTGCTTCATGCCGCCCCCCCCCCCCTTTGGAAGTTTGGTGAAATCTATAGATCTCTTCTCAGAATCCTATTTTTAAAAGCATAAAATCAAATCCATAGACTTATAAAGAAGGCCAATTATACTGAAATAAAGTCATAATAACAAAGAAATTTCATGGACCCCCTGAAATTTCGCCACAGACTTCTTCCTGTAGACTTAGCTTATGAACTCCTGCTCTGATATCTGAACTATACATCTGTCATATGCTTCTAGAAGCTCTGTGTTCACTTCCCCACTAGAATGCCCACTTACAGGGGCAAGGACTATTTCCCCCAGGCTTTGTACTCTCTCTCCTTAGCACCAGATCTGGCATATAACAAAGGCTCAATAATCAAGGGCAGGCTGATTAATAATGATAGTCAAGTCATTTGTTTGAGATCTAGAGCATTTCTGTATAGAAAAATGTTATCCATGGTCACCATGGCCTCCATACAGCCCCATAAAGCTGGAACCAGTACCCTCTGACACAAGGCTAAATACTGTAAGACAGGCCCTGGAATAAGTGTCAGGAAACATACCATCAGCCATTTGTTTTTAAGTCAAGGAAGGTTTGTGTTAAGACACTATCTCAAGAGACAATAGTCATGACACTTTATTTCTGGGAGATTAATTTTTAAAATAATGTTTTGTATGTATATGACTATGGATGGATGGAGAGATAGTTCTATTTATTTATATTTATTTATAACTGTATATTTTTCATTTGGATTTGTGATTTCATCAGCATAGAGAACTCCCAGTATGTAAACTCCCTCCCACTGATGCAGACTCACAATTCATCTCTAATGCACAGACTGAGAGGGCTTCCTCCTGACATTTGCGATCAGGTGATTGATTGTCCAGGGTCACCCATCCTCTGGCCTATCTGGCTTAGTCTCTTTTCTTATCTGTGGGAGGACTTGACCTGGGTTTCTCAATTAGAAGGCTAAACCTTTTAGTGGGGATTGGTTTTCTATAAAGTAAATTATGCTGCCTTTCTCATGTGCACATGGCTACATATTTGAATCCATATAATAGCACAGTGTACCACACCTATAATCAGGAAGCCCTGAATTCAAATTTGGCTTTAGATCAACACTTATTACCTGTATGTTCCCAGACAAGACCCTTTACCCTGTTTATTCCAGTTTCCTCATCTGTAAAATGAATGAAAGAAGAAAATTGCTATCCAGTATCTTTGCTTAAAAAAAAGGATCCATGAAGATTTGGACATAAGTGAAACAACATTTCATCTACTTAAGTGCTGATTAAAAACACACTTCAAACATAAGTTTAGGAAGGAGAGATATTCATATCACATGGCAACTTAGGTACGGAGACTTCTTTGCAAACTAAACAGGGAAAGGACCCAGTAGAACAGAGCATCTGTTGTGGACAAGGCTATAATTATCTCACACATCGAACACCACTGGGCATTCAAGTCTCTCACCATTCTGCCAGACACTGTGCTCAGACTTTTCTTTTTAACACATTATTAGAACATAATAAGTAGTTTGAAAGCCCTGTCAATAACCACATTACATGCCTTGGACACTTTCCTTGACGGCAGAGCAGCTATAGTCTCTATCTCAATCTGATGAAAATTGGCACCATTTAGCTGTCAAACTGTCCTATTACAGAATTGTAGCCATGTTGTCACACGTCCCACCAAGGAGATCACCACCATGGGCAATAATATTGCAGCTAAATAAAACACTTGAAGTCTCTGGTGCTGGCTGGAAATTTACAACATATTGCCCATGGGCCAAGCTTTGGGAAATAGAAGATGCCTCAGGGGATATGTGCCCCATTTTACAGATGAGAAAATTGAGATACAGAGCAAATAAGTGGTTTGCCCCAGGTTACATAGGAATAAGCCCAGATTTAGAATTTGAAACTAAATTCTCTGACTTCAGATTCAGTTTTCCCCCCACTACAACACACACAATCCTTCCTGCTTAATGTTTTCTTTCAGTCCACAGAAATATGGTACTGTTTGCCAACTCAGCCCCAAGCAAGCCCAGAGTGCTCTCCCTCCTCACCTCCACCTTTGACAACTCTTGGTTTCTTCTCATTAAAGCTCTCTCATCACTTACAAGCCTTTTCCTCTCCATACCCTCTCAACAGGGCTCTCTCCTCCTGCTCTGGTTTCCCTTTTCCTTTCCTTTGCTCCCCTTCTCTAAGATGCAATTTAAAGAAGGAAATCCCAGAAATCAAAGTGAGATATGTGTATATTATCTTATATATTTGATTTCTAGAATATATGCATACATATACCTCAGAGATATAAGTAGACAGAGACATACATAATACATATATAGATACATAGATACAATCACACAGATACCCAGAGTTATAGATATACACAGAGAGAAAAAGAGAGTTACATGTAATATACCTATATCACTTTGCTTTTTAGAATACATTTAAATACATATGTATATATGTGTCTATGCATACGTGCACATCTATCCATCCCCTCACCGTATCCGACACACACAGGATGGGGTTATATGTGTGTGTCCATCTGTGTGTGCATGTGTGTGTTTGTGTGTATGTGTGTAATGGATCTCCTATAAGCTGACACCTATGTAGATATTATAATCTGCAATCTGATGGGATGAGATGGGGGATGGTGTGTGTGTGTGTGTGTGTATGTGTGTGTGTGTGTGTGATCTCCAATGCTGGTACCTATGTAAATATTATAATCTCCATTAGAGCATAAGATCCTAGAGAGCAGGGATTCTTGTTCAACTTTTGTACCTAGCGCCTAGCACAAAGCCAGGAATGGGGCCAGAATTTAACAAGTAAATTAAATTCCAAGGTAAGTCATTTTCCTTCTCTGGATCTCATCTTCCTCATTTGTAAAAGGAGATCTGCCTTCGCAGATCCCCCTAGTTTTAAATGTACCATAACCAAGTGATTCCCTTCTTGGCTTGGCCAATTGAATGGAGCACCTTAGCTGCTCCTGGATAAATTGCTATAAATTATCAGTGAGTGAGATTTGCGTCTGATGTATTGGTTGTTATTTTTTATTTCCTATACTTTTAACATTTAATCATTGAAACATATTTGGTCATATCAGTCATTAAATTAGCATTGATTAAATACCTATTGTTTGCTAACCACTGTGGCAAGTAATAGAGATAGAGAAAGAAAAAGAAAGAAAGAAAGAAAGAAAGAAAAAAAAAGAAAGAAAGAAAGAAAGAAAAAGAAAGAAAGAAAGGGAGGGAGGGAGGGAGGGAGGGAAGAAGGAAGGAAGGAAGGAAGGAAGGAAGAAAGGAAGAAAAGACTTTTGTAACAAATGTGGATTTTTTTTTAAATGTCCATATTGTCTTTGTTTAAAAACATGTCTCATTTTGCACATTGAGTCCATCATATTTCTCAAGAAGCAAATAGAATGATTTTTCATGGGTTCATTGGAATCATCCTTGATTATTACATTGATGGAGGTTCTTAAGCCTTAAAAGTAATCCTTGCAATGTTAATATTATATAACTTCTCAAGGTTCTGCTGACTTAATTCTGCATCAGTTAATAGAAGCAGTCCCAATTATCTCACACTATTTCTTCATGATTTCTAGGTCCCAACTGACAAGCAGTAGCTCGTTACTAATTGTATATCCTCTCTTGAAAAATCTAGGCCACTAATATAGTGCAGGGGAAAAATAACTTCAATTTCTTGATTTTCCTTAAGAGGGCAACTTCAGTAGATAATTAATAACCATTTACTAAGTGCCTAAGGTGGTAAATGCCAAGCACCCAAGCACTGTCATAAAGACAGAAAAGATACAGTTAATTCTTTCAAAAAACTCGGATCATATCAGAAAAGCTAACATGTATAAAGGTAAATATATATATATATGTATATATATATATTTTTTTTTCTTTTAGGTGGGTGGGAGATGGACTAGTAGCTGGAAGAATTAGGAATGGCTTCATGGAAAAGCTGGAATTTGGGCTGAGTTTAAGGGACGGGAGAAGAGGGAAAAAAAAGTCCAAACTGTTCTTTCTGTTAATGACAAATAATATTTATTTTTCCTCCCAAATATTGGCTATTTATTTGTATATTCTTCTTTTCAGCTGCGTGGAGGTTGTCTCGGGGAGGAGGGATTCTAGTCACAAAATGAATAAAGGAAATAAACAGGAGTGACAGCTTCCTCAGAGCCTGATTGCAGCACAAACTCAAGGAACATCATCCATCTGGGTGTCTCAAGGACAGATTCCCACGTGAGGCTCTGAGAGAGGAGGTGTCCTAGACACTGACAGATGGGCTTCCCTAGCCTAGAACAGACTAATGGAGCTTTTAGTCCATTTGCATACTGGCTGTCATGGAGTGAAATGAGTTGGTGTCAAAGGCTCTGAGGAGGCTAGAATGAAGGGGCAATAGTCTTATGTGTGAGATCATTCCACAGCAGATTCAGGCAATCTGCTGCATCCCTGCATATGCATGAGAACCTTCCTTTAGATTTCTGTAAAAGAATATGGATAATAAATGTATGCATTATAAACAATACACACACTTTTATAAAATCTAATTATTGAATCTGTTTACCAAAAAAAAGGATTCATTTAGAAGTATACAAAGACAACAGATTTGTGAATATGTCCAGATTAAAATAGCAATTTCTATTTTTACCAATATACATTTCATAATGTATATTGGTAAATGCCTACAATCCAGAACACTTTTGCATTCGATAACTGCCATATTAGAGTTGCATGAATAAAGTACTAAAGCTTAACAATAAATTCACATCATTGTAATCACATAATTTACTATATCCCCTCAATTTGATGTGAATCAAATCAAAAACCATTTATTAAGCACTCAGTACCAAGCACAATACTGGGCAGAAGAAATCTAAAGATAAAAATTAAACAATGTATATGTATGTATGTGTGTATATGTATATATATATATATATATATGTATATGTGTATATGTATGTATACAACCACACACACACACATATATATATATATATATATATATATATATGTATTCAATGTACCAAATATTTACAAAGATTTCCAAAATCATTTCAAGAGAGAGATAGCTTTAATGGGAAGAGGGCGCCACATAGGAAAGTAAGAAAGGTATCATCTCTCACTCCACCCTCACCAGTATGTACTTTGAAGTAGGTACACTGACTTTTTTTTGCCTTAACTAGCCACTTAAATGAGTCAATCACTGACTAAACTCAACTGATTTCACCTAAAATCTTTACTCTGACAACTATGATTCCAATAAAAGATTCAAGGGCACAGCTATCCATCCCTGAGCAAGCTCCTGCATCAGTGATCTAATTAGTCCATGCTGTACCCTGAAAAGAAAAGGATTTTAAGTTGGCAGCAATAGTCTGAATTAAATCCATGTGATGATAAAACGTTCTTTTGAAAAACCTCCTTGGAGCTCAGTCTAATCATCACTGAGTAGAGTGCTGAAGGCTCCACAGCTCTGTACTGTGGATATCCTGAAAAGAAGATGAATTGGATTTTCAAAAATTGGCATATTGATTACATCATAAATAAACACCTAGAGTTTGATGGGCATAAACAATAGCATCGCCCCTCCAAGGGGAAAAATATCCCCTGAGATAACAGTAACGTCAGAATATCCTTTAGCGTTTCTGTATGTACTAAAAAAAAATAATAAATAAATCTCAATTTATTCAGAATATTCAGTAACTCAGGCATTTTCTAATTCCAGTCTTTAAGTATAATGCATGTTTCCTGAGGGAAGGGACTGCTTACTTTTTTTTTTCTGTTTCCCCAGTCCTCATTAAGCGATAGCTGACAGAGATAGTAGAGACCAAACAAATGATATTTGATTGATTTCCTCCTACGTAGAAGGAATTAAGGATGTCTATAAGTGAGGGGCATAGAACCAATGAAAAGGACTCTCTGGATTCTCAAAGGCTCTATGTCACAAATGATTGTACATGTGCTCCCAGCAATATCTGACTTGCTTATTGGATGAGAGCTAACTTGGAAAAGTCTAGAGACTGTGTCTGTTGTGTTTGGGATGGGGAGGTTGGACATTTGGCCACAGGACCTCTCAAAGACCATCTTCCAAGTCTTAAAGGGTTTGTGAATTGCTTCAGAGAAGGGTCTGTTCACATGAATGAACTCACTGTTACTTGAAATGTTAGTAACTACATCTAATAACTTACAGGATAAGAACATGCGCACTGGTACAGATTGCATTCCCTCTAGCACATGGTAGATAAATACTAAGGAGTTTGCTAAGTGTTATAATGGAAAGGATGGATGTTTTCTATTTGAGTTGTTATATTTTTGTTGAGTTGCCTCTTTTTTTTTTTTTGGCAAGGCAATTGGAGTTAAGTGACTTACCCAGGTCACACAGCTAGTAAGTATTAAGTATCTGAGGCTGGATTTAAACTCAGGTCCTCTTGAGTTCAGAGCCAGTGCTCTATTCTTTACACCATCTAGCTGTTCTGATCTTTTCTGTTTGGACTAGAGATTGATGAGTTCTTCTGCAAGTCTTTATTAATAGGCAGAGAAGCACTTAGTTAATTATTCAGGGGTTTTCATCATGACACCCTTCTGCTAGAAATGATTTCAGGATCAGTTGTGAAGATTACAATCACAGTGTTTATTGCAAATTTCCCTTTTTATAACCTTTGAATTATTAAGAATTTCACGACGACTAGGCAATTTGTTTCTTTCCCACTGATGACTCTCTGGTTATTTCAAACTAATTGCTTTTCGACTTGATCTCAGGGTCAGTCACCATATAATGAATTCAAAGACTATAAAAGAGACCAGCAATAGCTTCACACCAGAATGAAAAACCTGGCTAACAGTGTTATATACATGTCTTCTCAAAAACAACAACTGAAAAATAAATGCATCGAAGATACCTACACATATTATGGAGCACATGTCCCAAGGATAAGGCAATTATAATTCCTATTATTTGCTCAGTCCCTTTTATGTGAAAAAGATAGAAGGAAAGGAGGGCTAATCAAAGGAAAACTGGGTTTCCATTTCAATTCCAATGCCAACTAACTATGTGAGCCTAGAAAAATCTTCAAACTTCTCTGAACTCAACTCCTCATCTACAACATTGGGGAACCTAAAAGGTTTAAAAAAAACATTTGGCCAACCTTAAAGTATTGTTCATTCATATTTATTTTGAGTTCTAAGTTTCAGGAACTTTTTAGTCTTTTTTAATTTTGGAGAGGTAAAATCCAAACCTGTCCTTGGTGTGAGTAGCACTTGATGGTGGACCTTCTTCCAGCAATGTATATCTCAGTGTCTCCTCTCTACCTCATGGTCATTGAGTTTTGTTTTATAAGAGCTTAAAGGAAAAGCCACGGTCACACAGGTAATATGATTTTTGAGTCTGGCTTTGGTTAATTCCAAATGTATAAAAGACAGAATTTGGATATAGGTTTTCTCATGCCAAAATTAGCTCTGTTCTCCAGATAATGTTGCTTCTTTCAGGAGAAAATCCAAACAAACTAACAAAAAACTCAATCATTACACTAAAAAAATTAAAATATTATAAATGTCAGAGAAAGCTTTCCTTTGAAAACTATCATTAAAAAATTCACGTGTAGGTTATTGGGCTTTTTTTCCAGATAAGATGTAAGTCTAACTTCATTTGAATAAGATAAATTTTTATCTATTTTTATCTAATGTAAAGTAGCACTAGTAGCACTAGTATCTTGTTATTTTTATCCAGAAAATCAAGATTGATGCCCTCAAATCCAGTAATCAAGTCGCCAGATTCTTTAGCACATATTTCCCCTCATCACTGCAAATCCAAGGAAAATCCTGGGAATTCCATCCAAAAGTAGTCAGTGGATATATGTCAGGTAATTATCCACCAACCATCCAATTTACAGATTCAGTTCAGCAACTCTAAAATTATAAACATACATGAGAACAAAGGCTCATTCATCCAATGAAGTTTCTTCACCTGTACATACAACAAGTCAGTGTTTAGACAACCTCCTTTATAAAATGAAGGTAGTTCTTCACTTCAAAGCCAGTAGGATGATAGTTCAAATTGTTATAAGTATCAAAATTATATTGAGAAACTAGAGTCTTTCTTCCCACCTAACAAATACAACATTTTTATTTACAATCTATGGAACTGTTTGTTTACCTGGAGAGACTGAGAGGGAGTGCCACAGTGACTGGCATCAGAAAAATTTGACCCCAAGTCAGAAAATGGCAAACCACTGCATTACTTTTTTTTTGCCAAGAGAACCCCAAAAGGAGTCAGATATGACTGAAAACAACTGAACGATGACAACAAATCTGACCTTTACTAATTCTTAAAAACACGATTATCTGATAGTTTACAAAGAAGAATCATGCAAAGTTAATGCATGGTTTAGGACTGACTGGCTTTTGGCATCCCTTCCTACTCATATTACTTTATTCTGTAATATGAAAAATTTAAGACTATAAACCCAAATTATCTCATTACTGATGGGGTGCTTCAATTTGGCAAGATTATTGTCATTTTTATTCTATTGGCTCTGCCTATCCATGAACAAGCAATGTTTCTCTGATTATTTAAATCTTCTTTTATTTGTATAAAAAGATTTTGGGAAAGGTCCCTGTCTTCAAGGAAAGTGTTTTCTACTTAACAAAATGTGATTGCAGAACGTTATAAATTCCTAGGCATAAATTCATTATTAAAGAACATGCATTCCCATATTTGTTCAACCCTTGGTTTCTCCAGGAGAAAGATCTGCTGATGACAAAAGGAAAAGGTAGGGTATTGAGTCTTAGAGAGAGAAGAAGAAGAGAGAAGCCAGGGGTAGGAGTTTTCCATGGACTAATATATATATATATATATATATATATATATATATATATATATATATATATAATTTTTTTTTAAGTGTGAAGCATCAGTGCCAGGCACATCATAACTGATTAACAGATGCTTATTGCTTTCTCTTCCTTTCCTTCCTTATTGTTTATTGATTGAAATATATTTGGATATGTCCATCAGATTCTGGTAAGAAGCTACAGTTAATAGTACTTAGAGAAGGCAATTTTCCTGGTGAAATTTCTAGATATCACCTCTAATGAATTGGGTTTCCCTCATTGATTTTCCCCTGGGGAGTGTGGCCCTTTCATTGATGTTCACATAGTGATTTCTTTTACACTTTTCAAAAGGGCTAACATACGTTGACTGGTAAGACACAGGTGTTTATAAACTTCTTTTAGAACTCCTGACTTCAAATGATATTTAAAAGGCTACTTCAAAAAGAAGATGATCCAATAAAAAGAGCATGGATTCAGGTTATAGCCCAAGATGGTCCCCAATGATCCATCCTCATTAACTAATTGTATGTATGATCTTCCACTCTGTGAGTCTTACCACAGTAGAGGATTGGAGAAAATGTAACCTAAAATGCTTTAGAGTGATAATGACTTATTGTTTTAATATCATCTCTGTTTCATGAAGATTAGAAGAGGGGACACAATTTGGGGTACCTAGATCAGTTATTCCACCAAAAGTAAAGACCTTAGAAACGCAGATTTGAGCCAGAAGAAACCTTAGGGGTTATTGAAATCATTCTTATGATTTAACATATACAGAAACATAGGCACAAAGCAATTTAGTGACTTGACTGCCTGATGTCCAACAAAGAGTATGATCCCAGAGATGGGATGTGAACATAAGCCCTCTGACTTAAAATGATATGGTTGTTCCATGCAGGAGATATGTCAAAATGGAATTTTCCAGCACATTTTATTTTTAACATAGTTGAATATAGGCAAACAAATCTGAGTTTACTCATTAAGAATTCGGTTAATTCTGACAGGAATTAGGAAGCCATTGCAGGGTCCTTCTGTAATTCCAAGTTCATGATGATTATAGTAAGGTAAACTGAGTTTTAGAATAGGTACAAGATTGGACTAAGTAGGAAGGCAGAGCACCCCAGAAAGAAATCATTGAGGAAGATATGTTTAAAATATCACTGATTTGAAAATGTCTCTCTCCCTTCTCAACGAATGGAGGATACAATGGGCACTTTATTATATAATCTGTTAGACTCACTTAATGTGTTGGTTAGTCTTTCTTCTCTCTTTTTCCCCCTTTTTATTAAAAGAGATGGGTCTCTTGTCAGAGGATAGAAGATGAGATACATTTAAAAATAAAGGAGATTAAAAAAAATAAAATGAAAAATTTCTTCAAAGAAAAATAAAGCATTACTGATATGGAATAAAGATCACATCATTACAACTAAGCTAAATTCATTCCCATTTCTACAAGTGGAGCCCAAAATAGTAAAATTGTATCAGCAGAGATTACATTTCATTAATGTCACAGAAGTAGAAAAGATGAAATATTATCAAAATAATGACATTCACTGTTGTCCAATTTATTATCACAGGATTATTATCCCTTTCATTCTAATGGTGTCAAATAGATACCTTGGCATTTGTAAAAAAAAAAAAATTAAGAAAAGGTGAAATTAACAAGCACTTTCCTTCCCATGGATCCCTTCTTCCAGGGTGATGCAAAAGTCCCTCCACAGCTCAGGAAAACCACAATGATATCTTCAATTCATGTCTAGTTGTTTATAAAGTGTGTGTGTGTGTGTGTGTGTGTGGTCATTGAGTAAGATCAGATCATGCATGAAATTATGATTCAAACCATATCCCTATTCTTCTTTTCAAAAAGGAAAAGACTCATCACACATTTATTTCTGTGCCTATGTTTACCACAATGCCTTCTGCAAGGTATAGCCTAATGGGCATCTTTTGTTAAATTTTTTGTTTTGAGAACAGCATGGGGGATTCAATGGAATGATTTTTGAGTCACTCTCTTTGTTAATACTAAACCTTTAATGTTTTATTATAATAATAAAATGCAGATATCTTGCTTTGGATTTGAATGCTCTATTTTACCCTCATAATAAGCTCAGTAGATATAGATTCTATTGGGGCAGTGTGGGAAATTGCAAAGGTACATGGTACAATTCCTGCCCATGAGAAATTTTAAATCCATGACCAATTCACCATTTCCAAAGTCCTTACTCTACACTAAGACAGAAATACAAGGTGTCAAGGTGGGGAGAGTAGCATTAATTGGTGCTGTTCTCATTTTCCAAATTAGCCTTTCTTAGGAACCAGTTAATAATCACTCAGGAAAAAAAAAAACATGTCACATCCACTCAGAGAGGCAGGCACATCCTTGTCAGTTAATGCTCAAATTCAACATTTGTTCTCCTGATGTTTTCTGAGTCAGTAAAGTCAGCATCATCCCCATAATGTTTAGATTAATTTGGAGAGGAGAAAAGTTAGTTGTTTGGATGCTTGATTCAAAATTCCTCTCAATGTACTCAGAACACAATCTAAACACTTGCCTAAAAGTCCACAGAAATGGTATCTCTCATCCTTAGTAGGATATCCCATTAAAACAGTCATATGATGAGAAAACCATACATATCATAAAGAATATTTCCCAGGAAAATAGCCAGAATATAGTACACTTGGATATCGTTTCATGTATCATGGAAAGAAAGCAGTTATGTGTACTAAAAGGAATACAATTACAAATTGCTCCCTTGCAAACCTTGACAATTAACAAGTCAACTCATTGTCTGGATTGTTATCTAAATTACAGTGTTGGCATTGCTGTGAACACCTGATGTTTCAAACACTGGACTGTCTACTACCTTTTACAAAGGTGTCTTTCTTGAATTCTAGTTAATTCCTCTTTTTAAAAATTAACCCCTATCACCATGGAAATAAGCTTAGGAGAAAAGACTGGCCAGTTTAAACAAAAAAAAGGGGAGGGGAAATACACATATCCAACAAAACTTCAGTATTGTAAGAAGGGAAGTCTTTTTTGTTTAATCAGAGTGTAGATGAAATTAAATTCAAAGTGAGTCTTTTTTTAAAAGAACAGATATGAAAGGAATGCTGATTTGTACCCTTAATCTTCTTGTAGAAGTACCCATTGATGTCATTTTACACATCTTGTACTGGTTTCTGACCCTAACATGATTACTAATGTTTAAATTAAAAGACAAGCTAATCTAACTATAGCTTATCTCATTCAAACATTCTCCAAGTTTTAATAAACAATGCTAATCATTTATAATATTCCTTGAGATCCAGCTCTAAACAGAGGCATGCATTTATCACTTCATTCCTTGGAGAAATAGACTAGTTTAAATTCTTCTGTGAGTACCTGCTATGAAGCAAAATGGCCAACAGGCCAAAGCAAAAGAGCACCAGATTTTACCATGCTCTTTCCAGCTGTGACAACACGGAGAATCAGTCTACAATGGCTACCTGGAGACAATACATTTAACAGCAATGTTACCAGATTTTAAAAAATCTAATTTCTGCCGGCTATAAGGAAAGAGGTACCCTAGATTTCCACAAATGAAATTTCTTTTGAAAATCAACAATAACAACAACAGTCATGATGATGACAACCTGTCACTACTCATCATGGCTCCTGACCTGTATTTTTCCCAATTGCCAGGGAATCTTTGTGACTACAAAAGTTGTGGGGTTTTTGTTACTCAGCCTCACACTGTCCTGTAGTTGCTCCAGTGTGTGTGCCTTTTCTTGCCTTTAAATAGAAGCAAGAAACCCTCAAGAACAGGAGGTGAAAGGCTGATTCATGAAACCAATGCTTATTACCTTCCTTGGCCTATGTCTTACCTATGTCAATAATGGTTGGTAGGTACGGGAAATAGGTGCTTTGTATAACAACCTCCCAGAAGGAAAGAAAAATAAAGATGGATACTTATGTCCTTTTAGTGATTATTCATCATCTGTTTTTAGAGACTCAAGACAGGGGACAGGTTGTCATTTACTGACTAAAAGTCCTAGATACTCTTATTCGGACAAAGAAAATAAATACTGAAATCTTTTCAACAGACTATTTTAGACTAAGGGGCAGTTAGACCGCCATTATTAGGACCTGATTTTGTGCAAGTGTTTCCGTAATCTCCAAGATTTTGATTTTCATAATGAGAATAATCATCCTCTATTATCTAACTCATAAGGTAATTTTGAGGTCCAAAAACAATATTCTGTCTAACATATTTTACCAAATTCAGAATGCTATCAAAATTTCAGCTTTTATTATCATTATTATAATTTTGTTTTGGACTAGGCCTGTAATTTTATAAGCAAAGGGAGTTTCTTCTTCCTTTCTAATCTGTACCTCATAGTCCAAAAACTTTGTTTTGGTGCATTCAACTGAAGTAACACTCTGTCTGGAGGCAGGTCGGAAGTCAGGTCTTCTCTACTGTGTGGTCCGCTCTTAAACCACTAGTCTAACATTAGCCTATTTTTATTTTACTATTACTGGCTTTCAGTCCAATCTTTTAACAAGTTAGAATCTTCTTTTGAAAAGTCAATGCCAATCTATAATGGCAACCAGTGATTTCATATGCTTGGATCTGCACTTGAAGGGAACTATCTCTATTACTTTTTTTTTTTTTTTTGCTGAAGCAACTGAGGTTAAGTGACGTGCCCAGGGTCACACAGCTAGGAAGTGTTAAATGTTTGAAGCTACATTTGAATTCAGGTCCTCCTGACATCAGGGCTGGTACTCTACCCACTGCACCAACTAGCTGTCCCTACCTCCGCTGTTTTTTAATATAATCTGTCTGTGCCAGAATTGCCTCTGTCACATTCTCCTGGATCTTGAAATTAACCTGCAATTCAACTCTCCAAGGTCAAAGTCATACTTGAATGACAACACCTCTTTTCATGTCTAAGGGCTTTCCAAGCCAGGAAGGACCCGAAGAAACTATTCTAGAGGAAGGGCTAGTTCCAGAGAAGCCTGATGCTTGGGAGGTGGGGTCAGAATCACAGCTGCCTCCCATTTGGTTTGGGTCTTTCCATATACTTATGAGTAAAAAATGTCGGCAATAATTTCGGACAGGAATTAAGAGAGAAAAAAGCCCACAGAAACTGCATGATCCAGGAAAGCCTTGGAGGAGCAGGGTCACTGGTGTTACAGAGGAAGACTGTAATTTTCCCCAGTTGGCATGTGGCCATGCACACTTACTGAAGACTCATGGGAAATAGAAACCCTCTTGGAGGTGACTTTACAGAATGCCCTACACCCTCTTAGTGATCATTTTCCAGTCATACAGCAGAGCATGGAAAGGAAACACCAGAACACCCCACCCCCTTCAAAGCCAAATTCCCAAAGGCTAAATCACACTTTCCCCTTTGTAAATGTCCTTCTGCATGTCAGCACCCAGTGAAAAATAGACTGACTGGGGTTCAGAGCTCTTGTGTTGTTTTTTTTTTTTAATTCACTGTCATGTAAATATTTCTCAGGTCACTTGACATTTCTACCACAGGACATATTTGGAAGCTGGGGATGGGAGTGGGGGCTTTTTAAAAGCAGTGGTAACTAAGAGTGCTTTCAGAGCTTAGCCATCTTGACAGTATTTCCAGGTCTCCTAATCCCCCACTGTCATGACACGCCATGAAATGCATGCTGGCTGGGATTCTACAAAGGGAGAGGTCTGAAGAAGGAATATGCAAATTGTGAAACTAATTCTGACTTTCTGGAATTCAGATGTCTGGTTATTATCATGAAACGGTACCTTTTTTTTTTCCCAGCCACTCAATGCCAGGCACTTAAGCAAACATAGGCAGTGAGACTCTGGGGAGATGGGACCACCTCTTAAGAAGGACCTCTTGGATGCTTCCCCCATCAGTGACCTTCCACTCCCCATCACTTCCTCCTGTGAAGCTTCAAATGCTGTGAGCTGAACCATCTGAGGAACTGTGAATCCCCAGAGGAGCATCTCTCAGAATACCATTAGCCCTTAGCATTTACGGAAATACCCAAATACGACGATGAGTTTTAAAAGTGGTCTATCCCACATCCTTCCTTCCTCACCATAGTAGGAACGCTTGGTCATCAAGGAAGTATTTCTCTTATTTATTTTGCCACTGACCCAGGAGTAAGACTTTGTGGTTAGGGGCCTGTCTGTAGTCAGCTCACTTGTGATTACAATTCAAAGGAAAGAGGAAGAGAAAGGGGTGGGGTGGGTTTAGTGGGGTGGGGAGAGGAGCAGGACTATGGAATTAGAGATGAAAAAGTTAGGGGAGCAGAAGAAAAGCTTTAAAAACTAATATACAGTAAAATTGGATGAGATGGTATAAAAATTACAGTCTAAAAACAAAATAAAATAACAACAAAAAAAATTAGGGCCTATGTATCACTTTGAAAAATCCCAAGGCTTGCTGGCCTTGCCTTGATACAGACTGCCTCTGCCTCTAGGCAGACCCCCCTTTCCAGAAATATTCATACAATAATAATCATAACAGTAATAGCTAGCATTTATATAGTCCTTTCAGATTTGCAAAATGCGTTGTGAATGTTATCTCATTTTATTCTCACAAAACCCTGGGAGGTAGGCTTTATTATTATCTCATTTAAGATGAGAAAACTGAGGCAAATAGAACTTGAGTGAGTTGCCCAGCTGAAATGGAGGATAGGAATTGGTGAAATTTTGGAGACAAAAGTGAAACTCAGTGAGCCTCAAAGAGTTTAGATTCTATTGGTTCAACCAGGAATCTCCTTCTAGCTTATTTCATACCCAGCAGCCCCCTACCTAGGGGACAAGAGATGATAAGTGTGCACTAGTGGATGAGAAGTGACCTTCTGTAAAAATGCCTCCCCTTTTAACTGCATTAGTCTGAAAAGGATTTCCATTCAAGTAACCATTATATAATGCTGGCCGGTGATGGAGAACTTGGTCTTGTTGGGTACGCCAACAGTTGTAGCAGACTTTCCAAAGAACCATCAGCATATTTCATAATTGTTCTCATTGAAACTTGTCATAAAATGGGGGGAGGTCTGTTATTGTCACTCCATTGCTAGTATAACTCCTCCTAAAATTCTATGATTGCTCTTAAGGATCCCAAAGAAGAATTAACTAGAAAGAGGTAAAACTCAATATCCTTGGTAAAGAACAATCGGCCTTGGTCTAATGCAGGATGTGAGTATGTGAGTCAGGGACCACTGGGGTTCCATAAAGAACTCATTCAAACCTCTCTGAACTTTAATTTCCTCATCTGTGAAATGAGAATAATCTTAAACCACTATTTTATTCCAATACTAGGAAGGTCAAGGAGATTAATACATATAAAATGTTAAGCAGCAAAAAGATTGAGCGATGTCTGTTACAATAATAATATTATTATTAATATCCAGCCTGATGGTAGAAAGAATGCTGGGTTTGAGACAAAAGACTTGCATTCAGATTCTGATTCTGTCACTTATTACCTTTGAGATTTTGAACAAGTTACATAGTCTCTCTTGGGTTCAGTTTCCTCAAATGATATATGAAGGGGTTGGGTCAGGTAACCTTGATATCCCTCCTCTCTCTAAATTGATGATCTCTGGGTATCATTGTAGGGGAAAACATGGGGCAGAGGGCTCCTTTAAGATCAAAGCTAACTTCATATTGGTGGGATCTGGGCAAGTCCCCAGATATGACTACACTGATATAGAAAACCCTAAGAAGGGAGGGAGTAAACCCAAGTTTGGCCAGAAGATTATTAAGAAGAAGACATGGGGCAAGGAAGAAAAAGGAAGTAGAGATTTGTTTTAAAATATGATGAAACTGAATTGTGTGGAATGAATTCCTTGGAAATATTGATAATTATAGATTATGATCATAGGTTCATTAGGCTTAGAAGTGCCCAGGCAAGTGTGGACACACCTAGACATACAGACACATTCATTTCTATACAACCTTGTTGGCCAGAGTTTCCTGTGTGTGTGTGTGTTGGGGGGGAGGTTGTGTATGTGTGCCTGCGCACCTATAAGAAACGGGAGACCTTGAACAGGTTAACCATATCAATGTTTCAGCTCTGTGTGCAATTACTTGAGGCAAATATTGAGTTTGTGCCCATGACACATGTGGGACCCAGACATTTGAAAATGACACACAATTTCATTATAAAACACTCAGGCAGCTTCAAAGACAATTGTGATTCATTAATAATAAATAATAAAAAATGAAAACTCAGTATAACATTAACAAAGCAAACATCCCCATATTGCCATTTATATATACCATGAGCTCTGTTTTTTCTCCCTTGTGGATGAGAGTTCCCTAGAAGTACATTAGGCATTTAGCAGAACAAATTAACCCTTTCCTAGGATAAAGAGATCTTATCCAGGACATTCATCAATACTCCAAAGCTTGTGGGGTAATGGAAAGCAAGCTAGGCTTGAATCAGAAAATCTAGATTTGAATCCCAACTAGGTTACTGTTGGATGTGAAATCTTGACATCTCCTTGGGAGAACCTTTCAGCCTTTTTCAGCTTCAAACTCCTTTGATGTGAAATAGGAAGAAATTTATCTATTCTATCTTTATGTGATTTCCAAAGAGAAAGTATAAGGAGATGGGGAGAGCAGTAGCCAGGATTCAGTAAGGGCCTGGTTTTGAATGCTCTTTCTGATACTTACTATGGGACCAGGAGTGAGCCACAATTTCTCGATCTTTATTTTCCTCATCTGTAAAATGTAGATGATAAATCCTGTACTACTGACATCACAAAATTTGAAGATAAAATGAGGTAATGTATAGAAAGTGTTCTGAATTCTTAAACTACTAAATACCTGACAAGTCAAGTGAAACAATATTTAGAAATATTTAAAATGTAAATTATAAATAAAATAAATATAAATGCTTATAAATATTGGAAATGTTTGAAATTTCTACAAGGACTTTGAAATTTCTAAGTGACTAAAAACTAAATAAATATAAAGTGGTGTTATAGCTTGTTGGTGTTATAGCTTTCTCTCTCTCTCTCTCCCTCTCTCTGTCTGTCTCTGTCTCTGTCTCTGTCTCTGTCTCTGTCTCTCTCTCTCTCTCTCCACACACACACACACACACACGCACGCACACACATACATGCACGCACACCCACACACGTTGGAGAAGGAAATGGCAAACCACTTCAATATCTTTGCCAAGAAAACCCCAAATGGAGTCATGAAGTATCGGACATTACCGAGTTGACTGAGCAACAACAAATATACAAATATATATATATATATATATATATAAAGGAAAGTTAGATGTTAATTTCATATCTAAAATATAGAATTTCTGAGGTAGAAGGGAATTCAAAGGCCATCTAACCCTGTGGTTCTTATACTTTTTTAATATCTTGCCCCTCCCGCCTTGGATAGTCTGTTGAAGCTTGTCTATGGTTCCCTTTACAGAATGTTTTTTAAACACATAAAAATAATATATGTAGCTTTTTTAAGGAAACCAAATATAAGGAAATAGCATTATCACAATATTTTTTTTCAAAACAAATTAATGGTCCCCAGGTTAAAAAGCTCTGATAGTGCATTTTAATTTAGCTGACATTTATCATGTATCTACTATGAATGGAGATGTCTGTGATAGAGATTCCCAGTTCCATGTACAAGCTCCCTTTTCTTTTTTATAATTAGAAATGGTCATTTGATTTTTAGTGTTTGTTAAGTATTGAATAAAAATTAAGTACAATCAGTTTTTAAAAAATTGGCATCTCTGGGGATAGAAATACACCAAGAAAGGTGTTCCTGCCCTTCCATTTACATTCTATGGTAAGATTATCTGTACACTAATAAGCAGTGGATGAGGGAGACAGCACTGAGTAAGGGCTAAGGCAAAGGAAGGAATCATAGACAAGATGATATCTGGAGGGAGCCTTAACAAAACTAAGGATGCTAAGAGGTAGAGGACAGATTGCATCCAAGCATGGGGACAACTCTTAAAAGGAATGGAGATCAGAGATGGAACGTTAAGTTCCAGAAAATTCTAAGTATACCCTAAAAATAAAATGTAATGGGGAATATTTTATTTTTATTTAGTATTTATGTTTATTTATATTTAAAAAGTCTAGAAAGGTATTCTAGAGCCAGAGGGACTTTCATGTCAAGCTGAAGAGTTTGTTTATTACCCATGTAACCTTGCACAAATTATTTATTTGTCCTGGCTGTCATTCCCTCCCCTGAAGAATGAAGCCACTGTTCTATAGCAGATAGGTTCTCAGGTCCTTATGAACAATAGCTCTCTCACATATGATTCAGGTATATAGCTAGATATAGACATTAGAGAACTTGAAAGAAAAACCACTGGAATCAAAGAAAATTGATTAGGAGGTGATTAAAATAATCCAAATGAGAGATGGGCTATCTTTATTTCTGTCTCTGTCTCTTTTCCCTCTCTCCAGGATAGAGCCTATCAGTTAGTCACTCTACAAGCATTGATTAAGCATTTATAATGTCCCACGCACTGCCCTAGGCCCCTAGTAGACCAGAGTTGCCAACCTGAGGTATGAATACCCCAAGTAGGTATGGGAAGCTATTACTATATAATAATTGTATATTTTATAATTATCCCATTGAAATTAATAGCTCCACTGTATTTCTTGTGAGTATATGCAAATGAAACTCTACATTTTATTTTCTTCCATTATTAATAGGGAAGTCGTACTGAAAGCGAAGGGAGTACAGGGACTGAAAAAGATTGGGAACCCCAGTAGAAGAAATCTAATAAATGGTGGATTGCACTAGCTCACGTCTTCATGATACTAGCTTCTGTCAAGACTGAATTTACCAGAAAATAGATAGGGCTGCCTGAAGAAACTAGAAGGCTCATTCAAAATTTAATGTTATAGAAAGAGAAAAGAACTATGTCCCTACCAAAATGTTTGAAAAGGATCACCTTTTCTAAAGTAGGCAGGAGAATGTAATGTGACAGTTAAAAACACCCAGCCTGCCCTGTCACCCTCCCCAAACTGTCTCTACCTATAAAGACAGTTTGGAAGTCAGAATTCAAAGCCTTGAAAAAAGAAAATCTTCCTTCTTATCCTTAGGACACCAAGTAATCATCTCATCCACATCTCAATATTGACTTACAAAGGTATCATCTGGCTTTATTGTGTAGTTTTCACCAACAAAACGGACAGAAGACGACTCATTGTGAAAGAAGCCAGTGGGATTGTGGGCTCACTTACACAAAGTAATAAAAGTCAGCAGGATGGATTTGGCACTGAGCTCTGGAAATATATTAAATGGAGAAAAAAGGAGCCTCTTTTCCATCTCCACCCCCTACCTTGTCTCTTTAGTGAACAACTTGCTCTTTTGCAAAAAAAAAAAAAAAAAAAAAATGGTAGCAGCAAAATGCTGCCCTACAATGACCTCCTTTCTGCTTAGGAAGGTCAAACTGAGACCCTGTCTCTATTACTCTTGAGGGCACAATCCAGGGATGATCCATGATTAAATTCATGAATATGAGAAGCATCTGTGATTTCCTTCAGTCCTAGAGGGCAGAGCTAAGAACATGGGACAAAACTGCAAAGAAGCAAATTTAGATTTGATGGAAAAAAAAAACTACCTAATTTATGCCAAAATTGAAAGGACAATTCTCATTGGAGTCCTAAAACAAAGGCCGTGGCTCCTTATGAACTATATTGTAAAAGGCATTTGTTTGGGGTTTTATTTACTTATTTTGCCAACTTTAAAATTCCATGATTCTTTACTCTTGAAAACCCCAAAGAAGAAACTTTTTGAATAGATAAAATATTTTTTAATCATTTATTATATGCTAATGATATGTCTGATGCGCTGCCCTCAAGGAACTTACACTCTAATGGGAGAAAATGGCAAATAGAAGTATGGGAACAAGAAGGAGGAAGCATAAAGTAATGTAGCAAACCAGAGGAGGTGAGAAAAAGGAGATGAGTTTTGGAGACAGTTAAGGCAAAAGGAAGGTAAAGCTATGCTGGAATCGTTCCAAAAATGGTAATGATGGGTCTGGGGAAGAAATTCCAAGATTCTGTTGGGCGGGGGTGGGAGGGAAATGAGTCATATCAGCAAAACCTTTATGACTTAGCCTATGGAATTGTGACATGCCTATGGAACACATGCTAGTGCATTTCAAATGGCAAATTTTAATGTTTTTTTCCTGCCTCCAAGGCCAGAACTTTCTTCAGTATACTATTAAAACAGAGTTCAAAGAAGGGCATGAAATTAAACCAGAAATATAATGCTTCCCCTATTCTGTGGCCTGCAAATGGTCCTTAAACTAGTTTTCTGGTATTTTTTAAATGCTTTCAGAGCTGAATTTTGAATAAGACGTCACACAAAGATATTCGCATAAATTTTCACTAATACGCTAGGACCCACAGCAACAATATCACGAATCTCAAAGGAAGGTATAGCCAGTAATGGCAACAATGGCGGTGGGATGCATTTGTAGACAGCACTACTGATACATTCTAATCATACTATAATCAAGATATTTGGGTCTCCTCAACCAGTCGATTGTTCCCTGAATTTGCTTCCATTTATCCTAGTTGTAACCCATCTGCCATGCCAATTATCTGTCATGTTTACACACTTCATGTAGTTGTCAGCAATTTACATAATAAGAGGCAGCCTGCCTCGGTAGAGAGACTATTTGGCTTGGAGTCAGCAAGATCCTTCCTCGAAATCCTGCTGCTCACACTTACTAAATATGGGATCATGATGGGCAAATCACTTCATTTCCGAGTTTCAGATGTTCTCATCTGTAAAATAGGCATAGTATTAGCTATAATTGGATATTTTACATAGTGGCTGAGAGGTGTAAATGAGATGAAGGAAGGAAGGAAGGAAAGAAGGGATGGAGGAAGGGAAGATTGAAAGGAGAGAGAATTAGGAGAAGGGAAGGAAGAAGGGAGGAACAAAGGAAAAGAATGAAAGAATGCTGGCAGGTAAGAAGGAAGACAGGATGTGAGGAAAAATTGGAGGGAAGGAGAAAGGATCAGGAAGAGGAGAAAAGGGAAGAAAGAAAAAAGAAAGAAGGAAACAGGGAAAGAAAGAAGGAGGATTGGAGAAGGGAGGGAGGGAAGGAGGAAAGAAAAACAAGTTAAGCAAAACTCCTTCTTCAAGTAACTCCAACTTCAAGTAACTTACATTCTAATGTAATGTACATAGATCATTGGTGGATAGAAAAAGGCATTCTGTTCTAAGAAGTCATAGAGCTAATGAGAAGAATGATACATAGGATTACTGAAGCATCATTTTGAGGAAGAGTCTATCAGAAGCTGGCTCCCAATCAAAAGATTTAGCTCATTTTGCTGAAAACAGACTTGTCTTTGGTGACTTTTTTCTTCAACTTAAGATAATCATTTTTATATTGTACAGTATTTTTTTTAATGTGGCCAATGTTGTTGCTATCCTAAGAAATTGTAAACAGAAGGGGAAACTTGCAAGAACAAGCACAAAGAAGGAAAATAGCACATATGGTTGGGTCCTAGATCTAAGAAAGAGGTACAACACCCATTTAATCATTTCTTTTTACATCAGGAAAAGTCAAACTGATTCAGCCATCATTATTTTTTTTTTTTTTGCCTATTTCTTAAAGTATGGAAAATTTCCAAAAGGATTCAATTAAATGACACTTAAAAACAAGAGTAAATTCAATTTTTATTTAAGTGTAATTTCCCTCTTCCCATTGCTTCTCAAGTGCTCAGAACCCACACTGTGGGGAACAACTTAATGATGTGTCTGTGTGAAAAGGAAGCAGATAACTAGTCTGCCAGGGATTCTTGCAGGAAGAAGCAATGGCCTCTTGTAACTCTTGCTTGAGAAAATTGATGTTGAAAAGAACATTCCTGCTTGGGTTTCCTTCTTCCAGCTCCCACCTTATTCCCTGCCCACCTCCCACCCTCCAAATCAAAGAACCCCAAAGATATTTTTTCCAAAACTTGACCATCTTACAAAGCAAGAGTTCCCCAAAAGATTGATCTTTATATAACCTGTACTGGCCTCTGTATGCTTTGGAAGATGAAAAGGTTGAGCTCAGTCAAAGAAAAGTTCAGTGGATCACAGATTTCAAGTCATGAAGGATCTAAGAAATCTTTTGGTGCAGCCTCTTCATTTACAGTCGAGTAAACTAAACACCGAGAGGTTCTGTGAGTTTTCTGAAATCATACAGGCTAGCAATAGGAGAGACACATGTATCACAAGGAGGTCAGTTACAAAAAGATACCTTCTTACATCAGTGACATTCTGTAACAGTATATTTTGTGAGAACAAAGTTACGGAAACAAAGTAGAAGTCCATTGAATCTGTGTTGTTATTTAGTCATTTTTCAATTGTGTCCACTCTCTATGACCCTATTTGGGAGTGGTTTGCCATTTTCTTCCCTAGTTCATTTTACAGTTGAGAAAACCTGTGGAAGAATTAAATGACTTGTCCAGGTCACACAGTTAATGAGTGTCTGAGGCCAAATTTAAACTCAAGTCTGAGTACTATGAGCACTGAGCAATATAGCTGCCCCCCTGCCCTCCCACACAAGCTAAAATGGGGATTGGCTGAAAAATTGTGGCACAATAAATAATGAAAATATTACTGTGTTTTAAGAAAGAATCACCATTCTCTTGACCCACCTTTCAATACTCTCCTAAGTTAGAGTGGCCAGAACTAATAAACACAATATTGGAAATATGATCAGATTCAGGGTAGAATACAGTGGCCAAGCACTTCCCTTGGACCAGGAAGTCCTTCCTTTGTTTATGTGGCGCAAGATTACGTTAATTGATTAGCTTTTCTGTATAACATAAAACAAACACAATATCGACTTTTTAATCCTCTAGAAATCCCAGACATCACAAACTGAAAAAACCAGATCATTTAGAGACTTTATTTTTCCTTCATAAGAGAGTTTAAGGCAGAGATGCTTTCCTTCTTTCCAAGCACAAGAGGTGCTTGTCTTAAAGGTACTACAATATAGGCAATTCCAATAGACTTGTGAAGGAAAGTAACATTTGCATCCAGAAAGAGAATATAAAAACCAAATATGGATAAAAGCACAGTATTTTAATCTTTTGCTGTTGCTGTTATTGTTCGTTTGCTTTTTTTTCTTTCTTTCTTCTTGTTCCCCCTCCCCCAATCTGATTTTTCTTGTGCAGCAAGACAAGCAAGAAAATATGTTTAGAAGAATTGCACATGTTTAATCTATATTGGATTGCTTGCTGTCTTGTGGAGGGGGGAAGGAAGAGAAAGGAGAAAAATTTGAAATACAAGGTTTTGCAAGGGTGAATGTTGAAAACTATCTTTGCATTTATTTGGAAAAATAAAATACTATTTAAAAAAGAAGATGGAACAGGAAGCAAGAAATCTTGAATCTCCTCTTCACAAAGTATATCATTAGAGAACTTAGGTAATGATGAGGCTAATGCTGCTGCTACTGCTAAGGATATAGACAACAATAACAATAGCATTTACAAGAGTAATCCATGTGTGATTTTCATGTGTAATATCATTTGAATCTCATATCAATGCTATGAAGGAGAAGAGGAAACTGAGTCTGACGAGGAAAGCAACTTGCTTCAAGGGACATGGCTGGAAACTGTCTGAGGGAAGATGTAAACTCAGGTCTCAATGACTCCAACAGTCTACTTACTCTTACAACTAGAACTGTAATAATATCTGGCATTTAAAAAGTATTTTATACTCAAGCTTTCATTGCATTTTACAACTGTTTGAGGAAGCTACTCATTTTCAGTTGATAGATGAAAAACTTAAGGCCCGGAGAACAAAAATATAGCTAGTAATATTGAGGAGAGAGAATTTGACTTCACGTCTTCTGATTCAAAGCAGTTTCTTCTAACCCATATTGCATGCATTCAACTAGACAACCATGTTTGCCATTTACAAAAGCTATCCAGAGGACATTCTTTCCTTAGGTTAAGTCTCTTGGTTGTGGCTGACAGGGAATTGTTCTTGTTTTAAACACAACACCATGGGGATGAAATCTTTCTGTGGAATTCTAATAGGGAATGCAGACTTTGCTCCTGCACTCTCTTCCTGCTTTTGGAAGCTTCTGGCCATTTGAAATGCTTCCTTTATTCAATACTAATGATACCACACCTGAAGCTGATTACAATCTGGTAGCCACATTCCCTTTCTGACCATTTTCTTCACTTAATATCTTCCAGCTTCCCTCATTACATGTATATACTTATATATGCACACACACATATATGTATATAAAACACCACATTTATAAAACATGTGTAATCTTCCTTTATGTACATTCATATATATGTTTATGGAAATCACACAGGTTGTTATCTTTATAGGGGATTTTTAGGGAGGAAATTTCTTCTACCAACACAGGTAAATGTTCTGATTGCTAGAGTCTTAGAAAATCACTTGGGAGCAACTAGAGATCAGTTCATTTATCTGTGACCACACAGCCAATACAAGTCTGAGTTTTTTGGGGGGTCTACAAGGCCAGTGCTATTCACTGGACAACACTGCTTCCCAAATGTCCTTTGCTTGAGCAATAATAGAGGAGTCAGAGTTGTATGTCTGAGATAATCTGGTCAGTCAGTCAAAGGCATTTATTAAATGCTTACTATATGCTAGCCACTGTACCATTGTACTTTATGTACCATTGAAGATATAAAGAAAGGCAAAAACAGTCCCTGCTCTTTTAAGGAGTTCAGTAAATATTAAGGAGATAGAATGAAAGCAACTATATACACAAAAGCTCCAAATGAAAGTAATAAAGAGAAGGAAGGGAGATTGGGAAGGGCTTCTCATAGAAGAGGGAGTGGATGCTCTGAGCTTAATGTATCATTTAAGGAATGAAATACAGGTTCTTTAATGTTGAAGTGTCATTAGCATTAAGATATAAACTTATTTTCTGAAGATCCATAGAAGCCATCTTCACAGGATCATGGATTTAAAGAGACTTTAGTCACTAAATTCAACCATGCATTTGACTGATGGAACTATTGAGACAAGGAGAGAATAAGTGACTTCCCTGAGATCACTGAAGCAGGATTTGAAGTTGGATCTTCCTGAATCTCTTTGTCTGTCTACTGTACCCCTTTGCTGCCTTTATACACTTGTAATGTTATTATTATTGCCATCATTGTTTTATGACAGACTGAGGTTCAGTGAGATGAACTGTGAATTTGCCCAGAGTCACCCAGCTACAAAGGGGCAGATATGGACTTGAACTCTGATGTCCTGACCTATCACCAGGATAGCAGTTTTTCTATCATACTCAATAACACAATCAAACAGTATAGCCTCTTACCACTTGTCATAAGAATCCATTATTGTTCCCAGGTGACTGAATGATGGTGATCGAGAAAACGCAAAGGATGAAATGTTATTAAAAATGTATTCCATATTTACACAACAGTTTAGCTAATGGACTTATTCCTCTGGTCAGGAAACAAATTTAATATTGAGTGAGTGGAAATTGTGCGATAACCTTGCTAAATGTGCATTCAATCTACATCTTAATATGTATGAGTCTCAGAAAGCCCCTCAGCAGTTTTCCTCATTTCCATTTTCCTCAATTCTGCTGCCCTGTTTCTTTCACTTGAGCATGTCCTATAATTACCCCGGGGCCTCAGTTTCCTCATCTGAAAAGAGAGGGGGCAACCACCTCCTGGACAGAGTGCTGGGTATGAATTCAAGAAGACCTGAGTTCAGATGTGGTCTCAGACACCCACTAGCTGTGTAATCCTGGGCAAGTCACTTAACCCTGTTTGCCTTAATTTCCTCAACTATAAACTCAGCTGGAGAAGAAAATGGTAAACTACTCCAATATCTGTCCCAAATGGGCTCATGAAGGGTCATATATAATTGAAATGACTGAACAACAACCACAAACACAAAATATGATTAAATAAGCTCTGAGTTAACCTAAAGATAACCTTTCTAGCTCAGGATCTAAGACTTTTTGATGATGTCATTTTCCCTCTTAAGTCTCAGTTTCCCAATCTCTAAATCTCTAAATCTCCCTTTCATCTCAAGAGTCATGATCTCATGGTTCCATTCCATTTCCCAGGGAAATTAGAATCAGGAATATATTTAGCTTTTCTCTAAGTGAATGTATAATGTGGGAATCCTTTAATATAAGTCGGGAAATGGTGCTTCACTTTATGAAAACACATAACATAACTCAAATATTTATTGAGCACCAACTGAGTGTCAGGCATGGGCATGGGGATTAATGAAGTTACAATCTTGTTGGGCAGCTGCCCATATTACAGTAACACAAGATGCATGTATATCTATGTGGGTTTTTGTGTATCTCTGTAGGTGAACGTAGCCAGGGTGAGTCCAGGGGAGATATGGAAAGGGTATTTTACTCTAAAGAACAAAGTGGACAAAGAGATAGAGGCAGAAGGGCCCATTGGAGGTTCCAGGAATATCTTATGTCTTGGGGTTCGCTTTGAGCTCTATATTCCAGTTCTTTCTGCCCTTCCTTCTTCCCCATCCCACATACTTTCTTTTAACATAGTCTCTGCTACACCTAATAGTTAAGAATGATGGGGGATAATTTAAAAGGCTTTCCACAAAATAGAGCATTACCCAAGGCTGCAGAAACCAGGTCTGCCACCAGACTAATGAATACCTTGGGAAAAAGCACATCCCAGTTCTGTAAGATTCTGAAAGTCTTCCCGGTGTTGACGTAGTCCTTAAATTTACATCTAACAGCCAAGATCATTTGGTTTGCAGCTACTCTAATGAAGGTTCACACTCAAATAGTGATTTTTACTCTATAGGTCCCTTCATTCCCCTTAATGTGGTCAATCCTTACAACCGGTTCTTGTATAAAAGCAAACCATATGACCCATTATTCTAATTTTACAAGAGGCCAAGTTTGACAAATTCAATGAAACACCTACTATGTGCCAGACACTGAAGACAAAAAAGGAATGGGAGTGAATTGGAGGAGCCGTCTGAGATTTTCTCGGCAGAGATACTGGAGTGCTTTGCCATTTCCTTCTCCAGATCATTTTACAGATGAGGAAACTGAGGCAAACAGGGTTAAGTGTTTTGTCTGGGGTCACACAGCTAAGCAAGTATCTGAGGTTGGACTCAGAATATGAGTTTTCCTGATTTCACGCCTCATGCTCTATGCACTACGGCAGCCCCTAGTTGATGCTGAGATTCTGGGAAAGTCACTTAAACTCTTGGGGCCTCAGTTTCTCCATATGAAATATAAAGGAACTAGAATAGAATGAGCCCTAAACTCTAAATTGTATGATCTAATTTCTCTAAATTGCATGATCTCATCCATTTACTTTCAGAAAGTTGGTTTTAATGAAACAGTTCACAGCTCTCCACATGCTACTCTTGAGTATGGTATCTAGATGAGGTGAATGTAGGGGAATTAATCACTAGGGACAAACAATCTTGCTCAAAAGTACCCTTAAAAGTGACTAGAAAGAAAATTTAATATGGGTAATCCCTGCAAAGGATGAGTGACCCATTCTCAGGGATCAGTCCAGCAGTAGTATATAAATAGCAGTTCATACCTTCTAAAATTCAGTCACATTTATTCAGGGGTCTTTCATTTAATCCAAAGCAAGAAATTAAGCACTTTCACATTAGGTCCCCTTTCAGTGAACTCATCATCTTGAAATGTCCATTTGGTAACTGCATCCTGTCATAAGTTATTATAGATAACATTCTTTGCTTTCTTTTTCTTTTCTTCTTTCTTTCTGTTTTGTTTGGGTACTTTATGAATCATCTCTGATTCTGACCACCCATAATTGAATTTCTTCTCCTATTTTATTTTTAATTCTTTCTATGGCTACAGCACACAGCTTGTGTCCACAATTTAATTTGCATAATGGAACCCTTTTTCTCCCAGCATTCCATAGGCCTTTCTGATATTCAATGGCCTTTGACTGCTTTGGAAATACATTCCCTCTTCCAATACTTACTCCACCCCTTAAACACACACACATACACACACTCACACAGAGGGATTCCATTTCCTTCAAACAGGCATTCGCAAACAGTAAGAGGAGTCTTAAAAGTACATTCCTCTAAATAACAGGAGGCCTTCCATAAAGATCCCTGAAGGCTCAATTATTTGCCACTTTTTGTGCTCAGTTCCTACCCTCTGTTAGCATTCCTTCTGTGTCTCCGGCTCAAAGTGTAAGAGCCACAAAGACTGATAACAGTTTGCAAATAAGGAAAATGATCCTTCGCTGTTTCATCAACCAGCCCCAAGGATTTCCCTCCATGGGGACCTGTAACCAACTCGGAATTTGTCTTCTGTATCCTCTTGCTTAATTATTTCAATTTGTCCCATTTCCATTCACTTGCTGTTGCTAAATCTCAATTATTCATCACATATGTGCATCCAGCAGGCAAGGGAGAACACCCAGCTGGGACTGATGGGCTGCCAGGATTTCTTTCAGGGGGAAATACAATTTTTTTTTGGCATGACCCCACCCCCAGCTTCAGGAAGAGCCTCCATTCTGAGCAACTGTGCTTAATTCCAAATTGTCTGCTGAGAACTCCACCAAGGACGCACAGTCAGGGTGTGCAACTTTCGGAAAACCAAGTAAATAGCCAACGGAGACTTAAAACTAAGAAATGGAAGAAACCATGACATCACTGTTCTAAATGTGGTCTTCAGGAAAGGAGCCTGCCTCACTCAGACCTTTAACAACATTCCAAGTATGTGCCCATAAATCCAAAAGACAAGGCCAGCTGCCACCAGAAAGACACTCCTCAGTGCATCAGCCATGTTGAGAGAAAAGATACTCATCACTGGGGAAAAATGGCCACGAGTTAAGACACTCTTCTGGCTAGGGAAACCCATGCAATGGTTAGCTAAGAGATGAGAGAAGGAAAGTGGGGAAGTGACCCGGATTGACAGGAACATCTACGCTGAAAAATCACAGGTGGAACAGACTAGATAAATATGATGCAGAGGCAAATAAACTCAGCAAAACAGTGTTTGATAAATGCAACAGTATAAACTAGCTGCAGAAGAACACTGATCAACATGGAATGCTGGGAAAGCTATAAAGAGTTTGACCAAAAAAACCTCACAAGACTTATATCAGCATCTTATGCTATATACCAAAATAACCTCCAACTGATCAATAGCTTAAATCTTACAGGTCACTTCTTTAAAAAAAAATATAGGAAAAGGGGAGGAAGTAGCTTTTAGGACTATAAAAGGGTGAGACTTCCTAATCATGGAATGAAGATTGTCATTATACACACACATACACACAGGTATAGTATATTATATTTACTATATATTATATACTATATTATAAATAATAATAATATATATATATCATCTATATCATGCATGTGCATGATCATGGTATATACACATATGTATGCATATATATATGTATACCACCATTACACACATACTACAGATCATGGTTTTATAGATATATAATATCTAAATATTGTATATTATAAAATATATTATAAATAATATATAAATCTTTCTCTCTCTATATATATATTTACATATATATGTGTATATACATTAGCACTACCATATAAATATATAGATATGTATATGTGTAGATGTGTTTATATATTATATCAATATACATATATATGTGTGTATAGGTAACATCTTAATTTTATAAAATGAAAAAGTGTCACACAAAAGAAAACAGAAGGAAAAGGATGCTGAATTCATCTTAGGAATTCTAAGATCAAGGAGACAGAAGAGAAAATATAATCCCCTCTTTTTTGAAGAAATATGGGATATCAAGAGCAGAATGGTGCATGCATTACTTGGCAATGCCATTGTGTTGGTGGGTTTTCCTTAACAGCCTTTCTTTGTTCCACTGACAATTAGAATTGGGAGGGCAGCTTATCAGGCCATTGTGGTTCAAAATCCAAGGAAAACAAGAAAATGTCAATTATAATGAAATCACAGCCTATTCAAAGGGTTGGAAAAGTCACGTTATGAGAAGAAAGGCTTGGGGGACATAAGATTGGTTTCTTGATTCACATTCACTTACTTGCAGTCTGTTTTATCAGATTATCCTCATCCAACAGAGGTTATAGACATGAGGACATTTCCATTATTAAACTTCTATGATGGTAAACATCTTTCTTAGTCTCATCTTAGTACAAGAAAGCCATGGAATCACCTGGTCCGGCATGCTCATTTTATGATTAGGGAGAAATAAGTTGTCCCAAATGACAAAGCTTGTACACAACAGAGCCACATTTCAAAGTCAGTTTTCTAACTCCAAACCTCTAAAGACAGCTCACACCTCTCATTTCAAACAAACATTTATAAAGCTTCTTCTTAGTGAACAGCTAAGTATCAGCTATTGGGGCACTTAAAATTTTAGCTAAGTTCTAATTCCTGCCCTCATGGTACTTAGAGTAGAGCAACAGGATAAGATACATGGATAATAACAGCTATAAACTCTGAAAAGAGACTCAAGATTCTATCCTATGGAGATCCAAAATAGAAGTCTGTACACAATAGAGGGGGATTAGAAGGCCTTCTGGGAAGAGGAGGTTTTGTAATTAAGTCTGAGAGGATGAATAGGGTTTAAAAGGTTAAAAAAAAGGAGGGGGAAGAAAAGACATTCCAACCATGATCAAGGATCAAGAAAAAAATCAACAAGTAAAAAAATTGAAGTCTGTTTTGGAGACAGAGGATAATGTAGTTTGATTACATGAAATCAGTGCATTTGGCTTGTCTTCCAATATTATCTGAAAATACATTCTGATTTTAAAATTTTGCTATAGGCTTGCTTTAGTCATTTTCTGGAGGAGATAACATTTTCTTGCCACATTCTCTTGTTTGTTTATTTGTTTTCCTCTTAGGAGGAATTTTTCCTCTTTGAATTTTTTCAACTTGAATTTTTAAAAAGTTATTCTCTCATTTACATATTAGGTCCCTTTCCTTCCCAAAGGGAAGAAATGGGATCAGAAAGGATATCACAATGAAGCTTTAAACATTCTCCCAATTTCCAAAAGTCTTCTAAAAAATTAGAAGAATTCATTGCATTTTTTAAAATCATTTTTTGTCTTTGTTGGAAATATTTTGGCAAAACCAATTTGATTATTTTTCCTACTACTACTAATATTTGTATAATTATTAGAAATTAGGCAAAAATTATATGCATATTTCGTTTCTTATTTCTGGCTGAGCAAAGACATCTTTATTGCTTCACCAGCATACAAGGATACCAAAAATCTTTGAAGAAATAATAGAAGAATGTATGTTTTGTTATATTCAGCCTAGCTTTGTATGTATATTTAGGTGAAGCAAAGAAAAACACAGAAGATAGAAGTATGAAGGATAGAAGAGTGTGATGGAGAATTGACCTTGGAATCAGAAAGTCCACTCTCTGACACATCCTGCCCATGTGACAACGGGCAAATAAATTACTTATCCTCTCAGGGTCCCAGGCAATTTGCTAAGCCAAAGTTTCACATTGTTGTTGATTTACATTGGCAGAGGAGGGAGTTTTAACTTCATTAGTGTCTCCCTCTTCTAATGAAATGACAGATTCGGTTCCAAGGAGAATAAGAAGAAAGAAGGTACTTAGTTCAATGAGCACATTCAGCACAGTTTCCTGAGAGTGGTGCCCTTGACAAACCTATATCATAGAACATCAGAACTCAAGCTCTCCAGATCTCAGAGCTCATCTGGTCTAACCCAGACCTAAACATAAATTGTCTCAAGGATATCCCCAACAACTGATCTTCCCAATTCCCTTTATAGACCTCCAACTGGATGAGAAATAATTCATTCCACTTTAGAACAGAATTCATCATTAAGTTGCTAAATTTTTTTTGGTAGAGAGTAGGGAGTATGGCTGCTTGTTGTATTGTTGGGGCTGATTTCCCTTATGTTTAGTTTGAATTGCTTTTTTACACCTTTTCACCCATTAATCATAGTTCTTCCCTCTAGGGCCTTGCAGAGTAGATTTAGTTCCTCTTCCACATGATAGCCTTCAAATATTTGAAGACCATGATCTTGTTCCTTTCTCCATGCTAACCAGTTTCATTACCTTCAGGCAATTTTCTCTTATTTTACATTCTCCAGTCCTTTTTTTTCCCTTGTTCTGCTATTTTCTCACTATTCTGTGTTTTAGGGAATACTCCAATCTGTCTTTCTGAAATATAATGAAGAAAAACAAACACAGTAGATCTAGGTGTGTTCTTATTAGGACAAAGTAGAATAGGTTATTCTTTTTCTCATTTTGGATACTTAATGATGATATGAAAATTTCTTCATTTTGATTAAATGTTATTAATAATGATGATACTGTTGAAATTTCAAAAATGAGAACTACCTTCCCTGAGCTCTTAATTGTGATTTGTAATTTGTTAAATACTTCTTTAAGTTAAAAATAAGATGAAACTGAATGGGGAGACAGATTCATTTAAAAATTCTTTATTTACTTATTTTAAAATTTTTTTTCAAAATATATATTTATTTATTTAAATTATTTTAAAAAATCATCCTTTATTAGATTATTCTAAATCTTTGGCTTTCTTTCTCTCTCCAAGTCAAATCTAGTCCTTGTATCTAGTAAACAAAAGCACATTAAAAACTAACTCATAAGCACTACTGGCAGCAGACAGCATGACTTTCCGACATTTTTATACCCCTCTTTAAAAACGTCAGCTGTGACCAACAGTCAGAACCATACATATGAGTTAAGGAATGTTTCAATTTTCACATCCTTCTGGTCTCTGTCCGAATCACAACTTACTGCTTCAAACAGCCGTCAGTAAACAGCCTTCTCATCACTTCAGCCTAGAAGGAATTTTAATCAAGGTCCTCTAAATGCCATTGAACAAATCCATATCCTATGGATTGCTTCTTGTATGCCTCTGGCCAAGTGTGAGTGGGTGGGTCATTTATTATTTTTAGAAAACCAAAACAATCCACATTAATAGTATAAATTACAACACATCCAGAAGCAAGGTTCCAGCCTTTCCTGGTGATTTACTAATATGTCTGAATGAAGCTTTTAATTATTCTCCCTCGAATGATTTATTGGCCACTCTCCATCTGGTCGTCACATGAGAGGAGGAACCACATTTATCTCCCAGTTAACCAACAATTAAGATTTCAGTCTGAACACATCATAAAAGCCAAATGCTAAGTTATGTGAGACATGCAATTTAGATTCTTTTGTTTTGAAGGACTATGGAAATTTTTAAAGGTGCCCCAGATAACATCAATTACAATGCAATACACTGTGGTTACCACCTTTTCCAATATGGCACATTTTTTTTTTTTTTTTTTTTTTACACATCAAAACACTCATTAGATCTTCCACGTGATAGCAATTGCACTACGACTGTTCATTGATTGAGAAAAATTCATGATGACAATTGACTATGAGTTCGGAAAGGCTTTTAAGGACATTTTTTATATTAATCACACCTGTGTCTGCATGTGTTTTTTTTGTGGGGGGAAGTCATGCCATCTGTCTTACTGCTGTTCTCTAAAGTCCATGGGACAATTCAGTCTTTTGTATGGATCTTCCCATGTGTATTGTCTCTCCTTGTAAGAAGGTGAGTTTCTGGAGAATTGGGACAATTGAGAATTGCTTTTCCATTTGAATCACCTCTACTTGGTACATAGTAAAAATTGCATACATGATTTTTCAGTCATTCATAGCATCAGGAATTTAGAGCCAGAAGGGGCCTTTGTGACTCTTTCCTAACCTTCTCACTTTACAGGTGAGGAAAATGATCCTCGATAGAGTAAAGTGAATTACCCCAGTTACACAAATGGTAAAAGCCAGAGACAACACTGGGACCCTGTCATATACATTGGGTAAATATGAGACGTGTTATTGTTTACAAAATGGCAGTGCTTGTGTGAACATATGGCTCCCTGTGCCAGTGGCCACTCAAATAATTTTGATAAACATTTGTTATTTTTCCGCTCTATGCTAGCAAAACATTGTACTGGGGGCTGGGAAAAGAAAAAAGAAAATCCTTCCCTCACATTAAACTCCAAGTACAAGCCACTAATACCTAATACCAATGGAGAAATACAGGAAAACCAAAAAGATAATTGGTAATGAGGAAATATCCCTAAGGATGCAAAAAAATAAAAAAAAAAACATTCCATTATCAGGTAATTTCTGCAAAATATCTTGATAGATTTAAGATGGAAATAAATGATAAGGGAATATATAGATAGACAAACAGACAGATAGATGGATATACACACTTATATTCCAGAGTTCAGGCAGGGAAGGGGGAAGAGAGAGGGAGAGAGAAATACAGAGACAACTAGATAGACACACATACATAGAAGATGGATGGGAATTGTATGATTAGAGATGTATTCTACATTATTACTAGGACCAAACAGAATGAAAATAAATGAATTGAAATGAAAGAGCATTTGCTATCCTATGAACTAAGTTATGGATATAAACACACATGCAAAGGTGATCACTGCCCTCAAGGAATTAATATTCCAATCAGGAAAATATTTGCCCTAGGGGAATGGTGGCCAGGGAGAGAGACACATTAGTCTGCAGAGTTACAGGGATGGTAAGATGGGTTATAGAGGATTAGACTGACACACCCCATCCAGGCAGTTGGCGATGGAGAATGGGACTGGAGAAAATGCAGTGAAGTGAAGCATGACCGGTGTTTTCCTGAAACAATGTTCTGGATGAGGTTGTCAGCAGTGAGGGACCAGGGACGTTAGAGGAGAAAGCAAGGCTGAGATTTCTTCAGAGCCTGCTCTCCAGTGTCACAGGTGAGCTTATTGCCCAGAAAGTTAGACATCAGTTGCAGAAAATAAGTCAAAATCTACTTGCTCTTGTGAGGAAAAAAAAAATTACACTAAGGAAGAGCAAGGAAGAAGAAAAAGTAACTTTCAAGAAATCTTTGTATCTCCTGCAAAAAAGTCACTTCAAACTTGTCTTCTTGTGGTTTTCTTCAGCAGCCTAGTCTATCATCTTTGCATGTACAGAATGGAAACAAAAGGACAGATTGATGTCTGAATTTTCTTTTCATTTATTAGAGATCTTATCAGTTTCTAGGCTATATATTAATTTTTAATTAATGGATATTTTATCAAGATTTTTTTGGGGAAAAATCATAATTTCACATCTGAAATTCCAGTGAAAGAAGAAAGGCCAAAGGACAACCTCTCTGCAATGAACATGCTCATAATGAGTCCCCTTGTGAAGTATCTCAAAACTCAATAGATTTTATACTTAAGACTCAGCAGAAGTCAGGGCTTTGGTTTGTTTCATTTCCTTCAGAATCTTTTTTTTTCAGGGGATATATGATTTTTTTTTCCTGGGCAAACTTCTGGTTGTCCCCTTTGGGCTCTCTCTTTGAATCCAAAGGGGAGGAAAATCAGTCATATTAGGAAACCTCATCAAATTAGAAGACCCTATTTGACCTTCCATCTCATTCTAATGACAGGGTATTTCACATCCCCTCTTGGCCATTGAAATTTGTAGGTCTGAAAAGAACACTGACAAAACTCTTCATGCCAAATGGGCAGTGCACATACAGTACATATGTACTGCCCTGAAGAGAACTTAACTTATACCTAGGGTGTGTCTGAACCATGAAAGAAAACCTGTTTCATTATATTTCAATATTATTTCTTTAATCCAGCATTACAATGTTTTTCCATAGAACATTTCTTCTTTTTTCATCTTCCTTCCTTCCTTCCTTCTTTTCTTCCTCCCTTCCTTCCTTCCTTCCTTCTTTTTTCTTCCTTCCTTTGTTCTTTTCTTCCATGAAGAAAGTATTAAAAAGCAAATACAAGCATTAGAAATACCACCATTCCCACTGCTCTAAAACCACCATTATTCAGACAATACCCAAAGAATGTTAGTTAAAAGAAAACAGGGTCCAGGAAATTAACTATCTGTTTGGAGACTTTTAGCACAGCAGTGTTTGCAATTGTGAAATATTGAAATCAGCCTGCCTGCCTAATAGTTTGATAATGATTGAATAGATCATGTGATCATAGTGTTGTAGATGGCAGCAATGCAATTGGGAATGCCAACTAAGAGAAATCTATAGAAATATGAAAAGGCAATTGAAATAAGCCAAAATATAGCAGAAAAATCAGGAGATACGTGGATAATTGCATTTAGGGGAGGCAGAAGTTGTCTACATCTGCAATTTAATCTTTATATGAATTCATTGTCAATTTCTTTATTGTTAGAGATATATGATTCATATAGACTAAGAGAAAAACAGACACAACTACAAGAGTGAATCCAGAAAGATGACAGAAATGGACATGAGGCAGTACCCAAGGAAATGTTACATAAGTTGAATCAATTACATTGATTAAATGTCTACAATTATCTAAGCACTACACTAGGTTTTAAAGCTACAGTTGCAAAGAATGGAATAATTTCTACTGATAAGAGGCTTATGCTTCAAAGAGGAAGACAACCGATCCGTATATAAGTACAGTAAGCACAGAATAGATGAAAAGATGAATACAAGTATTTAATTACAAGGTAGTATAAAAGGGAGATCTTTGATAGTTACTAGAATTGGAAAAGATATCAAGAAGCTCTTCACATATAAATATCAGTCATACAGAGTAAAATGACCAGAAATAGAAAACACTGAATGCAATAAAAGCAATGCTGTAACGAAGAACAACATAAAAAACTTGAGCAACTTTGATCAATTCAATGATCCATGATAATTCTGAAGATGAAAATGTTGAAAATGTTATCCATTTCCAGAGAGAACTAATAAACTTTTAATGAAAATTGAAGTATATATATATATATTTTTTTTTACTTTCTATATTTTTCTTGGATTTTGTTATATAATTAATAGGAAAATAAGTTTCTCATGATATCATATGTATAGTTGATATTGTGGGGCTTGTGTTCTCAAGGATGAGAAAGGGGAAGAAGGGGGAAAGAAAGTTTAGAATGCAAAAATTATTTAACTTATAAAATACATAACAATTTTTAAAAAAATATTAGCTTAATTCATTGTGTTGTCATTTAATTTCACAATAAATATTTTTAAAAGTATAATCGCAAAATAAAAATATAGGACACAAATATTTTATACCATAATTCAAATTGAAATCAATGATATAACAACATTCATTAAATGACTCCTAACTTCTTTCAGAGTTCCTTGACCCCAACTAATAGAATGGGATAACACAGATGATATTGTCAAAGATACAGGTTCAGCTGACCCACTGACACAGATTCATCCCAGTCAAATCCCCTTGTTGTTTTTCATGCCCAAAATCTAGGACAGCATGGCCCAGAGCATAAAACCTGTCAAGGGAGCCCTGAAAGGGAAAAGGAGACCATAAGGCAAAAAGGGACAGATATTGATGAGTATTTAACCCCTTGCAGTCACAAATGTCTCACTCAGACCAAGTCTTCCCAACCTATCTCTAATTCCACAAGCACTAATTTCTAAATACAACAATGTAAGTCCAAATTCTTCCTGCTGCTCTGTGCTGGCTGTTGTCAATTCAAAATAGGAATTACTCATTGGAGGGAGTAATGACAGTTTCTATCTTCCCAATTTTCCAGTTGAATTGAAGTCCTATAATCTTTCCTAAGATTCGAATCTCAACTTTTCCTTCAAAGGGAATATAAATGAATAACAAAACAAAAACATGCATAATTCAATCAAAACAAGGAAAAGAAAGTTATATGATGAATAAATAGTTGCTGTAGAAATGAACTTTATTTTTTTCCACTGACATTTTTGTCTTGTTGTTATTGTTGTTGTGTGTGTCCTACTCAACTTGAGGTGGGGAGGTAGAGGTAGAAAACTGCCATATATTAAACAATGAGGATTATGCCCAGTAATCATTCCAATCAATTAAAGGAAATGATTTTTTTTCTTTTTTCAATTAACTTTTAGTTTTTTCCCCATATTAAAAAGAAACTCTCAAAATAATAAAGCCAAAATTACTCCTATACTGGCCACATCTGAAAATGTATCATTCTACATCCTGAGTTCATCATCTCTCTATCAGGAGGTGGCTAGACTAGTCCATCAACATTCCTCTGAAATCATGGTTGGTCACTGGATTGATCAGGGTTTCTGAATGTATATGAATGTCATGGAATCCTATTGTGCTAAGAGAAATAACAAAGTGTGTGCTTTCAGAAAAACCTGGGAAAACCTGAATGAATTGATCCAGAGTGAAGTGGGCAGAACTGGGAGAAAGTTTTATATAATATCACCAACATTATGTAGTGAATTGATACTTAACGTACTTGAAATTGACTTTTAAAAAAGCATCAGAATCACATAGTTCTGTGAAACTGACAAAATCTTCAATAGTTTCTTGTTTTCTTCAGGATAAAATTCTCAGCCTGACATTTAAAACTTCAGGCAATATGGATCCCATTGACTTTTTTAAGCTTTGAGTTCTCTCCAGTATACCTAAACAATTTCTTAAACATAATAGTATCCATCTTCATTTCTCCTACGTCTGAAATAACCCCCACCCTCGTCATCTGTGCCATTTCATTCAAAGCATGGCACTATTCCTTCTTCCTATTAGACTCCTTCTTCCCCACCCCTAATTGCTGGTCATCTTTTCCTATGGAAATTATTTACATGTACTCCCTTAGAAGAGTGCAATTTCCAAAAGGACAAAGATTATCTGACTTTCATTTTAATATCCTTAATATCCAGCCCTATGTTTTCCACATGTAAGTACTTCCTGAAGGGTTTTTTCCATTAAGATATTTGCCAAAATGTTCCATTTCTGCATTTTGAGGAGTCACTAGCAATGATTCAATCAATGCAGTTAGTCAACAAACATTTATTATGCATCTATATACCAGACATTGGGCTAAATATTCAAGATATAGAGAAAAGCAAAAGCAAAATACATAGACCCTGCTCTCAAGCAGTTCAGTCTAATGGGAGAGACAACATGCAAATGAGAACAAAAACAGACTCTCTCTCCCTCCCTCTCTCCTTTCCTCCTTCCCTCCCTTCCTGTAATTCACTCCCTGTCATTTCCTGCACTCCCTGTCACTCCTTCTCTCTCTCTCTCTCTCTCTCTCTCTCTCTCTGTCCCTCTCCGTCTCTTCAATAGTTTACTTAAAATAGCCATCTATTGATTTAGAACAACTATTAGTTTTTGGAAGTATCTTCTACCTGTATTTTTTCCATGCAGAAACCTTTTCCATTTGGTTAGCTTGATGTCATGGTCTTCAATACCTGTGCTTCTAAGTCACACTGCACAGCAATCATTTTCAAAAGTGCAAACAAGTGGCAATGGTATTAATAAAAGCACAGGTCAGGTACCAACAGAGAACCTCAAAAATGCTTGATGAGTTCTTCTCTGCAAGCCATGGTAAAGATCATTTCCATTAATTGGGGTTCATCATTTCCTGAGCTGTGAGAAACCAAGAAAAGGGGAGAACTTTACTAGTTCCTGCCATACAATCCCCATAATTTATTTTTGGCAGCAGTGCCTCAATGTACTCATTATAATGGTAAAACTTTGGAGAAAGGAACAATTAAAAATCTAGATTTTTAAGCACCAAGTTGAAAAATGGAACTTGGCACAAAAGTAGTATTCACCTGAAATTTCAAGTGTCTGTATACAGAGAAGCTTAATTTATTATTCTAATGACTTTCACTTTATGAGACTCTCGCCAGGAGACAAACCTTTATGCATTTAATAAGGGCTGTAGAGATTGGGACTATTCCTGCAGGACTTTGGAGATCATTTCCAAAGCATCTTTTTATAGCTGTAAAAGTATGACATGTAACAAAAAAGATCAAGATAGAATTTCTCTCAGCTACTTTGCTGTTAACCAAGTAAAGACATAATGGTGAGAAAAGAAGTTCTCTGCTAAAATGTTTTTATAGATACAGAATCTGCAGTAAAATATTGAGTAGTACCCACTTTGTACTATTCACATCCCGCCCCCTCAAAATAGAAGGTGGAGGAGACAGAGATAGATAGAGAAAGAGAGAGAGAGAGAAAGGGAGATAAGGACACCGACAGAGAGAGAGAGAGGCAGAAGGGGAAGGGAGGGAGAGAAAGGGAAGGGAAGGGAAGGAAAAGGAAGAGGAGGGAAGAGAAGAGAAAGGAAGAGGAGGTGGGAGGAAGGAAGGGAAGAAGTCCTTTTGGTTATCAGTAATATAATGATTTAAGACAATTTCAAAGGACTCATGATGAAAAATGCTGTCCACCTCCAGAAAAAGAACTGATGTTATCTAAATCCAAATCAAAGCATATTATTTTCATTTTTTTTCCTTTTGGTCTGTTTCTTCTTTCATAGCATAACTAATGGAAATATGTTTTACATGATTGCACATGTATCTATAACAAATTGTTTATTGTCTTGGAAAAGTGAAGAAGAGAGGGAGAATATTTGGAACTCAAATTTGTTTAAATCAGTGTTAAAATTTGTCCTTACATGTAACAGGGAAAAATAAAATATTATTTAAAGTAAAAAAAATACTGATGTTCACTAGAACAAAAGTATCTAACCAAATAGTCAGAATTTACACATAAATCTTAAAGCTCCATCTGGTTGGTCCCCAAGTCAATCACACCTGTCAAGACTACCATCTTGCTTATTTACTATACAGCACTGTCACTCTTGATTGCTATTTCCACTGACAAGAGGAAAAGGATGATGGGTCCATTCCCTCCTTTTATGCTTTCCTCTATTTAGTAAGTTTATTGTCACCTTCTCCATTCCCAGTAAAATCAAGACTTTTGGAAAAGGGAACTTTTTTTCCTCCAAAAGAATTGGGATTCCTCAACTGGGCTATATTTCTGTTGTTGTTCAGGCATTTTTCATTGATGTCCAACTCTGCATGATTTCTTAATAAAGATCCTGGAGTGATTTGCCATTCATTACGTGCTTACTTAATGGAGACACACACAGGAAAATGAATTACACTTGGCCCTTGATAGCCTTTGCATTCCATCAAGGTAGATAGCACTAACAACATATATTCACACAAAACATAAATTACATAAATGCATATTAATCTTGATGGGGCAAAATCCTAGCCATTGGATGATTATGAAGGCCCTCATATAGAAGATGGCACTTGAGACTGAAAGCAACATGGGGCTCAAAGGGGTGGGATGAAGAAGGAGGGCATTCCAAGAATGGGAAAAATTATTGTGCTTTTAAAAATATTTGCTTCCCTGGAAACTGAGTGGATGCCCATCAATTGAAGATTGGCTGAATAAGTTATGGTATATGAATGTTATGGAACATTATTGTTCTATAAGAAATGATCAGCAGGATGATTTCAGAGAGGTCTGGAGAGACTTACAGGAACTGATAATAAGTGAAGTGAGTAGAACCAAGAGACCATTGTACATAGCAATAAGAAGAATATGTGATGATCAACTGTGATGGACTTGGTTCTTTTCAATAGTGAGATGATTCCAATAGACTTATGATGGAGAGAGGCATCTGTATCCAATAAGAGAATTATGGGAACTGAATGTGGACCACAATATATTATTTTCACCTCTTTTGGTTTTTATTTGCTTTTTTCCCCTTCTCATTTTTTTTTCCTTTTTGATCTCATTTTTCTTCTGCAGCTTGATAAATGTAATAGGTTTAGAAAAATTGCATGTTTAAATTATATTGTATTAGAATGGGGGAAAGGGAGAGAAGAAGGGAGGCAAATTTGTAACACAAAGTTTTGCAAGGGTAAATGTTGAAAATTATCTTTGCATCTATTTTGAAAATAAAAAGCTATTATTTAAAAAAAAAATTGTTCCCTATGATAAAATTACCGAGGTTAACTTAAAGTAAGCAGGATGAGATAAATTACCTATATGAGGAAGATACATCAAAGGAAATACACATATTTGTAGTCTAACATTGAAGACAGAGAATAATGCAAAGATTAGGGCACTTTATAAATGACAGTCAAGGACAAAAGAAAGTTCTAAATAAAAGAGGAATCACTGAGATAATAACAGATGATTCATCAAAGAGATATGGGTGAAGTTCATGTGCAGGGTATGAAAAGAGTGCAAAGGTTTTGGTAAACCGATATTTGAGGTATTTTAGGTGAATGGAACAACATAAAGATCAGCACTTTTTCTTCTGAGTTCCTAGAGGATTCCAGGTATATAAGCCAACACTGTAACAGGACCTTGGGACTGGACACAGGGAAGATGGTGTGAATACCAGAGGATGTTACAATACCTACTCTCATGAAAAATGTGCTCAGCAAAGACTTATGTGAACTGGTACCAAAGCACACTAGCAGAACCAGGTAAAGCATGGCCACGGCAATTTCCATAATGCAAACTTAAGAGACAACAACAAAAATTATTAATGATATATAATTACAATGCCCAAAATTGGCCCCAAAGAGAAGGCAAGAAAACACATCTCCCTCCAAGAATTGAGGAACTTATAAGTATTCAATTCTCCCTCCCTCCTTTTCTTTCTCTCTCCTCTCTTTCTCTATGTCTCTTTGTCTCTGTCACCACACACACACACACACACACACACACAGATATTTAAATATATCTATATGTATTTATATATAGATGCATTTCATATATGCATGCACATGTGTGAAATATATATGTATGTGTACATATATAAAGATATATACACACATGCACATATATAATTTCACTCTTCTTTTTAAGTGTATCTCTGTCTCTCTCCCTGGGAACAACTCATTCCTTTTAATATAGGATCTTAAAATTAAATCAATAATTAAAAATTTTAAAGCAGTTCAGCCAAAACAAGCAACAAATTAGTCTAAGCTGACATATTTGTCTATGCATATTCACAGATATTTATGCATGTATGTGTGCATAAATGTATATATACATATATAGAGGGAGAAAGGAAGGAAGGAAAGCAGGGAGAGAGAGGAGAGAGAAAGACACACACACAGAGACACATGGACAGACAGAGACAGAGATAGAGAGACACATAGAGAGAGACAGAGAGGGAGAGACAAAGAGAGGGAGGGAGAGGGAGAGAGAGACCGAGGCACAGAAAGACATACAGAGAAAGAGAGAGACAGAGAGAGGAAGGAGAGGGAGAGAGAGACAGAGAGAAGAAAAAAGAACTGGAGTGGCAGGGAGTACCATTCTTCATGCTCAGTAGACAAGCTGAAATCTCCTGTCATCAGTGTCAGGACTAATGGCGTGAAGGATTACTTTTTTTTTTAATGCTCTGCATTCCTTCAGCCTTCCTGTTCTCAGTTTACAGCCTCTCCATTTACACTAAGGCATCTTCTTCTTAGCAAAGGTTTTCAAGCCATTTATTTGTTTGTGGGCATCCTGCCTCCTCACACAGAAACTGAAACCCTCCAAGGTAATATTACAAAGGCAACAAGGAGGAGTTCCCCAGGTAGGCGATAGAGCCGGGTTCAAAGGCCAACACTGGACTTCTCCATCTTAGCCCAAGGCCTGGGGGTTAAGGGGAGAAAAAAAAACAGATTAGAAGCTATGGCCTGCTGCCCCAAAGTAAAGCTGAGGTGAGCCCAGGATCATGAGAATGACTACCTGGAATAAGCAGAAAAGAAACAGCTGGAGCACAAAGCTAGAAGTTAAACTGAGAGACACAAAATTAACGAAACCAGAGTTTAAGAGTCAATTCAAGGATTCATTTTAACAAATGTTTATTACATTTCTGGATGACACCAGGAACTGGACACCCAAAGATAGAAAAGAAAGACTTTCACTTCTCCAGAATCACATCCAAGTGGCTCAATGGATAGAGTGTTGGACTCAGAGTCAGAAAAACCTGAGTTAAAATCTGTGGTTAGATACTTCCTGGTTGTGTAATTTTAGGAAAATCCCTTTACCTCTCTAGGCCTCAATTTTTTCATCTATCAAACTACAGAAGTTTGAACCAAAATGTGGATTAAATAAGATAAGGGGAAATGTTTTTGCACATCTTCAAGCATTATACAAATGTTAGTTATTGACTATATATATATATCTATATATTATATATACATACACACATACATATACACATACACACATTATATAAAGAGATAAAACTCTAGAAACAAGCTCAAGTGTCCACTCTACTATTCACTATCTGAGTCTCCTTGATGTATCAGTGGACTATTCTTTGACAATTCCTTCTTTTGTCAAAGAGGGATGGGTTATAAATAACTCTAACCTTCTCAAAGAATTCTAAAGTTCTTAGGAAATTGAGGAAATAAAAAAATGCAATCAGTATCCACTGCAAAGTGAAGGTTAACCTAAGGGTTTCAAGAGTCAGGAATTAGGTCAATATTATGATCAATAACCACAACTTTATTTTTGAGAAGGTTTGAACCTTGCATAACCAGCCTTTTAAAAAAAGGTAAAAAGTTTGCAGGTTGACTTTCATTTCACCAAGTCAAAAATAAAATGAAGAAACTAGATAATCAAGACCAGTTTGGAAGGGACACTGAATCAATGGCTTAATGAAAAACATTGAGTATTTAATAAGTTTCAAGCCTCATCTAGGTACAAAAGATACACACACACACACACACACACACAGAGAGAGAGAGAGACAGAGAGAGACAGAGAGAGACAGAGAGAGACAGAGAGACAGAGAGAGACAGAGACAGAGAGATTGAGCCTTGACTGAATGGCTAAAAGGGGGAAATGTCATCAGTAAAGAATTCCTTAATATATAAATTTCCAGTCTCCTCAGAATAACATGTTTTATGTCTCCCTAAAATGTTTCTCCCTTTAGCCCTACTATGGACAAGAAACTTCAGTGACTCCAAATTGTTTGCAGGATAAAAATACTGACTCTATCTTGCCATATGACACATGACTTATCTTCACACATTCCATATTTGAGCTGAAACACCTTCCTTGTGGTCTTCCGTGATGTCTGCCTTAGCCCTTGTTCTGAATGTATGCAATGTACCCTAACTATTCCTTCTCTCCATTTAGAATTCTTGGCTACCTTCAAGATTTATAAATTATTTGTTAACTCCTAGATAAGACCAGTTCTTATCTATTTAGTCATTAACTTTTTTTTTTCTACAATAGCACTTAGCACAGTGACTGTCACATAGTAGATACTTAATAAAGGCTTTTGTGTATATGCTGTATACAAAACCACCATAGCACAATAGGAACTCCTAGAAGGCAGTTTACAGCCTCTCCATTTACACTAAGCCATCTTCTTAGCAAAGGTTTTTAAGCCATTTATTTGTTTCTGGGCATCCCTGCCTCCTCACCCAGAAACTGAAACCTTGCAAGGTAATATTACAAAGTCAACGAGGAGTTCTCCAGGTAGGTGACCTGGAGATTAGATACCGCCGTAATTCCAGTGACTTGTCCTTAGAATATGCACTAGGTCTCCATCTTTGCCCAGATTGAAAAAAAAAATTTCAAGAAATCAAATATTTCTCTTTTATTTCCTTTCTCTTAGCTGTTTTTCCTTCTAAGTGATTGAACTGTTAAGCTTATATAATCCTTCCCTGTAAGGCACATGTCAAGGCTTTATTTTTACATATACATGCTTTATCAGCCTATCTACACTTTCCACAACTTTCTAAGACTTTGCTATTAAGTTATAAAAGAATTATCATCCCAAACTAGTTGTTCCTCTACTGGAAGGTCCCTCTACCAGTGAAATCATAGCTTCTACATCTAGCCTAATATCCTCTAATGGATTTGTTATCACATGGATATGAAGAACTCCTCCAATGATACAGAGTGCTACCCATGCACGCCTGCCTCTGCTGTGTGGCTTTTCTATATTCTTCCATAATTTCAACAATAATTTTCCAACAGGCAATGGACTCCCATGAGTTTCTCTTAATGAGCATGCAAATGGGTCATCTAGACTTTTAATTGGTTATATATCCTTCCCACCAGGTGACCAGCTCATCTATTTTTTTTCTTACATTTTCTTGATGAAACTTTTTACATGCACTATTTTGTAATTCCTTATTTTCAATATGGTCTCAATCATCCTCCCCACATGCTTCTCTTTGCCCTTCGGTTGATCCTCAATTTCAATTCTTAGGAGAGTCAAGGATCCAAGCCACAGTCAAACACCCTTTATTATTGCTATAAAATAAAAAAAAATCAAATGTTGGAGGAGAGGATTGAAAAGATCAGTCCTCTCAACATGAAATGTTTCCATTGATCATTAAAGGGAACAACATTTATTGTACTCTATGACTTCCAAGGTCATTCTTTAGCCAAAATTTCCAAGTCAAACTACTGTGAAAATCAAAGGACATTTGTATTCCTCTAAGAGTTTTGCTGGCCCAAAAAGACATCTTGAGAAAGATTTAGGATGAGTATCATTTTGCTTCAATTACTTGGCATCCCCAAATTTATTGTTGGATATAGTGTATTTTACCACCAGGACAACAAAACATTGAGTGAGAGGACCTTTCTCCACTACAATTTTATTGAGAATTCTGTGAAACTATCAGTCATCAAGAGGGGCAAGGTAAGGAAGTAGGGAGTATAAGAAAAATCTATTTCTACACAGTAACCCTGAACAAACCTTAATTATATACTTTCATGTACTGCTTCACTTGTGCCCCAAATTGCTAACCTCACAGTTAAGCTTATCAACATTTCTCTACACTGAATAGCCTTTCATTTGGCCAGATTCTTCAAAAAGTTATGTGAAAAAAATCTTAGATTTGATATATACTGATATATTTAAATATTTTATTTTCATTTTTTTTTTTTAGAAACAAGAAAGAATATTGGATTTGGAGTGAGGGACTTAGTTTCTCATTCTGTCTCTGCTATGTATCATCTTTATGACCTTAGGAAAATGAAGTAAGCAAGATATAAAGAATTCTATTCTTTTAAAATACTTCTAAACCCTGGGTAGTTCAAGGCTTTGGCAGATTATAGAATGAAGAGGCAGTAGATCAGAACTTGGAGTCATAGTATTGAGTTTGAATCCAAGCTTTGTCACTTTCTACCTAAAAATGAACATTTCATTTTTTCTTAATTTTAAAAATTTATCCTATTAAAAAAAAACAGAAAAGGTATACAAAACAAAATGAAACAAAACAAAGGGGAACGTTGCTCAGCTGAACAACAGAGAAGATTCAAAATATATAATAAATTACTAGTTCAAGAAAGTACACACATCTATTAGTAGAAGAAATTATATTCATGAGTACCTATCTTTTCTTTAATTCCTTGTAAATTGCTCTTTTGTTCTCTGCAATGCATCTTTTTATAATTATATTCTTTTTTTCTCCCTTTGATCCCCACTCCTCTCAAGCAAGTTATAGTTAAAACTATGAACATTTCTGTGCCTCTGTTTCCTCATACATAAACCAAGGTGTTGGACTAGATGATCTCAAAGGCTATCTCCAGTTTTAAATCTACAAATTTATGATCTAGTGTTGGATATAAGGATGCATATGGGAAGAAACTAAATGTTACTGGGGAATGTATGATCTGAGTATTCAACAATATGATTAGATTGGAGAAGTAGTGCTTTTTACAGACATATAACAAGGTTGAATTATAATGACTTTGAAGTGCATTAAGATCTTTAGATCGTTCTTTCTTTTTTTCTTTTTTCAGGTGGCTTGCCACTTAGCTATAATTCTCTAATCTTGTACTTTATGAATTTGATTTTTTGAACCCAAGTATACACCTTTACATTGATTATTACATTTCATTCTATTTGATTTGACCCAATGTTCTAGAGTATACCGAGATCATTTCTGCATTTAATTTTCTTTTCTAGGATGCTAGTTCACATTACCTACCAGCACCTGCAACATTGATACACATGCCATCTATTGCTTTATTCAAGACATTAATGAAAGTAAGAAATAGCACAAGACCATCTTCAGATGGCATTTTCCAGTTGAAATTACTTTCCAATCTAATACTGAAACATTAATGACTACACTTTGGGTTTGATCATTCAATATGTAACAAATCCAACTAAGTGTGCTCTTGACTAGCCTATGTATTTCAATTGTTTCCATAAGAAAACAAAACAAAACAAAACAAAACAAAACAAAAAAAAACCAAAGATGATCTTTGGGACTTCTTTCAATTCCAGATACTATCGTCCCATGGCCAAAATGAAGCAGCAAGTTAATTTACATGATTTGTGGTTATGGAGAATATGGCAAGGTCTCTTGTTCACCCTCCAATAGAGTGCTCAAGGGACCCCATCGGAATGGAGGAGTCCTGGTAGCAACAACTCCTCAGGTAGTTTCATGATGTTTGGAATATATACAAGAAGGCTAGTCACATTCAAAATATATTGTCTGACATTCTCAATCATTGAATATAACTAGTAGTATATTTCACTGGCATCAAGAAAAGAACACACCAGATGAATGTAGGCTGTTGTTCTGCATCAATTTTCCTCAGGCAAGTCTTATATCTTTGGTTTTAATTCAGGGACATGCATATATTTAGACTGTACCCTACTCACATACACATGGATATAATTAAATAAAGAAAATTACCAGTAGCTGATAGGCAGTGGTTTTTAATGAAATAGATTTCAAAGAGAAAGACCTATATTTAGTAAAGAAAAAATGACTGAGAAACACACACACACACACACACACACACACACACACACACCCTGAATGGAAGACTTGTTGACAGAGTATACTGATCTAATCTACCTTACAATACACAATTTCTTTTGAGGAAATCTTCATGTAATTAGGAAGTCAATGTTCCATTGAACTCAATTAAGTAATAAGTGACCACAAAGAACTAGATCAACTTAAGGCGTGATAAAAGCTTATAATGTTGAAAAGAGTAACTGGAAAGCTACTTTTAGACTTGTTTCTTAAAGTACCCAATACACTCACCTTTATATATGCAGAAATAATATAGAGAGAATATATGTGCATATATTTATACATGAAGATATACAAACATAAATGTACATACATACCTATATACACCTGCACATATCCATAAATATATGTACATATATTAAATTGTATGTGTGCATGTGTGTGTTCTTGTGTGTGCTGGTATCTTAACTGGAGAGAACCTCCCTCAGTCTTCTCTCCCCTTCTCTCCCCCTTCTTTCCCCTATGATTAGAAGGCTGGAGAATGGAGAACCAAAATTCTTCCAAAGTCTTCTTTTATACAAGAATTAGACTTACAACTCCCTGGGAGTTGCATTTGCATTTCTGTGAGATTGTCTTTCTCTTTTTAATTTATATTCTTAACACTTAGCACAGTATCTAGCACATAAAAAGTACTTAATACGGGTTATTGAACTGATTTGAAATATATATATATATATCTATATATGTGCATGCATATATATATATAAACATGTATCTATATACATATACACATATAGATATAGATACATATTGCACATGTGTATAGATGTGTAATAATCTATATACATACATATACTCACACACATGTAGACATACATATATGCATATGTATATTACTGCATGCACACATACATTAGTACTCTATGTTTGTGCATGTGTGGTATATACACACATATATATATATATATATATTGCATGCATATATGTACATGTGAAATAATACATAAACTTAGACACACACAGGTATGAGAACTAAAAAAAAATCACTCCAGCAAGGTTCAGATCAATATAGGCAGCATAGCAAAAACTTAGATTTGATTCAGGAAGACCTGACTTCTAATCCTCCCTTAGAATACTTCTTTGTGACTATGCAATAAAAATAAAAGGCAGTTGCTTTGGAAATCCTAACTACTGTATAAATGTTAGCTATTAGTATTGTTATTATTATTACTTTAGTATTGGCTCTGATTAATTATCTTAGAGAATTATCTGAGGTATTGAAAAAAGTGTAACTAATCCAGTATATGTCAGAAATTGGAACTCACTTTATACTACTATTTAAACACACACATACACACACACACACATACACACACACACATTTGGTTTAATGACTCATAGGAATACCAAATCTTTGGAAGGGGGTTTGGAAGCCATTTTTCCCACTCACTCCATGAAGAACAATCCTTTCAATTCCTCCCCTAGTAAGTAGTCATCCAATCACCCCTTGGAGAGTTCCAATGGTCCCATGTTATGAAACTTGGAAAATATTGCAAAATGAATAGCATGAGTTTGGTTCTCCTATGCTTTCCCACAGTGTGTAGGTACCCAAAGTGCTTCATAAGACAAAACAGAAATAGGTTCAGGTTACACACCCCTACCTACTGTAGTCAAGTTAGTCAACCTCACTAGCATTCTTTAGAACAGTAATGGTATCATTTTATATTTAAAAGGAATAGCAATTGTACATGACAGATTTGCAGTTTCATTTACGATTACCCTTTTTCTACTCTGTTATAGAAGTACTTGTTTTATTTCTTAAATTCAGAATAAAACATAAAATTTGTTACTTTTTGGGTGACTAGAGATGCCTTTTGTTTTCTAGTCCATGAATATCAGCACTTGTGTATTAGGACCATTAACCATTCACAGAAATGAAAAGGTATAACTATATTTAAATTGTAATCAGATTGTGATAGAACCTGACAGATCATGGAGCCCCATTCCCTCTCTTGTTACATACAGTGAGATTTTGAACATTTGAAATGAAGTACAATAATGTAAACTTATAGTTTATTCAAATTACAAAGATTTTACTGTCATCCTTAGTGTTTTCAACATCCATTGTCCTTTTATGAGAGATCTTAAATCATTTATTTATTTTTGTTTCATCTCTTTCTGGAACCAGAATCGTGTCCTGGTGAGCAAGAATGATAATGAGTTCCACAGAAATTATGAGAGGTTATTGAAGGGCAGCTATTCGCATATGAAGACACTAAACAGTATCACACTTTCACTAAGCTTCAGAGTATTCTCTTAATAAGAAGATAATACCAGTATAACTATCTTCTTCATGATTCATGGATATATGATTAATATTTTAACTCATAATCTAATTGCAAATGGTTAAAAAGATGTAACTGTATAGATTACAAGTCCTCCAGCCAAAATAAAAAAAAATTAGCCTCAAAATTTAAGTAATCAAATTTCAGTTCACTATTAAATAATTTTAATATCTCAAAAAGTATCACATATCAACAGGATGGATTTAATGATTATATGTACATTTGTATGTGGTCTTACAGTGTCTAAGATGCTGAAATAAGCCCTAAGGAATACACAGATAGTCAGTCAAATAGAATTTATTAAGCACCTAGTAATTGCCAAGTACTCCTAGGGATACCAAAAAAGGCATAAAACAGTCTTTGACCTTAAGGAGCTTACAATTTAAGAGAGGAGGATAACATATAAAAATAAGTTGGAAAATGGAAAGGATATTATTAGACACAGACAGGTTTATGATGAAGTTCTATAGCTGGGATGGGAAATGATCTGAGAAGGTGAAAGTTTCAGAATTGATTTCATCTGGCAGGATGACAAGTTTCTAGAAGTCACAAAGTATGAGTGCATCCAGGTGGGAAATAAGGTCAAGGATTCCCTCCTTAAATGACAGAAGGACTAGGAAGAGATTGCCAATGTCCACTCTCTATTCTCTCAAAATAGAGAGAAGCAAGGGTCTTGTCCATGTGGGTGGGTGGAAAACCAAAAGAGCTTATTAAGATATCTGGAATTTATATTAAGAGACTTAGTATTCAGTGATGAGCAGATTGATTTCTGAAAAGTCTGGAAAACTTACATGATCGCTGAATGAAGTGAGCAGAACTAAGAAAACATTTTACATAGTAACAACAAGATTGTGTGATGATCAACTATGACGGACTTGGCTTTTCTCAGCAATGTGGTGATTCAAGGCAATTCCATCCAAATGTCATCTATATCCAGAGATAAAAACTATGGAGAATGAATGTGGAAAGTTTGTTCATCTTTTTTTATTTGTTTGGTTGTTTGGTTTTCCTTTCTTGTGTTTTTTTCCCCTTTTGGTTTGATTTATTTTGTACAGCATGAAAATATGGAAAATTTTTTTTAACGTATATATTTAATCTATACCAGATTGCTTGCTGTCTTTGGAGACAATGTAAAGAAACATTTAGAACATAAAGTTTTATAAAAAAAGGAATGTTGAAAACTATCTTTACATGCATTTGGAAAAATAAAATACCACTTAAAAATGAAAGAGAAAGACTTAGTATTCACTAAGTCTCTTCCCACCTTAGATCATATCCACAGTATTATAATTTACTTCTGAATGCTGCATTTCAGGGAAAATTTTCACAAATCGAAAAACATTCAAAAGATGGTTAAGGATCACAAGTTTTTGATGTAGGAGGATCAATGGTAGAAAATAGGAGTTTATTTAATCTGAAAAAAGAGTTGACTTGAGGGAGAGGTGGGGTGGTAGCCATGAAACTATCATCAAATATTATTTGAAAATAGAATATCATATGAAATTGTTTGGATTAGCCTTATGGGATAATACAAAAGAACAGTACCTGGAAGTTATAAATATGAAGTTTTAAATATATTATAAGGGAAAACTTCCTAATAATTAAAAGCAAACTAAAAGTCAAAGAGGGTGGGGGCCAGTGCAAGAAAGGGCAATGAATTGCCTCTTCTGGGAAGTGTTTGTATAAAGACAATATTCATGTAGTCATAAATTCAAACAATCTGGTAGTAACAATTATTAAGTGTCTGCTATGTGCTAGGTACTAGGCAGACATGTACAAAGAATGAAAAAAAATCTCATCTGGAAAAGCTCACATTTTAAGGGGGGGAGGGAACAAAGACTTATAAAAACATATTCAGATAAATTCAGAAATTATCAAATGCAATAAACATACATACACATATATGTATTGGGAAAGACACATATAGGTCAAATAAGTTAAGGTAATTTAGCCTAGTATTTGCAATTGGGGAGGTCAGGAAAAATTTCATGCAGAAGGTGATGCTTGGGTTTCCTTTAGAAAGAGAGTTACTCTGAAAGAGAGGACAGGAATGGAATATATTTCAGGTGGGAGCGATAGTCTGTGAAAATTGCTGAGATGGGAGAAGAAAGATGGAACACCAGGAGCAAGGAAGTCCATTTTGGATAGATCATAGATATTCAAGAAAGAATGTTATCTGTTAAAGACAGAATGATAGGTCTGGGCTAGCTACTTTACAAAGGACTTAAGAAGGTAAACAACGGAGTTGATATTCTTTACTGGAGGCAATAGGAATACACATTACTTTTTCTAGTTGGGGAATAAGTAAGAGGGTATGAGCTAAAATTTAGAAAAATCTTTGACAGCAGCATGGCAAATGGAGAAGAGAAAGGATAAATGAGGCAGGAAAACCAATTAGGAAATGTTTTCTGGGTATATAAAAGAGGAGAAGAGATGTTTATTTAGTTATAAATTAGATTAGATGAGCTCTGTGGTCTCTTTAAAGGGAGATTCTGTGATTGTAGGTGATTCATTTACATATAAATACTTAAGTCTGATGGTGATGAGGTCCTGCATAGCTAGGTGTGCTTGGCAGAGAGAAACTGGAGCACTGATAAAATTGTCACCTTGGGGTAGGCAGGAAGAAGATTCTGATAAAGATCAGATTGGCTCCATGGTCCCATCCCTATGGAGATTAGCCAGTTAGAAATCCAAGTTATGTCCAACTTCTGAGACCCACCCTCTGTGGGGGCTGTGAGCAGCCCAGCCATGTCCTGTCAGAAATCCCCTCTGAGGTTAAATTTTCTCTATAAATCTGTTTATAATCCATACCATCTCTGTTGCTTTCCTTTGGGTCAGTCCTCCAGGATACTCTGTTTCATATCGTCTTTCCCCTTACCTCTCCTCCATGCCTCATGGTAACTTTCCTGACCCCACTGTGCTTTATGGTGTCTCTCCTCTCTGATCCTACTTCATCTGCTTATAGCTAGCTAACTCTTTTAGGGTGCTAAATCCTAGAATTTAGCCTGCCAACCTCATGAAGTGTTTCCTATCTCCTGATTAATGGTGAGTTTGACTAGGGAACTCACCCTTTTCATCATTAATTAATAAAATCCCTTTCTATGCTCTCCCAACTCCATTTCATATTTGCCATTCCTGGTGTCTATGATATCTCTTCATTTTGTCTGGAGCATCTTGTCCTAATAAAACCTACCTTTTGCCAGAGAGAATGGCCAATGTTCACATGACTGAACCCCAATATTTAGTGCCTTCAAACCTCATCATTTGGTGCTACATCAGCCACCTAGTAAGGCTAAGCCTTTTGCCCCCAGACACCCAGCCGAACAAGAATTAGAATCTATTATTTTACTGTTTGTAAAATAATTGTGTGTCCATTCCCTCTCCCTCTCTCTCTCTCTCTCTCTCTCTCTCTCTCTCTCTCTCTCAACAGTAGAAAATTCTCAAACCTTAACTGGACCACAAATATGTAGGACTATAATAAAGTTGGTTGATGAACTGTATAAATTAACTTCCATTTTCTGGAGACAGTGAATGTCATGTTTGTCTGGCTATATGGACCATGAACAATGGAGCATTTTATAGCATTCCTTTTATGCACAAAAAGCCCTTGCAAATTATTAATATATCTTGACTTGATTAAAAGTCTTGGAAATGATTTTGCACAAAATGTTTGAGTCTGTTATCATCTTTAGGGAAATATCTTCAGCTTTAATTGCTTTAATTGACAAGGCAGTCAAAAAAATGGAAAGGACAGTAACAAAAGCTATGGAGGAAAATTGAGGATACAGTCAAGAAAAATCCATAAGCCTTGAAAAAGACCATTTTAGATGTTTATTTGCTATCTACTTCATGGATAATGTAAATTTTATTCATTGATAATGATAGTTTTTTAAAAGCTTGAGGACAGGTTATTTTTATGATAACATAATTTTTTTTGGGGGGGATTTGCAATTTGGGATAAAAAATCATTATCTGTACAAAAAATAACTTGAAATGTTTTATACCAAAGAGATATGGTGGCTTCTTTTCCAGAAGGAGAATAACAACAACAATTATGACAAACAGCATATTTTTTTTAAAAAAAGAAATCTTAATTCTTACTCCTGCTGCTCCTTCCAAAGTAAACTCAACTTTTATTCCAAAACTACCAAAATAAGCTTAAGGTAATTTTTCATGAATTTTAGGGGACTAAAACCTGTAAGCTTGTGAATTATGTGGAATCCATATAATTTACTATTTCCTGTGATTTATCAAAATGTCCTCCTTCTGAGGAGTAATTAGCCTTCTTTATACAAATACACACAGAGATACCTACACAGGAATGTTAACTTAAACATTTCACCAGAAATACGAATGAAAAAAAAAAGAATAAAAAGGAGGGGGGAGAGATTGAATCACTTGAGAATGATTTATAATATGTAGATCTCCATGCCTTTGTTTAAAAAGAAAAAAAAAAACTTAATTTGTTAATTTTTAATCTGTAATTTGATGTTTATGTTCAAAGATCAGTCCCTAAGCATTTAAAAATAATTTCTATCCCTTGCAGTTGTAGTTTAAGTACCGATAGAACTTATAAATGATGGATACTTATATACAAATTCAACTTTAAAGCTAAAGAGTAATAAGAGATGAGTCTACTTTTTGTTCCTAAATCCTTTCAACCAATTTCAAGGAATATTTGCTTATTTAAAAAGAAACTGAAATCAGTTGTCAGAATGAACCTGATATTTATAGCCTCCCATTTTTCTTCTCTCTCATCAGCCTCCCCAGTCCTCAGATTTCCTTTTGGGAACCAAAGGAATTCCAGGCATTCTTGGTGAAACTCCTAGCCTCCCCCATCTCTTAAACTCAGCCTAAGGCATTAACTGAAATTCCCATCAAGACTCAAAGAAAAAAAAAGAAATTTGGAAGTGGTACAGCTCTAATTTTCCATATTACTTTTGATAAGAAACTTTTAGTTAGTTGTTTTTCAGATGCTAATGTGCCTTGATCAAAGGACTTATTTTTGGTATAAGTCCCATTGCCTGTTCATAAATATCATATCATAATATTAAACACTGGCATGGTTTAAAGCCTATCTACATTTTCAGATAATTTAATCTACAAAGATAAGTCTGGAAAATATATACATACAGACACAAACACAGACATAGACAGACATAGACATAGACAGATACAGACACACACACATACACTCCAAGACATGCATATACATATATGTGTATGTGTACACCCACATATACACACATATATGTATATGTATGTATATCTAAATCTATAGTTTATATCTATATTTTATATATAGATAGATATCTATAATTTATATATAATGGATAGAGAAAAATACAAACGTGTTTGGGTAAGCAAATGTGCTCTTGTCACTGATCAGAGAAGATTTTATAAATAAGAAAAATTGCTGTCACAGGGGTGAACATGTAGTAAATCAGTACTTGTAGTAAGGGACCAAAGCATGATTTTAACTTTGACCCTCTGATTGCACAGAGTATCCTTAGTAGCATCTTTGGGAAAGCTTAGTAGATTTCTTTAGTCACCTGAGCAACCAATCTTCTTTCCCTTTTCTATCTGGTCTCATTAGGAAATAGCTCCCAGTGGTAAATGTATGATAGGGATATGACCACAGCATTTTTTTCCTAATCAATTTGGAACATTTTTCTCACTTCAAATTAATCATTTTAATTATACTGTCAACATGTGCATTGGGGCTTCAATCAAACCTCCTTTCTTAATGAGCCCTTTCGGCCATGTATTTTCAGACCTGTCCTTAAATACACATACACACACACGCACGCACGTGCACACACACACATATATACGCACACATACATACACATACACACAAATAGTCTTAAACTTAAAACCATATCACAAGGCATGCCCTTTTATAGTTTTGAGCAAAAGTATTTTAAGCAGGCTACTGGTGTTGAAACACATCAAAAAAGAAAAAAAAAACTGAGGTTTTACATAAAGAAAACACAAAATGAGTATATGTGGAGAGAGATAGAGACAGAGAGACAGAGAAACAGAGAGAGAGAGACAGAGACAGAGAGTGCACTGCACAAGATCTGAAAAGAACTATATCCTTCCACAATGATTCCTTTGGAGAAAACCATTTTTTTTCCTTTCCATGGAAAAACAAAAAGTAATGAGGGGAAATGGAGAATCGGGGGGAGAGGTTGGAAGAGAATATCAAATTAAAGGAAAGAGAAAGAGAAAATGAGAGAAATGGACCAAAAGAAAGAAAAGTCATATCTCTAATTTTCCTTTAGTTATCCCATCTACTGTAATAGTTACAATTGGGGATTACCCAATGTTACATCTGTCTCATTCAAGCAATTCCAAATCCCCAGTATCTCGGACCCAAGAAGACAATAAAACCCTAGTCATAGTTTATTTTCCATTCATCTCTAATGTTGCTTTTCTGGTCTCAAAGAAGACTATAGACAGAGCTGCCAGATAGAATCCATTGAACACAAAAATGCAAATTGCAGACTATTATCTCCTAGGAACATTTAAAATAATAAAGACAATCCAGATAAATGATAAGATTCAGTCAATTGTTCACTTGCCTCTAACTAACCAGTTGGCCTTCAAGGAGAAAAGCTTGCAAGCTGATGTAACTGCAGGGTTTTTAATAAGACAAATACGGCTGCCATTGCTGTTGGCTAAATGGTATTTGCAGAATGTCTAAAATAACTGATTTGGTAATTATGTAGATTTGTCTTTTGTGAAAAGCCATCTAATGTGGGTTGGGCTACTTTTGCAAGCTGGCCAGGGAAGGGAAATTCCTATAATTTTCCATCAGGAAGAGATGCCCAGAGGATGGTCTTACTTGTTCCTTCTTTTTTAATTACTCTTTAATGAAATCAATAGTTCAGTAGAAAGAAAGCCCCAGATTTGGAGTCAGAGGATCCAGGTTGAAGTTCTTAATCTGCTGTAGAATACAAAAAAAAGGGTCTAAAAATAGATATCATGAATTCATTGGAAGATACTAGATAATGGTAGTTTTAGAAGCTATCTTGAAAATAACAACAGCAAACTTTTTTTAATGCTTACTATGAGTCAGGCACTGTGCTAAGTGCTTTATAGTTTTTATGTCATTTGATACTAAAAGAAAGAGAAAGAGTAAATAGCAGCAAAAGTAAACTCAAGTAATTTGGAAAAGAACACGAAAATGGAATGAAGGGATCAGATTGTAGTAAACATAAAAGAAAGCTTAATTGTTATTTTTTAAACAAAAGGAAAATAGCTAAATAAATATATTGGATTTTAATGAAAAAATATACAAATTTAAAAATCAAATAAATATGTTAACCTCCCCTCAAAATGAAATAGAATGGCAAAACGGATTTAAAAAAATTAAACCCATTAATTTGCTGCATACAGAAAAGAAGATTAAAAAGTATACAGAATAAACATGTGAGCATGGAGAAAAATTTATTATGATTCATGTGACTTACACAAAGAGAGGTTGTGATCAGGATTTCATATCAAAAGAGAAAAACACTAGTAACATGAACATGAACATTATGATTTCCCCCAGGATAATCTCATTATCAGTCAATCTATCAAAAATATTTTTAAGCATTTATTATGTTCCATGCACTACTCTGAGAGCTGGGGATATATAAGGTACTTAATACCTCTTCAATATCCTCAGTTGCCTCTTCCCCCTTGAACTGGAGTGCTCTTAGCTATAGCAAAAACAAAATAAAACAACAACAACAACAACAACAAAAAAAAAAAAACTTTTCTCAAAATCTCGGGCAATAGAATCTCCAAACAACTCTTTATTTTCCACCATCTGCTCTTTTTAGTTTCGACTTCAGGAATATCATGCCCCAAACCTGAGACTACCTTCCCCCCCCCCCCCCATATCCCCAATATTTAGTATAATACCTGATACATTTTGTTCTTCAATAATTTTTCAGCCATGGCCAAATCTTCTTGACCCTATTTGGGATTTTTGTGGCAAAGTTATTAGAGTGGTTTGCTGTTTTCTTCTCTAGCTCACTTTATAGATGAATAAACTGAATCAAATAGGGTGAAATGACTTGCCGAGTATCACACAGCAAATAAGTGACTGTGGCCAGATTTGAATTCATGAAGATTAGTCTTCCTGAATCTAAGCCTGCACTCTATTCATTTTATCATCTATCTGCCCTGACACACAGTAGGTATTTAATACATGTTTATTGACTATTTAAGAGATCTCCTACTTTGGAATATAAATTCTAGGAGGGCAATGATCATTTTTTATCTTCCTTTGTATCCCTAGGACTTAATTTAGTGTCTGGTACATGGTAAGCACTTAATGAATTTGTATTGATTGACAAATATAAAAAGTGAATCTTTAAATAAAAAATGGATAGTGACATAGTATCATTATTAATTATATTGTATCATTAGTGATATAGTAATTATTATAAATGCACAAAACTGATAGCATGTTCTTTTAAAAAAAACTAAATAGATTACAAAATGATATTGATATTAGCATGATAATTACAAATACATGAATATTCCTTTTATTGAAGTTTGATAACTCAAATGTATAAAAAAAGGAACATATAGAATTGAATTGTTTTTTTTTTTTTTTTGTATAGCAGTTTCTGAAAGGAAATATTAAAGGATATTTTACAATTTCAGGTTGTACTTTTATAAAAATTGACCATGAGGTAAAGGATGAGGAAATTGCAAATGTAAGAAGGCCAGTAATATTCGTATACTTTGCCTACCAAAGATAGTAAAACACAAATTAAAATGGGAAATAAAAAAGGACTAAACTGAGACCTTTTAAAAACATTCTATGAATCAATGGGTCAAAAAACAGAAAAAAAAAATTTAATGAGACTAGAAAGAATTTATCTCCACATGTGTAGAATATAGCTAAATCAGTGTTCAAATAAAACTCATATTAAAAATATTAATTAGGAAAGATATAATTATTATGTCATGCAATTGAAAACTTAGAAAATTGACAACTACAAAAGAAGTTACTTTGGCAATCTGATAAATAGATAAATTTTAAAAATGAAAAAAATATTAGATTTGTAAACCAGTCAACTATCAGATCACCATACTACGAAGTAATGATTTTTAAAAGAGAGAGGAAAATCAATTTGATAAAATGAGAAATGAAGTTTAATTCTTATTGACAAGAGGAGGATAAGTAGAATCATCAGAAAACAAATGAACAATTGTATTTCAGAAAAGCTAATCATTTAAAACAAATGTGTGTTTATCAAAACAATATGTAAAATTCCAAATTAGGAAGACAAATGATAATTTTATTCAATTTCATAAAGAAAAAACAAATCAGCTAACCCATAAATGAATTCAGGCTCAGAAAGAATGAAAAGAAAATGCTGCCAAATATTTTGACAATTAATATGGGTATGATCAAAATTGTTATCAATAACTAGGAATGAACCTCCACTGTGGAAATTAAAATGGTCTTGATATTCAATACAGAAAGGGATAAAAAAGAAAAAAAAATCTAGACCAGTATTATTAATGAATAGTCAATATAAATATTTAAAATAAAACTTTAGCAGAGACTACAAACGTACATACACATATCAATGGATGCACAAATGTTAGGAAAACAATTAACCTATACTATCATTCATGTGAATGTGTATGTAAATATACAAGTATGGGGAAAAGCCTTACTATAATATGAAGTTAAGAAAAACATCTCAGTATCATACTCTGTGCTAAAAACTAACAAATAACCATGACAACAACAAAAGACAAAACAACAATAACAAAACCCACATAGCTTGAGAAGGGAACTCCTCTAATATGATCATACACATAAGTCCAAAATCTGACACTGTTTGCAAAGCAATAAGACCAAAAGCCATTTTGGTAAATCCAGGAGTGAAGCCTAGAGATTTGCTGTCCCTAGCCCAGTATTATTTAGCACAATATTAAAAATGCTAGCTATATACATAAGATATATAAAAGAATATATCTCAGTAAAGAATTAAAAAATGAAATGGAATAATCAAAAACATTACTAAATTAGCAGTATTTAAAATTAAGGCACAAAAATCAGCATTTCTTCATAGAAATGTGAAAAGCATGCTGGGAATTATCAACTGACATTAAAAAAAATCATAAATGAAGAACTAAAACAACTGAAAGATGTCATTGAGTCCAAGCGCTTCATTTCACAGAGTCATATGGTCTATCACTGCCTGGAACAGGATATGAACACAAGACTTCCTATGTCCAGATGAAATCCTCTGTAAGTTACTTCATACTGAATGAATTTTTCATTCCATTCAAAATAATATTTAAAATATATAAGCCATTTGAGATATATTTTCCAACAAAGAAACGACTTCTATGCATACAGTAAAATTTTGCTTTTTAGAAATAAATAGAATGATTTATTTTTCACAGTAGATCATACTAGTATATGGGGGGAGGAGGAGAGATACTACTTAATCTCCAGATTTAGTGCCAAACTAATAGAAATATAAAGGGGATAATTTGTAGAACTTGACAAAATAATAACACTAATTTAGAAAAACAAATGTTAAAGTATTTAAAGGAAAATGATTGGGACAGTAGGAATAAAATAGGGCTGATTTTTATGTAAAATTAAGTTATACTTCAAAGCAATACTCATCAAAATTATTTAGAATCAAAGAGTATGTCAATGAAGCAGACAAGATAAAAAAACTAAAGAGTATATATATAAATATATATACACACAAACTATTATATATGTTTGAATTTGGGTATATAACATATTATTTATAACATTAAATATATGCATGTATATGTATACATGTATATGTGTGTGTGTATATGAAATACTTTATTTATGCTTTTTGCAAGAAAAAAGCTATCCATCCAAGGACAGTCCCTGGATGGATCTGCACTTATAGACACCAGAATGAGCTTTTTTTATTTCCTATCATGAAGGACAAAGTCCCTACCTAGAATCCCATATTCTGGGTTTGACTAAGAACTGGGAGGCTAGAGGAAGAGTTTCTTAATTAAAAAAAAATAGCAAGTGGTCTTGGAAATCACTTTGGATAAAATATCCTAATCAGTTCCACATGGATAAGGGGAAGGGAATAAGCATCTACATAGTACCTACTATGTGCCAGGCACCATGCTAAATGCTTTTTACAAATGGTATCACATTTGATCTTTAAAACAATCCTGACCAATTCCAATAGACTAGTGATGGAGAGAGCCGTCTGTATCCAGAAAGAGGACTCTAGGGACTGAATGTGGGTCACAGCATAATATTTTCATTTTTTTGTTCTTTACTTGTTTTTTTTTTTTCTCTTTTTTATTCTTTTTTGATCTGAGTTTTTGGTGCAGCAAGATAAATGTGGAAATATATTTAGAAGTATTGCTCATGTTTAACATATATTGGATTACTTGCTGTCTAGGGGAGGGGGGAAGAGAAGGGAGGGAGAAAATTTTGAAACACAAGGTTCTGAAAGGATGAATGGTAAAAACTATCTATGCATGTATTTTGAAAGTAAAAATCCATTGTTGAAAAAAAATTAAAAACTCAAAATAATTTTAAAAATACCAATCCTGAGAGGTAGGTGCTATTTTTATCCCCATTTTGCTGATGAGAAAACAGAAGATAAGCTCAGTGTCACACAGCTAGAATGTGTCTGAGGTCAGAATTGACATCAGGCCTTTCTGAACCTAGGTCCAATGCTTTGCCCACTGGATCACCTTATTGTTTCTAATCACTTCAAGGAAGTTTAATCACAAGATTTTTTTTTAAAGAGGCAAATACAAAAGAATGCATTTTTCACAAATCTAATTAGGACTTTATAATCTCAAGGAGGATACAAAAGCAAAATAGGCAATCTCAAAATGTCTGTCTATAAAATTTTAAAAGCTTCTCCACAAATTGGCACTCATGCATGTATACTCATGCATGCATGTACTAACACACAATCAAAGAACCTAGAAGTAAAACAAGAATAGAAACAATTGTCCCCAAAGCCTAACATGGAAAAATCTATATAAAATAGACACAGTTATACCAAATCAACTACTATTTCCAGAGAGAAAAAATTGTCTAAGACAGTGAATCTTCAGTTTGGAAAAATCTAGAATATCAAGGGAAATGATGAAAAAAGCCAGGGACAAGGGAAGAATAGTACTTCTAGACCATAAAGTATATTATAAAGCAGGAGTCAAAAGAATGATTTGATAATGGTTTCAAAAACCAGACAAAATTAATCATTGTGACATTTGGATTCAACAAAAGCAAATTACTGACAACCACATATATATATTTTTAAATCCCAAGTTATTAAGATAAATGTTAATGAAAACAATTCTGAGGTTTTATATTACTTTTTTTCAATTGGCAAACATGATCAATGCTTATATAAATAATAACAAGAATGGTTTTTGTTGTTGTTATTATTCCTATATCAGTACAAAATGAAGAAAGCAAGAGGAAGTGGGGAGCAATATAAGGAAAGGCGGCATGAACTTGCCGCTAAACAGTGCTTTGAAGATGATAGAGAGTTTAAGTGGTAACACAGATGTGTCAAACATGACAAAGTACCTGTGTTAGGCAAGGGGGTAATGACAACATGTTGGTTTTAGGGAATAGCCAGGAGGTCAGTTTGATCAGAATAGTGAGTACAAGAAAGGCAAGAAAAGACAAAAGTTTATTCATTTATGTATCTAACCCATCTCTTTGTGTCTCTGTCTCCTTCTCTTTCTAAGCCACTAAATCAGAGGTCACCAATTTTTGTCACATGTTCCCATTAAAATGACTTATTCTAAGCCTATTTCAGAGAGAGAAGAGAAAATGGATATCTTCCTGGAAGAACCTTTGCTTAGTCTTTCTATCTTCACTAATAATGCAGAAGGACCAATATGTTCATCCCAATCCAAATACTTAAAAAGAGGATCTCTGAGTTTCTTAAGCCTATGTTGTCCCTGAGGTGGACTGGGACACTTGGGGCTACCTAAAGGAAAGAGACTAATCTAAGACTTTATTCCTCATTGGGATGATCCAGTAAAACAAAAGCCACTTAATTTTTTTTTAGGATGGGAAGGAAGGAGGGGCTATGTTGTGATTTTTGTTAAATCTTAAGAAATTATAGGATCAAAGACTGAAAGTTAGAAAGGACTCATGGGCAATCTCAATTACTTTACAGATGAGGAAACTAAGGTCCAAGGTCACACAGATAGTGAGTGGAAGAGGCAGGACTCTGTTCCTCTGACTCAAGGTGGAGCCCCTGGGCCACCACTCTGTAGGGCTGCCTCATAAGGTGCTGGGTCCAGTGCACCACGCCAAGTTGCCTCTCTGCATTGCTATAATTGGTTCTCTCCATTTTGCAGGGATGTGCCAGTCACTCAAAGAATTCTCATGCTTCTGAAGGGCAGCCAGGTTCAAAGAAGCACAGACTAGAATATTCAAGTCACTCCCTTCCTCCCCCTATTCTTTACTGGAATACTGAATGATGCCTTCTTTGAGCCAATTATGGTTTCTCTTTGAAGACATCAAAGATGTTATCTACCAACAAATACTATTTTCTGTCATTTCAATGATCAGTATAAAGGGGAGAGTTATCAGATACAATTGCAATCCTGGAGGGAGGGGAGGAGTTTCCGCCATTCAGTTATCAAACAATATGGTTCTTATCAATAAACCGCAGAAGCACTTTTCTTTTTTAAGTAGCATCAGTTATTCAGGGGCCCACAGAACAACTCATTTTGCCTAAAACTTTGAGTTTTTAGGAGGCATTTTTCTCTTTGCCCAAAGCTGCTGATGCCTCACTTGGAGAAAGCCTTTGGGGATTTTGCACTCTTCTCATTCTAAAGAAAGAGGCTCAGGTGATGGACTGAGTGGGAAGGCTTCCTCTGCCCGTATCTAGACATTAAGAAGAAAATATGTGCTTCTGTGATCTTCTGCACATCCTTAATTCTCCTAAAGGCAAATTCACTCAACACAGTAACATCATCTTGCATTTTGTGTATGTGTGTTATAGTCTCAAAGTACTTTGACATTATCTTATTCGAGCATCCAAAGTACTTAGCCATACACATTAGAGAGAGGTGCATCATCACACGCCTATAATAGCTAACCCTTTTACTGGCTTACACATGATACTGAAGGGTGTCTGTTTGGAACCAATATCTCTACCTACAGGTACTTAAAAGAGGCTTATTTTCTTCCTCTAGTAAATTGACCAGTACAAAGAAAAGACCATCTTCTTGTCTTTGTAGCTGTCTCACAATTCAACAGAAGGAAATGTGAGATGAGTAGCTGAATCACTGGATTGTCAATCAGGAGATTTAGGTACAAATAGTAAATCAGATAATGGTCAATCATGTGACTATGGAAAATGAAAAATTAGGCTGAGTAGTAGCTAGTTATCTAGCAACAGCTTTATAGTTTTGAGAATCAAATGAAATAACATATGGAAAGCTTCTTGCCAACCTTAAATCAGTGATGAGTGTAACATTATTATTTAACATCACATACAACCCTACTAAGATACAATCTAACAATAGTTTTCAGTAATTATGTTTTCCTTTAGGTTTGGCAATTACATTGTATCATTTGAAACTTGTTATTTAGTCATTTTTCAGTCACATCTGACTCTCCATGATCCCACTTGAGGTTTTCTTAGCAACAATATTAGTTTGCCATTTCATTTTCCAGCTCATTTTGCAGATGAGGAAACTGAGGCAAACAGGGTTAAGTGACAGCTAGTATCTGTCTCATAGCTAGTATGTGAGGCAAGATTTGAACTTAGAAAGATGAGTTTTCTAACTCAAGGCTCAGCATTTTCTCTACTGTGTCACTTACTTTCAATCTGAACTTTATATCTACCTGAGAGGTCAGTACAACCTAAATGATTATCATTCCCATTTGTAAATGTGGAAATTGAAACAGAGAGCTGAGGCAAATCTTAGACCTGAGCTTTGAACCTGTGCCATATCATAGCATCCTTCTCGAGATATTGTTTAAAAAACATTATTAGATTTTCTGACAAGCAAGGGAAGTCAAATCCCAACAAACCTAAGGGTTGGTTCTTCAGTGAACCAGTTAACTTGAAATATTTCAGATAATATTTTAAAACAAATGCCATTTTTCAATAATCCATGTAAGAAAAGGAAATGTATACTTTTAATTGATAATTTGAAAGTAATTTCTATTTGGTTATATACTAGTCATCCATTTAAAAACCAGTGCCAACTTTTAACCCTCTGCCATATCACCTTCCCTCTATCTCCCAACTCTTGTCTTACTTTGAGAACATGAATTATCAGGACTATTATTGCTACTAAGGGAAAAAATCCTTTGCCTTCAGTCATCTGGGTGACATCCCTAAGATATGCAAAATTATTAGTCTGAATAAAAAGGGAAATTTATCAGTTTTCTAGAAAAGTAGGACATTTGAAATCTTCTATAAAATAATCTTCATTTAAAAATAAATAAATCAGGACAGATTCAGCCAATACTCTGGGATGACGGAATCCAGCATATGTAGACTTCCATCTCAGGACATGATGCTCAGAAGGAAAAGCCAATTTTTTCACCATCAAATTCCAACAAACCCTCACCCACTATTTTTGCATCCTGGTCATCTTTCAAAATTGGCATTTTGTTTAAATAAGATGGTTTGCCTTGCTATCTAGCATAGTGCCTCACGCATGGTAGGTAATTGAGGAATAATAACATTGTTGAATTGTATATCCAAGCCATTTCACTTCCAAAAAATCTCTTTTAAATGTGGGGATGCACAAAGATCTTTGCCAAGACTGCAACAGATTTTTAACCTGGCATCTGTGCTTTTAAAAACAACTATTTGATAACTTTATTCCAATATAATTAGTTTCCTTTGTCATACTCTGCATTTTATTTTATGTCTTTAAGACATGTTTCTGAAAAGGGATCCGCAAGTTTCCCCAGACTACCTAAGTCTCATCACACACACACACACACACACACACACACACACACACACACACACAGTCAAGAATCGCTGACTGAATAACCACAATATCTACAACTAAGTAATGTCCTTAAGAAGCATATATTATGGGGAAGCATAGCCTTTTAAGAAAATCCAGACATTCAAGATATTTTAAGGAAGAAGAAGACATCAAAACTTAAGGAAATCACAAGAAAGTTTTCTATAGAAATTATTAGTAAGCTGAACTGAGGAGGGCTTTGAGGATTCTAAGAAGTAAGGCAAGAGACTTTGCTGCAACTGTCCAGTAAAGGTGTGGAGACAGTTGGGAATAGTGGTTTGAGGGAATAGCAGATCAGATAGAAGGCAAAACTTATTCTCAAAAAAAAAAAAAAAAAAGAATTTGATATCATGAAGAATCACAGAATCTTATGTATAAAAGTATACTTAGAAGACATTATGGAAACCATCTCTGAACATGAATTCTCTTTAATAAGCTACTAAATATATCGTGTAGCTACAAAGCTTTTTGACAAACTCCAATGAGAAAGAACCCACCTATACTTCCAGGTAATGCATCCTACTTTTTGATGTTATCTAAGACAATCCCAAGCAAGGTGATCTTTGGCAAGTCATTTAACCTCTGTCTACCTCAGTTTCCCCATTTGGCAAATTACAATAATAGTAGCAACTAGTTAACCCCCCATTTTTGTATTTAATTTATTTTTACAAACATTTAAAACCTGATCCTTACACTTCTATCTACCCAACTAAAAATAAAATAAAATAAAATTATTGCAACAGATATGTATAGTCCTGCAAAAAACAATTCCAAATTGGCAAGTTTTAAAAAATTTTATTCTCATTCTGCATTTTAAGTGCTTTACTCTAATGAGAGGTGAACAGCATAAATGAAATGAGTAGAACCAAGGGAACATCATACGCATCATCAAGAAGATTATATATGATCAATTCTGATGGACATGGCTCTTTTCAACAGTGAGGTGATTCAGGCCAGTTCCAATGGTTTTGTGATGGAGAGAGCACCCAGAGAGGGAACTGTGGGGATTGAGTATAGATCACAACATAATATTTTTACTTTTTTTGTTGTTGTTTGCTTGCATTTTTTTTCTTTCTCATTTTTTTATCTGATCTTTCTTGTGCAGCATAATTGTGAAAATATGTATAGAAGAATGGCAAATGTTTAACATATATTGGATTACTTGATGTCTAAGGGAGGGGGTGGGGGAAGGAAAGGAGAAAAACTTTGGAACACAAGGTTTTGCAAGAGTGAGTGTTGAAAACTATCTATGCATATGTTTTGAAAATAAAAAGCTTTATAAAAATTTTTTAAAATTAAAAGAGAGGTGAACACCATGTTTCACCTTCAGCCCTGTTGGATGGGATAGCTTTAATTGCTCAGAATTCTATCTTAAACTAAGTTTGTCTGTTGGCAACTTCCACTATTGCTTCAAATTCCACCTCAATGATGAAAAGAACAAGAATCAAGGCCAGTTTTGAACTCATATCTACCTGATTCCAAAGATGGCTCTGTCAGTTAAGCCTTATCCAAAAAGAAGAAGAAGAAGAAGAAGAAGAAATCATTTAGACATACTCCAATTTCTCCTTTAGCTCCCAGTTTTTTTTCATTTGCAAATGTAATTGGTCTTGACCTTTCTTTAGGTCAACAAGGAAAAGAAAATGAATTTAGCTCAAGCAAAAAAGGATTTAAGAGCAAGAGCGTGAGGGATGGCACTTCCCTATTTATCCACAAAAGAATTACAGCCCCCAAATGAGAAGTAGGGCAGTTTCTCTAACCTAACTCATCATGTTCCATAGCTCTGACCTCAAGAGACCACTGGGAAGGGTGAGAGGCTATGAAGGGCAAGAGAATTGTTGAATGCTCTGTTGCCTTCAATGGCTGACCTCTCAGCTGGGGCTGCCAACAGGGATGCCAATTAGTGGCATGCCTGGTGGAAACAAATAAGAGAGACTGCCCTGCAAAATGAGCAAGGAAACACAGGCTAAGGCCATCTTGTGAAACTGGATGATGTATCAGTAACCCTGGATCAGTAATACTGTGAGCAGAATCAGCTGTATGTCCAATGAGAATTCTAGATCCTATTATCCATGCTTAATTGTCCATGTCTTTAAACAAAAAGAAATGAAAAGGTGGACAAAAAGAAAAGAAGAAAGATTTGGGTTATTTTTCTTGTTGCTTCAAATACTTTTTATGCATTTATTTAAATTCTGAGTTATGTAAAGTAAACCCTGAACAGGGAAGATTCCATTCAAGATTTCACCACTGACTTGCTAGTGGACTGGAGACAAGTCAACGGATTTGCTTATGGCCCAGTTCCTTTCAATTTGGAAAACAAAGGAAATTAGATTTGCTCTCAGTTAATAGAGTCTGAAATAAAATGAACCCCTTCCTGACATATCCTAGTGTCTCCATGCTACAGGGTGCCAAATCAATCTGGAAGATCTCATTCCCTGGTAACAATTTACAGTGGCTCCCTATTGCCTCCAGAATAAAATTCAGATTCTTCCCTTTGACATTTAAAGCTCCTCACAGTGTGATCCCACACCCTGACCTACACCAGACTTGTTTTATATTGTTATTCTTTATGTTTCAGGTGAAAAAATGCTCTACTTACTATTCCTCAGATTTAATCAGCTTTTTTCATCTCTGTGTCATTGTATACGTGATCCTTCCTGGCAAGAATGTACTTCTCTTCACCTCCACCTCTTAGAATTAATTTCTGGATCTTTTTCCAAGATCAGCTCATAAGCCATTTAAAATGGAATGCCTTTCCTGATCCACTTAGATGTTAGTGTTCTCCTACCCTTCAAATAATAATTAGATGTCTATATCAAATAGATGCATAACTATATAATAATGAAGTCATTTATACATATACACAGAGACATGGAGCGATATATATTGTATGTAAATTATACTATTATATATCATATACTGGAGCTATTTACTATATGTGTATTTTTGTGTATGTGCATATTAGAGCTATAGGTCTATGCACACATAAATAACTATATATGGATATATATATATAGAGAGAGAGAGAGAATGTGGAATATAGTGTTTATATATTTATATTCATATAAATGCACAAAAGATAAAAATAAATTAAACATAAATGTTTAACAAATGTCAATGTTTAACAAATCTAACAAATGTCAACACCAATATGCAATCAATATGAGCTCCTTGAGGGTGGGATCTATTTTTTTTGTTTTTGTTTTCCTACGCCATCATCATCATCACCACACCATCATCATCATCATCACCACCACCACCATCACTATCTTCATTATCTAGTGACTTCATGCTTGAAAGATCACATGACATACAAGATAAAAAGGCGATCTTGAAGTAAGGAGAATCTGAGTTCAAGTGTTGCTTGTGTTTTACACTGCCTGTGTGAACCCCCTTGCTGCCCAAAGACAACTCTCTGAGACTCTCCGTTGAAAATTATGGATTAACATAAAGTACTTTATTTCTCCTTATGTCCTGGGTCCCCAGGCCAATGATAGCACAGATCTTGTGCTTGTACTTGTTAACTTTTGATCTCATTTGATTTAATCCCTACCATGTTTTACACAAAGGCCTAAACTGAGACCTCCATGTTCCGTAATAAGGAATCTGAATTTTCAAAGACTAATTGTAAATAAAGTTTGGAAGTGATTCTATTCTCCCCACCACCACTACCCCTCCATGGGGCACATGGGAGCTACTCTGGGACAAAAACCTGGTAAGCTTGAGAATACAACAAAAATACCAACAATATTTAAAGGGGCACAAAGGAAATATTACCTATACAATTTATATAATTAGTAAATACTCAAGGAAATGATCTTTTCTATCCCAAATGACTATAATTGAAAGAAGAAAAGTGACTTAAAAAAGAAATCATTTTACTTCTAAGAAATATCATTTTAATGTTACTCAGAGAATAGATGCCTCTTTGTCAAACCTAATTCAGAAAGACCAGTGGGGGAGGTTTTGACCTAGTGGCCACAGCAGTTTCTTCTATAATTCTGGTCTTTCTAACTTTGCACTCTTATATAAAAGCAAAAATAATTTATTCCTGAAAGCAACTGGACAACATTTGGGAAACAAACAGGATATTTTACATTCGTCATATAATTCAAAAATAAAAAAAAATTGCTGCCCATTTCAAAGCTATATATTCCTGGCACAAAATAGTAATCATGGTAATTAAATAGGTTTCGATGAATAGAACTTCAGAAGATCACATATTTAGAATTGGAAAGGACCTTGATGGCCACCTATTCCAACCCCCTCATTTTAGAGATAGGGAGTCTAAGATTCAGAGAAAAAGAATGACTTACCTAAGACCATACAGGGAATAAATGTCACAGTTATAATTGAAAACTATATTCTCTGATTTCCAATATACAGTGTCATGGTGCTTCTGTCATGGTGCCTCTGTAAATATCTCAGTAGTTTTCCTTCCTTTCCTTTCCTGATTCCAGAACCAACACTCTATGCAATGTGACAGCCATTAACACTTGCCCATCATGTGCAACTCTTGCCTATATGTCAAGAATCCCACTGTAATTCCAATCTGCCAAGCCAGAAACTGGGTATTGTTCTGCGTCCTCACTGTCTCTCACCATTTCCAATCCATTGCCATGCCTTGAGCTTGCCTTTGTCCTATCTTTCATCTGATAGTATTCATTCCATCTCTCCCATTCTCAACACTACTGCAAGTGCCTTGTGGTTAGCCAGCTGCCTTAAGGCTCTTCCCTCTCCAATCCATCCCTCTTTCGGTTGTCAAAGTGATTTTTCTAAAGCACAGGTTAGAACATGTCATCAACCTACTCAATAAACTCTAGTGACTCTCTCTTACCTCCAAGATCAAATATAAAAGCCTTGTCATTGGTGTTTGAAGCCTGTCAAGGTCTTCCTATGTCTCGCTCACCCCCATGTACTTTGTGACCCAGTAAAACTGGCCTCCTTTCTGTTCTTTATATAAAACACAATCTCTCTATTCAGAATTTTTACTGTATGTCCTTCACGCCTGGAATCCTCATTCTCATCTCTGCCTCCAGAATTTCCTGGCTCCTTTTAGACTCAGCTAAATGCCATCTTCTACTAGAAGCCTTTTTCATCCTGCTTAATGTTCATATCTTTCCTCTGTTGATTATCTCTAATTTACGTGGTATATATTTGTATATAGTGCTTTGCATGTTTTTTTCTTTATTAGACTGTGAACTCCTTCAGCACAGAGACTTCTTTTACCTTTCTTTCTGCATGTGGTGCTTTGCAAAATACCTGACATACCAAAAGCACTTAATAAATGCTTCCTGAATAACATACATTTCCTCCAACAAATTCAACTTCAATCAATCCGTACAATATATAGGGAATCTTCTAGTTTTCTTGACATTGTGTTGGAATCAGCCAAGCTGGCATAATAGAGTACATAGAGTGCCAGTCTTGGTGTCAGGAAGTCCTGAGTTTAAATCTTAATTCTGACATATACTGCCCAGGTAACCATAAGCTGTATAGATCATTCAGTCCTTGCTTACTATGTTCCTAATCCATCTGATTTTCTGGGACTATTCTTAATTTGTTTCCCTTGCCTAATTCCTTCCTGGTAATATCTGGCAGTGTTCTCACACCTACTATACCACCAGGAACCTCACTAATTCCCCTCAGCTTCACATCTTCAGAAACTGTCATGCTCCAAGTCTTGCATTTCCTCATAAGAATAGGGCTGTAAAAAAAATAAGCCTTTGTTTCTAAAGACCAGTAAAAACATTGTACAATTTCCCAAAGGCAATCCAACTTGGTCTCCTCCTGTAAATGGGTATTAAAATGTAGCAGAATACATTTATCAAGTATTACACTTTGAGGTCCTCTTTTCTCTCTCTCCGACTTTTACCTTCCTAAGCTTAGCTTGTATTTTTCTACAATTGTGTTTTGCAAACAGATTTGTCCCGTTTTTTAGAAATGTCACTTATCCTTGACAAAAATGTGTCAAATACACCCAAGTGAAAGCAGATACTTAAGTCAGGGAAAATTAATAGCATCTCAGTTCCAAACTGTTTCTGACATCCGACTTGAAGGAAAAAAAAAACAACAGAACACTCAGTTTAAGGAGAGTACTATCTTATTTTGTATTTAGAGATGAGTGTTGGGAAAGAAGTTTTTCTTAACTGTTAGAATAGTGTTCACTAGAGTACATTTAGAATCACAGACTTTCCAAACTGAAAGAAGCCTGTCCAATCTAAACTCCCTGAGTGGGGATTCCCTGATCTATCTCCCTCAAAATCTCAGAAGAGATTATCTAGGCTTCACGTGAAATTGTTCTAAGTAACAGAGAATCCACTAACTTTCTAATCAGTCCATATTCCACTTCTGGATAACTCGTTATAATTGTTTTTCCTTTTATCAATCAAAAATCAGCATCCCTGTTCATGTCTTCTTGATTTGAACCTATGGCCAAGCAGAAGACAAATACCTCAATTTCACCTGAAAATCTTTCAAAAAACATAAGGACAGATTTTTAGTCCATTATTCGACTTAATTCAACAAGAATATAATAGGTATTTACTATGTAGCCAGGGACTGTGCTGAGCGCTGGAAACCTAAAGATAAAAAAGAAAATGATCTTCACTTTCAATCAGCTTCCATTCTATATTTTTTCATCAAGCTACATGGTAAACATTTTAATGCAAATTTGAAATCATCATCATCATCATCATCATCATCATCATCATCATCATCATCACTATGATTATGTAGCACTTCCCATGTGCCAAGCTCTATGGACAAGCACTTTATAATTATTATTGCATTTGATTAGCACAGCATTAGCAAATGTTTCTCTGGTACTTTAAGGTTTGCAAAGTGCTCTAGATCCATTTTCAGATTTGTTCCTCACAACAACCTTGGGAGATTGGTGCTATTATCATCCCCACTTTACAGATGAAGGATCTGAGTCTAAGAGAAGTTTAAAAGACTTGTTCAGAGTCCCACGGTGAATCAGTAGCTTATAAAGGTTTTGAACCTGTCTTCCTATGTCCAAGTTCAACTTAACTCTCCTCTGTGTCGCCCACTTCCAAAACATTTCTGGGGGTAGTACAAAGATAAACTGTCATCCTGAGACCCTGAGAAAAAATAGTGGGATGGGTGACCAGTGGGGTCAGTGGGGGAGAGGCTACAGTTTTTGTGTGTATTGTGTATTTGTGAAATTCCTTTTCTAATTCATTAAAGAAAACCTCTATTCTAATCCATCCATTCTCGATTTTTAAATATGGTCAACCTCCCCCACTCATTAAACTTTTTCAGAGAGAAAGCTGATCTCCCCTGGGAAATGTGTGTTGTATGGCAACAGCCTTCTGGAATGCCCTACAGCTATGACTGCCATGGGGCAGAGTGGGGTACCGGGTGGGGAGCCTTTTTTCTCTACATACCAAGGGCATTAGACAGCAACAGTGCTGGAAAGGGCTTTGGCACCCGGCCATTTGGTAACAGAACCCTGCGTACAAAGTGTCTGTTTCCAGTACATTAGTTGGGATGCACACTGCAGCTTCTTCCTTTCTCTTTCAGTATAAGGGAATGGACTGGCCAGATCTACCCCAGAGCAAGAGGCCCTCACTGAAAGAAATGGAATTGTCTAGGTGGGTCCCACCAATCTTTTGATGTAGCTTTCCTCCTGCTCTGTCTCTGTCTCTCTCTGTCTGTCACTTCTGACTCCCTTCTTCCTCTCTTGCTTTTCCTTTCCTTTGATTCTTTACTTTTCTTTCCTTTCTTCCACTCTTTTGTTTTCTTTCTTTCCCACTCCCTCTCTTCCTCCTTTCATTTCTTCTTCCTTTTCCCCTCCCTCTCTCTCCTTCCTTCCTTTCTTTCTTTCTTTTTTTTCTTTCTCTCTCTTTCTTACTTTTTACCTTCTTTCTTCCTTATTTCCTTCTATCCTCTATTCCTCCCACCCCTCTCCAAATTGATTCTCCAAGGGATAGAAATGACTCTATATCTGCACATTTCACATAATCTTAAAGGATTGCATTAAGGATTATCAATATCACAGATGAGTTAATGTCCTCAAAATACAGAAGTCAAATTATCTGTATAAGGCAGACAGCAACCCATTGATTAGAAAACTTGCCAAAATCAGCAGCAGGTTCATTGCCAAACAGAAAGAGAGAAAACACCTGTAACTTTGGGGTTGTCTAAATGGAAACATTTACCAATTTCTAAAATATATGTGTGTGTGTGTGTGTATATATACACAAAACAATTAAGTTAGCTTCATTTTTCAAGATGTTGATACCCTTCCTACCAATCTCCACACTCTTAGACACACACAGACACACACACACACACACACACACACACTCCTATAAGAGAGAAGGCTAGCATGGCTATAGGGCTGATGAATGTTGCGGAAACAGCGCGTTTGTCACCAAACAATGGCCCCGGTGTAAAACAGTTCTAGCTTATGCATGAAAGATTCCAAATGCTAGTTATGGTAAAGCATTCAATTTGATAACAGAGTTTTATCATATTATTTCATGCGAAGAAGAATTATATAGTCAATCTGTCTGACAGCTTTGCATATGAAGAGCAATTTCTGTATGACAAATGCAGGGAGTTTATTGAGTTGCCAAGACTCTGCCAAGCCATATTGTCTCTGTACCAGCAGACCCAAATATAGTGAAAAATGATTTTTTTAAAGGGCAATGCAAGAAAGCCTGCAAATCATGGTTTGATTTTTTTTAAGTCACAGTTACAGACTATCCACTTTCTATCTAATTACAATCCAATGTCAACAAGCCACATTCGGCGCATCTTTATTCTTTTGGCAACATTTTTATTTTTTATTTTTTTAGGCAGCAGAATTATTAGTTTTTGATTTATCATCTTTGGTTTCACTGCTACAGAAAAGAGTTGGATAGAAATACAAATGGCACTTCATTTGGAAATTCTATTTATTTATTTTTTTTTTTAATGCTCAGTCTCTGGTAGAGGCTGAATCATATCTCTTCTATAGCAGATAACTAGACAATGAATAATTCAATTTTTGAAGATTTATTTTAACATGTTAAAGTGATGATCTGAGATGGACAAGGTGAGACAGCTAAACACGGTAGATAGAGCACTGTACTTGAAGCTAGGATGACCTAGATTTGAGTCCCACCCAAGACAAATACTGGCTGTGTGGCCCTAGTCAAATTGATTTACTTCTCAGGCAACTCTATAAAATCTGATGGGATAGAAGGAGTTTCCTCACCTGGGGTGTGAGGTGGGATTCCTAATCTATCTATATATATATATATATATATCAAGTAGTCCCAATCCTTAAAGTGTTTTAGATAGAAAAAAATTGTCCTGTCCCCATCCCCAGTCTTTCCTTTTTGTGAGTCCTCATATTTTTTTCCCTTTGTTGAAGGAACTAAACATTCTGTGTCAAGATGGGTCATGCAAGGGTCTCATTGATTCTGTTCTCCTGACATGGATAGAGGCAGATCTTGAGGTAGCATCCCTCTTCCCCCAGAGAGGAAAAAAAAGTACAATTGGAAGCCAAATGAGAATAGCAGTCATGCTTCTACTATGAAATAAGCAATGATAAATTTTCTTATTGCTAAAAAGGAATTTAGGGTTTCATGGAATTTTAAGGGAGAAATTTTTAAAATTAAAATTTGCCATTTACTTACATTATTTCATTCAAATCTCCCAAGTAGGTCTTTCCAAATGCATTCTCAGAAAGAATTGTAGAGAATAGTGAATCTAGAGTCAGAGGACCTCAGTCCAAGTCATGATTTGTCACTTAATATTTTTGTGAAAATGGCTATATCTTGAGGCTCAGTTTCTTCATCTGTAAAAGGACAAGCATAGCCTAGATGGTCCAAAAATCACTCCTGTTATAGAGCTATAGAAACTGAGCTTCTGAGAAGGAAAGTGACTTTGACAAATCACTTTGCTATTATGTTTCAGAGCTAGGATTCTAATTGAGGCTTTCTTGATTCCTAGTTCAAAAGGATTTTCATTGTGCTATGCTACTAGTAAACAAGGGTAGGATTTATTTCTGTCTTATCTACACCATTCTGATAGGAAGGAATGAAAGAAGAAAGGAAAGGAGGAAGGAAGGAATGAAGAAAGAAGGAAGGAAGGAGAGAAAGAAGGAGGAAAGAAGAAGGGATGGAAATAAGGAAGGGAGGGAGGGAAGGAGAGAGGAAAAAAGACAAGGAAGAAAGGAAAGATGGAAGGGAGGGAGGGAGAAAAAAACATTTATTAAACTCTTACTATGTACAAAGCAATCTGCTAAAGTTTTGGGAAATACAAATAGAATTCACATTCTAACAACAGAGATAATATTTATGGAAGATATATATTTGCTTCCTTTACCTTACCACTTTTATATAAAGGGAAAATAATGCATATACACTGTGAAAAGCCTCCTTACTGACATAACTTAGAGAGAAGAATGAATATTCCAACTGGATTTCTAAGGTTTAGAATCACATGCTATAATATGGACAATATTAATCAACATGAATATTGAACGAGAATTAAACCCACCCTAATTCTAGGCACCCAGGAATGATGGTTATGTTTTACTATTCTACATTAATCTTGACTTTGTTATAAACCCCAAAATCAATGTCACATTGAATGATGATGGAGAGGAAACAAAGGGGGGCTGGAAGGGGGGAAGTTTTGTCTATTCCATTAATAAGTAAATAAGGAGAGGGTGTTGTAAAGGTGAATTCATTTTAATAATTTATTTTAGTAAGAAAGACAATGTGTCATGATGAACAGATTTGTTAGCCTAGCAGCCCCAGATTTAAATCATGACTCCAAACCTTTCTAGGTTGCTGACCTTGGGCAAATAACTTCATTTCTCAGATTCATAATTTTCTCATTTCTAAAATGTGGATAATGAAATCATAAAGAGCAAAATAATAAATGCATGTCTTATAATGATGAAGAAAGCTTCATATAAATGTGAGTTCTTATTAGTCTAGTTCCCTTTTCAATTTCATTAAGCATCATCTTAAATAACAGGCATGACATATACTGACCCCAAGTTTTTAGGCTATCCTTAACTCCGTAGCAGAAGAATCTAACAGAAGAAATGAGAAATCACTGTCCCTCAAAAGCCATGAACAGAACCAAGCTAAATTATAAGGTCATCAGGAAAATAAACATGGCTAGTCACATCAGTGAATAATCATGGCACCCAAATTACAATGAAGAATTTATGAAATCAATGAAACAGAGTATTGATCTAACTCATTTGTGTTGCCCAAATGAATTTTTTTTTTGCCATAATTTTTCTTATGTGAAATAGTTTTTTTAAATGTAAATTGCCATCAAAGTGGGAGAGAAATAGTTAAATGTTTATGGTAATCCTGTTTCAGAATTCCAGATTCTACACCATAGCTATGTAGCAGGTAAGAAGTTACATCTGTTACCACCCAACTTAAACATTTGATGGCCTGAGTGATAAATATCTAATATCTATTCAAGCTCCTAATGAATGCTTGTCTGTGACAGGGATCCAAAGCCACACAGCAGCCATATCATTACTTAATTAAACTTGCTTTTTCATTCTCATTTCAAAGGCAGCTTGCTAATGATTTCAGGAACATGCAGCATAAATATTATTTTCTTAATTTGCTTTCCATGTGTTCAGTCAGATTTGCACAAAGCAGGACTTTGGACAGCTGCCTTCCCTTCTCCCAACCAGAGATCTGTCCTGGGGGCTCATCCTGAACAACCAAAGTGAAAAGGGGGCCTATGCTGGACTGGGATGACTCAGAACCTTTAATAGGCTCAGAATAAAGCAGGCATTGGACACATAATTAATGTAATGGGTTAAATGTGGATAATATTTTTTGGAACGTTTGTGCCTAGGGAAAATTATCCTTTGGTGCCCTGGGACTAATTTAATATTATATTCAGGTAAGCCTTCACTACTAGTTAGGGCACAGTTTCACTTTTAAGGTAAAGGGCATCATTTACTGAATATACCCCCCCCCCAAATACACTGTTCCCTTCCCCCATCCCATGACACAAACTATTGGAACATGAAGAGCCTCAGAAACCATGTATCTAACACATATTTGAAAGAAAATTCCCTGTATAATACATCCAGCAATGACATCCAACCTTTGTTCTTAGAGTTACAGTGCAGGGGAAGGCATTACCTTTCAAGGCAGCACTTTCCACCTTGAATAGCTCTACATTTTTATGATTTTCTTTAGTTTAGTTTAGTTTCTTTAGTTTGGATGACTTTCTTTAGCTTTTTGGAGCTTCCATCCATCATTGCTCTTTAGGGAAAATTTGCTGGTTTGGAAAGTACAAGTAGGTAAGGGAAAAGTTATTTACAAAAGCTTTATGCTAATGTATGGAAGTTCTAAGCTAAAATGGAAAAGGATCCAATATAATTTAATAAATTTTTACCAAGTGTTTATTACTTTTGAGACTATGCTTATATAGAACACATAACTATGTGTTCCAGGGACACAAAGGCACTTGTGGAAGCATCATTGCCTTCAAGAATCTTAACTTCATCTGGATACATGAGGACAATGCTTGGTCTCCACCCTTCCCTGTACTTAAATTAAGCTCATTATGCCATTGCAGTCTTCTATATCAGGGGTAGGGAACATCCAGCCTGCCAGCTGTATAAATCTTGCTAAGGCAATCATAGGCAATGATGAGTTGAAAGCTGAGAACAACTTTCTACTGCTTGAGTTCTATAAGTTGATAATTTTGGATGGCTCATGAATGATATAAATATCTGATTGGCCCTTGGCAAAAAGAAAGAAAGAAAGAAAGAAAGAAAGAAAGAAAGAAAGAAAGAAAGAAAGAAAGAAAGAAAGAAAGAAAGAAAGAAAGAAAGAAAGAAAGAAAAAAGAAAAAGGTTCCTCAGCCCTGTCCTACATGTATTTCATACCATAAGCCAGTTCATTATATCACAATGCAATTTGGGTAGAGTGCTTAGAAAGACAAAAAAGCATCTATTAGATTTAAGGCTAGATATTGACATCCAAATTTGCTCTCTAAAACTTACTACCTGCATTATATTGGACAAGGGTCTTTTAAAAAAGTTAATAGTATTTTATTTTTCCAAATACAAGTAAAGATAGTTTTCAATAATCATTTCTCTAAGTCTTGTGTTCCTAATTTTTCTCCCTCCCTCTCTTCCTTACCTCCCACCTTTCCAAGAGAGCAAGTAACCTGATATAAGTTAATTATATGCAATTATTTTAAACATGTTTCGATATTTGATATATTGTGCAAGAAAAGTCAGACTAAAGAGGAAAAAATCCATAAGAAAAATAAACAAAATGAAAATACTATGTTTCAATCTGCATTCAGCCTTCATAGCTTTTTCCTTTGGATATGTACAACATTTTCTGTCCAAAGTTTATTGGAATTGCCTTAGATGACTGAATGGCTGAGAAGAGCTAAGTCTATCTCAGTTGATCATCACATAATCAAGTTGTTACTGAGTACAATGTTCTCTTGGTTCTGCTAAAGTTTTTCAGACTTTTCTGAAATCATCCTAATCCTAGTCCTTATTTTTTATAAAGCAATGATATTGCATGACATTCATATGCCATAAGTTATTCAGCCATTGTCCAATTAATGGACACCCATTTGATTTCCAATTGTTTGCCACAACAAATAGGCTGCTATAAACATTTTTGCACACGTGGGTCTTTTCCCCTGTTTTATGATTTCCTTGGGATACAGAACCAGCAGTGAATCTGCTAGATCAAAAAAAGTATCACAGTTTTATAGTGTTTTGAACACAGTTCTGAATTGCTCTCCAGAATGGTTGGACTATCTCATAACTCTATAAACAATGCATTAGTGTTACATAAGCCTCTTTTAAAAAAACCTGGCCTCAGTTCCACCCTGCCCCCATTGGTAAAATGAAGAGCTTGAATTAGATTGATTCTGAGGATATTTTAAGTTCTTGAACTGATTAAAAACAACAACAAAATAAACAAATTCTTGATGCCCCAAACTAGTTCATTCTTCTTGTTCTTCTTCTCCTTTACCTCTTCTTCCTCCTCCTCCTCCTCCTGCTGCTTCTTCTTCCTCTTCTTCACTTTCCTCTTCCTCTTCCTGTTTCTGTTCCTCCTCCTCCTTCTTTGTATCCTCAGTGCTTTATAAGGTGTTTGCCCATGCAGTGTTCATTGACTAAAGGCTTACTGATTAAATTGATGGAATGAACAGATCAAGGCTAACAATTAAAGGAAGAAAAGCAAAATCCCCCCCTTAGAGGAGGAGTATGGGATTCTCAGCAGAACATGTGACTTTGGAGAAGTCATTTAACTTCTTGTGCTCCAGATAATTCTAGAAGACTTTTAATAGTACCACCCTACCCACATCCCTTAGAAAAATGAATGCTATTCTTTGATTCTTTCCAGGTAGGCAATACTCATTGCAAAATTGAGGCATTTCCCCATCCTGTCCACACTGTGTACTGATTCAGGAGCTCAGATGGGCAGGGAATTATAGCTGGTAAAAGGTACAGCTTCTAGTTTTGCACCAAATCAGACCTCAACTCAATGTCCCTTGGCACAAGCAAAGAGGAAGAGTATTGTAGCAATGGCAAAAGCTTGTTCAAGAATAGAAGCAAGCAATAGAATTGAATATAGCCAGAACATCCAAAAAGACCCATTTCACTAAAAAAAGTAAAGTTTCATTTACACCTATATGAAATGGAAGGGCAATTTCAGCCTAGAGTTAGATTGTGAAAGATTGCAAATGCCTTTGTTGTTGTTCAGTCTGGCCTAATGCTGATCCCATTTAGTGTTTTTCTTGGCAGAGATACTAAAGTGATTTGCTATTTCCTTCTATGGCTCCTTTTACAGATGAGGAAACTGAGGCAAGCAGGGCCACACAGCTAGTAAGTGTCTGAGGCCAAACTTAGGAAGATGAATCATCATGACTCCAGGTTCGGATTTCATCCACAATGTCACCTCACTAATTTTTAAGTGCCTGCCAAAGGCACTTAAGTGCCTAATATTTAATTTTGGAGTCAATAGGGAGCCATTAAAGTATCTTGATCTGGGGAGTGGCAAGATCAGATGTGGAAAATCAATTGGGCAGTTATGTGAAGGTTGTGCTAGAGAGAAACAAGGTACTGAAAGGAGCTATTTCAATGACTTAGGGGAGCAGATCTACAGGCAGATTCGGAGACTACTTCTATGATCCAAGAGAGGGGAAGAATCTGGTCCTATGTGATACATGCACTTCAAAATAAAGTATATTCTCAATGAATGCTGGGTGGGAGCATGAGTGAAGAATCAATGAGGATTGCCTAGCTTGTCTTACCCATAGTTCCAAATTTCAGCAGGCCTCATAAACCATGGTAGCAATATATGAATACAGTTATTTATTTATTTTTTTTAAATAATTCTTTCTACTTTTAATTTTTACCTCTTGCTTATAGCATTTGGGTAGAAGAATTCATCTCCTTCTGGAAATGTTAATTGTAGACTTATTAGAAGCAGAAAGTTCTACAAGTAAAGACAATTGGGACCTTTTAGTATTTTTTTATGAATACAATTTTTTTTTGAAAATACACCATACAGAGACTTTGCTGGTTGCTAAAATCATGCATCTGCCCACAATTTCATCCTTGTAATCCTATCACAACTTTGGCATTGCAAATTTAATATTATAATTTTCTATGGATTGACCACGTCCATCCTAACAAGCCCCCCGTGTCATGTCTTCGGACAAGCAATGCTCTATACACTCTCCATCTCTGCTTGTTTACATGATTATTACTCTTTACCCTGGGTTGTCAGGGTGGAATGAGTTAGCAGGGGAAACTTAAGTACTGCTTCAATATTTAGAGAACATAAGGCATTATTACAGCATTAATAAGCAAAAAGAGCTCAGCGAGAAAGTAAGCAGCCGAGGGAGGTTATGGAATTGCAATTGCTCGAGATAATGAAGGCTGAGAATAGATGCCCACCCAGAATGGATTTTAGAGATAATAAAAACCAATCCTACCAGTCTGCTAAGGGGATGAGCTTCACATCCCACTATCAGGGCCTCCTGGCCCAATGATGTTATCAATTAGATAACATAATATGTTTTAAAATATTACACCATGCACAGTACATGCTGCCTGGAATGCTGGAGCTATTGAAGGTCATGCAAAAACATGGCACCAGACCTTCAAGTGGGTCATAAAGAGAAGGGCAGTTTATCACATGAAATCCAGGCCAACTTATTTGCATGGGCTGGAAAAAGAGAGTGTAGAACATGACAGAACACTTTTTCCCCACCCAAGGGTCTTAGCAAGGGTAGCTCTACTTCATCTAAACAACAACTTTGTTTTATAAATGTTTTCAAAGACAATCAGGGCTGTAAATTCCAAGTAAATTTAAAGAGAACAGGATCAATCTCCTTAAGGGCAGAGAGCATTTGTTTCTAGCCTTTGAATCCCCCATGCCTAAGATAGTCCATGGCACACTCCAGAAGCCCTTGCTCATTAAGGAATGGATTTGGGGGCGAGGGAGACAAGAGAGGGGGAAATATAGGGAATCCAAGGATCACGTTAAACCATCAAGCTGAATATTTCTAGACGTTTGCCAAGATGGTAGCAACAGGTACATAGTGGGAAAAGAGATTCATTTAGGTTTGGTGCAAAGCTCTTTCATTCTCTTAGGCCCTCAGTTCTTCCTTCATTCTCAACTAATTAGAGTTGAAGAAGTCAATTCAATTGAACCAAAGCATTTTAAGCATCTGCCAGGTACAAGACAATGGACTAAGATTAAGTTGCCCTCAAGAAGCTTGGAACAGAAGAGGTCACAGATAATTATTACCTTTATGTGAAATAAGATAAAATAATATCAATCACTAAAGAGTATTAATAATTGAGGAAATTGGGCTAGTCCTTCCATAGGAGGTGTCACAAGAGCTATATCTCGATTGAAGCTATAGATTTCAAGAGGCTAAAGTGAAGATGGAATATACTACAATAATGGCAGCTCTCATTCATGCAAAGGCTCAGAGGAAAGAAATGACCTGTCACGTTGGGAGAATAGCTTTGATTAGAACAGAGAAAAGACAGCCAATGACTGTAAAGAAAATACTGTAGAACACTGGAAACAAGAGTGGAGAAGGAGCACAAGATTTAAATTTCATTGATAATCCATGTCATTTTTGTGATCTTGAGAAAAATAACAATTGACTTCATGGGGTCTCAGTTTCTTCATCTATAAAATAAAAGCTTTAAATCAGGTAACCACTGATGTCTCTTGCAGCTCTATAACCTAAGAATACATAAAAGAGGGAAGTCCTAATAAGGCTAATAATGAACATTTTTAAAGCATTGTAGCAGAGTCTATAAACTCTAAAAGAAAATTTACAATTATTTTTTCTACATAATTGATTATTTTGGTAATCCTACATATTTTATTTTATATATTTAAAGGCATAAATCTGACTGAAATAAGTGCATAGGTTGCCCCAGACTACCAAAAGGATGCATAACACAAAAACAAGAAATATTCTATAGCAAGAAACTCAATGAATTTTATGATATACAAATGTCTTATTTTGTCAGAACTGGTGAGAGACCAGGAAATTATATTAAATTCAACAAGTATTCATAGAGAACCTTCTACGTGTCAGGCACCATGTTACCATATAGGAGAGAGAAAGGTAACAATAACACAACAACAGTAATAAATTGTTCCTCCTCTCAATGTGCTTCATAGTACTACAAAGGCGTAGAAGAAGGGGAAACTTGATTTACTACCACACATACATTTTCATATACATTAGATTCTTTTTTCTTCACAAAAACTTAGCAACTATTTCTAACAACCAATGGATTGTTAGCTCTTTAAACTTTTCCATTTAAAAGGGAAGGCTCAATATCATGTATTTTATTCTTGGTATAATTATACTTTGAATCTGTTTGATTTCAAGAGTTCTTCCAGGTAGGAACTCTTATCTTAATATCTTGGGCCATGTTCAGATTTATTTTTAAACAAATCCTTGCTTTTGTTGTGTTTCCAAGGCTGTCTTAGTTTTCATAGTTTAAATAATGGCAGTCACTGGGAAGAAGCTCCAGGGCAACCTATTCTATGACCTTAATAGTCGGGGAATCTGGGCCCATGAATGCTTCTTTTTAAATGCAAGAACTGGTACCTTTTTTGCTTCTTTTCATGGTCACAGGCAAGAATGATTTATTAGCAAGAAAAGAAAAAAAACAAACTTTGAGATAGAAATCAAGGTGTTTTTCCTCCCCTTATAAGTAGTCCATTAATGATTACTATGAAGAATAATGATTTGATCTTGAGTCCCTATTACCACATGCATGTATTAAGAACCTATAATATTTAAAACATCAATAAAATAATAACCAAATGTCAGATTTTATTAGGTAATATTACTAGGAGCCAGATTCTAGTAGATGGCATTATGAAAACAAACAAACAAACATTTGTCAGGAGTAAAATCCTGATCTTCTCCAAGTGCAAATTCCCATCATGGCATGGGGCACTTACTATCTAGATCAACTTTATGATAATTTCAGATTATCTATCTTCAGTTCCATTTTCCATGCTACTTGGCAGTCCTTCTGGTCATTTCTTATTGACTTGCTCTCAAGTGTCCCTTAGTAATTGTTGCAAAGCTCTTTCATTCTCTTAGGCCCTCAGTTCTTCCTCCATTCTCTTCACATCAACATATCACTTTATTCCTGATTTTACCAAGAGTGTCAAAACCATCTGACATGATCTCCCTCAAGTCTGCTTTTATAAATATTGATTCAAAGTGTCCTATGTACTGGGCACTGTGCTACAGCCAAAAATAAAAAGAAGAATAACAAAGTAGTCCATGGTCTCAAAAAGCTGAGAATCTAAAAGAGAACCTTCCTTATCACTAAATATCTTCCCAAATCCCTTTCCTTTCTTCGTCCTCTGAAGGAAAAGAACCAACTTATTTTGTCAAGGCTGACTCTCTTTGCTTGGTGGCACACTGGCTAGAATGCTAGACTTGAGATCAAGAAAACTGTAAAGTGATTCAAATCATTACTATATGATTTTGAGTAAGTCACTCACCCACTGTCCATTTCCTCATCTGTAAAATGGGAACTATACTATCATCTACCTCAGAGAATTTTAATGAGATTAAATATTAAAGTGCTTTTCAAACTTTGTTGTTGTTTTTGAATCATTTTAGTCATGTCCAATTCTCTGTAACCCCATTTGAAGTTTTCTTGGCAAAGATACCGAAATAGTTTGCCATTTCTTTCCTCAGCTCATTTTACAATGACAGGCAACAAGCTTAAGTGACTTGCCCTGGATCACTCAGACTAAAAGTCTAACTCTGGATTTGAACTCATCTTCCTGACTCCAAGCCCATTGAGCAAACTAGCTGCCAATATGTAAATATTAGCTTTTTTTTTTTAATCAAAAATGAAAAGTTTTTTAAAAGTTAGTTATAGGTTTTGTTTTGTTTTGTTTTGTTTTCAAATAGTGAGAGGACTAATTTTTATGACATTTGCCTTGTATCTTCTATTCTAGGTTTATTTGTTCATTTGGTTGTATTTTCAAAGATTTATTCTGCCAATCTTGCCCCAGTTTGAAAACACAGTAGCTGCTCATGGGCCAGGTCTCACTACTGATTAATAGGGAAGTTTTGATGTGCTCACCTGTCATTAGAAAATCTAAATACTTGAAAATACTTATCAGGCTCCCTCCATCCCTGCAAGTTGCCAAACTGGTTGCCTTCCACTGAACACGTCATAGATTATCAAAGCCCTTAACACACAATGTGACATTCAGCACTGAACCAAATACCCCAGATAGCATCTATCAGGGATAACATCATCTCTATATTCCTGGATACAATGAATATAGCCTAAGATTTTATTAGATTTCTTGGACACCATATTACATTGTTTCATTATGTATACATAGAAATTCCTAAACCTTTTACTAGTGAAATTCTGTAAATGGGAGCCATGATTGCCATATTATATATTTCTTCACTTGATTTTTTTGAACTAGATGATGACTTACATTATCACTCTTAAATCTCACCTTACTTCAGTCTCATATTCCAGCAGACCAATCTTTTGGAATCCTCACACTGACATCAGCCTATTGGCAATCTCTCCCAGCTTTGTGTCAATACTAGGTAAACCTTTGCCTTTACTGTAGTCGGTAACAAAAAGACCATGGGATCATTCCACTGAAGACTCCCAACTTGACACAGATGCGTTAATGGATGCTTTTTGATCCTTGCCATAGAATAAGTTCCAACTCCAACTAATTATATCACTAGTCAGCTCGCATCTCTTAAAATTGAACATATTATGTGATGATCATATCATTCTCCCAGTGGTAAAGTCAAAGAACTTATTTTCAATAAAAGATTAGTATTAGCAATAGAAATATTAAAGTCAGTGTTTACTTACTTTCAATTACCCATGGATACAAATGTCCTAAATTTACTAATTTATTAAGTATCCCATGAACTAAGATTAATACAAATTTCTCATTAGCCATTTCATAGCATTGTTCCTTCATGACACTACTGGAATAATTTAGTCTTACAAAGTGTCCCATTTGCATAACCTATTTATTGTGTTTGTGCCTTTCAGAACATTCTTGAGCTAATTTTACAGCTTAATAAGCTAATACCAAATGTGTTCCCCTGTTGGTGTTTAGAAAACTTAATTTACTTGTAAATTCCCCGTCTGCTAACGATGTAAAACTGTACATTTTGGCACCTGGTCAGCTTTTATGGAATTCTTCTCGACTGAAAGGCCCATGAGGGCAAAAGCTCTGTGTTAGCTAAACTTTGAATCTCACACATGCTGTTCTGCCCCAGAGCAGGCCCTTAACACCCATTATGAAGTAAAACAAAGAATCTATGTGCAATTTTCAGTATTATACACTATAAATTTATAGCAAGAACATGGAAAGAGACCATCTTTGCCAACCTCTGAAGTTTGCATTTACAGATGTAAAATTTACACCCCAAAGGATGAAGTAATTTACCCAATGTCATGTAGATAATAAGTCCCAAGACCAGGATTGAATTCAGGCCCCCTCATGCTATATCCATTGCTTTTTCCCCCCTACTATACTATGTTGCTTCTAATCTTTGCATTTTTAAAGACCCTGTTTTGCATCTTTCATGATACTGACTGATCATCTATATACAGATTGTTAAAGTTTCAAGTAATTTCATGAAGTCCCCCATGCTGTCTTCTCAGCAAAATCTCAAATGGGCACAGATCACATTTAAGCACATGTGCCTTAAATAGTTGGCAATAATTGAAACCCCACATCCATATTCTGGATCTTATAAGTTGGTCCAACCCATTAAAATTACTTCACAGAGCTGTACAAAGAAATGTGCTGTTTTGTCACCTCCTTTGGGCACAGATTTCCCAAATTAAACCATTGGTAAGACCTATAACTTTGTTTTTAATAGTATTTCATTTTCCAAATATATGTAAAAATAGTTTTTAACATTAATTTTTGTAAAGCTTTGCATTTTGATTTTTCCCTCCCCAAGATAGCAAGAAATCTGATATCATTTGAATATGTGCAATTATTTTATATATATTTCCATATAGATCATGTTGTATAAGAAAAATCAGGTCAACAGGGGGGAAAACCATGATTAAAAAAACAAGCTAAAACAACAGCAGCAACAAAAGTGAAAATACTATCCTTGAATCCATATTCAGTCTCCATAATTTTCTTTCTGGATGTGGATGGCATTTTCCATCACAAGTCTTTTGGAATTCCCTTGAATCAGTGCATTGTTGAAAAGAGCCAAGTCCATCCCAATTGATCATCACACAATCTTGCTTTTACTCTGTACAATGTTTTCTTGATTTTGTTCATTTCATTTAGCATCAGTTCCTATAAGCCTTTTCAGGCTTTTCTGAAATCAGCCTGAAGAACGGTAACTTTTAATATTTTTGTTATATAGAAATAGTGCTACCCTTTTAAAAACTGTACTTGGTAAATAAACTTGGAAATCACAGGCTCCTAAAGTCATACTGTCTACATGGGCTTATTAGTGGATTCTGAAGACACTATACAATGCAGTTCTTGACTGTGAAATTCACTCTCTGAAGTCCCCAGGGAAAGCTTAGAAGTCAATAAGTATTTCTAGGATATTTACAGTATCAATGAGCTAAGGTAAGGCAGCAATCTCGATTTCATATGAGGAAATGCCTATTTACATAAATATTTTCCCAAGCAAATATGGGAGACCCAATCAGTTGTCCCCGAAGTATAATATCCAGCCTTAAATTGTATTGTTGTTGTTGTTTTGTTGTGTTTTTTCAATTGAAACAAAATTTTTCTGAGTTGGAAGGGATGATGTGACCACGCAATCCTTCTCCTACACGAAAAAAAAAATGTCCACTGAAATATAACCCACAAGTCTTACTAAAAGACTTCCAATGAAGGGAAGCCCTGTTCTCTAAGCTAGCCCATTTTTTCCCTTTGTAGCTCTCAGAATTAGGAAGTTTTTTGTTTGTTTGTTTGTTTGTTTGTTTTGTTTTGTTTTGTTTTTTTACATTATGCCTAAAGCTCTTTGCAACTTACATCAATAGTTCCTAGTTCTGCCCTCTGAGCCATGCATAAGAATACATTCTTCTATGGAACAGCTTTTCAAATATTTGAAAGTAATGTCGAACTTACAGATCCATTCTAACTTCCCTCAAGTTTTTTTCTTGGTAGACTAAATCTCTTTCTCCCTTCCTCTTTCCCTCCCCCCCTCCCCTCCCCTCTCTCTGTCTCTCTCTGTGTGTCTCTGTGTCTCTCTGTCTTCCTCTCTCAAGTTGGAAGAACATCAGCAAACAGAGAGAAGAGCAATTTCTACCTCCGGCATCATCCCAATCTCTGCATTGCTCCTAAAATACCAACTTGTATAATCACGTGGCTTATACTAATGATATGGCTGCTTCTGGCAGGAACTTGCCCAGCCAAATGTGAACTGGAACACGCTAATGAGATCATTTTTCCCAAGTTGCTAAATTGCAATGAATACTACAGACTTAACATCCTCATCAGGTTAGCTTCAGGTTTACTGTAGATTAAGATATATATTTTTCACATGAACAAATTTCAGAAAAAAAGTCTCCATGGTGTATTTTCAAGTGGTCTTTTGTGTGTCTTTCCATGTTTTTCTGTCTACCTGAAATCCATTATTTATTTCAATTTTTTAGCTACATCCAGAAATAATCTTTATTTTGACAGATTTCTGATGAATTTGAGATACTAAGATGCCCCAACCACTACAACCTGAGTAACTGATTAATACACAAAAATTCAACATGAAAACAAATCTTCCTTTTGGAACTGCTTCTCTGAAGGTGAGTAAAATCTGCAAGTTCCATTTTCATGGCTTCAGACATTTCCAAGTGATTAATGACATGTTTATAAATTCCACTCCCCAAGAATATATTTTCTCAATGTATGCTCCATAGAACATTGCTAAGAATGAATCAATTTAGTTTATTATTAAATAGCAAATGGCCCATCTCACTTTTGGAAAGAAAAACTGGCACAATTCTTAACTGCCCAGTCAGAAATCATCTTTCTTTCTCCCAACTTCATATAAGATACTATACTTACTCATTCTTTTTTTATATTTTCATGACATAGTCCTTCAAAAACTTAGCCAGAAATAAGTTCACTCTGCTTTGTCCTCAACCTGGATCAAGTTGGAAGAGTGGCAGTAAGTATTCAGTCTCCATGTCATATTCTTTGGAGAATGGATATCATAAGGGTCATTTCATGTAACAAAAATATGTCAAGCACCTATTCTGTGGTAGGGAGGCAGTGTTAACTTAGTGGACAAAAGGAAAATGGGAATATCTTTGTTCAAATCTCACTACATATTATATAATGTGACCTTGGAAAAATTACTTAACCTCTCAGTTGCTAGGCAACATTCTATCACCATAATCTATTTGGGTAAAAAGTTTTCTCATTGGGCGATGAAACCATAAGTTTGCCTTTTCTTCCGTCTGCCATACCTGCTTCTCAAATAAGAATGGGCATCAAGTATTAAGTTAGGCATTAGGAGAAATAAAATAATTAAATATGAGAAGGTACCTAATCTATAATAATAACATTCATACAATGCTAAAAAGATTGACAAGCACTTTTTTCCACAAAAAAATTTGGGATGATTAATACAATGATTATGATTCAATCTGAATGTGTATTTGTGTTTTCATCTATATGAGGTGCTCCAAATGCAGAAAATACCCTCTTACTAACAACTCCCCACCCCAGGATACAGATCAGTAGTTTCTTTGAAATGGAACTATATTCCATGAACATATAATTTTATCAATTTGCAGATTCATCCAATACAATTATCTTATGAGTGCTAAACTGGACACTTTGACTCATTAAATATACAATCTCATTGTCTTTTTTGTCTTCTTTCTTTTTCTATTGTATATGTGGGGGTAGGTTTGCTTTTACAAGATTTATTGTACTCTAGACAGGGAGTATGTTTGTCATCTTAGTTAATTACTCTGGACATTGAGAACTCGTGTCTCATGGCCTTGGTACATGGCCATTATGAGTCAGAGTTTGGAGAGGAATTCATGTCTTCTATATTATTAGTTGATAGTTTTTACAAAACATTATGCTTTGTATACCATGTTGACATGCTATCTCATGGAGATTATAGTCCAATAATGAAAGGAAGGGGATGGGGGCAATCCCGATCACCATTAATCATCATACACAATAGAAGATGTAAAAAGTAACATAGAATTATAAAAACAGAGGATCTTATGATACTTGGCAGAATGGGACAGGAGTGACAGGGATGAGAAAGAAGGACTTCAAGATTATAGTGGGCTATGATTTAGGCCTTAAAGAATGATCAACATTCCATGATGAGATAGAAAGACATTCAATCCCTTGGAGAATTGGTTTTCTCAAAAAGAAAATGCAATTATTTCTAAACAATTCTAAGATTTCAACTCTAAAATGTATAACTATATGCTCTCCTTATATGGAGGGAGGGGGAAAAACAGGAATTTCACCCCAAAATTAATTTATGCAAAGTACCTCCCTTATTCCATATGAGAATGTGTATTGTGTTTGTGTAGACCTTTTATGGATAAAGTCTTATGATAGGAGTTCTACATTATCTAAATTTTGTCGAGGTAACCAGATTTATCCCAAAGCACTTGTAAAATATCTGAGTTTCAACCTGTTTACAAAGGTTGTGAGATTCTCAAAGAGGGACTTTTCTACTTTTCCTTGGTGTATCCTATCCTTAGTGTAGATTCTGGTACATAGTAAAGACCAAAAATTCTTTTTGATTGATTATCTAAAAAAGAGAAGAGAAGGCTTTTTTATTAAATTACAAAAAGAACCATGCTCCCTGGCAAAAAAAAAAAAAAAAAAGAATGTTCCATTGCTCCCAAAAAATCAGGCATATAGTAATAACACAGTAGGGATTTGTTGAAAACAGAATGGAAGGTTTTCTTCATCATTCAATAACAGGGCTCTACCATGTCTATACTCAAGATACCATTCCCCTCAATAATACCACTACATATCTATATTTTAGTAGATGGACACCCTTCATAAGTGAGACCATGGTTTCTCTTACTTATGAATTTGAGAATAATGAAAAAAATTCCAAGCAGTAAAATGTTTGGCTAAAAAAATTCATCTTCCAGCAGTCAACTTATGTTGGTACAGCTCTCATAACTTAGCAAGCTTGAACTAAGACTTAGATGAGAAACAAGTTCAGTTACTGGATCTGTATTCAAATCCTTTCCAATTCAATATGACTTGAGAAAGATTGTTTTCAATGAGTATAATCTTTGAGAACAAAAGGTTACTTTTATGAATCTTTGGAAGAACGATTTAGTGAGTCTGGACAAAATATGCAGTCCATAAAGTTTTCTTATTCACTTAACAGGTCAGATTCCCAGATGGAACCAAGATCTTGGCTCATGTGTTCCACCATACAATCAGCTACAAAATTGTTCATTTAGAAAGCATTCAACTACCTAAACTGGATATCAAAGATACTATGAGACCATTTTAAAAAATCCAAGAATATTATAGGATGGCTATGATTAGGAACTGCAACATTTTCTTTGAAATATGAGAGAAAAAAATGCTATTGATGTCACAGATGCTCTGGCTTTCCAACTAGATGACAAAATGTCTGTCAACCATCAACACCAGAGTAGGGACAGTAGATTAATATTCCAAATGCCTGTCACAATAGAACATCACATAGATGTCTAATGAGAACCAGAATAAAGGACTGTGATCTATCTGACCACCACCCTTTGCCTATACTTGTAAATCCATAGGAAAACTCAAAACCCCAAATGCTGAAAAGAACTACATGGACGTAGAGGATAACTAAACAAGATGAAAATATTGGACTCATCATTAGGAAAAAATCAATTTATCCTCATTAACTTCAGAGAAAAGGTAACACTTCAATGTCTACCAGAAGGTAGTTGAACATGAAGCAATTTCTGAAAACAATAAGCATTGTTTTACATATTAAGTTAGGTCTTTGTGGAAAATAGTTCAGATCTATAAGTCAAGAGAAGACTTTATTTTAAATAGCAAAGCATTTGGGGGATGTTGTAACTAGACAAATATTAAATTTTTGATATGAGCCTTTACACCTCAACAATCAGCAAACACTATAAATCAGAATCTGATTGACTATTTTGTTGATTTCCTAGACCAGAACTTGGACAAACTACAACCACAGGGCGAAATCCACACCTATTTTGATCTTTGAGCTAAGAACTGGTTTTTCCATTTCATAAAATACAATTTGTTTGTGGCCTGCAGTTTGCCCGTTCTTGATCTAAATTTAGAAAGTGATGGAGAAGATATGGATAACACAGATTAAACTTAAAAGTATATCATAGATACATTTTGAGAGCTAGTTGTTTACCAGAACATTTAACAGAACACTCTTGAGGGTATCATTAATTTCTTTGACCAAGGCTCATTATTGGAGAGAACTTTTACTATTCTCTTGCTCAATATTTAAAATAGGATGCATCCTAGAATTTATGTTTTCTAAATTGTGTCTAAGTTTTTAAATTCCTTATTTCTCTTGTCTTTCTATGTCAGATCTCTTCATTACATCTTTCTTAGGATTCTTGATTTTTATAGTCATACTTTTGATCCATCACATTACATTTACATGCATTTCTCCCCTTAGGAACTCCCATTCAATATAATACAATGAGGATTTATTAAGTATCGACTCTTTGCCAAGAACTGTGATATAAAGATAAAAATTAAATAGTACCTATCCTCAAGGAACATGCATTTCTATATTGTATGTGTATGTGTGTACAGAGTAATATATAAAAGGTACTTTGAAACAGGAGGGGACAATAACAAATAGGAGAATATGCAAAGGATTCTTGAATTTTTGCTATAATATGTAACCTGGATTTAGTGTTAGATCAGAAAAAAAAGTTATATGAAAGAAAACATTTTCATCTATTAATTCTTTGCATGTTCTCCTGTATTAAAAATGTGTATGAATTAGACAATATTTTCAAATATTTTCCAGACCTATCATCCTGTTATCTTTACATTAAAGCAGATGCCCAAGAAGAAGCTATATTTATCCCCCCCCCAAAATCAGTCTCATTCTCCGATCTGAGTTTTCTTTCCAAATTGTGTGAACTTCTCTAACAGAATTAGTGAACATGAGTGCCTTCCTTGAGAAAAATGGCTCTTTTTGTATTCTCAGAGCTGTATATAATTTCTGATACATAATAGATGCTTAATAAATGCTTTTTGATTGACTGACTCAAACCATAATTCAATTAGCCAGTAAGACATTAAGACAGCAAGACAGACTAGACCAAGAATAGACATGCTTGGTATTGGACTTTCTTTTATAGTCTTTTATCATTATTCAACTTTAATATGGGATTTTTTAGAAATAATATCAAGAGTGTGGAAAAAGATATCAGTGGTCATCTAGTATGATCTAAACCTTGAAAAGAAAGCTCTCCAAAATAGCTAGGGGTCATCTGGTTTTCAAAGAATTCCAATGAGGAAGAATCCCATACATCTCGAGGCCAACTATCCTATTTAAGATTAATTCTAATAATTAGATTTCCCACCATCAATCAAGAATAAATTTGTTTCTTTATAACTTTTGGTTATTTCTCTCAGCTCTGCCCTTTGAGGCCAAGCAGAACAAGCCTAATTTATCTTCCATATGACAGCTGTTCAAAATCTTGAAAAGAGTGCCCTCTTTTCTGCACATTCCCATTTGCATCGACTGATTTTTCCTACAACATGAACTCAAGACCCTTCCCCACTCTGATTGCTCTCCTCCAGACACTCTACAATTTATAAAAGTTGAAATTGAAGAATATTTTCACTGTGGAACTCATTTTAGAAAATAATCCAAAAGGGCCATAAAAAGCTGAGGTCTTTGCATTGAAAAAGTGAATTGATTTTTTGATGTATAGATCTCAACTTTTATGACTATTTTGGATTATTCTCTAAATGGATTGCACTGTGAAATAATAATGGTAATGGTAACTGCTCACATTTCTATAGCTCTTTAGGTCTTGCCAAGGGCTCTGCATATATTATCTATTTGAGTCTCTCACCCAAAACATCAAGTTAAGTATTATTGGGACCATTTTACAGATAAAAAAAATTATTCTCATGGTCACCTAGCTAGTGTCAAAAACAGGAATCACACCTAAGTTTTTCCTTATTCTCAGCCCAGATGTCAATCTAATGTACCATGCTATCTCTAGAAGGAAAGACTTTGGGCTAGACAAGACATGATTTCTCTCCGAGCTCTAAATATTTAATTTATGAAAGTTCATTCTTTTGTATATATTTCTGTCTGTTATACATTTGTGATCTTTCCCAAACCTGGATTACTCCCCACCCATTCCCAAACAACATCCAGAGATAGAAGTTAATGTTTAGTTCTACTTTTGTCTAATGGGTATTGACATCCCATGCCAATGGGACTTTAATATGCCTTCCCATGAAAAGGGATTCAGAAAATCCTAGTTGAGAATAGCACTAGTAACTTATCAATATAATTGGCTTGAGAACAGACTCACCTTAGGGAGAAACACTAGATTTTGTCTTCTATCTCAAGAGATCATATATTCACAATAAGATATTCTGATATGTCAATATATATTTATCTACAAACAAGTATTTGTTCACTTATTCACTTATCATCTATTCACTTATTCATAAATTAATCTTTATACATGAACTCTTAGAGTATAAAAATTCTATCTCCTATATGAAGGAAAAGGTTTCTGGGCAAATATTATGGGAAATTATTTATTTTCATGTTGATTTCGTTTATCACTTTCACCCTGTACATCTCAACTTCAATTCAAATCAATAAACATTTATTAAATGACTATGACAAGCAAGGACATTGTCTTAGTCAAAATAAAAATCCCAAACCCCAAACCCCAAGTCCTTGGTATCAAAAGCATATATTTGACTGGAGGATTGAGCATGCACACAAATAAGAAAATATTGAATGAAACAGTAGCTATTCTCAAAAATAAAATAGAACAGAGGCCAAACCCTATTCCCCTATAACATTTATTATATTTATCAAAACATAGTTATTTTGTAAAATAACAAAGCATTTTATCCTTATTACCCCTGTAACATTTATTACATATTATGAAAATATAGTTATTTTATAAAATAACAAAGAATTTTGTCCTTCTTATTACTACCAATGATAATGATAATTTAAATAATTATTACTATTTAAATCTCTGGCTATAATGTCTTTCAATTCAGGAGCTCCTGGTATGGAGATTTCCCTTTGAATGAATGTGGAGCAAACCATTTATAACATTTAGTCTTATATGTTTAGTTATTTTTAGATTCCAAATCTAGTTTTAGATATCTATCCTTATTTTATATCTCATAAAAGGGTTATTAGAGGAAGAGGAGTATAGAGCTTGTTATAGTCAGAAAATCTTGGATTCAATTCATACCTCTAACATAAAATAAAAGATTAAATAAATGCATCCATACATAAACATATTAAATAATCAAACAAATGGACAAGTGTACCATGACAAGATACCTGTCAGAGAATGATATAAGATTTAATAGATATAGATATAGAAAGACTAAAGTGACAGAAGTCATAATTTTCTCCTAATAGGCAGAGGGGTGGGTCAGATTCTGACTTTCAAAGAAATTATAAAGAACACAGTCGATATTTAAATGAAAGTCAAATGAAAATAAATGTTCTCAGTCTTATATTTTGACTGCTTTCCCTAAGGACCTTGACGGAGCTTCTCATTGCCCCTATTATTTGAAGGAGGAAGTCCTGTGTTAGAATTTTTGTATATATGAGGGAAGCTAGAGAAGAGGAAAGAACCATATTGTAGAATCTGGAAGGTTGCCAAAGCTGAGCTACCAAACTTTACTACGGATGGTGGAGGATGGAAGGCCAAAGTCCAGATCATGCTTGAGGACACTGATGGAAGTCTACTGCTTCATTTGTGGGGTTTAACAAATTAGGATCACAAAGGGACATAATCGGGACTATCGTGGAAGAGTAGATGTGTCTTTGGACTATGAGGTTAAATGTAGAAATGGTCTCTCAAATAATAAGTCTCAAATTTCTTTTGTGGATAGTGAGGGACAAATAATTGGTCAATCAGAAATATTCCCACAAAGAAAGCACCAAGTGCAATATTGTTTCTGTATGAGACTGGCAGGTGCCACAAAAAGCAGTGATTGAGATAGGGTGGACTCCACAACAGTAAATATTATGAAAAAGAATATGGATTAGAATCTACTTTGCGGATAGGAAAGCACATTCTACTGCCAAATATAGACGGGTACATATATATCCATAATATCTGGTTAGGAGGACAAATTAGGAGGCTGAGAATATGATAAACAGAAGAAAAACAAGCATGGGGATACCACTCAAACTCTTAGCTTTTCAAGCTTTTCAAGGTTCTAAAAAGGGGGACTAGAGGTATAACATAACAAAAGTACTACATTTAGCCTCAAAAACTAGTTTCAGATAGCCCTCTGATAGTTTTGTGCATTCTCAGTAAAATCACCTGAAACTTTTTGGGAATCCCTTTGATCATACATCAAATGGATTTTGAGTAGATGGTCTCTACATTCTTTTCAATTTCTAATGACTGATGTGGCTTGCTGAGATGACTGAAGTGGGGGTAAGAAAGAAGAATCATTATTAAGTATATCACTTCATAGCTCCAATGATCTGATTTTCTCATTGTGTAAAGACAGTAACTACTCAAGAACATTTTTTTTTCTTTTTTCAGATTTTTGGAGGAATTGTTTTTTGAGGAAACACTTTCCAACAAGCATTTAAATTCACCCAATAGAATTGCTACAAGAACATTTTATTCATCAGTCATTAATAGAAGAGATGTAACCTTTAACTGTAATAGTATATTATTAATATGGTCCATTGTGTTTGAATAGAGTACTTTTCATGTGGACTTGGTTTCTGTTGTTATAGTGGGTTTGGTAGTGGTGATATTGGTGGTGGCGGTGGTGATAGTGTGCTTAATTTCTCTAGTTCAAATGCTACTCATTTGTTGGGCACATATTTTAACTAAATGATATAATTCACTTTTAAATTATCTGAATCAGGATTTTTATTCCCTGAAAGTTAAAGTAGTTCAGTGGATAAAAGATTGAGCCTGAAGTGAAAAACCTCATCTTTTTGAGTTAAAATCATGCCTTTGACATTTATTACTTGTGTGATCCCGGGCAAGTCACTTAACCCTGTTTGCCTTAGTTTTCTCATCTGTAAAATGAGCTGGAGAAAAAAATGGCAAACCACTTCAGGATCTTTGGATACTAGACTAAACCTCAAATGGGGTCATGAAGAGTTGGACGTAACTGAAAATGACTGAACAACAACAAAGTCCATTGATAACTTATTCAGCTGCTCTTTCTAAGATTAGGTATCTTTATTTTCTATCTTTCCTATTTAATGAATCTTAGCATTTTTTCTGTTTAAATGGTTTCATTTAATTTTTCAATTGTGATGGCATAAAGTGTGTTTTCATAACTGCTTAACTTTAAAAACATATATCCATTTATTATTAATTTTCTTTCATATTTTTGATTTTGATAATTTAAGTTAGCTCTTATCCCCAGTCCCACTATTAGTTAATAGCTTATTCATATTACTGTTCTTTTAAAGAAACAATTCTTAATTTTATTGATTCAATAAACTTTTGTTTCCATCTTTCTGCTTTAATTTTCAGCATTTTATTTTGTGCTGACTTATGGATTTTTGTTTGTCAAGTTACTCTTTTGTTAATATAGGTAATCAGGACTGTGCTTTCTTCTCTAAGCATTACAAAAGCTGCCTACTATAGTTTTCCAGAATAGCTGGGCCAATTCACAGATCCATTACCGTCCTATGAGAAGCCCATTTTGACAAGCCTGCATCACTAGCGATATGCCATGTCTGGCACATGCTGATTTCAGTAAATGTTACTATGAGAAATTCTTCTAGTCTTCAATTTTCACAGCATCCTAAGATTACTATGGATACCCGGGCTGGTGGAAGCCAAAGCACAGAGGTGCTCACCAGCTAGAACACATAATGTCTATTACAGAATAAAGATTACAGAAAAAGGTCTAACTTTCAGGAACAAATTTCTTGTGGGCAAATCTTTTTCCTCTCCCTCTACATGTGGAATCACAATGACTTTGTCAATAATTAAATAACTAGTAGCTTAAATTGGTTCCCAAGGATCCATGAAAACTAAAATGAGGTTTTGATCTATATACTCAAATACATTCTTTCCTTTTCTCAAAGCTCAGTTGGCCTGACTGCCACTTTTTCTCTAAACACAACATGTTTTCTTTCTGCCAAAAGTGTCCACAGGTAGAACCCAATATACCATATGGTACTACGCCAAAACTGGAGGCCATGGTTTCAGAGAGAACCTCAGCAAAAGAGACTGGATTTACCATATTAAGCAAGCTGTCCATGTATAAACCCATCACCTGCTTGGCACCAACAACACACCCTGGAGAAAACATCTATCCATTCCATGGGCATCATGCCATTCGAACAAAGACCCACTACTTCGACCTGGCATGTTTAGGCCTGCCTGATATTCAGACCCAAACTTTCTCTGTCTAGTCATCCTGATATAGACTAGCTCTCTTGGACATCCTCACCCTGTCGTATGCCATCTGGCAAAGAAGGGGCCATTTTTTCTCCAGTGTTAGTCTCTGCTGGCTAGTCTTACGGTTCTGTTCCAGCCCTGATTTCTTCACCTTCAAAATCAGAATATTACAATTTTAGAAGGGCCTCAGGGTCCATCTAATTTAGTTCAAAACTGAAAAGGAGTCAACTTTACAAGACATACAACAGGTGATCTACTAAGAATCCACTATATCCTGAGGCAGCCTTGTTAAATCTGAGATTGGCCAGATCATTAGGAAACTATTTCCTTAAATAGAGATTAAATCTGTCTCTTTGCAACTTCCACTGCCATCTCTTGCTATTCCTCTTACCCTCTGGGGACAAGCAGAACAAGACTCATCCTTCCTTCCTAGGACTTGATATTCCAGTTCAGATGGTCCAGGCTAAGCCCAAAGTCAGTCAGTCTGCTCCCCACTCAGTCAGCCTGCTTCTATTAGCAGTCATTCTGAATGTAGAATATGCAAACCCTTTGAACTCTGTGGAGACATTTAGTGGGTCCATGAAGAGAAATGAGAAAAAAGACCATTATTTTCTATAACCTCTAATTGAATTTTACAATTTACTTCACATTTAAAAATTATTATTCTAAGAAGGGGCCTGTAAGCTTCACTATCTAGTGAAAGGGATTTCTGACATAAATAAGGCTAAGAACTATAGGTACTGAAAACAAAGGATCCACTTTGGCATCAAAATTATGTTTAATGATAGCAAATTTCTCCCAAAGCACAACACCAAGGTTTTAAATATTGTTGCTATATCGGTTTTATTATGTGGCTATAAGGCATAGAACAGTTAAGTCTCTGAAGAATCAAAAATGACTATTACCCAGAGGGCAAATGGAGAGGGGCATTGTCACTGTGAGTAGGTGTCAAGTTATACTAGATTAAAAATTCAAGGTCATGTCCATAGCTGTAGAATGAATAGATTGAACTGGATGTCCTCCGCTACAACTCTTCAATTCTAAAATTCTATTATCCCTTATGAATTCTGACAGGGAGAGATTCTTAAACCTAAAGCAGGAGATTTTCACCTTTCTTGTTTCATGGTCACCTTTGCAAGTCTGGTGAAACTATTGGACCCCTTCTTAGCATGTTTTTAAATGAATAAAATAAAAGACATAGAATTACCAAGGAAACCAAAGATTAGTGAAAATGAAAGTGATTTTTCCCCATCTAAGCTCAAAGAGACCTGGAATAAAATCCATAGGATCCTTAGGAATGTCCCTGTGTATCCAGATTAAGAATCCATGGACCAATTTGGAAATATGTCCAAAGGACTATTCAATCTGTGTACACCCCTTGACCCAATAATATCACTGCTAGGTCTTTACTCCCAAAAAGATCAAAGGAAAAGGAAAAGCACCGATATGTACAAAATGTTTGTTGTAGAAAATGTTTATAGCAGCTCTTTTTTGATGGCAAAAACATTAGAAATTGAAAAAAAAAGTCTATCAATTGAGGAATAACCAATTGCATTATATGATTATGATAGAATACTATTTAGTCTAAAAAGTTGATTAGCAAGATGCTTGCAGAAAAACCTGGAACAACCAACATGAACTGATGCAAAATGTAATAAATAGAACTAGGAGAACAGAATTTGAAACTCAAAAATTTAAAAAAAAAATCATTTAAATGTAATTGAGAAAAAAATAAATAACATAAAAAAATTCCTGCACTATGGCAATCTTTTATGAATATTACAGGCAAGGAAAATTCACAATCAAGATTATAATTCTTGTCTCAGTCATAAAACCTTAGAAACTGGAAGGAATCAAATCTAAATCCCTCATTTTACAAAGGAGGAAACAAATTGAGTTAATTAAAGCAATTTTAATAAAATCACTTTGGCTATCAGTGCAAAAGCAAAATTTTCACTCTGGGTCCTGAGTCCAAGGTCTGTTGTCTTTTGTAAAAGATCATACTCCCTATCTACCAGATGACCAGAGCAATCAGATAAGGCATTTAGCATCTTCACCTAGATATGAAGAAGTCTTATTCAGGAGGCAGATTCAACTTTTCTGAGAATGGAAGTCATTAAGTGGACCAAAAGGGTGACTTAGAATTTGTAAGTGATTGAAACAACTCAAATGAGACCATGGATAGGTTGCCTTATTGAAACAACGAGGAAATATTGGAAGGGTAGATGGAAGGTTGAGATTCTTTGTGGGGAACAGAGTACGTCTGACCCACATTTCATTTTGGAAAGCTTTTTATTTTCAAATTATATTCATAGATAGTTTTCAACATTCACCCCTACAAAACCAGTGTTCCAATTTTTTTCTCCTCCTCTGCCCTCCATGCCCTCCCCTAGATGGCAAGCAATCCAATATATGTTAAATATGTGCAATTCTTTTATTCGTATTTCCACCATTATCATACTGCACAAGAAAAATCAGATCCGAAAGGGAAAAAATGAGAATAAACAAAAAACAAGCAAACAACAACAAAAAAGTGAAAATGCTATTTTGATCCATGCTCAGTCTCCACAGTTCTCTCTCTTTCTGGATGCAAATGGCTCTCTTCATCACAAGATCCTTTGGAACTGGCCTTAAATCATCTCGCTGTTGAAAAGAGCCACATCCATCAAAATTGCTTATCATATAATCTTGTCACTGCTGTGTACAATGTTCTCTCAATTCTACTGACTTAACATCAGTTCATGTAAGTCTCTCCAGGCCTCTTTGAAATCATCCTGATAATCATTTCTTATAGAACAATAATATTCCATAACATTTATATACAACAACTTATTCAGCCATTCTCCAACTGATGGGCTCAATTTCTAGTTTCTTACCATTACAAAAAGGGCTGTTACAAACATTTTTGCCCATGTGGCTCCTTTTGCCTTTATTAGGATCTCTTTGGGATGCAGAACCAGTAGAGACAATGCTAGATCAAAGGGTATGAACAAGTTGATAGATCCTTGAGTACCATATTACTCTCCAGAATGGTTGAATCAGTTCACAGCTCCATCAACAATGCACTAGTCTCACCCACTTTTCAGTGGTTTGCAGGAGAGGAGCTGGGGAATCAGAGGAAAGGCTCCAGATTAAATTATCAAAACATTTGTACTTTTGAAGGCAATGAAATCATGAAGTATGAATGTATTGCTGGGAAAACATGTTGAAGGGATGAAATGAATATTTAGAAAGCATGTTCTTTCCTTAGCCTACTGTTCAAGAACCAGTCTACTACATGATCAATCTAGACCATGCATACTTCAAAGCAGAATTTTCTCATTAATTTAAATCTGATGGCTTTCAGAAAAATAGGCAAATAAAAACATCAAGGTTTTTTTTTTCAGGATTTTTAGGAGTAAGAGAAGAAGTTAGAGAAGGAGAATCATGTGTGGGATGAACTTACAGAAGGGAATGTCAGCTAGAGATGTTTGCAAAAGTCTATTTTTTCTCCTGAATTTGCAGGAGCTTTTTGTGGTTTTACTTTTGCCTCTCATACACATCCCTGTAAGGTAACTGGCATCCTGGTGTCATTTTTTATGCTAAAGAAAACAAAATATATTGATGCCAGGAATAAACAGCAGAGTAAGGGCAGGAAAGTACTGGAATGACAGGCCTTCTATGCTGTAGACTTTAGGGTCTTAGTCTGCTATGCTTGCTAGGTATACCATCCTATCATCCTTGGGGAGGTAAAAAACAACAATATCCTGTTTCAAATCAAATAATAAGAGAGAGAGAGAGAGAGAGAGAGAGAGAGAGAGAGAGAGAGAGAGAGAAGAAAAAATGGATAACAGAGTGATGGCAGGATAAATATTGACATGTATCCTGCTAACTGTATTTAACATTTCAATGCTAAACATTAGGAGTTTTGAAACACATTGCAGTTGCTCATATAGATTTTGAAATGTTAAAGTTTATCCAGTTTAAGAACTGAGAAAATGAAGTAATAGACAGACAAACACTCTTAAGAGTAAAAAAAAAGGCCTGAGTTCAAGCTTTCCCTCTAATATATACTAGATTTGGATTTATGGACACCTTCTGGTGATCCATCTAAGCCTTTGAGATGGTAAATTACAAATGGGTTATTGATCATACTTGGTAGGGGATTTTGCCAAAATTAATGGAATAAAAAGTTCAGGCCCAATTGAAAGTCCTTTAAATACATGATTTCATTTGAATTTTACTACAGCAACTCCATGAAGCAGGTACAATACTTACTATTATTCATATTTTTTTATTATGTGAACAGTTTTAAATCAAATATTTTGCCTATGGTCATTTAATAAGTAAATGTCAAAGATAAAATTTTTTATTCAGATCATCTGGTCTCTAATAGTGACTCCAAAACTGGAGTCTATCCTTGATCATATGGGTTTCAGATCTGCATATCCTGACCTCTACAGTAATTCTCTCTCCATAGATATCAATGGAGCTTTCCTTAAAATGCTAAGTGGTATCTATCTAAAACCATCAGCAAGCATTATTGGTAGGGGGAATAAGCTAGAAGTCTTCCCAATAAGATCAGGGGTGAAATAAAGATGCCCTTTATCACCACAATTATTCAATATTGTACTAGAAATGCTAGCTTTAGCAAAAAAAAAAAGAGAAGAAAATGCAATTAAAGGATTTAGAATAGGTAAGGAGAATATAAAACTATCACTTTTCACAGATGATATGAAAATATTTTTAGAGAATTGTAAAGAATCAATTAAAACCTATTTAAAATAATAAACAACTTTGGCAAATTTTCAGAACATAAAATAAACCCACATCAGTCATCTACATTTCTTTAAATTACCAGCAAAGCCAGGCAGCAAAGATTGAAAGAGAAATTTCATACATAGTATTTCTTTGACTGCTCTCATGGCTTTTGAAACTCAAGACATCCCAAGCAAACAAACATATTAACAAAAACAATCTCATTTCTTCTCTATAGTTCTATGAATTTCAGTCTTCAAGAATGGAAAAGTTGGAGCTATCTCTGACATTCTAGATTTCCAAATCACTTTTATATATACTAATTCATTTGATCTTCACAAAAATCCAATTAGATATGAGCTATCATTAGTTCCATTTTTTAGATGAGTAAACTGAATCACTTGCCCAGGTCACCTAGCTAGTATCTGAGTTTGTATTTGAACTCAGATCTTAACTTCAAGTTCTATTGTCTAATCGATTGTATAGCTTCTCCTCCTACACTCTCTAATCTTTAATTTACTTTTGAAGTTTAGAATAAAATATATCTAAAGTTTCTTCTTGATCTAAAAAGTCTGTGATTCTATAATTTTACTGTATCCCTATGAGCAATTAGCATAGTCTATGTATGTGTTATATAATCAGAAAATGCTCAAATTATATCAATCTTCAAGAGTGGGTCAAATCTCAAACCAGTCTTTTATATTATTTTGGCACAGAAGCATACAATTTAGGGAAATAAAAACAATATTAGAGATCAAAATCTATTTAAAAATCACACATTTTATAAAAGAAGGAAAGAATGTTAAACAACTTGTCCAAGGTTCTGCTATCTATAGGTGACCAAATTGGGGCTAGAATGTGTCCTTCATAACTTCTACATTTGTGTTTTTTCCTACTAACCCATGATGCCATTCATGGGAAAACCAGAGAATGAGTACAGTTGCTATATTAAATCTTGTCTTGGCTGCATGTCACTATAATTCCACATTTCACAGACCATGAAAATCCCATTTCCTTTCATTTTCTAAATCTCTTCAGTCAAAGTGTTGACAAAGGTCCTGAACAATGGGGATGAATTAGGATACATGTTTTACTGAAAGAAGTGTGATCAATTTTGACTTCATAGTAGAAGAAAAGTGAAACTAGTAAAACGAAAAGGTAAAAAAACAAATAGTTAAAAATAACCCATTCTTTGCACATTCTTAAAGCCTTTATTAGCCATTAAAATAATAATGGTGGTGATCACTGTGGTTTGGGGATAAGGGAAATGGAAGAGTTTTATCTTAGTATTTCTTGTTTACTTAAATTTCTGTGAAAGCACAATGTATTGGAGGAAGCCATTTTGTAGAGAAAGATGAATAAAGACAGCCAAAGGAAAAAGGTATAATGGAGTAAGGAATGATTTCTTTTTCAGTTACAGGCTAAAGAAACCAGGACCGTGAAAGGTTGCCAGCCATCCTGCCAGAGCCATACCAGATGAAAACAGAAGGATAGAATGATGTGGAAAGCCCCCAAATCCCAAGTGGACAAACTGATGCAAAAGTTAATAACTTGGAATCTCAGATGGAGAGTCTGCAGAAACATCTGGTGGAAAGGCAATATGCCACACCCAAAGCAGTCAAGGAGACATCAACACATTCTCAAACATCCGCTTTGTTTATGGAAAAGGAAACACCAAGAGTCTCTGAACTTTTTGCAAGTAGATATTTCTCTTTTCCTCCTCTTCACAATTTCCTTGGTTAAAAAAAGTATGCTGGCCAAGATTAGAAGGAAACCAGAAAACTGGGAAAAATATTTACATCAATGGGTTCTGATAAAGGCCTCATTTTTAAAATACAAAGAGAGAATTGGTTCAAATATATAAGAATACAAGCCATTTTCCAATTGACAAATGGTCAAAGGATATAAACAGACAATTTTCAGATGAAGAAAGTAAAACCATTTCTAGTCACATGAAAAATGCTCTAATTCACTATTGATCAGAGAAATGTGAAATAAGACAACTCTGAGTTATACCTCATATCTTTCAGATTGGCTAAGATGACAGGGAAAGGTAATGATAAACGTTGGAGAGGATGTGGAAAAACTGGGACACTAATAAATTAATTGGTGGAGCTCTGAACAGATCTAGTCATTCAGGAAAGCAATTCGGAACTATGTCCAAGGACTATCAAAATGTGCATACTCTTTGATCCAGCAGTGTCTCTCCTGAATCTGTATCCAAAAGAGATCATAGTAAAGAGCTTATATCCCAAAGAGATCTTAAAGGAGGAAAAGGGAACCACATGTGCAAAAATGTTTGTAGCAGCCCTTTTTGTAGAGGCAAGAGACTGGAAACTGAGCAGATGCCTATCAGTTGGGAAATGGCTGAAAGTAAGTTTTGGTATATGAAGGTAATGGACTATTATTGTTCTATAAGAAACAATCAGCAGGATGATTTCAGAAAGGCTGGAGAGACTTATGTAAACTGATTTTAAGTGAAGTGAGCAGAACCAAGAGTACATTGTACACAGTAACAATAAGATTATATGATAGACTTGTTGTTGTTTTTTTTCAAAATGTAGGTGATTCAGACCAATTCCAATGGGTTTGTGATGGAGAGAGCCATGCATCCAGAAAGAGGACTGTAGGGACTGAATATGGATCACAACATAGTATTTTTCACCTTTTTTGTTGTTTGCTTCCTTTTTTTCTCATTTCCCCCTTTTTTGATGTGATTTTTCTTGTGCGCAATGATAAAGTGGAAACATTTATAAAAGAATTATACGTCTTTAACATATATTGGATTACTTGCCATCTAGGGGAGGGTATGGGGGGAAGAGAGGGAGGCAAATTTGGAACGCAAGATTTTGCAAGGATGACTGTTGAAAACTATATATGTTTTGAAAATAAAAAGCTATTATTAAAAAATTAAACAAGCTTTTAAAAAATGCTGTACATAATTTGAAGAAGGGAAACAACATGGAATAGTGGAAACCTGACCTTGGTTAAAAGCTCATGTTTGCCCCCTTACCATTTATGTGTTACCTTGGACAAGTCACAAGTCTATTGGAATTGCCTTGAATCACAGCATTGTTGAGAGACAAGAATATAAAAAAATCTCTTCCAGCTCTAAATATTTGATCTTAAGATCATAGTAAATCAAAACTTCCAAATCTTTTCACAGATCCACATAAGACAGGCCAGTTGTCTCCCCAACCTGGAATAATCACTCTTTTCTCCTCTTCCACCCACTTTCCCTGGCTTCCTTTAAGACTACATTCAAATCTAATACTAAAGGCCTTTCTTCCCAATTTCCCATTCCTAGCCCCCACTGCTAGTGTCTTCTTACTGAAATTATCTTCTATTTATATTTTTCCATGTCTTGTATGTATTTAGCTATTTTGTGTAGTTGTTTTCTCCTTTAAAATGTAAGTTCCATGGACCATATTTTGATCATCTCTGTATCCCCAGAACTAAGTTACAGTGCCTGATATAAAGTAGGCATTTAATAAATATTTGTTGACTGATTTAGAAGACAGTAGAACATCTTGAGATTAGAGTTGATGCTGGAAAGGTCACTGAATTCCACATTTTCTCTATTAAGACTTACTATTCAATCAATATAAGAAAGATAACTAGAGAAATTATGTGAAAAATAAATTGTCTTGTTTTGAACAATCATAAGAGTTTAGATTCCATTACATGTATGTCTAGAGTTCATGCTATGTTCTTATTAGCAAATTCAGTTGACCCACTTTCATTCTAATTTTTAATTAATTGCTCCTATTCATATTTACCACAATCATGTATTTTTTTTAAATTCTGCATCTAGAACTATGATTTCATTGATGTAGGAAATTCTCAATATGGAAATTTCCTATACTTACATGGGTCGACAGCACTCTGTTATTTTGTATTTAGTTGTTTTCTGAAGGTACTAAGAGGTTAAGTGTGTTGTTCATCTATGATTATAACAATAGTATGTCTCAGAAGGAGGATCTGAATACAGGTTTTCCTACTCCAAGTGGGGATCTCTATTTTTAAAACCCTAAGGGTCCTAACCCTTTTGTAACTGTTATAGATCTCTGAGAAGCCTTGGCCCGCAGATTAGGAAATTTTAGGTCAACACCACTAATATCTGACCATACAACTTTTGTTTGGTATTCCTCAGAAAAAAGGACAACACTATCTCAGAGGTAGGGATAGAGAGTTCTAATTATTATGAAGCTTTCTGGATGTCAAGCCTAAATTTGACTCTTTGCAGAGATTCAGAAATTGCTGCCAAAACTATTTTTGTTAGCATGCTCTTTCTTCACCCAAATGTACTATTTTTATTAATCACTATCAGTTCCATCTGCCAAGCACCCTCAAATGATTTCAGTTAGTTTTAAAAGCCAATGAAATAGTAAATACAATTAATTTTCACAAAAATGAAAAAAATGACTAAAATAGTCTTCAGATCATCAACATATTACACAAAAATCTAGCTTCATTCAACTTTTTTTTTAACCAATCAAATGCCTCATACACACAGAGAGGAAAGAAAACAGAAGGAAGTGCTCATGTCAGAGTTCATTTGTTTTGGAAAAAAGACCAGATAACCAACTTTATATTTCCAAAGAAGCAGGCTAAATTTAGCTATTGATTTACCATTGCTCCTCTGCACTTGAAAGAAGTGGCCAAGCTGGGCAATAATAAAATGTTAAAAATATGTGTTTGGACCAAGCTTTTTGTCATTGTTGATATTTGTTTTGCTCTTTTGTTTTGGGGCACTTTGGTGTCTACTGCATCAAATTTTACAGATGAAGATATTAAGTCCCCCAAAACAGTAAATGATTCGCCCAACATCACAAAGGTAGTGAGGAGCAAAACTGATATTTGAATACTTGTACTAAGTCCTCTGATTAAAAGCTCAGCCCATGAAGGTACTAGAAATTGAATGGATGCTCAGCAATTGGGGAATAACTGAATAAGTTATGACATAAGAATGCAATGGAATATTATTGTTCTCGAAGAAATGATGAGCAGGATGATTTCAGAAATCCTGGAAATTCATAAATGAACTAATGCTGAGTGAACTGAAGCAAGAAAACACTGTACATAGTAACAGCAAGACTATGTGATGATCAAATGGCTGTTTTCAACAATGTGATGATTCAAAACAATTCCAATAGACTTGGGATGGATTGTGCCATCTAAATCCAGAGAGAGAACTATGGAGACTGAATGTGAGTCTAAGCATAGTATTTTCACCTTTTTCCTGTTGTTATTGTTTGTTTTCTTTTTTTTTTCCTCAGAGTTTTTCCCTTTTTGATCTGACTTTTTTTACACAATGTGACACATGAAATTTGTTTAAAACAATTGCATATATTTAACTATATCTGATCACTTGCTGTTTTAGGGAAGGAGAAAGGAAGAGAAAGAGAAAGGGAGACAAATTTGGAACACGAAGTTTTACACAAATGAATGTTGAAAACTATCTGTATGTGTACTTGGTAAAATAAAATACTATTAAAAGAAACTCAACTCTCTATCCACTATAAACCAAATCATTGTGTTGTATTTTAAACAAATATCAATTAAAGTTTTTTAAAGCTCTTTTTATGTATTGAGAGGCAGCTAAGAACTGGAGTGGATAGAACAACAAGCCTGAATTCAAGAAGACTTCCTGAGTTCAAATCCAGCCTCCAGTATTTATGAGCTGTGTAACCTTGGACAAATCACTTAATCTTGTTTGCCCCGTTTCCTCATCTGCAAAATGAGATACATCTGTAAAATGACAAAACATGTCAACATCTTTGCCAAGAAAACTCCAAATCTGATCATGAAGAGTCAGACATGACTGACATGCATCATCATCATCAACAACAAAATACATATTGAAATCACTCATTTTTGTACCTTCATCTTTGTAAAAACCTATAATTAGAGAGATTAAGACTTTTTACAGAGGTGATATGTGGCAAATGTGAAACTTGAATCCAGGTCTTCCAATTCCAAAATTATCCAGCTTCTTAATAATATATAGTTTTAAGTGATGGATGAGGCACAATTTATAATTTTCTTCCCTGGAGTAATTGGGATGGAGGGGGATGGAGGGGGAAGGAGGAGGAAGCATACTAAGGAAAAAAATCTGGGCTATCAAAAAATTTGCCATTTTGATTAGTTGTTGTTCTTAAGTTCTAGGCTCAATTCCAGAAAGCATACAAGTTCTTTCGGCACTTTCTAATTGTTGACACTCAGGAAAAGTCCCAATCACCCTATCTAGTTAAAATTCTGATTAATAATATTGATGAAAAGTCAAAATTTTTCCATATGAGAAAATTTGTTTTTTCCTTGCATAAAAGGAAGAGATAAAATTAAAATTACTTTTATGATTCTTTATTCTAATTTTAATGAAATAATTCCAGAGAAAGAGGAGAGGGAGAATCATGGAGGAGAAAAATGAAAGCGGTAGGGACTTAACCCAAATTATAACACGTTTATTGGAAGATATTTTTTCCCCAGCAAGAAGTCTATCATAGCTCTGATTCTTTTCTCCTCTTTTCAAGTTACAGAGAACAATTTCAACAGATGATAGCTATCATAAAATACCAGTGAGTTGTACTTCTAGGAAAGAGTTCAAAAAAGCTTCAAGTCCAGGACCCTGGAAAGGCATATTTAGTTTGGGACAAAAGGTCTTCATGGGATTCCCGTCCATCCAGAAAGGCCCTGCTGCTCTGGGGTGAGCTAGCCTGTTGTTTGATTTTGTTCTGTCCCGTCCTGTCCCACTCAGTTTGGCCTGTGTACTCACAGCCTAGAAAAAGTCAAGCTGATTGAGATCTCCTGAATTCACTCATTCAGCAAGAAAGCAACTCAGAGGTCATGATACCACCGAGCCACTCTCCCTTTAAAACCCCCTGAAATGAGCACATCAACAGTGTGAGACATCACAAGCTGACTCAAAAGTATAAAAGTAAGAGAAAAAAATAATGTACTACAAAATAAAAATCCAGAAATCAAAACAGAGGGGAAGGAAGAAATCAAAGATCAATCAAGCATGTACAGGAAACAGGAAAAGGATGCTTAGTTAGGTTAGGATTCAGGGGAAAATTGAAGGGATAGGGTATATTAGGAATGCAGGATATATCCAGGCTAGAGGCAAAGGAGATGAAGTAAAATCAATACTAGATAGCAAGGAGGAAAGCGATAGAGGATAAGAAGAGGGGTACATGTGATACGAGATGAAAGGGGATCTGGAAGAAATGAAGTACAAGAGCAAGAAGGAATGTGAAAGAAATGTTGTGGGAGCAAACTCACTAGAATCAATTCTCTAAAAGGAAAAAGGTGACTAGCATTCAAGAGAGTGGACATGAATACATTGATATATCCATGACCTAATTGACACAGGCACAGCTCCTAAATAGGAGGCTTTCTCCTCCTGAGCAACTCTTGTCTACTCATGAAATAGTTACAGAAAAGACTCCAAAGCATTAAAGATTTTTCCTCAGTCAAGTCGTCAACAAGAATCTTTTAAACGTCTACTTTGTGCCAATCATTGTGCTAAGAACCGGAGATGCAAAAAAGGGCAAACACTAGTCTTTGTCTCCAAGGATCTTACAGCCTGGTTAGTGGTAGAGCCATTATGCAAAGCACTATATACAAATAAAGCATACATGAGTGACAATCAATAGAGGGGAGGTACTAGCATTTCTCTAGGTTTTTAAGCACTCTGCTAGCAGTAAAATTCTTGGGCTACTCAACTTTGATCCTCAGCTCTATGATGACCGGTCCACCTCTTTTGCCAGTCCTATGTTTTCTGAATAATATCATACATCAATCTAAGTCTTCATTGGTAGTATGAGATAGCCAGCTTTTATGTAAATGACATTTTTCTCTATCATTTGAATTTTGTGAGATTTTAATCCTTCAGAAATCATGGATTTTTTTTTTATACCATTATGTAGCATCACCAGGGAAAATTTGTATTGCAAAGATAGGAATGGTATGTCAAGCACAGGATCATTGAAAATAATGTGCAATTTCTTAAATTCAATCCTCAGGGCAAAAAAGACTAACCAGAAGTGAGCAGAGTTCTCTGATCCAATTCATTTCCCAAATTTTTGAAGCAAAGTTACCACCTCCTACATTGTTTACATTTATTATATTCTGTGAATGTGACTATCTTTCATTCATCCTTAATTCCCAAGCACCATTCTATTTTCAGATCAATTTCTGGAACCTAAAGACAACTTATGCTAAAACTTATTTGCCCTATTATTACCATTAGGCATCATTTGAATCTGATGGCCATCAAATCTTCTGATCAATCTTTTATTACAGTTCTTTCTTGGTGGAAACAATAGGGATGTCACATGAAAGTTTATGTGAGCATAAAAGTAGATAGTTCTCTTTTAAGTACATGTAAATTATAAGTCATTTTATCACACCTACATCTCACATCCCAAATATTCCTAATAATTGTGTCTTGAAAATAAGGACTTTTCCCAATAATGCAACCAATGGATCTGAGAGTAACATCCATGTATTGCACCAATGATCTTGTGAAGAAGTCAGAAAAAAATTATCAAAGGGCTGTTTTGTGCCATGAAACACAAAGCACTCTGTCCCCTGGTAGCTGCAGATTCACCAATAAAAGCTCACTTTTACCTGATGTCACAAAATGGTTATTAGCTAAATAAGTTAGGCTTCCTGACTAAACTGTCACATTCTAACATGAATTAAATACCAGAGGTAATCCATCCATTTCTCTCTATCCACCCTAAGACATAAGACTTAGATCTAAAATAGTCCTGGGGCATCATCCAATTCAGGCCAATCATTTTACTGAGAAGGAAACAAGAGGCCAATATAAAAGTTAATGCAGTCTAAAGAAGCCTCCTTTAGCAAATTAATAAATATTCTTTTGAAAAAAGATAAAATTTTTAATTCTGATTCTGGATGACAGGCCAGAGATTCATTTCAATTTTTGTTTCCTGCTCCATCCCTCTCATCTTCTTCTTATATTATCAAGTGAGAAAATATCTGTAAAGCTCTTTGCTAACTTAAAACATTATATAATTGTTAATCTTATCACCATTACCACCATCACTACCATCATCATCATCATTCACATCTCCCTCTCTTGCACCCATTCCTCTTTCTTATTCTTTCTCTTAACTTTTCCATGTCTTCTCTCTTCCTTTCCCTAATTTTTCCCTTGTTTCTTTCCCTTCCTCCTTTCTCATCTCACTCCTTTCTGATCGCTTCATTACCTGAATTCTTCTACATAGATAGCAGCAATGATGTGGGGGAGAGAGGTAGTTACAATGATATTGATAAAGTACATGCCCAAAGATTGGGAAAGTACTAATATTAATTTCACTATAACATAATAAGTTGAGAGGAAAAATTAAAACTTTTGTATCACTATTGTTTATGTAAAGTATTTTTTTAGAACAAAAGGAACAACGTATCAGTTGATCTCAAGTTCTGGGAAGACAATTTTATTTCCTAAACATGTAAAGTGGAATGGGAAGGATGACTACACTGAGGACCTATTGACTTTCAGTCAAAAAAAAAAACAAAAACAGGTTAAAGTCTTCTTTGGCCCAGTAAACCCATAGAATTTCCTCTGTAGATCACTTGATCTCAAAGAACATCAAAACTACTGGAGTTATCCTGAAAGAAATCACATTTCTGATATCCTTCTTTCCCCCTTGACTTCATGCTCATGCTCTTCTCCAGGAAGCAAGTCTATCCATTTGTCTGCAGTGAACTCATTTTGTCGGCACAGTTTCCAGGCATGGAACTCCCAGGTGATCTGCCAAAAGCTGCTCCAATAGAAATGCTTTTTAGATGTTTCATCAAAAGACTGTTTCGTTACATTTTCTAAACTCTTCTATGTGTCGCTTTCAGGAAACTTAGGTAGCTAAATCCAAAAATTAGTCCAGTGTCTTTTTCAAAATGTCAAAATGACGTACTGAACGTAGCATTTGATTTGGATTTGGGAAGAATGGAGTTCTGATACTCCTTCAGACATTCCCTGAGTCTTGGGTCCCTCATCTTGTCTCATAAGCTAATGAACCTGTGATTGCATCCATGGGGGATCTTTTCATGTACACTTTTACATGGCCAGTAAGATTCTCCCAATGTGCAGGTTCTGTGTATTTTGTATTCTCACCAACAATGCCCATTTGAATTGATCTCTGCCCAATATACTTGACTTTCTTCTATAAGTTTTTTCACTAGGACCTTTGTCTTAAAAAACAGATTAATAATAGTGTCCTTACAGTGTTCAAATGAGAAAGGTAATAGAAAGGACTTTATAAAGCTTGATTGTTATGATCATAGTATAAGGACAATTTTTTTAGGTATCATGCTTGACTATTTTATTTTTACTATGAAAGGTACATACTTGTTTCCATATTGATCACTCCAGTTCCTTTCAGCAACTCTACACTAGACACCGAAATGACTTTTAAAGCAAAATGAAATAAATTCACCAGCATAAAAACTTTCCATTCTCAGAGTATGGGAGGGGGGAGGGGTGCACTACCACAAAGATAGAGGAATAAGGAAGCATCAATACAAGCACTAACATTTTAGAAAGAGCAGGGGAGTCAACATTTCAGTTTTCTTTTTGCCAGAATTTCCTGTTTACCTCAGATTAAAAATATAACAGTCTTCTTGCTAAAGAGGCACTATGACTCAGTAACTCAACAACATACTGGGAGTTCAGGGGCGAAGGGTTCTAAACCTGGAGCTATCACATGTTTACTAGGGATCCTGGCCAAGTCAGAGAAAATGCAATTTGGTTTTCTCATCTGTCCAAGAGAAATTATATGACTTATCTGTATATACTCCAAGGGAGGAAGCAGGGAGTAGAGAAACAATGAAAATCATGTCAGATATCAAAATACAGCTAGATTTCCAATGAGAAGTCCACCAAACTACAGTTCTAAGAAGTATACAGATTTCCATAGATCTTCCATCTAATGTGAACCTTTTAAAAATCCTTATCCATGGTAATGGCCAGAATTGCACCTCAGAGTTACAAAGTGAATAAAAAACTGACCTTAGACAGCAATAACCGGATTCCAGACATGTATCTGTGAACTTAAATGTTGAAGAGAAGATACAAACCTATATTCATAGAATATATTCCTAAAACTGCCTATACCATTAAAATAACAAAGTTTAGTCCCTATTCCTGTCCCAAACACTAATTTTATCCATTGGATCATTCTACCATCGATTTAAATAAGCACTGATTAGGAAAATACTATTTACAATGAAATTCATTAGATGTTGTGGAGAAAGTGACAAAAATGAAAACAGTTTTCTACCCTATATTGAGAACGGACATGAAAGGGAGAATAAGACATGTATGCTTTCTATATGCTTGTATGCATGTATATTAAAAATAAAGATGAAGTCATTTGGGGAAAGGTAAATTTAACTGCTGGAACACCAGAAAAGGCCTCATGGAGAAAATGGCACACAAGCAGAGATTTGAAGGCAGTTATGGGTTCCAAAGAAAAGAGAGATGTGTAAATTGATCTTTCTAGTTAAGGGGGACAACTAAGTCAAAAGCAGGGGACAGAAGCTGTGATTTCCAATTACCTACTGTAAATAAAAATATACTAAACAAATCATTAAGAGACGTCACAGAATTAATTAAGACATGTTTCTGGATTTTATTGCATATAGTAGCATTTATTGAAAGCTGAATATATTGTTGAAAATTTATGCTTTATTACATTGTACCTCAGCATTGATATCAATCTCTAGTTGATCCTATTTAGATCTTGTCTGCATATAGATATCTGTATTATCTCCCTCTCACATTAAGTTTAAGCTTTTTGAGGGCAGAGACCATCTTTGGGCTTTCTTTGTATCCTCAAAAGGGAACAGAAAGACCAAATACAATCTCTCCATTATATGAAATACCATTCTCTGCCTCCTTTAAAAAAAATTAGCTCGGGGCAGCTAGGTGGCACAGTGGATAGAGCAGCAGCTCTGAAGTCAGGAGGACCTGAGTTCAACTGTGGTCTCAGACACTTAACACTTCCTAGTTGTGTGACTCTGGGCAAGTCACTTAACCCCAATTGCCTCAGCAAAAGAATAAAAAATAAATCAGCTCATATTTTCATAGTCTATTAAATTTTACAAAGCATTCACCTCACAATAGCCCCATGAAATGTTGTCATACAGCTATCATTTTTCCCTGCTAGAGAAGAGGGAACTGAAATCAGAAAAATGCATATGCTTATAGTTAACAAATGACAGAAACAAATTCGACCTCAGGCCTTCCTGACTTCAAACCCAAAACTTCTTAGAAGATCCTAGGCTATTTGTCATCACCAAAATCCCACGTCAGATAAAGGTTAAGATCAAAAAGAATCCTAGTGACATGAAAATGACCTCCACTTCATTTCAGTGGCTCAGAGAGCTCACTGATCTGTACACTTCTTTCCTTGACCATTAACAAATGCAACTCTTGTGTACCTTCCCTCCAATTTTCCAGTAGAATGGCACAAAACTGTAGTCTCACTTAGATTAGTGAGCCATGTGTATCTGTCCATCCTGAGTGCGTCTCATTCATGGCTTCCCAAAAAAATTATTGTCTATAGATTTGTCTTAAATTGTTGCGATGCTCGGTGCTATCTCCTCCCATTTCATCACTCCCAGCCTCAGTGGAAAAATTGAATGTGTGGAGAATCACACAACCGAGAGCCATTTTATACTTTTCTTTGTTTCTTGGATGGCCATGGCCATATGACCAGATTCCTGGATGTCCAACTAGTAAACAACAGGCTCCTCCTACAGCTGGAGGTTACATTGGGGAATATCAAGTCCAGTACTCTTCTATAACAGCAATCTACAGAGAATAAGCCACCTGGCCAGGGCCAAGAAAATAACTTTGCATGTGCTGACATCCTGTGTGATTCTTTTCAATATTCTTCCATAAGATTTTCATGCCTGATTGACGCAACATGCTGCATCTATGTCCATGAGAAGTTCAAAGAAACAAATCCAAGGGAAACATTAGCATTTTATAGTATCATCAGCTTCAAGCTAGATGGACTCTGTAGATCACATTGCCTAATCCCTTCATTTTAGCAACAAGAAAACAAAGTCAGAAAGGAAATGACATTTTATAGAGAGCTGTCAGTCACTAATAAAGATCACTCATAGTCAGCACTCATCAGCAATATTTTGCAAAGTAAGGTCTTTATTTTACTTTTAAAATCCCTTCCTCTCTACAAAAATAAGGGAAAGGATGAAAGTATGAGCTCAAAGAATCTTTACCTTAGGAAAAAAGAGTATGCTTCTCTCCTACTTATTCACCAACGCATTTATCCAAATTAGGGGCAGAGGGTTCATGACTACATTTATGTTGATGAATTCAGTTTATAGCTAACTTAACAGAGTATATTGGAGTCTTTAATTGGAAAAGAGGACTTGGGAGGGTCTATAAGAAAAAAGAGGAAATTAATTCCTTCTTGTGCCTGCATCCTGGAAAATGAGAATCCCAGAATCGCAGAATCAAAAGGGTATGAAAATCTCAATTGTACCAGCACAAGAATTCACTCTATATACCAAGAAAAGTTCATCCATTCTTTGTATAAAGATTTGCATTAAGGGTAAACTTCCTACTTCCTAAAACAGAAAGCCTCTGTTCTACTTTTCATTCACCTATTTCTGTCATTACTCATACATCCAATAAGCATTTATTGAGCACCTAACTGTATTCCAGCCACTGTGATAGGTATAACTGATCCAAATACAAAAATAAGTGCCAGCATTGAGGGAGCATCTACTCCACTGTGGTGGGAGGGGGGAGGGGATTGAAGTGGGGGATACATTATTAAGTAGTCTCCCTTCCCATGGAGGATTTCTTAATCCCAGCTTTCACTCAGGGATCTAATTCAATTTCTTAAGAGCTTTACTCATTGGGAAAATCCTTGTCAAAGTGGCACCATGCCCATCAATAGCTATTTAAATATTGGCCATTTTCCTCTCAGCCTCCTATGAGTAGGAACCAAAGGTCAGATTTATTAGCTGAATTCAGGTCAAAAATCACTGGCTCAGTTTACCTGGTCTGGGTGACTGCTGCTTTAGTGAAGCAGGTATTTAATTGTTGAACTTTAAACCACCTGTTGAAAGAAAGCACAGCCCATACTGTCCTTATTGAACCTCTTGGAGAAGCTCACTTCTAGGCAGTCAAAGCAAAAGAATTAGAAAACAACCAAAGTAAACCACGTACAAAAGTAATGACTAAAGATGTGTATCATTTTGTTCCATCTTTGGGAATACCTCTTCACCCACTTTCAAGTAATAAATGGGCTTGTTTTGGTGCTCTTGGATAGAACCATGGAACAAGATGAATACATTTAGATTTGCCACTGTGCCAGATAGTTGGCAAGGGACGATTTGGCTCATGGTGCACAAGACATCAGAATAATAGTATCAGAATAAGTACTATCACTAATACTCTGAAATGGTGCCTTTCACCCACTTAACAGACAAGGAATATTAAGAGTAATGGAAGAGAACTCAGGGATGTTTCCTTAGAAATTAATATTTCTATGAGATAAATCCTGGAATCAGAGAATTTGCTTAGATGAAGAGAAAAAGCTCACTCTTCACTTTTATTTCTTTCCTGCTGGCATCTTTCTGAAAACTCCTAAAATGAAATTTATCCTAATAGAGCCCAAGAGATAAACTCATTGGGAGAAAGGAGTATCCAGAATGAGTCAAGATGCAGTGGGAAGTAAAGAACAGAATCTCCAAGTCAGAAACACCCAAGTTCAAATGCTGTCTATGGTACCCTGCTTCTATGGCCATGGGCAAGCTACTTAACCTTTCCAGAGTATAAGTGGCAGAGGTATGGGTCTACACTGACATAGGCAGGTTCTTCCCAGACATCTCTTGTATTCCAATAAAGGCAGAGATCTAGACTCAAGAAAACAAAATGTTGGCCAGCACCCTGTCAAGTACTAGGGGTACAGTGACAAAAATGAAGGAATCCTTCAAGGAGTTTACATTTTACTAGGTTTAGAGATAAAACCAGAAAACTGATTAGTAAAAAACAAAAGTAATGCAAAATAATCATTTCAAAAGGACCATACAGTTATAATACTAAGAAAGGAAGATATGGTTATATATGTATGATGATGATACGCCTGAAATATGTTTAGGCTTCCACTAATAAATGAGGAAATTTACAAATTATATTTAATTTACAGATTATAAATAACACAATCACAATAACATGATTGAAATAAACATGAAGAGGAGGAAGTTAACAACTTTGGTCAAATTAATTGAACTGGGTGAATGGGAACAACTACTCCATACTCATATACACAGTGAAAAGTAAACATGCTAACATTGCATATGATTCAAGAAATCTCTCTCTCCAACACCTTATACAAAATCAGTCTGCTGCTTTCTGGTAAAAAAAAAATAAAAACAGTCAGTTCTTTCACTGCCCCTCACTGGCTGATCCTCATCACCACTATTTTTTCTCATTTTGGAAAGAACAGCTTTGTTTTATTTTGGAATAAAATCCCCTGTAGACTGAAATCTAAATTATTAAATGTCCATGGATTTTAAAAAGTGTGAACAAATCGGGAACATTTTATTAAAATGACAAATAAGACCAAGAAAAGGAAGGCCAAGTGGGCTATAAATACAAATAGATGTTAAACAAATCAAATTTTCCTTCTTGAATTTTAGGCTTGGATAGGGGAGGAAGAAGGAATTACAGACTTCTGGTCTATGTTATTTCCACCTCACTCAGATTTAAAATTTGCATGTTGTACATGGTGTCCCCAAAACTTTCAGGCTTAAGCTTTAACATCTTAACCCTTCACTGAGACTTTTGAGGCAGCCTGCATTTAGATGACAATCTTTAGGAATCACAGTTTTTAAAGTAATTAAGTATTATATATTCTTCATTTCAATAAGCTAGTTCTTAAACTGACATTCACATAGAGTTTTCAACTTTTTTTTAATCCCCAATACTTTTAGGCACTGTAAGCAATCGGATGGGGGCAGGGAGACTAAGTACCAACACAAAAAGGCAGGGACCCCCAGCAGGCAGTACGTAAGGTGACAGCACATGAGGAAAGCTTGGCTCCTCGGCCCTCTCCGATGCCCATCTGCAGGCCTTTGTTATGGAACAGCTAGCTATATCATAAAAGCATGTCTTCGCACATGCTTTTGATATTACACGATTTAATCACATACAGCTGGGGCTCATGAGACTGTTACAAAACAAAATTTTAATGTAGTATTGGAAGCCAGTTTTGGATAAACATCAACCGTTTTATGCGAATAAAATTTCTACCACTAAATAAGCTTTCTTTTAAGGGGAAAAATGGGTTAGATGCTTATTTAAAGAAAAAAAAAAACTAGGTTCACTTACTGGAAGCTTTGGAATTGGCATGTTTGGGACAGAGCCCATAGCCTCTGCCAGAAAGACCGATAACGTCAGAAGGGTCTGTGTAAAATCATATCAGTGCAAAGCAAATGCTATCCAGGCCTCTTACAGCAAGACCTAGAATGAACCTACTCCTACCTACTTGTTTTTACCTTCTTGCTATTTGGTATCTTTTTCTCCCCCACAGAAATCTGAATCCCAGTTCTACTCATTTCCCCCTGAATGAATTCTTTAGAAAAAAAGAACAAAGATATTTTAATATATGTACATAACATGATTCTCCTAATATCCGTCTCTAATACAATCATCAGATTATTTTTATCATAAATGTATGTTTCATATCATTCATAATAATAAACTCTTAATTACACAGCACTTCACATTTCTTGATGCAATCTGTGTATGGGGTCTTTTTTGAGAGTTCTCACAACCCTGTCAGTTAGCTGCAAGCATTATTATCCCTGTTTCACAGATGAGGAAATTGAGTCTCAGAAAGGTTAAGTTACTTGTGGGCTTCTCGACTTCTACATCACAGCACCGTCTCCCCAGTCCCACTAGACAAGAGCTACAAAGGTCTTCTCTGGATCTTGTTTCTGCTCTCACGTCTATAGCCCAATGCTCTGTACACAGCATGTGCTTAATCAATAGTCTGAATTGAACTGAGAGTTGAAAATATGCTACAGACAGAGACCAAGCAGGCCTTTTCAAACACTGCTGCTCCTACATATGCAGGAACCAAATCCGGTCTAGTGGGAAGAAAAGAATATGGAGATGCTGTAGGAGAGATGTGCCAGCTGAAGCATATGCTTTATGCTATGAGGGATAAAAGTTGGGAGGCAAAGAAAGGAAAAGGGAAGAGAGGCCCTTTCCCCCATTTTCTTTCCTTTCTTAAACTGATTTGCATTAAGAAAACACACTGAAATGAAATCAACAAGAAGACGGGTAATAGTTTCATACTATTGAGTTACTCCTCACAGCAACAGAAATAGAACTTATACCCCCAAATCTCCGGGCAGAAGGACTTTCAAACAAATAGGCTTGTGTGTTTCAGACTTTCAAAGGCACCGATAACGGAGGGTTTCCTTGTCTGTTTTTAAAACAACTGGCAAGTTCCCAGCTATAGATTCCAGGGCAAATAGTAGTCAATAAATTCTATGGAAATTCCAACGTCTTTCTTCCATAGCTAGCACCCAACCAGGCATCTCTGCTTACACGTGGCCTGGCAAGCTGATGGGTTAAGTTGACCTCATGGTATTTTTGGAGACGAAATAAAACAGGTACCCTATTAGTAGCTTTGAACACAATCGATATCTCCGGTCTAACGTTAAGCCCACAATAGGGACATCCCTTTTTTTTTTCCCTTGCTTCCCTTGTCTTGCCCCTCCTCCTCCATCCCTAACTGCTGACTTTTACCTTGGTCCTATCACATGGGGCTCCAACTAGCCTGTGAGAGCCCTGGCTGGAGGCCAGGCTGCAGATGGTTGGAAATACAGCCTGAAATCAGAGTGTGGTTGATGAATTACTCTTTACACCTGACCCCTACTTCACACCAGGCACCAAACACAATCTGAATACCACCAGCCAGAGAAGCCCTGTCAGGCATCCCAGCATCTGAAATCCTTTCTTCAGGACCTTCTGGAGAACCAGATGGCCCAAAGCGGGGAAGGCAGTCTGAGTAAGGCGACCAGAAAATAAGGAAAGCCTTGGTGGGAGTGAAGCAAAAGGGTGAGGGAAAGAAAAGGACAAAAGAAGCAAGCTATTTGGGGAGTCTGGGTGGTTTTCTTTGTTTCAGAAGATATTTGTCGTCGTTGTGGTGGTTGTTTTTTTTAGAACAAATGGGACTGCCTAGACCGTGCAGTGTAGAATTAAGACTTGTTTCAAACTCTAAAGATTTCCTTTCATAGGCGAGGGCACGGTTTAACCTCTCTTGTTTCCCAAGTCTCAGCAAGTTCATCTTTAAAAGAAAATCCAAGTTAGCTGGTAATCTTGAAAGGTTTGAAAAATGAAATTCCTTCAGCAAAAAAAGAGGTACACTGAATTGGATAGGAAGGAGAAAAGTGACAAGAATATATCTTAACAGTTAGGAATATTATCAGAGAGCCAGGACTGCACACTGGATCAAGCACCAGACTTGGAATGAGGAAAACTTGGGTTCAAAGTCGGCCACTGACACATGTTAGCCATTTGACACTGAACACGTCACTAAACCACTTGGGGTCCCAGTCAACTACAAGAGAGAGTTATAGCATGGGCATTGTTAGGCATCTGTAGGGATCGTGTCCAAGCAGAGGATTCCCTAGCCTGAGGATGTCACAGGTAGGAATTATTTTTTTGCTTATATGTACATAGGAGGAGATATATTTAATATACATATATATATATATATATGAAACTCACACACATCTGTCTATCCATCTGTCTGTCTATTTATCTGTCTTTCTATCCATTTATCTATCATCTATCTGTCTACCTTTAGATAATCAATTTTTTTAGCTCTCACATTCTGACAGAGGCTATACAAAATATGAGAGACCAGACTTCTGCTAGGTAAGTCTGGGAAGGGGGTAGCCTATAGTTTTTTTGTTTTTATTTCTCTGTTTTGGTTGAAGTTGTTTTTGTTTTAAAGAACACATATTCACTCCTTAAATATCATGTGTTTTGTCATTCAGTTTTCAAAGTTCTCTGGCCCAAGTTATGGTGCCTTTTTAAAAGAAATAGAATAGAAAATTTAAGAGAGAGAAAGAGAGAGACAGACCAATACAGAAAGAGATAGAGAGCCAGAGAGAAAAAGAGACAGAGACAGACTTTGAGACAGACATAGAGGCAGAAAGAGACAGAGACAGATATGACATAAACAGAGATAGAGACAGAGAGAAAGAAAAAGACAGAGACAAAGAGACAGCAAAAGAGATGGAAAGAGAGAGATAAATACAGAGAGACAGACATATAGAGAAAGAGACAGAGAGACAGAGACAGACAGAAAGAGAAAGACAGAGACAGAAAGACAGCCAAAGAGAATGCACAAACCAAAACAGTTTTAAGACATGAACATTTGGTATTAGGAGTGCAGCAGAACTGGATCTCTCAGCAATGCTTAGCTTCATAATCCATCTGGTTTTATATCCTATCCCCTAACATATGCACCTCCCTCTCATAGACGATAGCATGTTTTTTAAGCAGTTTGAAATTCATCCAAAGGTGCCATAAATTTGCAGAAAATGAAAGCAAGCAGAACCTCTGCGTTGGACTCTTTCTGGAGCAAGGGCCCCGGGTGGAAGAGAGCACGAATTCTCCCCAAATAATCCTGCTCACTCACACAGGCTTCATGGCCTGCTCAGAAGAAATCATACACATTTCTGATTTCTTCAGCCATCTAAGTCAAGAGAATACCAAAAAAAAAAAAAAGCAATGGAAACAAGGGAGAAGGAGAAGAGAAGGGAAGTGTCACAACAGAAGGTCCCAATTACCTTTCTGTTTTCCTGAAATTTAATTTACCCTGAAGAGTGGTGGAGGAATTTGTATTCTTTAATTGCACTCATTTCCTCTTCCATGATAAGAAAAAAGGCATGTGTCAAACTATACTTTTAGGGTTTTGGAGGGAACATAATGACATACAATCTTAGGATTTTTTTTACATTTCTACAAAGTATTTCCTCAGAAATATTGAAGAACTTGAAACAGCCTAAGGATATTGTTTTTTCTGAAAGCAACTTCACATATGATGTCACAAATATACACACACATATCCCCTTCCTGCAAATTCTTTACCCGTTAGCATTATTTTCAATAAGTACTGGTCTTTTCCATTAAGGTATATTGATTTGACAAGTCATGGAGGAATATAATAAGTCTGACAAATCTCACTCTACTCTTCACCAAACTTCTTCAAAGATGTAAAAGACAGCAGAGATATACCCACCAAAGGAGAGAGGAGAAAAATAGAGGGAGAGAATTGGGAGAAAAAATATAGAACCATCCAATTATTCTCCTATACTCTGTGTGTGTGTGTGTGTGTGTGTGTGTGTGTGTGTGTGTGTGTGTGTGAGAGAGAGAGAGAGAGAGAGAGAGAGAGAGAGAGAGAGAGAGATTCCGAGTTCCATACCATCCAACTCAATATTCCAGAAAATCTTTCTCTATATAACTTTATATTATGACCCTTCACCCTTTTCCCCTTGTGTCCAAGTACTAACATCAAGGGGAAGTCTTTATACATTGAGATCTCAAGAATGGGATTAAAAAAAAAAAAACAACTTGGGAAACTCTGGACCTTGTGAATTCTACAGTCTGCTAGCAGTGTGGATTAACAGGAAATGGGGAGAAATTGATAAGGCATCCCAGGAGCACCCTGTTATTTGATCACCCAAATATCAGCTTGGTTACATAAAGGATCTAACTCCTTTTAGAATGTTCCAGAAACCGATGGCTTTGGCTAGCTTGAGAGTAACAAGATCCAGATGCTGCCTGTCTGTAGAACTCTCAACTCTTTAGGACCCCAATACTGAGCAGGGGAAAAAAAATCTCTCCGAGTATGTGTCTGTCTGCCTCTTCCCCTCACCCCATGCATTCACATTTCACTGGCAAAGATTATCTGGCACACATCTTTACCAAACTAAGTGTGATCTTCATTGTTGTTCAATGTTAACAGGTTAAAAAAATGGATGACAATTTCATTCATCTCCAGCTGAAGTTTCATTTGTAAATATTTTTCTGAAGTAGAAAGGGAAAGGCTAGAAAGACGGCAAGATGCTTGAAACATTTGGCAAAATGTAGCTACGTGAGTAAAAGGGATGGAATGGATAATATTTTTCACCTAATACTTGAAAGTTTTATTTTTAAAAAAAGAAAAAAAAAAGGATTGACTGGGGAGGAAATAGACATTTTCCTCATTTTTCCAGGTCCTTGCCTTTCTGGGGTTTTAAGGAACAATCGACATCTTCAATCTCCCAAGCAGTTTAGCTAAAGGCAAGAAGAGAACGGGGAGAGCAAGAGACTGCCGGCTGCTGCATCGGTGGCAGGGCAGAGAGGGCTAAGCACTCACAAAGGTAAAATACAATACAAGGCGACCTTGGAGGGGCAGGGAGAGCCATCAAGCCATAGGGGGGAAAATAGATAATAAGATAGCAATGATGTTTAACACAGCACTAACATTGTGCACAGGCTGGCTGTCCACTCAGACATGGTTCAATCAGATAGAGAATAAATGAAAGGTAACTACATCATGAAGGGCACGACTCTAATCTTATCAAAGGGGTTCTGGGGACCACAGGATCACTCAGACAAGCTTCATTCACTCTTTGCATTTTTATTTATTTTAAAGCCTGAAGAGAGAGACTACAAATGGAACAGGAAGATAATTGAATTATGAAGGAAATGTCATCCGAGCTCTAAAAACTGAAACTGTTCCAGAGTGGGGTGGTATTTTTTTTCCAAAGGGAAATCCTCCTTTTCCCCTGCGTGCCCCCCAAAAGAACTGGTCGTTGGGGATTATCAAAATGCCCAGAGATCGCATCTAATTGATCTGGCAATTCCTAGGTGTGATGTCACACCTGAGAATCCTAACTGTGTCTGAATCTCTCCATTGGCTCCAAAGTTCACATTTGGCACTGCCCTCCGCATGGTTACATAGGATATCCTTTGTGCAGTTAAGCACAGTACACTCTGGATCATCTGGGTACAGACAGTCATAAACGAAAGTATTTAACCGATTCCTGTCCAATTATCATCCACTATATTCCATTGCTTTACGAGCCGCAGGCCTGTTTTCCCAAACCGAGCAGCCTGAGGAAGGGGAAGCAGTTTCTAAAAGTGGAAAGAAGCTATTTTCAGTCTCTCAAATGTCATCCGAAGTGTCCAGATCAGAGCTCGATATTTAATGAAATAGTCAACACATATTTGAAAAGAATAGCCAACTTCCCAGGGATTTTGATTCGCTTCTCGTCAGCCCTTCCCACATCCTCGCCTCCTTCCAAACTTGGGCGACTCAAAGTTTGAGATTCTTTCCACCCCCTCCCCCCCACATCAACCCCACCACATCCTACCCAGCGCAAACACGATTTCAAAGCTACAAACTCCTTGAACCACCGACAGCAACACTGAAATTGTAACTCATCCACTCCCCGAGACGATCGGGAATTTGGGAGGGGGCTGGGAGGAGGCAAGCTTCGTCCTAACCACCCATCCTCTACCTGGGATGGACAAGTGAGCCTCTCAAACCAAGTTAAGCCCTCGGAAACAACAAAGGGACTGAACTGAAACTGCGATCCCCTCCGGAATGAGAAATCTCCCATCTCCGATTCTCACACTGGCTTGCTCTGCCCTCCACTGCTCTCCTCCCCCCCCCCTCCGCACCCTCCTCCCCCCTCCCTCTTTCTGCCCATCGCCTTTGCCTGGCATTCTCCTGGATGTGAAGCATAGAAGGAAGGGGAGTGAGTGATGGGGAGGGGGCACACACAGAGAGAAAGCAGTAATTGACTAAGTGCATAATGCAATCACATTGCCCCCGCTGGACAGACCCAGCAGGCAGCGTGTGCCATACCTTGGTTTGGAGGTAATGAGGATAGCAGTAAGTGTACTGAGGGTACATTTGTGGTTGCTCCAAACGTTTGCCCATGTAGCTGGAATCTTTATCTCCGATGCAGGGGAACTCGGTTGGCAGGGTGTAGTGCCCCGGGCCTTTCTTTCTCAAAAACACTATTCCTGACAGGGCTGATGACTGATGAAACTCCGAGACTTCCTCGTCTTTAAAACTGCTCGCTAGTTCCAGCACAGCAAGAATTTCAAAAGAGGGGGAGGAAGAAGTCGGGGGCAGGAAAACAAAAATCTCCCCCCCTCTCACCCCGCCAAATCTGCCCTCGGACCCCTGCCCGCCCCCGTCCCCCTTCACTTCGGAGCCGGGGCTTTGCCTCCCGTAACAGGCTGGTCTGTAGTAATGTCAATTTCCCCGTTTGGAGGGCAGGGCGGGGGGGATGGGGGGCGGGGGGGAGTCCTGGCACGGGAATCTGGAAGACTGGAAAGTCCGAGCTGCAGACCTGCTTCCCTCTCTCTGGGTCTCTCCCTCTCTGGCTCGCTCTTTCTTTCTGTTTCTCTCTTCCACCACCAAAAGGAGGGGGGGAAAAAAAGAAAGGAAAAAAAAAAAGAAAAAAAAAAGGAAAAGGGGGGAAAAAAAAGAAAAGAAGCTTCCTCCAGCTTAGTTGCCGCTGTCTCCCTCACAGAGTGACATGGTGTTTAAGGTTTGTCTTGTCTTTCATTCAAACCCCCTCCTTCCAGCCAGTGGGTGGAACTAGAGTGAGCCTCTCCCTGGAGAGGCAGACGCAGGCCAGAAGGCTGCAGTATTTCCTCCAAGAAAAAAAGGGAGAGAGAGAGAGAGAGAGGGAGAGAGAGAGAGAGGGAAGGAAGGGGGGAGGGAGACGGGGAGGAAGGGAGGGAGGAGAGACAGAGAGAGAGAAAGAGAGAGAGAGAGAGAGAGAGAGAGAGAGAGAGAGAGAGAGAGAAGACAGAGAGAGAGAGAGAGACAGAAACAGGGGGAGAGGCTGCCCGCCTGCCTGTCCGACTGCCCTCCTGTCTTCTTGCTCAGTCCCTGCTGCTAGTGAAGTCCCGCTTCCCTCTGCTGGCTGTCTGGAAAAGCAAAGCCATGTTTCCAGGCAGGCAGTTGCCGGAGCCTGAGCCGAGGCGCGATGGAGCCGAGGAGGCTGAGCCGGGCTGGGCTGGGGAACTTCGGTGCCGGCGGCCGATGGGGTATCGGCTCCATTGGCCACGCCGGGCGAACGGCAGCCGCCAGCTTCTTGGTTTTGTTTGTTTGTTTGTTTGTTTTCGTGCTCCCCCTTTCTTTTTTTTTTCTTTGTTTCTTTTTCTGGGGCGGGGAGGGCTGAGAGACAGCAAGTTAGGAGAAGAACCAAAGAAGCAAGTGAAATAGAGAAGACTGTGGAAAGGAAGAGGAGAAAGAATAAGAGGGAAAGGAGGAGGAGAAAAGGGAAGCCCTGGAAAGACTGCCTGGAGCACGTAGGCGGAGGAGGAGAAAGGTGAGAGGAAGAAGAGAGAATGAAAGGAAGAGAAGGTGCAGAGGATGAGGGGGAGAGAGGAAGGGGAGAATAAAAGGGAGAGAAGAGAGGAGAAAAGAAGACAAGAGGAAAGGATAGGAGAGGGAAAGGAAAGAAAAAAGGAGAGGGGAGAAAAAAAAGGAAAAAAAAGAAGAGAGAGAAAAGAATGAAGAGGAGAGGAGAGGAAATAGAAAAAAAAAGTGAAATAGGAGAGGGAGAAAATGAGAGGAGAAAAGAAAAAGAAAAGAGGAAAGAAAAGGAGAGGGGAAGGAAAGAAAGGGGAGGGGAGAAAGAAAGGGAAGAGAATAGAGGAGAAAAGAAGAAAAGAGGAAAGAATAGGAAAGAGAAAGGAAAGAGGAAAGGGAGGGAAGAAAGAGAAGAAATAGAAAAGAGAGAAAACAATGAGAAAAAGAGAAGAAAAAGGAGAGAGAGGGAGGGAGGGAAAGAGGGAGGGAGGGAAGGAAGGAGAGAGAGGAGAGAGAGAGAGAGAGAGAGAGAGAGAGAGAGAGAGAGAGAGAGAATGAGAATGAAAGAATAACCTTGCTGCTTCTTTTAGGAGAAGAGGGGAATGCCTTAATGGTTAGAAATAAACCTGTTAGCACACTAGAGCCAGATGCTTCCTTAATCAAAGCTCAGGTCAAGGGAATAAACCTTCACCTCCTGGGGAGCCCAGAGAACGGAGAAGGGTTGTAGAAATGTAAAGCCTACTTTGCAAGGTTAGTATCCAATAGAATCTTAAGGTTTCAGACCCGTTTAGCCATTGATTAAGAAAAGAAAAAGAAAGATCTCTTAGGTTCATTGGATTCTTTTTTATCACCATGCTTTTCTCAAATTATATCCCTGCATAATTAATTTGATTCATGTATCAGATTTTTGGTGGCTTCACTGACAATTATTTCTAAATAAAAAAAAACATAATTACTAGGCTGATTTTTTTTAACTAATAATATGTAATATTCCTACATGATAGTCAGCTGCTATATTATAATACAAATTGTTTCAGGAGAAAATGTATTTCCTTAAAGGGACCCTTTTCAAGGCAGGCAAGGCTAAAATTAGACCCACCAGCTGTGTTTTGCTTCTGGGTGCTGGCGCATGCCTGTGGCATAGGAACGCCAATGGGCTTTACATTCTTGGGACTAGGCACAAAAGTAGAGGGTCTAAGAGGTTTTCCATTGGGCAAGAGGTTCCTATGCTATCTCATCCCTAAATGGATGAGAATAGAGGACGCAAGCAGAAGAATACACACAGTGAAGATACGGATCTACTATCACTGAAGGAACCATTTGCTCATCAAGGCGATTATTAGTTTGAAAGTAGAAAAGTCATAAAACTACAGATTCAGAATGTTGCATATGGTATACTGCCAGATGTAGTCATTTGACAATTTCTTTTGTTTAATTGATTTTCTTTGTTATCACAGTGAGTTTTAGAAGAAGGTGGAGATCTGTAAAGATGGCGTAAGCATCAATAAAAGTTATTTTAAAAAATAAGGATATATATGGATATATTATATGTGTATGTATACATATACATATATATATATATACATATATATATATATATATAAGTTCAAATTCAAAATAGGAGAAAAGAGAAGTGATGGGTAGATCTAATTCCTTTAGATTAAAACTATATCCCCCCAAAAATTGTCCCCAAGTTTCAAGAATCTGAGTTAGAAAATAGGGATAATAATTTCTGACCTGCCTTCATACAGAAAGGGGAACATAGTTCATAACATTAACATATACTGCTTCTCCTGGGGTCACTTCCAGCTCTAAGAGCCAAGATTCCATGGGTCTAAATTGCTCTGTTTGGTGCTCCCATTAGATTTGCTCTTGACACTGACGCATCTGCTAATGCCTCAGGAGACCACGTCCTATGTAGGAAGCATCTCAGGAAAGTGCCCGGCACTTTACAGGCACCACCCAGAGTTCCCACACAAACCATTACACTGCACAAAAACACATCCCACTCCAGGGGGTAATCGTATGTTTGAGGCACCAACTGTCCCTTCCCACTTTGAAATCTTTGCTGAAGTAACATGTGGAGATCCAAGGCAGCTTTTCCACTGGAGAAAATGAAGTCTCTTTCCCACTGATACTAGTAGCCATGGCAATGCGGGTGCCCTGTCACTCAAGTCTGAGTCAGTTTTTACATCTTTTCTGCTCTACTGGACAGGTATTGCTTTCCATTTAAATGATCAAGTTAAGGTAAGCACTAACTGGTTTAAGGCAGTATCTAAATTGGATGCCAGCTGTGCTCCATTTGCAGGCTAACCAACAACTCTTGTACAAATCCAAGGACAGCAAAGTGAATCAGAGAATTCCGACTCTTCCTGGTTACACCTGATTTATAATCTAGTCCGGAGAAGCATAACTTCAACACAATTCAGCCATTACTCTGCTAGAAACCCTGGGTCAAACATATATGCTTACGATGGGGGTGTAATGGGGATCAAAGAAAAGGAAATGTAGAGGGAGGGAAGAGGAGGCAGAGAAATAGAAATAAAGAGAGAATGTAATAATATAATTAGTTCTGTTCAAAAGTATGAAAAGTAGCTAGTTTTTAGCTAAATGTATTTACCTAAATATATTTCCTTTTTAATTAAATGTATTTCTCACATACTCACATAGACAAAAAGGAAAGATGTGATAAGAATCTAAGGAGAGTCATGGGGGTTAAGGAAGTAATAACTGAAAGAAGGAAACTATCATGTTGGTGGTTGTGATGGTGGCTGTTCAGTCGTGTCCAATTCTTTGTGCCCATTTGGGGTTTTCTTGGCGAAGGTATTGAAGTCTTTGTCATTTTCTTCTCCAGCTCATGTTATAGTTAAGTGACTTGCTCAGGGTCACCAGCTTGTAAGTTTTGCTGCCCCTGGTAGTTATCACACCAAAGGATTATCCTTATTAAAGCAGATGCAGATAACTGCCTACAGAAGAATATCATTTTTTTTTTTAAGGAAAATGTGTTTCCCCCTCTTTTTATAATGCATTAATCAAGTAGAACAAAAATCTCTTTAAAGACAGAAGTACTGGGCTCACATTTCCCATAGGATGTTAAATGATCATGTGGTTTTTGATAAGTCAGTGAAGTTCTCTAAGTATCAGTTTATCCAGCTATAAAATTAGGTGATTATACTAGATGTCCATTCAGCTCTACACCTATGATCCTCTGATTCTGTGAAATCATGGATGACTTTTGTGGACATCGTTGAAAAGAACAGCCTTCTCCTCCATTTCTTACATTTTCATTCAGATACAATAATCCTGTATAAAAATATATAGTGATTGTACATTTAAAAAGTGTTAGATTGAATGAAGATCACAGATAGATAATAGACTGTCTACTTTGAATAAGCACATTGCTTGAACATTTCTTTCTTTTATGGAGTACTATTTTGTTTGAGATGAGAAAGAAAGGCAGCGTGGAACAAAGTTGAGAGTTAAAGAAGTTCGGCCTTGGACTACAAATCTTACAGTTTAAGCAGAGACAAAAGTATTAACTGTTTGATTTGTCCATGTTAGTACCTGATGGAAAATCTTTAATGGCTTCCTAATTCTTTTAGGGGAAAAATACAAAATTCTCAGCTTACCACTTAAATATTTCTATAATCTGGCCACCACCTACCAATTTTATGCCTATATATATTATATTTATATTTATTTTATATTTATTATATTATAATATTATATTCTTATTTATATTTATATTACAAATTCCAGTCAAACTGAATTGATTGTTCCTCATTAATCTCTAGATACATTTTCTCCTCACTTCTACCTTGTGGAGTCTCAATCTTTTTTTCAAGGGATTCTGAGAAATCACCTCTTCCACAAAACCTATCTTGATTCCCAAACTGTAATCTGCCCTCCTTCTTAAAACTAGTTGGTATTTACTTCTTTTGTTGTATTTCCTCAGTTCCTTGAAAGCAGGACTATTTCACAATTGCCATTGTAACTCTAGTGCCCAGCAAAGGACATGGAACAAAATAGCTATCCAATTTTTAGAATCAACTTGAAGGTACTTTTGGAAGAAAAATCTAAGTCATGGGAACAGAAAACATGAAATAAACTAAAAAAAGAAAAACAGTTTGGTTTTGATTATGTGTGCCAACAGAGAAGAGGCATGAATGAGTAATCAAAAGAAAACAATTAATACTCCAAAAATAATTTCTACTTAGGTTTGTAATGAAATCAGAGACCCCTTTTGTCCCACAGACAAATATGCACAGATGCTCAGCTCCTCTGCTTAGCTTCAATCTTCCTTATTCAATGTGTGTGTGTATGTGTATGTGTGTAAAAGAGAGAGAGAGAGAGAGAGAGAGAGACAGAGACAGAGACAGAGACAGAGACAGAGACAGAGACAAAGAGACAGACAGAAAGACAAAAACAGAGAGAGACAGAGACAGAGATGGAGAGAGAGACGGAGAGAGACAGAGACAGAGAAAGAGATAGAGAGACAGAAAGACAGAGAGAGACAGAGACAAAGAGACAGAAATAAAGAGACAGAGAGAGACAGCGAGAGACACAGACAGAGACAGAGAGAGACAAACAGACAGACAGAGATGGAGAGAGAAAGAGAAAGAGAGAGAGAGAGAGAGAGAGAGAGAGAGAGAGAGAGATGACAAATTCATAAAATGTTAGGACTAGAAAGGTAATCTAAAGATTATCTGAGATCAGCTAATCTAAAAATCCATAACTCCCCTTTTCTTCCATATACTTCTCTTTTAAGGGCATAAAATCATAAATGTAGAACTGCAAATGGAGGTTGGGGGTCATCAAGTCAAATTTTATTTCATTTTATAAACAAGGAAACCCAAGTCCAAAGAGAGGCATAACAGGGAAGGGAGCAAGCTAAATGGAAGAGCTATGATTCCAAATCCAGTATTGTTTTTCATTATTGCACTAAATGTTTAGTGATATACTCAGGCTTACCCAGTGAGCTAGTGGCAGAGTCGGGTGCAAAGGTTGGTAGGCAGGGAAAGCAGAAGAGAATGAATGAGAAGAGCATTCAGATGTTAGTCAAGCATAGAATAATTTTGTTTCTTAAAAAAAGAATGTTTCTTTTAAAAATGGCTGCATATACAATAAATGTGGACATATGTGTCTACGAATGATATATGTTTAATAGATTATTGCTGTCTAGGGAAGGGAAATGGAGGAAGAGAGAAAATTTGGAGCACAAGGTTTTGCAGGTATGAATGTTGAAAACTATCTTTGCATATATTTTGAAAATAAAAAGCTATTGTTAAAAAACTAAACAAATAAATACCAATTAACATTTAAAGAATAAAAATTAAAAATGGCTGCATAAATCAAAGATCTTGTCCATTGCAAAAATTACCTCCCTGTGGGTCTGATATGGACTAATCAAACCAGCAATTCCAAGCAAGGTAGAGGTTCCTCAGAGGGACAACTATGTGATATGTAAACAATTGGAATAATGGAATAACGTGACATTTTCTGATGATTCACATATAAACAGAACACAGAAGCTGAGGGTCTCAGAACTCAGAGGCCATTTAGTAGACATTTGAGAGTTATCAATAACCCTATCTACAACCTTCCAGATCAAATGTCTAAATATCTCATCCTTTCTTGAATGTCCCCATGAAAGAGAAGCTGGTGCCTTCTTGGACAATCCAAGTTGGATAGCTCAAGTTGTTAGGACTTTATGTTTTCTGGACATCAAACCTCAATCCTCCATGGCAACTTCCATCCTCTAGGGTTGACTTATGAGAGGCCAAAGACAAGCTTCATAAAAGCTAAAAAATCATAAAAGGGATGTGATCTACTCAGATGTAGATGTTGATATTTTGATAAGATTACAGAGCCACTAAAATTCATACCACTGAGTAGGTTATTTTTTTTAAGAGGAAGTTATGTTCCTTATAGTGACCAATCAAATGTTGAAAACAAAACTATGATTTCATCAATGTTGAGAGATTCTAGTGTAGAGTCTTACTTCACTCATCTACAACTTATCATTTAAGAGATTTACGAGTTGGCCACTGGGCAACTAACCCACATATCCAGGGTCATACATTCTGGTGACAATCATTGTACTATAAGATTATGAAATGTATTTCTTTATATACACTCAATGTATTTCTAATTCTTTCATTCAAAAGGTAATATTATGAAACATTTATAAAACATAAATAAGAAAAAGGTTTGGAAGGTGAGACAAACAGGGAAATTTTGTCATCAATTCATTGAACTGAAAACACACTTTAAAACTATTATAATTGATGATTTCATCTATAATCTTCTTTTTGCTTTTTATATTCAAGTGTTATTGTGTGTGGATGATTATGTACATTTTTTAAAAAAAGAATAATTACTTTAAAAGAAAATTAAGTCCTAAGATCTTTAGGAAGTACAAAAAAACTTTATGTGAGAAGGTATTATTGGAGCCAGAAAGCATGTATTGTCCTCCCTCATGATTTAATGTTACCATAAAGGAAAGAAAGTACTGCTTTGAGCTTATGCACCTGGACCATGATAGAATGTCCAGCTGTTTCCAAAAGGCGTCTGATAAGTTGTGTTACTTGGTACCTCTCTGACACTCAGGTCAGATAGTCTGACATCCTCATTTGAATTGCCAATAAACAAACTATCAGATGAGATTTATTTTATCATCAAAGTAATGAAATAAAAAAAAAAAAAAAGACATACGCCAACCACAGAAATCAATGCATCCTCTCCAATCTTAGGTGAGAGTAGGTAACGAACAGTGGTCAAGATTGAGTAGGGTTTTTTTATGTTTATATAAATAACCTGAAATCATAAGATCGTAGATGGAAAGGTACAGGGGACCTTAAAGACCATTCAGTTCAAGGATTCTTACCGTAGGTACCATGATCTTGTGTGGCTTTTTATTTTAATTTTGATAACTGTATTTAAATAAAAATTGATTTCCTTTGTAATAAACTATTTTTATTTTATTCATTTAAAAGGATTATTCTGAGAAGGATCCATAGCCTTCACCAGATTGACCATTCAAGGGATCCAGAACATAGAACAAATATTAAGAATCCTATAGTTCCATACTCCCATTTAGCAGATGAGGAAACAAATATAGCAAAGCTAAATGATTTGCCTACGATCATAAGAAATGGCTGGGGTAAGATTTGAACCCAGGTCTCCTGAGTCACAATTTAGTACTCTTTTCTTTGCATGTGATTTAAAGTGTAATTCAAGAAAACCCCAAATGTTTTCTTAAAGCCAAAACTCTACATGTCTAGGAACATTAAGTCTTCTTCAACATAACATCAACAATGCTATTGAAGCAAGACAGAGAAAAACGTCCTTTCTTGTGTAAGAGTGACAGCTGCCAACAGCAAATTTAATCCAAAGCATTGAGTATCTCTGAAGCACCAACCATAGCCAGAACATCATGCTAGGCACAGAGCAAACAAAAACAAGTCAAAACTACCACAAAGATCTGAAATAAGAGCATTTAGTTTCAAATCTCGGTTCAAACATTTATTTTCTGCAAGTAAAACACTTGCATGGACAAGTCTTTTTACCCAGAGCTGCCTTGTTTTCCCCTTCTGTACAGAGGGAAGGTTGGACTTTGAAGTTAGGATCATAGATTAAAAGCTGAAAGGGATCCCAGAAGTAGCCAAATTGACACTCTCCACTTAGTAGATAAAGAACCAGACCCCCAGAAATTAAATGAGAACATCAAGATTGCAAGGGGATAATTAGCAAAATCAAGATGAATGGTTGTTGATTTAAATATCCCAGCTATGCCTCTTACTGCCTTGGTGACTTTGGACAAATCTCCAAAACTCCCCAAGCTTCAGTTTCTTTATCTACAAAATAACAATATCAGATAGATGATTTCCTCCCATCTAATTCAATATCTGTTCTTTTATCCTGTTATGATTCCTACCCTAAGGAGAATGCAGAATGGGTCCATAACTTTATTAACATAAGGTTACAACATCTATGGCGCAGCTAGGTGGTAGAGTGGATAGAGATCCCGACCTGGAATAAGGACCTCTGATCCTCATGAGTCCAAATCTGGCATCAGACACTTACTAGATGTGACTTTGGGTGAGTCACTTCATCCTATTTGCCTCAGTTTCCTCAAGTATAAAATGAGCTGAGAAGGAAATAGTAAACCACTCTAGTGTTTGTGCAAAGAAAAACTCCAAATGCGGTCACAAAGAGTTGGACATCTCTCAATAACAACCATAACATAGCTTCTCTGCCATTTAGAAAGTTGCCTAGATTTTTAAGACATCAATCAATTTGCCCAAATTCTCAGGCAATATGTTCAGAAGCAGGATTTGGGAAACTAGGTCTTGCTAGCTCCAAAGTCAGGTATTTCTACACTCTGCCATGCTGAATCTCCTCTGGGAAGTTTTCTCCTATTATTTAGATGCCAGGGATCTTTATCTTCTTTAAACTCTTAGTATATTTATCATCCACACTGCACAATAATCTAGTTATGTAATTTTATTATAAATAAAATAGTGGAAAAGTACCCCCCAAAAAACCAATACATACAAAAATCTATAATTATTCAAGATTTGCATTTATTGACTCTCTCTCTCTCTCTCTCTCTCTCTCTCTCTCTCTCTCTCTCTCTCTCTCTCTTTCTCTCTCTCTCTCTCCTCCCTATCTTTCTATGTCTCTAGGATTTTGTGTATCTTCAAAAGGACACTGGCACCTTTGTGATATCATGCTGTCAGTGGGTTCCTGGGATATGGATTTTTTTTCAGATCTCACTCTATGAAGCCCTGCCCTTGGCTTACTGAACAAAGAATGTCACTCTGTTACAGTGAATCCAATTAACTTTATTCTAATGCAGTTGGAAGACCCCAATGGCACTGTCCAAGGATGCACTTTTGGGTACAGCTTGCTCCAAGAGTGGGCCAGATGAATTTCAAGCTGCTATATACTCCAGTGGGAAGGCTAACACTTAAGAAAGCCATGGTCATTGGAAAACAACATTTTCTAAGAGGAGTATCATCAGTTGTCATTGACCTTACAACTTCCAGCTGCCAATAGCTGAGCCAGTTGAGTCAATATGTCCAGATCTGATTTGCCTTTACTGATCTCTTCCCTTAGAATGATGCCAATGGACTGCCAGAAGTCCAAGCAGAAAATCTCCTAATAGATTTGCAGAGAATGATAATGGTCTTTTCAGCGGAGCCACAGATTGTTGGAAGTTATGGATGCAATGGCAACAGCCTATCTCCAAACATTATTATAGTGACCAGAGAAAAGCAGAGATCTCAGTTCAAAGGACCTTGTTTTAATAATATTTGAATTATTCTATTGTCTCTTAGCACACAGAATAAAAAACTTAATACTTGCCTATATTATCCTGGACACTTTGGCAGAAAGTCCAATGAAGCCCATGAATCCTTTTTTAGAATCGTGTTTTTAAATGCATCGAATAAAATGTGCAGTACTGTAAAGAAACTAGTTATATTAAATGCAATTAATGGTTTATCAAAATACTCTCTATGTACATGCATATGTATGTATATATAACATATGCATGTGTGTGTGTGCATGCAAACTAAAGTTTTAGTCACCTTTTTTTAGGCACAAAGGGAAATAAAAAAAATATTAGCTTCACCTATTGCTTTACCCAAAGAATACCTAGTATGAAGTCTGGAGAAATGATTTTACTCTCTGAAGATGACATGATGTTAGCATTTAGAATCGAAGAATAGACCAGGGAGAAGCAATTGAAAGCTCTGAAACCAGAACCTCACTGGGAGTTAGAAAACATGGATTCTAATCCCAAATCCTCCACCAACTAACTTTGACATCTTGAGAAAGATTTTTAACCTCTATAAACTTCAGTTTTTAAGGTTGGAAGAGATCTTCTACCTCTAGAGCTCTGAACCTATGAAATGAGAATCATGAAAATGAAAAGTTCCTTAGAATATCATGAAAAATACATGGCTTCTTATGAATGATGAAAAAAAATATCTGTGGAAAAAAATCTGACTCTCACTCAATTCTCCATAGTCATAAACTACTTCAGCCTTTCTTCTATTTGCATGTTACTAGCTATCATTTAAATGGGTATTTAAAGTCTGCAATATCTTTATAAAACTCAAAAGAATTATAAGAATATATATGACTTCATTTTCCTCACCAGCCCTGTTTTTCTTTTAAGCATCCCCTACCTCCCATCTCTCACTTCTTATGTGGGCTAAATAAGATATAAGAGGCAGTGGGACATTTCTCTCAGATTTCTAGATAGGCAAATTAAGGCTCAAAAAATCAAATCAGTTGCCCAAGCTCACAAAGCTAGCAAGTGTTTCTCCTTTAAAGATCCCCTACTTCTCATTGGGGGCAGGTAGTGGCACAGTGAATAAAGCACCCAGAATCAGGACAATCTGAGGATAAATCCAGCCTCAAACATTTCCCAGCTGGGTAAACCTTGGCTAGTCACTTCACTTTGCCTTAATTTATTCAACTGTAAAAATGAGCTAGAGAAGTAAATGGCAAATCACTTCAGTATCTTTACCAAGAAAATCCCAAGTTGGGTCACAAGTTGTTGCATGGGACTGAATAACAACAACTTCCCATCCTCTCCATTTTCCCCAGTTAGTGGTGAGAGGGCTGACCTTGGTTTTTAAATCCACTGGCTGTATGACCTTGAGCAAGATACCTTATCAATCGGTGCTCCAGAAGTAAACCTCCTGGACTGGGAATTACAGGCAAGTAGTTCTTGGAGACAAGTAGACCATCTGCTTTCGTGGTGTAATTTTGTTACTGGAAATTCATTTCTCTCTGCCATTGACAGGTCAAAATGTTGCTGTTGCAGCTATTGATGTTGTTGTTGGTGATGATGATGATGACTGATGTTTACATAGTGCTTTACAAGTTATTAAAGACTTTAAACACATTGGCTCAGCAACAACCCTTGCAGGTTGTTATTATATGTATTATTATCCCTAGTTTATAAATGGAGAAACTGAGGCACAGAGAGGTGAAAGCATTTCTCCATGGTCATTCACCTGGTAAGAGGTGAGTAGCAAATGCAAGACTTGAAGCCCCCTACCTTTCTACTTCTCAGGCCATCCCTCTTTCCTCAGTATCTGCTTTGCACGGATCTGCCACTGTATGACTTGAGGATAAGTCACTTTCCCTCTTTCTGAACCTCAGATTTTATATCTTTAAGATGAAGGGGGTGGGAGTGGATGAATTCTAAAGTCTCATGTTTTTTTCTCAGATCCTATGATTTTCTACCATTGACATCCAGAGAAAACTTAGCACTTTAAGAATACAAAGAGAGAAGAAGAAAAAAAAAAAATAGGAAGGGCAGGAGAGAGAAAGGGAGAGAAGGATGGGAAGGAAGGAAAGGAGAGGAAGAAAAGGAAAGAAAGGGGAGTAGAGAGGTGAGGAAAGGGGAGAGAGAGAAGGAAGGAAGAAATGAGAGGAGGAGACAGAGAGAAAGAGACAGAGATAGAGACAAAGACTCAGACAATTGGCCTTGAACTTTATGGGATGCCATAGTTTATCGCCAGTCTTGGCAGCTCTGATCTGGGAAGACCTAAATCCCAAGTATCGTCTGGCAAATTATGATTTACCTTCGTGAGATAATTTTCCTGCAAATACCCCTAAATCACCCCAGAATGGTTGGTGCTATGGACATGCCCACGACTACAAAGCACTCTAGCATTATCAGACTCCATTTGGAGCCTTCCTAAGAATGTACCTCTTGATATTCTGAACACATATGTTCATTCTGCAGTCAGGAAGTACGATTAATTTTTCATTTTTTTTCCTTAAGGAAGTTTATAGCTCAAGGTAATGGAGGGAACGTAAATATACTGACTGTTTACAGAGCCTCGTAAACACTGCAAACACAGACAATTAATTGTCACTTTGAGATTTGCACTGGTAATGCAAAAATCTTTTCTTTTTCACCATTTAACTCCTAAAAGTTTACCCGTCTTGTAAAGAATTATTTAGGAGGAAATAAATCCCATCCCCTTCTCCTGCCCCCTTGCCCCCCACATGCCTTCTCCTTGCTGAACACCAGCAATCCCATAAAAAGGGGCAAAAAGCAGCTGGTTATGGAGCGGCAATGCTGGGAAGGTAATTAGTCCAGGCTGAACCTCTCAATAATCATACCAAGCTGTTAACATTTTCAAAGCACTTTCCCAACATTAACTAATTGGTTCTCAGCACACCCCTGTGAAAGAAAAATCTTATTATCCCCATCGTACCAATGAAGGAACTAGCAGAAAGAAGCTTAGGCCACACAAAAAGCCAGTGACAGGACTAAGGTTCAAGAGTAGAGACCGCTTGTACCATGTTCTATGCTCAGCACTGGCTTTGGGGTATTAGGATACATAAATAAAAACAAAGTGAGGGTAATGCTTCCACATGATAAGGAGAGGGATGAAAAACAGATCTGTCTTGGGAGGGGGAACCGGGGTGGGAAAGATGACTGTGGTTGCCCTCTACTCAGCTTATCCTGACTGAGACTCCTGCCCTCTCCTCACCAGAGCTGCTATCCAGACTGGTAAAGGACTTGTATGGGTTACAGAGTTCCCCAAAGTCCCAGGACACAGAGACTCTGCTTATAGGGGCACTCCCTCCTGACCTGGGGCATCCTCATTAAATGTGACAGCCTTAACCTTAATTTATCTCCCAGGGAGTTGAGTATTCACCTAGCCTCTTTCTCCCCTTTCTTAGCTGACAAACCTACCCTCAAAGATCAATGAGCAAATAGATAAATAAGACACCGGAGGCTGTCTCCTGAAAGCTACTGGCTTCACTCCCTCCTTGCATCCCAATGAGAAATAGTGTGTCGGGTTTTTAGGATCATGGGAGAATGGAGCTGAAGGGGAGATAGTGATGATGGTGGGAATGAGGATAGATTTGAACCTTTCATAGCTCCCTATTACCCATACTTCTTAACTGGTCCTTTTCATGCGTTCACAATTTAGTTCACACTTTCATTTGTAGCCTTAGTATCTTCCATACACATCTCACATTTTGGGGGAGATAAAATTTGGGTCATTGTCTCTAAAATGGTCACACTGTTTCCCATCTCCTTATATCGTTCAGGCAGAATTCACTCACCAACACACACACACACACACACACACACACACACACACACTCTCTCTCTCTCTCTCTCTCTCTCTCTCTCTCTCTCTCTCTCTCTCTCTCTCTCTCTCCTCTCCTCTCCTCTCCTCTCCTCTCCTCTCTCTCAACTTCTCTCAGAATCATGAACCTTTTCTATATTCACCTCCAGTGCCATTTTCCTTTATTGAGCCCTGCATATGTCCTCTTCCTCCTCAAATTTTCATGAAGCGTCTCATCCAGATGTTCCCATTTTATGGCGCTATGGCCAGACACCTACCCCCAAACACAATGTAGCTACCTCAAGGGACAGAACTCTGTCTTTTTTTTTTTTTAAATCCCTTATTTCCACAACTGATTCCGCTTCTCAGCACATAACAAGTATGTGCTTTATAAATGCCAACCAAAATGTTACAATGAATTACCTGACCTTGATCATACAAGAAAGTCAAGGGACAGAGAAACACATACACACACACCAAAGAAAGTGTAGCTCCCCAAATTCAGTTTAATTATGCAAAGAATTGGCAGGCAACTAAGATACTGTTCCCCGGCCTTCCTGGAGTTTTCAATCTACTAGGGTAGGGCTTCTTAAACCTTTTCCACTCTTAACTTTTCACCCAAAACATTTTCATGTGACCCCAGATATATAGGCATAAAAAATAGATACGCCATGATAATAAGCCATAATTTGGGGATCCTTACATTCAGTTATGTGACCTACAGTTTAAGAAACTTTGCACCAGGGTAATATAATACTTCCTCAGTGATGCAAAACTATACACTGTATAATATACAGGATAGATGCATTAGAAAGGTCCAACAGGAAGTTAAAATGTGAGATGGGGGTGGAGGGAAGTTCAGGCACTGCAGAGAACTCATATGTCCTCTCCATGTGGCTTTATCCAATCAGTAAGTAAGCATTTATTAAGTGCCTACTATGTTTCAGGCACTATAGTAATTGTTTGAAATACAAAGAAAGGCAAAACAACTCCCTGCCCTTGAGGAGTTAACTATCTAATAGAGAAATTAGTATGTAACTCCTTCCCCTTCCCACATTCCTTTTGTTTTTGCTGATCTTGAGCAGTGTCCTGTTCTTCATGACCCCATATGGGGTTTTCTTGGCAAAGATAGTGGAAGGGTTTTGACATTTCCTTCTCCAACTCATTTTGCTGATGAGGAAACTGAGCAAAATGAGGTTAAGTGACTTGCCTAAGGTAGCTAGTAAGTATCTGAGGCTAGATTTGAACTCCCAAATTGAATCTTCCTGACTCTAAGCCCAGAACTCTATCCACTGAGTCACCTACCTGTCTCACATCCCCCAGATGATGGGATTTCATTACAGTCCCAACTGCACAAAAAATCAACAACAGAATCAAATCTGTTTTGTTTTGGTTTGTTGTTGTTGTTGTTATTGTTGTTGTTTTGTTTTATTTTATTATGTTTCTTTTTTTTTTTTTTTTGGGGGGGGGGGGTGGAGTTAGAAATGTTGATTGAACATTGAATTCCCAGGATGGAAACTTCCTCCTTTGATGCAGATTGCAATTGATCCTTAATATATAGTTTTCTACAACTTCCTAATTAAGGGAATTAGAGAATTTTTCAATAATTCACAAATTACTTGATTTACTAATTGAGGAAACTACATAATTCCCTATTGCTTCACTATTTAAAGATTGAGTGATTTCTTTATTCACAGACACACAGATAGTCAGAATCACCAGCAAACCCTGAACCAGGTACTCTTGACTATAAAGCCAACTCTCTACCATGCTTTACTGCAAGTGTGATTCACAGAATAAATTATCAAAGTGGTTAAGGAGAGAGATATTCCCAATGGCACATGTTATGATAGGAGAAAAAGAGGAAAAATGAATATCCAGTGCCACAGAAAATGGCTCTATTAAAAGACCAAACCTATTAGATCCATGCTATTTACAGCCCATGAATTACTTTTTATCTAGTTTTCACTTAACATATTTATGTGAATATTGATTTTCTATGAGAGAATATAAGTTCCTTGAGGACAAGAAGTGTTTTATTTAATATGTGTGACCCTTGCGCTTAGTACAGTGTCTTGTACATAGTAATCATTTAATAAAACCTTTTTGAAATAAAATGAATTGAAGAAACTAGGCTATATGAATATAATTGGATATTCTTGCAATGAAAAGTAGCAAAAATGTGAGATTTTGAAAAAATATGGGATAACTTGTGTAAATGCATCCAAAACCAAAGGAATGATAGATACAATGGAGATAACAATATGCTTGAAAAGACCAGTAAAATCAATCATATATTTCTCTCAATCAATGATAGCATCATTCATTCAAGTTCCCATTTTTAAAGTTCCATGTTATCTTTAGCTTTTTGTTTTGTTTTATTTTGTCTCTGAGTGGATCATGAGATTGATATCGAGAAGAAACTTTCATGATCATCTAGATCAGAACTTTTTATCTTTCTGAGTGAGTTAGACTCCTTGGGCAGTCATCTGGAGAAATGTTCATTTTCCTTGTCATCATTTATTATTTATTATTTTTATTTGTTTCATTTTTAGATATATCAAATAAAATACAAAGGGTTACAAAGGAAACCAATTTTATTGAACACAATTATCAAAATATTATTTAAAAATAAATTCATGAAAACTAGGTTAAAATTTTTTTTACTCTCCTCGCTTCTCTCTCCTTTCCTTTCCTTTCCTTCTTCCTCTCTCCCTCCTCCCTCCTTCCTTTTCTACAACTTCCCTCCTTCCCTCCTTCCTTCCTTCTTTTCTTCCTTCCTTCCTTCCTTGGTCCTTCCCTCCCTCCCCCTCCTCCTTTCCTCCAGTCCTTCCTTCCCCCCTCCTTCCTTCTTTCATTCCTTCCTTGGTCCCTCCCTCACTCCCTCCCCTTCTTCCTCCCTTCCTCCCTTCCTTTTTTCCTCTTTCCCTTCCCTTCCTTCCTTCCTTCCTTCCTTTTTCTTCCTTCCTTCCTCCTTCCTTTCTTCCTTCCTCCCTCCCTTCCTTTCCTCCCTCCCTTCTTTCCTTCCTTCCTTCCTTCCTTCTTCCTTTCCTTCCTTCTTCCCTCCCTCCCTCTGTCCCTTCTTTCCTTCTTTCCTTCCTCCCTCCCTTCCTCTCTCCCTTCCTCCCTTTCTGAATCTTTTTGAGTTTGATACTATTGTGATCTTTACTGCACATATAAGGTAACTGAGACTCAGTGAGTTTGAAGTCATATATTTGCTGTCCTGGAACTTGTAATATGATGCCTCCACAGATAACTATGGCAGAATTACATGAGAAAAACACGTTAGAAGAGCAAGACAATAATCTACAGCATGAGTTATGGGAAGTGGGGAGGGTGAGTTAAGACTACCAGCTATTACGTGACTGTGGCAGAATTGGAACCTTTGTATGCTAGGTCATGAATATCATTCTGGACACCTTTTCCAAATGCTAGTATAACAATAACACTGGTGTCTGATCTCTTAGAAAAACTATTCATTTTCTGTAATATTTAACTGGTAGTTTTTGTCTGTTATGGCTAGAAATAAATATGTTGGATTCAATAATTTGGGTTGGGAAAAATCTTTTTTAGTCAGTTCTAGTATAACCAATTGTCTACCTTGTCCTTACAAAAACTAAGGTAAAAACTATAATAATATTTAACCTCCTGCTCCAAAAACATTTCTTTCCTTTCAGAGCAAGGCAGGGCTAAGCTTTTTGAAAGTTCCAGTTCCACATTTTCCAGCATTGGTCCATGAGTTTTCTTTTCCTTTACTCAGGTAGTGTTATTGACATTTTTGTGCCTGTCTCTTGGCTGAGTTGAAGGGCCAAGGTCCTGACCAGTGACATGGCCTACCCAAAGCTCTGGTGGCACTTTTCTCCGACAGATGGGGAGTGTGTCCTGATGTGCTCCTGGCCTCATTTCAATTTGGGTAATTGCATTCTGCCTGCTTGAAATGTCCCCTCCAGTTTCAGCTGGCTTGGATATTATGCTCCATTCTCTGTCCTGAACTGCCGGCCGGGCCATGGGAGACTATTTAACAGCTGGTGTATTCCACCCCAGAAGTGGCTGCATTTTGGTGGCAGGTGCTCTGGTTGCTCCTGCTGAATACAAATCCAAGAAGCAAACGTGGCAAGTGGCACGGATGCTTTTGTTTATTAACTCACCTGACCACATAAAGTGTAGGCAAAAGAAAAAGGGCAATGTGAAGGAAAAGACATTTTCATTACAGTCATTTCCTTTTGTCTCCATAAATTCTATAATTTCCTGCCAAGGATCAGAATAAACATCAACACTAAACCCATTATCCCTTAGAAGGGCTGCCTGTGACAAAGTGTGGAAGCATGGGAAGCAAGCTTCCCAAGGCTAAAAGTGACTTTACAAACTAGAAATGCATGGGTTCATAGGCCAAATTTTGGGCTGGAAGGGGGCTTAGTCATCATAAGGTAAGAATTTTAGAGCTTTAAGTGATCTCAGTAGTCATTGCAATGGATCAATAAATATTTATTAAACACTGACCATTTTAAACATTGGGGATACAAAAAAGAAGCAAAAGATGATTCCTTCTGTCCTCAAGAAGCTTACTATCAATTTGCCCAACTCCCTCATTTTACATATATGACTACTGAGGCTCAGGAAATTTAAGTAACTTTTCTAAAATCACATAGACAACAAACATTAAAGGCAAGATTTCAACCCAAACCCTATGATTCCAGAACTTTCAGCATCTGAAGACAGCATCTGTGCAACCAGTGAAAAGAGTACACAACTTGAGGCAGGAAGACCTGAACTGAAATGGGCAAATCATTTAACCTCTGTCTACATCAATTTCCTCATCTCTAAAATGGTAGTACCAATAGATCCTACCTCCCAGGGTTGTTGTAATGATCAAATGGAAGCATAGTTTTTAAATTCTTTCTGAATCTTAAATTGTTATGTAAAAGCAAGTATTATTATATCATCCTACAATATATCCTCATTTAAGAGATGAAAGAACTTAGGTGCAACTCATTTGAATTCAACAAGCACTTAATAAATGCCTACTTTGAGGGAAAACCTCATCTGTAATACATAAGATACTGGACCTGCAGTGGATAGGATAATAAACCAGGGAGGGATCTGAAGAGCTCAGTTTGAACACCAACTCAGACACTTACTAGCCACAGGACTAGGGGCAAATCACTTAATCAGTATTTGTCTCATCTGTCAAAAGAGGGGCAAGGACTCCATGGCTTTTCTAAAATCTATGTGTATGTATGATCTCTATCTTAATCAATGTATATAATAAAGTAAAACACCACATAATAACTATCTTCAAACAGCTTATATTGTACTGGGATTCGAGGGGGAAGGAGAGAGAAGAACAAAAGTGTTCCAGATTTTATCTACACACACACATACACGTAGACATGTGTAGAAGTCTATATGTGTGTACATATGTATTATACACATGCAGGTATCATGATATATGCAGGTGTATATGTACACATATCTAGTATGTGTGTGTATACATGGACTACACACACACCACACACACACATACACACACACACACACACATACACACACACACACACACACACAGAAAACCCAATTTCTGCAATGAAGAAGAATAATTATAACAGAGGGAGGTGGGGAGGAGGGAAGGTTCCAAAAAGTCTTTTGTAGGACTCGGTTCTTGAGCAAAACCTCCAGGAAAGCCAGAGCTCCCAAGAGGTACAGGCATAGCAGGAGAGCATTCTTGGCATAGGGGTCAGCTTGTGAAAAGGAAATAGAAAATCTCATCAAGAGAGAGCTCGACGACTTCTTCAAGGTCACACTAGCAGCTAAAATTGGAAATCCGAACCAAATCATCTGGTTCCAAATTCTCAGCTCATTCTGTATCCTCTAATTATGGCAGATTTTTTTTCTCATATGGTTAAAACTAGGGGCCATATTTACTACGTCTTTTGGATGAATCCACAACAAATCAGACTTCTGAAACATCATTGGACGTATTTATTCACCAATAACTTCTTTTCCCTCATTCCTCAACAGCACATGACAAATTAGCCACCAACACAATGGTGCCCCAATAATGAATAGGCTGAGTAACATAAGACTGCTTGAGGTTGACAACTGGAAATTGCAAGGAGGAAAAAGATTTTGCCTCTAAATGCATTCGGGAACATTAAATATTTTAGCTGTAAATGTCAGATCTTACCAGTGGCTTAGAAGCCATTCCCAGAGTCTCATAACATTTATAAGTATCTGTTCAGCCTGTCCCGATTCCTTTTCATTTGGGTTTCTCTGGGTCACCATAAACCTGCCCGGAGGCTTGAGCCTCTGTATCACTCAGCATGACTGGAATTCTAATTTGGGCCATTCGGGCACCTTGGCTGGGGAAAGATGCATGCTCCTGTGCCGGTGGATCCTTGAGCAGCTGAAAAAAATTTCTCTATGGAAGAAAGGGTCCCTGACATCATGAGCTAGCCCTGGGCTCTGCAGACATGGCCCTGTCTTTTTTGTATGGCATGGGTTAGAAGAGATTTCCCAGATTTTGTTCCTTTATATCTCCAAGGAGGCCTCCTATTCAGGCTCGGGGAACAACAGCAGCGTGTTCTAGGAATGGTCTATCCATCAGCCAAGACTTTTTCAAGACCCATGACAGAAGGATGAAGCAAGCTCATGCTCCAGGGAGTATGGCTAAGTCCTTTGAGCTACTCAGTATTTCACAAGATCCAAGATGCTTGCCACTTTGCATTCAATTCAACAAGCATTTATTAAATGCCCATGTCAGAGGAGGAAACCTCAGAGAATATCTAGTCCCACACTTTCATTTTACAAATGAGGAAGCTAGCACCCAAAGTTTCAGAAGCAGGCTTTGAAGCCAGTTCCTTTGAAATAAAATTGGATGCTCTTTGCAATGTGTCAAGCCAGGGATTATTCTAGGTGTAATGGATACAAAGGTTGTAAACCCTCAAAAAGCTTAGATTCTACTAGGAGGGAGAGAGATCAGTGTTCACAGAGATAATTACGTAAAAGATGTAGAGAAAGCAAACACAAAGAAACAAGTAATGATTATATACATACACATGCAAAGTACACACGGGGCTCATGGAAGGGCTGACACTTACAAGGAATCAGGGAAGGTTTGGTGCAGAAGGTACCCCTGGCCCTGAACCCTGAGGGAAACTATAAATTCCAAGAGATGGAGATATGTAAGGAGAGTTTTCCAATTACCAAGAGATGGTCCAGAGATAGAGAGGAGGGAAATAGAAAGATATGTATAGGGCAAAGACAGGAGGCCAGGTTGACTGGAAGATAAATTGTGTGAAAAGAGAGATGTGGAATGATTCTGTTGGAACTGAGTGCCCAACTGAGAAGTTTGTATTTTCTCTGAGGCAAGAGGTAGAGATTAAAATTTAGCATAATTCATTTAGAGTAAAAAGAGGCCTCCTCAGATGTCATTTAGACATAGAGTTCATAGAATTGAAGGTGAAAGGGAACTTAAGAGATGATTTAGTCAAACTCTCATTTTATAGATGACAAAACTGGAGCCTCTTGAGAAGAGTAATGAGTGGTCAGACTTATGCTTTACTAAAAATCAATATGGCGGCCACACAAAAAACTAAATGAAAAACAGAGAGAATAAAGGCAGAAAGTGAGCAGCAGAAGCAGCATAAGGAGAAGAAGGAGGAGGAGGCAGAGAAAAGAAGAAGGAGAAGAAGAAGAAAGAAGGAGAAGGAGAAAGGAGGAAGAAGAAGGAGGAGGAGAAGGAAGAAGGAGGAGAAGGGGGGAGAAGAAGGAGAAGAGAGGAGGAAGAAAAAAGAAGAAGAGAAAGAAGGGGAAGGGGGAAGAAAAGGGGAAAGGAATCTTGACAAATATCTGAAGAATGTTCTTTTATTAGTCCCCTAAACTAATCCTTATGTGGAAGGTTTGAAGTTGACTCAACAACTCCTGGAAATTTTTTTTTTTTATTAAATTTTGTTCAATCATTTCAACTGTATCCAATTTTTTATGACTCCATTTGAAGTTTTCTCAACAAGGATACTGTTGTGGTTTGCCATTTTCCAGCTCATCTTGTATCTGAGGAAACTGAGGAAAACAAAGTGAAGTGACTTAGCCAGGTCAGATAGCTAATTACTTCCTGTGGCTGGATCTGAACTCAGGAAAATGAATCTTTGTGATGCAAAGTGTGATGTTTTATCTACTTCATGTCCTAGCGACCTCAGATTGTGCCTTCCAGAACTAGATATAAGGGTGCTCAGACATGGCCTCAGTAATGTTAAATAAAAATAATTTTGAATTTTGAAAAATAAATTTGAATAGATGTTAAAACAATAACATCTGTGTTCTTGGATTCTTATATATGTTTCATTGATAAGTAAAAATCCATTGGCTTTCTTCTCTCCCTTCCCCATCTCCCTACTCCACCCTTAATAATAATAAGGGACAGTGTTGTAAATACTAATAAAATAATAATAATTTTAAGCAGAAATACTCAAAATAAAAAATAGCTAGATTTGGAACAAGGGGACTTAGGTTTCAATTCCATTTCTGCTATTGATGATTTTTGTTTTTTAATAAATGAGGCAGAGGGGCTCAAATGATTGTGGTTCCAACATCATCAGAGATGGAACTTGAACTTGAATCACTCTTTCCCCTGTACCAGCTGCCACTGCTGCCACTACTATGTATATGTTTGCTTTAATCAATAGTGGCAAGTCCTTATTTGAAAGGTAGGCTGGTAGGATCTGAATACAGTATCTCTGTTACTGTTTCAATGACCAAACCAGCCAGATGCATTTTTCCATGGCCTACAATTAAAATGTTACTTCTTCAGATACAAAATGGTGAACTCCCTGAAAATACTCATTTCTACCCTGCCTAGCTACACTGGTAGGGGCCCAAGCACACAATCATATAATACTATGGGTGCTTAGCTGAGAAGTTAAAAAATAAATTTAGGTTGACTTCTCATTACTATAAGAGAATGAATTTCAGGGGAAAAAGTCCTATCATGATTGCCTCCTTTACATTCACACATACATAATGTAATATTACACATTCCATAGCAAGTTTTTGTTTTAATCTAATAGGAATTTCAGAAAATTAACCAGAACATAGTCATGGCTTACATTTCCTGGCAGCTACTTCTTGGTGAAACTCGTGTCCTTTGGTTGAACTTGTAGTATTTTCCATTGGCTTTCTTCTTCCCCACCCCTACCCCCTTATCCCAAATCCTAATAATTTGAGTTTAGCCATATTCTCTGGGAATGTTTCCTGGCTCCTACTTTTTTAGTGGAGGAATTCTGAACCTGGGTTTCAAAATCTTGTTTTGATTAGTTTTATAATTGTATTTCCATATAATTGGTTTCCTTTGTAAAAGTCTGTGTGTTTTATGTTATTTAAAGCATTCTTCTAAGAACAAGTCCTTAAGTTTCAAAATGTGAAGTTGAAAGTTATCTATATGGAAGTGGATTTCTTTGACAAAGAGAAGATCCAATTCAGTTCCAATTGATCAATGATGGACAGAATCAGGTACTCCAAGAGAAGGAACACTGGGAAATGAATGTGGACTACTTGCATTTTTGTTTTTCTTCCCAGGTTATTTTTACTTTCTGAATCCAATTCTTCTTGTGTAACAAGAGAACTGTTCGGTCCTGCACACATATATTGTATCTAGGATATACTTTAACAAGTTTAACATGTATGAGACTGTCTGCCATCTAGGGGAGGGGGTGGAGGGAGGGAAGGGAAAAGTTGGAACAGAAGTGAATGCAAGGGACAATGTTGTAAAAATTACCCATGCATATGTTCTATAAATAAAAATCTATTAAAAAAATCTATGGGGGGCAGTTAGGTGGCACAGTGGATAGAGCACCAGATCTGATGTCAGGAAGACTTGAGTTCAAATTTGACCTCAGATACTTAACACTTCCTAGCTGTGTGACCCTGGGCATGTCACTTAACCCCAATTATCTCAGAGAAAGAAAGAAAGAAAGAAAGAAAGAAAGAAAGAAAGAAAGAAAGAAGAAAAAAGAAAGAAAAAAGAAAAAAGAAAGAAAGAAAGAAGGAAAGAAGGAAAGAAAGAAAAAAGAAAAAAGAAAGAAAGATAGTTTTCTATGACACAAAAATTAAGAATCTGGTTTTAGGGCTTTCTCCCTCCTTCTTAAATTACATATGCATAATTACCTATATCTTCTATCCTTCCCTTCCCTCCCAAAATAACTCCTTGAAGGCAAAGATTGCTTCTATATTGTCTTTGTAGTCCCAAAATGAGTGATTATACTGATAGATCAGTGCTAAGAAGAGAACTTGGCATATTATAAGCACTTCATGCTCTTTAACTGATCAACTAATAGGGAACTCTCTGTGAGAAACTCCCTTTACTTATGTAAATTCACAATTTTTTTTTTTTTTTTGCCACTTCAAGGCTTAAAGAATTTCCCATCAGTAATGTGCTTGCCTAGATTGATATAGGTAGTGTGTATAAGAAGCAAAATTTGAACTCGGGGATTCCCAGTACCAAGGACAGTGCACCAAGACACTGCTAAGGGGTGCTGTGATTAGTTTTGTACTTTAGGTAAGGAAAATGCTTATTATCTGACCCTGATCAAATTAGTTAATGCTAGTTGCCTTACTATTCTTGTTTATAAAATGGGGATAACAGGAAGTACCTTTATAGTACCATCATAATGATTAAATGAGATCATAATTGTAAAATACTTTGCAAACCTTAAGATTCTATATAGGTGCCAACTACTATGATAATGTTGACAAGTGGAGATAAAATTTTTTGAATGATGATTATGATAATGAAGATGATGGCATATTACTTCTTTAACAGGAAAATAAGAATACAAAGTAGAAATTGTAAATTCTTCTTGAATTGGATCAGATCAGTATTGCCATTGACTAGTCATGGTCATGTAATTATAACCCAATTTTTAAAGTTAAAAAAATTTTTCAAAAATCTATTCAGGTTATCCATGGTGCAATGCTATTCTGTAAAGAGTTGATCTGAGAGGAAGAGCCACCTACTACAGTTCTTCACCAATGGTTTCCTTCCTCCTTTCTTTCAGGTCTTATTTGGTAGCGGAAAGAAAATATGTGTCATTCACAACTAGAAGAGACAGTCTCAACATATGAAAGAGCTACATTTTCCCCCTTTCTGTAGAAGGCATATTTCTACACACAGGGTACTATACAATGGGGAATCTATCTTTACAGACATGCTTCAACACTGAGAATCTGACTCTACTTCTGTCTTTAACTGTAACATGTTTCAGTGTCATCATTGCCAACACAGATGTTTTGTGGACACAGCCATGTGAAGAGCAGATGAACATGTATGTTCCCCTGGTACCTGAGCTCCTTGGTCAAGAGGAAGACTCAAGGAAGTACTGAAAGTATAGGGGAGACCAGTGACCTTAGTATCCTTTTCCAAAAAGAATGATCTGTCTGTCTGTTTTTCTTTCAGTTCAATAGTCTATATTTTTTTATAGTAAAACAAGAACAAAAAGTCCCAGATGCTATGTTTGTATTTAATCCTTAGAAGATCTCCTTCCTTTTTGGCATTCATTACCCTAAAACAAAACAGTGACAGAGAGAGTGTACTAAGGTCCTACCAGCTGTGCCTTTCAAATAAAGCCTTAAGATTGTTGGTTGAAGCAAACACATAGGCGCGTGCACGTGTGCGTGCACACGCATACACACACATATACAGCAGCAGCAACAGCATGGCACAGGGAAGGAAAGAAAGATGGACTATTTTTCTTGATAAATTAAAAAAGTATATAACTGAAGTTTCTCCCTGGATTCCTCCCTTTTTTACCCCAGGAAGCTATCCCATATAACAATATTTTTCAAAAACAAAAAAAGCAAAACTGATCAATACAGAAAAAAAAAATCTGAAATACATGCAATGTACTCTTGGACCTCCCACCTCTCCAAAGGAGGAAGGGTATGGAGGACTTTTATCTCTTCTTTGAGTCCTGCTGCTTTTTTGTAATTTCCCAACTTTCACTTTTGATGCTTTGTGATGGTTCTTTCTATTTCATAGTTGCACATATTTTCTTGGCTTTACTTCTGTATCAAATTGTATAAATCTTTCCATGCTTTTTTATATTCATCTTTCTTATAGCACAGTAGTAAAATTCCATTACATTCACATATATTTATTTATCCATTCTCCAACTGTTTGGCATTTACTTCATTTCCATTCCTTAACTATCACACAATGTGTTATAACTATTTTCATGTATATGAAGGCTCATCAACATCTTGGGGTATAAGTCTATAAGTGGGATCTCTAGGTCAGAGTGTAGACATTTAGTCATCTTGCAAAATTCCAAAATTGTACCAGATTCATAGCTCCAATAATAATAATGATGATGATGGGCTATTTTTCAAGAAAGGTTTGAATTCCATTTGTAATGATAACTCTTCTAAGACTTAGTTTCCTCATTTGTAAAAAAAATAATAATAAATTTACAGACCTTAATGCATAAGATTTTATGAGATTCAGATGAATTTAGGTATATAAAAGTGTTCTGCAAATTTTAAAGTTCTATGTAAGTCTTTGTTATAGAATCAAAACTCACTGAGTTAAATATTTTAAGTAAAACAAAAATTATACATGTGAAATTTCAGCTCTAGTCTATGGATTAATCCTTAGAAAATGAAGAAGTGGATAGAGATTGTGGGATGAGGAGCAAGGAAAGCCTTTGTACAAATGCCAAAGTGATTCTAAATAAGTCATTTAACCTCTATATGTCTCAAGAAACTCCATAGATCTGAACTACTATGTGCAACCAGGTTTGTAATCTGCTTCAATGGAGGCAGTTTCTACATTGAAGGTTCCCCTATAGCTATCTAAATCACAGATCCTTTACTTTTGTATTAAAAGAGTTGAGATCATTGCCTTTTAGGGGAATGAGAACTTGGAGTCACAGTCACAGAATTGAAAAGGGTTGTCAAGAATGTCGAATCCTACTTTTCCATTTTGTAGATGAGGAAGCTGAGACCCAGAAAAGTTACATGGTTTGTCCAAAGTTGCACAGGTAGCAAGCATCAGAAGCAAAATTTCTAATTCTACAGCTAGTTCTTTATATTCTTGGCCGTACTGCAGACTCTCAGCTTGCTGAAAACACGACGTGTGCCTCTGTGCAAGACCCTATATTTTCCATTTGGGGAGCTCCCTTTGCAATTAACAACTTCACGTGCAGTAAAGATGCCCAGACCACATCAGGGAAAATGAGTGAGGGCAAGAGAGATTTGGGACCCACCTTTAATCCTTTAATGATGTTCAGGAAAATCATTTTGGCCTCACCATTATTGTTTTGTACCTGGCAGCTCGACCAAAGACATAATTTTGTCCACAGCAGGGGCCTTGGCAAATAGCTTTCTATAATTCATATCATTTTTAATTTGGACAGCAGCAACAAGCTGGCTGGGACGCCAGTCACTTAAAAACTAAGTAGCAAAATGAACATTTCCCTTCCATTTCAATGAAGCAGTAGAACTCTATGTGATAATGGTTGTGGCCATTCTTGGGTTTCCATAGAGAAATTCATTGCTATTGACACAGATATTAACATGACAGAAGTGGATTGGATGGAATGATCATAAGAGCTTGCATTTATTTAGTGCTCTTAAGATTGCAAAGCACTTTCTGTACATTGTCTCCTTTGGACCCCAGAAGAAATCTGTGTGGTAAAAGTGAGAAGCCTAAGATACCAAGATTTTGAAGTAGGATTCTTATTCAATTCTTCCTCTGTAGCTACCATACATAGATATTAACAAAAGCTGATATTAACATCAAAAAGATATTAAAGGGGCAGATATCAACATGGGTAGTGATTTTGGAATAATAGTAGCTAATGTTTACATAGCACTTACTATGGATCATGTACTATGGGCTAAGCTATTTACAATTGTTAACTTATTTCATCCTCCCAACAACCCTGAAAGGTAGATGCTATTGAATCCCCATTTTATAGACAAGATCAAGTGATTTTCCAAGTGACACATAGCCAGTAAGTGTCTGAGGTCAAATTTGAACTCATCTTCCTGATTCCCAGTACTCTATCTAGTGGGCTACCTAGCTACTCATCTTTACCATGTCAGTTAATTTATGGAATATGATTTCTAATTCAAAATGGAGCATTTATATCACGTTGGCTTGGAACTCTTAATCTTAACCTTTCCCCCCCCCCCACACCATGGAACAGGTACCTTCTTTGTTTTACAGTAATGATTGCTAGAAACCAAGGAGATCATCTTGAGGATTTTATACAAATGCAGCATCAGAGACTTGTGGTTGTTTTACCATTTTATAAAAAAAGAGGCTATACTGAACTGAAAGAAAAACAGATTGATAGGAGGCAGGAATGCAGGAAAATGGAGACGCTGAGGAAAAAGAAGAAAGAGAGAGAGAGAGAGAGAGAGAGACAGAGACAGAGAGACAGAGAGAGAGAGAGAGAGAGAGAGAGAGAGAGAGAGAGAGAGAGAGAGAGAGAGAGAGAGAGAGAGAGAGAGAGAGAGAGAGAGAGAGAGAGAGAGAGAGAGAGAGACAGAGAGAGAGACAGAGAGAGAGAGAGAGAAAGAGAGAGAAAGAGAGACAGAGAGAGAGAGAGAGACAGAGAGAGAGAGAGAGCGCTGATTAGTAGGCATGAGTAAACTGTTAATGATTGCCACCTTAAAAATCCCTCACATTTCCCTTTGAAGTACATCTAAGTAGCAAGGTCTCATTTAGCCCAAGAAGCTTATATTAAACAATGCATGACTGCTAGACCACAGAAGTATATCAGTTCAGAAAACCTAATATAATTGAAGAAGATAAGAGAAAGCAAAATTAGGGACATATACAAAAGCTACCTCTCTGTACTATAAACCAAAGATATGCATTCTTTGGATGAATAGCTGAGAACTGGGAAAACAAAAGCTCCAAGACAATAAGATTCAATAATGAAAATGCTGTCGTGTCAACAGCATCATGAATCAACAGCTACCGAGGTTCCCAAATTACTCATATGCTTCCTCAAATTAGGCCCTTCTATCATTATCACTATGTCAGCAGATCCCCACATTGATAAATACTTCTTTCTGGATTTCTGCATTATGGAACTTCTCGCTAAACATTAGGAGCCTCAGCTATTAACTGTAGTTCCTTATGTATTAAGGAGTAACTTTGGGGATTCAAACATATTCTCAATATTTCAGTGAATAGGATTGACTCAGGGATCACAGAATGTAGACTCTACTCCTATCTGTGTTTTTTTACTATTCATGTGAAGTTAAACAAATCAATGAATCTCCTTGGGTTTCATATGCAAAATGAAGTAGATGGCCTCTGCACTTCCTTCTGGTCCTAAATCTATAATTATGTAATTCTTTATGGTTTGATTTTTACCAGTGTGGGTTCTCCTATTAATGTGGTATTCAATTTTCTAATGCCCTTAGACCAGAGTTGTAACTAAGGCAAGATGACCTAGACTTTTTTCCAGGGAGATACATATCTTCAAAGTGTATTTTCCTTAAGGAGAGCTGGAATCTAGGGTCTCTCTGTAGTTTATACCTTGGGGTCCTCTGCTCACTTATTCATTCACTGCTCAAACTTTAGCCAGAAAATCCTACTTCCATGCCATCTTGCCTCAGGAAATACTCTTCTCCTTAATATCTACAGGGATCCCTAGGAGAAAGTTTTCTCTTGGTAATTAACCATTGCTTTCCCATGAATCATGAGACTGTACTCTTTAACTTCCCCCCAGGCAAATTCCTCACCTCTGCTCCCAACTTTAGTCAAATTATTTTCTGTGCCATCCACCCTCAGCCTCTACCTTTGCTTCTGTGCCCTCCTTAACTTTGTTGTTGTTCTTGTTTAATTTTTTTTTTGTTTCTGCCTTAAATAAAATTATTCTTAGCTCTGGCAAAAAAAAAAAAAACAATCCTCCCCCCAAAAAAATTCCATCCTACATTCTACTGACCAGTGAACCTTTCTAAATTGAAATAACCTGAATTTCAGACAATCACCAAAGGAGCTTATTACCAGGATTTCCCAGTTTGGCATAACCTATCCCAGCTTTTGCTTCAATTCATTGACAACATCTTTAAGAATCCAGGATCTACACATGAACAAAAATGTTTGTGGCAGCCCTTTTCATAGTGGCAAGAAACTGAAAACTGAGTGGATGCCCATCAGCTGGGGAATTGATGAGTAAGTTATGGTATATGAATATTATGGAGTATTATTGTTCTGTAAGAAACAATTAGCAGGCTGATTTCAGAGAAGCCTGAGGAGACTGACATGAACTGATGTTGAGTGAAATGAGCAGAACTAGGAGATCATTGTACATGGCAACAATAAGATTAGACAATGATCGATTCTGATGGATGTGGCTCTCTTTAACAATGAGATGATTCAGATCAGTTCCGATAATCTTGTAATGCAGAGAGCCATCCACATCCAGAGAGAACTGTGGGAACTGAGTGTGGTTTACAACATAGCATTTTTACTCTTGTTGTTTGCTTGAATTTTATTTTCTTTCCCATTTTTCCTTGTTTGATTTGAATGTTTTACTCAGCAAGATAATTGAATAAATATGTATGCATATATTGGATTTAACATATTTTAGCATGTTTAACATATATTGGATTACATGACATGTAGAGGAGGGAGTGAGGGGAAGAGCAGGAAAAATTGCAACACAAAGTTTTGCAAAGGTTAATGTTGAAAAACTATCTCTGCATATGTTTTGAAAATAAAAAACTTCCCTGAAGTCAGGAGGAGCCGAGTTCAAATTTGATGACAGACACTTAACACTTCCTAGTTGTGTAACCCTGGGCAAGTCACTTAAACCCAATTGTCTCAACCAAAAATGAAAAAAAGAAAAGAAAAACTTTAATTAAAAAATAATTTAGAGACAATTTGATACTTGGATGAGACACAGGAAGTGGCCAGAAGGAGTGCAAGACTTTTTTCCATAGGAGTATAAAGAAATGAAGACTCTTTTCTCAATGCTCTAAGCACGATGCTGGCCAGTGTCTGTTGGAGAAATGAATATATTAACAGCTATATGGAAGGCTTCAAATAAAGTCTGATGATTAATAACAACGTCTGTCTTTCAACCAGAAAATTAGAGAGAAGGACACTATGTAGTGATAATGACATTCAGAATTCTGATAAAAAACAGCTTGTATTATATTAAGTCTCGTGGTAACATGATGGCCCAACAGGAAATTATATGTAGCAATTATTCATGACAACTTCAACACTACACACATCAGCATGGTAGCATTGAATAATCTTGAGTCTATTTCTTTGGAATTTCAGAAAGAGGAACACAGAACACAAATCTCGATCTGATTATTTAATACTTCAGTTGTATGACTTAGCTAACCATATAAGTCCATATCGAATTCATCCAACAGCACTATTTTGGACTTATTGTGAGCCAGTCACTTTGATTAAAAGTCTATGGAAAGCAATGTTTCTACTTGGTTTATATCGCAAAGAAGTCTTAAAAGAGGGAAAGGGATCCACATATGCAAAACTTTTTGTGGTAGCCCTTTTTGTAATGACAAGAAAATGGAAACTGAGTGGATGCCCATCAATTGGAGAATGGCTGAATAAGTTGTGAGATATGAATGTTATGGAATATTATTTTTCTATAAAAAATGACCAGCAGGGTGATTTCAGAGAGGCCTGGGGATTCTTACATGAACTGATGCTGAGTGACATGAGAGAACCAGAAGATCATTGGACATGACAACAACAAGATTATGAGATGATCAAGTCTGATTGTGGCTCTCTTCAACAGTGAGATGATTCAGACCAGTTCCAATGATCTTGTGAAGAAGAGAGCCATCAACACACAGAGATGGCTGTGGGAACTGAGTATGATTCACAATATAGCATTTTCACTCTTTTTATTGTTGTTTTCTTCCATTTTATTTTCTTTCCTCTTTGATTTGATTTTTTGTGCAGTAAGATAATTACACAAATATTTATGCATATATTGGATTTAACATATATTTCTACCATTTTTAACATATATTGCATTATTTACCATCTATGGGAGGGGATAGAGAAAGGGAGGGAATTGAAATCACAAATTTCTCAAGGATTAATGTTGAAATTTATCCATGCATATGTTTTGAAAATAAGAAGCTTTAATAAAAAAAAAAAAAAGGTCTATGGAAAGTCTGGAGCTATACCAGATACTGTGACTCAGTGGTATTGTGTCATATACTTTTCATTGTGTTTTGAAGAAAGCTAAGGATTCTCAAGGTGGAGTCGATTCCAGACAGGAAAATCTGTACAAAGAAATACAGGAAAGAGATGCAATATCATGTCTGGGGAACAGTTACAAGGTCTGCTTGTCTAGAAAAGGGAATGTGAAAAGAATGCTATTAGAAAAGTAGATGGGAGTTGGATTACATAGGGACTAGCATGCTAAGCTGAGGATATTTTACTATATCCCAGAATCAATAGGAAGTCTCAGAAGGTTAATTTTTTTTAAAGAAAGGTATTTTGTTTTGTTCTGTTTTAGTAGGGAAGCGATGAGTTGAAATCTAGATTATAGATTACCAATTTCTCAGATGCTTATAAGATAGACTGAAAAAGCAATCTGGCAGAAATTAGTTTTAAAACAACAACTCACACCATATCCCAATATTAGCTTCAAATAGAAAAAAAAATGGCCTAGATGCAAGTCACATTGTAGACACTTTAGTGTAGCACAGAAAATTTATTTTGAGGTCTTTTGTTAGGAGAAGAGTTTATACCTAAACAAGTAAGGGAAAGAATCACAAAACACAAAATAGATAATTCTAATTAACAATATTGTAAAACTCAAAGTCCAGTGACTTTGATTGACTTCAGGACTCTGATCAACATGGTGATCAACTATGATTCTAGAGGACAAATTATGAAGGAAGGGATCCAACTCTTAATAAGAGAGGGATGGCCTCAAGGTACAGAATGAGACATGAATTTTTAGACCTGGCCCATGTGGGGATCTATTTTGCTTAATGATGTATATTTATTACAAAAGTGATTTTCCCCCTATTTTCTCCAACAAGGGTTTTGAAGGAGAAAAATAAAGTTTATGAATTGTAAAAATTGACTGGAAAGTGAAGGTTCTGAAGACAAAAGTAGGTATCAGGAGAATAGTGAAATTAAAGTTAATTTTAAATAGTAAAACTTCACATTTATTCAGGCTTTCAGTTCAACAAAAGTCCCAACAACCTTGCAAGACAGACAGTGCTTGTATCATTAGTCAATTTGAAAAGATGAGAAAACCAAGGTGCAGAATGATTGGTGACTTTTCTGCATTCATACAGCTAGAAAGTGGCAGAAGTAGCATCCATGGCTGGGTTTCTGACTCCAGATCCAATATATTTCCTGTAATAGCATAATTTCCCTCTGCTTCAGATATCCTAGACCTTATTTAGTTTTCTTTAATACCATTTAAAAAATATTTCTTCATTGTACATCATCAACAGGGAACTCAGTCATTAAGGTAAATTGAAACAGACCTTCAAGCTTCTTTATTTCAGAAACACACACTGAAATACTGCCAACATCATGCTGCAGGAGCTATGAGCCCTGCATATTCAGATGGAGTAATGAGATCACAAAGGTAAGTCAAAATGCAGGTATTGTGGGTAAATAATACCTAAAGAAAATTAGCATTTACTCACTCTTTCTCTTCTACCATATCCTCCCACTCAGACTCCGTATGTGGGCCTTAATAAGCATTCTCCTTATTTTTTGGTTTGGGAAACTGAAATGATAATTGGACTTATATAAGCAAACCATTGCTGAATCCAGAAACATGCTGGTTCACTGCTGACTATCAGGCATGTGTATACTATTACCTGCAGATGATGGTGAAATATATTGGAATAAAAAAAGCTCCAAAATATATTGGAATAAAAAAGCTCATTTTATTCATTAGAATAAGAAAGCTTATGCTACCATGTTAGCATAAGGTCTCATAAGACAACTGTACAATGATGATCCAAATGATAATAATAAAAGATTTTTGGTGCTTTCTGTAACATGTAGAGAAAGGAAAAAAAAATACTTTATAGTATGGTTGCAGCCACTCCATCATGCTGGTAACAGCAACAATAATAATATTGATAATTATAACAGCTAAGGTGGCTGATGTGTTGGTGTGTGTATATATATATGTATATTAACTATATATGCATATACATAAATGTACATAATATAGAGGTTTTAATCAGACTGCCTATTTCTCCAATTCATCCTCCATAAAACTGCAAAAATGAATTTCCTAAAACATTTATGAAAATCACTCCCTCATTCCAAAACCTTCAATAATTCTCTATTGCCAATAGACTAAAGTACAAAGTTCAACCTTCCACAACCTGGCTCTAGCCTGCTTTTCCAGATTTATCTTACACTATATATTTTCATTTACCTGATATTGCTGTTCTCTAACCTTGAGCCTACATCTCTCCCCACTTCAATACTTGCACAAAGCTTGGAATACCAAGTAAATGTGAATTTTTTTAACTTTTCTGTGACATAGATTAATTCTATCCTACTCAACTCTAGCTGAAACACATATACTATGAAGCAAGTGTCCCTAGAACCTTATCTAAGACTATAAACTCTTAACTTAAATATGGGCAAGCTAGTACAGTAGCATTATCGTATTATGATATTTTGAAAGCTCAGGCTTTGAGAGGAATAATTGACTTTCCCATTAACACCAGGAAAATCAAGTAAAAACTAATATTTGTTATCAGATTTCTAAGATGGAAGTCAAGAACTCATTCTTCTACTCTCAAAGAAGCAGGGTTTAAGAATAAAGAATATTACTCCTAGACACTTTGTCCAAAATGTATCTGGTTAACCTCTTGTGTCCTATCAGAAAGGAAACAAGTATAGCTTAATATTAATAATATTTCAAATCTCCTTGATTGTCTAGACTATTTCAGCAAGGTATCCTTTGTAAACATCAAAGGCAAAATCATTGGTTTACCTAGATGCTTTGTTTCTTGAAGCAAAAAAAAAATCATTCCTTTTTTCCTTCTTGGTCATTGATTACTCATTAATCCAGCAAACAAAGGATTAATTAATCTTAGTGGTTCAATGAAGAATAAATTAGCAGAGTTTTAACTGGTTCCAGATCCAATATTTCCAACTGAAGAAGTATTCCCCACCACCCACCCTCCCTCTCTCAATCTACAGTCTCAAAAATCGGATATAAGTTTACCTGATATTACTTATTCTGTTTCTTTGGGGGATTTTGCCTCTTGGAGTCACTTATTATTTATTTCTGTCCCACTTTATCTCATTTATATAATAAATGCAATATTTTGAACAAAGATCCTTAAAGCATATCATGAAAAACAGCTTCATCTGGAGGACAGAAAATAATAATAATGCCTAACAGTTATATAATGCTTTAAAGTTTGCAAAGATCTGATCAAATATTATTTTATTTCCCATTTTACAAATGAGGAAATGGACACTGAGAAATGAAATGATTTAACTGGGATCCCATAATTTGAATCCAAATTCAAAGTCTTCCTCATCTCTGGTTCAAAGTTCTAACCACTGTACCACTGAGCTGTCCTGTTCCCTCACACAGAGCACCAATTTTGAAGTCAGAGACCAGGGTTCAAGTCTTGCCTTTAGCACAGTATAGTTAACCTTTCAGGAACCTCAGCCAACTTTCTAAACAATAAATGAATAACAGAAGAGTCTCTACAATCACTGATGGCCTTTCTACTCTGGGAATTGTCTCCGAAAGTGAATTCATAGATGGTCAGGAAACAAAAAGAACCTCATAGAATCAGAGCTTTTGAGCTAAGAGGAAACCAGAGAGGTGACCTCATCCAACCTTCTCCCTTTGCAACTGAGGAAACCGAGACACAGAGAAGAGTCATAGATTTAAAGGGTATTTCTACCTTGTATGTTATAAATAAAGAAATTAAAGCTAGAAAGATGAAGTGAGTTATTCCAAGTCACAAAGGCAATAAGTCACAGAATGGAGATAAAAAACTAATTCCCAGATTCCAAAGCCTCTCTTTCTCCCATAATGTACGACTTCTCCCAATTATTTGAAGGAGTCCAACCCTGACTAAAGAACATTTTTAATGCTCAGCATTGATATTGGGAGGAAGAAGAGCTATGTACCCACTGGCCCTAATCCAAAAAGGTATTCATGTGTTATTAGCACATCACTCTCTGAGTAACTTCCTTAACCAAGGAAACACCCCTGTGCAATTTACTACAAGCCACCTGGAGCACTTGGTAAACAGATCTCAAAGATTGCTTTGTGGTCTATTTTTGATTTTGAGAAAGTGTACCCAGTAATAAAGCAAAGAGTTAGACTAAATGACCGTAAAGGGCTCTTTCATTTCCAATATCCTACATCTTAAACGTGAATCAATTGACACAAAAGTCTAAGAATATTTAACATAGGGTTTCAGTTTACAAAGTGCAAAGCATAAAAAGGGCAAGTAGACTGGAAGGCCTTTGAGATCAGGATCTTTCTTTCTTTCTTTCTTTCTTTCTTTCTTTCTTTCTTTCTTTGGTCCATTTTTGTCTTTATATTAGTAAAACCTAGAAAAGGTACCTCTGGGCACCTAGAAAGCAATTACTAAATGTTTATTGAATTGAACTGAAGTATCATTGTCCTCCTTCAACTAAACAGAAGATTCAGAGTGTAAGATGACTCAGTAAATACATCATTGACCTTGGAATCAGAAAGAATAAGATCAGACACTGAATAGCTATGTGGTGCCAAATAATCACTTAATCTCTCTGGGTCTCAATTTTCACATCCATAAAATGGAGTTGGACTAAATGGTCTCCAAGCACCTTATGAATCTATGATTCTATGAAATTCCTTTCCTTGGAAGATATACAGTTTTAAGACAGCTCACTTGGTAATTCATGACTCTCTTTGGAAATGAATACACCTTGGATCATACTCTTTTCTGGGCAAATAAAGAAGTTAAAGCTAATAGTGTAAACCTGGTCAATGAATATGATAGCAAGATTTCCTTTGGCTGTCTAAATATGGAAGTGCCCTAGGGCGGTATTTGAAGGGGCAGAGGAAGAAAGCCTCAGGGACACTGATGGGAGAATTTTGTATGCATATCATTCTGTCCTCTTCCAGCATCCTAAGGCAAGCAATACATTTCTTTCTTTTTTTTTTTTCTCCCTCCCTCCATTCCCTTCCTTCTCCCTCCATTCTTTCTCCCCTTTGCTCTCTCTGAATCTTTTTTCCCAGCTCTTCTTTTTCCTCCTTCCCTTTATGCAACAACTTTGATATATACTTTACAAATATGAGTATTAAAATAATTAAGTGGAAAAATACATGAGATCAGTACCTTTTTAAGAGGGGAGAGAGAAAGCCCTCTCATGTAATGTATCCAGTTTCCTCTGGGTACCCCCAGCATAATCAGGACAATAAAGAAGTGTTAAATAAGGAAGATCTAACTGGTGTCAAATACAAATATACCATGCCCACATAATAAAGCAGCTTACAGCTGCCACTGAAGGCTCTTGGGGAACTGGGACAAAGTAAGTTGTGGTTTTTTATCCCATCTTTAGAGGAGATAACATCCATAAAATATGGCTTTTAAAATGCTCCTACATCAGGGAGAGCTGAAAGAGTCAAATAACAGAAATTGACTGGCATTTGACAAATAAGCACAATGCAGTAGGCAAGGTTCCATAGTGGATAGTGACTGCCTAAACATGGAATCAAGACCATGCTTCATGTCCTACTTTTGATGCTGGTAAGATAACAACAACAATAATAAATAATGTTTATCTAGTTCTTTAAGATTCTCTATATACTTCAAAACCACTGTCTGCCTCAACAATCCTGGGAGATAGGAGGCTGAGAGGTTCAGTGACTTACCCAGGATCTCGCAACTAGACACAGGTGTTCTTCACTCAACGTCCAATGTTCTGTCTACTGGGCTATCATATGACCCAAGGTGTGACTCTGGACAAATCATTTCGTGGGCCTCAGAGTTCAGTGACCCTCTAAGATCCATCCAAATCTAAAATCTCATCCTCAATAACCTATAGGAGCTACATAGATGCACATTGCCAGGCATATGAGGAGCCATAGATGCTGGCTATTAGACTAACTGATCCCTTTAACAAATCAAAGATAGGCTGCAATTACCCTTGTGAAAGGAATTCCTATATTAGGAGTACCAGTGCTGATGACATTACAGATAGCTGAGAATTTGAAGCAACAGAATTATATAGAGCCAATGTAAATAACAGTGCCTTCTTTGTCCCCAGTTTAAGGATCCAAAGGAGCCAGTTCATTTGGAAGAATTTCTCTTGAAAAATAATCATGGATGTTATGGGATATTATTGTTCTATAAGAAATGACCAGCAGGATGATTTCAGAGAGACCTGGAGAAACCTACATGAAGTGATGCTGAGTGAAATGAGCAGAACCAGGAGATCATTAAACACAGCAAAACAAGATTATACGTTGATCAATTCGGATGGCTCTCTTCAACACTGAGATGATTCAAACTAGTTCCAATTGTTCAGTGATGGAGCCATCTACACCCACAGAGAGGACTATGGGAACTGAGTATGGACCACAACATAGCATTTCCACTCTTTCTATTGTTGTTTGCTTGCATTTTGTTAACTGTATCAATATGCATATGTATATTGGATTTAACATGTATTATGCTATATGCCATTCAGGGGAGGGTATGGGAAGAAGGAGGGGAAAATTTGGAACAGAAGATTTTGCAAGGGTCAATGCTGAAAAATTACCCATGCCTATGTTTTGTAAAGAAAAAGCTTTAATAAAATTTTAAAAAAAGAAAAATAATCATGGGATTCTAGTCTCTGAACTAGAAAACACACAAAATGCAAATGAATTCCAACACCCTAATTTTATAAATGACCAAAGAGAGATGAAGTGATTTATTAAAGGTTACACACTCAGAAAATGTGTAGGGCTACATTAAAACTCAGGTCTCCTTAATTCCAAGTCCAGGACTCTAACCATATCCATTTCTTTGCTTAACTACTTAAGGGTGAGCCTCATGTTTTTGTTCTAGTCAGGGGTAAGAGTTCAGATTAGGATTTGAATCCTAATTCAAATTAGGTCCTATAAGTATAAATTCAGCATACATTTTATCTCCTCTATCCCACAATACCTCTGAACTAAAGGAGGGAATGTTTATGCTAGGGGTAGTAAGGACACTCATTATTTAGAAACAAAACACAACCCAACTCTAGGTTTTCTCATCCCCTATCTTTCATAAGCACTAAACTACCCCAAAGTCTGGCTGTAAATCAAAAAGGAGCTTTGGAAATAGCAGGCAAAAATAAATAAATAGATGGATAGAGTGATAGATGAATGGATGGATGGATAGATAGATGGATGGGGATGGATAAGTAGGCAGACTGACAGACAGATAGATAGATGGATAGATGGATGGACAGATGAGTAGGTAGATGGATAGATAGATAGATAGTCTGTATGTATGTGTATGGTGTGAAGCACAGGACATTATATTCTCAGACTATGCCTTTTGCAATTTGACAAACCCTTGGATGTGATTAAAGGGACGCTCCTATCCACCTGAGGCTTGTTTCCAAACTGGCTAACAGGCTCCGTGTTGACCGCATGCTCCCTTGGACTCACAAAGGATAGTCAAATTCAGTGTCAGCCAATGCAAGAGGCCCACTCTGCCCTGCCTAATGCTGAAAAACCATCTTCGACACGCAGACGACACGCCTGGAATACATACAGAGTGGTGGTTTGTCATGCTGAGCAGGCAGGCCTCTGCTTTCTAATCTAATCAACCTCGAAGTGATTGTGAAACCCACAGCTGCGTCAGAGCAATTGGAAAAATAGAACCTGAACAAAGGGGAAGACCCGTCCCTCCAGGATTCCCCCCTTTCTCAATCCACCTCCTCTGGCCTATAGGCCCATGTCCTGGGCTTTGGTGGAAGGCATCAATATTTCATCCAATATTTTGTATGACATTTCTTCCATGATTTATGCTTCCAACTCATTCATTACTTTGAAAAGTCCACTAATTTCCTCTTTTTAGTAGCTTCTCTTCTAAACTTTCCTTTGTTCTTAATAGACCTGGTGGGATTAAAACCTTAAGGAGGAAGGGTATCTATTCTCCATAACATCACAGGCTCCAGCTATCAAAATACGAACTCATTTATTGGAATCTCTTTTTTTGTGGAAGGATCTCTTCCCTGGGGAGGGTCACTACAGTCTCTTCCTTGTGTTTCCTTTCCTGCCAGCTATTAAAGGGGAGAAACCACATTCACCTCTGGACAAAGAAGTTTCAAAAGGGGGAGACCCACTGTTTATGTCTGACTTTACATCCCTTTTCTGGAGATGTGGGCCAGTGAAAGAAATTGCAAACTAAGACAATAGAGAAGGAAAAATAAAAAAAAAATAAAAAATAAAAAAAAAAGGGAGAGGAAGGAAGCCAGATGAGTTTGTTCCCTTACCTGAAGCAATTATTGTTTGCATCTGTTGGTGATCAAGACTGGAACAGACAACAGAGCCAGCCTACCCTGGCCACAGAGATGTTTTTTGGCCTCAGCAAACAGCAGGAAAAACAAACCCAAAAGTTCAATTTAAATAGAGGAAACCTATGTTGGCCCCATTCAATGAATTTTTATTCGCTCCCAGTTAGAGTGTTTTAATAATTAAAAAGGCAATTAGATAGAATCCAAGAAAGCTACAACTAGCCCAGATGAAGGAAAACCTGCCATGAATGGATTCGGGTCAGAGGTCATTGATTTGGAGTCAAAAGAAAGTTTCTATGCCTTTGATCCAAACTTCTCATTTGATATTTATAGAAACTGGGTCTTGAAGAATCATCACAGGTTCTCAGGATGATGGATCAATATGAAGCTGGAAGAGATGGGTCACACAGGTGAAGTATCAGAGTGGGATCACTTGACTTCAGATAAGCATCTTTTTCACCCTATAAATGTTTCTTTTGACTGACTGGAATTAACTAAGTATATTTCAAGACAATCATAGGGAGCAAGAAACCAAAAAAAAAACAAGATACAGAGAAAACTGAAAAAAAAAAAGAAAAGAAAAAGTAGTTTGGAGAAATAGCAAGACTAAATGTTACTCTAGATTTCATAGTTTGAAGTAGATTCATAGACATTGTGTAGCTTAACCAATCCATTTTATAGTTTAGGGCCAGAGAGGAAACATTACTTGCCAAATATCACAAAGTAATTTTAGTCCAATGATTGAATTAGAATCAAGGCCCGCTTTTTCAGAGCCAGAATTTTTTCCACTGGACATCATTTAGAGTTGGAAGACCTAGATTTGAACTCCAGTTTTGCCACTTACTAACTGTGAAAAATGGTAAGTCATTAAACTGGACCCACCTTCTATTTTCCACCTCACAAATGAAGGCCATAGTATATTCAATTACTCCAATGAATCTATGATTTCATTGATTTGGAAGTTCCCTCCAATAATGCAGAACATACTCCATCCATGTCTGACCATCCCGTGAGACTCCTTTCTAAGGCTTCCCACAAATTCACCACTATCAGGGATAATTATGTTTGTTTAAGAGAAATATTGCATAGCCTTTCTCCGCTGAAGTGATTGATTGATAATCAATTCAAGGCAGAAGCCAAAGGTGAACAAAGGAAGAATGAAGTGATTTTTGAGCTCTGAGAAGAAAGCAAAAAATACGACATGAGAAATATCTTGTGATTGGTTGAAGAGAATCAAGCAGGAACTCTGGGACTTGAATAAAAACAAGAAGTTACTTATAAATCTAGTATTCATATAGCACATCAAATGAGTGTGGAACAATTAATGCATAGGACTTAAGAGTACCTTAGGATGGGGGAAAACGCACTTTCCTCTGAGCCATATATGTACTTTGTAGAGATTGTCCCTCAAATTTTTGAGGAGGATGTTTTGTATCAACTGTATCTATTATGCTTTCTTGATTTTTTAAAAATAATTACTTTGATATCAACCATTTAACAAATACAAACGTTCTTTCACAATATTACTTTTGTGGAAATGCTTTGCATAACTTTGCATGTGACTTCTCAATGGGGGATAGGGCAAGTTAGGAAGGATGGGAGAAAATCTGGAATTTAAAGTTCTTTTTTTTAAAATATTTTAAAATGTTTTGCAAGTCACTGGAGAAAATAAAAATATTTTAAAAAGAAATAACATAGTGGGGGCTCATGAACAAAGTACTAGAAAATCAACATCTTCCTCTCAAGTTTTCCTTTGGAACCTTTGCCAGAGCAATAGCCACTTTCAATGTCGCCGGCAATCCAGTCAAAGTGAGAATTTGGATAATGGGTCCAGAACCTGTGCCACATTTACGTGTAAACCTTAAAATGATACAAAAATATATTTTTACTGAGGCATCTCCCACTTATCTAAAACATGTCACTATTTCGTCTTTATCATATTAAAGAACATAAAAATTCATATATTTTTCTGCTCATTCTGATCCTTTGAAAACAGGAAAGATATAACATCTTATTTCTATGATTTGTCTTTGTTACAAAAAGGGAAAAAATGTTACAAAGTAAGGTACAGATCAATGAGAAAAGGCTTTTGCAAAATATATTCATTGAGCTATCCTGTCAGTCATCTCCTAGAAACAGATGCCACAAAAATTATCCAAGTGATCTCTAGAACAGACTATATCATTGTTCAATCATAACTCAAAGATGATCTGCATTATGCCCTGTTGTAAGTAGCAAGGAGGAGAAGAGGATCAGAAATGTATGAAGAAAGGTTGCTTCTCCAAGCTTTTCTACCATGTCTTCATGCTCTGACTTTTGGAAAGGGGCAGTTCAATACTTCAAATTTCTTTTTTTTTTCCTTCCATGATTATGGTTATTTCTGGAAAGAAATAAACCTATAAACAGATGAAGAAGTCACCACTAGCCTCCTCTCTTTCATGAACCCTAAAATACAATATACTGGTTTACGTCTTAAAACACAGAATCTCAGTGGCTAGCTTGTCCAACCCATACTGAAATAAACATCCCCTCTGCAACTTTCCTGAGTGTGGGTGGTTGATCCTCTGTAAGAATGATGAGGAAGATTAGCACTTAACAGTGTCTGGCACAGAGTAGACACTTAATGATATTTACTGACTGAGAAATATACCAGTGTTTCCTGTTTGAAGCATCTTACCTTGTCAGGAAGGTTTTTCCCTGTTTGCAATTCAAAATCTGCCACTCATCCAGTTTCATTTCTTCCTTCTTCCCCTGACTTCTATACATTGGGTCCAAGTAGAACAAAATCTTTCTTTCACACTCAGAGATAGGAAAGCAGCCATAATATATTCCTTCCCCCTCTAACTTCCTACACACATATATTCACTCATTAAGGCTTTTCTTTTCCAAGTTAACACATGTCCAATTCCTTAAACCTGTTCTCCCATGACCTGGTCTTTAGACCTTTGTAGTTACTTTCCTCTGAACTTACTGCAGTCTACTAATGGCTATGGGAAATCCCAAACTGATTAATATCATTTCATTATAGCCTGAACAGAAAGACTGTCACTCCTCTTGTGTTACAGATTAGAACTGTTTAATAGACTAAGATTACTGTAGCCTTTCATAGATAATGATGTCTCATTGTTCATTTGTTTTAAATAGTCCAATAAAAATACATTTTTTTCATTCACAGTATTGACTAGCCCTACTCTACCTATCTTATTATACTCATGTGGTTGGACTTTTGAAGCCAATAATAACAGCTAATTTACAACCCAACTAAATTTCATCTTATTACATTCAGCCCATCATTTTGCCCTATTAAAATAATTTTGAATTTTAACTGTGTTCATCAACATATCCCCTCACCTTCCGAGCTTTCTGTGTTGTTCAGATTCAACAAGAATGCCATCTAAGTCTCTGATAATTATTTTGAACTTAATAAAGATAGTGCTAAAAGCTTGAGTCATTCCACTGAGACCTCCCTCCCAGTTGATATTAATGCATAATTCTTTGAAATGTCCTGTGGTTTGGTAGATAGTATGTTGAATCTGGAATCTAACTCTAAATTAAAGTCTTTCTGTCAGTTCTGTAGAAAATTTCCTGTTATTCAAATTTGTTCAAATGTTATTGATAATAATCCAGGAGCCTCATCTGTCATTTCTTTCAACAACTTAGTATAGAATTTGTTGAGGTCTAGTGATTTGAACTCACTGAGGAAAATTAAATGCTTTTACCACTACCATGGTGGTTTTCAACAGTGTTTGCCATTTTTATTTTATCCCTCCCAGTTCCGAGATTATCCTTTTTGGAGGGCAGAATGCAAATAAATGTTACATAGTTCCATCTTTTCTCCATCATTGCATCTCCCTAGAATAATAGTCCTCTCAAGCATGAAATAAGTATCTATTAAGTTTTTCCTATATTCCAGGTACTGATCTAAGTGGTGGGGGTGAGTGACAAAGAAGGAAACATTTATTCATTTACAATACACTTACTAGAAATTGAGAAATAAGGATGAGAAAGGGTTCATGCAAAAAATGAAGCTTGAATTTTATCTTAAGGGAAGAGAAGAACTCTTTTTGTAGGAAGTAAGGCATTTCAGACTTGGGGAAGGACTGGATTAAAGGCAGAAAACTATGAGATGAAGTATCCTGTGTGAGCCACAACCAGAATTCAGTCATGAGTCACATCTCACTAAGATGCAGTGACAACTATTAAGTTGAATCTTCCTCTTTTCATTTTTGTATAAACATCTGAAGTCACGGGTTTTATTTATATCCCTCTATCTTGGAATTCCTTTACTTCCTATATGATATTCTTTCTTTTCCATACCTATCATTCTTTTTGATATTTGGTTTTGCAGATATATATGAGGGAATGACTCCTTCCCTCTTTTATTTTGAAGTTGGTTGAGTCTGTGATCTCTGTTTTAAAGTTAAGGAAACTTAACAAGAAAGTCATTTGACAGACTAAAGGGCCCAGTTTGCTTAAAGAGATTCAGCCTAATTTATTCACTATAGTTCTTTAAAGTAACTCTACAAGAAGTAGGACAATGTTGGCTCCCCAGCACTCACTGATACCATATTGAACACAAGTAAATAGATACATTTTCCTACTTAGTCCACTTAGTTGACTTCATCTTTACTTTATATAAAGAGCCATTGTCATATAAATTCTCTCCAAAATAGATCTTTGGAGCGTAAACTCTACCAACTTAGAGTCAGTAAGTGGGAATTAAATGGTACAGTGGATAAGTATAGGACCTGAAGTCAGGATAACTTGAATTCAAATCTGGCCTCAAATACTTACTAAATGTGTGACCCTGAGCAAGTTACTTATCCAGTTCCCCATGTATAAGAAGGGGATAATGAGAGCACCTACCTCCCAGATTAATACTGAGGACCAAAGGAGAGCAAATGAGACCATAAGAGTAAGTGCTTAACAGTACATATATAATACATAGCTATTATATAAATATAACTATTAAGTAAATTATTATTTAATAAATTACAATTAAGTATTATTTCCCTGGGCCTCAGTTTCCTTTGTGAAAAAGGAAGGCATTTTATGTTCTCCTTTTTTTTTTAATAGTTCCAAATTCTATGATTATAAACTAACTCCTCCATGTTTGCAAACTATCACCGCCACTCAACCAGTCTTTCTGCCACTGAGGTTATGACAAATTTTGGTTTATTAAAAACAGAGTATTCTGGGTAGGAGGCCAGGTAAATAAACTTTTAGCCTGTGAGTTATGTTTATTACTGCCAATAATATTGCGCTTTCATAATTCATGCAAAAACTGAGACTAGCTTTGAGGGGCGAAAACGAACTCTGAAATGTAGAGCTTCCTGACCTTGTGACTGTCTTTTGGGGAATTGTCTGTTTCTCAGTTCTTTGGTATTTGCTTATTTAGATTGTTTATCTTTCCAAAAGCATTCAGATTAAGCATCATATGGGAGATTTATGAAAGATTAAAAATGTAATATTAAAACAGAAAGTTTCCCCGAAGGATCTCAAGTGTTTCACAAAATTGACTTTCCCCAGTCCTCATAATAACCTCATGCAGTTAAAGAGCCAAGAATTTTGATGACCAAAGCAGGGAGGTGTGGAATAGCAATGGTTTGTGTGCAGAATATCCAAGTATGACTTATTCTGAGTCTCAAAGGATCAGAGATGTGTATATGAAAAGGACTAGTCCAACTCTCTCATTTTGCAGATGAGGAAATAGAGCTTTAAAATCGGGTAAATGAATAGGCTAGCATCACACAGGTATGAGTCCCAGAGCTAGGATTTGGTTTCAGGGCCATGACTCTTAATTCAGTGCTCTCTTAGAAGTCAATGGTAGAGGGAACGGTTCTGGAGTTCTCCATAATCTTCTCTGTTATTGGCAGATCACTTACACAAATCAGAATCTTTGACTGGCGAATTGCCATCTTACAAGTTAGGAACTTGAGAATCAGGAAGACAAATGACTTATTAAAAGACCCTGATCACCAGATTGGTTTCATTTGAATTTGATAAAGCCCAACAAAAGAGAGTCCCATTGAGAATGGATGAGAAATCAGAAGGTGTGACTCTTGGAATACATACTACTAGACAGTATACTCACAATGCAAATGGGCCCCATCAAGGGATCCTTCATCTGGGCTCTGTCTCGGCATTTTTTAGACAAGAGATTTTTACTTCCTCTTCTCAATTGAACAAGAAAGAACAAAGATAGATTCCCCAAAGGAGGAATTGCTGTTGCTGAGTTTCTCTATGTAGGTCACCTCTGATGTATTCCTGGGAAAGATCAGTTCTAAATTTCATATAAATCTTTTGGTTCTGATGGCTCTTTGCTATGAAAAGCTACATTGTCTCCTTAAAGCAGGAAGAAATGGGCAGTTTTCCTCCTGGGTATGTAAAGGTCAAAAGATGAAAGAAGGTAGTGGTGGAAAGAACACTAAACTTGGAGTAAGATGTCCTGGGTTTGAATCCTGACCACATCGCTCATATCTATATGATATCAGGCAAGCCATTGAAAATGGTTTGTGCCTCAGTTTCCTGATTTGTAAAGAAAGAACTTATAATATCTACCATCTCATAATACTGTTAAGAAGATCAAATAAAATAATCAATATAAAGCTCTTCATATACCAAAATGAACTATTTTACTATTTGTAGTGCTTATTATTACTAGTGTTAACACTGTGACCTTCATTGATTCCCTTACACCAAGACTCACTTTCCTGTCTTTAACAGTGGTTAGAGTGTTGGACTCAGAGTCAGGATAAACTGAATATCCGTACCCATAAACTTACTGTCTGTGAGATCCTGGGCAAGTCATTTTATCTCACTAAACCTCAGTTTCTCCATTGAGAAAATGGAGATAAAACAGTATTAATATCACACAATTATTGTGGCTGAAATGAAATAATGTGGTACATTTTGTAAATCTCAATGAGCAACATAAAATTACACTTCTTCTTTAATCAATCAAAAAAAAGGATGTGTTTAGAGCCTAGTATGTGCCAGATAATGTATTAGATGCTACCAATGTAAAGGTAAAAATGAAACAATCCGTGTTCTCAAGGAGCTTACAGTCAATGTCAGCAAGTTAACATATATTCACATATTTCGTGCTTCTGTTATAAGCTACACATCGGACTTTAGTATAACTATACAAATATCAGAATCGGACCCCACTCACTTTCATATATGTATAACATATATATTTATATACACACATATGAAAATATAAAGATGGTCAGAGCAATTTTTGTGAGACAATTGTCTAACATAAAGCTGACTGAGCATTCAAGAAGATGGGTGATGCAGAAATTTCTGTCAAACAGATGCTCCATTCACACTTTTCCCCACTCCCGATTTTCCAACAATTTCTTGGAGGCTAACCAAATTGAACATCTGTTGTAGGTTCTCATGGATCAGGAGAAAATAGTTTCTCCCCTAAGATTCTAACAATTCCAGGTCAACAGGTGCACAGCAGCAAGCTGCATTTTCCTGGTCCTAAGTAAACTGAAATGATTGCCCCAAGTGGAATGTCAATGAAGCCATCCTTCAAGGTACAGAGAACTGATTAGAAAATCAAAATATTGGCTCAAGTCTTTCTCAAACTGCCAAATAAATAAAGATGTATGAGAAGAAAGAAAAAAAAATGAAATTGGATTTTTTGCTTTTTAGGCTTTTAAACAGGAAGTATCTTGAGGACATCTGGATCAAAGACTTCCACCTGGAAGGGTGGCTTCATCTAAGCCCCTTCATTGTAAGGGGCTGAGGTTTGAGTTGATGCACTGAGGTCCCAAGTACGTGAGGCTAAATAGTAATTGGGCTATACTCTATTAATATACATGATTGGATAAAGAATGGTCCCTGCCCACTCTCCGTGCAAGTCCTGATGTGTTGTATAGGAAATTATGATTTGGGTGAGTGGAGGCAGAGAGAGACAGGAAGAGGCTGGGAGAGATTGGGCCTGGGTTCCATACTCTTAGGGGCTGGTCGTGTGGCTGCTGGTCTAGCTAGCTTCTTGACTCAGCTATACACATTGCTATTGCCCATTTTCTTCCACCTCCGATCCTTCTTCACTGAGAATAAAGACTGACGATTTTCCCCAATCTGAATTCCTGACTCTGGCTGATTTTAAAATACGCGATCTTCACATAAATAAGTAAACTATCTCAGATATAGCAAATAACCTGACCAGGGAGATACCACAAAAAGGATCAGAGGTGGTATTTGAGTCAGGAATTTCTAACTGTTCTACCCACTGTACTACACTTTTTCTTGACTAATATAGGTCCCAAATTAAACAGCTTTTTATTCAGGTGGGCACCATGAAGAATTTCTGAGGATAATGAGTCCAGTAGAATGTATGAATAAATATATTTCCCCAATCAGAACTCAACATATATGTGAACAGTACTTTTGATTAGACATGTTTATTGTTGAGACACTTGGGTCATGTAAATGGCAGACAAACATGGATCTAAAAGAAATCTGGAAGTCAGATGGGGAAAAAAGATGAATGAAAAAAAATGTACAGAGAATGCTATCTGATGACTTAGCAGTAGTAACTGAAATTTTATTAGGATATTTTATATAATGAGGTTAATTGATCAAGATATAAGGAACAGTGAAAGTATTGAATCTCTGATTTCATTGGTGGATAGAGCACCGAGTGAGGAGCTATATTTCTTCTGATGTAGAATGTTCTGAACCTTCTCTACAAAGTATAGTCTTAGAGTGGTCTGAAGGCACAAAGCAGTTAAATCACCTACACAGGGGCCAACAGTATAGGTCATCAGAATGACTTGACCACGAGTGTTCATGACTTTGTGGCCAAATCACTATTCACTAAATCATACTCCCTCTCAAATTTTTATTATTGAAAAAAAAGGCATTTAGAAAGACCTTAGCCACTCTACCTTAAACCATTTCTGTACCATAAAATTATCTAAGATATAGCCAAGCCTATCTCTTTTTATAACTTCCTATAGAAATTTGATCCTACGTTTTATCCCTGGAACACTTAAAAAGCTCCTCCACCTGTAAATATGTTTGACATCTTCTTGTCTTAAGCTATCATTTAATTTTCTATTCTCTGTGTCAAAAGATGACTCAGTCTACCTTAACCTGAAGAATTTGTTGATGTTATCCTAGCCAATGTTGGCAGGTTGAACTCCCAGAATTGATATCTCTGATCAAGACCTGTCTTTGTAAAGACTTTTCAAGGCTTCCTGAGGGGCAATGTGGTGTAGCTAGAAGCATGATAGTGTAATAGGAAAGAGAAGAGATTTGGGGATCTGAAGACTTGGTGCAAAATGCATTTTTTTTCTCCTTTCTGGCTGTATGATCTTGTGTATGTGATGATGTGATGTTTTGAACATTGGATTTTGAGCCAGAGGATGTTGCCTCTGTCATCTATCACCTATGTGACCTGTGGCGAGACACATGAACAACTGAGTGAATGAAAACACGTAAGTGATAATGATGAGCCATGGATGGCTTTAATCCTTGAAAATACAAGCACAAAAGCAAAGACAGCCCCTGTCTTCAAGGACCTTGGAGAGCTCACATAATGGGCAGAGATCAGAAGGGAGGGCACTTTGACTTACAAAGTTGAGGGAATGATGAGAAGAGCTATGGGAGAAGAGACTGAACAAGAACAGCATTAATTTAATTATGATTCATGGTCAACTTGGGTACTCTTATCTACACAGCTGAATTTATCACTGTTCTTCCTAAAGTGGGACCAGAACTGAGCATAACAGTCCAAATATGTTCTAACCAGACAAGAAAGCAGAGCTTTTCAATGGGACCCAAAATCATGGTTCTTTTTCCTTTTTGCATCCTTGTTTCACAGAAGTTTCCTTTCCACTGTGCCTTCCAGAGCTGAACAGCCACAATACCTTTTCCTTTCCCCTTTCCCATTTTTCCTCTTTGTCTATTTTAATAGCTTTTCTTTGACTGTTCCACAGCTTCTCCAAATCCCTCTTAAAATATGGAAACTACTCAAAGCCAGGAATTCTTCCTCCAAAAAATCATTCTGCAATAGTATTGAAAAGACTACATTCTGGGCTTCTCACCTCATCTCTTGCCATCTGGGTGTTAGAACAGCAGAGACTACCAGCAATATGGAGTGGAGCAAAAAATAAAGCCTCCAGAGGCACTTGGGACTGCTTACAATTCATCCTGCCTTATAGGAGACACATGAGAAGGCCAATAAAACTCCCCCATGTATAAAAACCCATCAGGTGAAAGAATGCTGTCCACGGGCACTTGGTTTCAGGTTCCATTGAGAGCTGACAGGAGACTAAGGAAAAAGGCTGGGTAAATTGAGGAGTCGGGCTATCATAGCTCAGCAGCCAGGCTTTTCCTCTGGTGTAACAAGCAAGGAAATAGGCCAGAGTCTGGTACATGTTGGCATGCAAGAATGGCAGGATTTTTTATAAGAGCAAAAATGGCCAGAGGAAATACTAGGTTCTGCCAGTCATTAGTATTTTAGGGCACAGGATACCTAAGATCAGAGCACATTAGACTAGGACAACTAGTAAACTCTAATAATTAGGATGGGTACCAAGGATGATACCAGTTCATGCCAGGCACACCAGTTCATTTAATTCTTTGTAAATGATAAAACACTATATAGAGATGAGTTAATATTAGTCTTGGTTTGTTTCATGGTAATGGACTTTTGTCATTTGGATGAGTTTGTATGGATAAGCAAAAATCTATCAACCAGATTTAGAGAAGTAACTCAAAACGTATGCTCTAGAATGGTTGGGATAAGTAGTTCAACAGCATGCAGACCACAATATATTTCTTTTTTCCCCCTCTTTTTTATTATAGCTTTTTATTTACAAAACATATGCATGGGTAATTTTTCAACACTGACCTTGCAAAACCTTCTGTACCAAATTTTCCCCTCCTTCCTCCCTTCTCCTCCCTTAGATGGCATGAAGTCCAATACGTGTTAAAATATATATAAAATCCAATATATATATATACATATCCATACAGTTATCTTGTTACACGAGAAAATTCAGATCTAGAAAGAAAAAAAACCTGAGAAGGAAAACAAAAATGCAAACAAACAACAGAAAGAGTGAGAATGCTATGTCCCTGGGTATAGATGGGTCTCTTCATTACTGAACAATTGGAACTGGTCTAAATCAATTCCTTGTTGAAGAGAGCCACGTCCATCAGAATTGATCATCTCATAGTCTTCTTGTTGTAGTCTGTAGTCTTAGCAACAGTTCATGTAAGTCTCTCCAGGCCTTTCTGAAATCATCCTTTTGGCCATTTCTTACAGAGCAATATTTCATAACATTCATATATCATAATTTATTCAGCCATTCTCCAGTTAATGGGCATGTATTCAGTTTCCAGTTTCTAGCCCCTACAAAAAAGGCTGCCACAAACATTTTTGCACATGTGGGTCCCTTTCCCTCCTTTAAGATCTCTTTGAGATATAAGCAAAGTAGTAACAATGCTGGGTCAAAGGAGATGCACAGTTTGATAACTTTTTGAGCATAGTTCCAAATTGCTTTCTAGACTAGTTGGACTCGCTCACATTTCCACCAACAATGTATCATCACTTATTAACAAATAATAACATGCATGGTATATACTAGAAAAAAAATCCCAGAATCCAGTGCTAAAAGCTCTGAGTTCAAATTCTGCTTCTAACACTCACTGCTATATAACCATAGGGATTTCATTCAAACTCTCATCTCAATCTGTAAAATGAAAGGGGCAGGCTAAATGCTTGCCAGTGCCTGTACTGATTCCAGCTTTAAGTTCATGGCACATCCCTTCTCTTTAAGGAATGGTGTTTCCACTACACAAGGCAAATGAAGCAATGAAGTAATGATTCATGGGTACACATATCGAATTCTCCATGGCTCCCTCAGAAAGTCATCATTGCCCTTTGCTAGTTATGACCTATCAACCAGATAGACTCATGAGTTATGCTGCAATACTCTGTGTTTGGACAAACATGCTTACTGAGCTCTCTGAACATACAGATTTCCAGGAACTTTCTGAATCATTCCACCAGAATGACACTCTGTATGTCACAGTTCTCAAAAGACTTGAAAGCCAGAAAGTCATATAAGAACTTAGTGGACAAGTGGTCTCCAAGCAAATACCAACACAAATCAAAGGTAAGCAACTTGGACAGCAGATCAAGCAGCCAAACATTGAAGCCACTCTTCAGGAAGACATCTCTCTAACCTATAAAATGTTATATTTCAACAATGACTAATTCTGATGGACGTGGCTCTCTTCAGCTTCAACAACAAGAGGATTCAAACCAGTTCCAATCGTTCAGTGATGAAGAGAGCCATCTACACCAGAGAGAGGACCGTGGGAACTGAGTGTGGACCAAATATAGCATTTTCACTCTTTCTGTTGTTATTTGCTTGTATTTTTGTTTTCCTTCTCAGGTTTTTTTTTCTTTCTTTCTAGATCTGATTTTTCTTATGTAGCAAGATAACTGTATAAATATGTATACATATATTGGATTTAATATATATTTTAATATATTTAACATGTATTGGACTACCTGCCATCGGGGGAGGAAGTGGGGGAAAGGAGGGGAAAACAGAACAGAAGGTTTTGCAAGGGTCAGTGTTGAAAAATTACCCATGCATATGTTCTGTAAATAAAAAGCTTTAATAAAATTTTTTAAAAATTATATTATAACTTCCAATTTGGAGAAACTGATCAATGACTAATCAGTGTAGAAACTAATATGGGTGTTTATGTAGCCTGATGAAAATAATATTATCTATCCAAGTTGCAGAAATATTTATGATATGCAAGGCAGTGTGTAACATTCTGGCAAACAAAGACAGGAACTAAGTAGAGTCTGTCTACCAGAAGCTTCCATACTATTGATTCCAAAGTCAGGGTACTCTTTCCACTATACTATAGTGTGACAAAGTTAGAAGAAAACTAGAAGTTCAAATACTGATTGTTATATTAGATGAAACAGATAAAGTAGGCAAATAAAGCAATGGAAAAATAACAAACAAGTTATCAAAAATAAACAAATGAATAAACAAGTCAAATAAATAAACAAAACACAAAAATACATAGGTATACCAACTGAGAAAATTTTGCTTTTTATCCTGTGAGTCCCAGTACTTTTGGATTAATATTTTTCCCTCTTATCATATACAGATTAAAAGGAAAGCTAAAATATTGAATCAATCACAAGGTAAGGCATGCTTCAGAATCCATAATCCATTTCCCACAGATTTTTTCCCCTCATGATACAGGTTTTCAATCACATATGAGGATAACTACTTCATGAGATAAAGCAATACATGATTAGGCAGTAGGGAATATTTTTTTCTTGATAACAATTGGAAATGTGACAATTTATTTTTTAAACCATTCACTGAAATGCAGAAAAATTTTCCATGTAATCACCCTAAAAAACGAGGCTCTTGATAATGTGGATATAGAAGAAATGAGGGACTTGTTTTTTTCCTTTTCAATGTCAACATTTTATTCATTTTTATCCTCCATAAAATTGTTTGATATAAGAACAATAATAATAACATTTGTATGGCATTTAAAGGATTACAAACTACTTGAAAAATAATATACCTTTTTATCCTTATAATATCCCTGGGAGACAGATGCTATTCTTATCCCTACTTTAAGATGGGGAAACTAAAACAGATAGAGGTTACCACTTGCTCAGGAGCTGACAAGTAGCAGGTCTCTGAGATTGGGTTTTAATTCAGGCACTTCTGACTCAAAGTCTAGTAATCTACCAACTGCTCTATAAGTATTTACGTAAGTATGCTATGTAAGTATTTCTAAAAACAGATAATTACTTTAAAGATGTTCTATTAAAAAAACCACTAACTTCCATCTTAGGAAGAGTTGAGATTTTAATATACTTAGTAAAACAAGTGGTGGAAGATAAGCTAAGCAGGTTTAGCCTGAAGAAGAGAGGTGAATGATGGTTGAAATTAGACATTTCTTTATTATTATTATTAAAGCTTTTTATTTTTCAAAACACATGCATGGACAATTCTTCAACATTAGTCCTTGAAAAGTCCTGTGTTCCAATTTCTCCCCCTTTGCCCACACCCCTGGATGGAAGTAGTCCAATATATGTTAAAATGGTAGAATATATATGTTAAATCCAATATATGTATACATATTTATACAACTATCATGCCCCACAAGAAAAAAAGAGAAGCAAAATAAAATGCATTCAAACAACAACAAGAAGTGTGAAAATGCTATGTTGTGAACAACACTCAGTTCCCACAGTCTCTGGGTGCATATGGCTCTCTTCACCACTGAACAATTGGAACTGTTTTGAATCATCTCATTGTTGAAGAGAGCCATGTCCATCAGAACTGATCATCACATAATCTTCTTGGTGTTGAGTATAATTATCTCCTGGCTCTGCTCATTTCACTTAGCATCAGTTCATGTAAGTCTCTCCAGACCTCGATGAAATCATCCTGCTGGTCGTTTCTTACAGAACAATAATATTCTATAACATTTACCTACCATAATTTATTCAATCATTCTCCAACTGATGGGCATCCATTCAATTTCTAGTTCCTTGCCACTACAAAAGGGGCTGCCACAAATATTTTTGCACATGTGGATCCTTTCCCCTTCTTTAGGATCTCTTTGGGATACAAGCCCAGTAGTAACACTGCTGGGTCAAAGGGGATGCACAGTTTGATAACTTTTTGAGCATAGTTCCAAATTGCTCTCCAGAATCGTTCACAGTTCCACCAACAATGTATTAGTTTCAATATCTGAATGTTTATCTTGCAGAAAAGGAGTTAAGCTTGTCCCATTTGAGAACAGTAGACAGAAGTAGGAGAGATGGACGGAAGTTGTAGATGTATTTGGGCTTGAGAGAAGGAAAATCTTTTTCCTCAATTCAAGATACCTCAGAGTAGAATGGAATATTTGTATATTAGAGAATGATGGAGAAATGCTATAGTGGATATAATCAAAGAAATGTTTGCCTATATAAAAAAAAAGATAGACTAGTCAGGGAGTACATGAGATAATCAAAGAATAAGCCTCTTTGGGATGTTGGGAGAAGTTGAGGAAGAATTCCCATGACTGTCCCTTCTGGAGAATATCTTCGTGGTGACAGGTAGGGGGAAATGAGGGAAGTTGGGCAATAGTCCCACATGTTTGGAAAGTGTAAATAAATTATTATCCATATCCCTAAAAGGAGTTCTCAAGCTGATTAAATCATGGGTACACTGGAGTGTGGGGATATAATTAATTAAAGAGATAATTGAATGGAGTTTGGCCATTAGGCATGTCTTTGGCTAAGCAGGATTATAATAAAAAAGTTGCTCTTGAATCAATGGATCAACATGAACCAATGTAAAGAGAGACGTGTTAATGTTAAGTGACAGCTAAGTAGCTAAAAATGAGGTTAGGAAAGGAGAGTTAAGCAGAAAGTCCAATAATTGAGTAAAATCTTCTGTGTTTGAAGATTCCATGGCAGGAAATACTATCTGGAAGGGCACAGACCGTTATGCTAGACAATTGTGCTCTCCTCCTTATCTTGACCTCTGACATGGACTGTCCCATGCCTCATTAACCCCCAATCACTGCAGAAAGGAGATAAGGGGAGGGAAAGAGGATGAAGTATTCTGAAACACTTTGGAAAACTCCTTTATAATCAAACTATTTCATCTCTGTCTGAAAAGTAGCCATTATCCTGTGAGCCTTATTTTCGCTTTTCTTGCATTTTATTGGATTTCTGAAGCCATTTTTGTAAGTGTAGATTATTCAGAGCTTTTCTAAAGAATAATAATACATAAAGAGTATATTCTGTGCATTATGTGAATGACACTCATAAATAAGTAATGAGCCCAAACCAGGAATATATTTGGCTACCATATTAAAAGATCAGGATGTAATATATTTGACTGTCAAGAATTTACTAGAAAAGCAGAGGGGAACTTCTTTTGGGAAACTGAATGGGTTCAATTTTACCCCCAAGTGCAAACTAGTAATTGTTAGTGAGAGTCCTGCCCCTGGCATATAGTGGATGAAAGATTATTTGCCAAAAAAAAAAAAAATTCTCAAACATTCATAGGAACCTGGACTCAGAAAGTCTAACACTGAATCTTAGCACTACAGGGTCAATAGGACAGGAACTACCTGGCACAGTGTACAGAGCACTGAGCCTGGAGTCTAGAAGGCTTGAGTTCAAGTCCAGCTTCAGACATTTACTAGTTATATGGCACTAGGTAAATTACTTAACCTCTAGCCTCAGACACTTAACACTTCCTAGCTGTGTGATCCTGGGCAAGTCACTTAATCCCAATTGCCTCAGCAAAAAGAAAAAAAGAATTACTTAACCTTTGTTTGTCTCAGTTTCCTCATCTGTAAATGAACATAAAAATAGCACTTAACTCCCAGAGTTGTGAGAATATAAATGAGCATGGTGACTGATCATAGTAAATTCCACATAAATGCTAGATATTATTATTTTTTTTAAATGTTATCAATTATTTATAGAAATATGTATAGAAGAATTGCACATTTAACATATATTGAATCACTAGGAGAGGGGGTTGGGAAAATGAAGGGAAAAAATTAGAACACAAGATTTTGTAAGGGTGAATGTTGAAAATTATCCATATGTATATTTTGAAAATAAAAAAGTTTTAATTAAAAAAGAAAAAAATCATTGGAACAAGAGGTTTGGCAATTGTCAGTGCTGTAAAGTTACCCATACATATAACCTGTAAATAAAAGGCTATGAAATAAAAAAAAAATCTTATTTCTTTAAATATTTAAAAAACAATAAATCTTGTAATAAAATATTATTGGCTACTTTTGGTACAGAAGTGAGAAAAAATACATGTAGAACACTGCATACATTGACCTATGCAGTTGCTGTGTCTATTGGTTCTGTTTAACTTTTTTTCCTACATTACATAGGAGAAAGTCCAATACTGTGGGGTGATTGTCAGTGATTGTTTTATATCAACAAAAGAGCTCAATATAACTTATTAAAAGAAATAAAATGATATTCTCCAATTACTTGCCAACTCATTTTCCTAGGATTATAAATCCAGAGCAAGAAGGAATGACAGACACTATCGAATCCAACCCTCTGATTTTCCTGATGAGAAACTGATGAGACCCAAAAAGTTCAATATCTATTTGCTCAATGTCGCACAGGTAATAAGTATAAGAAATGAGTTTGAAACTCAGATCCTGTGATTTCAAATTCATTATATATGCACAATTATGAGCGTATGCATGTGTGTATGTCCCCTTTTTAACTCTGTCACTCCGAGCACCTGTGACCTTGTCACAATCCTTCCCATATGGGAAGGAAAAATAATAATGTCCTCTGTGTCATTCACCAATAGCACTTAGCACCCTGATCGTGTCTCTTGCCAGGAGGTGAGAGCTTTTTCTCATTATATCACCCAAGGCTGCCTGGTGTCCATCACGGAACATAGGATGAGCACTGGGGTCAGTCAGAAAACCTATTTTTGAATCCCAGCTCTGCTGCTTCCTGACTAGATGACCCTGGAAAATCCACTTCTCTCTCGGTCTCACTTTTTTCATTTGTAATCGTCGGAAGACGGATTGGGTGACCCCCAAGGTCATATGAACTTATCTAATCTCCATTGCCACTCTACTGAAGCAAGGACACAAGTCCAGATTTAAAGGGGGTGAGGTGGGAGAAAAAGCTAGCAGAAGGAACATTTTGCTAACAGTCTTAGTAATATCAAAAAAGGATCACTTAAAAATAAACACTGATTTTATTTGTCTTTTAGGTTCCAAACAACAAAGGAGAAATGTATAGTTGCCGCCAAGTCCAGGGCATCAAACAGACATTATTCCCACTGCATGTCTGGCTGTGTGCAGCTCTCGGATCTGGCTTTTCTTCCCTTCACACTGCAGATAAGAGACTTGCTGAGCCCCCGACAGATATGCTGCCTACACCTCTGCTGGTAACAGGTGTTGCATTCAAATGAGATTCAAATGTGCTGACCTGTCACATTGCTTGCAACAAATCACTCTGAATTATTTTAATCTTTCATCCAGGACAACTCCAAATTCTGCATGGTTCTATGGTTTCATACTGGTCTTGATAACAAATTGGATGATTTTCTGTAATGTTACCCGATTCTCCTGTTTAGATTCGGGTTTGTCTGTTTTTATGTTGATGTGTGTGTGTGTGTGTGTGTGTGTGTGTGTGTGTGTGTACCCAGTCAAGTGTCTTCAATGTGTGTTTGTTTTCCTCAACTGGTGTTGAACAAACAAGATGAGCCCTAATGAAACAGCATGCTGTCAGAGACTGGGAAGTAGCTTCTCTGTGAATAAATGAATTACCATAGGGCTGAATAATGAACTACCATTAGCATACGGTAGGGACCTATCACAGGAAGGTGTTCCCCATGTTTCTACTTCATTTGACCTTTCAGATGTCCAATTCCTCACCAAAGGATGGAAGGTAAAGAGGAAAGAATCTTGACTTTTCTAAATCAGATATCCAATTTGTGGAGGCTTCTGAAAGGCTATCCCAGAAATGTTCTATTTGACCAGGTCAAATTCCATTTGCCTTGTACTTTTATCACTCTCAAAGCTAGTGCCAACGTGTTTGCAATAGAAATTGGGAAAAAATACAAGTGAACTCCCTTGTAGGACTGCCAGACTGGAAAAGTGAATTGATTTTACGTATTTAGAATCTGCCATCGGCTGAAAGGGTGCTTCTTAACATTTTTCTCTTTTTAAAGATTCTCCAGGAGAAAAGCTGGCTTGGGTGTAGTTACAGGACACCTCTAGTAAATAGCCAAGCCTTATAAAGAAAGACTTGCTGAGAGATTCAACTCAGTGAATTAACAGAGAAAGTTACATTTAGGATTAGATGAAACAAAATGCGAATTATGTTTTTAATTTTCTTAGGATCGACAACAATGGGGCTTCCAGTTTCTTGAGATTCTGGTGTCCCCTTGATCTTTACCAGTAAAAATGATTAACTGAAGCCTGTATTTGTAAGCTCTTACCACAGAGTGAGGGGGAGAGGCAAGATCTTCAGAAGCAACTGGTGTATTTGGAATTAATTCATCACAGTAATTCAGAAGAAAAATATCGGCCAGTGGAATCACAGGGTCTCACATTTGAAAGGAGCCTCGGAACAAGTCCAATCCTGGCCTGAGCAAGAATACCTTCTGCACCATCCCCAGACTTTATGTGAAATAGAATTAATTTCTAAGAATTTTGTCACTCACAGTTAAAATTCATGATTGGAATAGGGGAGAGAGGAGGGAAGAAAAGAGCACAGAGAAGTGGTAAAGTGATAAAATATCGGGGTATGGTTCAAAAGACAATGAATCTATGAACATAGTTATATGAGGAGAGCAGGGTAGCTTGTACCAGAAAGCCTCTCTCTCAACCCCAGGGAAATTAGGAGTGGGGAGAAGAATTATGAGAGGGGAATCACAGTAATGCAAGTCCTTCACTGGTTAAGACCAGTAACATGTTATTTGTCATATAATAGGAGCTTAATCAATGCATGTTGGTTGGTTAATGGAAATCCTTTTAAATTGATCTGCTGTTAAATAGTCTTTGGTTTTATCATTCAGCCAATATTCCAGTACTGGCGTGCATATTCCATAATCTTGTTCATGAGAATAGAGAAGAATACTCAAGTCTATTCCATTAGCAAAACTCTAGTATGCATCTACATTTACACAGTGTTTCAAGATTTTCTTTTATTATTATTTAGTTTTAAAGCTTTTGATTTTCAAAACATATACATAGATATTTTCAACATTCACCATTGCAAATCTTTGCCCAAGTCTCACACATCCAAGAAGTGTTAAGTGTCTGAGACCAGAATTGAACTCAGATTCTCCTGACTTCAGGGCTGGTGCTCTCTCTATTCACTGCACCACTTACCTGCCCCTAAGTCCATTTTATAGAGGAGAAAACTGATGCTTACTCAATTAGTAAGCACTCTATCAACTACTTGCTTTTAAAAGAAATTCCATATAATAGTGAATGGAGAAAATGTGAGTCCTTATTAGGTGGGCATTCCAATGTTTTTGTTCGTTTGTTTGTTTTTGTTGTTATTTTTCTAATGTGCATTTGTCAAGTGACATGCTGTAGTAAAAGAACAGTAGAATAAGTTTCAGGGGATGTAATGTCAAACCTATTTACCAGTGGGGAAATCTGAGATAAATGACTGAAAATCTCTAGGCTACCATTTTCTTATCTGTAAAACTAGAAGGTTAATTCTAGAAAACAATTTGAAGTTATATGAGGAAAAACAGTCTCTAAATTTTTTTACCCTTTGATTTAATAATCCTAATACTGAGCATATGCTCCAAGAAATTAAGATAGAAAGCTCCACTTAAACCAAAAATTTATAGGGGGCACTTCATGTTGCTGTTAGTAAAAAGCAGAGAACAAAAAAAGATCTCTATTATCTAGGACAGGCTTCTTTGACTTATTTCTACTCCTGACCCCTTCTCGCTCAAGAAATTTTTACACAACCTCAAGTATCAGGTATATAAAATAGGTATAAAGATCAAATGTTTTCTCATAATGAATCATAATTTCGTGACCCCACATACCATTATGAAGCCCATATGTATCACAAACCACAGGTGAAGAAGCTGGAATATAGGGAATGGCTGAAAAATATGGTTGGAAAATGAATGTAATAAGATGTTACTTTTCCACAAGAAAAGATAAATAGGAGGAATTCATCTAATTGGTGAAATAAGGAAAGATTTGTCTGAACTAATTGTAGAAAGCAAAACCAAGAGAACCATATCCACAATGGTGTAACCATAAAGGCAGTCTATTTCAGATTAATCTTAACTACCAAGTTGGCTCCTCATTGAAAATTCCATTGAAATCCAAGTTTTTCCTCTTCGCAGAGAGGCAAGACATCATGGATATGGAATCCTTCATGTGCTTTAGGGAATGGCATTTTTGCTCCTTAATTTTGTTGACCAGTTTTTGTTTGTTAGTAGGGAGTGATGAGTGGAAGACTAGGAATATTATGGAAAATTTGTAGTTTAAAGTCAAAGCATGAAGAAAATTTTCAGCCATAAATGCATTAAGTGAGGTGGAAAAGGCCACATGATTCCCAAGGTTCCCTTCTTAATGTAATAATTCTATAAAATATGCCATGAGAGATCACACTTGGGAGTTCCCTGTATAACACTGGAGTTCACAATCCGTCCACGCCTATTCATCTTGTGTGATTCCTTTTCATACTTCCAATACCGACTATTGCCATTTTCTCAATTTCTTGGGGAGCCATGGCCAAATAATTCATCAGCTCACAGTCATTCTCCTGGTAATGGGTCTCTCTGCACTTAGCTAGGCTGTTCCTAGGAGAAGAGACAATCTGTCACCAAGCCCATACTCTGAGCCTCTCCATCTTGATAGAACCTGCCAGGGCTTACATTCTCCTGGCATAGGCTTTGAGAATTCAGGAGGGAAAAATAAAGATGGTATTAATTCTTCCTAGCAGGTTTCCAGTTCTTCTTTTCTCCCAGTCCAGGCCCCAATCCAAATGATATTAATGGTGGTTATTTGAGCGCGAGAAAGGATAATATATTCCTCTACAAGCTGGTTGGTATTTAAAGAATGTATCATGGGAAGGACATTTTCATTCAAGTGTTAAGGAGTTGTTGCCAAATTAAACATCACTCTTAAGGGCAACATTGCATTTTCGAAAATAAAATCATATTACAGATTTCTTTCACTTTACACCATTTTATGGCAGTTGGACAGTGAAGTAAGACTGGGTTACTAATCCCTTTGTTGAGCGTCTAACTTTGCCAGAGTTCATCTCATACTCTAAACTTAATTTCTATCCCTCTATGGCTTATTATTATAAGCTTTTCCCTATCTACTCATCATTTTTAAATCATTCAACACCAGGGCAAGCCTCTATCCCTCGATGAGCACAGGACACCTAAAGAAGAGGACTGAGGAAGGACAAGGTCCCCATTTGCTCATCTGTATCGTGCCTGTCCTCCGCTGCTCCTGGCTCTTGGTTACTGCCCAGTTGAGTAACTCCCCTGCTGGATCCTGGAGACTTGGTCCAGGAATTAACTAGCTTGGCAAAGTTTAGAGGGAGGGAGCAATGCAGAGGGCTGGCTGGAATGGGTTCTGGATGGAAGTCAGAAAGGTAAGTTCTCTGAGGGCAGAGACAGTTTGTTTTGGGCTTCCTTATCTCCTGTATTAGCATTAATACCTTGCCTGTCTAAGGTGTTTAATAAATCTTCCTTGAATGGGATGCAAATGAATCCACTTACCTTACCCCAAATGTGTATAATTGAAATAAACAAGCAAGCAACAGCACTGTGTGTTCTATAGAGCTGTCCAGGATGGCCAATCTGCTCACTTAGTCCGAGTGTGGTGCTAATAAGGGTCATTACTAGAGGAGCCAGAGGAAAACCCAATTAGGAACCACAGACTTCATTTCTTGACCAGCTGCTTTCTCTGATCCTTTTCCAGTTCAAAGGGGTGGGCTGAGGGAAAGGCTAGGACCAGTATAGTGGGAGTTGTGACTATCTCAAGAAGAAGCAAGGTCAGGCTTTTTTGCCTTACAGCCAGTGAGTGAAAATATCACCTTCCAAAAGGGGAGAGGACCTGATACATTTCAGGTGGGGTTGGAAATTTTTTTTTCTCTGATATTCATGAGAACATTGAACTTTATGGGGATACAGGTGATTTCCCTTATCAGAAGCCAAACACATAGAAGTCATCCAAAAAAGCCAAAATTTGGGGTATTAAAATCTGTGTATTTATACTTGGATGAACTAGTGATCTTCTCTATTAACATCCAGTAAATTCTTGTTAGGTATTTTTGTTAGTTGTTGTTTTGTTTTTGTTTCAGAAATCTTCCACAGAAAATCACCCAGGCTTTCCTTTACCTCTTTTAATCTATCTCATGAGAATTCACATAAAATAGTATTGCAATTTTCTATTCATTGCCTTCTTCATAGTCATGGATACCTTATTGCTTCCTTTTAGGCTACTTCTCATATGCTAGTTGTCATTGATTATATACCCCAAGGAAATACATCTTTTCACGGCTTGCCATGATTTGATTCTTCTTCAGTTCACAGAACTGTAGAATGTATAGGAAAGCCAAGTGATGTGGTGGTTAGAGTACTGGGCTTGAAGTTAGGAAGACCTGAATTCAAATCCACCCTCAGATACTTACTGGCTGTGTAACTCTGGATTAGACACTTAACCGATTTAAAAAAGTTTCCTCATTTGTAAAGTGGGGATAATAATAGTGCCTACCTCCCAGAGTTTGGCAAAAATCAAATGAATTGATATAAACAAAGTATTTACAAACTTTGATTCTACCCATAATTAGTATTATCTAATTATTTAATAATACAATCAATTGTCTGATTATTTATCAACAAAATCAAATAGAGATCTATGTTGCTGAAGATGGCTTTTTATCGGCATGGCCAGTTGGGAATTGCCAAAAATTCTACTTGATTATCCAAACATAATCTAAGCCAATATGTTCCTCTAGTTCTATACCATTATTTCTTTATAATCTCTATGGAAGAGGTTATAAAATTCTAGATGCAAATTTGAAAGGGACCTTAAAAACCATATAGTCAAAAATCTATGCATTTGACCTATGAGACGGCATCCCAAATAGATAAAGTGACCTGGGTTGTAACAGAAATTATTAATTGAACCCAAGCCTAGAGATAAACCAATAAACTCCATCAGCTGCCCAATCAACTGCATTCATGGGCAATTTGAAACTTTCCAGTATTGATAATTAGACTAGAATTCAGTTATACTCAAGAAGATAGGGACTGTACCTCCACCTTGGAGTCAAATATGTGGATCACTTAACATCTTTGGATCTCTGTTTCCTCACATGTTAAAAAAGGAGGTTGGACTTCTTAAATCCACAAGCATGAGAAAGGCAGTGTGAGGCAGCAAATGGTCTTTTAAAATACAAGGGAATTTTAGCGATCTGTGAGGTCAAAATATGTCAACATCTGAATACATCAGCTAAAAACCACTAATGCAATTTCTACTACAATAAGAAGGAAATCACTTCTAGGAATAGGAAATTGGTAATAATACTGTACTGTACTCTTATGAGGCTTCATCTGAAACACTGTGTCCAGTTCTGGATGCAATGGTTTAAGAAGGATATTGATAAACTAGCTAGCCAATCCAAAGAAGTTTGGTTAAAGAAACTGAGGCTGGGGAAGAAAAGACTTAGAATAGCTTTCTTTAAGTGTGTGAAGGATGCCCTTTGGAAAATAATTAGATTTCTTCTCTTTGGCCCCAGGAAGCAGAACCACAACCAATGGGTGGAACTTGCAGAGACTAATTTCAGCTTGTCAGAATTTTTTTTTCTCTAAGCATGAGTTTGTCCCAAAGTAGATTGTATTGCCTGTAGAAATGATGGCTTTCTTCTCTTAGAAGGTCATGAAATAGAGATTGGACAACCACATGTTGGTGGGATTATTCGGTATATCGGTTGGGCTAGATGGCTACTGAGCTCCCTTCTGTCTCTCCAACTCTGAGATATGATTATTTCTAGACTAAACTGATGACCCTGAAAATCTTTTAAATCCATTTCAGATGACTGAATTTTACTAAGGATGCTTTGAAGGATTCTAGGACTCAAGTGATTAGTGAGAGTCATTTGTGAATCAGAGCATTTGGAGAAACATCTCATCAGTGGGGAATCCTTCTCTCATTTGGACTTTGTGCATGTCATCTTCCATGTAATCATCACTTGCCTTAGATGAACTTATCTCTTCCAGACATATGTTTCACTTGATATCAATACCCAGCAGATCATCGAGTAAAATTCTCTGAGGTCCTTGCATATAAGCCACAGAAACTTGCATATAAATAAGAAATGCCTTATTTCAAGAGTATCTTTGAGACTATAGTTTCCTCTGATAAATAAAGCACATTTTAAAAATCAACAAGAAAGAGGCAGCTAAGAGGTATAATGGATAGCGTATTGGACTTGGAGTCAGGAAGACCTGAATGCAAATTCTGCCTCTGAAGATTAAGTTGTATGACTGTGGAAATCACTTAATCTTTCTCAAGCCAGTTTCTTCATCTATGAAATTAGGATAATGAAACTATTCAGCCAAAAAGGTTGTTGTGAGTTTCAAGTGAGATAACAAATATAAAAGTACCTTTTAAACTTAAAGTGCTATATAAATCTAGGTATTATTATTATTATTATTATTATTATAATCTTATATTATATTAATATAACTCAATCTTCAGATATATTATATATAATATAACTCAATATAATTATATTATATTATATTATTAATAATATTATTATTATTTCACTCAGTTACATGATTTGGGATGTTTTCCTCAACCATATGCAGGCTAGTGATTGCTCAATCATGGGGCCTCATCATAGTAGTTTTACACTTGGCATATTCACCCAATTTTTCTCCCTGGAAGCTCAGAACTCCTAAACTCAAATAGTCCCATCAACCCCCACTTGCAGCTCAGAACTCCAGGGCTCCAACACTCCATCAGCCTCTATCTCTCAAGAAACCCAATATGGTTGTGTGCCATCATGACCATGTAGTCATTTGTTCTTGCAACTCAATGTTTGCTCTTAAACCTCTCAATCATTCTAAAAGTGAGTGTGAAAACTCAAGCAATAGAGAGAGTGGAGAGAGAGGCAGATTGGGATACTGAGAAATGTGCTGATTTTAGAATCAGAGGACCTGAATTTAAATCCTTCTTTCTGAACTTTTATGTATACTTTGACTTGATTCTATCTCCATTCCTTTAATTGTTAAATGAGACAATCTACTAGATGATCTCAATGTATCACTTTCTTTTTTTAAATCTCTAAGTAATTTACATTTAATTGATGGGAATCACACCATGCACATAGAACTAAACAAAAGGTAAATTCATGGTTGGAGTGGAGAGAAGTATTACTGATTGAAGGGGCATTAGGAAAGGTTTAAAGTAGGAGATGACCATCAAGTTGGGCTTTGAAGGAGTCTAAACTTCAAAGAGTCAGAATGAGGAGGGAGAGCATTCCAGGCATCAGGGATGAGTTGTGACAAAAGTATAGAAAATGTCAACATAATGGAACATCATGTCCAGTCTTTGGTCTTTCAGAAACTGACTAGATCAGAATTTCAGGGTGGTGAAATTAGGATCAAAGGGATTTAAAAGAGTCATGTTCAACAACAACATTATATTGTTGAAAAGAAGTTGAATTGTATATAGCAAAAATGCCATGCATGCTTCCTTCTATCCTGTTTGAAGCAGACAAAGCTATTTAGGATTAGACATATTAACTTCCATTCAGGAATAAAGCACCCTGGGGAGAGTGTATATGCAGAGAATGTCACCTGGAATGTTTCCCCAGTGAAGACTCTGATTCACAGATCCTTGGAGGTAGGTCTACTTCACTATAATGACATTTCTTATTTGTTGCAAAACACCCCCTCCCCTTCAACCCGGTTTAACAAAACAAGCAACAAAATAAGCACTATTCAAGAGCAAAAAGCAAAACCAAAACAAATCAAACAATTGACAACAATAACAAAAAAATACCCTCTCAGAATCCAGATCTCTGGGATGAAAGTCATCTTTTAACATAGAAATGGAATACACTGAAAACTTCTTATAAAAGGCTAATATAATCCAAGCATTATCCTGTTATTTGATATTTCAAAGCATTAAATTTGAGCATCAACAATGAACTTTTTTTTTTTAAAATTCTCATAATTATAGGGCAAATTTTGTGAAGAGTAAATACTTGTCACTAGCAAGTACTTAGTTTTTGACCCTGACTATTCTGCAAATTACATATGCAATGGGTAGCCCTACAAAAATACCACATGGAATTATAGAGGCTATCATCTCAAAGAATCATAGATGTGTATGTTATGTTATATTTTAATTGGGGTGGGGGAAGCAGCATACAGTGGAAAGACCATTTGATTTGGAGTCAAAGGATAGAGGTTCAAATTTCACATCATCATTATCAATAATTATCATCTATTATTTTATTAAGCACCTACCATGTGCTGGGCAATATGATAGATGCTAAGGATGCTAAGGAGGTGAAAGAGTAGTATTGTAGAGCCATTTTGAGTGCATGAACACTTCTCACTCCAGAAATAAGTAAAGCTAATAATGTGAACCACACATTTGCTTCTCTCTCATCTCCTCTTTCTACTGACATCCCCACATTTCATGGGACATGTGGATTTCAAGGGTCCTTATCTATGAGAATATGGTGAGTCAGTTCTTAACTCTAAAGTAGCACTTCAATCCTGAACTTTGTAGAATAAGCTGAGTGGAAAATTGTTGAGGATGGAATTATTCCTTTATTTATTTTTGCTTTTTTCATTCCCCTTATCTTAGCACATGGCTTTGGACAACATAGGATCTTAACAAACACTTTACAGTAAGCTGTCATTTTAGAAGGGTAAATCAAATGATGGCTTGATAGTTGGCATGCCAAGTCTTATTTTAGGAAACATCACAACTCTTTTGAAGTTCATAAAAATCTTTTTCACCCAATAACCATGTCAAATTGGGGCCAAAGGAATCAGATTCCCCATTTTATAAATGTGGAAACTAAGGTTCATTCAGTCAGCCAGTCAACAGGCTTGTATTAAGTGTTTAAACTGTGCTAAGTTCTGAGGATAAAAATAAAAACAAAAAACCAATTCTTTATCTCAAATTCACATTCTAATGGGAGATACAATGTGCAAATATCCTTGCAAATAAAAAAATAGTAGATAATGGCTAAATGTGCAAATCTGACACAATACCCAATCTCTAGGCTAAACGATGCTCTTTTTACTTTACCTTTGTTTTTGTTCATCTATCTTAGCCATATCTGACTGTATGTGAGAGACCATGTGATTAAGGTACTAGAGCACTTTGTCCTTTCCTTCTCCAGCTCATTTTACAGATGAGGAAACTGAGGCAAAAAGGGTTAAGCAACTTGCCCAGGCTGACACAGGTAATAAGTGTCTGGAACAGATTTGAAATCAAGAAGATGAGATATCCTGACTTTAGGCCTGGCACTCTGCCCATTACACCACCTTCTTGCCCTGTGCCACCTTGATGTTCTTACTTCATCTCACTCTATTATTATTTGAATGCATTTTAGAACTCTAGATCACTCACACACAAAAATAAGAACATATTAGCAATGTATTTCCCACAGTGCTTAGCTTACTCACAGAAGAATTTGTCTATTCTTTTGGGGACAGAAGTTTATTTGTCTGTAAATAAGATTCTGTACTAAATAGTGGTTCTCTTTCTGGACTTGGATCAAGGAAGACCAGGTTTGAGTATGGCTTCTAATATTTATTTGATTTGTGGCTGGAAGCAAGTCGCTTAATCTCCCTAGGCCTCAGCTTCCATCCATGTAGAGTGGGGACAATAAGATATTTAATACCTTCCTCATGGAGTTGTTGTAAGGATCAAATGAGAAAATATATGTAAATACCTTCATAAACCTATAAGTATTACATAACTATGGACCTTTATTATTACTGTGTAAGATTAAGTTAAAAGGAGTGAGCTTTTAGGTTTTTAATATGAGAATGACAAGTGCTTAGTCTTCATCCCATCGTGTTCGCTTCTGTTGGGCTTTGTTATCACCCATCTCAGAAAACATAAACCTTCCTGGATTTCTCATACAGTCAGTGAGTCCCTCACTTCAACAAAACCATGTGAAAATAGCCGAGAACAAATGCAAGCTGGTATTGTGGGCATTGTGCTTTGCAGGCACATCTGTGCTCTTGTGATGTTGTTTAAAGCAGAAAAGATGCCAGCAGAACATGGAGAATTTGGGCCTAATAATGCCTGGTGCTTGGGGTTTAGCAGAGACTGATGATCTGAAAATAGAGAAAAGAACAATGATCCATCTGATAGAAGGGATTTGTCTCAAAGTTTTCTGATAATTCAAGTGCTAGGGAAAATACTGAAAGAGGAAAGAAGTGGAGGAGGAGGAACATTATTTATTGTGCACCAAAAATAGTCCACCAGTTACAAGGTTTAAATGTCAAAGGTAATTTTTATGGAAGTATAGAGAAATGGATAGAAAGCTAGATGGACAGATGAAGAGAAAAGAAATGACAAGTTGGATGGATGGGAGGAAAGATAGATGTATACAAAATAAATAGAAGAAGGAGAAAGAGAAGATGGTGGTGGGCATGGCGGGGATAACTATAATGTCCTATGTTGAAATAGAAAACATAAAATATTACATTCATGAGTACCAACATCCCATGGACACTGGCCCCTTCACATTGCTATCTTTTCATACCCCATCAGCAATAGTGGTTCACAGAGAATACAAAATGCTGGAATAAAAATTTTAACAAATAAGAAGAGTATCTAAGGTTGACACCATACCACTTAGCAAGATAAGTCATGTTGACTTCATCAAAACCATCGGTGGGTAAAAATAAGATAAATTATGCAGGATTGCAACAACTCTGAAACTCAGAGTTTATATCTCCTTCGCTCACCCTGACCCTAGGACCTTGTTCTCCCTCTGATCAGGGATGGTGGAGGATGGAGAATAAAAAGTTCTCCCTAGCTCTTCCATTTAAAAAAGAAACCTAATGTAGCTATCTCATCATTTAAAAATTGGCTGCAGATCTTCATCAAGCCCTCATGCTTGGTATGACCCCATTCCTTCTTTTCAGTTTCTTTTTATCTGTTGTCTTCCCCCATTAGAGTGCAAACTCCCCAAGAGCACAGCTTGTCTCTTCCCTTTTTTGTCTCCCCAGAACTAAGCACAGTTCCTGGCACATAGTAAGTGCTTGATAAATGTTTAGTGATTCTTGACTCAGACTGACTTTTAAAACCAGATCACAAAGGTCATTTTCATGGGGTGCTCCTTACAGTCACATAGTTTTAGTTCCTATCTATATGGACATCAGCTAATCCAAAGAAATTAAACACCAACCAATTGTTAATGCACTCCCATTTTCCCAACATGTCTTATACATATATGCACTCCAACTCTGCCACCAAGCTTCTACAATCTTTTTATTTAGCCCCCAAATTCTTAAGACCAGTAGGAGACTTGCATTTTTAATACAGAGACATCTGTGAGTCATTTTTCCTTTTGACATTTATGGGAAACTTTTCAAAGTCATGTACATAATGAGATTGAAATCCCCCAGCAGTATTGACACTATACCCCTGCTTTAAATAAGCTGGAGGTATTTAAAGACATTCCAGGCTTTCCTTAATGTTTTCATATTTCCTGTTTTATAATAGTGATGGGCAATTATATGTAGTCTAATCCATTTGCTTATGTATATGACGTGGGTAGCAAGAATATTCACCAAAAGAAAGAACGACGGGACATAGCCAAAAATTAAAGAAAATAAAAATAAAAAGCCTAGACTTAAAAGTCCGTCTATAAATGAAAATTAATTTTGTTTAGCTGTCATGGCCACTGACTCTGTCAATTCCCAATGACGCCAAAGGAGTAAAGGAGGCACTTAATTCAATAATCAGAAGATGCATTATTATACATGATTTTTTTATTATTCTCATTTTGAAGAATTGGATCTGATCCCCTAGTTTTTATATACTTTTCTGCAGGGGCTTTCACACATAAAAATCTGATAGAACTCTTCAGCAGCAATGACAAAGGCAAATAAACCCAACCGACCAACTAACAGAGGATAGTAGCAACTTATACGCAGCTTCTAATGGTAAAAAAGAAAGCCCCAATGTATTATAGATAGTGAAATCTCATTACTTGCTATTGATGGATGGTGTTTCCCTGTGATGCTGGTTCTATCATTCTATCAGTAATAAAATGAATAAGGGTATGGAAAAATCCAACTATTCAAGAAAAGGTCATTAGAGAAAAGGGTATGGGATATCGTACACAAACAACACACACACAAAAATCCCAGTAGATTTTTTGAGATTCAAGAAGAGATATGCATGTTTACTCTTAAATTAAAGACAATATCATTAACACTGCATAGTGAATTTTAAAGCACACACACACACACACACACACACACACACAAACATTCATGAAGAAAAACCCCATGTTTGTCCCTTCAGCTTTTAGCGTGCTTCTTAAATTCCAGACACATTGAAAATTGACTTTAAAATCTTTATTGATCCCATACACTTAGTCTCTGCTACATATCAAGTGGCATCTGGAACCTTTAAAGATTTTTTTTTGGTGACTAGAGAGACAATGAGCAGGTTAGAGAAGCAGAGGGCAGCAGCTGCAGTGCTGAGGAGTTAAACAAGGAGAAAAAAAAAAAGGATAGGATTGCTTAGGAATGAATTTGGAAGGACTAAAAGAGTGATGGAAGAAGCCAAGCTAGAAAAAAATACAACTGGCATCATCACTTTGAGGAATATTTGATTGTAGCATATGATGGTAATGGAATATGATCAAGCCAAAAGATATGATGAATAGGAAGAATTCAGAAATCCTTGAGAAGACATGGGAGCAAAACAAGCATGAGTAAGAAAACAGCAAACACAACCAAACAATTTAAATGTTGTAAAATTATGATAGCCACGGTGGGCTCCAAATAAGAAATATAAGGAAATAGGAGACAACAGAAGGGTTTTTCCCTTCCTTTTTTAAAATTCTCTGTTATAAAGAATGATTCTCTGGGTCCAAAAAGGGGGATGGATATAGACAAAATGGAGCAATATAATGTTTTTTTAAGGTATACATAGTGACTAGTTTCATGTAAAAGAAAAAAATAAATAATTTGAAAGACATTTGAAGTCTGAGAAATGTAGTGAATAAATGTGATTTGGGAGGATTAATGGCAAAGGATGTTTACTGCTTCTAAATGGAACATTGGTAGACTGTAGGTGTGGAATGAGACATATACATCTCAATGTATATGGCTATGTGTTGATTTATTTTGCTTATCTGTAATTTTTTTTATCTGTAATTCTTGACTAAAGGAATAGTTTTATTTTGGGTTAGGGAAGAATCATAAAAGAGTAATGATGAACTCTTAAAAGGCATCAATGAAACTTTTTTTTTAAATAGCAGTAGGCAATTAGATCCCAAGAGGAGAGAGGGAAATGATTCTCATGTATATTATACCTACTAAAATTTTTTAATCTTTTGTATTCACAGTTAGGTCTTTAAAAATGTATAATTATGGTTTTCATTTTTAGAAATTCTATGATTTTAGCAACACCCAAGTTCTAAACCATTAATTTGTGATACTAGAGAATTGATAAGGTGCAATAATACAAAAATCAGTCTCAGAGCCAGGACACATACTGGTTGTGTGAGTCCAGACAATTTACTTAATCTCTCAATGTTGTAGGCCATTTTATGACTATATGATACATTTTAGAGAAGATGTCAACCTGTATTAGTGAAGTGTGTTTATTTATTCTGGAAATTTCTTACAGCAACAAAATCACTTGTCCATATTCCAGTGTCACTGACTATAGACTCTAGTCTGATCAATTTCTGGGGAATTTATTATATCTGTTCTACCAAAATTTAGGAGAACCAACATATTACTGAATATGATAGTCCACCCCTGGAATCAGGAAGACCAGGATTCAACTCTTGCCTTTGACATATTTGGTTTTGAGGTTCTGAGCGAATCAATTTCTGGGCATTTCAGAAAACTCTTCCAGAATATTAGTTTCAGCCTTTCAGTTGTTAATCATTGATGGAGAGATATTCCATGCCACAACAGTATGGACAAATAACCAAAAAAAGTCCTCTAAATTTAAATAATTTAAGTAATTTAAATAATATGAAATCAAAATATTCTTAAATTGCTAAATGAATATTAGCTATAATATTTTAAATTGAGTTTTAAAAGATCATTATTTATTATCAAAGGATGCTTTTTCTTGTTGTTGTTCATTTCATTCATTTACCAAAATTCATTTCTGAAACTCTCCATCATATCAAAGAAATGTATGGAAAGCCTAGGTGGGAAAATGTATCATTTAATTTAAATAACATCCCAAAGGATGACCCATGTGGACAAAAGCAGATATTTTAAAACTCTACTCTAATCTGCCAGTATCCTGATGAGCTATTATAGGTAAACCACCTAATCCTTTTATAAGTCAAATTTTGGCACATAGTTTTGTTTCATTTCAATTGTTTCACTTACATCTGACTCTGATTCCATTTGTGGTTTTCTTGGCAATGAGACTAGAGTGGTTTGCTATTTCCTTTTCCAACTCATTTTACAGATAAAGAAACTGAGTTACAATGTTAAGATTATACAAATGACAAGTGACTGAGGCCAGATTTGAACTCAGATTTTCCAGATTCTAAGTCTAATGCTCTATCCATTGTACCACCTAGCTATCCTTGGCAGATATTAGAGCCTCATAAATATTTGTGGATGGAGTGAATATCTTTCAGAAATGAGATCATCCAATAATCATTTACTGCCTCTCAGTGTGGTTTCCAGGAATACCTAAACAATATCCACAAATAATGTTCAAGTAGAAAACACCAATTATCTAAAGTACTTTAATTACATGAACATAGAAGAATCTGTGACTTCATTTGAATCAGTAACTCCCTCCACAGACACATAAAAGAATCACAGTCCTTCTATTAAGTGGTAAATAAGTCTGAAGGAGTTGTTTGAGGCAGGTGGAGGTTAAATCACCCGGATTGTAAACATATGAGGGTGGGATTGGACTTTAGGGGCTTCTAATTTCAAACCCATCATCCCTGATGCCAAAAAAATCTTTCAAAAGCTGTTATTGACCAACAATTCTTTTGGATTATCAACAGCTTTATTTTAAAAAAAAGAAAGCTACATGAAAACTCTCATCACATTGCTTAAAAACCTCCTGAATTTAACATGTTTTGATCAATCTGATTAATTTTTTACTATTACAATATCAACCAGATTACAAATTTTCCAAAAAAAAATAATAACCTTAACCCATTTCTTTTAATATAATTGTCTTGTATACTTTTCCTGACAGTTTCTGATTTCTAATTATTTTTAGGAAATAATTGAGTGAACATTAATTTAAACACATTCTATAATCATTGACATATAGTAGTGTACCTGGGTTCTTGAAATACATGAAAGTGTGTGTGTTTATGGGAAGTATCATAAGAAAGAAAAGTGTGGCAGGACAATGAGTGCTTTGTCCTATTTCCTAAATTTTAGAGAGAAGCCGACCTCACTTTAAATCCTTTGTCAGGAAAATAAGAAAATTTAACAATTTGTTAGCAAAAATGATTAATGGAGGAAGCTTCCTCCCTTAGGCTTTCATACAGGTAATATCCCTGACGAAGGCAGGTTCAGAGATTCCTCAGAAAACGCCAATATCTTTCTCCTCCTCTCTTAAATTGCCAAATGGGTGTAATCTTTGCCATTTTTCCCAGGTATGAAAATTATGAGCCAGAATTCTGAGATTATATCAGGAGAGAAGGGAATCGAGGAGCACAAAAAGGAAATCTATTTCTCAAACCCTATAGAAAGGGAGAAGCCATCTGTGTTAAATCACAAAACTAACATGCTGAAAGTTTATATCAATATACACACATGGGACAAAGGTAATGTACTCTATTGAAGAAGGAACCCCTGCTATATTTAATCATGGCCAGTCCATGGGAAAGTGCTGTTGCACACTGTTTTCAGACTTTAAAATAACAAAAACAAAGCCTCAGAAAAATCAAAAACCACCCAATTATTGAAAAATAATTTCTGCCCCAAGAAAGCATATTGAATCAAGTATCTAATTAAACTCTTCAAAAATAGAACTGAATTGGAAAGAACTTCTTATCTCCACTCAATAATATTTTGGATTAGGACTTTGGACAGATATGGTGGAGGAATGGTGTATTTACCTGCTGTCTTGTGCTAACAGAGCCTCATTTCAGTATTTTGTAGGCTAGTTGATTATTTCCAACAAGACTCAGGAGGCTGCTTTTTGTAGTGGCTAAAAACTGGAAACTGAATGGATGTCCATCAGTTGGAGAATGGTTGAATAAATTGTGGTATATGAAAATTATGGAATATTACTGTTCTGTAAGAAATGACCAACAGGATAATTTCAGAAAGGCCTGGAGAGACTTACATGAACTGATGCTGAGTGAAATGAGCAGGACCAGGAGATCATTATATACTTCAACAACAATACTAGATGATGACCAGTTCTGATGGACCTGGCCATCCTCAGCAATGAGATCAACCAAATCATTTCCAATGGAGCAGTAATGAACTGAACCAGCTATGCCCAGAAAAAGAACTCTGGGAGATGACTAAAAACCATTACATTGAATTCCCAATCCCTATATTTATGCACACCTGCATTTTTGACTTCCTTCACAAGCTAATTGTACAATATTTCAGAGTCTGATTCTTTCTCTACAGTAAAATAATGTTTTGGTCATGTATACTTATTGTGTATCTAATTTATATTTTAATGTACTTAACATCTACTGGTCATCCTGCCATCTAGGGGAGGGGGTGGGGGGGTAAGAGGTGAAAAATTGGAACAAGAGGTTTGGCAATTGTTAATGCTGTAAAGTTACCCATGTATATATCCTGTAAATAAAAGGCTATTAAAAAAAAAAAAAAGACTCAGGAGGCTGACACCACGTTTACTAGGAAAAGGGGGAAAGTCTTGACAAGGAAGGTCTGGCAAAATAACCTTATTGTCACATCCCTCAAATAATATTTTCCTTACATTCTTCAGAGAGATCAAAGTCATCTGAAACCCAATCTGTATATTGTGTAATTCCAAATAAGGCAAATGTGGGCTATATAGAAGAGGAGAGGATTCCTAATAATCAGAGCGAAGAGGTAATAGCTACAGCAAACATTTAAATAAATGTGCTTAAAGTTTTGCAAATTGAATCAAAAGTCAGGCTTTCAGAGGCAGAGGAGCTGGGTTCAAATTCTGATTCTGACACTTATCTGTGTGGACTTGGACAAGTTATTTCATTACTTGGAGCCACATTTTCCTCATCAGTAAAATGAATGACTTCAATGATTTTTAAGATCCCTAATTGTGGTAAGAACGGATTCTTAATTTTCTCAGCTCTTAGCTGGCTTCCTTTTTTATGTGTCTCTTGTAAATATCCAATTATTTCCATGTTTTATTCTCAGTAATATGTGACCACATTGAGAATGATGGCTGCTCTTTGCTTTAATTATTATCCACTCCACCTGCCAACTCTTAGCATAGTACCTGGTATGAAGTAAAAACTTTAAAAATACTGACTCCATGACTAACATAATCATATTATATTATTTGATTCTTACAATTGCGAGGTAGGTGCTAGTAACATTACCATTTTATAGATAATCATAGGAGCTATTATCATCCCATTTTATAGATGAGAAAACCAAGGAATAGGGAAATTAAATTATTTGGCCAAGACGACATGAAGCTGGGTCTTCCTAAATGCCAGAATCAATGCTTTTCTGACTTTCTCAACTCGATGGGGAATCTTTTGATGGAAGAGAGAGAACAATTCTTTAGGGATCTTATAGAAAGGATTCAGTCCAAGACTTCTGGTTTCCATTGCTACCTTAAAATAGTATGATTGTGTGAGCATAATAATCAATAAACATGTATTAAGAGCCTAATAATAATAATAACATATTACAATAATAAACACATTACTAGCAGCCGGCATTAAACTATCTCTTTGAGGTTTGCAAAGAACCTTACATATATTATCATATGACATGCTCATCACCACAATAACCCTGTGAAGTAAATGCCATTATTATACCCATTTTTATGAAGAAATTGGTAGTGAGAAAGCATTAGTCACTTGCTCAGGGCGATACAACCAGTAGGTGAGAAATGGGGTAGGAATTCATATATTTCTACATTCAGATCTACTGGATCACCTAAGCACCTAGATTCAGTTAAAAGGATCATAAATAAGAACATCAATTCAATCCACCCAGCATTTGTTAAGCATTTAATATGTGCAATACACTGTTCCAGGTGCTAAAGATTCCAAGACAGTCCTATTGTCCTCTAGGAGCTTATTAGCAAAGGGACTTCAACTTCAAATCACTTAAATGACAGCACAATTTTACAGAGTGCTATGGGCCCAGAGGAAAGTATAATTAAATAGACATCTCTCTGTTCTAAAAAAATACTATATTTGCCTGAATAAAAAGGAAAGGGTTTTCCCTTAAAAGCATATTACTAAAGGATTCTTGATAAAGGAGCTCCATTTTGAGAGGGGGAGGTTCCTTTAATAACTAATAAGCATTTAAATCACAGTTTTCATATTCACAGCACCTTTTAAATCAATCTTCATTTTAATCCCTAGGGCTAACTTAAATAGGAGTTGTGTTTCCATGGTGAGGGGCAGAAATTGGCTTCTAAACTTTCAAAGACCATGAGGTTTAGATGCATGTCAGCATCAGGGGCCCTTTATAGAATTTAAACCTATTCCCAGGGTAATAAAAAATCTCTCAGAGCTAACACCCAATCACAACAGAGGAAGCCAGGGTTATGTAAGTGGGTGAGAGTGAATGGAGAAAAGCACAAAGAGAATTTACGTGATTTGGAAGTTTGTGGAAACTGGGACCAAAAAAAAAAAATGTATTTAAGCTTAATTGTAAGTGTCACAGCAACTATGAATTCAGGGCCTTGATTGCTTAGTATATATTTGCTGATCTTTTCCATGCTGAGATAGACCCAAGAAATCCATTCATTCTTTGCCTTACGGCAATTCATAGATAACAATGGCTTCAGACTTCTTTGGACGCCATTGTGTGTAGTTTAACATTCAGTTTTGTGGAGAAATTGAAAAGTTAACTTGATATTTAGTTAGATGGCAGAGTTTGTAAAGTTCTAGGTCTGCAATAACATTAGAGACAAGAGTTCCGATGTCATAGCATTTCCTTTTTTGTTATAAGTAACTCCAATGGATGACATTCTATGGCATTCTTGTACATCATACTGAGAACTCGAAGGTTCTGAACTTTGATTCTCTATTTATAATAACTGATTTTCCTGAGAAATCACAGGAGATACATTTACCAGTCCAGAGAAATTAGGACATATTTAGTCAGCTTATGAATTCTAATTGATCTAAAACTGGCTTACGGTCCCAACCCAACTCTTGTCACTGAAATAAGGATTCTTATTTACTTAGGGTTTTCAGTGATATAAATGCTAAATGAGACAAGCCTTCAATATGGACTATTGAGGATATATCCAAATGAATCTTTAGGGCTCATGGACCAGGTAGCCAAGTAAATCTAAACTTCTAGATTCCAAACAACTTGAAAGCACAGATTGTATTTTATCTACTATAGTCTCTGGAGAATTGATGGTGAGGATTTGCTAAAAGGCAACAGAGAAATATGTGATGGATATGAGCAAGCCAGGACACAATTTAAAGGAAGAATTTATTTATAAGTGGCTATTCAATCATCAAATATCAAACATTTATTAGTCATTTACTGTGTACCAAATATTGTGCTAGGGGTTAATCCCCTTTATATGCTTCAAACATATACCCCAGAAGAAAATAAAAAGGCAGATAGTTCTTGCTCTTAAGAAGCTCACCTTCTATGGGGGAGACAATTTGTTAATAACTATAGGCATACAATATGTATACATATGCATATATGTTTATATATGTATGTGTTTGAGAGAGAGACAGAAATAGAGACAGAGACAAGGAGAGAGAAACACAGAGAGAAGTGATTTCATAGGGAACAAATGTTTGGGGTGTAGGAAGACAGGGATGGGCAGTCATCAAATACATGATTAGAAAAAATAATGCAACATCCACATTGAATGAATGATTGATCAACAATGGACAGTCTGAATGTTGCATTGAGACTGGCACAATGTAAAAAAAGCCCCTAAATGGTAGAGTTAAAACTTCCCTCCATCCCGAGCAATTTTAGAAAAGGAATTGCGTAGAAGTGACATAGAATATACAGGCAAGAATGGGTTATAATATATATATATATATATATATATATATATATAATTTATATATAATATAAATAATATATAAAACCATGAAGAAAGAATTCACATTTATGAGAATGCAGAAGCATCAAATAATTTATATAGTACCTTATACATAACAAGTCTTCAAAAGTACTTGATAAAGATCTAAAAGACGTAGCATGATGTCATGGATATAACAAATGTCTAAATTCTTTAATTTTATTAGCTAATCTTTAATTAATACTAGATATATAAACTTAGACAAGTCATTTACTCTCTTAATATCTCTAAGACTATAGATTGCAGAGCTGTTGCCAATCTATGAACATGGATCATAGATCCAGAAGTAATCTCAGAGCATATCTAGTCCAAAGCCTCCATTTTACAATTTAGTAAACTGAGAGATGAACAGATTTGTCCATTAGACAGATTAAGTATCAAAGTTGAATTTGAATCCATGTCTTTCTACTTCAAGGATAATACTCTTACCATTGTTCCACATTGCTTGTCTAGTAGAAGGGATTTTTTTTTTAACCTACCAGAACTTCTCTACAGTGATGAAATCACAGGTATGTTCAAATAAGATTTAGAAAGATTTTCTAGGAAAAGGTAGACTGGCAGAAAATGTTAAAAAGGGAGGAAGGAGAGAAAGTTTCAATGGTTGACTGTTGCTGATAGAAAATAATAATGGAACCATCTCTGATGAAAAGATTGTCACAGAAAAGGATTTTCATATAAACATGGAAAGATTTACAGAAGAGCTAGTTTGATTAAAAAACAAAAGAGACCATGTATTACATACTAAAATATGTATAAGGAAATAGAGAAAAAAGTAAAAATATCTATAAGCATAAGGGTTCACATAAGCCCTCAGATTTTCTTCTAAAGTGAAATAAACTTAAACGACAAGCTCTTTCATATTCTTTTATTTTTTTGTGTGTTGAATTTATACATAATATATATATATATACATATATATGTATACATATAATACATATAATACATATATATATATATATATATATATATATATATATACACACATATATATTAGAGAATAGAGAGAGGTACCAGGAAAGTGGGAATAGGATATAGATAAAAAATAAAGTTATAAACTTTCTCATTTCCTATGCTGGAATAACATTTAGTACTAAGTGAATGATTTAAAACTTCTCATCAAGTGTTTTGTTTTATTTTGTTTTAATCTCTTCCATAGTTCATGGGATTCAGATTTACCAACTGCTAGTTAACTCCAATACTTTCCTAAAAGAGAAACACCAAAATGTTCTCCTATACCAATGACCCATATGAATTATTTTCTATATCCTAGTTCTTTGGGCTTTACAAATGAATAATAATCCCTGTCCTACTTGTGTAGATAAAAGATTCTAAGGGGCAAAGAGGGGCAGAGGAAGAAGAAGGTTTTGAAAGAAAATCAAATGACATGCTTAAAAAACAATGAAAAATAATCATCCCTCCTTTATGGCTCATGGATTTCCATTGCTCTGGATTCTTCCTCCCTCCATGTTCTTTGTACTGCGGTGACAGGGCTTGCCTTGCTGTTTCTTGCACTCAAGGCTACATCTCTCAACTGTGTGTTTTCATTGACAATCCCTCATGCTTGCAATTCTCTTCCTCCTTATTTCTTTCTCCTAACTGCTCTGGCTACTTTCAAGCCTCAGGTAAAGTCCTACCTAATGCAAAAATCCCTTCCCAATTCTATTTACTATTAGTACCTTTCCTCTGAGATTACCCAACCTTCAATTCTCCTCCATGTTGCTTGTTTGTACATAGTTGTTGGATTGTTGTCTCCCCTTTATATTCTGAATAACTCTAGTACATCCCTTTTAGAGTTTTCATTTTTGGTTCAGTTTCTTTGTACCCTTAGCACTTAGCACAGGGCCTAGAATGTAGTAGATACTTATTAAATATTAACTTGAGTTGACTTGAGTTAGTCAGGTCTAATCAGTACTTGACTGACTGATTAGAGAGTCCTAGATATAGACTAAAATCTATGAATATTTCTTTTAAAATGATCTAAAATCCTCAGTTATTCAAATTCAAGCAAAGGGATGTCGCTATTGGGAAAAAAAAAAGAGGTGGGAAGGGTTTTATGAGATTGTGCTGCATCCTACAGCAGTCAGAAGAAAATAGGAAATAGTTGTTCCTGTTTTTCCAAAGCCATGAGTAATAATACTAAGTCCACATAGTTATCCCTCCTACATTGTGGGAGTTAGGAGTACCCCCTTGATCTGGAAATTTCTTGTAAAAATTTTTGCCCCCCCATACCAGAGAAGTATGAATTATGATGATAATAAAAAATAAAATATGTTGATATTGAAAATACTATACATATATTTCATATATTTCTGAGTTTCTAAACTTTTTCTGTCTTATCTGCTGGCCTTTGCATGCTACCTATGGCTTCTGCAAAATTCACCAAAAATTCTCATTTTTTTTTTTTTTTTGTGAAACAATTGGGGTTAGATAACTTGTCCAGGGTCATACAGCTAGTAAGTGTTAAGTGTGTGAAGCCAGATTTGAACGCAGGTCCTGTGGACTTCAGGGCTGACACTCTAATCACTGCACCATGTGACTGCTCCTCCCATTTAATTTCTTATGCTGATCAGAGATATAACAAAAATGTGATAGAGAAAGCCATGATGCAGAAAGGGATAACTGTTTCTATGCACCTTAATTTTTTTACTGATAATTTTTTGATCCTAACAACAAATCTCTGGGGCCCATTAATAGTTGGTCTCACACAGGGCTCTCTCTGGATCATCCTTATCATCCTTGTACACTGTTCTCATTGTCGATCCTTTTTTTTTTTCCCGAGGCAATTGGGGGGGTTCAGTGACTTGCCCAGGGTCACACAGCCAAATTTGAACTCAGGTCCTCCTGACTTCAGGGCCAGTTCTCCATTCACTGTGCCGCCTAGCTGCCCCTCAGTTGTTGATCTTAAGAGATCACATGGGCTCAAATTGTATCTCCAGGAAAATGATTTCCAGATACCTCACCTAATATCTCTTCTAAACTCCAATCCCATATCAGCAACTGCCATTTGGACCTCTGGAATAACAAGTCTCCAGGGTTCTTTGAACTCACTATGTTGTGCTGCTACCCAAATGCAGGATGTTTTGTCTCCTGTCCCCTGTACTGCAAAAACCTCCTGGTGATTCCCTCTGCCTCAAGTCTCTCTCCCATTTCAAGATAAGATTCAAAATTTCCTGCATTTTCTATGGCTGTTACCCTTTAGTAATTTTAGTAATCCATGGACTGGAATTCTCTTCCTCTATATCTTCTATCTTCCTTCAACTCCCGATTCCAACTTCTACAAGAATCCTTTCTGGGTCTCCATTAATACCTATTCCTTCCCTAAGGATTATCTCTGATTTACCCTGAAATTTTACCCACTAACCTTTCCTAGCTATGTGATCCTCCCACCCCAGGCAAGTCACTTAATCCTGTTTGTCTCAGTTTCTCCATCTCTCCTAGCTGGGGAAGGAAATGGAAAACCACTACAGAATCTTTACAAAAAAAAAAAAAGAAAGAAAGAAAGAAAAAAAAAAAAAAGAAAACAAAAACAAAAACAAAACAAACAAAAAAAATTGGCATGAAAAAGAATAGAACATGACTCATAAGACTGAACATTTACACCCAGATATGTATGGGTTTTACAGAGTTGTTTGTAGGTTGTTTCCCCAAAGACCTCCATTAGATTGTGAGCCCCTTTAACATAAAGACTGTTCTTGCTCTTTTGGTCACTTTTAATTATCTCAAGTTTTTAGTTTAGTAATTGGCTCATCATTATTTTTATTTGTAGTTTGTATATGAGGGAATTGAAGCTAAGATATATTAAGCCATTTGCCCAGCTTCACATAGATAGCATGTTCGGGGCATGATTTGAACTCAGGACTTCCTGATTTTGAAATCCAATCTGTTTTCCACTTTGCCATAAGTACAAAGGTGTTACAGGGGTTTTATACCTAGACAGTTTGAGATAAGATTGCTATCTAGCTCTCTGGAAGCCTTTGGGGGATAGCTGATCTTAATCAGGTTATTTGAGCTACATTATATCCCAAAGGAGCTTTCAACAATAGTTTCTATTTTGGAAGAAATTTTAGAGAAATATTACTTTTATAGTTTCCTTTTTTTATTGCTAAGGCAATTAGTGTTAAGTGACTTGCCCAGAGTCACACAGCTAGGAAGTGTTAAGTGTGTGAGACCAGATTTGAATTCAGGTCCTCCTGACTTCAGGACTAGTACTCTATCCACTGTGCCACCTAGCTGCCCCTAGTTTAATTTATTAAATAAATAGTAAATCAGATGTATCAATCATTTTTTAGTAATTTGGGAATTTTAAAACTGAACCTGCATTCTGGTGAAATGAGGAAAATTATTACTTTTTTGCAGTCAAATGAGCTGGGTTTGAAGGCCTGGCTCTGCCACTTACTTGCTATGTGTCCCTGGAAAATATCTCTGGCCCCAATTTCTTCATCACTAAAATCAGGAGGTTGGTTTTGATAGATTCTAATTTAGAAGTGCTGCCTTCCAGCTCTAAATTGATAATTATACAATTCATCTTCATTTGGTAAACATAGAATCTGTCACTGTTCCCCAAAATACAGACTATATTTTCAAACTATCATGTAATGATCCATGATTATGTCCAAACAACCAGAAGACCTTGGAATTTTACCTGGCAAGTGTCTTCCCTCAGAGAATGTGGAGGAAAGAAATAGCCCCCAATAGCAAGAAATGTGATCGATGTGCATGCAGCTTGGGGGTTAGGACACCTGCCACCTCCAGGTAGTTTTAGTGAGTACTACTCTGACAGCAAAAGAGAAATTGATGAGCTAGATGCTGTAATTCATCCCCGGCCCTGACATTTCCAGTTTGGGATCATAAAGGGAATATGAGAACATAAAAACTTGGATGGATTACATCATAAACACTAACTGTCATGGTTAAAGCTACTCCACATCACTGTACTCACAACCCTATCAGAAGGACCATCTTTGCCCGGTCACCCGAACATGAAAGTACCGCTTCCCCCACGCTCCAAAAATCACTCTATTAATGTATAAACCAGATTAAAGGCCCCGTGGCTATTCCTTTTTTAGATAAACTTGCGAACCCCCTGAAGAAATTTATTTATGCTTTCAGATTTCCTGAGGAGTCAGACCCACAGAAAAACTTCTATTATATCTTAATTATTGAAAGCATGAGTGACAATTATTAGCATTTCAATTTATCAATCTTTCACAATGTGCCAGATGTCCGACCAGGTGATGGTGGAACCAGTTTGTAAGCATCTTCCCTCAGGTCTTCTTAACAGGACACTTTGGAGAGTCTAAAGGAACTCACCTCACTTGGAGAAGTTTCAAATCACTGTCAGCATTAAGCCTGTGGTGAGATTTCTGCCAAATGGAGGCTTAAGAGACACACATTTGGTTCCAATTCCAGATTCTTTTCTGCAAGACAGTTTCCATAACTATTGCCTCATTCAGATTTTTGTCCTTTCCTTCATAACACCTTCTCAAAGTTTGCTTTAATACCGGTGGGACCATGCAGGTGCAAAGTATCAGAGTAATTTCCATCCACCAGCTGTTCACATCTGTCAAATGGGGTGGAGGGCCAGCCCCTTTAGAATTCAGGAATTGAGTCCACACAGCACGGCATGCAAAATCACCTGCCTATTGTCCCACCGTTGAGTGAACTGCCAAGATTTTTCAAACTTGGGTTTTTAACGATTCTTTTTATCATAGAAGAAGCAAGTTTGAAAATGACTGCCTTTTTTATTTGCTTGCTTTTGTTTTGCAATTGACCCGAGGTTTCTAGATTTAAAGCATGGAGGGAATTCAGAGGTTGAGTTAAATCAATAAGCATTTATTAAGTGCCTAGTGTGTATGACTGGATCAGCAAATCAAGTCCTATGAAGGGTTTATAATTTAGAGGTCCACTAGTCTAGTCACTTCATGCTGTGGATTAAAAAAAAAAAACTGAGATTTTGTAATCCAACATTACACAGCTAATAGATGGTAGAGTCAGCATTTGAATCCAGTTGCTTTGGCCAATGCTCTTTTCATTATCTTAAACAGTTTCTGGGCCCCCATGTTGCACTTGCAATTAAGAAGCCCTGACATCAAACAGCATCTCCAAATCTCATTTGGCTTTTCTTGGGGCTCTTGAAAGTTTTCTGTTCAATAGTCACCTTTGGTAATCTGGTGACGTCTAAGAGAATAATGTTTTTAAAGCTATAAAAAATATAGAGTTACAAAAGAAACCAATTATATTAAAATATAATTGTCAATTACTTTGAGTTCATGAACCATAGGTTAAGAACCTCTGTTTTTAGTATAGTTCTAATCCAGAAGACATCTCATGTTTTTAATATATCAGTAGCATTTTTATTATTCTCATTCAACAGAACAAAACCAAAACTGGATTATAGTACAAACGAATACAGCACGGGGGTGGGGGTACCAAACAAATCTGAATATCGAGTCAGAGGACCCTGTTCTGCCATTTCTACCGTGACCTTCAAGCCAAGTCATTTCCTATCTCTGGGTCTTAATTTCCTCATCTACAAATGAGATTCTGTAAGGTCCTTCCAGCTCTAGCTCTCTGATCCTAGGAGGTTGTGACTTTTTGTTAAGTTTAAGGATTTTGGTTTAGGTTTGAAAGGATGTCATTTTTTTGTGGTGGTTGTGATAGTTGTTGCCACTCTTTTCAGTGAAAATAAGCAGCTTTAGAGATTTTTAGTGCTGCAGATGATGTAAACTTCCTCTGCTGCTCTGTTAATAAAGATATCCCCTCTATTTTTATAGGGTGAAATGCTATAAATTACTTCAGTAAGATGGCTCTATATCAATGATCCTTCTCGGTGACCTGGGAACGCCATTCCATTTCAAAAGGTTAATACACAAAACAAATATGCCCAAGTGATTCTGAGGCTAGATGTAAAACACATTTGTGGATTTTGTGATGTTTTCAAAGGCCTGACCATGTTTTAATGGGCTGTCACACACGGATGGTTATGAAAGGCCCACAATGAACAGAGCCGATAAGCCGATCTGATCTGAATTAACTACACAGGATGGTGGGCTTTGAAAATGAGTCTTAGAGAGGCAGCAGCCCTGAAAAGTACCTTTGCAGGAGATGCTGAGACAATTTGCCTTCAAGACAAGACAGTGTGCGGGGTGAGGGGAGTTAATTAGGAAACGCATTTGTTTCAAAGCTCCAGACCATTCTTCTTCTGAAAGGGACCCAGCCGCATAGACTTGTGTTTCTTGCACAGTCTTTTGGCCAAGTTCTTTAATAAGAGGCTTCGGGGGGAGGCTTCAATTCTGGAGATGCTGAACACAGATAAACCTGGTAAATAACTTTTGTCAGCTGGTAAGGTTGTAAGGCGAATGGCCACAAATGGTCAAAAACCAATATTTAAAAAAAATAAATAATGGCACCTTTTCACTACAGAAGAGAGACATCATCTCTACGTATGAGAGAACACCGTAGGAGAATTCAGAGAAGGCAGCCTGTCAAAGTCATGGTGCCTTTACCAACATGAAAACCAGGGTCCTGAGTAGTCCAGTAACTTTGTTAAGATCACATAGGGAGGACGAAGCTGGGCCAGATGAAGCCCAGATTTTCCTAGTTCAAATGCTCTGTACCTTCCATTGGATTACACAGCACCTCTGGGGACCATGAATTCCTATCCTAATGGGTCCATGTTTGAACAGTTGACTTTTTAAAATGATTTCTGATAGGTTATTTTCCCCTTAGCCCATCCCTTTTACTCCAATTTCTCCATCAATTTAGTATCATTCTTGAAGTGATATATCTAACTCATATATATTTACTATTTACCTATGGATGAATATGCTTACTTTTCTTCTCCAGTAGAGTTCTTCAAAGGAAGGAAACTGATTTCATTTTTGCCTTTCTACCCCTAAATGTCTGGCATTGGATCTATCAAATAATAAGTGCTTAAAATATCTATTTGCTCATTTATTTGAAATGCATTTATCTGTGTACATGTCATTCTTTTTCAGAGAAGAAAACATGTTTGAGGACAGAGACTATTTTAGTTTTGATGTTGTATCACCAGGGTCTAGTACAGCACCTGGCATGTAATAAAGCAATTAATAAAGACTTATTGAGGCTATTCATTTCTCCCTCTCCTCCACCCCAATCAGGTCCTTGAGGACAAATACTGTTTCATTTTTATCTTTAAATCATACACTTAGAGATCTATGACATCTCAGAGGCTAACCAATACAAGCATTTCATTTTTCAAATGAGGAAACTGAGGCAGGCATAGATTAAGTCACACAGCTATTACTGTGTGTTAGATTCAAATGTGGCTATTCCTGATTCCAAGGCCATCCCTCTATCTATTAGGCTACCTGACTATCCCTAACCCCCAGAATTATACTTCACACATAATGATGGTATAGGTGTTAAGTCACTTTAGCCCTGTCCAACTCTTCCTGAATCCCATTTTGGGGTTTATTGGCAAAAATATTGGAGGGGTTTGCTATTTCCTTCATCAGCTCCTTTTACAGATGAGGAAACTGAGTCAAACAGTCTTAAATGATTCATCCAGATTCACATAGTTACTAAATATCTTGGGCCATATTTGAACCCGCCATTCCCAGATCAGGTGCTCCATCCACTCCACAACCTGCTATCCTTGAACCTGATAGTGATTACAAAGTGCTTGTGATATTGAATTGAACTGAATCCCATAAAATTTTTTATTTTTTTTTCCCCTGGCTCTGATAATGTGGCACTTTCTGGGTGGAATTTTAGAAATATATGATTTAACTTGGGTACCGAGCTATGGCAACTATGGCAGTTTCCCTTTAAAGAAAAAAAAAAATGGCCTCAGGTGATTCCAAGAAAGACATGATTTTTGTAAAAAATCAAATAAAATGAAATGAGCAGTTCTCAGCATCACTCCCACTTTGCCACCCAGAACCTCTGTTGCTTGGAGCTTCCATAGTGGTTGATGAAATCTCAGACCCCCCCACCCCCCCAGCAGGAGGTAAGACCAGCCTGGAATGACCTGCTGAATGCTTTTCTGCAACATCTCTTTCAGCCATTGTGAAGAAACTATCATGAAGCCATACATTATGGAGCTAGGGAAGAAATAATGGAGTATGACTCAAAGAGGCAGGAAAGAGAAAGTGTGAGGGAAGGACAAAGTGTGAGGGAAGGACCCTTTACCCTTGTAGAAGAGGCAAAAGAGCAAAAGAACCAGAAGCAAAGCCTGATTTCAGTTTGGGACTGAAAAGGCTGTTCCTGGAAAGGAAATAGAAATCCATCCTCAGTTTTAAGAATCCTATCTCCAAGCTTTGTTGTAAAGATAAAATGAGATAAAACTTGTTAAGTACTTGACTTTGTTAACCTTTAAGAGAAATAATTCTCTCATATTAATAGCCAATTATTAAAATGGGGAAGACCCCCAGCTTTTTCTTTTCCTTAGTCTTATTTCCTTGTCCAGTCTTTGAAGGATCAGGCTGATGGAAGAAAGGATTAACTCTCTTAAATCTGGGTGTTGCTACTCCACCCAACTAGCTCAAGTTTGGGTGGAGGAGATAGATTCTTTGTCTAGATTGTCCAAGGCTGGGAGAGGTCAGAGTAGGGGGATTGTCCCTCTGGCCCAGAGTGACATGATCTAGGCCCCTCACTGGAGTGAGTTCTTTTCCTTTTATAAAGTCTACCTGTCGTTAATTGTTAACGGATCAGAATTGATTGCAACTCTCAGGAATACTTTTTTTTTCCCAGGACATATAATGCATCAACTGCCATCATAATTGTCTTTGGCATTCAAGGGTGCCATAGACCTCCTTTTATGAAAATGCTGACATTATTAAGAAAATGACTAATTACCAGAAATTGTCTCTCAAACTTTTTAAATACCACCCTTTAAAGGCACTATATAAACACTCACTCTTATTATTGTGATGATGATAATAATGCCAGAGAAATCAATCACTCTAGCAAAAAAATCTAGTGGAGCCTAGGATACCATCTTAGAGTCATGTTTTTATTTTATTCATTCATTCATTCATCCATTTCCCTGAGGCAGTTGGGGTTAAGTGACTTGCCCAGGGTCCACAGCTAGGAAGTGTTAAGTGTCTGAGGTCAGATTTGAACTCAAGTCCTCCTGATTTCAGGGTCACACAGCTAGTGTGTGTGTGTGTGTGTGTGTGTGTGTAAGTGGTACTCTACCCACTGCGCCACCTAGCTGCCCCTGAGTCATGTTTTTAAATAATGCTGCATTTCAATTAGAAATTAGTGAAAATAATGATTCCCATCCCACCCCAGAATATACCCATAGACTCTAGGATGAGAATATCTGTCCTCAAGGTAGGTAGTACAGTAGAGTCTGAGATTTGGAATCAGGAAGATATAAATTTAAATTCATATTTGAATTCTTCCTCAAACACTCTCTCAGCCTCAATTTCCTCACCTGTAAAATGAGGATGATAATAACATTTGCCTCGCAGATTTGCTGGGAGAATCAAATGAGATCACACACCTGAAATACTATGTAAAATTTAAAATGCCATTGAAATGCTAGGGACTATTGTTATTAACAGTTTTATCTCCTATTATAAGTTCCTTTCATTACAAATGATTGCTAAGATGTAAAATCAATTCAGCAAGTGTTGATTAAGTGACCACTAGCTTTTAGGCATCACCCTTAGGCCTAGGGATATAAGGACAATCATAAAAACATTCCCTGACTTCAAAGAGCTGACAATCTACAGGATAACTAATTCAGTATTTTTTTCCCCACGGCATCTTAGATCACTTATTTTCAATGAGACAGGGATGGAACAGGGTGATTGAAATAATCTCATTTTACAAATGATGATAATGAAGGCCCAAAGAACAATTAACCCAGGCTTGGTACATGCCAATACTCATGAAATTCCCAATCCTTCTCCTTTTCCATCTTGCTTACAGAGAGCATGCCTCACGCAGGCTGGATTAGAGCTACCACATTATGATCCTCCTCATGTATTAGTAGTTTTCTCAGTTTCTTGAAGCAGTTTTCTCCTTTTACACTTGACCTGGACACCAAACACTGTCCCCAGATGTGGCAATTAATAGGGTTCCTAAAAATCCTTTCTGAGTTTGGAAGGAACATGGCTAGATCCCTAACACTAAGTCCTGGTCAAATGAGTTCCCTGAACTTAAGTAGAACACTTATTGTACCAGACTTCAAGTCCTAAATAAATCTATAACTCAGAAGTCATTTCTTCTGATCTCTTCTAAATCATCTTTAAGGAAAATGAGACCCAAAGTTCAACAGCTGGAAAATGACAAAAGCCGGCATTGGAACCCATTCCCATACTGCTCCCAAACATCAACAGGAATGCCCTACAAGGGTTTGTCCACAAACTACCATCACCATTTCAGCCCTAACATCCTAGAGAACATAGTCAAAATGGCAGAACGCTTCCGTATAACAGATTGGACAAAATTTTAGACACAAACCAACCCATAAAAAAAAGAAAGAAAGAAAACAAAACAAAATAAAACAAAGCTAGGGGTTTTGACAGCTGGGATATAAGCAATGGAATTAGATGGCCAAACCAATCCCAGGGAACTATATTCAGACAAGAATCAAATTTCTGTGGTTTTAACCACAAAACCTCTGGAGAGCCTATGTGACCTGACGACTCTACAACTTACTGGACACAATGAGAAGCCAAAGAATATTATCTAGTAGGAAAAAATATGAGATGGGGAATATTTGGCTTTTTATTCTCTTGGTGCCTTTCAATCACCTTTAAACAACCCCACCTTCTCTCCCAAAAAATAGTATTTGGCATTGATAGAATATAGTTACTAAGAGCAAAAATAGCACCATTTTTAATCTGGACTCTTATTTCCTCTCATGGGGAAATTCCCAGTGAGGGAATTGCCTCCACCAATGCAGATCATTAGATGGACTCATCTATGCTTTCCAATTGCCTAAAGCGAAGTGAATTGTCCAGGGACACAAAATCAAAATGAGGACTTGAATGTAGTTCTTTCTAATTATGAGGAAAGGCTCTCTCCACTAAGCCAAACTGGATCTCATTATATTCTGCCACTTGCTAGCTTTATGACCTTATAGCAGTCACTTATGCGCTCCTTGCCTCAGTTTCCTCATTTGTCAAAAAGAAGGGGGATATCTCTGAGTCATGATCAAGACTGAAGGTCCTCAGTGATTTTACCTCTCTGAGTCTATTTCTGCTTTTATAAAAAGAGAGGTTTGGTTCAAATGATCTCTAAGTTTACTTTGCACCTCTGTGATCTCAATCTATATCCAAGGATTATATTATACAGGCCCTTATGTCTATTAACTCATTTGGGTTTCATAAAACCCTATAAGGTGAGAAATATATTTATTTTCATTTCCATTCTTATATTTGAACAAACTGAGGGTGAAGAGGATGAGTGATTTTCCCAGAATCATATATCTAGCGCATGTAGGAGATAGGATTCAAACCCAGTTTTTCCTTACTCCAAATCCAGCACTCCATGTATTAGAAGCAAATACTTGAAACACTCTGAATGCTGCCACATCATGGTGGTCTCTTCTATCATTCTTTACAATATCCCAAATTCTGGGAGCCCTTTCTTTCAACTGGTTTTAAAGTATTATACTTCTTGGAAACCCTTAGGGATTAATCCATGATCATTTCTTGTCAAGCCATTTGAGAGCATTCCCTAAGGGACTAAAAGGAAGCTAGTTAAATATAGATTAGGGAATGGGAGAAGAATATGAATTTTCAAAAACTCTGATTTTTTCAAGCCGGGTGCTCTTTCAATGCAAATCACGACCATTCTATGATTTAGGATTGGAGGACCTTAAAACTTGGCTGGGAAGGACTTCAGAGGTAATATAGTAGTCCCTTCCATATTTGACTTTTCCCAATGTGTTTCAATATATCAATCAGTGTAAGAAATGAAATGAGAATTTTGGGGAGTTTTATAGAAGCTGCAAACACATGAAGGTGAGGAACAACACAGAAAAAGTCCAGAAATCCATAAACCTATACAATTGTATAATATTGACATATTTTATCTTTTAATTGCATAATAATTCCAATTTCTCTGGTATAAAGGGAGGGCCAAACATTTTTATGTGGACATGAGAGCACTGCAGCTCCCACCTCCCCAACATAAAAGGGATAACTGTGTATCTAGAAGTTCTCAATTTATAGCTCAAGAACTCTTCCGAGAGAGAGTGTCAGATCTGGGATTTGAACCCGTATCCTATGACTCTATGTTTAGAATGCTTTCTATTACTATTGGCCATGTTTTTCCATAGAACCTACAGTAGGGATCTGCCTAGAATACCACGCACTTTTTCTTTTGTTCATTTTTTCTCTTGGAAGATAATTAACCCTCCAGGATTTCAACCAATCCCTAGTCTTTCCTTCCTGCCATCTGATCTTTTTACCTCCTTTGTTAAGCCTTTAGGATTTTTAAAAGTTCTTGTTATTCCAGAGTTAGCCTGGGTAACATAGTCTACCAGCTTAAATCTTCCATATTTTTAATTCTGAAATGGCGGATTATTATGATTCAAAGCCACGGAAAGTTATTAGGGAATAAGAATATTGAGAAGTGAAGGAAATGGTAGAAAATTCAGTTGTCACAGTAGATCAGGGGAGAAATTTAGGGCCAGGAAAATCTTTCCTGGTCTCCTACTGATATATTGCTTCAGCAGCTTCATCTCCTACCAATGTTCTGGTCAAGAGTTCTTTTGGATGATGTGAACACACCACACTGACCAATCCATCAAAGCAATTATTCACTGTGACAGCTACTGTGAATTGACCCAGATTGTAGACATCAAACTAGTTCAGAAAAGACATTTGGGGAGAGAGGTCAGCATAGGAAAAATGAGAGATGGGAACACCAAACTGGATATTTTAATGTTGTAGTTCGAAAAACCAGTCATTTTTTAAGAAACTGGATTCAATGGTGCTGGGAGAGAGTACAAGAGCTGGAATCAGGAAAACCTACATTCAAATTCACTTCTTCAGATATTACTAGCTACCATGAACCTGAGCAAGCCACGGAACTTCTGTCTGCCTCAGTTTCCTCCATCCACCTCCCAGGGATGTTATCAGGATCACATGGAATATTAATTGTAAAGTGCTTTGCATAGAGCCTGACACATAGTAAGTACTATCTAAATGTTATTTAATAATGATCATCATGATGATAATTATTATTATTTTAATACCTGTAATTTGCCAAGGACCCTTTCAGGTGGCTAGGGTACATGTGCAAAATAAACAAATCACTTCCCCAAAATACCAGTTCCCTCTGTGAGGGGGTCTATATTCTACTTTGGGCAGAGTAAGAACTTGTGCATTGATTGATATAAGAATAAAATGTAATTTGGGAAGGGAGAGATCACTAGCAAATGAAAGTACCAGGGCCCAGGCTTTATCATAAAGGCAGAACCTTCAAAAGAATTAGAGAACCATTGGGACACACCTTCCACTCCTCTGGATGTTCACATAAGGACTTGATTCTACTATGGCACTTAGAGACCTCTAGACTAAATGATCTCTAAGGTTTCTTCTTGGGTAGTTAGGTGGCTCAGTGGATAGAGTGCTCAACATGGAGTCAGGCATTAATTCATTAGTTTTTCTTTACAATATCCAATTAATTAGTTCATTAGTTAAGATCTGGCCTCTGACACTTACTAGCTGTGTGATCTTGGGCAAATCACTTCATTCCTCTCAGCTACTTAATTTCAAAAAAAATGCAAGTCCATTTGAAAATTCTATGAATTTGAGATCATAAATATTGGTGTGGAAAGGGACCTCAGAGACCCACTAGTTATATCTTCAAGAGTAATAGATGAAGTCGAGACTCAGAAAGGTCGAGTGAAAATTACAATCAACTATTAAAAATATTGTGTTTTTTTTTTTTTTTTTTTTCCTGAAAGCATGCTAAAACTGAAAGAGTAGCATTCAGGGTCATTTTAAAAACGTGGTCTTAACTTTTATTTCCCCTTTCACTGCTAGAGTTTAGTCCCAATAGGTAGAACTGAAGCCCATGCCATGACAAGGACAAATGTTTAATAAGAATCTACCTTGAGGATGAAATCATTTCAGCTTGGCTAGACAGAGTGTAATTATCCCCATTTTGTAAATTCTATAATTAGCCCAGTTTCTTAGAAGGAAAATTCAAATGCAACTCTAAGAATGTAACATATGCATTTCTAATAATATTCAGTTGGAGTGATTTTTATTTGATATGTCATCACTCTGTTATTCTTGACATTGAAGTGGATGAGGATGGCATAGGGGTGAAAAATAGCAGCAGCCATGACTTGCTGACATGGGCAGTTTTAGGGCAGGGATTCTTAACTTTTAATGTGTCGTGAACCCCTTCCACAATAGGGAAATGCCTATGGACCCTTTCTTAGAAAAAAAGATGCTTTTACATGCATAAAATAAAATTCATAGGGTTACAAAAAACTATTTTTCTATTGAAATATATTTATCTTTTTTTAAGTTCACTGTACCCCAGGGTAAAACCTCCTGCCTTAGGGTATATTCATAAACACAAAGCAAGGTCACCAACCTCATCATCTCTAGTGAGAAAATGGAAATCAGAGAAAGAAAGATATGGAATGGCTTAGCAAACAATTAGCTGATCATTTTATGTGCTAAAGTGGCTTAATAAAGATTGTAATTAGTTAAAAGCACCTCAAATTTATTTCAAGGCATTGCTCTTTTAAACAGGGTTATGAACTTAATCTCTAAACAACAAATAGGATGGCTCTGACTTTACAAATATCTCTGGTCTTTGTTTATTTTTGAAGGGCCATCTCCTCAGAGTTAAAAGTAGGGCAGGACCACTGGGGCTTTACCCTAAGGCACACTTTCTCCTCTTGGTGTGGCCCCCTAAATGGAAATATTTCCCTCCCTGCTAACATATCACTTCTCATCTGAACTCTTCCAACAGTCTTCTAATTAATCTTCCTGACTTGTCGCTTCCCATTCTGCTCCATTCTTCTCTAAGTACAAAAGGGATTTTTCTAAAGCTTAAGTATGACCATATCATTCCCATCCTTTCTAATAAACTTCCTATTGCCTACAGGATCAAATATATCAAATTTTTGTTATTTAAATCTTTTCATAATCTGTTCCCTTGTATATTTCCTTACTCTCTTCCACATATAATCCATTTACAGTAGACAGATCCCCAGATATGCTGCTCTATTTCTTATCTCCATGCTCTTGGAGTGAACACTCCATATCCTTGCAATGCTCTTCACACTTAGGCACATCTCTTAATTCCCCCGCCTTCTTGCACAACTCACCTACTCTGAGTCCTTTCCTGGTTCTTTCAATTGTAGTTCCTTCCCTTTGAGATTGCCTTCCCTCTATTGTGTGTTTATATACATATATGAGCATTCACATACTTACATATGCATATGTTTACAGTGTGTTGTATTTTATATGTACACATGGATATTATGAGTATTCATATGTGTATATATTTATGCACATATATTTGTTTATTTACAATACTTGTGTAAATATATAGAGAGGTCTACATGAGTATACAGGTATGTATATGCATAATACATACACATCTACATGTGTGTTATGTGTGTATAATCTAGATATAGATTTTGATAGAGAGCTACACACATATATACACACATCTTTCTATCTATCCATCATATCTAATTCCTCATCTGTTTTCTTCCCCATTAGAATGTAACCTTTTTAAAGGATGAAGACTGCTTTTGTCCTTTCTGTTTCCTTAAAATCCAGCAAAGAGCAGAGTCTGGTACATGCTGACGGAGCCATAGAAATAGCTAGTTATTGCTTTACATGCCCAGGGAAGCCATCTTAGTGAATTATGAATCTGAAAGAGCCAGCCACTCAATGATATGTATTCGAGGTTTCCACTATGACTTAATATCATCCTGAGAACCCTCCCACCATGAACCTTCCACCACTGTCAGATTACAACATGTAGCCTTCTGCTGTGCTATTTATATATTTTTATTTATATTAATTTTTATAACCATTTATATTAATAACCCAGAAGAGTCAGCTCTTCACCTTGTCCTGAAAGGCTGACACATTTGGTATTGATCATGGATAAACGAATATCAGGAGGGTCTTATGTGACATCAGAGTTGGTCCCCACCAAGTCTAACAGACTCCTCTATGCCTTTTCCGAGGCTCTAACACACAAATAAATACAGAAGTGATCTGCTCATTACCTAAGCAATGGCCTGGAGGGACAGAGGAAAGTAAATCTAGAAAAAGGTAATTACACAGCTAAGTTCCACTCCTAACCTTCCCCTTCCAGGCCATCCCTTCGGCATCTTTTCAGCAATGATTTCACATTAAAGGTCAGACACTTTTCAGAGAGGTCATTTCATTTAAACATTTAAGCATTTTCCTTTAAGAAAAAAAAAGAAAGTGTTTTTTCTAAGAACATTCAATTTACATCTTCTTGACTTTGAGATAATGGATGGAAGTGTAAGGATCCAACAAATGGCTAGATACTGAAGCAGAAAATGTCTTTCCTTTTGAAGGAACAATACTAATTACAAGCATGTACACACACACACACACACACACACACACCCCATGCACACATGTCCAAAAAGTCAGTGACTTACGGCAGGGTGTCCAGCACAGTAGGTGTAGCTGGCATGGGACTGGTAGTGCAAGCTTGCTCTTGGAAAGGTATAGCTGTTCCAAGCAGGTTGGCTGCTGTTCCACTGGGAGCTGAAGCCGGGACTCATGGTCACTCTGGATTTACTGTTTTGGTATGTTCTCACCGTGGAGCTAGACTATCAAGAAAAAAGAAATAGCATGTCAAAAGAATTCTAGCCATCCGCAGTCCAACTGGACTCAGCAATATGAACTCCTGGAGCAATCGTTAGCATTTCTATTGGGCTAAAATCTATGGTTTGCAAAGCACTTTTTATACATTACCTCATTTGAGCCCCGCAACACCCCTAGGAAATAGGTGGCATTTATGCCCATTTTATAGAAGAAACTGAGTCTGTGAGAGTTTTAACTAACTTGGCTATACAGCTAAGAGTCAGAAGCAAGATTGAAATCCAGACCTTCCAGCTCTCTACTCAATCCCTCTACCTACTGTTCCACCTGGATACCTTGATCCAGCTGTGATCATCTTTCCTAGGATTTTTAAGAAAAGGGGGATATTTGCTGGGTAAAAAGAGAACATCACATCTTTCTGTCTGGAGTGAGTCCGGATCACAAAGTGCCAGGACTAATTGAAATGGATAGGATCGCAAACAGTTTTCTCCAGTTTCAACACAATTCCATCGGCTAAAAATGAGATATGGTTTAGTGATGCCTGTAAAGGTGACATTTTCAATTATAGGAGCGTTCTTGCTTCCTTCTCCCTTCTGTGCAAATTGACTATTGCTTTCCCTAGAATGCAATAACCAAAAAATGGAAGAGTTGGCTAGGATAAGATTAAGGAACATAGTGGACTGATGGGGTCTGGTTGCTCTCCTGAAAATGAGGATTTCAAATTGTCTGAACCCTTTTCTTCTCCTTAAAAGGATGTGCAGAAAACAGAAGAAGGCCCAAAGTGCCTAATATCCCCCTTCTCTGCTTTCTTTTTTTCCATACTGTTTCTATAAAATGGGGATAATAATGGCATCTTCATCAAAATGTGGTCAAAATGATCAAATGAGGCAAGATATGGAAAGTAATTTTCAATCTTAAAATGGCTTGTAAATGTTAGCTATCACCATCATTACCACCATGACCACAACTGCCTTCATCATCATCATCACTATCATCACCACCATCACCACCATCATCACCACTATCATCATCGTTGTCGTCATCAACATTATTTATATGAAAGCAAGGCTAAGAAATACCACTCCTATACTGCTAAGATTATTCCATTATTTATTCTTTGCTTAAGGAAGCATAAAGAAGAACAGAGGGATGGCGAGGCTTGATTGTGCTTGCTCAGTATCTTTTTGCTGAAATATCTACAGTACAGACTGATATTGTTTTAGAAGAAAGCACTTGTCAGTGTCTCCTGGGAAAAGAACTGTTTTGTCAAATAGATAACACTTCAAATTAGTTCTGTTTCAAAGGCTGAGTGTCCCAAAAACTCAATTAGGAAAAAAAAATAGTTGATGCCATTGTCATTAGCATGAGTGGGGAAGGGGAAATGGGCATTGATGCATTAGGTTAGAATTGGAGGTATTGAACAACTTCAAAAAGGTAATATTAGAATACAGTTTGAGTACTCTATGGAAATTAAAAGAAAAATAACTCCTTTATTCAGGGATATTTCATTTCTAAAACATTTACTAAGTATGTACTTATAATTTCTAAAACATTTACTAAGGATGTATGACAGGTGAGACTGAAATTTTGTGCCGGATTCTGGGAACATAAACATCAAAACAAGACAGCAAGAGGAGGGGAAGAAGAGAAGAAGGAGGAGGAAGAAAAGAAGGAAGAGGAAGAGAAGACAGAGAGAAGAATGAGAAAAGAAAAGCAAAGAAGGAAACAAAGAAGAAAATGAAGAAGAAGAGAAAAAGGAGGAGGAGGAGAAAAAGAGAGAAGAAAAGGAGAATTGAAATGAATTTTGTTTCTAAGGCTGAAGAAAGAGGAGAAAAAGAAAGGCCACTTAGTGAACAAGGTGAAAATGAAAGAAAATAAGTTCTTTTACTCATTACACATTTTCTGAATTTTAATTAAAATCTCTACTGGGCCCGGCCTTATCGGAAATTTGAAATGTAAATTAAAGACAGAAGAAGGAGCAGAAGATAGTAGAGTGACAAAAATGGGACAAAGGAAAAAAAGAGAAATAAGGGTGGAAAAGAGAAAATACCTTCAGGGTATAAGTGGCCAAGCTTTTTAGGGAAAAGAGAAGTAACCTCTTTTACATGATGGACAACTAGATTTTGTTAAAAGACTCAAGTAAAGACAGAAATATGGTACAGCAAACCCATGAGAGAGTACAAATTGAAAATATTAAAGATATTTTATGGATAACCTTAAGATGAACATACACCAGAGGCTAATGATCTGAAGGCACATATATTTCTTAGGAGATACAAATTCTTAGAAATGCTCACTGAAATAGAATAGCAATGCTTCTCCATGAGAGTTGTAACATTTGGGTATGCTGTGCACTATAATTAATGTATATCATGCTTGCAATTAATTATGGGTGATAGACACAGTAGCTGTACTCTAACTCACTGTTTGCTTTGCTTTCGTTGCTTCTGTACATTCTATAATCGTGTTTCTGTTGTGACTTTAGTCACCTAAACATGCCAGTTTGGTTTTTATTCTCTTGAACTCTACCTGGGAAGAGGCTATATTTTTGGAAACATTTTTAAAGTTCCAAGTTAACTAATGTATACATAGAAAGAGAGATAGTCCAATGTCCTAACTAGGGCACTAGGTTTGGAATCAGAAAGACCTGAATTCAAATTCTACCATAGGTACATATTAATGGTGGGAGCCCAAGTAATTCATGAACTCTCTGATCCCCCATTTTGTCATTTAAAAACAAACCAAAAAAGGATTACTGTAGCCTCTTTATCACATGTTATGGTGAGGATCAAATGCATTAATAAAATACTTTGCATACCTTACTAGACTACATAAATGTCAGCTATTGTTATTGTTATTATAGAAAATTTTTATATTACAGATTTTATAGAAAATGTTATATTATAGAAAATAATTCTTTTTATCTTGTTTAAAGTTAGTCTAGAGACAAGGAACTATGTCGATATTATTCTTTTGCATTTAATTTTTGAAGCGTATTTCTGAGTGATTGCAATTTTTAGTTGAATAAAAGTATTGGTTTGGGAGTGCTCTCTTTGCAAGTTCCCTGAAATTATCATCATTCTCATCCTCTCCATCCTCATCAATATGGACTTGTGATTTCCTTAGTATAGAGAACTCCTAGGGAAGACAATCCCCTTGATCAATGTAGATCTCCAGGTTTTCTGCATTTTATTGTCTTAGTGAGCTTCCTAGAGCACTGAAAGGTTAAATGACTTCCCAAAGTTACCTAGCTAGTATGTGTCAGAAGTGGGGCTTAAATCTAGTTCTTCTGGTTTTGAGACTAGTTCTCTATTATGTCCCTCTACTTCCTTATTCATATTGTTGTTACTATTACCAGTATATTTGTATGTTTAATGGAGGTGAAAAATGGAACCAGGGCAAGTTGCTATTTTGATATTATTCTTTTGTGTCTTCTTCAGCAGACTCCTACCCAGGGGATTAAGATGAGTGATTTTATATAACTGAATGTTAGTATGGGCATGCAGGCTTAGCTTCTGAAGACTCATTGAAAGCATCCTAAGGACAACTCCCACAGTAAACAGGATGACAAGCATGATATGCACTTTTTCCTTTTCACACACAGTTTGGATTTCTTTGGATTCTCAGGGATGTTGTGACATTTGCATTTATAGTATAATTATTTGTTTGTTATGTGTTCGTTTGGAAAGAGTCATAAATCTCTCATGCTTGCCATATCACAGAATCACAGAATTTGAAAGTTAGAAGGGATCTCAAGAGCTAGTTAATATAACCATCTCCAGTAGATAATCAACCAATCAATCAACAATAGACCAGAAACTACAATATAATAGGATTTTGAAATATAAACATAATGAATGAAATAATCCCTATTTTCAGGAAACAAACATGCACATAAAGAGAAAATAATATTTGAATAGCAAGTGAGTAAATGAAAAGCAAATGAATTAAATAAATTCAAGGAAATTTGATTGAGTTTCATATCAAAGTCATCTACCTTATTGCTTAAAAGTCTCCAAGGAGAAGAAACCCAGTACTATTTTAGGTACTCTAACACATTTTGAACAGCTCCCATAAATAGGGTACACTGCACTGATGGTGCAGTGTAAAGAGTGCTGGCCCTCAAGTCAGGAGGACTTGAGTTCAAATCCAGCCCCATTCACTTAATACTTCCTAGCTATGTGATCTTGGAAAAGTCCCTTAACCCCAATTGCCTCAGGGAAAAAAAGGAGATTTTTAGTGACAACAGCCATCATCTGATTTTTTTCTACTTTTATTAACTTCTCCTGATTCTGAGGTTATGGGTCAAACAGAACAGATCTAATTTGTCTTTAAAGTAAGAGCCTTTAAAATATTTAAGTATAGCTTTCTCCTCCTTTTCTTTCTTTTCTTTTTCTCCCTAGTTCCTTCAACCCATTATCATCTAATGGATCCTCAAGGCCCTCCCGCATCCCCATTATCTTCCTCTGGATACTTTCCTAAAATGAACATTAGAATTTCCTTAAGTCTAATGAGGGCTGTGTGGAATGGGATGATTTCTCCCTACTCCTAGAAATGATGCATGTTTTATTTAATGTAGCCTAACATGGTGCTCCCTTTTTTGACTGCCAAATTACAGTTATCTCATATTGAACTTGTAGTTGACTAGATCCCCAGGGGAAAGAAATGCTATCTCATCAAACATTGGTCATTTTATACTTGCAAAGCTCTTTGTACATAGATTCAAGACTTTGTATTTGTACCCTAATTTTATCCTATTCTAATTGGTACACTGAATTTTATCTTATTCTAAGAAAAATATCAACCCACAATTCTGGCATTTCTAGATTCCTTTGGATCCTGACTCAATGAATTTGTCATCCTTCCCAGCATCATGCCCCCTGAAAGTGCAATAACCATGTCACTTATGGCTTTGTTCAGATCAATGATAAAAATGTTTACCAGTGCACAGATCCATGGGACACTGTGATATGATTAACATGATTAACAATAGACTATCAGTGATGACTCTGTGAATCTAATCACCTTACCAGTTTTGAAATCTTCTTAATTGTATTATTGTCCAGTCCTTAACCTCTCTATCCTCTTCCTAAAAATACTATGAGAAGATAGGTAGAACCAAGATAACAAAGAAAAAGCAGGGACTCCCCTGATCTCTCCCATAGTCTCCTGTAAATACATTTAAAATAATGCCTCAAAACAAATTTGGAAGTGGAAGAATCCACAAATAACCATTTTAAAGCCTGAGACAACTTAGAAAGTCAGCAAGAAAATTCTGTCACATAAGGCTGGGAATGGTGCTCCATTCCCAGTTCTAGTAGAGATCATACTCCAGAAAAATAAGAGCAGGTCTTAGGAGCCACTAAATCAGAAGTGGCAGCAGCAGCAGCTTCCAGAGCTTGTTAAGGGTGTCAGACAATTGAAGAGAAAGAAATTATAAGGGGTCATGCTGTTGGTTCTAGTGGCAGGACTTTGTCACACTGCCCATGCCAAAATCTGGGTTGCAGTCCTAGGTGGTAGTTCTGGAGTTAGGAGGAGCACAAATACACCAGAGCTGGTATCTTCAAGGAAACAGAGACACCAGTCACAGTTAAAGGACAGAAAAGAGTGCATATGTTTCCTTAGTAGAGTAAACACAACTTTCCTTAGATCATATCACTTTGGAAGAACTGAAAACTTATAGGCACCCCGGAACTAGCTCTAAAATCCTGAAACTTGGAAAGTACACCTTCCAACTTAGAAGCAAAGTCTTAATTTAGCAAAAAGTTAAAAGTCAAGAAATAAACCAGAAAAAATTTTGAGCAAACAAGAGAAAAATTCTGGCAAACAAAAGAAAGTTACTATGGTGACAAAAAAGATTAGAACACACATTCAGAAAACCACACAATCAAAACTACTGCATAAGCCTCAATGAAAAACATGAATTGGCCTCAGGTCATGAAAGAGCTCAAAAAAGACTTTTTAATGAAGTAAGACAAGTAGAAGGGGGAAATTGAAAGAGAAAAGAGAGTGATACAAGAAAATCAGGAAAAAAAGGAACAAGTTTGCTAAAGGAGGCCCCAAAAAAGATGCTAAAGAAAATAACACCTTAAAAACAAAATAGTCCAAGTTGTTAAAAGAAGTAAAGAGAAGAATATCTTAAAAAGCAGAACTGGTAAAATGGAAGAGTAACTACAAAAGCTCACTGAAAAAATGTTTTAAAAAATTAGAATTGCACAAGTGGAAGCTAATAACTTTATGAAACATCAACAAAACTAAAACAAAATCAAAAGAAGGAAAAAATAAGAAAATGTGAAATATCTCATTGGAAAAAAGTCTATCTTACTCTACAAGAAGTAAGCAAAAGGGGATAAAGAGTATGCACAAAAGAAAAGAGGATAGATTGATAGCAGTAAAAGACAGAAGTAAAATGATTTTGAGCATATACAGGGTGAAAGGGGAAAGAGCGACATAAATGGGAAAAACAGAATGGAGTGAAATGTACAGAATCATAACTGTAAACAAAATTAATAACAATATTCTCTGAAAAATATCTCATTCCTCAGATATATAGAGAAATGAGTCAAATTTATAAAAAATAAGAGACATTTTTCAACAGATAAATGATGAAAGGAAATGAATGGCAGCTTCAGACAAAGTAATCAACGCTATCTATTACCCTAATAAAAAATGCTCAAAAATCACTATTAATGAAATACAAATTAGAAAAAATCTGAGCTACCACTCCATACCTATCAGATTACCTAATATAAAACAAAGGGAAAGTAAAAAGTCTTGGAGTGCTTTGAGAGAGTGGAGACACAAATGCACTTTGCATACTGATTCAACAATTCTGTAGAACAATTTGAAACTGTGGCAAAAGAGTCATAAAAACACCCATACACTTTAATCAAATAATACCACTACTATATCTGTACCCCAAAGAGATTTGAAAAAAAGGAAAAAATACCTATATGTACAAAAATATTTATGGTAGCTTTTTTAATGTTGGCAAAGAATTGGAAACAGAGGGAACGTCCATCAATTGTGGAAGGGCTAGAAACATTATTGTATTGTATATGATTTTGATGGAACACTATTTTGTAATAAGAAATTATAAGCAGTATGCTCTCAGAAAAAAACCTGGAATCACTGATACATGTTAAATTAGAAGAATCAGGAGAACATTATATATAGTAACAGCAATATTCTTTAATGATCAATTATGAATGATGTAGCAATTCTCAGCAACACAATGATCCGAGATAATTCCAAGACACTTGAAGGAAAATTCTGCCTATCTCCAAAGAAAGAACAGATGGAGTCTGAATGCAGATTGAAGCATATTTTTTCTTTCCTTTATTTTTTCTTGATTTTTTGGTCGTTTTACAGCATGACTAACATGAACATATATTTTGCATGTCTTCACATGTATAACCTATATCAAATTGCTTGTCTTCTTAAGGAGGGGGCTTTGGAGGGAGAGAGAGAATTTGATACTCACATTTTTTTTTTAAACAGTGTTAAAAACTGTTTTTATATGTAATTAGGGAAAATGAAACATTAAATCATTAAACAATAAAAATAAAATATTATAAAAAAGAATAGTATGAGAAACTTTATGAAAAACTTTGGCATATTCAAAGCTAAATTTATTTCCAGCATTCTTTTTTCTCTTATTTAATAATCTTAAAAAGAATGAGGCTTGTTTGTTATGGTTTTTTTCTTGACACATCTATATTATATTTGAAGATTCATGCCATTTTTCTAGCTCATCATTAACCATATCTTTAATGATCTACTGATTGTGTTTTTTCTGTTAAATCTTGTAGAGATATATTGCATTATCTTTAATGTTTCCTTACAAATTCTGGATCTGTCAGTAAGTTTCAATAGGGGTTTTCTGTATTTTTTATAAACTTTACTCAGAAACTAGTAGGGAACTACTGAAAATTTTTGAACAAAGGACATATCATGACATTATGCTGGAATTCTACAATATTATGGCCATGATTTCATTATCTATATCTATATAGATATATAGATATAGATAGATAGATACACACACACACACACACACACACATATATATATATATGTATATATACTCACATTTTTTTTTTAAACAGTGTTAAAAACTGTTTTTATATGTAATTAGGGAAAATGATTGCCATGGCTACTTTAAAAAAAATCACTCTGGAAAATGTTTTACCAGAAATTATAACAACAATAACAATTACTTGCAGTGAATGGACTTGAATTTTTGCAAAGTACTTTCTCATATGAGATCAGAGTTAAGGAAAGTTTTCACAACTTTTTGCTGAGGAACAGAAAAATGATTTTTAAATATCTGCATACACATTATAGGCTCTCTCCCCAACCCCAAATATACACACATTAAGTAGAATGTAAACCCTTTTAAGGCACATTTTGTTTTCTCTTATGTCCCTAGCCATTAGTATAGAGCCTGACATAATAGATGCTGAAGAAATATTTACTGAATAGAATCATCACCACCATTGCTTTCAACAGTTGGAGGGAACATAGAGGTGTTAAGGACAGTCTAGGGGGAGAGGGCAATAGATTTAAACCTAGAAGAGATCTTAGAGACCATCAAATCCAGTCCTTTCATTTTGCAGATGAGATAAAATTAAGCAGGCATATAATTTGCCTTGTGTAACAGTAATTTCCTAAGGCAAAATTTGAACTAAGGTTTTCCTGACTCTAAATCCACTAAACTCAGTGAACAGATACAACCTGGTGGCAAGTGCTGGGGTAGTGAGGTCATATTCAAAACAACTCCATTGACAGGTGAGACACCCTGTCCCTCAGAAGCCCCAAAGGTTAGTTGCACTTGTTCCTTGAGGGACAACATCACTGCAAGACACACTGTTATTTGTTACTATGGGGAGTCATTGCAGGAATTTTTCCTTCTTAAAACTAAGAGCTCTTATCCATTTTGGTGCCTAGGGAAGAGCCCTGCTCAAGTCATGGTAGTGCAAGCAACAGCCATATTTCTGTGGAAATGAGTCTTACTACCTTCTCTATCTCTATCACTGTCTCTCTCTTCTCTGTCTCTGTCTCTCTATCTCTGTCTCTGTCTCTCTATCTCTGTTTCTGTGTCTCTCTGTCTCTGTCTTTTTCTGTCTCTCTATCTCTCTGTCTCTCTCTCTCTCTCTCTCTCTCTTTCTGTGTGTGTGTGTGTGTGTGTGTGTGTGTACGTGTGTGTGTAAATTTTTCTCAGTGTCTAAAGGACTTTTCAGTTAACAAATTCCATGTTAACATGAAGTTCACAAAGAAACAAAATGACTTCCTGTGTGTTTATTTTCTACAATGCCTGTTAGGAAGTCCAAAAGGAACAGTTTCCATCCCAGCACTCTTCAGGTTTCAAAAAGGGTTTTCAAACTTCTGTCCCCACCCCCTATCCCAAGCAAAGACATCCTGGTTGTTCATTTCTAAAGATTTCACTTACAGGGAACCCCCAAGCAGAGTGTGAATGAACACTCAAACCCACACCAACCCTCCCCTTACTCACTGTGTGAGACAAGTGCTTACTTTGTTCATTGACAAAGGTTTGAGAGGGGAGAGTAGGGGATGGGGGAAAGGCTGACCATGAAGGAAAAGAGGCTTCTTTCAAATAAATTTCTCTATATGAATATAAATCATTGACACTCAGAGGGAGGGAGGTTGCACAAGGAAATGGGGAAAGTCCTCTCCCTACTCCACCCCCTCAATGGAGGAACAGAAAATTTCTTTCTTTCTTTGACATATTAATTTTTTTTCTTTACTCCCAAAAGGAGTCTTATTCTCAGTCTCAATTGCTTGACTTCTCTATGGAGGGCAAGGATGTGTGTGTATTTGTGTGTTTGTGTGTTTTTATTGTTATTTCTGAAAGAACAGGATGCTGGTAATGTGCTTACTGGCTTCCCCTATAGACTTCTGAATATCAGAAATGTAATTGAATAATACTTAATAAGGAGAAGAATGTATATGTGTGTATGTGTGTGTCTATATGTGTATATGATTGTATGACCATGTGATTGTGTGTGTGTTTATTGTTATTTCTGAAAGAACAGGATACTGGTAATGTGCTTCTTTCTCAACTTCCTCTATAGACTTCTGAATATCAGAAATGTGATTAAATGACAGTTGGCAAAGGCTCCCATTACCAAATGAACATAAAAATGATTTCAAAATAAATGGCGATTCTTGGCACTAAATTTATCAGGATTGAGTTTGAAAACTTCAAAGCAGTAGATTATGATGGAAGAGAAAAGACATGAGGGACTCTAGTCCTCAGGAAAATCAAGATCATCAATGAAAGTTCTCTGGAGTCATGGGATGGAAGGAAAATTTGGATAAAGGAACATTTACAAAGGAGCTGATAGGAAGATAATTTGATTCTCTCTGTCCTTCCCACAAATAATTTATTCACTTGTGGGACCTTTTCATGAAAAAAAATGGCAATATAAACCATTTCTATGGAGAAAGTATTTAAGTCTGTCTATTGCTCCTAGCCTGTTTCCTAACATTTGGCCACACATCATCATCAACCACTTGTTAGATAGTGTGTGTGTGTGTGTGTGTGTGTGTGTGTGTGTGTGATAGAAACTGAGACAGAGACTGAGGCATCTTCCAAGGAATATGTTCCAAACAGAACTCAGTCTCTTCCCTATTCTTGTTCCTAACTTCCCAATTTCTACTGATGGTGCGATGATCCTTAAGCACCCATGATTTGTAACTAAAGTCACATTTAAATGTTTCTTCCTCTTTCAGCTTCATATATATGTATAAAAAGTGGAGCAGGTAACTCTGAGGAAACATTCCTACTGGTGCTTTCCAATCAGGGCAAGGAATGTTCCCCAAACTATGCCTAAATACACACATACTATTTGTGCTCACAGTCAATCTCACTATCTATTCATTTGGCAAGTTCAGCCCTTTCCACCTCCACAAAATCTCCTACATCTTCCCCTTCTTTCTACTACTATAAGAGCATCCTAATCACTCTGCTCACTTAGAGTTCCTGCCTATAACTACTATCCAATCTAATCTGTCTTCCAAACATGTACTAAAATAATCTTTTTAAAACATAAGTTCAATCACAATGTCACTTCCTATTAATAAAACATACACACATACACACAAAATACAAAAATCAACTCTTCAACATTTCTCTATTAACCTAGAGGTAAAATCCAAATTCCTTAGTTGGGTATATAAGTGCCTGCTTTGCTGGTTCTTAGCTCCCTTTGCAAACTAATTTCAAACTATTCTCTTTCATGAACTGCAATCAAAGTGACCTCTGCTCTCTGACACTCTCTCTTCTATGTTGATATTCTCACATAATTTCTCTCTTATACTAGAAATGAATTTCCCCTTGGTTTCTACCTTTTGAAATTCTTAGCTACCTTTAAGACTCAACTCAGATACCTTTTATCTACTCTGTAAAGCTTTTCCTGATCTCTCCAGATGCTATTATTCTTCACATCTCCCATATGCTATTTTTTATCTACTGTTGTTCAGTTGTTTTCAGTCATGTCTGACTTTTCATGTCTACTTTGGGGGGTTTTCTTGGCAAAGATCCTAAGTGGTTCACCATTTTCTTCTCCAGCTCATTTTACAAATATGGAAACTGAGGCAAGCAAAGTGATGTGACTTGCCCAGAATCACATAGCTATTAAGAATCTGAGGCCAGACTTAAACACAGAAAGAGAAGTCTTCCTGACCCCAAGTCCAACACTATCTATTGGCCACCTAGCTGCCCCCATTTTTATCTCTTGTAATACTTTAAATATACATAGCATAACCTTCCAGGGGTATATTAGCTTCTTAGAAGGTAGGAACATTTTTACTTTTCTCTTTGTATCCCCAACATTAACAATGGGTTTTCTACATTTCTCCACTATTTAATGCTTATTTGAGGTCACTGAATTGCCCTACCTTGGAGATGGAGGGAAACTTTTAATGAAATCAAACTTACATGAATCTACTGCCCTATTAAGAGCAATATTCTTCATATATAAAATAATACTCTAAAGCTTTTCCTTAAATACTTTTGTGGCTCTGTCAGGTCATGAGTTTAACCCTCTAATCTTTCCCATTAGACTGTTATCTCTTTGAGGATAAATAGTACTTTTGCAATTTTTTGTAGCCCCAAAACTTAGTACAATACATAGCACATATCAAGAGTACTTAATGTTTGTTGACTGGCTGAGTGACTGGTAAGCTCCTTATTATGATAGAAATATCTACTTACTGATAATTAAGAAGTATTGCTTAATTAACTATTAGTTCTATGAATACAACGAAAAGCAAATGAGTCTATGTTCCCAGAGCTCACAGTGTAATGCATATGTGCATAAATTATTATGTATAAAGAAAGTATAAAGACAGAGAGAAGCAGAAATAAACAGAGACAGAAAAATAGAGACAGAGACATAGAAACAGAAAGAATATAATTTGAAAAGATCAACAGAAGGAAGGCACTACTCATTTTAAAAAAAATCTCTTTTACAAGATAGGATTTTGAAGGAAACCAGGAGACAGAGATGAAAAGGGTAAGAATTCTGGGCATATAGAATAGTTGGTGAAAATATATGACATCTTTGCTTTTGGTGACAGAGACAAAATGATAGAATAAAACAGGAAATCATCTGAATGCTCTTAAATGTGCTTCCAAACAACTGTAAAATAATACCTTAAAATGAATTCTGCAGCTGAAAAACCAATAAAAGGATGGGGTGAAAATATTTCCAATCCAAGACAACTTAGAAAGTCAACAAGAAAGATCTGTCTCACCTGGGTCAAGAAAGAGCACCTGGGTCAGTCCAGAGCAGGAGGCATCTGGGCAAGCCAGCAGCACGTTGCACCCCAGCAAGCCAATGGCAAGGCCTGAGACATAGGCACAGTTCAGACCTTGTGACCCTGGTATAGCAGGGCAGCCAAGTGGCCCTGTGCCAAAAGTCCAGCAGGCCAGCCATGATACCCTGTGGCCCCAGCACAGCAGATTAGTGGTGAGTTTATGCTCTTCCAGTGCAAAAAGCTTCGGATAATTCTCCTCCATCCCAGGAGCAGAGCCTACCTTTAAAAGTCATGAAACACTCTGGAAAAATGAACAACAAAAAGAGATGGGATGATATAGAAAATTTAAAAATGTGAAAGAGGACTGCACCGAGAGAAGAGAGGAGAAAGGGATAAATTATCTTACATGAAGAGAAACAAAAGATCTATTTTAAAGGAGGGAAAGTTGAAGGTGTGGTGGGCATTGCTTGAATCTTACTCTTATCAGAAATGGCTCAAAGAGGAAAGTATAAATATACTCATTTGGGTATAGAAATATGTTTTACTTTATAGGAAAGGAGAAGGGGAGGGGATAAGAGAAGGGAAGAACTAAGGACAGATTGGGGGAAGCAATGAGGCAGCAGTCAAAAATAAAACACTGGTAAAGAGAGACAGAGTGAAAGGAGGGAGGGGGAGGGGGAGAGAGACAGAGAGAGAGAGAGAAACAGAGAGAGAGAGAGAGAGAGAGAGAGAGAGAGAGAGAGAGAGAGAGAGAGAGGAAGGAGGTGGAGAGAGAGAGAAAAAAGAGAGAAAGAGCCAGAGCCAGATACAGATACAGAGAAACAAAGAGAGAAAGGAAAGAGATAGAGAGAAAAAGAGAGAGAGAGGGAGGGGAGAAGGAGAGGGAGAGAGAGAAGGATAAAAGGATAAATGGGAAAAATAGGATGAATGGAAATAAACAGTAATACCAAATGTGAATATGAATTGGATGGACTTACCCTTATAAAGCAGAAGCAGATAGCAGAATGGATTAAAAACAGAATTCTACAATACATTGTTTACATGAAATACATTTGAAGCACAGAAACACATACAGAGTAAAGGTAAGAACTGAAGCAGAATCTATTATGCTTTAACTGAAGTAAAAAAAAAGTGGGGGTAGCAATTATGATATCAGAAAAAGCAAAAGCAAAAATTGATCTAATTCAAAAGTACCATAGACAGTGAAGTAATTTCAGTATTTAATAAATATGCATCAAGTGGTATAGCAACCAGATGTTTAAAACAGAATTTAAATTAGTTAAAGGAGGAAGGGGTCAGTAAAATTATTTAGTGAGGAACCTCAACTTTCCCCTCTCAGACCTAGGTAAATCTAAAGAAAAAGTAAACAGAGAGAAATTAAAGGGTAGATAATATTTTACAAAGATGTGATAGACCTCTGGAGAAAATTTAATGAGAATAAAAAGAAATATACCTTTTTATCAGTGGTACATGGCACCTACACAAAACCAGACCTGTGTCATGGTATAAAACCTTCACAGCAATAGGAAGAAAGGCAGACATGTACTTGTGTATTATTTTCAGATCATAATCTAATAAAATTACATTTAATAAAGGGTCATGGAAATTTATCTTAAAATTTAATTGGAAACTAAATAACCTAATCCTAAAGAATAAGTAGATAAAAGAACAAATCATAGAAATAATCAACAATTTCACTAAAAAGAATGATAACAATACGACAACATACCAAAATCCATGGCATATCACCAGAGAAGTACTTAGGGGAAATTTTATATCTCCAAATGATTACATCAATAAATAGAGAAAGAACAAGTTAATAAATTGGGCATACAATTAAAAATACAAATTAAAAATACCCACTTAAATATTAAATTGAATATCCTGAAAATAAAAGGAAGGGATTAATAAAATTTAAAGTAAGAAAGGCATTAAACTAATAAATAACCCCAGGAGCTGGGATTTTTTTTGAAGGGGGAAGAAATGAAATAGATAAACCATTGGTCAATATGACGAAAAAGAAAGAAGAAAATCAAATTACCAATATCAAAAATGAAATTAGTAAATTCGTCACCAATGAAGAAGAAATTAAAGCAATTATTATGAGCTATTTTGAGCAATTATATGCCAATAAATCTGATAACCTAACTGAAATGGAGGAATATTCCCCAAAATATAAATTGTCCAGATGAACATAAGAGGAAATCGATGCTTAAATAACCCCATTTGCAGGGGGAAACTGAATAAGCCATAAACTCCCTAAGAAAAATTCCCCAGGTTCCAACAGATTCACAAATGAATTCTACCAAACATAAAAGGAACAATCTAAACTATTTTTTAAAAAAATAGTTGAAGGTATTTTACCAAATACCTCTTAAGACGCAAATATGATGCCTGAACCCGAAAGACTCAAAACAAAGAAAAACCCTATAGACCAATTTCCCTAATCAATATTGATGCAAAAGTTTTAAATAAAATAATAGCAAGAAGAATAAATCAATATATCACAAGGATCATATAGTAAGACAATGTGGGATTTATACCAGGGATACAAGGCTGGTTCAATATTAGAAACCTCAACGTCACTGACCATATCAATAACTCTACCAAGAGAAATCATATGATTGTCTCAACAAATCCAGAAAAAGGTTTTGACAAATTACAACTCCCATTCCTATTAATAGAGAACATAGGAATAAATGGAGCTTTTCTTTAAATGATAAGTTCTATTTATCTAAAATCATCAGCAAGCATTATCTGTGATGGAGAGAAGTTAGAAACTTCCCCAATATAATCAAGAGTGAAACAAAGAGGCTCATTATCACCATTATTATTTGATATTGTTCTAGAAATGTTACTTTTAGTAATAGGAAAAGAAAAAAGAAATTGGAAGAATTTAGATAAGCAATGAGAAAACAAAACTATCATTCTTTTCAAATAATATGATAGCATATATAAATAATCTAGAGAATCAACTAAAAACTAGTTGAAATAATTAATAACTTTAGTTAAGTTGCTGCTAAATAAAGCCCCATAAATCATTAGCATTTCTGTCTATCACTAATAAAGTCCAACAGTAAGAGATCAAAGAAAAACACTTTAAAATTGTAGATGTTATAAAATACTTCAGAGCCTGTCAAAACAACCTTAGGAACTATACAAACACAATTACAAAACACTTTTCTTACAAATAAAATAAGATCTAAACAATATCAATTGCTTATGTGTAAGCTGAACCAATATAATAAAAATGACAATTCTACCTAAATTAATTTACTCAGTACCATACCAATCAAACTATGTTATAAAGCTAGAAAAATAATAAAATTCATAATGAAGAACAAAAGAGTAAGAATATGAGGAATTAAGGGAAAAAAATATGAAAGAAGGTGATCACACCAAACTTCAAAATATATTATAAATCATTATTCATCAAAATAATTTGGTATACTTAAGAAATAGAGTGGTGGATAAATACTAGGTTAGGTACATACTACTCTGTAGTAAATGACCATGAAAATAATAATTTAGTGTTTAATAAGTCCAAACTCCCAAGTTTTGGATAATAATTCACTATTTGACAAAACCTGCTGAGAAATCTGGAAATCAATATGGCAGAAAATAGGTAAACACCACTATCTAACACTATATACCAAGAGAAGATAAAAAGGGATGCATGATTCAAAGATAAGAGTGATACCATAAACAAATTAGGAGAGCAAGGAATAGTTTATCAGATGTATGGGAAATGGAAGAACATATAACCAAATGATAGAAAGCATTATAAAATATAAAATTCTTATTTTTATTATATCAATTAAAAAAGATTGTGCAAACAAAACCAGTGCAACAAGATTAGAAGGAAAACAGAAAGCTGAGGGGAATTTTTTTTTACCAAAAAACCCAAAACCTTTGATAAAGATCTAATTCTCAAATATATAAAGAACTGAGTAAATTTATAAGGATATAAATCATTCACCAATATATAAAGAACTGAGTAAAATTTATATGTATAAAAGTCATTCCCCAGTTGATAAATGATCAAAGGGTATGAATAGTTTTCAAATTCAAATAAGTTAAAAGTATTTATAGTCATATGACAACATGCTTTATAAATCACTATTATTTAGAGCAATGCAAAGTAAAACAATTGAATTATTATCTTATACCTATCATGTTGGTTAACATGAAAAACAAAGGAAATAACAAATGTTAGGGAAGTGGGAAAATTGGGACATTAATGCATTTTTGGTGAAGTTGTGAAATGATTTGATTCCTTATGGAGAGCAAATTTGGAAGCATTACCAAAGAGTTACAAAACTGTGAATGCCCTCAGTAATACCACTACTATGTATCCCAAAGAGATTTTTTAAAAAGTGAAAAGGAACTATTTGTATTAAAATATTTATACCAGCTCTTTGTATAGTAACTGTATAATTATCATGGAATACATATATGAAATATATAATGATAACTGTGGAAATATATATAGAAGAATTGCACATGTTTAACATATATTGGATTACTTGCTGTCTAGGTTGGGGGGGGGAGAAGGAGAAAAAATTTGGAATACAAAGTTTTACAAAGGTGATTGTTGAAAGCTACCTGTGTATATTTTGAAAATAAAAAGCTATTATTTAAAAAATAAAAAATAACAGTTCCAAGTCACAAATTATAAAGCAAATACTGTACAAATCAAAACAACATATGTACATATTTCAGTGTTCTATTCCTTTTTTCCAAATTTATGCTAATGTAGGTTTTGCAGAAAATTATAATTGAAGAGGATTCAATTATAAGAAATAAACATTACTTAAGGTTTAAAAAAAGATACGTGTTATAAGAAATGATGTGTAAAATGATTCTAGAAAAAACTTAGAAAGATTTATATGAACTGATGCAAAGTGAAGTGAGCAGAACTAGAAGGACATTGTACACAGTAACAGCATTATTATACAATGATTAATTCTGAATGACTTGGCTATTCTCAACAATGCAATGATCCAAGACAATTGTAAAGGACACATAATGAATAATGTTATTCACACACAGAGAGAGAACTGATAGAGTATGAATACAAATCCAAGAATATTATTTTTAACCTTGGGGGGGTTCATTTCTTTTTTTTGCATTTTTGGTTTATGGTTCCTTTCACAACATGGCTGATATGGAAATATGTTTTACACGATTATACATATACAACCTATATCAAATTGTTTAGTTCCTCAGAGAGGAAGGAGAGGACTTGGACTTCAATTTTTTTAAATGAATGCTTTCTTACCTGTAATTTAGGAAAATAAAATATTCAATTTATTTATTTATTCAATTTAAAATAGATGTAATAATGCTATAATAATAATATGAAATAATAATAATAGATGTAAGACATCTAGAAATAGGAAGACATAACAAAGAAGCTGATATCTCTCCATTACAAATAAGTGGGACTAAAGCATTAGAAAAATAGAAAGATAAAAGTGGATCAGGTTATGAAAGACTCTGAATGCCAAACTAAGCAGAGGATATTGTTTGAACCCAGAAGTGATAGAGGACCATAAAAATTTCTTAAATAGCAATGACATGGTAAGACCTAAACTTTGAGGAAATCTCTTTGACAGCTAAATGGAAAATGGCTTGGAGTAGGGAGAGATTTTTTTGTTTCATTTTATAGCACACAGAAGAACAATCAATACAATGGCATTTAGCACATATTTCATGTTCCAGGTACTGTTCTAGACTGTGCACAAAAGGAAACTGCCTTCAAGGCTTTCTAGTCTTCTTTTCCTGTCCCCTATAAAATGCAAATAATAATTAATATGATGTGATTATGCAGAAATAGGGATAATAGTAATGAAAGTAAAGTACTTTACAAGTTTTATTGTGAGGGTCAAATAGTTAACAATCAAACCCTCAACAAATTATAAAGAGTTCCATAAATGTTAGCTCTTAGTACTATATGAGCCAACATCAGAGTCAGGAAGACCTGACTTCAAGACTGATCTCTGACATCTACTAGCTTGTGATTCTGGGCACATCACTTTAGGCTTTTGTTGATCTAGTTACCTAAAACTGAAATTTTTACCTGTAATGGTAAAGGGATTTTTCTTACCTGAGAGGTCCCTAGATCAATGAAATCACAGGTCCAGTCAAATAATTTGAGAGGGGGAAGTAATCTCAGGGGCCATCTAGTCCAACCCCTAAAAGAAAGAAATCCCCACTATAACAATCATGCCCCCAAAATCCCTATTCCTACCCCTATTACTTTTATATGCCTCTTCAGCAACGATGAGGTATTATTTTTCACTTCTATACAAAATATATTCCTTTATCAAGATGTCAGCAAATATTTGCTGAGCATCCACAATATCATTCTTGTGAGAGATACTGTGTTAAAGTAATGTCTTAATTTTAAAAATAAGGAAAAGAGAAGTCTGACTTTTAAAGAACTTCTCATCTTGTTGGTAGATAAAGGACACACACAAATAATCATGAGATTGACTCTGAATAAATGGCATAGAGGGGCACTCAAAATCACAGCAAGTATGGGATAGGTACATAGAAATCAATATTCCCAGGCTGTCGCTGCCCAGCTCTGGGATGCACCCACTCCACCCCCAGGGGCTAGCTGGTCCTCTAAGTACATTGAATATCACCAAAACCAAGTATGAGACAGAAAATTAGTACTATAGGACTGAAAGAGAGTCATCATGGCTGCACCATTGGGAGACAGGCAAGACAATGATTGTGCCAAGAATGATGGGAAAATGAGGTAAATAAATAAATATACTTAGAAAGATCCCCATAAAAACAGTGTGGTTCTTATAATCATACTCCTGGATGATCACTGGAATACTATGTAAAAGGAAAAATAAAAAATGAAGGTTAGATCCTAGAAGAAAACCCCAGTGAGAAGGAAGCATTATCCCTATGGGAAAGTTAGCAAAGAAATAGCAGTTCTGTTTAATTGGGACCTTACCAATTAACTGTTTACAATTGAATGTAATTAAATGACTCTAGTCATTTGTTCTCTAGTTATTTTACATATATTTCAGCATTTATTAAGTGTCAACTGTGTGCAGAGACCAAAGTTTAGATAAGACTAAAAATGGAGGCAAGTGATACCAGATTGGGAAAAATAAGGATGAGCTCAAGGTCCAAATAATGATCAAGGAAGTAAGGAGCTGAAAGTCCTGACAAGGGGAAAGGGTAAGCTTTGTATGAAGGACACAGTAGGCAAGATGCAATGTCTGGAAACTTGAGTCAGAGAAACGGTAGATTCTGAGATGTAAATACATTTCTGTGCGGCTGAAATGGAGTACTGGTTATTGTGATTGAGAAAGATGACATTTCTGTTCATGTTGTTAGAAGACTCATTAACATAAATATTGAATGCCCCAAGGATGATGGAAGGCAATTGAGTAGAGAGAAAGATTATGTCAGGTATTGAAGTCATTGAGACAATTCAGAAAATGACTAGGAGGTTGATGTATGTAACAAGGAGGAAGGATAGCATAATATACAAAGAGAATATGGCTCTTTATAGAAAGGTCATTGAATAATCGTAGTAGAGAAATAGTCTGAGAGTGGAAGTGGGGAACAAGGCTATGACCAGTTCTCTTCCTGGTTGTGAACTGCAAGTAGTGGGAGAAGGAGCAATTATCAGGAGAAAGAATTGAAAGATACCTGCTATCCTGGGAAAACTTTTTTCCATAATCAATCTCTGTTTTAGCCATTTTTCAAAGCCTTTCTGAAATTCTACTTAATCAAGGAAACCATCTCCCTTTTGCCTCTCTTTTCCGGTGGATCTCCTTCTTGGCTGGTCAGTGTTAGCAAATTAGGCTGATGTCTTGTACATCAACAAAACTTCATAAATAGGATCATGGGATCATAGATCTAATATTAAAAAGGATCTAACTAGCTATGAAATTTAACATTCATTTTAAAAATCATGTGACTGAGTCCAGGAAATTGAAGTTATTTGTCCAAAGTCATAAATAAGAAGACTCACAAATGGAATCTGAACTCTGACTCCAGAGCATGGGTGCTTTCCACATCTCTGTGTTGAGATAGGTTGCCATCTCAGTTCAATTGAATTTAATAATTTAAAATTTAATCTCTATAGCAATCAATCAACAAGGACTCATTAAGCACATAGTAACACATCATCTTTTGGATTTTCAACATACAACAAAGCTCCTAGCACAGGGTAGGCTATTAAAACATGTTTCCTGACTGACTGGTGACCAGACAATGCATTATACCCTGGAATACAAGGGAAAAGAACAAAATGCATAGTTTTATGTTGGTGTCTAAATGTTCCATACTTTCATCTTGCCTTTCTAACTAAAGCATAGCATCCTTGGGGACAGAAAAACAAACAAGCAAAAACAAATCATTGCTTTTATTTCTGTATCTTCTAAACCTCTGAACAGAATGCTGTTCAGTCATTTCAGTTGTGTCCAACTCTTCATGACCCCATTTGAGGTTTTCTTGGGAAAGATACTGGAGCAGTTTGTCATTTCATTGTCCAGCTCATTTTGCAGATGAAGAAACTGAGGCAAAATATGATTAAGTGAATTGCCCAGGGTCATAGAGCTAAGAAAATGTCAGGTGCTAGCTAGTATTGAACTCAGGAAGATGAATCTTTCTGACTCCAGGCCCAGCTCCCTATCCATTGAGCCACCTCACTGCCCTGCTGAGTAATAGTACTTGCTAAACAAATTTTGCTGATTGATTGCCTGAAGCTCTCTACAAGGAAGCCCTACCAAAGACAATGTGGAGATGGAGTAAGGGAATCCAAATTTCAACGAGGTAGCAGAGTGAATCAAATAAGGAAATGGCACTTTTGTGATACCTCTTAGTTAAATGAATGTCATTTCATCAACATGGGAATTTCCTCCCATGCCACAACTTACAACCTAGCAGTGCTTGTCCACCCCATGGGATTTTTATTCATTTTTTTTCATCAGATCACCAGGCAAGGTCCATATTCAAATACTAGTCCTACAATTTACTATGTGAACTTGAGCAATAATAGCCTGTATTTATAAAATACTGAAAAATTTGCAAAAGATTTTTTACAGGTGATACCTCATTTCATTGTCATCTCTGAGAAATTGATTCTATTATTATTCATTTTATGTAAGTGAGGAAACTGAGTCAGATAGAAGTAAAATTAATTTTCCCCTAACATTGCTAATAAATTTCTCCTGCTGGATTTGAATTTATGGCTTTTTCATTACTCTATGCACTGTGTCACCTAGCTGACTTAAGTCACTAAATCTTTCTTAATCTGTTTTCTAATCTATAAAATGAAGGAAATGGACTCAATGAGCTTTCAGAACTCTTCTGTCTTTAAAGTTGTGGCCCTTAATTAACTTATTTCAATATTAAAAAAAATAACAGTGGACCATGTGAACTATACAAGAGCCCTTGATCAAGTTATATGCCAAGTCCCTCTTCTCATTTCTCTAATAAGGCAAATCATTTTTTTTCAATATGAATTAGGTTTTAGATAAAGGAAAAATTCATCCATTATTTTCCCAAAAGATTTTTTTCTGTTATACAAATAAGATACTAGGTTAAAAATATCTCATTTGAGCTTTTTAGAGTTATATGGAAAACAGATGCCTCCCCCCATAAAAGAACATATTCCTTTACAGATGCTTCATAGACAGTCTTCTTCTGGTTCCTTGTGGAGACTGTGACTTGTGAAAGAAAGGTACAACATGACTTTAATTAGTATAGGCTTTCCTACAAATTGCTACTCATAATGCTTTCTAGAATTCACTGGCTTGAGATAACAGATGGTAATGGTATAAATTATATAAAATTGTTAAGATGTGCGTGATGAATACATTTGAACATTTGTTCACAATATTAGTGATGGAAGGAGAAAAAAGTTAAGAAATAATGATTAAAGAAAAAAATATATTCTTTTTTAAAAAGAGATTCAAATAAGATCTGCTGTTGCTTAGTCATTTCCAACTCTTCATGACTTCATTTGGGAGTTTCTTGGCAAAGATAATGGAATGTTTTGTCATTTCCTTCTCCAGTTCACTTAAGAGATGAGGCAGAGTTGAGTGTTATGAAATGAGGCAGAGTTAAGTGACTTGCTCAGGATCATGAAGCTAATAAGTGTCTGAGGCAAGATTTGAACTCAATAAGATGAGACTTTGTGACTCCAGACCCATTACTCTGGCAGGACTCAAGGCTGCCCTTGAATAAGAAGAAAAATTATTAGAAGGCTGGATAATATCTTGAGGCAATGGAGAAAGTGGGAATGATTTGGGGAGATGTGAATAGAAGAATGGAAGGCTGCAATGTTTCTTCATGGTATTCATTTAAAACTTTCCCAGTCATGCAAAAAACAGTCAAACCTGTCTGGCCTCGGAAAGTCAAACATGAATGAAAAAAAGCTTCTAAGGGAAAATTTTAGGAGATTTCAGGAAAATTTCATTGCCTTCAGATAGTTAAGGAACCCCGCCCCCTCCAAAAAAGCAGTTTGTTTTTCCAACTCTTTGCTCCATAATACTTCCCAGTTTCTCCTTCCCTCCTCTCTTACCAATTTTTGTCTTGCCAAGTGTCTTTCCATTCTGCCCTCTTAGAAAATAGCAGCTGATCCGAATCCAACTTTAATACCAGAGAGCCGGCTCTGCTCCTTACTTTTCCACTGTCCTCCTGGAACTTACAAAATTCTTTCTCTTCTCTAATTTCCCTGTCTGTTTAAAGCCTCATATCATATAAGAATATGAATGATATTTTTACAGGCATAGGAACTTGGATTGCAACTAAGAATCTACTATCCAACAAAATTAAGCATTATCTTTCAAGAAAAAAGAAACAATATGTGAATTGTATTTATTTCTGATGAAAAGACCAGAGCAAAACAGAAAATTTGATCTTCAAGTACAGAACTCAAAAAAAGCATAAAAAGATAAAAAGGAAATACATGAGTATTTGCTCTCTTTTATTTCTTCCAATTTTCTCTATAGATAATTCCTCCCTGTCCCCCAGAAAAATAAAAGTTTCTAGAGGGCAAACAAAATTGATTCTATGTACTAAGAGTGCTATGCACCCAGCATCATAAAGCATAGTTTTTACATGAAAAAGTACTTGTAGATTGATTTATTAAACTTTCTCATTTTTTGATGAAGTGTGTCCTAAAAATTATACTTGGGAAGGAGCCGAGATGGCAGAGAGTGATGAGGTTTAGATTTATGGTACCCAAATGAAATTCTGGTGGTCAGGGAGTTAAATAAGGTTTAGTGGCAGTGCAAGGGTAGGGAGTTCTGAGTATTCCCTTTCTGGTGGTGCAGTTCTCTATAAAGGAATTTGCAGACCTGAAAATCTGGATTGATAAAAGAGGTTTATTATGGGGAATGGAAGTAAGGTTAAAGTCTAGTTAAGGAAATAGGTGAAAATAGAGAGAAGAAGGCACTGGAAACCGTATTCCAGTGGGCAGAAGCTCCTTGAGGTGCAAAGCATCTGGCATGTTTGTAACCTCTGCAAAAAGAGTGTTTTAGTTTAACTGTTTTATAATTGGGGGCTTCGGCTACAAGCTGAAGGGGGCTTCTGGGTGGAGTCCCAGGTTGGCTCCTTGCTGGGTTTCATTTGAATTGAATTCAATGGTTTCTGGACTGAGCCGACCCCACCTAGATAATAAAGATGAAACTGTTTGTGCTTGGGGTGGAGTCCCCTCACTGAGGCAGAGTTAAAGGTTTTCTCCTTTAAGGATTTTCAGTTTGGGGGTTCCTTCTTCAAGAGTAGACAGGTATTTATCTGAGCTCTTGCTGGCATCCCTCAGATAAACACTACATCAAGCCTCTGAATAGGTTTTGGAGTGACAAAAACCACAAATATTTGGAGTTTAACAAATTTCCAGAAGAAGACATTTTGGAAGAACTTCAGAAAAGGTCTGTTTCACCCAATGGGGACGTGGGGGATCTGGCTAACTTCAGGACAGAATAAGAACACAGGGAAATGTGGTATCCATCCACTGGAGAATCTAGCAAGAGGCTCTTAGCCAAGATACAGCAATATTAGAAACATTATCCTGGTTCAGAAGATAGTGCTTCAGCAGACTAGCTGTGAGACATCCAACACAACTACAAAGGGCAAATAGTGAGCCCTTGAACCCCAGAATAAAGAGGGATTTGGCCATGACCACTCAGCCTGGGGAAATAAGTCAGCAGCACCAACCCCATCTACCCCAGGGTAGATGAAGCTGCTGTTACCAATAGAGAAAGCTTGAGACAGTCACCCCTTTGCTGTAAGATGAGACCTCATACAAAAAAGCAAAAAAAAAAAAAAAAAAACCCTCTGACCATAGATAGCTTTTGTGAAGACAGAAAAGAACAAAGAAGTCCTCAAACCCTGAGGACACTAAAGGCAAATTGTCTCCAGATGAAGTTGCAAATGGTGCTATGTCCCACATGTCTCTCTTGGAAGAATTCAAAAAGGATATTTAAAGAGAGTTAGAAGAAAAAAGGGAAAGGAAATGAGAACTTTGCAGGAGAGTTTGGGAAAAGAACCAGAAATTATTTGAAGGAAACTCCTTAAACATATTTAGCAAAATTAAGAAAGCATACAACTCCTTATAAAATAAAGATGACAAAAAATGGAAAAAATATGACTCCTTACCAAAAAAATTGATGAAATGGGAAAAGAAACCAACTTGTTGAAAAACAGAATTTGTGAAATGGGGAAAAAACAATGAATACAATAACTCATTTAAAACTTCAATGGGCCAAATACAAAAGAAAACAAAAAGGTTAACTGCAGAAAATAATTAACTAGAAATTAGAATTGAACAAATGGAAGTGAATGATTGAATAAGACATTAAGAATCAGTCAAACAAAACCAAAAAAAAAAAAAAAAAAGAAAAGAAAAGAAAATAGAAGAAAATGTAGTATACCCTGTTGGAAAAGCAAAAAAACTAATCTGGAAAAGAGATCCAGGTGAGAGCTTCTAAGAATTGTTGGACCTGAAAACTATGATGAATATCAGAGCATAGACAACATCTTTCAGGAAATCCTCAAGGAAAATTGCCCTAGTATCCTAGAACCAGAGGGCAAAATAGCCAAATTGAAAGAATTCACCAATCACTTTCTGAAAAAGACCCCAAAATGAAAACTCCAAGGAATATCATATCAAGAATTATCACAATTATCAGATCAAGAAGAAAATATTTCAAGCAGCTAGAAAGAAGCAATTCAAATATCAAGGAGTCACAATCAGGATTATCCAGGATCTAGCAGGTTTCACTTTAAAGAATCAAAAGGCCTTGAACATCATAATCTTAAGGGCAAAGGAACTTCGATTTCAATCAAAAATCAATTATCCTTAGTTGATTAAATTAAGCATTATTTTTCATGGGAAAAGATGGATATTCAATGAAACAGGTGAAATTCATTTATTTCTGATGAAAAGACCAGAGCTAAACAGAAAATTTGATCTTCAAGTACAGATCTTAAGAAAAGCATAAAAGGATAAAAAAAAAAAGAAAAAATAATTGTTTCTTTTAAAAGTTAAAAAGTGAGAAGTTATATGAGAAGTTATGTTCAACTCTTGAGAACTGTATCCCTATTACAAATATACATAGAGGATGTAGGTAAAATTTGATTTTATTGTGATAATATAAAAAATAAACTAGAGGTAAACAAGGGATTGTACTGGAAGAACAGGAAAATGGAGATAAAATATTACATCTCATGAAGAGGCAAAAAAGATCTATTATGATTGAGGGAAAGAAGAGAGGAGATGAATATGTGAACATTGGATTTGGCTCACAGAGAGAATATTAAACATATTTATCTTCACAGAGAAAATTGTGTCACCCTATTGGGAAGCAGGAGAGGAAAGGGGAAAAAGGAAATGAAAAGGGGGAAGCAAATAGAAGAGAAAAGAGAATAAGAAGGGAAAAAGGATAAGAAAGGGGGGCCTGTAAAAGGGGAAGGCTATTTGAGGGAGGTGGTAGTCAGAACCAAAACACTAGGGAGGATGGAAAGGGGGAAAGGAAAGAGAAAAGTATAACTTGGGAAAAACAAGATGGCAGGAAATACAGAGTTAATAATTTTAATTGTGAATGTGAATGGGATGAATTCTCCCATAAAATAGAAGTGGATAGTAGATTGAATTAAAACATACAGGGTAAAGGTAAAAGGCTTGAGCAGAATCTACTATGCTTCATCTGAAGTTAAAAAAAAAAAGCAGGGGTACCATTTGTGATTTCAGAACAAGTAAAAGCAAAAATAGATCTAATTAAAAGAGATGAGGAAGGAAACTACATTTTGCTAAAGCGTGCCATAAATAATGAAGTAAGATCAATGCTAAATATATATACACCAAGTAGTATAGCATCCAAATCTCCTTAGAGGAGGAGAAGCTAAGAAAGCTACAAGAATACACAAAATAATTAAGAAGCTTAAAGAAGTAAATAGATTTTTAGAAAATGTAGATATGATAGATCTTTGTAAAATAAGTTGAATGGAGACAGAAAAGAATATACTTTTTTTTCTCAGTGGTACATGGGACCTATACAAAATTGACTGTGTATTTGGGCATAACAACCTCAAAATCAGATGCAGAAAGACAGAAATAGTAATTGCCTCTTTTTCAGATCATGATGCAAAAAGGGCCAGAGAAAAATAGACCCAAAATTAATTGGAAGCTAAATAATCTGATCCTAAAGAATAAGTTGAAGAAACAACAAATCATAGACACAATCAATAATCTCATCCAAGAAAGACAATAATGAGACAACATACCAAAATTTATGGGCTGCAGCCGAAGCTGTTCTTAGAGGAAGTTTTATATCTCTAGATGCTTACTTACATAAAATAGAGAAAGAGAACCTCAATGAGTTGAGCATGCAATTAAAAATGTAGAAAAAGAAGAAATTAAAAACCTCCAATTAAATACTAAATTTAAAAATCTGAAAATAAAAGGGGAGATTAATAAAATTGAAAGTAAGAAAACAATTGAACTAATAAACAAAATTAAGAATTGCTTTTATGGAAAAAATAACAATATAGATAAACCTTTACTTTGATTTAAAAAAGGAAAGAAGAAGACTAAATTGTTAGTAAAAATAATAAACAGAGTAACTACTGTTTAATAATAAACAGGGTAAACTTTTCACCAATGAAGAGGAAGTTAGAGCTATAATTAGGAACTATTTTGCCCAAATATATGGCAATAAATCTGATAAGCTAAGTAAAATGGATGAATACTTACAAAAATATAGATTGCCCAGATTAACAGATGAGAAAATAAATTACTTCCATTTTAGAAAAAATAAATTGAACGAGTGATTAATCAAATCCCTAAGAAAAAATCTCCAGGGTTAGATGGATTTACATGTGAATTTTACCAGACATTTGAAAAATAATAATTCTAATACTATGCAAACTATTTAGAAAAGTAGGGAAAGAAGGAGTTCTACCAAATTCCCTGTATGACAGATTTGATGCTGATACCTAAACCAAGTAGGGTCAAAGCAGAAAAAGAAAATTATAGACCAATTTCCCTAATGAATATTGATGCAAACATTTTAAATAAAATATCAAATAGATTACAGCAAGTTATCCCCAGGACAATATGCCATAACCAAGTAGGATTTATACCAGGAATGCAGAGCTGATTCAATATTAGGAAAACTATTCACATAATTGACTATATTAATAACCAACCAAATAAAAATCATATCATTATCTGAATAGATGCAGAAAAAGCATTTGACAAAATCCAACACCCATTCTTATTAAAACATTAGAAAGTAGAGGAGTAAAGCAGCTAGATAGATTGTGGATAGAGTAATGGCCTTGAAGTCAGCAGAATCTGAGTTCAAATCTGACCTTGGACACAATACCTGGACACTAGATGTGTGACTCTGGGCAACTTATTTAACCTCAATTGTCTCAGGAAAAATTAAAAAAAATTAAGTATAGAACTAAATAGAGTATCAGTATCATCAATTTGAAATAATCAGCAAGCATCATATGTAATAGGGATAAACTAGAATCATTCCCAGTAAGATCAGGGATGAAACAAGGTTGTCCACTATCACCATTACTATTCAATAGTGTATTAAAAATGTTAGCTTTGGCTAATTAGGTAATTAGAGAAGGTAATGAGAAAATCAAATTGCTGAGATTTGCAGATGATAGGATGGTATACTTAAAGAATCCTAGAGAACAAACTAAAAACTACTAGAAACAATACACAACTTTAGCAAAGTTGCAGGGTATAAAATATATCCACATAAATCATCAGCATTTTTTATAGATTCCCAACAAAGTCCAGCAGCAAGAGATACAAAGAGAAATTCCTTTTAAAATAACTGTAGATAATATAAAATATTTGGGCGTATATCTGCAAAGGCAAAGTCAGGAAATATATGAATACATTTACAAAATACAAGGGGATGGGAGAAGGGAGGGAAAAAATTGGAACACAAGGTTTTTCAAAGGTGAATCTTGAAAATTATCTATGCATATATTTTGAAAATGAAAAGCTTTAATAAAATAATAATAATAAAAGAGTTATAATAATGTTCTTCAGATCTCATAGCTTGTTAGTTGCAGATGTAGAACTAAACTCCTAATCTCTGCCTTCCTTCCACCAGGACTTTCTATTTTCATATACTAAACATATTTATAGAAGTGTGTACTTTTTCATGTTACTAAAAATTGTCAGATTTAGGGATAAAAAGTGCTCTTGCTATAGCACTTGATGGTCTATAAAATACTTTACCTATATTATTACTTTTGACTTTCACAATAACCCGGGTAGGAACTGTTATTATTCTCGTTTTGTAGCTTAGGAAGTGGCAGTTTTGGTAAAGTGGCTTCAATAAATATTTATTTATCAATACCTACTGTCTTCCAATCACAGTATAAATGATAAAAAGGCAAAAATTATTCCTGCTAACAAATGATGAACTCAAGGATTTTAGAAAAGCATGGAAAGACTTGCACAAAATCATGAAGAGCAAAATGAAAAGAACCAAGAAAACATTATACACAATAACAGCAATACATGAGTATTCATTTATGTGAACTGATGCTAAGTGAAGGGAGCAGAACTAGAACATTATACACAATAACAGCAAGATTATGTGATTTTTCAACTGGATAGACTTAGCCTTTCTCAGCAACAGAGTGATCCAAGACAATTGTAGTTGATTTGGGATAGAAAATTACATCTGTACCCAGATATAATGGGCTGAAGCTTGAGCTGATACACTGAGGTCCCAAGCACATGAGGTCAAATCGTAATTGGACCATACTCTATTAATATATGCTTGGAGAAAGAATGGTCCTCGCCCACTCTTTGGGCAAGTTTTGATGTGTTGTATAGGATATGACATAGAGACGATTTGGGAGGGTGGAGAGAGACAGGTGGGGAGAGAGGCAGAGAGACTGCTGGCTGGGTTTGTGTTGTGGCTGCTCACATTCCTATCGCCATCCCCCTTCACCTCCACAAAGAATAAAGATCGAAGATTTCCCCTTAATCTGAATTACTGACTCCATCTGATTTTAAAATATGCGGTTATCACACCCAGAGAGAGAATTATAAAGTTTGAAGGAGGATTAAAGCATACTATTTTCACCTTTTTTGTTTGTTTTCTTTTTTCCATGTGGTTTTCCCTTTTGTTCTCATTTTTCTTTCACAACATGACTAATATGGAAATATGTTTAAAATGAATGTACATGTAGAACCTATATCAGAATGCTTACTTTTGGGGGGAGGGGGAAGATAAGGGATGAAAAGAGAAAAAATGGAACTCAGAGGATTACAAAAATGAATTTTGGGGGTAGCTAAGTGGCACAGTAGATACAGCACCAGCTCTGCAGTCAGGAGGATCTGAGTTCAAATCTGGCCTCAGATACTTAACACTTCTTAACTGTGTGACCCTGAATGAGTCACTTAACCCCAATTGCCTCAGCAAAAAAAAAAAATGAATTTAAAAGTTATCCTTATATGTAATTGGAAAAATAAATACTGTTGAGAAAAAAAACGGCTATGAGCAAGTAAGTTATTTTATCTATTATAAATACACAAATTAATCATAAAAGATATATAAAGAAGATATTATCTGAGAAAGAGAAAGAGCTGATAAATAGAAATATGTATAAAATAATTTTATATACACACACATAGACAATACATATACTTATATATGTATGTGTGTGTGTGTGTATGTGTATGAGTGTGTGTATACATGCACCTATCTGTGTCTAATGGTAACCTCGGGGGGATAAAAACAAAATTTACATGATAATTTTTTGTATATTTGGAAGAAACAGAAAGTTGTTATGTAGTAGATTTGCAGCTTCATATACAATTGTCTGCTTTTATTGTATTATATTATGGAAATGTTTATATTGTTCCTTAAATTAAATATAAAATGAAAGAAATAAAAATAAATGATTCCTGCAATCAAAGAGCTTACATTCTAATAAGGGAGTTAATATGCTATCAACTATATATATACAAGAGAGATACAGTTTAAATGAGAGGTAACCAGAAAAGAAGACCCTGTGGGGAAGATAGGGGACAGAAGCAAGGAGAAAGTACAAAGGCTGAAAAGTCAAGGAAAACAGAATCCTGGAGAGAGAATGTGTTAAGAATGGGGACTAGCCACTGAAAAGGCAGAGAATGAGGAGATAAGATTGGCCTGTGTGATCAATAGCAGGGAAGCAAAGTTACTGGAGCAGAGAATAAGTGGATGAAGGTAAAGTGTAAGAAGACTGGAAAGGTAAGAAGGAGACAGGTTGGGAGAGGCTTTAACAACTAAACAGATGGTTTTAGATTTGCTCACAGAGAATAAAAAAGACCACCTGGAATTGATTGGGGCAGGGTAATGTGCTCAGACCATGAAGATGACTTTGTCACTAAGTGAATGAGGTGGGTTTCGAAACATGGAGTAGAATGGGGAGGGAAGCCTCCTGCTTCAAAACCTAGGGCTCTCTCCTCTCTATTAGCCTGCCTTTTCAATACAACCTTGAAGAACATTAATGAAACAAAGTTTTACTTTGTGTGTGTGTGTGTGTGTGTGTGTGTGTGTATGTGTGTGTGTGTGTGTATTATCTATCTATCTATCTATGGATGCTCTTATTTCCACCTTTTCTTAGCAGTGCATTTTCTCCCCTTCTCCATTCTTTTCATTTTTCACAAATATGCTTCAGTTTCCTCTCTTCACCTATATCTACATATACATGGGTATGTATGTATACACACACACACACACACACACACACACACTTTACTTCTCATCCCTGTTAATTGCCTACATCTCCTCCATCCTCATATTTGTCGACAGTCTGATTCTTCTCTTTGCATTTTTTCCCTTCCCACCAATCTCTCTTCATTGTTTCCTGAGCCCCTGAAATCCTCATGTCACCAATCTTTCAGCTGCATCTGAATCCATTAATCCCCAAGGAAGATGGACAGCTAAGGTGAAGAGAAGGTAGGAAGGTTAGACCATGGTACTCTCAGGATCTTTTTTTCCCCTTTGCTTTGCTTTGGAATTAACATCAGGAGAAAGAGGGCTTGTAGAAGGAAGAAAAGGCCAGCTACCTTCGGCCAAACAGAGAACCAATAACAAAAACACAACAACAAATACTGACATTCTAGGAAATAGCAACAAGCCAACTGCTCTTTTTGGCAGGTAAAAGAAAGTGTGAAGTAGATTTGAAGAAAACAAGATCAGAAAACTGTGGACTAAAAGGAGAATATTATAAATGGAGACCATGACTAATGGGATGGGGCCACCATAGAGCTATCTTTTTGTTTACATATAGAAACATCAGTTTCAGCACCATTAGTAGCAGTGTGGAAACAAAGACTCATGCTTAACATATTTTCATATATTTATATATTAAAGATTGTCCTGCCTATTCTGAAGTCTGTCCTATTTGTTCAGATATTATAGTAACATATACATGGTAAATAGAGGTATCATGGTATGCATGGTAAAGAAAGTGTTGAATGTAGTGGAGATGGTCTGGGTTTAAGTCCACCTTTGATACTTAAGAGCCAGGCAACCATAGTAAATCAGTCAATCAATCAATCAAAAAGGGAAGGATCCATTATGTTCCAGGTACTATGTTAGGTGCTAGAGATGCAAAGGATCGAAAGTCCCTGCCCTCAAGTACCTTACTTTCTATCACTTGAGAAACTAAGTCACTCACTTTTCTGATTTTCAGGCCAGTCTCTACGGCTGTAAATCATAGACTGATCACAAGCCAAATTGGTAGAAGGATTTTACACACCAACAAAAGCAAAGGTCCTTAGCTTTACAGGATCATTGATCTCAAAGAGAAGTCAGAGCTCATTTAGTCCTATGCCCTCATTTTACAGATGGGAAAATTGAAGAAAGGTAAGTCATTTGTCCAAGACCAGACAGTTAATAAGAAAAAGCAGCAAAGTATGGACCCAAGTCCCTGATTTCAGAGTCAGGGCATGATTTGCTACATCGCACTGCTGTGATATAATTTTCTAAGGGCAATAGCCATATTAACATGTTTACATACAAATCAAATCCCTAAATTTCAAACACTGAAAGGCTCTTAGACTCTTTTGCTCAATAATTTTAGAGAATGGGGGCCCAAAAGGTCAAATCTCTTTCTCAAGGTCACACAAGAAATGACTGTCAGAGATAAGACCAAAACCCACATCTCTGGAAGTTCAGCAACCACTGACTTTCTTATCTATTTACAATTCACAGAAATTTGAATTGGGGAGTTTTACTTTTCTCTGGGCAAAATAATAATAAACACACAAGATCATAACCCATCCTGATTCCCACTGCAGGGCTCATAGACTGGCAAACAGATTCTGCAGCACAGATTGCCAGCCTGCCAGACCAGTCCTGGTATCCTCCACATACCGTCGGGATCTGCAGGGGAGACGGCTGTAGGTGGCAGATGGCTGCAAACAGGAGCTCTTGTCCCTGCCTGCTTGGCCTCTTGTGGCCAAGAGACAAGACATGTGCTAGATACGATATACATGGAGAATGCAGGCAGGTGAGCTATGGTCAGGAGCAAGCATATGCAGAGTTCAGACACTAGGAAAAGCATTGTGGGTACTATGTATGCCTCTGATATTTAGGCAATGCTCCCTTCTTGATCTCCCTCTTGGTAACTTTCTATCTTTTACATTCTGTCTTTGTTCATCTACCTCCCTCGCTACTTCTATTCCTTCACCCCTCTTCTTTTCCTTCTCTTCTTTCTCTCTTCCTCTGTCTCTCTGTCTCTCTGTGTGCTTCTGTTTCTCTGTCTTTCTCTCTGTGTCTCTCTCTGTCTCTGTCTCTGTCTCTCTGTCTCCCCTGTCTCTGTCTTTGACTCTCTCTGTGTCTCTCTATCTCTCTGTTTTTCTGTCTCTCTCTGTCTCTCTCTCTGTTTTCCTCTCGCTGTGTATCTCTTTGTCTCTGTCTCTCCTGCTTTTGTTTTTGTGTCTCTGTGTCTCTGTATCTGCCTCTGTCTCTCTGTCTCCATCTGTCTCTCTGTCTCTCTTTCTCTTTCCTCCCCCCTCCTTCTTTCCCCACTCCCTCCTGAAAGCAACAGTTAAACTAATTGCAGAGAACTTCGGGTCTTGCACTCAAATTAAATATTCATAGAACTGCATTTATGTGCTGCATTTAGAAGTTAAGAGACTCTAAAAACCCTTCTGCTTTCCCAGTAGTCAGCTAATCCATTAGAAATGTGATATCCACTCTAACCCACAGTAACAAAGTGCCAGTCGAGACAACCAACTGAACTTGGGAGTGGATTCAAGAGCTTCCGTCAGGGTCTGGTGGATGCTAAGTCATTCTGGCAGCAAATCCCGTGCCCTTCTTGGCAGCTGGGTCTATCACAAAGGAGTGGAGAAAAAGAAAGGGATAAGCTAAGTGGAATAAAATGAGAAGGAGAAAGACAATGATTCACACTTATAAATGTAGCCTTTTCTCTTCTGATAATAGCAGCTGGTTCACAGGCAACATCGTTCTTCCTACCCTGGGCAAAAACCATAAAACAAGAATCCAAGGAGTCCAAATATATCCATTATTTGACACCCTCCCTCCACTTTGTATGCATTTATACCAAAAGATGGCTGTAAGTGTATAAATAGAGAAAAAGTGACTACCACAATTTCATTTTTTTTTCAGAGAAGAGTAAATAATTCTCTGCGTTTTTATCAGCTCATCCATGTTTTCTCCAAAGTTTCAATTCGAGTATTGATTAACCACCTACTCTGGTCAAGGAACTGTGCCAGGAACACAAAGAGCAAAAGGAAAACAAACAAACTGGCTGCCTCCTTCAGGAGTTTATGTTTTATGGGATTGATACAAGATATTCAAAATCTGCGTTTTAGGGGCAGAGCATTTTGAACAGGAACTTTCAGATTGGGGGAATCAAAGATGATGTGACCCAGATGACTATATGAGGGATAGAATTGATATGACAGATCTAGAGAACAGAGACATTCTTACCTCCCAATAGTTGTAGAGACAGCTGGTGGCTGGGATGTGGGGGAGGAAGGAATAGTAAATTCTGTTTTTAAATATGCTATACTTGAAATACATGTGGGACATCTAATTCAAGGGGTCCAAATGGCAGTTAGTGATGTGGAACTGGAGTTTAGGAGAAGGATTATGGCTGAGAATGATAAGACTTAGGGAATCAGCTGCCTACAGATCATATCTGAACCCCATGGAAACTGATGTGATCAACAGTTGAGATAGTAAATAGGGGAAAGAGAAGGCAGCCCAGGACAGAGCCCTAAGGGATATACATGGTTCCTTGGAGTAAGCTGAAGATAAAATGAGACTAAGAAGGAGGCGTTCGGAAGATAGAGAGGATAGAAGGAAAAAGTTGGATAGAACAGTCTCATAAAAGCCTAGAAACGACAAAGTATTCAGGAGAGGAGGGCGATCAACAATGTTAAAGGCTGTGCCAAAAATCCCCACTTTCCAATCTGTCTCCCTGCATTTTTTCCATTTGTCTCTCTCTTCTCTTCCCCATGTTTTATTCCAGAACACATATTTGGTATTTAATGCCTTATACTGTATCCCAGCCAAAGGACAAAACACCACAATATCCACATGTTCTAGTGGCCACCACTTGGATGAGATCTTGCCTATTGTACACCAGAGCCAGAGAAGTTAATGGAAACAATGCTCCATGATCTTTAGTCATCCTCTGAATGCCATATTATTTATTAAACCTAAGTCCATGCCAGCACACAGGAAATACATATGTTGGCTCATTTATTATTTAACAGAAATGTTCCCCCCAGCTAGAGCTGGAAACCAAACTTGGAGCGTGGTTTACTGAGGAGAAAGGTCACAGAACCAGAGAGACATCCAGGATTTCTGGCCCTGGCTCTGTCACAGGCTATGGAATCCTTTCTGGAGACGTTTCTAAAATCAATACTGTAACAGCCAGCTATCACTGCCTGACTCACAGAGTAGTCTGAGAATGAAGGCAGACAGAGAGTGGTTAGACTTGGCCTATTAACTATGAAAGAAAGAAGGAAGGAAGGAAGGAAGGAAGGAAGGAAGGAAGGAAGGAAGGAAGGAAGGAAGGAAGGAAGAAAGGGAGGGAGGGAGGAAGGGAGGATGGGAGGATGGGAGGAAGGGAGAAAGAAAGAAAGAAAGAAAGAAAGAAAGAAAGAAAGAAAGAAAGAAAGAAAGAAAGAAAGAAAGAAAGAAAGAAAGAAAGAAAAGAAGGAAGGAAGGAAGGAAGAGAGAGAGAAAGAAAGAAAGAAAGAGAAAGAAAGGAAGGAAGGAAGGAAGAGAGAGAGAAAGAAAGAAAGAAAGAGAGAGAAAGAAAGGAAGGGAGAAAGGAAGGAAGGAAAAAAGGAAGGAAGGATGAAAGGAAGGAAGGAAGGAAGGAAGAAGGAAAGAAGGAAGAGAAAAAAGAAAGAAAGAAAAACAAAAAAGAAAAAAGAAAGAAAGAAAGAGAAAGGAAGGAAGGAAGGAAGGAAGGAAGGAAGGAAGGAAGGAAGGAAGGAAAAAAAAAACTCAGAATGCTTTTTAACTGCCACCTCCATGGAAACAATTTAATAGATAAGCTGAGATAGCCATCTCAAGCCTTTGCATATAGTGTCAATATTATTTTTGAATAGCCTCCTAATTGATTTCCCTCCCTCCAGTCTTTCCCTTCTCTGACCCGTCTTTCACTTAGCTTCACTTAGTGAAGCTTCACTAAGCTTCACTTAGCTCCAACTAAATCTTCCTGAGACACTGGTCTGTGTCACTCGTCACTTGCAGTCTTAAAAACCTTTCAATATCTTGTGATTACATCTAAGGAAAAAAATATATGATTTCCCAAGCCTGACATTTCAGGCCCTTCCTAAATTTGGTTTTGACCTGCCTTTCCAGATTCATTTGGCTCCATGTGGCCAGCAAACTGCACTACTATCAGTCCCACGCTGCCCTCCTCTACCCCCATTGCATCCACCCAGACCATGGTCTAAGCCAAGACCAGCTAGCATTTATTAATCACCCATGGATAAAGTTCCCCTTCAAGACCAAAGCTATTGTTCTAATCCCAGGTGCTGAACACTAATGTGTAAAAATAACACTCCTTGCTCTCAATAAAATATTGCATTCTGTTGAGATAAATAGGATACATTCTTGTAAGCAAATATAAAACAAATACAAGGCAATTTGGGGGAATAGGCAGTAGCAGCTGGGGACAGGGGATGTGAAAATCAAAAAAGGCTTCATGTGGGGGTTTGAGAAGTTTAATTGAAGTTTGAAGGAAATGACTTCTTATAGGGAGGATACTCCAAGCATATTGAGCAGTCTGTGCAATAGAGTTGGGAGACGGTGGAATGGCAAGTTTAAGGAATACAGGGAAAGTCCATTAAAATAGAGGGCACATAGGGAGGTGGTGATAGACAATAAGTCAAGGGAAGGTTGGGCTCATAGCATCTAGAGTTGGAAGGGATGGAGAAGGTAAGTGAACCCTAACCAACCTTTTGCAAATAAGCGATTGAGAGCAAAAGGATTAAATATTCTATTGAAAGTTAAGTGGCAGAGCCAGGATGTAAATTCCATCCCATAACAAAGGTCTTTTGGCTGTATCCTCAGTGGACTGGAGGCATAAAGGGAAAGGCTTTCAATGCTCATTTGTAGCATTTGTATTATATCTTAAAGGCAATAAGGAGGAGGCAGTGAAGCTTCTGCTATGAGGGATTGTCACCAGGCTTCTACTTTAGAAAGAGCTGTGAGGGACCATGACTTGGAAAGTGGAGAGTCTGAAAGCTAGGAGACCAATGAGGAGGCTATCCCATAACCCCCCACTGGCACTGACTGTTAACTTAAATCTCTTCCTTCAGGCTCTTCTGGAAAGTCCTTTCCAACCTTTCCAGGTGATTTTTCCTCTCCATATTTTTTTAGATCACATTGTTGGGCTCTTAGTACACATACTAGTGCTCTTAGTACACAAATTGTTTTTCACTTACTGAAGTAGAGATAGCTTCCCATTAGACTACAATCTCCTTGAGGTGAGGAAATAGGACTTCTTTTTCCATTTTTCATATACTCAATATGCAACAGTAGAATAATAACAAATAATAAATAAAACTGACCCGTCTTTCCAAAACACAATTTGTCTAAGCAGTATGCATTATATATAATAGCATATATGCATTAAATAAATTCTACAGTCCAGACCCACACAGAGAGACAGAAAGATACAGAGACAGAGACACTTTGACAGAGAGAGACAGACAGACAGACACACACACACACACAGAGTATTCCTGGTGACCTCATGAGTGTCAATGACTGGAGAAAGGAGAGCAATGTGCCAAAGAAATGTTTTGCTTCATTTTTTTTTCTATTACTGGGATGACTAAGTGGCACAGTATATAAAGTATCTGGACTGGATCCAGGAAGACCTGAGTTCAATTATACTCTCAGACACTTATTAGTTGTGTGACCATAGGCAAGTCACTAATTCCTATTTCTCTTAGTTTCTTCATCTATAAAACAAGCTGAAGAAGGAAACCGCACATCAGTCAAGTAATTTTGCTAAGAAAATCCCAAATGGGTTCAAAGAGTCAGACATGATTGACACAACTGAACAACAACAAAACAACAATTTCTGTTACTAGTATTCACTCAGAAGCATTTACAGGGACAGGGGTGCCTGGGACAGGGAGGATGGCAGCGACAAGCCATCATGAATGGAAGAACAACCAAACAAATTTTATATTCTGAAATTCTCTCTGCTTCTCCATCTCTGTCTCTCTTTGTCTTTCTACGTCTTTCTATCTCTGTGTGTCTTTTTCTCTCTCTAAGTCTCTATCTCTATATATCTGTCTCTGTCTTGTCTATTTCTGTCTGTGTCTCTGTTTCTATTTTTCTGTCTCTGTTTCTGTCTGCCTCTCTGTCTCTGTCGATTTCTGTCTCTTGTCTCTCTGCCCCATCTCTGTCTATCTCTATTTCTCTTTCCCCTGTCTCTGTCTCTTTATCTCTGTCTTTATTTATGTCTGTCTGTCTGCCTGTCTCTCTCTTCCCTCTTTCTTTTGTTTTTATTTGACAGCATATATCTTCTAAAAGCACTGGGTGTCATGTATTCATTTTTTTCTATCAAAGTCAAGTAAAGTTAATTTCCATCGAGACTTTTCACAACATCCTTTAAAATCCTCAGTGACCCCTGGGGTTATAGAAGTCGACTCTAGACTGTTATTATTTCTCACTCAGAGCTGGCCCAGTTCTGTTGGCAGTCAGTTGTATCTTCTCAAATAATTTTTGCAGATATTTCATTTCTCATTCCATTGCTAAAATTGTCTACTCTAAGCTTAGAATGAGAGAGATTCTAATCACTTAATATCAGAAAAGATCGATTTTTCAGCCTTTACACAAAAAAAGGATTTTTATGAGCAATTCTTTGGGAAAGAAAGTTATGTAGTTATTTAGTATTTTCTGCCTTTATTTACCCAGGTAATTTTCTGTTTTTAAAAATGATGAGATAGAAGAGTAAAGATAGTGAAAAAAGAAAGATTAAATCATTGGGCACTTTAATAACTTCATGGGAGCATAGAATTAGAGCATCAGGTGACCCCTAAAGGTTGTCTACACTAACCCCTTCATTTTCGAGTTGAGGAAACTGAAGTCCAGACAAAGTCACTTGTTCAGAGTCACTCATATGGTAAATGGAAAATCTAGAATTTGAACCCTTAATTCTTTGACTCTGAAGCCAGCACTCATTCCCCTTATCTGTTCTGCCTCCCATATTTCCTTTGACCCCATAATAGTCCTGTTAAATAGGGCTACTGAGGATTATCTCTATTTTAGAGCCGAGGACAACAAATTCGAGAGGTCTAAACATCTGTCAGGGGCCACAAAACTTTAAAAAAAATATGAGCTGAGATGTGAAGCAAGGTACAAGAGCAGCATTCTCCTTCTTTCTACCATATATTTCAGATTATTGCCCAATTTTGACTCTATAATGCATAGGGGAAGCTAAGGATACAATCTTTAAGCCAATCTCTTTGGGATATGCTTCAAGCCACCATCTGGCTTTCATAGAATCTCGATTCATAGATGTAGAGGACCTCAAAGGTCAACTCATCAAATTCTCTCCTTTTACAGATGAGGAAATGGATGCTTAGAGTCGTGTCTTCCCCAAGGTCACATAGTTTGAGAGTCAATATTTGAAGCCAAACCCTTTGATACCGAATTTCATGTTCTTTCTACTTCACTGCAGATCCACACTGCTCAGAGTCTAAGTCTAAAAATGTAAACATCAATGGTATGCTATTTAGCTCAGAAAGTCTGGTTCTTATTCTCCCAATCTATAAAATGTCACTGAGTCCTTTAGCTTTCAGAACAATTTGGTGTCAGAATTATGGCAGAATATTCACCATAATATCATTGTCAACCTGAACTGACCCTTCCCAACAGGAGGCAGACAGGATAATGCCTGTTTCTCCAAAGCTTTCCTACAATGCTTTGCCATGTGTAAAAAACCTAGGGAGAGAGCATTTTGGAGGAAAAAATATTGGGGATGCAAGAAAATGAAAAACAGAAACAAAAACCTTCTAAATGCTAAAATTTTCATAGCAGCAATTTTGTCTATGTTATAAATGAATTGATAAAAGTGTTTTCCCATCATTTTAGGAATGAGTAAACACATAATGGTATGTTAATATCACAGAAGAGTTTTGCAGATTACAAAGTACATGGATTTATCCACAAAAAAAAACATGGAATTCTTTAAACAGATGTAGAAAGTAGAAAGCAGTGTATAAGTATAAATACATGTATATAATTATATATGCATATATACTCGCATGTATATATATATGCATGAATATGTGTATATATACATATATACATGTACACACTGACTATAATATAAGTGAAATATCAGTAAAAGGAATATTCTTTCTGGCCATTTAAAAACATCCCTATTAAAAAAAGCAAAAGATGCTCTGTCAGGCGAGAGATAGGTGATTATTAGGGTAGAATACTGTATTCCGGATTAGTCAGGGACTTTTGTTATCTGTTGTTTTTGTTATACAAAAGTTTTGAATTATGAGTCAGGGACAGAGTGTGTAAAAAAGGCTTTAACAAAACTTATTTTTAAATAAAGTGGTTATGATCTTTTTGAGAGAAAAAAACGTAATAAAATTCAAGAGAATGTATGGCAATTTTTAATATCTTTGAGAACTTTGACAAGTAACTCAGCCATGTTGTGACTCAGTCTAAGAATTATAGTACTTGTCCTATCTCTGGCACAAGAAGTGATTTATGAAAAACATTGGGGCAGCTAGGTGGTACAGTGGATAGAGTACCAGCCCTGAAATCAGGAGTACCTGAGTTCAAATCTGGCCTCAGACACTTTAAACTTCCTAGCTGTGTGACCCTAGGCAAGTCACTTAACCCCAATTGCCTCAGGGGAAAATATCTGGGAAGATATGTACATGAACTTTATGAAGTTAAAGGATGCTTTCCATAAGTGGATTGTTAATAAAAAGCTGCCTCAATGATGTTCACTCCAGGCAACAGAAACCATATGTATGGGGATCAACTGAAGTAAATAGTGATGTTTGCCTTGGAAAAAAAGAGATTTAGGGAGTTCATAATGGCCATTTTCAAATAGCTGGATGTCTGTCATCTGAAAGATATATTTGATTTCTCTTTGTTCCCAAATGGAAGAGCAAGAACCCATGGGTAAGAGTTGGAAGTTAAGCTTAATAACAGAGGGAGAAAGAAAAAAAGAAGAAGAAAACTTTCCTAACAACAATAGAAGCTGTCCACCAGGGGAATGAACTGCCTTGGGTAGAAATGGATTCCTTTTCACTGCTGGTTGGATGAATGAGTGAGTGAATGAATGAATGAAAATGGAATAGCTTGCTTTAGTGGGTAGTAGGTATCCTTTCAGTCGAGGTCTTTAGGCACAGGATGGATGGCCCTATATCCATTGTGTTTTAGAAAAGATTCTCAGCCAGGTATCAGATTGACCCATATGGTCTCTGGGGACTCTTCCAACACTGTGATCCTTACAATCTCTGGTTATTGCCCTGTTGCCAAATAAGTCTGGGAGCAGTCCCATCAACTGCCATCCCTGGGCTAAGTGAAACCCATGTATGTGTAGTTAATCAGCCTCATGCTAATAGTTACAAATGGCTCTTTCCTTCTTGAAGAGCCTCCGTTTTCCCAAAAGCAGCTCTGACAGAGCCCCTGGAGCACTAAGAGCAGAAGCTTCCTTTCAGACCATGGCCTATTTTTCTTTTTCATTTCATAATGAAAGAAAACTCTTCTGTCTGTGACCTACTATTTAGCTAAAACCGTGAAGTTGCAGAAGCAAAATGTCCCACTAATGTAGCGTTTGAAGGTCACCTGGTTTTTCTAACATCATTTCAAATCCTGAAAGGGCATGGTCACTGCCCATGGGTGCGTGAAAGGTAGCATAAATACGAGCATACTAGAGACACTGTTAGACCAGGTTCATGAAAATCCATAACACTGACTAAAAAAGGAGGAAAAAAAGCAGAGAAAAAATTATTTTTCAATTTTTAGTGAAATGCTATAATTCTTATTTTGCTTATTCATGGGAAGTGTTATAGAGGGGTTATGTGATTAACTGAGAACAGACCCAATAGGTCAAAATAATTCTAACAGATAATCATGAATCAATTGTTTAAAGTGTGTCCCTTTTTATAAGACAATGACAGAAATAACTAAAAGCAAAGATGATAGCCGTAATATCATTTTATACTTATAGTAACCCTGTAAGGTAGTTATGAAGCAGCTAAGTGGTTCACTGGATAATATTGGGTCTGGAGTCAGGAAGGGTGCCCTCAGACACTTACTAGCCACATGACTCTGGGCAAGTAATTTAACCCTGCTTGTCTCAGTTTCCTTATTTATAAAATGAGCTTGAGAAGTAAATAACAAATCACACCAGTATCTTTTCCAAGAAGATCCCATTGACATTATGGCCCATGAGGTCATGAAGAGTCAGATATGACAGAACTATAAAATAGATAGTCCAAATGGCATTTTGCCCATCTCATAGATGAGGATGCTGATATCTAAATGTTTTACTTAAGGTTACATAGCTTTTAAGTGATAGAGAAGAATCTGAGACACAAGCCTAGTAATCCTATAGTCAATGGATCCTCATCCATTAAAAATAATTAAGATATTTTATTGGTGATATTTTAAATATCACTCAGTTTCCAGTAATAACCCTTGTCCCTCAGTCCTCCATCACATAGTTATAATTAATCAAAATAAAACATATTGGCTATGTTTAACAAAAAGCATGTGATTCCCTACCTTCACTTCATCTCCTGTAGCATTCTTTATTTAACAGTCCTCAGAAGTCACATCGATTGGAGTTTTGAAGGCTGCCAATATTGTTTTCACTCATATTGATGTAGTTATCGTATACATTGCTCCCCTGTTTCTGCCCACTTTCTTCTGCATTATTTCATATAAGATCTCTCTATTATATTAATATGACCCACTGGTCTACTGAACAAAGGCTATGAGAGCTTTTGGTCACTTTTCCAGCAGAGGGAATGGACTCTTATTGCATAATGCATTCATTCGGAAGAGCAATAGAACAAAATAATAGAATATTAAACAAAGCAACAGATCATAATATTAAATTAAATAATAAATAAATTTTTCTAAGTATAGAAGAAAGCAGAATATTAAATTACACAGAAAAATAAGAACTCTAAGCTTGCTGTTCATTTCTACAGCAAAGGAATTCTGTTGAGAGCTTAGAAAAGTCTCCGAGAAAAAAGAAAAGAAACTTTCCAAAGTTGAAAGATAGGATATGTAGAGCAAGATGAAGGGCACTTGGATTATTTTTTTTAAGGAAGGAAAGATGAGGGATAATTTCTCAGTGTACTTAAATTATGAAACGTATGACCCATTGTTTTCCATGGTGCAGACAAGAACTCTGAAGTATACTAGAGTAGATTTAGATTACAAATCAGATAAAATTTTCTGCAAAGAAGAAGCATTAGTCATGGGGTGGGGCATTTCCTGAGGTAATATATTGGGGCTCCTCTTTATGTCTTTAGAAAATAAAAACAATATTCATTAATCTGCTCCTATTTAGATTCAAGTTCTACCAGAAAGAAGTAATAACAAATTACCTCAGAATTTTATTTTCATTTCTATTATACAAGAATATATGAATGGGAAAGCAACTGCGATTTTGTCATGGTGTAGAAATTCTCAGAATGTGACCTCTCTTCACCATGAAATGTGGCTTTTTCTTTGGATTAAATTCTAAGGAGCCATTTGAAGCACCCAGAAATTGTTGCTTGCCCCTGGGCACAGAGTCCAGTTATTTATAGTTTATTTTCCACCTCCAATGAGAAAGTAGTGTAATACAGCATAAATACACTGAATTTGAAGTTAGAGGACCTAGGGTCCAATCCTAATTATAACATTGCATCAGTTGACTTCCCTGAGCCTCAGTTTACTCATCTGTAAAATAAAAGGAGTTGGATTAGTTAAAGTTTCAAGTTTTACAATATGTTATCCAGTTGCTGTTTCATTTTATCCTCACAACAAACCTAGGAGATAGGGGTTATTATTATCCCTGTCTTCAAAAGGAGGAAACTGAGACTGAAACAAATTAAGCGACTTTTCCAGAGTTTCATGCTGTTATATATTAGAAGGAGGGTTTGGACCCAGATTCTCCTGATTCTAAACTCAGAACCTAATCTACTATACTGATAATATATATTGTCATTATATATTTTATCTCATATTTTAATATAGTATCATTAAAAATAAATATAGCAATTATGTTCTTAAATAATTAGAATTAGAAAATAGATTATCTGGGCCTATTTTAAGATGCCCTTTCATTAGACCCCTTCCTAAAATCTGAGTCTCAGTAAATTTCTTCTTTTTTCATCTTACAAAGCATATGTTGAGTTTTTTTTTTAATTTAATAGCCTTTTATTTACAGGTTATATGTATGGGTAACTTTACAGCATTGACAATTGCCAGACCTCCCGTTCCAATTTTTCCCCTCCTTCCCCCCATCCCCTCTCCCAGATGGCAGGATGACCAGTAGATGTTAAATATATTAAAATATAAACTGGATACACAATAAGTATACATGACCAAACCATTATTTTGCTGTACAAAAAGAATCGGACTCTGAAATATTGTACAATTAGCCTGTAAAGGAAATCCAAATGCAGGTGGGCAAAAATACAGGGATTGGAAACTCAATGTAATGGTTTTTAGTCATCTCCCAGAGTTCTTTCACTGGGCGTAGTTGGTTCAGTTGAAGTAAATTTCTTTTTGACATCTCTCTACTATACGATCTTTCAACAACTCCTATCAAAATGACTCTTGCCAAAGCTCCCTGTCCAAAAAGTACTGATATTCTTCGCCTGGCTTACACCAATGCACAGGTATTCATCTGTGGGGATTAAATTAATTAGAAGAGATTTGTTGGACATTTTTCAACATAATTCTTCACATTTCTGAAGGCCATGAAAGTTAGAGCAAAAACGGTGTGCCTCATGGGAAGGTTAACAGAACCCAAGTTTAAATGTATCACAAGCAAAATAGTAGATTTTTTTTGCCTTCTTGACCAATGGAGATTTTACTCTGACATAATTATTTTTTTTTCTAATTACAGAAGTGGATTAATCTATGGCTTCATGTTTTGGGAAGTAAAAAGTAAAACCCATGGAGAAATGTGACAAAATGGATTATTTAGCTAGAAAAAGAGGTGAAGGAGAAATTTAAATGAATTTCATTGTAAGAAGAGTTATTAGTAGAAAATGACCAATTATTTTCCATCTCCAATGAGAGAGCAGTGTGATAAAGCAAAAACACCCTGAATTTGAAGTCAGAGGACCTAGGGTCCAAACCTAACTATAAAATTGTGTCACTTGACTTCCCTGGGCCTCAGTTTAGTCATCTGTAAAATAAAAAAATTAGGATTAGATAACCTCTGAAATCCCTTCCATTTCTAACACTTTGACTTTATGCAAAAGAGCAAGAGAAAAAGCTCTTGTTGCACAAATGATTTATTTGAGTTGTAAAGGCATTTTCATGTAGGACTGTTAAACAACAGAACAAGATACCAAGAGAAGCTATGGAATCCTTGTAAACAGCACAATTTTATCTCAAATAGTTATGTGTGGTCTTATTGATAGTAAGCAGAGAAATTTGACAATTGTCCTCAGACTTGGTTCCATTTCTAGTATTATGAATATGTCACTTGAAGATTGAGCCCATCCTTGCAGCCACTCAAATTAGTCCCTCAACAGAAGATACCGCATAAGCAATAGAGGCAAAGTAAAGCAGCCATTAAAAACGGGCAGAGAAAATTAGCATTTAGTTGCCTGCAGATCTTCAATCAGGTCTGTCACAGGAATAGTGACTGTTCTCCTCTATCCAAGAATGCCAAGAGTAAAGTGGCCAAGATAACTATTTCTCCAAGCACAAATTCCCTATACTATGCATAATGGGTACCAACTTCAGGTCACACGTATCTTATTAGTCATTCACTAAAAGAGTCAGATTTAGTCATGATCCTACTATTCAAAATGTCATCAAAAGTTCAAGTTTCCCCAGTCCTGCAAAACAGCATTCCCTAAGAAATAACACCCTTTTGGCAAAGGCCTGAAAGTTAAGCAGACTCCACCAAAGAGGGCTGGCTTTAATTTCTTGCCATGTGACCATTTAGAGGTGGGTGGAGGGCTAGCAAAAAAGATGTTTCATATGGCAACTGGCATTTCTGAATCTTCTGTAGGTGAAGGGGACTAAAGACAAAGCAATATCCCCAGTAATTAGGAAGCCCAATTTTAGAGGCTGTAATCATGGGAAATGGGGAGGGTCCATGATTTATTGGATCACCTGGTATATTGAAACATGAATGCTGGCCACTAAAGTAGTTTATGTATCATTTCTATCCAGGACTTATCATAACTAGCATTAAGTATCCAAGTACCATCCCCACCCTTATCTGCAAATGGACTTTGAGAAAAGCTGTAGCAAGGATCATCTCTGAAAACCCAATCCCTTTGTTGTGAGGGCTATGGTAAAAAGTCAAACCCAGATGCAGTATGATTTCTATAATAAATGTGTTTCTTAAAATATTGTGTGTAATTAAATTTGTATAAAATCATATTTCAAAGGAAATAGAGGAAATTTCTACTTAAAAGGAATTGGAAGGGGATCTTATTTTACTGTTATTATTTTTTTAATAAAGCAATAGATCCTTTCTTGTGAGCTTGAAAGTCTTTTCCCTGATTTATCTGTCTTTGTTGGTTTAGGGGCTTTTTATATCAGGTTTTCTTAAACTCAGATATAGTTGCATTGGGGCAGGAGGAATCTGATCTTTGATCCAGATATTAGCCTGTAGAATGGGTAACGTTTTCATGCCCTTCAAAATCTGATTCATGGTAAGCAAAATTATGCAGCAATTATTTGAGAATAAAACAAAAACAAATAATGCATTGGAAATATCTTATCTTCATTGTTTAGCTGTGTTTAAAATATGACCAAGTCACCCTCCTGGGGCTATTTTTGTCCTTCACCTACTTTTCTTCCTTTTCTCCTCCTGCTCTAAATCTTCCCCCTCCTCTTCCTCTCCCCCTCCAACTCATCCCATCTTTCTCCTCTTTCTCTTCCTCCTCCTCCTTCTTGCCTCCCTTTTCCTTCTCCTTCCTTCCTCCTCTTCTTTTTTCTTCTCTTTCTCCTACACATTTCTTATTCATTCTGTAATGCTGAGCATCAATGATTTAACTTTTCTTGACCATTAACAATGAAAGCCTCAGAAATGGCCATCACAATATTCTCCAAATACAGAATGTACATACAATTTATCACAACTATATCACATCCATGTGTTCATGTGTACATATACAAATACTGCCAGACAATTGTATAAAATGGGACTGGTTAATGAAAGGATCAAACTGAATCCTGATAAGGCTTGATACCCTTTGAAATTCTGATGTAAAATAGATAGCAATGGAAGGCCATAGATCTGGAGATCTGAACAAGACTTCCAATCTATCATGTCCAAAAATCTCATTTATAGAAAAAGAAAACGGGGCCAAGGGAAGTTCAATGACTTATCCAAGATGACAGAGGTAGGATTAGAATCACATTTGAACTCAGGACCTCTGAGTCTCGATCTAAGAACTCTTTCTATCCTCCTACCCTGTATTTGGACAAATGATATTTGGACTAAGCATCAAATTGACTGTCACACATACACATACAAAAACACAAGCATATACAGTTTTGGCTATAATGCTACAAAACAGATCTCGGAAAAATTATTAAAACTATTGGCTTTCCCAGAGGGCTCCTTAATTATAGAAAACTGCTAAAAGTTCTGACTAGCCCCCATTTATTTCAACTCACACTATACAGCAAGCACACTTCAAAAGCTTTGTGTACATACAGAAATTTAATAACTCTGCCGACTAGAACATCTCGCATAAAGTGAAAACAGACTGGTAGATAGTAACACATGTCCCTGTTGTGAAATGGAGTTGAGTTCAGTGTTCCATCTGTTCTCAGACTCGAGAAGGCTGGGGTTTTCTCAAAATTACCAGAGAAGACTCATGTGTTGTACCAACAGAATGCAGAAATTGGATAAGGGCTGGGCCAAGAAAGCACTGAAAGTGAGCTCCTTCCCTGGTAGAACATTTTAAAAAATGCCAAGTATTTTGGAAGGGCCTGCAATGATAGGATCCTGGATCATTTAATTGCTCTCAGAAGTACTCTGGGTCAAATTTTTGGCCAAAGATACAATGGGAGTGTCAAAAAAGATGGGATGGGAACATGAATTCTTTTAACTATAGACCTTTCCACTGTATGGTTCTCTAATGAAGTACTATTGTTCCTTCATCTAGGCAAAACGCTGTATTTGGAATCAAACAGCCTGGGTTCAAATACCAAGTCACTTAAATACTCTGAGCCTCAATCTCCTCGTCTATTAAATGAGGGGGTTAGACTAAATGACCTTTACAGTTCTATCAATATAAAAATTTATAAGCCCATGGCCATCCTGTGCCTCAGTTTGCTCATTTGTAAAAAAAAAATGTTACTGGCACTAGATGAACTCTGGGGTTCCTTCCAGCTATGGATCAATTATCCTATGAGGTGACAATAACACCATTTGCTTTTTCTATGCAATCATCTTATTGTTAATAGATCAAGGAGTAAATAAAGAGTCACCACTCCAAAGATTGATTTCCTTAAGAATACTTTCAGTTCTTGATCCTTGAAATGTGAAGAGTCAGGTCATTTTGTCTTTTGCTCATCAATATTTCTTGGACTGTCCAGGACAATATCAGAACTCCAAGATCAGATATGTTTCCTTGTTGGATATGAAATATATAAGCTTGGAGCAGACATGCAAAAGGAATCCAGACGGTTGCAATCTGGCCCAGTGCCAGGACTGACGTGCCTGGTGTCTAGGGAACGCCACTGGCAGTTTTTAGATGTGTTCTACTATCTACCCCTACTGTCTGATGCTTGAAACAGAAGTGGCAGCCATCACAGATGTGATCAGCTCAGGATCACTGGTGGAAAAGATCAGCTGAGCAAGGCCATCCTATATTAGTTGATGGATTCTATCTTGCAAAGGAGAGGATGAGATTAGGCTAGCTAGGGAGGAAGAGCTGGATCAAGGAAGTCTCAGGGTTGCTTGGATTTTATCTCAGACCCCAAGTGATACCCCAAGAGAGAGCACTTATTAAAGGCCTAGTACAAAAAAAGGTTATTGCCTGACTAGCTGACTAAGCACTAGCCTGACTAGCTCATTCTGACTGGGCCAAGCTCTGCCATGCAAAACCAAAGCAAAACAGTCATTTCCTTCACACTGAACCAGAATATGCATGGGATGGAGGCACCCATTCATGAGTCAAGCTTTTCTTCTGAAAAGCCCAAGATGCTAGAAATGAGGGAACTTTGAAATGGGAACATCTGGAATTATGCTGTGCCCTGGTAGATAGAAGGGTTTAGAGGGAAAGAGGCAAAAAAGCCCTTTGCTACCTTCTGCCAGGGGCTCAGTTTTACTGAACCCAATCTCCCCAATTCCTTTCAGTCTTCTCTGTTCCATTTCTCTTTTTCTTTCTTTCTGGTTCTATGTTTTTAACCTTGTTTACTGTATGTGTGTACGTATGAGTGTGTGTGAGTGTATATGTATGTATGTGTGTGTATGTGTGGGTCAGTGTATATGTATGTGTGTGGATATATGTGTTTGTGGATGTATGTGAGTATGTATTTGTATATGTGTATGTGTGTGTGGATGTATGTGTGTGTGGATGTGTCTGTGAATTTATGTGTGTGTATGTATGTGAGTGGATGTGTGTGTGTGTGAATGTGTGTATGTGTGTATGTATGTATGTATGTATGCATGTATGAGTGTGTGTATGTGTGTGTGTGAGTATATGTGTGTGTAAATGTGTATGGGTCCACAGTGAAGCCTACGAATCCCTTCTCAGAAGAGTACGTTTAATTGAATACAGTATAGATTACAAAAAGGAAACTAATTCTCCTGAAATACAGTTTTAAAATATATACTTGAAAAGTTCCCCAAAGCCCAAGTTAAGCACCCCTGCGGCGGGTAACACCATGAGTGCTGCTGAGAGACAGACTGTTTGGGCTCTGTGAAGTTTATCTATTGTTCAGCCTCTCGGTGGGCAGCTTTCTCTTCCTCCACATTGCTTTTGTTGAGGTTTATTCTCTGTATTCTGCCTCTTCCATTCTGCCATGAGCCTGCTTGATGCAGAATTGACCCTGGGTCAGGGAAGATTAGACCAACAGAGCACAGCTTTGTCAGTTCCCACTGAATGGGAAAGCCTTTAAATAATCCCCCGAGAGGTGGACAATGACCTGTCACCTTGGGTCCCAACTAAGGGTCCCGTGGCCATACTAGGCATAGAAGGGGGGGGACAATTTTGGCTTTGGCAGCTTTTGAAGACTCCCCATCCACTTAATTAAAATGTTTGCTCATGATCTCCTCCCAGAAGGAAGCACCCACATGAAGGAAATGACAGAGCTTTGAAATGCTGAAGGATTACTCCTTTTCTGTTCATCATTATGGACACAGGACTTGGTGTGGGAATCAAATAGGAAGAGATGGGTACTGAGCTCCATTCAAGGTGCTATTCAGGTACCATCAGCTGTGCCAGACCTTTCTTGGTCCCCACAGTGCTTAATACCTCCCTCAATTTAAAATACTCTATATTTGCTTTTTATCTACTTTTTGGACATCTATCAGGAGGCATTGTTTCTTTTAGCAGGAAGTAAGTACATTGAGCAAAGGGACTGTTTTAATTAGTCTTTGATCCCCAGTGCCTAGCAACCAGGTTTCACAAAGGAAGCAACAGATCGATCAGCAATCAGTTAGGAAATGTGTTCTGTGCCAGGGATTGTACTAGGCTGGGGATAACGAGATAGAAATGAAACCATCTCCTTCCTCAAGGAAGTTCTCTGGAACGATAAGGGGGCGGAAAGCAGAAATGTGGAGATCAACATGTATGTGGAGAGGAGAAAAAATGAAATCCATGAGAAATAAATCTACAATGATTTTGTGAGGGAGACTGATCATTAGCAGCTGGGGAAAAGGGAGAATCAGGAAAACCACTTGGAAGAGGGAGCATCAGAGCTGAGTTTGGAGGGAGCTGAGATTCTAAGAGGCAAGGGTGAAGCAACAGAGCCTTCCAGGGATGGCAGGCAGCCTGGGCCCAAGGCGAGGAGGCAGCAGATGGATTGTCATGTGCCGGAAACAAAGCGTGGGCCACTTTTAGTGGGAATGTGGCGTCAGTGTAGGGGAGGAATCTGGAGCAGCTGGAATTTCCTTAGGACTGGGGCAAGGAACACCCAGCCCCTTAGAGCTCTTGGCAGGTAAACATGTGTCCAGAGAGATGGAGATCAATTTGCATTAATATGTGCACAGAGTCAAACCTTCTTTGAGCTGTGTAAGTGTGTGGATATTTCTATATGGGCATCTTTATAAATATAAATGTCCATATGGCACACCTCTAGATATATACACGAGACATAGAGATGTGTATGTGTACACACATGCAGATGTGCATATATTTTCATAAGTATGTACCAGCAGATCTCTACATATGCATGAGGGCATTATACCTAGCCATGGTTTTTTATACATGTATAGATGTATCCATATGTATTTTTGTATGTGCATTTGTATTTATGTCCACACATGCACAATCACATGAACTGAAATCAAAAGTTGGTTTTCCTGCATTTGGAAGCAGCCTGATTTCAGGGGAAGAAAAAAATGGATTTGAAGTCAGAGGACCTAGTTCCTTTGGGGTAACTGGATCGTTTATTCCCTCTCAGGGTCTCAATTTTTTCATCTGTAAAATGAGGACTTGAATTAGAACATACAATGTCCCTTTTAGCTTTGGGCCGATGCCCCTAGAGTCTCCGCAGTGATGGAGCCAAATTTGTCGGCCCGCCCTCATAAAACTTCTGCCTTTGTGTCCCCGGGTATATTTATATGTTTATTAGTACTTAATAACTGCTTTTAGGGTGACTTTAAGGGTTGCTTCACAAATAGGCAAATACACTGTAAGATTCTCTCACAGTAAGGGAGAGGCCCAGCAAAAAGTATCCTAAAGCCTTTGCCAGACACTCATAGGCCCGCGGGTCCTGGGCGGCAGAGCCGGTGCTGCGGTTCCACCAAATCAGTCTCACTCTCCTCACCTCACCACTTCCACTTTGACTCCGAGCTAATGCGAGCAGCGAATAAGCATGCAGAAATTGGGAGAAAGGAGGGCTGTGGAGGAGGAAAGAAGGGCCTCCAATGTAGCATTTCTCAAGTGCCTCAGGAGCCAAGGGTTCAGGTTTGCAGTTCCAGCAAACTCTGTCTGCCCACAGCCCTAATGACACATCTGGAAACCCCTGCTGTTGGCATGAAAATATTATGGATGGGGCCTCTGGAAAAATCTCCTGCCAGAGAGGGCTGTGGATTCTCAGTCATTCATGCTGAGCTTGGAATGCAACGATGGAGTAAAAGTTTCCAAGGCCGTTCCCCTGAGAAGCTGCACAGACACAAGGAAGTTCCTACCCAGGGTGGGGGTAGGAAGGTCAGGAGAAATAGAGGGGAAGGGAAAGGGAAGGAGGAAGAGAAAGGAAAGGAGAAGGGGATGGAATGGAATGGAACCGAATGGAAGGCAAGGGAAGGGAAGGGAAGTCAAGGGAAGGAAGGGGGGAAGGAAGGGAATGAAAGGGAATAGAAGGCAAGCAAGGGAAGGGAAAGCAAAGGAAGGTAAGGCAAGGTAAGGCAAGGGAATGAAAGGGAATGGAAGGCAAAGAAAGGCAAAGAAGGCAAGGAAAAGAAAGGCAAGGGAAGGGGGAAGAAAGGCAATATAAGGCAAGCAAGGGAAAGGAAGACAAGGAAAGGGAAGAAGGGAAAGGAAAAGAAGGAAAGGGAAACGAAGGGAAGGGAACAGAAGAAAAGAAAATAAAAGGCAGAGAATGGAAGGCAAAGGGAAGGAAGTAAAAGAAAGAGAAGGAAGAAAGGAAGGCAAAGGAATGGAAGAGAAGGGAAAGAAAAGGAAGTAAAAGAAAAAGAAGCAAGAAAGGAAGGGAAAGGAAACAAAGAAGGGAAAGGAAAGAAAGGGAAAAAGGGAATGAAAAGAAAGGGATGGGAAGGCAAAGGGGGAGACTTAAGCAAAATGAACATAGCTGGAACAAAATATTTACCATGCAATTAGATTTCATGCAAAGGAACCCTTGATTTTTTCCACTAAAAGAAGTGGACAATGCCGTTTTTCAGGAGATGCTGAGAAGCTAGGCACCCATCTAACATGTGGCCCAAGGAAAGGCAACGAAGAACACAAGCTGTTCCTTAAGGACAGGGACTCTGCTGTCTCCTTGAAGTGATTTAACATCCCCCAACACCTCACATGAGGGCCTGAACACAGAAGGAACACAATAAAACTTTATGAGGTTTTAAAAGCACCTTTTATCCAAAGAGCTCAAGGCACTGTACAAATAACTCAACCACCTCCAGTAGAATACCTGCTCAGTGTCTGCATTAAACAACAGCAGAAAACACATCAAATGAACTCTGACTTAATGGAAAGGGACAAGGAGACACATGTGTCCTTTTTCCTCCAGTTCAAGCTTTCCTCTGCCTTGCCAGGGCTGCCCAACACAGAACCATAGATTCTTAGAGTTGGCAGGGATCCCAGAATCCGAGACTGAGGGCTGAGCAGAGCCCTAGAGGTCATTGAACCCAATCATTTGACTTTGCAAAATGAAGGAAGTAAAGCCCCCAGTTCATCTTATAGCAAAATGATCAAAACAGAATTGGAGCCCAAGTTGTCTGGCTCTGAATCCAAATTTCCTTCTACTATAACATGCAGATTGGGGAGTGGGATGGGGTGGAAAGTGTGCTGAGCTTGGCATTAAAGGACACAAATGCATCTCTTGCTCTCTTATTTACTCCTGACAATTTTCTCCTATCTCTGAGACTGCACAAGCTGGACCTGGGATGTCCTTCCTCCCAACATCCCTCTCTGGTTCTTTAAAACACAATTCACATGGTAAATGAAGAAGCCATCTCCTCCATTTGCACTCAAACGAACTCCTTTAGACTTGTGCATTATGCCCACAGGAGCCTCCTCATCCTCCTGTGAGATCACAACTGCCTTGGGACTCACGCCCCCAATCTCTGCTTCTAGAGCCTCTCTGACTGCAAGAGGGAGAACAGAGTCCCTTCTCCAACCTCCATATAAGAAAGCATCTCTTCCTTTTCCAATCAGTAGCATTCCTTTAGATTTCTCCGTCATGCTGCAGTCCTCTCCCACTCCCCTTTTTCAGTTTCCTTTTTTGTGTGTTGTCATCCTCCATTAGACTATAAGCATAGTGTGGTCAGGGGACATCTTTCTTTTTATATTTTGTATACCCAGTACATAGCATAGTGCTCAGCCCATAGTAGGCACTTATGAAATATTTATTTACAAATAAATATTCATTGACAGACAAATTGACTGACTGATCTCCCACATAAGGCCTTTCCTGTACCCCCTGAGTTAACTGCCTCACAAATTACTTTTGATCTATTTTATATAGCCTTATATGTATACAAGTTGGCTCCTTTCAGAGACTGTAAGTTCTGGAGGGCAGGATCAGTTTATTTTTATTTTGGTATCTCTAGCAAACAGCAAAATTCTAGGTGCATAAATGATGCTGAAGAAATGCTTGTTGATTGAGTTTATATCCCAACTCTGCTCCAGATTACCTCTGAAACCTGAGCTAAGTCATTAACCTCTCTGTTCCCCCATATTTACACCAAATTGTCCATAGTACATGATGCCTTAAAGGAAGTCAGAGGATTAGCAGTCCCTGATCAGCTGCTCACTCTCCCCTTCTTGTCTAAGAAACATAAAATGGGGTCTCCAAGATACATCTGGCTAGGGATCCTTGACCTCACTGAATGGCTCTAAAAATTACATGAGGCACTTTGCAAATTGTAAAGTATGCCAATATTGTTATTAGTGTTATATTAGCAATATTGTTAGACTTTTCATCATCGCCTTCAGAATATTACAACCAGTAAGCAAAACTCCAATTCTCTTTGCTTCATTTCCAAGTAACTTAGCTGTGGGCTTTGATCAGGCTTCCTCCCTACTTGGGTCAGATGTGACGAGCAGAGGGAGATGTCTCAGCTTTCTCCTCCAAGTCGGTGTTAAGGGAAGGAGAAAAGTGTGTTTTGGAAGGTTGGGTTCGTCTGTTATCCATAGCAGTCGGTGGTCTATTGCTGAGTAAGTCATCATGCTTTCAGAGGAAAGGTCCAGGTTACCGTACTTTAAAGGGAAGAAATTGAGTAGCTCTTACCCTTCCCTTTTGACTTCTTTGGGAAGGAGTGAGCCAAGGAGACGAAAATGGCTGGCCATCAATGTGTGTGGAATGGCTTGGAACTGTCAATTCTTTGTTAGTTTTGTCCAGAATATGGAAACTATGGGGAAAAACATTCCAGCAAGGACTATACAATCCTTAGTGTAAGAACAAGTACACAAACACAATAAATGCTCTTCTACTTACAGAATATTCTATTGCAGAAATGGGGCAAGTCCCCAGGCTTCCGCGTCCCAGGCTTCTCTGAAATAAATGCACAGTGATTTAATTACTAAGAGACCCTCCAGCAGAGCTACTGTTACATAGCAAAAACAACAGAGTGCTCTCAGTTTGTATCAAGGCCCCCCTCCCTTCTTATGCCCCCACCCCTATCCCACAGATGCTAGCCAGACCTCAGCTGCCAATGGTCCTGATTAAGACTGCCTCTTCAGACTTATTTCGAAATACTATGCCAGCCAGCCTGGCTGAGATCACCCTTTGACCCTGACATTTATTATCTATGTAGCCTTTGTCATATATCTTACCCTAGGCGGATCTCAGTTTCCTCAAACGTAAAATAAGAAGATGACATAAGATGCTCTCTAAGGTTCATTATAACTTAAGTCAATTATCTTAGCTGGGCCTCAAGTTTCCCTGTCTGTAAAAATTAGTGGGTTGAACTCAATTTTCTAAAGGGTTCCTTTGAGCTCTTATTCTTAGGCTAATATATTTTGTGTTCACTGATCTTTCTGCCTTTACAAATAACATTAACTATAATGTTAATGTTGATGACTACATCAATAGAGATATATTCCTAAATTACCTATCATTCAAAGACCAGTTCAAATGTCACCTGCTCCAGGAAGTTTGACCTGATTTTCCTGTCATGGTCACCTTTCCATTCTCTGAATACATACAGTTCTTATAATCTGTGCCATTTTTAAATTTGTGGATTGAAAGAAGGAGGGTCAGACTTGTGATCTGAACTTGCTGGGGAATTCCCACTGATGATGAACTGAATGAATAAATGAACAATCTAGGGCAATCCACAGATAAAGCAAAAATCTCCCTGCCTGCCCTGCTCTGCCCTCCCTTCCAAATTTTCCCCAAAGTAGCACAAATAAATAATCCTGCCCTGACTATTGTCTAGTGAAAGGACTAACAAGAAGAGAAACAGCTTGAAGGCTATCAGTGTATGAGAGAATCGGAGGGTCCAGGGAATCCATGAACTAAGCACCTTGTTCAGCCTTTTGATGATCCCAAGTTGGCTGTATTTTAAGACCAAAACTCCTCCCTAATGACAAATCTGCAAAGAAATTTTAGATTCATTCTTGTGGAAATGACCATGAGAAGAAGCTAAACTGAATAACCACAGGCAGATTAATTGGGGCAAAAACCTTGTAATGTGCTTATAAAATTAGATGAAGATGAAAGGAAAGAGGATAGAATCATATGGGCTCCATAGAACATCATTTTATGTCCCAATCCCTGAAGCACTAAGCTTCAATTACCATGAATATTTTATCCTGCCCATCAACAAATATTAGTGGGAATAAAATTATCAGGCTATTTTAAATGGTCCAATCCCTTTAGATCTCCCACCATAGTAACTGTCTGATTAATCCTTAGCAGGCGGGATTGGCCCCAGGCCAAGGCTATGAAGCAGACATCTCTCTTAGACACATTTTCCTACTATACCTTCCCCTTTTATCATTTCGGCATTAAAAGGTGATAGTCTGGTAAAAGCAGAAGAAAGTACTGGATGTGGAATGAGGGCAACTAGATTCCAATCCCAGCTCTGTCATTTCAATGCCTAAGTCATTTCACGAGGCTTCAGTTTCATGATCTGAAATATAGATGGCCTCTGTCATTCCTACTAGATGTATGTCTGTGATCTAGAGCTATGCTCTTTTTGAGTCTCATTTTCCTTATCTGTTAAATATAGGAATAATACTAGATGATTTCTAAGTTCCCTTCCAGACTGCCCAAAGCCTTTAACTTAATGACATATACAAACTCCTCATCCCTGTTCCCTAATCAAATAACTTCCTATGTTTCCATGCCCTTTGCCATCAAAGCCCCCATTAGAAAAGGATAGGATAAAGTTATTCATTTTGAGACTTCATAGGATCTATGATCTCGTAAATGTGGGCGCTATGCCCAGTTAGTTAGTTCACAACCTATCCATGTACTCTGATCCTATGTGACTCTTCCCCAAATCTTGTCCTAAAGTTGCCATCCCTATCCAGAGAGCAGAGACCTGTTCTCTAGATCTCTCTCACTCAAGGAATTCACTCACACTAAGACATTAGTGGACTGATAAGGTCAATGCTGTTATATATAAATGTTATTTTCATTTTAACTTGGAGAAAACTTTAATCTAAAATGAAATCAGTCTTGACTAAATATGAGGAAAGAATGTTAGAGAGAAAGGCTTCTTAACACCATGCAAAACCTTGTGAGCAGTTACTGTCTTCAATAATGGAGTCTCTAGCCCTCTCCAAAGGATCTCAATAAAAATATCTCCTTAGATATAGTAACTTGTGCACATCAAGATTCACATAGATTTCTTTCTCTTGTCCCCAAATTTTTAGAATTAATTGCACTCTGGCTTTGGATATTTCAATCAAGATGCTTTAAATCATTTCTCCATGACTGCTTCTGTACTTCCATGATTATAACCACCTCAACTGAACTACTTCACTGTGCTATGATGATATAATAAATCACCAAATCAAAGCCCTTTGAGAAGGCACAGGATTTTATAGTCTTGTCACACTGGTTCCCAGTCTTTCTTTAACTTAGACTCATAGAGTTGGGAATGACCTGAGAGATCAACTTTACAGAAATTTAAACACTAGAAAAAATTGATTCTTCTTTTTTTTCATTTTTCAAATTGAGTTGACACAGGAATGGTCTTGAGACAGATTACTCTCTTGACATTATTTCTTTCCATTTTTAAATCTTCTCTGGGCTATTGCAAAGGTCAATTGTTATAATCTACACCAATGTCCTCATTTCACAAGTGGAAAAAAAAAAACTGAGGTCCAGAGAAGTTATGACCTCTGTAAGGTCACACAGGTTACTAATAGTTAGGAGTACTAAGATCTTAGGTTCTTTGACTCAGATCCCAGACTTTCCTCACTATGCCATATTGATTGATGATGGAATTGTAAGGCTTAAAGCAGGGAGTCTTCCAAGAAGAGAAGAAGGCCACAAATACAATGGATGGTTCTTCTGGAAAGGATCTATAAAAGACCCACATAGAAGAATTATTTAGGATGAAAAGATTCAGTTGCCATTGTATCGATACATAGAATACTGGGATCATCAGCCTTCCAAATTCAGTTTAGTATTGAAATATCTCAGAGAAGGAAGGGATACTAAGACCAAATGGAATAATTGTCTTTGGCCTGAATTATCTGGATAATTGGTCCAATCTGACATTGGACTGCATATCAATCAATATAAATGAATGAATAAAAGAATACACACACACACACACACACACACATATATATATATATATGCATATATATATACATAATAATACACATAAAACAATTAGCCAGGCCAGTTTATTTATAATTGACCTTCAGAGTGGTCAACTTTAGGAGAATTAATTAATAGGGCACTTTAGACATTTATCTTCATTGTGAGAACAAGGACTGGAGCTATGATTTCATTAAAGAGAACTCCTAGAAATCAAAACTCCTTCTATCAATGGGAAAATAGGTTGCTAAGCAGTTTGATTCCATCTAATTACAAGTATGTTCTCACAGAGTAGTAAATACTTTGGATAGATAGCACCAAAGTGCCATACAAAAGAGAAAGGAGAAGCATGAAGATGTCAGAAGTATAATAGGAGGTAACAGCGTAGGGGCTGACAAACACCTGACAATTGACTGACTCGCTTCAGCTGTTAATTTATTTCAGCCTCTTTTCTTAGTGTTCCTACTAATGACTTAATTTCAAAGCAGAAATTGTTTGAAGAAGGAGGAGGAATGGCCATAATTTCTTGTCTAATTTTAAGTACTACTGCTGAGATCAAATGGGAGATAAAATATTTAAAGTGATGTATGAAAGTTAAATCTCCATAATAATGCTATCTCCTAAGAATATCATAAAGCAGTGCCCATTACCCACCTTCTTAGCTTATGTGTTTGTCTCATAATTAAACCAATAAAAATGAAAGATATTAATCAAGAATTGCTTTTTTTCTCCTCCTCTTCATTTCACAACTCTGGCTTATTCTTTAACTATTTCCTCCTTTCCTCTAGACACTGATAAAGAGGTAGTCCTCCTCACCAAGATCCATTACAACTATATGACAACTACTATCACTCTTATTTTCTTTAATCATCGACCTTTTTCCCCCTATGTACCAGTTCCTTCCCTGTTGCCTACAACCATATTCAAGTGTTTCAAGAAAGAAAGAATAAAAAAAGGGAAAAACAAAGAAACAATTAGAGAAAAGGAAAAAATAAAATAGAGGACTGAAGAAAGAAAAAAGGACAGAAAGAAAGAATAAATAATTGAAGGAATCAACGAAAGAAAAAAAGGAAGGAAGAAGGAAGAAACAAAGGAATGAAGGAAGAAACAAAAGAAGATACAAAGGAAAGAGAAAATATTTCTCCACAGCCTGGCACCTACCTATATTTCACCTCTTCTTTACCCATTAGCCCCTTCCAAATATTTTATAATCCAACCATAATGGTCTACTAGTCAGCAAGTACAGCATACTTCATCTTTACTCTGTGTCTTTCCTTTCTTTCTACACCTGCCTCTTAGAATTGCTAGTTTCTTATAAAAACTCTCTTCTCAAAGCTATCTTATATTCTTTCTGTATATACAGGATATTCCAAATATTTTAGGGCAGGTTTAAGCTCTTAAAATTATATGTGCAGATATCCACATATTTATGTAAATGTTTTATCACCTATTCAAACCTAGGACTATTTCACTTTTGTCATTGTATTCCCAAAACTTAGAATTCTTGACAGAGAAAAGGCAATTCATAAATGCTTGTTTGTTAAGTGATTCAAGGAAAATTAAATGCAGGAGATTAATTTAGTAGTGGAATCACTTGATTAAATATACCATAAGCTTTAGAGAGTTTTATTAGAATGAAACTGTGATTTGATTGGTGAAGGAATGTCTTGATGAGGAAGTACCTTAGAGATGCCTGGGAATACTGAAAGTTTAAGTGATCTGCCCAGAGTCATATAACCAATTATGTACCCAAGGTGGAGTCCTGCCAAAAAGTCAAGACCTCTTTTCATTAAACCATTCTGTCTTCCATCTTAGTATTAATCCCAAATTTGTTTTATTGAAATTTTTAAATTAAAATTTTAATTTTTATAGTCAAAAGACAATTATTTCTGTGTGAGTCATTCTCAAGATGCTATTTCATTAGTTTTGACTAAATTTGTGAAGCTCGTTAGCCTTCACAAAGGGTGTCGTTAAGAAGGGCAATGGAAAAACCTAGCAGCTCATTTTCACATAGCCTTATTGAGAGAAAAGTTAGACAGCTTTGAAGTATTACTGCTGAGATATTTTAGTGATTGTATTATAAAGAAATGACTTAATTATACAGCACCCCAAATTTTTTATTTGGTTCATTATTTGTATCCATCTCTTGGAAGGAAAAGGAACAGCCAGATTGTTATAATACATTTGGGGTAGATCAAATTCCCTCTCTATCACTTAAGTTTCCAAAAGTCCTCGCCTTTTTTGAGCTTCGATTACTCACCATCCTCTGGATTCACTTGCCTCCAAGGTCTCTTAAGGCTGTGAGTGTTTGATCCCCTAATCTCTATTAGACATTTTCAACTTTCTAACTCTTATTAATTGGTTTTCTCTTTGATATCTGTTGAATATCCTCCTCTCCTTATTTGCTAATTATCATTTAATTTTTCTCAAAACTCTCAGGAGGGTTATTAATAATCTTCAATTTATTGAATTTCACGTTTGTCTAATCAGTCTCACCAGTCATTCTAGTCTTAAGGTGCTTGAATCACTGTGAAAAGTATCCTTGAAACAGGTGCAGGACCATGCTTCAATTCTACTAACTCAAAATCACAGATTCTCCACATTGGTAAAGAACTTGGGAATCAGCTGTGACAGAGAGTAACAGGCATTCCCCCTTTAAAAACTCAGCATTTTCATATAGACAGTATATAGTTAGAATAAAATTTATTTAAAAAAAAAACGAAAAAAGAGAATAAGATTTACTTGGAGTGGAAGGATCTAGTGATGAATACAGAAAAGAAGAAAAGTTTAGGAAGAGCTCTTGAAGATACATGAGTATCTTTAAATAAGTTAAGAGCTTTTGTATGGAACAGAGATTACACATGTTTTCTCTGGCCCCAAGGGCAGTTAGATGAATAGAGCTGATGGAAAAGGATACCTTGAGTTCAAATTCAGCTTCAGATACTCAGTAGCACAGCTGAGCAAAATTGGAAGCTGGACAAAATACTTAACTTCTCTTGTCTTAATTCACCAGAGAAAAAAATTATTTCAATACCTTTGCCAAGAAAATCATTGAAGAGTTTGGTCCCCAGGATCTTGAAGAGCAGGACATGATGGAATGTCTTAACTATGACAATGTGACTCCAATGGGTTAAATTTATGAAAAATAATATAATTTATAAAAATAAATTTATTTAAGCAGAGTAGTAAAAAGACACTGCCCAATGATTTAAGCTATGCAAATGGAAAGAGCCATTTGGGGAAGTAGTGAATTCCTTGTCATTGGAGATTTTAAAAGAATAGATGTTTACTGCAAGGTGGTTTGTTAAAGGGCAGTCTTGTCCAGGTTGTTCAGGGGCTGGATGGATTTGGAGGTCCCTTCTACTTCTGATATCATGGGGAATGTCTATTGACTACTGAATATGAAACTGAGCCTGGAAGAATGGAGAGGAGTATTTCACAGTATAAATGTTCCTTTTATCTTGGTAGATCAGCTCTTCAAGAAACAAGGTGGGAAGTGGGCGATGGCCAACATGTCTCAACAGAATTCAAAGCAAGTCATTCTACTCACTGTCTTCTTCCCCATAACCAACCCAGATTATTTACGTTCCAGGGTTGATTCCTGAGATAGTTTCTGCACTGATTCATCCTAGTCTTCATCTGCTTTTCAGGTTTTTGGCCCTTCTGTTTCAACTCAGCTCGTGTTTTTGTACTTACTTTTCATTTCTTTCTAGCTTTTTATCTCCCATAAATGGCTTTTGGTCTTTATCCTTGATTTGAGGGGTTGAGGTTGTTATTGTTGCTGTTATTGCTATAGTTTTTCATCATCTTCATCTTCATTATCAAAAAATAAGTTTATCTTCAATATTCAAATAGATATTGTATTGGGAGAATCACCATGCATTTCTTGTTCTCTTATGTTTACTGTAGACTGTCACACAGGTAGATAATGTTAGTTCATTTTATACATGAATAAAAATATTAAGAAATAAACTTCTCTTCTGTAAGACTACTGGAAGCATCTTTGAGGCAATTCCAGCTGCGGACAAGAAAACTGGGATGACATGTCTCCATTTTGTTTTCACATAGTTCTGACTCTTTTCCTACATCTAAATTTTAGCAAAAAAGTTCTTGTTCTTGTTGTTCCATATAATTTACAGATGATAAGAATTTGGGATTGTGACAACAATTTAAAAATAATTTTAATAGATTTTTTTTTTAAAATCTGGGTAATAATGGGCAACCTGTGATAAAGCTCTTGTTCCAAGACAGTTTATTGATTGAACTCTTAAGGATACCTTGAGCTTTGTATTTGTAGTAGGGTGGCTTGTTATCCTTGCTTCCAAAGGACAGGTAAAAAGTCAAGGAAAATGATGAAAAGAAAACTATTTTAGAGTTAGGCAGTAGGGTTCAAATTTTGCCGCTAACAATTTCTATACAGATAACACTGGAGAAATCACTTAAATTCCTTCACTGGAAAGTTAGGGCACTAGACTAGATGACTTTAGACATACAATTTCAGTTCTACAATTGGATCTAATTTTGGAGTATAATGCTGGACAAGTAATTGTGTCTTTTTAGGTAAGAAGAAAGTGCTAAACTATTGAAGCCTGCAGTAATACATTGCACATTGAATATTATAATTATCTGCTTCTCCTTCCTGTTCTAATTATTATTGTTATGTCATTTTCTTCTTGTATGATAAAGTTCTCCTAAAAGTATTCCTAGGGCAAGTCACTATTCTAAGTTTTTCCTGTAGACCATAGTGCTAATAGAAAAACATTATCTTTCAAAATTGAATAAAAGAATTGGAATTTAGTATCCTTCTGTAGCTCAATCAAACTTCTTTTGGAAGAATAGCATAACAAAGATGATAGGGTCCTCATACAGTTTCCATATGGTTTTCATTTCTTCTGGTGCTTTTGAACATTGTTCATCTCATGTAGCTTAGAGATGATAAGTACTAGAAATGGTTATGCCTATTAAAATGTTCTTCTTAATCTTTTTTTATGGATCAGTGCTACCTGTAGGTGATTTAGTACAATATTTTTTTTCTGTTATAACATTTCAGTTCTCTTATTTATTGAATTATCGAAGATGTGTTGAGGTCAGGATACATATAGTATTTGAACTTGTTAACTGTTAGGTTGTAATAGCGTTTTTGATGCATATTTCCATCCACTAAGTCATGCTATTCATTCATTCAAAGCTATTATAATTTCAGAATTTTTGGTAATTTGTTGCAGTTTTAATTGATTGCATTAATAATCTACATTGATCAGTAAGTCTGTGTTCCTTCTACAACCTTATTCTTAAGGAGAACCCATTTGTAATTGTTTGTGGCAATGACTTTGATCTTAAATTATCACTGTAAATGGCTCCATTTACGTAAATGAACATTACATAACTCAGTCACTTGTCTGATGCTTCTTTGATCAAATGAGATAATATTTGTAGATTGCTTAGCACAGTGCCTGACACAAAGTTGATAAATACTCATTTCTTTTCTCCCGTGGTAAAGTTTATGTAGATATTGCCTGTGAATATGGTGAGTCTTTGATTCCACTGTTGGATCTTAGTTATTTTTAAATAAACTCCATTTAGAAGTAAAGCACTTTTGATTACACTCATTCAGTAGCATGCAAATATTGTCTACCTTTATTATTGCTCAAAAATGAATTGATGTCTGCCTGTTCCGGAATTATTTTTGTAAGTTTTTAAAATTATTTAAATTTTTTCTCAAAACATCTAGCAACCTTCTTTTTTTATGATGACTATGTGTTATTATTTGTACAGATAATTGAGATAGGGCTTGTATATGATGGATTACTTATAAATTTTGTCAAATCTACTTTTAAAATTACCATTGTCTCATTTTTCTCATCTTTCCTCCCAAATAAATTAAATAGACATAGTCATAGGAAGAGTTGTTGTGCTGCTACTATCCTTTTATAATGTTCTATGAACTATTACAAATGTATATCAAATGACTCACTTTTATAAAGGAATAAAGTATAGGCAAAAAAATTCATTTTCTATAGACTCATTGAAAAATCTTTGGGATAACATTATTAATATTTTTATTATAAATCCCTGATTCTTTGTTGACAAATGTTAACAACTTTAACATAATCTATTCTTTTTTATTCAATGAGGCAATTGGGTTTAAGTGATCTGGCCAGGGTCACACAGCTAGGAAGTATTAAGTATCTACGACGAGATTTGAACTCAGGTCCTCTTGACTTCAGGACTGGTGCTCTATCTACTACACTACCTAGATGCCCTACATAATCTATTCTTTTAAGATATATATTAATCACCTATCATCCACTCCAGTGTTTCAATAGAATGATTACCACCATAAGCTATGCTCCTGTAATCAAACCAATGAGGTGTTAAACACCAGGAAAGTAAGACAAACAATGAAGCAATATCCTTAAAAGAGATCCATAGACGTGATGATCCATAAAGGACATCCATTGCAAAGGATGAATTCAATTGTTTGTAATAAAAGTTGAATCTTTTTGCATAGTGAAGTCCTATTCCAATGACTTATCGTGCCACAGAAACGAAATAAGTTTCTGAAAGCTGTCATAGTGAAGTACTAGGTCTGGCACATTAAACCATGCTGAAAATATTGTTTTCAAGTACTGTCTTGGTGAAGGATTGTGTCTGATTCATAAAGACAAGTCAAGCATATCATAAAGAGATCATCATCATGAATTTATTAGCAGTGTGAATCCATGAAACAAAGGAAAACACAACATGGCCCTTACTTTTGTGTGGTCTTCCATTTCATGAATTATTTTGGCAAAATGGTGGGAGAGAGGTGGTAAAAATAAGATTCACAAAGTGAAGATCATCCAGACATGTTGGCTTAGCTGCTGTTTGTATGTTTAATGTGATGATCCTTGTCTAGTGATCAAGGAGTGCTTTCCTACTGAAAGAAGTGAATTATGTAAAATTTGATATTCTTGCTAGAAATTAAACTAGACAGTACAAGAAATTTACAACTGAATGGGATGATGGAAAAAGAAAATAAGAAAAATGTAGAGTTAGTTTTGTCACATGTTCAAAGGCAACATTCTTTTATGGGACAGCTAATTATTTCATATTCATAAGTGATAAGTATTTACAAAAATATCACTAGAAAACTAATTGTAACTTCTGCAGTACCATTGATTGAAGAGTATTGGAATGTAGATAAATTCTATTAGGAACTTAATAAAAAACCTCTCTTATTAAATCAATATACATTTTAATACCGGATGACTTTAATTTGAAAAGGGCAATAGAAGATAATGGAAAAATATATTGGAAAACAGGGTCTAGCAAAAATATATTGGAAAACTAGAGAGGCCTAAGGCATATACTGTAAAGAAGCTTCCCACCTATACATCACAAATATTTTTTGAACAGAATAGGAAATCCTTGGACATAGAGAATACAAAGGAACATTCCATGTTGAAAATGATTATCTCTTGGTGGGAACCAAATGGTCATTGATGTGAGGATGATTCCCAAATCATCTGCCTCTGTACAATTAGATCATTGACTTGTTAGAGAAAATATAAAAAAAACCAATCCAAATCAGAGTCAAAATAACATATGGTACACAGTTGAGGAACCTGCAATCTGAACTACTTAGACAAAACTTTGACAACAAAAATTTGGAAATGGATAAAAGAACATATAAAGGTACAGAACATTACAATTTCCCAAGGAAGTTTAAGCTACAAGACAATCACCACAATAATAGGATCAAAAAAGACAGAAACTTTCTCAACCAACAAACATTTGATCCTCATATCAAGGGGGAAAATATAACACCCTAGAAAAATACCAGTTTAGAATATAAACCCATATTTAGAATATAAACTCCTCTTTCAGAGGAGATTTGTAGAAGTTAATGTCATTATTAATTCATAAAACAATGAAATGTAGTGAAGAAAAGAATTCACTTTTATAGTCCACTGAGTGGAAACTTAACTAAACCAGATCATCCAAGGGCAGAAAAGGATGAAACTGGCAGAATGTAGGGAACATATAAAATGCAGATGATAATAATAAACAGTTTCAATAACCCTGGATTTACCACATGTAGATTATATCACAATGCTATACGAAGACATATAGTACTAAAGATGAGCAAGGGAGCTGGACAAGTACACCTAGAAAAGCTCTAAACTGGAGGCAATGCAATTTTTAAACATCATTGAGAAAGTGATTCTGATGACATCTGGATGTGGGGAGAATACCAAACATTGGGGTGTAATCAACTAACAAATTATCATAAATCACTGCCCATTATACCCACTTTCCCACCAGAGCAACAATCTTATAAGTATAAATCTACATATACATCAAGGGTATCCTTGATGACGGTATGATGAAGGCAAGTTTTTCTAAATGCTCTATTTCTCCAATTGACCACATCCTTATAGTCACAACTGACCATACATTATAGAGAATATGAGACCCCGCTATGACTATCAGTTGACTATTTTAAAAGCAATTTGATTTAATAGGACAAATTACCACCTTAAAGGTTTTCCTTCAACAATGGATTTCCCATGCACGTCAAAATCACGTTTCCTTGAATGATGTAATAACAGAGATTACTTTGTTCGACAACCCTCTGACTATCAATATCAAGCGAAGCATAAAATAGGGAGTGTATGGTCACCAAAGGTGTTTACCATTGTCATGGAGGATGTCCAGCGCAGAGTCCAAATCAAAGAGGGATTCCCTATAGATGGTGATGTCCTCCAGATGCTGTTGTTTGCAGATGGCATTGTGCTGATTGCATCAAGCCCGGAACATTGCAGAGCCTCCTAAATGAGATCCATAATCACTCAAAAGAGTTTGGCCTAATTTTCCACATAGGAAATACCAAGTGGATGAAGAATCCCTATCGTCCAAATTATGAATTGCAATTGAATGGACAACTCATGGAGCTGATCCATCAGTATATATTTTCTTGGCCAGACCCTGCAAATAATCATTGAGCTGGGTCCAGAACTAAATGGGAGGAGAAGGGGAGGCTGGATTGCCTTTGAGAATTGGAATAATTCCTTTATTGACCCCAAATTTCTCCTTCAAATATAACCCATATTTTCATTCATCTGTAGATATTATATGGCAATAAGTCATATAATAATACCATCTCCAAAGAATTAAAGTTTTGGGTCCCCCAAAGGGCAATGGTAAGGCATAAAGTGGGCATGGGTATGCTACAACCCATTATTCATGAGAAGTGGCATAAAGGACATCATTCAGAGAGATGCATGAATGGAAAAGGAGGTGGGCTGGTTATGTAGTGACAGTACAAAATAGTCTTGCATGCTCCAGTGGCACCCACTTAATGTAAAGATATTTAGATAAAAATCTTTAGAACATTCAATGGACCCCCATGGATAACATATGGAATGACATGGACAAGAATGGTACAGGATGAGAAATGGATGGATGGGTGAGATCTATAACCTTGAAGGGAGTACCCACTTCAGAGACATCACAAAACTATTGAAATTTCAAAGCAAGGACACCCATTACCTCCTTGAAGCCTCACAACAACCCTGTGAGGTAGGCACTACAGATATTATGACTCCCATTGTACAGCTTATGACTCTTAAGCATTAGCTTCAAATCTTGCTTTTATATCTAAGTCCAACATGAAATACCATGCTGCCTCTTAATGGGGGTCTCTACCTTTTCATCTGTCTTTTATAGATTACAACAGTAAAGCAAAAACAAACCAAAAAACTCTTCTAGTTTGTATTCCTTCATGTTGTTCACTCAATCATCAATCATTCATTCGTTCACCAAATACCCAGTATGTATCATCACTTTGGGGGATATAAAACATAAAGATACACACAATGTATTCATTAATAAATATTTCTGAAATTGAACGGACCCTATGCTCAAGGAATTTACATTCTCTCTTGTGAGTTTAGGCTAATAAGCTTGAAATAAAATTTTTATATTTACATAAAATGTTTATTTAGATTTTAAATTCATAATATTTAATTTGATAAATGCTCATATATATTTTAATAAAGTACTCAAAAAGTAATTTATTAAAAATGAAGCATTAGTAATGTGCAATTTCCTAGAATTTAAATTCAAATGTATAATGTCTGTACAATGCAGTCTTAATGCTTAATATTGTGCTAAGACTTTTTGGTAACTTGTATCTGGCTCTTTCCAGTCAAATACTTCACTTTCACATACACCTTCTTGCTCAACTCCAAGCTTTCTACCTACTAGGGTAGGAAACACACCCTAATTTATCTTCTAAATAAAAATGAATTTGAAGATCTTCTACATATAGTTGCAGCCATAGCTTTAACTAGCCTGAAACAAGTGAAGCTTTGCCAGAGGGCAAGACATGAAAAAAGGTGGAGCTAATTCTGGTCTCCCTGAGACTCCTCTGTTTAATAGTTTGGCATTTCCCTCCAGGACCCACCTCTCCTACCAGCTCCTGTAGCCAAGTATTCCAGACCTTCCAATACAATATAACTGCTATGCTGGACTATCTTCTACCTCTCTACCAACTGTTTGCATCAGGTAGAAAAATAAAAATGTAGTTATCGCTCTAATGACTGAGATAGAAAATGAAAGCAGAAAAAGGAGATTTGCCTAAAATACCTTTACTCATGTCTAAACTATATCTTTTTAGGCTAGTGAACAACAACAACAACAACAACAAAAACCCCCACAGTATTTAGATTCATGATTCCTAAAACCAAGGACTAAATACTAGCCATTATTTCTGAAATTGACATTTTCATCTATCAGCCCTCTTCCAGAGGTTTGTCTTTGTGGATAACCAAATTGCCCAGGAGATTTCATACTCTTCATCCTTCCAAAAGATAGAATTGCTCTTTATAATTAGTTATGTAATGATTTTAAATCTTCTGTCTTTAAAACTCCAGGAGAAAACATCCAGCAAGAAAAAACAACTAAAACCCTTGTAACTGCAAAAGGCCTTGTTTACACAGTACAGGAAGACATCCTCCATCCCAAAGCAAATCCAAACCTATTAGCTAGTGTAGGGATCTTTCACTTTTGGGTGGTGGGTTGTTCATTTTCAGTGGATGGCTTAGACTGAGCTTAGAAAGCAAGTACAGTGAAAAAAGAAACAAAAATTCCCTAAATGAATTTATTCCATTTTTCCTCTATAAAAATATCATGAGAAGATATGGGAAGTATACTATTTGGACTGTCTTACCAAACCTTCTATTCCTAGATGGGAATTTTATTACAATATCAAAATTTATCTTTCTTTGCCTCTTCTGCATATATCTCAGTACTTGGCGTGTGGAAAGCTCTTAGGAAATACTTGCTGACTAAACTTGGCTTGCTGAGTCTCTCAGCTTGCCTCATCTCTTCATCTTAAACTTGTCTGCTAAAGCCTTTGTGAACAATCTACAAATCATGTCCTTTTCTCTGAAGTTCTAGTCTTTCTGCTTTAAAATGAGGAGGTCATTAGAGATTATCTGTAAGACTCCTTCTAGCATGACATTCTATCCAACAAGTATTTATTAGTCAGCTACTGTGAACAAAAGCATGATGATGCTATACCCTACCAAGGCATGTTCAATAAATGAAATTGTCCATGTCCTGAAGGAGCTTACATTCTAATAAAGAAGTAGAATATCCATACAAATAAACATAAAATTATATATAAATAATATCAGGAGTTGAGAGAAAACAGGGGAACAATCAAGGAAAGTTTCATTTAGGAAGTACACTTCTTGAAAGAAACAATGGATTCCAATGAAAAATCTTTATGTCTATGAGTTCAACTAGTCAGTCAAAGAAAGTCAAAACTAGAAGGTACTTTTAAGATCATCTAGTCTAGCCATTTACTTTTTATAAATTAATAAAATGAATAAATATTTACTGTAATATTTTCCAGCAACTGTACCCAAGACTGGGGATCTAAGGCAAAAAGAAATAGTTCCTACCCTCAAGGACCCCATAGCCATAAACTAAAGCCCAGAGAGTATATTACTATCATCCATTTAGAACAAGAAAGATTTTTATGTTATGTAGATGAACTCTCATGTATTAAAGATGAGGAAAGTGAAGTCCACACAAATTAATTTTTGAATATAATTTTGAAGTTGAGTGATACAGATCATTTTTTTGAAATTGAATTATTTTGTTTATTTAGGGATTTCGCAAAAATAGTTAAAATGTAAAAATTCATTTAAAATAATTCCTTGGAAGATTGAGAAGAAAAATCAGATTCAAGTCCACACTTTCACTTTAGGAATGAAAGGAAACTCTAAAGCCCTAAATAAAGAAAAAAACTATTTCATGAGGGAATAGGATCCAGACATAATATTTTGAAGAAAAATAAAAGGAAAGACAGAATGATGGTTTTTACACAAGTGTTTGAGAAAAGAGACAGAGACCAGATTTTACACAGCAATTTTGTGTGCAAAAAGAATTATGACAATTAAGAATTCAAAGAAACATGAGATATTTATGAACTGATCCAGAGGGAAGTGAGCAGAGTAGAGAGAGTATCTGCAGAACAATATGAGATAGAATATTAATACTGACACAATGTGGATGAAAAAAAAACCCATGGAAACAAAGATGCATTCAGATTAATTGTAACAACTCATTTTAGCTATGAAGAATGGAGAAGGGAATAAGAAGACCATGAGGACAGATATTAAACATACTGTCAGGTGAGGATTACTATGTTGATACATTTTGCTTAAATGCTTTTCTTTATTACAAACGAGAGCAAATTTAGGTGATATATCTAGAAGTGAATGAGATGCAAAAATAAAAGAAGCTAATTAATCATATTAAAATAAATTAATGGTAAAATCATATGATGGAACTAGAGAAAAATTTAAATCAAGTCTTGCTAACTGTGTGGCCCTGAGAAAGTCACTTGTTTTTTTAACTTAATGTCTCTTTCTTCATCTGTGAAATGGATAATAGTAGCACGTAACTCACAAGGTTATTAGAAGAGTTAAATAAGATCATTTTAAAGCACTTAGCATAGGGTCTGGTATATATAGTCAGCTCTATGTAAATGTTAACATATATGTATGGTTTTTTAATAGAAACATTTACCAATCATGTAATTCTGGGCAGTCACTTAACCCTTTTTGCTTTAGTTTTCTCATCTATAAAATGAGATGAAGAAGGAATTTTTGCCAAGAAAATGTCAAATGACATGCTAAAGGGTCAGACACAACTGAAGAATAATAAAAATATGCCTATGCATGCATATGTATATGCATGCATAGGTATATTTTTATTATTTTTATTATATATAATATTTATTATGTATATCCATCTGTAGATATATGCATATACATGTACACTTCTATCTCCATAGATGAAAAACAGGGGAGAGGGAAGGAGAGGGAGAGATTCCCTAAAGATTATCAGTTTCCTTGAACAATTATATCTTTATGTACAGAAGAGGGTTGAGACTCTTAACTACACATTTTCACACAACCTGGAAGCAAGGAAAAATCATTTTAGGACCTTGGACAGAGCTTATATTATGATGGAAAGAAGGCTAGACTGAATGCTCTGCCACTCATTAGCTGGGGAATATTAATTAATTTACTTAATATCTCAGTTTCTATTTCTCTGTTTGCATAAGGAGGGAACTAAGTTTCTTCACCCATATAAATTCATGATCTGATGAACAACCTTTATTCCTATTGTTTTGCCCTTTGGTCCTAAGAAGAAATCAAAGGAAACAATCCCATTGTCAAGAACATTAGTGTGTAGTATGTGGTTCAGGTCAGCTGCGTGACATCTAATCAGTAGTATAACGTGTTGCAGCAGACTAAGAAATTGTGTCAGTGTGACTATAATAATAGATTATTAAAGATTCATAGAGGATTCCTAGAATCATAGAGTCATAAATTAGAATTGGGAATGAACTTTGTTCTTGTTCAACCCAATGATTTATATAATGGAATAGAGCTCCAGATAGCATAGGTACTTTGCTGAAGGTTATACAATGATTGGATGATAAAATTATACCTCCCATCCTTTGTCTGCCTTCATTCAAAATTTAGTTCTAATCATACATACACACACGTGTGTGTATATATATATACACATATGTATATAAAACATTTGTTCCTCAATAAACTCTCTATCACATCAAAGTATCATCAAGAATGAATGATGGGAAGAAGGAAAGAAGGAAGGAATGAAGGAAGGAAGGAAGGAAGGAAGAAAGGAAGGAAGGAAGGGAGGAAGGAAGGAAGGAAGGAAGAAAGCAGGGAGGGAGGAAAGAGGAAATCATTAAGTATTCATTTGTGCCAAGAACTGTGCTAGTGATATAAATATAAAAATGGAGATTATATCTGTCTTCAATGAAATTACAGTTGAAGAGGAGGAAGACACACATAAAGGAGAGGACTAACTAATAAGTTATATTTTGATATGGAAAATAAGATTGATGGTTCACATACTCTTTTCCAAGAACAATGATGGAGCTGATTTGATGATAATTAAATATTTGGAACTGTGGGAGGGACGGAAGTGTCAGATAAGAAATACAATTATGGTGGTTGGTGAGCTAGCCAGAGAATGAAGTAAAATATGTCCTATACGGGTCCTAAATATAGTAAGTGACTGAGGCAATTAGTCATCATAGGAAAACAGGAAAGCAAAGCATCAAGAGAGATGATATTGACATTGCTTACCATTCTGTTCCCACAGTCCCTCAATGTTAGTATATTTCAAGTTAAGTCTAAGATTTGTTACTGTATTTCATTTTAATTCAGAGGCCTTTTAGTACTGTTTACATGGAGTTTTATCATAACCACTATGAATACTATTCTCTTGATTCTGCCTTTCTTTTATTTTCAGCAATTCATATAAAAGTCTTGCCAGGTTTCCATGAATAACTCATCTTATACTATTTTCATGAGCTTACTCATATCCCCCAGATTTAAACCCATTCTTTCTGACTGATTTACTTCTTTTCTTGTTACTGTCCCTTTGAGGATTAAGAAAATACTACAAGATAGTAACCAAATTTGTTAATTTGGGGGCAGAGATTGTAAGGGCCTTAAATATCCAGGACATAAGGAAAATTTTAAATGCACTGAAATCCTTTCCACGGCCTAGCAAGGAACCAAATTCAGTAGGAGCACATTACATGATTTTCACCTGTAATCATGATGCTTATGGTGAACTTTAATGACAAGGGAATGATGAAACTGCAATGTAACTGAGGTATAGTTGACTTATCCAATCAAAATACTTTTTTTTTTATTTTTAGGAAAAAGAGGCAGTATAGTATGGGCAAAATGATGGAACATTGGATCAGTAAACACCTGGACTTTGACCCTTACTTTGTGATCATAGGCAAGTCACTTAGCTACTCAGTAACTCAGTTTCTTTATCTATAAATCAAAAATTCTAATATCTCTAGAATCTATTTCATAGGGATATTTTTATAGGATGAAATAAAGTTGTATATGTAAGTACTTAGCAAATCTTAAATGTGATATAAAATCAAGTTATTTGTACTATTAATTGGAAATTGTGATCTCTTTCCTCTCTTAATCCATATCAATGACCCCTTTTCAGAATCTCGTTTTTAAACTAAAATATATAAGATTATTTAAAAAGTCATTTATCTTGAAAAAATAAAGAATTTTACCTCTCCAGGTTCAGTAACCGCCTTAAATTTATCCATGGATAACTTGGAAATTCATGAATCCCTAGTATTTTTCTTGGATTTAAAAGGACTTGGAGAAAAATGTTTCCAGTCTTGTGGTTCTTTGTTTATTTTTACTGATATTTTTGCAAATTCTAAATTTTCCAGTTACATAGATATGATGGAGGGCTCCCAGGTTTCCTTAGCCTTGGGTTCCATTCTTCTACTGTCTGGTTATATCAAATGTTTTAGCATTGCTAACCTGAAGTATCCTCCATTTGCCAAGAATTGTTGGTTTGTAACATTATAGAGGTCAGTATTGAGGTCCTGTGGTAGACTAAGAATCTCATAAGACTCGATTACAGAAGACCTAAGTTTGGGTCACTGCCTTACTAGCTACATGATCCTTGCCAAGCCATTTAATGCTCTTTACTCCAGCTTTCTTATTTGCAAAATGGGAATCTTACCTGTATTACATATCCCATAGAGCTATGGTAAGTTTAAGGCACCATATAATTATTATTATTTTTCTTATTACTGCTTAGCATCATCTGTCTTATAGAAGTCAAGTCTACCACTCCTTGCGAGTAAATTATATCTAGAAATAGCAAGAGCAATAGATGCAATGCTGCAAGATATCTCAGAGGATATGTACTCTCATTTTACAGATGAACAATTGAGGGCCCAACAGAATAAGATATTTGTCCAGAGACAGATAGGAAATGAGCAACAGAAGTTAGATTTGAACCGTGGTCCTCTGATCCCAGAACTAATTTTCTTTTCAGTCTACCTAGTCACCCTCAGTTATCTGGTTCTCTACTTTCCATGTAGGGAGAATAAACAATCTTGAGTGGTTAAATGTCCTGGTGAATTAATGCTTAGTATAATATGGCCACTATTCTGGTACAGGCAACAGGGATGTTTTCTCTAGAGTCTAAAAGGAATCATATAACTACCCATGCCTTTTACTCCTCCCATCCCCATTAACACAGAAACGTAGTATTTTTTGTAAGTTTTTATTTAACAACTCAGGGAAAGATTTCTGAAAGGAAAGTAATTCTATAGTCTTATGAAATAGAATCCACAGCACTCATGGCCTGAAAACTGATTTCAAACACAAGCTTTTTGAGGACAGGGACTGCTTTTCTCCACTTTCATCCTTTATTATCCTGGAATCTATCAAAAAACCAGGAACATCACAAGCCCTTAATAGATGGTTATTGAGTTTGTCTGTTAACCATCAGTTTCTCAATCAGTCAGAAATGTAAATAAAATGAGAACCTTTCTTAATGTTCCACATCTCCAAATAATGAATAATTACCTAGAACCACATGCCAAATTTTAAGCTATTCTGTCTCCTTAAAACTCTCAGTTACAAAATTCCTGACATAGTTTTCCCTTAAAAATAAATCCAAGTCACCACCAACAAAGTATTACTAAAATTGCCGCCCACAAGCATGTCTGAGAATCAGGACCCACCCAACTTGATTATTAACAAAAAGGTTGGGCAGAAGGAGGAGGGTGAATTTTATTCCAACTTCTTAGCATCACCCTTACCAAAGCATAATTTATAATCAATACATGCCTTGGATTTACTAGTACTAGATGTAGATACAAAAGGAAACACACACACACACACACACACACACACACACACACACACACACATAAAACATCTCCAGATATTTCCAGTGGTATCTGTTAAAAATCATCAAAACTTGCTTTTCCCAAGAATTTGTGTTACTTGAAAGAAAATTAAATCAATACATTTTAATTATTTTAGCTATTCGTCAAAATTTTGGTTCATTCAAGAGCTCTTTAAATATCTCATTTTCTCAGATACTGTCTGGTTTTGTTTTTGTATTCTAGATTATAAACTCATGGAAGGCATAGATGAGTTCTTATTTTTCCTTCTCTTTTCACTATGCTATGACAGATGGGATCCAAAGCCATATTGCACAGGATTGAGAGGATTAAGTATAAAGCACTGTCCAGAATTAGCACCTAATAACTATTTATTGAATAGAGGAATGAAGGAAAAATGACTGAATGATAAAGGGTTTGAGAATGAATGATAGGAAAAAGAAAGATCAATAAATGAAGAATCCAGGAATGAGATGTGGTTCAGAAAATCTTCATCTGAAGCAAGTAATTCTATGTAAAATTATAACTTCTCATTCACTTCCACTATAATCTCAGGTATATATTTATATATAACTTCTAGCTAAACGAGGTTATGAGATTCTTACCTAAGAATTCTAACATTCAAATAAGATCGTGTGAAGTACTTTGAAATCTTCAAGTTCCATATAAATTATTAAAATTATCATCGTCATTTTAAAGAGAATTCTATATAGTTTCTGGCCATTACACATATGACCTTCCATGTATTGGATCAGAGGAGTATTCTAGGGCTCTCAGAGTGCACCTGTTTTCAATGCCCTCATGTTACAAATGAGGAAACTAAGGCCCCATTACATAATTAATTTCTCAAGGGTAGATAATAAAAGTATATATAGTTTTTTTAATATTCTAATATATATTTTATAATACTATGCTCTTGTATACTGTGCATATTACAAGCCATGGAGGGATTCCTGAGCTATCATGAAGAATTTCAAATATTATTTTCAAATGACATCATGATGATATTAGCAGACCATGGGACACTGTAGAGCTTCCTAAATGAGATTAATTTTATTCAAAATAGCTTAATAATTCACACAGAAAAATTAAGTAAAGATTGTCCATTGACTAGACTATAATGTGATATTGAATTGAAAACCTATAGAGTTGGACCATTGATTGATTCCTACATACTGGACAGATGGCACAGATGGGAAATTAGTGGGGCCAAAGATATAACAGAAGGAAGTGGGTCAGCTAAATTATATTGAGAAGCCGGAGCCTAATTCTGAAATATAAGTGAGTCTTTTCTTTTGGTGATGGCTTCTTCTTCTAGATGGTTATGAATAATGGATGAGCACAATCTCGTAAGGATTAACATAACAGATGACTTCAATAGCAATGGAGAGACATAAGACAGGCTTAACTAGGTAGCAGCATATTGGTCATCATATCTCCTATATAAGAAGTGCTATAAAAGATATCAAAGACTGGGTTTGTAGGGAAAGCAGGACCAGAAGAGTTGAACTGGAAGGATCTCAGAAGTTATGTAATTCTACCCAGTCATTTTACAGATAAGAAAACTGAGATTAAGCAAGATGAAGTGACTTGCCAAAAGCCATGTAAGTAGTAGATAAATAAACAAAAGAATTAGCATTTGATTCTAGAGACAATAGAAAGTTTATTGATTTAAGGGATAAAGTGATCAGAAGTGGTGAGGACCAGAATGAAATTGTTATAAGCAGAGAGAAGGGGTCAGGTGTAAGGATGTCAGAGAGGTAGAAATGGCAAGACTTGGCAGATGAATGCTTCTGTAGATAAAGGAGAATGAAGGATTAGGGGTAATGTTGAGCTTAGGAACCTGAAAATTTTGAAGAATGATGGTACTCTTGACAAAAATAGGAAACTTTGGGAGGGAATTAGCATTTTGGGGTGAGGAAATACTTTGAGCATTTTGAGTTTGAGATAACTATGAGACACTAGGTTGGAAATTTTCAGTAGGCATCCAGAGTTGGAGCCAAGGAAAGAGAAAATGACTAGCTATATAGATATATAATCATCTGTATAGGAATGACAATTAAACAGACCATAATGATTTCACCAAGAGAGTGTAGAGAATGATGAGAAACCAGGACATTGTCTTTAGAAACATTCATTAACTGAGGGCATGAGATGGATGAGCTAGCAAAGGAGTCTTTGAAGGAACAGAAGAAGAACAGTGGAGATTAGTGCCATGAAAACACAGAAAAGTGAGCATACTGGAGGAATGGATGATCAATAGTGTCAAATGAAACATTTACCTGAAAAGTCTGAGGAATGAGAAAAAACTATTGCCTTACCAATTGAGAGATTGTTCTTAACTTTGAAGAGAAAAGTTTCAGTTAACAGATGGGATCCAAAGCCATATTGCACAGGATTGAGAGGTGAATGAGAAGTACCAAAGTAGAGGCAGGGGAATATAGATGTTTTTCAAGAATTCTGCTTAAGAAATGGGAAAGAATTTCAGGATGCTAATTTGAGAGGATAGGGTCTGATAAGATATTTTATTATTTCTGTTTTAATTGGAAGATTTTCAGATGTAGAAGACAGGTATAGTTTAAGTCTGAATTATACTTTGAATGAATGGGGAAAGTTAGAAGCTTCTTAGTAGATAGGAAAAATTTAAACATGTGTGAGGAAAGACTGGGGTTATAATCAGGAAATTACAGTATCAAGGCACATGTAGAAGGTTTTGACCTTGGCAAAGAGAAACTCCATATTATTGTTAGAAGTTAATAGAAAGAAAGAGAGAATGGATGCTAAAGTCAAAGACTATTGAGATCGAAAAAGGGAGGAGAAAAGAAATTCGTATTGAATGGACTTTTTTTTTTTTGAGGCAATGGGGTTTTGACTTGTCCCAGGTCACCCAACTAGTAAATGTCTGAGACTGGATTTCAAAACTCAAGTTCCCCGGCTCTAGAATTAGTACTCTAGCCACTGCACCATCTAACTGCTTCTGTATTTTCTTAATAAATAATGGTAAAATTTTACCAAACATTTAAAGAACAATTGGCCCCAATGCTATATAAATTATTTGATAAAATAGGGAATGAAGGAGTCCTACCAAATTCCTTCTATGACACAGACATGGTACTGATACCTAAACCAGGTAGGCTGAAAACAGAGAAAGAAAATTATAGACCAATCTCCCTAATAAATATTAATGCTAAAATCTTAAATAAGATATTAGCAAAAAGACTACAGAAAATCATCTCCAAGATAATACACTATGATCAAGTAGGATTTATACCAGGAATGCAGGGCTGGTTCAATATTAGGAAAACTATCAAATATAATTGGCCATGTTAATAACCAAATTAACAAAAACCATATGATCATCTCAATAGATGCAGAAAAAGCATTTGATAAAATCCAACATCCATTCCTATTAAAAACACTTGAGAGTATAGGAATAAATGGACTTTTCCTTAAAATAATCAGCAGCATCTATTTAAAACCATCAGTAAGCATCATATGTAATGGAGACAAACTGCAACCATTCCCAATAAGATCTGGAGTGAAACAAGGTTGCCCACTATCACCGTTACTATTTAATATTGTATTAGAAACGCTAGCTATAGCAATAAGAGCTGAGAAAGAGATTAAAGGAATAAGAATAGGCAATGAGGAAGCCAAATTATCACTCTTTGCCGATGACATGATGGTATACTTAGAGAACCCCAGAGATTCTGCTAAAAAGTTATTAGAAATAATCCACAACTTTAGCAAAGTTGCTGGTTATAAAATAAACCCACATAAGTCATCAGCATTCTTATATATCACTAACAAAATCCAACAGTCAGAGTTACAAAGAGAAATTCCATTTAAAGTAACTACTGATAATATAAAATATTTAGGAATCTATCTGCCAAGGGAAAATCAGAAACTTTATGAGCAAAATTACAGACCACTTTTCACACAAATTAAGTCTGATCTAACCAATTGGAAAAATATTAAATGCTCTTGGATAGGGCGAGCAAATATAATAAAGATGACAATATTACCTAAACTAATCTATTTATTTAGCGCTATACCAATCAGACTCCCAAAAAACTATTTTAATGACCTAGAAAAAATAACAACAAAGTTCATATGGAAAAACAAAAGGTCAAGAATTTCAAGGGAATTAATGAAAAAAAAATCAAATGATGGTGGCTTAGCTGTACCAGATCGAAAATTATATTATAGAGCAGCAGTTACCAAAACTATTTGGTATTGGCTAAGGAATAGATTAGTTGATCAGTGGAATAGATTAGGTTCAAGGGATAAAACAGTCAACAAATATAGCAACCTAGTCTTTGACAAACCCAAAGATCCCAGCTTTTGGGATAAGAACTTACTGTTTGATAAAAATTGCTGGGAAAATTGGAAACTAATATGGCAGAAACTAGGCATTGATCCATACTTAACGCCGTACACCAAGATAAGGTCAAAATGGGTTCATGACCTAGGCATAAAGAATGAAATTATTAATAAATTAGAGGAACATAGGATAGTTTACCTCTCAGACCTGTGGAAGGGGAAGGTCTTTATGACCAAAGCAGAACTAGAGATCATTACTGATCACAAAATAGAAAATTTCGATTATACCAAACTGAAAAGTTTTTGTACAAACAAAACTAATGCAGACAAGATTAGAAGGGAAGCAATAAACTGGGAAAATATTTTTACAGTCAAAGGTTCTGATAAAGGCCTCATTTCCAAAATATATAGAGAATTAACTCTAATTTATAAAAAATCAAGCCATTCTCCAATTGAAAAATGGTCAAAGGATATGAACAGACAATTCTCAGATGAAGAAATTGAAACTATTTCTAGTCATATGAAAAGATGCTCCAAGTCATTATTAATCAGAGAAATGCAAATTAAGACAACTCTAAGATACCACTACACACCTGTCAGATTGGCTAAGATGACAGGAAAAAATAATGATGATTGTTGGAGGGGATGTGGGAAAACTGGGACATTGATTCATTGTTGGTGGAGTTGTGAACGAATCCAACCATTTTGGAGAGTAGTTTGGAACTATGCTCAAAAAGTTATCAAACTGTGCATACCCTTTGATCCAGCAGTGTTACTACTGGGATTATATCCCAAAGAGATTATAAAGAAGGGAAAGGGACCTGTATGTGCACGAATGTTTGTGGCAGCCCTTTTTGTAGTGGCTAGAAACTGGAAACTGAATGGATGTCCATCAGTTGGAGAATGGCTGAATAAATTGTGGTATATGAATATTATGGAATATTACTGTTCTGTAAGAAATGACCAACAGGATGATTTCAGAAAGGCCTGGAGAGACTTACACGAACTGATGCTGAGTGAAATGAGCAGGACCAGGAGATCATTATATACTTCAACAACAATACTATATGATGACCAGTTCTGATGGACCAGGCCATCCTCAGCAACGAGATCAACCAAATCATTTCTAATGGAGCAGTAATGAACTGAACTAGCTATGCCCAGAAAAAGAACTCTGGGAGATGACTAAACCATTACATTGAATTCCCAATCCCTATATTTATGCACACCTGCATTTTTGATTTCCTTCACAAGCTAATTGTACAATATTTCAGAGTCTGATTCTTTTTGTACAGCAAAATAACGTTTTGGTCATGTATACTTATTGTGTATCTAATTTATATTTTAATATATTTAACATCTACTGGTCATCCTGCCATCTAGGGGAGGGGGTGGAGGGGTAAGAGGTGAAAAATTGGAACAAGAGGTTTGGCAATTGTTAATGCTGTAAAGTTACCCATGCATATATCCTGTAAATAAAAGGCTATTAAATAAAAATAAAATAAAATAAAATAAAATAAATAATGGTAAAGTCCTCATCTGGGAAGATAGGGTTGCAAAGAGACAAAAGGTGATGAATACTATGAGTGAGCTTTGAATTATTTTTTAAAAAAGTAATCACATGCAATACACACATATGCTATTTAATTATATTAATAATCATTTATTAAATATTTTTCCTGTACCAATTATTGTATTAAGCCCTAAGAACATAAAGAAAGGCACAATTTTTGCCCTTAATGTGCTTTCATTCTAATGGAGGAGATGTGTATTATAGTTAACACATTTCCCTCCAAATGTAAGTATAACTTTACAGAGGGCGGGAAAATAAACTTTTCTTGAGATAGAAGATATTCATGTACTTATGATGAAAAGGCTATAGCTAAAGAATTGTGAAATATAGATGTAGAGCCAAAAAAGAAAAAAAAAAACTTAGGTTGGTAAATCAATTTTTACCAATTGGAAGGAACTGTTAATAGGGAAGAAGAAATGTGTCCCTTCAGAACCTTAATGTCTTCAATGGATACTGAGGGAAACAGAGTACCTGGAAGTAGATTTTTTCTTTCTAAGCAGGGAAAAAGAAGGGATGGTAAACAAATTTGTTGTTTGTCTTTCATTTCAAAAATCAGTGAAAATATAGGATGGTCTTGAATTATGCGTAAATAGAATTTAAATGAGACAGAGCTGGACAGAGTTGTACTGTGTATATATACATATATGTGTAAATATGTGAAAGAAGGTGTATCTTTTTATTTATCATAATTTGAGTATGTGATAAGAATACACAAACATTGAGAAAAGAGAGGAACTATCACATGAACTGCACCCTTATTTTGACAAAGAAAGGTTGAACACATACATACACATAAGTAAGTTAGTGCTGACATATATCCAACTCAACAAGGAAACAAATAGGCATAGGGAGAAGGGCAAGTTAAGAAAGATGATTATAACAAAGAAAAAATAATCTCAAGCAAAACAAAATCTATTATATTGAAGGGATAATTAAAAAGAAAAAAAATAGTTTGAATTGTACTAGGAATGAATAAATCTGTTTCTTGACAAGCCTACTAGCATTAAGTTTCATTGCCTTAAACTATATTAGCCAATTTGATTAGTGTATAGTAATACCCCCCAAGTTGTTTTATAATGGTTAAAATTGAATTATTATAGCGGTTCAGCATATTTTCAAGTAATTATTAGCAACTTATATTTCCTTTATTTGAAAATATTTGTTCATAGCGTTTGACAATTTAATTTTTTATGTGCCAGGTAATTTTTCTTGGATTTGTGATTTCGTTGGCTTAGGATATCTTGGTGATGTCCTTCCAGTGCTGAGACAGATGGACCCCTACACTGTACTTGCATAGTCTTAGAGTGTTGCCTGGACCACTGAAGTGCAAAGTGACTTATTTGGTCCCACAGCCACATGAGAGGTAAGAAGTGAACCTTGAATTAAGTTATTTCTGTGTAAATTTGTTTGAGCAGATGTCAAGTTTTCAACTGGAATATTTGACATCAATATTTTTCCCTATTTTGATCAGACAAGTAGCAAAGGAAATGGTTTTATCTTGGGAGAGAAAGTAAATGGAGATTGCCAAGTTCCCCTATCCCTCTTCAACTTTCCTAAAGAAATTTCCTGAGATGAATTGCATTGACTAAAAATGTCAAGAGACAGGAGGTGGAAGGTGGTCCCCAAACAATAATGAGCCAGGACTATGGCTAAGAGGGTTAATGAAGGCTCTGGGATTTCAGGGCAACATGTCAGAGGACTGTTCTCTCTGTGTATATCTCTGTCTGTCTCTGTTTTTTTCCTTTCTCTCCCTCTTTCTGGCTGTTTGCTCCTCTGGCCTGTAGCTATTCCACCATTTTATGGAAAGGACTCTGAACAAAGTCTGCTGTCTCTAATTCCATCATCCTTTCTCTTACATGGCAGATGTCCCTAAAACAAAGTGAATTTCTGCTAGAGTAGCTTATAAACCCATCAGACAAAAGCCAATTCTTTTTATGTGTATTAAGCTCTTTATGTGTTCATGACATTACAAACTGAAAGTGGTCAAAAATTTATGATTCAAAGTCAGGGCTAGGCAACTGAAACTATCTTTGCATTCTGCAGATATAGAGACACGAAAAAAATTGTTTTGATACAGTGCTAATTAAGCTTCCATAAATTAGGCAATTTGCCCTTATTCATAATAACTGACACTTATTTATTGCTTTAAAGTTTGCAAAGCAATTTACATATATAAAGGAGTGTTTCTTGCTCACAAGAGCCCATCTCCTCAGAGTTCTATATCTGGCTAAGCCAGCAACTCAATTACTCAGGCATAAACAGGACCTATCCACTCTATATCCTAAGTCCCTTTGGGTATGTGCAAATGCGATTTGCCCCAATCCCACAGCTCCTACTCTTTTATTTTTGTGACTAAGCCTGGGTTCTCTCCAGGGACATGAATAATTGTAATAACTCATAAATTTGTCATGGCTCTGCATCCATCCCATTGAGATTCCAATCTTTCCCAATTTCAGGTGATGCGAAGGAATTATTAGTTCACATGTGAATCAAACGCACTCTTTTCTTAGGGGAAAAAGGAAAGATACCTATCATTTTATTGTTCATTGGTATAGGAAACTTCTTCCAATGTAGATCAGTAACTGCTCTGTAATTTGAAGTCTTAGAAAGTTGTCAGATGCATAAAGAAATTAAATAAATTGTTCAAGGTTACCCAGATATTCTGTTTTTCAAGTCTTCTGACTTCAAGCCCAGCTTTCCATCCATTATATCAAGCTGCTACTATTCAGAAGTGCTTTTTACTATGATGAATATGAAATCACCAATGCTGGCTTTAAAATGTCAAGAGATAGGCAACTCTGAGAAATCTGAAGCATTACCCCTTCTTCCCTGAACACACACACACACACACACACACACACACACACTCTACCACCACTATTCATTTGCTCTGATTTTTCCACAAAATATTGGTGGAAGTTCCATCCTAGAATATTTGATGTCAAACACTAAAAAATACTAGGTAGTTCATGTCATGGCTCACCCCATCCACTTTCCATTGTCTGACTTGTTCTGCAGTGACTGTTATTCACTTCATTGAATTTTTTCAATGTTCTCTAATCTTTTCATTTTTAACTAAAACAAAGTTTTGACCCTCCTTCTTCAAGGTTAGATATATGAGGAGTCTATAGTTGAATTATCCATAGTTTTCTTCATGTCTTTTCTCTGGTGCCTTTGGCAGGGGAGAGGGGTTCTGGAATTATAACAAAGAGGAAGTAGAATGAGAATAGAGGGAGGGATTTTCAGGCTAAAAGACTGATCTTCTCAACCTTTAACCATCATGCTTGAAGCTCTAGCCACACAGAATTTTTTGAATTATTCTCTCTAATACTCATTTCTAATGTTCCCCTCTTAATGGGACATTAAGATACCATAGTTTTTCCATTACCATTATGTTTCTGAATCTCTCCACCTCTCATTGCCCATCTCCTTGGTACCTCTTAGCTTCAAGTAATGGAATGAATTAAGATGCCAGGCTTTTAGATTTCAAGGGGCAATGAAGAGATAAGTATACATGGTCTCTTCTATTTCTCATAAATACCCGATGAAGTACATATCACCAGTATTATTTTCTAATTTTACAAATGCGGAAACTGAGACTGAAAGAAACACCCTACCACCTGAGTCACAAAGCCAATTACAGTGAGTCAAGGGTAGAATTCAAATTTCAAATCTAGCTCTTTTCTAATTCTAAGTATAGGATTTTTTTTCCATTTCCCTAGGATATATATCTTTGTAGTGGAGAGGAGGATACAGACTTGGAGAGGCCAGTAATAGAAATGCAAATAAGCTTTGGAATATATGTTGAAATGAAGAGACCAGAATGAATGATGGTAGAAGTTTTAACCCATTCACCTGCCACTCCCTAGAAACTTGGGCAACTTTCTGATTTTTGCCACTTGTGTTTTCAAGCTTTAGAAATTGCAGTTGTGATCTGTGAGGGAAAGAATAATTCAGTTTCTGGGCATTTCAAGCTAAATAAATGACCCTGAGGCAATTTCTGTTTGATATTACTATTTCTATGCCTGAATACTTTAACCTATACTTTCCAATTCCCCATTGTTTTCTAATACTCCTCCTAGATTCTTTCATTTTTAATCAAACTTTTTTTAACCTATGCCTGTCATGTTAAATGTTTTTCAAGAACTTCTTGCTTTCTGGGGCCATGCGGTTAAAGATAATTTGATTTTTCTTTGGAGTGTACCAGGAACTACACACTTTGGCATTTTTAGTAGACAACTCTCAAAGAGCATTACCTCTGTCTTAATCACTAGATTGAAGTTTCTTCATCTTCAAAACAAGAATATCATCAATTATACCATTATCATCAATAAGCATTCATTAAGCATCAACTATATGCTAAGAACTGTGCAAAATGTGGGAAATACAAAAATAAATAAAAGACAGTCCCTGACCTCAAGAAGCTTATAGTCTACTAGGAGAGACAACCCAACAACCACTATGTGCAAAGGAATTATAATCAAGATAAATTGAAATTAATTTCAGAGGGAAGGCATAAGGGACAAGGGAAAAGGACTAAAATAGATCTCTTATAAAAAAGTAGAAATTAAATTTAACAGCTCAAAAATTACCTTTTTTGTTGTTGTTTTTTTTGTAACTTTTTTTTGTAACCTTTTTTTGTAACTTTTTATTGACAGAAAAAATTACCTTTTAAATGATTACTAAATACAAGTCCCTGTTGCTAGATTTAAGAGTTATACAGACACAGAGTAGGATGCTGACCAATGGAAATTCAGAGTATCAAGATGGAGTATTTGTGTGGGAGGAACAGCAAAGAGGTGAGTATCTCCACACTGAACAATGTATGAGGGGAGTAAGGTAGTAGAAGATTGGAAAAGTAAGAGGGGGCCAGGTTATAAAAGGCTTTGAAAGATGAGATGAGTTTATCTTTGAATAACAGAGTCACTGAAGCTCACTGAGCAGTGGGTATATAGGGGCCAACATGGTCAGACTCATGGTTTAGAAAAATCACTTTGGCAGCTGAGTAGAGAACATATTAGAATAAGCAGAGGCAGGTGGTCATCCAGGAGAGTTGAATCTGGAGTCATGAAGAACTGAGTTCAAATATAGCCTTAGATATTTCCTACCTTTGTAACCCTGGGCAAGCCAATTAACCTACATTTGCAAATAGAAGTTTGCCTCCATTTCCTAATCTGAAAAATAAGAATAATTGTCCACAGCTTCTAGTTGTTGTAAATATGAAATGAGATATTTGTTGCTTCCTTCCCCCAAAAAAGTTGATCACCTGAAATCTCATCACTTTGTTGATTGATTCAAATTTTCATAATCAATCCCTTGTCAACCCACTTTCCCTTGTTTCTTCCCTCTGATTGAAGTGCTTGAGGGTCAAGCATTTAACTCCTCCCAAAGTCTTTCTGTCAAGAAGTTACACAACCTTCCAGGTAGCTCCATTTTCCATCAGCAGCTACTTTTTTCCCTTCTGCTACCCCTTGGTTATTGAGCTCTTTCCCTTTTCAGCTTCTGTTTGTGTGTTTTATTTTGTAAGCTCCTTGGGGGCAGTAACTGTCATTTTTAAAAATTTGTATCCCAAAAGTTATATGTTACTTTTTCCATATGTGGTAGTTTCTGTTAAATCAATAAAGCAGCCATTTGCAAAAATAAAATAAAATTTGTATCCCAGTGCTTAGCACAGTGCCTGACACAAAATAAGTGTTTGATAAATATTTATTGAATTGAATTGAGCAGAGACTTAAGATCAAGCAATGAACCAGAAAGCTATTATAGTAGATCAAGTGTGAGGTGATGGATATCTTCAGCACGGTAGTAGCAATATGAATATAGAGAAGGAGAGATGTTGTGAAAGTAGACATAGTAAGACTTGCTTCCAGGTTGGGCATACTAAATGAGGGTGAGTAAGAGTAGGAGCCTGTTTAACAGAAGGATGTTAACACAAGACATGAAGGATTATGGGTATGGATTATTGCAAAATGAGTTGATTTGTCAGTTATTGCAATGCTTCCCTTTCCCCTTTATTTCTTATTCTTTGCTAATGAGAGATGGTTTATAATGAGAGAGAAGGAAAGGAAAGTGACTTATCAAAAGGAAAAGATTTTAATAAAAATTAAGGATTTCCAAAAATGAAAACAAATTTAAGGCTATAAGCCTATATGAACTCTAAGACCCCTCTCAGCTTTATTATAGGAAACAAAATACAAAACCTCTTCACCCCCATTCCTGATGACTTTACCAATACTTATTGTTATTAAGAAATTCAATTTAACAGCTCCAAAATCACCTTTTAAAATGACTACTAAATACAAATCCCTATTGCTAGGTTTGAAGAGTTATACAGACACAAAAAAGGTATCTTTGAAGTGATTACAATTTACAGCAATAACTGAAATAATGTATATCTACATTGGATATTGGACAAACAGAAAGGAAAAGTGAAAGAGAGAGCCTCAAAGTTCAAAATTGTTTTACAGATCAATCAACAAGTATTTATGAAGCATTTACTAGGTACTGGTGATATAAATATAGTGAATGAAAAGGTCCCTTTCAATATATATATATATATATATATATATATATATAAAATATTCTTGCAAAATAAACAAAACATTCATTTTACTTCTATGAACTTTATTTTTACATCTATGAAAACTTCATTTTACCTCTATGAAACCTGTTTGTCAGAGAAGGCAAATGACTTGCCAGTAGTCACAATCTACAGTAGTCAATGACAAGATTTGAATATAGGTCTTCTAGACTTCAAGCCCAATATCCAATTCATGGTACCATGCTGTCTCTAATAGGAAACATATGGCATGTGCAGAAATAAGTAATTCATTTAGAATGTACTGAAGCAGAGAGCTAAACAAAGCATTCTAGGAATATTTGAGGTGTCAGGAGTTATTTTTAAATTTAGGTGGGTGGGAGACAACAGGGAAAGATTCAGGAAGTTTTAAAATGTTATGTACTCAATCTTTCGATATACGGAAACTAAATAAGTCAATTTTTCAAAAAAAATTCATTCATTGCTTTTCTTTTCAAATTTCCTTTCAAACTCTCATGACTATTTTGGAGCAGCCATGGTGAATGACTCTCTCCTCTCATGATTTAGATATAGTTTCAAATAGAGAGAAAGAGACAGAGGCAGTGAGAGACACCAGGAGAAAGAAAGACAAAGATAGAGAAAGAGAAAGAGAAAATAGAGACAAAGAAAGAATGGAATAGAACACACAGAGAATGAAGCAGATAATCTGAGCATAGTTTTCAGTATGGTCAGTAAGCATAAACCAAAATCTTCCCTATGAGTTCTTTTAGCACAATCTACTTGCAATAAAAAAGATATAGAGCTGAAGATTCAGTCTGACTTATATTAGCTGTGTAACCATGGACATAATTCACTTTGCTTTGCTGAAGCCCCTAGATAATCACTAAAAATCTTGTTAAGAAAGCTTATACAATCTGACATTAGTTGTGATAAAGCACTTTGCAACATTAAGATACAACATGTTCCTATATATGTGTATGTTACTTGTAATAAATGTAAGCTCCCTAAAGACAGGTCCTGTTTCATTCTGATGGTGAGATGTATCCCTAGCACTTAACATGGTGACCTGCACAAAACCAATTGGTAATACTTAATAATTCATTAGCCTTTTTTCTATTTGATTACTGGGGTAATAAAATAGTACTTGCTTTTCTTGTTACTGTCTAGGGAATATCAAGGATATATGAAACTAAGAAATTATTTTAGGAGGATAAATGAGATAATTTGCAAAAAATATTTTGATTGCTTTGGACCAAAAGCCAAAGAGTCCATATGAATGAATATGTAGACCACTTGTAACTAGTGCCTTAAGAAGACACATTTCAAACTAGAACAAGTGACTAACTTATGCTAAATCTCATGTGGACCCATAATTTATACTGAACAGAAAGGTTTACACTGCCAACATTATCTCTGACCAGGGAAAGAAATGTCAGACAGTAATTATAGTCAAGGGAAACCTCTATGAACATGTGTTTTACTAGAAGCTAGAAGGAATACAGTTACTCAAGAAATATTTATTAAGTACCTATTATGTATCAAGGACTGTGCTAAACTTATAGAGAAATAAGGCCGTGACTACCACCCATAAGAATTCAACTCAATTTGAAAGATGGACCAAACATTAAAGTGCCTACCATAAGCCAATCACTGATTTAGTGTGTTGAAAGATTAAGGCAGGTCACTTAACTGCAAAAGAACTTTTGTCTACATACAATTTCACATCAATGTCACCCATTTTTATAGAAATCCAAATCATGTTGTCTTCTCCTATGATACCAACTGGTTCAAAAGAGTCAAGTAAAGAAAAACATTCAATGATGCAAACGTGAATTCATCCAACCACTAACTCATTTATTCTCTTTGCTCTGTGTGGATAGGAAAAATGGCTAAATTCAGTGTTAACTGAGTTTTCTCAAGCTACTACCAATAATAAATGAGCAAACTGAACTAGTAGTAAGTCATTGATATAGACAATCTAGTTTCCCTTCAGGAAAATTAATGGGTTATCTAAGTAAGAGTGGAAGTAAGGGAGACAGGAATTCCCATTCCCAAAGCAAATTGTGAAAGATGGTTTATCTTCTTAGCAAAAGCATCTTCCCTTACTTTATATTAGAGTATACAGATGACTAGATCTGGGAGTTGCTTATACAAATGATAAGAGCAAATGAACTCTTTGTGAATTTATTATTTTCAGTTTATTATAAATGACTGAAGAAGAAAAATGACTAAGAGGGAGGTGATATCTAATCAAGGTAATTTCCCTGTTTATATTAAAGAAAGAGAGAGAGAGCACTTAGTCACTTTTGATGAATGTAAGTATAAAAGAAACGAATTCTTAAATATTGATATCTATGATTACTGAACCGTCATTACTGGTTTTGAACTATCATGGAAAACAAACATAGCATTGGGGAGTAGAAAATATTTTCCTGTTAGAAAAAGGAGGGAGAGAATGAGGAAGAGGAGGAGGAAGAGAAAGAGGTAGCACAGAAGAAGAAGGAAGAAGTAGAAGAACAAGAACAAAAACAAAAAGAACAAGAAGAACAAGAACAAGAAGAAATAGGAAGAGAAGTGGAGAGAAGGAAGGAAGGGGAAAAAAGGGAGGAAGGAAGGAAGGAAGAATGAAATAATCAACTCTGCAAATTGTAAGCCTGCGATCTTGACTCAGATTTCAAGCAAATGACTTCTATCATCTTGTGAAAAGGGTAGCCAATGAGAATATAAAGAAAAAGAATTGAGGTAGTTTCATTAAAATGGAACTAGAATTTTATAAATTTAGAGCCAGAACAGAACACAGGCACCACAAAGTCTAATCCCTTCATTTTATAGATGTGAACAGTGAAAAACAGAGAGGTTCAGTTAGTGGCTTGCCTAGAAACACTGAACTAGTAAGTGACTGAGACAAGATTTGAATTCCAGTTTTTTTTTCTGTTTCTTAATACTTATTTTCTACACTATACTGCTGTTTTGAATAGACTAACCTCACTTTCCACTTATTTACATAAATGTATTAACTGACAGATTAAGGGAATTCTTTAGGTCAGAGACTGAATTGTAGGAGATCTCAGTTGTCAGATGGCTCCTTCTAAACCTAAAAAAAGAATTTTTAACATATGCAGTGAGGTGGTACCATAGAGCACATAGTGCTAGGGCTAGAGTCAGGAAGACCTGAATTTAATTGAATGGTTGGATCCAAATTCTATTGATAAGGTGTTGATGGAGGATGGGAAGCAAGATATTGAAGTGAAGGGCATTAAGGGCATGGCAATTGAGGTTAGTTTATTTCAATCTTTAGACCCTTGCTAGTGAACTTTCTTAAGAAGCTACAAGTGGGCCTGTTCTATAAAATACTTTTTATCAAAAATATGATAAAGATAGAGACGATATACTTGTTGAATTTTCAGATGATGCAAAGCCAATTAAAAGAACACAAATAGAATTCAAGAAGTTCAAGATGAATTAGAATTTGAAATTTCATCAGAAAAGATATCTTGAATTTAGTTTAAAAAATCAACTACTAAGTACAAGTACAAGTGGGGAAGTTACTACTAAATAAGATTAGTCTAAAAATACTATCTGGAACTACCTTGAGAAAGACCTAATGTCCGGAGAAAACAACACTATGTTTTCAGTGAATCAAACCACATTTGGATTGCATTTCATTCTGGGCATCCTATTTTAAATAGGGCACTGATGATCTAGAGAATGCCTGGAGCAGAAAAATCAGAATGGTGATGCATCTTCTCGGCTTTATGTGAGCATTGGTAGAAGGGACATAGAATGTTTGCCTAGAGGATGGTTATCTTCAAATTATTTAAAGGACTGCTGGATAAAAGAGGGAAGAGGCAAGAAGTTCTGCTTAGCTTCAGAGGGTAGAACTAGAAATAATAGCTAAAAGCTATAAAATGGTAGAACATCTTCTGGAAAATGAAGATTATCCCTGGGGAAAATGGGCTGTTATGAAATAGAGCTTTCCCCCACTAGACAATGTGAAACAAAGATTCAGTGGTCATTTGGACTTAATTCCTTGACTTTTTTCTATGATTCAGGAAATGTTTGGTTAATACCATTTGTCATCAATTCTTGCCTCTATTTCCTTTGAATTATTCCTCCCTTTACACTGAATAAGCCTCATCTTTTAATCTAATGTGAAGTTATTTTGTTTTTATCAGTAAAGGGGCATTCTGTAATTAAAACTAGCAACTAGCCTATACTGTTGAGTTTAGATTAAAAAAATACTTCCAAGGCAACAAATTGGGCCCCTGTTGCCAGACTTAATGGGCTTATTTCAGTTGCTTCTTGAGATACCCTGCTGGAATGTAATATCTAAGATCATTTTACCTACATAGGCCTCAGGTTCTAAGTACTTCCTGGATTCCCAAATCCAGAGTTCATGAGCCTTCATCAAAATGTTCACTTTTACTAGTCTAATGAAGATCTCCCTTAATTCAAAGAAAAGGCATTGAATAAAAAGAGCATAATACTAAAGGTAATAATAAAATGTCACCCTTAACCTTCATCATAACTTACTGTCACAAATATAAATATCCTCAAAGAGGAAGGAACCTGTATTAGAATCAACCATGAGGAATGTGTGTGAGAAAATATATGCAGCCAGGTCACTTCTGTGGAAGAATATATATGTAGGGGGAAAATCTGGTTTCTATGTACTGATAAAGGCCCAAATGAGCTTTATAAGATTAGCTGCTTTACACTAAAACTTCGTGATTTAGAGCCAGAAAAAAAAATGCTTTTTACTCAAAGCCACTGTGTAAGAAATAATAGAAGTTATTGAAATAACATATGGGATCCACAGGCTTACACTTTCCCCCTTAGAAGATTAAAGTTCTAATATCCTAGTAGGTATTGCTCTTCCCAGGATAACTCTAGAGTAAATTTCTTCTAGTTTGCATATATAAATGTCAAATCAAACATGGATTTTTATTGGAGTGATCATTTTACAGGCAATAGATAAAATTGGGGGAGGAAGTATCTTTTTATGATTCTACCTTAATTCATACAGTTTCACTAATGAGTGTTTTCACTAACTTTCTGATACATTTAAACATTTAAAATGTTTTCTACTGAGAATTCTCCAATGATGCTCCCCTCTACTTGACTCTTACCTCTAATATCTCCACTTAGAAGACATTTCAAAGGATTCTGATCAGAAAGGAAGCTTGTCCCTTCCTTACTGTGTGAGAAATCTTATTGACTGCTTTTTAAAAATGAAATTGGGAGATGTCTAGAGGTGCTCACTTTATAGAAAAGCTTCCATTTAATGCCTTATAATATTTTAGGATAATAGATTTAGAAGTAAGAAGTACCTCACACACCTATTAGAAAAGAGAAAGCTGAATTTTAGAAAGCTAAACTGACTTGGTCAGTCACATAGCTAGAAAAAAAGATCTAAACCTAGATCAAAGTGATTCTAATTTCAGTTCTTACTGTTACGCCATGTTTTGTCTTACAATTCCATTATTCCAATGGTTCTGTGGTCTCATCAATGTGACTATTTTTCCAAAAATGCATATGTATATCCATAGCCCATCCATGGCTGCCCATCTATCAAAGGTTTATTTCACAAAGAATAGTCAAGTCATTAAAAGAAGCATATAATTTTTCAAAGCTAATCCAGCTCATTTTCCTCCTCCTGGCAAATTCTGAGCTCAGTCAAATATCCATCTGCAAAGTCTATTCAAAAAAATATGTACTGGGTGTATGGGTTTTCTAGCCAATTGCATAGCATAAGCTTAGCAAGAGGCATTATTCATCTGCTTGGTTTTTCTTTTGGAGATAGGCCAAATTCTTTTGAGTGATCATGGATTTCATTTAGGAAGCTGTTCAAGATTTCGAGCTTGATGTAGGATGTATAATATCATCTTCCAACAGGGAGCATTTGGAGGGAACTCACTATTGATGAGAAATTTCTCTTGACTTTGGATTCTATGCTGAAATCTTCCATGGTGGTGAAACTGACCTTTAGTGAGCACTTCTATACATTTTTTTAAACTCTTCACTCAATATTAGTTCTCAATTCTCTTTTTTTTTATTTAATAGCCTTTTATTTACAGGATATATGCATGGGTAACTTTACAGCATTAACAATTGCCAAACCTCTTGTTCCAATTTTTCACCTCTTACCCCCCACCCCCTCCCCTAGATGGCAGGATGACCTAGTTCTCAATTCTCAACAAAGTTATAAGTTGAATCTTTCCATAGCTCTTGTATAATTTTGACATAAGCATATCCTTGAGAAAATTCTAAGTTTTCCTTTTGTGCTGTACATAACAAAAGCACAAAGCCCCATATGAAGTCACTTTATTTGATGTTGCCATGGCACAGGAGAGCTTTTGCTCGTCTGCCTGGTATAGGTTCAAGTTTACATTTTTCTCTAATATATAACATTTTTTCTGTCGCTTTCTCTAGGGCCAACAGAAAGGGAAGAATAAAGTTTCAGAGGCTTTATCTAAATGGCATAGGGAGAAATACTCAACTGGCATCATTTCTTGTCCAATTCACCACTGGACTCTCAGGGACCTTTGTAGGGCATAAACAGAAGGAAACACGAAATAAGAAATACTTTCCATAAGGCATCAGCAAAAAAGCTCAGCTTCAGAAATCTTGAAATTGGGGATAGAGATAAGACCTAGGTTCTAGTATTTGCCTTAAAAATTAATCAAGATAATCAGGAAGTTGATACAAAATTGAATTAATATCTTCATGCTTCAAAAGTATAAAAATTATATAACAAAAATGTAGGCTTTACAATAAAAAATGCTTTTCTCTTAAAATCCAAATGTACTTATTGAGTACTCTGGGATATTTAATCATATTATAAAAAGAGAATTATACTGATATATTCCCTTTCCTCAGTTTTTACTGTATCAAGACAACATAGACAAGTCATGGGGCAGCTTGCTGGTTCAGTGGATAGAGAGCTAGACCTGGAGTCAGGAGGCCCTAAACTCAAATGCAGCCTTAGCCTCTTACTAGTTATGTGATCCTGGCCAAGTCTCTCAACCCTATTTGACACTATTTTCTCATCTGTAAAATAATCTGGAGAAGGAAATGGCCAATTATTCAAGTTGACAAAGAAAACTCCCAGGGCAATATTGATTTACTATAGTCCACAGGTTCACAGAGTCAGACACAACTGAACAATAATAACAGCTAATCATCCCAATATAGGAATTGGAGAGTTTTAGAACTGAAATGGACCCTCAGATGAAATATTCTAACCATTTCATCAGATAAATGAGGAAAATTGCACTCAGAAACATTAAGTGATCTGTCTAAGGAAATAAATAGGAATACACTGTAGAATAAAGGAAAGAGTATGGGGTCAATGTCACATAGGCATCTTTGATGCCTTCATGACCTTGGAAACCTCATCTCCCAGTGCCCCAGGTTTCTCAGTTGTAACACAAAAAGTTTGAATTAGGTGGTCTGGTAGGTCATAGTCATCCCTAGATCTAGAACTTAGGATCCCATGAAATGTCCAAAACTGGGTTGGAAGTTCAATGTTCAGTCTCTAAGTGCAATGTTCTCTCCTCTATGCCATTTGGATGCTTGAACTGAATTTTCATTATCTTTAAAATGAGGATTATGCTGACATGTGATTCACTACAGATGTTGTAAAAATAAATAAGGGTAAGTAGACAACAGCCTAGTAGGAAGCTATAGAAATGCAAGCTTTTGTTAATTAAAACAAAATAAATCAAAAAAGCTAATATAGCCTACTGGTACCAAGCAGTAATAGTCCACAAAACAAATCTCTGCTCTGGGTGAGGGGGAAAAAGGGAGGTGCTCTCAAGGTTATCAGGTTGGGATTGTGTCACATTAGGAGAAAGGACTGATGAAAATAAGCTTCCTTTTGAATGCCATTTGGCCTCCATTTCTCTGCAATCAAAACTTGGGATTCATTTCTGTGGGAAATGAGATTAGAATCTTGTCTACTGACCTCCATTGTGCTGAGGGCACTGAGAAGGAAAACAAATCCTTCCAGGTAAACTCCAATGCAATCACTGCCATTTGCCTCAAAAAGAACTCAATGAGCCCCTAATTTTGCAAAGAGAATTACACAGTACTGACCTCTCCACCTTTCAGAGTTTAAACTTCTCTAGCCAGTTTTGTGTTTGACAGCCAGATCATTTATTAATTATCATCAATGTGCTTATAATGCTCCCTCCTACTATTTGGAACTTACATAAGCCTCACTTCCTCAAAGGCAGAGCCCATTTCTCTCCCCAGAATTAACCCATTACCACCTAGAATAAAGATAAGAACCTTGTATCAATAAATAACTAAAATCCATGTTTCTATTGCATTACATTTTCCAAAGTTTTATTTCCTCAGGACTATGATAAAGGAGGCAATTCTTAAGAACTCCTTGTGGCCACAGAATGGAAGATAATATAGAAGAGTTGAGTTGTCCTAAAAGGTATGAAGTAGTGGTTCAAATCCCATCTCTGAATACCTTTATGATTGCAAGCCCTATTAAAGTTTCAAGCCTCTAATAAGAATAAATGACAGACATTTCAATAAAGCAATCCTCTAAGAGGATTTAAATCCTTTTTAAATTAAATTTCTTTTTTCCTCAATTTCTCCCCCAAAGTGTTCCAAATTCCTTTAAATAATGCCTCAACAAATTGTAGAGCATCAGAACATCCCAAAAGAGCGAGTAGAACATTTTACATCCTAAAACAACTTAGAAGGTTACCAGAAAAGGTCTGTGGCAACAGGGTGGGAATCCAGTGCACAATCATAGTGCAGACTGCAACAGCACAGCCCCAATCCTGGCATCAACAACAGGAATCTGTTGCATTAGCACACTAGATATTCCATCTAGAGTAGGGTGGGAACACTTCTAACAGTTCAAGGATAGAAAAGAAGGTTTGTAATCAGGTGTATATAAGGATCTCTGAAAACAGCTGTACAAAATTACTGAAGCATGGGACAGTATACTCTTCACCTTGGAAACAGAAGCCTACCTAGTAATAGGCTAGGAAAATGGGCAGACAACAAAAAAGGTTTCTGATGACTGAAAGTTACTATGGTGACAAGGAAGATCAAAACACACTCTAAGAATAAGATAACAAAGTCAAAGTTCCTACATCCAAAGCCTGCAAGAAAAATTAAAATTGGTCTCAGAATATAGAAGAACTCTAAAGGGATTTTTAAAAAGTAAAAGTACCCATACCTTACAGTCAAAGCCATGGGCTACCAATGGTACTGAAGTTACAAATACACTGATTACAAAGATTTGTCATTCGACTCATATATAGTACCAACCCAAGACTTGACTCCCAGACAATTACAACTTCTAGAGGTAGACAAAAATAGCAAAAAGTAAAAGAAATAGAGGAAACATTAGGAAAAGAATTAAGAATGGTGTAAAAGAAAATACAAAAAGCTAATGAGGAGAAGAATGCCTTAAAAAGCAAAATTGGCCAAATTTGAAAGGAGGTACAAAAGCACAATGAGGAAAATGATTCCTTAAAAGTTATAACTGAGCAAATGGAAGCTGAAGGAATTATGAGAAATCAAGATACAATAAAGCAAAACCCTCCAAAAATGAAAAAAAAAATGTAAAATACCTCGTTGGAAAAATAACTGCCCAGAAAAATAGATACAGGAGAGATCATTTTAAAATTATTGGTCTACCTGAAAGTCATGATCAAAAAAGAGCCTGGACATTATCTTTCAAGAAATTATCAAGGAAAAATGTCCTGATATTCTAGAACTGAGGATAAAATAGAAATTGAAAGAATCCACCAATCACTTCCTTAAAAAAAATCCCAAAATAAAAGCTCCCAGGAATATTATAACCAAATTCTGCAGCTGCCAGATTTAGGAGACAATATTATAAGCATCCAGAAATAAACAATTCAAGTACAATTGAGCTACAATCAGGATAACACAAGATACAGAAGCTTCTACATTAAGGAATGAAGGACTTGGAATATGATATTCCAGAGAGCTGGGATTACAACCAGGAATAACCTTCCCAGCAAAACAGAGTATAATCTTTTAGAGGAAAAGGTAAATAGTCAATGAAATAAAGAATTATCAAGCATTTGTGATGAAAAGAGTAGTGCTAAATGGAAAATTTGACTTTCAAATACAGGATGCTAGAGAAACATAAAGAGGTAATCAGGAAAGTAATATCATAAGGGACTTAATAAGGTTTATCTGTTTACATTTTTACATGGAAGGATGACACTTATAATCCATTAGAACTTTCCCATTATTATGGCAGTTTGAAGGAATATATATATATATATATATATATATATATATATATATATATATAAATACACACACACACACACACACACACATATATATATATATATATATATATATATATATATATATAGGCAGAGGGCACAGATGTGAGTTGAATATGAATGGACAATTTCTAAAAAATGATGAAATTAAGGGGTGAGAAAGGAATGTATTGGTAAAAAAGGAAAAGGGATAATTGAAATGGTGTAAATTACATGTCATAAAAAAAGAAACAAGAAAAAGTTTTTACAGTGGAGGGGAAGAAGGGGAAGAAAGGGAGAGTAAGTAAATCTTACTCTCATCAGAACTGGCTCAAAGATGAAATAACATACATACTCAGTATGGGTATAGAAATCTATGTTGCCCGGCAGGAAAATAGGAGTGGAATGGGATATAGGAAAGGGGGTTGGGTGATAAAAGAAAGGGCATATTGGAGTGGGAGTGATCTGTAGCAAAATACTTTTGTGATGGACAAGGCGAAAAGAGAGAAAAAAAGGATAAATATAATAATAATAAGAAATTAAATAAAAAAATAGATAATAATAATGATAATAATGGTAGAATAAAGTTAACAATAGTATGGGGAAAACAATTTTGAAGCAAGTTTCTCTGATAAGGTCTCATTTCTCAAACACTGAGGGAACAGAGTCAAATTTATTTTAAAAAACAAGTCACACATGCCCCAATTGATAAATGACAAAAGATATGCTCTATGCCCAAAGGGCTATACATTCATGCATATCCTTTGACCTACCAATACTACTACTAGGTATAAATGCCAAAAAAAAAAACTTTAAAAAAAAAAGAAAATGACCTATATGTGCAAAAATTTATATAGCAGGTCTCTTCTCAGGGCAAAAAAAAAAAAGTAGAAATTGAGGAGATGCCCTTCATTTAGAATATGGGTGAATCCATTGTGGTATGTGTTTGTGATTTAATATTATTGTTCTTTGGGAAATGATGAGCAGGATGTTTTCAGAAAAAGACCTGGATGAACTCTAGCAAAGTGAAATATATTCTCTCTTTTCTCTTGCTCTCTGTCTCTCTCTCTCTCTCTCTCTGTCTCTCTCTCTCTCTCTCTCTCTCTCTCTCTCTGTGTGTGTCTCTCTCTGTCTCTCTCTGTCCCTTTCTGTGTGTGTGTGTGTGTGTGTCTATCTGTCTGTCTGTCTGTCCTTTGCTCAATCACTTTATTTTTCTTGAGGGCTTTTTTTTTTCCATTGGGATGGGACATCTATGTTTTCTTAATTTCAGATGTGGTTTCTTAATGGAGAGTGAAGGTGGGGATAAGAAAGAGAACCTGGAACTCAAAAGTTTTCAAAACAAATGTAAAAATTGTTTTAAATGTAATTGGGGAAAATATTAAAATATATATTTTTAAATATGTAACTAAAAGTGATGTACATGGACTCAAATTTTGACATGCTTTCACAAAAGGATAATGAATGCAATTTCTTCATTCCAATCATTTTCCCCAGGAAGTGGGTAGAAACAAGACATTTAAAGACATAAGAAATAAAATGAGAGAAATGGGAATTCAGAAAATAAATCTCATGCCTCCAAAAGTTTAAGGTATCTTTCTAATTAAAAATTTTTGAGAAAAAATCTTTAGATATTTTTTGTTTGTAATCCATCAGATATGACAGTAGAAAGAATCTTTATATCTCTACAAATTACGTGAAACAGAATTCTTCAAATGCAGGAAATTGAAAGGACAAAAAAATTCTGTGACACTCTCAATCCAATGAAAAACTCCCAAACGTAAAGTAAATCAAATTACCCTTACTACAGAAGCTATGATCACCTGGTGAATTCATATAAACAAATCGTAGCTCTTTAAACCTTGACTCAATACTTTTATAGTCTTTTAAGAAGGAAAAAATATTTGCCATAAACAGGAGTTATTTTAAAGGCCTTAAGTTCTTGGGTTCACATGGTAAATATTTGCTCTGGGATGTCCAAGTTAAAATGACTCTTTTAAAAAAGATTATTCTTATTATTTAGATAGATACATGCATAGATAGATGTGTGTGTATGTGTGCATGCATGCATGTATGTTCTCAGTACTTTGCAAATATTATTTCATGTAATCCTCAAAACAACCCTGCGAGGTAGGTACCGTTATTAACCATATTTTATAGTTGAGAGAATTTTAGAATTAATAAAACCTGAACTATTTTAGTTAACTAAAGGGCTCACACACATACACATACATTGTAAACTATCCACACTCTATCTCTTCAACTTCTCAAAACTCCACAATCTTAGATAAGTATCATGTTATTGGGAATCAGTCTCCTTATACCCTTTCTGGTAGGGTAATTTAAACTATTAATATATCTTTCTCATTTTCCATCCAGCCATCTTTCTCTTAAGCATGTGTTTAGATTAGACAACAAAAAAGAAATAAATGAAAATAGAAGAACCTTGTATCATTAAATATAAAACCAACAAAACTCTCTTGATAGTACAGATGATTTATTCAAGGATATAGGATGTGAAATTGTTTCTAATAGATCTTTTATGATTAGACATATACATATGACATCTTACTATGGTCTCTCACCAGATCAACTTGGACATGACACCAGGTCCTTGAACATTATGTCAATGGAATACAAACTTTCGCAGTTGTTACCTGATTGGAGAGCCTTGGAGTATGAAACCAACCATATAGTTCATGTGGACATAACTGACATATGAAGAAATTCAGCAACTCATGAAATGATCTCCTAAGATGTGGGGGGTTAGCCACACTAATTACATTATGGACACTTGACATTTCAGTACATTGAGATTCTTAAACATGATCTGCCAGCTAGGCAGCATGGTATTAGACAGAACACTGGATGGCTCTGAAGTCAGAGGAATTAGGTTCAAATTCCAGTTCTATCATTTACCAACTAAAAGTGATTTATTCTACCCTTCTGGGACTCAGTTTATTCACTTGTAAAATGAAAGATTTGTGCTGGATGATTTTTAAGGTCCCTTTGTTGCTCTAAATCCAGAATTTCTAATAATAGGATTACAAAAACCAGGATTCCAAAATAAAAATAAAAGGCCATAAGTAATTTTCTCAAGACCAAACACATACATAAATGGAAGACATATGAGAGCAGCTTGTTTAAAGTGATTTCACTTGATAGAAAATATGAAAATAATCTTAGATGAATGATGATGTTGGTACTAAGGGGAAATTCTCAGAACCTGCATAACTAGAGAAAGCTCCTAATTCAAGGATTCTGAAAGAAAGACTAAAGTAGCTACTGCTGCTCATGTTTCCTGCTGTGCCCTTGGCCAGAGAGTGATGCTACCTATTTTGCCCTCTATTCCTGTGGGATTTCTCTAACAAACACCAGGACTCTTTCTCTCCCTTTTTCAGGCCTGCCATAAAGGGATATGTAAGGACCCAGGAAGCAAAGTATTGAGGAAAATGCCTAAATAAGCTAGAGATTGAGTTAGGGTCATTATAACCTTGGAGTTTTCTATTGGCTGGGCCAGCTTCACTGACTAGGGCCTGCTGATTCCTGCAAAGAGTCGGTGATGTATTCTAGACCCCATTCCATTTTGACGAAGCGCTTGCAGGAGTTGTGCACTCAGGGGAAGGCAGTAAATTCCAGGAAAGACAAGAAAGCTAGCTACCTGGAGTGCACCATTTATTCTACTTACATTCTATCTGCTGAGAAATACACAGCAGTGCCAATAGTAACTCTAAACTTAAAAAAGGAAAACTCAGACCTGTAAATCCATTTGAAAAAATATAATGGCCCCAAGAATGTTCATGTACCCCTAGCCACAAGAAATTTCCAACTAGACGGGCGCAGGCTCTTTTGTTTGTGGCTTTGAATCACCAATGTCTAGCACAGAGTAGGTACACAATAAAGGTCTATTGATTTAAACTCAATGGTCTACCCTGAAAGGATTTACAGAAAAGTAAAATACCCAGAATTGAGGCTCCGGTGTCACAGTGAATGTACAGAAATTACTTCTTCTGGCTATACAAGGAGAAAATGCTATAGGAATTGCTCGATTAATGTTGTATTGTGATGATCAGATGAGAATGTTTTTGAAAAATGCTTTGTAAACTTTGAATTATTATATAAATATTAAATAGTATATATAATAGCTATTATAGGTAATATAAATACACAAATATATATTCTATTTTCATATGTGTAGATAGATAGACAAAAAGACAGACAGATGGTAGAGAAAGCAAGAGTGTGAGGGAGACAGAGAGAGAGAAACAGAGACAGAGAGAAAGAGACAGAGAGAGAGAGAGAGAGAGAGAGAGAGAGAGAGAGGAGAATAAATAATTAGTAGATAGATGGCTAAAACAAGCAAGTGGGCAAACTACATAGAGGGTATTGCAAAAGTCCCAACATTTTAATAGCTCAAAAGTACACTAAGATTTTGGGGACAATCTGTATATCAAACATAATGTTGGAGTCAGGAACAAAAAGGATCATGTCAGGCTAAATCTAATAAGATGGAATTCAACAAGGTTAAATGCATGAGTATCTTGGTAAATATTTAACAACTGGCCAATACACACACACACACACACACACACACACACACACATTTAAGTTAAATCTATCTTATAAATGTTTTTCTGTATTATTTTCCTTTTTTTTTTTTTTTGCTGAGGCAATTGGGGGTCAAGTGACTTGGATAGAGTCACACAGCTAGTAAGTGTTAAGTGTCAATTTAGGTTTCAGAGGCAGAAGAGGGAAGAGAGGAGAAGCCAAGTCAAAATGAGGTCTGGCCCAAAGAGGAATGTGCTACTTTAAGAGCTGCTGAGTTCTCCCGCTTTAGAAGTCTTCAATACAGGCTGGATTGCCATTTTGTCTACATGAGTAGACTAGAAGGCATTTGTCAAATTCTGTGATTATTATATTAGAAAATATAAGATGTAAGGTCATTTTATGAAGAAAAGAATTTTGAAATCATTTGTGTGTTGGTTAAATGAATAATCTTCTATTTTATACCCCCATCAAACACATTAGGAAGATGTTTTCTTTGCTTTATTTTTTTTAATAGTATCTAAAATCGACCGATTCTGATCCTAGAAAACAGATGTTGGGGAAAAAGTAGGAGTCTTTAGGTGACAAATGATGTATACCCTGTCAGATGTGGTTCCTCTGCCAGTTATTATTGTTTAATCATTCATCTTTCTTAGGGGGAAGGAAAGAAATAGAGGGAAATAGTTATGGTATTTCTTAAAAGGGAGCAATGTTTTCTGTTTTTAAATTTTTAAAAATAGCGTGAGAAGTATAAGTTTCCATTAACCCCTACTTCCATCTTGACCAAATTTATTCTCCTGTTTAACATTTCCTTTGACTGGAAGGCTCTTGAATTAAAAGAAAAAAAAAACTACTTCAAAAAGAGGCCTAGAAATGGTTTGAATGTACTTGAGTTGAATCTCCCTTTACTTCTCCCAGTCCCCCATCTCCTGCTTTTGAGAGTCAGGCAGCTGGCAAAAAAATAAAAAAAATTAAAAATAAAAAAAAATGAGCCTGAAAGAAACAAAACCAAACAAAACCCACGCACATTTCTCTTATAATGTAAAAAGAAACATCCCACATTTGTCTGACACAAATGCTAATTTTCAGTCCCAGTAGTACTGTGGCTGGGCCTGTGATTGGCTCCATATGTTTCCACAATAAGAGACATATAAAAAATTCTTACAGTTCCCATTTTTTCAGTTTGTCTTCTTTTGCCATCTCTGGTTTTGCATTTTCTACAGGCACAGGCCTATCAGAGGGGCAGAAGAAATGAAAGCTCATTGGATTTTCCAGAGTTAGTCTTTTCTTCTTCCTCCACCAGAGCCATATAGCAATTGAGAACTTTCCAGACAATCCAGTGATGTATGTGGGAGTGGGTCAGAGTGGGGGGGAACCTGGATTTGTTTATGAGAGTATGTAAATTGACCAGGGAAACATGTTTTAATGTGTAGTAACTTGTAGGCAGATTTTCAAAAGAACTCCCTTTCAATCCGTGACAAGGAAATATTATCGGCTGTTTCTTGCTCTTAAACAACCCAGCGGATACTTTTGACATTCAGGAATCCGAATGGAATCACAATCAACTCAAAGGAAAATATCTCTGAAGCCAGCCGACACGAATGTTTTACTAAATGGCTGCAATTTTCATCAATACGAGACGACAACTGGTCAGATGGAAAATTGCTTGCCAATACTGAACACACTGGCAAATGTGATTTTTTTTCCCCAAGACAACCTGTTTTTCCAATAGAGTTCACCACAAAGTCTTCAAACTTCAGTAAACTGACTGACTAGAAGGAACAGAAAATAGACTGAGAATTCAGGCAGTTGCCACATGAAATCCTAATAGGATTTGAACCAGGAAGGAGAAATTGACCAGGGTCAGGAGTACGATCCCTCGCACAGCTCTGATGGGGAAGCCTATTAGCTTTGGACAAGTTTTAAATAACAGAGTCTTATAACCACAAAATAAGAAAAATATTCTTCATTGTGAAGAGGAAGAAAAACACAGGGAAAAATCCCATTTCAGAAGCAGAAAATTATATAACAGATTTAAGGGGACCTCAAAGTCCATCCATTTACTCCCTTCTTTTATAAAGGAAAAAAAAAAAAAAACTGAAGCCCTGGGAGATCCTTTTCAGCAACTGGCCCAGAGTCACTTGGTAGTAAGCTTCTTATGTACACTAAGATTTTCAGGAAAGGCTTTCTTGATCTAACCCCACCTTTAAATCTCTATGGGACCTTATAGATATTTCTCTTATGATATTCAACCCATTCTACTTTGTACTCTGGTTACTTGTGGTGTGTGTGTGTGTATGTATGTATATATAGTATATATATATATATATATATATATATAGAGAGAGAGAGAGAGAGAGAGAGAGAGAGGGAGAGAGAGAGAGATACCCAGAATATACTATATATATTACATTATGATATATATTATAATATATATTACATATATACATATACACATATATTTCTCTCTCTCTATGTATGTATATATATACATATATACATACATAAAGATAGATAGATGGAATAAACTGAATTGTTGAGTCCTTGAAGGCAAGTACATTTAACTTTTAATTCCTAAACTCACAGAATAGTTGCTTAGACACAGTGAATACTTTGAAAATATTCTTTAATCAGAATAGCTTGAAATACAGATTACCAGCTATACTTCTGTTGGCAGACACATATAGGAAGTAGAAAGTAGATATGGTATAAACTGAACATAAAACATTTACTCATTCAGCATAGGGCCGTCCCCTGATTCATACAAAAAAAGTATTCACTGATTGAATACAACAGTGACTCAGGATGCATGACTAATAGTGAGAGGCACTGGGGAAGGAAAGACTTGGGCAATATCACACAAGCACTGTCTTCAAATGTTGAAGGGCCTCCCTGGGGGAGAGATTAAATCTCTTCTGCTTAGCCCCAAAGAACAAAACTAGAACCCATGCTTCAAGGTTGCAATGAGTCTGATGCTTGCTGTCCTTGATGTGATTCTCTCCCCTTGATGAGAGATCTTCAAAGAAAGGTTGGATGAAAACTCATGGGAAAGATTGCCTGGAGCATCTTTGTTCAAGTGCCATTTAGACTCAGTGAACTCTGAGGTCCTTTGCAATAATGAGATTCTATGAGTTTTTCTGAAGTCTCTGTTGTTTCCAGAGGAAATTTTTATATAATATGTATGTATGTGTTCATGCATATATGTATGTATGGGTAAGTGTAAATATGTGTATGTATGTATATGTATATATATATATATATAGGTGTGTATACATATACATGCAGGTATGTGTACACAAGCATATACACAACATGGATAATGACCTTCATATTCTACTTAATAAGTATTCATTATCTACTCTATATAGAGCTATGGCATATACATATATGTTTATGTGTGTGTGTATGTGTGTGTGTGTATATATATATATATATATATATATATATATATTTACACTTACCCATACATATATACATGCATGAACACATATATGGACTTTATATACAAGGGAAATAGACCCTACCCTTAAAGAGCTCACATTTTAAAAGAAAAACTTTCCAAAAAGCACCAAAGTGTTTTTATGGTAGAATTTTGCCAGGCAAAAAGGATCCCCGAGACCAACTCATATAGTCTCTAAGAAATCCCTATGACAAGACACAGAATTAGTGGATCATCTTGCTTCCACTAGAAGACTTCAAAAGCTGGTTACTCAGAGGTTTTGGAGGCATCCCTTTCATTCCACTTTTGGAGAATTCTATTTTCATCTTGAATCTTCTTCAGTTCTCATGGTAGATACATAAACCTAGAGAGTTATGATTAATAACCAAGTCTTGATACATTCTTTATAGTGAAGTTCCAAAGGGTCAGTCAGCACGTTCTACTCTTCATAAGTAACTATTAGCCAAACTTCTTTGTAAAGATAGAAACAGCTTTTCTAACTTCACAAAAAACCCAATTTTCAAAAGCATTATTTAGGTACTAATGAGCTAGCCGAGGTGAAGAATGGGAATCATTATTACCAAGTAAAACTCATTAATTTTTAGATTTTCACTAATTGAGTTTATCACTACAGGTCTGGAAAAAATTCTCCAGCTTCTCTCCCTTCCCCACTCCCCATACACATAGACACACCATCCAGCAAAACCAAACAAGAAAATTAGTTATTTTTGTTTACTCAAATATAACTTCGGAGAAGGTATAAATATCACATGCTACCAAGGTGGCATTCATGTCCAGCCTGCTGTGTCTTGTCACTTCAAAGCAGTTTCCATCTGAATTGTATTTGATACAATCTATTTAGGTTTTAAAACTAGGCTAAGAAAATAATTGATGTAGAGCTGAGAAGGACATTAGAAGTCATCTCATCCAAGTTCCTCATTGTGCAGATGAAGAAAAGAGGGTGGAGGAGGTAAAGTCACTCAAGTTCTCACTGATAGCAAGTTGGCAGAGATAAGAATTAAATTCACCTCTTCTGATTCCAAATCCTATATTCTTTTTCTTATACTAGATTGGCTCTTTCTACTACTCTGTTAACAATCTGGGAAAAAATAATGGGATCACGATATCTAGCATGTTAATAACTTATTTTATAGTATTGTGAGACAGGCAAAGTTCTTTGTATATATTATCTGCTCTGATCCCCAGAACTTTAGGAGGTAGGTGCTATGATTATCCCCATTTTACAAATAAGAAATCTGAGGCACATAACAGTTAGATGATTTGCCTAGGGTCACAACTAGTTAGTTATCTGGGGTAGGATTCTAAACCAGATCTTCAAGGTCTGACACTCTATTCATTGTGCCTCTTAGCTGCCTTATACTGGTGGAGAAATATGTGTGTAAAAATCATACACACACATATATATGTGTACCTATATACATATACATAGAGAGAGAAAAAGAGAGAGACAGACAGAGAGAGAAAGAGAGAGAGCGAGAGACAGAGAGACAGACAGAGAGAGAGAGAGACAGACAGACAGAGAGACAGAGAGAGAGAGACACACACAGAGAGACAGAGAGACAGACAGAGAGAGAGAGAAAGAGAGAGAGAGAGAGAGAAAGAAACAGAGAGAGAGAGAGAGAGAGAGAGAGCCATATATACATATAGATATAACTTTCCCATTGGGGAAAGGTAGGTAGAGTGTCTGGCCTGAAATCAAGAAAATTTAAATTCAGATCCAACCTCCCATATTTCCTAGCTGTATGATCCTGGGCAAGTTAACTTAACTTTATTAGCCTCAGCTTCCTCATCTGTAAAATGAGCTGGAAAAAGAAATGACAGACCACCCCATTATCTTTGGCAAACAAAACCCAAAACCACAAAAATGACATCACAAAGGGCCAGACATGACTAGAATGGCTAAATAACAACCTTTCCCATATAAATATTTGCTGCTAATTATAAACTTGCCTATACTTACATATGATATACATATAATTTTTTTCTCCTCTGTCTTTTTTGAAGCATGTGACCTTACTTTTGGATTCCATAACAGTGAGACTTACACCTCAGAGCAGTTACTCCAAAAATATCTACCTATTGTGAAGGGAGGATTGTTTTTTGACAAAGATTGTAGTGGGCAAAAGAAGGCAGAAGAGCCCGCTTGGCTTCTGCTTTTTTTTTTTTTTGATTTGACAAAGATTGTAGTGGGCAAAAGAAGGCAGAAGAGCCCGCTTGGCTTCTGCGGCTGGAGAGAGCCGTCCCCGCCGCAGTCATGCAGAGTGCCATGACTCAGCTCAATATTTTATTAGTCCAATCCATCACAATTATGCCCTTTAAACAAAGCCCAGCCCCTCCACCCCGGCAAACACTTTGTGATCATTTGCCGCAACAATACATTAGAGGGTCAATATTCACAAAGCTGTTAAATTTATACGTCCTCTTCGCCAGCTAATGAATCAAGGAGCCATTTCCAGGGCTGACAAGGGTTTCGCCATCCCCTCCCCTTCTGCGGGAGCGACTGGAGCAAAGGGTCGGGCCTTGTCAGGAGAATTCCATCAATTTCTTCCCCAGCCCTGCCTCTCTCATTAAAGAGGGTGACTTCAAGGGTGCTGCCTCCTGCACATTAAGGAGAAACCCATTTCCATAAAAGGCCTCCTCTGCTCATTTCACTAATGGTACAGGAGACCGCTAAGAAAGGATGGGTGATGAGCCTGTGCAGCGCCCCCTAGAGGTCGCCTGCAGTGAACATCCCTAGTGAGTCTCAGCAGCACCAAGGCGTAAAGTCTGCCCTCCAGGAGGGAGCAGGCGGGGGAAGAGGACCGGGAAGATCCTCTCACTGCCCACAACTCCATCATCTGGGATTCAGACAGCGCAGTAGAGGAATAAGTTCTAGCTTTTGTAGGGGGATGTTAAGGGAATGTTAATGACAGAGCATCATTCCGATGCACCAGGCATATTGAATCATAATTAAGAGTCTGTGAAATTTGACATTTATAGAAAAAAAAAAAACTAAAGGTTTCACAATGGCGGGGAGTTAATTATTTAGAAATGCAGCTATAGTTTGAATAATAAGCTTGGGCCTGACAAGCAGTCAGGCTTTTAAGCTGCCTTTAACATTTAGTTGCATTTTCTAAATGTTTCCAATAATATGAATAAATTAGAAGAATAAAAAGTTAAATCAGAGCCAAATATTAACAAATAATAATGATGATGTTGATGATGATGATGATGATGATGATGGTGATGATAACAACAATCAAAAGATAGAACAGCCCAGCTTTAAAAAAGATCCTATGTGAGAGTCATATCTTAGAAAGTATATGGTGCTTAGTGTGATACAGTGAAAAGAGCCCTGGATTTGTAGTTAGAAAATGGGGGTTCAAACCTGGCATTGTCACAGATTATGTCCATGACCAGGGCATTACACTTAGTCTCTACAGGTCTGTTTCATCAACTATAAAATGAAGAGGTTAAACTTGAGGTTCTCATCTATCTTAAAAAGGTATGATCTTCTCTCTCAGACTGACAAGCCTGATATGATGACATGCAATCATAGATATTCTCTCTCTCCCTCTCTCTCTCTCTCTCTCTTTTTTCTTTCTCTTTCTTTCTTCTTTCTATTTCTTTCTTTCTTTCTTTCTTCTTCCTCTCTCTCTCTCTCTCTCTTTCTTTTTTCTTTCTCTTTCTTTCTTCTTTCTTCTTTCTTTCCTTCTTTCTTTCTTTCTTTCTTTCTTTCTTTCTTTCTTTCTTTCTTTCTTTCTTTCTTTCTTTCTTCTTCCTCTCTCTCTTCTCTCTCTTCTTTTCTTTCTTTCTTTCTTTCTTTCTTTCTTCTTTCTTTCTTTCTTTCTTTCTTTCTTTCTTCTTCTTCCTTCCTCTCTCTCTCTCTCTCTCTCTCTCTCTCTCTGACTACCAATGACACAAAAAGGGAATAAAGAAATATGACTTAGGTCACACAAAACCAAGGCTGTGTAGAAGTATAACAGTGAAGAAAAACAAACAAATGAGTGAGTTTGTCTCAGACCCTGAGGTGGCAGAGATTCCCATTCCCTTGGGTAATCGCAAGCCCCAGCTCATTAGCCACTGTCACCCTACATTAAGCAGGATACCTGCCTTGGCAGCATGCCATCCATCACAGCTCCTCGATCTAGGGTTAAGGTATGCACAGCAATAGGTGGCAGAACTGCTAGGACCTAAATGAGCAGTTGTTTGCTTGCTGACTCACATTTTGGATATTTAGTAGAGATATACCAAAAAAATCCAGTTCAGTCAACCAAATATGATTTCTTTTTAAATGGTTATAGTCATACTTGTAAAAAATATTTCATTAAAATCATTTTTCTTTTTCTCTCTCTCCCCTTATTCCACTAGGAAAAAAAGAAAAACAAACTCTTGTAGTAAATTTTCAAGTCAATCAAAAAAAAATTCATACATTGACCATATCCAAAAATGTGGACCCTGAAAAATCATCATCATTGAACTTTATATTCTTTACTCCTAAAGAGATCAAAAGAAAAAAAAGAAAAAACACCCATTTAGGAGGTTCCAAAAGTCTTATCATAGCTTTAAATTATGAACACCAAAATGTTACATGAAACTTCTTTATATCAAAGAACTAAATCCTAAAAGAGTAGCCACATCTGTTAAAAAAAAAAAAAACTGATATAAGAATATATTGGTATGATATTGTGCCAGATGGTCAAACTCATTGTATTAACAAAAACTGGAAACAAAGGAAATGCCCATCAACAGAAAAATGGTTAAAATAATTGTGGCATATGGATGAAATGAAATATTCCTGGGTTGTGGGTAGAGATATAACAGAGAACCTAGAACTAAAAAAATGTAAAAACAAATGTCATTTTTTTATTTTGAATATAACTGGGGAAAATATTAAATAAATAGTAACTTCAAAAAATAAAATGATGCTCTAGGCATACAAGGAAGAAAAGGGATATATATTGGTATAATATAGATTTCTCTCTAAAATTTTCTAAAAAGCTATAAATTAAAATTATTTAAAAATAAAGTTGTATGAGATGATTCAGATCAAATCCAATAGAATTGTGGTGGAGAGAGCCATTTGTATCCAAAAAGAAGACTATAGGGACTAAATTGGATTAAAACATTGTATTTTCACCTTTTTTGCTATTGTTTGTTTGCTTTTTTTTTTCCTTTCTCATTGTCTTTTTTCCCTTTTGATCTGATTTTTCTTATGCAGCATGATAAATGTGGAAGTATATTTAGAAGAAGCTTTTTTTCCTCTCATTGTTTTCTCCCTTTTAATTCGACTTTTCTTATGCAGCATAATAAATGTAGAAATATATTTAGAAGAATTGCACATGTTTAATCTATACTGGATTAATTGCTGTCTAAGGGAGGGAAGTGGGAGAAAGGGAGGGAGAAAAATTTGAAACACAAGGTTTTGCAAAGATGAATGCTGAAAACTGTCTTTACATATATTTTGAAAATAAAAAGCTATTATCAAAATAAGTAAAATAAAATATAAAAAAATAAAAGCACTAGCAAATCAAGAAAAAATGAGGTTTTATTCATATCCCTATTACTTACTTGCAACTGGAATAATTTTCTGAATGTTTCTTGAAGTAATCATTAGCAAAATAAAAAAAAAAAAAAACCACAGTTCTGGTCAAGTCCTATTCTAGTTTAATGACATCATGAATTATAATGCAAGTAGTTGATAGGGAATAGGATAGAGCTTCTACTGATAGGAGTAAACTAAAGACATATTTCTTCAAGATGGATAAGAAATCATTGATTGGAATCATAGGAGATGCCTTCAAATCTTTTCTTTATTTCTATGACCTTGGATAAGTATGACTGATGTCTCATGAAGTGTCATAGAGTTATTGTTTTCCAGTTGCCCAATTCTAAGCTTTAAAGGATTATTTTCTTCAGTGAGCTTTTGTATCTTCTCTTCCATTGGACCTACTCTGCTTTTTAAAGATAGCTTTTCTTTTGAGAATGTTTGTGCCTCTTTTGCATCAGGCCAATTCTTTTGCTTAAAAGAAAAAGAATTTTCTTTAGGCTTGTTTTTCCTTGATGCCTCTTTTGCAAAGTTTTAATTTTCTTTTCATAATTTTTTGCATCATTCTCATTTCTTCTCCCAATTTTTCCTGTATCATTCATCTCTCTTTTTTTATAACTCTTCCATGAATTCTTGTTGCTTTTAGATCAATTTACATTTTTCTTTAAGGCTTTTTTATAGCTGTTTTCATATTGCTATTTTCCTCTGAATTTATGTTTTGGTCTTTCCAGTCACAATAGTAGCTTTTTATAGTTAAATTACTTTTGTTTGTTGTTTGTCAATTTTTTCAGCCTATTTCTTGACTTTGGAATTTATGTTGAAGTTGAGTTTTGCTCACTTAGGGACGTGAAGACACTTATCCAAGACTCAAGTTTTTTTGGTGCTGTTATTTTCAGATTTTGTTCTGGGATTTATTCTGGGGTCTGCAAGTTTTTGGCATTTCCAAAGTGGTAAGATATGGGGAGAAGTATGCTTGCTCACTGCTCTTTTGGTCTACAGTCTGACCTTTACCCAATAAGGGCCTCTTGTCCTCTGCAGCAAAAGCTTAGCATTCTTCTTGGTCCTGGAACTGTGAAGAGGACCCCTACTTTCTTATAACCATAGATGCAAGTGCTTGAGATCCCAGCTTCTCAAACTGTGGCTTATGACACCATATGAGGATCTCATATAGGGTCATTACTGAATGTAGGGGTTACAAAATTATGATTTATTATCAGTTAATGTTTAATTTGTATGCATATTTTACATACCTATGTACTTAGGGTAATGCAAAAATTTATCAGCTGAAAAGGGGTCACAAACGGAAATAAGTTTCAGAAGCTCTGTTCTAGACTAGAGGTTTTTAAGCAACTTGCTTATTTCTTAGACTCCTTTGACTATCTGGTTTAATTTTTAAGAAGAATGTTTTTAAATGCATAAAATAAAACATACATAAATTATAAAGGAAACCAATTATATATAAATAACCATCAAATAGCATCTTTGCTCGAGGGATCCAATCTTCCCATATAGTTGGTATTGGAATAGTAACTCCAAGACCAGTATGTACTATAATAATAATTAATTATGATAATGACAGCAATAACAACTTTTATTTGTATACCATTGTGGGATTATATGACACTAGTAAAATTGTTTATAACTTAGTAGCTAAGTATTTCAGAGTTAAAGAATCACCTAATGTTCAAAGTTTAAAAAATCTTGACCAGGGTTACATAGTGCTAAGAATCATAAGTATATCTTTATGATTCTACTAAGAAGGTTAAGATGTCCCATATAGAAGAAAAAGTCAGAGAAAAATGCCTATATAGAAGTAAGTACCAATGATACATACTCCATCTTCCTCTTTCTAATTTAAATCACACTTCTCACTTCATCAGTACAGTGAGCTCCAAGGGAACTTCACCATGTAGACTAACTTCCCAAGGTCCCAGAGCCAATAAGTATCAGATACTGAATTTGAACCCTGTGTTAAGGTGGTCAATTTGGAGATGAAAGAAAACATAGAAACCATCTAATCAAATTTCTTAATTTTGTGTTTGTGGCAGCCCTGTTTGTAGTGGCTAGAAACTGGAAAATGAATGGATGCCCATCAATTGGAGAATGGTTGGGTAAATTATGGTATATGAATGTTATGGAATATTATTGTTCTGTAAGAAATGACCAGCAGGATGAATACAGAGAGGCTTGGAGAGACTTACATGAACTGATGCTGAGTGAAATGAACAGAACCGGGAGATCATTATATACTTCACCAACAATACTGTATGAAGATGTATTCTGATGGAAGTGGATTTCTTCGACAAAAAGAACTAATTCAGTTTCAATTGATCAGTAATGGACAGAAGCAGCTACACCCAAAGAAAGAACACTGGGAAATGAATTAAACTGTTTGCATTTTTGTTTTTCTTCCCAGGTTATTTTTACCTTTTGAATCGAATTCTCCCTGTGCAACAAGAGAACTGTTTGATTCTGCACACATATATTGTATCTAGGACATATTCAACATGTATAGGACTGCTTGCCATCTAGGGGAGGGGGTGGAGGGAGAGAGGGGAAAAATCAGAACAGAAGTGAGTGCAAGGGATAATGTTGTAGAAAACTACCCTGGCATGGATTCTGTCAATAAAAAGTTATTATAATAAAAAAAAAAAGAATTTAAAAAAATTCTTAATTTTGCAAGTGAAAAACTAAGCCCATTCACACAGGCTATTGACTTGCCCAGAGCCACATCTTGTGGCTTGTATGTGAGTCTTGTATCAAGGGCTGGATTCATCTTACTCCTTCCTAGAGTAGCATGCTATTTGCTTCTCATAGTCTGTTCCAAATCAGAGGTAAGACAAGAGATGTCCATTGGATGCTGAGTCATCTGGATTTAGGGAAAGTGAAAGACACAACTTCATGAAGGATATGTGATATGAGGCTGGACAAATTGAAAATACAAGAATTAGAAGAAAGGATTGATGGACTGCAAATGCTTGGTTTAACATACACATATGCACATATGAACACACACGAACCTACATGCACAAAGACAGAAGCAGCATTTTCCTACATAGCTCGTGAGATGATCCATCCTCTCTCAATGTACAGAATCAGCTCATGGCTGTATTTCACTGTCAGAGTACCAAAACACCCCACCGGCCAAGGGTAAATACCACCACACAATACATTTTCACTTATAACATGTATCTGTCAACAGCTGGCCTCTAAGCTGACAAAATGTTATGGGAAGAAAATAGTTCAGAGTTATACCGGAGTTACTTTAATGAGGTCTCCTCACTGTGAAAAAGCAATTTTTAAAAAGCAAACAGGATGCTTGGGTGAATTTAAAAAGAGAGAGATTCTAACACTAGGCTGAAGAATTGCATTTAATTTCATTCCCCTCGCCTTAAGAAATATGAAGCTGAAATTGAAAAGGTCCAGGAAAGGAGAAAAAAGATTTTTCACTTAAAGGACATGTTTTCAGATCAGAATCTTAAAGCTAAACACACACAAACATTGGCAAGCACATTCATACACACAAAGACTTGCATATGTATGCATGCGTACACAAATATACACCTAGATGGCCATAGGCAGAGGCGGGATGGCATTGTGATAAATGGAAGGCTAGCCTTGGAGCCAGAGAAGATCTGAATTCAAACTCTCAATCTTCACAAGCCACCTGTGTGACTATGGATGAACTAATAATTCTGTTTGTCTGGGGAATATACTTAAGACTTACATACCAAGTCATAAATGAGTGGTCAACTGCCTCAATAAAGGGAGTTTCCATGCTGGGAGTCCCTAATTTTGGACTACACACTTTAATAAAACGAGATAATAAAACATAAAAAATCACTTTAACTTTGCATGGGGAAGACGGAGCAGGCTAAATTTAATATTATGCTGGCTGCTACAGTAAAAATAGACCTAAATCCTGTGGCTCTGCAAGCTTACAATGCAAAACTAGGGGTCACTCAAAGCTAATGGCAAGTAAACACAGTAAATAATTTGTTAAGAAAAATCCTTCTCACACACGGTTTGTAATCAGCTTGTGGCAGTCACAGCCACTGAAGGTCAGCATGTCAAACTCTAAAGCTAGATTTAAAGAGGGGTTGGATAATTTTATGATCAACAATATCATTTATATTGAGACAGCTAAGAGTGGGGATAATCAAAACTCATGCTTCAAGGTATGAACTAATCACCTCAGGGATGAGGAAAGAATTACCTTCTCTCCCTTCACCACTCCCCAAAGTATCCATAGGTATTATATTCCAAAGCTCTGGCACCCAGAGGCATCCATCAGTGGCAACTGTCTGGAGCAAAATATTTAACCTTGTGAATCAATGACTAGAGCAGACCTGGCCAGAACTAAGTTCTCCCACTAATCCATAGGTGTTATTTGGTTAGCTCTGACAGACTGCAGTGAAGAATGGTTTTATTAGTAGCAATTTAATGCAGGTTAGAACTATTTAAAGCATGCATTTGACATTAATGATTACAGCAGAAAGGGGTTCGTTCAGTGAGAATGAGGAAAAGATATCCGGGCTTCCAACTCTAGCTTCATAGCACCACATCCATAACAAGGCCCCGGCAGCTCCGACTGAATCCTTATTAATAAAAGTCGTTTCTTACCGTCATCGACTGACCTTGCTGTAGCACTTAGAAGTTTCCAAATCACTTGACATAGATGAATATGCTTTGCCCTCACAGAAAGCATGTGAGGTAGTGGTTTCTATCATTTTCTATCATTTTATAGATAAAGAAAAACATTCATAGAAGTGAAAAGGTTTGGGGTCATCAGATCATTGGCTGACAATTGGAAGCAGAGGTCATCTATTCCAACACTTATTTTACAGATGAAGAAGATGAGACCTAGAGGTGGAAAATATAATAGAAATTGTTCTTGCCCTCAGTGAGCTTACTTTTTGTTAGAGCTAGGCAGTAAGGTCCACAGGAAGGTAACAGGAAATATTTATAAAGTAAGCAAGGGATCGTAGCTGGATCTGAATCTAGGATTCTCCCTTATTCTGCAGCAGTCTCTGGGTAGCCTTAAAAATATCCTATTTTCAGTCTTACTATCTTTCCATAGTACTCATATTCAAAATTGTTATGGAGAACAAATGCACTTTCAGTCTGGGGGGATTTGGGGAAGAATAGAGAACTACCTGTATGGAGGTAAAACAGAGATCAGTGTGTGTGTGTGTGTGTGTGTGTGTGTGATTTTGTGTGCATGATAGTTTGACATAGAAATATATATGAGTTTGTATGTGTATATGTATTTATTTATATATACATACTATAACCAATCTATACATATAATACACATATATCCATGTATAATATAATATACCTATATGATAAATATATGTATGTGTATGTGTGTATAACTAATGATTTAATTGATTTAGGAATCTCTTAGCTGAGGAAATTTCCTATATGAGTACAGATCAGTATCTATCTCTCACTCATATGAAGAGTGTCAAAATGATATTTTATCATAAGGAGAGATTTTTTTTGGACCATACTAGTGATCTATTATTAGATTTTTTTTTTTTACTTATAGAAAAAATTCTTTCTCCTAAAGCATATTGTCTCCCAGTACATTTGGGGGTGTTACTCAAGAGATCAAATGACTTGTCCAGAGTCATACAATCCAAATTTGGCCTATGTAGGAACATGATCCAAGATTTTTGTAGCCTAAAGGACAGCATTCTATCCAGCATTATATGATGCCGCTGCTGCTTGGAAGTGTCCACTTTGTTTGTTTTTTGTTAGACTGCTTAAGAGCTGATATAATTTCTAAGGTAGGAACAAGAACTGAAGAACAGAGAAGGGCTATAAATTGATCCCACTCTTAGTTAATGACAGAGCTGCGAAATTTGCCATTAAGTTTGAAGTCAGACTGCAAGCACTATAGCATCACTTGACGATCAAAGTTCTACCACTGGTTGCATTGTTTGTTTTAATTTTAATTTTTGCTTTTATGTATGGAAAGGGGGTTGGAAAATCATTAATAAAACCATTGCATTCATTTTAATAGTATCTATTTTTTATAATTTTCTAATTTTTCTAATTTTTAATAATATCTATATATTTATATAGATAGTCTCACTCAAAAGAATCTAAGCTCATTGATGGTAAGATCTGTTTGTCTCAGTTTTATCTCAGTATTCCAGAGAGCAGCAGAGTTCCTGGTATAGAGGCAGCACTTAAATAATTATCCACTCATTGTCTAGCATTGCCAGGAGATGACAAAAACAAAGCAATTTTTGAAAATGAATGTGTTAAAGAGTCTACTTTTTAAAAGAATCAAACAGGATAAATCACTTCTTATGCAGGAGAAAAGATATAAATCAGCTAAAAGTCCAATGTAATTGAACAGGGATCTACACTATCAGGTTTTATAACTACTTCATAACAAAATTACACGGTCATTTAGAATCACTAAGATCTGGGTGGTACTGTAAGACAGGCTTAGCCAAACCAGTAACATATGGATAAATGGGAAACTTTTTTTTTTCATAATGAAAAAATAATTAATCTCATACTGCCAAAAAAAAGCTCCACAATTAGCAAGATTCAGAGGCACGGTGACCTGGAGCTGTTTATTTTACTATGGGTGTAAACATTGAAATGCTAAAGTATAATTTGTTTTAAGTCTCTCAGATCTTACAGTCTGCCTGGATATAGAGTAGGAAAAATGCATCACATTAATGCATAAGCAATGGATCCCCTGGGGTGACTAAAGAGCAGTTTTTTCCCCCATCTTCTGATAATAAGTACCAATAACATGTCACCACCACACAACCCAATAGAGTATGAAGGGAATTGCTGAAGCCAACCTTTTCAGGGAAATGATTGATCTCAATTCACTTGTAAACATTTCCTTCAAGACTCTCCAAGTTACAGTAGGAGGGCATCCTTCTTTGGAGACAAAGAAGACCCCTGACAAATAAAGGTTCAATTTAATTATGCAATGGACTGACAAAGAAAAACAATATCATGGCATAGGAGTTATAGGGGTAAATCCTGAAATGTGGGAGAACGAGTTGGAGGACATTCCCTGCTTTGGTTCACTGGAAAAGGAGGCACAGAATCAGTTACAACAAGCAGGATGAATGGAGAAGGGTGCAGAGTGTTCCGGGATCCTGTCTGATCAGACCTCTGTCAACAGGGGCTGGAACAATCTGTATGTGTGTGGCTTGGGGAGGGGGCTGAGAGCAGGAAGCTTCCTCCTATTTCTGTTACTTTACCCATAAATAAGTTGCCATGGAGACTGGCATGGAAATGGCATCAAGCCAGGCAGACAGGGAGGCTCAAAGTCAGAAGAAAATAGTCCAATATGGATACACACATGGCCACACACACAATCACATATTCAACTTTTCTCAAATCCACTTGGTGCATCAGCCCTTTTGAATGAACCTAACCCTAAAATCTTCAAAACAGACAAAAACATTTCATGTGTTGGGAAAATTCATTGATTCAGAGTAACGCACCAACACAGCTCATGAACACTGAGTTCGCTCACTTCTGATAGCACAATATTTATAATTTTTGTATAACAAAACAAAAATCTGCTAGAGAAGTAGAGAGGGAAAGAGTAAGAGACATAGAGTAAAGCATATAGAGTCTGAAACCGAAGCTTGGGAGCAAATAAATTTCAGCTCCATTATATTTGATGGACTTTGAATTGTCATTTTCAAATCCTGAATTGTCATTTTCATATAGTTGAGTTTTGTGATAAAAGGAGGGGCAAGAAAGGAAGTTTCTTAATGTCTTCAGGGCATACATGAAAATAGCCATTTATGGTTAGCAGGTAATTTTTTTAGGAAAAATATTTTTGGAAAAGAACATCACATTTGGAATACTGATATCCAAGTTCAACCACAGATTATTTGTGTTACTGAGCAATCTACAGCCTATATGAAATAATCCCTACCCTCAAAGACCTTACCTTCTATTGCTTATAATAAATCATAGTCACAATTAAACATAATATAAGTTAGACTGAGAAAAAAGAAAATCAATATGTAGAGAATGGAAATGAAAGAGGTGAGAGTGAACTACTGACAGGTCCAGTCCTCATCTGAGGATGGGGATGAGATCAAAGGCACAAGTAGGTATTGACCTTGGCAAGAAGGGTCATCTATTCTTCAGAGACAAGAGTAAAGGCAGGAATGGATGGATGAAGATACAGAAGGAATTTTTTGTGTGGAATAAAAAAGATAAGAAAACTGAAGTTTCCATTAAGAAAAAAAAATTAAAAGGCAGGAGTATTTTTCCATACCAAAAGAAGTTTCAGTATAGCACTGGGAACTTGAAGCCAGATGAGAAGATTTGTAAAAGATTTTGAGGGAAGTGTAATTAAACATCAATCCAGGAAAAATTAAAAAAATATATATTATTACATGGTAATGAAGGCCCAGTTGATACTGGATAACATGAACTTTGAATGGACAAAGGCAAAGGTTTATGGCTTCCTCTTAGGGCATTAAGTAGCATGTGAATATAAGCAGAAAAATCACAGAAGGGCATGGACCAACAAGAGGGCAAGGAAGTTAGAGTAAAAAGGATAAAATATAATGGAATTGGTTAACAAGGACCAAGACTCTAAGGAAAAGCTAGTGAAACCATATTAGGAATAATGTATTTTGAGAACAGAGAAGAATGGAAAGGCTTCTGAACATGGGAAGAATAATTAATTTCTTTAGGAGAATTGCTGCAACTATGTAATAATATTAAAACCTAAACCCCTAGAGAATTTTAAAGTTCAAAATTATGAGCATATGTCTTTATGACGAATGGTGAGATGTGGCATATGAACATGTCATTAAAGTAATGATAGAGATTAAGAGAGGTAAAGATATTAATAATTTGGAGGAAGTTCATTTGAGATGACATCAACATGTGCCCAAATTTGAGATCAGGCACTGATTGAATAGTGAGGGAGAAAGGGGAATAGAGAGAGGAGGCAGAAAACAGAGATGGAGAGACAGAAAAAAGCAGAAACTGAGAGATAGAGACATAGACAGAAATGGAGAGGCAGATGCAGAAATAGAGAGAGAGATGTTAAGCTAGATTCTGAACTCCTTGAGAAAAAAAGAGACAGTAACATGGGAGTCTAGTACCCTAAGGACAGTGCTGATTGATGAAAAGCTGAGTGAGGACCTATAAAGATAATAATAACTTGTATTTACTTGGCATTTTAAGGTTTGCAAAGCATCTAATGTGGGATTTAAACTTGTGTTTTTTATCAATCAAGATCAATTTTTTGGCATTTTATTTTATTTTGCTGCTGGTGGTGGTCCTTTTTATTTTTTAATGATTATTTTTTCATTTTCCCCATTAGTATGTAATAACATTTTTGCTATATATGTACCTTCATTTTTTTACATGTTTTCATATGTATCATGTTGGAAGAGAAAAAAACAAAAGAAAAGAAAAGAAAAAAAAAACAAGAGAAAAGAAAGGAGAAAATATTATGTGTTGATCTTATTTCAGTCACCATAATTCTCTCTCTGGATGCAGATGGCATTTTCCATCCTAAGTTTATTGGAATTGCCTTGGATTACTGAAACACTGAAAAGAACCAAGTCTATCACAGTTGATCATACCACAATTATGCTGTTGCTGTATACAATGTTTTCCTGGTTTTCCTTCTTTAACTCAGCATCAGTTCATGTAAATCTTTCCAGGCCTTTCTAAAATCAGCCTTGAATCAAAGTTTTCTAATATTCTTAGACACTGTACCATAGTGGCTTCTGGATATACTCTTGAGGAATAAGGGAGTATGAGGAAGAAAAATTGCTTGACCTCCAGGGATACTGCGTACTCTTGAGAAATTCCTTCCTGTAGAAAATGGGGAACTTTCTTATTTGCAAAATGAGGTTAAAGCAATGACATGACATCTGTGGTTCCTTCTAACATTCTGTGATTCTAAGAAATTAAAAGAATTTGTTGATTTTGTTGTTTTGAAAATCATTGTAGCCCATGTATGTTCATTTGTTTTGAGTTCCAATTATTTCCAATTTTTATTATTTTTTTTCAAAACTTTCAAGAATCTGTCTCTTTGGCAGCTAGATGGTTCAATGGCTAGTGGGCAACAAACCCAAAAGGAGAGCAGCCTGCTACCTGAGCCTTGAGCTATTCTGTATTTTATAATGGATAAAGCATTGAACTTGGAATTAGGAAGACTTGAGTTCCAATTCTCTCTCAGCTACTTCCTAGCTATGTCTCTCTGGGGAAGTCACTTAACCTAAGACCATGTTTCTTCTTGTATAAAAGGTGATAGCAGCAGTATCTACCATTCAGGATTGTTGGGTAAATCAAATAAGATAACATATACAAAGCATTTTGCAAACCTTAAAAGTAACCATTATGCCAAACTTTAACCTGACATACAAATATGGAAGATTTTATTTTCATTATTAGAAGGGATCCCAGAAATATTTTATGACTCTAGCATTGGTTAATCAGTATTTACTAGTACTGGTTAACCATTGGTTAATCACTGGTTAATCAGGATCTATCCAAATCTTTGCATGCCATATTGCATCAAAATATCATCAAGATCTGTCCCATGTTAATTCTATCTTTATTCACCAAGATCACACCTACCATCATCACCATCATCATTGGAAAAAAAAAGAGGAAATGATTCCAGGACAGACCCTTTTCTTCTAACTTGAATGAAAGCTTAGTTGATTAACCCCAGGTTTCCTGTGGCTGGACTTTGCCAACAAACTCCACAGGAGGCAAAGGCTTTCTGAGCCTTAGACTTTTCTAAACCTTATGGGTCATTTTCTCCATCTGCCTCATATTGAAATGCCTGAGGAAATACTCTCAGAACTTGCCAATGCATATTCCAATAGGGAAGCCCCTAGGAGTTCCCATGAGAATTGGGTTAAAAGGCCTTTATTTTCTGCTCTTTGTAAAGGTCACCTAATTTTCCTGAGTAAGACTGAATGCCTTTCAAGACTCATTGCTTTACCTTGCTTCTAATTCCTAATTGGGCACTGACCGCATTGTACTTTTTTTTATTTTAATCACTAAAAAAAAAAAAATCCAACACAGAAGCTGCAAGGAATCGACATGGTTGTTAGTGTTGGCCAGCACAGTATTAATGCTATTGAAATCAGACACAGCCAGTATGCTAGTTACATCAGAGTGGCAGATCTCTAATTCATTTCCCATTCTCCTTGCACCATGTATGACACAACAGGACTGGAGGAGCCTGTCTAGACAGAATTAATTAATCCAAACACCCATCTTTATAGAAGCCACAGAAATAAATACCATGTATTTTTTTTCCAGCATACATGTCCATGGAAAAAAGAACTGGAGGATCTTGACATTTCTGGAGACATAGTAAAGCTGTAGTATCGAAGACGGGAACGAATTTAACTTCAAAGCGATATATTTAAATAGATGAGGTTTTAATGGGAAGCATTGACATTTAAACTTTTACTCAGTCCTTATGTAATTAAATGCATATTAAGGTCTCACTTCATTTTTGCCAAACTATCCTCGGCAACATTCTTCGATGATCTGTTTAGCTCACTTATTTTTTTTTTAATGAGTCTAACCCTATTATATTAATTGTAAATAAAATTGAAAGGAAGGTGAAATGTTCACCCAGATGATGACTTTCAGCTTTGTCCAAATAAAAGCGGTGACCTCTGCTGACCCATTTAAAACCTGGGTTTCATTAAAACTTTTGTTGAATTAAAGGATTTGTAAATCCTAGTTTAAGAATTTGGGGAACTCACAATAAAGGAAAGTTCCAAGAAAATGCAGACAATCAGATGAATGTGAAATTATCATCCTATAATAATACATAGAAGTAAAGTCCTAATCAAATGGCAGCTCCTTGAAAACAGGGTCTATTTTGGGGGGAGAGGATTTTATTTTTATTCCCAGTGCCTAGCATATGGTACATCCTTCCTAAATGTCTGTTGATTAACAGATTGTTAGTGATTTTCAGAATATTTGGGAGTGACCTGTAAATTTAGAAGAGGCCATAAATGAGAAGATTTGGAAGGCTGAGATCTGTCATAAGAGAAGGGAGCTACCTACATTGATGAGATCCCTTACTCAGCTAAGCAATAAGAGAAGCCTAAGGATTACTGATTGGAAGGTCACTGGATATGTTCCTTTTTCCCCTGTGTAGAGATAAAAAGAAAATGGGTTTCCATTTGCTCATTGATCCAACCTGAATCTCTCTTGATACCATGGAGATAAGTTCTAACAATAAAAGTAATTAAGCTTAACAGCAACAACTTAAGATCAGAGATCTAGAGCTGGAAGAAACACCAATTGCCATTCAATCCAACTCTTCTTATTTTAAAGTGAAGGAAACTCAAGGCCAGATAAGGAGCAGCAAAGCAGGCAATAGAAACAAGGTCCCTGACTTCAATCCCAATGGCCTGTCTGTGATACCAAGGCACTGGCAGAATTTGATACTTTGAAATCTCCAAAATCAGGATGTTGCCTTTTCCCTCCATCTTGTGTCTCCCTTCCAGGTATTCCATAACCTCATCTACAGAAGGGGAATAAACAACTGGAGACTGTTTTCCCCAGTAACAACTTGTATTGTGGGCCATTCTCGCCCTTCTCTTCCCAATCAAGATATATCTATCCTGGGAAGTTATTGATTACAATCATGCAATTATAGAGTTCCAAAGGACTTCCACCATCACCTAGTAAATGTTTTCTAAACCTCACTTTTACTATCTGTAAAATGAGAAGATTCTCTAAAGTCCCTTCATATTCCAACCTATAAAGGCTATTTTATAAATAAAGAAAATGAAGCTAATTGGGATGAAATGAATAGATACTTGCTAGCAAAACAGGGGTTCAGACCCACACCTCCAGGTTCCTACTATATTAGAGTACCTTAATTCTTCAATAACCTGTTTATTTCATGTAGACCCAGATAGTAATAGGTAACAATGCCTCAAAGTGTGGCTCAAGCCTTTCTGAGGAATATATTTTATAGCAGAGGAAACCAAGAGATATAATACCTATACTAGGAGGACTAAAGGTCCATGGTTTGAATGACAAATACAGTGGCAGGTGGGATAAGTAATGGATACCTTCTTAATATAATAGAAAGAGAATTGGGTTGCAGGACTTGGGCTCAAGTCACTTGTCTCCTGTGGATTATCTATTAATTACCTCTTCCACAAAATAAAGGAGACAGTTCATGGGGGAAAAATGCTAGCTTTGGGTATAAGGACTTGGGTTCTTTTAAAAGCTGAGTTTCCTACTAGTTCTCAACCTTTTCCCTGACTTTCAAGTCATATTCTATAGCTCTCTACTTCTGCAGATGAATAAATTTGATAGTGCTAGCCACAAACTATTACCTTTTCAAAATGTGGCTAAAGAATCTCAAAAGACAAGGATGCTTACTTGTCGAACTAATGTGAGACATTGGGTATGTTTAGTTGGAAAGATGGCTGCTGTGTGCCTGCTTTGAACAGAACAGTATTAGTTCTACTAGTTCTGATGTTGGTAAAATGAGAACATGTGATGAAGTGTGAGAAAGGGAGGAAGTTTACAATGATACTGAAGGGAGGAATATAAGTAGCCAAGCTTAAGGGACTCTGAGAAAGCTAGGGGAGTAGGAGTTGATATATATCAGGATTATTGAGGGAAGGGCAAGGTACTTTGGAGGCCTTCAGGTAGAGATAACCTCAAGATTCTAGTTGTCCATTTAGCCAGATGAGAGTTTACAGAGATAATTAAGAAGAAAATCAACTCAGGGAGTCAAGTATCCCTGAATGGGTACACTCAGAAGAATGACTGAGGAATGCAGATGCTATCCTACAAGCCTTAAGCATATTAGTGAGCTTCCAAGCTCCCAGCAATTTCCTATGTGGCAAAACAGAGTGCTGAGAGCAGAAATGGATTCAGAATCAGAGAATGTGAATTTTGCTATTTTGGAGGAGGGGGCTATATTTGGGGGCTTAAAAGTTTTGGATATTCTCAGCAATATGCAAATGAATCAGAAGTCATTTTTATATAAATAAGTTCCCTGAATATTAATTTATAAAATAAATTCTACACACCACAGAGTGTATAATTTTCTAAATTAAAATATGCATATTTATAGAAATATTCTTCTAGCACCACAACCCAACAATACCCCCCACAACATATTCAGGCTTAGGTAACTGCCTGCTTTGCTTCCCTAGATTCTCATCCTTAACAAGATGCATCTCAAATGTTGCTGGGAATCCATCTTCTCTGTATGGGACGCAGGCTAACATCAAAATTGGCCAGAGGAATGAAAAGATGCTACATATTGTACATTGTCAAGTGATTCCAAGTTTAGCATTTTTTAGCATTCATGTCTGGTTTGTTAACAATAGCAGCAAACAACAACAAGATTGAGAGTGCAGAACCCATTCTTTTCTATGTTAGGCAAGCTATTTGGACCTTTGTGTTTTTTAATTTTATAAATTGGATGAAAATGCTGATCATTATTGTTGGTCCCTCACATTCCCTCTGGTATCTAGGTATATGTTTGGCAGGAGGAAAATCAATTTTCAGAAAAGGGGCTCATTCCATTAGAATATTTATATCCAATGACCTATTCATTGTACTACTTGATCTGTTTCTCGTGAAAGATCCTCTTTATATCAGAATAGTTTCAGCTGTACTTTTTGCAGTAGCCTTAAACTGGAAACAAAGTAGGTGTTAATTGGTTGGAGAAATGTTTGAAAAAATTGTGGTATAGAGATATTATTATAAGAAATGACAGATTTAAGGAACTCTGAGAAACTTTATGAACTAATACAAATGAAAGAAAAGCAATATGCACGATGACAATAATATTGTCATTCAAAATATTAGCAAAGATGGTAGAGCATTTTTCTCTCCCCTTAAGAGTGGGTGTTAAGGAGGACAGTATGTTGTAGGCATTTTCAGAATTAGTATTGTAGTTAGCTGGATCTACTTAATTTATTTCTTTCGTTATAAGGGCATGGTAGATTTAGGAGTCTGAACTGTTTTTTTTAAAGGTATCCTCAAAACTTTAAACAAGTGAGGAAGTAAAAGAAATAAGCCATGTGCTACTTTTCACAAAGTGCTACTTGAAAACAAAGAGAGAGAAACTGAGGAAGGCTGACTCATTACGCCAAGAGATGCTAATCATGAGAAGAATGAGCAAACAACAGGAGGGAGGTAGGAAAGGGAGAAGAGAAGATGGAAGGAATTTCTGTCTAAATTTGGCTTCTTTTAATCCTAACCAAGAATATGTCACATACGTGGAAATATACATGATTTGAAAGCCAGGGTCTAGATAAAATACACATTATTATCCCCATCTCATAAATGACTAAACTGAGGCACAGAGATGGTAAACAATGTGCCCTGAATCTGTTGGCAGGGAGCTGATAATCAAAAAGGCAAGGACTTTAATTCTGGAGTTCTGATTCCAAGACCAGTGCTATCCATCTGTCTCAAGGCCAAAGTGCATTCTAATACATCAAATTGCCCTTGAGTTCTCGGCTTTATTTAGGGTAGATAGGAATCTCTGGGCAAGGAAATCCATGTATCAGTGCCCAAACAATCAGCAGCTTGTTTAAAAATAGCACAATCCACTTCCTTTTCCACTATTTCCACCATTTGCCTCAAATTCAGGTTGTGTGTGCTCACAAATAGGTTTCACTTTTTTTTTTGCTTGATTTCTTAAAAGAGATTTCAATTAAACATTTCATTATTGCTCGACTGTTTACAAAATTGCCTTTTAAAAAAAGAGTGTGCAAATACAGTCTATATATCCACTGTAACAGCCAATGTCCCTGGCAGACAGCTTCCCAGTTAGTTGCCAAGTCTTGCCATTTCTACATCTCTCACCTCTGACCCCATCTCTCCAACTACACTGCTACCATCTTATTTTGGGTCTTTATCACTTCTAACCTAGACTATTCAAATAGCTTGAATCCCCTGCCTCAAATCTTTCCTCACTCCAGTCTCTCCTACATGTGGCTGTCAAAGTGATTATCCTTAAATGCAGATCTGAAACTCCATTTCCTTTTGATCTCTCCAATCAAATACAGACGCCTTTGTTTGACTTCTAAAGCCTTTGCAAACTGGCCCCAATCTATCTTTCTGGAATTCTCACACATAACTCCATTTTTTTTAGTCTCAAGTCCAGCCAAAATGGATTTCTCGCCATTTCTCATGTAAAATATGTCCTCTTTCCTGTCTATACTTTCATACTTCCTCCCTCATTCCTTAAATGCATTACTTCCTCACCTGACTCAATATGTCTTTCTTCAGTAGACAATTCAAGTGAAGTCTTTCCTTATACCAAGCTACTAGTACCCTCTCTTCCTCTTTCCCTTGTCTTTAACTACACTGTATTCAGTTAAAATTTATTCCAAATTTACTTATATACATGCTTCTTGTTTTCCCAGTTAGATTGTAAGTTCCTTAAAAAGAGATTCATACATTCATTATTTCTATTCTAATCATTTGATGTACATGGTAGTTGCTTATTTGTTGATTGTTAATTGAGATTATATCCATGTTCAAGGACATCAAGAGTCAGTTGCAACTTCATTTAGCATTAAAACTACTTCATATACATTCTGAGACTATTAGACTTGAAATAGTCCAATGAAAGAATGTCATTGAATTATTAAGAAAAAGACAAATTATGTTCTAGATACAATTACAGAATAGGATTTCTTGCTACCATTGTTATTCTTGGTGTTTAAAAAAGGATATGAGGATTTTTAAAAATCATCACAGATTTCCCTTTGGAACAGGAAGAAGGACTTCAATCATTATTTATTACATAGGGTGTAATAAGTCTCTCTCCTTCCTGAGCTTTCCCTCTCTCTCCATCTTTCTTTCTGCCTCTCCCTTTCTCTCCCTCTTTCTCTTTCTCTAAGTTTGTGTGTATGTGTGTGTGAGAAAGAGACAGAGACAGAGAGAGGGGGGAGGGAAGGAAGGAGGGAGAAATAAAAAGAGAGGGAGGGAGAGAAGGAAGAAGGGAAGGAGGGAGGGAGGGAGAACACTTAAGAAACCTTTTCTGGATTAAATTATACTTTTTTTTCCTATGTAAATTGCAATGACTAATTTTCTAAAAGGATTATTTCACAAGCTACAGGAAAATTAAGAATATCTAAGCAGCTTTATTCTTCCCCTTTCAGGCCAACAAATTAAAGTTATGGGGTGATCTCTAAAATCCTCTACTAGTGAGAAGGGGCATTATAAAAGGTAAGAGAAATTATCTTATCATAATATAAATAATATACTTGAAGGAGCAAAAGGAATTCAATATGGCATAATTGACTTGAAAGATTCTTGCTTTAATGACTGGTATGGTTGTCAGCTTGACACACAGAGGAGCTGAAATAAGTCTGATGCTAAGGTGGAGCTCTCCATTAATACATAACTACTTCCTTTAAGAGAAGAGGCTCTCTAATCATTTATTTCAGGAGACCACCAGAAGATGGCAGTAGATGTGCAGCAGAAAAATCAGTAGCTCCTAGCTTAATAGAAAAAGCAGCCCAGCAGAAGACATCAGCAATTCTTCATGAAGCAATGTACTGTAATTTTGAAGTTAGAGAGGTGTCCCAAAATAGCAATAGAATTTTTAACTCTTATACCCCTTTGTGAGTCTGGAGACCCTACAGACCTTTTCTCCGAATGTTTGTAAATGCATCAAATAAAATATCTAGGATTACACAAGAAAACAAGTAAATTGAAATACAGATACATTTTTACCCATACAAGTTCATTCAATCAGGCCCTTTGAAATCTATCCACAAGCCCCTTGGAGGGAATCCATGTTCTTCATGTTAAGAATTCTTGCCCCAGGAAGTTTTTTTCACAGCAAGAGTGTGAGATAGCATGTCCTTTGTGTATTAATTTTAAGGGTAGATTTTCCTTTTCAAAGGAAATTATTATGTGAAATGAAATGCCTTTGTCTTGATTTAATATGACTTATGTTTTGATCTAGTAAATGGGAATATTGAACAAGAGCTTATGACTCTATTCTAGAATAGATGCTGACATCAATTCAGTTTAAACTAGCATTTATTATGTGCATACCATGTCACAGCCCTTGCTCTCAAGAAGTTATATTCTACCCAGAACAGTTCTGGGAATTCCCTGCAGCTTTCAGGGTCCCAGACTATATTTAGCTTTCTTAATTAATCTCAGTTTAGTAACTATCAAGTATTAAAAAGAACTTTCTGGAAGCCTAGAAAAAAGCTATTTTAGAACTTTACTATTCATTAGGCAATACTGAAAGCTAACCTAGGTTAAATAGTTTTTCTTTTTTACTAGGTTGTTTTCGATAGTGAATCCTTGAGGGCAGACTAGAATTTCTCTCTTCCATAAATTGGTTTCCCATGTTGGTGAGCCTATGATTGTAATTATACAAATTATGGTTTTGTTTGATGGTAAATTACCAAGCAAATACCATGACTTTTTTTTTTTTTCTGGAAAACTATTCCACTTGTCTTTTTGTTTAGTCACACTGGGAGGAGTTAAAAGCAGGAAACTGGAAAGGAATGGGCATTTAGCCTAGTTTGAATTATGTGGGAATCACTCTGAAAGCTTCCTTGGCTTGTTCTCAAACCATACTTCCAATGGGAGTAGACACTGAATGTCATGCCTGCCCTTGCTGACCCGGACTGGCTGTTCCCCCTGAGATCGCTCCAGTATGGATCCTGCCTTCAGCAGCAGTCATAGACAGGAAACACCTGGATAAGCCCTCCACTGGCAGAAAGCAGCAACTTGAGCCAACTGAGTATTTGATCAAACTCTTGCCAAATAAGGGTGGGAGACAATGAACACAGCATTGCACATTAAACACCATACCAGAGTAGTACTGGAGGGCTCAGCTCACTGGGTGGATCAAAAACAACCCAAGAATGAGAAACCTTTGTTTATTAGAGTCAAAATAAATAAGTCTCTTGGACATATTATCTTAACAATAACTGGGATCTTCCTCAACAAATTCATCTATTATGAGGTGAGATACACTTCTATGATGGGAAAGTGGTAAATAAAATCCTCTACTTATAAGTATTCAATACTAATAGATAGTATTTATATAGAACTTTAAATTTTGGAAAACTATTTTTATATATTATTTTATATATTGTCTCAATATATAAATCAGTCACCAAACATGTATTTAAGCACTCTTAAGGTGCCATGTGCTATGTCATCAGGACACTAAAAAAGTCTCATAAAATTTCATATTTTGGTCTAGAAAACTGAGTGCTAGAGTTGTAATGAGAAATGAATTTAATAAATGAAAAAAAAAAAACTTGTGAAGTGTGCAAAACTTTGGGAATAAAGAGAGAAAAGCAAGATCCTCCTGGCTCTCAAGAAGTACATACTCTAATAACAGGATCTAAAAAAGAAATTTTCAGTTGTCAATTAGATGGAAAGGCCCCATGTTCTTGAGGACACAGCCACATGGGAATGCATTTTTTTTTATTTCTACTGATCATATAATATGTTTCTAAAATGAATGCACTTGACTGTGTAACAACTACAATGGTAAGAACTTTCTTTTCTGAGACTTCAAAGTTGTCCTTTCTGGATGAAAGAGTTCAGATCCCATAGGCAGTGTATCTCCACAGCAGTAGATTAGCTGGATAATGGCTTGAGGGAAGGGCTAGAAGATGGACTGTTGCTGTGGGTGGTCTTAGGCTGTCTCCTTCAGAGTCTAAGGAGAAATAGTGATAGTGGTTTGACTAGCCTGGAATATACTTGCAATTTGACCCAGGCTGGCTAGCTTACCATGAAGATAGTCATTTGAGAGGATGATTAGCCCCTGTTTCTACAGATGTTTCTGCCTTGGATGAAAACTTAAGAGGCAGGTTAGGAATAGAGAAGTCTGGGAAAGGAGATGGCACTGCTATTACCAGGATTGATAGACCTATGTCCTCATTAATAGCATTTGATCAATTTGAGTCAAAAATGGCAGATCCATTCTCCATAAATTATTTCCATCAATGATATTTCCAGGCTGGAAAAAGAACCAATAGTGTTTCTTTGGAGTTTAGGAGGGAGTGGGGTTTTGGGGGGAAGGGATCTTCAGAGCTCTTGGGCTCCAGGTCCTGGACTGACTCTACTGGAATCTGAGGGAAGTCACTTAGCTTGTTTGAGCCTTAGTGTCCTCATCTGTAAAATGATGGAATTAGACTCAATCATCTCTAAGATCCCTTCTACCTGTATATCTAGGATCCTATGATTCTCACAGCAACCTTGCAAGATAGATGGTACTATTAGCTCTGTTTTACACATGAGGAAACTGAGATTCAGAGTTCAAGTCATTTATCCAAGGACAAGTAGCTGAGAGGAATTAAAATCCAGGTATTACTGATTTCAAATATAAGAATATAGGATCATAGATTCAGAACTGGACAGGACCTTAGAAAGCCATGAGATCTATGGCCCCTTTTACATATGAGGAAACTGAGACTTAGAGGAGGTAGGCACTTTCTTCAAGGTCCCACAGCTAGTAAATGCTTGAGATTGGAAGTGATATCAGTTTTTCCTGACTCCATATCTAAATGTCCTCCTAACTCTTTGATCTAGATTTAGCCACCATGCCTCCACTTATCTCTACAAGGCAAAATTCGAATTTCTTATTATGCATAAGGACAGAATAACTCTAAGGGTCTAAGATCACACAGAAAACCAAGCCAGGTCTCTGACCCAGGACTCCCTGCTCTAAAGCCAGGAGTCTTTTTTATGACTTGGTACCTTATCCACACATGCTTATAACTGCATGGATTTCCCAGCTCAAAAGTTCATGACTCCTGTTACCCATTCCACCAAGACCAGTCATTGATCGACACACTTCAAGCTCTGTGTCCATTTTAAAGGTAAAGAGAATATTAACTGATTAGGAAATATATTCACCAAAACAAGCAGAAACAAGGGCAAAACAAACCAAAAAAAAAAAAATCCCAAAACTTGAGGCTCAGGGCTTACCCAGAAAGTAGATTTCCCAAAAAATCCCACTCACCTCTTTATAAGTTTTAATATGTATTCTACCCCTCAGACCAGGATCATAGGACAGCAGGACCACATATCTAGAGCTCAAAAGAGCCCAAGGGCACCTCCTCAATCTAAGATCAACAAACTGTATTTCACAGAGGTTAAGTGACTCACCTAGGATCACCCAACTAATAAGTATCAGAGACAAGATTGAAACGTATCTCCTCTAACTTCAGAGTCATTCCACCGTAATTGCCTTCCTCTCTATCTGGCATTTTAAACAATATCATGGCAGTTTCAACCCAATAATATTCTCAGACGCTAGTGGATAGAGAGCCGGCCTTTCCCCTTGGGTTCAAGTGCTGCCTTAAGAGAATATTGACTCTATGCTGTTGGACTTCTGCACTTCCCAGTGCCCCAGGCTACTCTCAGAATTACAAATTCTAGAACAGGCATTGACTGGCATTGGAACAGGGAGTTTCCACTGCATTTTCCTGTCCCAAAGCAATCACAGGTCTGGTAGAAACAAACAATAGTTCCCACTAAGAGCAACTGAATTATCCAGCTTCAGTCCTTTGACTGAATTAATCTGTGACATAACTGAAGTGTCAGATTTTTGACTGATTATAGGAGATGACTCCAGAAGCACAAGAGTTTTCAGGAGTCTAAACCAAATCCTAGGAATATATTAAAAATCTTTTCACAAAAATATTGATTTCCTTTTTGCTGTGGAATTTCTGGTTTTCATTTTATCTAAACATCTAAATAGATTAATGGAGGGGATTAAGCAGGGTGAGATAATTAAATTTAGTTTGCTTAAATGATATCTTTAATGAGCAAATGTGAGAAAAAGTAATCATTTTGGAGTTTGGGGACACTAACATCAACCTAGAATTACACAACCACACACACACACATACACACACACACAAACAGAGAGAGAGAGAGAGAGAGAGAGAGAGAGAGGCACACATATATGCCACATGCTTATACATACTTGGATGCAATAAGATCAAAGTGACAGTAGTTTATTTTTTCAGAGGGATATTGTGAGTATATAATAATGACAACAACATGTGTTATTGTTGACTTCATTTGGGATTTTCTTGGTAAATATTCTGGAATGGTTTGCCATTTTTTTCTCTAGTTCATTTTACAGAAGAGGAAACTGAGGTAAATACAATCACACAGTAAGCATCTGAGGCTGAATGTAATCTCAGGTCTTCCTCACTCCAGAGCCAGCACTCTATCTATTGTGCTACCTAGCTCCTCACAGCAACATCAATATTGAACGTTGTTTTAAAAATCACTTGTATAGACATTATTTTATTTGTAGATATTATTTTATTTGATCCCTCTAATAACTCTGAGAGATGGTGCTATTTTTCTCACCATTTTACAGTTGAAGAAACTAAGATAGACAATAGTTAAGAGATTTGTTCAGGGTCACACAGCTACTAAATGTTTGTCATAGGATTTAAACTCAAGTCCTGCTGATTGCAGAAACAGCACTCTATCTACTGAGTCACTTGGCTGTCTGAAATCCTATGTGCAAAATTTTAGCATTGTGGTAGAGTTGTGAACTGATTGATTTAACTAGTCTGTAATGCAATTTAGAAAAATATTCAAAGAACTATTTGACCAGCAATACTCCTAAGCAATTCCTGTATCCCAAAAGAGATAAAAAACAAAGAGGAAAAGGACCTATATGAACAAAAATATTTGTAGCAGTTTTTTCCCCCTTGGGGGAAAGGTCTGTCTTGGGGACCAAGAAATGGAAATTGAACAGATGCCTATCAATTGGGGAATGGCTGAACCAATTGATGTATGCAATTATGATGGAATACTATTGTGCCATAAGAAATGATGAGTAAAATGTTCTCAGAAAAACCTGGAAAGCCTTTCATGAGCTGATGCAAAGTGAAAAGTACTGTGTATAAAGGAACAGATATTGCTGTTACTTTATACACAGTACTTTTCACTTTTTCAGATATTTTAAGATTGTAATATCTGTGAACAACTTAGCTATTCTCAGCAGTACAATGATCTAAGACACCGAAAGATTTATGAGGAAAAATGGTGTCTATCTCTAGAGAAAGTATCGATGGTGTCTGAATACAGATTGAAGCATTTTTAAAATTTGTTTTTCTACAGGGTTTTTGTCTATTTTTATGTATTTTTATTACTCATGTACAATCTATATTGATTTGCTTATTTTTCCAAGGAGGGGGTGGTGGGAAGAATGGAAGGGAGAGAATTTAGAACTCAAAGTTTTAAAAACAAATGTTAAAAAAAATGATTTTTACATGAAACTGGGGAAAAATAAAATACTAAATAGTTTTGAATGTTAACATAGTACACAAATGCTATCTTCATTTTTATAATTTTTTCATCTACTTGGCTCATTTTTCTTTAGGGAATTTGATAATCTAATGTATACTGTCATTTAGAAGAAATGAATGGGATTACAGTTTTAGACCTAAAAAACAACTCAGGGATCATTTGGTTCCATCCCCATCTTTTACAGACCAATGAGCAATGTTTTGTTTTGTTTTCATTTCTAAACCATTCGAATGGTGGATGAACTTTCCATATTAATAGGGTATAGATGAAAATGTGCTGTCTTGGAGTCAAGGCCTCAGTTTAAATTCTAGTTCTAGTGCCTATTATTTGCATGAGACTACAAGCAAGCCACCAAAGCTCTCTTGGTTTCCTCATTTGCAATTATAATGAAAGTAGTAGCAAATGTTTACATAAGGTTTGCAAAGTCCTTTATGTCTGTTACTTCATTTTGTTCTCATAACAACCCTGTGAGGTAGGGGCTGTGATTTGGTACACCCATTTTATAGATAAAGGAGGTAAGGAATTAAGATATTTGCCCAGGGTCACTCAATTAATAAGTGTGTAAGACAGGATTTGAACTCAGATTTTCCTAATTTCAAGTGTAGCATAATCCCTGTAACTCTTCCTTACAAGGTTATCTTGAGATTTGACTTTGATGGCATAAGTAGTTTTTCAGCAAACTTTGAAGTAACATATAGAAATTATTTGTTGGTAAACCATTAGAAATGTATCATCAAAGATGGTAATAACTTGTGACCATCCAGATATACCTTCTTTTTAAACTTCCTGAAGGAGGATCTAGTCTGTAATCACAGAATTTGGATGCTGGAGGGCATCTCAGAAATATTTTAGTACAATCCAGGTGAAAAGATTTTCCATAAATACACCTTGCATTTAGGGTTGAAGACCTCCCATGTGGGGAACACTTCACTTCTTGAGGAAACCCATTCTTAATAAGGACACCTCACATTGGTAAGAAGGGTTTCCACTGAAATTGCAGTTTTCTCCCACTTAGACCTGAGTCTTACCTCAGAACTAGGCTCATCCCTGCTCCATCTACAAGCCATCCAAAATTTACAGACAACTTTTCAATCTTTCACGATTCTTTTCTTCTTCAGTTTATATAAACACATTTCCTTTAACTGATCCTTCTATGTCATGATCGGCCCTTTGCCAACCCAATTCCCTTGTTCCTTTGAACAATGCCCAACTTAACGATATTGTTCTTAAAACCTGGAGCCCAGGATTGAACAGAAAACTCCAAAAAGCATAAAGAACTTTGTCAAATACCAAAGGCCTATGAAAATGGCATTTCTTATTAACATTTTTCCTAATTTAGCCTCAAAGGTGACAATAATTTTCTAAATTATAGGGGAATCATTTATAATTATTTCTACCACAAACCAAAAGTCCCTTTCTTAAAAGTCTATGATCTTGCTATCTAACACTTCATAACTGCTCCTTACCTACTAGGAAATTAGCTTTGCTATACTTTAGCCCTTCAGTCCCTATCTCTCTTGGATTTTAAATATATTTATGCCTCTGCCATCTGCATTGGCCCTTCAGCCCAATCCATTCTTTGGACTTGCTTCCCTTCATTCACTTGCCTGGTAATTCGATTGGAAGAGTGTGACCAAGCCTGCCTGGCACAATTTGCTCCTTCTACGCCCAGGCTGTTTATTGCTAATAGCCCTGTTATCCTCTGGGTGCTTACAGATTTATTCTCCTACTATCTGTCCCATTACTTTTAATAGAATGTGAAACTAGACTTACTGGGTGGTGATTGCTAGCATTACAAATGTGTAGGATATTGGGTTTTCTCTCCCCTCATTCTTTCATTCCTTCCTTCCTTCTTTCCCTCCTTTCTTCCTTATTTCCTTCCTTTCTTTTTTCTCTTCCTTTTTTCTCCCTCCCTACCTCTTTCTTTCTTTTCTCTTTCTTTCTTTCTTTTTTCTCTTTCTTTCTTTCTCTCTTTCTTTTCTTCCTTCCTTTATTCTTTTCTTCCATCATTCCTTCCTTCCTTCCTCCTCTCCTTCCTTCCTTCCATCCTCTCATTTTTTCCTTCTTTGTTTCTGTTTCTTTTTTTCTTGATGTTTCTTCTTTCCTTCCTTTTTTCTTTCTTCTTTTTTCTTTCCTTCTTTCCTTCCTTCCATCTATCTTTTTTCTCTCTCGCTTTCTCTCTCTTTTTCTTTCTGTTTTTCTTTTTTTCTTCTTTCTCATTTATTTCTTCACCTCCTATTAATAGACTGGCAGAAATGTACCTTCTCCTGATTTTTTTTCAGAATAGACTTTAATCCAGCAATAAAATGCTAACAATAAAGTCAATGCATCATTTAAATTTATAATCCTAAAAATTCAGCTAGCAATGGAGGAATTGTGCATTGTCAGTCAATACCCAACTTACTTATGAAATATTCTAGGGCCAGATATGTTTTAAGAAATTATTTGGCTCAAGCTGGCATTCTGGCTTGGAAGGTAGCTCACTACAAAGGGATGCCAGATGCCACAAGGGAGGGGAAAATTGGAATACAACAGTGGCTTTACCCATCCTCATGAGCCACTCCAAAAGACAGAATAAAAGATACATTTGTCGAATACATACTATGTGCAGGATACAGTCCTATATTCTTGGGACATAAAACCAAAATTACCTTTGACCTCAGCGAGAATACACAGAAATAAATGTCAGTATATATAGGGACAAAGATTTAAAACTACAAAGTATCTCAAAGACCATTTACTCCAACCCTCCCTTTTGAGTAAATAGAAACTATGAGAAATGACATGACTTGTCCAAGGTCACTAAAAAAGCATCAGAAGTGGTCTTTAATCACAGATCATCAATGTACTTTATACTGGACTCTGCTGCTAGTCTGAAGAGGGAAAGAACATTAACAAGTAGGGGTAATTGGAAGAGACTTCTTATAAGAGGTAGCATTTAAGATGACTTGAAAAAAGCTAATAACACATAATCACCAACAATGACTAAGTTTCTTGTCATTAGATTTGGTTCTAAAGGTATAAAGAGATAAAGGAAGCAATTGCCATCCTGAAGATTTTTTTTGTCCCAGGAGAGACAAAAGGATGGAGACATTAAAATAGAATGATGGCTTCAGGATAGTATTTCTCGGGGCCAAACAAATGATACACATAGTTTATAAGACACCAGAAGAAGAAACTATTGCTGTCTACTAGGGTACTGAGGGATAGATGGGAAAGACTTTAAGGAAAAAGTAGTCTTGAGCATTAATCTTTAAAGAAATGATATAACTTCATGAAGTAAATTACGGAGAAAGAGCATATTCTAAGAAGCCTGAAGAGAATGAATGAAATGATTTTATTAAGGCACCGATGTGGTTATGGTACTCAGTTGCTCAAAATACCATCAGGGCTCCCTCTTTTTAGGGTAATTGGTAAGTTTTGCAACCCACTATTTCAAGACATCAAAAATAACTTTTTCAGACTTATTTCTACATAAAGCCTTTCCTAAAAATCAATTTCAATCCCATAGTTAGTCAATGAACATGTGTTAGGCACTATGTGCCAGGTACTGTGCAAAGCACTGGGGATATGAGTATTGTTTAAAAAAAAAGAAGAAGAAGAAAGTTTCTGCCTCCAGGGAGCTTATAATCTAATGGCTAAAGAAAAACACTAAAGGCTAAAACGGTGAGATGATGTACCTAACTAGAGGGCATGAGAAAGAAGTCTGAAGAGTCTCCAAGTAGTACAATCAGATTAGAACACTTGAGAATGACTCCATCCTTAAATGGAAGTTTGGAGTTCATGGCTCCCTCTCCAAACGAAGGGGCAAAGGAGGAATATCAAGGCTCATAGGATCTTGAAGCAAGCTGAGGTTTCCCTAATAATGAGTTTCTTGGGGAATGGTAGTTCAGTCAAGGGAGAAATGAGAAGCTATCTGAGCTTCTGGAATACTTGGATGCTAGTATTTTTCCCCAGCCGTCTAATATTGATTTTATATAAAGTTATCAATGTACTTGTCACCTCCAATAGAATGTAAACACCTTGAGAGAAGAGATTGTTTTTTTTTTCTTTGTCTTTTTTTTTCTCCATAATTTAGTTCAATGTCTAGTTAATAAACACTCATCCATTGAAAATTTCACATGGTCCTCCACACACTCTATATCCAGCCAACCTGGACTACTCGATATGAGCTTCCTTGACCTGATATCATCTCTCCTGTTTCTGTGTAGTTGTATAAACTGCTCTCAGGACTTTAAACATATTCCCTCCTCAACTTCGATCTAAAGCCATCTCCTCCAAGGAGGCTTTCCTGATTCTTTTTTCCCCTTGACCAAAATCCAGTTCTTAATGGATACTCTTATCTTTACATATCTGTACATGCTGCATTTCCTCAAATAAAATGTAGCCTCTTGAGGACAAAAAGTTTGTTTTTATCTTTGCATCATTAGTTCTTAGAATTGGCTTTTATATAGTAGGCACTTAATAAATGCTTGTGGGCTAAAATGAGCAGAGGTAGAAATGTCCATAACATATTTAAAATAAATGAAGAAATAAACTATTAATATTGGTTGGAGTTGGGAATATTTATATGGGAATAGTTTCGATTTTGATTTAGGTCTATTGTCCTGGCCACGACCTGATCATGAATGCTCTTCAACTTCACTGTTGACAATGAGGAAGTTTTTGAGTAGGGGATCCTAATGATTATTACCATGTACAAAGCAGTCATTCCTCTGCATTGTGGAATGGATTGGCTAGTTGGGGGGGAGCATTTGGAAATGCTCCCTCACATCAATCTGGCACAACCATTGCATGGTATAGACCCTATAACTACTCCAACCCACAATACCACATACATTCTAAACTTACTTAACACCAGAGAATTTGAATTCATTTCTAGAAAGTTTCTAATGATATCAAGTCATAGGAGAATATTCTCAGTTTCTACCAATGGGTGATTTTTAACAATATAAACTAATTTCCCAATAGTTCATTCATACAAAAAGGGAACAAAATCTAATATACGTGCTTACCAAAGGAAAGACTTCCTTCTTACATCCTACAATCTGTAAAGCAGTTAAAAGGACCAGAATATCCTAGAATTAAAGCTACATTTTTCATTTATCCAAATTTATTAAGCAAAATCTATATAAGAAGAAAGACTCCCAGCAGATAAAGACATTTCAAGACTACTTTCAAATGAATAATCAAGATAATAATCAAGATAACTACATTTGGTGGTTATAACTTATGTCTAACATTTTCATTGTATTTATCTCTGCTCTGGGCTTGATGTATTTGTATTCACTTTGGTACTGACTTCCTTTCTTTTTCTTTTGATAAACAACTGAAGGTCTATTTAGGAACTAAATGATCAATAAGATACTAATAGAATAATTGTAGAAACATAATTCTGAATTATAATTATATGGTGAACATCATTAAAGTTAGTCTATGAGTGATTTTTTAAAATACACGTTTGATTTTCTCTTTTTTCTGGCCAGGTAAAAGTGGATCTCATTATTTGGGGTATAGGATGGGGATTAGGAGTCAATGATGTTACCTTAAATATTCCTGATAAATTCTCCCTTAACATCTGCTTACCTTTCTGGTTATAGGGTCCTACTATCATAGGGTCATAAATTTACAGTTAGGAGGGACCTTAAAATAAAATGCACATGACACCTTTCCCTCTTATCTTATTAAGGCTAGGAAAGATAGTCTATCTGAGATCTCATAGCTGAAGTAGTATTTAAAGGTGGAGTTTCCTGACTCTTGAGTCCAATACTAAGAGTCCATCATTGGAATAACTGGAAAAAAAATATTGAGCAGACACTACCTCCAAAAGCACTGCATTTTATGGATTCATTTTAAAATTATGTTTAGTTTCTAACATGCATTTTAATTTTTAGTTCCAATTTCTCTTTTCTCTAGTCCATCCCCTACTCAATTAGAAGGTAAGCAACATGATACCCATTTTGTATGTGAAAGCATATAAAACATTTCCTTGCTAAAAAAAAAAAAAAAAAAGAAAAGAAAGAAAGCAAAAAAATGACTTCATTAGTTCCCTCTCTATGGAGATAGATAATATTTTCACCATGAGTCCTTTTGAATTATTATCATGTTTTATTATTTTAGACATTCATTGATGCTAGGAATTTAACCATTATGTGGACAGAATTATAAACTGAGAACCAGAGAAGCTGGGTTTGAATCTCAACCCTGAACTAATGAAAAAAAAATCAAATGAAGGTGGCCTAGCTGTACCAGAGCTAAAACTATATTATAAAGCAGCAGTTACCAAAACCATTTGGTATTGGCTAAGAAATAGATTAGTTCATCAGTGGAATAGATTAGGTTCACAGAACAAAATAGTCAATAACCTTAATAATCTAGTGTTTGACAAACCCAAAGACCCAGCATTTGGGATAAGAACTCACCGTTTGACAAAAACTGCTGGGAAAATTGGAAATAAACATGGCAGAAACTAGGCATTGACCCACACAACACCATACACCAAGATAAGGTCAAAATGGGTTCATGATCTAGGCATAAAGAATGAGATTATAAATAAATTAGAACATAGGATAGTTTCTCTCTCAGACATGTGGAGGAGGAAGGAATTTGTGACCAAAGAAGAACTAGAGGTCATTATTGATCACAAAATAGAAAATTTTGATTATATCAAATTGAAAAGCTTTTGTACAAACAAAACTAATGCAGACAAGATTAGAAGGAAAGCAATAAACTGGGGAAAACATTTTTACAATAAAAGGTTCTGATAAAAGCCTCATTCCAAAATACAGAGAATTGACTCTAATTTATAAGAAATCAAGCCATTCTCCAATTGATAAATGATCAAAGGATATGAACAGACACTTTTCAGATAAAGAAATAGAAACTATTTCTAGCCATATGAAAATATGCTCCAAATCAATATTAATGAGATAAATGCAAATTAACTGCAATGAGATAAATGCAAATGCAACTCTGAGATACCACTACATACCTGTCAGATAGGCTAGGATGATAGGAAAAGATAATGCTGAATGTTGGAGGGTATATGGGAAAACTGGGACACTGATGCATTGTTGGTGGAATTGTGAATTCACCCAACCATTCTGGAGAGCAATTTGGAACTATGTTCAAAAAGTTATCAAATTGTACATACCCTTTGATCCAGCAGTGTTACTACTAGGCTTATATCCCAAAGAGATTTTAAAGAAGGGAAAGGGACAAAAATGTTTGTGGCAGCCCTTTTTGTAGTGGCTAGAAACTGGAAATTGAATGGATGCCCATCAATTGGAGAATGGCTGAATAAGTTATGGGATATGAATGTTGTGGAATATTATTGTTCTATAAGAAACGACCAGCAGGATGATTTCAGAAAGGCCTGGAGAGACTTAAATGAACTGATGCTGAATGAAATGAGCAGACCAGGAGATCATTATATACTTCAACAACAACACTATATGATGATTAATTCTGATGGACATGGCTCTTTTAAACAATGCGATGAATTAAATCAGTTCCATTTGTTCAATAATGGAGAGAACCAGCTACACCTGGCGAAAGAACTCTGGGAAATGAGTATGAACCACAGCATAGCATTTCCACTCCCTCTGTTTTTCTCTGCTTGCATTTTTGTTCTCCTTCTCAGGTTATTTTTACCTTATTTCCAAGTCCAATTTTTCTTATGCAGCAAAATAACTGTATGGATATGTATAGATATATTGTATTTAGCATATACTTTAATATATTTAACATGTCTACTTGACATCTAGGGGAGGGGGTGGGGGGGAAGGAGGGGAAAATTTGGAACAGAAAGTTTTGCAAGAGTCAATGCTGAAAAATTACCCATGCATGTATCTTGTAAATAAAAAGCTATAATAAAAATTAATATAAAAAAGAATCTCAACCCTGACATTTAATACTCATGTGTCCTTGACAAGTTATTTATCTGTTCTGTATCTCAGTTTCCATATCACTATAATGAAAGGCTTTGATTATGTCATCTTCTAGCTCTGAATCTATAAATAGAATAGCTTAATATCATTCCTTCACATTTGAAGCCTATAATATTCAAGGAAAATTGGAAATGGGAATCATATTTTGTTTCAATGATGTGTTACAGTGAATGATTAATCCTTGTGCAGCTATCCCGTTGGAGGAAGGCATTACTTTGAACAAGGGCAGAGTCCTCACTGGTTTATGAGCCCTGAGTCTTCCACCTACTGCCATGAAATGAATCCACAGGGCTGTCCATGAAGTGTGAGCTTCTGGACTGTTAAATGGGAAGGAGGGCAGAGAGCCAGACAGCCTGACTCCACATCACCCCACACTCAACCACGGTGCATTTATTCCACTTGGACTTGGAACATTTGGTCCTGATGAGGTGACCTTCAGAACTGATTTGTTCAGAACCAAGTGAATATTTTAGGGTATTTTATTTTTACAACTTGCCAAGATTTTGGTTTTGCATATTTTCCTTTATGGACTTTGGGGCCCAATGGAAACTCAAATGTCTATAATAGTGTGTGAGGATGCTAGGAGTCAGTCTGATGACTCCTTTTTAAGAGTTAGGAATACAAAACTACATGAGACAAAATGGTCCTTCAGTTTGTAAGTGCTTCCACGATTAGTAATCATATGTTGCATTTATTCATTTATGTACATGGTGCTTTGAACATGATAGGTGTAAGTTGCATGAGGGAAGATACTGTTCCACAAGCATACATATTTGTGGGCACATGGATGTATGTTCACATCTATGGGTGTATATAGTGTAATGTGAGTTTTGTGAGTTAATATTAAATTAAATTAAAAATGTTAAAACCATAAATATATGGTTTTATATGAGTGAACGTACATAGGCGTGCAAATACACATATGCTTGTGCATACATGCATACAGACTCATGGTTCTTGATGCAAGAACTGGTGCTGAATCTGATCTAGATTCAAATGAGTCAAAAAGAACTAAATTGAATGAATGAGTTTCCAAGTTAGTGACAGAGCTGGCAAAGGAAGCTTTAAAGCTTGATACCATTGCTAGCATGCTAGGCTCTAGAAAAGGTTCTTAAAGTAGGGTCCCCAGGTGTTCTCTAACAACAGTAGTTAGTAGTAGAGCAATGCCAAATTCAAAATAAAAATGACACCTCCATAAATACAGATCCTGGCTAGCTGGCTATTTGAAGGGATTGGACTAAGTGAGTTTCTACTTTCTTGGAGCTCTGTACCTATCATCTATACACCTCTGCCTGTTAATTACAGCTGATTTTTAGGGTCTTACATAAGATATGCCATTTTGGTCTAATACCAATATTGGAGGTAGGGATTTCTCTCTTTATTTTTCAAGTGTGCCAGATGAGATTCTGAGACATCAAATGACTCAACCTATGTCATGCATATAACAAGAGTCAAAGGCAGGAAGAGAAGGTGTTATGCCACAGTTCTCTTTTATTGTCCTGACTCAGTTTCCCTAATTATCCTGACCTAGTCCTACCTCAGTTTTCCTAAGTGTTTTGCCTCAGTTTTCAATTTGTCTGGTCAACTCTGCTCAACCACCCCTCCCTCCTAATCATGATGATCCAGATAAGGAGAAAGACCTTCTATCTTAAGTATCATCAGAATGTTGGGTGCCTGTCCCCACTCTGTAATCCCAATGATCAGATACTCACCATGCCTTCCCTCACTCTGTCAGGGTCCTGTTCCTGATCTCAGTACCCAGACTCCACCCCTGCCTTGCTCTACCCCCTGAGTCTGAGCCATGTGTATATAGTCATGGAGAACTCATATTTTTTGCTGGATTCTTGGAGACAAGTGTCTCATTCAGCCCTGGGACCAAATCATGGATCCATTTGGTCCCAGTAGGTCTCTCTCTTTTAATAAATTATTAAATATTCTCTAATCTCTATCTTTCCTCAGTTTCTCCAGCATTACAAAGGGTATCCTGGTAGAGGGTACATTGCCTTGTTGAAAACAAGGACCCCATTGTTGATAATAATATACCTTTTGATGAAGTGATTTAACCTATTGATAACCTAGATGTAGTCACATAAAGCACTTTCAAAACTGAGAATTTAAGACGTCACTATATAGATGAGCAAACTCTACTAATGGACATTTAAGTTTGCCTGCCCAGAGCCACATGGTTATTAAGAAGTAGAGGTAAGATTTTAGTTCAAGTCATCTGACCCTAGACTTAGTATTCTTTTATCCATCATTTAAGGGCACTTGAGCAGTAGGTTGTAAGCTCTTTGAGAGCAGGAAAAATTGCATTTTTGTCTTTGTATTTATTCCCAGTATTTAGCATACTTCCTGGTACAAAGCAGATACTTAAAAGTTTTGTTCTGTTTTGTTTTGCTTTTGTTTTTGTTTGCTGTTATTGTTGCTTGGATTGGATTGGAACTGAAGGAACTGGAGGGAATCTACAAGTAACTGGCATTAAGACAACAAAATCCCCAATGAACGAGATCTCATGAGATATGAGTTTTGTTCCCTCTCACCTCTACTCACTACCTACTATACCATGCCTGTCCGTCCTGCACCAAGTACATATAATATTGCTAACCCAGTGAGGAGCAAATTTATTTTTTGAAAGGTAAAACAAAATTAGAATGTCCCGAATCAGACCACAGACTCAATAGGGGGAGAAGGGGAGGAGAGATACTATTCCAGTTCATTGATTTAAAAAAGATTAAATTTGTGAGTCTGAATTTGTATTGTGAAAACACATATTGATGGAGGAGAAAAAAAAAAAAGAAGGCAATTTGAACACGTTTACCTTAACTCCCCACGCCACTGAAGAACTCAGCCAGATGCTTCATAACAGTGATTAGGATTACACAGCCAGAGTTGGGAAACCACTGGTTTAGACAATACCATAAATTATTAGAGCTGAAATGGATTTCAGTGGTCATATAGCTCAGACTCCTTATTTTGTCAGTGAAGAGACTGAGGCACTCTATTCATTATGTCACACTGCCTCCCAAAGGCAGGGTCCTCATCTATGAGTTCTAGCTCCAAAAGTCAGACTTATACATTACTGTCCAGCCACTATCTCTAAACCATTTGTTCAGGTGCATGCCCCTGGCTCTTTGTACCTTGCCTTTAGGTGCTGATTCCCCCATTAGAGTACAAGTTCTTTAAGGGCAGGAAGATCTTCTTTGTTGGATACAAATATCCCCAGAATTTGACATGATGCTTGGTATATACAAAGCAATTAATAAATCATCTCTCTCGTCCTTAATTATAATAGTGTGTATTATTATAATATGACATTATATAAACATATTAATATATAATATGCAATAAATTATAGGCTATCATATTGGGATATTATCTAATATTTTCTGTATTATACTAATATTTTACTGTTATTACAGATTATATACTAAAATTATTTATCATGTTTTATGCTGTTAAATTACCTATCATATATGATAATATGTGATATAGTAATATATTAATATGCACATATTATTGTTATGTTATATATTATACTTCATTATATATTAGAGTTATATATGAGAGAAAGAAATAGGAGGGAGAAGCACAGAGAATCAAATCATGGAGGAAAGATAGGTAACTGGTCCACATCAGGCAGGTAAAGTCTCTCCTAAATTTAGAATCCAGACCAAATATGTACTATGGTCATAGCACATTTTAGAAGGTTTTCCAATTATCAAAGGCACCATTAACTACCATTTTTACTTAATTCCCCCCCATTCTCAGATAATATTATAGTCTAACCAATAAAATCAATAAGCATAGAGAACAATTTCTCACGGGAAACAAATCTACCAGTTTTTTGTTCTTTATTTAGTTAAAAACAACCTTTCACAACTGAGCAGTCTTTGGAGTATTAATTTGCTGAGGGAAGAATTATTTCTTTTTACATAGCCCAAAAAATAATCTTGAATAAACAGATTTTGGGAAGATCAAAACAACCACTGCCCCCAAGACAATAATTGGATTTTACCCAATGAATAACCTGACTTGAAACTTCCTGCCATCTCCACTTGTATTTATAAAGCCCTCCCTACTGCTTCATTGTCCTATTTCTGTTCTTTTTCCCCCTTTGTCTTTAAGAAAGGGCTGAGATAATTTAGTTGAACAATTTGTTGCAGACACAATTTTTAATGAGTTTTCCCAAAATGATAAAACATAAATGCTTCTTCACTTCTTGTTGTTCAAAACTGATCCACCCAATGATTTCCTGGAATCATAGATCAATAGCTCGAAGAGATCTTAGAGATAATTAGTCCAGAGGCTTTTAACTTTTCTGTTTAAAGGTAAGAACTGTAAGAAAGGTAATAACATCAATACCATGTGTAAAAGAAAACTGTCTCCTCATCTCAATTTACTCAATAATAAAATGGAAATTATAGAATACTGAACTTACAGGGTTATTAAGAGGATAAAATAAAATCATATTTGTAAAGTACTTTAGTAAATCTTAAGATTTTCTGGTTTTTTTAAATAACTTTTTATTGACAGACACATGCCTGGGTAATTTTTTACATTATCCCTTGCATTCACTTTTGTTCCAACTTTTCCCTTCCCTCCCTCCATCCCCTCCCCTAGATGGCAAACAGTCTTATACATGTTAAATATATTACAGTATAACCTAGATACCATATATATGTGCAGAACTGAACGGTTCTTTTGTTGCACAGGGAGAATTGGATTCAGAAGGTAAAAAATAACCTGGGAAGAAAAACAGTTTACACTCATTTCCCAGTGTTCCTTCTCTGGGTATAGCTGCTTCTGTCCATCATTGATCAATTGGAACTGAGTTAGATCTCTTTGTCGAAGATATCTACTTCTATCAGAATATATCCTTATACAGTATCATTGTTGAAGTATATAATGATCTCCTAGTTCTGCTCATTTCACTCAGCATCAGTTGATTTAAGTCTCTCTAAGCCTCCCTGAAATTATCCTGCTGGTCATTTCTTACAGAACAATAATATTCCATAACATTCATATACCACAATTTACCCAACCATTCTCCAATTATGGAGATTCATTCATTTTCCAGTTTCTAGCTGCTACAAAAAGGGCTGCCACAAACATTTTGGCATATACAGGCCCCTTTCCCTTCTTTAGTATTTCTTTGGGATATAAGCCTAGTAGAAGCACTGCTGGATCAAAGGGTATCCACAGTTTGATAACTTTTTGGGCATAATTCCAGAGTCTTCTCTAGAATGGTTGGATTCGTTCACAACTCCACCATCAATGTCCCAGTTCTCCCACATCCCCTCCAACATTTATCATTATTTTTTCCTGTCATCTTAACCAAAGATTTTATGTTTAAAAAAAAAAGAAACTAAAAAGGACTAAAGAAGGATGACTAGAAAATTAAGCTTATTTTTATACATATGGTCTTCTTTCCATCTCCATTCATAAAAAGTTCTAGAAAACTACTTTTCCAGGATATGTTCCCTCTATCTTAGAACTGCTATCTTCACTGGAAACAAGATTAAAAATCTCTTTTGCAAATTCTGTACTAATGGGATACAATTCTGTCTTTATGTCTCCAGAGATATCCATTTGCTCTCTCTTACTTCTTCCAAGGGATCTGGAATGAGGGGCTACACTGATCTTGATTTGCATATCTTGGGCAGGAACTATAGATAGAGAGTGCACAAAGGCAAATAGTAGGAGGAGATAAAGTAGTATCTACTTAGGAAAATGCATGCTATTTTTTAAAACCATCCTAAATTGTTTCTTACTTTGAAAGTTACCTATGAGACACCACTATTCTCTGAATAATGCCATTTGGCTACAAAACTTGGAATACTACAATTCCAGTAGAATAAAGATGATCACTAATCAACAGGATAATGAAAATGAGCAAAATAGGAAAAAGCAAGCTAGGCCAGTCCAGGAACATTGATAAAGGAATAGAGAAAGAATAAAACATTTAAAAATACATAGGAGAAATGAAAAAGGATTCAGACGGAGATAGAAACACTAGGGAAATTTTGTGTCTATCTTGTTAAAAATAATACACATACATGCACAATCACAGAAGCTCCCAGTTTCAAATTCAAACATCTTTTTGTTGTTCTTTGTCCTTTAGAATTTTAATTTGTTTCATGAATCTTAATAAGGAAACTATCTAAAAAGAGGATGTAAAATATATCCTCAAGGATTTTATGATGTAAAAGGTGATGTGGCAATTATATTAAGTATCAGAGACAGAAAATGAATGACTTAGTTGACCCAATAGTGGGTGTTCCCAAGATAGCAAAAGAACCAGAAGAATTCCTGAAGCACCGGATCTTCCATAAGGATTTTGTGGAAAGGCATGTTTGAGAATTGCACAGGAAGACAAGACATGCTAGAATTTAGGGAAAGAGTATTCATACCTAACTGTCTCCTGCCACCAGTTTTATAATAGTATGAAACTGTAGAAGAGTTCAGCTGACTTATTTAACCTAGATGTCTGCTGGAGGATTTTAATTAATTCTGAGTGTTTTTCTTCATATACTTTATTTTAAAAAATAGAAGCAGAAGAGGAAGAAGAAGAGAAAGAAAAAGATGAGAAGGAGAAGAGGAGAAGAAGCAGAAAAAAGAACAAGATGAAGAAGAAGAAAAGGAAAATAAATAAGAAAAGGAAAAAGGAAATCAACAAAGACTTCTCTGAATTCAAACAATTCCTATAAATTTCATGAGAAAAAAACAGTCAAAACCCCACCAATACATTTTTTCATTTAATCATTCCATGAACTTGTGGGTATAAAGACTAGACAAGTAGAACGGCATTTTTTTTCAAAAATTATAAATTGAAGTTTTAGCATTTTTGCAGGTCCTCTCCCAGGTTTAAGCCTCTTTTCTCCAGGTATTTTAAAGGAGACATTTAGATTGAAGTTCATTAACAAAGACAAGATTAGAGGAAAGGAAAGGGCATTCTGAACAAGGCTCTTGTCAAGCAGGACTCCACTTTTCCTTTGCTGCCAAAACTTTGACAACATTTCTCAAGCTAAATTTCCTGGCAACATTAAACAGTTGACAGATCAAAGGCAAACAACACAGGCACCGCAGGGTTAAAATATGCTAATTAATTATGCCTCTCATTAATTCCATAACTAACTCTCTTACAAACATCAAATAGATTCATTTGAAAATTGTTCCTTGGCATAAAACAAACCAAAATTTAAAAAACATACACAACCACATTGTAAAGTTTTTAATGGGACCAATAAATCTACTCAAAACTATTTTTAAAAAAGTAATTAGGAACAAAGAAGTGACCTGCCTCGATGTCTCTTTTTTTTTTTTCCTAATAGGATCCTAACAGGATTATCCAGGCATAACTAATTGCTATTTCCGATGACCTATGGTCAGCGTGTGATTTCTTGTATTACAAATGACCTGACATTTAATTAGTTTATGTAATTAAATTATGTAAATACTTTACATGGGCTTCTGAATGATTGAAACTTTTCTTGCACCTCGAGTTTTTTCCTCACTCTTATAGTTAATTACATCTACCCACACATGCGGGAATGGGCACACATAAAAGATCTTTCAAATTAAAAGAACAAAAAACAATAAAAGATGCAGCTGTTTAAATTAAAATGAAAAGATGGATTGCTGGGAACATCTAAGAAGGGGCAGAGTGGGATGGCAGAGGACTTTAATCATTTCAGCTTCAAGGAGTGAGTAACAGTTAACCCTGATCTGGGACATCAGATTTTCCATTCTGGGTTCCATCCCTAGTACGCCCTCCTAGAAATCATCTGCCTCTGATGTACAGTGTATGATCATGTGGGGTGTGCGCGCGTGTGTGTGTGTGTGTGTGTGTGTGTGAGAGAGAGAAAGAGAGAGAGAGAGAATCCTTAAATGGGGTGCTACTTGTTCCCCTAGTGATATCTGAGGTTTTATTCTCCAGTCTATGACTCCAAGGTCACCCATGGATTCTTCCCCAATCCACTGCCTTCTGAAAGGTTGCACTGGGTCTCACAAAACTCTCATCAGAGAACCAGGGAGGGCAGACACAAAACAGTCTCATTATGGACATGGGGCACAATGAGAAAACACCAATGAGAATAGGGCCCCTTCTCCATTTTATACAATCAAGTTCAATGAAACAAGAAACAAAGGAGTAATAGCCTCACGGAGACATGAAGACCCAAAGAAAGGCCTTTCTTTTTGAGATGCTCTAAGCAAATTGCAGACACCTATCTCATCTGCCTGCACTATAGACCTATTATGTACAGAGGTTGGGAGCTCCATCCAATTGTTAATTATCTGTGGGATGGGAGGCAAGGATAGCATTGAAATCCATATATAATCCTCAGAACTCATTTAGCCAATACATTCCACTGCCTCCCTAATGCCAACCCTTTTTTCAAAGCTACAAGCAAACAAGTAATAGAGTTAGTTTAATCAATGTGGGGGCCGGGGATGGGGGGGTGGGGAGAAGCAGTTAGATTTGTTCAAATAACAAAGTTTTTATTTTTTTTTAAAGCAAGCTTAGCTGGATACTCCGAGCTAAATGAATCAGTTATTTGTGAAATTATTGACTATTTGACTAAATTTACCATTTTATTCACTAAAGACCTTTAGAGATGAACAATTTTATTCCCTCTGAATCACACATTTATTCATCATTTGTACATTATTCTTCTATATTATTTGTGTATCATCTGTCATATGTTTTATATTACAAGTATTTTATTATATTTCTCTATATAATCAATTTAGGCAGCTATGGAAATCAATTTAATTAGCTCCTATTTAATATATGTTATCTGAAGACAGGAATTATTGTAATTTATCTGTGTAACTATCATTTAATAATAACTCTTACTAGCATGCATATATCACTCTAAAGTTTATAAAATATTTCTAATATGTTATTTTACTTAAACTTGATAAACAACTCTATGAGGTAGGAACACTTATTATTCAAATTTTACAGATAAGGAAACTAAGGTTACATGATGTCTTAAGTATCTAAAGCTGGATTTAGTCTTTTAGACTCCAAATCCAATGCTCTATTCACTATACTATCTACCATAGTTCCTTTTATAGAAATAGCATGGTGTGTGGGAGGGGAAAGGGGATGTGGGTGTATATACACATATTTATAATATCTTTTTCCTACCCACTATGAACAATAAGGAAAATTTAAATTCACATGGAAAGACCTATTGCTACATATATCTGAGAGACAAAGTGGGGAGTCAGAGAACCAGAATCATCTCAGCTTCAAGAACCAAATAATAGCTCTACTCAATAGGATAACACTCATTTTCCACTCTGAGTTCCAGGCCTGGATCTGAGTACATCCTTCTAACAACATGGCTAGTGAACCTTGAAATAGACCAGATACAGGAGAAATGTCCTAGGGAAAGGCATCTTTGGGACAGTGAAATGTGCAGGGCTTTGTCATTTAAAGACAAGAGTTCAATTCCAGCTTCTGAAACTTACTATGTGACCTTGAACAATCCCTTCCTTTCTCTGTTTCAACATCTGCCGTAAAAGGAAGTTATCGGTATAGGCAATTTCTCCAGTTCCAGCTCTTGCTGAAATGGAGCTTTGAAGGAAACTAGGGATTTTATAAAGTGAGTATTTTCTAAGCAGCTTGATGGTATATTTGATAGAGCACCAGGCTTGCAGTCAGACTCATCTTCCAGTCCCCAGGAACCTAATAGATGTGTGACCCTGGGAAAGTCACTTAATCCTGTGTACCTCAGTTTTCTCATCTGTAAAAGGAGCTGGAGGAGGAAATGGTGAGCCTGTTTAGTGTCTTTCCTAAGAAAACCTCATAAGGGGTCACCAAGAGTCAGCCATGGCTGGACAACAACAATAAAATATCCTAAGCCAGAAGTGCATGGTGATGGAGAAAATCATTACAAAGTGATAGAGATGGGAAATGGATTTTAGTGCTTAAAAAAAGGAGTGAGGAAGAAAGGGAATAAATATTTATACACCATCTACTGAGTGGTAGGCATGGTATCAAATACTTTACAAATATTCCCTCATTTGCTTTTTACAACAATCCTGGGATGTAAGTGTTGTTATGATCTCCATTTTGCAGTTGAAGAAATTGAAGTTGACAAAATGTAAGTGACTTGCCCAGGATCTCACAGCTAATTAAGTATCTGAGGTCAGATTTGAACTCAGAATTTCCTGGCTTCAAACCCAGGGTTCTAGGTACTGAAGTACCTAGCTGCCAGTAAAAATTAGGGTTTGCTGAAACACGGAATATCTAGGTTTTCAAAGACTGTAGTTCCCTGGCTTTGTCATAAATGACCAATTGTTTTTGTTGTTCAATCTTTTTTCACGTCTTGCCTGATTTTCCATGACCACATGTGTAATTTTCTTGGTAGATCTACTGGACTCGTTTGCCATTTCCTTTTCTAGCTCATTTTACAGGTGACAAGGTGAGGTGATTTGCCCAGGGTCACACAGCTAGGAAGTGTCCATGGCCAGATTTGACTTCATTAAGATCAGTCTTTCTTACTCTGGGTTGTACACTATCCACTGCACCAACTCACTGCTTTACACTACCAATATTAGCATTAAAAGGATGGTCCTTTGAGGCAGAGAGTTTTGTTTTGTTGTTTTTTGAGGGATAGCGTGGAGATGAAGGGGTATTTAAAAAGAAAAAAAAAAGCTTAGTAATTTCTCTAATATAACCCATCCTGATCCTCTTCTTTTGTTCAGAATAATGACTACAGCATTAACCATTTACAATATATTTTCTAGATATTCCTGAATTCTCTCTGACTTCAGTTCTGGCTCCTAAGATCCCCAGTTTTCTTCACAGCTCAGCTCAAGGATCACACTCTCCACAAAACTTTTCCTGATTCCCCCAGCTGTGAGTACCTATCACCCCTCCACATCTCTAAATAATCTTGAATTGGCTTTTTAAATATATAAATGTAAGCTCCTTGAGGGGAGTGCCAGGCATTGGGGTTCTGACAAAGCATGTCTATAATATACACTGATTGTTTAATTGATTTGTTAAAGACAAGTTCTAGAAGCTTTTTAAAAAAATTTTTAACAAGTTTATATAACATATAATTGGCATCCTTTGGAACCTCGTGGATTTTATTCTATGCATTTAAAAACATTATTCTGAGGAATCCATTGGCTTCACCATTTGTCAAAGGGGTTCATAACACAAAATATGAATTAAGAACATCTGCCCTAGAGGGCATCCATTCAGCTACACGTTATAAACAATATCTTTATATTTGATTTCTCTTGTATAGATAATTAGGCCAAAATCTTTAGAATGATTAGGGATCTCATTCGGGGGCTTCAGAAAATTGAAGGGAATTTGTGCAATCAGCCCAATGCTTTCCCTAAATAGAGATTTAGTAGGAATTATGGTGACTTGGATTCTAATTGACTAGGTGTTTATATGATTGACCAGTTCACTTTACCTTTCTCTGCCTCGATTTGTCGTCTATAAAACACAGATAATAACACTTTGAGTATCTATCTCAGAGGGTTGCTATGAAGAAGGCACTGTCAACCTATTAAATAGGTGACCGTATAGAGCAAACCATTTAATCTACCTGAACTTCAGTTTCCTTATCTGTAAAATGAAACTAATAATACCAATATTGCTTAGCTCACAGGCTTATTGTGAAGTGGTCCTTACATTTAAAATCCTCACAGGTTAAAATCATGCCATATAAAGCATTTTGCCAATCTTTAAGATAAAAGAGTCAATGATGACTACTCTTACAGATTTGAATTCTTCTTACCACACTTGTTTAAGCTTCCTTCTAGCCCTTTAATTATAGGACACACAAAATAGGGAAAATTTTGCAGAGATGCTGGGAGTTGAGATTAAATATGCTGCTAAAAGAGCAGACTCTTCCTCCAGTGGGTCCATGAGCAAAACAAGTGAGGGAAGAAAAAAGCCTGAGTTCCATGTCAGGGGAAAACAACAAAAAACAGCAACAAAAGGTACAGATGGAGAGCGGAAGGGAAAAGACATATGCCTCCCAGTTAAAGATTTTCAAATGCAAACTGTCAAGCAGCCTTGGAATTACAAACAGTGAGCTGCTCCTAGAGCCAGAAACCACCTCCACTGGAATGCTGCTCTTTATTGCATAGAGGAAAGGGCTGGATGACTTCAAACTCTGGCAAATGATGCAGAGGGGTAATGTGATCCGGGGGAATATTTAGTCTACCGAGTGACTGTAAGGAAATGTGCTCATATTGGAAAGCTGTTTCTATTTGCTTTGGTCCACCGTAGCTAGAGAGAGGGATCTTAATAGCCAGCCAATTTCTATAGAGGCTGCAATTTTCAGGCATCTATGTTTTTCCTTGTTTGCTCTTTTCCCCCTTGTGAGCCAGCTCGAGAATCAGGCTTTGTGGGTTATGATGCTTTTAAGATTAAGGAGTTCACTCAGGAATGAAGAGAACACATTTTGGACCCGTATTTGAGTATGTCATTTTTATGTCTTTCCCCCACATACCAATTCACAACTCCAATATTTATGCAATTGCTTGGATGTGAACGGATAAGCAAAATGCTCTCTGTGCTTGAAAGGCAGCATGGTTGAGCAGCTGGAATTGTGGCCTCAGAGGCAGGTGAACGTACCTTGAACATGATACTGGCAAGTAGAGTGGCCAGAAGTAGGCTCGCTTATCCTGACTGAGCTTCAGTTTTCTCATCAGAGAGAACAGAGATATCTTTTTTATGGCTTTTTATTTACAAGACACATGCATGGGTAATTTTTCAGCATTGACCCTTGCAAAACCTTCGAGAACAAAGATATCTTAAAGAAAAGCTGGAAATAAGGAAATGTGCAAGTAGCCTGGATAGAGAGCTCAGTGTTGCTGGGAGGGTCAATTGAGATAGTGTTTATAAAGTTCATTTAAAATTATGAAGTTAGTGTTCATTTAGCCAATAAGCATTTTCAGACATCTAATATCCAACTGAAGAAAAAGGCACTTTGTCTTATAGCTAACTACAGAGACATAGATGTTAAATAAACACCTACTATGTTCCAGACACCATGCTGGGTGTTAGAGATTGAAATGCACAACCAAAACTGTCTTGAGCCTAAAGGAGTTTACAATACATGGGAGGAAGCAAGAAGTGTGCAAATAAATTAATGCAAAATATATGCAAAGCAAAAACAAAGAGATTGAAAGAGGACACTAGTAATGGAAGGATAAGCAGGAAGAGCCTTATGAAGGTGTCCCCTGGACTGAACTTTGAAGAAGCTAAACATTCTAAGTGGGGCAAAGGCAAAGAGGTGGGAGATTTGGTTTCATATATGAGGAAGAGAAAGTAGACAAATTTAGGGTTGGACCACAGAGTATGTGAAGGGAAGAAATGTATAGGGATCCTGGAGAGCTAAGCTTAAAGAGCTTTATAAATGGGAGCTTTTTTGTTCCACTGCTATTCCAAGATCTAGTTTAGGAGTCTAGGATCCAAGTCCCCATTGCAAAAGTTGATCATTTGGTCTTGGAAAATTTACTAAGGAAATAGAAGCCTTCCTAAATGAAGCTTGACTCAAAATTTTACAAAGAAAACACAACTAATTAAAATTTCATTTTAGAGATTAACTACATTAGCAGTGAGTTCAAATAAATGCTATCAAATAAATAAATAATAGCTTAACTCCTTGAAAATTTTCTCTTATACTAAATTTGGCTTTTGGTCCTTCGCTGATCTAAATAAAATTATTTAAAACTAAGATAACTGTCTTGCAAGAGTAGATGAGATATGAACGGAAAGAAAGCTGGCTATTGGTGGAAGAGGATGAGAAACGAAATTCAAAGACAGGGCTGAAAAGTTTGAATGCTTCACATGAAGTATTTCCCACCTCTTATAGTTTTCTCAATCTGTTTATCTTTACAGAATCAAATCAAAGATGCATATTTTTATTTTACCCTCCTGTTAACAACATTTTTGAAAAAAATATGATAGGATTTTGTTGAGAGAACAAATGGAATTATAGTTGGTGGTAGACAGTGTGGTTTTTTTAATTAGGGATGTCATTAAAATATAATTTTGATAATCATTAGACTAAAGAAGAGCAGCGTAATTAAATCTTAGAATATGAGTGAATACAGCAGTAGAGTGGAAAACCATTGGATCTCAAGGCAGAAAACCTGAATTCAAATCCCAGCTTTGCCATCTATTACCTTCTGGGCCAGTCTTTTTTTTTCCTCTGCAAAATGAGAATTGGACTAGGATATCCTTTCAAAGCTAATCTCTGATCTTATGACCCCTGAAATGGAATTTTTCCTTCAAACAAACATTCAATCTTTTTAAATATAAGGAATGGTTCTGCCTTAGAAGAAACCCTAAAAAAATAGAAACCCTAAAATATGGGAATGTCTTATAATACATGCTTTGGGGGTACATAATAAAGATTAATTGCATTAAACCACAGCATCTGTCAGAAATTTTAAAAGAAGTTCAAGCTATACGGGCACAATTTATAGCCACTGGTCTTACCTAGATGCCAGAATGGGAGGTGAGTAGGAAAGTGGCTTAGAGTCTGGAGTTCTAGCCTAGGAGTCAGGAAGTAATATTTCAGTCCTGACTATATCTTTCATTAGCTCTTTATTATCATTCCAAACATTTCTTGAGCCTCCACAGGGATACAGGGCTATCGTAGGGTGTTGTCTTGCATACAGAATGTATATGAAGCCTGTCTTCTGTCCTCTTAATATTTACAATAAAATGAGGAAATAAAAGATGAAAATGAAATCTATGTGGAATACAAAGCATCCAATGAAGGTGGAATAGAGGGAATTTGTTGTAAACATTGCAACTATGTGTTTCCAAATGGTGAACATTTATTTAATGTGTGTAAGCATCCCCAGATTCCCTACACATAAGCACTATAGGACATGAGATCTAATCTCAAAGATTTTCTACTCAGAAGAGTCATTAACTTTTTAAGCAATGTGAACTTTAAAAAATCTGTAAAGTTGTTTCAGTATCTTTTGTTTCCTTTGTAATCCTACTCATCTTATTATATGCATTTAAAATATGCTTCAGAGAAGGGGCTCTATAGGCTTCATGGGCCTGTCAAAGGATTCATGACATATCAAAATTGCTGAGAGACCATTTATTATGGGAATATTATAGCTAAAGGATGACTACAAAGTAACATAAAGGCAGATAAATCTTCCTTTGTGGTAAAACTCAATTTCAAATTCTCAGTTTATCTGGCATCCTTCAAGTTTCTGTTAAACTTCCACTTTGTACAAGAAATGATTCCCAGTTTTCTTTAATTTTTGTTCCTCCCAAGATGGGAGAGAAGAGGCAGGAACTCAACTAAACTCTCTTAAATTGCCCTCCAAACAATTTTTAAATAATAGTTGAAATTGAATTCTGCAGTGGCAGAGTGAATGAAAGATTGGGCTGAAACAATTTCTCAGCTAAAGACCACTTGGACAGGAAAGGTGTTCAACTGAGCTGATATTCAGGCCATATCATTCCATGACCATATCAAAAGCAAACTTTAAAGGCTGCAGAAGCAGTGGTAGCAGTCTTGGGAGTTCTCATCCTACAGACAATGAAGGGCTTGAAAAACTGGTCCGAAAGAGATTACAAGGGACTTCCACTGGTACTGGATTCAGGACTCTATTATACTTCCCAGAAGCAGTTCCAGGTCATAATTCAAGGACAAAGAGGAGCAGTCATGGGTAGCAGGGGGCCTGGTACAATTCTAGGAAGAGTTCTAGAATGAGCAGCTACAGGACAACAATATTCCTACCTGGGTAAAAACCAAAATATAGATTTTAAAAAATCAGTGATCACACCTCTCCTCAAATTTTGCCACCTTGGAAGCAATGAAAACTTTTAGATCTCCTAGAACTAATAGTGAAAACAGCAAAAAAACAAAAACAAAAAACAAAAAAAACCTGGAATTTAGGACAGTACCTTCTCCACCCCAAAACCATATTCCAACTTAAAATAAAGTTAAAACTCGAAAAGCCTAGAAGAATTAGCAAACAACAGAAAAAAAGACTGACCATAAAATAGTAACCATGGTGACGGAGAAAATCAGATATAAAATCAGAAGGAAAAAAAACTATAAAAACAGCAACAAGCAAGGTCTCAAAGAAAAATATCAATTGGACATAAATCCAACAAGAATTCCTAGATCTCAAAAATGATTTCCAACCCAATTAAAAGAGGTAGTGGGGAAATTAGAAAAAGAAATAACAGTAATACATGAAAATTATAAAAAAGAGTAAATATCTTGATAAAAGAGGCACAATTAAATACCTTAAAATACCTTAAAAATAGCATTATCTGAATTGCAAAAAAAGAGGCACAAAAATTCATTGAAGAAAAGAACTCCTTAATAAGTAGAATTGGCCAAAAAGCTCACCGAAGAAAAATAATTCCTTAAATGTGCAATTGGGATTTCTAGTTGCCCTTAAATGGGGAACCAACTTGTAGAATGGGTTACTAGAAAGTAACAATTCCATGAGATGTCAAGAAATAATAAAATAAAATCAATAGAATGAAAAATATAAGAGCAACACGAAATATTTCATTGGAAAAATAACTGACCTGGAAAATACATTGAGGAGAAATAATTTTAAAATTATTGAATTACCTGAAATCTATGATCAAAAACTAACCTAGACATAATATTTTGAGAAACTGTCAAGAAAAACTTCCCAATATCTTAGATCCAGAAAATAAAATAGAAATGGAAAGAATATGCAGATCACATCCTGAAAGAGATACCCAAATTAAAACTTCCAAGATTATTATAGGCAAATTCTAGAACTTTCAGGTCAAGGAGAAAATACTGTAAACAGTCAGAAAGAAGCAATTCAAATATTGTGGAGCCACAGTCAGAATAAGAAAAATTTAGCAGCTGCCACAAGGATATTCTGGAAGACTATGAAACTAAGATTACAACCAAAAAAAACTACCTAGAAAAACTGAGCATAATCTGTCAGGGGGAGAACTGGATATTTAATGATAATGAAAACTTTCAAGCTTTCCTGATGAAAAGACCAGAGCTAAATAGAAAATGTGACATTCAAATACAGGACTGAAGAGAAGCATAAAAAATTAAATGGAAAAGAGAACAATAAGATATTCATTTAGGTTAACCTGTTTACATTCTTATATGCAAAGTTAATATTTGCAATGCCTAAGAACTTTATCATTATTAGAGCAGTTAGAAATAATTTACAGAGAGGATATGATTGTGAGTTGATCCTGACAAGATGATGTCAAAAAAAAATGAAAGGATGAGAAAGAGAAAGAGAATGCACTGGGAAAGGGGGTAAAGGAAAGACAGAATGATGAAAATTATCTCACGTAAAAGAGACATGGGGAAAAAAAACTTTACAGACAAGAAAAAAATGAAGGATGGATAGCAGGCAACATTTGAATTTTACTCTCTTCAAAATTATCTCAAAGAAGGTATAACATACATCCTCACTTGGATATGGTAATTTATGTACCCTATAGAAAAGTAGGAGGAAAAGACAATAATTAGAGAAGCAGATAAAAGGGAGACTAGATAAAAGGAAGCAGTGGTCAGAAGAAAAACAGACTTTTGAGAAGAGCCAGGATAAAAAGAGAAAGAGAAAGAAAAAAGGGGGAAATGGGAATAGAGGGGAAAAGACAGTAATCATAACTATAAATGTTCATGGGATGAGCTCACCTATAAATTGGAAGCAGATAGCAGAATGGATTTAAAACCAATGTTGTTTAGAGAGAAACCATTTGAAACAGAGATCCACACATAGAATAAAAGTAAAGGGCTTGAACATAATCTTTTATGCTTCAGCTAAGGTTTAAAAAAGGCAGAGAAAATAAGGGGAACAATCACGCTCCCAGACAAATCAAAAGCTAAAATAAACCTAATTAAAATATATAAACAAGGAAACTACATCTTGCTAAAAGATACCATGGATGATGAAGTAAAATCAGTCTAAAACATATCTATACTAAGTGGCAAGTTAAATGAGTTGCAGGAGGAAATGAACAATAAAACTATATTACTGAGGAATCTTAACTTGCCCCTCTCAGAATTACATATCTCTAATAATAATAGTAATAAAAAAACAATCAAGAGAGAAGTTAAGAAGAATTTAGAAAAAACCTCTGAAGAAAATTGAATGGGAATAGAAAGGAGTACCCTTTTTCTTAGCTTTACATGACACATTCACAAAACTTGAATATTGTATTAAGCATAAAACACATACAACCAAATGCAGAGAAGCAGAAATGTTAAATGCATCCTTTTCAGATCATAATGCAGTAAGAATCACATTCAATAAAGTAATATGGAAGCATAGATTAATAGTTCAGTAGAAATTCAATGATCTAATTCTAAATAATGAGTGGACCAAAGAACAAATCTTAAAAATAATAATTTCATCAAAAAGAATGAGCAATGAGACACAATTCAGAAATTTACTAGATGCCATCAAAGCAGTATTCAGGGGAGAAATTATATTTCTAAAAAATACATTAAAAAGAGAAAAAGAGAAGATCAATAAATAGATATGCAAATAAAAAACTAGAAAATAAATTAAAATTCTCCAATTAAATATGAAAAATGTAAATTGTAAAAATCAAAAAAGAGAATAAGACCAAAAGTTAAAAACTATAATAAATTAAACTTTTAAAAGCCCTATAAAATAGATAAACCATTAGTCAACTTGATTTTTTTAAAAAGAAGAAAATAAAATTACTAGTATCAAAAATTCACCACCAATGAAGAAGAAATCAAAGCAATTATTAGGAGCTATTTATCCCAACCGCATGCCAAATAAATGTAACAATCTGAGTGAAAGGGATGAGTGTATATAAAAAATCTCATAAATTTCTCAGAATAATAGAAGATATAAAATGCTTTAAAAAATCTATAGTAGAAAAAGAATATGAATAATAGATAGGCTTCCTGAGACAAAATCCCCAGGAACAGATGGATTCTCAAATTAATTGCACCAAACATTTAAAGAACTACTAATCTCAGTACTATATAAATTATTTGGAAACATAGGCAAAGAAAGAAATCTGCCAAATTTCTTCTATGATATAAATATTAGTGTTGAAGTAAACCAGGAAGAAAAAAATAGCAGAAATAAAACTACAAACCAATTTTCCTATGAATACTGATATAAAATTTTAAAATAAAATATTAACAGAGATAACAACAATATATCACAAAGATCATAGCAGATATACTTTATAACAGGAATTTAGGGTAGTTCAATGATAAGAAAATTATCAGTACAAGCGACCATATCTATGGCAAAAGCAACAAAAATCATAATTACATTAGTACACACAGAAAAAACATTTGACAGTATATAACACTTATTCCTATTGAACACACTACAAAGCATGGGAATAAATGAAGTTTTTCTTGAAATGGCAAGTAGTATCTATCTATCTAAAACCATCAACCAACATTATTTGTAAAGAGGATAAGCTCAAACTTTTCCCAATAAGATCAGGAGTGAATCAAGGATGTGCATCATCACCACTATTAATCAATATTGTACTAAAAATGTTAGTTCTAGAAATAAGAGAAGCAAAAGAAATGGACATAATTAGGATAGGCAATGAATAAAAAACTATTACTCTTTGTAGGTGATGAGATGGTATATGTAGATAATTCTAGAGGATCAACTAAAAACTGGGTTCAAACAAGTAACTTCAGTAAAGTTGCAAGATACAAAATAAACCCACATAAATCATCCACATTTCTAAAAATTACCAACAAAATCCAGCATGAATAGATCTAGAGAAATTTCACGTAAAATAACTGCAGACAATAGAAACTACTTTTGAATCTGCATGCAAAGACAAACCCAGAAACTATATAGAAGCCACAATTTCAGAACACTTTTCACAAAAATGAAAACAGATATAGATAGAGAAATATTCGTTACTCATGAGAAGTCCAGGACTATGCTACATGGGTCTGGATTCCAAAAGATCTGAGTTCAAAATTAGTCTCAGACACTTGATTGTATGACCTTGAGCAAGTCATTTAACCCTCTTTGCCTCAGATCCCCATCTATAAAATTAGCTGGAATAACAACCACTTCCAATACCTTTGCCAAGAAAACCCCAAATGGGATCACCAAAAGTCAGACATGACAAACAACTAAACAACAAAAGAAAAATGAAGCTAACATAATGAAAATGATACTTTTATCTAAACTAATTTGCTTATTCAATGCCATACCACTTAAACTATCAACATATTTTATAGACTTATAAAAATAATAACATCCATCTGGAAGAATAAAAGCTCAAAAATATCAGGATGATCGATGAAAAATTAATGTGAAGAAAGGTACTTTTCTAGCAGTGAGAGATCTCAAACTGTTTTACAAAGTGGTAGTCTTCAAAACAATCTGGCACTGGCTAAGATATAGTGATGGATCATTGAAATAGACTAGGTACACAATACACAGTAGTAAATGACTGTAGCAATATAGGGTTTTATAAACCAAAAGATCCAAACTTTGGGCATAAAACTTCACTATTCAATAAAAATTGCTGGGTAACCTGGAAAGCAGTTTGTCTTATATTAAATATTATACTATTATCATTATACTTTGGCAGATTGTAGACCAATAGCTCATATCATATTATACAAGATAAGATCAAAATGAATACTTAGTGTAGATTTAAAGACTGGTCTCATACACAAAACTAGGGAAACATGGCAAAGTTTACCTATCAAATCTATAGGTAATGAAAGAATTTATGACCAAACAAGAGATAGAGAGCATAACAGAATGTAAAATAGATAATCACATTAAATTAAAATTTTCCCACAAACAAAATGCACTCAGTCAAGATTATAAGGAAACCAGGAAACTGGGGGATAGTTTATATCAAGTTTCTCTAATAAAGGACTTATTACTCAATTATATACAGAATTGAGTCAAATTTATAAGAATTTAAGTCATTTCCTACTTGATAAGTTGTCAAAGGATATGAACAGCAACTTTCAAGTGAAGAAATCAAAGCTATCTATGATCATTTTAAAAATCACTCTAAATCACTATTGATTAGAGAAATGCAATTTAAAACAACTCTGAGGTACTACCTCACATTTATAAGATTTGCTAATACAATTTAAAATGATATTGCACAGTATGTGGACAAATTGGAATACTTATGCCTTGTAGGTAGAGTTGCAAACTAGTCCAACAATTCTGCAAGGGTTAATTAAGAAATTATGCCAAAGGGTATCAGATGGTGCATATTCTTGGACCCAGCAATACCATTAGTAGGCCTATATCTCAAATATATTAAAGAAATAGAAACAGACTTAAAAGGACAAAATATTTATAGCAATTCTTTTCGTAGTGGCAAAGAATTGGAAACTGAAAGGATGCCCATTAACTAAGGAATGGCTGAACAGTTTGTGGTATATGATTATGAAGGAGTATTTTTGTATGGTAATAAATGATGTGCTGGATGGTTTAAAAAACTTGGGAAGACTTATATGAACTATAGCAAAGTGAAATGAGCAGCACCAAGACAACATAGAACACAGTAAAAGCAATATTGAACTATAATCAACTCTGAATGTCTTCATTGTTCTTAGAAATACAATGATCCAAGACAATTCCAAAGGACTTCTGATGAAAAATGTTATCCACCTCTCCCCCCGAAAAAACTGGTGAGTTTGATTGCAGCTCAAATAATACTTTTTAAACTTTATTTTTCTTGAGGGATTTTTTGGTCTGTGTTTTCTTTTGCAACAAGGTTAATATATTTAATAATCACTTCACTTCCTATTTATAATCTATGTCAAATTGCTTGTTTCCATAAGGATAGGTGATAGGAGGGAGGGAAGATTTGGAATTCAAACCTTTAAAAAAAAGTTTAATTTTTTTCCCCATGAAATTAAGGAAACACAACAAAATAAGAGAAAAAATAAGTTCCTTCTCTGTGAGAGTACCATATATTTTGAAAAATATATCTTGTTTTTATAGATTTGTTTGCATGATGTCTCCCCCTTTAGACCATTAGCTTCTAAGGAGCAGGCACTTGGTTTTTTGGTTTGGTTTGGTTTGACTTAGAAAAGTTGTACCTTTTTCTGTATGTCCAGAATTTAGCACAGGTTCTGGCTCATAGAAAACAATGGATCAACACTAGTTTACTTGATCTGAGTTGATTCTCATTTTACATGTGAGAAAGAATGGCCTTGTGAATGAGTGAAAAATAATACTACATTAAGTATTAACTGTGTGCAAGAACTACTATGTATTCTTGATGACCTGGCTTCAGTTTGATACTTACTACCTCTGAGATCCTAGGCAAGTCATATAATCTATGTGGAACTCATTTTCATCATAAATAAAATGAGGGGGTTGGGCTCATTGGTCATTAGGGTCTTTTCCAGCTCTAAATCTAATATCTGATGATTGATGCATGGCTCAAATATATACAAAGAATTGGATATCATTTTATCTGCTAATTGCATTCTCTCTTCAAATAGACCTTAAGTGCCATTATAATTTCAGAAATGTGTATATATATATATATATATATATATATATATATGTGTGTGTGTGTATTTATATATATATGCACATATATGCATGTATGCATCATACAAACAACATGTATATATGTGTGTATACACATACATATATAAGCATACATTTGTGATCCAAAATATAACACAAATCATACTTAAAATAATTACAAATAAAAAATGTTTTAGAAGCCCTAAAGTTCTATATATTTATTGTTAAGACTCCTAATATTAACAACAAAATAGTAGTCTATTTTTGTCAATGTCTGAACATTTAATTCTGTCATTTGACTACTGTATAAAAAGTCTGATGGGCAACTAAATGATCTAAGTGACAGGTTTGATCCCCTTAAGTTCTTAATATATAAAATGATATTATAATGTTAATATTTAATATGATATTTCTCTGAACATCAATATATGTTTTTCATATGTTTCTTGTAGCATATTAATTCCCATTTTCTTAAGTATTTTAAGAACAATGGCTGAATATATATGAAGCCATGTTAGTGAATTACTCTGAATATTCAACAGATATCACCTGGAAAGGCACCAAGATAATCCTTCTTCCATTCACAATTAATAAGGTCATTAGCAAACGTGGCAGTTTAGCTAAGTGAAGCTCTTTAATCAGATGAATAGGTTTTTAAGAAAGTGAAAATGTTTTGTTCAGAGTTGAAACAACAAGCTTGGATCTTGTTCACCTATGTTGGAAAGATAACCTTCTTTGCTGCGGATGGTGGAGAGAGAGGTGTGAGTTTAAGATTAAATGTTCTCTAGGTAAAGAACAGGAAGGCATACTCAAAAATCATTCAGTTGAACTGGTTCTAGAAGACTGGAAATTTCAGGGTGACACAAGTACAAGCAAAGGAGTCTATGAGTTTAGGGAAAGGAATCAGGGTCAGAACCTTGGAGAGCTCAGAGGCTATAGAGTCCCAAGTCTCTTTGAGTGCCCTTTCAGCCCAGGTTTAAATGAGACTGAAGGCTTTTATGCTACTTGAAATGCAAGTCCTGACCATTTCTTACTTTAAATCTTGATACTGTCAAGATTTAAAGGTCAACCACCCTGGCATTTCCAAAGGCTATGGGAGCCCTGGGGCTACAGAGTTACATCAGCTGGCTTGTTAATTCAGCAAATATAGATAAATGCCACTATATATTATGGTTTGCTAGATATTATCTGAAGACTTAAAAGTGCAGTATACAGCCCCTGTCCTCACAGGGTGTATCATCCTATTGGAAAAAATGAGATGCAAAAATTTAAAAAAGAAGTTTAACAACAAACCACAAAACACAGGATGTGATTTTTTTTAAAAGTCTATGATTGGGCATCAAATTATGTCTCAGATAATGAATACTATGTGTTGACAGGAGGGAAAAGTCATGAAGAAAAAGAATGCTTGGCATAGGATTAAAGGAAGAATGAGACTTGATCCATTGCTGACAGAGAAGCAGCCTTGGACAAAGAAAAAGCACTCAGCGCTGATAATTAGGGGCAGGTGGACTGATATCTCTCTGGCTGCTTCTGCCACTTTTTGGTATGATTTTAAGCAATTTTCTTTAACCTCTCTGGGTCTATTTCTTCATCAGTAAAATGGTAGATTAGGTGGGCCAAGTCTAGGGCCTATTCCATATTAAAAAGTAGACTTAGGCTTAAGATAAGCAAGAGTCAAAGAAGGAGGGTATCTTGGTTGGTGGAATGAGGGAATTATGAGAACAGAAGTGGAAATCTGCAAGAAATATTCATATAATAGGAAAGACTGGTTAGGCTGACATAAAAAGTTGATGAAGGGTGAAGAGTAAAAGATAAAGATTGAAAGACAAACTGTCAGATCACATAGATCCTCAAAAGATGGATGAAGGGTCATTGAACAGAGAGCAAAATGATGAAAATTGGGATTGCAGAACAAATAATGAATGTGAAACTTCATCATGGAAGGCATGTCTGTTGGATAGAAAAGTAGCTGAGTTTGGAAAAGCTTGGTATCAGATAGATCAGAGGGTCATGGATTATTTTGATCCCTTTTGGATGTTTTTGTTCCTGAAAACTGTTTGGAAAATTCTGAGTGGGTTTTGATTTATATATCAAATAGGGGGAGTACATCCTGAGAAAATCATAGATGCTAAAAAAAACTAAGTAGAGAATAGACACTTACCCTATCTGTGTCATAAAACAGACCCCATTAGGGCATTAGGTGATTTTGCTCTGGGAAAAGGATAGTGGTGTGTGTTTGTGTGTGTGTGTGTGTGTGTGTGTGTGTGTGTGTGTGTGTATTAGTTTCTCTTTGGTTTTAACCCCCTAATTATAGCCAGAAAGTAGACATTTTGAATCCATTTAATATTCAAATCAAGAAGATATATCTGGTGTAGTAAATTAGTCACTGAGCTAGGAATCAGGAAGAAATATGTTTGAATTCTGTCTCAGATCCTTATTAGTTGTATAAACTCTGCAGTAAATCACTTAGTTTCTCAACCTCAGTTTAAACATTCATAAAATGGGAGAAATAATGGCAGCAACTACCCAAGTTGTTATGAGGTTCAAAGGAGATAACTTGTAAAGTTTTGTTCAAATATTGAAATGCTATATAAATGCTAGTATTATTACCATTGTTGTTATTATCATGATGACTTTTGACAAATTAAGCGAGGAAAGAGAATTTAGAGTTGAAAGGGCCCTTAGAGTTCATCTGGTCCAATTTTTTAGATGAGTAAATTAAGGCCTAGAAAGGGAATACAAGTAGTAAATATATAAAGAGGCACTCAAATTTAGGACCTTTGGTTCATGGTCATTCCTTTTGTAGTGCTATGAAGAGGACACAGAACAAAGGCCTGAGCTTTGCATTAAGATTACTCAAAAAGATTATTGTTAATCAAACAGCTTCTAGTTTTTCTTGAATGGTCTCTGCGCATCGGGACAGGATGTTGAAAAAGGAGCACACTGGATCTGAGACCTTCCTCCAAATTCCACCTTGACCTTTGCTAGCTATGTGGCCATGCCACATGTCACATCAGATCTCTGAACCTCAGTATCTTCAATTCTAAAATGTACCTGAAGACTGACTAAAGATGAGGATCAAATGAGATAATATTTTTAAAGCAGTTACAATACAATGCCTGGAACATTATAGGCATTTAAATGCATCTGTTATTTATTCCTTCCAATCATGCAACATAAAACTTATTTCAGTAGCAGAGGATTTTTGCCAGGAGAAATAAGATGTCCCAGAGATGCAGGAAGGTTGCAAAAAGGGGGAGATAAGAAATGAATGTTTTCTACAATTAGAAGGACCATTGACTAGGAGTGGGATTAAACTTGTTCTGTTTGGTCCTAGAGGGCAGAACTAAGAGGAATAAGTCACAGAGAGAAGGATTTGGGTTGAATTTCAGGAAATTTTCCTTGAAATTAGAACTCTAGAAAAATGAAACACTCTATCTTAGGAAATTAATGGGGTCCCTTTAGTAGAACTTTTTTTTCCAGCAAAACCCAGTTGATCATATGGGTAGACTGTAGAGTGGGGTCTTGTTCCTGTCCATCTTAACCTAGATAGGTTCTAAGGTCCTCCCCAGCTTTGAGATTCTGCTGCACTAATTTAAAGTGATATGAAAATAGCTGCTGCTATTTTACTAGAGCCCTGTTCCAGGGATGTGAGAGAATTAGCAATGTGGGATCTTCCAACTCAGCAGTAATCTATGGAATATCTCTGACACTAATGTAGCAGAAATTATAATAACCAACCTCAGCACCCAAAAGGAAAGATGAAAAAGTGGCTCTCCATCACCACCATTTCCTTACAGAGGAAGGTAACTAGGAGTAAAGGATATTAAATATAACTACAAAATTTCATGATGCATGAATTAATTTTGTTGTTCTTTCTCTTTATTTTTTTTACTATAAGTAATGGCTATAGAGAAAGGGGGAGGGTGATATATTGGAAAATGTAAATGATGTTGAAAACAGATATAAGAATAAAATATGAGTATTTTTAAAGCATTGTTGCAGCAAGCCTCCATGCTCCAGGGTATTTCAGGATCGGCAGTGACGGTCTATGATATCACCATAATCGAACGGTCCTGTGTGTGTACCCAGAGTCTCCTGCCACTGGCAGGAATCCAAGGGAGCCATTCCAGCTGCATGAAATTTGCACCTGCTCCTAGAGTTACTGTACATGCAGAGTAAAATTAATCTTCAGGGCAGCACATTCATGTGTTTCACACTTTCTGAGGACATCATGGAGAACATAAGGCTGAAAGAAAAATAAAATAAATGGCCAGACTTTGGACTGTCTAGCTAAGAGAGGATGCACATCTGGAAGCAGAATATCTGTGAGCCACTTGTCCTACTTCTTAAATAACTGCACATGTGGAATATGGCTCAAATTTTACCCTATCAAAAGAAGGGGTGGGGTGGAATGGGGAGAAAGAGAGAAGCAGTAGGCAAGGACAAGATGGAAATAATCAATATATTTACAGTCATAGTGTAGATGTAGTTTTCCTACAATAAAAAGAGAGAATCTGCTATAGAAACAAAGAAGTATGGATGGGAATAGAGGGTGCACTATTTACCTTATTAACTTTTGAATCATTCAGTAAGCTTTTTTTCCTCTATCATACATTTGTGCTGATAGCTGAGAAGTCTACTCCCCTTTCTTATGCAGTAATCATTTCAGTATTGCTTCTGCCCTAATTTTCCAATATAGAAAAGCTGCCCTATTAACTAAGTTCTATTTTCCTGGTATATATTTTTTTCTTAACTTAGGTTGTGCCTGACAGCCCCCAAATGACTTGAAATAGAAGAAATATGTGGATTTCATGCTTGTGAAGTTGTCCCCAGGCCACTCAATTTAAGCCTAGATTGAAATTCCCCATATCAAGTTGTTTCTTTGTTTTATTCAAAAATTAAAAAAAAAAGATGAAACCCATGTGTTTTGAGGGCATTTAGACTCATTGTTGGATTGGATTGGATGTGCCCTCATTTCCCCTTTGACCTGGGATCCCAAATCTTATTAGCATACTGCTGAAAGCTGATTGATAAATGTGACAGAATAAGTGTAAAAACAAGTGTGTAGTGTGCATTAGAATATGAATTAATGCTCGTGCATGTAAATGAGGAATTGGCTCTTGAAATTTGGAGAGGTGAGGCTCCATGTGATAGAGAAAGGACCCAGGTGAAAAAAATCACAGCTTATCTGAACTATTGATATATTTAAATTTAGGACTTTGAAATAATTGATTTTTTAACCTTTGAAAACACTAACTTTTTTTCCAGAGAATAAGTGAGTTGTGAAGACTTCAACCACTACTCATTTCTCTACAAATAGTCAAGTATTATTCAATATTTGAGAAAGGCTCTGTGACCAGATCACCAAAATATTTTCACCAAGCTTCATTTTCCATATTGAAAACTTCCAAAAATTCTCTATGGACTCCCTAGTTTCCTGGTTCATATATTCTTATAACAGTACACTCTATTATTCCTTAAATTGTCACACCTGCAGTGTGTAGTTATTTTTTTATCCACTAATTTATTAGTTCAACAAATATTTATGGAATGGAATAATACGTGTGAGGAGGTGGGCATGACTCCATGGAAGATATTAAGGTCAATCAAATCTAGTTATTTTTTAGTCCTTGCCCTTCAAGAAATTTATGATCTAATCTATTTTAAAAGCTCAGTTGTTGCCACAAACGTAAATGTTAATAGGGACTAGGAGCTGTCCAATGCCAAAAGTCATTTAGAAAATGAAGAAGGGAGTTTTCAAATGCTAGAACTCAAAAGGATTTTGGAAGAGTCACCTTCCTGGGAAAGTAAAATTGTGAACTCTTGTATGAATCATTTTGGACTCATAAGGATTGTCTGTTGATCTATTGCCTTACATAGTTACACGTCCTTCCCATACTTTGAGTTCAAACAGTTTTCCCCACAACTATCCTGTACTATGGTTCTTGGAAATGTCCCTTTCATAGGTCCTTCTGTTTATGCCATATTATAATTGAACTTCATTCTTTAAATAACCTGCTCCCTAAGTTGCCCATATTTATTACTGGAATGATTGTGACTGCACAAGACCCAAACAGATGAAGCGAACTTAGTAACATCAGATTTTTCTGGGGCTTTTTTAAAACAATAGTCCCTTATGTTGCCCCTAAGCAGATTATAGGGTAGGGAGAAGAAGAGTAGTAAAATGAAAAGAAATGTACAAGTAAACATTATACAAAGAAGTATATGATAATGTCCAAAAGAGGAGAAAGAACCAAGAGTTTTAGGAAGTTAGAGAAGGGAAGAACATTTTTTAAAGGGTGAACAAAAAAACAGTCTAAGGAACAAAGGAAATTTGAATGAGCTTCTGAATTTAGATATACAGAAAAGCAGGAAATTACATAGGGAGTTATAGGAATAAAGGCTATAATGAAAAATGTTATAATGGTAGGAAATTGCAAATGGTATTTGGATGATTGATTAAGTAGTGAAGCTGTAGACCATGATACATAATTGTTGACATTCTATAGAATTTTGAGTCTTATAAAATATTTCCTCATAAGTACCTTTTGTTTTAGACCAAAGGAATATTATGTCTAGGAATTAAACTTATTTATGGACACAGCTTGTAAGTTTCTATGGAGGTACTCACTCAAAACTTCTGCCTCCAAGTCCAGTCCCTTTCTCCCATTGCATATATCCTCAGCACATATAGGTATTTATGAAATTTGAGAATCTAGAATTGCCAGATCATAAGATGCTTTGAATATCAGAGTATGGAATGTGCTTTCCCCTGATCATTAGTGAGGAAATATTGGGGCTTTTGACCAGCCAAACATAATGATTAAATAAGGTTCCGGATGAGTGACTATGCAGAATGCTATGCACTTTCTGACAAAAAAGCAAAGAATTTGAGACAAAACATAAAGTGCATGGGCAGTGTCAGAATTTGCTTTGCAAATTGAAATTTTAAAAAATCTATTATTTTCAAACATGTAGGAAAGAAAATACATGATTATTCACTGAATTTATATTTCGATAAATAATTTTGATGAGGTAAGTGATGACTCCAGACTAATGGTTGAGGGAGATAAGTCTAGTGAATAGTATATGAGGTACTAGAATTAGGAAAGAGGGAATAAAGATGGAGGCAATTTAGGAGGATGTTATAGTTGTTAATGTAAGAAATAAAGATCTAGACAACAGAAATGAAGAGATAGATGTACAGGAGAAAATACAAAAGAAAAATAAACAGAAGTTTATAGGTGATTGACTATGTCAAGGTAAAGGAGGAATCAAAGCTTTCCCTAAAGATACAACCCTGAAAGAATAATAATGATATTAATCTATATAGTAAAGTGATGAAGAAGAGCAAGCAAGCACCGTATGATGGAATAATGATGGGTTGGCAGTGGGGAAGATAGTGTTCTTCAAGTCTTCAAAGGGTTAACACATGCAAAAGAGAATTATTTTCTGCTTGGTCCTAGGTAAGAGAACTAGCAGGATTTGGTAGAAGGGGAAGAAAGACTAACACAGGCTAAATTTCAGAAAAAAAACATTTTATGAATTAGACATGTCTTAGGGGTATAAAATATTGGATATGCTTTCAGATGTATTTGCTGCATTAGTTGTTTTTGATGAATTGATTTTTCTTTATTGCATTCTTCTTTATAAGAGAAAACACTAAATAACAAAGGAATTATTAGATAGTGATTGGGATATAATTTTTAAATGAAGCTAGGCAATCCAATCCAACAAGCATTCATTAAGTTTATACTATCTACAAGAAATCATTATAATCAAGGGACATAAAGAAAAACTGAAAGAAATAAAAACAACTCTGTGTTCAAGAAATTTACTAAGTGGAGCAGAGCCAAGATGGCAGAGTAGAGACAGCCAGCCAGCTAAACTCTCCAGAATTCCCCTCCAAACAACTTTGAAATTACCCCTCAAATCAAATTTTGGAATGGCAAAGCCAAAAAATTTTACAGAAATTTAGGAGAAAACTTAGGAGGGCAGCCAGGAGAGGTTTGTAACATTGAGTTGGGAGTCAGGTCAGAGCACTAGCAGCGGCACTAAGCATGGGTCTTAGAATCATTTGCAACTATGGTAGTAGCAACAGTAGACTTGGGAGTTTTCAACCCAGAGATCATGAGACAGTCAGATGACTGTTCAGAAAGAGATTAATCTGACCTTTGCTGGCATTGGGGAGTAATTGGTGCTGATTGGCAACTATTGCCCACATGCAAATCTGCGTTACAATTTGAGGAGAAGCATGCTTGTGATTGGTCACAAAAGAGCAGTGTCCCACTTCTAAGACAGAAAGGAGTATTATTACTTATGGCTGCAGGATAGCAAGGGAGTTAATCACAGTTTCAGGACCAAGAAGAGTATTAACATTTGTGTCTATAGAGGACTACGATAAAGAACAGAGCACATACCAAGAGAGCATTAATTACACCTCTCCCTGGATCCCACCACTTTGGAAGCACTGAAAACTTGCAAATTCCCAGAACTTTCATGTGGCACAAAAAGCCTGAAGCTTGGAAAAATATCTTCTCATCCCTAGGTGAGCTGAACCCAACTTCCATATTTAAATGAGGTAGAGAAAATGAGCAAAAAACAACAAAGGATTTGTTCATAAAAAGCTACTAGGATGGCAAAGAAGACATAAACCCAAAATAAGACAATAAAGAAAAATGACTATAAATAAAACCTCAAAGTCAATTGCTAATTAGATGGAAGTCCAACAAAAATTCCTGGAAGAGTTAAAGACAGCATAAAAGTGCTAAGGTGAAATTGGGAAAAGAAAAAAGAGTGATGCAGGAAAAATGTGAAAAGAAAATTAACAGCTTGATTTTTAAAAGGCAAGCAAATACTAAAGGAAAAAAAAACTTAAAAAAAGTAAAATTGAACAAAAGGTAAAAGAAGCATAAAAATTCACTGAAGAAAAGAACTTTTTAAAAAGCAGATTAAGTCAAATGGAAAAGGAGATATGAAAATCATTGAAGAAAAGAATGCCTTTAAAAATAGAGTTAGTCAAATTTCAAGGTAAAAAAGTTCACTGAAGAAAATAATTTCTTAAAAATCAGAATTAAGCACTAGAAGCTAATGACAAGAAGCCTTCAAGAAACAACAAAAACAAGGACAAAAAAATGAAAAATGGAAGAAAATATGAAATCTCATTGGGAAAATAACTCATCTGGAAAATACATTGAGGAAAGATCATTAAAAAATTATTAAAGTAATTGAAAGCCATGATCCAAAAAACCCTAGAAATTATATTATAAGAAATTATGAAGGAAAATTATCATGATATCCCAGAACTAGTAAATAAAATAGAAATGGAAAGAATCAATCATTAACTTCTTGAAAGAGATCTCAAAATGAAAACTCCCAAGAATATTATAGGCAAATTCCAGAACTTCCAGATCAAGAAGAAAATGTTGCAAGCAGTCAAAAAGAAGTAATTTAAGAGCAGCTAGGAGGTACAGTGGATAGAGCACTAGCCCTGAAGTCCGGAGGATCTGAATTCAAATCAGACCTCAGACACTCAGACACTTAATATTTCCTAGTAATGTGATCCTGGGCAAGTCACTTGACCCCAATTGTCTCAGCAAAAAATAAGAAGAAGAAGAAGAAGAAGAAGAAGAAGAAGAAGAAGAAGAAGAAGAAGAAGAAGAAGAAGAAGAAGAAGAAGAAGAAGAAGAAGAAGGAAAGAAAGAGAAAAAGAAAAAGAAAAAAGAAAGAAAAATAAAAAGAAATAATTCCAATATTGTGAAGACAAGTCAGGATCATACAAGATTGTGTGGTATCTATGTTAAAGAAGAAAACAGCTTAGAATATGATATTCTGAAAGGTAAAGAACCAATATTATAAGTAAAAATAATCTACTTGAGGGAGGGATATTTATTGAAATTGATGACCAGAAATAGAGAATTTGATATTCAAACACAAGACTAAGAGAAGCATAAAAAGGTGAACATGAAAGAGAAATCATAAAGGATTCAATAATGTTGAATTGTTCAGTTGTCTATATGGGGAAATGACAAATATATCTTCTAAGAATATTATCATTTTATGGAATTTAGAATAATTCTATACCAGAAGAGGGCACAGGAGTGAGCTGATTATTTTGGGATGATGTAAACAACAGATAAAAAAGAAAGAGGGATGCCCTGGGTGAAGGAGTAAGGGAGAAATTATGAAAGAAGGCGTGCAAGGAAAAGTTTTTACAATAGAAAGGAAAATGGGGGAAGCAACCTTTCAACCTCACTCAAATCTAAATTGGTTCAATAAGAGATTTATGTTTATACAAGTATATTCAATTGATCATAGAAATCTATCTCATACACACTCAGTTGGCTATAGAAATCTATCTTAAATAGAAAGGGAAAAGAATAAAAGATATGGGGATTTGGCAAGTATGATAGATGGGAGAATAAATTAAGAGAAGAGTGGTCAGAAGCAAAAAGAGATTTTTAAGCAGGGGTAAGAGAGAGGAGAGGAGAAGAAAGGAGAGATGGAGAGAAGGAGGGAGGTAGGGAGAGAGGTGAGAGAAAAGAGAAGGATAAACAACAGAAAAGGAAAAAAGGGAAATAGTAATCATAAATAAATGTAAATGGGATGAGCTCACCCATAAAATGGAAGCAGGTAGAAGAAAGGGTTAGAAACCATACTCCAACAAAGTGTTGTTTACAAGAAACAATTATTTTTTGTAGAGAAAGAAAAACATGGGATTAAAATAAATGGCTGGAACATAATCTATTATGCTTTAACTGAAGTAAAAATAGTAGGTGCAGCATAATATATAAATACCAAAAACAAAACTACACAGACAATAAAGTAATATAAAAATTCCAAAAGCAAATTGCTCTGATATTTCTGAAATATATGGAAAACTGAGGCAATTTAAAAATAAGAACCATTCTCCTGTTGATAAGTGGTCAAAAGACATGAACAATCAGTTTCCAAAAGAAGAAATTAAAGCTATTTATATATCCTAGAACAAATACTCTAAATCACTATTGAGTAAAGAAATGCAAATTAAAACACTCTTGTACCACTTCATACTGATCATAAATGATATATGCTGAAGATGATGAGAGAAAATAGGTAGAGAAAGTGGAGTTGTGAACTGGTCCAATCATTTTGGAGAACAATTTGGAACAAAGAGCAAAAAACTATGTGTACACTTTGACTCAGCAATACTATTACTAGCTAAGTATCCCAAAGGAATAAAAAAATAAAAGGATCAATATGTACAAAAATATTTACAGCAATTTTGTGTGTGTGCTGACAGAATTTGAAATTAAGGGAACATGCATTGATGGGGGAATGACTAAACAAGTTGTAGCACATGATTTTGAAGGAGTACTTACTATTCACTCTAAGAAATAATGAAGAAAGTGATTTCATTTAAAAAATAAAACCTATTAAGAGCCATGTCAACTGTTTCAAAGTGAAGTTAAAAGAACCAGGAGAATTTGTTCCTTTACAACCATGTTATAAAGATGATTAATTGTGAAAGTTTTGGCTACTGTGATCAATATAATGCAATGCAATACAACCCAATTCAATAATCAAAGACAATTCCAAAGAAGTCAGGATAAAAATACTGATTAACTCCAGAGACAGTACTGATGAACTTTGAATGCAAAGTGAAGTATAATTTTCTTGCTTTCTTGTGATATCTAATATGGAAATATATTTTACAAGATTTCACATGCATAATTGATCTAATTTTGTTTGCATATATGCAAGTTTAAAAATATTGTGAGGGAGGCAGAGAGAATTTGGAACTCAAAAGTTTTAAAGGAAAGAAATTAAATAATATTTTATTCTTATTTTCTTCTACTTATTTCTTTATCCCCAGTTATATTCAAAACAATTTTTTAAAATTTGTTTTTAAAATTTTTCAATTCTAGGTTTTCTCCCTTACTCCCATTTACAATTAAGAAACCCTATGTGAAGTTATGCAAAACATTTCCCTAAAATTCAGGTTGTGAAAGAAAACAGATCTCCAAGCCTAATGAAAATTAAAACTCTCAAGAAAAATTAAGTTTAAAAAAAGAGAAACAGAAATTGCTTTATTCTGTATTCAGACACAATCAGTTCCTTCTCTACATATGGGAGGATTTTTCATCATAAATCCTTGCAGGATAGTTGTGGATGATTAAGCTATGGAGAATAGTAAAGTCATTTACAGCTGGTCATCCTAGAACATTGCTATTACTTTGTACACAGTACATTTCATTTTCCTTGAGTTCATAAAGGACTTTCCAGGTTGTTGTTGTTGCAGTTTTTTCTGAGGACATCCTGTTCATCATTTCCCATAGAACAATACTATTCCATCACAAACACACACCAAAGTTTATTGAGTCATTCTCCATTGATGGGCATCCCCTCAATTTTCAATTTTTTGCCCCAACAAGAGGGCTGCTATGAATATTTTTAGACATATAGGTCATTTTCCTCTTTTTAAAAAACGCCTTTTGGCATTCATGCCTAGTAGTGGTGTTATTAAGAAAAAGGATATGCATGAATTTATAGCTCTTTGGGCACAGATCATATCTTTTGATCATTTATCAATTGGGGTATGGCTTTTAGTAAATATTTCTAGAAAAAGACATATAAAAAGTGTATGAAATCAAACACAAATCCCTGAGGATCTCCACTAAAGACCTCATACCAACTGGCCATTTAATTGACATTTAAGCTTTCTAATTTGATTTCATCTAGTCAAATCAATAAATAAAATTAAAAGATGAAAGAAATAAACAAAGAAGAAAATTTACCAGAAACGGGGGTACAACATATAAATAAATATTAAAAATGAGGGAAACCATAAAAAATATTTTATAGAAGATGGCATAAAAAAAAAACAATTTGGGATTTTAAGAGGCAAAGGTGAGAGACAGAAATAAAGACAGAGACAGAGAGAGAAACAGAGACAGGGAGATAGGAAGGTCCAGGAATTTAGTTGAGGAGGGCATGTATCCAAGGGGTAGGAAGAAGGAAAGTTAATGAAAATGACATCTGTCAGAGAGGTAGCAAAAAGAGTATGCACAGAGTCATGGAAAATAAGCGAGTAGAAAATACCTAGGAAAAAAAAGCAGTGATTGGAAGCTAAAAGTATTATGCAGAGTTTCAAGAGGATGAGGATGAATTGGCAGGGGACACCCTTCAGATTTGAATTCATATCCAGCAAAGTGAAATGGCATAAACCACAAGTAAAATAGTTGCTGAGGAAGTGGAAGCAAATGGCTTAGAACATCTTTCAAAAAGATTGCCAATGAAAAAAAGTGCATGCTCATAATTTGGTAATGGCTTAAGGAAAAAAGAAAAATTTTCTCTTCTATACCGCTGGGAATCTCTCTTTTCGGTTTGAGAAGAATTTTATTTTACCTTCACCTTTGTTTCTATTATTCAAACACCCTTTCTCTCAAGTTATAAGCTAAAGATATCTTCAAATTTTTGCTATATGGAATAGTGTGTTTGTGGAAACACCCATCAATTGATGATCTACAGATAAATCTACTTATTTACTCCTCAAATCAACTTTATCATGTGGCAGGGATCCAACATTCTTTCCTGAAGATGTGGGAATGAGCAGAAGGATCTATAAATATCGGTGACATTTGAAAGGTGAATGTGGAAGGAATGCAATACTGAGGACCCTCAAAATCAATCAGTGAACTAGCATTTCTTACGTGCTTACTATTTGCTAGGCACTGCACAAATCACCAATAGAAGATGGTCCACTGTCCCAACTTTTGAGAAATATGAACTCAAAGCAATTGTAATATTTTGGGGAAATTCTTGGAGAAAAAATTAAACCATATTATTCCTTCTAGGGAATTCATTTTGAGCAAAGCAACAAAAGTGTCCCTCCTTAAATGAAGGAAAAGTACCTCCATCTGGACAGAAGTGCCAGAAAACTTCAGCATATAGTCCTCAGGCCACATTTGGCCCACAACACTCCCAAGTTGGGTTAAAAGAGATAAAAATGTAACTGGGAAATATTTAACAAGATAAAAATACAGTAGAATATAGATTGTGTCAATATTTACTTTCTAAATTAACATGTGGCCCACAGGAAAGTAGTCCCTCCTTCTATCTCAGTTTAACACCATTGGGATAAGCAACACCCAGGACAATAAATGGGAAGCACAGAGAAGTGTTGGTATGTGATTTGGGGAAGATGGAGTTTATTTACAGGCCTGTTACCTGATTGCTTTAACTAACTATTCTTGGTAAGGTGCTAAGCGCTTTCCCCTCCTCTGTTACTAAAAGAATGCAAAAGATCTCAACACCTTCTAAATTGGACAGGTTCCATCCACCCTCACTCCCAAAGGCTGACTGGCCAGCCCTTATTACATCTCTGATCCCACATGTCATTCAAATAACAATCCTGATTTCCTTGGTGACCTCACTAGAGTGTTTCTCATTTCAGCTTCTCTGGGATTATTACTAGAGCTGTAACAATAACTTGCATTCCCAGACTCTATCTGACATGAATCTTGGGAGGAAAGACCATTGAACAAATCTTAATATAGGTGGTAAACAAATCATCCCATAAAACCATTTATTGACCATAAAGATTTTTTAATAACCCTAAACTTGATTTTACTTTATCTAAATGTGTGTTCATTTGTTTGATACACACACACACCACAAAAAATCCAATATTTGGCTAAAACATTTTAAACCCTGATTGCAGATATAGTTTAACATGATTAAAACAAAACTCCTGGCAGAAAATTTTTTAAATTTTGGATCCAGAGTTCAACCTGGATGAATAAGGCTGCCTAGGAAACAGGGCCATCTTGTCCTAGAACAGAGAAACCTTTCCCAGAAATAGGTGTGCCTTTTGACATCATGTCAGAAGTGGAGACATCAATGCATGAGACAATCATAGTTCAGTGAACGAGCAATAGTACAAAGAAAACTAAATTGGGTTCTTGGGGATCTAGATTTTAAATCCCTACCTTATTTCTTATTACTTTAGTGACCTTGGCCAAGGCATCTCTATTCTCTCTACCTTGCACATCTATCACATATTTCATTGACTCCTAGCATTGTAGATTTAGAGCTGGAAGTGATCTTAGAAGTTATCTATTCCATCCTATTTATTTTATGACAGGAGAACCTGAAACCCATACAGTTAAAGCAACTGTCCAAGATAAGGAGCTGGACCCAAGTTTTCTGATTGAAAATCCAGTGCTTTCCCCATTAGTACCTTCTTTTTCTTCCACTGTTAATTTTTATGTATCCACGAGCCTAATTCTGATCTTAGATTGAAAAGAAACGATTCAATTTTGGTAGCAATATTTTGTGCATGTGCGTGTGTGTATGTGTGTGTGTATGTATGTGTATGTTTATGTGTGTGTGTGTTTGTGTACCATAGCTCTTCATCACTTTCTAGCTGTCGATACTGTGTGCCCTTATACTTTCTTAAGAGTACTCTTATACATCCACTTCAGAAATGCAACTAATTTCATCTCTGTTTAGCTTATTAATAGACATACTTCTCCTCAATCTCTCCTTCCTCCCACTCAGAGTATGAGTTGTTACTTACATTTAAAAATTTTTATCAGTTTATTTTTAACTTTCCTCAAGCCATCTTACCTTTGGGTTGAACAATCTGGCATTAAGATACACTCATCCAACCCAGATCATTTATGCCCTTATATTTGTTTGGTTGTGAGTTTTTTTTTCCCTGTGTTGTATAATTATAATCAATTCCACCAGTATCCTGGGAGATTTGGGAAAGGCTCACCCTCTGCTTTACTCTCTGCCTATTGATTCTGAATATTTTCTTTCAGTCTTGTTTGCCAATAGTTCCAAAAGGGGAAAAGTTTGTTTTGGTATATTCTTGATTATTATAACATCATCATCAACATCATCATCAAGAAACTGAGAAATAAATATTAGAAGACTTCCTCATGATTGCCCAGCTACTAAGTGATTGGGGCAGAATTTGAACTCAGATCTTGTCTTCAAGTTTAGCACTCCACCTTAATCCATTAGCTCCATTCATGTTAAATTATTGCTTGAGAATGATTTCAGAGGAGCCTGGAGAATCTTATATGAACTGATGCTAAGTGAAGTGAGTAGAACCAAGAGAACAATGTACACAGCAACTGCAAGATTATACCATGATCGATTTTGATGGATGTGGTTATTTTTAACATCAAGGTGATACAGGTCAGTTCCAATGGTCTTATGATAAAGAGAGTCATCTGAACTCAGAGAGAGGTCTGGGGGGGCTAAGTATGGATCGCAACATATTTTTCACTTTTTAGTTGTTGTTTGCTTGAGTTTTGGTTTTTTGCTCGTTTTTTCCCCTATTTGATCTGATTTTTCTTGTGCAGCATGATAAATATGGAAATGTGTTTAGAAGAATTGCATATATTTAACATATATTGGATTACTTGCTGCCTAGGGAAGGGGGTGGGGAGAAAGGAGGGGAAAAATTGGAACAAAAGGTTTTGCAAAAGTAAATGTTGAAAATTATATTATCTACGTATATGTGTTGAAAATAAAAAACTTTAACAAAAAAAGCTATTTTCCGAAAGACAAACTTTTATAGATATAGATATAATATATAAAGGAATGTGTAAATATCCTGATTAAGTTAAGATATATGTGATTGCAATTGTGAAAAGCACAGACATACCTCAGTGTTGAATAAAACATCAAGTTTTAAGATAAAAATAGAGTTGGTTTTTCTTGACTTAAGTATTATCCTGGAGCAAAAATAGAACATGCGTGTGCATCTCCATTAAAATATCCATCTTTACAGGTGCTACTCACAATAACTATTCAAAACAAATGATTAAAATCTTGGTTTCTGACAACAGATGATAAACTCTTTTTTATATGTGTGGGGGATGGGGTAGTATGGAAGTGGGAGTGAGAGCAAAATGTTGTATATGATATCAAAGGAGGTCACAATATTGGTTGTTTTTGCTTAAATATTTTTGATGAAAAGGAATGTTCACTGGAAGAAAATGATTGCATCCAAAAAGACAAAATGCATCAAAGAGAGGCAGTAGATACATTGCTATATTTAGAGATAATAAATCCACGGTTAACATATAGCACCCAATAATCAGTAGTTGAGGGATCATGGAAAAGTCACTTAAATTTAATAAACCATTACTTCTTCATGGGCAAACCTGGGTCAAGAATAAATGGAAGGGGCAGCTAGATGGCACAATGAATAGAGCACCAGCCCTGAAATCAGGAAGATCTGAGGTCAAACCTGGCCTCAGACACTTAACACTTCCTAGTTATATGAGCCTGGACAAGTCACTTAACTCCAATTGCCTCAGGAAGTAGAAGAAGAAGAAAGAAAAAGAAGAAGAAGAAGGAAGAAGAAGAAGAAGAAGAAGAAGCTCCTGATGATGCCCCCATTATTGCTGGAAGGATTTGGTATTAACTATGATTTGTAATATGGGTTGTGATTGCTGTTGTTCACTTGTGGTCATCCTTCTTGGGTTATTGTTTCAGTGGGGTAGGATGTACAGCACACTGGATAGAGATTCATTCTTAGATGCCAAAAGACCTAGCTTCAATCCTACTTCTGGCTGTGTGACCCTGAGTAAGTCAGTGTGCATACCCTGGGCAAGCCTTTGGGGCTCTGGACAACTTTCTGCAACTAAATTACAATGAGTGCTGAACTTATTGATGATAGAGAAAGATTCTTTCTGCTAATGAAATCACAGGTCTAGTTCTTATTTCTATTATCATCAATAAAAATGTTAAATAAATAAAAATAAGAATCGATGGGACTTTTCTACAAAGCTCAAAATAGCCAAGCTTAGTGTTGGCAAAATAATTGCTTATCACAGTGATTGCCCTATAAGATATATCTCTATGGAAGGGTACAATATCACTACCAAACAATTCTCAGTTCTTGGAGAATTCTTAGGTCCTTCTGTCCGGATTCAATCTTTCTGAAGAAGGGTAAAGGAATCCTGCATTCAGGATCTCATGCTTTCCCCTGGAACAGGAGTAGCAAAGGACTGAGTCACAATAAGGAGAAAGAAAAATTCTGAACTTATCTCTCTACTACCACTATGAATTATTTATATGGCACAACTCCGATAAAAAGGAGATGCCTCTTTAGCAAGTTCCTTTTTTCCCAGAGGAGGTAGTCTGTGGGAGGATAAGATCACAATCCTGGAGACTTATACAGATCTCTAGCTAAAGGAGAGAATTATGAATAGAAGAGAGGAGCAATGTGACTCTCTATCACCCCCAAGTTCATTTCTCTTCTGAGAAGGTTCCAAAGCATAGTGTGGTGTTCAACATATTAGTATTGTATCATCCCCCATTAATGTGAGTTCTGACTTGTAAATAGAAAGCAATTAAAAATGCTCATTTAGGAAGTAAGGGACTAGTGATCATATTATATAGGCTACTGGAGTAAGGTATGACTCATAAGCAAAGGAGGACAATTACATTGACAATATTAACAACACAGCAAATAATTTCTATGTTTTCTACATTTCCTGTGAGGTTAAAAAAAAAGGAGGAGGAAGAGTTATCCTATACCCATTATACATTATTTTCTTGAATCTTTATACAGGAACTGGGTATCTTTTTATGTAAATTTGTGGAAATCTAGACAAGAATTATATTTGAGCTAGTTTCTGGATTCATGGAGAAAACCAGGGATGAAAGCAAAATGATCCAAAGGGGTGAAAGTAGGAAAAAAAAAACACTACCTCTAAGTATTAGCCCTGTCCATGTCAACCCAGCCTCAGGTTAAACAACTGCTTGACAAAAAGAAAAGTTACTAAGTCCTGAATTAGAGCAAGCTCACAATATTTGAGACTTTAATCACAGTATGACAAATTTGTAAAATACCAGAAAATTGGAAAGTAGCTTGAAACACTGTACAAGTGACTATTTGAAATGTAAGGAGAATCAATTGGAGAAGAGCTGAACAAATTGTGTATCACGAATCTAATAGAATATTATTGTACTATAAGAAATGATGAATAAAAAGAACTCCAAGAATTATAAGAAGACATATGAAATGTAAAGTAAACAGAAACAGAAAAACAATACACATATGATTACAACAGTGGAAAGGGCAATACTCACAATAATAAAATTAATTGAACACTGTGATCAAAATGACCAAGGTTGTGCCAAAAAATAAATGAAAAAATACACCTCTTTCTTTACTTTGTAGAGATAGAGGACTATGAATGTAAAGGTCTGCATAAAGTGTCAGACATTACTGATATCTCTTTTAGTTTTTATGATTTTTCTTTTCCTTTTACTTCTCCTCCTCTCCTTTTTCCTTTTTCCTTTTTTTCTTTCCCACATTCTCTTTCTTTCTCCCTTCTCTCTCTCATCACCTTTTCTTCCTTTTCTCCTTCTCTTTCTTCTCCTTTCTCTTCTTCCTCCCTCTCTTATTTTTATAAGGAATAGGGTAAAGGACTGTATAAGTGAAATAAAGCTGACTTAGAAGCAAAAAAAAACAAAGTAAAAAAGGATCTAAATCTCACTCATTACAAAATTATTAAAAGGCAGAGGAAAAAGAACCCACATGTGCAAAAATGAAGCTCTTTTTGTGGTAGCAAAGAATTAGAAAAGGAGTGGATCCCCATCAATTAGGGAATGGCTAAACAAGTTGTGTTATGTGAAGATAATGGAATATCATTATATGAAGAATGATGAACACGCTGATCTCAGAAAGACTTGGAAAGATTTACATGAACTGATACTGAACAAAACAAGCAGAACCAGGAACACATTGTACACAGTAACAGCAAGAATGTGCGATGATCAACTATGAAAGACTTAGTTTTTCTCATGTTTCAACAACCAAAGTTATCCTAATAGACTTTGGACAGAAAATGCCATCTGCATCCAGAAAAAAAGAACTACGAAGACTGAATATTCACTGTGAACACATGAACAACATGTTATGTTCACCTCTTTTTTGTCTCTCCCATGATTTTCCCATTTGCTCTGATTTTTCTCTCCCAATATGATTCATATAGTAAGGTGTATTAAAAACAAATAAATTTACCAGAAAAAAATAAAGGAGGTATCTTTGCTAAGGGAAAAAAAGGCCAACAAGTGCTCTTCAGCCTCCTAATTTCTTGAGTAATCTGTTGCTTTCCTAATGAACAGAATGCCTTTTTTATCTTCCCATTCTTTGCCAATGGTTCCTTTTTGCTATAATGTTTGACCTTACTCAATGTTCATATGGAACTTCCAGTTTTCCAAGCTCCCCAGTTGTAGAGATGAGAAAAGGACACCAATTCTTCAAAAAAAAACAAACAAAATGGGACAAAAAGCAAAAAGGCAGCTTCCCTGAAGCAGAGAGGACACAACAGAGTTAAAATTATAGCTTATAGACCATAGACACATCCACAGATAGCCTATAGGTGTCATTGGTCAGACAGTCATAGGGGTTACAGGAACAAAGGATAATTCTAGGAAGAGAAAGTACTTTTCTTGTTGCTAAGCAATATGCTTAAAGACATATTTGCCTGTCCTTGCCTCTTGGCTCAGAGGCAAAATTCATAATTTGAATGCAAGCAAGTAAAAAAGGCCCGTTGATGGTCTAGTGGCATCTATAGCTTGCTTCCAGACTCTTGATTGATGGATTTATATTTCCTGTCATTTAAAAATAAAAAGAGAGAATACTCAAATCTGGCCCTTAACTAGCTGTGTGACCCTGAAAAAGTCCTTTGGGCCTAATTGCTTTAATCTCCTCATCTGTAAAAATGAACTGGAGAATGAAATGCATTCTAGGATCTTTGTCAAGAAAACCCCAAATAGTTCAGATATAAATAATACAAATGAATAACAATAAAAATATTATGTAATTTTCAATATGGGTGTCATGATTTTTAATAATACTGACGAGTAAATTTGAGTGACTACAGCTAATTATTTTGGGAAGTGTAGTCAATATATAAAGGAAGACACTAACAACCAGGTAAGATTGTAATTGGAAAGAAGAACATTAAGTTTAAGGGTCACAGCACCCAAGTTTGAATCTCTGCTCTGCTAATTATTATCTACATGACTTTGGGAAATTACTCTCTGGACTTTGGTTTCCTCATCTATAAAATAAGGAGATTAGACTTATGAATCTCCAATGTCCTTTTCATCTCTCAGTAAATAAGTCTAAATTGTAAGACTTCCCAGATTTTTCTGAAATAATCTTGCTTGTTGTTTCTTATACAACAATATTATATTATAATCACGTACTATAACTTGTCCAGTCCTATTCTCCAATTAATGACCTTCTGCTTCCAATTCTGATCCACAACAAAAAGAGCTCCTTTAGATGTTTTTGGTCTTTCCCCCTTTTTTAAATCTGTTTGCGATATAGACCCAGCAGTAGAATTGTTGGGTCAAAACATATGTGTAGTTTTATAGCCTTTGGAGCACACAGACTAGAGGATATTAAAAAGGGATGAATATTTCCATAGGTAAGAGTATGTAGGCTGGGGCCAGGTTTTCAGCTTTTAAATGCTAAGGAAAAGGAATTTAGACAACAGGGAATCACTAGTTATTGAAAAAGAAGTCATATCATTACACTTTCGCTTAAGGAAAATAATTTTTCAGCAATGGAAAAGATGGACCAGAGTAGGAAGAAACTTGAGACAAACAATTCAACTATGTGGCCATTGAAATAACATGTGCAAGAGAAAATGAAGGTCTTCTTTAAAATGGGAGATAAGTACCTAAGAGAAAGAAGTACTCTGGAAATGGAAATTTTATGGTTCCCAATTTACCATGATCCATTATAAAAGCCTTACCAAAGAGGTTCTATTCTCATTTTGAATTTTCAACAACTAAGAAACAACAGAAACAAGGTCAGTGTCCTCAGCAACCATGACATTCAAAGCAATTTATAGAGTAACATTATGTGGGCTTCAGAAACACCACTATTGAACCAAAATATGTCCTGGAGCAAATCCCTTCCAGACCCTCTCTGGGCCTTAGTTTTCTTTTATAAGCCAATATCAGTTGATTCAAATCAATTCAAGAAACATAAATGAATTATCTGCTCTGTGCCAAAAGAATAGAGAACCTGAATTCAAATACTGCCTATCATAATTATTACCTGTGATTCCTTTGATGTCCATCAGCTAACTCCCCTGGGCTTCAATTTCTTCAGCTGCAAAATGATGAGACTGAACTACATTGACTCAGAGGTTCTTTCCATCCTCTGAGCTGATTCAGCACATGGACTCATTCAAAAATCCCAAACTCCTCTATTAATCCAAGAATAGAATTCATATAATGGAAGGAGCAAGACCAGATCCTGCTTCATTGACCATACTTCAGGATTCTCTACCTCTTCTCCCTCAATAAAAGCCACTAAACCCAACAGAATTTTCCATGGAGGCACAAAGTGAGGATGGTTTTCCCAAAGCCAGATGGCCAACTCACAATTTCCCAGAATTATATCATAAATATTGATCATGTCATTTCTGTAACCCAAAGCATCTTCCCCTCCTCTAGATAACTTGCTTTCTTCTTCAAAAGGTAAAAAAAAAAGAACACCATCTTAATATTGCCTCAGGGTCTACTTTCAGTCAAACAGAAATTCTGACTTTCACAATTCCCGTCATTTTTGCACTGGGCACTGTGTTAATGGAAACATACCTCACATTTGCCAGTCAATATTCTCCAGATCACATAGCTAAAGGCAATAAAAAATCTCAGCTTTTGAAATCTTTGTCAATGAGCTAAAATCGATAGGAGTTTTTTTTTTCTTTAACAATGTGGATATATGCCTGAAGATTCAAAAGGCTTCCTAACTACAAGGATAAAAAGAAAAAATGACAGGAAAGTCATTCGTGAGCAAATAAATGCCTTCTGGAAAATAGCAGCAGTACTTTTTAGTAATAGCAAAGAAATAGAATGCATGTCTTCCTTTCAACGGGGAAATGTCTGAATGAATTGTGTTATAGGAATGTAATGAAAAATCACTAACTTGAATCAGAGGCCCTGAGTGAAAACCTTCTCTTTTTCACTTATTACTTGTGTGACCTTGGTGAAATCATCACTTCTGTAGGCTTCAGTTTCATTTAGAAAATGAATGGATTAGATTGGATAGTGTCTAAGATCTTTTCTACTCTAAAATGTGTTATCATATTATTTATGATTGTATAATAATCATAAAAAATACATGTGAAGATTTAGGGGAAGATTTGTCAAGATTTGTGTGACTGATGCAGAGTGAAGTAAGCAGAATGGAGGAATGGAACAATTTCATGATAATGTAAAAGAAAACAATAATATAAAAGAGAACAAAATAAAAAACAAGATGCAGTAAGCAATCTATATCAGAGAAGAGACTGTGAGGAATATTTTAGAAATAGTACACTATGGTGTGCAACAATCCCATGACATTCATGGCCAATGAGTTATTTTCATTGTGCTTAACCATATGTCAAATCTCCAACTGACTTTTTTTTTTCCAAGAAATTATCTTTTTAAATTTCTAAATCTTTTTTATTTACAAAACATACATAGATAGTTTTCAACATTCACCCTTTCAAAACCTAGTGTTCCAAACTTTTTTTCTCCCTACCTTTCCCCACCACCACTCCTAGACAGCAAGTAATCAATATATATTAAACACGTGCAATTTTTCTATACATTTGATACATAATTCCACAATTATCATGCTGCACAAGAAAAATCTGATCAGAAAGGGAAAAAATGAAAAATAAAACAAAATGCAAGCAAATAACAATAAAAAGGTGAAAATGTTATGTTGTGATCCACACTCAGTTCCCACAGTCCTTTCTCTGGGTGCAGATGGCTCTCTCTATCACAAGTCTATTGGAACTGGCCTGAATCACCTCACTCCAACAGATGTTTTTAAGGAACTACCATATACAATTTATAAAATGAGGTAGAGAAGGACATGGCAAATCATAGAATTTTGGCCAAGAAAACCCCAACAGGGATAAAAATTCACTAAAAATGACTGAGCAGCAACAAATGTACAAATCAAACAAATTAGATGTTGGGGATATACAGACAAGAGTGTAATAGGCATGGTATCAAAAAGTTGTTATTTTACTTTTTTGTTTTGAGCTAGGATTATAGGGAGGAGGCAAGAAGGAAAGAAATTGATAACTGGCATTTCTCTAAATGGCATCAAACTATTTCCCCCAAAAAATGAAGCTAAAAATAAGTCATAATTCATTTATTCAAATTTTTTTTTTTAATTTAAGGAGTAGTGATCATTGGATTAGCCTAATCATGAAAGTTTAAATTTCAATTCCAGCTCTGGTACAACTAGCCTTTTGGCCTTGGGCAAGTTAGTTACCCTCTATGAGCCTCAGCTTTTTCATCCATAAATAAATTTTTAGATTAGAGGTTCTCTGAGTTCCTTTCCACTCTAGCAACTGATGAGATTTTTCATGGAAGAAAATCTCAATCATTTTTTCCAGAGTCAAATGTCATCAGGAAACATGCAAAGCAGTCAACCACTCCCAGCCCCTCCTCTCCCTACAGAATGAACTTCAGAAAGGTTAGCAATTGCCACAGTTTGTTAATTGCTACCCAAGAGTTAGCACATTAATGCCACTTGGGTGCCAAAAAGAGTTACAATGAAGTTAAATGAGTAAGGCATGCAGAGCGCCTTTCATTGTTCAGGATTATGGATCGTCAGTGGGTTGGATAATTGGGCTTTCTAGTGTTTCCAGCTCATTTGGTTTGTTACAGTATCGCGTAGACTCAGTAACATCTGCAACAAGCACAGCTACATAGATGTTAAAATCTGTCATGAAGAAAGACTACTGCTATTCTAACTCCAGGGCATCGTGGACCTTATTAGGAACTAGGTTTTTTAAGATGCTAATTTTTTTTTCATTTACTACAATATTTGTGTGTGGGATATGGCTAGATTGACATAAAGGTCAGTCCTTGAGGCACACACAGATATTCCCTGACTGATTTCAATTTTTCAATCACACAAAGGTACATATCCTCTGCTTACATTCAATCCAACCATCTGGAACTGTGAGAGATGTTGTTTGTGGCCATAAGTGACTCAAAAGTTGATAACGTGTGATAATTTTAAAAATTCAGATTTGCTAAAAAGCTGATGAGCCAAGAAGTTAATGAAAGCAAAACTGAGAATACATTGTAAAAGATGACTTGCTCATCTCTTAACCTCTTTCCTTATCAGTTTCAAATGAATTGGGGTATTTATTGTGAGTTTTGGGATATAAGGGACAATTGTCTGAATTTCCTATCTAGTCACTATATTTTTATAGTATTTTAATCAATTATGTTTCAAAACAACTTTTAGCATTAATCTTTATAAGATGTTGAAATCCAAATTTTTCTTGTCCCCTCCCCCTTCCAAAAAAGACAGGCAATTCAATATAAGTAATATATGAGTTGTCATGTAAAACATATTTCCACATTAGTAACAGTGTGGAATAAGAAATAGATCAAAAGAAAAAATAACACCAAAGAAGAATTATTTGAAACAATAATTTGATCTGCATTCAATGTCGATCAGTTCTTTATCTGGATGTGAGCAGCATTTTCCTTCATGAGTTCTTTGTACTTGGCTTGAATTATTGTGTTGCTGACGAGAACTTAATCATTTATGTCAAATTATCACACGATGTTGCTGATGCTGTATACAATGTTTCCCTGGTTGTGCTCATTGCACTTTGCATCGGTTTATACAAGTCTTTCCAAGTGTTTTTTGAACTCTGCCTGTTCATCAATTCTTACTGAACACTAGTATTCCATTATGCTTATATACCACAGCTTATTAAGCATTCCCCAATTGTTGGGCATCCCTTTGATTTCCAATATTATGCCACAATAAAAAGGATTTACTATAAATATTTTTGCATTGATAGATCCTTTCCCTTTATTTGTGATCTTTTGGAGATATAGACCCCATAGTAGTATTGCTGGATCAAAAGGGAAGAAGTTGGGTTGTCCTTTAGGCATAATTTCAAATTGTTTTCCATATAGTTTGAATCAGTTCACAATTAAGCCAATAGTGTATTAATTTCCCAATTTTTCCACATCCTCACTCATTTTCCTTTTTTTGTCATATTAGCCAATCTGATGGGTGTGAGGTGATATCTCAGAGTTACTTTTGTTTGCATGTCTTTAATCAAAAGTGATTTAGAAACCTTTTCATATGCCTATAGATAGTTTTGATTTCTTCTTCTGAAAACTGCCTGTTCATCACCTTTGACCATGTATCAATTAGGGAATGGCTTGTATTCTTATATATTTGATTCAGTTCTCTATATATTTCAGATATGAGATCTTTTCCAGAAACACTTGCTATAAAGATTGCTTCTCAGTTTTCTGCTTTCCTTTTAATCTTCTTTGCACTGGTTTCATTTTTACAAAGGCATTTTAATTTAATATAATCAAAATTATTGATCTTACATTTCATAATCTTCTCTATCTTTTGTTTGTTCACAGATTTTTACCTTCCCCATAGAAATGTCAGGTAAACTATTTCTTGTTCTTCTAATGTGCTTACATCTAAATCTTGGACTCATTTTGTTCTTATCTCTGTGTATAGTATGAGATGTTGATGTATACTTTATATCTTTTTTCCAATTTTCCCAGAAGTTTTTTGTCAAATGATGTGTTTTGTTCCAAAAGCTTCAGCCTTTGGGTTTCTCATATACTAAATTAGCATGGTCATTTATTATAATGTAATTTATTCCTTAATTATTCCATTGATTCACCACTCTATTTCTTAGTCAGAAAGGTTGTTTTGATAATTACTGCTTTATCAGGGGTAGTAGGCTTTCTGATCACAGATCAAGCAAAAGCAAAAATTGATCTAATTAAAAGAGATAAGGAAGGAAACTATATCTTTCTAAAGGGTACCATAGATAATGAAGCAATGTCAATATTAAACATATATGCACCAAGTGGTGTAGCATCTAAATTCCTAAAGGAGAAGTTAAAAAAGTTAGAAGAAGAAATAGCCAAACTATAATAGTGGGAGATCTCAACCTTGCTCTCTCAGAACTAGATAAAACAAATCACAAAATAAATAAGAAATTAGAGAGCTAAATAGAATACTAGAAAAGTTAGATTATGATAGCTCTTTGGAGAAAATTGAATGGAGACAGAAAGGAGTAGACTTTCTTCTCAGCAGTTCATGAAACCTATACAAAAATTAACCATATATTAAGACATAAAGATCTCAAAATGAAATACAGAAAGGCAGAAATAGTAAATGCATTGTTTTCAGATCATACTGCAATAAAAATTATATTCAATAAAAGGCCAGGAGAAAATAGACCAAAAAGTAATTGGAAACTAAACAATTTCATCCTAAAGAATGAATGTGTAAAACAGCAAATCATAGACACAATCAATAATTTCATCCAAGAGAATGACAATAATGAGACAAAATATCAAAATTTGTGAGATGCAGCCAAGGCAGTAATAAGGGGAAATTTTATATCTCTAGATGCTTACTTGCATAAAATAGAGAAAGAGAAGATCAATGAATTGGGCTTGTAACTAAGAAAGCTAGAAAAAGAACAAATTAAAAAACCCCAATCAAATGCCAAACTTGAAATTCTAAAAATAAAAGAAGACATCAATAAAATTGAAAGTAAAAAAAAGCTCTTGAATTAATAAATAAAAGTAAGAGTTTGTTTTATAAAAATACAACAAAATAGATAAACCTTTAGTTAATTTGATTAGAAAAAGGAAAGAGGAAAATCAAACTGTTAATCTAAAAAATGAAAAGGGAGAACTATCCACCAATGAAGAGGAAATTAGAGCAATAATGAGGAGTTGCTTTGCCCAACGTTATGCCAATAAATTTAACAACCTAAGTGAAATGGAGGAATATAAAAATAGAGATTGCCCAGATTAACAGAAGAGGGAATAAATTATTTAAATAGTCACATTTTCGAAAAAGAAATAGAACAAGCTATTAATTTCCCTAAGAAAAAATCCCCAAGACCGGATGGATTTACATGTGAATTCTACCAAACATTTAAAGAACAATTAACTCCAATACTATATAAACTATTTGAACAAATGGAATGAAGGACTCCTACATATCCCTTTATGACACACACATGGTACTGATACCTAAAGGAAGTAAGACAAAAACAGAGAAACAAAACGATAGACCAATCTCCCTAATGAATATTGATGCAAAAATCTTAAGTAAAATATTAGCAAAGAGATTACAGAAAATCATCCCCAGTACAATACACCATGACCAAGTAGGATTTATACCAGGAATGCAGGGCTGGTTCAATATTAGGAAAATTATTAGCATAATTGACTATGTCAATAACCAAATTAACAAAAACCACATGATTATCTCAATAAATGCAGAAAAAGTATTTGATAAAATCCAACACCCATTCCTATTAAAAACACTAGAGAGTAGAGGAATAAATTGACTTTTCCTTAAAACAGTCAGTAGCATCTATTTAAAACTATCAGCAAGCATCATATGTAATGGCGATAAACTGGAACCATTTCCAATAAGATCAGAGATGAAACAAGGTTGCTTACTATACCATTCAATATTGTATTAGAAATGCTAGCTTTGACAATAAGAGAAGAAAAAGAGATTAAATTAATTAGAGTAGGTAACGAGGAAACCAAATTATCACTTTTTGCAGATGATATGAGGGTATACTTAAAGAACCTAGAGAATCAACTAAAAAACTATTAGATATAATCCACATCTTTAGCAAAGTTGCAGGATACAAAATAAATCCACATAAATCATCAGCATTCTTATACATTACTAACAAAATCTAACAGCAAGAGATACAAAGATAAATTCCATTTAAAATAACTGTCAAAAGGATAAAATATTTGGGAATCTGTCTGCCAAGTGAAGGTCAGGAACTATATAAACAAAACTACAAAACACTTTTCACACAAATAAAGTCAGATCTAAGCAATTGGAAAAAATCTCAAGTGCTCTTGGATAGGTCAAGTGAATATAGTAAAGATGACAATACTACCTAAACTAATCTATTTATTTAGTGCTATACTAATCAAACTCCAAAGAAATTATTTTATTGACCTAGAAAAAAATAAAAACAAAATTCATCTGGAAGAACAAAAGGTCAAGAATTTCAAGAAATTAATGAAGAGAAAAGCAAATGAAAGTAGCTTAGCTGTGCCAAATCTAAAACTATATTATAAAGCAGTGGTCATCAAAACCATTTGGTACTGGCTAAGATATAAGTGGAACATGTTAGGATCACAGAACAAAATAGTCACAAAGACCCCAGCTTTTGGGATAAGAATTCAATATGTGACAAAAACTGCTGGGGAAATTGGAAACTAGTGTGGCAGAAAATAGGCATGCACAAATATTATTGTTCTGTAAGAAATGATCAGCAGGATGATTTCAGAGAGGTTTGGAGAGATCTACACGAATTGATGCTAAGTGCAAAGAGCAGAACCAGGAGATCATTATACAGGGCAACAACAATACTATAAGATGATCAATTCTGATGGACGTGGCTCTCTTCAACAATGAGAGGATTCAAACCAGTTCCACTTGTTCAGTGATGAAGAGAGTCATCTACACTCAGAGAGAGAACCATTGGAATAGAGTGTGGACCATAACATAGCATTCTCATCACCCGGTTGTTATTTGCTTGCATTTTGTTTTCAGTTTTTGTTTTTCTTCCTTCTTGATCTATTTTTTCTTGTGCAACAAGATAACTGTATAACTATGTATACATATATTGAATTTAACATGTATTTTAACACATTTAACATGTATTGGACTACCTCCCAGCTAGGTGAGGGAGTGGGGAGAAAGAGGGAAAATTTGGAACAAAAGGTTTTGCAAGGATCAATATTGAAAAAATTACTCATGCATATGTTTTGTAAATAAAAAGCTTTAATAAAAATATAATTACTGCTTTATGATACAATTTACTTTGTGGTGGCTAGACCACCTTCTTTCAGACTTGTCCTCTCTCCTTTCACCCTTTCTCTTCTCACCAATATTTTGCTTCTACCACTTGCCCCCAATCCTCTTTCCCTTCTCTCAGTCCTCTCTCTTTCTTTCCTTTATCTCTTCTGCCTGTACTTGCCTGTCAAATAAGATAGATTTCTATATTCAACTAATTGTGTATATTTTTACCTCTTTGAGACAACTTATAAGAATAAGGTTCAAATGATGTCCCTCACCAACCCTATAATTTTCCCCTACACTGTAATATGTCTTTAGTGATCTTCATGTGAAATAATTTACCTCCTTCTACCTCTCCATTCCTTCTGTATGCAATGTACTCTTCTTTTTCATTCCTTAATTATTTCTATGACATTCCCTCATATTCACTTAATACTCATACCTTCTGTTTATGTATATTCCTTCTAGCCGTACCATTAGTGATACAGTTTTTAAGAATTACAAGTATCATCTTTTTATGTAGGGATGTAAATAGTAGAGGACTTTTGAATCTCTTTTCTTTTCTTTTCTTTTCTTTAACCTTTTTATGCTTCTCTGGGGTCTTGATATTAGAGATCAATTTTTTTTTATTTTGGTCTTCTTTAAAAAGCTTATAATCCTTTTCATTTCATTGAGTCACTATTTTCTCCCTTGGTCTTTTATACTCCATTTCACTGAGAGAGGTAATTCTTGATTAAAGTCCCAGCTCCTTTGCCTTGTGGAATATTATGTCCCATGACCTCTCCTCCTTTAATATTGCAACTGAGAAATGCTGTGTACAATGATTGTTTCTTTTTGGTCACTTGCAATATTTTTCCTTGACCTGATAATTCTGAGATTTGACTATAATGTTTCTAGCAGAGTTGTAGGATTGTTTTTTTTTTTGGGGGGGGGGCGGAGAGAATCTCTTTCCTAGGTGATCAGTAGATTCTTTGAATGTCTGTTTTACCCTCTGGTTCTGAGATATATGGGCAGTTTTCCTTGATAATTTCTTGAAAGATATTGTCTGGTTCTACTTTTGATTATGCCTTTCAAATAGTTAAATGATTCTAATGCTATTTCTCCTTCATCTATTTTGCAAATCAATTCTTTTGTATTATTTTCCCATGAGGCATTTTATATTTTTTATATTTTTTCATTTCTTTGAACTTATTTGATTCTTTGTCTTATAAAGTCATTAGTTTCCACTTGCCAAATTCTAAGTTTTAAGGACTCGTTTCCTTCTATAACTTTTGTACTTTCACTTCTATTTAGGCAATTGCACTTTTTTAAAGAATTGTTTTATTCGATGGATTTTTTTATCCCCTTTTCTATTTGACCAATTCTACTTTTTAAGTAATTATTTATTTTTCCAAAGTGTTGACTCTTTTCTTTCCACAATCTCATGAATCACTTTCATTTCTTTTCCCAATTTTTTTCTTCTATCTCTCTTACAGGATTTTAAACTCCTTTTCCATCTCTTCTATGGATTATTTCTGGGCTTGAAAGCATTTCCTTTTGGGGGTCTTTTTCTTTTCATTTAAATTTGATCTCTGCTCTTGGGGTTGAAGGGACATTATCTATGGCTTTTGTTCCAGAGGCTGGTGTTCCTGACTTTTTACCTAGTACTACTGCTATGACACTGGTGTTTGTTGCTGGGGTGATGGGTAGGTTGGGGAAAGGCTGGTGTTGCTAGAGATTTTAAAGGCTTGGAAGTTTACCTGATGCTGAGCCAGATTTGTGGTAGTGGTGTCTGGAACATGCTGAACTGGGAAGATATTTCTTCATTTCCCCTGGTATATACTGAAGCAATTGGCAGTCTGGCAAATAAAATTCTAAAAACATAGATACTTCTGGGAACCAAATTTTGTTTTGGTTTTGAGTTATATGTATTTATGTTTATTCTTTCTTAATCTTAGGCAAATGAATATTCTAAGATAGGTATGTCTAGAATAATGACCTTATAAGATTGGGAGATTCAAGCATCCCAATAGTTGCTAGAATTGAGCATCCCAGTAGCAGAATGCACTAGGACTCATAGAAAGAGTCAGAGGCTAACAACATCTTTACTGGGACTATATTCAGGGAATAACCCTCTGAATTTGGGGAACTCGGAGCTCCTACTAGTGGCCAGGAAGAGAAGCAGTGCTCAGCACAGACCATCAGTGACCAAAGGCAAAGGGGTTATATGAAAGCAAATATGGAAAGAAAGTAATTTGAGGATAGTGATAGTTTCAGAAATTATGAACTTTTATGATGGAAACCAGTTCTGGATTTGATAAAAGCACCAATCTTCAGAACTTGTCAGAGAGCTACAACTAGCAGGAACTTCATGAACACACCACAAAAAAGAGGACTATTAGTGACTAGGAGGTGTAAGTTTACCTTTTGGCCATTTAAATTCTTTACACATGTGTCTCACTACCATTTTATGTCATGTTTGACCCCAATCTTCACACATACCTTTTTGTATTTTTTAAAGTTTTAAAGTCTGTTTTACTAAAGACTCTGCTGTTTGGCTAAGAGGGAGGATCAAGGCTACTATATCTGCTATATCCACATACTTTGGTTATAAGTCCTGCCTTTGTTGCTGATGCTGAATCCCTGTTCTCTTATTTATCTTTCTTTGACTTTCCACAATCCAGGTTACTGTCCTTGTCACTGATGACTTAACTAGATAAAAGACCTTCTGGCACTTTCCATTCTCCAGAGTATATGATTCTGGTTTCTATGTATCTGTGATGTCTTCTGTTTCCTGGTCACAGATTCCCTCACCAAATCCCCTTGATAAGCTGTTACTCTATTTTCTGTTCCAACAACACAACTAAGAACATTATTATTTTATACTTCTGCTATCCAGTTAATTCTGGGTGAACTTGCATTGGAGGCTTAGAGGTGACAACCAGAAATAGCTAGTTAGGTAGAAAAGAGTTGAAAACTAGCAACGGAGTCCTTACAAATATAAAATAATAAAGTTACAATAACTTCTACTCATTCAGAACATCATAAATTACAAAACCCACTTCTCATTTCAAGGATGTGAATGAGGTCACTAGACTAAGTGTTATTGTGATTCCCATTTTGAGATTGAAGAACCTGAAGCTCAAAAAAGATTGTCATGTATTGAAATAAAATTGGAAGTGTTGGGACTAGGGTTCAGCTTTTAGACTTAATCCCAAAGATCTTCCCGCTGTATTACCACCAATTCTCAGAGTCTGAAATGGAGATGGAGATATATAAGCAATATAAGAACAAAGCAAGAACATGTTAAAAATAGCATTGGAAATTATAAATCTTCCCACATTTTTTGCAAGACAATTGGGGTTAAATGATTTGGCCAGGGTCACACAGCTAGCAAGTATTAAGTATCTGAGGCTGGATTTGAACTCAGGTTTCCTGACTCCACAGCCAGTGCTCTAGCCATTGCACCATCTAAGTGCTCCTTAATTTGCCACTATTTAACAAAGTTATTAACTTCTACATGTAATGATAGAGAATTAACTGAAGGTATTAGAAGAAAAGAATCAATTAAAAATTGGGGATGAGAATGACTTTTTAAATATATATATATATATGTGTGTGTATGTATGTATGTAAAAAACAAGGGGATATAATACTAGATAAATAAGGCAACATAAATAAATAACAAAAGGTAACATGGAATTACACTTGATAAATAAGGATACAGCAAGACATTCAGATGTCCTTGGTAAATTCAAATGAATAGGCACAATCAACTACTTCCTTACTATGGAAAGAACTTCAGTTGTAACTACTGAACCAATATCAGTGAGACCTGAAAGATCTTGAAGAAAAGAAAGGGCTCTACCCTGGAGAAAAAGGAGATTTCTTGATTGAGGGGGGGGAAGGGAAGGAAAGAAAATAGTACCTTCAAAGTATATGGCAAAGAGATTGGTTTTGATTTCTGGGAAAATTCTAGACTGGATCATTACAGAGATGACCTGTAAACATCTACAAAAGGAGGTCTTGGTTGCAAGGGTCCATCATAGCTTCATCCAAAATGGGTCATTTCAGAATCACATTACGTCTTATTGACAGAGTGACTAATTTACCAAAATCAGTGAAGTGCTAAAGATAATTTTCTTATGTTTTATCAAGTATTTGATAAAATATCTCATGAAATTTTTGAACTATATGGATAGATGCAAAGCAATTAATAATGTAATTATATGAGTTTGGAACTAGTTTAATGGCTAGGCTTAAAGTGAAGTAAGTAATAGTCTAATAACAACATGGTAGGATATCTTTAGTACTACATCTTAGAGATCTGTGGGTACTTAATCCTTTCTTGGATATAACTTCATCACCACCCCATAATTCAGGTAATAGTATGAGTGATAGAACTGGAAATTGTAGGGATGTCCATCAACTGTGGAATAGCTGAACAAATTGTGGTATATGATTGTGATGGAATACTACTTTATTTCAAGAAATGATGGGTCCAATTATCTCAGAAATAAGGAGAACCATGAGGATGCTATATATAGTCACAGTAATACTGTTTTAATAACAACTTGAAGTGACTCAATCATTTTGATTATTATAAATACCCAAATTAAATATAAATGACCTATGAAAGAAGATGATACCTGTATCCTAAAAAAACCTGATAAATAGAAGTATGAATAGAATGACTTTGCATATTATACACATTTGTGTCTAAAAGTAGTCATCTCTAGGATAGGGGAAAGAAAAAAAATTACATGATAACTTTATTATATATTTAAAAGGAATTGCAAGTTGGAGATAATAGATTTTCAGTTTCATATGTAATTGTCTTTTATTTTGCTATTCTATGTAATGGAAATGCTTGTTTTATTTCTTAAGTTCTGAATTCAAATAAAAAACTTGGGGAAAAAAGAAATATGTAGGTGAATTTCATTTAACTAAGTGCTTTGTATTTTGGAATGGGGCTCTAGAGAGGTTTTATCCCATAAGAGATAGGTAATTTCATAAAGAGAGAACGTAAACTAATAAAATGTGATGTTCATAAAATATATTAAAATTGAATTATTTAATAAGGGATTAATTGCCTTACTTTAAGCCAGTGGTAGCATGTGCGTGTATAATGCCTTGTATTCTTCACATTATAATTCTTTCAATTTTAGAACAGCAGAATTTTCTTACAAACATTTTTAATAGAGTAATATCGTTGGAAAAGAATTTAGAACAACTATCCTAGAAAAAAAATGGGAGCATATGAAAAAAGTTGCTCAGCTTTTTTGACCCAGAGTTCCCACTACTGGTCATAAATCCTAAACATAAAAATACGAGAATTTTCATAGAAATTCATATCTTTTCAAAGTAGCAAAAAGTGAAAAATAAAGTGAGCTCATTAATTAATGAACAAATTGTGGTTTATTTATATAAAAATATTGTCATATTAAAATAGAAATGATATAGGAAACTTACATGAATGGGTACAAAATAATAAAGTAATCAACCATGAAATATATATATATATATATATATATATATATATATATATGAGTGTGTGTATATATATATATATATATATATATACACACACAATAATTATTATTTTGCCTTACCCCTTTTTCTAGTGTCAAGGAATTGGACACTGAGTAGATGCCCATCAGTAGGGGAATGGCCAAATAACTTATGGTATACAAGTGTAATGGAATATTATTCTTTTATAAGAAATGTTGAGCAAGAAGATTTCAAAAAAATCTGGAAAACTCACATGAACTGAGGCAAAGTGAAGTGAGCAGAACCAAAAGAACACTGTACACAGCAACAAGAATATTATGTGATGATCAACTGTGATGGATTCGGCTCTTTTCAGCAATGCGGTGATTCAAAACAAATCCAATAGACTTGTGATGGAGAGAGCCATCTGCATCCAGAGAGAGAACTATGGAGACTAAACATTTATCAAAGCAGAGTATTTCACCTTTTCTTGCTGTTGCTGTTTGCTTCCTTGTTTTTTGTTTTTTTTTTTCCTTCCCATGTTTTTTCCCTTTTGATCTCATATTTTTTTTGTATAGCATGATGAATATGAAAATACTTTTAAAAGAATTGTACATCTATAACTTTTATCAGATTGCCTGCTGTCTTAGAGAGGGAAAAAGGAGGAAGGGGAATATTGGAAAATAAGGGTTTTGCAAAGGTGAATATTGAAAATGATCTTTGCCTATATTTGGGAAAATAAAATACTACTGGAGGAAAAATAATTATTTGTTATGTTACCAGAGGAAAATCCTTTAACCTTTGCTGCTTCCATTTCCCTATCTATAAAATGAGGGTAATAATAGCACCTAGCTCTTAGGGTTATTACTAGGATAAAAAGAGATATATGTGACGTGTTTTGCATATTTTAAAGTATTATAAAAGTATCCAAAAGTCTTAATGTAGTTTTCTATTATTAAAAGCTTAAAGCTGTTACACTAAGATGTTTGGTATACTTTGTATAAATATTAGTTGCTACTATTACTATCACTATCACTACTGCAAATGAATCATGCAATGAACTAATATAAATACTGTGTTTCTACACAGTTTATACTTTTAATGTATGTGTAAGGATCAACTTTGGCCATGGTTAAGAAATGCAGAAATGAACATCGTTCTTTTTTCTAGAGAGATAGGGTACTATGTGTACAGTATGCTTCATTCATTGTTAGATGAAGTCCATGTGAGATTGGGTCTTCCTTGTTAAAAAAGAAAGCCCACTGGTATGAAATGGAAGAAGGGGAAAAGCAACAAAAAATAAGGAGGGGAACAGAAGCTATTGGAAGAGCTGTGATCTCAATTCCAGTTCTGTAACTAACCTTGGTTGTGTGAGCAAGTCCTGTCTGCTCTCTGAGCTCCCATTTCCTCATCCCTCAAATGAGAGAATTGGATTATGTGATCTCCAATATCCTTTCTATTATAGAAGCCAATGAGAAATCCACAATTAAAGAAATAAAGGGAGAAACCACTAATCAAAGCTATCATTTCCTAGGCAAGCACTGTAATTCAAGTGTCAGAATCTCCAAAAGGAGGAAAATTGTAACAACTGAATAGAGAAGCCCAGTCTTCACTAACATAAGCCTGTCTGAGGACTGTAGGATGTTTGAAATACTAGTAGGTGCCCAGGTATGAAAATGAGTGCATTCGCCTCTGAAACGGCCCCATTTCTTTGCAAGCACACACACAGTTTCTCACTTGAACAAGATTTCTATTGCCTACTAAGGCCTCAGGGAGGGAGCTGCTTTTTGCTCTAACTCATACTTTTCCTCAGCTCCTGTAGTGATTCTTTCACATTGAAAGCAAGTTAACTGATGCAGGTTTCTTTATAAACCCTGAAAAACGCACCACTTGACACTACACAGTGGAAAGTGACTGCAGGTTAAATGTGATGCTGGGATAAAGTAATGAGACAGAAACAGTCCAGAACAACAGAAACCAGGATTTTGCTAGGGACAGAATGAAGGCCAAATCTCAAAGGTGAATGATAGTTTATACAAAATATGGTTTTAACAAAAATTCTTCTTTCAACTTTCCCACAAGTCTGGGGGAAAAAAGAAAATTGAGTAAATCTTACAACAAGCACAGAATATATTATTTCTCATTTATTTTTATCTTTATTTTTGTTTCCATTCTCCTTCCTTATGGTTCATTTTTCTGCCTTTTTGCTTTATTTGCTTTTTCAGTGAAGATAAAGGCCAATGGCAGGAAGGCTAGAAGAAAATGATTAAATAAAGAGCAAGACTAATATTTGACAATGGATGGGATATTGATAATCCCTAATAAAATGAAAGCAAAACTATTCAATTCCCATTTCATTTGGTTTTCTCTACCAAAAGAATAAGTGCTTAACAGAGAATTGACCCCCCAAATTTGTAAGGACCCCCCAAATCTATGTGGGCTTGCATCATCAGTCTAAGGATGAGTTACATCTGAATTATTCCATTTTGTATCTGTTCCTTTGGGTGGTTTCAACTCTTTGGAAGAAGACTTCTCCATGCCAATTATTCCCTGTTGTTCCATAACTCCACTTTTTTGCTTCCATTTTCTGTGTTCTCTCCCCCCCCCCCATTTAGTGGTAATTGCCTGGAGGTTAGAAATTATCTTTTTTATTAATTGTATCTCCAGCACTTATCACAATAATTTTCTGATAGTAGACCCTTAATAAGTGTTAACTGGTATTTATAAATATGAAAAGAGTTTACTGAAGGAATTGATGGGCCTTTGTCAGAGCATCAAGTGAGATAATATTTGGATAGTACTTAACACAGTGCCAGTACAGAATAGGTGCTGAAAAAGTTCTTGTTCCCTTACCTATTTTTACAAAGTAATGAAAAATGGGAGAATTAAAGAACAGGAGATGGACAAGTTTGATGCTTTGCTTAAAGATATGGATTTTTAAAATATAGACTATAATCAGCTGAACTTGACTAGGATAACTCAAAACACTTGATTGCCTTATTAATGGGCACTTAGACACGTGTTGCTCCCTAGCAAAGGTTCTTAATGTAATTAAAAGGACACTAAGTTTGATCTTAGTCAACCTGGATTTGGACTTCTCTGCTCCTTTAAAATTAATGTAACTCAATACAATTCAAATATTTTGTGCCAAAGAGTGATGTGAAGATTAAAAAAAGTAATCCCTAGTCCTAAGGGGCTAAAATTCTTCCTTTAAGACCTAAGAAAATTAATTTTGTCTCGGTAGGCTTTGGTTTCTTCACCTGTCAAATGAAGATGGTTTCCTAAGTTACCTTCCCATTCTAAATCCTCTGACTCTTAGGTCAGCCAGTGTTCTCATGTCCTTTTCTGATGGGGTTACTAGACTGGAAGATCAGAAGAATGTCAGAAATGCAGTAGAGCTGGATTTCAAGTCATGAAAATATGATGTATGTCTTCATGTGTTTGAAGGGTTGTCACATAAAACAGATTAGCTTTGCTTTAATTAGCCCCCAAAGGCAGAAGCAGGAGGAATAGGTATATGGAGTTGTGGGGCAGATTTACACTTGATGGAATCTAAAATTTCCTCATAATCAGAACTATCCAAAAGTAAGATCTGTGACAATAGTGGGTTCTTCATTAGTTAAGTCCTTCAAGCCCTGAGAGGATACTCTTTCTTAATAAAGAAGAAGCATTAATATACTGCTTTGCCTCTAAGATCCTTGGTACCTTTTCATCTGACTTTTAGCTGAAACTTCCCATATGTGCCTTCCCCAATAGAATGTAAGTTCCTTAAGCAAATAAATTCTCTTATTTTTTTCTATCTATATCCCTGGAGCTCAACACATCGCTTTGCACATAATAAATATTTAATAAATGTTGCATTCAATAATTCCTATCCAAACAAAACTTTCTATTGTCATCTTTAGGATTAGATAGTTTCTTTCACTGAACTACCTCTGAGCTAAAATGCATCCATGATACCCAAACTATCTTTCATTACAGCCCCTGGATGCTTCTGACCCCTCTACTCACTTGGGAGCTTCTGAGACTTGAATTCTGGCTAGGAAATACTAGTTTTGATTAGTTATATTTCCTCTTACCTCTTAATTGTATAATTTTTTGTGAGTGGAGGCTAAAGTTTCTTTTGATAGAACCTTGTAATGTGGATTCATGATTCCCATTCACTAAGGATGATTAGGAAATCCCGACTGACATTTCAGGAAGATTCCAGGAATTAGTTGAATCATCGCTACTTCACTATATGTCATATTTGTTATTTCATCCAGCTACTCTAATTTAGGGTCATAGGGTCATAGAATAAGGATTGGAGATCATCTGTTCACATCTCTCATTTTACAGGTGCAGAAACTGAGGCCCAGATTGGTTCAAGTGGCACATCCAAGATCACACAGCTAGTGAGAAGGGGAGCCATAATTTGTATCTAGCTTCTCAGACTCCAAATCAAGTATTCTTGCCACTGGACTTTCAGTTAAGTACTAAACATTGAGTGTATTCATTCAAAATTGACCAACTGATTCCTGAAATGGGCCACATCAATAAATCTTATGGTATAGACATAAAACATTTGAAGGGACCTACGTCTCCTGGATGTTCCTCAGACTGTTGGAGGACCAGACTATAGTAAAAAGAAAAATTTTGTTTTGTGGGCCTTTAAATAAAGAAACTTCCTAGTCCTGGGTGAGGGGAATAAACATCCTCAGCTGCTGAATATGCCCTGCGGGGCGTAATTTGAGGATCCGTGAAGTAAAGAGTAAGATTCAGAGGAAAGTAAAGGAGTAAATATGATTGACCTAAACACTTCCTCAAAATTGGGATTTCAAAGAAATTCATCAATCAGAAAATGGGGACAGACCACAAGGATGGGGGGTAGGAATCCAGTTTGCATTTACATCCACCCAGAATGAATGCATCCCTCTCCATCTTCAACCTGAGACACTGAAAGCTTACATGATGGTCAAAAATAAGTACATAGGGGTTATAGGTAATTTTCTTTAATTATTTCATCTGTCATTTGGGGGAAAAATCTTTGATTTTACTGAAGAGGTTTTTCTCATTTTCTTACCATCATTTTCAAATTCAATGCTAACTTCTGTTTTTATTTTAGAGTAACAGGATTGCCCTCATGATTTCTCTGCTGGTTTCTTTTTAACCTCAACTACCACTTGACATACAATCAGAAACACGAGTACTGAAGGGTATAAGAAGAGGGAAGGTCGAGAATAAGCATATTAATACTGTAGCATTTCAGACAAAGCTGCAGTGCAGACTGGAAGCCAGAGCCCTCAAGCCTCAACATGATTCAATTAGACTGTTATCTTCTGCCCACAGCCACAAACTCAGTATGGGAGGACAGAAAGAATGCCCAGTTGTGTTGTGAACTGAAACCCATGTGGATTTCTTAGTTCTTTTCCATAGCCCAACATTAAAAAAATTGTGAATAACTATTTATAACTTCGAATGCTCTGAAGCAAAGCTGTTACCCATGGAATGTCCAAGGATCAATAAGATCTTTTGTACAATGTCCTTAAAATAGCACATGGGATACTATCCACAAGGCCCCCTGGGCAAACCGCTGACAGCAGAACTCTTTGGTATATCAGAGATCACTTCAGCAGCAGCAATGTCCAGATTCTAATTGTTTATAGTTCCTGTTAACCCCAGTGCTGCTTCTGTGCTAACTACCTTTATTCATGTGGTTTGAGTTTTTTACCTATGGAGGGCAAAGGCAAAGTTGCCCTAATGAATTTTCAAGAAAAATTGACTCCACTAGCCAATCAGCCAGTGCAACAAACATAAAAGAAATGTGGGATTCTCTCCCATCAATCCCAAGGCATTCAACTTTATTCTAAAGGAAGTTGCAATAAACTTGTTATATTAATGACACTAGGATGGTAGCATAGAACTAAGACACATAGAACTAAGACAGAGACACAGAAAGACAGAGATACACAGAAACAGAGACAGACAGAGAGACAGAGGGAAACAGAGACAGAGATAGACACAGAAAGACAGACAGAAACACAGAGTGAGTTAGTTTTGAATAGAGGAAGACCTGGGTTCCAATTCTACCTCTACATACCAGCTTTGTGCTATGTTTTAAATTACTTTTGTCAAGTAATTTAATTTGAATAAACTCTAAAAAGTTTTTATTGACCAGAAGCTGAGCTGCACTGCCATTTCTGGGGGAAGGTTCTATACTGAGAGTTCTACTTACTAATAGAATCACAGATCTGGAACTTTCCACTTCCATTAAAAATGAAAAAAATGAAAAAGTCTAACATTTACATACTGATTATCCAGGAGTTGTTGTCATTTGCTATTTATTTTTAATGTAAATCATAATTCAATATTAACAATCTTCATCTTTCACAAGCCTTCCTGTTTATCTATCCATGACAATATTGTCATTGTTAACAAACTATGGATTAACAGCTCATTACTTTACATTTATTTCAGGTAGAAAACAGGACAATATGTCCTTTTCCAATAAAGGTTCAGCATCACACACACACACACACACATACACACACACACACACACACACACACATATACAAAAAGGAAGTCACAAAAGTATTTATGTGGCTGGACTGACAAGGACGTTTTCTGTTGTTAACAGCATTGGACCTCTCAATTCATCATGGGCTTTTCCTTCAAAGCAGGAAAGCCTTCACAGTGCCCATCAAGTCTGGAGTTGTGCCTAAAAAGCTATTAATTGGAATTTCAACTGTCATGAGATTTGAATTTTTTAAAAAATAAGTAATTATAACTGTTCTTCCTTGATTGGTAGAAGTAGGAAGAATATGAAGATGCCTAGAACTTTTTTTTACTTTTTTTCTTTAATATTTCCTAATAACATGTTTAAAAAAATACAATTTTTTTTCTGAATCCCAAATTTTCTCCCTTTCTTAGAAGACAAGCATTTGATTTCAATTATATGTATGAGGTCATGCAAAATATATTTCCACACTAACCATGTTTCAAAAGAAAACACAAAAAGAAAATTAAAAAGCTATACATCAATATACATTCAGAATTTATCAGTTCTCTCTGAAGGTGGATAGCATTTTTTTTCATGAATCCTTTAGAGTTGTCTCAGATCAATGATCTAAATAGAACATCTAAGCCTTTTACATTTGATCATCCATTATGATATTTCTCTTAGTGTGTACTATGTTCTAATTCTGCTCACTTTGCTTTGCATAAGTTCATTTAAGTTTTCCCAGGTTTTTTGAAATTATCCTCTTTGTCATTTTTATAGCACAATAGTATTCCATCACAATCCATGAATCACAACAGCTACTCTCCAATTGATGGACATCTTTGCAATTTCCAATCCATTGCTATCATTAAAAAAGCTGCTATAATTATATTTTTACAGATTTTTGGGCACAGTTCCAAAATGTCCCCAAAAATGATTGGACTCGTTTACAATCCTACCAATCATGCATTAGTGTCCCATTTTTCTCCCACATCTCCTCCAGCATTTGACATTTTCATTTTCTGCCATGTTAACCAATCTGATAGGTGTGAGGTAATATCTCAGAGTTGTTTTGTTTTGCAAATCTCTTATCATGAGTAACATAGAGCATTTGTTCATGTGATTATTGATTAGAGGCTGCTAGGATATTCCATGGATAGTATACAGTGTCAGAATTCAGAAAGACCTGATTTGAAATCTGGCCTTAGTCCTCCCTAGCCATGTAAGCCTGGAAAAGTAATTTAACTCTTATTTGCCTTACCCACTGGAGAAGAAAATGTCAGACCACTCCAGTATCTTTAAGAAAACCCCATATAGAATCATAAGGAATCAGGCATGACAAAACAACAGAACAGCAACAACAAACTAATAGTATTGCCTTTTCATATTCTTTAGCCATTTATCAACTGTGGAATGGCTCTTATTTTAGAAATTTGGCTCAATTCCTATATATTTGAGAAACTGAGGTTTTTATCTTAGAAATTTGCTGCAACTTTCCCTTCTACTTTCCTGTTTTTCTTTAATGTGGTAGCTGCTAAATCTTTGTGATCTTTACTGTGGCCCCATAGAAGTTGATTGGTTTCTTTCTGGATGATTGAAATATTTTCTCTCTGACCTAAGAATTCTGGAATTAGGCTAAAATATCTGTGGGATTTTTCATTTTGAGATCTCTTTCTTGTGGTATTCAGGTGATTTTTCAATTTATACTTTGACCTCAAATTCCAGGATATTGGGAAAGTTTTCTTTGATATATTTTTAATATATAATTCTAGTCTCTTTGATCAATGCTTCTTATTATCTCTCCTTAACTCATTTTCCAGGTCAGTTATTTTTCCAATAAAATATTTCACATTTCTTCCTATCCATTTTTTAAAATTTCGTTTTATTGTTTCTCCAAGTCCCATGGAGACATTAGCTTCCACTTACCCATTTCTAATTTTTATGGAATTATTTTCATCAGTGAGGTTTTGTATCTTTTTTACCCAATTCTATTTTTAATTTTTTTTTTTACTTTCTTCAGTTTTTTGTGTCTCTTTTACTATTTTCCTTTGTTTACTCTTTCACCTATTTTTTTTGTCCACCACTGTTATTTATTTTGTTTAAAAAATTAGCTTCTACAATAAACAGGGAAGACATTTTTACATTCAAAGATTCTAATAAAGGCTTCATTTCTAAATGAGAATTAATTCAAATTTATAAGAATTTAAGCCATTCCCCAATTGATAAATGGTCAAAGGATATGAAGATTTTCAGATGAGGAAATCGAAACTATTTCAATCATAAGAAAAGGTGCTCCAAATCACTATTAATCAGAGAAATGCAAATTAAGACAACTCTGACATATGACTACACACCTGTCAGATTGGCTAAGATGACAGGAAATGATAATGACCAATGTTGGAGGGGAGTTGGGAAAACTGGAACATTGATAGATTATTGTAGAATTGTAAACAGATCCAACCATTTTGGAGAGCAATTTGGAACTATGCTCAAAAACTTATCAAACTGTGCATACCCTTTGACCCAACAGTGTTACTTCTAGGCTTATATCCTAAAGAGATCTTAAAGGAGGGAAAGGGATCCACATGTGCAAAAATGTTTGTGGCAGCCCTTTTGTAGTGGCAAGAAACTGGAAACTGAGTGGATGCCCATCAACTGGAAAATGGCTGAATAAGTTTGGTCTATGAATGTTGGGATATTATTGTTCTGTAAGAAATGACCAACAGGATGATTTCAGAGAGGTCTGGAGAGACTTACACGAGCTTTTGCTGAGTGAAATGAGCAGAACCAGGAGATCATTGTACACAGCAATAACGTTATATAATAATCAAGTCTGATGGATGGGGCTCTTTTCAACAATGAGATGATTAAGACCAGTTCCAATGATCTTATGATGAAGAGAGCCATCTACACCCAGAGAGAGGACTGTGGGAACTGAGTGTGGAACACAAGATAGCATTCTCCCTCTTTCTTTTGTTTTTTGCTTGCATCATTTTCTTTTCCACCTAGGGGAAGGGGTGAGGGAAGGAGGGGATAATTTGGAACAGAAGGCTTTGCAAGGGTCAATGTTGAAAAATTACCCATGCATACGTTTTGTAAATAAAAAGCTTAATAAATAAATAAGGAATAGCTTCTAGGAATTCTTGTTGGCCTTGTATTCAATTCACATTCTTCTTTGAGGATCTTCTTATACATGTTTTTAGTTCATTGTTTTCTTGAATTTGTGGCTTGCTTTCCTCTGCCAACTAAAGTAGCTTTTTACAATCATATTCTTTTTTGCTGTTTTTTAATAATTTTTCCAACCTATTTATTGATTTGTACTTCATATTAATGTTGGGCTCTGTTCCTGAAATGGGACAGAGGAGCTCCATTTCAAGGAGATATTTTGCATTGTTGTTTTCAAAGCTAGTTCTAGGAGTTTCAAAATTTTTAATGTTTCCAAGGTGGCATGATATGGGGAGAAGTGTGGTTACTGTACTTCACTCTAGTTCTTAACCAGGAAGGGTCCATGACCTTTGGGATTGCAATCAATATTTCTCTTCTGGGAACTTCCTCCCTTGGGACTAGAAGTGACACTACCATGTCAGGGCTTTCACTCTCTCTCAACTAAAAATGATTCTTTCTACAATTGAATTAAAACCTAGAAATTAATATAGGTAAGAAAGTTATTAAATAGAGTCTGGTCCTACATACAGTGCTAGCACAGGGGTCCCCTCTACACACACAAAGATTCTTATTATTTTTGGCTTGAGAGTTCTCCAAACTGTGGCTGCTTCTGACACCATCACCTAGTCATACCACTGGTGTTTCATCTTTGTGGGCTCTGGGCCTACCTTCTCTCTCTATCCCAGGTCTCTCTTTCCAACCTCTGTGTCATAGGGCTAGAAGAATGTCTCACTCTGACCTTTTGTTGGCTCTGGCACTCCATAATTGATCTAAGGTATTGTTTTGAAGTTGTTTGGAGGGGAAATGATGAGAGAGTGCAGCTGAGTGCTTTTCCATTTTAACATCTTGACCCCTTCCCCAGAAATCTGACATTCAGAATTTCTACTCTTCTTTTAAGCTCCTTTGCCTCATTTAAGAATGATGTTTTTTACAGGGAGTAGGGAGTAGGCAGAGCTGAAAGTAACTGTTTTCTCCTCCCTCTTCTCTATGTATCCCTCCCTGTGTCTCTCTTTATCTCTGTATGTTTCTCTCTCTCTTCTTAATGTGTCTCTGCTGTAATCCAATTCCTATCCTTTTGATATAATATGTACATGTCTTTAAGATTGTCATTAAAATATTAGATACAAATTATAAAGGTCATTTTGACAGATTTTCCATGTTTGTATTGCGGTAGAAATTTCCCCCAAAGTCCATAAGGTCATATAATCTTATTAAATACCACTCTCTTCTTTCATGGAGAACTGTTTATTGAGTAAGGTTGAGCCTAGAACAGCATTTAATTGACTAACTGTTTTTAAAAATCTTGAGACTTACTGAATGGGAAGGGGAATCACTTGAGAATTAAAGTCCTTTCCTAACTGCTGCTATTAATGGAGCACTTCAGTAACTGCTGGTTCTTAATCCTGGAGTAGGAGGAACTTAATAATGTCATTCATCTATGGTCAACCCAGAGCCACCCATTCACATCCCATGGAGGGTCTGACTCAGAGCTCCATCGTACTGAATAGATCAAATGATGTAAGGATGATGCAAAAGAAGGGGATGTAGAAGAGTTCTTACATGGAACCTCAGCCACTATAATCAAAGAGAGAGACCTTAGACCTTAGAAGGTTTACTCTAAGGTCTAAGGTAGTAGATGGATGGATGAAAAAGCCAGGGAGATAAATCAGTAGTGGAGACTCAAAAAAACATATATCCCACTGAGAGAGCTTACACCTATGGGGAAGTAGTTTGGTTTGGAAAGTTATAGTGGTTGGAGCCATAAGGAATACATGGACACACCCTTTCTGGTAGCACTGCCATGGTGATTTCTTATGGAATCCTAATAAGAGCTATCACAAAGCTACAACGTCTCAGAATTGGAAGATTCTTCAGTGGCCATATGTTTCAAATTGTATCTGTATTCCCTCACAAATCTCTCTAACAAACTGTTCTCCATTCTCTGCTTAAATAGATATGATGGAGGAATCCACCATTTCCTCAAAAGCCTATTTCCATTTGAGGGTAGTTTGTCATTGTTAGGAAGCCTTTCCTTATGTTGAGTCAAATCTCCCTGTTGGCAGTTCCATACATTGTTCCTTACTCTGTCTTCTAGGACCAAAAAGAGTAAGTCTGATCTCTATTTCACATGACAATCCTTTCAAGACAAAAACAAAACAGCTATCATGTTCTCCCCTCTATATCTTGTTTTCTGGACTGAACATATATAGTTATATCAAATGATTCTCATAGGACGTGGTCTTAAATACTTCATTATCCTGTCTCTTGATAATTTCTAATTTTTAGAAGGAGGATAGTTATTGAATAGAGTTCTTGACTTAGAATCAAAAAGACCTGCCTCAGGCACTTAATACAAAAATCAATTTATATCTCCAAGACTCTTTATATCTCTAAGACTCAGTTTTTTCATCTGTAAAAGGAAGAGGTTAGAACTATAAAGTCCTTTCTAGCTCAAAATTTATTGAATAATGATCTATAACTACATAAATACCTTTTCTAAAATGGGGTCCACCAAATGGAATGGGATATTCCAGATGGAGGCAGATGAGGAGCTATGTGGTAAATTAGACAAGAAGTGAAATCACTGCCTAGGAATGGGGTGTACTTTGTGAGCTGATCAATCACAAACAGAAAAGCTTGATAAGGTAGGCACTAGGGCACATGTAGAATGATTGAAATCCAAGGGGTTTAATCCCAGCAAATCATTTTCCAGAATAGAAATTCAAGCCAGCATCTTTAAAAGATCAGAAGTAAAAATGCAGGAAAAGGATGAAGATCTGATCACTTATTTAGACCAGCTTGTTTCCCCCACTATAGCGCGCGCCCAACACTATCACTTGCTTCTAAAATTCCTCATTCTTCCACTTGTATTGGCTCACCTGAGTCTTCTTAAAGAGCAAGGTCCACCATATTTCCTCTTGACTCAGTTCCAGTTGACTCATCAAATCATACTATCATAAACCTGCCCCTAATTTGCTTCATATATATATATATATATATATATATATAGTGAAAAATAATGATAAATTCTCCTGATAGCTGACATTTTTATGTTATTTCAAGGAATCAGTTCTCGAATTAGATAGAACCTTAGAAGTGATCAATTAAGCTCCCTTATTATGCAGAAGAGTGAGCTGAGTTCATGAGATGTTAAGTGATTTGACTCTCAAAGCTGTTTCTATAATCACTTTATTAGTCCTCCCAATACTCGTCCTGGTAAAGCAGTGCAGAATCCAATTTTACAGATAAGAAAGTTGAGGTTCAAATAAAGCAAAGTAATTTGTTCATGGTCTTTCAGCTAGAAAGTAATGGAGTTAGGATTCAAATGGGGTCTCTCTGAATTGTTTCTCCTTGACATGTGCCATCCTTAAATTACCCAATCATCAAGAAAACGGATGTACAAAAGCAACAATAGACATGAGATCAGTGGTTGAAAGCTAATGTGGTTGTTCCAGTATACGATAACAAACTCTTCTCTGTGGTACAGCTGTATCAGCAAGAATGATTTTGATGTCAGGAGAAAATGCATCAATATAAAACTCAGTTTTGAAAATGGAAGATAAAAGTCAGTTAAAACTGAGAGTCGGGAGAGCTTTAACTATTCTGAATTCTGCTGCTCCCTTCAGGCCATGGTATCACTCACCTGGTTTGAATTTCTAGCCAAAGAATCTCCTTCCTAAATTCCTCATCTGTAAAATAGGGCTAATGATACACGTAGGACCTCCCTTACAAGGTGATTGTCATATTCACAGGAGATTATGCAATATAAATGCCAAATATCATTATTTTCTGGATCCCATTTTTTGACAGAATTTGAACATTTGTCTCTTCTTTCCAACATCCTTTTTTCCCTCTCACACAGTTCTTCTTTTCTCTCTTTTCTGATAGTTCTCCTATCCATCCTGACTTGCCTTCTAGTATTCATTGTAAAAATCCTAATGCTCTTGGCAAGGAAGATGAGCCAGGGACCATGTTTTATTCATCTTTATCTCTCCCTCCAGTGCTTCACACAATTCATTGCACACGGTACACACTTAATAAATGTTTGTTGCATGAATACCTAGAAATCCAACATACGCAGCAAGGGGCTCAAGGTCCTTAGGCACATCCAATATACAACTGGAACTCAACCCTTACCTCCCAATGCCAATGCCCTCAAGTGGTGGAGCTTGAGAAAGATTGGCCCCAACCTCCCATTTCATCTGCTTGATTTCAGCAAAATTAGCAATTGTCAATAGAGTGGGGAGCCATACAGACACAGGAGGCCTCAAGGTGGAGACGGTACTTCCTGTAACAAAAGCAGAACTATCTATTCGAGCTGAAAAAGATGGAAACAGGATGAGATAGGGGAAGGGGTTGTTCAAGAAGAATTTTCATGGTGCCGAATGCAAACATCAAATCCATTATAGGAAAATAAAATACATTAGACAAACTTCCAAAGGACTATGACAAAGCATTCAAAACCAATGGGCACTGGTAAAATAATATAAGGAACTCCTCCTTTACCATCCCAACCCTTTGCATACAGTTTGTTCAAATGAAAATATATAATGAGGCAGAAGCTTCCGAAGCAAACTTCAGCATCTTCAGAAAAACAGTAGTTTGTCATAGTTTTTGCATGTGGATAGCTAAAACCAGGATTTGTATATATGCTGCTAAACCTTATGGCTGTGTTCCTGCAACTATTAGAATTTAATTTCCAGGGCTTTCCAATCAGAGAGTGACCTTTAAAGTATGGAAACTTTATTCTCAATGAATGGGGAGTTTAGCTTAATAGAATCATGGAATAATCATGGTGCAGAAGCCAGAAATCTGAATTCCAGTGGACAATGGAGCATTTAACCTCATGCGTATGGAGCAACCAAGCGAACAGAACGAGCATTATCATTGAGCGCCATGCATCAGGTACTATGAGGGGTCTTACGGATTTGTCCTTATTCAATTATTTTCAGTCATAATTGATTCTTCATGACCTCTTTTGGAATCTTCATGGCAGAAATATTGGAATGGTTTGCTATTTCCTTCTCCAACTAATTTTACAGAGGAGGAAACCAGGGAAAACAGGGTTAAGTGACTTGCTCAGTATCGCACGGCTAGTAAATATCTGGGGCTGGATTTAAACTCTGGTCTTGCAGTCTTACTGACAACAGGCCTAGTTCTCTATCCAGTGTCACCCAGCTACCACAGAAATATAAAAAAAATTGCAAAGCAATTTGATGGACACAAACTAGTAACTGGCAAGCATCAGGGAAAATGTTGCAAAGAAGGCACAGTTGAGCTGAAGTTCAAGAAAACTAAGGATAGTAAAAATTGTTACAGTGGGAAATTCTAGTATCTAGCATAGGGTCTGGCCCACTGTAGGCACTTAATAAATGCTTGTTAATTAATTAATTGATTTCATATGGTAATATATTTGATATCCACCATTATCCAAGGCATACAGATGGGTAAAAAATAAAACTTTCACAAGTAATTTGGATGAAAAAAATATATCTTGGGAGGTAAGATTTAAGCGAACGAGCTATAAGCTCACTGTGGTGAAGAAAGCCACTATGATGTTATACTGAATTAAGAGAAGTTCAGCATCCAGGAAAAAAGCACCCATAGTCTACCCTGATCAGCCAATATTTGTAACTCCAGGTACAATTCTGAGAGATGCCACATGTGAGAAAGAACAGAGGGAAAGCAACAGTTAGGTGTGCCAGTACTGGAATTGAAGTCAGGAAGACCCAACTTTGAATCCTGCCTCAGATATTTGTTAGCTGTGTGACCCCAAACAAGTCACTTAAATTCTCTCAAGCCTCAGTTTCCACATCTGTAAAATGGGCATAATAAAAGCATCTATATCACAGGGTTGTTGTGAGGGTCAAATAAGGTAATATAATGAAAGCACTGGGCCAAATTTAGGTCTCACTGCCTTGCCTAAGAGACAATTATATAGAGATTTAAAGTTTGCCAAATAATCAATGTACATTAGTTCTTTTTGAAATTCTCAACAACTCCAAGAACTAGGTTTTATAGGCACTATTATCCCTATTTCACAGATTATGAGGCTGTGGAGGTTAAATAGAATAAGCACATAAAACAATCATCAAAGCCTGGAGATTCTAGGGTCCTGAGTTACAAAGCTGTTGTATTCCAAAAACGTTCTTAGAAGTTGGCCTTTTGGCTACTGGTACACATTTTCCCAAGGGAACAGGCTTATAAATAGTGATGAGGTCCCCAAACTGTACCTCAAAAGTCTAATTAACCATTAATGTTGTGAAAATACATTCACAATAAAAGAAATATAGAAAACAATACTGTTCTAACACTGATAATTAAACAAAAAAACACTAGAGAATTAAATAATAAAGTGCATTATTTCTCTCAAATGCTGGTATTTGAGAAAAAGGAAGCTTAATTAGATGAAGCTGAATTGGAGGAGGGAGAAGAGAAGCTTTTTAAAAAAATTCTGAAGACTTTCAAAGCCCTTTCTGGGTCCTTTCCAAGGTTCCAGAAGTTGAATGCATGAGCCCTTTATTTCTTTCTAATTTTACTTCAAAAGCCAATACTTCTTTTCTCCTTGGTTCAAGTTATCCTTTTTCTTATTATTCATGACTAAAGCTGTATGGAGGCTGAAACATGGAAAAGAAAAGAAAAAGGAAAAAAAATCAAAGAGAACAGCGAAATAGGAACAAATTTCCCCCCGAAATAACTGGAAAAGACTGGAAAAGATAATGTACTCATGTGCATGAGAAAAAAATTTATGAGACATGTAGAAAAATGAATTGCAAATAAAAAAAGTTGAGAAGGATACAATCTCACTGATGAAAAATAAAGTTGTGGGGGAAGAGATGAGAAATCACATGATTCTTTGGGTAACCAAAAGGTGGCACCATTGGCCCAAGTCATCTGAGTTCCCATTTTGAATGGTCTCAAGGTCCATGGAGAGAAATTAAGGCAGCGTGGAACAAGTTAGTTAAGAAAAGAAGTGTGTGTATAAATCAGATGTCTAAAATTGGTAGAATGTCTCTGAATACAGATTTGGCAATTTAAGGGTTAATTTCTTTAAACACCAGTAATTGCAGTTGACAAATGTGTTGTTAGTTTTTAGCTTCCCACATTAAACCTGTGCATGTCAAATCCCCCATTTTACTGTTAGCTACCCAGATATGCATGTTAGTCACACACAGGTTTTAAGCCCAGATTTAAGAAATGTTTATCTTGATATCAAGGATTAAAAATGACAAGCTTTGCCATTCCTTATGTTTACTGTAACATGCTCTTTTCAACTTATGGTTGGCACTTCAAGCTGAGGAGGGGAGAATATCACAGAAAATGACTTAAATGCTAAATTTCAGTTTAGATAAAGGAAGTGTCAAACAGAAAGGAAGAAAACAACCATCAGGAGATATGTAGATCATGTCTTTACCCCAACACTTGACACTCAAAAGCAACCAAAGGGATTTCCAAACCGCATTTCCAGTCTTCCTATATTTTCCAGTGCTTTTGTCTGAACTAAACATTTTATACCAGAAAATGGATGAAAGTTTCCGAATTCTCTGTTATTTCAAATTGAATTGGAAGCCACTTTGTGGTTTTATCCCCATAAGCTTTTCTTAGATCAATAAAGGACAATAAAAAAGGTTATCAAGGAATATTAGGCAAAGGAATGGGTGTTCTTTGTAACTGGATTATTTGACTGTCAGATTTAGTAGAAAAAACACAGAATTCAAGGTCAGAGAGACTTAGATCCAAGCCTGGCTCTACCATGTACTAGCTGGGCAAACCCCTTACCCCTGCTGGTCTTTGATTTTCTCATCTGTAAAATGATGTGGGGAAGATTGAACAAGATGACATCTAAGGTCCCTTTGAATCATCATCATGATCATAAGATCACTGAGTGAGTTCTGGAAGAACCTTAAAACCCATTTAAATGAAAGCCTTCATTTTACAGATGAGGAAACTAAGTTCCCAAGAAAACATGTTCAAGGTCACGCCCCAGCAAGAACAAGAGGCAAGATTTGAATTCTGGTTCTTGGCTTTCCAATCAAATCTTTCCTGTTTATAGAAATCATTCTGACATGTATTAGACTATTGTATTTCCCTGCCTTAAAAAAAGTATGCTTAACCTAATTGTATCCTTTTCTAAAGAGTGACTCTATTATTGTTTGGGGGTTCCAAATATCAATTGTCCTTTTACTGCAAATTTGATGTAGAAATGTAAACAGAATAATAACCAGTTTCTAACCCATATTGTACAGTTTGCAAAATGTTTTAAGTTCACTCTCATCTGAGCCTCATAACAACCCTATGAAGTAGGTGCTCTATATGTGTGTGTGTATATATATATATATATATATACACATATAAATATACACACACACACATATATATATATATATGATGTTCAATTTACAGATAAAGAAACTGAGGCTCAGAGTACTTAAATGATTGGCCTAAGTGGCCATTGCTACCAAGCATTAAAGACAGAGCCTAAAGACAGAACACAACTCTTCCTCACTCTGCCTCCAATATACCAACCACTAATTCCATTATTCAAAGTGACCATTTCTGTCCAGTGTGAGAGGATTGAATATGTACTGAATCCTTTGATAGTTCCTGAAAATATTTGGTGGGGGGGGGGAGGAGGGAAGATGGCGTTAACCAAATTTGTGATATTGATTTGTTTGTTTCTATTGTTCTATTTCATCCAAAGATGAGTCTGATTTTTTCTAAAATTTCAGGTTAATTGAAAGTTCTGGTTAGTTAAAGTTTTACCGTACAATATAATGGACAAGTGGTTTTTAGATAAGTAGCCCAGTCCCTGGAAGGAAATTAGGATCGCTTAGAAAGGTAACAATTTATTAATGCAAATAAGTTCTCTTTATTAACATAATGTACTGAATCATTTAATTAATCTGAGAATGGGTCTAGCTGGCCCCTAAGAGGCAACTAACTCACTACAAATGATTTGGACTAATAGATGGTTTCTGAGATGTTAACTTGCCCCTCTATTAAATACTGGCGGTCTAAAAATGGTTTTAACAAGAAAGAAATGTTGACTTGGCATGCAAATGGACAGGCAGCTCTATAAGAAATGATCTCACTCTACCTCTTTGAGATCCAATGGTAAATATGGCTTATGTATCAGATCACTCCTAGAAATGATCACACTTCAGTTTTACCACCTCCAAAGCATAGCTAAGGTGTCCCCTCCTCTGCCAGATCATTCTAGATTCCCTCCCATCCTCCAACTGGGATTAGCTCTTTAATCTTCTGGAAATTATTTTGCTCTACTTTGTATATACCAGGACAGAGATGGAATAGTGGTGAGATAACAACAACAATGATAATCGCAACTAACAGAATAGCTCAATATCCCCAAACCACTTTATAAGATGACAAATTATAAGCTACAGCAATGATGTTCATCTTCATTGGTTTATTTTCTTCACTGAGAAAAACTTAGTGAATATCAATTACATAACAGAAGTACCATGACTGAGCAAATCCTTTAATATCTCATCTGTAAATTGGAGATAATAACAGTTCCCATCTCATAAGATGTGAAATAATTTTTATAAATTGTTTTATAAACATTAGTTTTATGTAAATGTAAGCTATGACCTTTATGATTATATTGCTCTCCAGATGACATCAGTCCCAGACAATATAAGCTCCTTGAGGGTAGGAGCTGACTCATTTTATTTCTCATTTTTGAAATTTTGTTAACAGTACCATTTCTTGTACATAATAGCCATTTAGTACTTTTTTTTGAAAAAATGAATTAATTCAGAAAGTGAAAGCTGCTATGAAAGTTTGCTTTAAAAGAATAACAACTTGGAAAAATCTGAAATCAGAGAGATGAAAAGATCCATAAAAAGCCTAAGTAGTACAATCTCCAGTGACTTGCATCATCCCTTGTCAGCCCCTGGCATCAATCTAAGGAGATGCATCATGGAACAGTCAGCTGGAAAGGGCATCTGGCTGTGAGTCCTCTCAATATGAGCATTATTATTCCCTCACAGTGGAAGATTTTGGCATTGACAGTGATAGTACAGATCATATTCATTTGGGTTGGTTTCTATGTCATTCCCAGTACCTGTCAACAGTCTCCTGCTGTTCCATGGCAAAGATGCATAGACTCAAATATACAAAGACATGCTCTCCACCTGTGCTTTTTGTTACCTACCCATTTTTTGAAATATATGCCACTTTTTTGAAAGCTCAAAGTTTAAATGAGAATTTATTTTTCATTTGGTTTCATTGGTATGAGTTTCCAATGAGAAAATAGCTTCTTTTAGTGATGCAGATTGGGTACCTGCTCTGTAATTTGTAATATTGGTTGGCATATAAGTTAGTGTGCCTCAAAGATAAGACTTGCACACAGGTCTTTACTCTTTCTCAGCCCCTTACATATTATGACATCTTTCACTGCCAGTTTTATTAGGACATTATTAGAAAATTTTCATGCTAAAGTTAACAAATGGATAAAGGTGAGGTGAGAAAAAAAAGAAGGGATCTTAGTCGGTGGACCAGGCTGTTTGGTGTAGAATAACTGAGTGAATGAGGGAAGGCAGATGGAAAGACAGATAGACATTACTGATTTGTAGGCCTGACAGATGGAAAAGCCCATTGAATTAGAGCATTCTAGAATAATAAGAGTCATATCCTATAAGTTTGCTCATTTCCAAGCCCTATGCAGACACCAACTGGGGAATAAGGCTACCTACCTTTATTTTAGTAACCTCAACCTGAGGGAGAGGGGGATTTTTTTTTAATTTGGAATTTTATATTCAGGCAAAAAGATTATCAAATACCAATGAGATAAATTACAATGGCATTGGTCTTGGGATCACAACTGCTTCTCTGGCCACAAAGAACAAAATCAGAAACAATGGATAGAAGGTGCAGCGAAATTAATTTAAACTCCATGTGAGAAAACAAACAATTAGAGGTATTCAAATGGGGAATGGTTTCTGTAACTCCACTTTACTTATATCTAACTCATGTACAAGTCAAGACATCCCTCACGCTATCATTGGTCCTCTGAAAATGGACAAAAACACATGATCTTAGAATTGTGAGTCCCCCCTGCTTAAAGGTAGATCTTCATGAAGAAGTCGGATGATGACCACTTGTAATACATGTTATACTGATGGCCTCTGATATCTCTTACAACTTTTAAATTGTGTGATTGATTTTACATATGAGCAAACTAAGATGTAGAGAGGTTAAGAACAACTAGATGGCAGAGTGGATGGAACACACAACATGGAATCAGAAAGACTTGAATTCAAATCTCATCTCATATGCTTTACTATTTATATGACCCTGGGAGAGTCACCTAATTGCTGTCTCAATATCCTCATCTATGAAATGGGGATAAGAATGACATTTGCTTCCTAGGATTGTTGAGAGGATAAAATGAGATAATTTTGTAAACCTTAAAGTTTTGCTAAATACTAGCTATTATTAATGAGCGACTTTCTAAGCGTTTCATAACCAATGAGCATCGGAGATGAGAAGTGAACTCATGCTGCCTTCATTCCAAGAGCAGCATTCTACCATCCTTCCTCTCAATGATACAAGGATCTATTCTTCCCTGTGGCTACTCCCTTTCCTCATGAATCTCAGAGTGACCTGGAAGATTGCTTTTAAGAATGCTGTGACCAAAAAAAAAGGGAGTGTTGTAGCCATTCTGGTGATTAATGTCTGTCTCCAAATCTGGCTAGTCTGGTCTTCAGATAACAGAAAAGGAGACCATTAGAGGAGCTGCACTTGAAGCTATTTCAGTTTTAAGATCTGCCAGAGTTCAGTCTACTACACAGCCTTCAAGAACCCAGGATCACCAAGTCAATTCAAAAAGCATTCATCAAGCACCTCCTATATGCCAGACCCTGTGCTAAATTTACCATCACATCATGATAAGAGTTTAGAGAGTTTAGACATAAGGGTCAGTATATTACTATACCAGTGATCATCATATGATGGGTGATCAGAAAAGAACACATGGCATATTCTGAATCTCTGTGTTTTCAAGACTGTGGGACCTTGTAAATGTGGAAGTCAGGAAACCTAACTGTGCCCTCCTCTGGATATGGCCGAGCCAATGAGATGTGGTCCAGTGTCCTCCTTACCAGGGAAATTATCTAACAAGAAACCCTAATGTTCCCTTCTCTCACCATCCTCATTCTACTGGTTCTTTGGGAAAGCAGCATAGGAGGCATGGATCTGAACAAAGGGAATCTCTGAAAAAGGGCAGAATGGTTACCAATATAATATGGCCCCTTTATGCAAGAAACATTAAATTACTCTACATGCATGCATGCATGTATGTCTGTGTTTATACACACATGTATAAATATAAACATAAACACATATGTATGTATGCATGTGTATGTGGGGCAGATAGATGGCTAAGTGGAGAGAGGGCTAGCTTAGAGTTAAAAAGATCTGAGTGCAAATCTCAGGTGTTGACCAGCTGTGTGACCCTAGGCAAGTCGTTTTAATTGTGAGGGCCTTAATCTACTGGAGAAGGAAATAGCAAAGTGCTCCATGGACCACACTTTCAGATAAAATTAAACTAATGAACAATATATATGAGGAGAGAGGAAGGGATGGAGAGAACAAGGGAGGGAGATAGAGGAAAAGACAGAGACAGACAGAAAAAGAAAGACAGTGACAGACACTGAGATGGGAACATAGAGAAAAGGAGGGAAAGAGAGGGGGGATTAAGGGACACAAGGAGGGAAGGAAGGAAGGAAGGAAGGAAGGAAGGAAAGAAGGAAGGAAGGAAGGAAGGAAGGAAGGGAGGGAGGGAGGGAGGGAGGGAGAGAGGAAAGAAAGAAAGAAAGAAAGAAAGAAAGAAAGAAAGAAAGAAAGAAAGAAAGAAAGAAAGAAAGAAAGAAAGAAAGAAAGAAAATATATATATTTGACATTATGGAGTTGAGAAAATACAGAGGTCAAAAGAACAGCTTAAAAGTCAAGATTAATTCATTTGCCACACAACATTAGGAATTTTTTTTTTTTGTTTTCACACCCTCAATGTTTTTCTCTTTAAAAAGCAAAACAAAATCCTCCAGTTTCCTCTAGTCTTCACATATAAGCCATTAAGTATATATTTAAAAAATGACAAAGGATTTGGTCACAGACTCTAAGACTGTGGGGAACTCTTGGGCAAAACCCAAGAAGAGATGCAATTTAAGGTTTTTCAAATAGTTCCTGTCACGGCTTTCCTTTTTCTCTGTAGTATTCTTTGGGCTCTGACACCTTCGGGAGATCAAGCCTTTCATAGCCCTGTTTAAAAAAAAAAGTCCTTACCCAGTCACATATACTTTTCAGATCTCTCATTCATTCTCTTTTTCACAAAGGTTCTTTTTTTTTGCTTTGAAAATAAACCGTTTCCAACCAAAATCACAGCTGAACCACATGACAGAGCTTCATGCCTTATTATCATCAAAAAATATTTCTGAACACCTACTGTGTGTATCGCGCCGTTCTAGGTCTTACAATTGTTCAGCTCCTCCAGCAACTCAAGCAGACATCTCCTTAACAATTCACTCTGCCGGTAGTGCAGAGACTAGCTGCTACCATCAAAGTCCAGAGGTGAAGTTAATTAAGAGTTCCTATGCTGTACTGTGTGACATCCCTTTCTCTGTGGCTCTCCAAAAGCTCAGTCTCTGGGTCCCTCATTTCCTCTGGCATCCCTCCCTCTCGTTTTCCATGTCTCTCTTTGTCTGTTTCTGTGTCTTCCTTTCCACCTATCTGTGACTCAGGCCCAGGGATATCAGTTTATTCTGCCAATGGGATGTTCTTGCTTCCTCTTCAGTGAGACTAACTCTTATACTGAGCATCTGAAGATGTTGATTTTTTTTCGGGGGGGGGGTTGCTTTTTTATCCTGGGATTGTCAATATGAGGCTGGGAGCTAGAAAGGAAATTAAAGATCAAATGAGCTCATCCTACAGGTCTAGGGATCATAGAGGTAGAAATCAGTACAGTTAGGATGGGAGACCTGGGTCTCTGACTCCATATTCTTTTCTCTCTCTGCCTCTCTGGTCTATGCTCTGATCTCATTTTCCCATGCATTGTTTTAAGTGGACATTTATATAGAAAAGTGGTCACAGAGTTATAGAGTAGAAAAAACAATGACGTTGAAGTGAAAGGCCTAGGGTTCAAATCCTCCAGTGACTACATCATGCACTTGATCAATTCAATTTCTCTATGACTCAATTTCCCATTTGTAAAATGAGTTTGGCAAGCTGATCTCTAGGTTTCCTTTTAGTTTTATGCCCACAAACCAATGATCCTAAGAATCAGAATCTCATACTTGAAAAAGGGCCTCCATATTCCCCAAGATTTACTGTGTCGGTGAGCTTTGAAGCCAAAACTCTGAGTTCCAATCTAGCTCTGCTACTATTCACTATCCATGAGGTTTTGGGAAAGTCATATAACTACTAGAAGTTGTTTTTATTATCTATAAAATAGAAGAGCAGGTTCTTCACCTTGTGTGGGGTGTCATGGTCCCCTCTGACCTGGTGACAAATTTGAAGTGCTGCACATTGTTGCCTACATTCATAAATAATGAAAATGCTAAATTTCAGTTAAGAAACTGACATCCCTATGTGTAAAACAGCACGTCTCACATTTTCCTTCCTGTGCCTCAATATCCAAGGTGCATTCCCACAGTGGCAGTACTGCTGTGCTTGGCTATTTTGAACCTGGAATTTATCACCTCCATTACAGAGGAAAAGACAAAGGGAGAGAGAGGGAGAGAGAGATGGAAAGAGAGACAGAAAGAGAGATGGAGGGACAGAAAGAGAGAGACAGATGGAGAGACAGGGAGAGAGATAGAAGGAAACAATCAGACAGAGACAGAGAGAGACAGACAAAGAGACAGAGGCAGAGGCAGTTTCTTGTTATAATAGCCAAGAAACAAAATAATACAGAACTAAAAGACATAAACAACCAAAACCAGTCATTGGATTAATACGAAGCCCCTCAGATATAAGAATAATAGATTTATGGCTAAAGGGAACCTCACTCTGCATCTCATTCTCTGTCTCTGTCTCTGTCTCTCACTGTGTCTCTGTTTCTTTCTTTTCCCTGATTGTGTGTGTGTGTGTGTGTGTGTGTGTGTGTGTGTCTTCTCCCTCTACTCAACTAAGGCAGCTTGAGCTCAGAGAGCTTAAAGGACTTTCCTAAGTACTCCCAGGTGATGGATCTAAGAGGAGGCCTCAAATTCAGGTCTTCTGACTTGACCTCTAGCATTCATATCACTATACTTTGCTGCCAGAAAATGTTCCCCAGAAGTGGTGAAGATAAAAGGCAGAAATCCCTGAGTTTGGAGGCAAGGGATCTCAACCCGAGTCCTGGTTCTACCACTTATTAGCTTTGTGAGCTGTGTGACAGGCAAATCCCTTTGTATTTTTGTCTCCATTTTCTTAGTTATAAAGAAGGGTGGGAAGTCCAAAAGATCTCTAAGTCCTCATCCATCTCTTAATCTTCTACTTTTATTCAAAAAGTTGTATTAGCTGCTTCTACTTGGCAAAATGTACCAGGTACATTTCAGTTACATCAGACAGCCAGTAAGAAGAAACAATCAAGACATATTTATGTGATGCTTAATGGTCATCTCATTCACATTAGTACAAATTACTTAGAATAAAGAAGAAAAAATCTATTTCTTGACATTTAATAAGGTTTATGTGTTTTTTACAGCTTTGAAAAAAATGTTAATATATAATATGTGCCCATTCTCTTGCAATAATTTCTTTACATGATTTCGCATTGAGTTAACAAGATTTTGGCATAAATTCAATCATTCTTCATGATGAAACAACATATCACAACAGATGTTAAATGTAGTTTTATTGAAAACCAACTGACTTTCCAAATCTAGTCTCATTTATACCCTTTAGGTTTTTAAGTCGGTTAGTATCATCTGAATTTTCATGCCACTTGAACATGTTTATATTTCTTAACCTTTCATGATGCATCAGAGCACAAGATCCTAATGCAGTATTCCATCGCCATTTGATATTTCTATAATCTGAAAATATTTTTGATTCTCTACATATCCATATATTTCTCAAAATTCATTAGTCCCCCAGTAGAATCAGGACCAGAGCAGAAAATGTCCAAAACATTAGTACTCTAGTATTTATATTATCTTGTCTATAATAACTGATTCTTTTTTCTTCTTTATAGCAATAATTAGTAGGATTTTTACTTTTTAAACTAGTCTTCTCATTGTTCTTTCAACTTCAAGAATCCTGTGAATATTGTAGAAGAATCAATCATAATCCTACTTCTTGAGATCCTTGCTTGTCTTCTTAGATAAATTTGATCATTTTTGCAACAATGGTTTGTAATTTGGGATCATTTGGGGGGGTGTTTTTAAATACCCTTTCCTTTATTCTTTGGTGCAAATGATTCTATGTGGACTTTAATGATGCATGAAATGCTTGTATTCTCCATACCAGAGATCATAATTACATCTCTAATGGTAATTTAAAAGTACTTTTTTAGAGCTCTGCTTTTTGAATATTTCTTTGGACTCATATTCATCTCTCTCTCTCTCTTCTTTTCTCTCTCTCTCTCTCTCTCTCTCTCTCTCTCTCTCTTTCACACGCACACATACACATATACAAACACACCACATATGCACACACAAAAAACACACAGATTTTAAATTATAACAAAAGAACATTGAAGAACAAAAGAGGTGCAAATTCCAACCCACGACTGATATAAAATTAATAGTGAGTAAATTAACTATGATCAAGAACAGATATTCCAAGGTGAATAGAAGCATACATGCACATCCTTAGTTTTCCCAAGTGTGAATTGGGGATAATAGAATCTACTTCTCAGCTTTGTTGTGAGGATAAAATTAAATATTTTTCAAGCATGTAGCATACTCTCTGGCACACAGTAAGCACTTAATAAATACTTATGACTTCCCTTAAGAATAGGGAGCCTCCTGACTTCTGGGAGCCAATATAGTAGAGTAAGCAGTAAATTGGCACACTCTGCCATGTTCACCAAACTCTGCCATATTCACCTCCAAACAATCACAAAATAGGCTCCCAGAACAAGTCCTGGAATAGCAGAATCAGTGAAAAGAAAGGATGGAATAATCTTTTAGCCCAAGAAACTTGGAACATCAGTAGCAAAAGTCTCTCTTACTCAGGTAAAAAGGGATTGTATCCCAGGATAAGAGACATCCTATAAGTCAATAGTAAATCCCACCTTAGCAAACCAATGGTAGATCCCCACATGACTCAGAGCCAGGGGAACAGGGACTAGCTCAAGAACAGCAACTACTTCAGCAGAGTCTAAAGGCAAGAGGCAATCTCCAGGAGACAGACCACCATATGCTTTAGTGTCACAACAGGGGGGAAAACCCCACCAGCTCCAACATATATCAGATAATACACAAGAGACCCCAGCTCGGCACTAGGTAAGCTGCCAGATCTCTATGGTCTTCAGCAGCACCAGTCACCCCTCTATTACACCCCTCAGCACAGCACCAAGCAAAAGGGTCCCTAATAGTCCTCAAGATAACATCAATACATCACTAGTTAAATAGCAAGGGCTTCAGCTTCTTACACAAGAAGCCTGAGATACTACCCTTTTCACAGTGGAAGCAAAGGCCAAAAAGATGAGTAAAAAACAATAACATAAAGAATCTGATCATAGAAAGGGAAGATCAAGACAAAGAGAAGAAGACAATTGAATATAGAAATCCCTAAAGAAAATCAGGAAGTGGTGTCAAGCCCAGAAATGATTCATGGAAGAAATAAAAAGGAACTTTAAAATAATATGAGAGGTAGAAGAAAATTAGGAAATGTAATGAGAATGATGCAAGAGAATTAATTTTTTAAGTCAGCAGCTTAGAAAAAGAAAACAAGTGATAAAAAGTAAAACTGGCCAAATGGAAAAGGAGATACAAAAATCCCACTGGAGGGGAACAAAAACTCTTGGGGCACTAAGTGAAGCAGTGGATAGAGCACCAATCCTGAAGTCAGAAGGATCTGAGTTCAATTCTGGCCTCAGACACTTAACACTTCCTAGCTGTGTGACTCTGGGCAAGTCATTTAACTGACCAAATGGAAAAGGAAGTACAAAATCTAATTGAGGAAAATAATTTCTTTTAAGTTATAATTGAGCCAGTGAACGTTCATGACTACAAGACATCAAGAATCAATCAAACAAATTTTTCTATAAACAAAACAAAATAGAAGAAAATGGTTTTTAGAGAGAAATGGGACCCACACTTAACACCGTATACCAAGATAAGATCAAAATGGGTCCATGATTTAGACATAAAGAACAAGATTATAAACAAATTGGAGGAACATAGGATAGTTTATCTCTCAGACTTGTGGAAGAGGAAGAAATTTGTGACTAAAGACGAACTAGAGACCATTATTGAACACAAAATAGAAAATTTTGATTACATCAAATTAAAAAGCTTCTGTACAAACAAAACTAATGTAAACAAGATTAGAAGTGAAGCAACAAACTGGGAAAACATCTTCACAGTTAAAGGTTCTGATAAAGGCCTCATTTCCAAAATATATAGAGAGCTGACTCTAATTTATAAGAAACCAAGCCATTCTCCAATTGATAAATGGTCAAAGGATATGAACAGACAATTTTCAGATGATGAAATTAAAATCATTACCACTCATATGAAAGAGTGTTCCAAATCATTATTAATCAGAGAAATGCAAATTAAGACAATTCTGAGATACCACTACACACCTGTCAGATTGGCTAAGATGACAGGAAAAAATAATGATGAGTGTTGGAGGGGATGTGGGAAAACTGGGACACTGATACATTGTTGGTGGAGCTGTGAATGAATCCAACCATTCTGGAGAGCAATCTGGAATTATGCCCAAAAAGTTATCAAACTGTGCATACCCTTTGACCCAGCAGTGTTTCTACTGGGCTTATACCCCAAGGAGATACTAAAGAAGGGAAAGGGACCTGTATGTGCCAAAATGTTTGTGGCAGCCCTGTTTGTAGTGGCTAGAAGCTGGAAACTGAGTGGCTGCCCATCAGTTGACGAATGGTTGGGTAAATTGTGGTATATGAATGTTATGGAATATTATTGTTCTGTAAGAAATGACCAGCAAGAAGAATACAGAGAAGCTTGGAGAGAATTACATGAACTGATGCTAAGTGAAATGAGCAGAACCAAGAGATCATTATATACGTCAACAACGATACTATATGAAGATGTAATTTGATGAAAGCGGATTTCTTTGACAAAGAGACCTAATTCAGTTTCAATTGATCAATGATGGACAGAAGCAGCTACATCCAAAGGAAAAAAAAAAAAACACTGGGAAATGAATGTAAACTGTTTGCATTTTTGTTTTTCTTCCCGGGTTACTTCTACCTTCTGAATCCAATTCTCCCTGTGCAACAAGAAAACTGTTTGGATCTGCACACATACATTGTATCTAGGATATACTAGGACATATTCAACATATATAGGACTGCTTGCCATCTAGGGGAGGGGGTGGAGGGTGGGAGGGAAAAATCGGAACAGAAGTGAGTGCAAGGGATAATGTTGTAAAAAAAATTACCCAGGCATAGATTCTGTCAATAAAAAGTTACTATAAAAAAAAGAGAGAGAGAGAAATGGTCAGAATAATTATGAAAATCATAATTAAAAAGAGACCTAGATAGCACCTTTCAATAAATTTTCAGGGAAAACTATCCTGATATACTGGAACGAGATGGCAAAATAGGCATTAAGAAAATCTATTGATTACCTCAGGAAAAAGATCCCACAATAAAAACTTCAAGAAACATTGTAGGAAATTATAGAACCATCAAAGTAAATACTGCATGTGGACAGAAAGAAACAATTCAAATGTTAGGGAGCTATAATCAGGATACAGGACATAAAAGCTGCAAAATTAAAGGATGAGAGGTCACAGGACATGATATTTCAGAAGATAATGGAGCTACAACTATAACCAAGAACCATCTATCCAATGAAATTAAGCATAATACATCAAGGGAGGAAATGGTAATTGAATGAAATAGAAGGATTCCAAGCTTTCCTAAGAAGAAGACCAGAGTTGAATAAAAACTTTTATATCAAGACATAAGAGAAGCCTAAAAAAGTAAAAAAGAAAAGAGGGATTCAATGGAATTGAATCATTTACATCACTACATGGGAAGATGATATGTGTAATTCTTAAAAATTGTACCAGTAATAGTGCAGCTAGAAGGAATATAAATAGGCATAATGTGTGGGTACAAGATGAATTTGAGGGAATGATATAAAAAATTGATTAAGGGAAGATTAAGAGCGGTACATTTGCTACAGAAGAAAGAGAGAGGCAGAGTGGGAAAAATTATTTCCAGTGAAGAGGCACAACAAAGTTATATTGAAGGGGAAAATGAGGTGGTGGCTGATGGGCATCACTTAAATGTTACTGTTATCAGTATCGTCTCAAAGAGGGAATAATATACACAATCAGTTAAATACAGAAATATAGCTTACCTGATAGGGAGGTGGGAGGGAAGGAGAATTAAATAAAGAAAGGGGAATTGACAAAAGAGAGGGCAAGCAGTAGACGGAAGCAAAACATTGTCCACGCAGGGAAGGGTAAAAGGAAAAAAGGGACAAACATGGAACAAAAATAGGATGGAGGAAAATACAATTAGTAATCATAACGGTGAATGTGAATGGGGTGATCTCTCTGATAAAATGGAAGTGAAGACTAGAATGAATCAAAAAGCAGAACCTACAAATAAGCTAGTTTACAAGAAACACACTTGAAACAGACATACATAGGGTAAAGGTAGGAGCTGGAAAAGAATACATTATGCTGCATGGGTTCTGTCAATAAAAAGTTATTTAAAAAAAGAATATATTATGCTGCAGTTGAAGTAAAAAATAAAATAACAACAACAAAAAAGAGCAGGGAGATAAGGAAGGAAACTACAGCTTGCTAAAAGGTACCATAGACCATTACCATAGGTAATAAAATAATATCAATATTAAACATATATTCACCAATATTAAACATATATGCATCCAAATTCTTAAAGAAGACAGCAAAACTACACTAGTGGGGAACTTCAATTTTCCCCTATCAGAATTTAATAAATCAAAAATAAATAAATAAATAAATAAGAAAGGAAAAAAGGAGGTGAATAGAATATTAAAAAGTTCACTATGACAGACCTTTGGAGTAAATTGAATGGGAACAAAAAGTAGTATACCTTTTTCTCAGCGGTATATGGGACCTACAGAAAAACTGACCATGAATTAGGGCATAAAAACCTCAAAACCAAATGTAGAAAGGTAGAAATAGAATCATAATGCAATAAAATTGCAGTCAACAAAATAGGTAGTAGAAAGATAGATTTAAATTAATTGGAAAAAATACTTTAATCCTAAAAAAAAGGGGGTCAAAGAACAAATCATAGAAACAATAAATAATTTCATTAAGAGAGTGAAGATAATGAGATACCCCAATTTATGGAATGCAATTAAAGCAGTATTCAGAGGAAATTTTATTTTTCTAAATTCTTATATCTAAAAAATAAATAGTGAATCCATGAACAGAGCATGTAACAAAAAAAAGCAAAAAAGAGACCTAGAAAAAGAACAAAACTAAAATCCACAGTAGAACACCAAATTGGAAATCCTAAAAAAAAAAAAAGAAAAAATCAAAGACAAGATGAATAAAAATTAAAAATAAAAAAAAATTGAAAGAAAGGAAACTATTAAACTAGTAAAGAAAATCAGGATCCTATTTTATGAAAGGAAAAAAAAACAAATAAGATAGATAAGTTTATCTGATTTTTAAAAATAAGAATAAAACAGAATATCCAATGTAAAAAAAAAAAAGAAAAAAGTGAAATTATCAATGAAGAAGAATGTTAAATGAAGTGACAGTAATCATTAGGAAATATTTTGCCTAATTATATGCCAATAAATCTGCATATGAGTGAAACTAAAGAATATTTAAGAAAATACCAATTACATACATTATGAGATAAGGAAATAGAATATCTAAATAACCACGTCTTAGAAAAGAACTGAACAAATTGAAACTATTAATGAACTCCAGAAGAAAATATTTCCAGGGTCAGATGGGTTCATAAGTGAACTTTATCAAACATTTAAAGAATAATTAATTCCAGTACTATAAAAAACAATTTGGAAAAATAGGTGGCATCCTACCAAACTCCTTCTATGGCCCAAATATAATGCTGATACCTAAACCAGAAAGAGGTAAAGTAGAGAAAGAAAATTATAGAGCTATTTCCCTAAGAATATCAATGCAGAAATTTTGAACAAAATAATAACAAAGTGATTTCAACAATAAATCACAAGGATTATACACCATGACCAAGAGGGATTTATACCAGAAATGCAGTGTTCATTCAACATTAGGCAAACCATCAATGTAATTAACCATATCAATTACAAAACCAACAAAAATTACATAATTATCTCAATAGATGCTGAAAAAGCTTTTGACAAAATCTAGTACCTACTGCTTAAAAAACAGAACAGAGAGGGAAATGGGAATATCCCTTAAAATGATATCTAAAATCTATCTAAATTCTAAACTCTGCTTAAAATCAACAGCAATCATTATCTGTACTGGGGATAAGTTAAAAGCATTCATAAAAAAGATCAAGGTTGAAACAAGGATATCTACTATGACCATTAATATTAAATATAGCATTAGGAATGTTAGCTATGGCACTTAGAGAAAAAAGAAATTGAAAGAATGAAAATTTGCAATGAGGAAACAAAACTATCATTCTTTGCAAATTATATTATGATATACTTAGAGAACCTTAGAGAATCAACAGAAAATCTATTTGAAACAGTTAACAATTAAACAAGGTTGTTGGGTACAAAATAAACCTACATAAATCATCATTATTTATATGACCAACAAAGACTAAGAGCAAGAGATAAAAAGAAAAATCGCATTTAAAATAACTGTGAACAATATAAAATAGTTGGAAGTCTACCTGCCAAGACATATCCAGGAACTATATCAACACAATTGCAAAATATTTTCCACACAATAACATGACATCTAAACAACTAAAAAAGTCAATTGCTCATGAAAGGCTGAGCCAATAAAACAAAAATCACAATTCTACTTAAGTCAAATTACTTATTTGGTGCCATATCAATCAAACTACCAAAAATTATTTTATAGAGCTAGAAAATATAATAACAAAATTCACCTGGAGGAACAAAAGGAAGAGTATCAAGGTAATTGATTAAAAAAAAAATTACAAAGGAAAGCACCTTAGCCATGCCAGAGTACAAACTCTATTATAAAGCAAGAATCATGAAAACTACCTGGTACTGGACTAAGAAAGAGAGTGGTGGATCTGTGGGATGGACTTGTTACACGAGACACAGTAATAAATGACCATATTAACCTACTATTTCATAAACCCAAAGATCCCAGGTTTTGGAATAAGAAGTCATTATTTGACAAAAACTAGTAGGAAAACTGGAAAACAATAAGGCACAAACTAACCAAAATCACATACTGTATAAAAAGATAAATTTAAAACAGGAACATAATTTAGATATAAAGGGTGACACTAGAAGCAAAGTCAAAGTCAAAGAGCAAGAAATAATCTACCTGCTAGTTCTAAGGGGAAGGGAGGAAATCATGACCAAACAAGAGATAGAGAACATTATAAAATGTAAAATAGATAATTTTGATCATATTAAATTAAAATGCCTTTGTAAAAATGAAACCAATTGCAAAGAAGATTAAAAGGAAAGCAGAAATCTGGGAAGCAATCTTTACAGCAAGTATCTCTGAAAAAGGTCTTTTTTCTCAAATATATAGAGAACTGAGGGAAATTTTTAACATACAAGTCCTTCCCCAATTGATAAATGGTCAAAGAATAAGAACAGGCAGTTTGAAGATGAAGGCATCAAAGCTATGTATAGGCATATGAAGAAGTGCTCTAAATCACTTTTGATTAGGGAAATTCAAGTTAAAATATCTCTGAGATATCACCTCATACTTATCAGATTGGTTAATATGACAAAAAAGAAAAATGATAAATGTTGGAAAGGAAATTTGGGATGCTAATGCATTGTTGGAGGAATTATGAATGGATCCAACCATTCTGGAAAAGAATCTGAAACTATGCCACCCAGCAATACCACTTCTGGGTCTGTATCCCAAAGAGATCATAAAAAAGGGGGAAAGATATACATTTACAAAAGATAGCAGCCTTTTTGTGGTGGAACAATATTGAAAATTGAGGTGATGCCCCTCAGTTGAAAAACTGCTAGTAAATATAATGGAATACTATAGTGCAAAAAGAAATGATGGACAGGAAGAATGAGAAAAAGTTGAAAAGATCTGTACCAGCTGACACAAAGTGAAATGAGCAGAATCAGGAAAACACCATACATAGTATCAGCAACATTGTGTGATAACCATCTATGAATGACTCTCAGCTCTTCTCAGCCTACACAATGATCCAAGACAAAGTACAAAGGACTCAGGAAGGAAAATGCTATTCACATCTAGATAAAGAATTGATGAATTCTGAATGCAGATAAAAGTATGCTTTTTTCCACTTACTTTATTCTTTTTGTGGTTTTTTCTCTTTTGATCTGTTTCTTCTTTCACAATTGTGGCTAATATGAAAATATATTCTATATGATAGCACATGTATGACATATCCAATTACCTATCATTTTAGGAAGAGGGAAGGGATGGTAGAGAAAGAGAAAAAAATTGGAATTCAAAATTTTATAAAAATTAATGCTGGGCAGCTAGGTAGCACAGTAGATAAAGCACCAGCCCTGACGTCAGAGGACCTGGGTTCAAATCTTGTGTCAGACACAACACTTCCTAACTGTGTGACCCTGTACAAGTCAATTAACCCCAATTGCCTCAGTTAAAAAAAATTAATGCTAAAAATTATCTTGACATGTAATTGGAGAAAAATAAAATACTATTTTAAAAAATAACAAGGATTTCTTTTTTCACTTATATTTGTATTCCTGGCACTTATTACAATGCCTGACGAATAAATAAAGTATGATAAGAAAAATATTAATTAAGTAATTAAATTTAAATAAAAAATTAATTAAAGATCCAGTATGTAGATGATGCAAGCCTTTTTAAAACCCATTCTGTAGATAAGTAAATAGACACAAAGTAAAATGATTAGCCCAAGGTCACACAGCTAATCTTTCTTCAAACTCAAATTCATACAACCAGCACTAATGTCCAAATTTTTCAGAGGCTTAAATTGATTCTAAGTGTTCAAGTGACATAATCTCTCACCAAATCTAGGAATTTCAAATATAAACTGAGTCTTAGTAAAAGTGGATTTTGGGAGGAGTTAGACAAGGCTGTTCTTAAATACAATTTTAAGCAAGAAGTATCAGATGGGAGAGACTGGGATACCAACCTTTTAAAATCTTATTTAAGTATTTAAAATATTAGGGTGAAGGATACAGCTCTTGTGATACTGTCAAGATTAAATATAGTTACTGTTGTTATTGTTGAATATTTATTTCTTATTTTTATAAGAAATATCATGCACATGGGAATTCCTGCAGATGGGTTTCTATTAAGTCAATCACTTTTTCCTATTTTCCCTGTTTATATACATTCACATTTATATACATACACATTCACATTATATACATTCGTCCCCTCCTTCTATCCTTATTTTGTAGCTTAAATGCTGCTTTTTCTCTCATAGTCCACTATGCAAAAGGCAGTATTTACCCAGAAAGCACATGAAAGAAGACTCTTGGGGCACTTTTGAAATAAATTTGAAATAAATTCAATATCTATTCCTTTTAGAGGAAAATTGCAATAAATTACAAAGTATCCCATTTGGGATTTCCCCATCAGTCTTCAGCACTTACAGAACTGTACCTTTATCCTCTAGGAATGTTTTTCCTGTAGCCAGGAACACCCATAAATGTCAAATGAGGATCTGGTCCTTACCCGCACTTCCCTGCTTGGCAAATGATAGCAAAATGACCTCTCGATCAGGCTGCCGAAAAAAATCACTTCACCAAGGAAGTCACCACGAGAGGCAAGGTTCCCACTAGCCTCTTTGGGGGAGCTCTGCTGAGCCAGGGAAGATCTGACTTTCTATCACTGGGAAGCAACCACAAAGAAGGGTATGGAGCATGACTGAGCTCTGCAACAAGCTGTGTACTGCAACAACCCTTAATTAAAAATGACTTAAGGGTAATAAAAAACCACTGGCTCCACTATCATTTTAATTTCAGCTTAATGGAGAAGGAAACACCCTGCAGACAGTAAGCCTTTTAAATTTGACTCCATTGTGAAATCTCCTCCAAGATCATCAGATTTGTGCTAGATCTAGCCTAGACCAGAACATCAGTTAGAAATTTGTGAGGGGACAGTTAGATGGCACAGTGGGAGAGCACCAGCCCTGGAGTCACTTACTTAGCTTCATGACCTTGGGAAAAAATCAAAAAAAATATTAAAAACCTAAAAATATCAAAAAGAAAAAGAAAGGAATATACTAGGTTGCTGTAAGGTGGAGGATAATGACCATTCATAGGTTGATTTTCAAGCTGAAAGTGAGGAGATGTTAGGGATCAAGCTCAAGGATTCTCACTAGAAATGGGGGTCCCTTAGATAATCATTTTAAAGCTTTTAGCATAGTGTCTGGCACACAGTAAGCACCGTATAAGTGTTAGCTATGATAATGATGACATGATGATGACGATGATGATGATGATGATGATGAAAGGGAATTAAAACATTAGCAGCCTAAGATTCTATAATTGCTAGCATTTACCCGAACAATACGAGATTTATCCATGTCTGAAAGGGGATGGCTTTTGTCCTTGGCAATCTTTCACTCTTTTAAGCCACTCATCTTATGAATGAGTTGAAAAGCAAGAAGTTCTTGCATTTTGGGAGATCTGTCAAAGTCCACATACACACATACTGACAAACTCTCTTCCTAAATTAGTAGAATGACTCTGGCTGCCCCTGCTGTGCTTGCTGAAATTCCTGTTGCAGTAATATTCCAACACTACCATAATGATGTTGACATCTTGCACTTGGGAGAAATATGGGGATTAGATTCTCAACAATTTTAATTAGTCAAGAGTTATAAACCCAGGATCATACTATGATAGAAGGAAGACTCCTTAGAGATCCAATCTAGTTTCTTGATTTTTTTTGTAGATGAAGCCAGTGAGACAGGCCCAAACAAGTGAAAACTGTTGCTGGGTGACAGAAAAATGGCATGCACCAATCTTCCAAGAACCAACCTGCTATAGAATGGAAGCACCGTGTCATATCCAACTATTTCTTCTTCATCACTTAGTACAACACTGTATATGTTGTGCTCAGTTAACAAGTGTTTGTTGAATTTCATTTATTTAATTATATTTCAGCTAGTTTCAGCACTTTGTGATAGTAACTATATTGGATAAAATGTAATGAGGGAGGTCAAAAATCTCTGGAGCTTCCTGACTGGAAAGGTGGTGAATAATGCTGTAATTAAGCACGGAAATGGCTAATTAAAAATTTCTAGACTCAACAGAAAATATCCTTAACCGATACATATGTATGCATGTATATATTTATGAACATCTTTATGCATATACACTGCAATAAAATTATCCTTTCCACATCACAGGGGCAAGGGGATGGTACCCCCAGGATTTAGAAAATCCATGTAAAATTTGGGACCTCCTTTTGTACCAGAGAAGAAGTCTAACTTATTATGGAAATAAAACATAAAAGATGTTGATGTTATATAATACTATACATATATTTTATACATTTCTGAATTTGTAATTTTTTTCTCTTTATCATCTGCTGGCCTTCACATGTCATCTATGGCTTTCACAAAATTCCCCCAAAATTCACATTTAATTCTTTATTCTAATTCAGAGTATATCAAAACCATAATAGGAAAAGTCGGGATATAGAAGGAACAGCTGTATATATTATTGTATATAAGATTTTTCTATATTTCATGGATTATAAATATTTCTTTCCCTACCATAAGTTAGTACTGGAAAGAGTATGTAACTTCCTTTCTCCCATTTTTCCTGAGTTTTAGGGAAAATAAATTTGAATAATTTGGATAACAACTGCCTAGGAAAATATAATATGAAACAATTGGGAAAAGAATAGAGTACTCCTCAGATGCTTTTAGGTCCCCAGAGAATGCTTTTGCAGGTATTAAGGACATTTCCCAGACACTGGGAAGGGAGAAAAGGAGGAGAGAAAGAAAGAGAGAGAGAGAAAATGAGAAAAAGTGCAAGAGAGAGAGACACACACACACACAAAGACAGAGACAGAGAGAATGTAAAGCACCCCTAGCCAACATGGATTTATGGAGAGTCAGGTCAAGTCAACAAGTATTTATTAAGCATATTATATATATATCAAGCATGTGCTCAAATTCTGGCGATGCAAATCAAGGCCAAAAATGGTCCCTATTTTCAAGGAGTTCATGATATGTACAAATAAGATATGTGTAGGATAAAATGTTGATAATCTCAGGGAGAAGCACAAGAAAGAAGACTCTTGGGGCACTTTTGAAATAAAAGTGAGGGAGAAGATACGAAGTGTGAGGATTGATAAAAGCATTTTTGTTTGTTTGTTTGCTATTTTGTCTTATTTTTGGAGAAGGTGAGGCTTTAGCTGAAGAAAGTCAGGAAATCCAGGAGATGGAGATGGTGGAGAGATTTTTAAGTATCAGGGTTAGCTAGCAGAGATGTTCACAGTGGAATATTGGGTGTTGTGTGCAAGAAACAACAAGTAGGTCAGTCAGAAGTTTGCAAAGGATGGAAAAGGGAAGAAGATATAGAATTAGACATGTCACAAAGAACCAAGTCATGGAGGATTATACACTGGATTTTATATATCATCCTGAATTTATTTTATTTTTTATTATAACTTTTTATTGACAGAACATACACATGGGTAATTTTTCAACATTGTCCCTTGCAGTCACATCTGTTCCATCTTTTTCTTTCCTTCCCTCCACCCCTCCCCTAGATGGCAGGCAGTCTCATACATGTTAAACATGTTAAAGTATATCTTAAATACAATATATGTGTACAGATCCATACCGTTCTCTTGTTGCACAAGAAAAAATGGATTCAGAAGGTAAAAATAACCTGGAAAGAAAAAAATGCAAGTAGTCCACATTCACTTCCCAGTGTTCTTTATATGGGTGTAGCTGGTTCTGTCCATCATTGCTCAATTGGGACTGAATTGGATCTTCTCATTATCGAAGATATCCACTTCAATCAGAATATGTCCTTACATAGTATTGTTGTTGAAGTATATAATGATATGATCCTGAATTTAACTGGGAAGCACTGAAGTTTATTGGAATAATATGGACAAATCATGTTTTAAGGAGATCAATTTGATAGCTGAGTGGAGGATGGAATATATTGGGGAGAGGTGAAGCAGGAAAACCAGCCAGCAGAGTATCACAAAAGCCCAGGTACTGTGGGCCTAGCTATGCTGGAATGGTTGCAATGACAGAGGAGGAAAAAGGAGCAAATACAAAAGATGTTAAAAAGGAAAAACATGATTTGGCAGCTGGTTGGATACAGGGGGTAAGAAAAAATGAGGAATCAAAGATAAAACTTCAACTGAGAATCTGGGTGACAAGTAGAGAAATTCACTAATAAGATAAAAGGGAAGTTATCTATTCTGGAAATAGGAAAGTTATAGGTACTTCTTTGTACAAGAAAAGGTTCTAGAAATAGGGTTTGCAGAGCCATGTTTTAAAGTTGTGAGGTCAACCAGATAGAAAGTTCAGAGATGGAGAAAGGGTTCCCTGAAAAGGGGATTGATCTCCATTTTCTGGGATCTCACTAGAGTGGCAGAACAACACCAAGATTGAAAAAGAATCTTAAAAAGGAAAATTAACCAGTGAAATCTTCATAAATTATTAGAGCTATGTTTGGCAGCCAGAATATTGGGGGTGGGGAAACATTCACATGGAAAGACACACTTCTTTATACCACCACTGAAGCTCTCAACAGAAGAATGAATGTACAGATCCTATGAATGCTTAAAATGAAGATTTTATACTTCTGATTACCATGATTTAGTATGAATTTCTATGAGTCTATTTGTTTTCTTTTAGCTATAAATAAATCTTTTTTTTTTCTGTTGTGAGCCTTGTGAACCTGTGTGCTTGTAAGAGGAGAGACCCCTATCATAAGATAGTGGAGGGAAAGGGGAATGTCCTATACTGAAATTTCCAGAACTGTTCTGATGATCCAGGTTGGAGAAGCAGAAAAGAGAAGTGGGAAGAGTATAGAGTCAGGCTCTTCTTGTCCAGAAGGAATTCCTAATAGAAGGAATGCATATAAATGTATATAGGCTAGGAGGAGGGGAGATAGATGGATACAGACTCAGATAGAGAGAGAGAGGAACAAAAAAAAAAAAAAAAAAAAACAAGGAGAAACAGAGACAGAGACAAAAAGAGGCAGAGAAGATGTAAGGAGAGTGGCTTGGTAAAGCAGACAGAGAACTATCATTGGGATTAGGAAAACCTGGACTGCCTTCAAGCCCCATTCATTGGCTGTGTGTCCCAGGCTCCCTCTCTAAACTATGAGTCACCCAATAGCTAGCTCTTCTCTGCCTTGGTAGTTTTCTCCATGGGAGTTCTCTATGTCAGTGAAATCACGAGTCCAGACAAATACACATATACTCATAAACATACACACATACACATATATAAAATATATGTATATACATGTATGTGTACATACGTATCTAAACATATGTACAACTGTAAATATAAATATTTATGAATTTTTCTAGAAATGCCAGTGTGCTTGAGATGCATGCTTAAACATTTTCTGTTGAACTGAGCTGAGCACAAGGCTGAAATTGTTTAAAAGTCTGGGTATACTTTACTGATAACTAAATTACAGAACTCCACTTGTAATAAATCCAAACCTAAATGTTAGATGATGTACCTGTAGGTTAAATGAGAAGCCCATTTAGAATTGTAGTTTGCAAGTCACTGATAAAGCTTGTCTTTCTGTAGAATTGACTTATGTACTCTAGGAGCATAGGAATCAGGGCTCTGTAATAAACAAAAGGAGAATGAATCACTGTTTGAAAAAGCCATCATATTAGCATCAGAAGTCTGTTTTTTAGTTCTCAGTAATGTGTAAAACAAACCTGTCTCTTTCTATGGTAGCAAGTCTTGCCTATCCTTAATGTCTGGATTTGCAGTCAAAGTACTACTGTTCATGTTTTGGGCCTGATATCAGCACTCTGACCCCCAGCATCCTCATCTATAAGTGGGAATCATAATACCTGGACTGCCACCTCCACTAGGTTGTTGTGCAGATTGAATGCAGTGACATACCCAATAGTCTCTTTCATCTTGAAAATACTGTAAATTTGTATATTGGAAAATAGCCTTATTTTGTCATATTTTTCTCTTCTTTCCACTAACCTAAAACACCCTTTTCCAGATTTAACAACACAATATTCTCTCTCGAGACACAAATCACACATCTTTGAAGACTTAGGTGATTCTGCAATCTCACCAGTGTGGGCAATGGCAGCCCATCTCCGCCTTCTCACCTCTCTGCCATTCCGGTCTTTGGCCTCCTAATAAATGTTCCATAGGGGATCCATGATGGAGGATTTCATAGAGCACAGAGGTATCAAACACAAGGCCCATAAACTACGTAGTCTACATCATTCCCAATTGCAGCCTGAGGCAAACTAAAGTATAGCTGGGAAATATTTAACAAAATAAATAAAAATTTGTGAAGATAATGTTACATTTTAAAACTAAGTGAATAGAGGGGCCAAAGGGATCTATGTGTGTGGTTTGGTATTCCCTGTTTTTATTTGAATTTGATCTCTGGACACTGTGTGAAGACTAGAAGAATACAGAGCCACCCATCAGCTAACCCCTATTTTGTTTCTATAACCTATGACTGCCCCCCTTTTCTCTTCCAGATATTCACTTACTTGATAGCATCTTTGATGGAACTTCTCCTGCACAATTCTTTGAGGGTAACGTGGTACAGCTTATTCATGCCCACTGTGAATGGCGTCTCCTTCACCTGTAAATTCTGTGGGCCCTGGAGTATCATGCCATAGTGTGAATGTGCATCCCATTCAGAAAACAAAGTGCTCGCAATGACCTAAAACCATACCCACATGGCAAGGTCTTGGCTAGGACCCCAGGGAACGCAGACTGGGCCAGGGAAGCACGTAATAAATGAAAAACCCAGAGGTCCAGACTGCTCTTGCTGCCCCCACTCCCTAGTTGGGTGACTTTGAACGGTCAACCTTCTGCTAAATCTTTCTTCTCTTAAAATCAAGAGTTTGGACTCGCCAACCTCCAGACCCCTTCCAATGCTAGCATTTCACAATGGACATGTATCTCACAGCTGTACAGGGCTTTCCAGCGTTCAAAGCTGTTTCAACTACATAGCATTAAAAGGGTCGTCACAGAACCCTATGAGGTAAGCAGGAAAGACTTTTTTATTGCTATTTTAAGATTAAGAAAGTAAAGTTAATGGCACACACTTATTAAACACTTTTGAGTCCTGTGTTGTTAGCAGCAAGGGAGAAATTCATTGATTATAAAGGCTTTTTCACCCAGGTCACAGGAATATAGATTTTAAACTTAAAGAGATTTCAATGGCCATCTCTCCAGTCTCCTCATTTTACTGGTGAGGAAGCTGAGCCCCCAGGGAGGGAAGGCTTGCCCCATGTCTGTGACAGGAGTAGCAGGATCAAAAGAAGGATTTGAACTCAGGTCCATGACTCCAGAGTCAACATGCTTTGTCTTTTTTTCTACAGCACTTTCTTAAAGCAATTTACTGACAGTCCATATCAATGAATCAACAGGCAGGCTTTTATTAAGCACCTACTATGTACCAGGCTTTATGTTACGGGGCAAAGATACAAGGACAAAAAATGAAATTGCCCCTGTCCTCAAGAGACTAATATCAAGAAGGAAACATTTTAAGTTCCTGCTGCATACTAAATATTGTGCATATAAATACAACTATAAAACAACACTCTTGCCAACAGAGTTTATATTCTATTGGATATAAATAATATGGTTATCAACAAAAAGATCTAGTAGTCAAATATCTCTCTAGCATTCAAAGCTCTTCCTAAGCTGGCTCCAGCTTAACTCTCTAATTATCGTATGCAATAAACATGCAAACACACAAATACACACACACACACTTCTTGCCATCTAGTCAAACGGACCAATTCAATACTGTCACACACTGCAGTGTTCCATCTCTGTGTCTCCCCACCCCAGAAGGCTCCCCCTCCTCATTCATCCCTGTCCCTTAGAAGTCCTTCCTTCCTTTGATTCTGAGACCACCTTCAGAATCATTCACTTCTATGGATACTATCCATTTCCTCCATGTTTGTGTATATATGTATATATGTATATGTATACACACAATATATACATATATACACAATATATGTATCTATAGATATACATATACATGCATATATATACACACACATATACACATATATTTATATTACATTGTATTGTATTGTATTATATTATATTAATTATATATGTCTATGTATGTCTTCTCCATTTGAACGCAGGGTCCTTGAGGGCAGGTTCTATATTTGCTGTTTTAGAGATAGCTAGGTGGCCCAGCTAAGAGACCAACCAGTCCTAGAATTAGGCAAATCTAAGTTCCAATCCAGTTTGAGACACTCACCAGCTGGATGACCCCGAGCAAACCACTTCATCTGTGGTTGTTTCAATTTCCTCATCTATGAAATGGGGATAACTGTGCCTTATCTCCTAAGTGGTAATAAGGATTAAATGAGATAACAATTATAAAGCACTTACCACATTAGGTGGCACACAGTAAGCTTTTTTATAAAATGTTAGCATTTCTTTTTAAATGTCCAGATATCCTCAAGACAGTGACTAGCTCAGAGTAAATATTTAGTAAGTACTTAATGATGAGCCAGTGACTCAGCCACACCATTGTGACTCTGCTTCCATAATCCTGAGGTGAAATGTGTGTGGGTAGGGGGGTGTCTGTGTGTGTCCAACTATCTGTGTCTGTGTCTTTATCTGTGTGCGGGTGGACATGTGTGTTGTTTGTGGGTATGAGCATGTGTCTACACATGTGTGTACACTCACACAGTTGGATTTGTCAGTTGGCGTGTCACTCAATGCTTTTGGTGGAGTATGTGGTTCTCCTTTCCCCACTGACATTTGGCTCTCCTCACAGTGAAGAGGAAAGGTCTCGAATGATAAGTTCATTTGTATGTAGCCAAGTTGAACATGAATTTCGGCATCTTTTGTGGGTGATTCTAGTTTTATGCTAAATTTACTGTCGGTCAGTAAAAAAAAAGCTTTGCTTACCGCAACCTACAGCCACAGCCCACATTTGTGTGCCTTCACTTAAAAACAGAAAAAAAAAACTTTTTAATGGAGGGGGGAAAAGGGAGCATTAGCTGTAAATTACATGACTAATTTTTTTGGCATTTCTATAGGGAAGTGTAAACCCAGGACATATGGAACCTATAAGATATCTGAGAATAGAGATCAGCTGTCATGTATCATGGGTGTGGTTCTCAAGCAACTATTTTTTCTTCCAGAGATATCAATTAAGAAATAAAGGGAAATAAAGGGAAATTCTGAAAAGTTGTAACATGAGATAGGAGAGGAGTATGGGAAAGGAAGATGGCTCCATGTGTTGATCTCAGGCCAGGTCTACATGAGGAATCTTAAATAAAACAGAAACAGGCTTTTTGCTTCAGTTCTCCTGAAGTCTTGCCACCGATCCAACAAACATTTATGAAACTCCTCTTCTACATGTTGAGCCTTGGATCCTAGATCTATAACAAGAAGGAGCCTCAAAGGCCATCTGGTCTACACTCAATGTGCAGATAAGAAAACTGAGGAATAATGTGCTCAAATGACTAACTTGAGGTCATTTGGGGAGTCAGTGTCTGAGGCAGGATTTGAATACAGGTCAACTGTGGATTCCATGCTTCTCCCCTCTGACATTCTGCCCTGAATGCAAGAGAAGAGAGGCTTCAAAATACAGAAACAATATGGGAAGCTTCCATTCTAATAGAAAGTTGACCCACTGTTCGCCAACAGTAATGTTTCTGTGACTTGGCCAAGACTTCCACTGGAGAAATGCATTAGAATTCGATCTATAGACTATGTATATGACTTTGTATATATTAGACTGAAAGTCAAGATCTGGATTTTTATCTTGTTTCTGTCAATAGACAGTTTTGTGGCCTAGGATGTGAGCCTCAGATTTCCACCTGATTGATGAAGATGCTGGCTCTCTTTGAACTCTCTGTTTGTCTTTAGGGTCAACACTCGTCTCCTTGAACCATGACCGTTGGTACCATTCTTCAGTATAGCTCTTTGCAGGTAGATATTGCATGTTGCCTTCCCCAGTAGAACAAAGATTTTTTTTTGTCTCTCTGTATATCCCCAGTGCTTCACACGGTGCATGATGCAAAGCAGAGACTTAATATATAATTGTTGGTTCAACAATTATACACACTTTTAAGATAATATTAAATCTGACCTCAGACATTTATTAGCTGGACAAATCATCTAATCACTGCCTGTCCCAGTTTCCTTAACTGTAAAATGGGGATATAATAACATCTATCTTGGGTTGTGGCGTGGATTGAATGAAAATATATCTATTACATATATATTTATCAATATATATAATTATTTATTATATGAGAATTATTTTAGCATTTAATTATTAAATTGGATAATATAGAGAATACATATTTTATCTAACTATATTTATATATGTGTATAGATTTATATATAGATATACTTGCTTAATATACTGCCTGACACTAAAAAAAAATCCTTTGGTTTTTTTTCCTTCTTTTTTTTAAGCCCTACATCAATGATTTTATGATCCAGTAAAAGTTTGCAAGCTCATGTTTATCCAGGAGAAAAGAAAACTGGGAAAAGGGGAATGAGAGCTATTCTCAAATATCTAATGGGTTTTGTGAGGAAGAGCAAGGAGCCTTGATCTGCTTGATCTCAAGAATAAGTAATAATGGAAAGAGGTATTGGAGCAGGATATTTAGGTCCCTCAGAAGAAAAAATCCAAATAATTGCAGCTTTTTCAAAGTAGAATTGGCTGCCTTGGGAGAGAGTTTATTGTTCTGCTTGGAGGCCTTCAAAGGCATGTTTGTCAAGGATGTCACTTAGGGAATTAAAAAAAGGTATGGGTTGGACAATGTATAGCCTACAAGAAGTGATGAACAAAGGTTTGTTGGTTGACTTATTGATTGCATTAAATGATCTCTGTGGTTCTTTCTATCTGAGAATGTGTGATTTTGTTTTACAAGGGAAGACTTCCTGAAGCTGTCTAAGGCAGTACGCAGAAGACCGGGTAGAATAAGTCAAACCCCTCTGAACAATCCCCTTCATTTCTTGAATAACTGGGTTCATCTGTCTCCAATAATCCCACCCTCTGAATATTCCCTAGCTCCCCCCATTTCATTTTGTCCCTGCAGATGCAGCTTTATTTATAAAATAAATCAGTCAAAATAGAGCAGAGTATTTGCCTCCACCCAGTTGTCTGAAATAAATCCCACATAACGAGGCGATAATTCTCTACAATTTATTTGCACACATATCAATTGAACTTCTTTTGCTTGTGGCTGCACTCAGGTGTGCTTTTCTCCCTTCGTTTCTATTGCTTTTCCCTTAATAAATCATAAAGCTAACACTTTTTCAGGTTTTCTTAAATGCTGGTGGGTTTAGATTCATATTTACAGACATGAAAGCATTTTTATTTATGGAGCCAACAGAGATGAAGGAGAGGGAAAAGCTATGTAAATAAATTGCTGCAAACATCGCCTCCGTTCTGCTGTCACGATTAAGATACAACAGGTATTTGTAATAAAAACAAGGGGAAAGTGTCCTAACAAACAGGAGAGCAACAAAACAGCTTTGGATAAACCAAGCTTACGAGCAAAGCATTTTAATTCCACTTTTATGGAATACAGTGTACTCTCTCCCTGCTGAGCTACTCCCCCAGTTCACGCTCTAATTTGTGAGCCAAGACCACAGAAGGTGGCTTATTTTAAGCCTCACAATACTGAGGGTAACCCTAAGGGGTTGGGTTTTCTAGTACTGTCGGTAACAAGCCCCCAGCAGTGTGTTTTCTATTAACAACAAACATCTAGACTTCAATTAACTTTTACAAAGTATATTTGCTAAGATAGCAGAGTAGAAAAAAGGTGGCACAAAACATTCTCGCTATACTGAGACTCTTTCTTGTACAATGGGCTCAAATTGGGACGGAGGGCTCAGATTTCCAGATCAAGATTGTGAGGCACACGTGTAAGAAAACTTGTGACCAAAGAGGAAACTCACAACTCCTTGTTACTGGAAGCTCTTCCTAAACCCACACTGTTCTTCCTTGGCACAAGGTGTCAAGCTCTTGAAGCTGCATTTCCCTTAAGGGACTGACTGATTTTCTGAGTCTGCTTTTATCTGTTTGTCCTAGATGTGCTCTTTCTATTCCCTGATGGCTAATGCATTGTCTTTTATTATCCCTTTCTCTCCATTAATATGGATGTTGGGAGAGAATGATAAGAAGAAATTTAAAAAAAACCCTCTCCCATAACCACACTGCCTTTTCCATTCTTATTCTCTCTCTTTGTGTATCTCTGTCTCTTTTTGTCTTGCTGTCTCTTTCTCTGTCTCTCTGTCTCTCTGTCTCTCTCTCTCTCTCTCTCTCTCTCTCTCTCTCTCTCTCACACACACACACACACACACACACACACACACACACGATACTCTCTCAGAGATCCAAACTTGGAAGCTTTGCCTCTGAACTAGTCCTCAGATTAACTGACTGAATCCCAATTGTCTTACTTTTTTAATGTGATACTTGATTTTCTCAACCTGCCTTCCATCCAAAAAAATCAAAATTTATAATTCTAGCAAATCAATTAAGAGCTCTTTACATATTGTGATGAGGATGAAAGAAAATTCCTCAATATCTCCTTCCAAATTAAGACTATTAGCATCTGGAGTGGATGCAGGAAGCAGCCAGCATGAGTTAGTCCAGATGACCCATCATTCCTGGTGGTCCTCCAGGAATGAGGTCATGTACTCAGACAGCAAAGAAAAAGTCATTTCCTAAGATGATGGAACAAAAAAAAAATAGGGAACATTCATTCTGCTCACCCATGGGTGTAAAGCTTGGGGAAAGATATAGTGAATCTTTACCCCTCAAAACAGTATCCAAGGAAGGAGGATACAGAGAATTTTGAACTAGCCACCATTGACCAAGAATATTGAATTGATACTTGGTTCCTTTATGTCTATTACATTGAGACTCCTGCCTCTAGGTTTAGGAAAGAAAGAGGTCTTCCATTCCTTCCTTTTGGAACCAAGAGTAGTTGCATCTCTGCTGTTGCTGCTGCTTTCAGTCTTAGGTGATCAACTTAAGATTGGGTTCTTTAGGTTCTGCCCAGAAAAGGAGACATGGAACTATAGTGATGAAACATGGGAAGTCCTCATGGCTAGAACTCATTTTCCACTGGGGTCTGCTGAGTATGGGACTTAGAGATCCAGGACACAAAATACAAGTTCAAATCCTGCTTTTTGACATTGACTAGCTATGTGATTTGTTACCAGCTATACTACTTAAATTCTCTGATACTCAGTTTCCACATCTAGAATAGGGTTCCTTAAATTTTGTCTAGTTGTGACCCCTTTTCACCTGAGAAATTTTTACATGGCTCTGAGTACTATATATAATAAATAATATATATTATAATACATAGAAATAATATATAAATGCATATTTATAATAATATAATATATTATATGTATGTTTTATATATAATATAATAAATGATATAAATGTTTATATAATAAAGGCATATAAAATAGGTCTCCAAATCAAATATTTGTTAATAATAAATCATAATTTCATGACTCCCAAGTTCAATTACGAAGTCCCATATAGGGTTTAAGAAGATGGGAATCTATAGAGTTGGATGAGGCCACAGAGATCATTAAATCTGATCTCCTCATTTTACCAAGCAAGGTCCAAAGTGATTTGTCTAAAGCCATAGGAGACAAAATTTGAAGCCAGGTTCTCTGTCTCTTCTTTGAAATAATACCTCAAATACCTTACAATGTCTCCATAAGTGTTTAATGAAACGACATAGGAAAAGTGTTACATAAACTTTTAAGTGCTATTGTAGCTGCTGAGTTGTTTTTAAGTCATGTCTGACACTTCGTTACCCAATTTGGAGTTTTCTTGACAAACATCCTGGAGTGTTTTGCCATTTCCTTCTCCAGCTCACTTTACAGATGAGGAAACTGAGGCAAACAAGATTATGTAACTTGCCCACATAACTAAGAAGTGTATGAGACAATCTGAACTCATCTTACTGACTCCACACTGGTACTCTATCTAGCTGCTTCTAAACTCTAAGTGATAAAGTATACATTATTGTCAAAATGGCTACTTCCTCCAGATCACTGCCTGTTCTCACTGCCTGTTCTCAGATTCTCACCTTTATAGAAGATAGACATAGATAGTATATTGTATTAGCACATGGAAGTACATGGAAATAGATAAATAGTATATAGAATAAAAAGTATAGAATCCAAGGGACCAACTTCAAAACTTGTTTCTGACATATAAGAGGTGTGTAATCCTATATAGATCAGGGGGTCACAGATTTTTTAGTCCTCCAAGGGACCTCAGGGGTCGTTAAATTGAACCTCCTTTATTTTACAGATGAGGAAACTGAGGCTAAAAAATTAAATGATGTTAAATGTCACACAAAACAGGATTTGATCCCAGGTCTTCTTATCTTAAATCCATTGCTCTTTCAAAAATAAAATATTGCCTTTCCAATCCTAAATTTTCTTATTTGGAGATGGGGATAATAATAGCACCTACCAAACAAGGTAACTGTGAGAATCAAATGAGATAATGTATGTAAAGTGCTCTATAAAACTTATATTTCTATTTTTAAAAATCTTAGTGGTTATTATTATTATTATTAATCATTCATAGAGATTCCCCCTAACACAGTAGAGGTAGCATTAAATCATAAATCTAAATATAGAAAAGATCCCAACAACCATCCATTCCACTCTGCTAGTTTTAAGGTCTCCAAATCAAATATTTGTTGATAATAAATCATAATTTCATGACCCCCAAGTTCATTTATGAAGTCCCATATAGGGTTTAAGAAGTTGGAAATCTATAAAGTTGGATGAGGCCATAGAGAGCATTAAATCTGATTTCCTCATTTTACCCAAGCAAGACCCAAATTGATTTATTGAGGAAAATGAGGCTCAGAGAGAATGATTGTCCCTGAACGAAATTTGAACTCAGGTCTTGTGTTAGACCATTCCATGGGAACACTATGACCCTATCTTATCTCTCCTCCTTAAGTCATCTGGCATGTCCATTTCTTTTCTTATTCATGAATTTGACCATGGTTGGCACTACTGATGTCACTTATTTCTTTTCCTTTTTTGTGTTCTGGCGCAAAAGACTTCAGGATGTAGTGAGTAGAAGTACCAATGAAATAAAGGGCCGGTAAAGTCAACACAATGTAGTTTTCAGAAATGTTTCTTTTGGAAGGGCCCTAGAGTCTGGAGAATCCAAAAGAGAGGATGATCCAGGACCTTTCCTTTTTGACTACAGAATTCATTGCCATTTAATCAACAGCCCTCAGTAGACTTTCTACTTTCCCTATCACCCTCTTCACAGTGCATTTAACTTAGGCAGACAATAAAAGCATTTGATTTTCCCTGAAGACAGAAGATCTGGATATCCAAGGGGAAGCCAGCCTAGGATTAAAATATTTGCCATGGATAAACCATAAAGTAGATAATCCAAAAGCATAATCGAAAGTTGGCAATATATGCAAGACATTTCATTAACTTCAGGCCTAGGAATTCAAAGCTAAATTGGATTGTTAAGTAAAGTCCATTAATTACAATTTCAAGCACCAATTGGGGTGCTTTCTTTAATTTAAATAGAAACTAATAGGGCACAGGAATCATTTTTCTACTTCAATCACAAGTTACCCAGTCAATGATTTCCATGACCGAGACTATACTAGGGGCTTTGGAGGAAGCCTGGTGGGTAATCCTAGCTCTACCACTTGCTAGCCATGTTATTTCGAGCTAGTGTTTTAGCCTCTGCTCCTCAATTTCCCCATCCACTAACTAATATCAACAAATAGAAATATTTATAAAATGCAAGAAATAATAGATCGACGGGCTGCACTTGGAATATCTCTGAACTAGCATGACACTCAGTGAAGTGGTCCCACATAAGACATCTAAAAGAAGGCTGGAAAAAAATAAGCAAATAGAAAAAATAATTTTAAAAATTACATTGCAAATGTTACCAGGTTCTGATCTTCCTCCCTGGTAATTTCTCCCACCCCCATTCCTAGTAATAGCAAACAGGCAAGAGAGAGGAGAAAATATTCTTGGGATGCCAAATAACAGATTTCAAACACTGAGTAACAAGTCGCCCACCATGCTAGGTAGCCGCCTACTGGGCAAATAGTTATTTTTGAGTGTTGGGAAATTTTCATGTCGTGAAGACATGCAGATAAATCATAGTGGATTCACCTATTAAGATATTCTTTACAAAGTTGAGCCTACAGAGGGGATCCCCAGCACATAGACTTCTTGCAAAGTTACAAAATTCTCCTGGAGAATGCATGTTCCCAGAAGTAGACCCCACTTTGATGTATGAGATTCCCTTTCTTCTGACAAAGGAGGTGACTATCCTGATCCACTCTTATGGTTGTTATCCAATAGAAAGTCCCTGATGAAAGGAAATAAAACTTGGGATCTTATTTCTGTTAGAATCCTAGTGTTAACTCAATGGAATTGATAGAAACAATGCTTAGGTAATTGGTTCACACATTAGAGCTCACACTTTAAGAGAGTTTACACATTAGAGCTCACACATTAGAGTTCACAAGTCCGGGAGATTCACAAGTCAGAAACCCACAATCCTACTCTCTCAGAGGAGGAGTCAAGCTTTGAGTTCACACCTTTAGAGAGCTTATATAAACTAGAAGCCTCCAGGAAGTGAGGAGACTTCGGGAGATTCATAAGTGAGGAGTGAGTGGAGGAATAAGTTGGGGAGATTGAGAGCCAGAATTCAGTCGGGAGATTCAGAGCCAGGATTCAGAGGGAGCTGGAGACTAAAGCTGAAGCTGAAGCTGAAGAGACAAAGGACTAGCAACAAGAACTCTCAGAAGCAAGGAAAACTCATCGGGCTATTTTATAAGAGACAATAAAAGATTGGATTTTAACTCCTGGCTGCATTTCAGGTGATTATTACACGGAACTGAAACTAAGGCTGCCTCCAGAAGCTCCCCAGGAAACCTGCTCCCAGAGAACGATCATATTTTAGAAAAAGAAAAGAACACCACATATTTCTAATTCCAAATTCAAGGTCAGCCATGGACAAATTGCATTCTGAAGAAGAGAACTTGAGGAAGAAGGTGTGTTGAGTAGCCCCACTTACTGGTCATTGTCCAGTTGTGTTCAACTCCTTATGACCATATTAGGTGATTTAGGGAGTTTCGATGCTATAAGTTTCTCCATAAGGATAAACATCCCCCCCCAAAAAAATCTCTTGTGCATGGCATATAATAAATGCTACTTCAATGAAAGATTGAGAACTTTATAGGAATTTGTAAGATATATTACTTTGTATTATAAGAAATCCCAACAGACACTTATTTAATATCTACTGTGAGCTAATACCTACACAGTTGTAGCTTCTAAGAATGCAACAATTTATAATGAACGAAGGCATACCCTCCAGGAGCTTATGTTTTACCAGGGAAAGCAAAGTGAGGTACAAGGTAACTGGTCATGGTGGGTGGGCTAAGGACAGGGTGAGATGAGGATAAAGTCACAGAATTTTAGAGCTGAGGCAGCTGGGATGTTTTCTTGCTACATGATTACAGGTAAATCAATTAATCCTACTCAATTTCAGTTCCTTCTCTATACATTGGGATAATAATAGCAACTACCTTATAAGGTTGTTATGAGAACCCAAAATGGGTAATGGGAAAGGTGTAGAATTATTTCAACCACTTATAATCCAGTCAGAGAGAGAAAGAGACAGACAAAGATGGAGAGACAAACATAGAGACAGACAGAGAAGGAGAAAGAAACAAAGATGGAGAAACAGAGAGGGAGAGAGAAAGACAAAGAGATAGACAGAAAGATAGAGAAAAATAGACAGAGACAGAGCAGGAGAGATAGAAGAGAGAAAGAGAGAGAGAGAGAAAGAGAGAGAGAGAGAGAGAGAGAGAGAGAGAGAGAGAGAGAGAGAGAGAGAGAGAGAGAGAGTTTCCCATCCTATCATTATAATATCACTTTGCTGAGGATGCTGCAGGCCCATCAAACAGTCATGGACACGGCACATTTTACACAGGTACTTGAAGGTATTTGGATGAAAAAGGCTATCCAAGGAAAGCCCCCCCGCAGATGGATGCTGCCTTGGAGGAAACATAACTGAAAATGCCCAGAAAATTAAGACTCTGCCTTCCCACTTTTCTCCACTTCAATAAAGCCCGATCTGAAGGAAGCCAAATAGTGAAGATTTGAAGTTAGTCACTCATTTTTTCTAGACTGACATTAAGAAAGCATGAGGATGCCCCAAAGTCACTCATAAATGCTAGTTCCAGGTTCCCACCTCTGGCGGTAAAAACACCAACCAGGCATTTATAACAGAAAAACAACAACAACCTTGGATGGTTAGAGATTTGGGGCTGCTTCTTCCTTCTTCCCTCTTATTCCCCTCTGAAACTCCAGCTGCCTGGCTCACTCTGCTACGTTCAAGGGCTGGGACTCCCGGGGCCCATTTTCGCTGACCACAGCTGTTCAAGGAAAAGCAAAAGGCCAGCAGTTTGCTGCCAGGGACTAAATGTGACCTGCTGAATCTGCCACACAAAGAAAATGATGACCCCTGTGAAGGAAAAGATGCTCTTGGCTCTTTCCTAAGTAAAACTAGCAACTTTATTGTGCTTAATGTGTCTTGCCGAGGCAATCAGGTAATGGATCTCATGACTTCACTCAGGTATAGGACTCCTACCCAGAATGCATTGGATTAATGGGTGTAAACAAAATATCGAAATTATAAAATGCCTTTCCTCGCATTAATGTGTACGTTCTCATAGGAGGCAAGGTGGTAAAGTGGAGAGAAAAAGAGAGAGAGAGAGAAAGAGAGAAAGAGAGAGAGAGAGAGAGAGAGAGAGATGATCTGAGTGTCAGAAAGATGGGCTTTCACCATCTTTGTTATCCAATAGCTGTGAGATTCTGAGCGATTTCTGAGCAGAAGGAACTGTGAATGTCAGCTTCAAAGCCCTGACCATCTTCATTGTCTGCTGCACTTCTGCCACCTTTGTAAGGTGAGAAATGCCAACTGATATTTACTTATGCCCTGCATTATGCTAGACTGGTCATGCAAACATTAAAGCTGGCAAATTCTACACTCTCACAAGCAGTTTATATTCTCAGAAGTGGGAGGGAGCTCTGAGCTGTCTTGTCGATTCTGAAGATGACTCCCTCAAAAGTGGGTCAAGGGGCCCAGCAGCATTTCCTTACACATGTAAAATCATGATTTGGTCCCAAAATAAATAAAAAAACCCAAGTCTCTTGCACATTTGCCTATACGAAATCAGTTCTACTAAATAAATGTTTGCTAGATTGAATATCTTTATTTATTTAGGGAAAAGACTGGGAGGAGCCTATAGGATTATAAGAATGTCTACATTGAGAGTTATAAGGGAATTTAGACCCCTTCATTTTACAGATGAGGAAATTGTGGCCCAGAAAAGGATAAATGATTTGTTCAAGATCACACGGGGATGGTATGTGGTAGAGCCAGGATTGGAGTCCAGAACCACTAACTCTAAAGTCAATGCTCATAGGTGATAGATTTGAAGCTTGAAGCAACCCTGGAGGCCAGCTAGTCCAACCCCCTTACTCACAGAGGAGGAAACAATCCCAGAGATAGGGAAACCCAAGATCACACAGGTAGTTAAGTCACAGAAGAGGGGCACAAAGGCAAGTCGTCTGATGTTACAGTCCAGTGCTCTTATCATTAGGCAACAATGTCTCCTTCAATGGATCCCTTAAAGGTGGAATCTCCTTTTACCAAATCTCATAAATCAGATTATGGCTATTATGCCCAGTCTTGCCAGAATAAATAGACTACAATGAGTCATCCTAAGGAAACTGATTGTGTAAATAACCCAGTTTTTAAAAAATCCATTTCCAAAAAGAGTTGCCTTGTGTATTCTTGATGCCCTGCTTTTAGTGTGTATGTGTGTGTGTGGATATCTGTGTTGGAGTTTGTGTGTATCTGTGTGTGTGTGTGTGTGTGTGTGTGTGTGTGTGTGTGTGTTCTGCTATTCCTTTAATCCTTCTGGTGACTATTACAGAAAACACACCAAGTCCTCAATTACTAGAAAAGAAATATAGACTACCACTTGAAATTCTAGTTAAGATATGGTCTAAAGGATATATAATTAAGATAAGACTTGTGGACCTTTCTGCTGAAATTTGGGGAATGTGCCTCCCATTCCTGTAAATTTTGCCTTACAAAGATCAGTATTCATTGGAAACTCAGGTCGAGTCACAAAGACCATCCTGAAATCCCAAAACAAACACGCTACATCTCTAATAAAACACCCTTCTCTAGCTGACATTTTGTTTAGTTTCTATTTTGTAAAACTGCATTTGGGAGATCAGATGCCGTATTTTAGAAGATATTACAAAATTAAAACCCAGGCATGTTGCCGTTTTGTGGAAACCAAAGCTGATCCTCATCAAATTATGTTAATTTACTGTACAATGTTTAATTAAATCTTACCCCAGGCAATCTACTTCCAGGGCTTATTTTTACTGCTTAGAACTTTCAAAAAAAGAAAATGCCTTTCAATTTAATTTATTAATTTAAAAAAAAAACACAAAAAACCAGCTCACCGAAGTTCATTATTAACAATATTTTATTTTATAACTGGACTTTTTCCTTCTTCACTGTACTCTCTTTTTCTCCCATCCTTTTAAAAAAGAAATTGAAATAATTTTCTGCGGTACTGAATAGAAGATAGTATATTTCCTTCTAAAATGCCAACTTCCTTGAGATGGAGAGTGTCCCAGGCTAACTACATTCAGTTAAACACAAATGCAATTGACTGAGAATGTGACTGATTCCACTTGATGCCTAAAAGCCAGCTTTGGAATGGAAAGCCATTGAACACAGGGATGTCAGCCCCTTGTTCCATTAGGATGACATTCAGTGGAAAGGAAGCAACTGACATTCAGCTCAGTGACACTTTGGGCTACTGTTGAAGTGGGATTGCACACACCTTTCTTCCCAATCATACCATACAGAGCACAGACTTGATTAGCTGTCAGCTATCAGACAGGGGATTGTTTTTTCTCTGCCTTTTATGGTAAGCAATGCCCCTGCGCCCTTCTCATGAGTGCTCCACAACTAAGCTTCTCCAGTTCAGCAATCACTCAAAAATCTTCATACATGTGAAACCTGAGACATTTTGCTGTAAAAGTTCATAATGAGATTTTTCTCATCAAAATGTTGGTTATTCAATAGTCTTCAGTCATGTTAGACTCTTCATGACATCACTTGGGTTTTGGTTTTTTGGGTTTTTTTGGTTTTTTTTTTTTTTTTGGCAAAGATACTACAGTGTTTGCCATCTTCCTTCTCCAAATTATTTTATAGATGAAGAACTCAGGCAAACAGAGTTCGACTTGACCAATGGCCCAGTAAGTGACATGCCCAGGTCCATACTTCTAGTAAGTGTTGAGGTCATATGTGAACTCAGTTCTTCCTGGCTTCGGGCCTACCATTCTATCCATTGAACCACCTAGTTGCCCAAAATACAACAAAAATAACTTTTTTTATAAAAAGTTCTGGGTCCTAATATTTCTTCAACAGAATAAGGATAGAGATTAGATATGTGATTCTGTGTGCATGAGAAATTTTGTCTAGCTATTAAAATCAGCATAATCTTAGAGAACTGTCTCAATCAGTTTCATAACATTTGAACTTGTTTTTGAAAATATTTTGATAATTGTAATTCAATGTAATTGGTTCCTTTTTATCTTATTTATTATTTTATTCATTTAAAATATTTTAACATATTAATATATTATTATTTAAATTAAATTGAAGTAAAATATTAATATTTTATATTAATCGCATAATATATGATGTGAAATATATTTATAAATAAATATCTATAAATATAAAAACAATATATTATATATAATATAAAACTATAATAAATAATAAATAGTAATATTTTATTCATTTAAAATATTACTCTGATGAGGATCTATAGACTTCATCACAGAGAGATCTATGACATAAAAAAATGGATCAGAAACCTTGGTCTAGAAAGATTTAGTTTTCCCAGGGTCACAAAGCCCTTGTTTGATCCAGAGGAAAAGTCAGAGCTTTATATTGTTAAAAATACTATCATGATGAACAAGTAAAGAAATCCCATTAACTCCATGATTGGGATTGACGCTCAGGATAAAAATCTCTTACATTATCTGAAGGAGGTAGGACAAACCCAAGTCTTCTTAGACCCAGCACTAATCCTCTATCCCTTATGTGATATTTTTCATCTATAATACTTAAAGTTGATATGATTTCATCAGTGGGAATACCCTCTATCCAGATGCTGATCAGAAATCCTCCATCACTTAATGGATAATTTCTAATAGTTATCCTTAAAGGGAAGTAAGTGACATAGTAGATAGATTGCTGAGTCTGGTATCAAGAAGACTCATCTTTAGTTTAAATCTAGCCTCAGATGCTTACTAGCCTTGTGATCCTGGGCAAGTCACTTAATTATGTTTGCTTTCCTTAGTTCCTCATTTGTAAAATGAGCTGAAGAAAGAAATGGCAAATCATTGCAGTAGCTTTTCCAAGAAAACTGCAAATGGGTGGAGAGGGGGACACAAAGACAGCTAAAAATAAAAAAAAAATTACTAAGTGATCATTAAAAAAAATTCATTCCCTTTATGATGAATCTAGTGGAATTTTAGCCTAAAACTCAGATTAAAAGATTTTTAAAAAGTAGAGACCTTCAACTGGATCCCTCAGAAAACTTTGGGAGGTTAGAACTTCACAAGGCTTATATTTCACTGTCACTCATTTCCTGATAATTGATCAACAAGAATTATTTAAGTACCTTTTCTTTTCCCTTAAAGAACAAAAATTCTGCCAAATGTCTAAAACTATTGGCTGAGCTCTTGGTGTATCCACTGAGTGCCCAATATGGAACTGGCTGCCGTTTTGTATCTTGGGAGGTTCAACAAAAAGAGAAGTTGCAATCCTACCTGAGGCTTAAAAGGCTCACAGTCTACAGAGCCACTAGGTTTCTGGTGCATTTTCAACAACCAATTGTATTTTATCTATACTCCTCTCTTTCCTTCCTAATGTTCCTTCCTTCAGCTACCAGAAAGATATGAAAGGACTCAAGCATTGAATAAATTCATACTTCTTAAAGGAAAAAAAGAAAGAATGGATGACTTGTTTCTTTTATTTTTTTTTCTCAATACACTCAGCATAAACCACTAAGCTAGTCACACACCAGAAACTGAATCCTTATAAAATCACCAAGGAAAGTATTCCATATATTTCTGTCAAATGAGAAAATGGCTATTTCTCGCAAGCCATGGGGGTGGGGGGGAATATCTCACAGGGTTTAACTATAATAATTTATTAAATGGTCTTCTAGTTCCCAGGCACTTGCCTCTTGAATCTGTCCCACACACAGACGCCAAAAGAATTGTTCAAAGTGGGGCCGCATCACTCCCCAATTCCACAGTGTTCATCGGCACCTACTTCTTCTATGATGAAATTCAAATACATAGACCTGATATCCCAGGCTCTTCACAGACTGGCTCTCATCCACCAATCCCCCTTAGCTCTTCTTAGGCCCTATTTCTTGCCCTAGTCAAATTAGATTCTAGAAACTAATATTACATCTCCTTCCATACATGCTCCCAATTCATCTACCTTAACTGGAATGCCTCCTTCTTCATTTCTACATCTCAGAAGCTTTATGTTCCTTCCAGGATCAGCTCAGGTGCCATTTCTTCCTGATTTAACAATGAATGCGCTCACCTTCTGAAATCACCTTGTCTTTATTTTTTATCTTCATGTTGTAAGGTAAGAAGATTAACTTCTTGAGGGCCAGAATTGTTTCATTTCATATCATACATGGGATAAACACTTAATAAATGTTTGACATATATGTATATATACATATTATGCATTAAGATTTAATACATACAAAAATAATACATATTATGATATATGGAATTTATAAGTACATACCATATAATAAATCTGTGTGAATGAATGTTTACATACATATAAATATATAGGTATAGCTATATGTATGTGGATATAAGAGAAAGTCAGCCCAGGAGCAATGGAAGATGCTCACAAATAAAATTCTGAAGACACTGAAAGAAATTTTAAGGAGGAGGAAAAAATGAATTTGTCTAAAGAGACTGATATGGATCCACAGGATCTTGTTCATCAAGACATAATTTTAAAAGGAAAAGTACATGGGATGAAAGCAAGATTAGTTAACAGAAGATGATGCTATGTCCTATAAAATAGTGTGAGGTAATATTTTGTGTATAATTCAAAACTGCTTTCTGAATGATTATAACCATTCATAAGGGAGACCAGTGGTACAACAATGCATGCTCTTTGACCCAGTTGTACCATTGCTAGGCCTAAATGCAAAAGAGATCAAAGAGAGAGAAAAGGCCCTTTATCGACAAAAATATTTAAAGCAGCTCTTTTTGTGGTGGCAAAAATTCTGCAAAGTAAAGGGATGTCCATCGGTGGAAGAACAATTAAACAAACCATGATAATGTGATAGAGTACTATTGTGCTATAAAAAAAAAGAAAAACTATATGATGGTTTAAAAAAAAAAAAAAGCATGGAAAGACTTCTATGAACTGATGCAGAGTAAAGTAAGCAGAACCAGGAGAACTATTTATAAATGACAACAAGATTATTAAAAACAACTTCGAAAGCTGTAGGAGCCATAATATACATAATGACAATTCATGATTCCAGAAGACCAAGGATAAAGCATGCTATTTTTTTTACAGAGAGGGGATGGCTTTGAGGTATGTATGGAATGGAATAGATAGATACATAGATACATAGATATATAGATAGACACAGAGATACATAGACACATAGATACATAGATAAATATGTGTGTATTGTTACATACAGCCTCTGGGGGATTTTTAAAATGTAATTATGCATATTTATTTCAAGAAAAAATTTTCCCAATTCTATAGAAGATTAGAGAGAGAGAAAACAAATTTATGCTAATTTTCTAAAGTAGAGAATTGGTCACCTGCACTTTCAAATGAGAGTACTTGATAAATTTTCCCTATTTTATTTTATTAAATGTATATCTTGTAAAGTGGGGATAAATATTTGTGATATAAAAATGGAATATACTCACAAAATAGAAAATATTAAAAAGAAATTAAATAGTGCTTGTTGTTTGATCATTTCAGTAGTAAATGACACTTTGTGATCTTTTTAAAAGGGGTTTGTGGCAAAGACAGTGGAATGGTTTGCCATTCCCTTATCCAGATCATTTTACAGATAAAGGAACTGAGGCAAATAGTTTTAAGTGACTTGCATAAAGTCACAAAACTAGGAAGTCTCTGAGGCTGGATTTGAACTCCATTATAATACCTAGTTGCCTTTACACAGTGTGAGGAATGCAAAAGCTCAGAATGAGCCAAAGTTGGTGAGGGAAGCAAAGGACAATAAAAAAACATTTTGTGGTTGTTTGTTGTTGGTTGGCCATATCTAGAGGAAAAGGAGAAACAGAGAAGTGTTAGAACCTTTTCATAAGGTAGATGGGACAATAATAACCAGCAAGAGAGAGAAAAGACAGAACTGTCCAAGTTTGTTTTGTTTCTATTTCTACAGAAAAAAGAGTCTGACCTTTATACTGGACAAGAGAAAATAAAAATGACTAAGAGGGAGTTGATGGCTGAGATTAGTAAGGACAGTAAGAGAGCCCCTAGCTGCCCTTGATGGATTTCAGTCACATGGCCCAGATGACCTACATCTTTGGGTTCTAAAGGAACTGGCAGATGTGATACTGGAGCATAGTCAGTGATCATTGAAATATCATGGGAAAAAGGAGATGCATCACAAGGTTAGAGGAGGGAAAATGCTGTCCCTGGTTTTCAAAAGAGGAAAGAAAAGAGTCTGCAAACTAAAGGTCAGTGTGCTTGATTTCAATTTCTGTAAAAACTCCTGGATGGATCATTAAAGAAACAACTGGAAAAAATATAATAAGGAAGGTGTTATTTTCAATGGGTCAAGGTGATTTCTTCAAGAATGGATCATGTCAAATTAACTTCATTGCTGGATGTGAGAGTGATCTGGCTGCAACATCTGTAACCCCATTGATGACCAGCGTTGATTAGCCTGGTGGCTAGGTAGGTATTCTCTTCCTCCCTCACCATTCCATGTGCATCCCTCTCTAAGTCGTATGCTTAGGTGAAGAGAATGACCTTCTCAGATAGAAGTGTACCATTCTTCAGTCAAGGGTAGACCAGTTCCCCTTCTAGAACAAGCTCCCGAGATCCAAATTAACTTCATTGCTTCTTAAAGACGATTACTTAAAATTAAATTTAAAGAAAAGGATGCTAGGAATAGAGTTTATTTACATCTCAGCAAAGTTTTTTGCTAAAGTATTACATTCTATTCTTGTAGAGAAGATGCCAATATGGATTGGATAATGATACAATAGCATGGATTGAGAACTTGTTGAATGACTGCATTTAAACTATTAGGCAGTAGGTGGAGCAGTGGATAGAGCATCAGACCTGGAGTTAGAAAAACTCATCTTCCTGACTTCAAATCTGGCTTCAGACACTTAGCAGTGTAATTCTGGACAAGTCACTTCACCCAGTTTGTCTCAGTTTCCTCATATGTAAAATGAAATGGAGAAGGAAGTGGCAAATGCTTCAATATCTTTGCCAAGAGAACTCCATATAGGTTCACAAAGAGTTGGACAGATCTGAAAGGACTGACCAACAACATTCAAAGAACTCATTGTTAACATAGCAGGACCTCTCCAGTTACCTAAGGTTCTGGGCATGGCCCAGTATTATTTAATAATTTATTAGTAATTGGAATAACACCATAAGTTCTAGATTTATCCCATTTGCAGATGACACAAAGGTGGGAGGGAAGGGTAACACAATGGGTGTTGGAGGTAGGATCCAAAAGAATCGTGACAAGTTAGAGAATTGGAATGAATGTAATGATATAAAATTGAATAGGGATAAATGTGAATTCTTACAGGGCTTCAGAGATCAACTTCAAATGGGAAAAAATGGGGAAAACTTGATGAGAAAGCAATTGTTCTGAGAAAGGTCTGAGGGTTGTAGTAGACTGATTGCAAGGTCAATGAGTCAGTAGAGGCCAGAAAGTAAATTAATTAAGGAGGCCATGGATTGTAGGAATAGAGAAGTGATTGTCCCATTGTACTCTGCTCTCCAGATCTCGTTTGGACTATTTTCTTCAGTTCTGGCTACTATGGTTTAATAAAGTAATCAATAATCAATCAACTAGTATTTATATAAGTATCTATTATGTGTCAAGAACTATGCAAAACATTGGATAATTCAGAAAGTGTTCCGAGGGGGATAATCAGAATGGTGAAGGGATTCTAATCTACAGCATAAGAACATCAACGAAAGTAGCTGAGTGTGTTTGTCCTGGAGAAGAAAGAAAAGATTCATGGTTCCATGATTGGTTTTTTTTAAGAATTTGCAGACTTATTCCATTTGGTTCCAGAGGTCAGTATTAGAAGCAATAGGTAGGATTTAAAAGGAGGCAAATTTAAACCCAACATCAGGAAGAATATATTCATATAGTCCAAGAGTATAACAAGCTTTAAGAGATAGTGGGTTTCTCCCTCTTGGAGGTCTTCAAGCAGAGGGTGGAGGATCACTTGTTAGGGAAAATATAAGAGCAATTCCTTTAGTGTGGGCGTTTCCTAGATGGCAGCTCAGATTCCTTCTGTGATTCTCTCTATATATATATTTATGTGTGTATACAGATTTATATGTATATACATATGTGTATATACACATATATAATCTGCCTTTATGAATAAGTGTGTTTAATACATACAATTGTTATTCTCTAAAGAACATGTCAGCTAAGCTCAAATTTCTAGCTTCTTTATCAATCTCTGGCTAGGTCAATCCCATCTCATCAATGTGAATGAGTTTGGGTTGAAGACAAACCCAGAGGTTAGGGGCTGATACTTACAGACAAAACTAAATCTCCCTTGTCAGCAGCAGCTCATCTGTTCCATTTGAGGAGGGATTAAGAGGCTAGAGATTTCTATGTCTCAACTTGTTTAGGGGTTTATCTGGGAAACCTTGTGAGTGGGAAGATGAAGTTGAAAAATATATTTTTTGAGAGTGTAGTAGGCAGAATGAAGAAAATTGAGACTATTATATTGAGACAAAGAAATCTCTCACACACTACAACCAACACAGGGAGGAGGGCTGCCCAACTATCTCCCAAAGCCAACTCTTCCAAAGATCTCCTAAACATCTAAAGAAAATGCCATTCTGAACTAAAATGGGAAAAGCTGCTTCCATTTAATCCCAATTTTATTTAAGAAATTAAAAAGTGCAATTATTCTTCCCAGGGCAAAAGAATGGAAGGAAATGGGGGGAAGGGATGTCCTCTTGTCTTTTTTTCTCTGTTAGTTTCTGTCTCTATCACTGTATGTCTCTCTTTGTCCCTCTATCTCTCATTCTCTGTGTATGTGTCTATCTCTCTATCTTTGTTTTTCTCTGTCTCTATTTCCACTTTATCTGTCACCACCCCCAAAATAATCTTAAATTCCTTGAAGAATCAGAAATTAGCTTTATTTGGTGTCCCTTTCAGCAGGAGATTTTAACTAGCTTTACCTCAGTCTGTAAATCACTTTTAAAAATTTACATATATAGATAGATAGATATAGATATATTCATCCTCACATGACAGCAATCTATTAGTATACATTGATCAAAAAATAATGGCAAAAATGTTAATTAATCAATAAACATTTATTAAGTGCCTATTATTGTTGCATTACATGCACATAATACTGGGAACGGACTGCATTATATGTACATAATAGTGGGGATACAAAAGAGTGAAAAGACTGGCAGTGCCCTCAATGAGCCAATGCCTTTATATACCTTGCATTTTATTAGTTATAAGAACACTGTCATGCATCTGGGGAGGGGAGTAGTAATGAAAGAGGGAGAGAGAGAGAGATTGTTCTTCGAATATTTATATTTCTCTGCCATCCTTTCTCTGCCAAGATTCTTGTCATTCTTGTCCCCGTTTTGACAGGGGCTGGTGAAGCTGATGAGTGCGTACATGGATTTCTAGAGCATGTAATACCTGAAAATAAATATGGTGGACATCTCTTGGACCTCTTTCCTTATAATTATACTGAGTCATAATATATATTGTATTGGAGCTAAATAAAGATAAAAAGCTGAGTGTGCATTTGAATCAGAGGATCCCTTGCAGTGAAACTTTAAAAATCCCCAAATGGTCTTTGAGCTGCCCCTTGGGAAGTACTGTCCTAAAAAAGCTAGCATTAATACTAGTCACATAATAGAAATTTCCTAAAAATGAACTGAATTCATCCCAAATGTCCCTGCCTCCACTGAGGGCAACAATCTGGCTAATTGAAATTGTTGAAGAAATGTATTCTGAAGATTTAGATTGGGGGGTGAAGAAAGTGTTTCTATATGAACTTAGACTCAGAAGGTCTGCCTTTAGGTAGAACGGGTCTGGATAGACAAATCTTAAATTCCATATAAAGTGGAAGGCAGGGGGAGAAGGGTGGATCAGGATCACAGATATCATCATTGACTCCTTTCTAAATGGAAGTGTGCCCGCCATAACATTGTCTTTACCAATTACAATTCCCATTGCTTTCAAAGTCAAGCTGAGTTATCAACAACTATCGGATCCCATGAAAACCTGGGAAGGCTCAGTGGATTGTTCGCTTCCTTTAGCTATAGCCTTACATCATGGATTAACCTCTCTTAAGATCTGAAGGAGAGAATCAGATTCATTCATTGCTAAGAATTTTGTAATTTGGGCTTGAGTAAGTGGAATAATATAAATACTTCATTGACTATATGTCATGTAGTTTGGCTAAACACTTTAAGAAACAGTAATTCTGAAAGGCATTATTATTAAGGCTCTTGTAGAAAGAGAAAACTATTAATATCTAGGCTTCCTAAAGTTAAGATAAAATAACCCCATGTAAGCTAAAGAAAATCTGAGAAAGATAATCCAGTTAATATCTGGAGAAAAATACTTAAAGAGATTGCAATATAGGGAATAAAATTAAGGTAATAAATGAATTTACAGTCATGATTTATCGAAGATCTCTTAAAAAACAGTGTATTATCCACTATTATCTGAAGTGTCTGAAAACTATTATTATTATTACTGCTACTACTACCTAAGTGTTATTGATAGTGGCTTAAAGCTTGTGAAATATTTTTATGTATTTTTTTCATTTGATACTCATAAAATTCCTGGAAGGTAAGTGCTATTATTATGCCCATTTTTCAGTTGAGAGACAGAATAAGAGCTGAAGTGATTTGCCCAGGATCACAGCATAATTAAGTGTCTGAAGTAGGATTCAAATTCTGGTCTTCTTGGCTTGAAATTCAGAGCTCCCTCTGCTATACCACCTAAAAGTGTCTTTGAAATCCAAATGAAATGGGAATTCTATGCAAAATCAAAACTGATAGGCATTAATTGTCACAGAGAGGGATGTGTGTGTGTGTGTGTGTGTGTGTGTGTGTGTGTGTGTGTTTGCAGACCATTGTGTGGTAGATACTGAGGGAAATCAAAAGTTAAGCTAATCTATGGAGTTTACAGTTTATTATACAGAAAAGAAACCATCATTAATACAGACTAGGAAAAGTACTAAGCAATACTTTAAATCTAAGGAAGATATCATAACTAACTTGAAGGCATAGAGAAGAACATTAGGGAAGACCCCAAAGAGGAGTTGGGCCATAAATGATTTGTAAAAATGATGGAAAAGACACTCCAGGTATAGAGGAAACATAGAGCAAAGACAAGGAAGTGGAGGAAAGTACGCAGTATGGTCAATGTTCAGTAAGTGAGCAGATTGGTATGATTGGAGAGTAAAAAGGGTACACAACTATAATAATTCAGTAAAGCGAGTATACAGATAGAACAATTCAGTTCAATTCAAAAAAGTGCCACTTCTTCTAGGCACTATGGTAAATGCTGTGGATCCAAATAAGAAAAAGAGATAGTCCTGTCCTCAAGGAGTCTATAATCTAATAGGGGAAAATAAGGCTGAAAAGGGAAAAAATAGGGAACACATGTAGAAAACCAAGATGGCACCTGATCGTGGCTTATACTTATACACACATATACACACATATACACATACATCTCTCTCTCTCTCTCTCTCTCTCTCTCCCTCTCTCTCTCTCTTTCTCTCTCTTTCCCTCTTTCTTTCTCTTTTTTCCTCTCCATAAATATATACATATATGTATACATGTATATGTATTCTTTTTCTCTCTCCTATTTCTGAAATCCCTTTACAAAGATTTTTTTCTTTGTCTTTATCTCACTCTCCCTTGGTTCCATAGGTACTTGTGCTCTTGCCTCCCCACACATCTTTTCACCAATTACATTGTAAGTTCCTTAAAAGGGAGCTTTATGGCTGCTCTCCACTATTAGCCAAGTCCAGCAAAGCCTTGCACAGAATGGTCAAAGACTCACAGAATCTGAATGCTAGAAGAGAGGTCAGCAATCTGCTCCAACCCATCCCAATCATTGTTATGCTATGACCGACAAGTAGTCATCCAGTTTTTATTTAAATTGTCCCAATAAATCTTCCTTCAATTGTCATTGATCCTAAGAAAATCATAATAGCAGAGGTCTAAGGGTTTCTTTGCCTGTTTTTGGCAATCCCAATCTGTATTTTATCAATAGGCAGATCTCCTAATATGGAAACTTTCTTCATTGCTGTAAACTAAGTCCAGGTTACATGACTCAAGACTTGAACCTGTATCTTCATGACTTTGGAGCCAAAGTCAGACCTCAACCTGTAATATCTTCAGAAAGTTCCTCTAAAGCCTAACTAGGAAGCAGATGACATACTCTCAACCAAAGAAAGCATGATTGGTAGAAAAGAATACTGAGATTGGAGTGGGGGGGGGCTGGGGTTTGAATCCCAGCTCTGGTTCTAAATATGTGACCTTAGGCCTCAGTTTCCTCATCTGTAAAGTGAGAAGTCTGGGCAAGAAGATGATGTCTTGCTTTACTTCCAGCCCTAAATATATAAACCTACAAAACACAACAATAACAATTAGACAACAGAACGGGCATTAGGCTTTGAAAAGTTATTGTTGTAGCTTTTCATGCTGGGGAAATATGAGGTACTGGGTGTGTCTTTTAAGTATCATAAGGAAATATGTGGAAGGCAGAAGGCATAAAAGTAACATCCATTACCTCCACCAAAAAAAGTGATTCAATAGACAGTAATTCAACAGTTTAATTCACCAAGGAAGCAGCATCTTTTTGGTGGTGAGACGAGAAATGGTATTTCCCTTTAATGCTTCATATCTTCCCAGGAAAACATGATAGCAAGATACTTAACTTGTTTACAACAGTAGACACTACCTCAAATAGATTCACTAAACCTATAGAATAAACAAAATAACAAACTCTGATAGTACCAATAACAAAATGGTGTGCTTCATTGGGTTTCAAATGGACCTTTTAGGTTTCCTTTGATGATGTTTCCCCAAGAAAATCACCTTCCTAAGAATATCCAAAGAGGCCCAGTGGGCCTTCCCATCTGTCCAGCCATCACATCCTAAAGAGTTATCATTTATCCTGCATCGAGGCCCTCCTGGTCCCCAGCACTGTCACACATAGCACAACACAGCACAGCACAATGAAATTTGGGGGATTTTGCCTTTTGGGCTTTTATTCATTTGATTTCATTTGTTTTTCTTTTGATTTGTGCCGATGTTCATACGTCCTGGAGCTTTCTCGGTGAGGAACTCCCTTTGCTATTGCATTTGCATTTGCTCTTACATTTAGAGTGTTGGACAGTTCCCTGTAGTCCTGAGAGTATCAGGATTTTGCAAGGATCACACAGCCAGGATGGATCAAAAACACTATCCACTATGCCAGGATGCCTCAAGTATTTAAAGGTTTATTCTGTGAATGAATGACAGAATTAATGAAGGGAATTAGCATCATTCACACATAGCTACAAATCTAGTCAGAGGCAGAATTCGAACCCAACTGGCTGGAATGTGTCACAGGGCTTCTCATCTTAATAGATGCTCAAGTGCAGAAATGTGAACCCCTAATTTAGCTCCCATAATGACAGAGATGTTAGGGAGAGCGCCAGGAGGAAGATCCCGGCTGTCTGTGGCTCCGTTTCATAATGCTATGATGAATTCCTTGAGGAAAAAGAGGGCGAAGCAAGACCCCGGCATTAGAAGCTGCCAGTCTTTTCAAAACATTCAGCAGGGTTTCTATGGCACTGCTATTTTGCCATAGAACATGTTTACGCTTAAGCGTTTTTTCCGACTGATTCTGAAAAATACCTACCCATCCTCTCTCTTAGCTCAAAAGCTGACAGGAAGCTCAGCAAAAAAAGGAGCTAGAAGTTTTTCAGGTTGTCTGCACTGGAGATGGGTGTTCTGTTGAATCCAGATGCTCACCTGATGCCCTATAGAACCCAAATGAATGTACTAAAATGTAAGGCAGGACTTCACTGTTTCTTAAGGGATAAAAAAAATCACTGACTCAAAAATCCCAGATAACTTGCCTGCCTTTCTGAGTGATTTCTTTCCTACTTCTTCTCATAACATGGTTGTCTGCGACTTTGGAGTTTTACTTTATTTTATTTTTTGAACAGTCAAATAAATGAAAGCAATTCACAGATATCTTATAGAATGTTTTGTTCTTTAATTTCTCCCCAAGAATAGCTCTTTTAAACAAATAAATACATATTTAATAACATCAGCTAACAATAAATACAATACATGATGAAGGTTGACATTCAACTCCCCCAAATTCAGGTTTGGGGGATTTCCAGTGGTGTGTTCATAAATATAGAAAATGACTTACTGACCTAAGAAACAAGGTCCTGTCGATTGTAGATCAATTGACCACAAGAGATAGGCTGGTTTTGGACTGATTTTGTAAATCAGTTTAACCGTAGGAAAAGTCAAATCACTGAAGTGTCCAAATTGGCCAGCTGTTGGCCTGAGCTGTCTAGATGAATAAATGAAAACTGGTCAATAGATTCTTTCCCAAGTGGAAACATAGTTAGAATTCTGGAAGCACAAAGTAAAGGATAGAATGTTTAGCTGAGATGAATAAAAAGCCATGAATGAACAAACATTTATTGAGAACCTACTCTGTACCAAACATTTTGCTAGGTGCTAGGGAGTTGAGACCATCCTTCTCTTACCTGAACTTTCATTCTGACAGGGAAAGCTAATACATAGATGATAGTGGAGATTGGGGAAAGGAGTTTTGGTCTGAGAATCACAGGCTTATAGATACAGAACTAGAAAAAATAAACCATTGAGCTTGTGAGTGAAGCTATTGGAAAGTGGATTCTGTATTGTTTCTAGTAGGTTTGATTTGACTATTGTGTCCAGAATAAGAACAAGTAATATCCCATTGTCCTTATTTCTCCTCATTGGACCTCAGTTTCCTTATCTTTAAAATGGGGACCGTAGCATATTCCAAAGGAAAAGAAATTAGGAAAGATTAAAAACAAAACAAAGAATAATAGTTTACATTTTTAAATTGTTTTAATGTATTAAAGCATACAACACATTTTCGCTACAATATCCCTGAATGTCAGGTCATCTAAGAATTGTATCATCTGTGGTTTAAGGGTAAAGACTTATTCAAAAACCACACAATTAATTAGTAACCAAAGAAATAGCTAACTCTGATCCACTGACTACTGACCACCTTCCCTTTAACTATGTCCCTTTAGGTTTGTGGACATCAGACCTACTACTACAAGACCTGGGCTTTTTCTATTGCCACCAATGAGGTCAAAGTTAAAAGCCACCAAAAATTAACTGCACATGAAGCTCTGAGTAAAGGGCTGTGTGTTATTCCACATTTGCCCAGATAATCGCCATATTAATGCAAAGACTGAATGTTCAATTTGCCAAGGGAAAATCTTGTAATAAAGCAGCCCAGCCTCAGAGAAAGAGCAAGATCCAGACTGCTAAGGAGGCTTTGGCCTTCCTCTCCCTGTACAATCTTGATAAATTTCCCACCCTTATGAATCTTAACTTACACATGTTTCAAATAAAAGTGCTGATAATATTTGCAGGATTTGATTCTCAGGACCATTACAAGTTAAAATGATATATAGAGTATAGAGAATTTACAAACGTAGGCTCCCCAGAATTTATTCTGTGCATGTATTTGTGTATATATAATTGAATATATGCACATATGTGGTACATATACATGTATATGTGTATGAATATGAATGTTTTCAAGCGTATGTATATTCCTCAACTTCATATGTACAGGCTAAGTTTTACATACAAAGTAAACATATTTGCATTTCTATTTTTCCTCCCAACAGAATGGAAGTTCCATGAGGGCTGGGACACCTTGTCTTGGCTTTCTGTTCTCAAAGATTAGCACAATTCTTGGAACATGGTACATACTCAATAAACTCCTGTAATCAGTGATAGATATACAAGGTAAATGGGTTGCTTCAGAAGGCACTGGGCTTCTTTTCACTAAAAGTCTGACTGATTCCCAGATTGTCAGGAGGAGACTCTGTACCTGTTCTTTTCCATAAAATTTAAGATTCTTGAGGGCAAGGACCAGTTTCCTATGATCTTTGTGTTATCAGGATCTAACAAAGCATCTAACCTAGAGTAAAAAATATAATACATGCTTGTTGATTAATTGTTAATAATAGCATAATGTTTTTAAACACCAGACAATTTGCAGAGCGCTTCCTCCTGGCTGGGGAATTGGTATTTCTAGATAATCACTTGAAAGAAAAGGCTTCAGTCAATGGGTGCTAAACAGCAGACTGGAATATCAGAACCTAAGAGAATGTAGACAAGGTAGTAATACAAATAATGAAGACACAAACACAAAAGTACTTAGAACTTCACCTCTTTCCTTCAAAAAGAGAAGTCTAATCTCATCACTGATCTTGAGACGGAAGATAAAAATTAAAAATTCATTTCTATATATTTCAATATTTCCATATTATATTCTAATCAATTTCTCCATCCATTGATATTTCTCCTCTGACTAGCTGGCTTCCTCCATTCTAGTCCTGCTTTTCTGAGTGCTGACTCTAGCCTCCTATGATAAAGTTCTCCTTCCCTGTGATATCATGGCATATAGATGACCACAGAATGAACACAAACTTCAGTAAATTCTCCCTACTCAGAAAGGCTTTGAGACAAGTCTAGCAATGGAGGTCAGTTCTCTCAAGGGAGACCAGTTTGGTTAAATTCTCAGAAAGTCATTAGCAGGAGACTGGCCACCAAAAAATGGATTCTCAAGGCAGGAAGAGGGAAGGAGCTACATTAGCACAGACAAGTCCAACACCAGTGAAATCATGATTTCTGTATCAGTGAATAATTAATTCTACTATGGAAATTGCCTTTGAGGTGAAAAGAAAAAAGCAAATAATTTCAATTCATGATACAATGCATTCTAAAATGTTTTTAATTTATCAACTAATTAAATGAATTTTAAATACTTAGAAACTGTGAAGTTTTATTTTTTTCCTCAAAAAATCAAGATGGATTTTTTCCAGGCCTATTGGGAAGTGATTAGTTCAAGATCCAGCCTAATGGTTTTTTATTAGTTGGAGGGGTAGCAGAAGAGAAGCTGAGTAAAATTCATCAAAGTGCTTAATTTTAAAAGTTTGCAAAGTGGTCATTTAATCACTGCATGATTTTTATTCTCCCACTAAACTCCTGCCATGTGGGTCTGTTGAGGAAGTGACATTAATATTTGTTAGCATCTGAAAAGCATGCATATTTTATTTTAAAGACAAACTATATTTTAAAAATATGATGTCCCCAAAGAAAGATTTCTTATTGCAGTCAGCTTTACAAATAATTTATATCTTTAACTACATATGCATTGGATATATTTTTTAAAATTTGGTTGGGCCTATAGATTCAAAGAAAAGTGAACTGAGGTCATTATAGTACTACTTTGGCCTGAAATAGCCATATATCTGAAGGGGAAATAATTTTCTGGCCTAAATGATATAAATAAATTACTCAAGTAACATTTATGAAGCGCCTACTATGTGTCACTCATTGTACTAAATAACAAGGCAGTCTCTGCCCTCAAGAAGCTCACAGTTTAATTGGGAAGACAAGAAGCACATAAATACATACAAATAAGCTTATATATAGGATGACTAGAAACAATTTATAGAGAGAAAGCATAGAAATAAGAGTTGGGGAAGGTTTCCTATAGAAGATAGGATTTTAGTTGGGGCGTGGAGGAAGCCAGGGAAAGAACAAGCAGAGATGAGGATTGAGAACCTTCCAGGAATGGGGATAGCAAGAGGAAATGTCTCCAGCTGAGAGATGGAGTGTCTTGTTCATGAAACAGCAAAGAGTTACTGGATCAAACAGTACGTGAGGGTGGAAGATGTAAGAAGATTGGGAGGATAGTGAACACAAAACAAAGGATTTTTTATTTGGTCTTGGAGGTTCTAGGGAGTCACTGGAGTTTATTCAGTAGGACTAACATGTATCTCATAATTGAATGAGAACCTGAACTAGAATGGTCACTGTGTTACTGATTAGAAGGAGACAGATAAAAGACATTTGGGGGAGGAATAATGACAAAGACTTACCAACTGGATCCAGGGGGAAAGGAAAGGGAAAATTTGAGTGTGTGAGAACCCTAGAAGACAGGAAATGTTTTGATTTTTGTCTTAATATTTCTATCGCTGGGAACATTACTTTTTAGTTGTAGAATTTAATTAAGAATTCACTGAATTGAATAGATGATAATTCTGAGGTTGGGATCCCTAGGTGACTAAAAGGATAATGGTGCTATCTTTATCTTCAAAGATGTACATTTTTAAGAGGGATAGGTTTTTTTGTGGAAGATAATATCTTTAGTTTAGAATAAACACATAATCATAATCATAAACTATTAGTATATTAAGAATATACTTAATTCTTTCTAAGAAAAGTTAGAAGAGGCTATATTTGAATGAGTCTAGAAAGAAAAAGATTCTGAGGCAGAGGGGATGAATTAGGGTCAAGAAAATATTAGATGGGGAAAAAAGAAATCAAAACATAAATAAGGAAGGGGGAGAGAAATCAGAGAATCTCTAGAAAGAAGCACCAGATTGGAGGATTCTTTCAAAGACAGTTAATTCAAACATTACCTCATACTCCAAAAAATATTCACGTATATCTATATATGCTAGCAATCTCCTCCGACAAGAAAATCTGATACTAACCCTAAGAGGAAGAAATGGTGTCTCATGACTCCTTGACAAGTGCTATCAACACATTTGCCTATTGACTTGACATAGTTATTCATGAGGCACTTTGTCTTCAGAAACCCAGGCAAACCCAAGATATGTCTGGTTATTTACCAACACTCAAAAATACTACTTCTATTCATACATGTGAGGAGGAATAATATGAGAAGAAACTTGGAAAATATTTTAGTGATTTTGAAATACTAGGTAAAATATGAAAGTCTTGGGGGTGACAAGTAATGTTTTGTTTTCTTCTGATTGAAAGGTAGATATGTATGGAGATAAAAGGAACATATGAGAAGGGAAAACATATGGTTGCACTGATAGCATTCGAGAATGGTTTTGCTTTAAGTTGCAGAATACAAAATAAATCCACAAAAATCATCAGTAAGTATTTCTATGTGTTACCAACAAAGTCCAGCAGCAAGAGACAGAAAGAGATGTTCCATTTAAAAAACTGTGGCTAATATAAGAATATTTGGGAGTTTACCTGCCAAGACAAAGCCATATATATATACATATATATATATATATACATACATATACATACCAACATACATAATACATATATATATATGTGTGTGTGTATTATGTATGTTTGTATGTATATGTATGTGTATGTATATGTGTATATATATATACACATATATACACATATATATGCACAATTACAAAACATTTTTCACACAAATAAAGTTAAATCTAAACAACTGGAAGAATATCAAGTGTTCATGGATAGGCCAAGCTAATATAATGTAATAAAAATGACAGTTGTACCTAAATTAATCTACTTATTCAATACCATATCAGCGAAACTACCAAGTAATTATTTTATAGAACTAGAAAAAATTATATCAGAATTAATCTGAAAGAACAAAAGGTCAAGAATTTCAAGGGAATTAATAAAAATGCAAATGAAGGTGGTACAGACCTAAAACTGTATTATAAGCAGCCATCTTCAAAACCATTTGGTATTGGCTAAGAAACAGAGTAGTTGATCAGTGAATAGATTAGGTAAGCAATACCCAATAGTCAATAACCATAGTAATCTAATGTTTGATAAAGCCAAACACTCCAGCTTCTGGGATAAGAACTCACACATTTGACAAAAATTGCTGGGGAAATTGAAAAATAATATGGCAGAAACTAGGCATTGTTATGGTCTATGAAGGTAATGGAATAGTATTGTTCTATTTTAAAAATGATCGGGGCAGCTAAATGGTACGGTGGGTAGAGCACCAGCCCTGAAGTCAGGAGGACCTGAGTTCAAATCTCAGACACTTATACTTCCTAGTTGTGTGACCCTGGACAAGTCACTTAACCCCAATTCCCTCAGCAAAAAGAAAAGAGAGAAAGAGAGAGAGAGAGAGAGAGAGAGAGAAAGAAAGAAAGAAAGAAAAAAGAAAGAAAGATTAGTAGGATGATTTCAGAAGGCCTGGAGAGACTTACATGAACTGATGTTAAGTGAAGTGAGTAGAACCAAAAAAACCCAAAAACATTGTACACAGCAACAAGAAAATTATGTGATGATCAATTGTAATGAACGTGGCTCTTTTCAACAATGAGATGATTCAGACAAATTCAAATAGACTTGTGATGGAAAGAACAATCTGAACCCAGAGAGAGGAATATAGGGACTGAATGTGGATGGCAACAAGTGTTACCTTTTTTGTTGTTGCTGTTGTTTGCTTGCTTGCTTGTTTTTTTTCTCTCATCTTTTTTTTTCTTTTTGTTCTGATTTTCCTTGTACATCATGATAAATACGGAAATATGTTTAGAAGAATCATACATGTTTTGTGTTATGAATCCCTTAGAAACTTTGGAGAGACCTGTGAAATCTTTCTCAAAATAAAGTTTTTAAATGAGTAAATTACATAGGACTAACACCAAAAAAATGAAATAAAATTTATTTTTTCCTATCAAGTTCATGTACCCTATGAAATCTATGTACTCCCAGGATTAGATGATAAATTAAACCACTGATCAATAATAAGTTTTAGATCGCTGATTGACAAAAATTTTAAGCACATGTGAGAATCACCTCATGCTGCAAGATCACATCAGCTATGGTATTCACCACTTCTCCCTTGTAATCACACTTCATTAATATGTTCTTCCCTTTTGATTGGAGGTTAGAGTGAAGAGCTCTAACCTAAATCCACATTTCAGGGAGGTATCCAGGCCAGCCTGGTCATAATTCCCCAACATATCTATACACTTTTCCTGGTATTTACTTCCCTAAGCAGGTTTTTAGCTTCCTTTGGTATATTGTCTTCCCCATTGTGAGTTCCTTGAGGACAAGAAGGATCTTTCTTTTCAAATTTCAAATACTAGCACTTAGCACAGTACCTTGTACATAGCAGGTGCTCAATAAAAGTCTGAATGACTGACTGAAATGTCAGACAAGATCTCCTTTCAATAGAAAGGTGGGGAGCAGGAAGAGAGAAGGTAGATACACATAAATACTTACAGTCTCAATCAATAAATGCTAATTATTGAGAAGGTCCCACTTGATTTTTTATACCTAACTAAAGGCTCTTCATCCTTGAAAATCGTGTAGCACAAGTCTTGGATGAACATTAGCCACTTGTTCATTTATTATCCTACAGAATATAAGTTTCTTGAGAGTAGGTTACTTCATTTTGCGGTTTGTATATGCTTCTTGGATTGGATTTTATTGGATTATCACTTATATGATTAAGTCAAAGACAATATTTACAGCTCCCTCTTCTGAGCATAGCTGTTCATTTGCTTATTGATTCTTCCTGTCATCAGCTTCTCTTGTTATCTTAATATATATCATCTCATGGCTTTCAGAGATCTCCCTCACTCCCAAGAAGAGAAGGGCGTGATCAGAGAATCAGGTGGACTCCCATCAGTGACATGGCACGAAAGTGTTAACACCATATTTAGTGACAATATTCTCTTCCTGTTGATACAAGAAAGCTTCCTAGAGTCAGGAGGCTCTCCAGAACAGAACAAATGTTCCAGTCATCCATTAACACTGCAGGATGAAGGGCCTCACAAGTGGCCCGTGCTGGTTCCTTGGAAACTTCTGTGGCTTTCATCCGAATTATGAAAGCGAAACGAGGCCAGAAACTCTCCTGATGCCAGAATGGTTCGGAAACAAAAATATGCCATGCAGAAAACCCACCATGGCCAAGGCAGCTGAATAAGCACTGTGTTCACTGCCCAGGAAGCCAGGCAGGCCTGTAAATACAATTACTGTAATGAGTCTATGTCGCCATTCTATGTCTGAACCAAAATGGGATTTCTGCCAAATGGTGCATCCAATCAGATAACTGAATCACTGAATGAGATTGGTCCTTTCACAGTGGATTAAATCTAAATTTGTGAGCCCCCACCCAAGCTAAAATTTCACAGAAGCTCCCCCCTTGCCCTTTGTTCGATTCAAAATAAAAAAAAATTGATGATAGAGAGAAGGACCCTCTTATTTCACGGGCTTAGTCAGTATACATACCTATCACCTTCAATATCGTATCATTATGGAATGGAGTGGGTGTTTAGCAAAAAAGAAAAAGAAAAACAAGAATTTTTACCTTTCTTTGCATAATATATTTTTGCATAGCATTGCCCTAAACTAAAAAATAAGTAAAGTATTTAGCCAACATCTCTGGCCCCCTTTCCAAAAGGGAATTCAAGATTCTATTTTTATAACTGGTTTACCAGTAAGGGAGGCGTGTTCTTATAAACTAGAAAAATCTAGAAGGGGATTATAAACATGTCACAGATTTACCTTAATAAGCTATGTCATAGATATAAATAGTTGGTTAAATTAACCTACTCGGCCATGTAAACTCACTGCCTCCCTGTGGCCAGCATGAGAAACAAATAAGCAAGGCTGTCCTTGAGAGTCAACTCAAATGTATTCATTCTCCGTTAAAGATTCAACAACAAAACCCGAGACACCTTGAATTCAGGGAAAAAAAATCAGAAATCCATTATGTCCATACGTGATCTTTCTATATATTTTTAAAATTTTCTATCAGACATATCTTTAACTTAGGGTGACAATTAGGGCAAAGAAATACCAGCAATTGCACAGTTCATGCCACACAGCAAGATCCATTTGCATTTGCTTAGCATAGACCTTTGTACATTTGTTTAGGTCATTTTCATCTCTTTGATGGCAGAGGACCTTTTACTGCCTTTGTCTTTCTCTAAGAGAGCTGGCTCCATATTTCACTCCAAGAGAAACTGAACAAGTATTCTTGATGATGGATTGCCTTATTGACCTTGATAAAGTTGGGGGATACAGAGGAAATGGGAAAGGACATCCTAGGAACAAGAATGCCCTTCATCCCCCTAGATAGGCAGCACACATTTAATTTAATGGTCTCCTCTTGGGGTTGATGGAGCAAGTGTCTTTCAACCCTTCCCCTTTCCTTTCCAATAACTGACATATAATTTAAGGAACACCCACTCACTTCAAGAGCATTTGGAAAATGATGTCAATAAATTGGACACTTAGTTAATGGAACAAAGAGAAACATGTATCATATTTAGCTTTCTTCAATCAACATATGTCCACTAAAGATCAGGAGAGTGACTTAACAGACAGATACTGAGGAAAAGGAATCAGACAATAAGCTTTTATTAAGTACTTTCAGTGTGCTAGCATTGGCAAAGTAAAGGTCATGAAGGAAATTCATGAAAGGAAAACAATATGGAAGCCATATGACATAGTAAGGTTGACATGTTACCAACCCAAGTGTTCTACTGATAGACTATCCAGAAAAAACAAAGAAGGCAGTAGGTCATTGGGTGTAACATTTGTGGGGGAATTCAAATAAGAACACGTCCAAGAAGAAAACAAGATGGATAGGTATGGATGGGCCATGAATTCCATCACTGAAAGAAATATCCCCATCAATAATATCGAAGATCAGTTGGAATATTTGAGCTGAGACTACACTAACTTCTTTAGCAGCCACATCTTAATTATTGACTCCTGATAACCATATGATTAACTATAAGGTCGTTTACATATTACTGTGTTGAGCTATATTGACTTTATACTCAATTTATCTAACTGAATTTTTGAACCAAAATTCAGGACTTGACTCCAGTTAATAAGCATTTACTAAGAACCAGCTATGTACTAGGCACTGTCCTAAGTTCTGGGAATGCAAAGAAAGGCAAAAAAAATTGTCCCTGCCTCCAAGGAGTTCATAATCTAATGGAATAAACAGCACATAAAAACTCGAAAAGGAAGTAGAAAGTACCCAGCAAGGATAGGAAGTCTAGAGTCCTCTAACCAGGAAGGAAATGAAGACATGGCTGACCCAGGCACCTTCCTTAAAGGAAGGATCTTGGAGGTATTCTTTCTCTCTCTCTCTCCATCCCTTCTAATCATATGGAAGGAAAGGTCCCAAGGAATACCTACAAGGGATAAATCCCAGGACTGAAGATGTGAACCTGCAGGAAGATGAGATTTGTGAGGGGAATAATGAAGTTCAAAGGGATGCAGCCAAGAAGGAAGTGTCATCTTACTAGTTGTATGTTATCTTAACTGGCTAAATATCTGCTACACTTATGTCCCATTGATTAGACTTTTCAAAATATGTCCTGTCCCTTCTTTTTAGGGAAACATGACTCGTGTCTTCATTGAAGTCAGTCTTAAAGATTTAGGGCAGGACAGGTTCAAACCAGCTGAGTGAGATATGGCGCAAGATGAAGCTCATGACATAATTTTGCTTCTCTTTGTTCCCAATACTCTGGATACAGCTCTTTATCCAGGTACAGATCTACTTATCAACCTGCTCCCATTTTGTTGCATCTTTTCCATGAGGTTATGATGAAAGACTTGAATCAAATACCTTGAAGAAAAACTATTGGTATGAAATGACTATGAAATCAGTATGAAATTATGTGTCATTCTAACTACTCTACCAAGAAAGTCAGTGAGATTAGTCTAATATAACATGTTTGGTGGATGTTTTTGCTGTTGATATTCAGTCATTTTTCAGTCATGTCCAACTCTTTGGACCCCTCTTGGGGTTTTCTTGATAACCCTACTAAAGTAGCTTGCCATTTTTGTCCCAACTTATTTTATAGATGAGGAAATTAAGGGAACCCAATTTGAGTGACTTGTCCAGGATTACATACCTAGTAAGTCTCTGAAGTCAGACTTGAACTCAAGAAAATGAGTTTTATTGAGCTCTAAGGGATGACTCTTTTCATTTCTAAATGTTCAAAAATCAACTTTAAAAAAAATGCTGTCTAGAATTTCATTGTGAAATGATAACAGATTCCTTATTCTTATATTCCTTATCTGAAATCCTTCTTTTTCACCCTTTAATAAAAACAAGGACAACGTTTGCTCAATTCCAAAGTCATGGCATTTAGATTTAGATTAGAATGAAAAGGACCATAGCCACCAACTAATGAAACCACTTTATTTTATGGATAAAGAAATCAAGTCTATGAGGAAGGGAAATTATTTCCCTATGGTCACAAAAATAAGTATCATCATTTTTTTCTGCTGCTTTCCATGGATTTAGAGATAGGGACTGGAACTAGACCTGCAATTTCACTGGTTCTAGACAAGGAAATTTCCTTTTCCAATGCAGACTATCATTTTCTCTTTAACATATAATCTTCAAAAATTGCCCAGAACACTAAAAGGTTAAGTAAATTTTTTAGATCACAGAAAAAATGTATTAGAGGCAGAATGACCCTCCATCTTCTGGTTCTGCAAGCAGCTCTCCATTCCCTTAGCCATGTTTCCAACAGTGATACTGTGATCACTCTGACAAGTTCTTCAATACCTTTGGAGATAATTCATGCAGCCTTTGAGAACAGGTAGGTACTTTCTTATTAGCATCTCTTTTATCTTGATCTTCAATTACTTTTTAAGAGTGTTCCTTCTACTTTTTTCCAGTTTGAAAATCATTTTCCTTGGTGGGGAAGAGAAGCAAATTAGGATTTGAGTAGTTCCTTCTCCTGGTTAACGGTTAGCATGCATCCATCTCCATCTTGGCAGGGGGTTAGTTCATCCTTTCTTTGTATTTCTTATACATATTCCCTAAGGAATCCAATGTACCAACAATCCTTAAAAGGAGGAACCTATTCTCCTTCCTCACCTGAGGGATTTAAATGACTTTCATCAATTGAACCAGACATTTAGTATTTTGGATTTTTTTTTTGGGGTAGTAACAATTGAAAAAGAATCCCTAGGGTGGTTTGAAATACAGAATATCATTTACAGCATTTCACAGCTTCAGAAAGAGCTGTGTGAAGACAGAAGAAAGAATTTCCTGCTCAATGTCGTTGCCTTGAACAATGTAAAGAACCAACATTTAGGCTTCTCACTCTAAAGTCAAGTAATAAGAAGCACCTATTCCCATGGACAAATCCCAGTAATAGTAAGAGCTGGGTGGGCTTGAAATGGTTTGAAATAGAGCAGGGCTTCTTAAACTTTTTTCCATTTATGACCTACTTTTGCCCAAGACATTTTTATGTGACCCCCCCCAGGTATATAGTTTATAAAATAAATATACAAATCAAAGATTTACTGATAATAAATTATAATTTGACAACTCCCTACATTCAGTTACTAGGCCCCATATGGAGTGATAAACCACAGTTTAAGAAGTTAAAGAATAGAGCATTGGACTTGTAATCCTGAAGGCCAGAGTTCCAATTTTGACTTAATAAGCTTAAGATACTGGACAATCTCTGGGCTTCAGTTGTAAATGGTTGAAATCATAGCACCTACTTTACATTGTATAAGTGTTATTTGTTAATATGCCCCTTATTAAAAAGAATGCACATATAGGGCATCTAGATGGTACAGTGGATAGAGCAACAACCCTGAAGTCAGGAGTATCTGAATTTAAATCTGGTCTCAGACACTTTCTCAGACACTTTCTAGCTGTGTGACCCTGGACAAGTCACTTAATCCCAATTGCCTGAGCAAAAATTAAAAAAATTAAAATTAAAAAAATTAAAAAACTATAAACTCTACAAATTCTAGAAGCAAAGGACATATATAAATATAAAAAGTTAACAAAAAAAGAGCAAAAAATTTATCTCTCTTGGAGATGCAGACATTAAATGTTTTGCTAAATTGATATAATTTTCCTTTAAAAAGGAATTACAAAAGTTAGTATTTCACTCAACTTACATAAGTGAACACTTGGAAACACGTAGTATAGATATGAGTTTGAAGCAATTAGGGAGAATTAGACCCAAGAAGAGAAGACTCATTAATGATATGAGAGCTGTCTTTAAATGTCTTAAGGGCTAATGTGTGGAAAAGGAGTTAACCTTTTCTGCTTGTCCCAGAAGGTAGAAGTAGGAATGATGCATGAAAGCTGTGGGAGGGAACCCAAAATTCTTCTCAACAATCAGAGTTGTCCCACAGTAGGAAGCATTGGCTCATGGGTTCAGAACAAATGGTCGCTTGCAGGATAAGTTGCAGAGGGGATCCATTATCATGGATGGGCTGGATCAGATGACCATTAATATTTCAAGTAACTCTGACACTGAGATTTTGTCATCCTGGAAGATCATAAATTCTACTTGTTCTTCTCTTAGTTTCTTTTCTATTAACCCCAGAATCCATCAATCTATCCTGAAAGAACAACTTATTTGGTTTAAGTGCCAGGAGTGGAGATGAGAAGGTGGAAAGGATAGAGGAAATAGAAGTATTTATATTCACTTATTCATCAAATCAAACTTTTATTTGATTGAATTGAACAAAATAACAGGTTGATTTGGTAGAGATTAGCTGACTGATGAGTAAAAGCATACAGTATGTTGCTTTTCATCTTATTCTCATATGATTATCACTAACTAAAGACCAGTGGTGAAGGTTACAAAGAGGATCCATGACAATGATTAGATCTGTGCTGGGCAGGGGGGAAGGATCACAGCTCAAAATTAAACATGTCTGTAATATTTTAACTTAGTATTTCTTTTCATTTTTTGTTCTCTCTATACATATACTTATATGTGTATACATGTACACATATGTATTTCTATATGTATACATGTATACACATATATGTATTTATGCAAATATCATTATATTTACTTTATACTACAGATAGTGATGAATAGATGGAAAACCAGATGAATAGATGGATACGCATGTACACATACACACATGCACAACCCACATGCACATACACACACACACACTGTAGCGATGCAGGAGCCCTGAATCTGAGAGGACTCTATAGTCTATAAGGCACAATTCTAACAAGCCATCTCTGTTTTAGAACTTGTATAATCTCCACCTGTTCTGTACCTTCTTAGAATGACTTGTATCCTCAATCTGGTATTCAAGTCAATGGTACTTGATATAATGACTCTTACCTTTAGTGGTTGGATTGTGAAGCTTTAACCTAAAGGTTTACAACTTTAACCCAAGACTAATTTGCTTGCAATCCAGCTGTAAGAGCCTGGCCTCTCTGGAGAGCAGCCCTTAAAGAATTCAAGCCTTCCAGCCCAAAATTGGAGCCTCCCAGAATGCTTTTCTCTGGTGAGTCTAAAGGTAGGTTGGTTCAGGCAGTCCATTGTGTCCCTTCACCTTGGATAGGGGAGAGTGGTCCTTGAGCTGACTCAAGGCCAAAGAAATATCTTCAGGGTGATAGATTTGAATCCATTGAGTTCTGATATTAACTACTTTGTCTGCTTGATCCACAGTAAAGATTTATATGATTACCTGGAAAACTATTAGCACCCATATAAAACAGACATTCCATAAGCACAGATCCTGGTGGGGCTGAGAATCTGGGCATTAGAAAAATGGGAAAGGGCACTCAGATCTAGGGAGGATACTTGCTAGGGAACAGATTTGTTGGGAGTATGGAATCCTTCCTTGGTTTAAACTTGAACTTTGTAGCCAAGGCCACAGGACTCACAGAAATAAAAGTTAGTCCTTTGCTCAGAGTAATAGAGAGAGAGAGAGAGAGAGAGAGAGAAAGAGAGAGACATTGATCACAAAACTAGAACCAAAAGAGACCTTTACAGTCATCTGGTCCAACACTTTCATTTTGCCAAGGAGTCAACTGAAGCTTGACAAGGTGAAATCCTTTGATCATGTCATCAGAGGAAGCAAGTAGCAGAGCTAGGGACTTTGAACCTAGAAGCTGATTTCAAATCCTACCTTGGAATGCTCCTCCCCATCTGCATGATCAAGGGCAAGGCTCTCAGGAGATGTTTCTTCATTTGTGGTTTTTTTAAAGACAATCTTGGTCTTCCAACTCTATTATTATGAACATATATACACTTGCATACACAAGTGTGACCATATGTAGCCGATCATATGTAGAATAGAATCTAGCCTCTATTTGAATATGTATATTTATCCTATACGTATATACACACATATATGTATAGAGACCTCTATAATCCCTAATAACGTATCATCATAGATACCTGATATTCACATATACATATATGTAGAGAGAAACATATATGTTTATATTACATATAATCTATATTTGAACATATATTCAATGTGTATATGTATATAAAATCCATTGATATGTATATAAAATCTACACATATAATTTATATAATATCTGTAAATATGTATATACAGAAAGAGAGGTGAATAGATTCTAAGTAACAATGAATAGAATCTAAGAGCTGACATTTTTATAGCCCTTTAAGGTTTGCAAAATGCTTTAAAACATTAGTCTACATGTATATACAGTTATTCAATCTACATCACTACTTTCCCCTTTGTGCTTTTGATATATCGTGGGTCAACATAAGAAATTAAATGGGACTTTGGTGGGAATTTTGGGGAAGCCATGGATAACATGAGAAGACCAGCAGACAACACTGAGTTGATGACCAAATAGCCCAAATTTTACAAGAAGGTACTGTAAATAACCCATAAAAAAAAGAAAAAAATCCACCTTCTTCTCTGGTATAATGGAGCACAATCTATGTGTTTTCTAATTTGGGAAAATAGTGTAAAGATAATGGCATCTTTTTCCTGATTGGCAAGCACCTGACGATCCTTGCCAGCAGGGGCTATAAATAGATGATGTTAAGTTTGCAAAGCAGCCCATGAGAACCTCACAATTTTCCTCATCTGACCAGGCCAGGGGATGAACCTTCTCCTGCCTTCCTGTCTTAAGTGAGATGGGGTCATATTCCAAGAAGATGAGCTTTCCCTGGGCTTGATGCCAAAAACTAAATTATCTCATCGCTAGGGAATGAGGGGAGAGATGCTCATTGTAGGCATTCTGCTCTGTATTCTGTGCACCAGTGTGCTGGACCTGGAGAGAGACTAGACCCTGCCATGTGGGCACTACCCAGAGGCCTAAGGCACTAAATACTTGTCTCTTTCTCTCCCTCCACCCACCCACCCTAAAGACACAAAGTCCTCAAGTGCAGTGACCATCTCTGATTCCCCATGGGAGTCTAGTCTAGGGCCTTACACTTTCAAGAAATATCCATTCATTTGAAGGACTAAAAATCTCTAAAGTGGGCTCATTTTGAGCTAAGAAACTTGAGTAAAACCAAAGCTCTTCAGAGCAAGTACAATATTCATCTAATACCAGCTTAACCAATCTATTTTCATTCTACTTCTTCACACACTTAAATGATCAAATGTAATTTACTTTAGATAAAGTATCTTGGCTGTAATAGGTAGGAAGGAATGGGGGAAAGTAATTGCTTTTGAAAGAAGGAATAAATGAATGTAGCACCTACTTATTGATACGTCTCAGTTCATGGCATGTTTCAACCTGGGCCAGCAAGTGGATGTCTTATTCTTTTGTTTAAAAAGAAGGAAAGAACATTGACCTTGGAACCCCAAAACCTCATTTAGGGTCCCAGATCTGCCATTTTCTAGTTCAAACTGAGGGTACAATAATTAACTTCCCTGAAGCTCAGTTTTGTCATAGATAAAGTGGGTATGATATTTCTTAAACTTACCTACCTAAATGAGTAAATATAAAGCAAGGACAGTGTAAACCATACAATACTCTCAAATGAAGTGCTATTTCTCTTTATTTTTCTTTTCCTCTATGGAAGGGGTGGGAACATCTAGCCTGTGGGATGTATAAGGCCTGGAAAATCATTTGGTCTGGCCCTGCCAAGGCAACCACGAGTAATGATGAGCTGAAAGCTGGGCACAACAACCTCCCACTGCTTGAGTTCTAAAGGTTGATAAGTTTATATGGCCCCTGAATGATGCTATAACTATACAAATGGTCCTTGGCAGAAAAAAAGGTGTCCCATGCTGCTCGATGAGAAGGTGGAGTTGACATACAGCTGTGATTTGATTGGACTAGGGAATCTCCCAGTTTAGAAACTCCTTAGACTGCTACTAGTTTGCAATTCATCCATAACTTCTAATCTTTGAGAGTGCACTAAGCTACAGAGAAGTTAAGTCACTTGTCTTCAGTACACAGTCAGGATGTGTCCAAAGAAGGACGTGAGGCCAGTCTTTCAAGGTGGGAGTTCTATTCACTAAGCCATCCTATTGTTGTTGTTCAGTCAAGCTCCATTTAGGGTTTTCTTGGCCAAATAGCTGGCTGGAGTAGCTGGCTACTTCCTTCTTCAGTTCATTTTACAGATATGGAAACAGAGGCAGACAGAATGAAGTGACTTGCCCAGGATCTCACAGCTAGTGCATGTTTGAGGTCAGATTTGAACTCAGAAAAAATGAGTCTTTCTGACTCCAGGCCCAACACTATATCCACTACCTTATCTCTCCTAAAATAAAATGAGTTAAGTTCATTAATAATATGCATATAATACAAAATAGTGAGTAGTCTGTAACTTGTGAGATGTTTGATTGGCGCCAAGATCTAAGGGAATTTGTTTTTACCCACTCCTGGAAAACAGTGGCCCCTTTAGAACTTGTCACCTCCATCAAGTCCTTAAGGACAAATCTATGCTTAATCGACACCCTATTGAAGGTACCCCATTGAACACAGGGAAAAAGGCTACTGAAAGCCTGGTTCCCCAAGTCAGTGCCTATGTCTGGCTAGGGCATGGAATTAGATCATGTCTGCTAGGTATCGAAACAGGCAGGGGACCTATAAGATGGTACTCCTATGACTGCAAAGCTTTTGTGGTCAAACCTCCATCTTGGACATCAGTGCAGCATAAGTAAAGTAACTCAAAGGATCCAGCAAATGAACTTCACCGATATTTAGCATAATTTTGTGTGACTCCCACAAAAGGAAGGAAAAAACACTCAGCATCTGGGAACTGTGAGTCACATGCATTCTTTAAGCTTGAGCCTACTTTCCCCTGGATTATGGATGTATTATAGGTGGGAAAGAACATTACAGACTTTCAGGAAGGAATTTGGCAACAATTCCCCTTATTAAAAATACCCTAGGAGATATACCCCATTCTAAATTAGGATCACTTGCTAGCTGTGTGACTCTGTAAAAGTCACTTAGCTTCTGTCTACCTCAGGGTCCCCATCTGAAAAATGGAAATAATAATGATCCCTGCCTCAGAAAATTACTCTAAAGACTGGATGAAGTAATATATGTAACATGTTTTATATGGATGGGTATGGATGTCGCAGCTAGGTGGCACTGCAGGGGATAGTGTGACAGGGCTAGAGTCAGGAAGACATCTTTCTCTGTTCAAAAACGGCCTCAGACACTTACTAGTCTTGTGATCCTACTAGTTCATCTGTAAAATGAGTTAAAGAAGGAAATGGTGAACCACTCCAGTTTCTTTTCCAAGAAAACCCGAATTTGGGTCATGAAGAAGGACACAACTGAAAATGACTAGGGAAAAAACATATATATATATATATATATATATATATATATATATGTATATATATATATACATACATATATATATACACACACATATACAATAAAATCTATATACATATTTATAGATATACAGATATAAATGTATATCTACACATAAACATACGCATATGTCTATACATATATTTATATAAATGTATTTTTGTATGCATGTGTATATCTATATCTATGTATCTATATATATAGATACATAGATAGATGTGTGTATATATATGTGTGTGTGTGTATGTGTGTGTAAGCTGTCATAATTATCCAGAATAAGGATACTTTTGAGGCAAGCAATCAAGGAGAACATAAGGAAAGCACAGCAGAGTGCCTTGGGAGAAAGTAGTCAAGGAAAGCTCTAGGAGACATAGCTAAAGGACTATAAATGATGGCTGGAGGCAGACTATGAGGGAAATTTTCACCCTCCAGTTCCCATTTGTCTAAAAAAACCCTGCTTTGTAACTCTCTGGTTCTTTTTCCTCCAATATTTCTACCCTCCCTTTTCATATTCCCTCATCAAAACTTGTATTCTCCATATGAGGTTCTCCAATGAGTACTTCATATCTTATTTCTAAATGTAAACTATTTAATTTCAACAAAAGACACTTTATTGTGGACTGGTCTTGAAGCTAAGAAGATCTGGGTTCAAGGGTTTCCTCTGGCATAGACTAGCCACATCACCGTAGGAAAGGTATTTCAACCCTCAGTATCTTAGACAACACCCCAAACTATGTCTTAATGAAGCAAGGATGCACAGTGGAAAGAGCATGGACCTCAATCATAGGACTTTAGCTTACAACTTGATTTGGTATTTAAAGTCAGTGTGACTTTGGAAATCTCTCTGAGACTCATTTTACTACTTTTTAAAAATGTGTCACAGATTGGCTAAGATGACAGGAAAAGATGATGATAAATATTTGAGGAGTTATGGGAAAACTGGAACACTAATACATTGTTGATTGAGTTGTAAAATGATGAATCCATTTTGAAGAGCAATTTGGAACCATGTTCAAAGGACGATAAAACTGTGCATAACCTTTGGTTCAGCAGTCTCACTACTGGATCTAGATCCCAAAGAGAAAATAAAAAAGGGAAAACTCAGAAGTGCCACACTAGTCACCTCTCCAAAAACAAGAAGAAAATTCACACTTTCACTGGTGATAATATAAAGTTATATAGATTCATAATACATAAATATGCACAAATACAGGTGTATGCATACATATAAAAGCATACATATATTATGTGCATTTTTCTCACACACATACATACACTTTTGTAAAATTGCCTTCAATATTTTAGAAGATTCTGCTATATCCCTTTGAGACACACATAAAAGCATTAAAAACAAGTTTAGTGTAAACTGCGCCAAGGTTTCCTGAGGTGTGAGAAATTCCTTTGTTTGTCACTCCTCTCCAGGAGTCTCAGCCCATCTTTAAAACTGAACTACCTGCCATAATGGCCCACTGGTGGCTTCCTAATGACCTGTTTCATTGTTTGATGTCTCATTTTACATGATACATCATTGTACCATTATATCAATCATCCATTTGGTGCTCACACTGAAAATATACCTCTAACACTGGCCTTTCCTATTCTGACTTTGCTTCCCAACATTCTCTGCTTGATTGTGAACAGTGTGTGCCTCCGGGATTGTAATTCCTTAAGATAGGCACTTTTACTATTTGTTCAGCAAAATTCTTTCTTTTTTCCCCTTGTTTCCTCTCTCCCTCCCTCCCTCCCTTCCTTCCTTCCTTCTTTCCTTTCTTCCTTTCTTTCTTTTTTGTGAGATGAGCTGTATGTATTTTTAATACCCAGAAAATAAAAATAACAAAGATCCAAAGCTGAGGGAGACCCCAAAAGACAGGGTGAGGGCTGATAGAAGGCCCAATTTCTTTAAGAGACAGAACTACACATCATTCCAAATAAAGATGGCTTGATTTTTGAAGTGTGGCTATTTGTAGGCTTCTCAAGGGGAGACACTGCATTCTTAAAGTTAAAAGAGAGAAATACTTTTTATTTGTGACAGTGATAAGACCAGCAGCTTTCCACAATTTCAATGGAGAAAACATCTTTAAAGATTAAAGAGATATTAGACATCACAAACCATTGGTGGGATTCCATTTCCCATCCATACCCCCTTTCTAGACTCTGTGTTTGGAATACTTTTCAGAGGCAAAGAAAAGTATAGAAGGAAACCTGGATTTGCTATAGAGCTTCCTTTACTAATACCCCTTTTTCAGAGAAGACATATGGACAGCTAAGGAAAGACCCTCTGAGTCTTGGGCATTTATTTGCTAGCAACACTATGGAAATGGTTTCTAGAAGGCACTAAGAAGCCATTGTCCAGGGAGCTAATAATTCTGGAACAGGGAACCTCAGAAGCCATCTACTCTAATCTCCTCACTTCTGAAAGGAGAAAGATGAGGGATTATAAGACTAAATAATTTATCCAAGGTCATACAAGGTAAGTGTCAATAAGAATTAAATCCAGGTCTTTAGACTCTGAATTCAAGATTCTTTTGAAATCTCAATGGAACTCTCTGATACTGTTAAGTTACAGAGTAGTTATACCTAGACACACACATCTGTATAGTTATACATTGACATGCCATTTCTCTTATTGGAATATAAACTTTTTTTCAAGGAAAGGATTTCATATTTATCTTATTATTCTCAATGCTTAGCATAGTATCTGACACATAGTACCAACAATAACAGTAGCCGCAGTAGTAGTAGTAGTAGTAGTAGTAGTATTTGTTGTTATTGTTGTTGTTGTTGTTGTTGATGATGATGATGATGATGACGTTGGAGTGGTAGTTGTGCATCTGATACATAGAAACAAGAATAACTAACATAATAGTAGTAGTAGTTGTTATACTAGTAGATGTTTTACTAGTAGTAATATAAGTTGTAGCTGTAGATGTAGTGGTTGTTATAGATATACTAAGTTATAGTTGTCATTGTAATAGCAGTAGTAGTAGATATAGTAGTTGTTGATATAATAGTAATAGTGTAATTGTAATTGTAGTTGTAGATGGTGCAATAGTAGTAGTTGTAGTAGTAATAGTAGTAGCAGTTATTTATATTGTACTACTAGTAATAGTTACTGTTGCTGTAATTGTAGTAGTTGTTGTAGTTATAGATGGTATAGTAGTAGCACTTATAGTAGTAATAGTAATAGATGTAATTACAGTAGTAGTTATAGTTGTAGATAGCTTGGTAATGGTTGTAGTAGTAGTAGTTGTTGTAGATGTAGTCATAGTAGCAGTTGTAATTGTAGCAATATATTGTATATGTAGTAGGAGTAGCAGTAGGAATAGGAGAAGTAGTAGTAGGAGTAATACAAATAGTAAAAATAACATTTATAAAGTTTTGAAGGTTTTATAAATTACTTTATAGATTTTTTTCTCATTTTATCCTCATAATAACACCGTGAGACTGGTGCTGCTATTGTCCTTCTTTTTCAGATGAGGAAATAATAGCTAAAAAAGATTGTGACTTGTCCAGGCTCAAAGTTCAGTGTCCAGGACAAGATTCAAACTCATAACATCAATACGAAGTCCAGCACTGATGCTTGTCAAACCCAGTTAATATTTAATTAGTGCATGTTGACTTATTTAGGGTTTATTATTAATAGATTAATTAAGTTATCCATATCAATAAAATCATAGTCCCCTTTTTAAAAAATTACCCTGAGATGAGAGGAAAAAACAGTCCTAGTGACTCCTTTAACTGTTTTTTTTTCCCCTTAAATGGCAATTAGATGTTCATCTGGATCAGGAAGTTGGAGAGTTATGAAGATTTATATATGGACAGGCAAGGGAGAAGAAAAAAGACTGAGAGAAGGGAACACAGATGTCAGCATCTGTGATCAAGCTAGAATTTTTTATATCAGTGCAAGCAAAGTCACTGACAGGACCTGCTTCTTCCAAGTCTCATTGAGGAACAAAAGTTGTCATTTTCTTTGGGTGCTCAGAGAACTGTCTGAATGGGAGTGGATGCATTCGGACACCCTGGCAAGCACTGGTGCTCATCTAGCAGAACTCTCTCTGACATTTCTCCCAGAGACACTGCTCTACAACTTGAAGCCCACTGTCTACATTTTCACCATAATACACTCCTCTGATATTGGGTATTTAAATTTACATATATATATATGTATATGTATATATAAAATATCAAACACGGTTAAATTCCTAGTAAAAAAAAATCAATCTTCAAATGGCCCTCTTCATTTAATTCTTAAAATATCACTGGGAATGTAGGTTTTTAAACTGTCCAAACTTTTAAAAATGGACTAGTGGAGAATCAGTATTTAAGCACAGCTGATCACCAATGGCACTTTTGCTTCAACACAAATGAGAAAATACAGTCTCTTCATGGTTTTCCTCTGTATCATAGAATCATGGAGTGTGCTCCTACCCTAAGCCAAACCATCTGTTTTGATGAAGTAAATCAAAGCATTTACTTGTGAGAGATAGCAAGGTATAAGGAAAAGAGCATTGATTGTTTTCCTTGACTATGTGTGTATTTTTTATCATAAAGGCTCTGTTTTTCTTTTTTTCTCCTATTGGAAAGACACAGGAGAAAGAAAAAATAAGTGTGTTAATTGAAATATAAGAAAGAACTGTGTCTTTTGAGACAGAGGATGTGAGTTCTATTATTATCTTGGCTACTTCCCTGTGAGAATGTAAACAATTTTCTCTCTAGCTCTCAGTTTCCTGATTTGTAAAATGAAGGGGTCAGATTATGTGACTTCTGTAGCCTCTGGCAAAATTCTAGACTTTTACAAATTCACAGATTCATCTGTTTACTTGGGTTTATTTTGTGAATATGGAGAAACTAACCTACATTAGGGAAAAGCATGTCTCCAGTTTCCATATAATCAAAGACAATTAAATCTTATTCACTTGGTTCCACTAATTTGAACACAGAACTAATTCTGAGAAAAAGTTGGTTCTGCAAATTAATAACACTCAGAATTTAAGGGGAAAACATTTTTAAGAACGACCTTTTTTCTGAACCCTCAAGTCCTTTAAACTATTTATAAACAAAAATAAACTAATTATAAACCATTGTTCTCTATTCATTAAAGTTTATTCCCTAAGGACTTCTACTAGTCCAGACTTTATTAGAGTGGGTCTTATTATTCTATTTACCTGCAGAACAAGGACACCGCATTTCTTCAAAAATTATCCTATAATATAGACCTTTGATTAATTCACAGACTCCTTAAGCTAAATTAAGGGCAATTTATTATAATTCCACTATAAACTTGATCCAGTTGCAACATAACTTTTTACGTCTAAAGCTAGTTTATCTAAAACCGGGAGGGTACCCCATGACCACCGCAATTTCTCCATATATTTCTGCAGACTTTACCTTTCAAAGACATCTCCTACAGGAGTGAGGAGACAGTTTCAGACCTAATACTTTGAGCTCTGTAACTCTGAGCAAGATATACATGACTCTGAATCTCATGTCCTTTATCTATAAATATAACATCGGGATATTAAACTGGATAAATTGTAAATCAGTCAGTCAATAAGCATTGGTTGGTATACTGGGTAACAGGCGCTGTGCTGAGCAATGGAGATAGAAAGAAAGGCCAAAAATAGTTTCTGCCCTCAAGGAGCTCTCATTTGAATGGGGGAAACAGCATAAAAATAAAAATAATCATAACTGTATCTCTCTCTCTCTCTCTCTCTCTCTGTATATATGTATACATACACACATATAAAGTCTTTGTTATTTCAGTCATGTCCAATTTTGTGACCCCATTTGAGGTTTTCTTTGCAAAGAAACTGAAGTGGTTTGCCATGTTCTTCTCCAGCTCATTCTACAGATGAGGAAACTGAGGCAGACAAGGTTAAGTGAGCTGCTTAGGGTCACACATCTAGTAAGTGTCTGATACCACATTTGAACTCAGAAAGAAGAGTTGTCCAAAATCCAAGCCACGTGCTCTATGCTCTAGGCACCACTTAGCCACCCCATGTATGTATATACATATATAAGATTTTTACAAATTAGATGAAAGGTTATTTTAGTGGGAAAACACAAGGAGATGGGATGTGGGGACAAGATGATGAATTGTCTTCTATAAAAGGTTAGGAAAATCAGGAAAGCAGAGAAAAGAACAGTGGAGCAGGGCAAGGAGCAGTAAGTAGACCAGAGTGCTATGCCTTTCAAATCTAAAATTCTGGAGTCCCAAGTGCAATCATGGCCAAATCATATAAATGCTCTATACCTTGGTTCCCTCATCTGTAAAATGGGCATAATAATTTATATGTTGCCAACTTCTTTGGTTTGCTGGAAATAAAACTATAAAACCGCAAGCTCTTTAGCAACAAGATTTGTTAGCATCATCACCATAATTTTAGGGGATAACCTATATTTTGAGCAATATATGGTATTTTTATCTTGGTTTAAGAAAAGCATTTCTAAATCTAAGACTTAGAACAGAAGGCTGAATTTTCATCCATACCCCATATATTTCTGAATAGCTCTTGAATCTGGCTGCTCACACAGCCTCTGTCCTTGCAGAAGGACTCATTTCCTCTCACCTGAACCATGTGGGAGCTCCCTGACTGGTCTTCCTGCTTCTAGTCCCTCCCACTTTGTAATTCATTGATGTTGATATTGATACTGACCTTCCACACACACCTCAACAATCTTGGGCGGTAAAATCTGAGAGTAAAATCTGAGGCTGGAGTTCAGACCTCCCCCCTCCCCACCCCACCACTCTCACCCCCGTCCCAGCCTGGCTTCTGCCTCAATTTCCAGGCTGAATTCATGTTACCCAACTTTGCTCATTCTCCATTCCAATTAAACTGACCCATTTGTTGTGTCTCATGGTACAGCATTGTCTCCCACTAAGGCACCTGAGTCTCAATCATACTTCCTGTTCATCTCTGCTTCTCTGAAGAGCCCAGATCTGGATACTTTTCACAAGAGACCTCTTCTGATTCCCCTCACATGTGCACAAGCTTCTCTCTCTCTCTCTCTGTCTCTGTCTCTCTATCTCTCTGTCTCTCTGTCTTTCTCTTTGTCTCTCTCTCTCTCTCTCTCTCTCTCTCTCTCTCTCTCTCTCTTCTCTGTCTCTCTCCCTGTCTCTGTCTGTCTCTCTCCCCCTGTCTCTCTCTCTCTCTGTCTCTCTCTGTCTCTCTGTCTCTGTCTCTCTGTCTCTCTCTCTTTTTCTCTCTCTCTCTTTTTTTCTCCTCTCTCTCTCTCCATCTCTTTCTCTCTTTCTCCTCTCTCTCTTTCTCTCTCTCTCCCTCTTTCTTTCTCCTCTCTCTCTTTCTCCTCTCTCTCTCTTTCTCTCTCTCTCTTTCTTTCTCCTCTCTCTCTCTTTCTCCTCTCTCTCTTCTCTCTCTCTCTCCCTCTTCTCTCTCTCTCTCTCTCTCTCTCTCTCTCTTTCTTCTCTCTCTTTCTCTCTCTCTCTCTCTCTCTCTCTCTCTCTCTCTCTGTCTCTCTCTCTCTCTCTTTTCTCCTCTCTGTCTCTCTCTCTTCTCTTTTCTCTCCTCTGTTTCTCTCTATGGGTTTCTCTCTTTCCCTCCTTCTCTCTCTCTCTCTCTCTCTCTCTCTCTCTCTCTCTCTCTCTCTCTCTCTTCTCTCTGTGTCTCTCTGCTCTCTCTCTTGTCTCTCTCTCTACACATCATCACAATACACACAATACACACACACAAACACACACACACACACACACACACACACACAACCGGGCTACTAGCAGTAATTGTACCTGAAATTGCTTCGTACAGCCTTTGTCTTCCTTTGCTTGTATGTGTATCTGTGTGTGTTAGCCTGTCTTTTCCACCTTGCACACACTCACCCTGAGGGCAGGACCGGTGTCTTGTACTCCCTGGGCCTACCACCATGCCCTCCCTCCGTATCCCAAGGGGCTTAACCGGTGTCTGTTGAATAGGAAGCAGCGGAATGGAATATGTTGGAGTTTCGGTGTAATCTTGTTTATATCACTGGCAAATTCATATGCTAATGACAGACCGCAGGGAGCAGCATGTGGGTGAACTTGGATGCTCTTCTGTCTCCCCAAGGAGGAACTTAAACACATTAGGTTTGGAGAGCATTAAAGTTAAGGAGGAACCAAGGCTACAGGCTGGAAAGAGAGTGAGCAAGAGAGCCAGAGAAAAAAAAGCAGACACATTCAGCTTCCACTTCATCCTCACAGCATCCCTATGAGGTATGAATTCTTGTCCCCATTTTACAGCTGAATACATGGAGGCCTCGAAGGTTTAAGGGAGTTCTCGATAGTTACATATCCAGCAAATATCAAGGGTGAGATTTGAATCCAGGACTCCATCTGCAATGTACTTTTCATTAAAATAACTGCCTCCCAAAGTCATGAGAAGGGGCTCTCTGAAGGTCCAGAAGTATCAGCTCTGTCTCAGTCCTAAAATCCAGTATTTTCAGGACACATTCATACAGTATCCTGAAAGGGCAGCCCCAGGGGGTCAAGAAAATGCTTTGCACCTGTATGTGCTCAGCAGAACAAGAACAGATGCAAGAGTCCAAAGACGGGGGATTTGTCTCTATTATTCTCCCAGCTTTGCTGTGTGAGCTTCAGCATTTCAGAAGCTCTCTTGATTTCAGTTTTTTCCTCTACAAAATGAAGCAATTGAACTCAATCAGGAGTCTCTAGCCTCTGTGTGTGTTATAGACCCCCCCTGCATGGTCTGGTAAAGCCCCAGGATAATGATTTTGTTTGTATAAAATAAAATATATAGCGCTACAAAAGAAATCAGTTTTATAGAAATATAGTTACCAGGTTAAGAAGCTCTGATTTTATTGATCTCTAAGTCTCTAATATTCTAATTTATGCTCCCATTTTTTGGAAGATAATGAATGAATAAATAAAAAACCCCCTACCTTCTACGGACCGATACTTCATCTTGTGGGGTCTTGGATCCTGTTCTTGGACTGTGTGGTCTCGGAGGTCCTTTGTAGTTCTAAATCTATATTCCTATGAAAAGATAATGATGAGAAGTCCCCTGTTTGGGAAGGAAATTCCTCCTGTGCAAAGCCCGTGTCCAAGCCTGCAGGGAAGGAAGGAATGGGCTTCTCTGCATACCAATGTGGAAATAAATCTCGACTTAAAATTATACTAGCATCTAAAGTAAGGTGATTTGTTTAAAATCTCCATCTTGGAAACTGAGGAAAGGATCAAAGCAAAAGAAAAACACCAGGGAATTAAAGGGAGAGGAAAGAGGCTAGGAAGAAGAAGTGGGAAAGGAGGCAGAAAAAGGAGGAGAAAGGGGAGAAAAAGGAAAGTAGAAATGAAAGAAAGAAAAGGGAAGGTAGCAGAAGGGAAGAAGTGAGGGAGGGAAGGGGAGAGAAAGAAAGAGAAAGGGAAAAGGGAGGGGAGAAGAGGGACAGGGAGGGGGAAGGGAGAGAAGGAGAGGAGCAGCTGCAGTAATAAAATGCACCACTGACACTGGCATTTTGATACTGCCAGACAGAACAGCATCTCTTAAGGAAGAAATGAGATGGAGTTGGAAGGCATTTCTAATTCTCTCCTCTAGCAAAGGGAGGCCACAGAGTACAAAGAACAATGTTGATTGGCCAAGAAAAAGGATGTCCGTCCTCACCAGGGAGTATCCACAGCGTTTGGTGCTAACATTTGGCTTTGCTCAGATTCTGTAACTGGTGCACACAAATCACAGGAGAGAAGCTCAGTGGAAGTCCTGATGAGTTTTATATGTGGATATGGGGGTGCGTAAGCATATGAATGGGTTTATGGGCCCAGCTACACAGAGGGATATTAAAGTTACAGGTGGAAATTGCCCAGGATAAAGGAGAAGCAAAATCAAAGGGTTTGCCTCTCAAAAAGTAAAACTGAGACATGTTAAAGAATATTATTTGGCTAACTTTTTAGGGGCAGTGTGGTGTAATGGATGGGAGCCAAGATGCCCTCAGTGATAGGACAGTCTCATGCTTAAAAGAGCATCAACAGTCATTTAGTCTGTCTCCCTCATCTTATGGGCTGAGTCAGCTGAGGTAAAGAGAAGGGGAATGATTTGCTCAAGATGTACTAAGACTCAAAAGCAGGATTTGAATGCAGGTTCCCTCACTCAGAGCTAGTATTTTTCCCAACCTACTGTCCTTGAGAGACAGCATGGCACAGCATGCTAGACTCAGAGTAAGGGTTGAAATTTTGCTTCTGACACTTAACAACTTTGTGACCAGACAACTCTATCTTTCTGAGCCTCAGTTGCCCCTGCTGTAAAATGGATAAACCAAACAGCAGCTCTATTTATCTCATTGGGTTATCATAAGGACCGAATGAGATAAAGAACATAAGATCAGAGATTTAGAGCAAAAAGAGACAGAGCTTATCTATCCCACCTCCTCCTCTTAACAATAAGGAAAATTGAGGCCCAAAGTGACTTACTCAAGATCATGTGGGTAATAAGTAGCAGAACCAGGATTTGTATTCAAATTCTTTGACCTGAGTCATCACCAAGGACCTGCTCATATAACCCCAAGCCCAATGGTTTTAGCCCTTTTTGTGTTGGTGATCATCGTGGCAGGCCAAAGAAATCCATCATTTCCATTGCAAATAAAACAAGTTATATTGAAATATAGTTATCAAAGCATATAATTTTTAATTTTAATTTAATTTAATTAAATTAAAATTTAATAATTTTAAAAGTTCCCAGATCCCAGGTTAAGAACTCTACGTAACATCATGTTGTCTCCCATGAAAGAGCTTTGAACATTACAAAGCATGATATTAAGCAGGTAGGTACAAGCAGGCCACGGCATGTTATCAAGGATTGCTTATATAAAAGAAATGTCATGAAAGATATTATCAAAGTCAAGTATGAACAAGAAAAAGTGATATCTCAAGAGTGAGGATAGCAAAGGGATAGATTGCCTTATAGCAGCATACACAAATCCCTAAAAGTTATCCGAGGGGGCTCTCAGCTTCCTGGGGAGCTCTGCTGTGAATGGCTCAAAGATGCATTGGTCAAAATCAAGTAGGATATAAAGTTATCAATGTGTTCACATCATCAACAATATTGAAGGGAATACTCAGGCTGATGGGGTGATAGAGCTATTGAAATAGCTATGATTTCATAACCAAGTGTTATTATAGCATAAATATAAAATTTAAAAGGGGAAGTAGTGAGGAAGGGAAGAAGACAGACAGACAGGCAGACAGACAGACACGGATTAACAGAAAGACAGACAGAGACCCAGAGGGAAACAGAGAGGTAGAAGGTAACAGAAAGAAAAGGCTGTGTGTATGTGTGTGTATTGTGCCATTTCCAACCCAAATTTATCAGATCAATTCTTGATTTTGCTTCTCTGATGTGGACACAGGCTCCGATACTTTCCCCCAATTAAGCTTTGGTGCTCAACTCTACAAATATAGGTTTTTCTGAAAGATGATGAAGTAGTGTTTTTCCTAATATTCCCCAGGGAGATGCTACCAGAAACAACCTGGTACATTGAAAAGAGCCAGATTTGGAGTCAGAGAACCTGAATTCAAGTCCTTCTTCTGAAACTTGCCAGCCATGCCCTTGACACATCTTTGAACCCGCCTGGGCCCAGTCTTTCCCCCTAAAAAAGTGACAGAGCTAGATTAGCTGACCTTCAAGTCCTCTTCTGTCCCCAAATTAATTGAACTATGAGCTTCACTGCACCTTCATTATGTGTAGGCTTAATTTGATACATTGCCTTGCCTAATCTTTTTGGTTTGATTTCGATTTGGCCAATGGATGAATGACTACTGCACTATATCTTGCTTGTCTATATGTGATCATGTGAAAGATCAGTGATTTGGCTGGCTGAAGGAGCTCCCTCTCATAAGGAATGACTCTACCTTCTCAGATGACAATTCATCTATCATTAGCACGGAAGTCCTGAGATAGTTTCCCAAGTCATAAAGGTAGTAAGTCTATGTATTGGAGGATCATAATTTTAAAGTTGAGAAGGACCTCAGGAATCTTCTAATCCAAAACTCTTCATTTTTACAAGATTATACAAAATCTTACACTTTTATATTTTACATATGAAACTAAAGTTCTTGGAGAAAGGGGCTTATTTATTTATGCTTAATCAGCAAGTATCATGAACACAGCAGGTATTAGAGGTGGAAAAACTCAACAAAAATGACTGAAGCCCTACTCTTAATGAGCTGACGTTCCATGATCACCTTGACATGAAATCTCAAAGCTGGCATTTGAAGAAAGATAGTTCCCACTCCAAATCCAGAACTCTCTCCCTCTGCCCAGCTGCATCTCATAGTGTGTCTGTAGAAGGGGAGAAAAAGCTGCTTGTTCTACAAGAGCAAGCCCATAACTATATTCCCGTTGCCAATGTAGTGTATCTAACACGGGGAAGCAGCACCTCCCCATTCTTCATAACATACTCACACCTCCCACCCTTTTCTTTCCCTCAGTCTGAGTGACATACTCAAAAGCCCAACATCTTACTTTGGAATTAGAGAGTCCATAAGCTCTTTCCAGCCCCACCTCCCATCGCTAACTGAGGTCAGATCCTGGATCTTATTTCCCCAATCTCAAATTGACACACTTAGGCAATTTTGTAGTCATAGAAAAGATGAATAGGTTTATCAAGCCCTGACTACAAGACGGCAATACAGGCGACAAGAGAAGATGGCATCCAGTTACAATGGGAGAGGAAATGAAGCCATCGTTACCTCTCTTCAGGCAGTAATCAGCAGTCAGGGAGAAAAAGACAGCAAGTCAGACTCCTCTGAGCTTCAAATTGCTAAGAACAACTGCCTGGCTTTTATTTCCCTTTATTTTCTAGCTTCTTCCCCACTAGCTGTGAATGGGGGTGGGAGACGATGGAAAGAGGAAGGAAAAGAGTTTTTTTTCCCCTGATTCAGTTGGCCATTTATCAGGGATGTTGTCCCTCTTTTCGAAAAATGGAATGGTTCAAAAGAGAGGAACTCCCTTGGTTTCCTTCATGTATCTCCTTCTCTGGACCCTCATTTCCTTTGGGAAATTGCTCCACTGGCTCCATATACTGCCCTACCCACCTCTCCTAAATTGATTGGCATAAGGGAGAGTGTTGAGTGGACTTTGCTGCTTCCCTTGAGTATAGATCACTGATCTCATTGGACCCTGGGTCACTTTCAGCAATTGAAACATAAACTTGCACTTCATGCCCAAGATCTTTCAACTCAGAATCATTCTAATCTCAATCCCGATTTTTCCGGTTATTTGCCAATTATTGAAAATATCCAATAATCTCTAATATAGACTGGCATTAAAAATAAATATGATTTCACCAATGAGACCATAATATAACTTATTGTAAGCTCCATTTGGGATGAAATGAACAAACACGATGAGGAAAAGGTGCAGCAGGCTTGTTAGTCCCCAGCCTCATTAATCATCCTGATATTAATGATGCATCCTAACAGTTTTGTTCAAAGCCCAGTGTTTTCCATGGCACAGAATAATCAAGTTGTGCCTGGGAAGATGAAACTTTTAACAGTTCCTTAATAAAAAGAACCTGAAAGGCCAGCATGGAAGGGATGAGGTGAAAGCTCAGTGAGATCAAGGGGCCTAGGGAAAGAAGGCTTTTTCTCTCCCAGAGGTCTTCAGGAAAAAGCAAGATTCATCAACTATGTTGTAGAAAAATCAAGGCCATCTAGTCCATCACCATCATCATCATCACCACCACCACCTTTCTGACAAGCTTTAAGATTTTTCATGCTCTTCAGCAGTTACCAAAACTATTTGGTATTGGCTAAGGAATAGATTAGTTGATCATTGGAATAGATTAGGTTCAAGGGACAAAACAGTCAACAAATATAGCAACCTAGTCTTTGACAAACCCAAAGATCCCAGCTTTTGGGATAAGAACTTACTGTTTGATAAAAATTGCTGGGAAAATTGGAAACTAATATGGCAGAAACTAGGCATTGATTCATACTTAACGCCGTACACCAAGATAAGGTCAAAATGGGTTCATGACCTAGGCATAAAGAATGAAATTATTAATAAATTAGAGGAACATAGGATAGTATACCTCTCAGACCTGTAGAAGGGGAAGGTCTTTATGACCAAAGCAGAACTAGAGATCATTACTGATCACAAAATAGAAAATTTCGATTATACCAAACTGAAAAGTTTTTGTACAAACAAAACTAATGCAGACAAGATTAGAAGGGAAGCAATAAACTGGGAAAATATTTTTACAGTCAAAGGTTCTGATAAAGGCCTCATTTCCAAAATATATAGAGAATTAACTCTAATTTATAAAAAATCAAGCCATTCTCCAATTGAAAAATGGTCAAAGGATATGAACAGACAATTCTCAGATGAAGAAATTGAAACTATTTCTAGTCATATGAAAAGATGCTCCAAGTCATTATTAATCAGAGAAATGCAAATTAAGACAACTCTAAGATACCACTACACACCTGTCAGATTGGCTAAGATGACAGGAAAAAATAATGATGATTGTTGGAGGGGATGCGGGAAAACTGGGACATTGATGCATTGTTGGTGGAGTTGTGAACGAATCCAACCATTTTGGAGAGTAGTTTGGAACTATGCTCAAAAAGTTATCAAACTGTGCATACCCTTTGATCCAGCAGTGTTACTACTGGGATTATATCCCAAAGAGATTATAAAGAAGGGAAAGGGACCTGTATGTGCACGAATGTTTGTGGCAGCCCTTTTTGTAGTGGCTAGAAACTGGAAACTGAATGGATGTCCATCAGTTGGAGAATGGCTGAATAAATTGTGGTATATGAAAATTATGGAATATTACTGTTCTGTAAGAAATGACCAACAGGATGATTTCAGAAACCTGGAGAGACTTACACGAACTGATGCTGAGTGAAATGAGCAGGACCAGGAGATCATTATATACTTCAACAACAATACTAGATGATGACCAGTTCTGATGGATCAGGCCATCCTCAGCAACGAGATCAACCAAATCATTTCTAATGGAGCAGTAATGAACTGAACTAGCTATGCCCAGAAAAATAACTCTGGGAGATGACTAAAAACCATTACATTAAATTCCCAATCCCTATATTTATGCACTCATGCATTTCTGATTTCCTTCACAAGCTAATTGTACAATAATTCAGAGTCTGATTCTTTTTGTACAGCAAAATAATGTTTTGGTCATGTATACTTATTGTGTATCTAAGTTATATTTTAATATATTTAACATCTACTGGTCATCCTGCCATCTAGGGGAGGGGGTGGGGGGGTAAGAGGTGAAAAATTGGAACAAGAGGTTTGGCAATTGTTAATGCTGTAAAGTTACCCATGTATATATCCTGTAAATAAAAGGCTATTAAATAAAAAAAAAAAAGATTTTTCATGCTCTTGACAATGAAGTGGGTGCTACTGGTACCCCCATTATACAGATGAAGAAACTGAGACATAAGTGACTTGCTCAGTCATACATCTAAGTGTCTGAGGCTGCATTTGAACTGGTCTTCCTGACTCCAGGTCCATTGCTCTATCCACTACATCACCATTATCACTCCAAACTCATAGAATTGTGGAATTGGAGCTAGAAGACCTTTTGAGGGCACCTAATCTAACTTCATCATTGTACACATGGGACAACTGAAGCCCATAGAGGTTAAGTATGAGGAAATCATACATTTTAAGTTTGAAGTGACTTCAGAGGCAACAGTGATACAGAAGTGAAGGGACTTGAACAAAGTCACCTCAGGACGGAGGTACAGAAGGACTTGGATGCTCTGACTCCATAGATCCTGCTAAAATTTATTTTTCTGATAAAAATCTCCTGAACCACTCGTTCCTGAGTTTGTGTCAGTGGAGGTGTTGACTAAGCAACATTCTCAGCTCCCCTAGCTATAAATGATTAAAAGTTTCATTAGATATGAATCTCTTTTGAATTACTTATCACCCAAAAGGCTGAGTAATTAGTTCTAATGACTAAATATAACACACATTGCAAAAACCACACTGAGCATGATTCTCATGGCAAAAAACAGGCCTGTGGGGAGCACTTGCCCTCCATGCAAACAAATGTATACACATGTAAAAGGGATTTGGAAGTGGTATCCATTACTTCCCTAAGTTGCATCATCTAATTTACAACATTTGTAACATTTCTGAAAAAAACCATAAAGTATTATTAATTTTTAATTTCTAGAAATATAGTCCAAACCAAAGTTCCTTTTAGTACTATTTTTTTCAGTGAAAACTATATGGGACATTAGCTATACACAATGATGTGATGTGTGGGTGTATACTTTTATAAACTTGATATATGTGTGTGTGTATGTGTGTGTGTGTGTGTGTTTATGTACATGGGTGTGAATGAGTTGGCCCTTTAGAACTGGAGCTGAGATCTCATTGTAACAATGAAATCCCAGTGAAGAAACCCTTTATCACAATACAGATGGGTGCAGGCTCTGCCAGAGGCCTAAAATATTGTCTGGAACAAAGGGAGATTTAGGATCAAATGTCAAGTATTGTCAGTGAAAAGATGAGATGCCAAATATCTAGTTAGAGAAATACACATATTACATATGAGATATATCTGTAAATATATAGATATGTGTGTGTGCATACAGAGAGGGGATAGAATAAAATACATGTATTCTATTACATATATTTGCACATATATATGCATACATATGCATGCATATATGTAAATGTATCTGTAAGTGTATATATAAGCAACACAGTTCAATGCAAAGAGCACTGCATTTGTAATCAAAGGACTGATTTAACTCTTGCCTCACTAGTGTCTTGAGTCACTTTAATGAAGCCATAATTTCCTCAAACTTTAATTTTCTCAACTATTAAGTGAAAAGTTAAACTATATAACCTTTGATACCACTTTATAATTCTCAATGTATTGTTCTATATTGATGTCAACATTAATATGGCTATAAATATTGACATAGAGATGATAGATGATAGCAATAGGGAGCTAGAGATAGGATGATGGATGATAGAGACAGAGGTAGAGATGAGATAGAGATAAATGTGAATATATAAAAGGATATAGATTACATGGATAAAGACAGAGGTATACATCTAGATCATATAGCTATAAATATGGACTTTTTAAATGTATAGACTGAGAGGATTATTATATAAATGCTATAGATATAGCTAAAACTAGGTTCTATAGATACATGCAGAGACATTGAACATATTTTCAATCATATATCCTTTTGGAATCAATCTAGACAGTATATAAAGACTAATTCTTTAATATTTAAAAGTCCTCTCATTTCTACAATATTGGTATCCACCAATACAAATCACAACCTTCTGTTACCCTAAGAATTATTGTGACAAATAATTAATAATTACAACAACAGCAGCAGCATCAATAGCCAACTAATGATGGCAGATCTCATGTCCTTTGAACTGGTGACTGTGGGATCTGAACCTTGACGCCTTCCTACATTGTGGGAACTACAGAGCCTAAGGAGGCATCGATAGAGTAAGACTTCATTATAAATTATTATATAAATAATAAGCCTCACAAACAATAATTGATACTTTGGGGATTTGTTTTCAACAGTGTGGGTAGTCTGTCCATCAATGACGATCACAATCTCCCTATGCCTTCTCATAGAGGAGGCAACAGGGTAACAATACAAAAAGCATCAGTCAGGGAGTTAGAGTATCCGGGTTCAAATCTCACTTCCAAAGGTTACTCCCTATATGACCTTGGGCAAGGCCCTTAACTTACCTGGATCCCAGTTTCATTATTTAAAAAATGAAGGTGTTGGGTTAACTGAGTTTTCAGTCCTTTTCTAGCCTATAACTATAATTCTATGATTCTGCACAATTTGTGATCGTGATTTTCTTTAAATTCTAAAGAGGATCTACCCAAAATTCTGGGGCCTTCATTTAGTTCTTTCAACATGTAGAGGGTAGCAAGATAATAATCATTCTGTCATCTGTTCTTGCTTTTAAAAATATTGATCTATCAACTCTTATTCTTGCCAAATAACTGCATTGCTTCATTTTTCTAATATACATATACACATGACATCATGTAACACTATATAAATGTGAATTGTTAGTGTAGGTAATACAGGAACAATAATTCGTGTTTCTAGTGTCTAATGTTTTATAAAATGTTTTACTTTCACAAACATTTAATTAGTAAAATTACAAGCAAACAAATACACACACTATTTTAACAATGGAAAAACTGGTGCTCAGAGTGTTCAAGGGATTTCAGGGTCACACACTGGTCTCTCTTGGACTCAAATCTGAGTCTTTTGACTGTCCACTTTTCCTTCCATTGCACATATTGCCTATGGACCAACAACCAGCTGAGGCTGAAAACATTTAATAAATCAAAATCCTAGGCATGGAGAAGAAAGAAGTTTTCTGTTGAGGTGAGAAAAGAAAAGAATCAGTAACCTCTTCTCCTCTTAGAAAGGATGTGGAGAACCTAATTTGTAGAACAGGATTTAAATTTGTAAAACAGACTAAAAAACCATTGTAATTTGAATCTGAAGGCTCATCCTAATATAGAGAAACGTTGGAAAGACAGAACATAATGATATGGAAATTGACATAAATGGTCTAGAAATAGTTTGTTTAAGTCAAATCATTGGGTCTATATCCCAAGAGATAACAAAAGAGGGGAAAGGACCCACACATGAAAAATGTTTGTAGCAGCTTTTGTGATGGCAAGGAACTGGAAATTGAATAGATGCCCATCAGATGGGGATGGCTAAGTAACTTATGGTATATGAATGTAATGGAATAATATTGTTCTATAAGAAATGATGAGCAGGTTGATTTCAGAAAACTTAGAAGGACTTAGATGAACTGATGCTGAATGAAGTAAGCAAAACCAGGAGAACACTGTACACAGAAATAGCAATATCATGTAGATGATCAACTTTGATAGATTTCACTCTTTTCATCAATACAGTGATCTAAGACAATTCCATTACATTCAGAATAATATTGTTCTATAAGAAAAGATGGACAAGCTGATTTCAGAAAATCCTGGATTTACAAGAACTGATGCTGAGTGAACTCAAAATCTTATAGAAATGAATATTGAAAACTATACATGTAATTGGAAAATAAATTGAAAATTTTAAAATGAAGGAATGAATATAAAACAACATAAAAATATTTTGCTTAAAAACTTAATAATGTAAACTCTCTATTTGAATTGTAATTCAATATAATTCTACATTTTTCTAATTTATATTTTTTCAGACTTGCTATATGCAAGGCATTTATTGGGGACTGGACATACAAAGATAAAAGAAATTTAAGGAATATATTATCCCTGGTGGGGAATATGATATGGACACATATAAGAGAAGGTAGATTGTATTGATGGTGGCAAAGAAGAAATCCATAAGAAAACTTGAGGATATTGGCAATACTTTTAATTTGGGGCTTGGAGATGGCTACATACTGCAGGCATTTCTTCATCTGTCTTAAAGAGAGACAAAGATTGCTAGAGATGGCATTGAATAGAGAGTGATTTTTAGAGAGGGAGGATGGCCTAATGAATGAATGAAGGTGGAAAGTATACGTCTACAACAATATAAAGCTGGTAGATCGAATTGTCTAAATTACAGAGCATGGGAATGAAAAAAAAACCCACAAAGGAGCGAGTTGCAGAGTATCTTACATAGAAGGCTAAGCAATCTAAACTCATCACCACCACCATCATAGGCAATTAAAAAAAAACCTTTCAAATTTTGATCAGTAAGTGACAGATATATATATTAGGAAGAGTTTAGTTGTAGTTGTTGGAGAGTAGATCAGAGAGGAGATAGATGCTCAGAAGACCATCCAGCTCATCAGCAGTTTCAGTATTCCAATAGCAGCAGAAAACATAAAGGGAGCTAAGGTGATATTTAAATAGAAGAGAAGGATGGGATGCAAGAGATACGATGGAGATAGAAGAATCACCATAATTGACAACTAATAGGATTGAGGCATAAGAGAAATGAACAAGTCAAAGGTGAATCTTAGGTTTCAGGCTTAGGCAGCTTGATGGCAAAAGCTTCAAACTTGAATAGAAGCAGCAACACTCAAGACCATTTGGGTTCAGTGAGGTTCATCACCAGGCTGTCAGGAGGGAGATGAATTTTTTGGTCTCAAAACTCATGAAAACAGTCTGTTGAGACATCTGAATTGGCAGAGGGAGTATCTATGCCTAGGAAATCATAGATCTTGGAAGCACTGAAGCAAGTTACCAAGATGTTAGCATTAAATATTTTTCTCTCCTTCAGAGGACTTTTTTGAAAAATGCTTACCAACATCCCTTTATATACACAGTGTCAAATAGAAGCTCTCCTTGTTTATTCAGTAAAACAGATTCTCTACTCAGCACAGCACATTCTCTACTCTCTACAAAAATACCTTTTGTAGTCATTACCTTTGTTTATGATGGGTGACTGAAAATAATATTTGCTTGAAGCTATCCACTAATTCAAAGTTTTATTAAGCCAAATTGACTTTTCAGTCTAAATGCAATTCAATTCCAAGCCTAAAATTTAAAAACTAATTATGCCCTTAATAATAAATCTCAAAACCCAAATGAAATAAATGTATATTTACAATGATTTATAGTTTAAGTAGGATTTCTAAACGCAATATGTCCATAATAATTTGTCTTACAGCATAATGCCTGGTACACAATAAGAGCTTAATAAATGCTCATATTTATTTTTCTCTCATTTCTTCCCTTCCTTTTTTCATATCTAAATCTGTACATATCTTTTTGTTTTTGTCATTTTCAGTGAATCTATTTTTCTTCCAACTCTTTCTTCAAGTCAGTATGCTTTTACATTATAGTAGCATTGGGGACAATTCACTTAGGTTCTTTTCCTTGTTCTTTATTTCAAAAAATGCTTTTCAGGGCAATAAATCAAATGGTAGCATATATTTCCTTTAACAAAGCTCTTCCTGAAAAAGAGGGAAAGGGATCTTATTGTTTGTTAAAGACTAAAAAAAATGAGTTTCAGATCTCCCCTGTCTCTAGAGAAAAGACTACAATGATAATCATAGTTAACTAGCTAACTTTTTGTTCTTTTTATAAGAAGTTTAAGTTTGTGAATAAGGTGATCCTGTTTCAAAGGCAAATTTGAAAAGACAGTAATCTCCTTGAGGCTTTATTATTTTGTTATTGTTAGTGATTTTTGTTTTATTTTGCCATTGGGTTCCCCACTATCCGGCAAATGCCTGGCATATGGTAGGAGCTTAAATAAATACTACTTAGCTTGATTACATCAGATTGAGCAATGCCATCCTTTATAATAGACTAAAGACTAGCTGTTCTTGAGAATATGTTTCCAGGGTCCACAATCTTTATGATCTGTACCCAATCCTTATGCTTCCCACTTACCAATCGCAAGAATAATGTTTACCAAATACAGTGATATCATTTATTGCCCTTTCTGTTAAGCCACCAAACATCCCATGATGACTTCACCTACATAGACTTAATAGGACTGAGATTCTTGTTTATGATGTCAGTGTTGACATTTCATAATGAACTAATGATTATCACCCAAATACAACTGAGATATAAAGACACATGAGCTGATGAGCAAGTGTATAGACAAATTAAGCCAACAGTTGCATCTCCTTTCCCATTTTACAACTTGCTAAGAGGAAGTCTTCAGGATATAGAAGGAAGGAAAGGGGAGAAGGAGAGAGGAACAGGAAAACACATATCAATCCCATCTATTAGTATTCTCCTTCAAGTAATCTGCATTCTAGCCAAAATGATCTTGCTATTCCTATTATATAACATTTTTCTCTCATCTCTATACCTAGAATCTCTCCCCCAATCTTCTGCCTTTTATAATCCCTTCAAGGTTGAAGTCAAGGGCTACTTTCTATGAGAAAACCACCTGATCCCTCTAGTTACTTGTGTTCTTCTCCCACAAATAATCCTGCATATATAATTATAAATCTAATTTTTTCCATGTAACAATCCTTTCCCAAAAAGAATGGAAGCTTCTCAAAGGCAGAATTCTTTTCTTTTCTTCTTTTTTTTGCATCCCCAGAGACTGGAGACTAGGAAATACTTCACGATAATAAATCACATTCCCATAGCTCTTTCACAATTGCAACAGATTTTATATACATTATGACATCTGTACCTCTCAGCAAATATTCTGGTTTTAGAGATAAGGACACTAGACTTTAGATAAGGTCTAAAGAGGTTACATGACTTACTCAGGTTCACACAGCTAGTAAATGTCTGAGGCTGGATTCAAATTCAGTGCTACTATGACTCCAGGCACTAAACTCTGTTGTTGAGTACTGAATTGAAATGAATTGATTTGATCTGAATTGAATTAAACTAGGCAAATATATGTATATATGTATATATATGGATAACAGACAGAAGAGTTAGCATCTCCCAATTCTATATCTGACTTTATTTTCATAAAGAATAATAAGTAATTGACAAATTACTTACTCAGGGCTGAAGTCTACCAGACTGGCCCTGCCTCCCTTCTCCCAGGGCATGTAATCATGACTAAATCAGGCCTGTCTTCCTCTTACAAGTCATTCAAGTTTCTGCTGTGTGGCTGTAAGAGTAGCATAACACCCAGCCTCTGAAGTCCTGTCATCTCACATTATCTGCCTCCAGGAAATAGTGACAATCAAATATCAGCTCCAATTCCTCATGGGAGTCACCTGGCACCTACTCACACATTAGTCCCTTTTAAGTTCAACTCACTTTAGATTTCAAAGAAAAGGCTTCACTGCTCTTGGCCATCCATTCAAATAGTCACCTATAACATTTAAGGTTGGGAAAACTGATTCATTCAGTTTAAATTATCTATAAATGCCTACTATGCATCAGGAAGGCACTGAATCTCTGTATAATCAGTAATGATTGCCCAACTTAATCTTACGATCATGAAACACATAGAGGGGAATAAAGGTCCCAATCTAGCACCTATGATATCTGCCTTCTGTTGTATCCCCAAGACATTTATTAGTTTCTTTTATGCTATAATAGAAGAGTTTGACTTAGGTTACAGAGGAAAATCTTGTGACTGATAAGTAGGAAGGAAAATAATGTATTACACTTTTCCAAGTAGAAAGTTGTAGAAAGGATAGGATGTTTTTTTAAAGCTTATCAGAATTTTAGTATTTCAAACCTGGAGGTATCACCACATCCACAATAATGACAGACAGTATCAGGCGATTCTATTACACGTGACATAAATGGTTATAGAATTTGCAAAACCCTTTTTTTATTATGTTCACAAAAATCTAGACAAGAAAGACAATATAAACTTCACATTTAATTATTACTCATCCTTTTAAAAATATTTAAAAATATCCTTCATCACATCATCAATGCCATTCACACAGTCATTTAGGGTTTTAAAACACTTTACAAATACGTTTACATTTTATCTTCATGACAGTTCTAGGAGGTAAATGCTATTATAATCATCTCCATTTACAGATAAGAAAACTGAGGCAGACAGAGGTTCACTCACTTTCCTACATACTTACAGTCTGAGTCTGAATTTGAACTCAGGTCTCCCTGACTGTATTTCTATTGCTTTGTCCATATTGCCACCTCTAATCACAGTTCCAGCAGAATTATCATTGATCATCTCTCCATCTAAATCACATATGGGATCTTAAAAATTGACATAGAAACAGTAGCACTGATGATGATGATGATGGCCATGAGGATGATAGAAATGATAATAATCCCATGTATCTAGGCCTTTAAAGTCTGCAAAGCCCTTTCCTCAAAATAACATTATAAAAGTTGGAGAAGTTAGTACAAGTTTTATCTTTATTTTCTTCTATCACTGCCTTTTGTTTTGGGGGATACCTCTTCCCCAAGCCACTAAGACCATTTGTAACAGAGAAGCAATGCTATTCATGTGATTTCATCTGATGCAGTCAGTATACCACATTCTCCATGTCTCCATGTCTTCTGTGGGGAGAAGGAAGTTTTCATTTTAATTCTCCAAGACTGAAATGTATTCCTGGCCCTATTTGATAGATGAAGATGAGATGTAAAGTGACATTATGGAGTTAAGTGCTTTTTATAGTTTGCAGTTGTAAAAGTATTGTAGACAATACATGGAAGCCTACCTCTTTATAAGGAAATACAATAACCTGTTTGCAAACAGCCAGATGGACCCAAATCTAATAATCAGTCTCATTAGTGGATATTTAAAACTGATCACAGGAGCAACACATCTTGCACTATTATAAAACTGAGAGGACCTCCTAGTCTATATAGTCCAATCATCCCATTTTATAGATTAGGAAATTGAGGCCCAGGAGCAGCTAGATGATTCTCACAAGGTCACACAAGTAATAGGAATCAGGACAGAATTTAAATCCCAACCTCTGATTCCAGAACTACCATCATTCCCTCTCAATGGGGATCTTCACAGCCTAATTTTGCAGCTGTACAGTACTCAGGAAACATGCTGGTATGGAAAACTGCCTTGATATAAAGGGAGGAAAGCCAAACTTTATGATACTAGAGTGAGTATCCCAATTCTATATCTGACTTTATTTTCAAAATGAATAATAAGTAATAGACAAGTTATTTACTCCGGGTTAAAGTCTACCAGACTGGTCCTGCTTCCCTTCTCTCAGGGCATGTAATCATGACTAAATCAGGTCTGTCTTCCTCTTACAAGTCACTCAAGTTTCTGTAGTAAAGGTCAACGTGAATATAGTCCTCTTTGGTGTTATAGGCCCTTTTGATCAGTCTTCTGTTCATCTCAGTTAACCTCAAATGTAAAATCAGAATAATAATAGCTCCTATCTTGCGGGATTGTTGTAAGATTCAAATGAGATAATAATTTTAAAAGCATCTTGCCTGGCATATAAACAAATGCTATATAAATGCTTTTCCCCTTTCGATTCCCTCTTGGTTTCAGTTTAGAAACTTCTGATTTAGCTACACCCCCTCATGTAATAAATAATAATCATAAATAAAAAACCTGAGGCCTAGGGAGAAGAAATTACTTTGCCCACAACATAGATAGCAAGGGAGCAGAACAGAGATCTGAACCCAGATGATCTCATGCCCTAAGTGTTCTTTCTGTCACACTCCAAGATTTTGGTAGGAACAGTGAACCATAGAATACTAGGCCTATGCTGCATCCTCCATCTATGATTTACTTAAGCCACTCCAAAAACAAACAGGGGGATATACAAATATGAGTCAGTAAAGACTTGATGTGGACGCCAAAGCTCACAGGAGGGCAGCAGAGCAGGAATCCCCCTGCTGGGTTTCAGCATTCCCATTCAAACTCAGAGGCACTATTTGTGAAGGTATTTGCAATGCCTGTGAAGTCCCTAAGCCTATTAAATCCCAAATACAAAAGACAAAAGCTTTACAATAAACACAAATTAAAGAGAAAGAGATTAGAGTGCTAGTGACAAAGGAGAGGAAAGATTAGCCTGTGTGCTGGAGAGGTGGAAAGGATTACAAAAGAGGCCTGTGGAGTGAGGACTGACTACTAGGAAGAAGTTTCTTCAGCAGTTTGCCCAGAAGGTGAGTCAGCATACCAATAAATATCATTTCTGAAATTCAAAGCCTCTAATAGAGGGAGAACTTAATTAGATCAGTTCCTGATAAGCAATCACCTCTGAAACTCCATATGTAATCCAAGGCTAGGGACAAGGCAGCCTTTGTAAACTACAAGTTCTTAAACTTAAATGTCCATTAAAACTGCAGGAACCTTCCTAGGCTTTGTGAAAACAGGAGCCAAAAGATAAGTTCTAAATCGTACTTAACAGCTGTCCTTTGTTCAATAACCTTCAGTACCTTGGAGAGCTCATCCCCCCATTTAAAGGTACTAAGCAGCATAGAACCCAAAGTAATCAGACCCTTAATATTTCCCTTAAGTGAAATTGTGTAAATAAGATGATTACAAGTTATTAGAATATTATCATAGATTATTGTAACATTATTAATTAGATTAAAACAGCTGACATTTATATAATAATGGCACCTACTCGAATCGTTGGGCAGATCAACTGAGATAATAAAATATGTAATGTGCTTTGAAAACCATAAAAGCACAATATAAATGACAGTTGTATTATATAAGGTTTTAAGCTTTGCAGAGCACATTACCAACAATTATCTTTGCTTAACCCTTTGTTTAAAAGGTTTGTTTAGCCCTTTGTTTAGCCACAATATATCTCTCCCAGCTCTGACCCAGTTATGCATCAGTGTTTCTCCTTGTAAGTGCCCCAAGCCACTAGGGAAGTGCTACAGGTATTTATTATCCCTATTTTAAAGATAAGGCCTCTGAGGCTGGGAGGTAGTAAGCAACATAGCCAATGTTTCAGCTGAGATTTGAATGCATGACCTCATGACTGCAAATCCTGTTTTATCCTATCCATTAAACCTCATTTTCATCCCTGAAGAAATTCAAGAGGGCAGCAAGAAGGGGAAATTCAAGAGGGAAAATATATATTTCTAAGCTAGAGAGAAGGAAACTTGTACACTGGATCAGGACTCCAGAGATCCAGTTTCTACTTCTGGTTTGACCACCAGATAGGTTTGTGACTCTGGCATTGGGGTTACGAAGATACTGTTCTCCTTTAAGAAACTTAACAAACAATAAGGGGAATACATCTACACAGATAATAGTAATACAAGGGGAAAATGGCATGCTGTTGTAGAAAGAGTACTGAATTTAAGGTCTAAGTTTGAATACTGGTTTTGTTATATGTATGATTTTAGGCAATACTCCCCCCAATTTTAGGTTAAATTCTGATCCTCAGTTTCCTGATCTGTAAAATTAGGGCATTGATCTAGAAACATAAACAGGTTCTGTAGTTTAGTGAGGAAGCACTGGTTCTGGAGTTGTAGATTCTGGATTCAAATCTTGACTCTGCTAGGATCATGTTACCTGTGTAACCCTGAGGCAAATCTCTTTGAGCTCTCAATTTCTTCATCTATAGTATGAAAAGCTTAGATAAAATGATGTCTAACATCTCAATTTGGTCCTCAATTTATGATTCAATGAAATGTCGGTCCCAGTAAGATCCTAGAAAAATATTTAAGGAAGGAGATACTGGTTTTCACTAAGTAAGGAAAAAAGAGGAGGAGGAGGTGTAAGGAAACTGCAGAGGAGAAGAATTATGAAAGAGATGGAATCTCAATTGAACCTTGAAAGAAAGAGGCTCAGATACATGTGGGTGGAAGAGAAAAGAGTTCCCTCCAGACCTGGAAGACAGTCTGAGCAAAGGCACAGAGATCAGAGAGGACAGAACAAGAATTTTAGATGGAGTTTAGATAATGGTCTGACTGGAATGGAGAGTGTATGACATTTATGTGATCATGCTAGAAAAGCAGATCAGAGCCAGAACACTATGGGCTTTGAAGGCCACATTCATAAGGTTATTCTTTATTCAGAAGGTAATAGGGAGCAATTAAAGATTGGTGAGTGATGGGGCAGCATGCATAATCAAAGAACTACATTAGAAAAAGAAATCAGAGAACATGTGAGAGATGGATTGGAAAAGGGACAGACTCATCTCATTTAGAACGACAGTTATGTGACACAGAATGTCAGAGTTAAGAGAGGTAGGATTACCATAGGAACATAGAAATGAGAGTAAGAAGGAAGCTTAGATATAATCTAACCCAACCTCCTCATTTTATGGAAGAAGAAATTTAGGCTTAATGAGGTTAAGTGACTTATACAAGATCACAGAAATGGCAAGTGGTAAAGCAAAGGTTCTTCAACTCTAAATTCAATATACTTTTCATTGAACCACACTGCCTCCACAATTAGCCCATTAATCCAGGAAGAAAGTGACGAAATCACAAGCAATGATAGCTGCAGAGAGTGCCCAGAAGAAAGGATATTTTTGGGATATAATTACAAGAAACTGCAAACTAAATGAACATTACAGATGAGGAAAAAAATCAAATAGGTGTCAAGTTATGGGGTGACAAGGAGGACAGTTGACCATAGAGAAGATAAGTTTGGGACAAAGATATTGAGCATGATGTAACTTCTTTGTGGCTCACCTTTTTTAATGTAAAAAGCAGACTATCTGATGCATCTCCCAAATCTCTTCCAGATATAACATTTTACAATTCTAACAAACAAGGAGGGGTATAAGGATACCTAACCAACTCACCTAAATTCATACATATTAGAAGGTATTGCTCTAAAAGTCAGATTTCCTAACTCATAGAACTGTTTCCTTTCCCATTTCAAGCAGATTTAGGAAGGAAAAGGAACCACCATTTCACTGTGACTATCACCATTCATTTTTTCTACAATCACAGTCCTCCATCCCATATCAACTAAACTGCAATAAATACATTATTTTAGGTCATCAAAAATCATTATAGCCAGAGCCACAAAATAAGATCTTGCTCAGACAAACGAGATCCCAGCAATATTCTGTCTCTGCCTCATCGTTGCTTCAGTGCCACTATCACAGGTCATGGTGGAAGTACCTCAAATACCTCAAACAAGGATCAGTGAGTGGTGCTCGCTATTCTCAAGTGACCTACACAAGTCCAATTTTAAAGATTTCTGAAAAAGCATATTAAATTAATTTACAGTCACTTAGGAAGATGTACTGTTATCACACTAAGAAAACTAATGCAACTGAGCTGGTGATTAAGGGTGGGAAGGAAAGGATGGAGAGGCAAGATTCCTTGGGAATCCACCAGCCACCTTCCCATGGTAGGGCTGCCCATCACCAGAAAACAAAAGTAGAGAATAGCAGACCATCTAGGTTAATATTAGACAAATGGATCTTTTCTATTGCTGTTCCATGTCCCCTCTTTGTACAGCTATGGGGGGCTGTTTTTTTCTAGGTGACTGCCCTGTGACTTTCTGTATTACCCCATGTTGTACAGACCCCTGGGAAAGTTTCATATAAAGAGCCTTTTACATGAGGTGACCAAGGTCTCGAGCAGAAAGGACTTGGTGAAGAGTTTGGAAATAATGATACTTTATCACCAGGTTATATAATAAGCTCTCTCCTTGGCAATATCACCTACTTATTTTCTTGGACGTTTCCATATGCAGTCAGGTTGTAGCACTCAGATATGCACTATACTCTACATGCTTTTTATAGCTAACATTAATTATTACTTAGCCAAAGTAAATAGACATCTGTCCTCAAGACATTTGAAAATACTCTTTACATTGGGTTTCATGATAATAATGAGCATGAGAAGGTATGATTCAATTGAGAAAGAACAGAAGGTTAACAGAGATAGAATCATTTTTCCAACACATCTCTTTTTCCTGCTTGACTATGTGATCTATGTGATCATTGAGGGAATGCTTTGTAAAAACATCTTAGCCTTCCACAAGCCACTCTGTTCTCCTTCCATTGTCACCATCACTCCCAACACCACCCCAACCTGCGACAAATCACCACACACGTAGTTTGGGTGTACAGAGTAATGATTTAAGTAGCAACTTGCCTAGTCTCTTGTCAGCAGGGACAGAATCTAGAATAACTAAATCAGAGCCCATCAATGAGGGCCAGGGAGTCCACACACGTACCTATGGCAATGCTGGGTTTTAGTCATGCCAGAAAATGGGATGAATAATTATATGGTTAAACACATTCCAAGGGGATTTGAGATGTCAGTGTTCTCCTTGAAAAGGTGTATTACCTGATGTGGCTGTGAGCTGGACCATCTGCTGTAGGAAGGAGCACCTGAAGTCTTGCTGGCCGAGGTCCTCTGAAAAATAGAGAAAAGAACCCATGTTTCTGTTAGCAAGGAACAGTGTAGAACAAAAAACATATTTTGGCTTTACATCAGATTTCTATAGCCTCAAAAGTTAAGCTGAATTATTGCATCCCAGTCATGGATTAGAGTTGATATTGGATCAGTCACTTGGTTGACCTTTCTTTTTTCCTTCTTTCTTTCCTTCATTCCTCCTTCTTTCCTTCTTTCTTTCCTTTTTTCTTCTTTCTTTCCTTCTATCCTTGACTTTCTCCCTCTGTCCCTTTCTCCCTTCCTTTTTGTTTATTTGTTGTTGTTGTTGTTGTTATTATAACTCTATGTGTTATACTTACTAGCACTACCATAGCTTTTCAGATATATTCTCCCTTCCTAGAATGCCCTATTTTTGTCTTCCACCCAGCTCAATTCTGTCCATTCTTCAAGGCCCAATTCAAGAAGTAAATATGCTAGAGAGCCAGTATGGCACAGTGAATGAGCAATAAACATGAAACCACAAGGATCTGAGTTGGAATCCTGGTTCTGCCACAGAATACCTCTATGACTTTGATCACGTCACCCCTAATCACCTACAAATATACAAACATATAGGCACAAATATACAAAAGATAAATAAGTATATGAAAAATGTGTGGAGAGAGTACCAGAGTCAATCCAGAGGTTCATCATCGAAACTCTAAAAGTCATTCATCCCAAGCCATTCTATTTATAAACAAGGAAATGTAAGTTTGAAATGTGGATGTAACTTATCTAAGATCATGCAGGAGTTCCAGGGTTCAAATTATTTAATTCCAAACTTATTTCTATTGGTGTTATATCCCTTTGCCTTTAAAGTAGAAGTACTCCTAAAAACAATGGTTTCAGTGTCAAAGAACATGAATCCAAGAGCTGTAATTTTCTGCTACCTTGATGACACTCAAGTGAGTCACCTCTCCTCTCCTGGCCTATTTTCAATTCTTTAATATGAAGGGGTCAGACTAGACCATCTCCTGGGTCCCTTCCATCTCTAAATCTCAGGTTTTGTTAAGGTGACTGATGAGTGGAAGAGAGCATATAACTAAGGAAAGGAACAAAGAGAACTGACAGAGGAGAACAGAGTGTAACTTAAAATACGTTTGAAAGTAACTACAAAAAACAAGGAAGCAATGATTTGCCAACTATGAAGCTTCATTTTAGAGAACACTCTGTTCAACAAAGGAAGAGGAAGACATGCCATAAATAAGTCTGGAAGATGCTCCAGACTCAGTGATTATTCAGATACAATACAGTCTGAGAGTTGTTACAGGTAGAACAAAAGCCAACCAGCTAGTTTCTGTGCTTGGTTCTGAAATTTCTCTCAGTGTTCATACCAAAGGGCAAAAGATTTGGGAAATTTATACATTTTCAAAGGTCATGTGTATGTATATGTGTATATGACTCCATCTTCACAAATCACAAAACTCTGATAACATCTTTAAGCAGGCAAAGGATAATAAATAAATAGCATTGGGAAGGTCAACCGCCAATTGGAATCTGCTTTCAACATCTCATCACAGAAAGCCACTGGCAAGTACAATCATGAGAGACATCTTCTGTTATTCAGACAGACTGAATTCTGAAAGGCAGACATTATCTTTGGGGCAATGCCTTGCTTTGGAATGACTATTATTTCAGTTGTAAAATCATGTTTCCATTCTAAAGCAAAGAGAATCAGATAGAACCAGACTAAAAGAGCAGATGAATTGGAAATTAGGAATTTTTGAAAGATGCTACAAAAAGCAATATACAGAACGTCCGAAGATCTCCTCCATGACACTTAAATCACCCTAGATCACAATTGGGAAGCATTCAACATTACAGAAACATGGATCATTTGAAATGATGATCTCAGGAAAAATTGTAACAAAGCACAAGTAGCTGGCAAAACTTTGAAAAGTTTCAGAAAAGAAACTTAATGAAAGTAGGGCAAGAGGAAAGAATAGTTAAGGAGGTATGGTTAAATCTGAAAGGTTCTGTGCACATTCATAACATACAATCTTAGAACTGATAGAAATCTCAGCAGCTAGCTAGCCCAAACTCACACATGACCAAAAATTCCCTCAACAATACATAGCTGGAATTCATTTTCTACACTGAAACTATTCTGTCAAGGTGATGTATTCCATCCATAATCCCTCTCTCTTGTCGCTATCGATATGGCCAAAGCACCCTTCATTAGGAAGAACCTAAGTCCTTCTATTGTATATTCCACACATTCTATCCTATACATATGAAGAGAAGGAGGAGGAAAGTGAAGAAAAGGAGGATGATAGCATGACAGAGAAGAGGGTTTTGGAGTCTGAAGATAAAGTTCATTTCTCAATTCTAACATACTGAAATGTAGTAGTTTCATGACACTGAGTAATTCATTTAGCTTCACACTATTCACAGCCAGGCATTTTTTAGATTTAGATTTAGATTAGAATTTAGGTTAGATTACATTTAGATTAGATTTAGATTACAAAGATATTCACTATCTTTCTAAAACATTAAATTACAGAGAAAGGGAAGGAAGGGGAATAAACATTTGTATGGTATCTATTACATACTAGGCATTGTGTTAAGTGCCTCTCTTTTTATCAAATATTATGTCATTTGAGATAGGAGGAGCTACTAATCTGCATAGATAGAGGGAATTCCCAAATTGGGGGTCCCCTGCACATTTGCAATCAACAATCCATATATAAGCAAATAAACTTAATTGTGTTTAATGGTTTACCAAATTATTTCATTTGATCCTTCTAACAAATCGATGAGGATCTGAGAATAATTATTATGAATCCAATTTTATGAATGAACAAACTGAGGTACAAAAAGGTTACCTAATTGATCAAAAGTTGGTTAACTAGTAGATGTCAGCAGAAGAGCCTTAACCTAAGTCTTCTGTCCATTAAGACCTAAGCTTAAATAGAATATTCTCCAACTATTTATGGACTTCAGTTCCCTTTCCATATTCTTTTCCCTTGATTAAATCAGTAGATTTCCTCTAGCCTTTCATGTGCTCTACTTTCTCAGCTTTCAGTCATTTCCATACCTTTTTTTCTGAATGTCCTCTGAAATCCCCAAGCCTTCCCCTCTGACTTTGGATAATTTGGCTTCCTGAATCTTCCTTAAAATGCCTGTTCATTCATGACAATATGCTAAAAGAAACTTTCCCAATACTCTCTAGAAGCTGAGAAAAAGTGATAGGTGGAGGAGGGAACTGGCATCAATAAGTATCAATGATTGGTCAAGTCCCTCCATTTTCAGAGTGTTGCCTTTCCTCTAGATTCATTTTCCCAAGGACAAAAGGGAAGTATACACGTCCCTCTGGTGACAGGCTCACTCCAGTAACATAAAGCAGATATTCAAGATTTCAGATAGTATTTTTTCCCTTGGATTCAAAGCTGAACAGAGAATTTCCTGAAACTGGAGTGGTACTTGTGGCTTTGGGATTTACTGGCTACTCTCTCCAAAGTGCTAATTGGAATGACATCGTAAAAGTGTCCTTGGCTTGGAAACTCCCAAAGAGTCTTCTGAGACTTGGGGTGAGTTGAGGCTACTTCCTTATGTCTAGGCTATATTCAGGTGGATAATGAATAAGGGAGGTAGCTAGGAAATTAGAAGCACTTCCATCCATTCCAGATAAATGCATGAAAATATCCATGGGAAACAATGTACAATAGTATTAAAAGATGTGAAGGTCAGAGGACCTGAGTTCAAATAACACCTGTGTGTTTTGCTGCTCTTGTGAATTTAAGCAAGTCATCTGCTCATTGGTTAATTTCTTCCTGTAAGTCCCTTGAGAAAAAAAAAAAAAAAAAACTATCTTTTATTTGTCTCTATCCCCAGTGTTTAGTCCAGTGTCTAGCATACAGCAGGCAATCATTAAGTGATCATTGACTAAAATGAGCAGCTTAGTGACCCGCTTTGATAATCTTATCTAAATCTTCCATATGCAGTGGAAACAATGATTAGACAAAAAACATTGGTGCAAATCCTGGCTTTGCTATCTATTGTCTACTGCAAAATTGAGCAAGTAAGTCCCACATCTAGATTCTATTTCTTCATCTGTAAAATGAAAGTCTAGAAAGCCCAAGATGCTTCTACATAATCTTGACATCTATCATCAACCTATAACTACTTTAATGGCTTGTCCAGTTCTAAACCTTTGGTTCTGTGATCTAATCAACTAATACACTGACCTGAAGCAGCCATCATTAAGGCAAAGTAGACTAGACAGCCTTTGATTCTCCAATAGACACTTTCTAAGCTGTTCTTTTCTGACTTCATTTCTCCTTCAAGGTTGCTATTGATATTTCTCTTACTTTAATTCCATGTGTATTAAAATGTTTGTGGGAAAGAGGATGGGAGACTAAAGTTTCTAAGGATAAGAAAGTGACAATCCCATAGTCCTCTACCCTGTTCAGGTCTCATCTGGGTAACTCTGTCTGGGCATTTCATTTGATAGGTCGGAAACCATCCAAAGGAACATGAAGAATCCTGACGACTTCCCATGAAAGTTAATTCAAATTAATTCAAGGAAATAATAGTGAGGTACAATGACAATAACAGCCGACATTTCTATAGCACTTTGAGGTTTGCAAAGTGCTTTATACATACCTTCAAAATAATCCTATGAGGAAGTGCTATTACTATCTTTTACAAATGAGGACAGAGATGAAAATATTAAGTGGAAGCTATAGTGTATAGTGAATAGAGCCTTAAGCTTGGATTTAGGGAAGTCTGAATTAGGCTCCTTCCTCAGACACCAAACATGGGATCTTGAACATTTAACCTCTCTGAGACTTAGTTTCCCCATCTGTAAAATGGAGATAATAGCACCTAGCTCAAAAGGTTAAAATAAATAACACTTGCTAAGTTCTTTGCAAACCTAAAAACTAGAGACTTGCTTGTTAGCCTTATCTTCCTCCTCCTCTTCTTCCTCCTTTTCCCCATCATCATCATCATTCCCTTTAGAGTCATATAGCTTTCTTTGCTGCTCTATCATACTGTAGATATATACTGAACTCATCAAGTCCTGTCAATTACTTGACCAAGATCATTTCAATGGCAGGGCCCAAATTCCAAAGGCATTATTTTTTTTTCCCATGGAACTACTTTGTGAGTTTTGGTCACAGTGAGGCATTTTGGATATTCCCAATCGTGCTCTAGACTAGAGCTCTAAGGATTCTGCATGGCTAACTTTATTTAACATTAGTGATTGGTTAACTTGTGTCTTCTTTTGGACACTCTCTTTACTTCTTGACACCTTTTAAGATAGCAAACTACCAGATCTCCTTTATACCATTCTTCTTTGCCAAAAGGGCTCAGATTCACAAGAATCCAGGAGCTTCAGTATTATCAGAGAACCAGAGGATAACCTCAGAGTCAGTGGAAACTTGGAGATCAGGAAGCCTTCTTTTTACAAATAAAAAAAAACATAAATCTGAGACCAAGAGAGATTAAATACCTTTCTCTCAGTTACCCCACTACCTGCCAACAGTCAGGAAGAGGTACCCAAGCTAGACTTCTCAGAGCAAAGGAGGAGGATGCTAAGATGAAGGCTGATGACTAAATTAAATTAATCCTTTTTCCTCAAAGGAGGGAGTGCCTGCTAAATTATAAAGGACAGAGAGCTCATAATTTATTTACTTCATTTCCTGTTCCCTGTCTTTAGTCCTGTGCTCCGGTGGCTTCCTGCCTAAGTCTTTAGGGAGCAACAGCTGTCAATCTTCTTGAAGAAAGCTCTAGTGACTTGTTTCAAGGCATGTGAAGTGACAGGGTGACAGCATGGCTCTGAAGTCTCTAAAAGGGCTGAAGAACAGAGAAGCTGAAAATGCTATCTTTACAAATGCATTTTTTTGCTTTATTTGTCCTTGAATTTATTTTTTTCACGTTTTGTGTATCTTTAATTAATATCAGACTTACATATCTCACAATACAAAGCATTCAATAACAAGATTGTTAATGTAAAATATCAACAATGGATAGATGAAAGAGTATAGAAAGAAACTAAACTTCATCCAGATTTACCTTATTTGAATTTGTTTTTACATCAAGCTACAAAATAATTTCATGATACTATATAAATATTTTACATTGTTTATTCTATTATTACTCCACAGATCATAACTTCTCTTTTCTTTTTTATTTTTAATACACATTGCTTTCTGAATCATGTTGGGAGAGAAAAATCTGAATAAAAGGGAAAAACATGGGAGGAAAAAAAAAGATAAATGGAAAAAAGTGAACATAGCATGTGCTGATTTGCATTTTATCTCCATAGTTCGTTTTCTGAATGCAGATGGCACTTTCCATCCTTTGGATAGAATTGGGATTCTTGCCTTGGATCACTGAACCACTGAGAAGAACCAAGTCTTTCATGTTGATCATCACACATTCTTGCTGTTATTGGGTACAATGTACTCCTGATTTTGATTGTTTCGCCCAGCATCAGTTTGTGTAAATCTTTCTAGGACTTTCTAAAATCAGCTTATTCATCATTTTTATAGTACAATAATATTCCATTACCTTCATGTACCACAATTTGTTTAGCCATTCCCCAATTGATGGGCATCCACTCATTTTCCATTTTTTTTTTTTGCTACCACAAAAGAACTGCTATAAATATTTTTGCATATATAGGTCCTTTTCCTTCATTTATGATTTCCTGGGGATTCAGACCCAGTAATGGCACTGCTGGGTCAAATGGTATGCACAGTTTTATAGCCCTTTGGGCAAAGTTTCAAACTACTTTCCATAATGGTTGATCAGTGCACAACTCCACCAACAATGCATTAGTGTCCCAATTTTCCCACATTCCCTCCAACATTTATCATTATCTTTCCCTGGCATCTTAGCCAATCTGAGAGGTATGAGATGGTACCTCAGAGTTGTTTTAGCTTGCATTTATCTAATCAATAATGGTTTAGAACATTTTTTTCATGTGACTATATATGGCTTTAATTTCATCATCTGGAAATTGTTCATATTCTTTGATTATTTATCATTTGGGGAATGATTTGTATTCTTATAAGTTTGATACAATTCTTTATATATATTTAGAAAAGTGTTTCTTTATCAGAAACACTGGCTATAAAAGAAATTTTCCTAGTTTTGTAATTTTTGTTTCTGTTGGTTTTGTATGGGTATATCTTATGGGTTTATTTCATAGTTTATTATTATTATTTTATATTATTATTATTTCATAATCTGCAACTTTGCTAAAGCTGTGAATTGTTTTGAATAGGTTTTTGGATGATTTTCTAGGATACTGTAAGTATATCATCATATCATCTGCAAAAAGTGATAGCTTTATTTCCTCCTTGCCTATTCTAATTCCTTTAATTTCTTTTTCTTTTCTTATTGCTAAAGTCAACATTTCTAGTACAATATTGAATAATGGTGGTGATAATGAGCATCCTTGTTTCACCCTTGATCTTATTGGGAATGCATCCAGCTTCTCTCCATTACAAATAATGATTGCTGATGGGTTTGGATAGACATGCTTATTTTAAGGAAAGCTTCCTTTATCCCTTTTCTCTTTAGTGTTTTTTAATAGGAATGGATGCTATATTTTGTCAAAAGCTTTTTCTGCCTCTATTGAGATTATCATATGATTTCTGATGGTTTTGTTATTGATATGGTCGATTCTGGTAATAGTTTTCCTGATATTGAACAAGTCTTGCACTCCTGGTATCAATCCCACTTTTATCCTTTTGATAAGTTGCTATAATCTCTTTGCTGATATTTTATTTAAAATTTTTCCATCGACATTCATTAGGGAGATTGGTCTGTAATTTTCTTATTCTGTTTTGGCTCCTCCTGGTTTAGGTATCAGCACCATATTTGTGTCATAAAAAGAATTTGGCAGGACTTCTTCTTGACTTATTTTTCCAAACGGTTTGCAGAGTACTGGGATGAACTATTCTTTAAATATTTGGTAGAATTTACTTGTAAATCTATCTGTCCCTGGAATTTTTTCTTAGGGAGTTCATTAATGGAATATATAATTTCTTTTTCTAAAAAGGGTCTATTTAAGTAGTGTATTTCCTCTTCTGTTGATCTGGGCAATTTATTTTTTTTTGTAAATATTCATCCGTTTCAGGTAGATTGCCAGATTTGCTGCCATATAGTTGGAGAAAATAGGTCCTAATTATTGCTTTAATTTCTTTGTCATTGGTAGTAAATTCATCCTTTTCATTTTTGATACTGATGACTTAGTTTTTTTCTTTTCTTTTTCCAATCAAATTAGCCAATGTTATTGCCTTATGGTCTACAAAGGAAACAATGACTATTTCTGTCTTTCTGCATTTGATTGTGAGGTTTTTATACTTTAATACATGTTCAATTTGGTGTAGATGTCATGTACTAACAAGAAAAAAAGGTATATTTCTTTCTGTCTCTATTCAGTTTTTTCAAGAGGTCTATCATATCTAGGTTTTCTAGGATCTTATAAACCTCCCTAGTTTCTTTCTAGTATTATTTTGTGGTTATATTTGTTTAATTCTGAGAGAGGAAAAATTGAGGTCCCGCACTAACATAGTTTGCTGCCAAATGCTTTGAAATAAAGTTTTCTTGTCTTTAAGGGTCTGTGTGAAAGATCCAAATATGAGTAAAAAAAAAAAAAAAACACAAGCCAGAACTTTATAAGGCTCAGCTCAGATGTCATTTCTTCTTGAAGCCTATCCTAACTCCTGCAGCTGAAGGCTGTCTCTTCTTCCTCAGATTCTCCCAGAAAATTTTGTCTGGACCTTCCCTTGGAGCCCTTTTTTAGAGATGGGAAGAAGAGGTCCAATAGTTAGATTTAACCAGTTAATGAACTTCCCGTGGGAAAGCCCTCTCAATAAAAGGGCAAAAGCTGTATGGTTCACCAAGAGATATAAGATACAAATATACATACCAAAAAAAATTATATTTTGTTATTGCTATTATATTATAATAGCAAATATTATATATTATATATTTATATATAAATATATAATATATTATTATATATACTTATAATTAATAATTATAATTAATTATATTAATTATATTATTAATAATTGATTATTAACTTAATTAATCATATATTAATATAATATATTAATTAAGTAATATATAATTATTAATATATAATAATAATTTTAATTAATTATATATTATTATTATTAATATATATTATACATATAAGTGCTTATTTTGCACCAGATGCTATGCCAAGCACTTTACAACTATTATGTCATTTAATTCTCATAACAACCCCAGAACATAGGTGCTATTATTATCCCCATTTTACAGATGAGGAAACTGGGACAAATAGAGGTTAAGTGATTTGACCAGAGTCACACAACTGTCTAAGTTTAGATTTGAACTAAATTCACCGTGAACCCTAGTTTGGTATTGTTATCTACTATATTACCCAGCTGCCTCTAACTATGGAGTAACCATAAAATAGATCAATAAACCCTAGATTCTACCATAGGGCTACTCTACCATGGATGCTTTCAGATATAAAAATAGAGTTTATAACAGTTTCTTTGAGCTTTGGGAATTATTTTGAAGAGAGAAATTGTGGTTTGGGCATGAGCGGGAACACAGGAGAAAGCCTCTCCAGTATGCACCTTGGTCAGCTTTCAAAAAGATGATAGAATTTGAAAAATCTCCTTCCAAATGAAATATTATGTTGCATAACTGCATGGAAAAACAAAAAGACTTCTAAAATAGATTTGACAAGAGGAACTTCTTGTGTGAGTTGGATAAAATTGCAGTTTTGGTTTGGAAAAGGGCTTACATAGTCTCAATGCTCTGATTTTTTCCCATTCATAGTAGTCCATAGAGCCCTGTAGGAAATCCTACATAGTAGCTGCAAACCAGTGCAGCATTGACTGGTGTGGCATTAGAGAGGAAGTGCTCAGCAAACGACATCAGCAATTCTCTGGGGAAGAAGCGAGAAGTGGTTTTGGTGGCAAAGTGGTATAAGAGTTGGAAAGAGGCCCTGAGAATATTAGTTGCCTTCGTGATAAGTTCTGCCTCTCTCCCTTCAACAATCCATGATTTGTATAGAATTGGAAGGCTGTTCTTCTTTTTATTCTGTTTAATTTAAAATATTATTTTATCTTCTGATCAGATAAAAAGGAAGCATCAGATGGGGGCTTGGAAGTGGTGATTCTGAGGAGTCTCTGACCTATAATATACTCTGAATTTGGATGGTTTCAGGGGGCCCATGTCTAGGGGGAATTTTGAAGGGTTACATTTTCTTTCTTTTCTCATTTTATGTTTTTAAAAATGTATTAGTTTTCAACATTTATTTTTCTAATATTTTGATTTACATTGTTCTCTCTACTCTTTCTCTTTCCCAAAACAGTAATATGATATAGACTATGTATAATCATTTTAAACATAGTTCCACATTACTCATGTTGTGAAAGAAGAATCAGAACAAAGGGAAAAATCACAAGAAAGAAAAAACAACAAAACCCTGAAAATAGTATGCTTTCATCTGTATTCAGACTACCGTTCTTTCTCTGAATGTGAATAGTATTTCCCATCATGAGATGGGATTTTTAGAGATTTTTAGAATTGTCTTAGATCATCGTGTTGCTGAGAAGAACAAAGTTTATCAAAGTTCTGCTTCTCTCCCCCAAATAGTCCTTGTTTTGAATAGAGTTGGAAGGCTGAAATTTGCTTGTTATTCTTTTTATTCTGTTTATTTTAAAGCATCATTGTGTCTTCTGGTCTGATCAAATAAAAAAGAAGTATTAGATGGGGCTTAGAAGTGATCATTCTAAATAGAAAGAAGAAAGAAAAGAAATCTACCCAATGTTGCTATTTCTGTGTACTAGTTCTGCTCACTTCATTCAGCATCAGTTCATGTAAGTCTTTCCAGGCTTTTCTGAAATCTGCCTACTCATTACTTCTTATACAATAATAGTATTGCATTAAATTCATAGGCCACAGTTTGTTCAGCCATACCCCAATTAATGGGCATCCTCTAAAATTTCCAATTCTTTGTTGGAGTTAGTCCTCAAATGCATTAAAACACCCTTGTTTTCTTTTACTGTTCTTTTCATACACATAGGTCTGGAAATTACTCTATGACTTTAATCTTTAAGAAATGAAAGATAGCACACAGTTGGGTGGGACTTAGTCATAAAAGAGGGAAAAGGACTCACATATATAAAAAATATTTGCAGCAGTTCTCTTTGTAATGGCAAAGAATTGGAAATCAAGTGGATGCCCACTGATTAGGGAAGGTGGAGCAAATTGTGGTATTCGAATGTAATAGAATACTGTTGTTCTATTGGAAACGATGAGCAGGCTGATTTCAGAAAGGCCTGGAAAAATCTAAATGAACTGATACTGAATAAAGTGAGCAGAACCAAGAAAATATCATACACCGTAACAGCAAGATTGTTTGATGATCAACTATGATAGATTTAACTCTTCTCAGCAATGCATTCAAGACAATTCCAATAAATTGGGGATGGAAAATGACATCTGCATCCAGAGAGAAAACTATGGAAACTTAATGGGGATTGAAAGCATAATATTTTCACATTTGTTGCTTTTTCTTTCTCATGTTTTTTCCCTTTTGACCTGATTTTTTGTATAACATGACAAATATGTTTTAAAATACTATATATGTATAATTTGTTTGCTTGCTGTCTTGGGGAAAGGGGAGGGAGAAAAAATCTGGAACAAAAGTCTTACAGGAATGAATGTTAAAAAAAAACTATCTTTACATATATTTGGAAAAAATAAAATACTATTGAGGAAAAAAATAATTAAATCACTTCCTGCTCAACAAAAAAAGAAAGGAAATTATGTAATCCTCATTTTGTAGATGAAAAACAAACAAATAAGCCCTGAGACCAAGAATGATCAAGTGGTATGTCCATAGTGGGTGATTTTTCCCCTCTGCAAGAATATAGCTAAGAACTAATGGTCCATCTGACCCCACGCAGAAATAATCATGGCACTCTTGTAATTTTTAAGGAGATGTATAGAAGTCAAAAGAGATTCTTCTGAATATATGGGACTCCTTCCTAGAACAGTTTCATGTTTTTAGATGAGGATCTGCCTTCTTCCTAAGGAATGAGCTGTATGGAATGGTGAACATCACAGGAGCTACTGAAAGCATCCTTCTTTCTTGAAATTTTCTCTGGGGTAACAAGGTTTTGTTCTTCAGACATTTCTCATGCTAATTGCTAGATACTTAATAGCTTGACTTCAACTGGAAAAGTATCCTAGAATTTTCTTTACAAAATATCAGCTAAAACATTCATGTATCCTTTGAGCCTCATGTCTTTGATTAACAAAATGAATTAATCAACCAATAAGTATTTATCAAGTACCAGCGATCTACCAGGCACTTTTCTGGTTTCTCAGGATACAAAGAACAAACAAAAAGTCCCTGTTCTCAGGTTACTTACATTCTACTGGGGAAACGGTATAGACACAAAATAGCATATTATGATGCTTCTGAGTTCTGAGTTCATTGGCATAGGTATTTTTTCCCATTTGTGAAGATTACAACTTCTCCATGCCAGAGCAGGCTGGTCCACATGTCTACCCCGTGCTAATAGTCAGGACTGAACATGAGGGGAAGACGTGGAAAGGAGAGAAGGATAATTACAAGACTTTAATTGCTAGAATTTTTACTGTCATCGTCATACCACAGGCCTATGGCCAAATTAAAAGAGAAACAGTGAAATTAATTTCAAGGAAATAAAAACTGAAAACCAAATATTCAGAACTCTTAATAGATTTACTATTATATAAATATATGGCCCAATGCAATATCTCTACATTTCTCACAAGAGTTTGGGGAAAGACTGCCCTCTTCAGACATAGTTTTTTTTTTTAAATATTATTACTGTTATAATTTTAAAGAAGCTAGAACTATTCAATAGTCCTTTCTCTAAGGGGGGAAAGTAAATGGAAAAAAATTCAAATCAGAATTTGTTAGTAATTAAAACAAAACAATTTCATGGAAAGAAAACCAAAGCTGTTTTAAAAATGCCTACCTATTTAGTCTGTCCCTAACTTGCCAAAATCACATTTTTTATAAATATTGCACATGGCTCCTGGATATTCTAAGCATGTGCTAGACTTCAGAGCTGTAATTAATTAATGGAGCTGTCTGAGCCTGAGATGTTTACTTAAGCTGTCATATATCTGTGTGTTCAGAACAACCACCTGAATTCACAATCATTGGCTTTCCTGACATTAGAATATTTAATAACCACAATGAGCTCCAGTCTCATTTCACAAAAAGCCCTTGTTTTCTCTCTGTCAGTCCTAACACCCCCAAAACTGCAATTAAGGGAATTGCCAGAAGGATGGTCAACATGCATACTTGATCTGCCAGAAAAGTACTCTGCTTTTACCTTTAGGACTCTTTGTTTTCCTGAGAATATTATAGTTGGGGCACAAAGACGAGATTTTAAAACAACAGATTGTCTTTTTCATTTTTCCTCAATATGATTCAATCCAAAGGTATATATATATATATGAATGATTATTCAAAAAGAATTGTTTTAGAGAAACCTGGGAAGATTTGTGTGAACTGATGCAGGATAAAGGAAAGACAAACAAGAGAATCATTTATACAATAATAACAAAGACAAATAATTTGAAAAGACTTAAGAAGTCTGACAAATTCATCAAATAATTCCTATTCCAGAGGGTCAATGATAAAGCATGCTAGCCATATAGATAGGTGATGAATTTAGGGAATAGAATGAGATACACATGTTTAAATGTGGTCAATATTACACACATACATATAAATAAGTGTATTTATGAATATCTGTTATGAAGGTTTTGTTATTTTCTTTATGTGTTTTTGGGGGGAGATGAGAGGAAAAGAAAGTAAATTCATGCTAATTGAAAAATTTAAAAAAATTAAAGAAGCAATTCCTAGAGTCTTATAATTTTGTAATCAGCTTGTTAAATTCAAATATTAAAGCAGATTAAACAAAATTTGCTAGCACCTTTGAATACTTCATGTCCTATTATATGATGTAAAAAAGAACCTTACAGAAAATAGAGTCTCTAATGCAGTTTTTCTTCATCTGGCCACATTAAATACTCAGAGGAATAAGGCATCTAAATAGGGAAAGAGCCGGTGTCAGTTTAGAAAATCCCACAGAATCACAGTTTTAAGGAGCATTGGCTTCTGAAAACTGAATATAAGTTTGGAGGAAAGCAGTCCAAGTGCAGCACACCACAGCTTAATTTCCATATGATTTTGCATAAGTAATGTATGGAATAGGAGAGCTGGGTAAATAGAGAGCCAGCTCCCTTGTAATTGATGTGAGGGAGCTCAAAGTCGGTGTGTCCCAGCATGTGCCTCTCCTGGCCTCAGAGATTCAGTTACATGTATAATTGATTGACTGCCATTTTTTATGATGGGTAAAATAGTAGTAAATAAATGATGAAGGCTTAAAATATCACTCATTTGCCAGGAAGTTTCGGTGTTTCTTTGAGCCAATTATAAATTGTTCTTATTATTCCTATGTTCCCACTAAGGCCAGGTCCCTCCTTGATCCTATGTCCCCATATTCCTTGGACAGAAGGCAATTCACCATGGATTCTAATTTCCCTTTTCAGCTTTACATGGTTTCAAAACCATTGCAACTGGAGATAAATTAAGCTCTTACTTTTCAAGGAGGGACCCTTGTTAGTGTATCTCAGCCAGGCAAGAATGAGGGCCTCAAATTCTGATTGACTTGTGATGGATAAAACCATCAGCATCCAGACAGGGGACTATAAGTGGATCACAACATAATTTTTTTAAGCTTTTTGGTTATTGTTTGGTTGGTTGTTTTTTTCTTTGTCATTTTTCCCTTTTGATCTGAATTTTCTTATGCAGCGTGATAAATGTGAGAAACTGTTTAGAAGAATTGCACATGTTTAACCTATATTGGATTACTTGCTGTCTAGGAAAGGGAGGAGAGGAGAGGGGATAGGGAGTAAAATTTGGAATACAAGGTTTTGCAAGGGTGAATGTGGAAAACGATCTTTGCATGTATTTGGAAAAATTAAAATTTATTATTATTTTTAAAATATATTTTTTAAAAAGAAAAACAGCTTCAAGATCATATCCATATAGCAGAATCATGGAACCCATGATTTATGGTGAGTTTATCTTTTGCAATTATCTTTCTTTAAGGATCAGCTCCTCCACTTTAAGGTACCACTTCCTCCATGTAGCCAGCCATGATCCACCCCTAAACTGAAAGTTCTCTTTTCTAGAGAACTTTGGTTATCTCCAATGCCCCCATCCTAAGATTTCCCTTAGGAGGAATGAATAAAAAAACATTTATTATTTCTCACATACCAAACATTGCTAAGAATTGGGGGAACAAAAATTTTATGAAAACTTTTTGAGGTAGATGTTGTTATTATTTAATTTTGGAGAAGAGGAAACTGAGTTTCAAACTGATCCCAGATCACATAGCTATTTCTTTTTGGGAATTTGAAATGAGATTTGCGATCCAAATCTTTCTGCCTCTAAAAGTATTTCTCCTTCAATCATATTATGTATCCTGAAATCTTTGAAAGTGACATAACACATTGAAGGCATTTAATAAAATCTTTCCTAAATTGCTAATTATAGACTCCAGGGCACTTCCTATGACAAGGTTTCATGAAAACATGCTAAGACATGACCCCTAGCATCAGAGAAATTAGAAAGGTTGACCTCAATGGCTCCAATAGATTTTTAGTTCTAAACTCAATCACTTTTATTGGTCCATCAATATTTATTATCACTGTGTTTGTCTCGGGGTCATTTCATACGTTGACTCTAAAGAAAGTCACTGATAACTCAATATATGGTAGGGAAGCTTTGAAATGTTATAATTGTATATTTTCCTAGAAACAAAGATCTAAGACTAGAATGTGCATTGGTGGCCCAGACTCAGATGCCAGCAAATTGCCACTCTCATTTTACAAATCTGGAAAATGAGATGCGCTGCCCAATATCACACAGCTAGAAATGATCAGAAAAGGGATTTGACCCTAGCTTCCACTTCTGCTGAACCACTATGGTATCTAAGTCTCTGATCCAAAGACTATTTGGCTATCAGATCAATGTTCGACCCATCAGACCACGCTGTCTCTCTTGCTCAGAGATACCCTTTTTGTTTGTATTGGATCCAAAACTATGATTTCATCGGTAGGAGGGCACTCTTGGCACAGGAACCACCCCCACTGAGCATTTCCTCCCTGGCAGCTTATATTGTCTTAGAGGATCACACAGCTAGAATCAAAGGCAGATTTGAAGTCAGATCTTCCCAACTCCAAGACTAGTACTCTATCCACTTCACTACACTAGGCTGCCAATCATGTGACCAGAAAATTTGGATTCACACCAGATGCCACTCAATCAATTGCTACCAATTCAAAAAGTTCTCAAAAATCTCCCTTTCTTTTATCATGGAGAAATTTGTCAATGACACTGACAGAGACATACACCTAGACTATAATCATGGGGAGTCACCATGACATAGACCTTCCCATGTGGAAAAGTCACAGTCCTACTATATCAGACCATATAATGATAATCCCTCTCTAATAAAAGCAGACAGAATAAAGGAGCCCTATAGTGAAGTCAATTGTGTGGAAGATCATCCCAAGCAAAAGAAATATTAATAAAATCAGGAGTGTGTTGAGCCAGTCTGCCAAAAATCAGCTTGAAGTATGTCTCTGTAACTAATCACATAAAAAATATGGAAGCCAAAAAGACCAACCCAATCTTTCTTTCAAAACTCTACAGGCATTCTCTGGTCTCCTTAGGAAGGGTGAGCACTGTTTTTTCTTTATATATTATCATTGTCTTTCATAACTGCATGATTCTAGATAAACTACTTAATCCTGTTTGCCTCAGTTTCCTCATCTGTAAAATAAACTGGAGAAGGAAATGGCAAAACGCTCCAGTGTCTCTGCCAAGAAAATCTCAAATGGAGTCACAAAGACTCAGACATGACTGAAATGATTAAATAAGAGAAAACAGGAGGTAGAACAAAGAGTATGCTGGGTATGAAGTACAGTCTACAGAAATGTTTTAACTGAGAAATGGAGTATCCTGTTAGGACGATTGAGGATCCCAGTATTACTAGATCACAGAGTATGTGGAGTGGAGTAAAGTGCATGAAGAAATTAATAAATAAAGGAAATAAAGGAAAGGTCAGTGTATGAAGGGACTTTAAAAGCCCAAGAGAGGATTATAGATTTAATCCTGGAGGTAACAGGAAGGCAGTGAAGTTTATTGAATGGGTGGGGGAGGGAAGGAGCATCATATAATTAGACCATGGTCCAGGAAGATTGGTTTAAGTGGAGGTTGGACTGGAATGGGGAGATTTGTGACTGAGAGAGCCAGCAGCAAGCTGCTGTAAATACTCCAGATGTGAGGTAATAAGAGCCTGCACTGTGGTGGGGATGGTATCAGAGAAGAGAAGCAGATATATACAAAAGATATTGATTGATTATGGGGAATAAAAGAGAGTGAGAAGTAGAGTATGAGCCTAGGTGGCTGGGAGTATTTTTTTTTACTTACAAGGATATTATTTATCCTTCATTTTTGAAGACCAATAACCTTAGGGAGTGATGTCTTACATTAACAATAGGGTAAGCTCATCTTTGGAGAAAATTGAATGGAGATAGAAGGGAATATACTTTCTTCTCAGCAGTTCATGGAACCTATTCAAAAATTGACCATATATTAGGACATAAAGGCCTCAAAATTAAATGCAAGAAAGCAGAAATAGTAAATGCTTTCTTTTCAGATCATGATGCAATAAAAACTACATTTAACAAAAAGTTAGGGGGAAATAGACCAAAAAGTAATTGGAAACTAAACAATCTCATCTTAAAAAATGATTGGGTGAAGCAGCAAATTATAGATACAATTAATAATTTCACTCAAGATAATGACAATGATGAGACATCATACCAAAATTTGTGGGATGCAGCCAAAGCGGTAATAAGAGGGAATTTTATATCCTTAGAGGCTTACTTGAATAAAACAGAGAAAGAAAAAGATTAATGAATTGGGCTTGCAACTAAAAAAACTAAAAAAAGACCAAATTAAAAACCCCCAATCAAATACTAAATTGGAAATTCTAAAATTAAAAGGAGAAATTAAAAATATTGAAAGTAAAAAAACTATTGAACTAATTAATAAAACTAAGAGTTGGTTCTATGAAAAAGCCAATAAAATAGATAAGCCTTTGGTAAATCTGATTAGAAAAAGGAGGGAGGAAAATGAAATTAGTAGTCTTAAAAATGAAAAGGGAGAACTTTCCACCAATGAAGAGGAAATTAGAGAAATAATAAGGAGTTATTTTGCTCAACTTTATGCCAATAAATTTGATAACCTAAGTGAAATGGATGACTACCTCCAAAAATATAGACTTCCCAGACTAACAGAGGAGGAAGTAAATTGCTTGAATAGTCCCATTTCAGAAAAAGAAATAGAACAGGCAATTAAACAACTCCCTAAGAAAAAATCCCCAGGACCAGATGGATTTACATGTGAATTTTACCAAACATTTAAAGAACAATTGGCCCCAATGCTATATAAATTATTTGATAAAATAGGGAATGAAGGAGTCCTACCAAATTCCTTCTATGACACAGACATGGTACTGATACCTAAACCAGGTAGGCTGAAAACAGAGAAAGAAAATTATAGACCAATCTCCCTAATGAATATTGATGCTAAAATCTTAAATAAGATATTAGCAAAAAGACTACAGAAAATCATCTCCAAGATAATACACTATGATCAAGTAGGATTTATACCAGGAATGCAGGGCTGGTTCAATATTAGGAAAACTATCAATATAATTGGCCATGTTAATAACCAAATTAACAAAAACCATATGATCATCTCAATAGATGCAGAAAAAGCATTTGATAAAATCCAACATCCATTCCTATTAAAAACACTTGAGAGTATAGGAATAAATGGACTTTTCCTTAAAATAATCAGCAGCATCTATTTAAAACCATCAGTAAGCATCATATGTAATGGAGACAAACTGCAACCATTCCCAATAAGATCTGGAGTGAAACAAGGTTGCCCACTATCACCGTTACTATTTAATATTGTATTAGAAACGCTAGCTATAGCAATAAGAGCTGAGAAAGAGATTAAAGGAATAAGAATAGGCAATGAGGAAGCCAAATTATCACTCTTTGCCGATGACATGATGGTATACTTAGAGAACCCCAGAGATTCTGCTAAAAAGTTATTAGAAATAATCCACAACTTTAGCAAAGTTGCTGGTTATAAAATAAACCCACATAAGTCATCAGCATTCTTATATATCACTAACAAAATCCAACAGTCAGAGTTACAAAGAGAAATTCCATTTAAAGTAACTACTGATAATATAAAATATTTAGGAATCTATCTGCCAAGGGAAAATCAGAAACTTTATGAGCAAAATTACAGACCACTTTTCACACAAATTAAGTCTGATCTAACCAATTGGAAAAATATTAAATGCTCTTGGATAGGGCGAGCAAATATAATAAAGATGACAATATTACCTAAACTAATCTATTTATTTAGCGCTATACCAATCAGACTCCCAAAAAACTATTTTAATGACCTAGAAAAAATAACAACAAAGTTCATATGGAAAAACAAAAGGTCAAGAATTTCAAGGGAATTAATGAAAAAAAAATCAAATGATGGTGGCTTAGCTGTACCAGATCTAAAATTATATTATAGAGCAGCAGTTACCAAAACTATTTGGTATTGGCTAAGGAATAGATTAGTTGATCAGTGGAATAGATTAGGTTCAAGGGATAAAACAGTCAACAAATATAGCAACCTAGTCTTTGACAAACCCAAAGATCCCAGCTTTTGGGATAAGAACTTACTGTTTGATAAAAATTGCTGGGAAAATTGGAAACTAATATGGCAGAAACTAGGCATTGATCCATACTTAACGCCGTACACCAAGATAAGGTCAAAATGGGTTCATGACCTAGGCATAAAGAATGAAATTATTAATAAATTAGAGGAACATAGGATAGTTTACCTCTCAGACCTGTGGAAGGGGAAGGTCTTTATGACCAAAGCAGAACTAGAGATCATTACTGATCACAAAATAGAAAATTTCGATTATACCAAACTGAAAAGTTTTTGTACAAACAAAACTAATGCAGACAAGATTAGAAGGGAAGCAATAAACTGGGAAAATATTTTTACAGTCAAAGGTTCTGATAAAGGCCTCATTTCCAAAATATATAGAGAATTAACTCTAATTTATAAAAAATCAAGCCATTCTCCAATTGAAAAATGGTCAAAGGATATGAACAGACAATTCTCAGATGAAGAAATTGAAACTATTTCTAGTCATATGAAAAGATGCTCCAAGTCATTATTAATCAGAGAAATGCAAATTAAGACAACTCTAAGATACCACTACACACCTGTCAGATTGGCTAAGATGACAGGAAAAAATAATGATGATTGTTGGAGGGGATGTGGGAAAACTGGGACATTGATTCATTGTTGGTGGAGTTGTGAACGAATCCAACCATTTTGGAGAGTAGTTTGGAACTATGCTCAAAAAGTTATCAAACTGTGCATACCCTTTGATCCAGCAGTGTTACTACTGGGATTATATCCCAAAGAGATTATAAAGAAGGGAAAGGGACCTGTATGTGCACGAATGTTTGTGGCAGCCCTTTTTGTAGTGGCTAGAAACTGGAAACTGAATGGATGGCCATCAGTTGGAGAATGGCTGAATAAATTGTGGTATATGAATATTATGGAATATTACTGTTCTGTAAGAAATGACCAACAGGATGATTTCAGAAAGGCCTGGAGAGACTTACACGAACTGATGCTGAGTGAAATGAGCAGGACCAGGAGATCATTATATACTTCAGCAACAATACTATATGATGACCAGTTCTGATGGACCAGGCCATCCTCAGCAACGAGATCAACCAAATCATTTCTAATGGAGCAGTAATGAACTGAACTAGCTATGCCCAGAAAAAGAACTCTGGGAGATGACTAAAAACCATTACATTGAATTCCCAATCCCTATATTTATGCACACCTGCATTTTTGATTTCCTTCACAAGCTAAATGTACAATAATTCAGAGTCTGATTCTTTTTGTACAGCAAAATAATGTTTTGGTCATGTATACTTATTGTGTATCTAAGTTATATTTTAATATATTTAACATCTACTGGTCATCCTGCCATTTAGGGGAGGGGGGTAGGGGGGGTAAGAGGTGAAAAATTGGAACAAGAGGTTTGGCAATTGTTAATGCTGTAAAGTTACCCATGTATATATCCTGTAAATAAAAGGCTATTAAATAAAATAAATAAATAAAAAAAAACAATAGGGTAAGCTCAAAAGAAAGATTGGCAGAGTAAAGGTAAAAATAGTAATCATGTTATACAAATGAGGTGCAGAGGAAGAATAGACATTAGAAGAGGGTAGAGGACTCATACTTCTGAAAAACTACTCACATCAGCATCAGGAATGGGTTCAATAGGCAATTATCTATCTATCTATATATCTATGGGTATAGCATCCTCAAAAATCTGTAAAGAAATAAGGGAAGAGGGATGGCTTATGAGAAAGCAAAGGATAAGGGAAAAAGACAAGGAAGGGATCTTTTGGTGGGGGGAGGTTAAGTAATAGCCAGGCAATTTATGGTATAGAATTCAATTAAAGAATCAGCAGGGATAGGAAAGATATGTGTGTGTATGTTTCTACATATGTATACATGAATATATCCTTTTTTTAACTGTAGCTTGTTTGAAGGGAGTAAAGTGGGGGAAAGAATAAAATAATTAAGGTGCACAGCAGAGAACTAAAGAATAATTTACAAAGAAGTAAAGAAAAAATGGGCATTCATAAATATAATTTCTTCTGCTTATATATATATATATATATATATATATATATATATATACTTTCTTGATCTGATCATTTGTAGCTATATATTTTGAATCCTCTCTGATGTTCTGCTGGACACATGCCAATGTTCTCTTTTATTTTGCTTTATTTTGTTTTGTATCCCTTCTCTGTTTTTCTTTTTATCTTATTCTTTTTTTTTCAAATAAAATATTTTTTATTTTTTTTAAAGAGAGTTATGTCTTCACTTGTGTCTGAATTGGATATGAGTAAAGGAGATATGTACAAAGTTGTCAGCCTCATTCTTTCTTCCAGAGGCATCAAAGTCCAATGGCAAGACAAAAGTTAAGATGACTAGTGATGGTCTAGGATACAGTGAGTGACCTGGGCATCTTTGATGTTTAGCCAAGCTCTAAGCACGGTGCCTGCTTCACAGGCCTGCCAGCCACTGGAACAAATTGTTCTCATCCATCTTTTCAAGTCTTCAGATGTTTGGGGTGATCATTCTCCTAACTCACTGATGGGCTTGAGACTGATCACTTTAGCCTGTCTGTCAACATGGTATATTAGGGTGTGATTACTGTATATGCTACAGTTTGTTGGAGCCACAGGTAAGAGCTGAGTCCTAACTAGATCTCAAAGATGACTGAGCAGCCCTGAAAAGGGCTCGCCAAGCCCTCTCACAGAAATGCTAGTCCTCCTGATTACCCTATACACCTCATGTACATAGAAATAGAAAAGTAAGGAAGAGAGGAGAGTTTGGACTTTAAGATCACAACTTCAGTTTTGGACATTTGTAGTTTAAAGACATTAGATTAGAGATGGCCAGTAAGAATGGAAATCAGGGAAGAAATTAAGAGTAGATTGATAAAATGGTCCAGAGGTCCTAAGTCCTTTAGCCCACATATATTCAGACTCGAGTCATCAGAATTATCAATGGTGATTTGCCGATATATTCCATTCCCTTTACCTCTACAATTTGTCAATCAATACACATTTAGTTAGCTCATTGTATATGCTGGATACTGTGCCAGGCTCTGGGATTACAAAGCAGTAGGGAAATAAGAAGGGAACTAAGAATTTATAAAGTCCAGTTGCTCATCACACTAATGAAGTCAGGCAAGATACAGCAGAGAAATAGTAAGTTATTCAATTGGGCTGGAAATGACTACAAAAACAACCAGAATCAAACTCAATCACTATTTCCTGAATGAGTAGTTTCATTACCTTCCTCCTCCCTTCATCCTTCAGGAATTAGGGAAATTAAGTCCTCTCAGTTTCATGACCCTTATAGAGAATGCAGAGAAACAGTTATCTCTCCAATGAGAGTGAAAGATCCGGGACCTTCAGAGTAGAAAGTCTTAGTATCATTCATTAGATTTCTGCTAATATCTGTAACTCATCCCTCTTCCATTCTAAGTATCCCTAGGCTAGGCTTGCTCCAGGGATCATTCATGATCCTCAGATATTCACGCTCTGCATTCAAAATCCTTACCATCACCTCCACTCTCTCGTCCTTCTCCTTCCTCATTGTCTAAATGTGGCAGATATTTCTATTATTCCTCTATTTTCCAGAACTCTTTTCACAACCAGTCTCCTTATATCTTCTGAGTACATGGCCACCTGGAAAATGGAGACATGGCTCACCTTCAGAGATCATCCCTAGTCTTGTTCCACTAATATTGTGAAATATTTTGGCCAAGCCTATTGCATCCTTCTCTCTCTGCTAATTGCACAAATGTGGCTGCCCACAAATCTGGTGGACAGCCAACATACATCATTCATTAAGTTGCATAAAGCATAGAAACAGGCAAATTATCTCAGATATGGAAGATGCGTACAATTACATAATACATAACAAACCTATTTGAACAGTATAAAGATAATCCCATTCAGGCATAAGGTATCTAACAGCAAATACCAGAGTTGTGCGTGAGACATTTTACCAGTGGTCACCAGATAGTTACATATGTCATCTCCTGATGCATATGTCATCTTGGTCATTGGCTCAAAGGTTTTGGTATTTCTACAGCTGCACCCATAGTCTCTGTCTCCCCTATGTCTATGTCGGTATCTTTGGACCCACTGCTCTTTAGTTCCATTTTGGGGCCTGTGGAATGGGGCAGGCAGAATAGTGCTGCTTTCAAAATCCAATGAATCAGGCTCTACAAATGACCTTTGTTCCTTGGGACCCTATACTATAACCAGAGTATCATCTAGGAAAGGGGTAATCTTTGGATTCAGCCATTCTCCTATGTCTAAACAGAGATAATTGATCAAGCTTCCCCAACCCAAGGGAGGATCTAATATTCAGTTTCTTTTTCAGCTGGGCCTTGAATTATTTCCTCTCCATATAGAGAAGTCATGAGTTAGTACTACTAGTTATCAGCAACCAGTAGATAAATATTGCTTTCTTCACTTGCCATTTTCCTAATTTCTGGTTCGTCAATCAGCACTTATTAAATACCTACTACGTGCAAGACCCTAACCTAAACACTCAAATACTAAAAGAAGTAAAAGACAGGCTCTGCTCTCAAGAAGTTCACAATCTAATCTCGTTCCTTATTCTCCTATTTTGTAGACTAAAAGGTGTCACTCATCCTTTCAGCCTTTTAGTATAATTTGATTTCCCACTGGCCCATTATCTTGTATACCAAGATTATAGCAGGACTCAAATTTCAGACTGATATTACTGACAGCAAATTCAACCACCATTATATAGCTTGTTCCTCTCCATATTCTTCTGAGGACAGAGTTTAAGAACAATCTTCTTTCAGCTATTTTTTTAATCGATTGAGAAATATCTATAATGGCTAGTTACACATTTCTACATCTTCATCAGACTACAAAGCACAGATCAGTGACAACCAGTAAGGGCTTGGGACCAAACATCAAAGAGTAAGAAATGGGATCCTGCAACTCATTCCTAGTGGCATTATCCATGCTCAATAGACACACTATAGACTGATTTCACTGAGCTCTATTCAAGCTTCCAGAGCCAGAGGATGCTCATTGGCCAATGATTAAAATACATTAATTAATTATAAAATGCAATAATTAATTCTTGACAAGGTGTCATTATATACTTTTTTGTTGTTATTAGTAATATGTGAGTATTTGTGATCCAATGAACCCCAGCATGCCAGGCCAGGCCAGTCTGTCCTCCACTCTCTCTCAAAAGAAAGTTTTCTCCAGAGTCACAATAAGAAAGCATCAATTCTGAGTGTACAATTTTCTGTATATCCAACTCTCACAGACACATTGCTATTAGACATTTTCGACTCTGGTCAAGGAAGGCAGCTTCTTGAATAGTTTGCCTTCTAGACTTTAATCTTGATCAGAATAATTTCTGCTAGAGAGCACAATTAAAATGTTGAATTCAGCACGTCAGGATCGATCCTGAGAAATTCAACCCAAAGAATAAAAGATCACCTGGAAAAAGAACCCAAAAGATCAGCTTACTTGGTACTCAACCATAAGCATTAATAACACAGTGGTGTTTGCCAGTTGCTGGGTGCCACACACAAAGTTTTCTAAAATAGTCTGCCAGCCAAAGGCTGGTATGCCATTCATTGGCCTTCCAGTTGTCAGTGTCCACATATGCCATTAGAATTTAAAATAAAATAGATCGGTAGAGATAAAAGAAGGGACTTGGGAATCTAGGCCAGCATTCAAATTGGACACAGATGAGGAACCTGAGGTCAGACAGAAAGAAAAATTCTTTGTCCAAGGTCCTATGGTGAGTTAGTGTCAGAGCTGGGACTGATCCAGTTCTGAGTCCCAAAAGAATCTTCTTTTAACTAACCAAGCCACAGTGATTTAATATTTCTAGGAACATACACACACACACACACACACAGAGAGAGAGAGAGAGATCATATATATACACACACGTGTTTTCATATATACATATACATTATGTGTGCATCATAATAATATGTGTAATGTGTATGTATATATTTAAGACATGATATAAGAATATTTTAACTATTTCCCTGACCTGGTCATTTTAAACAATGGCATTAGGAATGATGACAGGGCTTGAGTATAGTACCGCAAATATGTCTGTCAGAGGAACAAAGTGAGAAACAAATTTAAATTTAAAAAGTAGTCTTGCTATTTCCTGCCTTGGACCACCATTGAATGGAGATGACCTCTTACCTCTGGACTTCAACCAGGGTCCTATAAAGGTTTTTCATTTGTGTCATATAAGTCCACGATGCTCACCCCTTGCTTAAAAAAGGTCCAATTCTGATTTGCCCCTCTCCCATCTACCAACCCTCAAAAGTTAAAGCCTACTGCTTGGTGATTCAGTTAGTGGCCCCTGGGGAAGGGCCCTGATTTCTTTCCTCTTCCCTCTAACCTTTTGTGCTTTAGTGTTCCTTGTTGCGCCTGGCCAAGTATGTCCCTGTGTACAGCCAAGAATCCAACTGGCAGGATTTGGCATAATTGGAAATTGCCAAGTCAACACAATGCCCCTCTTCTGTTTGAAATAGCTAACAATTAGAGCTGTAGGGGATGTAATTCCAGACAGAGTTCAGTCAGGCAGTGTCATTCTTTATTTACAGATTTCTATATGTATGTATGTGTGTATATATGAATGTATACATGATATATGCATATATATATATATACCTTTTTTTAAAAAATCAGTAGATGTAGTAAAGATCTTAGAACAGATGAAGATCAGCATTTTGATCACCCAGTTTTATGCACAAAATTTAAAGCATTCCACCCTCTTTGTTTAAAACAAAAGGTGGGCTCATCATTCATCCCACCTTTAATATCAGAGGCAGAAAAAGAGAGAGAAAGAAAGAGGGAGAGAGAGACAGCCCAGAGAGAAACAGCCCCTGTCCTCTGGTGCCTGGCCTGTCTCCTTGCAGCCTGAAGGTATAAATAATGAGCCTGCAGAAGGGACTGACAGATTTTATCTCAGAGACACCGAACTGAATGACTCCATTAGCATTGTTCCAAATGAAAAAGTCTGCCTCCCTATCTGGGGACTGGAGGAGGTTGCCATCAAGGCGGGAGGCTCTCTGAAGCTTTTCAGCTCCCATTTGGACCTGGATTCCTTCCCTAAAACTAAGGACAGCCTCCATCCCCACCCCCTCTCTTGAATGCCACCAGAGCCAAGTTCTGTGTATTTCTGTGCCTACTTCCTTTACCCAGAAAAAAAAAAAAACTACAAAGGAAGAAATTAAGCCACAAGAATCCTTCCCCTCCCCACCTGAAAGATGGTTCTTTTTTCTCCTTCTCTCAGGTGGGCTCTAGACATCTAAACAATCCAGTTAAATCATTAGATCAAAGTTAAGTCTATGTATCTCTTTCCAATTCAATCATTCATTTATTAATTTCCCTTCTGGGGTTCACCTCTCCAACAGATGATCAAAGATATTTGTCCTCCCTAACAGTTCCACTTTCCAAAGAGGGCTGTTCTGAGCATCAAACCAAGATGGTGGAATAAAGGCAAAGACTCACCTGAGCAGTTCCAAATTCCTTCCCAAACATTAAAATAATGCATCAAAATGAATTCTGAAGCAGCCAAAGCCATGAAATGGCAGAGCTAGACAGTTTTCAGCCCAAGATAATTTAGAAGGTTGGCAGGAAAGGTCTGTCTCACTGGGGTCTGTCCTCACTCAAGGAAAGTCTAGCACAACCCCACTGAGGCCCAGACTGAGCCCAGTAAGCCAGCATCAGCATTGGGGGGCAACTGAAATCATGGTCATGAGTTCCAGAGATCTCAGCCAGTTGGCTTCTAGAGCTCTCATCCCATAGTTAGTAAGGAGTGTTTAGAAAACTGCTCAGAAGGAAATTATAGAGGATCCTTTGTGGGCACCGGGATCAAAATTCTGTCGTATTGTTCATACTTTCTGGGTCACAGTTATAGGGCAAGGACGAGTATGAAGAGGGTCGCTAGCAGAAATGGGAACCTTGGACAAAATTTTAGATTGGAAAAGAATACGAGTGGTCACTCGCAGACCAGAGTTTAGGTCAGAAAAACAATGACCATACCTCTTCAAAAATCATACTGCCTTGTAAGAACTGAAACTGACTCTGAAAATAACATCATGAAAATCCTGAAGTTAGGATAGTAGCCTCTCCATGTTGAGAGCAGAGCTCAAGTTAGTTAAAAGTCAAGAAATAGGCTAGGAAAATGAGCAAACAAACAAACAAACAAAAAAAAAAACAAACAAATAACCTCATTATAGAAAGTTACTAGGGTGACAGGAAAGATTCAAATACAAACCCAGAAGAAAACAATTCAAAACCACTGCAAGCCAGGCCCTAAAGAAAAATGTGAATCCAGATCCAAAAAAAAAAATGTTCCTAGAAGTTTGCAAGAAGGAGTTTTAAAAATCAAATAAGATCCAAGGCAATCCCAATAATCTTTGGATAGAAAATCTCATTTGCATCCAGAATGAGAACTATGGAAATGATTGAATGTAAATCATCTTTTTTTGTTGTTTTTTTTTCTCTCACATGGTTTTTCCCTTTTGTTGCCAATTTTTCTCTCCCAACACATTTCTTTATGAATTGTATATTTAAGAAGATGTGTATTTAAGAAGTTGTGTATTTAATGAAAGAAATTTGTATTTAAAAAGTTAATATATATGTATAACCAGGAAAAAACAATAAAAAAGAAATTTTTAAAAATCAAATAAGAGAGGTAGATGAATAAATGAGAAAAAATGAGAATGATGCAAGAACTTTATAAAAAAAAAACTTATAGTTTGACAAATGAGTCACAAAAATAATGAAGAAAATAACACCTTGAAAAACAAAATGGACCAAATGGTTAAAGGGATGCAAATATCTACTAGAAAAAGTCATTTTAAAAATTGACCAAATAAAAAGGAAGGGCAAAAGCTCACTGAAGAAAATAATTTCTTTAAAAATAGATTTGGGGAAGTTGAAGCTAATGGCACCACACAACATAACAAAAGAATAAAACAAATCCAAAAGAATGAAAAATTAGAAAAAAATGTGAAATGTGTCATTAAAAAAACAAATGATCTGAAAAATAGATCAAGGGAGAAATAATTTTAAAAATTATTGAACTACCTAAAAGACATGATTAAAAAAAAGAGCTTAGACATCCTTTTTCAGGAAATTAAGAAGGAAAACTGTATTGATATTCTAGAAGGAGAAGGTAAAATGTAAATTGAAAGAAGTCCCCAATCACTTTCTGAAAGAGACCCCCAAATGAAGTCTCTCAGGAATATTATAGCCAAATTACAGAGTTCCCAACTCAAAGAGACAACATTGCAAAGATCAAGAAAGAAATTATTCAAATATCATTCAGAATAACACAAGATTTAGCAGCAACTACCTTAAAGGAGTGGAAAGTTTGGAATATGATATCCCAGAGAGCAAAGAAACTAAGATTATAATTAAAAATCACCTACCCAGAAAAAAACTGAGTATAATCTTTCAAGAGGAAATAGATATAATAATTAAATAGAGGACCTACAAGCGTTCCTGATGACAAAAAAAAAAACAGAACTGAAAGAAAAATTTGAGTTTTTAGATATAAGACTTAATGAAAACATAAAAAGGTAAATAGGAAAGAGAAATTATAGGGAATTCAATAAAGTTAAACAGTTTATACTCCTACCTGGAAAGATGATACTTGTAACTTATAATAACTTTATCAGTAATAGAGCTATTAGGAGTACATATAAACCGAGGGCATAGGTATGAATTGACCATGATGGTAAGATATTCAAAAAATGAAATTTAGTATTGGAAAAAAGAGATACACTGGAAGAAGAAAGAAGAGGGAGGTAAAATGGAATAAATTATATTACATAAAAGTGGCATAAAGGAGTTTTTCTAGAGGATAGAATGATGGATGGGTGGCAGACTAAACTTGAACCTTACTTTCATTGGAATTGGCTCAAAGTTGGGTATAGAAATCTATTTTATCTTACAGGAAAATAGAAGGGAAGCTGTAAAGGGTGGAACTTTGGAGAAGTATACTTGAAACAAGGTGTTAACCCCAGGGAATTGATGAGACAATGGTTATCTAGTTTACATATACTTAATACTTAGCATGGTGATGTAATAGTTCTAAAACTGATGTAATTGTAATAGAGGAGTATTTAAACTGAGGACAAAGTCAGACACAGACATTCTATCTTTGACGAACCTCATAGGGGTTCTCCTGCTTCCTCTACTAAGCTCAAGACTGGACCAGAATTAAAGACTCTAGATTCTATTCTTGATCATTCTCATGGTGTCTATCCTGCTGAGACCAAGGTCCATCCAAAGACCTCCAGAAAGTTAGCCCAGACATTACAGGAAGTCAGTTAAGAAAAGACTTGTGGAGATGATAAAAAGGGATGACAAATTGGGGCAGGCAGTAGTTAGAAATAAAAATTTTGAAAAGAGATTGAGTGGAAGGGGAGACATAGAGGGAGGGAGGAGAAAGAGAGAGGCAGAGACAAATAGAAACATGGAAAAGTTTCCATTTTTTGGAAAGTAGGATTGCAGGGAAAATATGGTGAATGTGAATGGCATGAACTTAATCATAAAATGAATTGATTAAAGAAATGCAAATGAAAACAATTCTGTAGAACTACCTTATACCTATTGGATTGACTAATATGAAAGAAAAAAGAGACAAATATTGGAGAGGATGTTGCACTGCTGGTGGAATTGTGAAATGGTTGGATCATTTGGAACTGTCCCCAAAGGGCTATAAAATTCTGCATATCCTTTGACCTAGCAATACCACTAGTAGGTCTATATCCCAGAGATTTTTTTTTAAGGAAAAGGACTCATTTTTATTTATAAATATTTATAGTAGTTTTTTCTGTGGTGGCAAAGAGTTGGAAATGGAGGAAATGACCATCAATTCTGGAAGGGATAAATAAGGTGTGGTGCATGTTGTGATAGAACTATTGTTCTATAAGAAATGACAGTGCCATTTAGGGAAGGGGATGTGGGGAAGGAGGGGAAAATTGGAACAAAAGGTTTGGCAATTGTCAATGCTGTAAAATTACCCATGCATATAACTTATAAATAAAAAGCTATTAAAAAAAAGAAATGACAAGCACTGTGCAGCAAAATAACTGTATGGATATGTATACATATATTGTATTTAACATATACCTTAACATATTTAACATGTATTGGTTGGTCTACCTGCCATCTGGAGGAAGGGGTTGGGGGAAGGATGGGAAAAATTGGAACAAAAGGTTTTGCATTTATCGATGCTGAAAAATTACCCATGCATATATCTTGTAAATAAAAAGCTATATAAAAAAAGAAATGACAAGCAGGATATTTTTAGAAAAACCTGAAAAGACTTACATGAATTGATACAAAGTGAAAGAGGCAGAACCAAGAGTACATGGTACACAGTAACAGCAATATTATATGATAATCAACTGCATGTCACTTAGTTATTCTCAACTACACAAGGATCAAAGATAATTCTGAATTTATGATGTAAAATGATGACATAAGAAAGAAACCCTGATGGACTTTGAATGTAGATTAAAGAATGTAAATACTTCTTAAACTTAATTTTTCTTGTTTTGGTTTGATTTGGGTTTGTGTTTTCTTTTACAATATAATTAATATGGACAAATGTTTTGCATGACTATATATGTATAATCTAAATAAGGTTCTTTACTTTCTTGGTGAGGGGTAGAGAAGAGAGAATTTGAACTCAAAATTCTAAAAAAAAATCAATGTTAAAATTTCTTTTACATGTAATTGGAAAAATAAAATATTAAAACTTGAAAAAACAAAGAGGGTCATTCTTTTTGTACTATAAGGAAAAAAAGAAACTGGGGCGGGGGGGAGGTGGGAGAGATGAGCAAGCAATCTGTGAGTACTTTTAGTAAAAATACCTGCATCTTAAGATTGCAAAGACTCTTTATCAGGCCTGAGAAAAAGGAGTCCCACTAGTTTTCCACTAGCTACTTTTGCTGAGTGCTATGGAATCTAGAGATGTTGCTTCCAGATAGGATGAGATCTATTTCCTGACCCAAGATAAAGTCTATTCAAGAGAGTTAGAATGAACCAAATGACAAGCTGTGTCTTCCATGTGTTCCCCATGCCTATGAACATATTTATAAATAATAATAGTTAGCACTTTAAAGTTTATAAAGTTCTTTACAAATAGCATCTCATTTTATCCTCACAACAACCTGGAGAGGAGTGCTCTTATTATTCTTATTTTTTATAGATGAGGCTATTGATTCCAGCAGGTTAGTAATTGAGATTACATTTGAACTCAGTTCTTCCTGATTTCAAAGCTTGCTGCCTTCATGCTTTTACTTTTTCAGATCTCCATTACCAACAAGAAATTTCAGCAAAGAGCCTATCAGATGATAGGTACTTAATAAATGCTTGTTGATGGATTAGTCCCATTTTATAGATAAGATAAACAGAGATCAGATAATAATTGACTGCCCTAAAGTCACAGTGGTGAAAAACAGACCAGCATTCAAATAGAGACAGCTGACTTTTCATCCCTATCCTATCTCTGCATCTTATTGCCAATATAAACCTGACAAGTCAATTAACCTCTTGGGGATTAGCATTCTATAAAATGTAATATATACATATATGTGCATATATATAAAGTTTATAAAACATAAAATGAGGTAGTTAGAAGAGACCATCTCTAAAGCACCTTCTGTCTCTAAAGCTACAATCTTATGACATCAGCATTGATAAAATATTTGAAAGGAACCTGCTCATTTTAGAGATAAAGAACTTAGAGCCATACTAGATACATAAGAAAATCCATTTTTAATATAGAATAAAAGTCATGTTTCTTCCCCAGGGCTCTTTGTATGAATTTTTCAAAGTCAATATTCACAAAATAGCCATGATTCCCCAGTGTATAGATCTTGAGCGTAGCCAATATGGAGGACCAGCAGAGGAAGAAAAGGTTTTAAGGAAGTAAAAATAAAGCAAGGTCACATACACCTTGCCAACCTCTGATCCTACTCTCAATTAATTTTTAATCAGGACTAATTTGTACACATATTAATGCTTGGATTTATCAAAAGAATTAATTAGGGGATAATTATTTGCTTAACAAAAAAGGATTCTTCAATTTACAAAAGGATTCATCAGAGGCTTCCTTTAAATAGCAAGATTCCCTGGAGAATTTAAAATGAAATCCTATTTCCTGAAAGGGTCATTCACATAGAATATTCCCAGAGCAGCTCTCTGTTGGCCAGTGCTTTAGCTGCCTATACTCCTGGACCTATAAGGGTCTTCCCCATATCTTCACCTGCAGATGTCACAGAAGACTAGAGTCTGAAGAGCAATCAATGGCTTGGACTGATTGTTAAATGCACAAGAATTTCTCTCTATTATCCACCTGACAAAGGTCTCCCCAGGATTTTATTTGAAGACTCTAAGGAAATCCTTCCTTTCCTTCCTGGTAAGTTCAATGGTCACCTCTTCTGTTAATCCTTCCCAGACTTCCCCAGCTCTTAAAAATGACTTTCTTCTCCAAGGGCACAAGTGACTCCTATTAAGAGCTCACACTAATTTAGTCCTTTAAGGTCTACAAAGCACTTCACCTAATGAATCTAATATAATCCTTATAACAGTAAGAGGTGGGTTATCTCCTTTTACAGAGAGGCAAACTGAGAATCAGAGTCATTGCAACTTATCAAGGCTCACACACCTAGTATCAATGATATGTACTTAATAACAATTCATAATTCAATGAATTATATGGATATATTTATATGTATGTATATATGCCTATATAGATAGATAGATAGACAATATATACATATTTAGGGAAAAGGGAGAAAAGAGAGAGAAAAAGAGAGACAGAGAAATACATTGATGTATAGAGAGAAATAGAGACACACACAGAGACAAAGGCACACACAGAAAAAGAGAGAGAATGAATGAAGAAAGGAAGAAGGGAGAGAGAGGAGGAAGAGAGAGAGAGAGAGAGAGAGAGAGAGAGAGAGAGAGAGAGAACGAGTTTAAGTGACTTGCCCTGCTTTCTGGTCCTGAGACTCTGAAGGCCAGAGAGGGAACATGATTTGCATATGGTCACTCAGAATATTATTGACAGAACTAGGCTGGAATCTAGGTCTCGCTAACTCTTCACCAGTGTAATATTCTTTCCACTCTGCTGAACAAATTCTTCTATTACAGAGAATTTTGAGCATCTCTACAGAAGGTCAGCTTCCCTCAGCAATCAAAGAGACACCAAAGTTCTCTGAGCCTCTCACTCTTGGGGAGGTCATTAGTCAGAAGCAGTATCTATTGTCAAAGCCATGAGGTAGGAGGATCCTGGGATATAATGAGATGAAAGCATAATTGCTCTGAGGACGGTTGCAAGGAGACCATATCAGGAAGATAGGGAGGCAACTCTCTCAATCCAAAGCATGTATAATGAAAGCCCTGTCTTTAATAATGTCAAATAATATTTAATTTGATTTTTTGTCATGAATAAAAAAAACCAGAAAAAGAACAAGAATCAAAGAAATTGTGTCAAATATGCAATGTGAGAAAGTGGATATCATACACAAAAGTTTGATGAAGAAAGATGTAGGCTTCCATGCTGAAGGAGTGAGGGGTAACAGATCCACCAGTCCCCATCCTCCATTAGCATCCATTCGATGGGTCTATTCTAATTGGTGAATTTCTGGAAGGGAGCATCATTTCACAAGAGGGCCAGGCTACCTCCTCCCTCACAGTTTCCCATTATGTGTTGCCTTCATTATATTCATTATAATATATTATTAATATAAATTCCTTCAGAACAGGAATTGTCTTTTTTGCTTTGCATTTGTATCATTACCACTTAATACAGAATCTGATACATAATGTGCTATGTGTTTGAGAATATCTTCTCTATCAACCATCTATCTCCCAGCTTTCACAAGGCTTCTTTAACATTGTTGTGTCATGGATCCCTGTGGCAATTTGGAGAAGGTTATGGACACGTTCTAAAAATAATTTAATTTTAGAAAGCCTTCACAATTGAAGAAAATGCTAAATTTCAGTTGGAGACGAGTAAAAATAAAGATATTTCCTCCCCTCCATTCAAACACAAATCCCTTCAAATCTATCCAAGTGTATCTTGATTCCAGGTAAAGAAATTCTGATCTAGAAGAATCTGGTGGCAAAGGGATAGCAGGAGAATGTCAGCAAGAGTCAGCCAGGATGAGTTGTGGACATGTCATCTGTGCACATTAGAAGGAGTATTAGATCCTTGAGGCAGAGCAACTGAAGGAAGGGAGTAACTGATTAGTACTATGAGCTAGAAACAATTAGTTTTCAGTGTGGAGAAAGATGGAGAAGCAAGAGAAACAGCAGTGGCTCGATTGGCTTTTCCAAAATTTTTGCTTGGAAGTTCTAAGTCCTACATTACTCATCAGCCATCATGGGGCCTCTGAATTCCTGCATCATTCGGTTCTATGGAGAAAGCAAAGGATCCCAGATATGCTTCTAGGAGGAATCCAGCCCAAACTTCTCATTTAATTGATGCAGTGGATCAAAGAAGTAAAAGGACTTAGCCAAAGACGTCCAGGTAAAAACTACTAAAGCTAAGTTTTGGACACAGATCTTCTGAACTAAAGCCCAACATTCTCTCCATCCCATATCCACTGTCCCTGAACATAGGTAAAGGAGGATACATTACTAACAGCCTGCACACAGAATGCATCTTCCCTGTAATGATCGAGACTCTGGCAATGGATTCAAGAATACGTGGGTTCATATGTAGCCTCAGACACATACTAGCTATGGTGACATCAAATGAGATATTGTACAGGAAGCAGTATGCATACCTGATAGCACCAGGAAGAGTTCAACCTCCTAACTTTTCTTAGTTCCAATGTTCTCCTTGGCAAAGTGAGGGAATAATGGCAACACTCACCTAGAATGAAAGTTTTAGAACTAAAGGGAAGCTTTGAGACCATTTTGCAGACAAGGGTCCCAAAGCCCAGAATAGAGAACTGAGTGGCTCCAGCTAGCCCAAGAAGCCAGTGGTGGGGATGGATTGGAACCCAAGGACTGAATCCAAAACTCCAAAACAACTCTCTAGGCTGTTTATTCACAGGGTTGTGACAAGAATCCAGTGAGATATAAAGTACTTGGCAAACCTGAAAACTATGCAAATGGCAGTTGTTATTGCTATTATTATCCCCCAGGATTTGACCACCCAGAAAGAGGAATTTATTTTTAACTTCCGGCAGGGCAAAGATAGCATGTGTTTGGAAGACAAGTTGAATGACTGGCTTTCATCCTTTCTTGGGACTTGAGATAGGTTTAAAAAAAAAAGTTTGTTGCAATGTCACTTTCCATTTTTCAATGTTAATTTAGAAATTTGCTTCAACTTGCTATGAACCTTTCCACAGAAATATAATCTGCTGAACACTGAAGTGTTTTTAAAATACCCAAGCCCTCCAGTAACCGTCTGTCACTCTTTTCGGCACATAGCAATTTAAAATTATTGGAGCTCTTAAATTAAGTGCTTAAATTTGGAGGTGATCACCACTCTGGGCATGTGAATTGCACAGCCATCTGAACTAGAACAGAGCCTCAATTTCCTTTAAGCAGGTCATTTTGGAGAGCGATAAGGGAGTCTGATTGCCCAGCATGCATTGATTTAAAACTACTGGAGTTTTCAATTCATTTTTACAAGCACTTCAGTTTGGGAGCAATCTTGCTCCTGACGGCTTCAATTGGTTGAAATTGGTCAATGCTGCACATGCCCCCAGACGGTACTGGATTTGGGGGTAATCTGTTCTGGGGGAAGGGAAGGAAATTAACAATAATTTCAAACTCAATCTAAAATAGCACACTTGCAGAATTATTTTCCTTTCAAAAACTTGAGGTGATTTAGGTGAGATTTTCAGCACTTCTACAGAGAAAAAGATATAAAAGGTGAAAAGCATATATTGGTTTTTTCCAAGGCTTCAATTCACCTACTATTGTGGCAGACAATTCTCAAATATAATGTGCTTTATCCGAATGAAACCTATAAGGCCTTATCGTTGACTTCAGTATCTTTGCTACAATTCACAGGTTAATGTTTTATCACATCAGAAATACTTAGAAGTCACCAGGCTTCTGGACTTCGTTAAGTTAAAAAGCCTTTCCCTCCCATTGATATTGAACAACAGCAGGCCCACAAAACCTGAGTCACGAACCCAGTGATAAACAGAGGGAACAAAAATGGCCAGTGAGGAGAGCCAGCTAAGAAGGCCATATTGCCCCAGGAAGAATCGAATGGAGATGTGAAACAGTTTTTTGCTTTTTTCCCCCCAGAAAATTCAAAAGGAATTATTTAGGAATACATGAGGCTAAAATATAGTATTGGATTTGAAATAAAACCAAAATGTAAGTCAGGCAAATTCATTTCATTAAATTTGCTTCTCGTTGCTTAAGAAGATATCACCAGATTACCTTAGTAGTTTCTTTCTTCCATTTGATTTATATAAAAATTAAGTGAGATAATGGCTATATTATGTATGATTTTTTTAATTTAAGGGAATAAATCATCACACGAGACCTAAAATTCCTTTGATGACAAGTAAGAAAATTATTTAGAAATTCTTTGAATCTGGAATCCAATGATCTGAGTTCAAATTTTCACTCAGTCACTTACTGTCTGGACTGTCTGTATTCAGACTGTAGTATCCTCACCTATAAAATGAGGGGATTAGTGCACAACAAGACACACATTTTCAGATACCATTAAAATATGGAGGTGTTTTTCTTGACTACCCTTATTTGTTTCAAGAGAAGATATTTGTTTCAGGGGCAAGAGGGGAGAGATGAGGTGAAAATTGCCAATCTCTAACTAAATTATATTGAGAAAAGTATATTGATGAAACAATGGAAAAAAAAGAGAAGGAAGTTCAGAAGTTGATAGATACATGCAGAAAAGAATAAGCTCAATATAATAGAAACCCATCATTTTAAATAGTTCTCTATAAGTCAAATTTATTTTTAAAAGAGGCATTTCCCAATTAATAATGATCAAAAGATGTGATTTATGTCTAACGGCTACAAAATCGTGCAAACCCTTTGACCTAACAATACCACCACTGGATATGTATGCCAAAGAATTAAAAAGGAAAAAGAAAAAAGGACTTAGATATACAAAAATATTTATAGTAGCTACTTTCTCAGGACAAAGAACTGGAAGTTGAGGGCATGTCCATCAATTGGAGAATGGCTGAATAAACTGTGGTATGTGATTATGATGGAATACTATTGTTCTTTAAGAAATGATGAGCAGGATCCTCTCAGGAAAACCTGGAAAGTCCTCCATGAGCTCAAGCAAAGTGAAATGTACTATGTCCAAAGTAATAGCTATGTTTCAGGATGATCAGCTGGGAATGACTTTGCTGTTCTCAGCAATATAATGATCCGACACAACTCTGAAGGACTTATGATGAAAAATGCTAGCCATACCTAGAGAAAAAACTGATTGTGTCTGAAAACACACTTTTTTTTAACTTTGTTTTTCTTGAGGGTTTTTTTGGGAGGAGAGGAATCTACTTTTTTTTTCCACAATAAGACTTTTATAAAAAAAAATGTTTTCCTTAATTTCCCATGTGCCTTTTCCGTAGGTGAGTGGGAGGATAACAAATTTAAAAATTAAAAAAAAAAACACTGTTACAAGTAATGAGAAAGTAATTAAAAAAAAAAAAAAGAAAGTTCACTGAAGTCAGGGATGTTTCATTTCTGTGTTTGTATCACTGGCACCTAGTGCCTGATTGACTGACTGATTCCACTGATCCTAGATCTCTCAGAGGTGTTGCCTCCAACATGTGTTTCTTTAAATCTTCTGTGTTTAGCACTGAATGGGGTGTACAGTAGGTACTTAATAAAATGCTTGTGAGTTGATTGGTATGTATTATTAATGCTTTCTTATGTCCTTGAAATAAATAAATGTGATAATCTTGCCCAAAAGAGTTTATAGTCTACTTTTTTTTTTTTTTGGCTTTTTTGCAGAGGCAATTGGAGTTAAGTGACTTGCCCAGGGTCACTTGGAAGTGTTAAGTGTCTGAGACCAGATTTGAACTGAAGTCCTTCTGACTTCAGGGCTGGTGCTCTATCCAGTGCACCACCTAGCTGCCCCTATAGTCTACTTCTTATTGAGCAATAATAACTTAGCCATTTTTGATTGACAGCACCTTTTCCCACAGATGTCACCATAACATCCTCATGTCCCACAGTCCCAAAGACAAAACCACTTCCTCACCTGAGTACCGAATAATATAAATGCACCAAGTTTTGTAGGTGAGTGTTGTATCTCCTTAGAGGCTGTTGTCCTTCTCCAAGAGGACCGTGACATCAAGGAGGTGATGCCATAAAATATTAAGTGAATTGGATTTCAGTGAGATGGCAGAAAATATTTTGTTTGTTTGTTTGCTTTTATTTTTGTCTTTGTGGGCTTAACACAAACACAACAGGTACTTATAGGACAGAACTGAATATAGTCCAGAGAAAAGTTAACCTTCTAGAGAACCATCATGGCTCAATTTGAAGGAAGATGGTGAAATAAAAACTTACGATAAATCAGGCAATTAACATTTCTAAAGGTAACCTAGAGATACTACTCAAGAGAAGCCCACAAGCCCAACATATACAGAGCAGAATTATAAAATCAGAAGAGGAGAGTCCAACTCCTCCCATTTTATAGATAAAAAAACAGATTTCCTAAGGTCATCACAGAGGCACTAAAGTAGATGGGAAAGTCCTCTGATTCTAAATTCATTCTTTCCACTGTACCCAAGGTCAGAACCCACTTGTTAAATCTTTCTCCCCTTCCCCATTTTCTTATGTAGAAAATAGATAATTCTTTAGATATTTGCATCTAATGTAAAAAGAAGGTCAGTAAAGTTCAGAAAATTATTTTTTGGCACCAAACCAAGACAGCACTATGACAGACCAGAAACCTTTAATTAATATTGCCAAGTTAAGAGAAAGGATTTAGCTCCCTGAGTTATTTTGTCTCCTCTGTAAGGAACAGATTCCTAATCTCTGTATCACATGTAAAAGGGAGGGGGGGAAGGAAGCTTCTCTGCAATTAATTTAGAATAAGACTCTCCTTCCCAGGTCCTCACATTTATGGTGCAAAGATCTCATTCACCATAGTGCTTTTTGTCAGGCCTTTCCAAGATTACTGCAGCCAATTAGTCATCTTCATTTGCTATTCAGCATCCGGGGACCTGCTGAACTACTTCGACCCTTTTTAGTGAAGGAAGCTCATGGGCTAAATGCCAATCTCCTCATTCTTTCTGCTTCCCTGTGAGCCAGGCTTAGAGGATGAGACAGTCTAGAACAAGAAGCAGATAGAGACCAAGGAGATTCCAGCCCATTGTCAAAAAGGATCTGCAGTTTCAGTCATATCCTTCATCCCTGTTAGGTACTGTCTAAATGAGGTATAATGAAAGAAGAATGGAAGAGATGTTTAATTTCTTGGTTGCTAGTATTCATCTTCCCCATATTTTCTTGGATTTCTTTAATGTACTTATATGTTTATGGTGTGTATCTTTTGTTAGAAAGTAAGATCCTTGAGAGCAGGAACTGTTTAATTTTCATCTTTATATCTCTATTACCTGCTACATAATAGCTTTTGTCTCCCATTCTTAGTCTTTTACACTTGGATTTGCTATATCAAACAACTGGATAGCAAAATTTAAAAAGAAATCACATGCAATGCACTAGGTAGCATAGAAATGCCCTCTTCGCGTTAACTTCCTATTTTCCTGATGTTGGATTATCGGTTGCCATCTATGAAATACCATCTTCTGTTTAACATGCCTAACTCAAATGAATTGAAAGAGAATTTATAAAGGTCAAGTTGAGGAAACTGCTCCACCCCTTAAATATACACACATCCTGACATACCCACATATGTATGACAGAGATCAAGGCATAGTGGTCTGAGAACTGACTTTGGAGCCAGGAAGACCTGAATTCCAATATTGCCTTTGATGGACACTAACTGTGTGATCCTGAATTTTTTATTTAACTTCTAAGTGCCCCTAAAACAACTCTTTAAGATGATAAATTGCAGAAAAGTTGGTGATTTACACTGGTAGAAGATTACGAAGAAGTTTCCCTGTAAAAAGGGACCTGTATGTGCACAAATGTTTGTGGTGGCCCTCTTTGTAGTGGCCAGAAACTGGAAACTGAGTGGATGCCCATCAGTTGGAGAATGGCTGAATAAATTGTGGTATATGAATATTATGGAATATGATTGTTCTGTAAGAAATACCAGCAGGATGATTTCAGAGAGGCCTGGAGAGACTTATACGAACTGAGGCTGAGTGAAATGAGCAGGGCCAGGAAATCATTATATACTATGACGATCAATTCTGGTGGACGTGGCCATCCTCAACAATGAGATGAACCAAATAAATTCCAAAGGAGCAGTAATGAACTGAGCCAGCTACACCCAGCAAAAGAACTCTGGGAGACGACTGAACCATTACATGGAATTCCCAATCCCTCTATTTTTGTCCGCCCACATTTTTTATTTCCTTCACAGGTTAAATGTACACTATTTCAAAGACCTACTCTTTTTGTACAGCAAAATAACTGTTTGGTCATGTATACTTATATTGTATTTAACTTATACGCTAACATATTTAACATGTATTGGTCAACCTGCCATCTGGAGGAGGGGGTGGGGAGAAGGAGGGGAAAAGTTGGAACAAAAGGTTTTGCAATTGTCAATGCTGAAAAATTACCCATGAATATATCTTTTAAATAAAAAGCTATAATAATAATAATAAAAAAGTTTCCCTGTAGCCTACATGCCCACACTGTTATGGCCTGAATCTTCATGCCCTGAATAAAATTACTATGGCCATTCCCCTTCCTTGCCATTAGGACTGGGAGAATTGAGTCAGGAAAAACTTTGAAGTTCTGGCCACTTTACATACAAATGTATCATATAAACTCCAAGTGTTTTATCTTAATCCTTACTGGGATAATTCCCCCTCCTTTTGAGTATTGTCCTTGGCCTTGATGTATCCTGCCCTAGACCTTCTTATCTTGACCCTCATCCTGTCAGGATTAAGTTATGATCCTTTCCTGTCCTTGCCTTAGTTTCCCCCTTATCTGCCTTTGTTTCCTCTATAAGATTGTATATTCAGGTTATGTATTCTGTTTGCTAACTCTGTTTAGCTAAAACTCTAAAAAAGTTTCCTGCCTCAGTTCCTCCCGGCCAAATGATTTTTGAACATGAGTTTCATTCGGTCGGCTAGTCTAACTCTCCTAAAAAATTATAAACCAATCTCTGACTTGCCTCAGTTTCTTTAGTATTATAATACATACATACACACATGCATGGATATATACATAAGAACTGTATTTATATATTTATATATCCACCATTTTAAATGTATATATTTGAACACATGTACACATACATAGATATTATGCCATTTCTGGTTTCCAATTATGTACTACATTGATCAAACAATAAAGAAATAACTAAATGTCTTGCAGGTTCTCTATCTCAGGGAATATTTACTCTTCAAATGAATATATTATTCAAAAGAGTCCCCACATCTAAAAACCAAAGCCTTGAGTTGGAAATGAAGAATTTTGGTTTCTAGTTCCTCTTTGGTCATTAGCCAGGTTGGGACCTTTGCACAAATTATGTTCCTTCTCTTTTCTTTTTTTCTCTAGGTGCCTCTATAGCCTGCCCTAGTTAGGAAGGCTTTATAATGCTCCAAATACAAGATTGCAGCTTCTCAGAACGCTTTTTTATGCTAAGATGGTCCAGCACTACTTTCTTGCTTTTAACTTTTGTCAACACTCAAAGGAAATGAGAAGATTAAAAATCGAATCCCTCCATCAGCTTTGATTGGTTTAATCTGTATGCCCCTCTGCCAAATGGCTACTGGTACCTTGCCTCTACCTCCCTCACTTACCAGGCCTCTGCCTCTTACACTGCCAATCCAGACAACAAGCACCTGCTAAAATGGTCTTCCTCCAACATTAGCCCCATGGTCATCCCTCCAAGGAGAGCCATAGAACCTTCAGAACACTGTTGCCATCCTCCCCATCGTGGCATTCAATCTCTTCCACCCAAGGGCAAGCACTCACTGGCAGAAAGATGCTGCAGAAGCTCGGAGAGATTATGGATATCTCTGTAAAAACTAAGATGGTGCTCACAATATTAAAATATCATCCTCCTAATCACCAGAAATTTGCAATCAGGAAAGTGTGAGTTTTGCCCAGATAATTATTAGCTAGGTGACCAAAGGAAACTAGTTTCTCTGAGTCTCAGCTTTCTTTTCTGTAAAATGGATGCAGTAATAGCATCTATTCCACTGGATTGTTGTGAAGATCAAATGAGATCATTCCATAAATGCACTGCAAAGTTCTATTTCAGTATCAATCACAATCAATCAATAAAATTTCAGTATCATCCACAATCAATCAACCTAGCACTACTTGTGTTATTTGTTCTTGCTGATATCAGGAAAGTTTGTTTTTGTTTTTGTTTGTTTTGTTTTTGTTTTTTTAACCAAGAAAGTTGCAATTAAAGAGAGCCTTTCAAAGCAAAGTTCCATAAAAATACCACATACAGCCTAATGTCCCACAATCGTGGCAAATATAGGCACCACCACCACCAAAATATAGGCAATAACCTTTGCCCTCCAGGTAACCCCACAGGCAAGGCTGGCACTTCCATAACACATCACAGTGACTTCCCAAAACTGACCACCTGACAGTGGTTCCAGTACTTTTGATCACAATATACTCACTAGTTATCTTGTAAGAGCAAGAGTGAGAAGACAACCAAGATGGTCTAGTCCCAACGCTACATTCTATAGATGAGAACACTGGGACTGCACAGGGAAGTTACTTGGCCAAGCTCATAGCCACAGTAAGTAGCTAATCTAGTGCTCTTTCCCACTCCTGGGTGCCAAGCCAGTAAATGAGCTTTCCACTACTCCATACTAATCAATATAACTTGGCTTTTTTTTCCACTTAACTGCCCTTCCTTCCTGCAGCCCCAAAGCAAAGAAAATTCTGATAAATATTCTTTCTACCCTTTCACCTGAACTGATTAAGTCCAGAAAACTCTTGTAAAATAGTTTTTTTTTTTTTTGGAGGGGGGAGGTTATTTATTTGTTTGACTAATTTTTGGTCTAAGGGTATATCCAGCCAACATAGGAAGGGGTCATGTGAGCCACAGGTGTGAGAGATCAGTGCAGCTCCCAAGAGCCCCCTGCTGCCAGCCCACCCTCACTGCCCACAGCTGATTTCCACACGGGCCAGGCTGGCTGTGCTGGAGCCTGGACCATCTGTGTACCGGGCACGGTGCCTTCCTTAAGGGCTCCCTGCCTCACAGGTTCACCAAAGGGCCACAGGACTCACTCATCCAACAGGACACAATTCTCATCCTGTCCCGCTGCTGGGCTGCCCATCCCAGAGAGCCCAAATAGCCCAGTCAGACTAACGATGGGCACTATTTGGCCACAGATCAATTGGCTCAGCCCCGTTCACGTACCCCACTCAATAACTGTGACAGGAGGGAACTCTCCCTCCTCTCAGGAACTCCCCCACCCAGACAAGTTCCGGCACAAATGAACTAGCGAGGATGGATTTCCTCGGAGCCACGTCCCTGTTCTCTCTTACTCAGCCCACCTCGCAAAAAGAATGGGTGCAGCAATAATCAGCAATTTTTCTCCCAAGAAATGGACTGACTCCAGTAATCAGTTCTTGCCCCAGGCGAGAAGTTCCTCCTGAAGCCCCCTGTGCCCAGGATGAGCGCTCTGAGCCGCTAAAGATTTTGATTCCAGTCAAATAGAAATGGAGGGCAGAGCCCGGAGAATCAGTGCCAGGGCTCCCCGGCCTGGCATGGGGCCCCCGAGTGCAGAGAACAAAAGGGGGGCTGGTTCACCTGTCAGGACTGGGTCTGCCTCCTCTTGCTTCCTCCCATGGAGCCGGGCTTATCTGATCGCTGTAGCCAGGTGTGATGGAGGGAGAATGCTGACATCATCACTGAGGCAAGAGTCTGGCCTCTCTCTGAAGCATTCAGTTAAGCCTGGCACAAAGGGCTTGCAGCAGTCAGCTCGGCAGCAGCCCAGGGACACATCGGCTTTCTCTCTTCCTCTCAACTGGCAACTCCGGAGAGGGAGGAGATGGGGAACCACAGCTGGAAGCAGGCAGCCCGAGAGAAGGCCCTTCCATAGGGATCCAACCATTTTCCAAGAGCTGATTTCTCCTTCCCTCCAATCTCATATCAAAAGGGAGCCTTGCAAAGCTACCAGGAACAAGTCAGATTAAGCCCACGGTGGCAGGAACTTTAATTATTCCCTCCCCTCCAATAATCAAGGACCTTAAAAACAACACGATACAGAGCTGCCAAAGAACACAGGAAGCATCTACTCCCATTCCCTTCATTTTACACAAGGGGAAACAGAGGCAATTTGATTTGATAAAGATCATCATATCAATAAGCACTTAAGTGTCTTCTGGGTGCAAGACTCTGTACTCCAGGTACAGCTGGAATTTGTCCCTGCATCTTCTGCCGCAAAATTCACCATTCTGGCCATTGTACACACCCGGATGCTGATCCCTATGCTGCTTCTCCATTAAGTCTTTAAATCCTTCCCCTCGCTTTTCTGAGCCTCAGTTTCCCCACTTGCCAAATGAAACCATTGTATTGGGTGATCTCTAAGGACTCTGATACTGTCTTTCAACAGAATTCAGACCACCCTCTAGAAAAGAACCTGCTTTCCATCTTCCAAAAGGATGACAATGGCAGAAGCCTAGGCCAATCGAGGTCTGTTCTGAGCCTTCATTTATAGTCTTTCCCCCTGTCTCCTCCCTTCACCCACACCAAGTAATCTACAATCTTACCTGAGATCTATTATTAAAAGGTATTGCTAAGTAAGTGGCTTCTGGATTTCAAAAATTTGCAATTTAAACTTCCACCTTGAGTGTGATTATTGTATTAGCATTTATTTCTAATGTAATGTAAATTTAGCTAGGAGGGTACAATTCAGATCTGCAAACGCTTCACACCTGTCATCACATCCAAGCCTGCTTTTACTCTAATACAATTATTTTAATTTGTTCACGAGCAGCATTTTTACCAAGTGATGGATTGTTTGGAAAGGGATGTGCATTTTTGTACGGCTCTATGGGCTGGAACTGTGATTTCATTGGCACAGAAAAAGGAAGCACCTTCTGTCAATCAATTCAGGCTGGCACCTTCTTTGCAACACATAATAATAATAGCCAACATTATAAAGTGCTTTAGATTTCCCAAAGGGTCACAGAGATATTTTCTCCCTTCCATCCAGTCTCAAAGACTGGGAGTCTTATAGAACTGCCTAGGGCAGACTAAGATATTAAATGATTTCCAGTGAATCACAGGGCCCATATGTCAAAGGCAAGACTTAGGCCCAGGTCTTCATGATACCAAGGCCAAAGTCTCTATCAACTGCTACACACACACACACACACACACACACACACAACTGTGTGCATTCACCAAATTTTGTAGGTGTATATACATGTATAAATTATGGAAGTGTATTTCGAATTTACATCATGAGGATCACCAGATATATAAAATATGGAATTGTTTTTTGAGTTTATATCATGAGGACCACCAAACTAATGGAAGTGGTGATGTCTAGACTAAAGAAGTCAAGACTTGGGAGAGAGGAAGAAGAATATTATCAGTTTCCAAAAAGAGCCAATATGCAGAAGAGATTTGAATTTCTTTATTTGGCACCTGAGAACAAAGGAGCCATTGAGTTGAAGATGGAGAGAAGTGAATTTAGACTTTATTGAAAGAAAACAAGCAAAAAGCAAAACAAAACAAAGCAGGCCAAAAAAAAAAAAACATTTTCCCAACAATTAGAAATATCCATAAATGGAAATGGGCCAAATGAAGAGGTGATGGATTCCGCCTTATTGGAGATCTTCTGGCTGAATCAAAAAGAACACTTGAAGGGGACAAATTGTATTAAAGCTCTCTCAAACCCTGACATTTTTGTGACATTTTCTCTGTAAAAACATCTTTAAATCACTTTTGATTATACATGCAAACTAAGATATTTTACCCTCAAAGGCATGATCAAGAGGGCTCTGCTTTGTAGTTTAGACATGACTGTATAAGCACCTTCAAAATGGACTTCCAAGTGTTCAAAGCTTCTATCAGAGAAAAAAGGAATGACTCAGAAAATCAATTACTCAAATCACTTATTAGAAAACAGCTGAACAACTTGTGTGTAAGGATGTATTTGATACACAGGGTGTAAGGGACAAAGAATTGGCCTTGGAGTAAGGGAGCTTGGAATTCAAGTGCTATTTCCTACATGTGTGGATGTGTGATGCTAAATTGCAAATCATTTACTTACATTCATCAGTGGAAGAACTTTCTCAACAAGGATTCCCTTTATTGATGAAATCACAGAGCCAAACCCAAAATAAAAGAAATGACAAACTTTTCCAAGAATGGGAAAAGCATGGGAAACATGGGAAGACCAAATCCAAGGAAAGTCAGGAGAAAGAAGAAAATATGTTCAACAATCCTAATGAAACATGTCAAATATTGAATGAAATTTAATGCTATGTGATCATAATAAACTACTCTTGTTCTGAGTGAACAAGATGAGGAAATGTCCTTCCCTCTTCCTTGGAGAGGCAGTAAATTTTGGGGGAAGAATACTATGTATATATATATATATATATATATATATATATATATATATATATACACTATTAGATATGGTGCTGTAAACTGATTTTGTTTAATTATCTAAATTGGTTCAAAGCGAAAACTCACTGGATATGTATATAGAATGAAGTTCAGGAAAAGGAAGGGAAGAGGAGCAGAGGATGCATTTGGAAAATATTGTAATGTAAAAATGACAGGCTTCGATTAAAAAATAAAATACTGAAAAAGACAAAAAGAAATCAATTGCACCCTTCTAATCCCATTCCACTTAACCATATGAAGTACAAATCTCTGGTCAAAAGTATCTTCCCCACTGGAAATATTATTTCAGAATTAACTTGAAAATGTAAACCTAATATCATCATCAGAAAAGAAAAAAATAAAATTGAATTATTCTAAATGGAGGAAGCCCTAAAAAGGATATAAAATACTCAGTCCTCCCAGGATGTCTAGAGAGTTCTTTCCTGAAAATATCCTGAGAATTCTTAGTTGGGAGTAGAGGAGAGAAGTGTTGGGAATGGGGGGGGGGGGGAAGGAGGAAGGTCTGTATTTCTTCTCAACAGAATTGTTTTTTTCTGCAGCCTAAGCTTCTTGAAGGACTCCAGAGAGGGTCAGACAGGAACAAAGTTTGGAAAAGAAGAAATTTGGGCTGGAAGAAGACAAAGCAACGCCAGACACCTGGCTATTGGAAGCCTCATCTTTGGGGAGATTTCATCTATTCCTCTTCCAAAAGTGGCCTGAGTTTGACACGACTGTAAAGAATATAAGTTTCAAGTTGCCAAGTCAGGTGCCCTGACATCACTACCTTATCTCTCCCCAGTAATAATAACATACCACTTTTAAAGGTTTCAAAGCATTTTACATACAGATTTTCACTTGTTCTTTCTAAGCAATAATGAGTACTATGGATATCCCATTAAACATATGAAAAGCCTGAAGCTCAGAGAATAACTTGCTCACTGTTACTGGATGGAGGGTATGTGACATTTGAACCCAGGTCTTCCTAAGCAGCATGAAATTCATCATACTACCCTTCCTATCAGAAAAATAGTAAGGGTAAATATAATCCTCAGCAGGCCTTGCCTGGAGCTCAAAATTTCCTACTTACTTTTTCATGGCAACAGACTAAACCAATGAGATATCGGGCTTTGTCCAAGCCCAGCCTTCAAAGCTGCACCCAGAGCTGACTCATCTTCTCCCAGAGCACTGTACCCCTAGAAGATTTTTCCAGGATCATTCCAGCCTGGATTTATACGATTACCAGGGAAATGTTGGCCATAGTCCAGCCTCTGGAGTTGGGAGACAGGGGAACTTTCGGATCCAACCTGAACCTGGCAAGGGCAGCTGCCAGATCATCCCAGCCCTCCCTCAGGAGAAAGCAAAGGTTGGCCATTCTGCCAGTCAGACTTGGGTCTCCTCAAATGGAACAGAGTTGGCCCAACAGAACATGCTGATTCCTACTGAGGGAGTGAATCAGGGAAAGGAGCAGCAAAGGCAGGAAAAAGACTGGGTATACACATGGGAAGAAACTGATGGAGTCATATGGGAGACCATGAGGCAGTCACAGAAATAGAAGGAGGAGCAGGACACCTGTCACACAGGATACTCTATGCTAACCATATCAGACACCTGAGCAGATCTGAAAGTTGTTTTATACCAAGGATCTCACTACATTCTTGAAACAACCCTGCCATACACGTATACCTATTTTTCCCTCTCATTGTACTGATAAGGGAATAAAAGCTCAGAAGGATTCTATCCCTTGTCCAGCTAGTAACTTTCATCTGTAAAATGGAGCTCATTACATTCAGGGTTTGCATGAGAGCAAAATGACAAAATATAAACACAGTGCTACACAAATGATTGATTTGAAAAACAGCTAGATGTCACAGTGGATAAAGCCCTGGTCCTGGAGTCATGAGGATCAGAATTCAAATCTAGACAGTTATTACCTATGTAGTCCTGGGCAAGTCATTCAACTCCAAGTGCAAAAATAAATCAATAATTGTTTTAATGATTAATTTGAGAATGTGAGGTCATAGCCAGTTTTCACTTGTTTTCAAAGGCTACTTTGCTTCTAAATGTTGGTAACTCATGATTCTGTCAAAGGTCAAAGATCTGTGAAGTCAATGGGCAGGAAATGAGTAATAAGAATTCTGGGTAGTAGGAACAGGAGGAGCAAAGGTAAAAAGATCAGCAAGGATAATAGGATCCCTAAACTAGAACTGGAAGGAATCCTCAAATTCTCCTCTTAAGAGACCATTAAGGTCAAAAGAGATTGAGCAACAAATCCAAGATCCCCAAGGTAAATATTAGACAAGAGACTGGCCCCACTTTGGTGGCACAGCATGGAAAACAGGTCAGTTAAAGAAAAGCCATTGAACAGGAAGGGTTTAACAAAACTTAGTCTTAACTCTATTTACATTTTGCACAAAGTTTCTGCATTTTCACATGTAAACTTAGTAGGAACCTATTGAGGTAAAGAGGGCAGAAAGTGAGTAAATTGAGTCTTGCAGAAATTATACTATATGTCTGAGTTGGTCTCAACTTTTCAGTGATACAGTCATACCCTGCAGCAAGGTCAGCTGGAGAGGGTAGTATACTTTCTACTATTTAAAATGTCTCCCTTTGAAATTTTGTCAGACAGCAGGTAGTCTTTAGAGAAGCAACTTTAAAAAAAAAATAATAAAGGAGCTGGTTCACTAGAGGATTCTTCTTCCTAGAGAATGAGTACCTTGTCATGGAAAAAACAATGGGTTTGACATAAACAGACCAAACTTTGAGTGCCAGCTGTGCTATTGACTACCTATGTGACTGAGGGCAAATTCTTCTGGGCCTCAGAGAGGTTCCCAATCAAAGGGTTGGACTAGATTATCTCTAGACTACCTTCTAGGGTTAGATTATTCTATTCAAGAAACAAAGCAATTATTGACTTTCTTTTCTTCTTCTTGGTCAAACCAGGCAGGGACAGCTCCTTTATGTTAATTCTATTCAATTCAACAGCTGTTGACTAAGCACCAGATACACACACAGTAGTCTCTATGTTATGCATTAGGGATAGAAACAAAACAAAATTTTAAAAGTTGCACAGTTTTCTAGTGAAAACAATATATACACGCCTGAGTAAATGCAAAATATGGTGATGTACCAGATGTGCAATTTAACTAGAATGAGAAATCAGGATGGGAAATTTCTTCTATCAATAAAACTCATCATCTATTGACTTTAGAGTCTTAGAAAGTTGCCCGAGAAACTGAAAATGGTTTGCGAACATGTGTCAGAGGTATGTCTTAAATCCACGTTTTCCTGATTCTCAGGCAGACTTTATAGCAATTATGCTATGCTGCCTTTATATATAAAATAAAGACTTCTTTTCAGGGGGAAAAATCTAGAGAGATATCTTGGACCCTTCTAATCCTAAAATCTGTATTTCAGTGATATATCAACAAGCGTCATCATCATCTTATAATGCTTTGAGATTTACATGTTAAATCATATGGTCCTCACAAGAATCCTATGAAATAAGTATTAGTATTACTATCCCCATTTTACAGATGAAGAAATTGAGGGAGAAGTGGTTTAAGTACCTTGCCCAGGATTACTCAGCTATTCCTACACAAGCACAATTTAGACTAGGTAACCAAGTAGCCACTAGGATCCCTTCCAACTATGAGTTTCTTCTGTAATGATAGAAGATGACCAATTGCTAAATTATATAGTTTTGACTCTAAGTATAAGCAAAAGTGAGATACTAATGTGGGCTGGAATAATCTAGGAGACTCCCCAAAAGAAGTAATATCTGATGGGCCCAAATGGATAAACTGGATTAGCTGGCTAGAGGGAAAGAGGGAGATCACAGTAAGAGGAAAGAGCAGAAATAAAATCCCAGGGAAGGAGAGCATGAGGAGCTGATTTTGGGATTCAGCCTGTGCCTACTCTTGCTAGTCCGGAGCAGACTCAATAGAGACTGCAGGATGTCCTATGTGTGAGGCCCTGTTCTCCCCACGGGCTGAGGGAGACGCATTCCTGCAGCTTTGGAGAAGGTGACCCCTGCCAAGGAGAAAGGCACATAGCCAAGAAAACTGGAGAGCTCAGTCTCCCGAGTCAAGGTTAGCTTCTCAGAGAGCCAAGCCGCTGGGGTCTGCAGCTCCCCCACCACGGGCCCCCCTGCTGGAAATTGTCCTTGTGCGGCCTTGAAAGTGAGAGCAGGAACACTGAGCTCAAATAAACAGCCTCAGCCTCACAGAAGATAATCAAGATGTGGGTTTTTACCAGGATGGGGGCTGTGATCCAGCCACTGAAACATCTAAGGCTTTAGATTAGAGGTTCCAAATGGCATCTGGACCACTACTAGATGTGTCCAATAAACGTTCTCAGAGAGACCTGAAGGGCTAGAAACTGTTTCAGTTCCCCAAAAGTTACAGCTAGAAGAAATCCTCCAAAGATCATCTAGGCCCATTTTAGAGATAAGGAAACTGAAAACCAGTGGAGACAAGTTACTTGTGTAAAGTCATACAACTAATAAGGGGAAGAGCTAGGGCTACAGTCAATGTTTCCCTGATGATATAATGGACAGATGGATTCAGAAAGATCTGGATTCAAACCTTAACTCAGATACTCAATATATGACCCTAGGCAAGGCTTATATCAAATGAGAAAGTTGGACTTTATGTCCTCAGTAGTTCCTTTCAGGTCTAAGTCTATAAGCATTGAGAGCCACATACTATACTGTATCTTGACATTTTGTTTTATTCTAAAGATAGAAAAATCTGTTAAATGAAATCAGTGCACTAAGTCACATCTAAGATCTCTTCTGATTTAACATGGAGCCAGAGCTGGGGGGGGGGGAAGGGAGGGGGAGAGACATATTAATTACTGCCACACACACAAATACTTAGGAGACATAAAAATGTCCTTTCTCCTGAGTAACTTGGGGCAAGAAGGCGTGGAAATACTCCTAACTGGAGCCCAGACCTAAACATCCCTAACTGCAGCAGGGTCACCTAACAGCCCGGCGTGGTTGCAGCCCTGTGTGGATCAGTCAGTCAACTGGAACTTATGAAGGGCTTACTATGTGTCAGGCACTGCACTAAGCCTCTGGGACACAATGAAATGCAAAGGACAGTCCCTGCTCTCCAAGAAGTAACAGCGTAAGGAGGGAGACAACAAGCAAACAACCGTGAAGCAACAAGAAGTAAATAGAATAAATTGGAGATAAACAATGGAGGGAAAGCACGACAATTTAGAAAGACTGGAAAGGTGTCCTACTGAAGGCATTTAGCTGAGCTGTGGAGAAACTAGGAAAGATAAAGATGGGGATGAGGAGAGAAACATGGGGGCCAGACAGAAAATGCGGGCAGTTAGCAGATGGGTAACCCAACCTGGTCCCCTTTTGTGTTCAAACTGCCAGAAAACTCAGAGCTGAATTTGGAATTCAACTTCAGTGACTAACTCATCCCAGACTCCTGGTAAAAACCATTTATCTGCTCCTTTTAACCAGCTTCTGTTTTGAATTGTAATTTTCCTGTTTTATACCATTTATATAAGCTACCAGAATCTTCATTAGATTAGGTACTGAATGTATCCACAATGTGGGAAGTAGGGAGGAGAAGGTAAGGAGGAAGAAAAGTAGAAGTGCAGAAAATATCTCTCAAGTGCCCATTATGTCAAGGGAATTTTGTTAGGCTCTAGGGGTGGGATAATGTTTAAATAAAGGTGATCCCTGTCCACATGGAGCTTCTTACTCCAAAAAGGTAAAGGAAGGCAATAAAATAAGCTGAGGGATGCTACAAAACAGTGTATGACTAACTATGTCATTTTTACAGGCATTAATTTTCACAAAAATCTACACACTCACAGATATCAGGGATGGAAAGGACTTCAGAATCGACTGTTCTCATCTATATCTGAAAGAGATATGGATGTCTATGGACTCCCTTCTACAAAATCCCTATCTCTTAACTGAGTAGCTAGCTCTAGGAAAGACAAAGACTCACTACCTGCTAAGGCAGCTCATTCCATAATGGAATAGCTCTAATTATCAAATAATTTGCTTGTTGGTTTGTTTGTTTTTCTTACAAGGAGTCATAATTTCCTAGCTGGCATCCAAATTCAGATCCCTAAATGGAGCAGGGTCACCTTAATAAGCTGTGGTAGTTGCAACCCAGTGTGGTCATTCAAGTAGTGAAGTTTTCTTAGTTCTCGTGATTCTGCCTTCTAGGAATATAGGATAGTTTTTCCAACACCTGAAGAAAATTATCACTCTAACTAGCACACTTATTCTCCACTCCAAAGTCTTTTCTTCTCCAGGCTAAAATCCCAGTTCCTTGTACTTTTCTTCATATGGCAGGAAATCTACCTTTCCCATCATGTTGTCTGGATACTCTACTCTGCTGCTAGGAAAGTCTTTGTCTTTCCTAGAGCTAGCTACTCAGTTAAGAGATAGGGATTTTGTAGAAGGGAGTCCATAGACATCCATATCTCTTTCAGATATAGATGAGAACAGTTGATTCTGAAGTCCTTTCCATCCCTGATATCTGTGAGTGTGTAGATTTTTGTGAAAATTAATGCCTGTAAAAATGACATAGTTAGTCATACACTGTTTTGTAGCATCCCTCAGCTTATTTTATTGCCTTCCTTTACCTTTTTGGAGTAAGAAGCTCCATTCTGTCCATTCTGTCACTCTATATCTGAAAATGTGGCATCCAGAAATAGCCATTGGACTGCAGATATGATTGTAGACCACAGTATGGAAGACTTGACCATCTCCAACTCGTTATGGACTCCCTACCTCTATGAATTGCTCAAAGGCAGGGTTGCTCTTTGGGCTCTTTCTATATCACCAGGACTTAGCACAGTAACTGGCACAAAGTACCTAAAAGACATTTATTCATCATTTTTATTGACTGATTAGAGGCCCTTGTGATGACATTTTTAAATGGGCACTGACCTTTCATGTTATTTATTTATACTGAGACTCTCAAACCATTTTGAGAGAACCATTGTCCAGTCATATGTCCCTCAACTCATCCCTATAAAATGGCCTCTTTTGAACAAATCTTGATAAGTATTGCTATGAAATTTCAAAAGGATGGGCTTTGTCTCCAGCCTGGATCAATATGGTTGCATTCAGAGAATATTCTCAATATGGCGGCCTCAAGGCAATGAATGGTTTTTGGTTAAGACAATTTACTAATTAAAGGCAGTGTTGAATGTGCTGTGATCAGTCCTGATACAATTCAGTATCCTCATCAATCTATGATACACTAAAATATTTTGTTATATTATTGTATACAGGCTGTCCCAAATGTCTTAGGGCACACACATATTTTCATAGAGCATCAAAGACTATTTAGAGAAATAAAATCATGCAAGAGGTAGAGTAATATAGCAGAGAGAGGACTAGCTTTGGAGTTAGGAAGACCCAGGCACAAGTAGGTCCACTGACACATACTAGCAGTGTGACCCTGGGCAAGTCATTTAACCTCTCACAACTACAAGAAACCAGACCTTGATCTGTGTTGGTAGAGGGAATTCTGGCATTGTAACTTCCCTATCCTAGGGAAATCATTGATATTGTCCCTGCCCCAATCCCTCTACATAAAACAATGATGGCATTTTCTAAACATCATAAATATTTTCTAAATATCTCCATTTTTATGAAGTCCCTGAGTATCCACATTCATCTCTTATTTCTTTTGTTTATATATATATATATATATATATATTTAAATGTACATTAAATATGCATATAAAATGTATAAAACATTTTTCTCATAACAACCCTGTGAGAAAGGGAGTGCAAGGATCTTTGACACCATGTTAAAAAAGAGAAAATTAAAATTCAGAAAAATTAAGTGAATCATGTAAGATGTGGTACATGACTAGGAAGTGGCTGAGATGGCCTATGGTCTGGATTTTCTGACACCAACTTGGAATCATGACCCTGGTCCTTGACCTTTGAACAAACCAAAACTTCTCTCAACTTCTGCAAAAGAAATAAAAACAAATAAACAAAACAACAAGAAAAAAACAGTCTTTGTAATATATGACGCCCAAGGTATCTTTCAGCCCTAAACCCAACGGTTGCTTCCATAGCTCTTTCCCTCAAAGGCTGTTTCCTTCAAGTACAAAACTCCCTCAGAAGCTTGAAACAAATGCTAACCAAGTTTCACAATGATGGAAGTAAAAAGAAGAAAATTCTCATTTTTAAAATTGCAGAAACAAATGTTTACTTTTCCAAATGAAGACTGGTAAGAGGAAAGGAACAAATCTCTCTAATTAACATTAATCTGGGCTCCTTGGGCATGTTCTGTGTTAGTGGCTGTTTTAACATCAGAGTAAGCAACTAATAAAAAAGGAAGGCTCCAGAATGCATCTTCTTTAGTTGTGTCTGTTGGCCACCTTATTCTATGAACACGCCCCTTTGGAAAGCTTGCTATCATAAGTCTGTTTTATGTGGGCATTGCTCATGGAAAGGGACTTGGGTTTGGATATTCTAGCCTCTCTAGAATAAGGGTCAAATCCTGGGCAAATGGAAATTTTGCTCCTTTTACTTCATCCATAGTACCTGATAGCTCCTTCATCCCACTAAATCCTTTAAAAATTATACATATTGAAATAGGACCAACAAATTGTATGAAGAAGGACCGTCTTTCTTCTATCCATTACTTGCTGAGCACTCCCCATTGATTTATCCATTACATTATTATTATAAATTAATAAAGTATGGACACACGTTAATTTACTTTATAGGTTTCTCAACCACTGATTTCTTATTATCCTGTCTATTACTCAACTCACTGACTCTTGAAGAGAAATTGTCTGCAACACAAATGTATCCTAGACCTTCCAATTTTATTAAGTATATAAAAGGTGTGTGATTTGTATTAGCAACTCATTTCCCCATATTCAAAACTCAGCCAATTAAGCTGGAGTGCATATTAAAATAGAGATGAGATTCCAATTTAGATTTAATATCCTTATTACCTAATGAATTGCTCATTCTTTATATTTTAGTGCCATTTGCTTAATTTCCTTTCTATTTCTGAAATTTAAAGGGGGGTGGAGTTAGTTCTAACTTTCAGAACTGATGAGATATATTTCCTGAAGAATGATTATTTCAAATGCTTTTAGTTGCCTCGGAAATCAGAGAATCTCAGAGGGGAGATTTCAAGAGCATCCAAGCTAACCGTGACTTGATCAACAATTCCTTCTACCAACATATCCCCAATGAGTGGTTTTCCAATCCTCACTGGAAGACGACTGGTGAAAAGGAGCCTGCTACATCATGAGAAAGTACAATTTACTTTTGGAGTCAGCGAGGTTTTTCTTGTTTTATTTTTGCTTGTTTTATCTCTGACATCAGACCTAAATCTTCCTTTTTGGACTTTAAACTATTGCTCCCATTTCCGTCTATTGGTAACAAAAAGAACAAAGAAAAGGGAAAAGAGCACTTCGGAGAATGATACGCTACAAAATGAACCTGTATGTATACAGCATGACTCAGGTTCCTCTCATGGAGCTCCACGCCATACTCCATCATGTGTATATTTGTGAGCTTTTGTCGGATGGCTGCTGTTCTTACGGCCCGCTAATACACATTAAAATGGTGTGTGTTGAGACTGGTAGAGTGATAAACTGTGCTTGTATTTATCCTTTTCCCAGGACTAATTCTCAATTACTGTGTGTTCCATTTCATTTTTAAACCCTTTGATGTGCTGAGAATCTCCAAGGAGAACGGCAGCCATCTGTTAAATAAACAAACTATTGGGTTGAGATCAGCAAAGTAAAAACAAGAGCATACTACTTTGGGGCTGGTTACTGACAGACATTGTGTGATAAATTTGGGGAGGGGGTAACATACTGGAAGACAAATTTATTTTAATGCTATATCTGGTGGCTTGACTGGGTTATTTTTTTTTCTTTTGCAATATCAGGCAACTCACTAATTTTGTAAAAACAATGCAAGAAAATCCCATTGATTATTTTAAAGCCTTTAATTCGAGGGCACTAAATAAGTAACTCATTGAACTTCCCATCCCAGACTCAAATGCTTCCATTAAACCATGATTAAATCGCTGGAATACTTCCTCCCAAGACTATGAGGTAGGTGGAACCAGTTAACCCTTTTTACAAATGAGGAGACCAAGGTTCTGAGATGTCACCAAACTAGTAAAAGCCAAGGCTGAGACCCCAACTCTGGCATGTTTGGCTTTGAACTCAGTTCTCTTTTCATCCCACTAATAGTCTCCTAGCATTTAAAAATAGTCTATCTCCTCTCATTACTCCAAAAAGTTGGTGATTACATTCAACAGAAACTTAACAAGACACACTAAAAGCAAATTCTCTACAAAGGGGGTAGAATCCAACCCCTGGAGAACTTCCTATTTAGTTGAGGAGGAGGAAGATACACATGTCGGCATTATTTCAGGACACTTTGTTATGGTGATGGTGGGGGTTGTTTAGTCATATCCAACTCTTCATGACTCCTTTGGGGATTTTCTTAGCAGAGATATTGGAGTGGCTTGTCATCTCCATCTCCAGCTCATTTTATAGATGAGGAAACAGGCGGCTCTGGTGAAGTGATTTGTTTAAGATCATACAGTTAGCAAGTGTCTGAGATTGAATTTGAACTTGGACTTTCCTGACTCTAATCTCTGCACTGTAACCACTGCACCACCTAGCTGCCTCAGGACAGTTGTGAAGTAATATACAAATACCTTGTTAATGCCTTACAAATTATGTGTAAAAGTTTTATGTTTGTTTGTTTGTTTTGCTGAGGCAATTGGGGTTAAATGACTTGCCCAGGGTCATACAGCTAGAAATGTAGAAGTTTTGTGGATATATAACATTAAAAAGAAAGACATATTTTTAAAAGAACCAAAGTAGAACTAATTTAGAGAGTCTTCCTGGGGGAAGAATAATTGTTCACATTTCTCTAGCACTTAAAATTTTGCCAAAAAAAAAATTTGTTTTGCATGCACTCTTTCCACAAGTAGATACCACTATTACGTCTATTTTATAGATGAAGAAACTGAGGCCAAGAGAGGGTAAAGGATTTGCCTGGAGTCACCAAGCTAGGAAAGGGCTTAAGAATGATTCAGACACAAGTCACATTCAAGTTAATGTTCTGTATGGTTTGGATATGTCACTCTGCCTCTTCCCCCATGAACTAAACAATAAACTAATCAGTAAGTAGGTATTAAAGGATTCCTAGGTGATCGCCATCATCCTAAGTATCTGGAGATTCAAAGGACAAAGTAAAATAGAAATGGTCTGCCATTAAGGATTTACACTCAAAATAATTTTAAAAAATTTAAAATTTAAAATTTGAATTCAGTTCTTCCTAACTCCTGAAACAAAACTCAACCTACCATGCCTATGAAAACAATTCTTTACATAAGAATGAATAATGATGATAAAAAAGAACTCATTCTATAGAAAGTTAAGGTTTACAAAATGCTTTGGATCAACTATCATCTTATTTGATCCTCCCAACAAGCCTGCTATAAGTGCTACAACTATCTGGGTTTGACTGATGAGGAAACCGAGACTCACAGGGAGATATGAACAATGTCAATCAGCTGGTGCCTGAGACATAGACCTACATGTGAACATATTGCTTTCCCAATAGATCACCAGCTCCTACTGATCCATTTTGGCTATTATAACTCGAACACCCAGCATGTGGTAGGGGCTCAATAAATGTTAGCCAGCTGACTGATCTCGGTAGCCTGTCCGGTTTCCAAAGTGTATTGTCCTCCTACAACCTTGCTCACAACTCACTCAAGACAGTCCTGCACATACTGTTCCATCTTGTAGCCACTAGAAGAGAGATGAAAAAGTTCCAAGTAAATAACTTGAAGTGCACACCCAGCCCTTGAAACAAGAGGAAAGATAGAAGTGACAGCTACAAGTAATACTCCATGAAGAAAAATCAGGTCTCATCCACAGGTGCCTCCTTCAGAGATAGGACGTAAAACTAGCCAGGTCATTTCAGGCCCTTAGGAATGGAAGAGGGATGGAGCCATTTCCTGAAATCCCCCTCATTTCTCCACTCGAGAGGCTGCCTCTTTATTGCTTCCCTCACCATGGAGAAGGGAGAGAGGAGAAAAAGAAAAAGGTGATGGAGGAAGAGAAAGAGGAGAAAAAAGAAGGGGAAGGGAAAGAAGACAAAGAAAAAGAGGAGAAAGGGAAGAAGAGCAGGAAGAGGAAAAGGAAGAGAAAGACAAGGAGCACCTTAATCTTTCTGAGTCTCATTTTCCTCCTCTATAAAATGAGCTTAATTTAAAAAAGATAAAGCAGATGATAATAATCATGATAGCTAGCATGCATAAAGAGTATTAAAGTTTACCAAATGCTTTATAAACATTATCTCATTTGATCCTCATGATGATCCAGGGAATTGGTAGGTACCATGATTATCCCCATTTTATAGATGAGGGAAATAGCAGTTAAGTTATCTGCTGTGTCTGAGACCTGAACTCAGATCTTTCTGCCTGAGCTCTAACATTCGATCCATTACCCCATCCAGCTGGTTTCTGGTTAAGTTACTTGTGTAATCTTGGACAAGTCATTTAATTTCAGCTTCAGTTTCCTTAATTTTAAAATTAAGATACTAATAACACCTTTTATAAAATGCTTAGTGCAGTTCCTAGCACATAGTAGGCATTTAAAATATTTTCTTCCTTCCTCCCTCCCTGAGATCTCAGGTTCATTCTAGAAGTTTTCTTTTCCTTCTAAGATTTCTGATTTTATATTCTATATATTCCATATTTAATTCTTCACAAAGTCTCTTTTCTAATGCTGCCACAAGTCCCTGAAATCTCTCCCCTAAGGTACAATGGTGGAACAAGATCTCTGTTGTCAAAAGATCTTGGAACTTTGGAGAAGTCCCTGGACCTCAGTTTCTTCAATTGGAAAATGAACAAAATGGACCACATGATCTTTAAGAGTCCTTCCAGCCTTCCAGTTCTATGATTTCTTCCTTGATTCCAATTCCCATTGGTCTTTCTTTTCCTATTAAAAAAATCATTCTTGTCATCTCTGTGTTCTTAAAAGTTAGAATCTGATATAGGGACCAAGGTTAACCTGCCCGTTCCATAGGAGAAATCGGGCTCTTTTTCTTTGGCTCTGTAGCCAAAAAGAAGAAAAATATGACCAAGAAATTATAAAAAATAAAATAAAACAAGAAACACTAGACTCAGCAAGTTTGCATCATTAGCAAGAAGCAAGTTGGTCTCAGGAGTGGTGATTAGGCATTTAAGGAAAATAATAAGGATGGAAAGCCGGGAAAGGATATAGCAAAAAGAATTAAAAATCATCACAGACACCCCCCCAATTTACTGAAGCCAATGGCTTTCAAGTGGTTTGATTTATAGTATGAAAGGCCCTTTTAAAAGAATTAGCCCACCAAGTGCTATGGAGCAATCTTCCTCATTCCATCATTACTTTGAATTCAGAAATTATTACTTTGTGACACATTACCATTTTTGCTACAGAGCAGTTCATGTTCTTCCCCAGAAGGAAACAAAACAAGCAAGAATAATCATAATAGCTCATGGTTCTCTGCTTTCCTCCCTTTCCCTATCTCTCCCCTCCTCCTCCTCCTCCTCTCTCCCTCCTTCCCTCCCTCCCTTCCATTTTTTCCCCTTTCCTCTTACTGTAAATCTTTTCCTCTGTATGTCTCCATCTTTGTTTCTCTATCTCTCTGTGGGTATCTGTCTCTCTCTATGTCTCTCTGTCTCTCTCTGTTTCTCTGTCTCACTGTTTCTCTCTGGATTTTTGTCTCTATGTCTGTCTCTCTGTTTCTATTTCTGCTTTATCTCTGCTTCTACCTCTTTTCCTCTCAGTCTCTGTCTCTGTCTCTCTCTGTTTCTCTATCTATCTGTCTTTCTCTTCTTTGTCTTGCTCTTTCTCTGTCTCTGCTTCTATGTGTGTGTATCTATCTCTCTCCCTCCCTCCCTTTCTCTGTATGTCCTCAGAGAAGATACTGCAGGTACCAATTAATAATATAATGCCTTAGTTGATCTCTCCTATTTCTGTCTTGAATTATCATCTCAGTGGCAGATTCTCACCAGGGCTCAGTGAGGTACCTATGGGGGATAAATCAGCTCTAAGTAGCCCCGGGGGCATGAGGCTTTGCTCCAGGATAGAGACATCTGGAGATGAAAAAGGAGGGACACAATGCACTTCCTGCCCATGGAAACATCCAGTAGCTCACCTCAAATTGTTCCTCTGCACTCTCTCTTAGACAGATGACTCCTAAGGTTGGACTCTCTTCTACCCCACCAACCCCATTTCACAGCCCCCATTCCCCTCTGAATCACTGCTGCCCCCCTGAGTTTGATGTTCTTCCCTAGGTAAAAGAACCTTGGTTATAGCTCAGTTTCAAATATTATCATTTCCATCTTATAATACAGGAAATTGAGTCTCAGGAGGTGAAGTATTTGGATGTGGTCAGAACTAGGCTGAATCAGGAGCTCGAACCCTAAGCAGGGTATTCTGATTCCAACTCCTGGGACTTGGATATTAGTCTGCATCTCAAGGAATGGAAAGGACAATGCCCATTGTCCAAGAAAGAGGAAGAACCTGGAAAGCCAGAACGTGGCAGGGAAAGGTCTGAGCCACCTCCCCCAGATACTGGCATCATAGGAATGGCTGGCACTGAACTTAACCCTCATTCATGGGCTGCTGGGATGATTGACTTCCAATTAGGAGCCAACCCAGAAGCATCTAGCCTGAAGCCAAAGGAGGTTCACTATCTGGCCAGGGGCCCAGAGGTAGTAAATAGCTAAGGCGGAATTAGAACCCAGTGCTTTGTCATGTCCTCTGCTACCTCCTCATTACATATGGCCCTAATGTTGCCTCAACCTACTCTTCGCCATCCACATCTTTTCCTTTGGATGTTCTTAGGGAGGTATCAAATGGGAAGAGAAGTAAGTGTTTTAAAAAGTGCTTTGAGATGCTTAAAAAGTGGCAAAGTGGTGATTTGGTTGATCATTTGATCACAAAAGACCTAGGTTCTAGCCTGGACACAAATCACTGAGTGACTTTGGGTAAGTCGTTTCATCTTGAAGTATCCCTGGGCATTAACACTCAATTCAAGAGTAATGAGAATATTACTTGAAGTGGTAGAGGGAGTGTCCCTACTGGATTTTCTCACACAAGTGGGATCACTGTGTGCAAAGAATAATGACAAATTACAATGACAACAACACAGACAAAAGCAGCCATACTGGCCCAACCCATTCTTCTCTTCTCAAAAGCTGTAGGGCTCAGTTCAGGAGCCCCCTCCACAGGAAGTCCTTCCTGTTCTTCCCAGCACTCAGAACTCTCTCTTCTCAAATTGTGTGTAGAATTTCAACCCTGTGTGGTCCAAGATGGTTTTTCCTTTAGTCTTTAGCCTAGCACAGTGCTTTACATCCAGTAAGCATATAGTGCAAGTTTGTTGGATTTATGGGGAAACAATTAACCAGTCATTCAATGCTTGTGTGGCAGATCCAGGGAACCCTGGGGATGAAACAGCCCCCACACTCAGGGAGCTTATATTCTAAAGAAGAATAATAAGAATGACACCCTATCAATTAGTCACTTAAGAAGCATTTATAAGCTAAATAATGCTTAATAAGCTTCGCCTAAATCTTTGCTCTCTGGCCCAGGGTCCTCAGTCTTGCTTGGCTCACTTTTCTCTTTGACATTGAGTGGATGAAGCCTGTGTCCTTTCTCAGAAGCAATTTTTAAAATTCATAATTGAAGGAAATTCTCACTTTCAGTTAGAGCTTGATGAATTAAAGTTGTAGTTTTTTTCCCCATCTGACTTCCCAGAATGTCTGAAATCTATCTACAGACACAAGGGCTCCATTCATCCCAGGTAAAGAACCCTTGCTTTAGTGGTAAACAAAAAGGGGATATATCAGGAATCTAGTGCTTTACCCTGGAAATGAAGTTTGGAGTCAGAGGACCTGGGTGCAAATTTTCTCCACTTCCAAAGTGACTGAGAAAACTCACTTATGCTCTGAATTTCCTCATTTCTAAAATGAGGGTGGGATAAGCTATTTCAAGATCCTATGAGAGAATGAAAACCATTTTTAACAAAGTGTTAGAGATTGCAGAGGCTGGTGAGGAAGAGTGCCGGAGCTACTAAGTGGACAGGAAGGCTCCCGTGTTGAGATGAGTCTTCTGGGAAACCAACAAGTCTAAGGAGAAGGGAGGGGCAGGAGGATAAAGGAGCCATTCCTGCCTCTCAATTGCTCCCACCGAGAAGCTATGGAACCCAACACCCTGGAGACCTTCCTCTTGTTCTCTTATTATAGAAGGGACAGAAGAGAGAAAACCCAAGAAATGACAGCCTTCTGTGCAGCACAATAAAGAAGAAAAAAAATATGGCACTTTCTATGGAAATGACATGCAAATCATATGCAAGAACACAAAGCTTCCTAACCAGTTCATATGTGAGACCATTGTGCTAGGAATCGGGCTTCTTGTGACTGCCTCTCCTCCCCACTGGGAGCTTAACAGCTAATAATTATAAGGATATAATTTTGATAGCAGATGCAAGGCCTTCATCTACCTCCAGCACCCTTCAAGCTACCATAACTTCTTGCCCTTACCCCCCCAACAATCAAGTGAGTGGGAATCGCTTGGGAGTGGGGATCGACAAAGGCTCCCTTCAGTTTCCAGCACCCTCCTGGCATCTGTAACCTTCAGCCCTCTCCCACTGCACCAGTCTCAGAAGGAAGTCTTTGAAAAAGAGTTCAGCAAAGCTTCTATAGCACCAGCATTCTAATGAGAGAACTTGAAGGATGACTTGCTCCAGGAGCTTCTGCTTGGAATTCCCTGCCCCGGAGCTACTAAAAGCCCTCCTCTATAATTTCTGTTATTTCTTCCTTGGTCACAAAACAAAACACCCCAAACTCTCAAAATATTTTGAATCCCTTTGCCCTGCTACTGCTTTTCCTATACCCATCCCTACTCAGCCCCTTCCTCGGCCCTCCTCTTCCTCTCTGCCCCCCGGAACTCCCTCTCTGATGTTAACAAACTTTTCACCATAGAGCTCTTTTTATATGCTATTCATCTCCCGACACCGGCTTCAATTTAGCTTTCTGCTAAGGGTCCTCTATTCCTTCTCAGCCTTATATAGGACCCAACCTCAAAGTCTAGGAAGATCATGAATAAATGATTGATGGAATAAGTGAATAAAAAAGGCCTGATTAAGCACTTGCTGTTCTGTCATTTTTATGACCCCGTTTGGGGTTTTCTTGGTAAAGTCATTGGAGGGGTTTAACATTTTCTTCTCTAGCTCATTTTGTAGGTGAATAACTGAGGCAAATAGGGTTAAGGGACTTGCCCAGGGTCACACACCTGATACATGTCAGAGGCCAGATTTGAATTCAGGAAATTGAGTTCAGAACTCGGTGTACCGTGCCATTTACTTGTCTTATTATATGAGAAGTTTCTGCTAAGGCCTACAGATCCAAATACAGAAATGAAAATGGTCCTGATGATCCTCAAAGCCCTCACATTCTAATGGAAAGAAAACACCTATAGGAGAATGGTGACTAGAAGGGGGTATTTTAGTTTGGAAAGTCCTGATGAGGACAAGTGAAGCTATAAATAAGCAGCTCAATATACTCCTCCCAGGAGCAAAGGACTGAACTGGAAAAACTTCCTAGGTCCAATGGACCAGATGGAGCACTAACTATCCAGGACAGTAGTGCCCCAGGGTAGATGTTATGAAAGAGAAATCTTCAAGATATGATCTCTGTTTCTAGATGGCTACTGAGAAAATGGTGTAAAGTTAAGCTTGACTGGGCCCTTGCTTGCCCGCAGTGGGCCATTTGAGGTAATTACCACTCAGCACAAGTAGCCTCCATACTCCTCCAGGAGTTCAGGGAAGGGGTATCAGGTAGAAGAATTAAGTCTTTCAGGCAAAGTTTTTGGCCTAGGTGGCAAGTGGAATAGTGGGATGATGAGCATTGCAAATTAATCTAACCCTCTTTTTTTCCATATAAAGAAAATGATTTGCCCAACATCATACAAGCAGCAGGGAATAGAGTCCAAATCCAAAAGAGCTCCTCTGATTCTAATTTACTGTTCTTTATATTAAGAAGTCTTTTAATTTCTAAGTACCTATTATGTCATCATCACTCAAGTATGTCACTTCCTTTGAACTTCATGGCATTTGGCTTTCTCAATCTGTTTAGATCAATAGTCTTTCTCAATGACTTTAGCTTGTGGCTCAGGATCTTTTTTCCTCCATGCCAAATTTCTATCATGGTCCTTGATAACTTTATTATCTACATGGATAAATCCTTCATTTTTCTGGCTTCATCAACCTTTCTTCACCTCCAATGACCTCCAGCATTGAAGACTACTTTGGTTATTCCCAGGAAAGGTACCACTTGAGTGCTAACTCAAGTTAACTAACTTCCATCATTCTTCAGCCTCATCACATCCTCCTAAAAATCCCAGATTCTCTCATTCTATCACTTTTTCATGGCTTTACTCCCATTCACTCACCATTCCTCCACAATTTCCTAACAACTTACTCATTTCAACAAAGCACTTTGGTCCACTCTTGAATTTCTTGTTTCCATGTCCTTCCTCTGGACTACTTACTATTCCCTAATCCTAAGACACCACCACAATCCATCTTCTCTCCTCTGGTCTCTGAAAGACTATCAGAGGTCTGTCTACCACATGTTCACGCTATATCACCTCAACTTGACCCTCACTGATACATGTCCAATGTTTCCTTCATCTCTGATTGACTCTATCATGCTCCCTACAGGGACTATTTTACGCCTCTTTTCCCCCACAACCCTCCACTCCAAATCCTCCCAGCAGATGACAGTTGTTACCAAAAAGATTGAAGCTACCATTTCTGAGCTCCTTTATTTCCATTCCTCCATTCATCAAATGTCTCCATGTCTTCACCCATCCTTTCTACCTTTGCTCTAGTGTCAGAGGATGAAATGGCCCTTCTTTTTTTTGCAAAGCTAAACATTTAACTTATGCCATGGATCTCATTTGCTCATGTCTCCTTGTTCCAAAGGTCACATCTCTCTCTCACCTTTAATATTTTATCCTTCGTTGGATTTTTTTCCTCAGCTCATGTCACTGCTAGTACATGATCTGAAAGCAATAAAAATTAAAGATAACAACTCCTCTTGACCTTGCTCCCTCTTCATGCTACTCTATCTTGCTTTTTTTTCTGGAAAGAGAAGATTATATATATTGCCTCTACTTACTCTCCCAATCATTTCTCAACCCCCTAACATGTAACATTTTCACCCAAGCAAATTCTCCTGTAATTGTTTGCTATTGCCAAATCGAATGTTCTCTTCACACTCTCTACCCTTCTTGCCACAGACATACAATAGAGTATTGGCTAGCACACCCAGCCCAAACTCTGTGAACAGCAGCCCGCATTGCTCTTTCAGCCATATTTCCCAGTTAACCATTCCCTTCTTTTGTTCAGTCTGTGTGTGTATGAGTCTCTGTGTCTGTCTCTCTGTCTTTCTTTGTCTTTGTCTGTCTCTGTCCCTATTTGTCTGTCTTTCTCCTCCTCTCTGTCTCTCCTTCTGCCTCTCTCTCTCTCTTTTCTATTTCTCTCTGCCTTTCTCTCACTCTCTCAGTCTTCCTCCCTCCATCTCCTCTAACTCAACTCGAATAATCCCATGGATTCAATTATCACCTCAATGCAGAAGACTCCCAAATCTATATATCCAGTGCCAATCTTTATGCTAAACTTCAAAACTTCAATCTCACATTTCCAACATCACACTGTCTTTGCACCTCAAATTCAATATGTCTAAAGCTGAATTCATTATCTTCCCCAAATACAAAAAAAACTTTCTCTTTTGCCAGTTTAACTAATTCTGTTAATAGCAACATCATCATCCTTTTTCTTACATTTTACTAGAAACCTGCAAGTCATTGACTCTTCATTCTCTTCAATCTACTTAGATTCAGTTAACGAGTCTTATCAATTCTGCCCCTATCACATCTCATCCATCCATCTCTTCTACACTCACAGGCCATTACCTTAATTCAGACCCTCTGGACCCCATTTCTGGACTACTATAATAACCTGCTACTTCCTGCCTCCAGGCTTTCTCTTCTCTAACACAATAGGGAGTAGAGGAGAAATAAAACCTAACAGAGATAGAGACAGGAAAACATGGAAAAGTGTGAACAGCACAAAAAAAAATCTTATGGCATTACTCCCCAAGATAGTGATGTAAATAAAAAAGAATTTTGGGAATAATAATAGAAACTGCAGCTCAGGACAACTTAGGGGCACTTTCTTAGGGTTTATTAAAAGCACAACAACTGTACCATGACAGAATGTGCATTTCCCCAACAATTTCTTTCTTAATTTCTTCCTGGGATTCTTTTTTCCTGTGAAAGCTTAACAGATTAAATTTTGTTCAAAGCTGGGAAGGAGAATTTTTTAATTATGTGCTCCCAGAGGTGGCTCCATCCTCTAAGAGTAGTGGAAAGTGAGATGCCCCTAATCATCTTTTTATGACCCTCTGGGAGAGGAGGACTGGATTCTATGGCCTATAGAAAGAGGGGCCCAAATATCCTTACTAAGTTTGCCCTTCCAGGCATTATCAGGGAGAAAAATCCATTTGGACTTTAGGTTTCCTGGCATCAAAGTAATTTGCCAGTCAATTACCCTCAAACGGTTGCCTTCATTTGCATGTGGCCAGCAAGTGCTTGGAAAAGATAAAGTTTAAGCTTATTGGAAAGAAAGTTAGCCAGACCATCAGTCTCTTTCCCTTGAGAAGCCATGGGAAGAGTGCTTGATAGGAAGAATATTCAAACGGGCACTTAGTTCAAGAAAGCTAGCACTTAGGAGAGCTCCTTTTCTCTTGAAGTAGACAAAAAAGAACAAGATAGCTCTTCCAAAGTCAGAAGGCATGCCCTGCAGCTGGCTTGCTTTGAGATCCTAGAAAAAGACATTCACTAGCTCCATGCTTCAAGATTTTCTTTTGGAAAACGAGGACCTCTTTCTTCTTTCAGCTACATGAGTAAAGTGCTTTGAGATACCGAAAGATATATTACAATGTAAATGAAAGTGTCCTGTTCTCAAATTGGCCTATTTCTATTTCTCATCCATACAATTTCATCTCTTTCCTTATCCCCATGCCTGAAATATGTTACCTTCTTACTTCATACTTTCAGTATCTCTCACTGTTTTTCAATATTCAAGTGCTATATTTTACATCAGGTCTTTTCTGAAAACCCCACCCCCATTTCCAAGACTCCCCCAGGGGGAAGGTACTGCACTTGTTTTGTATTCACTTATCTGCATGTAATAATCAGGTGGAACAGTGGATAGAATGTAACAGATGGAATCAATAAGTGTTTTTAAATTCTGCCTCAGTCACTTTACTAGCTATGAGATGCTAGCCATGTCCCTCGACTGTTCTCGCATTCAGTTTTCTTATCAGTAAAATGAAAATAATAATATCATCTACCTAACTGGGTTGTTTTGAGATGAAATGAGATAACTATGGAAAGTGCTTTGTCAATGTTGAAACTCTCTACAAATGCAAGCTATGATTACTGAATATATTATTTCCCCAACAGATTTGTGAGCTCCTTGAGGACAGGAATTGCTTTGGCTTCATAACAGTGTCCTCAGTATTTGTCACAATGTCTCCTAATATATTTTAATAAACATAAATTCTCTAAATGAAAACACCTCGAACTTTCAAGTCCCCTGTGTCCTATGTGAACAGAAGCTAGATATTAAATCAGATCAAAGAGTTCTGAGTGATATGACATGCAACTCTTAATGAGAATGGATGGATGCAAGGAATACAGATTGATTCTGGTCTCATAGGGCAGATTAGAGATGAAGTCAGGGACATGTCTAAAGTGAAATGGAAGACAAAAGACTAAATGATGTCCAAACATCCTAATTCTAGAGAAAATTCTCTTTTTTGGTAACCTCACTCCCAAAGACCATACCTTCTGTAAGCAATTCAGGAAGCACAGATAAATGGTAGAGAATGTCAGTATAGAACTACTCATAGAGACCAGGTTGATTTGAGACATTTCTCCAAAGACATGGATGCCACCAATATGTCTACTCTTATTGCTTTCCATCCCGCTGAAGTTAAAAATCATCAGTGGTCCTCTGATACAATATGGTACCAAGAGCATCACATGATTTATGATTATGTAATTTGAATATCCACACTGAATACTTAGAAAACAATTTCTAACTAAGTGTCAAGCTTTCTTCCAGCTTAAAATAAAATAAATAGTAAGCCATATATTGAGAATGGAGGTTAACTACTGAATAATCTATGAATGGTCTTCACATCTATATAATCTCAGGAGATCTAGTGGATAGCCCACAGTCCTTTGGATGAACTCCTGATAGATGTTCTGAGGGAGAAGGTATAAGTGATCGACAGATATGACTTGAGTATGAAGGAATCGTATATCCATAAAATCTCAATTACAATTAAGAAATGTTGGTGTATCTTTAATGACTACATATGAAGTATATATTTCTCTGTAAGATGTTTGAACTCCCTTCCTTGCAGTGGCTTGAAATGATTACTTAAGGCCTTGCAAGTTAGAGACTTAAATTTGTACTAATCTGACTAGCAATTTCCCCCCTACCAGGTCTCAAGCTCCATTTTTCTCCAGGGTGCACTTCCCAAGCCTCCAGTGAAACTACATTAAAACGTTGGTAAGTTGCAATGCAAGTAAATTACATAACACAGTCGCTGCTAAACACTCCATAAACAGTAACATTAATCATCTTTGCCGCATCTCAATCACATTAGAAAAACTTATCAGGGACCAGGTGGATGCACAGTGCATTTGGAGCAATGGCAGAATTGAGATCATACTTCTCCGGGCCTCAGCAACTATGGCCAGGCTACCAGAATACAATATGAAGGTCAATTACCTTGGTTTCCTTCGTTTTATGTCTGAGTTTAATAAATAAATCCAAGATTTGGCCTTTTTTACAGCAAGGTTTCAATACTTTCACTTGGTGTCAGATTATTCAGAAGAATTATAGCCCTGGTTATTTAGAAAATAAATCAGCATAAAATTACACTGCCAAAAAATGATTAGGTCTCAACAGCCTTCCAAAGTACATTAGGTAAGCAATATTATTTGTCAATTTGCCAATTATGAAAATAATAACATCGAATCCCTTTTTTATGTTGTTGTTGTGATGGTGGTGGTAATGGCGGTAGTGGTGTGTGGGTGGGTGGGTGGGTGTGGGTGTGGGTGTGTGCATGCTCTGCAGTGAAAGGAACACTGTACTTTAAGACAAAGATCTTGACTTCAAAAACCAGTTCTATACCGTATCACTTGTGTCACTTTAAGCAAATTATTCCTCTTGGTCTCAGTTTCTTCATTCAAAGCATGAGGAGATGAGTTATTACAGAACACTTTTAGATAAATTCCTGTTTGCCAAACATTTAATGTACATCATCATCTCTGTCTCACAGCAGAACCACAAGGTAAGGAATGTTAGGATTCTCATTTTCCTATGAGGCTTAGGGATATAGGCAGGGTCACACATACTCCAGTGCATAAGGCTGGATTCAAAACTAGATCTCCCCGATGGGACATCCAGGCCATTAACCATTAAACCCTGCTGCCTCTCTACAATAGACTAGACCAGGGCTTCTTAAACTCTTTCTACTTCTGATCCCTTTTTACTTGAGAAATTTTTACACAACCCTAAGCATAGAGGTATATAAAAGAAGCATATAATCAAATGTTTACTGATAATAAATCATAATTCCATGAACCCAGATACAGTTACATGACCCCACATGGAGTCATGATCCATAGTTCAAGATGCTTTGGACAGGATGATCATTAAGGTCCCTCCCTACTCTAAGGAGTATGAATAATATTTAGAAAACAATAACTTGCTACCTTCCCTTGATGCACCCGTCAGGTTTATTATCAAAGTCCCTAGTCTGTCTTGGACTAACAAAACAATTCATATTGTTCCTCAAATATTAGACGAGAAAAAAAGAGAAATATAATTCATTGAATGTTCAGAGAGTCACTTTTTTCACTCTCTCACCAGCTATCAGGACAAAATGTTTTTTTAGTCAGAAAACTATGGCCTTGATTTACAAACAAATTTCAGCTGGCGCAGTTGACATGAATCAAGCGAACTACATGACTTACGTCAATTACACTAGACCAAATTAGCCACTATAATCTAGCTGAACCATTCAGGGAGCCTAAAATATTGCAAAACGCAGAAAAACAATTCATACTTAGGCAAATTCTAAACAACTCAGTATAATTTGAAATGAGCCAGCCTTCAATTTTTATATATGCTTAATTTGTGTGCTTTTCCATCTTCCATAAGGTTATGATTACATTTTCTCCTCCTCTCTTACAAAGTGTCAAGTTCTCTTACATCGGTGTCCTTCTGTCCCCTCTTCCAGCCACCACCTTATTCTGGCTCCCATCACCTCTTGTCTGCATCAGTGCCTCCTAAATGTTCTCCCGGATGGCATTCTCTCACCTCTCTGATTCATTCTCCAAACAGCTGCCAAATTGATCTTCCTAAAGCACAATTCTGACTGTGTAACTCCTCTATTTGTGAAGCTTCAGCTGTACCCTTTTGACTCTATGAAAAAAATACAAATTTTTCAACTTAGCATTTGCAGACCTTTACAATCTACTACATTTCCAGACTTAATGCCTTTGGCAATGCTATGTTTCCAACCAAACTGGCTCTAGCCAGTTCAACATTCCCTCTTCAATCTCCATACCTTCCAACCAAACTGGTTCTCTGGCCAGTTCAACATTCCCTCTTCAATCTCCACGCTTCCAACCAAACTGGCTCTCTGGCCAGTTCAACATTCCCTCTCCAATTGCCATGCCTTCCAACCAAACTGGCTCTCTGGCCAGTTCAACATTCCCTCTACAAACTCCATGCCTTTGCAGACTTCTCTTATCTCTCAGAGTCCTTTGCTTCCTTCAAAGTAGAATGTGGATGTCATTTAATTTGGAAACTTTCCTTCATCTTCCCATTTGTTATTAGAGTTACCATTACTTAGTTATTATTGTTAGCATTCTTTATTTCCTCAAATCATGTTGCTCTTAATGTACTTGTAAAATGTTTCATCTCCCAGTAGATAATAAGCTTCTTGAAGACAGAGCTGCTTTTGTTTTGTTTCTGTAACAAAGCACTTAACTCAGTGCCTTGCACAGAATAGAAAAACCATAAATGCTTGCTGGACTGAGAAAAAGCAGTATCCGACAGAACTAAATAGGTAAGTGATCTTTTGGTTCTTCCCCTTCATTATCCTAAAATGCATAAATTTAGTGAGTCTCAACATTTCTTGGCTATCAAATTCTTCTAGCACCTTCAAAAGTAAGTCCAACAGTCAGGAAAGAACTAATCATTTATCCCAAATCATCCTAAAATCAAACCAAATTCTTTTGATCATGTTGGAGAGGGAATGTCCAACTGGCCAGAGAGCTAGTTTGGTTGGAAGGTATAGAGATTGAAGAAGGAATGTTGAACTGGCTAGAGAGCCAGTTTGGTTGGAACGTAGCATTGTCAAAGGCAGTAAGTCTGGAAATGTAGCAAGATTGTAAAGGTCTGCAAATGTTAAGCTACTTTGTCACAGTAGCATTAATCTTTCAGTCCCTTAGAATAACTCAAGAGGGCCACTGCATCTCGTTTCATTCATCACCAAAATACTCTATTAATTAGCTTACTATTACTACCTGAATTAGCAATACCTACAGAGAGTGGACTCCATCTGTCTATCAGATGTCAGCTAACTTGATCATAATACCATCTTGGGGATCTAAGATAAGCCTCAGTAACTTGGTTCATAATTATAAAAAAGAGAGACACAGCTATTTCTCTCCATGTGAAGTCCATCCACAGTGAACATCTCAGTAGAAATGTTCAACCAAATATGATCCTTCTCTCCAAAGGACCAGGGAGTATTGTAATAACTTTCACCATGAAGATCTCAGCTTCCTCTCAGTCATTCTTCATCTAAGATCTATAAACATGTTTCTTTTAATATGTTGATAACTATATCTCAACATAATTGGTTTAATTTATATTATGCACATACACAATATATATGTATATGCATGATGAAGAATGACTTCACATGGAGAGAAACCCAATAAGAATGATTCCCTCTAACTTAGGCACCACTGAACACCCCCTCCACATCTGGTAACAGCTGCCTGAAACTGTCCATCTCCAGTTTGCTTTGCTGCTAGTCTTGATTCTTTATCAAGTTCAAACCTTGTAAGTGCTCAAAGTTTAGTTTAGTGATTCCTTTGGTTACTGAGTTTGAATCCTATTTCTGAGTTAAGCTTATGTTGCCCAGTAACCTGAGGGCAAACTCCAAGGAAGTATATCTTATTAATTATGTATTAATACAAAATTATTTGGGGAAGGTGGCTTGCAATCTTTAGAACATCTAGAAGAGGCTTCTTGTATTAATTGGCACTTAAGCCAAGTGTGGATGGAGGCTCTAAGATGAAAAGTTGATAAGGGAAAATGTGACTATCCTGGGGGACAGTTCACACAAAAGCTTAGAAGGGAAGTGTATTGTTAAGCATGAAATATAGCAAATCAGCCTGGTTCCCTTGAACTTAGAATGTGTGAGAGGGAAAGTAGTATGTCATCAGCCTTGAAAGATAGTTTGGAACCAGATTGTTAAGGCCTTTTCCATGCCAACGAGAAGAGTTTATATTTTATCCTAATGGCAATAGGTAGACACTGGAGATTTTTGAGCACAGGGATCATAACATCAGACCTATAGATTAGTAATTTCTCAGCAATGACAACTATGGTTGGGTTGGACAGAGGAAAGACTCGAGGCAGGGAAACTAATTAGGGTCCTACTGTACTAATATAGTTAAGAAATGATAAGACCTCCACTCAAGGTGGTTGTAGTATGAGGGAAGAGGGGACAGATTTAATCAGTATTATGGAAATTGAATGAGAAAGACTTGGCAAGTAATGGGAGAGAAGCCAGGATGATTTTTCACTTGTAAACTTGGGTGACCAGAGCAATAATGAGGGTATCCCCAGGAGAAATAGGGCAGTTAAGAGTATGGGAGTTTGGGGGTAAAAGAATTAAAAATGCCAAAACTCTATAAAAGGGGCCAATGAGGAATATTATGGGTATACCTTCCCTGGTGATCTTTTGGGAAATGTCATGTAGATGGATTGAAACATTCATCTGCTAAAGTCTCTTTAGGAATTTAAGATTTCCTTCCATCTACATAGGTCTATAGCATTCGGTCATGGGAAAAGTGTAACTCACTTTGGGATGTTTTTCCCTTAGTTATAAATTAGTCTTTGAAATATCCAGCTACCCTGCAGTTGGGTTGTAAGAAAAAAGAAGAAGGAAGAGAAGGACAAGGGGGAGGAGGAGAAAGAGAAGGAGGAGGAAGGAGAGAAGAAAGAGTACACAAAGAATAAAAAATAATCATTTTTATGCCTTCCCATCTAGCCACTATATTTGTTGGGATGATCTTGAAATAAGTGGTGGTCCATTCTGTATTACAGAATAAACAAGCACTGTGAGTGCCCCAGAAATTCAGATGTGGCATCTAGATGTTATAATGCAAACCTCAGTTCTCCTTTTATTTTACAAGCTTTTTTCCCCATTAACATATGATGACAAAAAATTACCCACAGTAAAGAAAATAGCATCCAATTTACTTAAGATACAATGCAAAAACACTACCAAGGTTCTTCATCATTTTAACTAGCAGGAAGCTTTTTGCAGCAGTCCAAAGAAATAAAAAACAACAACAACAACAATTTATAGCCAAGGAAACTCACTAAAGGGAACTGGGCAGAGACGGTGGGCAAAAGGGGTTCCAGACAGCTCTTCTTTGTAAATACTTCACACGATTCAAAGCATCTCCTATCCTTCATATTCTGTCATATTTGGAATGGAAATATTTCACCATTAGATGTCCACAAACAAGATACTCCACCCCTCTCTGGGCATTTTCTCAGGCAGTCCCCCATGTTCAACTCCACCTGCTGACTTCTCTGGCTTCCTTTAAGTTCTAACTAAAATCCCCGCTTTTACTAGAAGCCTTTCCCACCCCCTCTTAATTCCCACCCTTCTCTATTAATGATTTCCTAGTTATCCTGTGTATAGCTGGTTTTATATGGATTCATCTATGTGTTGTCTCCCTCATTACATGATAATGGAGGAGATAACACATAGTCCTTGATTTCAGGGACTGTCTTTTTTCTCTTGTATTCTCAATGTTTAAAACAGTGACGGACACACAGAAGACACTTAATAAATGTTTACTGATTGATTCATTGACTCTATGGCTTTCAGCTGTACTTGACCATCACATTGATATAGCTGAAGTTCCTTAATCCACATTCCCATATGTTTTTGCCTCAGCTACTCATTAGACTGAATGGGTATAAATTTCCCATCTTTATATTTTTGTGACACCAGAGATTCAGCCTGTGGCAAAACTGAAAAGTGAGTTACTCTTGCCTTTAACATCATCTTCATCAATCTTCCCATTATCCACTCTCACCTTTGGGACTCCACTTTTACTCCCATTTGTAAACCCATGTACCAGCAGCTTTGCCTTTATTATAAGAATGATAACATCTTCACATTGAAATTATCTGTCAAATTCTGCCAGGGTAGCACCCCATCCTGATCTGCCTTCCTTGGAAGGGCTAATGCTATTTACCCACTTCTCCAATCCACTTCACCCCCTTTTAGACATATCCCAACCAAGACCATTCCTTTAAGGCCCCAAAGTTAGCTATCTCTCTAACCATAATCTCCTAATTTAATTCATAATATGATGTTAATGGCTAATGCCTAATAATTATCTGGATTTTTAACAGAAGACTTTTGAAGGTATTGTACTTTATCCCCAAAGAATAATGCTCTATTGGTAGAATTTGAATCATTGTGGCAGATCAGAGAAGAAGAGACATTTATGGTCAGAGAGTCCCACCCATGGCCCCACATCACATCCCATAGCTGTACTTAAACTTAGCCAGACATGAATAACAAACATCTGTTGTCAATAACAAGGAACCCTTCCAGTTTGCAGCTTTAGATCCACTTAAGTTAATAATCCACTATTTACTCTTTTTCTGGCACTATACTTCCTTTGTTGCTTTTCCTTTGAAAATTCACAACATTAGTTGTGTTATTTTTTTTAATGTCAGCTACATAGCTATATCCCACACATAACTTAGATTGGACTGACATTGTTCAATTGTTTTAAGGATCATGATAGGATGGGATCATGGGAAATAGACACAGAGATGGGAAGTACTCAAAAGGCCATAATCTAATCTTCTCATTTTGCAGATGAGAACTGAGGATCAGAGGAAAAAAGTCTTGCCTAAAGTCACAGGATAGAATTGGGATTCTAACTCAGGTCTTCATATGACTGTTTCATACATCAGTTGGTGAGTGTTGGGCAATGCAATACTTAATTCACTTTGAGTACACTGACCTTGACCAAATAGAATCCAAAATTGAAATCACATCCACCTTCTCTATCTCTCTACCTGTGGAAAAAAGTCTGGGTTTCTCTTCTGTTTGTTGCTATAGCACTGACTGTCCCTAAGTACCTGCAAAGCTGTTTGCACTTCTGGCTCCCAGTTTTGCTTCCTTTTTTTCAAGACTCAAATCAAACTCCACCTGCCATAAGAGGAGCTTTCCCACAACTCCCCTCCTCATCAGTGTCTTCTGAACTTACTTTCCCCTTGCACTATACACGAGCAAAATACATGTGACATGTACATAGTTGTTTTCATATTGTCTCCCTCATTAGAATCAGAGCTCCTTAGTGGAAATTCAGTGGATGCCCATCAGTGGGGGAATGGCTGAATACGTTATGGGATATAAATATTATGGAATATTATTGTTCTATAAGAAATGATCAGCAGGATGATGTCAGAAAGGCCTGGGGAGACTTACAGAAACTGATGTTGAGTGAAGTGAGAAAAACCAAGAGAAAGTGTTCACAGTAACAACAAGATTATGTACTTATCAATTCTGACAGACTCGACTCTTTTCAACAATGCCATATTTCAGACCAATTACAATAGACTTGTGATGGAGAGACCATCCAGAGATAAGACGATGCAGACTGAGTGTGGATCACAACATAGTATTTTCACCTTTTTTGGTGTTGTTTGCTTGCTTTTTCTTTCTCCTTTTTTCCATTTTTGATTTATGTTTCTTGTGCAGCACGATAAATGTGGAAATATGCATAGAATCACGCATGTTTAACATATATTGGATTACTTACTGTCTAGGGGAGGAAGGTGGGGGGAAGGGAAGCAGAAAAATTTGGAACACAGGGTTTTTCAAGAATGAATGTTAAAAAAGACTCTTTGCATGTATTTTTTTAAAAAAGCTATTATTTGAAAAAAAAAAGAAAAGAATGAGAGTTTGATAAGAGTTGGTGACATGTTTTTTTGCCTTTCTTTGTATTTACACAGAATTTGGCACATAATAAGTCCTTAAGAAATGTGGACTGACTGGTTGAAAACAAAGCTTAGAAAGATCTTAGCATGCTAGAAAAGAACTCAGTGTGGTCCCACCCATACATAGTACCTCAACTCCAAACAGGGAACAAATAAAATCATCCTTGAGTTGGCTAGGAGGTGATGACTTCTTTAGTTATAGTGACCTAAGAGAGAGCTATCAAAACAAGGATGAAGACAACTTAGGTCAAAACATCTTGATATTTTAAATAAGTTCCTTCATTCTCTACTTCATATTGACTATGATCATTTTCAACCTCCATATTTCAGTACCTCTAAAATCTGCAATTTAATCTGTTTGCATAAATCCTTTTTCTGAAACAAGTCACAATTCTTCTCTTTCTTTGTATGAGCTTCTGACAAAGTTAAAATATTCACTACTTGATGGCCAATCTTCTGGTGACAAGTCTTTTCCAAATGAGTTAAGCTGATCTTTGGATGAAAGACTAATCGTCTACCCAAAGCACTACAGCAGAAGCCCTCCCAACTTGAAAGGAGTTCCCAGCCTTGCAATCTGCTGATATAGTCTTCAAAAACTCATACTGCTCACTTAGTGCTTAGGAGACATCAAAGTGGGACTTTAATGGAGAGCACAGAATAAGAGAAAAGTGAATGCTGATGTTAATGCATGCTCACTGGTCATCTGTCATCAAAGTAATATATTCTCTCATTCTTGGCAGACAAACAGAAGTGGGGAGAGGGACATGAGGGGGTGGCTGTATGTCACAGAAGGCGATCATTTAGTTGCAGTGCACATCATAAAAGAAAATGGGCACTAGTTGTCTCGTACTGCAGTATCATAAAAACTCTTAAGTTATGACTGTCTCTACCGTAACTGGATGAATAAAACTGTAATTGCCTTGATTTTGAAATTCTGAACAGTGTTTTAAAAAATCCAATTTAAATATTAAAGTTAAAACAGGATGCTCACATCCCTACTCATTTGTCTTAAAAATAACCCAGACCTGTAAACACATAGGAGTAATGATACCTACCTTGGAAGCATGCTGGGAGAATTAGTACTTGTAAAGTGCTTGGAAGAAAAGAGCTTCTTAAAAATATTAGTGAAAAACTTTACAACCCCAAATTGTTGCAAAAATGGATTCCTCAAAGAAGGGGTTCTGCCTTTTAAAATCTAAAATATATCTTCTTTCCCTTCCTAATTACTAGTTAGTTGTGGTTCCAAATTGGGAACTGACTGCAGCTATAAGTTTGCTGAAACTTTGTGGCTTCACCCTCGTATCAGTGTTTTGCTCTCAGGGGGTTCTGTGGGAAGCACTGAATTTTTTGCTATCTCCAACCTTGATGTAGTACTTCAGCCATGGGCCCTAGATCCTCAGTGACATGTTCTTGCTCCCTGTGGCTTAATGGGGTGATTCTCATTACTTTGAAAGATGGGAATGGCTTCCCCAGTCAAACTCTAACACCTAATAGCAGTGGCAGAAAGAACTCAGGGAAAGAGGGGAGGGCAAAGGAATTATGGCTGTGGGTTCTGGAAATGCATTTCTATGGTTAACTTTACCGAATTTTGATTTTGTCAATAGAGCCAGTCTGTGAGTAGGAACAAAAGACAGACTTCAGGATGGTGTAGTTTAGGAGGTCTGAAAAATTCCCTTGTTCCCAAATATTTTGCTCATTGACTTATAATTCCCATAATTCTCCCTTTTGCTTTAAAAATGACAATCACTAAAATTACTACTCTTTACCAAGCATTTTCTATATGACAACCCAGTATCCTCCAGTCTCACACATCCCCAAATCTCTATTAGGTATCTCAATGATATGGCTCGCAACCTATGAGTCATGTTTTTAATCTTTATTCTCTTTCACTCCTCTGTCCACTCTATTGCCACATCCTGTTGAGTCTAATTTCACCCTAGCTCTTGTATATACTCCCTTCTCTCTTCTGACACTGCCACCTGATGAGAACCTTTATCTCCTCACACTTAGACTATAGCAATAGTCTGCTGGGAGCTGTCTTTGTCTCAAGACTCTCCCCATTACAGTCCCTCTTCCACTCAGGTGTCAAAGGAACCTTCCCAGAATACAGTTCTCATAAATCATTTTGCCCTCCCATGCCCACATTCAGTAAATGACAATGGCTCATCATTGTCTCCAGGATCAATACAAAATTCTCTTTAGCATTCAAAGCTCCTTCCTACCTTTCCAGTCTTCTGTCTTACTCATCCCCATGTACTCTGTGACCAGTAACAGCAGCTTCCTTATTGTTCTTCAAACAAGACAAAACATCTCCCTACCCTACGTATTAACTGTTTATTCACATGCCTGGAATTTTCTCCTTCCTCATCTTTGTTTTCTGGCTCTCCAGTCCAGCTCTTCTGGCTTCCTTATGGTCCCATTTTCTGCAAGAAGCCTTTTCACAGGACCTCTAATGTGAGCACCTTCCCTATGAGATTATCTACAATATATCTGTATAGATTAAGTCTAAACACAGTTGCCTGTTGTCTCTCCTCTTAGTTTATGAGATTCTTGAAGACAGGGATTGTTCTTGCCTTGTTTCTTATCTCCAGACTTATCACAGTGTCTAGCACATAGTAGGTATTTAATAAATGTTTCCTGACTTCATATTTCCATTGAGGCAGAATAGCTCAATCGCTTATCCAAAGTCCCATGAGTACTATGGAGCAGGATAGGGACTTTGGCTTCAATCTTCTGCTTCTCACTTTAGCACAATTTTCCAGGAGAGGTAGCAAACTCTGCCTATGTGTGCCCAACAAGATTCTGTATTGCCAAATTATTAAAACATAATTGAGAAATATTTAACTATAATAAGTAAAAATATAATAAAACAGATGACATTATATTTTAAAATTAGTCCGATATCCATTCCACAAGATCCTTATATATATATATAATAAATTCATATATAAATTTGAAATATTCAATATAATAATTTATATACATATAATAATATAATAAATATATATAAATTTAGTGTCCCCTATTTCTATCAGAATTTGATATTACTTCCTTGAAAACATTGTAAATTTACCTGACCCAAGAAAATGATGATGATGAAGAAGAAGATGATGATATTAATATAGTGCCTACTATATGCTAAGTATTTTACAATTACCATCTCAATAGATCCTCACAACAATTCAGAGAGGTTGGCGCTATTAATAGACCAATTTTGCAGGTGAGGAGACTGAGGAAAACTGTCATTAAGTGACATGGCTATGGTCATATAGCTACAGTATCTGAGGCTGAATTTAAACTTGTGTCATGCTAATTCTAAACCCTGTATCCCATCCATTGGAACACCTAGTTTGTGATCTGGAAGAGGTAACATAACAAAAACATCAACACTTACGGACACCTTATTTTGGTAGTTTTCCCAGTCAGTGTTACTACCTCCCACAGCTCTGTTACTAGTAACTAGTAACAGGTACTAACAGAAAGATAATAGATACAATATACAATCAAATTTCTTTTAGCTGTTAACATTTTCTCTCTATTTCTATCTATGTCTCTATTTGTTCATTTACACATTGTATCCCCCTGCCGAAATTAAGTTGCTTGAGAGCAGGGACAGATTTTTAACTCCACTCATCATTAATGTGCCAGGCACTGTGTTACACACTAGATTCCTTGATACCCGGCAGTGAAGAGGTCTCATGTTATATTGTGGATTCCTCTGAATTGGACAAGCCAAGGCATCAGCCAAGAAGAGAAATCATATGCATAAAACTGAAATGGGAAGCTCAGAGCAGCTAGCTAGCAGAATGAAAACACTGGGGAAGGAGGGCTTTGGTAGAGCAGGAAAATATGGTGAAAGGGGAGAAGAAGGAGTTGAAGAAGGAATAAAGGCTCCTAAAGGGCAAACCTAGATTACTTGACACAGGGCCCTAAAGATCATGCTCAGACGGGAAGGATAATCCCTTGGCTCACTTCACATGAGGACAGCTGCAGGATCAGCCTCTTATCAGAGTATGAGTACAGAAGCATTTTAGGGTGTAGGAGGAAATAAATCCCACACTTTTATAGTAGATGACAGTAAATAATAATGATAAAGATGTAGCAGGGTTATTAGAGAGGTAGCTCCAAAGTCAAGAATAATACCACCTACCATGCCTATAGACTTTAAATAAAGAGCTTGATAGGGAGAGGATTCTGGGAAGGAGGCAGACGAGGTCAGAAAATTCCACACTCTCCAGATTTCCCCTACAAACAATACAAGATAGAGTCTTGGGGCAAACATAGAGCAGGTTAAAATAAACAAGAGTTGGGGCAGAACAAGTGATCCTCCTGGGACATCTGGAGAAGACCTGAAGAAAGATACCAGGATGGAGGTTTGGCTCATGTAAAGTGAAAACATCTCCAGACTCTCTCAGCTAAAACAGCAAGGGGCAAGACCTGGGGCTAGCTGGGTTGGGAGGTAGTCTCAGTCCCAATAACAGGAATTTTCACCTACTGGACAGTGGTCATCTGAGTGGTAGAAGATTGAGGGAACTTCTCCTGAAAAGGGACACCAGACCTAGCTGTGCTGCTGAGGTGTAGTCCTGAGCAAGAAGCAATCAGTATTTTCATAGAGAATAGAGAAGCAGTGAGTTAGGGAAGCTGCAAAAAGTTGTGAAAGGGCAAAGTTTTTGGTTTCAGTTCCAGGTCAGAGGAGAGAATTAAAAAAGGACTTGACACCAAAGGCACCATCCTCCCTACCACATTATGGATTACAATAATGAACTGTTATATATCTATTTTTTAATGAGCAAGCAGAGGAGAGTGAATCCAACCACAGAAAGTTACCATGGGAATAGAGAAGACTAAGATTCATCTTCAGAGGAGGATGCTGAAGCAAAAAAAGAAAAAGAAAAAAAGCCTCTCCTACAACAAAAAATAATGTGAAATTGTCCCCTGCCCAAAAAAGAATTCATAGAAGAGCTCAAAAAAGACTAAAAATCAAATTAGAAAGACTTAAAGGGAACATAAGAACAATTCAAGAAAAGCAAAAAGATTAAAAAAAGAAAATCGATGAATTGGAAAAGGAGATCCAGAATCTAAACAATTCCTTGAAAATTAGAAGCCAGGAAAGTTATAAAAGACCAAGAAATAATTTTTTTTTAAAATAACGAATGAACAAAAAGAAAAGAATGTGAAACACTCTATAAGAAAAAAAAAACTTATCTGGAAAACAGATCAAGAAGAGAAAAACTAAGAATAACTTAAACCTGAAAGCTACAATTTTTTTTTTAAATCTTGGCACTATAACACACAAAAAAATTTAATTGCCCTGGAATGTTAGAACAAGAGGGTAAAATAAAAATAGAAAAAAAAAATCATCAATCACAACTTGAAAGAGATTCTATGAGGAAAACCTATAAAAATGTCATAGTCAAATTTTGAAACTCTCAGGTCAAGGAGAAACTATTATGAGTAACAAGAAAAAAAGGAATTCAAATACAACAGCACTACAAATAGAATCAGACAAGATATAGAAGCAGCTAATTAAAAGACTGCAGATCTTATAACGTTTATATGTCAAAGATTAAAGAAACTGATTGCTGCAGAAAATATCATACCCAACAAAATTAAGAATAATCCTGAATGAAGAAAAATGGACATTGAATGAATTGCCAGATTTTCAGGATTTTGTTGCAAAAATATCTGAATTTGATAGAAAATTTGACATACATGTTCCAAGGGAAATAGAAAAAGGTAGACACTAAAGACTAATTACAAGGAACTTGATTAGGACAAATTATTTATTTTACATGTGGAAATGGAATCAGTACCTAAGATTGTCATTAATAATTTGTTAATTTGAAAGAAAGGACGGGGTAGAGCTTAATATAAAGGGATTCTACCCAAAAAAAAACAACCTGTGTAGGAAAAGATAAAAAGAGTAATTATATAAATGAGGTGTGAGAGGAAGAACTGACAGAAGAATTAAATGGGAAGTTCTGAAGCCCTACTCTCATTGGGAATGGGTTAAAAAGAAAACAATATCTCTAGAAGGGTATAATAGTCTTCTAAATTGAAAAAGAAATAAGGGGCCAAGCTGATAATGAGAGAGGAGAACATATGTTACTAATTTTTAGAGGGAACTCTACTGCCATTAGATCTGGGTTAAAGAAAAAACAACATATATTTATAAGGGAATAAAATTTATTAAGAAATAAGAGAGTGAGGATATAGGCTAAGGGAGTGGGATATAAAAGGGTGTGTAGTTTAACGGGAATGGAATAAAGTATATGGATTAATGGGAATGGATAAAGGGAGTATGTGTTTGGAAGGCTATAAAAGTCTTTTGAATTCAGTTAGAAACAAGAGCATAAGGGGAAACAGTGGAGAAAAAGATAAGGAAGGGATTCTTGGACTGAAGATAAGTTAAGTAATAGGAGAGCAAGTTAACCCAGAAGAGTCAGAGTGTATGGAAATAAGAGATATACACAAACAAAAAATAAAGATTAGGAGTGGAATTTATTGTGTAAAAAAGCAATGTAGAGATCGAGATTTCAGATAAAGTTAAAGCTAAAATAGACTTAATCAAAAGAGAAAATAGGGAAACAATACTACATGTCAGTTGTAGAGAGCTGGAACTCTGGATAAGTATACTTAAAACAAGGTGTTAACTCAATGGAATTGATGAGACAATGGTTCTCTAGTTCACATATATACTTAGTACTTAATATGGTGATGTAATGGTTCTCTAATTCATACATACTGAGTATACTGTAATGATGTAATTATAATAGGGTATTTAAACTGGGGACAAAGTCAGATTCAGGGGGAGATTGGTCAAGACTGGCAGACTATCAGACTGCTGGTGGAGACTGGGTCACACTGCAACTGGTCAGACTATGACAGACACAGTCTGTGTAAGAGACAATAAAGACTTTGGACTCTATCGGCAAGATACTTGTGACTATCCTGCTGAGACCAAGGCCCTTCCGGAGGACCTCCAGAAAGCTAGCCCGAACATTATAGTAGTCATATTAATATTGTTTTAAACTACTTAACTATACAGCATAAGGTTGAAATATTGCTGTAGTGAACAAATGATGAGTTGGTAGAATTAGAAAAATATGGAAAGACTTGGATTTATGAAGGAAGATGTTATCCACTTTCAGAGAAACAGAGGACAAATAAGTATAACATGGACTTATATGGATTCATATTAATGTATATTTGTAGATATGTGTATAATTATAAATATCTATGTATATGTAAATGTAATATATGTAAATGGATGTATATATGTATGTATGTGTATACATGCATGTGTGATTAATTATACCCTTCTGGTGGGGAGAGAGAAAAAGGGTAAAAGAATAAATAAAAAGTACACAGCAGAGGACAAAAGAAAAAGTACAAGGAAACAAAAAAGAGGGACATCTCTGAACACAATGGGTAGCATTTATTATATAAACTTGCTTGAAATGGAAATTTATTGCTCTAAATGTTAATCCTGTTCTGTTAGGCACATGGAGTTTTTTTTTTTCTTTTTCCTGTTTTTTCTTTAAGTTGAAAATAAATGAAAAGAAAATGCTTGATATATATGATTTCATTTGATTCTTTGACCACTTTGAGATAGGTGCTATTATCACCTCCAATTTATAGATAAGGAAACTGAGGCTGAGAAAGATTTAAGTGGCTTGCCCAGGGTCACACAGCTGGAGAGTATGAAGAAGGATTTCAACTCATGTCATCCTGATTCCAAGTTGAGTACTTTCTGTACTATCCAAGTTAGATCTCTAGGAATGCCTGAATTTAATCCTGCCATGACATACAGTGACTATATAGTGATACTGAGCAAATCACATAACTGCTCCAGTCCAAAGCACCAGAAGACTAGTAGTTTTTAAAGATGCCAACCTGAATTATTAAAGGCAGCACACTTATTTTAAAGGTCCCTAGATCACAGGTCTAATCCCTGTGATGATAATAATGGTAAGGATCATTCATAGAGCTTTTTATAAAGTTTGTAAAATATATTTACAAACATATATGAGGCTCTCATTTGAGCCTTGTGACAATCATATATAGGAATTATTATGATCTCTGTGAACAACCTGAGCCTTACATGATGGTCCCCAACTATCACAATTGCTAACTGTGCAGTGGTCAGAATGCTGAATCTGGAGTCAACAAGATCTAAGTTCAACTCTTGCCTCAAATACTAATTAATTTTTTGAGTCTAGTAAAAATTCTCACTTGCCTAAGTCTAGTTTCCCTATCTGGAAAATGAGGAAAATAATAGCACCTTATCTGCCACACAAGTTGATTGTAAAAATGAAAGCAAATAATATATATTTTGCAAATTTTAAAGTACTATAAGAAAGTTGTTGATGAATTAATTATGACAGAGAGATTTAGATCATCACCTTCTTGTTTCTAGGTCCGGCACAACAATCCCAGTACGAGCCTGAGTGTGGCTAACTCTAAATCACTAATAATGTGTATTGGATAGATGGAGGATATTTGAATTGGAGATTCCCAAAGAGGCTGATGACCTTAGTGCCTTGCTCATCTGTCAAAAGTTCAAATGCCAAACAAAAAAACAAACACATTCAGGTTTCTCCTTTTCCTCATAATCCACCTCACCTTCTCCATCTCCAAAGCATATAATTCTTCCCACAGCATTTCCACTGTCTTATTAAATTGAGCTGCCACCTCTATTTATTATGGCTATTTATGACTGAGTGGGTGATGACAGGGTATTTGTCACTTTGGTAAACATCTAGGAAGACATACCCCCTGCTGTAACCACCCGACAACAAGATAAGAGAATATACTTCAGATTTGGGGGACGGGGGGGGGGGATTGATGGAAAAGAGTTTAGATCCTAAAGAAAAGCAATTTATATACATACATACATAAATGCATATATATAAATACATACATATATATACATGCATACACATACACATTGTCATTGTTTTTCTAAAGTGATACAGGAATCAATCAATCAGCAAGCATTCTGTGAGCACTTAATGTTTGCCATGCATTGTGCTAAGTTCCAAGCCAAAAAAAAAAAAAAAAAAAAAAGGTGCAAAAATCCCTGTCCTCAGGATATTTGTTCTAAGCCTCTATCACTCTCACTATTCTCCGTAGATAAGATGGCTCTATTTGCCAAGGGTAACCCTCATGGAAAGGCAGAATTTCAGAGCTGTAAGATACTTAATTCAAACAATACTCAAAAAAAAAAAAAAAACAGTCTACCACAGTATGCTGATAGCTGGTCCTATAGTTTTTGCATGGAGCCATATGTACCCCTAAAGAATACCTATTCCATATTAGATGAATATTCCATATTCATTTATATTATACAGGAGATACCTGATATCAAGTTTGCATTTCCTTCTTTGCCACTTTACCCATAACCCCTAGTTTTATCATGTGAGACCAAGCAGATTGGAACTGATCCCTCATCCACTTGAAAGATTCAAGCAGATATCATTTCTTCCCTTTATTCTCCCCCAGTCTTGATTCTCTCAGTCAGTCTTTTGGTCTCTAGGCTAAATACACCTATATCCTTCAACTCAATCCTCATACAGAATGATCTCAGATACCTTTTGCCAAACCTTCCCTTGGATGTCATCCAGTTTATCAAAGTCAATCCATTAACAAGTGTTTGTTAAATACCTTCTTTTGTGGCAAGCACTGTATTACACTCTAATGACAAATGAAAAAATGAAAAAATTCCTGACCTAAAGAGCTCACATTCTGTCCATCTTAGCTTCTGGTAACCAGAACTTAATTCAATATTTCATTAATTCTCACTATTCCATCCCCTACAAACAAGTTTCTCTAAGATCTCAATCCAATGATCATTTCCTTTCTCCCATCTTCAACTGTTACCTCTTTATTGGATCCTCTCTTCCTATAAACATGTTCAGTTCTCTATATCCAAAACATAGTAAAAACATCAGAAAAAAATGATCAAATTGACAATCTTGCCCTTGATATGTTTGGAAATGATGAGTAGATTAATATTGCTGCATTGGAGAATCATATTTGAAAATAGTAGAAGATAATATTGAATAGAGAAATTGGGACTAGGTTGTGAAGAAGTGAGAAGTTTATTTTCTAGGTAATAGTAAACCATTGGAAATTTAAAAAAAAAATAAAGATAGACCATTCTTTCTAGAAGTTTAACAAAGGCTGGAAACCCAAGATCAAAGTCAGTCAGTTTGACTTACATAGTAAGGCTGAAGTTTTTTTTTCCCCATCTCTGTTACTGCTATAATTATCTATCCCTAGATATCTAAACAAATTTCTAGTTAGGTATAAACTATGATATATAATAACTATGGCCCTGCCAAAGGGACAATGAGCTGTTCTTGCAATTAACAGAAACCAACAGGAGAAATCCAGGATGAGGCAATTACAGTGGGGGTGATTAAAAGTGCCCTTTGATAGGAAGTTCAAGAACATTCATCTGAATCAATATTCATTAGCTGCATACAACTCATTATGTTCTCTTCTATCTCTGGTTCCTCCTCTTCCCCCCACCCATTCTCTCCTTTTGCTTTTTCTCCTGCTCACTAGACACATTTTGCTTAGTCTTCAAGAAATCACAACACTGAAATCACTAAGATACTGCTCAAAATGGGGCCAAATTTTATATAAGAATGGATCTATCTTGGATCCAATCCAATTCGATTCAGCAATTCTGTATTATGTACTGCCATGCTCATGCACTATTCTAGGCACTAGAGATGCAAAAAGAAAAACAAAAATACTCACTGTTTTTATGAAGTTCACATTCTATTGATTAAGGACAAATAATACCAAAGAGCATTGTAAGTCTCAAGAGAATTCAATCAACAAATATTTATTAAATGCAATATCCATGGGACAGTATTCAATTGATGGCAATGCAAATTAAAAATCCAAACATTCCTTGTCTTTGAAAAGTTTATATTCTTACTGGGATTATGGCTTCATAATAATAACATGGAACTTTCATATTCTTATTGGGATTATGGCTTCATAATAATAACATGGAACTTTCTTAGAAGCATCTCACTCTAATGTGATTATCAATGACATTACTCTCACAATGCATTCATGAAGTTACTATGTTGGAATAGACACTATATAGTACTCATTAGGGAACTCATTTTCCCACTTACTCCAAGCTTAATACTCTTAGATTTGCTCTGACAATTCAAAGAGCTTAGTATAAACTATGTTGCTGTCCATGGTAGTAAATGGACATAAGCAACATCACTAACGTTGCTCAGACTTGGTCATAAAAGGCTGGAAGGATGGCAGCTTTCCCAAAGGCCCATTCTCCCTCTAATAATATTATCTTATAATCCCTATGCTCTTAATATTCCCTCCAAAAAGTGTTGCCTATTGTCAAATGACTTATAACAGCAACAAGTTGCTGAGTTAATACTATCATAAGTTGATGGTACATTCAGAAATAAATTCAAGAAATCAAACATGTGAAAACCCAACATTTCTTTGCAAGGAGGAATGTTTTCACTTTTAAACACCAGGAGAAAGGCATTTATTATACAAAAGAATGAAAAGAATTCTTTCCAATTTAACTTCACCTCTATTTTACATATCACAGAACTATGCTACAACTCTCCCTTTGGGCTTATTATACCAGAAAATACAAATCCCTGACCAGGTCTCCTCTCCTCAGATTTAACATATTGTTCTTATAAGAATTCCATGACAAAATGACTATCCAAGCATATTAGATCCCACACTTTTTTTTCTAACAAGGAATCATATAGAGTCTCATCTGTTGATGGGCAAATGACAGGCAAATGATGGGAAGACCTGTGGACTTTCCCCATAACAAGACTTCCAAATCTCCCAGAGTCTGAACTCTTGGATTTTTCCCTTTCCTTGACACACATGAGAAGAAAATCTGAGGAGTATGCCTTTTGTTATCATCTGAGGAAATGAATTTGATATTCTTATCAATCATAAAATTTGAAACTTTTTTGACTTAAAGCAACTGAGTTATACCTGCAAACATCCATCGGCCTGTCAAAGCCTGACACTTTAGAAAGTTATTATGTATCAGGGAAATGGAATGTAAGCACCTTCAATTTAATTCATTCTAAAGTGAGCTTCAATAGTTTCTCAGAGACCATAGAAACTGTCACTTTGGGAGACTTTGGAAACTTAAGTAATTATAGTTTAAATATCTTTCTATCAGGAGTTTGTGGAAGACTGAAAGTTTAAGTGTCATTCTTAAAAAAAAACTATTATAGCTGATCACTGAAAAGAGACCATGTGAAGTAATAGAAAGGATGGATTGAGAGTTTTGTTTTTGGTGGTGGAACTATTATAACTCTTATCTATGTTAACCTAAGAAACACAATAAAGGAAATTCCTTAAGGAATCAGAAGTAAGGACACTGGAGAGGGAAATCGTCCTGGAAAGTTGTCTGTCACGGCTGGAGGAAAAAAAATATAAAGGAACAGAGAGAAAAAATTAAGCAGGTAAGATTTTGGCTACCAGAGAAGCTAGTGGAAGTGTGATTCAGAAATGAGAATCCAAGAGCTTGGGGAAAAGGTTACAGGTGACTATAATTTTGATCTTTCTTTAAGATAAAATTCTATTAATAATAATTAATGTCTACATCATAACTCTTCTGATAATAAAGTACTTGGCCAGTAACTTTGCTGTTTGTGTGTTTATATTTGTGTATATGTGTAGATTGTGTACAAATGTACATGTACATTGTGTATATGTGCATATATACAAATCACTAGAGAAATGAGAGAGAAAGCATTTGCTTAGTGGAAAAGACATTGCTTCAGTTCCTTAAAGAAATATAATTAAATGTTTGTTTAGTAATATATAAAGTGAATACATTAAATATTCAATAATGAGTAGTATTAAGTACTTTATTATAAATATTATTTCACAAATTAGGGAGAGACTCAGAGTTAACTGACTGAAAAAATGTTTGCCATTTCACTAATTAATAAATTCCTAAATATATTACTTGGGCAGCTAGGTGGCAAAGTAGATAGAGTGCCAGGAATGGAATGAGGAAGAATCTTCCCAAGTTGAAATCTGGCACGAGATACTTATTGTGTGACCCTAGAAAAGTCACTTAACCCTGTTTGCCTTGGTTTCCTCATCTGTAAAATGAGCTGGAGAAGGAAATGGCAAACCATTCCATTATCTTTGATAAGAAAACCTCAAACAATACCACAGAGTGAGAAATAATTGAAATGACTGAACAACAGAATATATCCCTTAATTTCTTTAAAGCTCAGGATGACAAAAAGGTAGCAGGCTAAATAACATGAAATCAATGAAATAGATGCTAAAGTGCTCATCAAGTTGTCCAGGCTTCTTTTTTCCTCATGGCTGATGATGATGACTAATAACTTCAACTTGCCTCTTTTACTGTGTCATTTGATTCATATTAATTTGTATCACCATTATTTTATTACTTAACATGATATAGACTGCAGGTTTGATGATTAATTAATCAATAGAATTATTGGTTTATTGAATATAAATTGATGTTATCTCTATTTAGAAGAGTGGTGATTGATTGATTGATATATTTAGAAAACATATTTGGAAACTGAGAATTCATTGAGATCTCCTGGCTTGAGAAAAGTATTTAGGGAATCAAAATAAGGATCTGGAAAAGAAAAGTCAAAGAACTCGGGTAATTCACAATAAGTTCAGGGCTGGAGCATCCATTTGGCATCTGTAAATCACTAAGCTATTGGATCATGCCAAAATATTGGATACACTGATAATAGGAAACGACACTGGAGGATTTATTTACACATTCCTGTTTGAAAGGGAAGAGCTGGTCAAGAGAGAGAATTTAACAGACAGACAGAGACAGAGATATAGAGAGATGGAGAGAGAGACAGAGAAACAGAGAGAGACAGAGGAGGGAAGAGAGGGAGAGAGAGAGAGAAAAGCAGATACATAGAAAAAGAAGAAGGGAGGGAGGAAGCAAAGAGATCGAAGGAAGTTCTAAATCAGAAAAAGGTAACTCGCTTGTAAATGAGGTAAGGGGCAGAGTTCCTTATTTGAACAAGGACACAATGTCCTTGATAAGTGCCAAAATCAAATCTATCTTTGCTGAGGAACATTTTAAGTCAGAGTTGGGAAGCTTTTCTAGAAAAGCACCCTCTTCTTTTCAGGGAACAAACATGGGAAATGTAATTCAACAAGGTGACAGAATCACAACAGAAATGGCAGGAGTTTGAGTTAGAAATGCTAAGTAGTTTAATGGATGCCTCTGAGAGTCACCTTTTGGATACGCACAGGGTTTAAAGGCTACTCCAAGATACTGGACTCACATGGCAAATTTGTTTTACAAAAACTAGAGAGATGATTTGGCATCAATAGGGTGCCATGGCACATATTCCTTTGTTAAGCTATAAAAGAAAAAAGCCTGATGTCCCTCTACTTGAATGCTGAACAATCTCAGCTTAAAAAAAAAGTAACAGGAAAATCTGAAAAAGGAGATCAGGCTAGACTCATATGGGTAGATGATGGCTCGATATACAGCCTGGAGATAAAATGGCATCTTCTTGACATTGATATGTACCAGTCTCCAGCAGATTTTGAGAAGCTGATGGGCAGAACATGAAGAATTAAGTGTGGAAGCAGAATTGTACTCTGGGGCACTCGCTCTGGAAAAACTCAGCCTCATCCGGCTATAAAACATCCTCTTATGTTAAGTCAAGAACAATAAGCAAATAATATTGATAATAGAGATGAAAAGATAGAAGTATGTAGCGGTCGTGTTGTAAGATGGAGATGTAGACAAAATCATCCTATTTGTGAAAAAGAAAGTAGGAAAGCAAAATTCACAACAGTGCAATGTAAAATCACCATAATCACAAAAAAGGAAATTTATCTCTATGGCCTGGATAGGATGACACATGATGAATTTACTCAAAAGTCAAATGAAAAGTTGGTCAGTGAGAAGCTAAAGTCCAGAAATCAGTATTGGAAAATGAAATGTAGGTCAATGAGAGAGGGCATCCCAGACATAAATAAAAGTTAGGATGACCTCCTCATCAGTTAGATCTCAACAATTTAATATAAGACTATCACCATCAAGATACAATCAGAGAAGCAAGACCATTCTGTGATAAAAGTGGCCTTAAATATGTCAAGGGCACTTGAAAGGAGAATTATTTTTTGGTTCAGAGGAAACTGATGGTTGAGGAATCATTAGCAAGAAAAAGAAGTCAGCATTAGGGGGAATTTGATGTCAAAAAAACTGAAGCAAGTTAACAAAATTTTGCTGCAAAATTTTAGTATTCAGAGAATATTGGTAAGATCTGGTTCAGAATTTAAACAGATTTGATAACAAGAGAGAAAAATGTGGACATGGGCTTGCAGCTCCAATGCAGGCATTGGAAAATGAGGGAGCATGGGAATATATATTTCTTATATGTGCACACATACGGCGTATATCTAGAGATACAAAGAAAAGTAAAAACAGCCCCTGCCCTCAAGAAACTCACCTTTTAATAGTGGGGACAATATACATTCAACCATAAAAGTATGACATGGCCAGTAAAAATAGGAGGTAATCTCAGAATAAAGCACTGGTGGGTATGAGGGATCAGGCTTGCAGGGAATTGGATTGAAATTGTATTATGAAGGAACGAAGGAAGCACAGAGGCTTTCAGGTGGCACAGTGGATACCATATTGAGCCTGGAGTCAGGGATTTCTGAGTTCAAATCTGGGCTTCACATAAGCCACATAATCTCTGCCTCAATTTCCTCAACAGGTATCCTCAAGATAGTAACAATATCTACCTCATACAGTTGTTGTAAATGAGATGATAATATTTGTAAAGTACTTAGTCCAACCAAGTCCACAGAGACAGTTCCTGAAAAGAGGCTTTACTTTGAGTAGAGCAGACACTGTATATTGAAGCTCTGGGATTTAGGAGGATGACTGAATCGATTGGTTTATCCAAGCTCACCCAAAGCCTGATTTGTAGTCCTTTGCCAGGGAGGGGATTCACTTTTTCTGATGTCCTGGACCCCTTGGGCAGTCTGGTATTCCCTTTCTCAGAATCAGATTGTTAATTGCATCAATATAAAATATATAGGAATACATATGTAGGTATGTGTGTCCGTGTGTGTACACTCACACACATATGTGAGTGTATACACACGGACACACATATGTAGGATTACAAAAGAATCCAATTATAGTGAAATACAGTTACTGACATTAAAAAAAAAAACAAATGAAGAACCCCTATTTAAGGAGTAAGAGAAAAGTCAGAGAGTACAGAAACATTGTTATCAAGGTTATAATATAATCCAATTTAGGTACAGATATACTTCCTGTCCCTTCTATTCTCATCTTTATCTCCTGACTCCCCTCATTCCTTCATAATACAATTTCAATCCAATTCCCTACAAGCCTGATTCCTCATACCCACCAGTGCTTTACTCTGACATTACCTCCTATTTTTATTGGCCATGTCATACTTTTATGGTTGTATATATATATTGTCCCCATTATTAAAAGGTGAGTTTCTTGAGGGCAGGGGCTGTTTTTACCTTTCTTTGTATCTCTAGATTTAGTACAGTGACTGGCACATAGTAATTGTTAAATAAATGCTTGTTTTCCTGAAATGTAGAGAAATCAATAGCCATTAAATAATTAGAGTGATCTAAAGTATCCATAAGCTAAATTACAATGCTGCAGAAGTGGTTACTCACTCCATCAGATGGAATTCATCGTTGATTTAAATATACTGTTGTTTTGGATTTTTTGATGTGTAGATGAAATGTTTTGCATGTATTATTCTATTTAATTATTACTACAAATAACTAGGTTTGCTACATTATTGGATTCAGCACATCAACAAGCACAGATCAAACACTTACTGTATGCCATGCTGGGGATAGAAAAACAAAAATATGAGAAAATCTCTACCCTTCAGAAATTTCCATTCTACCGAAGAAAAGCAACATAGGTATGGACAAGTAAATATACAAAAGCTTTGGGTAGCAGGGTTCCTAACAACCGAAGGAGTCTAAACAGTTCTTCTATATAAGATGGCATCTGGGATGAGCCTTGAAAAGATTCCAAGAGATAAAGATGGGGCTCATTCCAAGCATCCTAATAAAGGTACCAATCTTCCTAATGTTACCTACATCTCTTTGGGGGCAAAGACTATTCTTCATTTTGTCTCTGTTTCCCAGAACCTAGCAAACTGCCTGGCACATTTAGGTGTTTAGCAGTTAGTTGCTTATTGGATGAAACTGGCAGTTCAAGGAAGGACTTGGTGGCTAATGAGGCATAAGATGGAGGAATGCTCCAATCCAGTTCCTAAAGTGGATCAGATTTTTAGGGAAGATTCAGACAAAGGTGAATATGTTGCCCTGGATTCCCCCAGAGGTTCTTAATCATTTGGGAGTGAGATCTGGGTACCATTGGCAAAACTAATGCAGACCCATGTGCCCTTTTCCAGAATGTTTTTGAATGCATAAAAATACATTAGGTTACAAAAGAAATCACATACATTTAACTAGTTTAAAATATAATAATATATTATAATATATCATTAATAATAAAATATAAGATATAATAATAATATAATTTTAAAATACTTTGGAAAACAACCTTATGGACTCAAAGTTAGTAACTCTTGCATGGACCAAAACAGACCTAACTTTGCGTACATGATTAGCTCCAATGGCAGTGTGTTTCATATGTGTGTCATCTCATTTTGACAATTACAAAAGATTACACCAACCTAACAAGTATTAGGTTTACGGAACACAAAAATTAACAGACAGAAGGGATTAATGACTAACCCACGGTCATACACCCTTTTCAGTAGACTTTCATATAGAGAGCCAAAGGATTATTGATTTTCTGTGACTCACATGGGTCAACTCACAATTACCCACAGCAGTAGAAGGAAAAATAGAAGTAGATAATGAAAAAATGCAGATAACTCTTTAAGTTGAATCAGGAAAGGTACCGGACTGAAAATTCTACTGCCCAGTGCCATGATTGAACTAGTGGCTAGACAATTGCGATCTATTTCATTTATGCAGTCTCTGGCTTCTTCTGCTTTAAAATGAGTGGGTTGGACTAAATGTTATCAACAATTCCTCTCAGCTCGAATAATCTATGATTCAAGCCGATGGCATGGTTCTTAATTGGACAACCCAGTGCCCCAGAGTTTTCAGAAGGAGCAGGCCCACATCCCTTAGCCATGCCCTTGGCAGGTCAGCCACTGCTGAGCTCACCGGCAGCTACCCCACAAAGCAACTGAGAACACAGTTTGCAGGAAGGTGACAGAAATCTCATTGCCAAAGAAAACAAATGTGTTTTATTGTAAAGCAGGCACATTTACATAATGCAAGTCAGCACAACCACAATTTCCATAAATCCTATCACTCCTTATTCTTGACTCTTTCTGAAAGGACCCTTTTAAATGAGCCCGGATCTTGGCGAAGTCCTGAGCAGCCATTATTGCTTACAGATATCGCCTTTCAGCTTTGTCTTAGGAATCGACATTTCAAACATCACCATACTGACTCGGTGCTTTATGTTCTGTAGACCGGCAGTCAATTTTTCTATGTATAATTATCACCACCCACCCCAACTTCAAGACTGGACAGAAATCACATTTCACAGACAGCAATTTGGGCCCCGTTATAATACAGCATGCAGAACATTTCACGTATTGTACAAAAACCTGAAATACCATGCATGCTTGAGCAGATTTCAAACTCCAGCTGATAACCCAGCTCAGTCTGAACGTTCAGACCAAATATGACTCGGGCATTTCCCGGAAATAAGCTAATGCCTGAAAATGTATGTGTTTTCAGCTAAACATCCCTAGGAACAGCATTACTCAGATCATTTACAGGACTGATCATACAGGATTATATCAATGACTAGGGGTTGCCACACTGAGATAGGTAAAGCGATTCTCCATGGAACAAGAAGCAAGAGCTGCAGCCAAGTATATGGACAAGGGACCAGCTTCTCTGCCATGCTGAGATTGTGAAGAGCTGCCTTCTAGAAGTGGAGTCAGAACTCTATGGTTCTAAGCCATCTCATAATGTGACAGCAGAACTGAAAATATTGATGGGATGGAGATCAAGAGCCAGGAGAAACTGTGTCAGACCAGTACAAAGCCAGGAAATTAAGTTACCAAGAGATCTTTCACTGTATGTCTGTTTTTGTGTTTGCTTGTATAATTTGTGCCCCTGTAGCTGTGCTGTAAGCTGCTAGTGGTGATAAGGGAAAATTGTAGACCAGGGACTAGGCAAGAGTGACTTTATTCCATGAGCTTGGTTACAACTACATCCCTGACAAAAGTTTCCTGAGACTTTCTTTAATTCATTCAGGTATCCCTATGTCAGACAATAAGATCTTTGCAGTCAGAGGTCAGTCATGGGATCCTGAAAAAAAGACATTCGAGGACCCTAATTTTCCAAGTTAGGGCCTTTGTAAAGCTGTTTTCAAGATAAAATCACATAGTTATTGTGGTTTCCTATTTGATATTTCTTGGGTGAAAAAACAGGGGACATAAAAAAGGCAAAATAAGCAAACAGTTCAGAACTGGGAGTTGTTCCTTTGTAAATAAACACAGGTAATGCTCGGGTGTTTGTTTGGTTTTTAAAATTATATACAATGATACAGGATTTTAAATGTCAAGAGGAGGGTTTGGCGGGTGCTCTCTAACTTGTCCCAGTTCAAAAGTGTATTGGTTTGAGTCTCAGGCCCCCGTCCTCTTGACTGGATCTCAGTGCTGCTGGAACTGAGACCCGCTGTTGCTTTTTCAGTGGAGACTCCATCCTCCAGTGTTTCTCCAAATCAGAACCAAGATGAAATCTTCAAAAGCACTTGGTCTTCCTCAAAGTTGGCCGTTTGGTGGGGTCTGTGCAAGAGAGACAAAATGAAGAGACAGTCAGGGTACTAGTATCAACATTTTCAGGAATATTGAATGAGGGGGGGATGCACAGAAGGAAAAGGTCCTTTCTCACCTTGGATCAGCTGTGAACTATCCGCTTCTCTGGAAAATTTGGGGGACTGGCTTTCAGTGGGTTTCTCTTGTATCTTGACCTGGGTCTGACGTCAGCTTCTGTGGATTGAGGTCCCACTATTTCACTGTTGATGAAAACATAAAATAAATACTCCTCCCATCAATGACCGAAGGCACTTAGAGCCGAGGGTCATTCAACAGAACCACAGAGACATGCTGAGGAAGGGAGATGGGAGAGTAAAAACTCAGAAATGATGCTGTACCTGCTGCCTTTCCCTGGGATTCTCCTAAGAAGCAGCAGCCTGTGAGGGAAGCTGGAGATGATTTCTAAGACCACACAGAGTTCTCAATTCCCAGCTCCTCCCGGGATCAGAAAAGGCCAAGGATCATCTTTCCATTGTTGTTCAGCCACCTTAACTTAATACTCAGCTCCTTCTTAACCTCCGCCAGCCTCGCCAAACACACACGTGTTGGGTTCTGTCACTGAAATACTGTACAACAGAGAGCAAAATGCAGTTGGAATTAGCTCCAAGAGTCACTTGTCGATGGGTCCAGAGTTGGCCATTTGGTATGGGGCAGGGTGAATGAGTTTAACAAACCACGGGAACTGTTAGAGGTGTTCTGTTCATTTAAATGTTCACAGCAAATCAACTATCATTTTCCCACTAGTTAACAAAAAGTTGAAAAGACTCCTTTGTCTTCCTTCTTCTGTCCAGTTCAGAATTTACTCCTGGCTCTGAGATACCCAGACCCACATGTTTTGTATACTCTTGTCGCCATGGTGAAACAAAGAACTTTCAGAAGCTGGACAGAGAAAGGGGATAAAACTGTGGTGGGAGTTGCCACCCTCTTTCTATGTTCTAATCATGGAGTCTAAGAAACAAACATCTAGCCCTTTTCCTTTTATTTTTTCCCCTCTCCTTCTTTCATTGTCTTTTAATTCTTTGTAACAAAGAACATCTTCCTGCATAGGGTAAGCTAGGGTAGTGAGATTGTGTGCGTGTGTGTGTGTGTGTGTGTGTGTGGGGGTTGTGAGTGTGTGAAACTGAACCTGAGATTTCATTAATGTAGGATATTAAGAGATGATGAAAATCCCTCTCTACCAGTAAAAATCAACACTTTCCATGCAACCTCTAGAATTAGGAAGTTGACTAAGAAACTGAGAAATTAAGTGACTTCTCTAAGATCATACATCCAGCATGTGTCAAGAGGGGTGACTCAACCCTTGGAACCCCTGAATCCAAGGACAATTCTCCATTCACGATATCACATTGCTTCTCTATTTGGAAATGAAGGCAATGTAATTATATTTAATTTCCAGGAAGTTGGGGCTGGCCTTGTGCAAAATGGAAATGCCAGAGTAGGCCTTTGGCAAGACTATGACTTCACTATGGTAATGGTGTGTAGAATAAGGGATAGAGAGAGCCAGTCTTGGATCCAGAAGACCTGTGTTCGAGTTTAGCCTCTGAAATATAAAGATTATGACTGTACTTTAGACAAGATGTTTAACTTCTCAACGCTGGAGGCAATTCTCTAAGATAAAAAATCGATGTCAGAGAAAGCACTTAACCCAATGGCAGAGGAAATGACTCACCAAGAGCTCCTTATCCCAAAAAACACAGACGCAGGTCCCATCTTTGGCTTTAATAAAGAAAGAGGGCCCACGTACTCATTCTATTATAAGGTAGTTCTGGTGATTCATAGAGGCTTCAAGTAGGAATCTAGAGGATTATTTGTGACCAAGGGAACCAATAATGAGGCTCTAACTTCATTGGGTGAAGGAAGATCCCGGATATGGAATGGGGAAAGCCCAAACAGGACTACACCATTTCATGTAGAGTGGAAGCCAGAACTGTAAGAAATACTAGGTTTGCCATATGAGTTCCATATGAGTATCCATTTTATGATACATGGATACCCTGGTTAGTAAGTAGTTTTAAAAAGAATAGTTAGATTAATTCACATATGATCAATGTATAATGGAAAACTAGCACATTTTCTGTTCTCCCATAGTCCTAACCAGACTCCCAGATTCATGAAAAAGAATACATGGCATTAATAATCAATTTAGAATGATGATGATGATGATGATGATGACGACAGTAATAATAATAAAAGTATAATTATAGCATTTTATATTGTTTTAAAGTTTGTAAAAACCTTTACATACATTATCTCTTTTCCTCATAAAAAACGTGAATAAAAATAGCCATTTTACATGTTATTCCCATTTTACATATCAAGGAACTAAAGCAGGTGGAAATTAAGTGACTTGCCCAGAATAACACAACTAGTAAAGATCTGAGGTTAAATCTGAACTCTTATCTTTCTGACTCCAGATCTGACAGCTCTACTCTTGGGAATAGATTGGGGATGTAGCAAGATTTTTTAATGAAAAGAAAATTAAATTTAATTAATTGTCACCCAGTGACAAGAGTGTTGGATTCAGAATCCAAGAACCTGAGTCTGAATCCCTACCTGCCACAAGCACCTTTGGGAGAATCATCTCATCTCTGGGGGTCTCAGGTTCCTCATCTGTAAGAAGATGGGGTTGGGGCTCAATGATTTCTAAGTCCCTTCAAGCTCTAAGTCTATAGTTCCATATTATCAACCTCTTCTTGGAAAACCACACAATCCCAGAGAGATTCGTTGTCTCTCAAAACCAATAAATCAAACTATGGTGGATCATTATTTCCCAGATGCTGGTTAATTAATTGGCTGCTGAGCAGTGGTTAGTTCTAGCCTTTCTTCCCATGGGATTACAAACTCAAAAGATGCAAGGAAGCTAGCAGGAAACGGAGAAAGGGACCGGGGCTGAGATGTCATGACTTCTAGTGATCATCATACTAGAAGTCCCCACACTTTAAACTGGTAGAAAACTCAATTCTCTGGATTTTCAGTAGCTCCAACACTCAACTGATCAGATTATACTTTTAATCATTTCAATGGCTCAACTGTCCTGATTCTCAACTATTTCAATTTGGAATTCTTATCTATGTTCAAAATATTTCATATAGCTGCCTCTGGTTTGAACCTGATAAAACAGAAGGAAAAAGGCCAAAGAGATGCCCATATTTCACAGAAATTTGAAGTCTACTACTTCAGGGCAGTTCCCAGCTTGCCAATCAATAGGTTATGTTCCAAAGGTTTGTAAGTACTGGTTTGGTACTCCAAATACATTCTCACCCCCTCCCCAAGTGAAAGTTTATTTAACATGTAACATTCCTTGATAGGATACTATTATCTAGTACTATAGTATTTACTCCAATATATCAAATGTTTCTAGGAGAAAATTCATCCATTCTTCAAGTCTGGGCTGTGGAGGTACATTTCCCTCTCTTGTGGTGGGATCAGATACTATCTTTCTTTGAACATCTAACCTTTTAATGAGCCCAGGGACCCTTCTAGTTCCAGGTCACTGACTGAGCAACCCATTGGTGGCAATCCATGGTTACATCTAAAATTGTTTTTTCTCTTGTCAGAATTGTTTTCTCTCCTACTATCTCCTTTCTTTTCTTTTGAGGGCCCCTGAGATTGATTTTATGGGTTTATATTCAAAGAATAATATTAGTAAAATATAACATATAGTATAATTTTAAAATATTATATGTATACATATAGATAACACATTTTACAACAATTTATGTATCCTGCTAAGACTTTAAAGTATCACACTTCTCTTTGTACATTATTCAGGTATATATTTAGATATAGAGATATACTTATACACATATATAGATAACATGTTTGTATGTATGTATATATACAAATATACACCTGAATAATACAAAGAGAATTTTGACACTTTAAAGTTTTAGCAGGATACATACATAGAGAAATATGGCAGAAATATATGGTAGAACATTTTATAAAGGGAAAGAATTGGTTTAGAAGATAGTCTAGGTCTTATCACCAATATTAACTCAATCTTTTAACTTTCTAGACCAGCTTTCTTCCACTGCCCCACATTCTAAGTACCCCATCTCCTGCTAAAGTATAGGGGAAATGGCCAAATGTCATGGGTGTCTTTGAATTACAGAACACTAGTATGGTTTAATGAGAAGAGCCCAGACTCTAGCATCATTAACACCTAGAACTACCTCTCACCTCTGCTCAATTTGCTTCATCTCTCTGAATCTCACCTTTCACATCTCTGAAGTGAGGGATCAGCCAAGATGAACTCTAAGGTCTACCCTGTCTACTCTGAGCTCCAGGATCTGACTCTTGCATTCATGTGTAATGGATCGCAAGGTCATTTCCTCTAACCTACTCTTTCTACAGATCAGGAAACTGAAGCCCAGAGAGAGTCCATCATTTATTCAAGGTCACACAGCTAATTAGTGGTAGAGTAAAGCTTAGAATAAAGGTCTAATAACTTAGCCCAGTCATCCACACCACTAGATATATTCCAGGGTTATTATTTTTTAATTGTGTCACCTTCCACAGAATTTAATTCAACAAATCTGAAGCAAGTATCTACTATGTGCAAAATTTAGGGGTCTTCTTTTTAGCCTCTACTTCCAACCACATCAAAACACTCATGGAATTGTCAAACTATCCCGAGATCCCAGGGCAAAGTCTTCTCTGTACAACATGTGTATCCAAGCTTGGTAGCTAGAAATTAGAGTACCTGATAAGGTCATTTGAAACAGGAGAAACTAATGTCTTAGAAAACCTTTTGTCTACTAGCAGATCACTCTCTGTGTTTGTCAGGTCAGCTAAAAGTCAAGGGACTAACAACCATTTTTGATAAACTAGTTTGCACAAATCTCATCCTGGCGGTGATGTTGGCCAAAGTCTGAGTCTCTTTCCAGGGTGAAATTCTGGTGACCTTGTGATTATTAACGACCACCACTGTCTACAAAGCTTCAGCCTTTAACAATCCCTCCACAGCTGTAGTCCCCAAGCACAATAACAGCAGTTCATGTGGATTGATTTTGCCCTTAGCCATGGCTGCCTCAGAACACTGTCAGTGATGGGGCTTGTGTGTAGCTCTTTCTTGGGCAAGTCTAGTATTGGCGTCTCAGGAACTTGTAAAGGTCATGAAGGCTCCATCGACTCTCTCTCCTGCATATGGTCTCATCCCTCTTTTCATGGGAGGACATGACTTAGTCTATAAGAAGCCAATCAGAGTCTCATAGACTGCCCGTTGCACATGGAGGATGAGTCCAGATGTGATTGTCATGTAATATGATCGCTAAAGAGAGTTCTAGGGCCCTGAACAGCCAACCCACTTTCTAGCGGTCCTTTCGCACATATTATGCTTTCTTTTGAAGTGTTTTATTGCTGCTACCTCCTTCAGCTGCTAGTGACCTCCCCTATATAATTAACTTCTATTTACTCTATATTAATCTTACAAGCTACATTAATATGATTAGCCTATGGTAAAATATCATATTATTTTATTTATATTATTTTCTATTTTTATTTATTTATTATTATGTTATAATATATAATGTAATATAATATAATATAATTATTTTTCATTAAAATATTTATCTGGTCTAGCTTCCTACCTGGAGGCCTTGATCCCATCCCCTGGAGTTTTCTCTTATTGGGGGGCTCATCTAAGCAAATACACTGATGCCTTTGTGAATGAGACCCACTGCTAGCCGCAAGCCTTCTCATAAGAGATGGACTTAGCCTAAGGCCTTCCTCCTCCTTTCCTTCAAATGGCACCACACCACACCAGACCCATCATCTTCATGAAGATTTCCCTAACAGAGTCTTTCTCTCTTGAAAAAAGAGAGTTTTTCTCTCTTGAAAAAAAAGTATCATTAAGTTTGTGCCCCTAGAATTAGATATGAGTTCAAATCTAATCTCAGATACTAGCTGTCTCAGTTTTCTCAACTGTGAAATTGGGACAGTAAGAGCAAAAGAGATAATGCTTGTAAACACTTAGCACAGTACCTGGCACAGAGTAGGCACTATGTAAATGGTAGCTGATATCATTTTTATCATCATCCTCACTATATGTCTGCTAGTTGGGTACACATCTCCAAGAGGCAAAATAATACATAAGCTTTTAAATAAAGAAGACCTGAGTTCAAGTCCTTCCTCTGACATTGTGAGTAGGATCCCTTCATTCTCTGTACTTGAATTCCTTGCACCTAGCACAGTGATAGGTACATAGTTTAATAAATGCTTGTTGGTTGATTGATTAACACATACTAGCTCTCTGATCGTGATCAAATGGCAATCTCTCATCTCTTGAAGCATTTTTCTAAGACCATAATTTGAATGGAAGATGCCAACCTGTGTTGGAGTGTGAGCTTCCTCACTCTACAGTCTCCTATTCCAATGAAAATATATGGTCTAGTTACTCTATCTATCTAGGCATCCATTGATTTTATCTATCTATCTATCTATCTATCTGTCTACCTATTTATCATTCTCTACATCTATCTACTATCTATTGATCTATTGATTTATCTATTTATCTACCTATCTATCTATCTACACATTATGTGCCCTTAATGGTTATTAAAGCTTAACATTCCCCAAGACTTTTAGAATGCTTTGTATATGTACATATTTGTTGTGCACTGCTTTATAGAGCCCCCAAGTTGGGGTGATTAAAATACTGAGTCCTGCTGCTTTCTAGCCCCCAAGCTGGAGTGATTAAAATATACCATCCTAGTGGAAAAGTGATGAGGCGGGACTCCTGAGGATGTTGGAAAAATGGATTTCGGTTATTTTAAGGGCTTTCCCCTTTTATAATGTAATAAACACAACACTGCACACGTGAGACCACATAAACAACTTGCTGTTGTATGTAGTTTGCCACCTGGTATCACTCTTCCAACTGGTATCACTCTGCCTCGATCTCATCACGTGTTGTCACTGCCCCCTGACTTCTCAGGAAGGCCGAGAGCACTTAGGGGAGATGAGGAGCTGGACCAGACAATGTCAGCAGGTTCCCTCTGGGCTGAAGGGTCTTATACCTCACTCAGAGTTCTCCCACTGACTATGAGCCTCTACACATATTCACATGTATAACATGTATATATTATTATTAGAAGAGAAGTAAAAAATTGGGCGGGAAATTACATCTAAGGGTTCAGATAAAAGTCTCATTTCTAAAATATAGAGAGAATTGACTCAAATTTATAACACAAACCATTCCCCAGTTGATAGATGGTCAAAGGATATGAACAGATAATTTTCAGATGAAGAAATTAAAAACATTTCTAGTCATATGAAATAAAAAATGCTCTAAATCACTATTGATCAGAGAAATGCAAATTAAGATAACTCTAAGGTACCATTACATACCTTGAAGATTGCCTAAGATGACAGGAAAAGATAATGATAAATGTTGGAGGGGAAGTGAGAAATCTGGGACATTGATACGTTGTTGGAGGAGTTGTGAAATGATCCAACCATTCTGGAGAGCAATTTGGCACTATGCCCAAAGGGCTATCAAACTCTGCATACCCTTTGATCCAGCAATGTCTCTATCGGGGTCTTTGTCCCAAACACATCATAAAAAAGAGAAAAGGACTATCGTGGGCAAAAATGTTGCAACAGGATTTGTAATGGCAAGGAACTGGACACTAGTGGATGTCCATCAGTTGGAGAGTGAGTGAAGAAGTTCTGGTATGTGACTGTTATGGAAAATTATTGTTGTATAAGAAACAATCAGCAGGATGATTTCAGAAAGGCTGCAGAGACTTACATGAGCTGATGCAAAGCGAAGTGAGCAGAATCAAGAGGAACAACAACAAGATTATGTGATGGTCAACTGTGATGGATATGACTCCTTTCAACAATAAGGAGATTCAGACCAGTTCCAATGGATTTGTGACGGAGAGGGCCATCTGCATCCAAAGAGAGGACTCTGGGGACTGAATGTGAATCACAACATAGGATTTTCACCTTCCTGTCATTGCTTGCTTGCGCTTTTTTCCCCTCGTTTTCTCCCTTTTGATCTGATTTTCTTGTGCAGCATAATAATTGTGGAAATATGTATAGGAGAACTGCATATATTTAACATATATTGGATCACTTGTTGTCTAGGGGAGAGGAAAGGAAAAGAGGGGGACTTGGAACACAAGGTTTTGCAAGGGTAAATGTTGAAAACCATCTTTGCATTTTTTGAAAATAAAAAGCAATTATTAAAAAATAAATAAATATTGGAAAATAGATCTAGCGGGATGATAACAACAGTTGCAGCTAATAAAAATATAATCAAACCTAGTAAGATTCCTACAAAAACTTTTTTTGGCTTAATTCAGTATCAAGGAAAGTATTACTATTTTTAAAAGTCATTCCAGGATCTGTGGCACTGTACGCTCTTGATCTCGTATAGAGGATGGAAGACTTAGATGCTAAATAAAAAGATCTTATACTGCACAAGCATGGCATTTGACAAACCACAAATGTGTGACAATTTCTTCCACCCTAGAATTAAAATTCATAAGTACCGTCACTGGAAGAGGTATTCTTAATCACTATTGTGTCATGAATCCTTTTGGGAGTCTGTGCATTCTGTGGATCCCTTATTAGAAAATTTTTAATGCATCAAATAAAATGTAAAAGATTACAAATGAAATATGATAGCAAATTAAAAAAAAAAAACAAGTTCACAAATTCTATTGTGAACCTTTGCTGAAAGACAGTGTGGTACAATGGAAAGAGCCCTTGGATTTGGAGTCAATAAAAATTCCCACTCCTCAACTTACTATTTGGAGGATGCTAGACAATTCATTTCTCCTGCTTAACCAGTTTCCTCATCTAGAGCTTTGAACTCGATGAATGCCAAAATCCTTTTCAGATATAAATATGTGCTTCTATGTCCTAGGGTAAAATAGTGTGCTTTCCTTCACTCTTTCCATAGTGTCTTCCCTCTCCTACTTATATTGAATGCTGGTTTAATTTGAATTCTCACTGCTAAAAAATCTTAATTCAATAGGATTTTCTGTTTTCCTGTTTATTGCAATTGAGGCAAGGACTGCCACACAGTCAAGGGGTGCTGATGGAATCCGGAACCATACAAAGTCAGGTATAAGCATTCACCGGCAAGTGCTGTAAATTGAGAGGCTTCTGGGTCAAATTTAATACTTTACTGTTTATCTTCACACCGAACTATTCCATTTCATCTTTCCCCTGCCTCCTTGGATTGATCACAGTTTTTGTTTGAACTCGGTTTCCTCTTCAGAATCTGTTTACCACCTTTGGCCCTTGATGAACCATCTTCTCTGTGACCAGCCTAGGCTTAACGGCATGACAAATCTGCCCCTTCCTTGAGCAGAGACTTCCTATGGCCTTCTTACCTTCTCACTTCTAGAACCCAGGGAGGTCCCAGTGCCTATAGTGGAAGCTATTCAGTCACAGCCCATCAGAGGCTATAATTATGGGAGCAAATTAGGGACAAACAACCTTCTTGCCCTTAGAGCCAAAGACAGAGTGATTTCCTGATCTCTGCTTCTTGTCTGAGAACTCTAGAAGTCACTGTGGGACAGTGTTCGGTAATGACCTGTCTCTGCTTCTTTGGAACTACGGGCAAGTTCCTTAATGTCTCCAATCCTCAGTGTTTTTATCTGGAAAATAAGGGAGTCGGGACTAAATGACTTCTCAGATCAATCACAGCTGTAAGTGTCCCGTGTTAGGATGACTCAAGTATAAAGAACAACTTTATATATGATTTTATGATCAACAATCTTTATACATGAAGTATATTTTAAATTCTCTCTTAATTCTTTGAAAAATGGTGATCCAAATGTTGTCAGTCTCTGGAAACCTCGACTATGTGTTCCGTTCCCTGACCACACCATGCCAGATAACAGAATCCACTGTAACATTCTGTCAACCGTGTCAGGGCTGATTTCCTAGGAAGCTGACTGCTGAGAGTCGCAAACAGTCTCAGGCAGCCAAGAAATTCAGCATTGGCCATAGTTCTGGCTCCACAGATCAAGCGTGGCCCTGGATTACCCTGATACCTTTAGCAAGCAAACAGGATTCCGAAATGGGAATTTCCAAGAGTTTCCATGAGGGAGCCACTTCAAGTGACAATTTTACAGACTCTTGCCAATTGGGACGTTTTCCATTTTCACAATATTCCTCTAAAATTGGGACCAATCTAAATCTATGAACCCCTTTATATCCTGCCCAGGTTGTGCATGACCCTGAGGGGGCTTGAGCAGCCTATGACAGCAACAGTCAGAGCAAATGGTAATCCTTTTGAAGGGAGGCTGCTACCCCCACAGTTCTCCCAGCTTCCAGGAAGGATGCCCAAGTTGCTTGTGAGGTAAAGACCTCTTAACTCTAAAGAGAGGTTTGCATGAGCTCCCACTCCCAGACACAAGGTCTTTCCTTTTCTCCGTCCCACATAAACATTTGTAGAAAGGTCTCTTCTAAAAATGAGAGAATCCCATTAATTTTTTTAAAAAAAGATATTGTTTACATAAGCTAGCTCTAAAATAGACATAATTAAAAACCGGAAGCCCAGAGCATCAAGATTGGGACTCTATTCACTTTAACAGGGTCTCACACCTTTTTGCTATTACAAGAAAGAGAAATCAAGTGTGAGCATTACTAAGTGAGCTCTTCATGAAAATGTCTAATTATAAGCCAACTTAAAGACCCATCGATGTCTGCTTCTCATGAACCTGTGGCAAAGGGGGGGGGGGATGTTGGGGAGGCGAATCACACTCCAATTAGACTTGTTCACACCATCAGAAGCAAGCCTGAGTCCTCTTCCTACTTAAGAGCCATTAAAGCAAGAAAATAGAATCATTTGGTGGGCACTGTTTCTCCCACACTTTTAAAGAAATCACTGTTTATAGTCATACATGCAAACATCCCAAGCTACACCAGACTGCTAGAGTTTTTCCTTTATCGTAAAATCCTCTTTTCTCTTGCTCTGCCATAGGATGAAGGATAAAAGAATTCTCTTTTTTTCCAAGAGATGAGGAAACTGAGGGAGAACTATCCACATATGAGACATAACAACAGTGGAGCACTTTGCAAATCTCATTTATCATTATATCTTCAAAATAAGACCACCTTCAAGGAAGCATAATTAGCGGACAGATCTAAATTTTTGTTCTGTCTCCCTGTACAATGTCCCTCGGTGGGCAGTCACACAGCATCCAGCCCAGACTTTTTGTCTGATCTTTGTAACAGTATCCTAAATGACTTTCCTTTCTCTAAGCTCTTCCCTTGCTGAACTGTCATCAACCCTTCTGGTCTCCTTTCCATCCTTCTCTCACTTGCTATAATGGCTGCCTAGGTATGGCTATATCACTCCTCTGTTCAAAAATCCTCAGGTTCAAGGACAACTCCTTGCCTTAGCATCTAAGGCCCTGTAACTTGCCTCCGTCTTGTTTCACAATAACTTCTTTCCCACGCTCTGAATTATAACTAAAGTGGATTTCTCTTTGTTGCCCAAATTAAATAGATCACAGGGTCACATATTTTGAAATAGAAGAGCATCAGAGGTTATCCAGGCTGACCATTACATTTTATAGATAAAGAAATTGAGTAAGGAGCTTAAGGGACTTGTCCAAAATGAGGCAGGCAGGGGAGTTGGGATTCCATCTCAGGTAATCAGGCATCCCTGGAATGGACTCCCTCCTCATCCCTGTCTCTCAGAATTTCTTAAGGCTCTATTTTTCCTACTTGAGGGAATTTGTCTCCTTCCTCCCTGCCTTTGCACCAATGGTAGCAGCCAAAGTACCCTATCTTCCTTTAGGGCACAGCTCAAGTGCTATCTCCTACAGTAGACATTTCCTAATCTCCCAGCTGTTAATCCTCTTTATCTCTTTAATTACTGTGTATAACTTTGTGTATGCATATCTTTGTCCATGTAGAGTGTAATATCTGAAGCCAGAGATGATTACATTTCTGTCTTCATAACCCCAGTATCTATTAGAGGACCTTGAAAATCAGAAGTGCCTCATAAATGTTTATTAGGTTGAACTAAAATGAAGAAATAAACAAGGGGATTGAAGCCTGATGGGGCAGCTTTTTCCCTTTCTTCTGTCCCTTTTCTCTTCTAAGAATTGGGAAGTCAGTGTGAAATGATGTCCAAGGAGGCTTAGCTGAGCCTAGAGAGAATATAGACTATAAATCATTATAATCTTCTGTCCCAGATTAGTTCTATGCCTTATGTGGTAGGTTGTTTTTTTTTTTAAAGATTCCATTTTCATTTTCTAGAAGCCATTTTTGAATGAGCCATACATTTGTTATTGAGTTAACACTTCCTCCTAATAGTCCATGCACTCACTTGTATCAGATTTGTGGTTTATTGATTTGATAGTTACCCAATAGTCTTTGTGCTGGTAGCCTCCATGAAACTTCCCTCTTTCTTGAATGAAACTGAGTGTTTGTGTTCTGGGGTCCAAATCTGCTGGCTCTCTATTTCCAAGGCTTACAATATTCCAAGAGTCTTGGTCCAAATGGATATGGAGTATAAGGGGCTTCTTAACACTCTGAATCATACAAATTAGGCAAATACATCAGGTGCCCAAATTAGCCCAGATGACAACATATCAGCTCCCTAAACATGGGTAGCTGCTCATTCTCCCCATTGTTCTCTGTAAGGAGTCCTACTCCATGGCCTCCCCATACCTGATTCCCAACCCCAAGATTACGCCAGCAGAATTCCCAGCTGGAAAGATTTAAAGGATGAATAACAGACTGTGTGACTGTTATATGAGGACCCATCTTGTGAGTTAAAGGATCACCATCATGTAATCGTTTTGTTGGGAGACATGCAGACAATCTGAGAGAATCACAGAATTAGAGCAAGGATGGACATGTGAGCTCACCAAATCTGACACTATCATTTTACCAGAGAGGAAACTGAATGGAAGTAAGAAAGGTTAAGTATCTTGACCAGGGTTACAAAGCTAGCAAGAACCTGTGGGAAGATTTGAATGCAGGTCTTTTCTAAGTCTCTAGCAGCTGTCATCTTTGCAGGGCCAGGAGCAGGTTCCAGGCTGCATCAATACAGGAAGATGGCTTCTGGACCTGGGATGAAAACATTGCTATTCTATTAACTCTTGGATTGAAGATCCTGAGCTGACTTTTGTGAGAAGAGATGATGATAAATGTAGAGGGGGGGGGGATCTGAATGGCTTGGTACTTGCCACCTCCTCTGTTTTCCTCAGAGAATCTTGCTTTTTCATCAGCTTGATTTGCCTCCACTGGTGATGTCTGGCTGGCAGTGGGTGGAGCTGGCTCATCCCTTCTCCACAGGAATTGCTTTCCTGGACAATGGCTGTAGAGGCCAGGCTAGAAGCAGGAATGGTAGTCTGCTGGCACTCCCAGAACTCCTGTGCTTATCTGCCTTTGGAGGTATGTTTAGTAGCTGTTGCTAGAGATAAGGAGGAAGGGAAGCCTTTTCTCTTCAATGATTTCTTTCCTCATCAATAGCTACAAAGGTCAAGCTAACAGCAGGCCTAGTGGACTGATGAGCAGGAAGATCATTCTCTTGTAGCCTTTTCTGGTTACTGTCCTGGTCCTGGGCTGTCTCCACCATGGGTCTGAAAGGGAGATTATAGTCAAGGTGATGGTGGTAACTTTTCTGCTGCCTCCTTTTTTTCTCCCTTTTGAATGCCTGTGGGGCCTGAGACCTGTTCTCTGGACCTTAATTTCCTCATCAATAAAATGAGATTAGCCTAGATGATCACTAAACTCTAAGGATATAATGCTAATCCATTTACTTGACTAGTGCACCTGAGTGCATTTCCAGGTACTGTCCCAAGCCTATGTCTTCCTTATCATGCTGCCCATGAAATCAATGGTTCTTCAATGATAGAACACGTCCATCTCTAAAATGCTTTGATTGGATCCGCAATCCAATGGTACAGAAATGACTGAAAGTTCCATTGTTAATCAGTTAACAAGTGAATACATGGCTGCTGTATACCAGGGAGGGAAAGCATGATCTAACATAGGGAAAGTTGTCATCAGCTCAGGAAGATCTGGCTTCAAGATTCATTGCTGACATGTATTTGTCATGTACCTCTGGGCATGGCATTTATAATCTGTTTCCTGGGCAAGTCTCTAGGCCTGAGCTGCAGAATGAATACTTGTCTACACTGGAAGAGGGAGATTCTCATTTAATGCCAATAAATCCACAGGACCAGACCAATGTGCCAGGAAGTATGACACAAATCAAATCTGACCGCAAGGGAGCTCACTCTCAATTGAGAGAGATAAACATGTATACGTAGGTAGCTTAAAAAATCCAGTCATTCAGCCTCTCAGGCAATAGCCATCAATTAGCAGGACCTCTTTGGAATGGACTAGAGGGGACTCCAGGCCAATCCCCAAAGGCGATCAAGTCAGATTGTACGTCCACTTCCACAACATCTCCTAAAATCTATTAACCTCTTGGAGAGCTCTTACTCAGCAGAACCAATTTCCAAGCAGAAAAGAAATGTAATCTGTTAATATTTATCTATGAGTGGTAAAGCAAATTACTCATCTTGGGCAAACACATTAGGTGCCAGCTTCAGGTCTGAATGGTGGGATCCTGCCACTCACCCCAAAACTGAGACGATATTTATCCTGGAGAAATGCCATGTCCCTATAAACTATCTAATAGATAAAACAGACAGTTGATTTTGAATCCCAGGGATAGGATTGAAGAGAAATTAATCATTGGGCCTGGGATTCAGTGCTTTGCAATAAACCTTCAAACCCCACAAATTGTGAGAAGCAGAAGCCTTTAATGAAAGCTTGCCATTGGTCCTCTTCCCTATAGTTTCACAACAGTGTCTCCCCACAAGAAAATTGGCTCTTCTGGGAAGTAATGAAACATTCTGGTGCAACGCTGAAGGAGAGCTCCTAGCAAGGCTGCTTGCTTCGAAATGTAAGGTGCCAGGGAGCAAAAAAGAGAAAATCATACAAATTACCACATAATGTAAAATGGTGTAACCTACTGCCAGGAGGAGGATCATACACTTAACAGCTTCCTACTTTGAAAGAAGTTTCTATGTCATCCTTTCTCAACACAAACGATTCTATGTTTTGAACCAAAAAATGTCTAGGGATGTGTATATGTTCTGATTTTTAGTAAAAGTGACAAAAGAACAAGACCCATAAGGTTTTCTCCTGCATCAGAATTGAGGGTTTAGTTTCATTTAGAGAGGAAGGAATGTTGTCGGGTTTTCTCCTCCACCATAAATTATATTTTAAATTGTCAATTTCCTTCCCCACCTCTACCATGGAAATCCCATTCATGAAATACTCACGATCCCAATGCGGTCTGTACGAATAAGAGCATGGTACTTAAGGATGGAGGGATATTATAAATCACGGAACCCCATGCTTCATTTGACTGATGAAAAAAGTGAGATCCTAAAACAATTTCCAAGCATAGTAGATTCTTTCTCAGGGTCTCTGACTTCAAAACAGTCGATCAATAAGCATTTATTAAGCATCTACTCAACAAAGAAAAAAAATCAATCCCAACTTGTAAGGAAGGTGTTTACATTTCAATGGAGAAACAAGAACATCTATAAGTAACCAATCAATCAATCAATATTTATTAAGCATTTGCTATGTGCCAGGCATTGTGCTAAGGGTTAGAGATACAAAAAGAAAATAACACCATAATCTCTGTGCTCAAGAAGCTCGCATCTAATAGAGGGGCAACAGGCAAGCAAATTCTACAAAGAAATACATACAGAATAAATATATGAAAGAGCAAATACTGACAAGTAAAAAAAAAAGATAAAAATGAGATGGTTGGAGGGAGATCACTACCAACTGGGACCTCAGGAAAGGCTTCAAGTGGAAGGTAATACTTGAAAAAGTGGGATTTTCATGATGTGGAGTTGAAAGATTAGTCCTGACTTCAGGACTATTATCAAATATTAAGCCAGGGAGACTGGAAGAATGATCTCATTATTCTTCCACTACACTAAGCAGTATGTTGTTAGGACAAGAAGCAGAATGGTCAAGTTGACAGACATAGAAAGACCTAGGTTCAAGTCTCACCTCCAAACCACATGACCTGACTGTGGGCCCCTGGACTTAAACTCTGCTCGAAGTAGCATTTTCAGCCTATTAAGTTGCAGATGAGTAAAGATTCCCATACTAAAGAAATCACTGGCCCGTTCTCTATCTTATAATAAAGTGCAATGAAAATCTCGAATCCGTTCTCATCCAACAATATATGTTTGGAAACTTGGAACAGGAAAAATGACAGCTCCATTTTTAGAAAGATAGGCAGTGGAATCCCTACATCGGGCTGGGTAAGCTGCCATGGAAATATACTCAGAAATCAAATATATCTTTTTGGAAAGCAGTATCCCATAAAATGTCTATATGTGTAGGTGAAAGAAGATAGATGATGATGGATGACTACAAGTGAAAGCCCCCAAAGACAGCATCCATCAGGAACCTCTGGCTGGAACTTTTGCTTTTCTTCGGATTTTTCTTTCTTCTCCTACAATCTTGACCACCTTCTCCTTCTTCTGTTTCATTTTCAAACCCCAGCTCTTCCAGCTTCTGCCCTGGCTCCTCCCCTACCTCTGCACCTTCCCCTTCCCTTCCTATCTGCTTCTTATTTGTAATCCCTCATCACCTCATTGAGGCAGCTCTGTAGGTAGTAGCTACAACAGATAGGGTCAAGAAAACCTGAGTTCTAATTCTACTTGAGATACTTTCTAGCTGAGTGGTTCTGGGCATGTCATTCTCCCTCTTTAAGTATCAGTTTCCTTATCTGTCACATGGGAAGAATAATGTATTCACCTTATGGGGTTATTATGAAGATATAACATATGTAAAGTGCTTTATAAACTATCTCATTTGCAATATAAATGCTAATCATTAATACCAATATGGCTATGATGGAAATTGTGTCAAAATACTTATTAAGAATCAGCTGAAAGATCAACTGTGAGTGAAGTGGCTACTCTGATTAATACAGTGATCCAAGGCAATTCCAAAGAACTCCTAATGAAAAAAGTGCTACCCAATTCCAGAGAGAGAGAGAACTGCTAAATTCTAAGTATATATTTTTCTCATTTTCTTTATTTTTCTTGCTTTTTAAAAATATAGCTAATGTAGAAATATGTTTCGCATGATTTCATATATATATAATTGATATGCTGGTGGGAGAGGATGGGAAAGAAGGAGAAAATCTAGAATTCAAAATGAAAAAAGAAAAAAATGCAAAAGTAAATAAATAAATAATCATTTAAAATGTTTTTTAAAGTTGCCTGTTCCCTACAGGTGAGTTCAAGCTCCTTGTTTATTTCTTTAATTTAAGAAATGTGTTTTATTTCTTTAATTTAAGAAATGTGTAACATACGGTGTGCCTTTGTGTGGTGTATACATCTACATTATAGCACCTACATTGCTTATATAGTTGGCTATCAACTTATTCTCTAGGTTGGTCCCCTTACTCCAACCTACTCTCACATTGGCAGATAATAAGCAAAGAAGGAACATCACCGTCTGCTTATATTCAAGTTCTTTCCGTATCTTAAGAATATCCCTACTGAAGAGGACCATATATCTCCTGCTCTACTTTAGTTCTTGGTTCCCCAGTGATGTGTTTCCATTGATACAAACCAGCTACTCAAAACTGTGACACCTTTAATATTAAACATAATAATTTACTTACCAATAAAGGAAAAGATAACATCACAGGTACTTATATATTAAGTGTATGAATAATAAAATATATAGCAATACATTTATAAACCTCTATCATATTCTCCCACAAATGCATTCAATATCTAGTGAAAAGAATGAGCACACAGGTAAAGGAAGCTAGCCATGAAGGACATGGAGTTCAGGGTAACTAATGGCTCTGAACCACAGACTTTGAGGTTATTGGCCAATTCAGAATTATCTGTACTCCACAAAACCATTTTTTTTCCTACTGCTTGTCTGCTGAATAAATTTATCTTCTCTCATCTTCTCCCCCTTTTGTCTTCTTAATTAATGTAGCACTTACAAACCCCTTCAAATTACAATCATCCTTACATGAGCACTGGAAAAACAAAACTAAATTGAATTGTGTAAATATGTGCAAGACACTCTGCTAGGTCCTGGGGCTACAAAGACAAAAAAAAGAAACAAACCCGTGTCATGAAAGAACTTAAATATGTACATGAATTCATATAAAGTCTATACAAAGACTTTTCCAGCAGGAAAGGGAGTTAACAATTAGGTAGATTAGGAAATATCTCAGTAATACCTGAGCTATTCCCTGAATGAAGATGGAGCTTCCAAGAGGAAGTGCATGCAGTACAGTGTGTAAAAGCATGAGGTAAGTAGGGAAATGAAGTGTGATGTACAGAGAATAGCCAGCAGGCCAATAGGATATGAAGAGTACATAAAATACAGTAATATGAAATGATGAGATAGGTAGGTGGAAGATAACCTGTTTAAGGCTTTAAAAACGCAGACTGAGAATGTTATATTTCATCCTGAGGGCCATAGGAAACAACAGAAGATGTTTCAGAAGGACAGTGAGATGGTCAAATTTGTGTCTTTGGAACATCAATTTGGCTGCAGAGATGGAGAGGGGAGAGCCAATTAGGAGGATTCTGACATAGTTGAGACAAAAGGTGATAAGGCCCTGAGTTATGACAGAGTTTATGTGACTGGAGAGAAGAGGGTGGATCCAAGAATAGTTGTAGAAGAAGAATCAAAAAGAGCTGGCAAATGAGTAGATGTGGGGACAAAAGGAGAGCAATAAATCAAGCATGATATCTAACGATATCTGGTCAGCTACTAGATCTTCTGGACTCTTATTGGACAAAATCTACCCAACAACACTGGCTCAGCATGTTTTCTTCCTCCACTATCACCGTCTGTTTACCCTGTTCCTTTACAGCCATCTCCAGTTCTTAGCAGAGATAGGGCAAGGAAAAAAAAAAAGGGAAGTCTATATTCTAAATCCATGAAAGATGGAGATTTGGGATTCATTTGACTTGTGTTATAGAACCTTATCTTTGTCAAATAAGCATTTTAATACAGAATACAAGCATTCCAAAACATCCCATCAAATTATATCTCAAGTGGATGTTTCCACTTCATAACAAGGTGAAGGGCCAGAGGGTCCTTCTTTCTGGAATAATGCTATCACTTCAGAGGGTCAATGCCAATCCCAAAATTAAGCTCCTTTACGGCCCAGACATACCGCCTGGTCATTTACCTCAAATTTAACACACTGCTTTCTTTTAAAATTCTTCTCAGTGCTCTCCTGGGAGAAAGAAGAGATGTATTCATTACCATACCCTACAAAGTGAGAGGCCCAAATTGGATTTGTCCTGCCCTTCTCATTCAGTACACAACTGAAATGTGCATCTGGTTAGAAATCACATCCATCTCCATTCAAAGACTTATCAGGGATCCTGCTGAAGATATTAACATATGGGCTGGCCAGAGCTAAATGTATGCATTTCCATCACAGATAATAGAGATAAAAAAGAGCCTGTCAAATCACTGGGTCTCTTCTGCCCATGGAGAAAATGCAATTGAAAGAATAATCCTACTGTTTTATGCGCTGGGGAGCTTGCAGGCATCATTCTTCCCACTCTCCTTGGGAGTTTGACTGGCTACAAAGATTACTCCCATTTTTTCAGATTAGAAAAGAGAAGTTTGGTGATTAGGAAGACTAAATTTAACTAGGAAAATAATTGCTACCTTATCTGTTTTACCCTGGCCCAGACAGGAGCATTTGAGATTCATACCTGTAAGTTCTCAATCTAGGATGAGTTGGAGGTAGAATTAGAAAAGAGTACATTTGAAAGGTAATACTTGGAGATGAACTCCTTGGAGTCAGGAAGGCTAGGCCATGAGAGTTGGCTCTGGCACAAATAGCTGTGTAATCATAGGCAAGTCACTTTTAATTTCCTTTACTTCAATTTTCTCATGTAAAAAATAGGACTTGCAGATCTCTAGACTTTATGGAGAGAACCAAGAAAACATAATTAAAATACTTTGCTTATCTTAGAATACTAAGTAAGTGTCCGTAATTTTTTTTATAATGAACAAGTGACCCGATAAATAGAGGCAGCTAGGTGACAAAGTAGAAAGATCTCTGGCATTGGAAACAAGAAGACCTGAATTCAAATCCAACCCTAGGTGTTTACTAGTTGAGTAATTCTAGACAAGCCAAGGTTGTCTGATTTCATTTCCTTAGCTGTAAAATGGTGACAAAAATAGCGCCTAACTCCCAGAAATATTATGAGTCTCAAATGAAATAGTATTTTTATAAAGAGCGTTTCAACATTAAAGGACTGTATAAATACTAGGTTTGACAATCATGAATAGACTGTTGGAACTGGCATCTGGGAAATCTGGGTTCACAATCTACCTTTGATACTTAGTTCTCCATTAACCAAGATGGAAATGTAACTCAGGGTAACTCAACTACCTCCCTAGAGTGTAGACACTAAATCAAACGTAGAATGTTATTTTGTTAAATGGAAGTTTTTTATACTCACAAAAACATATCCTCAAGACCCTGCTGGGTGACTGACTTCTTGGACTTTTAAATTAATTTACTAAGTGTTGAAAGTTTATAAGGATTACTAATTTAATCTCCCCCTTCACCCAAGATAATTTTAATGAGTTCCCACTGCTTGAGCCCAAAAGGCCATGTCACATGGCAATTGTAGGCAAGGAAACAAGATTGTGGGGAAAAATCTTTTGGAGAAGGAAGAATGTTGAGAACCCCCCTCATCACAACCCATGTGCTGTCACATATTGGGGATATCAGTTCTTTTCATGAAACTGCTAAAAAACTGTAATCAGAGAAGAAACATGTTATCTCTTAGATGATACTGAACATTGAAACTGCAAGGCTAACAGCTGAGAAAGGGAAGGCTTGGTCTTTGTGATGAAAACATTACTTTAGAGCAGGTGTTTGTGGTTTTTTTTTGTTTTTCTTTGGTTTTAGCTTTAGGGTTTTGTTTTGTTTTTTATCCTTGATCTTTCTGGCAATTATCTGCTAAAGCCTGTGGATCCCTTCTGCAAATTATACTTTTCAATAATTGAAGCAAATGCTAACTGTCAATGAGAGATTAGAGAATATAAAAATATAAAAATTTCCCTTCTGAATCTATCCATAAATTCTTGCAAACACATCTCCTTGTTCTATGGATTTCAGAATAAGAATCTCTACTTTATAGCCTTGATCTCCTCAAATTATACTTTGTTAGAACTTCCTAAATAAATAAACAAACACATGGCTGGCTGGATGGATGGATGGATGAATAAATAGGGAGGGGTTTTATTTTGAAGCAGGCTGGATGGATCAAAAGCTGTAATTAAAATTGCCAGAGAAATCTCAACATTCTCGGATATGCAGAGGATACCACTTTCTGAGAGCAGAAAGTGAAGAAGAATTAAGAAGCTTCTTGATGGGGGTGAAAGAGGAGAGAATAAAAGCTGGCTTGAAGCTTAACATCAAGCAGACTAAGATATTGGCAACTGGTCTCATCACTTCTGGCAAATAGAGGGAGAAGAAATGAAAGCTCTATCAGATTTTATATTATTGGACTCAAAGATCACTGCAGATGGTGACTACAACCATGAAATTAAAAGATGCTTGCTCCTTGATAGGAAAGCTTTGGCAAATCTGGACAGAATGAGAAAAATCACCTTGCCAACAAAGGTGCACATAGGGAAAGCTATGGTTTTCCCAATGGCCACGTGTAGCTGTGAGAATTGGACTAGAAGGAAAGCTGGGCACTTCAGAATCGACACTTTCAATTTATGATGCTGGAGAAGATTTTAAAGAACTCTTTGGACAGCATGGAGATCATTAAAGAAATTAATCCAAACTATTCATGAGAAAGCCAGATACTGAAGCTGAAGTTTGAATACTCTGATCACATAATGAGAACATATGAATCCTTGGAAAAGACTATGATAGGGAAAGATTGAAGGCAAAAGCAAAAGGGAATGGCACAGGATGAGATGGATAGCTAGTATCATGGAAGCAATGTCATATATGACATTGAAGCTCAGTCAGATATGACTGAGCCATTAAGCAGCAACAAGTTACTTTATTTTGTTTTAACAGTATTTTATTTTTTCTAATTTATTTTTCCAACCATTTTAATATTAATTTTTAAAAAATTTTGAGTTCCAAATTATTTTCTTCCCCCTCTCACTACACCCTCGCTAAGACAGTAAGCAATTTGATATAGGTTACATGTGTAGAACCAAGTAAAACATATTTCTGTATTAGTCATAAACAATAACTTATTTTTTAAAAAATGAAGGCAAACAATAAAGTCAAGTCTGGAAGCCTAAGCTGCCCAGTGATAGATGAATCATTTCTAGGACAGAGTATTCTTGTGAGCCCTAAGAAAGATAATAACCAAATGGAGCCAGAGTTCTGCCTTTGACAAAGATTGTCATGACCCTCTTTGGTGATTGTGATCAATCTAGGAAACCAGTCTAGCTCAGGGAGGTAATTTTTCCCCCTGGTAAGATTGGCTAGAAATGGCCAAATAATTTCCCAGACTCCTTTTTGCTCTTTGATTATGCATATTTAGTGCCTAAGGAAGCATCGGAAATAAAATTAATTCTTACAATCCCATTGGAATATGTTTGATATATTTAATAACATATTATCTTAGGGGAAAATAAAAAATATAATAGCAATACCAAAGGCAAAGACCTGAATAATATGGTAGACCATTACTTCTTATTTATTTTTTAACTAAATCTATATCAACTTGTCCTTCCAACTTCTGAATTTAAAGAAAAGAGGAATTATATCCTGTTAAAGTTGTGTGTCTTAGAAACACTTAGTTTCAGGGTCTTTTGATTTTAACATGAATGTTAGTATTCTTAAAGTTCAAGGAAATCGATTGCTTCAAATACTCTATATAATATGAAAGTTGATATCACTAAATGGAACCACTGGGGCAATTCATCACCATTTTATCAAAATTTTTATTAGTGGCACAAATCAGCTGGTGAAGAAGATGATAGTTAAATATTATTCTTAGCAAATGTGACATCCTAACAACTTCTCTAGGAAAAAAAAATAGGTTGCCCATCAATGATTTCCTTTTATTCTGTTTTTTTATTGTTCCTTCCAAAAGGTTTATAATAAAACAGCTTTTAATAAGCAAGATAAAGCAACTCATCATGCAGGCATAATATTAAAATATATATAAATTCATATGGATGAGTTTACTATGCAGCATGTTCCAAAAGTTTTACTATAGTACTAAGATATTTAAGTTTGAAAGTTTAAAACTGTACTAAGACATTGGAGACCTCCTGTATAAATATCAGTTTGGGGGGAACACATACATCACATGTTCTACTATAAAATTCAGGAGGGTCATCAGTTCTTTTTGACATCTTCATGGAGCCTGAGGCAAAAGAAAGGATGGGAAAATCCCACTCTGGCAGCTTTGTCTAATTATGTTAACTCAGACACAGAGAGCACTCTGTGGTTAGGTGGCACTACTTGATCACAAAGACCAACTTCTGGGTGGGATTCTGGGAAGATGGTAGAGTAGGTTGGTGAATTTTAAGCTCTCCAGATTTCCCCACAAATGGAATAAATTTGTGCCTCAGAGAGAACACAGACTGATGAAAAATCAAGAAGACTTGGGGCAGAACAGGGTCCTCCAAGTACAACCTAAAAGTATTTAAAGAAAAGTGAACCCAAGTAAAGTGCAAACGCCTCCAGGCTAGCTCTATCCAAACATCAAGTGGGGAGCCTTATGGGGAACTGGGTGTGGCTGAAGCCTCAGCAGAAACCACAGAGACTTTCATCTCCTGCACTGTTGGTGGTGTCGGGGCTGAAGTCTAGGCAGACCTCGACTGATCAAGAATGCCAGGCCTGGCTGTGGTCAAGGACATGGTCCTGGACAAGAAGAAACCAGCACACAGTGAGTGCAGAGGCAGTGAGTCAGGGATGCTGCAGGCTGCTGGCACTTTCTGGAGGGTGGAGCTCTTGGTTTGGGGTTCCTTGTCAGAGAACTAAGTTGAAGCCCGAAGCACTATTCCCCCATACCATGATTAGATATGCTTACATTAATACTTCTTATTAAAAAAATGAACCAACAAAGAAGAAAGAAACCCACCATAGAAACATACTATGGGAACAGGGAAAACTGAGATTCATATTCAGAGAAGAACACTAAAGTAACAACAGCTTCTTCCCTAAAGAGTAATGTAAAATGGGTCTTTGCTCAGAAAGAATTTATAGAACTCAAAAATGAATTTAAAAATCAAATTAGAGATGTTAAGGAAAAAAACTAAAAAAAAAAAATCATCCAAGAAAAACAAGAAGATTATGAAAAAAGTTAACCAACTAGAAAAAGAGATACAGAGTCTCAAAGAGGAAGATAATTCTTGGAAAATTAGAATTGGGTAAGGGGAAGCCAGTGAAACTACGAGAGCCCAAAACATAACATAACAGATTATAAAGAATGAAAAAATAGAATAGAATGTGAAACATTTTATAAGAAAAACAACAGATCTGGAGAACAGATCAAAAAGAGAAAATATAAGAATAATTGGACTGCCTGAAAACTGTGACCAAAAAAAAAAAAAAAAAAAAAGAAGAAGAATCTTGACACAATAATGCAAAAGAATAATCTAAGAAATATTCCTGGAGTGATAGAACATGAGGGAAAAGTAGAAATAGAAAAAAATCCACCAATCACAATGATATTCTTTTTGGAAAACACAAAGGAATAATATTGCCAAATTTCAAAAATCCATATCAAAGAGAAAATTTTGCAAAAAAACAAGAAAAAAAAGCAATTCAAATATGGTGGAGCTACAATTATAATTGTTCAAAACTTATCAGCAGTCACAATAAAAGACTATAAGTCCTGGGATCATATCTACCAACAATCCAATGAACCAGGCCTATGGCCAAAAATATCATATTAAGCAAAATTATCTATAATATTGAATGAGAAAAAAATGGACATTCAATGAACTTAACAGATTTTCAGGACTTTCTGTCAACCAAACCCGAACTTAATAGAAAATTTAACATTTAAAAGCAAAGATCAATTTCTAGGAACTCAACAAGGACAAATTGTTTATTTTTTTTTAATATGGGAAATATATACCATATGTTTAAGTTTGACATCAACAATAGGGTAGCTCAAAAAAAAAGTCTGTTGTACAGTTAAGGGAAAATACTAATCACTTATACAATGAAGTACAGAGGAAGAATAGACATAGAGGCATTAGAGGGGGAGGAGGGTTCAACACTCTGAAAACCTACTCATATTAGGAATGGTTATAATAGGCAACTCTACATGTTGAAGAGTATAGCATCCTTCAAAATCTACAAAGAAATTATTGGGGAGAGATGGGTGGATGGGGAAGCAAAGGGTGAGAGAAAAAGACAAGGGAAGGATCCATGTGTGGTGGGAGATCAAGTAAGAGCAAGGCAAGTTATGGAACAGAATTAAAGCAAAGAGTTAGCAGGGATAAGAAAGATGTGTGTATGTGTGTATACACACACACAAGTATACATAAATATATCTTTTCTTAATTATATTCTGCTTGGGAGTGGTGGCAGGGATGAAAGGGAGGGAAGAATAAAGAAAAAAAATTGCACAGCAGAGAATAAAGAACAGTTTACAAGGAAGTAAAGAAAAGATGGACACTAAGAATATAATTTCTTCTATTTATATATATATACTTTCTTGACATGATAATTTATTATATATTCTGAATACTTCCTGATGTTCTGGTGGGTACATGACAATGTTTTCTTTTGTTTTGGTATTCCTTTTCTGTTTTTCTTTTTTTCTTATTCTGTTTTTTAAAATTAAATAAATTTTAAAAATAATTTGATGACAAAAATAAATAAAAAATGAGTCACTCAAGAAAGAAAGAAAGAAAGAAAGAAAGAAAGAAAGAAAGGAAGGAAGGAAGGAAGGAAGGAAGGAAGGAAGGAAGGAAGAAAGAACACAGACCATCTTTGGTTCTCAGTTGCTATGTTACTACCTTGGAGAAATTACTTAGTTTTTCCAAGTCTCAGTTTTCCCAGTTATAAACTGGGAAGACATCTTCTAATTCATAGAACTAGTGGGAGAAAAGGGCTTTGTTAAGAATAACAATAATGAAAAGGTGGAGGAGAAAGATGATGATGGCAGAACATTACTTTGAATCTCAATAACTCTTATTTAAATACAAAAGGTGGCCACACAATGAGTATCAGAGTTGGTATTGGAAGTGATATTTCTTTGCTCCAAATCCATCATTACATTCACTTTTATCTGCTTATATACCTTACCATGATATGCTAAGACCATAACTCAAGAGCTAAAAAACAAATAAATGAACAAAAGCATTTATATCATACAGTTCAAAGTTCTCATTTTATAGATCAGAAAGCTTCTGCCTACAGAAAATAAAGGGCATTGTGCAAGGCACACAGATGGTAAGTGTCAAGCATAGGATTTCATAGATTCATAGCATCCTACATTTAGCTGGAAGTAACCTTGGAGACCATCAGTCAATCAACAAGCAACTTATTATGCGCTAAGCACCAAGGATACACAGATGGGGAGAGGGAAAACAACCCATGCCTTCTAATGAGGGAGACAACTTGCAAATAACTAGTTTAAAAAAGATAAATACAGAGTAGAGGAAAGTAACCTGGAAAGGAAAAGTATTAACATTTGGGGGAATCCCAAGTCTTACAAAAACTGAAACTAAACTGAAACTGAAAAGAATACAGGAAAATAAAGACATAGGAGTGAGGAAATAGTGTTCAAGCATGGGCCACAGCCAGTGCAAAGAGATAGAAGCAGGAGATGAAGTGTTTGTGTTGGAGAAAATGCAAGTGGGCCAGAATAGCTAGATTGTAGAATGTGTGAAGGGGAGTCAAGGTAGGGAGGGGCCATGACATGATGATGCAAAATGGAATAATTTATAGTTGGTCTTGGAGGAAATAAGAAGCCCCATGGTAAGGGGCTGACTGACTCGGGGTAAGGGGAGGGCATGGGGGAAATGACAAAATCACACAGATTCAGCCTTAGAAAAATCACCCTGTCATTTGAATGATGCAGTACAATGAGAAGAAGGTTGAGACTGGGAAACCAGTGAGAAAACAATTAAGTCTGGTCCAGGAGAGAATCAATAAAGATCTTGCACTGCTGTTGTAGCTGTATGAATGGAGAGATCAGAATCTATATGAGACATCATGAAGGTAGAAGTGGTAGAATTTGGCAAAGAATTGAATATGTGGGGCAAGAGGGAAGAGTTAAGGATAATACCAAAGTTGTGAGTCTGATTAACCTGGAAGATGATGGTGTCCTGAATAGGAATGTGGATATAAAGAAGTGGGAAGACTCTGGGAAAAGACAATGAGTTCTATTTGCCCATGGCGAGTTTGAGATGCTCTGCAGGATCTAACTGGAAAGCGCAACAGTTGGAGATATGTGACTGTAGCTTAGCAAAGAGATCAGGGTTGGATATATCAGCCTGGAAATTATCTGCATAGACACGATAAGTGAATTTGGTGGGACTGAGGAGATGACCAAGTGAGACAGCACAGAGGGAGAAAAGAGGGCCCAATAATACAGGCTATTCTTTCAACAATAAGGATATTCATAATCAATATGCACGATCCCACAGAGTCCCACATGATAAGGAGTAGTTGACCATACAGGAGGGGGAAGCAAGAGAGAAGGATGTTATGAAAACCTAAAAAGGAAGGAATATCCAGGAGGAAAAGGAGAATGACAGTGTCAAATAATGCAGAGATGTGGAGGAATTTCAGGATGGAGGGAAGAGCATTCATTATATTTGTCAATTAAGAGATGGATAGTAACTGAGGAGAGTCCTTTCACTGGAGCAAGGCTACAATCCATTTTGCAGAGGATTGAGCAGAGAATATGAGAACAGGAAATGGAAACCCCAAGTACAGAAGGCTTTCTTAAGAAGTTTAGAAGAAAAAAACAAGAAATAGGAGAGGATATGGAGCTGAGATGGTCAAATCAAGAAAAGGTCTTTCTAAGAGTGAGGAAACATAGGTATGTTTGGGAAGAGATGGGGACAGGACAATGAACAGGAAACACTGAAGATTAGTCAAGTCAAAAGCATTTATTAAGCACATATTACGTATAGATATTATGCTAAATGCTGGGTAGAAAAAGAAAAGAAAGAAAAGAACTTGTTCTCAATGAGCTTAAAATTTAACACGAAAAAACATGTACAACATATAATATATTATATATATACAATATAATGTATATATATGCATACATATATATATATGTAAAGATGGGTTATAATCTGTATACACACAGGATACATTGGAGATTATCTCAGAGAAAAAGCACACAGATAAGGAAAGGCACAGAAAAGCTAAATTACTTGCCCAGGGTCACACAGCTGCTAGTCATTCCAGAAGGAGATGCCTTTCTGATTCCAAGTCCACTCCAAGCTGCTATTACCTATTTGAACCCAGTTCATCTGATTTCAAACCCATTGCTTCTCACTGAACTTTCCTACCTCTGGCTATTTTCTGTATGGTGAAGTTGTGCCAGTCAATGGTAAGGTCCTCTCCAACTCTAAATCCTATTACAATTCCTTTGTACCAGTCCTATGCAACCTGCACATGCTGCTCAATATGTGATTTGTGGACCAGGCAGGAGAATTCCCCCAGTTCTTTTATAATATCCAGGGCAGCTGTACTGCATGTTTTTAGTTTAGATTTTATGGATAAATTTGCTCTGATTTACTTAAGGCTTTAATTTCCACTTCTGGGGGGGGGGGGTGGCAGTGAGCAAGAACATCTAAGTAATTAGAGCTCAAGAGCCTATGAATGCATACACTCCAACCACCTTCCAGAAATGCCCTAATCCTCTCTCATGCACTATATATTCCAACCAAATCGCCGAACTTGTTCTGTGAAACTGATCTTTCATCTCTTACTTCTACACATTTGCACAGACTGTGCCTCATTCCTGGAAAGCTCTTTCATGGAACTCTTGGCTCTATTTGAACTATAAATAATCATCAATAGTTATCTTCTCCAAGAGGTTTTTCCTTATTAGCAATCCTCACCCCAGAAAGTTCTTTGAGTTCACTGTATATGTTCTGTATTTTTTTTTGTATACATTTGTATACATTATTTCCTTGTATCCATGCAGTTTCTTTTCAGTTGAATATCAGGGGCAAAGGTTTTTTTTTTTTTTTTTTTTTTTTTTTTTTTTTTTTTTTTTTTTTTTTTTTGCTTTTTTCCATCTCCAGCAGCTTCCACATTGTCTGGGATATGTTAGATGCTTAATAAATGCTTGAATATTCACATCAAGAATTATCTTTAATTTTCCTTTAGTGACAACATAATATGCAGAATAACTCAGTATAACAAAGAAACCAACATACTTTCTCTATCGAGAATAAATGATTTCTCACATATTCATACAACTATTTCTGAAATATGTGCATGTTATCATGATGAATAAAATATAAATTAATTTAAAACTATTAACAGTTTCACTTCAACCACGTCAGGGAGAGGTTTTTTAAAAATGACATTAAAAGGGGCCTTAGCAAGGTTGGGAACCTGTAGTTTGAATCACAAAGGAAGAAAATCAAAGAATCATCAAATTGAATCAAACAAGGAAAAGATCACTGTTGGCAGAAAGGACCACTAGAGAAGAGGATCTCAGGTCTGAAGATGGAAGGAAGCTCAGAGGACCCTTGAGTTCAATTCCCTCTTTTGACAGATGAGGAAATTAATGGCAAAAAGAGAACATTTACTCCAGGTCAGCCAATTAATAAGCATCAGGGATAAAATTCCAGTCCAAGTATCTGAATCTAAAGGTAATATCCTTTCCAATGAATTTTGCCTCAAGGAATAAGTAGGATTCATAAAGGCAGAGAAGAAAGGGAGAGGGAAATTCTTTGAAGAAAAAAGACACAAAAGGAGAATTTCATAAGACCTGTTGAATGATGGGAATGTTAAAAGACTGACCATTCTGGTTAAGGCTGAGGGTTTACATAAGGGATTAGTGGATGATAAAGTTGGGAAAGTAAATTAGAATTGTCTAACCACAGAAACAAAATGTCTTCAGAGGGAAAAAATAGAATAAAACTCAAAATGAAAGAGTTTCAGAGTGGAAAGGGACCTCAATAGCCACCAAGGACAAACCACACTTGAAAAAGATTGCCTCACTCCAACCTACAGAACATGTGATCATCCAATATTTGCATGGTCATGAATATCCAGAATTTTCCCTAGGAAAAATATACTACTTCCCAAAAGAACATCTTCTACTTGTTCATAGCTCTAAGTATTAGAAATTAATATTGAGAATGTTATGGAATATTATTGCTCTGTAAGAAATGACCAGCAGGATGAATACAGAGAGGGTTGGAGAGACTTACATGAACTGATGCTGAGTGAAATGAGCAGAACCAGGAGATCATTATATACTTCAACAACGATACTGTATGAGGATGTATTCTGATGGAAGTGAATTTCTTTGACAAAGAGAAGATCTAACTCAGTTTCAATTGATCAAGGATGGACAGAAGCAGCTACACTCAAAGAAAGAACACTGGGAAATGAATGTAAACTGTTTGCATTTTTGTTTTTCTTCCGGGTTATTTTTACCTTCTGAATCCAATTCTTCCTGTGCAACAAGAGAACTGTTCAGTTCTGCATACATATATTGTATTTAGGAAATACTGTGACATATTTAACATGTATAGGACTGCTTGCAATCTAGGGGGGAGGGTGCAGGGAGGGAGGGGAAAAGTGGGAACAGAAGTGAGTGCAAGGGATAATGTTGTAGAAAATTACCCAGGCATGGGCTCTGTCAATAAAAAGTTACAATCATAAAAAACAGAAAAGAAAAAAATAATACGATGAATAAAGTAGCATAAAATGAAAAAAAAAGAAATTAGTACTGAGCCTAAATGTGCTCCTTTTATACCCTCCCACACATTGCTCCTACTTTTGCTCTCCATTCAAGCAGAGTAATCTAAATCTCTTTTCTATATCACATCTACTCAAATACTTGAAGATAGTGATCACTCACATGCTTTCAGAACCCTCATTCCTCCAGGTCAATCATCATCTGTTCTTCCACATCATCCTGTAAGAAAATCATCTCAGGACCGTTCCCCATACTGAATGCCCTCCTCTGGCAACTCTCCCATTTATCATGATCCATTCTAAACAAGATGGTGCCCAGAAACAAGGAACAGTGTTAAATGACAATATATCTGAGGCTTCCATTTTACCCTGAATCAGGAGATCCAAAGCTGCGATGGCTGCCCTTGTTCAAATTTAGCCATAATGCTAAACAAACAAACAAACAAACAAAATGGATCACTAAAATGCAATGCACCTAAACATAAAACTACAAACTATCTATCTATCTTTCTATCTATCTATCTAGAGGAGGGGAAAAGGAGATTACAATTACCCAAGGAACCATAACTGCAAATTCCCTACTCTGTGCTGACAAATCAGAGAAAAAGAGGACAAGGTCTTGCCATTTTACAAGGCAAATTTGATCATTGCAATTAATTCCTTGTCTATCCTGACCTGCTCCCCTCAGTAAATTAGTTCCTTCCACAAATTTAAGCACAATGGAGTAGCAGAACAATTTTCAGTTATGAAGAAAACATCCATCATGTGCTCTGACCCCCAAAATAGTATGAATGGAGCCTAAGACTTTTTCAGGCCATTTTGAGACCAGGAAAGTGAGTGAATTAATCCTTCCCTTTCTTCTGAGGTTGAGAGGGGGCTTGGGGAAATGAGGGGAGATACAGATACATTACCTGAGCTTTAATGAACAAATGAACATGTAAATTCCAGGAGCCTAATTAACTGTTCCTGTTTATTTCCTTGAGTGTTTGAAGGTGTTACCCAGGTGATAATTATGGAAATATCCATTCTAACTTTTTTTTTTTCTGTGGGGCTGGCAAATTGCTCTAGACTAGAACATGGAGTCTTGGAGAGCTCAGCTAAAAGTGCTTAGGAAAAGGATGCCATTAAGGAAAATCCTTTGGCTTCAAAATATATTGATCTTATAATCGTTTCTATGCAGACAAATGATGTTAAGCATCTCTTCTTCCCTGGAACAGCACACAAAAGGGTCATGTTGAACCTTACAGCATGGGAGCAGAAATTTTCCACTCTAACTTGCTTAGTAGGGTCTCTCCTAATTGCATTAGGAAAGCAGTAGAAAATGTGCTCCAGCTCCAGCTCCCTGGCTGCTGGCTGGTTAAAAATATCCTTCTATAAATAATGCTAATAGCTCCGGTTTCTTCTTTACAATAATGGGATTAACTATTTATGGGCATAATGACAGGTCAGAAAGCAGAGCTCCATTACCTGCCCAAAGTAAACAACTCAATAACCATTCCTTAAGCATCTCTGCTTTTATGTAAAGTATGCAGCATAACATTATTAGAGATAATTACTAGCCAGAGTCTAAGGGCCCCAAGAGTGGAGCAGCCTCAGCTGGAGGTGCTGAATTTGACTTAGCAGGAGCTCAGTGAAGGCAAAAAGAACCTGGGAGACCCAGGAGAACACCTTGGATCAAAAAGCCTTCCATCATGGTGGGATCACTTGGATGCAGCTACAACTGGGAATGTAAAATCCAGCAGTGACCTGACTCAGTTCCCCGTGCTAGCAGCAGGGGTAAGGGGGAAATCACCTAGCTAATACAGAAATGCACAGAATAATACAGAAATATAGAAAAGTAATAAGGTGAATGTGTACATACACATACTCACTATATTTCAAAAAGACCCTGTTTTGTTTTTTAATTCTAAAAATAAAATGGATTTGACGCTTCATAAAATCAATGAGCAAGAAAAAAAGGGTGGAATGAAAAATTGATGAGGCCCATGCATGAGGGTGTGCCTGGTAGGGCTCTGGACAACTTTCTGAGATTATAAACTGAGGATGAGAAGTTGAGCTGCATTGGTAAAATGAGTTTCTAGGAGTTCTGGGAACCAGTGAAATCACAAGTTCACTCTTTCTCCCTATTTTGCATACTTAAGGAATCTAAATTTACATTCATGCTGTGTCCTTTGTGATTGCTACAATTCTTCTCTCTCTCTCTCTCTCTCTCTCTCTCTCTCTCTCTCTCTCTCTCTCTCTCTCTCTCTCTCTCTTTCTCTCTCTCTCTCTCTGTCTCTCTCTCTGTCTCTCTCTCTCTCTCTCTCTCCTCTCTCTCTCTTTCTCTCTCTCTCTTGTATATATGCATGTATGTATACTAATAAAGGTCCACACATTGTCCTCAGGCTATGAGTTTCAATCTTAAATGACATACTTGTAAAGTACTTAACACAGTGCCTAATACATATATACTTAAACCTTCTTTCCTTCATCCCTCCCTTTCTCCTTCTCTCTCCCTTTCTTCCTTCCCTCCCTCCCTCTCTCCCTTTTTCCTCTTCTTCTTCCCTCTCTCCCTGCCTCCTTCAATCCCTTCCTTCCTTTTTTTCCTTCCTTCCTTTTCTTCCTTCCTTTCTTCCTTCTTTCTCCCTTCTTACTTCCTTTCTTCCCCCTCCCCATTTTTCTGTTTCTACATTCTCAACACAGTCAAGAGGCTTTGGTCTGTTGTGGATACAGCTGACCTTCTCTTCTATTCTGCTAGTTCTATGACCTCAAATGACTTTCTTCTCTCTGTAGGGTGCCATTTCTATACCAGCAGGTCTATCTGATGGAGCCATCAATTCAGCATGGAGTCAGCTTTGCAGCTCTGACAGAAACTAGTATTAGTTTCTTCTCTTTCCTCCCTCCCTCCCTTCCTCCCTCTCCTTTCCCCTCACACCCCCTTCTTGCTTGCTCAATCTCACTCTCTAGGTCTTTGTCTCTCTGTCTCTGTCTCCTTCTGTCTCTGTTTTTCTCTCTGTGTCTCTGTCTTTCTTCTTTGATTCTTTTTTAAAAAATTAATTCAATTCAAAAAAGAAATTAGTAAATACCTTCTCTGTACAAGGAAGTGCCCTAAACATGAGGAATCCAAAGACAAAACTGATCTACCCTTTCCCCTAGAGAGGTTTCCTTTCAATTAGGATGAAACAACAGCATCCCAGATAAATTAACATAAAACATAAATAAAGAAATTTGCTTGGTGAGTACCAACAATGGAAAGACTGTGAAATATTTCATGTAGAAATTGGCATGTGAGCTCAGCCTTGAAGGGAGCTCAAGATGCTAAGAGACAGCGGTCTCTCAAAGAGAGAGGGCCCCCGGGTAAAGGGGAAGCTGGGGCAATCTCCCAGAGGCAGGTGATGGAGCTCCGGGAGTGGAAACAGCCAGGGGTCAGTTTGGCTATATTATAGAATTCAGAAGGGAAAGCAATGGGAAAACTAACAGGAAAGATAACAACCACTCCCATTTCTACAAGGTTTTCTTTGCCAAAGTCTGCAAAGCCCTGAACTCAAGACAATCCTGTAAGGGAGACAGTTCAAGCAGTTTGCAGAAACTGAATGGAGAGGCTAAGTGACTTGCTCCTGACCTCCCAGGTGGCAAGGGATTGGGAGGTGATTTACATCCATGCTTCCAGACTCCAAATCCAGAGGTCTCTGCCTTGTTCCAGACTGTCTCTCTTCTATTCCAGATTTTATTCTCCTCTCTAACTCTCCTTCCTACCTCCAGCCATGTTGTTTGATGTTGTGTGGACGTCCACATCCCCCTCATCTGGACCCCACATCAATCTCTTGTATCAAGTTTCTCCTTCCTATCACTCCTTACCTCCCACCCCAGCTCTGCCCCCATTAGCTCTTTCCTGGCCAACTGCGGTAGTTCCTTAATTATATTCTTGCCCCTAGTCTGTGTTCCCTGCAAACCAGTTTTCATGTGGCTTCCAAAGTAATCTTCCTAATGTACAACTCAGATTCCATCCCACTATCAGGGGCCTGGGATACTGCTGACTAAGCCGGACGAGGCGATATCTTCATGTGGGAAGATTCCCTGCTTCTCCCCACTGCTGGAAGGCTCCAAAGGAACTGGTTCTAGTTGTACAGTGTGGATAGGGCATCAGGGAGTAAGCACATGGCCCTAAGTTAGAGGTCAGTTTGGGAACTATGTGAAAAGAGAAGGGAGAATTTACCACTGAGTCCTAGAGTATATTTTACCTTGTGAGCAGATAATGAGAAATTGAGGTAATGATTGTGTGGATTGTGCCCATCAATGGGCATTAAATTTAAAAGAAGACATAGAAGATGGGAAAAGTGCAGGGCCAGGAAGGCACAGACACCATAGTAGCCTTGGTGGCTTCTCCCAGAGCCCAACATATGAATGAATGAATGCGTAAATATTTATTCAGCATTTACAATATGCAAAGTGATAATAATACAAATAGAAAAGCAAGTCTCCCTGCTCTCAGAGAGTTCCTGTTTTATCATGGGTAACCACAAATAGGAGGCTTTAGCAGCTAGTCAAATGGAAAGGTCCATGATCCTCAGGGGGCAGCAGCAAAGTAGATGATAAGGCTTCTATAATGTGGCTTCCACTGGTAAAATCCATAACTTTTTCTGATTTTGAACAATCTGACTCTGCCGAGGGCTGCAGTAGACTGTAGTTGTTGAGGAGATTGACTGTATCTCCACAGTATTGTTCCCCGTTCTCCACGATGGCTGTGAAGATCAGGTTAGAGACAGAGCTGGTGGTCTGGAGCTGGGTGTGGAAGGGCTGCTCTTCCCAAGACTCTCAGGTTCAGAGTCTTGGGCTCCCTCTCCCAGAGTCTGAGGGAACATAGTGATGGTAGAGCATTGTAGCATAATCCTTGCTGCTTCAGGAATATCATAGATACTTAATAAAGGTTAATTTAATTAAACTGATTGACCTGAACACCATGAATAAAAATGCCAGGTAATTATGTTTAGGTGTTCACAGTCTTTAAAAACCATCAGGTTCAACCTCCACCTGAAGTGGGGAGTCAAGCTCAATGGCTTGAAGTATCAGAGCCCTCTCCGTAGATACACCAAAGGCTACTCTTTTCTACTGATCAGAAAACCCTACCAAACATGTGTGGAGACTCAGGGGGCAGTTCTTTCTCCACCAGAAAAATTTAACTAATGATAAAAACTAGTGGAAAAAATGGACTGTTCCCTTCTTTTAATTTGTAATCGCAAAATCCAGCACAGGACTGGGCACACAGCAGATGACTGTTCCTTATTTGTGGTAGTGGGCACCAACTCACCAGAAGGATTTGAACAATGTTCAATGAGCTTTCATCAGGAGATGGCTTAATTTTGAGAAACTTCTTTTTGCTTCCCCATCAAGAAAAAGAAGCTGGGCATGACAGAAAGAGCATGGGATTCTGGGTCAGAGTAGCTGACCTTGAATCTTGAATCTGTTCTCATTTTGTGTACAAGTGCAGACAGTGTATTTGACCTCAATTTTCCCTTCAGTAAAATGAGAAGACTGGACTGGATGACCTCTGATGGTCCCTTCCAGCTCTGTGTCATCAGTCATTGGATAGCCTGCCCATGATGGGAACGAACTCAGATACACACTGGCATTCAACAGTGAGAAGGCACAATTCTCATGTTTGTAAGACTCATATTTGGTTTAGGGCCAGAAGAGTTCCATCTCTGGGATTCCCATTTGACCGTAACTCATACTGACAACGTCTCTGGAGTGTGCCAAGGTTTACAGGAGAGTCACTCAGTAGAGATAGTGACGTCAAAAACAGGAAAAAAAAATCAATAAAACACTTAAACAAATAAAGGCAATAAGCACCGTCTGCTTGGGGGTTGGGGTTCAGCCAAATTGGTCAATGACATTTCTATAGTAAAATTACAGTTTCTTGTAGGTTGAGATTAGAAGTATCATCATTAAGGGATTGAAGAACATTCGAAGGCAACTAAACCAAATGGCACAGTGGATAGAGGACTTGAGGTGGAGTCACAGTGATCTGAATTCAAATCCCACTTCAGACATTCAGTATCCTGGACAAGTCACTTAAACTGCCTTCTTCAGTATTATCATCTGTAAAATGGGGATAATAAGAGCACCTAGCTCCAAGAATTGTTGTGTGAGGCTCAAATGAAATAATATTTGTAAAGCACTCTGCCAACCTTTAAGAGCTAAATAAACATTAGCTATCATTATCATTGTAATTGTTGTACAAAGGTGTTTTTAAAAGGAACAATTAGCCTGGTAAACAAATTTAAAACACAAAAATAATTTGTCATTTTGTCAGTCTAGGGTAACAGCTCCCAACAATGACTGAGTCTGTAGTATAATGGTTTTTAATTGGGTTAAGAATAGAAGTGATCAAATTCAGACTTAGTGCCATAAAAAGGGTGCTGGGCTTTGAGTCGAGACATCGGAGCTTGGATCTGGTTTTTATTATTCACAGCTTCCCTGGGAGTCCCTGTGTCTCATATTGTCCTCAGTTTCTTCATTTGAAATGTGAGAGAACTGGACTAACTGGTCTCTAGGTCTCTTCCACTTCTATGTCCCTGAGCTATATATTGTTAACCTTTAATTCACTAATTGGTTAATTCAAAGTTGTTAGCAAGTCCAAGCAGGTCAATATTATTAGTGTTTCCTAGTACATCTGGACTGATAAAAAATGACACAAGAATAAAGAAAGGCAACTACATCCCTATGGGAACACAAATCCCAGAACATGCTCTAGTGTTAATAAGAATGCCCTAGATTCTCTTTAAAGGAGGAAAAAAGAACCAACTGCATTTCTATGGACTGTGTGTGTGTGTGTGTGTGTACACACCCACACATACACAAAGGCAATCCCCAGTTTAGGAATAAGTTGTATTCCAAGTGTTTGTAAATTGGTGATTGTGAACTTGGAACAGATTTTTCCATAGAAACCATGTTATAAGTGGTTGCTAGGTTGCCAAGCTAACCCTTAAAAGCCTACTTAACACACGATGCAACCAAACTACACAACTTCTAGCTCAGGATTTCAGAGAGATGTCAATAAGCCCCTGTTTGAGCAGTCTAATGATCAATTTCTTCTTCATCCTCACATTTTCTTGTAGTATTTGACCCCAGTGACCACCCCTCCTTCTTGGACCTCTCTTCTCTCATTTTCCACAACACTGGCCTTCCCTGACATGACCAATCCACCCCCACTTCTCAGTCTACTCTTTCCCCTTTGAAATGAAGGCAGTTTCTCAATGCTACCCTTAGTCCTCTTCTCTTTCCTCCTCCTCCTCCTTCTCCTTCTTCTCCCCCCTCCCCCGGAAGATCTTCCATCTTTCTTCCAATTAGAGATGTCTTATTCATTTTATTCCATTTTTCTTGAAGAATTACTCTCATGTGATGAGTTTCTACCTGATCCAATCCACCTTGGCAATCCCTGAAATAACGACCTGATCAATCAACAAGATTTTATTAAGGGCCTATTATGTGATATGCACTGAGGATACAAACTTAAAACTCAAAAAGTCTCTGCCCTCAAGGAAATTTAAAATATAAAACATGAGAACTGGGAGAAAAGGAAGCATAGAATTAAGTGGTCTTCATTGAGGAACTATTTTCTCACACAAATTAAATTGTAAATTAGATCATCAGCAGAGATGAATGGGATTGGAGGCGGGAGGAACCCAATAGGTCTAGAAAGATGATTAATTTGGTAGGCCCATGTTGGGAGGCACCATGTCAAGCCAGGACTTGGATGGCCAAAGACCAGGTCAGGAGAGGTTTTAGAACATAGGAAACCAACTGTTAGATTCAATGAGTCCATCTATATTTCATTAACATTTACTATTAATTCAGCAGACATTTATTGGCCATTTTCTATAGACAACATGGTTGAGTGGAGAGAGGCGTGGTGAATATGACCTGGTCCATGTCCTGTCTCTCACATGTGGTCTCTCACAGAGTATTTAGCCTCTCCAGTGCCATAATGACAAAAACTAAGATAAAAAAAGTTTTCAAAGTCCCAGCCCTCAAGATTCAAGACCTTCCATTCTCACAAAGGTAGGGGAGAAGGTATGAGGAGAAAATTTGTTGGGGTTTGGAGAAGGCAAAGGGGAAGTAATTAATATATATATATATATATATATATATGTGTGTGTATTATATATATATATATATATATATATATATATATATATAATTTGCATTTGTATTATTTGCACACACACACACACACACACCCTTAGCTACCCCACCAAGAACTATTCTCAACATTAAATATGGCCCAGCCTTCCTGGGGGAGTTGGCAATAGCCATGCTCATACAGTTCAGGCGGCTAGAGGAGTGCCATAGTGTACAGAACTCTGGACCGGGAGTCAAGAAATCGACTTCAAATTTGACTTCAGAAACTTACTTGATATGTGATGTTTGACAAATGACTTCCTCTCTTTCCCTCAATTTTCTCAACTGGTAAATGAGAATAATAACACCCATTTCCCAGGATTGTACTATAAAACTCAAGGAGCTAACATTTTTAGTAGTTTAGTATATAGTAGCACTTAATAGTATAATAGATAGCATAAAATACTAGCATTATAATATTATTTCAGTTGTCTTTTGTTTCTGAAGGCATCATTAGCAGGAAATGAAATTAAGTTGGAGATGGAGAAGGATTCATTCTGATGAGACCAGTACGAAGGCTACAGCACTCTTTTATATAATATCAAGCACATGTTTATAATCATAAACTGCCTGGAAAGTAGATCAACGCCCTGGACTCTCCCCCTTCCAAAAGGCCACATGTCATGCTGGAAAGTCGAGACTAATCAGGGCAGATGTAAGGGGAGAGGGGAGGTGCTTATGGAAGAGGAACTCACAAAAGAAAGGGAAGAAATGCAATATATTTCCCTCTAAGCCCCTTCATAAATCTTGATCTTCTCTCCAACAAGATCTAGGAAAATCACAGTTTTACTCCAGGACAGGATGCTCATTTACCCAAGTCCAAACCCTGTGAAAAATTACAGTGGCAAAAATAAAATCATTCACAATTGATTTATGGGGAAATTGAAAGAAGTAGACACTCTGGGCCAATCACCTGCCTCTTCAATATCTTCCCATCTCTCCCTGCTAACCCAGTAAAAGCTTGGCTCGAAGTGGCTCCTGTAATTTGAGTACCAAAATATGAGGCATTAATACTGGCAACATATCATTAATCATTCCGGCTACCTCACAACAGAGGCCGTAGAAATGGACTGGAGGTAGGGATGAGAGAATAAATTAGTCATTGATCTCTATTTGGGGAATGGAGCAAAGCCACTTACTCCTCATGAGCTGGGACAGACTCGAGCCTACAAAAGTTCCTTCCTGGAAGAAGAGAGTAGATCATCAGGAGCCAGCTGACCCAGATCACTTGAACAACAGGGCCGAAAGTAACAGCTCACCCTTCTTTCCGCGGGCTGACTCCCGAATTCTGGGACCCCTAGATCCGGCAACCGGCCAACATTCCTATCTGATGATCAGGCTTCTACAGTGTCCTAAAAATCTCCGTGTGGTTTTGAATTGGCTTAAAACTACACCAAGACTTTTGGGACACCCTCGTTTTACCGAACAAATTATCAAACAGATTTGTTCAAAAGGACTTCAGAATCTAGCATATACTGGAATTGATCAAGTACCCTGCAAGGTGGGAAAGATGGCAGAACTGGAATCATAGGAGCTGGATTTACTCCAGCTAGACTACCAACTACTTAAGGTACCTTGGAAAAGTTGGAGGGGGGATGTGGAGGTTGAGGACTTTGAATATCAAACTAAAGAGCAGGCTTTTTAGTCCTAAAAATAATTTTTAAAAACCAACCATTAAAGAGTCTTGTTCAAAGGGGAGACGGTGCCCTTAGCCCTTGACCTTTTGGTTCCATCCTCATCCCTATAAGGCGGAAGGGTTGTGGTTCTACAGCTTCCTTTATCTTTGGATCCTGGTGGCTTTTTCCAGATTCAAAACCCTTCTTTGGAGGTTCCATCATGTTCTTAGTAAGGAACTTCTCTCTGTCTCTCTCTCTCTCTCTCTTTTCCTCTCTCCTGCCTCTCTCTCTCTCTCTCTTTCTCTCTCTCTCTCTCTCTCTCTCTTCTCTTCTTCCTTCTCTTCTCTCTCTCTCTCTCTCTCTTCCCTCTCTCTCTCTCTTCTCTCTCTCTCTTCTCTCTTTCTCTCTCTCTCTTCTCTCTCTCTCTCTCCTCTCTCTCTCTCTCCTCTCTCCTTTTCCCCCTTCCTTCCCCCTCCCTCCTCCCTCCCCCCACCCCCCCCCTCTCCCAAAGGCTGCCTCCCCTGGCCAAATCCCCGAAACCTCCCCGTGCCCCTGGGTCCTCCCGCCGGCACCTCCAGCCCGGGCCGGGCGGGCGGTGCGTGGGGGCGGGGAAGAGGAGGCGCCCCCCCGGCCTCCCAGCGGGCCTTCTCCCGGCAGCTCCGGCCCCCCGCTGAGGGGCGGCCGGGCCTGCTTGGAAAAGACTCCACTCAACCCCGCAGCTCAGGCTGGTTACCGGGACCGGGCGCTGAGCCCGCTTCCTGCCCAGCGCCGGCCGCCCCCTCCGGACCCGGCCGCGCTGCCTCGGAGAAGACACGGACGCGAACAAGAGACGAGCTACAAAGGCCAAGGCCAAACGAGGCGCGGGCCGTCAGTCACCGCCAGGCGGCGTTGGGGCCAGGCCCGTTTAAAAGGCTGGCGGAAGAAGATGGGCGGGGCGCCCCCTTTGGGAAGGCTACCCTCGGGAGGAAGATCCTGGACTCCGCCTCCAGGATTCCCTCCAGAGCCCGGGAGAGCCTTTAGGAAGTAGCGGCTCGGGCTTTGCAAAGCACCTGACCGACACCCTGATTTCGAAAATCCTGGGAAAGGGCTGGTGTCCCCTGTTTGTATGGGAAGGAAACTGAGGCAAATAGTGATTCTGGAGAAATCACAGTGAGCGAGTGTCTGAGGCCGCCTTTGAACTCGTCCTCCGGGCTCCCAGGCTCGGGCTCTTGCCCACGGTACCACCTTGTCTAGTAGAATAATAAAAAATAATCCCCATGGCTGGTCCCGAGTCCCCCACTCAGGGGAGCCCCTGCAAGTCCTTTCTTCCCCAGTTTCTGTGGGGTGGGCCAAGCGCCTCGTTTTTCACGGTTAAAACTAGCGGGTTGGTTTCTATGGCAGCAGAGAACTGGAAACAAAACGAGTGTTCCTCGGCGAGCCCAACAAACTACGGCTTTTGGCTACAGGAGAATGGACTGTGAGAAACAACAGGAGAAAACACAGACACGAGGCAACGGGTATAAATGGATGCAGATCTCAGCAAACAGGAAGGGGAGAACAATATACCGGAGTGATCAAATGAGCGTTTAACAGCTGCCTACTATGTGCCAGGAACCCTGCAAGGCTTGAGGAATATGAAACCTCCTCTGCCTTCAAGGGGTTTGTGTTCTACCAGGAAAAGAAAAAAGCATTAACAAGGAGAATGCTGGGCAATAATAAAGAGCATTAACAAGGAGAATGCTGGGCAATAATAAACACGGGTTCTTTTCTTCCTCAGATGGGTGAAGGGGGGTTGGGGGGCTTGCAGATATGAGTACAGAATGTTGCACTGACCATCAAACCAGGCTGCTGTTTTGGGTGCTTTTCTTCAGTTGTGCAGCTTCAGTGATCATGAGGGTATCTTAAAAATAATTTAAAAGCATACATTTTGAACTCAACTAGTAATTTCAGTGCTATTAGGAACAGTCAATGAGGAAACTTCTATCAGTGTAGATCGGATCAGCACCTGTTCCACACCTTAGAATCAGAGCGCCCAAAACAGTTTTAAATGGAGATAGAGAAGCAAGGAGAAATAGAAAGAGGCAAAGACAGAGTGAGAAGGACACAGAGAGAGACACACACACACACAGAGAGAGAGAGAGAGAGACAGAGAGACAGAGAGAAAGAGAGAGACAGACAGACACAGACAGAGAAACAGAGACAGAGACAGATAGACAAAGAAAAACAAAGAGAGACACAGAGAGGAAGACAAACAGAGGAGGGAGGAGAGGGAGGCAGAGACAGAGGGGGAGAGAGAGAAAGGGAAGGAGGGACAGAGGGAAAGAGACAGAAAAAAGAGACAAAGAAACAGAGAAAAAAAAGACAGAGAGAACGAGAGAAAAGAAAGACAGAGAGGAAGCAGTGAATTTTCTAAAGACAAGCTGTATTCCTGCTGGTGAGAACAACTGTGCTCAGTACAAGTATTCTCTGCAGCCAATGCAGCAGGACCATCTGCTATTTCCCTAGATGACAGCAGCATTTGGATAGTTCCTAATTCTGTTCCCAAATGACCAGAGTAGGTTCTCCAAAGAACACTTGTACATTGGTTTCTCTCATTTCAGGAATCAGTTCATGATTCCCAATTACCTAATTGCTCAATCCTGATGCAATGGAGACCGTCCTCAAATTACCTGGACTACACCTAGCAAGAGCCCTTCTATCACCCATCATGTCCTTCGCAGAGTCACAGAGTCCAGCTCCATAGGTAGGGCTCACCCCACCTACACTAGTACAACCTCTCTGGTGAAATGCTCATCTATGGAATCACAATATTTATATAGTATTTCGACAGCAGTCGCTGAAGAATTCACCCATATTATCCCCCTTGGGCTTTACAATAGCACAATAGCTTGTACAATAGCAAATGCTAAAGACATTATCACCATTTTAGGGATGAGGAAACAATTTCCCTATGTCATATAGCCAGTAAATGTAGAAGGGAAGAAATTAATCCATTTGAAGTCAACTAATATTTATCCATCTCTTACTTTGTGTCAGGTACTAGGGGCTTAAAGAAAGGTCAAAATAGTTCCAATCCTCATTCACCTTCTGATAGGTAAGGCCATATGTAAATACCCAGGAGCGTACAAGCTAACTGCAGAGTGGATAAGGTGATCTCTCTAGATCGGGAGCTCCTTGAGGACAGCCACTGTCTTTTGCCCTTTGTTATCCCCAATATTTAACACACTGACCACTAGATACTAGATGCAGGAAGTGAAAATGAGTCTTGAAAGAAGCTAGGGAAGCTGGAAGGCGGATGTGAGGGGGAAGCATTTCAGACAGGAGGGACAGCCAATACCAAGGTCTGGAGGTAGGTCACAGATGGTGATGTGAGAGGAAAAGAAAGTGGGCCTATGTATCTCCATCCTCGAGTGCAGGAAGCAGAGATAACAGCAAGAAAGCACAAGATGAGAAACAAGAGGCAGCGAAGGTCCAACTGAGTCAAGAAAACCATTTTCTACACATTGGTTTTGAACTCTATTCATCAGATCCAAAGCCAGGTGCATTCTCTCAAAAGATGGGCATTGGGAGCGCAGAGATTTCCGTCTTCTCTCAAGGCTCAAAACCTGGGTGGGCCACCTCTCACCTTCCCTTTTATCTGGCTTTCTCTTTCTCCTCAGCCTCCTCACTGACTTGAGTACAATTTGCAGAGGATCTAACAGCTGACTGTTCTAGAACCTAGCACCAAAGACAGATCTTTTAATAATGACTTTAATTTAACAAGTGCCTTTGTTCAGAGGAGCTCAATATCCTGTGAACACGACCTCATTTTTCCTCTCTAATTTTTTTTTATTAGAAAAAACGTTCCTGTGGCAGCAAATACATTGAAAACATTCTTTAAAACATTTAAAAGATAATGAAGTTTTTCTTATCTCCTTCCACTGCCATCGCCTCAAGTATTTATGAAGTGTCTGTTTGTTCATGGCACTGTATGGCATAAGTTGAATCTATGTGGCCTTTTGAGTTGCAATCCAAGAGAGACAGTAATGAATCATACCAAAAGTCAGGATATAGGAACAGAGCCGGGCCCTCCACTTTCCTTGGGAGAAACTGCCACGGAAAAAACTTTGTCTCCCAGTGTGAGTTGGTACCTCAGCAAATTAAAGGGTCTAAATAGAGAGTTGCCTAGAATCCTGAGAGTTTGTGTGATTTCCTCAGGGTTATTCAGTAAGCACATCAGGCGAGTGACTTGAATACAGGACTTACTGGCTTCTGGACTCTATTTTTATATGTATACATACATGTTGACAGTGTTAGAGTTGGAATCAGGAGGACTAGGCTCACTTCCTCCTCCTGACACTTAGAGGTGAGTTACAGAGGTAAAGTCACCACTTGTCTGAAAGGCAGATTTCTAAGACTACATAATTTATAGACAGATTGTAATCTCCCTTGATGATGTGCTTGTCTATAACAGGTCCTTGACAGTATATGGGGGATCCTTTTTGGAAGGCTGACTCGGAGACATAGACAAAATCACAGGGGATGAAGAACAATGGGAACCAGAAATCATATATTCACCAACAGCATCAAAGCAGAACAGACAAATAACAGCTGGTGAGAATGTGGTATTCACAAAGGATATGTTTATTTAATGTATGAGGTGGAACTCAGTAGGAGCCATCTTCTAATTATTTGAGGAAGACTTCCTGAAAACTAAGCTTTACTCATAGAAACCTGGATCTCCCCCAGAAAATACTCCATATCTGGGTGTTCTGGCCACAGAGAGGAAGAAGGAAGGAGAAAGAAGAAAGAAGAACAAAGAAGAAAAAAGAAAGAACAAAGAAGAACAAAGAAGAAAAAAGAAAGAAGAACGAAGAAAGAAGAAGAAAGAAAGAAAGAAAGAAAGAAAGAAAGAAAGAAAGAAAGAAAGAAAGAAAAAGAAGAAGAAGAGGAAGAAGGAAGAAGAAGAAAGAAGACTTACTTACATATACCTAGATCATTGCTGCCCTGTCCTCTCCATTCCTAGTCTTACCTTGAGGGAAGACTTCATTCTGAATAACAATATTTCCTCACACACTCCAGCTTCCCATTTTATTAACTTTCTTAACTCCTATAACATCCTATCTGCATCCTACCTCAAGTACCTCCATATTATTTATTATACTGTTTACATGCCCTTTATTGATCATTATTAACCTTTGACTCAGTTCCACACTCATAGCTTGAATCTATACATATTTGTAGTACATGACAAAGGCAGTCAGGTGGAAATGAGGGAAAGGATTTCCCAGTGATCAATAAAGGTGATGGGAATGTTACAGTGCCATTAGATGACTTATTCAATGATCAGTGAATCAATATCAAGTTGCTCTTTATACCTTCTTTTCTTGCCCCTCATATATTTTCTTGGGTGTATATATAGCTAGACATAGACATAGGCCCAGAAATAGACAAAGATGGAAAATAATAATAGGTTGTGTATGTACACACACACACACACACACACACACACACACAACCATCGTAACATAAGATCTCTGCTTTATAAAAAGCTTATAAGCACGTGACTTGTGTTTGGAAGGGTGAATGGAGTTCTCATTTTATGGTAAATATTTGATGGCTTCTATTAAGAAATATGGAATGGCTTCTGTTAAGAAACACTGGAAGAGGCTTGAATTGGAGAGGAAACTGGCAAAATGTTTTGCTAATGATTCATGCAACATCGAGAAGCATTTGAGTCAATAACTGAATCTCACCTGTACCCAGCATCCTACAGAGAAGCTAGAATTATGTCTCCTTCCATGATATAACCATTTTGTGGTTCATTATGTTAATAATAATACTAAACTCAGGAACTAAACTATATGCATGAATCTAGCTGAAACATTCAAATATAAATAAGTAGATTGAGGTGACATTTAGGGCTAGGATTTCGTGTAGAAAAGTTTGGTGGTCACTTGGGAGGGAGAAGAGCAAGAATAAACATCCCTTGTTAAGATGGTTTCTTATAAACATATATTTTTAATGCCACACAAGTCTATTCTTCGTGACACATACAAATTCATTCTATATAATTTGTCATGGATGTTACAGTGAAGGCTGGAACCTCTGGTGGAAATTAAGAAGCAAAGGGATCAATTTCCCTCAATTTCCTAAGACACAAATGACTGGTATTGGCTTTACTGACATTTATATGAAAACAGTAAATAAGCCCAAAAAGACTGAGTAACTGGCTGTAACGAGACATTTTTGCTCCTAAGGAAAATACCATAATCTATATCTATATCAATATAGATCCCATCCATTGGGGAGGAAGGAAGTAGGACACAGAGATTCTAGGACACACATCTCAGGTAGTGCTAGGGAGGGAATTCATCTCAGCTTTTTGGTAGCTTTATATTTTAACTAATTCTTTTTTTTTCAATAAGTACAAAACTACTGTCTCTATGTTTTCGAAAGACTTGAACTGTTACCAGTGCCCGCTATACTTGGGATACTGTACAACATTCCCTCTGCTTCACCTTGGTTCTCTTAACATGCCCTTGGTTCTAAATATCCAGGAACCCACAATCAATGCAGGGACCTGATGTAGACAGAGAACATTTTAATAAGGACTCTTAAGGCCAAGTAGGCACTAACTATGCCTTGGTAACCAAGGAGAGGGGATTTGAGGAAATAAACGGTTTAAAACCTTCCTCTGTCTAACAGTATCATTGTAAATATCAGCCAGCATGTCTCATTTTTTTTTTTGCTTCAATTTATTCCAAAGTAAATAACTTATTGTCCCACTCCTAAGGTTTACGTCATCTTCTCCCTGCATTCTAAAATCACTGTTCAAAAAAAAAAACAAACCTCTTTCAGGGAGAGTTTTATCCTTTCAATTCTTTCTCTTTTCTGTCTTTGACTTTGTACAGGTCAAGTGGATGCTGCTGCTGCTGATGATGATGATGATAATGATGATGGGGATGATGATAATATAATTGTGACAATTGCTCACATTTACAGTGTTTTAAGGTTTGGGTTAACTCTGAATGTCAGAGATGAAGAAGGATATGGATAAGCTGGAGAACTTTCAGAAGAGGGAAAGCAGGATGGGAAGGGAAAGCTCTTCAGGTCCTGTAAGCATAAAAGTGAGGAAGCTGAGGATACTCAGTCTGGAGAAGGTCTGATTTCATTAAGTTTCTGGAGGGCTGATATACAAAAGAAGGGTTTAACTCTTAAAGGCAAAACATGAAGCAGTGCGTGAAAGTTGGGGTAGGGGACAGGGAGCAAATTGGGGTATGATATAAAGCAAAACTTTGAGACAAATGAGCTGTCTTAGGATCACAGCTTCCTAGTTTTAGATCTACATGAAATGAACTACTTCAGAAAATAAAGGACTCCCTTATGTTACAAGGAAGGGCTAGCTGATTGCTGCTTGGGTGTGTAGTAGAGCAAAGCTGTTTGGACTAGTACTGCCCAATCAAATTAAAATATAACAGAGAAACATTCAACAATAGATATAAAAATAAAATAAGACACAGATGATGTTAATTTGTTATCTTCACCCTTTTTCTCTTTGATGATTGAATCACCAGATTTGAGAATCTCACCAATTAAAGAGATATTCTTGCTTTTACTTCATCTCTTGTCCTTCTTCCTTCTGTGTGAGTGTATCCTCTCCATTACTCATTCTACCCTCTCTCTCATCCTCTGTCTGAGGACACCAAAGCAATAGCAATGACCTAAGACCATCTGTCTTGCCTGCAAGGGCAAGCTGTCATGAGCTTTTACCTAGGAATCCTTACAACAATACCACAGTTAGATAGTGTATTCCCCATTGGAGAGGCTGAAAACCCCAAACCAGAGAGAACAGTCATCTTGCTTTTGCCTCGCCAACACAAAAAGTAGCCCCCAAACGGGCAACAGATCAGGTGGTCTGGCTTCTAGTCTTGTATTTCCCCATAAGATAGCTCCAAGTATACTTGGAGTAAGTAGCAAAGACCCCCAGAGTCCTTGTCATTATAATTTTTAAATCAGGACATTTATACCAATTGAGATAAAATCTGTCTAAATAGGAAGCATGTTTATCAGTTTCAGAAGCAAGGAGCAGCAGTTCTTTTCCATTTCTAAATTTATAGGACTGAACCAGGTTAAAAGAAAATCAACAAATATTTATGGAACACTTACTTTGAACAAAGAGCTGAATGAGACTGTTATCAGCAAGTCATAGGATTTTCTATCTAGAAGGAAATCCAAAGGTCATCTGGTCAGAACTTCTCATTTTACAAATGAGATAACCAAGGCTCACGTATGTGACCTGACCTATGGGTACAAAAAAAATGGGAGGATAAGTTGGTCCCAGGTCCCCTTAAAATGAGCTGTCTGTGTAGGGATGGACTTAAGCCAAGTGTATTGAACAGGATGAAAATGTCCTTGAAGGTATGATGAAATGATGAATCATTAAGAGAAAAAATAGAAGAAAGTGTGTATGAAAATAAGGATTGGAAGAGAGGAGATGAGATCTCTGTAAAAGTCTCCTTTTAAAAATTTATTATTTTTAACATTCATTTTTTTAAAAAATTGAATTCCAAATTCTCTAACTTCAACCCCTTCCCCACCCACTGAGAATACAAGCACTATGATACTCATTATCCACATGAAGTCATGCACAACACATTCTATATTTTATTAGCCATATTTTTTTAAAAGCAAGAAAAACAAAGAAAATTTTTTTAAAATCTTCAGTCTGTACTCAGAGTTCATCAGTTCTGTTCTGGAGGTAGATAACATTTTCTATCATGGGCCTTTGGGATTTTTTTTTTTTTTGGATTATTGTCTTGAACAGAGTAGCAAAATCTTTCACTGTGGATATTCCTTAAGATATTGCTGTTGCTGTGTGCAGTATTGTTCTGGTTCTGCCCACTTCACTTTGCATGAGTTCATATAAGTTTCACAGGTTTTTCTAAAACCATCCTGCTCATCATTTCTTATAGCACAATAAATAGTATTCCATCACAATCACATACCACAACTTTTTCAGCCACTCCCTGATTAATAAGCATCCCCGCAATTTTCAGTTCTTTGCTACCACAAAAAGGGTTGTCATAAATATTGTTGTAGAAGTAGGTCCTTGGGCAACAAGGTCGCATAATGGTTAGAGCATTGGGCTTAGAATCAGGAAGACTCAGCTCAAATCTGGCCTATTAGCTATACACTTTTGGACAATTGTTATTAGCTGCACAATTTTGGACAATTCACTTACCCCTGTTTGCCTTAGTTCCTCTTTTATAAAATCAGCTGGAAAAGGAAACCATTCAGTATCTTTCCCAAGAAAACTCCAAATAAGGTCTCAATGAGTTGGACATACCTGAAAACAACTCAACAATAGCTAGATCTTTCTTTTATTTGAAGTCTTTGGGATACAGATATAGCAATGTTATTTCTGGCTCAAAGGGTATGGGCAGCCAAAAAGTATTCTTTTAAAAAAAAAGTATACTCCCCTATCCTTTTGGATTAGATGATCTGATTCCACTTGTGCCATTTATTTATCATGTGATTTATAGACTAGAGAGCATGGGCTGTGAAGTGAAAGGGTCTGGGCAAGGAATCCTAATTCTACTGTCTATGCAATTTACTAATCCCAATTCACCAAGCTCTAGGTCTCTGGGTCACCAAACTTCATGGTCTCTGAAATGAGAGGGTTGAACTGGAGGTATCCAAAGTTCATCCCAGCTCTAGAACAATGATCCAAAGACATCTGATCTTTTGAATCCCAGTTCTGTGTGACCTTGGATAAACTGCTTGAGTTTTCTGAATCTCAGCTGCTTTATCCATAAAACTGAACTAGATTGAGCAAGCCAATCCCTCACATCTCATCCAAATCCTATAATCCTGTACACTTCTGTAAGAAACAACAGCTTCCTTCAGAGTAGATTTGTTACTGCTTGTGAAACTTAATCTTTTTTTCTTGAAAAAGAATGCAATTTAATATTTTCTTACACAATTCTCTTTCTTGCTTCTCTCTGTATTTTGAAATGTTTGTGGGGGCTTTTTAATGATAAAGTTCACAATTGTAAAAAGAAAATTAATTAATTAATTAAGGAATAGCTAATTAGGCTTTTAGATACTAATTCAGCAGATAAAAAACTGAAGGGCACCTTCAAAGCCATCTAGACAAACATTCTCATTTTGCTGATGAAGAAATTGAGGCACAGATGTAAGTGATTTGTCCAAGGTCACAAAGATAGAATGGCTTGATTCGAATCTTGAGTATCTCCACTTTTAGATAAGGAAAGATGAAATCCATTCATTTAGAAACAAATAACCTCCAACTCACCAAAAATACACATCCAAAGCAAAGATGATATACATACTTCCCAGTCCCCTTTAGAAAGTATCCCAAGTGTAGCCACCTCCCATATTATACTGAACCTAAACAATATATACCACACCTATCTCTTTTTCTACAAGTTAACAGATCATTTGGGCAAGAACTAGAGCTGGGCCTAGAATCTCAAAATAGGGCTCAAGAGTTGCATCTGAAATTAGCAGAACATTTTAAGTTCTTGCCCACAAAATGCATGAAGTCCTTGTGATATTTTAATAAAAATCAATTTGCTTTGGATAATGGCAGTGCAATCGTCATGACTAAGATTATCATGTGAATTTAGAAGCTCATTGTTTTTAACCTTGCCCTTGGGGAGGAAGGAAAGGCAATATATACAAATATATATATATATATATATATATATATATATCTTTGCATATATGTAAATGTAGATATAGATAGATATGTAGATAAATAGATATAATATAAATATCTACATTTATCTCCTTTGTACATATATCTGTATCTATATCTAACTATCTATCATATAGCTATCTCCCATCTCATAGAAGACAGGCTGAAGGTGTTTTTCCATTATAGCTTGTTTTTCCTTTATAAAGTAATAAATAAGGCTATATAAATATTAGAAGATAAATAATGCCAGAAAAAGCAAAGAAATGTTTCTACTCAATATTGGCATTAAGAGAAATAATAATCAATGTATATAAAAGATTTGTTCTATTGGGAATCTGAGCCATAAGAAACCCCTTAATGCACCAAAACCTACTCAAGCATTTTCCTCCATGGATCAGAGGGTACAAAATCTGTGATCCTTTAAGGGTAGCTGGAAAAAGATGGCTATATTTCCAGTGTCTTATATAGGGCAGTGAGTTATCCAAAAGCTCTTTACTGGTTTCCTTTGGGATAAAGTCAGTCACTTGGCTAGTTGCGTCCAGATACACAAAGCCATTGAACACAGTGCCAAATCCCGTTGCCACGAAGGACCTCCTTTGATCTGAAGAATGGGTCATTTGACCTCACTTTTCCAGAAAAAAGCAGATCTGAGGAACAGATAGTATTGCTATCTACTTCTCCCCTTCCCTACCCACTATGCTCCCCAGTCAAGGACAATAGTCATTTATATTTCATAAGGGATCAGCATAAAAAATCTGGAATAATGGTGGAATCAATTGGTAGACATCTATAGATAATCCTGGCTCCTATGAATAGACCTAATGATCGTTACTGAGTGTGTTGCTCGTCCTAGTTAATTTTCCAGTTTTGCTGGTTCTCCCAGCTTAGTTCCCATCTTACTTTTTTTTCATGACTAAATATCATTGATTTCTTTTTACATCATTATAACTTCTGAATGACACTTCCCATACTCTTCACGCCAATAGAACGTTCCTTCACAACAACAACCATGTCTGGCAACTCCTCCACACTTAAAGTTCCCACCTGCCTCTCCCTTGAAAGGAGGAGGGGAAGTCACTGAAGTGTCAATCAGTGGGAGCTCAGGTGCTTCTCATTGGTGGCTTCCCTTGCATCACTTTTCACCAGCTTCCTACCCATGAGTCACCCAAGTCTGGTGAACTCGGATGATCTGATCACAGGGATTCTGGGGCCAAGGTCTTCCAGACTGAGGTCACGCTCTTCCCCTTCACGCACTCTCTGAGCCAGCCAGACTAGGCTCCTAGCTCTTGCCTGTAATTAGCATTCTGTCTCCTACCTTTGTGCCTTTGGATAGCCTGGCCCCTTTATTTGTTAGCCTCCTTAGCACCGAAGCAAGAAAGAGTGACTAAGCCGGGGAAGGTTTTCTCAGGATCAGCCTATTTGAAGAGCAGTCAAAAGAACTGAAGATGTGTAACCTGGAAGAGCAGACTGAGGTCTTTGGGGAAATTGGCTTTGTCTTGTTTAACCCCAGAGTGGGAAAGGAGGAACAGTGAGTGGGTGGAAGGACAGAAAGGCAGATGGCAGCTTGTTGGGAAGCACCAGCTTCTCGGGAAGGAGGGGGCTCATTTCACCAGAAGCCATCAAAGGCCACTTGTCAGGTAAGTTGTGTAAGGGAGTCTTGTCCATGTTTGTGCTGGACTTCAAAGTGCCTGAGGCTCCTTCTGGCTTCAAGGGTGTGTGATTCTTTTTTCCCCTGAGGCAATTGGGGGTAAGTGATTTGCCCAGGGTCACACAGCTAAAAAGTATGAAGTGTCTGAGGCCAAATTTGAACTCAAGTCCTCCTGACTTCAGGGCTGGTGCTCTATCCCCCTGTACCACCTAGCTGCCCCTGGTATGTGATTCTCCCCTTTTCTATTAAAATTTCCTTTATTCCACACTCGAGTCCACTGACTAACCCTCCTTCTCATATTGCTTTGGATTTTGTTGGCTGAGTCCAGTTCATATTCGGAGCTGTTTCATTTTTATTTTTATATCTCAAATGCCTAAAGCAGGACCTTAAATGCTAATCAGCCAACCTTGAAATAGACTGTTGAACTGAATCTGAAGTCAGAGAAACTGAGTTCAAATCCCACCTCTAACACATAGTACCTGATCCTCAGTTTCCTAATGTGTAAAACTTCTATAAAATGGCTCATTGTGTGCCAGCATTATGTTACACCATTATCACCTATAATTCTTACATTTAAAGTTACTAGGAACCTCCAATGAGAAAACCCCTTAAAGCTTTATAGCAAATGTTGATGATTATGCCAGAAAAGCATTTGCAGTCAGCGAATTCTGCCCAGGCCAGACATACACGATGCTAACATGTGCTAACATTGGCTCACAGTGAGATGGCAGGGTTTATAAAAAGACACAGATATAAAGAACATAATTCCAAATACAAATGTATAAATGTTTATGAGGTAAAAACACAAGTGGCAAGGACTCTGGGGCAGTGGAAGGTGAGAGGCTTGGGGGTGGAGAAGGATATCAAAATGTCACAGATCCCATGGAACAATGGAAATGTCCTGGATTTGGACTCTGGGTAGCTGAGTTCACACCCTCCACAGCAATTTCCTACGCTTTTGGTTCTCAGTGCACCAATCTCCCCAAACCTCAATTTCTTCATCTATAAAATGAGGGAGATGAGTCAAATGCCTCCACAATCCTTTTACGTTCCAAACTGAGAGTTCTGTGGTCCTGAGATTGTTCTCCCAGTCTTCAAAACTTCTTGGCAAAACACAGGTGCGCCCCTTCTCTCAAACAAGTTTTCTTTCGATTTGGCCATTGGTTATAACAGCCCTACTAAGCAAAATCACACATCATCGAACTATAGAGTCAGAAGGGGACCAGTGACCATAAGTCCACCTTGTATCTGGGCAATCCACTCAACAGGAGACTTTACTTTAACATATCCAGCATGGAGGAGCCCTGACCTCTCATGGACTAATCTGAATGAAAGGAAGTTTGTTTTGACATTAAGCCCAAGTCTGCCTTTTTGTTACTAGTCAAACAAAATAAATCTAATCCTTCACTTATCCGTATATTCATCGTCTACCATCCCCAACTCCCAGTAAAATGTAAGCTCTCTGAGGGCAGGGACATTTTAATTTTTTTATTCCCCATAAAATAGTCTAATGCTTTGTATGTAGTAGCCATTTTATAAATAAATAAATATATATATATGTATAAACAGTCTCATTTTAAAGGAGATATTTTACCAATTTCATAGCAAACATTCTTCCGTTATCCTCCCAAGATAAAAGCTAAGCATTTTTAACACCTTAAAAACTTGCTCTGAAATTGTGGGTTCCAGCCTTTCCCCCTTCTCCTCCCATGAGCCAAATAGTCCCAGTTCGAAGATGGCCAACAGAAGATCTCATTGGATAGCAACAGTCACTACCTGGCCCATGTTCAGATTCTATCTGGAGTGATCAGAAAAAGATTCAATCAAAAATTGAATCAAGAGGGATTCAATCAATCCAGAGATTGAAAGGAACAAGAGTGGACCCACACATGAGAAGAATCCCCACTTCCCAGCAAGGCAGTTGTCCATTTCTCAAGAATATGAAACAAGAAAATAATGATACCTTTACAAAGGAATCAGGCTCAACCACCATGGTACAGGAAGATCTGTACATGAGTTACCATAAAAGCATCCAAAATATAATAAAGAGAAATCAAATCCCCATTCTCTCCCACAAAGCTGAGCTGCGGGAGACCAGCAGGAGGGATGATGAAAAGAGAAGCTGCTTGTTACGAAGCCAGCAACAATCGTTTAAAATTAAGAAAAATGCTATCAACCTTCAGAAACACATGTATATGCATATATATATATATACACATATAATTACTGTTTAAGAAAAGTAGACAGTTGAGTAAAAGGAAATATTTATGTGACATGAATGAAAAAGTTTCAACTGTTCCATCTACCTAAGATACGAGACAAAGGCCACATAAGCAAGAACGGGAAAATGGCTGGTTCAGAATGATATTTATCCATCAACAACCATGTGTTAAATGCCTGCTATGTGCCAGGAGCATTTAACCTCTCAGGGCCATACATAAAAGAGTTGTCATTTAGATGGTCTTTTAGCTTCTCTGGGACTCAGTTTCTGCATTTATAAAATGAGGAGGAAGCACTTCATGATGGTTAGGGATTTCTCCAGCTCTGAAGTCAATGATTCCTCTTCTGATTACCCAAAAGACACTTTAGAGCAGTCTCCTCTGACTTTCCATTCAGGCTCATGAATGTATGAATAGCTGAATGAATGAATAATGGATGGATGGATGGGTGAATGAATGAATAAATGGATGGATGGATGGACTGATGGACGGATGGACGGACAGATAAACAAGTGAATGAAAAGCGTTATGAAGCAGCTACTATGTGTCAGACCCTGAAAATTCCAAGACAAAAACATAACAGTTCTCGCTCTCAAGGGTCTCGCGGTACAGCAAAGAGATTGTAGAGGCACTCCCAGAGAGAGTCAGAAAGACTCTCCTATGCACCTCATTTTATTCCTAGAAGGTTGGAATTTTAAAAAAAGAACGCCAAAAAACCATATGAGACCACTAGAGGTTCCTTATGACCCTCCTCATCATCAACATGAATTATAACCTATTTCATAGTTACTATGCTTAAAATGTTTTTCAAAACAGACATATTCATCCCACAGCTAGGTGGGGGAATGGGATGGAATCTGGAATTGGAATCCAGAAGACCTGAGTTCAAGTCTTGTCTCAGACACTTATTAACTGTGTGCCTATAAGCAAAGTTCTTAGCGTCTCTCAATCTGTAAAATATGGGTCATACGATTAGCCCTTATTTCTGCAGGCTGTTTTGAGGATTAAATGAGATAACATGCAAAGAACTTTTGTGGTGGTTGTTCATTCATTTTGGCATGAACGACTCTCCATGACCCCATTTGGGAGATCCTGGAAGGGTTTGTTGCTATTTCCTTCTCCAGCCCATTTTACAGAGGAGGAAACTGAGGCTCACAGCATTATGGGTCTTGCCCAGGGTCATACAGCTGGTAAGTATATGAGGCTGCATTTGAACTCAGGCATTCCTACCTCCAGAGTCAGCACTTTATTCCCTGTGCCATCTATTCTGCCATCATATATCTGTATAGCAAGTAGACAGTATTGCTGAGTATTCCTGTTAGGTTAATTTTTATAGAAAATCAGATCATCAACAGAACATATTTATTCTAATCATGTTTCAGAAACATTTTAAATTATCATCTTTTTTCTATTAAAACACCAATGGCATGGCTCATGAGGGCACAGAGGTCACTGTATCCTAGGAGCGCAGGGTCAGAGCTGGAAAAGATCTCAGAGGTTTTAGACCAATCCCATCACTTCACGGGTAAAGAAACTGAAGTCCAGGACAGCTATCTAACTTGCCCATGCTCATGCAGAGAATGAGCATCAGACGCAGGATTTGAATCCAGATCCTCTCTCCCCAGCAATCATTTCGGGAGACCAAGGAAACCCTGGGTTCTCAAACACTAATAAGGTCCAACTCAATGGGAAAATTCAAAGATGAGGCATCTTGCAACCAACGGCCAGTCTAGCAGACTCAGGAAAAGCTCCTCCCAAAGGGCTAGCGGCCCCACGATGACTTCTAAGCATCATTGGATCAGATCAGTTCCTTGAGATGTCCAAATTGCAGAGTCTTGGTGTAGATGAAATGTACTTTGCCCTTTTCTTAATAATTCCAGATCTTCAAATGTGCCCACCCTTCACTTTTCCCTAAAGACTAATTAGGGCATCCGGGGTTCTTGGCTCCTTCATTAAATGATGCTTCTCTATAGTATGTGTGAGTGTGAGTGTGAGTGTTTGTGAGTGTGAGTGTGTTTGTGAGTGTGTGTGTGTGTGTGTGTGTGTGTGTAATGGATTTGTGGGTCTGTGGAATACTTTTTCATTCTTTTCTTTATCAACAATCACCTCTTGCCATGTCCATGCAACCTTACTCTCACATTAATGCACTTCTAAATACAGTAGAATGTAAACTCCTTGAGGACAAAAGCACTTTTATTTTTGTCTTGGTACAATGACGGTGGGATTGAATTGACTTCCCACCACCTTTATCTCAGATCCTTGGAAATTACCACTTCTCATGTCAAACCAGACCACCAAACACCTTGGAAATTGGGGGAGATAAAAGAAAGAACTGGGATAAGACCTACACTCTCCTCTGAGTGAAACACATTCACCTTCATTGTGCCATTCAACTCTGCATGCATTTATTAGCACCTACTATGTGCTAGAGTTAGGTGCTAGGGACACAAAAATAAAAGCTGTCCCTGGAGTCAAGGAGTAAGAATTAAGCAAAACAATTTGAGAATAAAAAGGACTTGCACCCTTTGGGGAACCGCGGAAAGTTTGCCATAGGATGTGTTGCCCAAATCGAATCTTGAAGAATGGAGACAGTTCTTTGGGCTGCTTAGAGGACATGTTTTGGATTCCCTCCTAGTTTTCAGCTGTATTCTAGATGGCTAAGGTAGCCAGATAAATTACCCCCTGATAAACAAGGTGCCTGGGTAGCATAATTAAACTCATGAGTTAATCCTGGAGAACTATGATTGGGATTACGTATTCTTAGTCCCTGTGTGCAATAAGTTAATTGGTCCCCATGCCTGTGAATGCAAAGAGTTTAGGACATGAAAGGACAGGAACAGGTGTCTAGGAAGACAAGGATAGTTAGAGAACATACAGGGAAACAATTGACAGGAAGAATATAAAGAAACAATTCTGACTGGATGCATGGTTGGCATGGTCTTGATGATTTTTTTATATTGGGATGAGTGTCTTCCCTGCTATAATTTGGACAAGAGAAAATGCCACAAAAAAAATGTCTGAAAAATATAATTTTTGACCTTTTATAACAGGAACCTCCCACAAGGCATTTTTAAATGTACTTAGAAATTTTTTCTTTGATATAAACATATGAATGTCATTGAACTGTATGAATACCTAATAAAACAGATTAGGAGAAGCATGGTATTATTATGGGATCAATTGCCTCTTCTGAATTCTTATCTTCTTTCAGGAGTCACTGTTCTATGGAGCCTTTCCCAAATTGCTTCAATTGTTAATGTGTCTCTCTCCTCTCCTCTCCATTCTTCTCCTTTCCTTCTCTCTAACTCCTCCTCTTCTTTCTTTCCTCCTCATTCTCCTCCTCCTCTTCGTTCTCCTCCTCCTCCTTCTTCCTCTTCTTGTTCTTGTTTTTGTTCTTGTTCTTTTAGTTCTTCTTGTTCTTCTTCTCATTCTTGTTCTTGTTTTGTTCTTCTTCTTCCTCTCTCTCCCTCTCTGTCTCTTTCTCTCTCTCTCTCTCTCTCTCTCTCTCTCTCTCTCTCTCTCTCTCTTTCCCTCTCTGTCTCTCTATCTCTCCCTCTGTCTCTGTCTCTCTCTCTGTCTCTGTCTCTCTCCCCTCTTTCTCCCTCTCCTCTCCCTCGTATTCCCTCTCCTATTTCTCTGTGGCTTATTACAAACTAATCCCTCAATTCATCTCCCTGACTGTAACTTCCAAAAACATGGCACATTTTATTAGGTGATCTTTACATTTTGGCATCTAACACTAGTTCTCCCAAACAGATACTTAATCCATCAAGTAGGAGCTTAATTAATGTTCATACAATTTAATTGGATATTGTGAAAAAGGTAATTCCTGGTCCTTTAATGTATCTTGGACCTAAGGATCTCAGGCAGCTCACAGCATATAGTCTGATGCATGTGACTCCTGTGCACAGCCATAGACACCCGGATGCAGATTCCCAGGTAATCCCATGCCTTCTGGATGTACTACTTCACCCCAAAGTAGCAAAGGCTGGCCTGACATACTCAGCTCCACAGGGCCATCTCAGATGGAGAGAGTGGGGCAGCATCTGCTACCTTGCTGCTCTCCTTTCCTTGTTCTTGTTTGCACAGTGTTCCATACAGAGCCCTCTGGAGCAGGAAGAGCCAAACAGGAATGTGCCCATTTTGCAGATGAGAAAATTGAGGCTCAAATACTTGAAGTGCCTTGTACTTACCCAAGATTACACAAGCTTTCTGGCTTGAACCTGAGTTTTCTGTTTCCAAATCTAGTGATCGTTGCAGGAATCCCTGCTGAATAGCATTGTCCTAAATATTTGTTTCTTCTGAAGAACTGGAAGCATACGCTTTTGTCAAGAGGAAGAAAGTATTTTAAATGCTTTAGAAACATAACTGATTTACAGAAACATTCAAACCATCCATGTAGGTATGGAAAGAAAGAACCCCAGAGCTGCTTTTGTCTCATAATCATTTTATAGAAATGAAAAATCTGAAGCCTTGAAACTTATCTGGATAGAATTCGAACCGAGTTCCCTCGATTCCTTATCCAGACCCGTTTCCACTACGCCAGGTTCTCTACCAATAACCCTGCTCTGACCATCATTTGCTTGAACTAATTCAAAAAAGAAAGCACAATGAAGCGTTTTTAAATGCACGACACAGGCTGATGGCATGCTGGGTCCCAGCACTAATATTAAGAGATCGTAAAACTAGGCAAGACAACAACTCTTATGTACTGCATATTCTCTTGACCAAAATGCAAAGCGTCAGGGACTGCTGCTTCTTTCCCAGCTGGATCAGGACAAAAACTATTAAAGATCTTAAAATGGCGAGACAAAAACGTGCTTAACCACCCTAATAAACCTGCCTCCTTGCTGGGAAAAGATGTACAGTTAAACTGAAAATGCTGTCCCTTCAGATGCCCCAGTGCCTCCTGGGAGCCTGAGGGCAAATCTCTCAGGTTCATCATTGAAGCGGGTCATCTAGATCAAACCCTTTTGCTCATAAGGTTGGAAGACGGGGAGGGGATGATATGCATCTATGAGTGCTGCCTCTGTCTCCAAAAAAATTCTCCTAATCCCTGGGTGTCTCTACTTACCTGTTCCTGCTGGTGATTGCTGTATTCCAAGTATTGGGTCTCTGCTAATCTTACACTGGAGCATTGAGTTTTCTTGGTCTGCCTTAAAACCACTCAGCCCCTAACATGTAGGCTGAGAGAGCTGACTTCCTGGAAAGAGTAATAGTTTCCTTTGCCCAGGCTAGTGAAGAGAGGGGCCCCCAATTTTTAAAGTGAATCAGATGATCCTGTATCTGCTTGTATGGGTGAGTGTGTCATAGTACCCTAAAGTCAAATTTATGCAATAAGAAATTTTGTCTCTTTACTCAAAATCCCAAACTATCATAAACATCTTTCTTGTAAGTGATCAAATTCCATGACAAGGGCCACTAAATTTTCCCCAGTGGAATTATAAAATGTTAAAAGCTGGAAGGAACCTTGGTGATTATCTAATTCAAAGTTCTTCATCTGATATTTAAAAAAAATAAAAATAAAAAAATGTCCAGGAAAATAAAATGATTTCCCACAGGTCACAGAGCTAGAGATTGGTAGAGTCAAGATCAGGACCCTATTTTGGTCCAAAGTACATGAAGAGAGCTTTCTGTATTGTCTGCCTGTGGAGCCATCTGAAAAGTTCCAAATATTCATTCGTTCTTTGTGTGTGTCTCTCTTTCTGTCTCTGTCTCTGTCTCTCTCTGTATCTGTCTCTATGTGTCTCTATGTTTCTATCTCTGTCTCTGTCTCTCTATTTCTCTTTGTCTCTGTCTCTGTTTCTGTCTTTCTATCTCTGTCTTTTTCTCACACTCTACAGGAACTATCTTTAGAATCATAGCATTCATCATGACATCACAGCTTTAAAGCTGATATGGTCAAGGACAACCCCCTCAATTGACAGATGAGAAAAAGGGGACCCAAAGAAAGCATGTAGCTTATAGAAAATCATCAAGCTAATAAAGGAATCCCGATTTGAACTCAAAGTCTAGTGCTCTTTCCAATCATCAACCTACCCTGTGAGTGCCCCCTATTGAGAAAGGCAGGAATAACTAATAACAATAAATAATAATAAGTCTTGGAGGAAAGGGAGAGAGGAAATCAAGAGGCATTACTTTCAAGGTTATTTTTCCCCTCTGTTCAATTGTACTCTTAATCCCCACCCTTCCCTTATGTAAAAACAATCACTCTCTTGCCTGTTACATTTCTTCATTCTTCAGGGATTGACTGACCCATTTTCCCTCTCACAACCCTGGCCATCTCCTACCACTTCCTACAATCCTTTTAGTTTTCTCATCATTCATCTTACTACAGACTTGTTTTACCTTTGGCCTGATTGCAAAGGAAATAATTGTGACTTCCAAGCCTTTCCATTAGTCTCTGCCTAGTCAGAAACATCTGGTTTGGGAAGAAGGAGAAAAGAGAATTTTCCCACTTTTTAAGGGATCTAAGCCGTGATCTCCCAAGTCCCCTATGGGTCTGATGCTCTGGGATTCTACTCTGACTCAGAGCCAGAACTTCTTTTCCAGAACCTGCAAATAAAAGAAACGTGTTCATTGTCCTGCTTTCTCTTACCTTTCATTCAACAGGATGAGGTCTCCTGTCGAAAATGATCTCCTTTGGAGAAGAGATCAGAAATTGCTTTTAAAAGGTTCTATTCTTCCCAATTATATTGTTAAAGACGGTATTGTTTCTAAAAAGCCTTTGTTTCTCTTGTGATCTCCACACTTTTCAGCTAATATCTTTCAACTTTCCAGGGATGAAAGGAACACAGGAAGATATGGATTCTTTTTCCCCTGCACATTTATGAAGAATAAGATACAAAGCTCAACCGCAAGTTTGATCCTACAACTAAAACCTAACTCTCGGGTGATGATCCCTCCAGAAATCAAACAAGACATTTCCATGGCTGTTCTTCTGCCTTAAAAGGATCAATTTCCCCTGCCCAGAACCATGGCCACAATCTCACTGCCACATCAGAAGCATGTTCTCCCAGACATCCTTCCCACACACACCCATAGGTACATCCTGGACAGCGCCAGAGTCATGAGCAAGGTCAGGAGGGAATACAAAGCAGCCTTCTGGGTGTGCGGCTAGTGCTACTCTGCCCTAGGTCCCTTCACATCCTATCCTTCTCCCTGGTGCCTGGGATATACTGGGGACAGGGAGAGGAGGTAGACAACAGAGGGTAAACTGGGTTTCCAAATAGGATCCAGGAATCCAATGACAATGATCAACTGAAGAAGATGCTGGTAGATCCATGGTAATTGATGCCCTAACCAGTTAAGGATGTCAGTGTATCCCACAAATATTTTAGGGACCTATTGTTTTTTTAAATTCTATATATTTCTACCCAGGATCATTTAGGAACACATATTTGATCAAAAGAACCCAAGTTCTTACCAAAATAAGACATTCAGGATGAATTTACACCCTGAGAGAAGGGACAAAGGAGGAAAGAGAAAGAAAGGGAGAAGGAAGAGAGAGACAGAAAATCAGAGACACAGAGACAGAGAGATAGAGAAACAGAAAGACAGAGGCAGAGAGACATACAAAGAGACACAGAGACAGAGAGGAAGAGGGGAGACAGAGACAGACAGAGAGAGAGAGAGGGAGAGACAGTGGGAGAGGGAGGGATAAAGGAGAAAGTAGAGGGAAGGAAGGGGTGACAGAAAGAGAGAGAGAGAGAGAGAGAGAGAGAGAGAGAGAGAGAGAGAGACTAAAGCTGTGAATTTTCAATTCCTAATGAGAAAACTACTTTAATGCAGAATTGAAAATGTTCTTTGAGTTATAGCCTTAAATGTTGCCTGGGGCAGCTGGACTGACTGAGCTGCTCTTTATTTCTTATGCTATATATATTATTTTACTTTCAGCTTACATAAATCTGTTCTAAATGAACATAATCTTATTGCTGATTTTGCCTGGCTCATCTAACAGTCTGTGTTAGGGGCTGACTTGAACCCATATTGAACAATCAATTAATCATCATTATTATCTTTACCATATATACATATATATGTATGTGTATATATATATATATATATATATATATATATATATATATACACACACACATATATGGAGCTCTAAGGTTTGCAAAACACAAATATCATTTCATTTGATTCTCACAACAAACCTGAGTATTATTTCCATTTTACAATTGAGAAAACTGAGGCAGACAGAGAATAGGGGCCTAACCAAAGTCACAGTCAGTAAATGCCTGAGGCTGGATTTGCACTCAGGCCTTTCTGGCTCCAGGTCCTGTCCTCTAGCTTCCTACTCCCAGGACTGAGAACTTTCTCTCCAAGATTTAACCAAGAAGCCTCTGGGCTTTAAGTCTGCCCAGCAGTTTGCAGATATTATCTCTTATCTCTTCTCTAAGGAGATTATTTACCAGAAGCAGATGTGTTCAGCTCTTTGTGATCTTCAGCCCAGCCCTCTAGTGCCCTACAAATTGAGTGACATAGACCCCCAGATTTCCTTTTTCTTAAGAAACAAATGCTTTTTGTCTCTTGAATGTTTCCAGAGTTTCCCAATTTCCTCCAAATCCAGGAAAGATCCTATCCTTTCTATTTTTTTCTGTTTTGAGACAATTGGTGTTGTGACTTGCCCAGGGTCACACAGCTAGGAAGTATTAAGTGTCTGAGATAAAGTTTGAACTCAGGGCCAGTGCTCAACCCACTGGACCATTTAGCCACCCCTGAAAAATCCTCACAGATCTGTGGAGAATCACAAGTTAACCTAGGCCTAGTTGCCAATAGCTCTTGATCTTCTCTCAGTCCATTACGCTTAAAATCCTTTACTATGAACATTATTCCCTGTTTTTCATCTTTTATTGGGTCTCTGCTCCCCCTGAATAACAGCTACTAAGGCCAAAGAAAATTTCCAAAGGGAAAGAAGGAAGGCAGAGGGGGATAGGAGGATAGGAAGGGAGATGTGCTCCAAGTTATAAAAAAGGATAATAAACAAAATGGCAAGTTGAGTCAAAACAAAGGATTTATAAGGAAAAAAAATCTGGAGGGTTGACAATAGATCTATAAGCTTTTATTAAGTGCCTATTATGTGCCAGATGCTATGCTGAGTGATACGAATTTAAAGACAAAAAATGAGATAATATCTGCCTTCAAGGAGTTTAGGTTCTGTTGGAGGAGAAGACAAATATCTATGTAGATATATTAAAAAAAATTACAAAGTGATGTTTTGTTGAGACGTCACTATCATGGAGGAGCTCCGTGTAGAAAATATTGCTCGAGCTTAAAAGTTTCAGGTACGTATTTCAGAGTCCGATTCTTTTTGTACAGCAAAATAACTGTTTGGTCATGTATACTTATTATGTATCTAATTTATACTCTAATATATTTAACATCTACTGGTCATCCTGCCATCTAGGGGAGGGGGTGGGGGGAAGGAGGGGAAAAATTGGAACAAAAGGTTTGGCAATTGTCAATGTTGTAAAATAACCCATGCTTATAACTTGCAAATAAAAAGCTATGAAATAAAAAAAAAAGGAATAGAGGAGGAAAATTTTAAAAAGTTTCAGGTACAAAGGGGAAGAGGAAGTGCAATAAAAGCATAGAGGCAGACAGTTGGAAAGATCCCAAGAGGGGAGAAAAAGTATCATTCAGGTAAGAGTTCAATCAATCAGCAAGTATTTATTAAATGGCCTATTATATCCCAAGCATTGTACCAGGCACAGAGGATATGGATAAGGAGAATTAAATGGCTCCTATTCCTCAGAACTTTATATTCTAATGAAAGTCCTCAAGATCTGCCAAGAATGGGTCAGGAAACACTGTGGAAGAGGCAGCACAAGACATCAGGCTACCACACTGAGAGTCCCCAAGTCACGAGGAAAAGGGGCATTCTTATATAATGGCAGCCCGCTAGCTATGGTCTCGTGGAGCCCGCCTGTTATTCAATCAGTCAGTTAGTATTTCTCGGGGGCCTGCTGTGTTCCAGGCACTGTGCTAAGTTCTAGAAATTCAAAGAAAGGCAAAAAATAAACAGTTGCTGCTCTCAAGGAGTTCACAGTCCAATAGGTTCCTGCTGCTTTGGTTGCTATGGAACCAGGCACCTTGAAATCATTCCTTGAAAGTAAAAAGGGACACTTGACAATAAAACCTTCTACTGATTAACTATTAGTAGGAAAGATGGTTTGGAAAGGCACCTATTGGAGAGGGATGCGTGGTGGACGCCTCCTCTTAAAAGAAAGCCAGCCATGGCGATTTGTTTGGCTTCTCCCCTCAAGGTTTTGTGAGGTGGGGTCTGGCTCCCCACCAAATCGCCATCGGTTCTTGCTCTCCACCATTCAGTCTTGTGGACAATAATGTATAATCTTAGCCATTGTTAACTTCCAAAAGCTTGATTCTTTCCAGCCTGGAGAGCTGTCCACCACCCGAAAGAGGGAAATGTTACGACCGTCTCCCCAAATCTTAGTCTTGTGCTGAGTCACCAGAGCTTCCTGGTCTCTGGGAGTCCCGTGTACTCCATGTCTCAACAAGAAATTAATTGCTTTTCTTGCTACACTGTACCTGCTTGGCAGGGCCAGGGCAGCTTGAGTCTTTCTCTCTTCGCCATTCTCAGAGCAGCTTCACGTGGGATTGGGTCAGGAAGTGGACATCATCTATGTTCACCGGAACTAGGGCAGAGAAAGTAGGACAACGGTTCTGGGAACCAAACCTGGTGAGCTTGTCTTGCCCCCAGTAGCAGCCAGATCTCTCAGCATTGCAGAACTGACTCCACTCCCTCCCAAACAGTCATTGAATCAGCTTGGCTAACTTAGAGATGCTTGGAAGCGTAGAATCTTGGAGGCAATGAAGATCTACTAGAATCCCTATTGAGAATCCCCTTGATAGACTGAGGGAAGATATAGAAACCAGAAAGACCTGGATTCTAAACCTGCCCTTGTCACTCCTGAGCTATTTGATTCGGACAAATCTCTTCAAGTCACATCTCCTATAAAAATGGACATGGTGACTGGCTCTAAATGTACTAGCAGTCATCCCGTGTGCTTGAAGAACCCTTTGCAGGGGGAGCCACAGACCCCCAAAGCAGCTCCCCTTCTGTGAGAAAGCTCTAATTTCTGGAAGCTTTCCCTTCACTTCCACAGTCTCACTCCTGGATATTTGTGGTCTTTAACCACTGATTCCATAGGAGAGGCTTTCAGATACTGGGAGCTACCTGTCATCTCCATCCTCCGCCTCCGTCTAGTCTTGTCTTGAGTCCCCTCGCCATTCCAGTCAGCCTCCCCTGATGCAGGTATCCAGACCCCGACTATTCACTGTAACTCAGAGTGGGCTGTTCTTTCAGCTCTGTGAGCCTCAAGAGGTTCCTGGCAAGTGGGGAGCTCCATAGATAGAATTCTAGACTTGGTGTGGGGAAGATAAGTTCTGAAGAGATTCTTTGCCTCAATTGTCACCTGGCCTTAAGCACTGAATGGGTGTTGCCTCAGTCAAACTGAGACCAGTGCAAGATGTTAGCTTAAAGAGGCTGCGGTCTTCCGTTGTATCCAGGGTCATCTTCCATAGTTCTGATCTATAAATGGGACCAGATGGCTCTGGAGGGGAAAGTGAGGCAGGTGATCTTGCACAGATCTCTCTCACTTAAAACTAATTCATTTGCATATCATGCATCTCCCCAATGTCATGGTCAAGAACAATAATAAACAAATGGCTTTCTCCTGGCTCTGATATTTTCCTGGGATGATCTCCCACCTGACCTGTACTTCTTGGAAGCCCTTGTTTCCTTTGGAAATATGCTTCTAAAGCCTTGCCTATTATATGGAGCCTTGCTTGATCTCCCATGCTATTTTCACGCCCAAAGTTTTACTTAGATCTATTTTCAAGATATTTTACATATAATTAATTTAAGTTTACAATCCCTTCTTAAAGAGAATGCAATGTCTTTGTATGCTTTTATTGAGAACAGCATGTGGCACACAGTAGGTACTTAATATGTGCATGCTGACTCTTTTATTGATGCTAAATGAACTGTTGTAATGGTCACTGTGTCTCAGGATCACCTGAAACTTGAAATGGCTTGCTCAAGAAAACATGGGAGAAGGGAGGCAGAAATCACCCAGACTCCTCTCTACTGTCCTCCATGAATCATAAATTCATCATCCCACCAGAAAGTATCTTTAGCCTCTCCTGGTGGGTAATTCTGAACATGGACCCTTTTGCCTGTATATACCCCAAGGAAGAAGACAAGGAGAACCTGGTATGTGGGATGCTGTGCTCGAAGGACAACAGGACCGAGATTTTCTCTGCTGCCATCCTTAACTCTACACATGGTGACATATCACACATAGTCACTATGGACAGATTTTTTTAAGAGGAGTAAGGGGAGGCAGCAGCAGTGCAAGAAGGGAAATAAAGGGATGTCAGGGATAGTCTCTTATCAGTCATGGAAGCACTGGGGGCATTGGGAAATAAATCCTTTATATGATGAGAGTATCTGAGATCAAACCTAATAATAACAATAATAATAATTCTTTAAAGTTTGCAAAGGACTTGACAATACTCTCATCAGATCATCACCTTTTGAGGAAGGTGCTATTATCATTCCTATTTTAGAGAGGAGGAAAATGAGATAAGCAGAAGTGAGTTGCCCAGGGTCACACACCTAGTACTTGTCTCAGGCGGGACTTGAACTCGCATCTTCCTAATTCCAAGTCCAGCATTCTGCGCAATACAGTACTCCCAGCTGTGTTAAAGGAACCAGATACGTTTATCTTGAAGAGAAAATTAAGGAAGGAATATTTCAGTTATGTGATGCACCAGAAGAGCTTCACTTACTCCACTTGGCCAACTAGGAGCAATGAATGGGGGTTCCAGAGAGAGAAAATTTGCATAATTTGAATGAAAAATTCAAAGAAGTAGAATTCTCCAAAAATGCAATGAGCTGCCTTAGGAGATAATGATACATTGGTCTCTCAGCCTTAAAATAGGTCAAAGATGAAGAATATAGATCTGTTCCTAGTGGGTTGTGACTTTGCTGAGGAAAAAAAATGCTCTTTTAGAGTCTGAGCATGTTTAAACACAAAGACTATGGGATCATAAGTCTTAAAGGGATTTTATATGTTTGGAAGAATTTTATGTTTAACGTATATTGGATTCCTTGATGTCTACTGGAGGAGGAATGGGGAAAAATTTAGAAAACAAAGTTTTGCAAGGGTGGATATTGAAAATTATCTTTGCATGTATTTTGAAAAATAAAAAGCTATTATTATTATTATTATTATTATTATTATTATTATTATTATTAAAATAAATAAATAAATACATGAAAGAAATTTTAGACTCCATTCTTCATTTTACAGTGAGGAAAGTGAATTCCACAGCAGCTAAGTGATTTGTCCAAGGTCACACATGAAGGAAGCATCAGAGCCAGGACTGAACCCAAATCATTTGTCTGACTCTAGAGCAAGTGCTCTTTCCACTGTACCATAAAGAAGTAAGAGCACTTAAATTCACAAGCACGCTACTCAGGAAAGAGAGTGAAGGAAGCACTCTCCTGGAACTAGTCTGATCCAGCAGAGTAAGATGTATTTTCTAACTTGTCTAATAACATATGTCTTGAAATTCTAGGCCCCCTTGCAAAAACTTTAGAAATAGAGAACCTTACATCATGCTAATGGAAACGCCAAGTGATCTTGAGTCTGTATCTTGTGCAAAGTTAGTTGACATTTATTCAGATCTTTAGGGAGAAGAAGAGAGCAGCTAAGCTGATTTCCTTTGGGTTCTACTGCCCCTTTTACTTAGTCCATGAAGAGCAGCCTTGTATGAATACTTAAACAGAGGGACAAAACAAATAAGTAAGCTTCAATAAGTAAGTAGGATCTCAGATGAAAAGAACACAGACTCTTGAGGTGAGTACTCAGTCCAAAATGCGAATTAGGTCACGTCTTATATACAAGCCATCCCCAGTAACATGCTATAGCTTGCTTCCCTTTATCAGATATCTATTGACCTCTGGAAAACTCCTAATTTTTATTCATTACTGATTATGATATTCTGATTCTCAGCCTATTGGAAAAGTCATTGGTATTGACAAGAAAGATTTTGACAGATCATGGCAAGTATGATAAAATTTGGCAGATGCAATCTGATTTTCTCCCTGACTCCCTCTTCATTGCTAGATCACTTGTCACACAATACCTGAACACAATTTATGCATCCTGATGACTTGGCAATCTGAGCTGATCATTATCAAAATCTACAACAGATCCATGGGAAAATCAGCCACAGGGAACCCCCCTTCTTTTCCGGAGTGTAAGGGGATCATCCTCTAAACAGTGATACAAGATATCCCCCTCTTCTAATCCTTGCTTGATGATGATAGAGAAACATTATCTTGTTTTTTTTTTCATTGAATCTCTAATGGAACTTTGAATGACTCTACCTTTGTTGAAGAAGAACCTGTGAAGGAGTTTTTAACTTCCCTGAATATAGTTGTTAGTGCTATTGATTTGATTTGAGGGGTTTTGTTTTTATTTTATTTTATTTTTGTAACTAGCAAGTTTTGTTACAAGCAAAAAGATGCTTTTTCTGCATCTCTTTCATTCAAAAAATGTCATGAAGGACGGAGGCAGGAATAACATGAGCCTCACAAAACAGTGAAAGGTGATAGCAGGAAAATAAGGTTATGAGAAGCTGCAGATGGGACCAAGTAAGAAAGAACGCTTCCTGACAAAGTCAGAAGGAAGACAAAAAAAATGTGAAATCGGAGCCTGACCATTTTTATTCTGGATTCTTCTTATCAGTAACAATGGAACCACCACATCTGGCTGGAAACCTTGGGATTAGAAGGACATGTAAATGCTCTGCTTTGAGGACTTTTTCATCCCTGATTGCTTTAGTGAGCAGACAGAAATAGAGATCATGGCTATAGTCTTCCTAAGACCTGAATTCACATCCTGGCTCTGCGACACATAAAAATTCTGTGCACATCAAGGGCAGTTCATGTTCCTATGGTCTGTTAAAGGTTCTAGGACTCCATTTTCCCATTTGAAAAGTAAGCGATATGTTCTAGATGAGCTTGGCCATTCTTTCTAGATCTTTGGGCAGGAGCTAAAGTGCTGTCTGGAGGTTCAAATCCTATTTCACAATGTTTACTTACTTACTTAACCTCAAAATGAGCATTTCCTCAGCAATAAAATGGGGACCATAATAGTGCCTACATCCCAGACTCATGGTGAAGATCTGATGAGATAAAAGCCATAAAGCCCTTTCCATCCTTAAAACATCATAAACACGCTAGTTATTCTGATTATATCCTGCACTACTGTCCAAGCATTTTCTCCGACTTTTGCTTTGGTTCCTTGGGTCACGGGATTTTGGGTAAAGAGTTGCCAAGGCAGTTGCTGATCAGTCCCAGACTAGAACTCCGGGCTTCTTACTTCAGGACTGGGGCCACTGCTGCCCCCATTCTATGGGGATGGTGCCATACAAAGAGTACGGATGCCCACAGTCACATCCTTGAAGCACAGTGAAAAATTGAATTGTGCTCTGCATGTTGTATTTGAAAAGCAGTGAGTCACCCCGGAAACAGAGCCAGCCCTGGAGACAGAGATCTGGTCTGTCCTTCCTCTGATACATGCTGGCTCTGTAATCCTCACCAAGGCACAAGGTCTCTCCACTGCCCCCAAGGAACTCTTCAAGCCTCTAAATTACAAAATGATTGTTCATTTACAACCTTGGAGGGACTGTCCTCCCCAGGAATCACTTATATCCCCAGAATCACCAATTTGGGCCCCTCAGTAAAAATATATACATATACATACACATACATTTGTATAGATACATATATGTGTATATATATATATTCTAAATACATAAATGTAATATATTCATATATACATTTGTGTGGATACACATATGTGTATATCTACATGTATTCTAAATACATGTATGTAATATATACATTTGTGTGGGTACATATATGCGTATATATACATATATTATAGATTCATGTGTGTAATATATGTGTGTGTATGTATGTATGTATACAAATGTATTTACTATGACCTAGGAGTAGACTAACATATTATGAACAATACTTAGCTTTACTGTTTAATGAATACTTTGCCATAGGTCCTTTACAACGTTATCTATCTCATATAAGATTTCTGTACAATTCAGGCTTAGGGTTGGTAGAGAGGAAGAAAGGGTCAACTTGAAATAAGCAATGATCAGACTCAAAGGGAGCCAGGGCCTTCTCCTTAGCAACACCAATTAGCAATGGACAAAGCTGCTACATATCCTTTCAAACTGACCTGAGCTGAAAATTTTAATGAAGAGCAAGGAAAACAAAAGCTACGACAACACCACCCTTGCCACCTGGAAAAAAAAGAGCATTAACAAGTCTGCCAGTGTCCTTTTCTCCCTCAAAGCAGAGCAGAGCTTCACAAAATCTGATTTTGCTAGAGGAAAAAAAATGGTCTCAGTGAGTCATTTCCAGAAAGCTTCTTTGTTCTAATCATTTTTTCATTTGCTCTTAATGCGTCGGTCTTTACCTTCATATCCTCCCAAGCAACTGACGAATCCAAGAAGGAATGAGTGTTTACAGGAGGAATTTACTTCCCTCAATATCATGGAAAATACAAAACCAAATCAGGTCTGAAGAGCCAATAAATACTGATCAGCTCCTCTTAAGTTACAATCTCAGGTACTTAAATCACGAACTGGCACTCTCTGTGTATGTGGGTGAATATTTAGTGATGTCCTCTCATGCTGAGTAACTTTTGTTCATGTTTCCCCATAAATTTTCTTTAAAAAGCTTCTCTTGCTTGCCCAAGAACTTCCTCCTTTTGCTAATTAGACCTTCCTAATTTTATTTTAATAATTAATCACCTTTCTCTAACTTAACTGAGCTGACCTGGGATTGTTCATGGGATTTCACCAGAAATAAGATTTGAACCCAGGTCTTCTGTTCAGGTGACTCCAGTTCTAGCCCTCCATGCACTACATGAATAGAGCTATAGTAAATCAGGGAGATCGTAAAGCATCAGAGATAGAGAGAATGCAGGAGCATGTCTTGCTCCCAATGGCTAGATGACTTTGAATAAGACATTCTGGTTCTCAGAATCTCAGAATCAAAGGCTCTCCTCAATATTACCCAGCCTGCCTCCCTCTCTGATAATGTGTACTCACTAATGTTCTTTGGAACCTTGTCACAGTCCAAATATACCCATGTCTCTGCCCTCCCCTTTGGATTGCCATTTTCCTTCTCCTGGTGTACGTCACACATCGTATGCATGGAATAATGATGGAGAACAAACACCAGAATCAGGAGGGGCCAAGGTCACTCCTGCTTGTCACAAAGACAGGTTATGTGACCCGGGACAAGTCACAACCTCTCAAAGCACCAGACAATTTTCTAAGATTCTGAATTACAGAAGGAGAATGCTCTCACACCGGGAGCTCCCTATGCTAATGAAATCACAGGATCATCACAAGAAATCGCCATTTAAAGCCTGCATTGAAGCTCGCCAGCTCATAATATGAAGGGACCCTCTATTCTTGAGGACCAGCAATGCAGCACAAGGACATAGGTCCTACCCATCCAAGAAGCCTTTGCATCTAGTAAAGTTTTGAAGGAGACTAGGGCTGCAAGAGATGGAGATGGATCTTGTCCAAAGACCCACTGAAAAAGGTCTTGAGAGTAGTTTCTAGATGATGAATGCTCCTCTGGAACTATTCTCAAGACCACCGACAATAGCCAAGAAGGGTCATGACTTTTACCAGCGGACAGAGTGCCCATGCTGATGAAGCCACAGTTTCTTCAGGAACCTATTTACATCCATATTATAGAGAAAGCACGGCAACAATTTTCAATAAGCTTGCAAAGGAAAATATACTTGGGGACAAAGAATACAGGAGTTTATATAAATTTATTTCTTTTCACAAAGAAATAAAATAACACCATAAACTTACAGAAAACATATAACCTTCTAACAGACTCATTGATCCTTAGCTGCTGTGAAGATATCTCATTATTCTATTGCCAAACACAAGAAAATAATGGAAGCTGATGCAGTTATTTGGACCAATATTCTCTAGGAAACTAGAGTACTAACCTTAAAAAAGCTTTGCACATGGGGACAAGGATGAAGGGGAATAGAGAAGAGAGAGAGGGGATGCCCAAGAAGAAAACAAATGCCTAAATGTTTATCTTTCACCATCCACAACTTTTCCAATATATACAACTTTGGGATTACAACTGAATCTTTAGACCATAAACAAATTAGTCTAGTGACTAAAAGTCTCCTCACAAAAAAAGAGATTTTCTCCTTCAGTAGTTCTTCAAACATTACTGTCTGAACTCAGGCTGACCTAATACATAGCCAATCCCTAATTACCACAAACTTGGCCAGTGAAAATGGATGACTATGTCACGTACAGAGTTTCCTGTCAACATACTTAAAGCATCTTCTATTTGTTTGCAGGGAATGATGTGTTGAGAGGTCTCCTACCTTTCAAAAAAGGAAATTCACCATTTACTGCTATTATTGTGTTTTCGATCTTCCTGTTTACTCAGAGATTCATTCTAACTGAATGTCATCTTAAAAAGAAAGCAAAGATAAATAATCAGTGGAATTGCCCACACCGGGTGGACTCATCTAGGAACACCAGAAAGAACCTTTGCTTTGGGCCAGAAGCATAAATACATATGCCGTGGATGTGTTCGATCGATCCCATTCCCTACCTTTACTGGATAAGAGCCCTTTTCTGGGTTGAAAGGTATCCATTATGGCCACTATGCCAACAATCAATAAGCAAACTCCCCCCCCCCCCCCCCCCCCATACGTTGGGTATGAGACCTTGAGTCAGTCAACTGCTTGGGCCTCAGGAAAATAAGAGCAAATTAGAAACTCTCTAAGACTTTTCTCAGGCATATATTCCTCCGTTCATTCATTTCAACATTCATTAAGTGCCCAGTGTATACAAGACATTGCCCTAGGTCCAAGAGACATAAAGTCTTGATATGATATAGTTATTACCCTTTTGAGCCTAGGCTAGACAGGATAAGAACCAAACACAGACAATTAAAATATATCATTTTGCATGGTAAGTGAATTAGGGCAATACCAAGTACTGTGATTGATCCATCTCATAAGTTTGGACTGAATATAGCTTATGATTACATAGTATTTCTGAGTTTTCTCACCCACATAAATGGCACAGGATACTAAGAACCTTAAAGCAAAGGGTTCTCTGCTCCAGCTCATGGTTTCTTCCCTTACAGAATGACTTTGAAACAGGGATTGCTGTTCCTAGCCCAGTGCCTGCCACATACAAGATACAGAATAGATGTCCGCTGATTGATTTCTTCAATATATTCTATCCCCCCACCCCCTGCTGAACAATTCAATATGGAACACCAAACAATGACGTCAGCCCACCAATTCCTAATCCCTTAAAGCTCATATAAACTGACAGTCGGGAATCATCAGGTCTTAAAGGAGTCAAGAAAGAAATTTTTGATAAGGCAAGAAGCAAAAGGAAGGGATAGGATGGATGTTGAATTATCTTTCATTAATTCTTCTCATTATTTTTTAGGGTTTTTTTGAGGATCTACTTTAAGAAAATTTTCCAAATTATACATGCTGGATACGTTATACATCAGCATAGAAAAGAAGGGGGGAAGAACCGGACAACAAATTGGCCAAGAGCGGCTTCTCTTCCCAGCCAGCCTGCAACAAACCAAACCTAATGCATTAGGAAATCTCCCCAATTCATTCATCTTCTCTGGCTGCACTTGCTTCGCAGACTGTAAAGATGCCCAGTAATGAACATCCATCTTTTAAATGTCATTGAAACAACAATGAGACTACTATTTCAACGACTAAACAAGTTATTTTTTCTACACTTAAACAAAAAAAAAATAAATCCCCTAAAAGGCTACATCCCACTCTTAGAGAATGAAATCCAGATTAATCCAACTATTAAAATAGGCACATGCCCATGTGGTGAGGAGGGATGAAGAAATCGGGCAGCCCCAAGAAAATTAGACATAATGCATAATGATAGCCCAAGAGATCTTAAGCAGCTGGAATTCAAATAATACTTTACATATATAATCTCATGTGACTCTCAAAACCACCCTAGGAAATAAGTTATTCCTGTGAAAGAGCTCAGGTTGGTTTTTCCTTCTGGTTAAGGGAGATGAATGTGGTGGAAAGTGGCGTCAAATTAATGATCCCATGAGCCTCAAAAGATCCATATATGGAATTAGGGTTTCTGGATTAAAACCATGGTTTTTCTACTTACTTATTACCCATGTGACTTGGGTACATTATTTACTTTTCCTATCTTCAGTTGGCACTAGAGACATCTCTTTCAAAGGATCAGAAAAGCAAAGCAGTAAAGGAATATGAGGAGTATGCCTGAGATCAACTTAAAATTAAAAATAATCGGTCTTACTAGTTTTTTTAATTCCATTGAGAAGATTTGATGACCATTAAGTGCTAGGAGCACAAAACCAACAAGATGGTAGAATAGAAATACTATCTCCAACTCTTACTAATACTCAGAATCTCACTTTAAAAAATTTATACACCAGAGGTAATCACAGCTGAAATCCCCTCCCCCCAAAAAGTGAGAATTTGAATACTAAAATACATGTGAATGACCACCCCTGACAATGTTAATTCTTAAAGTACTGGGGTCATTCATCTTCTCTCGTCTACCACTCTCCCTCAGCCTAGTAGACATATAAACTTAGCCCTTGGCTTATGTCTGCGATCCATAATGAAATCAAGTCCCCTCTTGGTGAAGATATTTTGACTGAACATCTCATTCTCTGTCCGCCCTCAACAGTGTTGCTGAAGACAATGATTCTGCCCAACCACACATGAGGAATAAGATAGGATGGAATCATGTTTGTCTTCTGCCTGCAATGGAAAAGGCACTGAAACACAGCTAGATCCAGGTCTGTCCCTTTTCCGTTTCCCCCAGGGCTACACTTACTTACAGTAGATACCCAGCCATGAATACTAAATCTAACACTAAAGGAAGTTGAGACATCTCTGTAGTCCAGCTCTGTGGGAGTCCCTATGAATAAATAATAGGGGAAAAGAAAGTAAGTGACTGGGAATATTGGGGGTAAGACTGAAACAACAAAGCTTTTCTTAAAGAAATAAAAAACAGCTTAAATAACTAAAAGGATATTCAGTGCTCATGGCTGGGCCATGCCAAGATAATAAAAATGATCATATTACCAAAGTGAATTTTCAAATTTAGCATGACATCAACCAAACTACCAAAGGAATACTTACCAGAGCTAGGCAGAGAAATAAAGCTCACTGGAAGAAGACAAGATCTAGAATGTCAAGGGAAATAATGAAAAAAGGGAAGTGGGGAAACAGTTTTCGTCAACACATTTGTCAAATGGTTTCTATTAAAAAATAGAAAAGTGGATCGATGGAACAGATTAGATAAGGAAGAACCAGAAATAATTGAACTCAATAAGTCAGAGCTCAATTATCCTGAAAACATAAATTATCTAGGAAACAATTTCCTATATGACAATTTCTGGGAGAATAGGAAAGCGGTCAAAGGAAAATTAAGATCTGACCAACATTATATACCATCGTCCATAATAAATTCAAATGGATACATGAGCTGAATACTAAAACTCATACATACCATAAAAAATTAGAAATAAAACAGATAATGTACCTTTCACAACAATGGGAAAGGGATGAATTCTAAACTAAATGAGGAAGAAAGGTCACTTAGAAAAGATTTTAAAAAAAGATCATTTCAATTATAGAAAATTGAAAAGTTCCCTCATGAACAAAATGAATAAACTTCTCAGTCAAAGCTACAAGAGGACATGTGGATCTTGGCCATCATTCTCATATCATTCTTGCTAGAAGCCTTCACTATATGAATGTACTGGGATGTCACTGTGCCCTAATGAAGAATAAATATGATGAACCAAGAAACTTGGAAAAACCTTATATGGCCTGATGCTAAATAAAATAAGAACTGGGAAAACAATATACATCACTCCCACAAAATTAATGAAATGATCAATAAGAGAAACAATCTCATTAGATGATAATGAACAAAGCCCAAAGGAGAATTAGGAATAGACCCTTCCCTCTGCTTCTTTGCAGACCAAGGCCGTGGAATACTGAAGACAACATCAGACTTTTTAGTTTCTATAATTAGTTTTCCTGAGTTTTTTTCTTCTTTATAGAAAAAAAAATTATTGAATGGACTACGTGGAAAGGGGGTAGGAGGGATAGAGTAAGAAATGAAGGTGATATAAAAATAAAGCACATCAATATAATTTATTTTAAAAATAACATTAATACTGATGTTTTCAAATACCAAGTTTTCATCATTTTTGAGAATGTCAGAATGCACATAATCCCAAAGAGTCACAATTGCTTTGATATGGCTAATCTCCCCAGTGACAAAGATTACAAGATCTTCAAACCTTATTATATGAGTGATTTGGATTAAAAATAATAAAACACCTACTAAGTGAGTTTCTGGTGATGAGATTAGCATTAAGGATTGTATGAGGCACTGAAACCTAAAAAGTGAGCTGCCCAAAGTCACAGGTGATAAGTATCAGTGCTGGGATAGGAAACCATTAGGTCCTCAGACTCAACATACAGAGAGGTCTCTTTCTACCCTGCTTCTCTCCACGTGGCCAGGGTGGTCCTTGGAAACAGAGCCCGGTGCCACATTTCTCGGCAAACACCCAAGCTCGCCTCCGACTGGCATATCCTACAAAACCCGGGATTGCCTCCACGCCACAGGAAGTCTGTCATGATACAGACAAATACGTGATGAACCTCTCTCCGATTTCTAGGACATCACTGGACTCAGTTATGTTGATGACCATTATAAAAACTTTTATCAGTGAGTTAAAAGCTAAAAACTAGAAGTCTTTCTTCACAAAGAAATGATCCAGAGAACAATCGGGGATGATCCAAATCACAATATAAGGAAGGAGAAAAAATCCTGTCTTGCTCTTATTGATCCCTTGGGACTCCAGCTAGCCTCAGGTGGCAATTATGCTGGCTGGCTCCCAGAGGCCTGCAAAGATCCATCGGCTCGGCAGCAATAACATTGGCAGCCCTGTCACTCTGGCCCAGCAAGGGGAAAAAGACTGGCTGACTGCTATATTAGGCCAGAAACAGGTGAGAAAGATGTCAGGTACCCGGATTATCACAGACACCCTGGGCTCCTCACTTATGTGACGGTGATCTCAAACGAGGAAGAGATGTTAAAGGTGTCCCCCCCACACACACAAACACACACACACAAAGGCACACAGAGAGATACACATCCACACACATTCATATATACATATCCACACACACACTACACTTTCAAGGATGAAATAATTTTTATAACTCCGTAGAAAGAAAAGCCTTACCCTAACAAGGAAGAATAGAGCACTGAAGAGAATGAGACAAGTCTACTTTATCTCTCTCTACTTTCCCCTCCTTCCTTCCATTCACACAAATAAAGCAAGAAACTAATCGCTCCCACTTCTAGAGCCCTTTAATGTCAACAAAACGCCTTGCATAGGTTAACTCGTTGGATCCTCAGGACAACCCTGTGAGGTAGTTCCTAAAATCATCCTTATGCTCATTTCACAGATAGGAAGGAAGCTCAATAATCTGACCAGGGTAAAGTAGCTGGATTTGAACCATCATTCTGAATTCTAATCCAGTCCTCCAGCCCCTGATCCACACCATTATTAATTAACTCTGACTTCAGCCTCACAATCAGCCAGCACAGGGCTGCTTCCCCTCCTGGTCTTCCCCCGCTAGCTCGGACCACCACACAACCAGAAGAACATAGAAGCATAAAGAATCTAAGCTACTGAAATATTACCAGGAAGCTTAACACCCACATATGGGAAAAATTGTAAGCCCACTATTTAAAATCTATATGCAGCTGTTTAAATGGTCCATCCTTCTCAGGGATGGACAAAGGTGTATTTTGGATTCTCTCCCCCCAACGTGTTTCTTTTTGCTTAGTGTCAGTTTTTATGATTTAGTCCAAACACAGTAACTGGCTGGGTTATTACTATTACTACCGTAACATGCCCAATATTTTTGCAAGCATGATAAAGGGTAATAGAAAACCCTTTCTTGTTTATTTTAACAGTGGAGTGTTACTTGTGCTTAAATGAAGCCTGAAATTAGTGCTCGGCGATGGAATTTTTTTTTTCCTGAACAGCAGAGGATTACACCGGCCATAACTCTGAGCGGAGTTAAGCTCGCCACATGCCCAAGACCCTGTTAAGAAGTTGTCATGGTCTGGTGGTCAGCATGTAATCATGTCTTCTCAGCATGGCGGCTTGCTATCACACACTACCAAGACATATAATAATAACCAGAGCTGACAGTTATTGGCTGCTTGAAGGCTTGCAAAGCCCTTTAAATACATTATCTCATTTGATTCTCACAACTCAGCAAGGTGGGTACTATTATGACTTCCATTTACATAAGAAAACCAAGTCTAGACAAGATTGAGAGGATCCGGGGTCACAGATGTGGAGCTTGGAGGGATAGGAGAGGTCACCAAGCCCTTCCACTTCATGTTTCAGAGGAGGAAACGGCTCTGGAGGGTAAGTGAATCATAATACCCGGCCGTCCTGACTTGGCGTAGACACCCTTTTCCATCATGTTTCGCTGATTCCCACAAACCACATTAACTTTCTGAAGATCAAATGTGAGAGTGAACATGGAAAAGCAAAACATGACAAAGCTTTTCATGGCAGTGCCTTAGGCACCAGAGCTAATGGCAATAATGTCCCTCTATTAGGAGCCTCGTCTCTGTTGCCATCAGAAAACACTTGAAAGCAAAGCTGCTGAAGGCCAGAGTTTAACCCAGAGGAGTCAGCGCTGGCTTTGCCAGGGGCTGGTGGGTTCCTTGCCCCCACATGTCTGGCTTCCTCACTCTGAAGGGCATTCCTGAGTCCATGAGAGATCCCAGGTATGACTGGGGGCACACCAAGCCGGGGCATTCGTCCAAAGTGGAAGAACAAGGAGAGAGACTTTGTCATTTTCATTCTAACTCTTCTTTTCAAAGGTTTATAGAAATTAAAAAGAATTAAAAAGTCTACTGGAAATCCTTGCTCTTTGATGATAGCTTTATTCTTCTTCTGCTAAGGATCTGAATAAACGAGATGTGCTTGAATGTTTACAGCTGTAGAGAACTAGATGTGGAGACCTAGGACATGGGTCACTTGTTAGAAAGCTGCAGACTAGAGCAAAGAGAGCCCTGGTGCTGGAGAAAGGGGACATGGATGCAATCCCCACATCTCCCCTTCCATCACTACCCTCCATACTTTGAATGAATCACAAAATCTCAGGCTCCATGTAGAACCAAGTGTATAATCCTCTTAGCTTGAGATCAATAAGTTTATGAACCTGTGTGACTCTGGATCATACCAATAATAATAATAATAAAGTCATATGAAAAAATGCTCTAAATCACTATTGATTAGAGAAATGCAAACTAAGACAACTCTGAGGTTCCCCTTCACACATTCAGATTGGCTAAAATGACAGAAAACGATTACAATAAATGTTGAGAGGATGTGGGAAACCTGGGACACATATTGTTGGCAGAATTGTGATCCAATCATTCTGGAGAGCAATTTGGAACTCTCCCCAAAGGGCTATCAAACCATGCATACCCTTTGATCCAGCAGTGTCTCTACAGGGTCTGTATCCCAAAGAGATCTTAAAAAAGGGAAAAGACCCAACATGTGCAAGAATGTTTGTGGCAGCCCTCTTTGTAGTGGCCAGAAACTGGAAACTGAATGGATGCCCATCAGTTGGAGAATGGCTGAATAAATTGTGGTATATGAATATTAGGGAATATTATTGTTCTATAAGAAACAATGAACAGGATGATTTCAGAGAGGCCTGGAGAGACTTACAGGAACCGATGCTGAGTGAAATGAGCAGGATGAGAAGATCATTATACATGGCAACAATAAGATTATGCGACAAACAACTCTGATGGACTTGGCTTTTTTCAACAAGGAAGTGATTCAGGCCAATTGCAATAGACTTGTGACGGAGAGAGCCATCTGCATCCAGAGGAGAGGACCTTGGAGAATGAACGTGGATCACAACATAGTATTTTCACCTTCTTTGTTGTTGTTTGCTTGCTTGCTTTTTCTCTCACTTTTTTTTCTTTTTATTTGATTTTCCTTGTGCATTATGATAAATATGGAAATATATTTTGAAGAATTGCACGTTTCATGCTTTGGATCCCTTGGGAAGTTTGGAAACCCTATGAAATCTTTCTCAAAATAATGTTTTAAATGAGTAAATTACATAGGACTAACACCAAAAAAAGTTGAAACAAAAATTTATTTTTCCCATCAAATTCACATACTCTATGAAATCTATCTACCCCCAGCTTTAGACAATAAATTAAATCACTAATCAATAATAATTTTTAGATCACTGATTGTTGTTGTTGTTTGAAATGTTTTTTTCTTTTTCATTTTTTCCCTTTTGATCTAATTTTTCTTAGGCAACATGATAATTGTGGAAATATGTATAGAAGAATTCTATATGTTTTACCTATATTGGGATTACTTACTATCTAGAGGAGGGGGAGGGAAAGAGAAAGGTTTTGTAAGGGTGAATGCTGAAAATTATCTTTGCATGTATTTTGAAAAATAAGACGCTATTATAAAAATGATAATAATGAGCTAGCACTTGAACATAGTAGTTTATGTTTACAAAGTACTTTACTAATACTATCCCATTTTATCATTATGACAATTCTAGAAAGCAGGTGTTATTGCTTTATCTCCATTTCATAGCGAAGGAAACTGAGGGAGACAGAAGTGATATGATTCATCTGTGGTCACACAGCCAATGTCTGATACCCCATTTGAACTTGTCTTCCTAACTCTGGGCTGAGTGCTCTAACCACCGTGCCATCTATAGGCACTTGACCACTCCAGGCCTCAGTTTCCACATCTAAAAACCAGATGGTTATTTCAGATGACTTTTAAGGTTCCTTCCAGTTATAAATTCATGATCCTGTGATGACTCTTAGAAGATGTCCATCAAAAACATACTTTCTTACATATACTGCTTAATTTTTTAAAAATCTCTACCTCTAACAGCTGTAATGTTTCTCATACTTCTCATGGAAAAATATAGTTTCTAGTGAATGGTGGGTTTCTCCTGAGGCAGTGCAGTAGAGAAAGTGACAGCCTTGGAGTTGGGGACTTTGTAATTAAATCCTGACTCTGCCACTGAATGATCCTGGACAAATCACCATCTCTCTGAACCTCAGTTCCCTCATCTATAGAATGGGTGCATTGTCCTAGGTGATCACAAAAGTAGGTCCCTTCCAGTTCTAACTCTATGATCACACTAGATCATAGATGAGAAAGGCCTTGGCAAATCTTACAGTACCATATAAATGTGAGGGTGAAGGTCTTTGGGTACTTCCTCTATATCCCAGGCACTGTGTATGGAGCTGGGGAAACAGGGACAAAAATGAAGCAGCCCCTGCCTTCTAGCAACTGAGCTTCTGTGCCGATGCTGGTTATGGCTCAGGCTGCACGTTCACACAAAGTGCATTTCAAAGGACTCCAAGCTGCTGGTATTCCCCATCCCCATCTCCTGATTCCCACATGAGTTGTTAACAGTACAGATAAAGGCAAAGGGACCCAGGTTCCTGGAGAAAGCACCTCTCTTTCCTAGAAATGGTGGGTATCAAAGGAAATCTCACTCCTGATTTCAATGCAGGGGAAAGAAAAAGATTCAGATAATGCTGGAAATGCTAGGCTGGGTTGGAGCTATAGCCCCCTGACCCTGTAACCCCCTCAGGCTTCTCCATCCTGTCCGTTCTGTGAGCTCATCCCTTGGACTTTTCTGATATGAGTTTGCCAGCTCCTTGACTTTCATTGACAAGATCTTAACCAGGCAGATCTCCCACCTGCCATGTAAATTATTTCTCCCAAGGCACTTTGGGAGATGAACTCACTCTTTTCAGCATTAGGCTATCAGTGAGCTCATACAACAGCAGGGCATTCAGAGTTTCATATAATCATAAATAACTCACACCTATACAGACCTTTAGAGTTTACCGAGTGTTTTCTTGACAGCAACCCTGCACAGGAGGTAGTCCAAGAATACTAGCACCTTTTGACAGAAAGGAAAGGAACTCTGGGAGATGTTAAATAATTTGTTGGTGATTACGCAGTCAGAAAGCATAGCGGCCAGGGCCTGAATCTCTGGGCTCTGGCATCTGGGGCCGTTTCTAGGCATCCTGATCAACATCTGGCCATTGGACCCAAATGAGTCCAGAGGAGAAAGTGAGGCAGGTGACCTTTTGCACAGCCTTTCCTCTCTTAAATCCAACCCATTTGCATGTCCTGGGATTGCCTCCATGATCTCATGATCCTCTTTAAGAAAAAAGGACAAAAACACGAACTTCTGGTCTCCAGAATCAACATTCATCCCACCACTCAAAGAGTTTGATGATCGATACAAAAAGGATAGAATGCAAATTGTTGTTGTTTAAGGATGATAGAAAGAAGACAGTAAGAGAGCTTACCATAACCCCTAATTATAATTCATAATCCTCTTCTGACTCTCTGGTCCCTATATGTAAAATGGGTATAATAATAACACCTCACATTGATATGATGATCAAATGCACTAGCACATTTCAAATGGTATATAAATGTTACCTACGGTGATTATTGTAAGAACACACACAATACGTCATTTATGGAAACCCTGTGAAGGAGGAACCTGCCACATGAGGAAACTAAGCACCTGAGCTCAGACTGGACCATAAATCCTGGCTTTCTCCAGTATGGAAAGTCTGTGACAAAAGGCACAAAATGATTTGGAAGGAAAAGAGTTGAACTGAAGCAAAAGGAGGGAGTTGAGAGGAAGCTCCCCATTCTCTAGATCCTTGACCTTTTCATGCTCAAACTTATTTGACCAGTCACATGCTCCTGCTGAATCAATTACTCACTAGTGATGAGGCACATTGGGATGAGGAGGAAGAAAAGGAGGAGAAGGAGAATGAATGGGAAAAGAAGGAAGAGGAAGGAGAAGAGAAAAAATTTTAAATGAGGAAGGAGGGATGCAAAGGAAGGAAAAAGGGAAATAGAAGAGAAAGGAAAAGCAAGAAGAGGAATGGAAAAGAAAGAATGATAGGGGAGAAGCTATGAGGAATAAGGAAAAGGATCAGAGACAGAGGGAGTTAGGGAGAGTAGGAAAAGGGGCAGAGAAGGGGAAGAGAATAAGCAGTTATAGAACACCTGTTATGGGCTTTACAATTAATATCTCATTTGGTCATTAAACAACCCTGAGAGGAAGGAGCTATTCTAATCCTCAATTTTACAACTGAGGAAACTGAAACAAGCAGGATGAAGGGTCTTGCCCAGAGGTCACTAAGCTGGGCAGTGTCTGAGGATAGATTTGAACCAATTTGGAGACTCCTGACTCCAGAACCAACCCTCCACACATGGTCCTATCTAGCTGTCCCTAGAGGGGAAAAAGGGGAAAGAGAGGAAGAAGAATATGAAAAAGGATTGGGGGAGAGAGATTAAGGAGAAGAAAAAAAAAACAAAAAGTAGGAAGGATGTACACAAGGAACTGGCACGGTGCCCTAGAGGTGCCCCATTCACTGGCCTTATGCGTCTCAAGGCTCAAGCCACCTTGGAAAGGGGCTCTGCTTGGGAGTGAAGGAGGGGCTTTGGGAAGACACTAGTGCATAAATATTCAATACACTAAGTGGCCACCCTAGAGACTGGGGACTCAACTTTTTTATGACTGGATCTAATTTCCATATTCATTGATTCAGCAAATAATGGCTGAACTGATTCTGTGCTTGAGGTACTGGTCTAGGCACTGAATATACAAAGACAAACTAAAAAGAGTTTCCAACAAGGAGATTATATTCTTCTACAAGAAAAAGACAATATAGAAATAGATATGCATATATACATATTATATATATACATACATATATACATATAGACACACATATGTGTGTCTATATATATATTTATATAGAGATTTCTTTTAATTTTATATGTGTGTATGTATAGATACATGTTATGTATCTATACGCGTATGCACATTTTAAACAAACACACACATTCATATAGACACTTTAACCTGAACAGGAGGAGAACAAAGGACTAGCGAAAATGCTTAGGACCCGGCTTCAAATCCCAGCTGTGCAATTTACTGATATGTATGATCTTGGACAAGTTATTTGTCCTTTCCATACCTCAGTTTCTCTTCTGTGAAATGAAGGTATCGGGTATATCTAGTTCAGTGAAAGTGAGATTACTGTGAATTCTCTCTCTCCCCAGGGGGCAAAATGTAACCTTTCTCTGCTTTCTTATCCTGTTCAATTCTTTTCCTTATCCTCCCATAAATGCCTCACACAGGGATTCAGGTTTTAGGTTGGGAATCTTCTTAAAGACTTCTTCCACCAGGCTTGGGGGCCCAGACCTATAATTATTGCTTCTGGGCAAGTTAAGACTAGCAGATCAGTTGGGATCAAGGCATCTAGAGTCTTGGGCTAGAGTCAATTGGGTGTCTACCCTAAATTCTGATAGCAGTGTGGTAAACCCCTAAGAGCGGGGGACCAAAAGGCTGCCTGAGTAGAGGCAAAATGACTCAGGTTAGAAGCTCCCATGCCAATTAGTAGTGAGATCAGATCTGTGAGTAGCTGTCATACTTCCAGTCTAGACAAGATGATGAAAAAAAAAAAAGGAAAAAAGATCTTTTGATATTTCAGCACTACAAACAGAGCTCCTGAGCGATCTCTTTCTCGGCCAACCCATCTCACCTTTTGGATGTATACAACCTCAGGCATATTCTTCACCTAGTTTTGGTATACAATATGAGGTTAGTAATAGTCCTTTAACTCACTTTCTTGAAATTTCTCAACTCTCTTTTATGTAAATAAAACTATAATTATTCTAAGACTGTATTTCATGATTCCTGTTCATGCAGCTGATATCACCAAATGAGGGTTGATGCGTCCATGAAAAACCTCAGGGACAGTATTAAGCAATGTCCCAGATGCCATTCAACTGACTCAGCTGCCTTTCCAAGAATGGATCCAGCCCATTGGCCATCTTCAGAGTCTGCCCAAGATCTGTGTAGTTATGAACTAACTCAATGGGTTTTCCATCCAACTTCATGTCATCACCCAGCCCATAGAGATTCTTCATCCATTTGTCTTTTCCTGAGGGGATATTTAGCCCAAGTTCTTATGATATTATGGCTTTCACCTCTGCATCATTGTGGAGTTTGATGTATATGATGTCATCCACAAACAAAGATATCTGTTTGATATCACCATCTATTGAATGAGAACAGCTTTTATTCTTTTGGATTCTATCTTGGATATTCTCCACGACAATGGCAATCGTCTCAGACAAATAGACCTCTCCTTGTATTATGTCCCCATTTGGTGATAATCAGAAGTTTGAACAAAGTCTATCTCTGTTGCCGCTTCTTTCAAGGAATATTGCATAATTTTAACATGTTCATGGTTGAGAAAAAGCCTTGAAGATAACATTTTGCTCTATTAAATTCATAAGTTTCATCAATGAACAATATACAAAATGATACTTAGTAGTCTCTGTATCATTCAGTTAGCTGTGTAACTATAAGAATATGGTCTGCTGTAGAATATGATTTGTAACAACCTGTCTTTTCCATTCTCATCCCTTCATCAAGAGCATCGCCAATATGTGTATATGTGCAAAAAGAACATAGACTTTTATAGATATGGAAAAGTTGGTTATGAATGATCAGTTATTGCTACTTTTTCCATTGTTTTTTTTTAATTTGGTGCAATAATAACAATGGGGATCTGTTTTTCCAGATTTTTTCCTCTGAATCAGATATTTGCAAAGAAATCCCCCAGTACCCTGGAAATCACGGCATCACTAACCTGAACATCATTTTCATACTTGAACTGATGGAGCCATTCTCCTGCCTTTTGTATCATTTCTACTTCCTCAAAGAGTATTTTATGTTAGAGCCCTAACGTGATGGCCATCTTATAACTAATTTTGCTCCTGAAACAAGAATATAAATCTACACCACTGTATCCTAATGGCAGGACAGCATAACATGCTTGAGCTAGGAGATGAATATTTTATATGTTTTCTTCACACCTCAGGCAAGATCCTCTCTTGCCTTACCCTTATGATGGCTCTGATGGTGGCTCTACTCTTTTCAATAAATAAAATAGTTGTCGTAAAACTTTGGCAGATACTTCTCACTTTTCATCTGTCTTTTGTCTTCCATACAGTTTCATCCTAAAACCCTGTGGTTTAACTGAATCTCTTGCTAACCTTTCTATAAATTTGTTTCTCTCTCCTTAGTGCTGTTTTTGAAGGTAATATTTCTAATATTCCGCCATCTTTCTCTGTTAGATTTTACAAGCAAGTTTATATTCTAAACCACTATTAACCTTAGCTGTGATCTCTCTTTTTGACAAAGGAATGAAGCATTTGCTGGGTCTTGAATTTTTTTCTTGAATCTTTTGGTCTCTTCATTGTGATAAGTGAATCACATCAGTTCAGTTTTTTTGGGAAACATAATATTCTATTTCCAGTTTCTACTTCTTAGCATCAGTGATTTGCTTATATAGATTAGGTTGCAGCTGTTTAAATTGCACATAATATCTTCTTTATTCTTTCTTCACTTTTGGTATTGATTTTGATATTTGTTCTAATAAGTCAATGATGTGATTATGAAGAAAAAACTGATATAGAAATGATTCTACAATGTCAGCCTTTTTATTTACTAAAATATAGTCAATTTCAATTTCTTTGTCATTTTTCTATGGTCCCCATGGTTCCCAAATCTCTTCTTAAAGAAAGTATACAAAATACCAAAGTATTATTCCTTAGTATTATGCTGTATTTTCTAACATATTTTTATCATACTCCTCTATTCTCACCTTTCCATTGAAGTAACTGAATATTCATGAATTGCCATGGACAAAGAATTCATCATCCAATGATCAGCATACTGATGCTGACTCTCTCATCAATAAAAGCCCCAGTATGACACTCTGTGTCATGATGACACATCTGGGCAGACTCTCAGGAAATAGGAACAGTTTGTGGCCAGAATCTCACTCAAAGTCCTAGCAGAATAATAGAACCAGACAGAGTTTATATTGTACTGAGAGGGCCTTCCACCATCCCAGGTTCTGGCCACAGCATAATGAAGTATTAGAACTTAACTTTGGTGAAATCTTGTTATATTTTGATACATACATCAAAAGTGGAATTATAATCTGTGACCATTTATGTAGTCATAATCTAAGGCAGTTGTATGGCACAATCAACAAAGTGTTAGACCTGCAGTCAGGAAGCCTTGAATTCCAATTTATTCTTAAATACTTACTAGTCTTGTCACTTAACATCTGTTTGCCTCAGTTTCCTCATTTTTAAAAATGGGGAAAATAATGTCACCTCACTTACAGAGTTGTGATAAGGACCAAATGAGATAACATATGTAAAGTGCTTTGCAAACCTTTACTCTATGAATGCTAATTATTATTCCTGTGCTTAATAATAGAAATAGTAGTAGTAGAGGAGGAGGAGGAGGAAGAGCAGGAGAAGATGTTATTGTTGTAGTATATGATAAATGTCAAAAAAAAGTGCAGACTAAGAGTGGAGAATTGACAGGATGCTCATCAATTAAGGAATGGCTGAACAAGTTGTGGTATATGATTGTGATGGGATATTATTATATTATGTGAAATGATGAGTAAGATTATTTCAGAAAAAACTGGATTTACATGAACCTATACACAGTGAGGAACCAAGAGAACACAGTACACAATAACAGCAATATTATATGAACAACTGTAAATGACTTAGCTATTCTCAGCACTACAATGATCCAAGACAATTCTGAAGGACTTAGGATTAAAAATGCCATCTGCTTCCAGAGAAAGAACTAATGGTATCTGAATACAAACTAAAATGTACCCCAGCAAACTAAACCAATGAACTCTCTATCTACTGAAAGACCTAAGAGAGAAAATTATATTGCTAAAGGTAACTATCAGGAACAGCAGTAGAAATGGTATCTGCCATTTGCTGCACCTTAAAAAGCATGGAATCTTCCCTTCTGACCTGAAACTAAAATCTTCCCTATAGATTGTTTCCTCCATTAGAATAGAATATACAAGAGATCAGGGACTAATTTCATTTTGTATCCCCAGCATTTAGCACAAGGCTTTGCACACCCAGTAAGTGTTTAATAAATGTTTTATTCATTCCAGCACTATATCGTACCTATCATTCATAATCAGTTGTCTAATTATGTCCTTTACCAATAAAATTAAGAATGATTATTTGAAGTGCATTTGAATTTTTGATCTACTATAATAATTTGAAAAGTTCTCAGAAAGAACATGATGAAACTACATCATCCTCTAAATCAGGGGTCCTCAAACTTTTTAAATTAGGGGCCAGTTCACTGTCCCTCAGACTGTTGGAGGCCGGACTATAGTAAAAACAAAAACTTTGTTTTGTGGGCCTATAAATAAAGAAACTTCATAGTGAGGGGGATAAATGTCCTCAGCAGCCACATCTGGCCGCGGGCCATAGTTTCGGCACCCCTGCTCAATGGTGGTGGCCCCTCTCTGATAGATGTTAGAAGGTCCCAAACCAAAGTAAGAACAATGACAAATGTTTCCTGGGTGACAACAGTTCCCATTACTGTACAAGATTTTGGTGAGTAGAAGATGATTGTTATCAGGTTAAAGATGAATTTTTAATGTGTGGATGCCTAAAGGTATGGGTCAAAGTCATTTAGTAGAAACTCCTCAGAGAATTCTATAGAATGATAATACCCTGATGCCATACCAATGTTCCAAAGCAAGATAATACAAAATTACTGGTTAAGAAGCTAATTATACTGTGTATCTCCTTCAAAAGAACATTCAGTGTGAAGCACTACTATTGGAAAATATCATGAAGTAGAAGAACTAAGCTCACAGAATCCTGGAGCTAGAGATGGAAGGATCCATAGAAAGGTCATCTAGTCCAGCTATTTATTTTGTAAGTGAGAAGACTGAGACCAAGAAGAATTAAGTCTCTTGTTCAAGATCACACAGAGAGTGACAGAAGAAAAATTTGAATTTATGTCACACAAGTCCAAATGGAGTCTGATGAGGAAGAAAGGTTGACAATATCACCTAAGGAAGTAAGAGGAGAACTAGTGCTGCCCTTCACATTTCTTGAAAGGCAACACATGCAGGAAGACTTATGTAGGGCCAACGTTACTCTTTCTGGGGAACAAACCAGAGGCAGGCTTTTATATTAGCCAATTAATTAATGCCGTTTCATCAAAATGAAACATTTAAACCTGTGTGAATGGAGAGGAACCTCAGGCAAAAAACCCAAATCAAGGAAGGCTGCTGAGAAGAATTATAGAGTACTGCTCAATGGACATGTGCTAATAGAAATTAGGTGATAAGGAGGATGATTCAGGTACTAAACACTGAGAATTATCTAGGAGGATTGTCTCATGTGGTGGGAGGGAAATTTTAAAGAGAACATCAACCACAAAATCACAGTATTTTAATTCAAAAAAATAGAATACCTGCCCTTCAGCTGGTCAAACAGAGAAATATATTGGTCTTGTTTTAAGTGAAGTTTTACCAAAAAGATAAATCATCCATTTCACCAAAGCCACACCTTTTTTATTAGGAAGCCATCAAATCTTCATATAGTTAAATCAGATTCTGACCACGTGGTCTATGTGTCAAGAGAAGTTGAATGATCTAATAGAGCAAGAAGGACTTTGCTGAATGAACAAATGGCTTCTTAAATCTTGTCCCCAATCAGCAGCATGGAATGACCAACAATTGCCCCTACAGTTGTACACAATTATAACTTCCTTTGCCTCCCCTCTCTCTGCCATGAAACCTACTCCATCTAGGATGAAGGTCAAACACCAAGTGGGAGAGAGTTCATACTGTTCTTCAATTCCAATCCTTGTTGTGAAACTTTAGTTCCATGTCTGAGATAAAAGAAAACGGTATCATGAAAACAAAGAATTACAATCACATACCTGCAGGATGCCATTTACACTAAAACTGAAATTTTCACTTATCAACTGCTAAAACCGGCCCAGAGCAGACTGGGAAAGTCGCCTTTGTGAGCACCCAGACAAGAACATTTCATGTTGTCACTCTGAAAGACTTCAACTTGATACATACACTTTTTCCCTTCATTTTCATCCATGTAGTTTATCCATTTAATTGTTGAGAAAGTGAGACAAGACAACCTTATATTGACTGTGAAATGCTTTGAACAAGCAGAACCAAACTAAAACAGAGGAACCCCATGGCCAAGATTCTTCTGACTATAATTTCACCCCCATCCAAAGTATGGCCTTAAGAATAGTCTGCACTAATTATTACCTGAATGAGAAAAGGAAAAATTAAGGAAAGTAAAGGTGCACCTAAGGCATTTTCTTTCCTTTCTAAAATGCCCAATAACTTCACAGTCAATCACTCTGATTCTGGTTATTTCCCCTCCAATTCATCAGAAATACTACTTCAAGAAACTTCTCAAGGACCAAAGATTCCATTTCTTAGTGCAAAAACCTTCACTGGCTTCCCACTGCCCAATGCAGAAACTCCAAGTTCCTTAGCCTGGCATTTCAATGTCTCTACATTGTGGGTCTTTGGCAGCCCTAGCACTTCATTCGTTCACTTTAGAAAAAGCTCAGCATTCCCTAAGATTACTTTATCCTTTCTCATCTTGGTGCCTCTGGTCTCACTATAGCTTGTGTTTGGTATTCCCATCCCCATCTTTTTCCTTAGTATTGATAGAACCAGAAGAATCAAGAAGCAGAATGCAAAACTATAGCAAAAGTTCAAAGAACTTTGATTAACTGAAATGGTCAAACTTGGTTCCAGAGAAGTGACGAGAAAACACATCATATTCTTCTCATTAGAGATGTGGGAGACTACCAATTCAAAAAAACATGATTGTTATGTCTACTAGCTTTACTTAAATTATTCTTGATCTCAAGAGAGTTAGATTGTTTTAAGGATATATGTGTATGTGTGTGTGAAAAAGAACAACTGGATTGTAAAAATAAAAGAAAACAATAGAATTAAAAAGAAAAAGCCCTACTTTTCCTTCCAGCCCTACTTCAGTTTCTCACTCCTCTCTGAAGTCTACACTGGTCTCCTTTTAATAACAGAAATAATTTTCCCTCCCATGAATTCTCAGAAGCTCCCAAACCATTATGACTTTTCCCATGTGACTATCATATTCCATACTGCATTATGGTTTTTTATGCTCAGTTAAATGACAAATAACAAGTTCCTTAAGAGCAAAAACAGCACCACCCCTCAATACTTTCCCCATTTTGACTTTATTTCCCTCCAGCTCCACTCTTGACCATATATTTAGTGAATTGCACATTACAACATCATCTTACATCAGTTTGTTCCTCATACTGTAGCTGCTCATACAAGTGTGATGGCTGAAGGGGGCAGGCTGAATGTTGTGGGGATGAAAGTGCTAACTTTTCACAGTGTTCCTCTACTTACTTATTCATAGTAGGCAATTAATCATAGTTGGGTAATAGTAATACCTTAGATGGCAGATCCCTTCTCCACAGAGATTGCTACTCTAGATGACTGATGTCGGTACCTAGTACCTGGAAACAGGGAAAACAAAGGTGATAAAGAGTCTGTTCTTTCCAGGGCTTTGGATCATGGAAGCTGAGTTTTCTTTCCCAGAAACTCCATAAAGGGGACGGTGGTGATGGTAGTGGATCGATCTTTCTGGCACATGTTTTGACATGTCAGTCTTTCAGGATACCTACTTGATTCATTAAGGTGGCCATATGCTGATAGTAAATAAAGAAGCAAAGAATTCAAGACAATTTGCTCCATTCACAGCCATGGATTCATGTTTGTTATATTTGAGTGTGTGGGATTGGACCCATTTTCCAGCTTTACCTAATTGAGCTTAAGCTGAAAAGCTCTCTGTCATATTCCCTTGGGGAAAACATCAACCTCTAATCAGCCCCAGGTGTAATTGTGTAGACTATAACTTATTAAAGTCAATTTTTAAAATTTCTTTTTATCCTTTCCTTCATATCTGATATGTGAATACTCAGATATGTGCATCTGAAAGCAGAGATTTTTCCTCCATCACTGGTGTGTCAACTGTCATTTGGGAAGGAGTCAATCTTAGTGACTCAATGAAAACAAATTTTAAAAAAGAAAAAATTGTTTGAGAAATTATACACACAAACTGCCTGTTTCCATCTTTTGTTTTTAATTAATTAGAGAGAGAAAATAAAATTTTTCAGAGTTGGAAGAACCTATTAATAATAGAAATAATAACATTCATAAATGTGATATAACTTAGTAACCAAATCCTTTAGCTTCTTTGATAAGCAAGAAAGTAAGAAAATGTCACCAGATATTGGGGTACAACACTGTTGTCAACACCCAAATGCCCAATACTCATAGACTTCAATGAATTTAATTTCATTGTCCATCACAGTAACTTGGTAACAGACAAATGTGACCTTAAGTTTAATATCACAAACATGCTGATCTCTTTAAGAAATAGCACTCCTGTTAATATACTTCAAACAAACAGGAACACAGCACCACTAGCCAAAGTTGGAAGAGAAGCTAGAGAAATAACTATATTTAGGTCTCCATTCTTTTTTTTTTTTATTTAATAGCCTTTTATTTACGGGATATATACATGGGTAACTTTACAGCATTAACAATTGCCAAACCTCTTGTTCCAATTTTTCACCTCTTACCCCCCCACCCCCTCCCCTAGATGGCAGGATGACCAGTAGATGTTAAATATATTAAAATATAAATTAGATACACAATAAGTATACCTGACCAAAACGTTATTTTGCTGTACAAAAAGAATCAGACTCTGAAATATCGTACAATTAGCTTGTGAAGGAAATCAAAAATGCAGGTGGGCATAAATATAGGGATTGGGAATTCAATGTAATGGTTTTTAGTCATCTCCCAGAGTTCTTTTTCTTGGGCATAGCTAGTTCAGTTCATTACTGCTCCATTAGAAATGATTTGGTTGATCTCGTTGCTGAGGATGGCCTGATCCATCAGAACTGGTCATCATCTAGTATTGTTGTTGAAGTATATAATGATCTCCTGGTCCTGCTCATTTCACTCAGCATCAGTTCGTGTAAGTCTCTCCAGGCCTTTCTGAAATCATCCTGTTGGTCATTTCTTACAGAACAGTAATATTCCATAATTTTCATATACCACAATTTATTCAGCCATTCTCCAACTGATGGACATCCATTCAGTTTCCAGTTTCTAGCCACTACAAAAAGGGCTGCCACAAACATTCGTGCACATACAGGTCCCTTTCCCTTCTTTATAATCTCTTTGGGATATAGGCCCAGTAGTAACACTGCTGGATCAAAGGGTATGCACAGTTTGATAACTTTTTGAGCATAGTTCCAAACTACTCTCCAAAATGGTTGGATACGTTCACAACTCCACCAACAATGCATCAATGTCCCAGTTTTCCCACATCCCCTCCAACAATCATCATTATTTCTTCCTGTCATCTTAGCCAATCTGACAGGTGTGTAGTGATATCTTAGAGTTGTCTTAATTTGCATTTCTCTGATTAACAATGACTTGGAGCATCTTTTCATATGACTAGAAATAGTTTCCATTTCTTCATCTGAGAATTGTCTGTTCATATCCTTTGATTAGGTCTCCATTCTTATCTCTGAATAATAAGTTACTACCCTGAATGTAGCTCAAAAAAATCATAGAATGTCAAAATTGAGAGAATTCCTCAGAGGTCTCCTATTTGAAGCCATAATGTTCTCTGTTTTTAAGTATAGATTTGCTCTTATAAATGATCATCCATCCTCTGTCTGCTTCAAGACTACCGATAGCTAGAAATTCACTATTGCCCAAAGCAACTCATTCAATTTTGTTGTCGTTCAATCATTTCAATCATGTCTCCGTGACCCCATTTGGTGTTTTCTTGACAGAGCTACTAGAGTAATTTGCCGTTTCCTTCTCCAGATGATTTTACAGATGAGGAACAGATGAAAACAGGGTTAAGTGATCTGACCAGGATCACATAACTAGTAAGTATCTAAGAGCTGAATTCACGAAGATGAATCTTCTTGACTTCAAACTCAATACTATATATAGGGCTTTATCAATTCTATTTTGGAAAAATGTAAATAGTTGGGATATTTTTTCTTATGTTGAAACAAAGTAATAATAACAGCAATAATAGACATGAGGAAGATAATAAAAATAACTGACAATTACATAGGCTTTAAAGTTTTCAAAAATATCAATCTATTACATGTTATTTAATTTGAATCTTACTACAATCTTAGAAGGGATGTAATATAATAGTTATTAACCCCATTTTCTAGATGAGGATATCAAAGTTCAGATAAGTAATTGTTTTATCTACACAACTATGAAGTATGAGGCAGAATTGAAACCCAAATTTTTCTGCTACACTGTTCATCATTTTTATATGATATTGCCTCCCAAATCTATCTCTTTCTAACTTTCACTAATTACTCTTAGTTCTGCACTTAAGGACTAGTGGGAAACATCCTTTTTTATATAACAGTCCTTCAAATATTCGGAAACCACCGATACAGGTCCCCTGAATCTCTTCTCCAAAACTGATGTCCAACTTCTTTCACCATCTTTACCACCTTCTTTGGGAACTGTTCATTTTATCACTATTTTTCCTAAAATGTAGTGTCCAGAATACAATATAATACTCCCGATGTAGTTTACTGAAGGCACAGTACAGTGAGAATATAACTTCCTTCATTCTAGATAACAAGTATTCTGGACCATTCAAATCATCCCTATAATACCTTTGTTTCTGGAAAGGCTGCATCAATGTCCCTATGATTCTGTCCAGTTATCTCAGTGATTTTACTGGCCCCTAGACACCATACAACAACATGTATTGTTTTTCCTGCTAGATTATGAGCCTCTTACTCTGATCCATACAATGACCAGCTCCACTTCTAGAGAACTCATATATCATGTTAGCCACTTCCAGATATAGAAGATGATGCAATTATATACATTGAAGTATATTCATTTTTGACATGACCAATATAGGAATGTATTTTACTTAACTATACATATTTTTAATCATTTTGTTTTTCTTGCTTTCTTAATGGAGAAGGAAAGGAGAAGAAGGGAAAGAATGTGAAAAGTAAAATAAAACTTAATAAAAATAATCCTTGTTTTAAAGAATGTAAGCTCTTCGAGGGTAGTACTGGCCTTTTTTATTGTTGTGCCCCAAGAAGCTTGACACATAGTACTTAATAAATGTATTTTCATTCATTCCTCTCTACCGCTTTTTGCCAGCCTTTCATTGCCTCATTTCTGGGTGGAAGGAAAAAAGAGAAGGAGAACGATGAGGAGAGGAAGGAGAGGAAAAAAAAAGGAAGGATGGGAAGAAAAGGGAGGGGAAGAAGAAGGAAAATGAGAAACAGGAGGAAGAAGAAGAGGAGGAGGAGGAAGTAGAAGAGAAGAACAACAACAATAAGACAAAGAGGAAGAAGAACAAGAAGAAAGAGAAGGAAAAAAGATGAGGAGAAGCAAGAGGAGGAGGAAGAGGAAGAGAAGACAGAAGAAACATTAAGCAAATAGTCTATACTGGAACTAGAGCAAGCTTTCACTGGCAAAGATACCCCTTGTGGATGCAGAATTATGCCTTGTTTATAGTATAGAGTAGGTGCTTAATAAATACTTCGTGACTGAGTAATGTGTCTGGTCTTACCAACTAGACTGCAAACTAAAGTTATTAACTTTTTTCCTGTCTCTGAAAAGACCTAGCATTGTACTGATCACAAAATTGATACTCAATAGGAAAATGAGTCTGCTGCCCTATGCCCTTGGGAGGTTCACTGTCATAAAATCCTAGACTTAGAGCTGGAGAGGACCCCACCATCTCCTGTTACAGATCAGGAAACTGAGACCCAGAGGCCTCACACAGAGAATAAGTGTGGAGCTGAGACTCAAACTCAGGTTTTTGCATTGCTGCTAGTACTCTTTGCACAGAACTATCTTGCTGGTCCTGGCAGAGCTGAGAGGGTCACAGACAAAGAGAAAGGAAAGAGAAAATCCCATTGTTTTCCTAACTTAGGTTTTCTGGTAAAAGATTCTTCAAAATAGAAACTCTTTAAATTAGAAACTTGAAATGAAATTAGGAGGTTATCTGAATTTCAATGATACAAACTTCCCAATGGCAGAGAAAACCCACTGGGCCTTCTATAAAATCAGCTCTGTGCTTTGTACTTGCAGATGATGCCTCAGATCCATTCTTGGAAGGGAATACTTTTGGAAATGTATTTTTTTCCTCCAGTAGTGGTTAGTAGGTGGCGTTAACACACTCAAACTCTTTCACTAGAATGGGAAACAATGGGAAACCACATCAGATCACTAGACAATGTGCATTTAATTAAGGGGGCAGATGGTAGAATTTGCATTTGGAAGTGTCTCCATTTTGGTTCTCTTAAAAACAATACATTTAATGAAAAATAGCATGGCTCCTTCCTTGTTTCTGCTTACTTTTCATGGAATCATACCATAGGACCTTGTTGTTCTTAACTTTTTCTTTTAGTAAACCTAATAACATGGGCAGGGGCAAGAGGCAGGTTCAATAAATAAATGAAAATAAAAGGACATTGGGGGGAGGAGTACTTACATGGTTGATAAATCAAAAAGAATCCTGTAGTTTGAATGACCTCATGGAAATGTTTGTTAAGCTGGGAACTAGGTTCTTATGAGTTTTTCATTTCCTTACACTTCATGCTTATATTGGTCCTATAAAAGGTTCTCTTTAATTTTGCCTGGAAAAAGTGAATCAAAATTGTGCTAAGGAAAAGTGGGGATTAGCGTCAACATAGCCAATCGCCCAGCCAATGGCAGTGATACTGATGATCACAGGGGGAAAAGATGGAAAAATCTGTTGACGTAAAATTGATGAGCTTTTGTACAAGTAAAATTAGTGCAATAAGAATCAGAAGGAAATAGTTAACAGCAAGTTTTTCTGACATGAATTCTGTTAGCAATAGCATTTACATAGCAGTTTTACATCCATCCTGAGAAAGAGATGCTGCTATGATCCCCATTTTATACATGAGGCACATAGACATTAAGTGTCTTATAACAGGATCATATATTCAGTATCTGAGCAAGATTTGAACTCAGGTTTTTCCAGTTCTAAGCCCAACACTCTATCTATAATGTGCCACCATTTCCCAATTGAAAAAAAAAAAATGATCAAAGCATATGAACAGGCCATTGTCAAAGGAAGCCAACCAAGCTATCAATATGGAACAATGCTCCAAAATCACCAATAGAGATATTCAAATTGAGATAACTCAGAGGTCCCATCTCACACCTCTAAGATTGGTAAAGACGACAAAAGATAAAAATGACAATTGTCTAAGATAATAAAGGATGTCTGGCTAATGTAATTCTGATAGAGCCATAATTTGTTCTAACCATTTTAGAAAGCAATTTGCCAAAGGCGCTAAACTGTATATTTCAAACATTAAGCAGTGCAACTGTCACCGACCTATGACGACCAGTAGTGCTACCGGGCCTTTACACCCAAGGAAGTCCATAATAGAGAAAAAAGATTGGTAGGCACAGAGCTATTCAAAACAGCTTTTTTGTTGTTATAGCAAAGAACCAATAATAAAGTAGATGCCCATCAGTTAGGAAATGGTTGGGCAAATTATAGTATGTGAACATAATGGAACCATGTTGTGCCAAAAGAAATGATAAATAGGAAAGAGTCCGAAAAAAAAAAACATTGAAAGAGTTCTGTGAACTGAAAACTGACTCAGAGTGAACTGAACAGAAGCAGGACAATTTACGCAGTGACCTCAAAAGTGCAAAAGAAAGTCCATGGGGTTAAGAGTTAAACAAAATGAGAAATCAGCATTTGAGTATGGATTCATTTCTGTTATGGTTGGTTTAAGCGGTATTCTTTGTAAGCAGAAATAAGCCTCTTTATTTTCTTATATCAAAGTCATCCAGGTAAAAATGATATTTTGATTCTAAGGCATAAACATCAGATAGATTTAAAATATGCTATTTTAGGGTTTCATTTCTTCTCTGCCCCCAATCTGGGGAACTAGCAACACTGAAGAGACCAGGAAGTTACTACAATGAACCTGAAAATCCAGAACAAGAAAATTGTGTACCTTGAATTATATATCTCATACCTTACTATTTTTTCAAATATGTTCTAATTAAGATAATACAAGTATATATAAAATGTTTCTGAAATCCTAGTAACTCCGCCATTGTGTATGTTCTTAATTAACAAATATTTAATTGCAGCTATTAGCATGAAGCAGGGAGGTCTGAAAATTTGTCAGATGTTAAAAAGCTGTTCATACTTGAAAATAATGGGAACCAAAGCTTTAGTGCATGGATAATTCCTTATGGCTGAATTTTAAACACTAAAAATCTGCTCCCAAAACCACTGGGGAAAAGACATGGTGAAAGAAATGCCCAAAGTGAGCTCCCTGAGGACAGGGGACAGTTTATTTCATTCTTTATCTCGCCACTGTCTAATCTTTTGGAGGCATTTCATAATGTTTTTTAATTAAACCTAATTTGAGATTAGAAAAAATAATTCAGATCCTTGAATATTTTAACCAAGGGCCTCTGTGATTTGACTGACTGACCAGTAATTGTTCAAGGATTCTGAGTTAAGCCAATTAGGGTTAAATGTGTACACAATAAAAGATCCAGGTGTTTATCAGGAAATGAGAAGAAAGGAGAAAAATTGCAAAGATCCCTAAATAGGGCCAGAAATCCAGTAGCATGGCTAGCACAGCTACTTAAAGGATGAAATTTTCATATAAACTTGTTTCTGATCTAGGAGGGGTGGAAATTAATGGAAAAGTACCTGTACCCTGTTAAATATGGGTTTGTATCTGCTTCTCTTCTTGCTTGAGGCACTCACCAATTATGTGTGTGTGTAAGTGTGACCATACACATACACACACACCCCTACATTTACATTTTTTACATTTATATTTTTCTATATATGTATACACACAATTATATGTGTGTAGGTTCAATCATACACACACACACACACACACACACATCTACATTTACATTTTTACATTTATATTTTTCTATATGTGTATACACACTCATAAATGTAAATTTTCCATTGATTTCCCATTTAAGAGGATCATGGGAATTTTTTTCTTTGGGTATTCTAGCTTCTTAGAGCAATGAATCTTTTCTATCTGTATGATCATGGACAAGTCATTAACTTCTAAGATCTTCAATCACTTCATCTACCAAATGAATATAATAGTACATGTATTTACCAGCCCCACAGTTCTATTTGTGAAGAAAGTGATTTGCTTGTAAGACACAGCAAAGGTGAGATCAGGAAAACTGTTTGACCACCGGCATGCATGTGACTTATGAGTATCACCATCATCATCATAATATAGGATGAGAGAAATAATATACGAAGGAGACAATCTAATTCAGTGAAAAGAGTCCTGAACTTGGCATCGGAGGAGCTGTGGGGCCCCGGACAAGTCAGTTAATATTTCTTGGCCTTAGTTCATCTGTAAAATGAGATGGTTGGAGGAGATTGCCTCTATTCCATTCCAGCCCTTGAGGTTTCGTCCAGAAATTCAGGCAGAATGAAAAAGATTCTAGGCAATTAAGGTAAATTGAGATCAAGATATTGGTAACTGCAAGGATAGAATAGGAAAGAAAGAAAAGGACAAGAAAGTCTAATCCCATTTTGCCAGGCTAAAGGTTCTGTCTTTCTCCATAAAGGGTTAGCTAGATCTTCAGCATGGGCCCAGAGTCCCAGCTTTAAAGCTGGGGGAAAGAAAGGGGTAAGGGAAAAGAAGGGGTGGGGATCTTGTAGGAGGAAGGAATGGCCTTGAAACGAGGAAGGTTCACAAGCATCAGCAGATGTGAAGATGTCTGTTATTATCCCCAGGAGAAAAAGATGCATCATCGTAGTTAGTAAATGCATCCCTGCTAAAGGATAACCAGGTGGCCCTGACATAGCTAACAGCAATAGGATCCAAAAAGTTCTCACCAGGCAGAAATGAGAGGCTGAGATGAGCCAGATGAAACCTAATGGGGTTAAAGTCCTGTGCCGAGGTCGAAAAAATAATCATCCTGCCCAGAGCAGGAGAGTGGAAACCTGGCTTCACTGCAATCCATGTGAAAAGCATTTAAGGGTTTGAGTTTAGTACATGCTTTATATCATAGTTTCCAAAAAAGCTATTAGAAACTTCAGCTGCATTAACAGGAAAAAGTGTCCAAAATAAAGGAGGTCGTTGTCTTGTACTACACATCGGTGGGGCTCCATCTGGAAGGCTGTGCTCGCCGTAGAGCACCAGAGTTTAAAAGGGACATTGATACAAGTGGGACAAGTAGGACAGTGAGGGGACTCAGGATCACAACATGCAAGCAGCGGCTGAAGGAAACGTGATGTCCGGAGAATTTCCATGAGAAAAGAGAAACTTAGGGTGGCGATGGCAGATATCTTCAAATATTTGAAGGGCTGTCATCTGGAAGAAAGATTAAACTTATTAAAGGCACTTCCAGAGGATGGAAGTGGAATTAATGAGAGGAAGTCATAGGGAGACAGACTTTGGCTGAACAGAAGGAAAAACTTTTAACAATTAGTTCAAAAGCTGGAATGCTACTGTGTAAAGAAGTGACTTCCTCATCACTGCAAGTATTCAAGCCACAGGACAGGTGAACACTTGTCAGGATTTCTGTAGAAGGGGCACAAGTAGGTGGTAGAAGGCTAAAAGGGAAGACCTGTCATGTTCCTAACCACACTGAGACTTTCTGGTTTGATATTGCCTTGGAAAACCTGGAAGGCAACAAAAATCTATTGCCATATAGTTCACATCTGATGACAGTTTAGAGAATGCATTCAAGTAATCACGTGGTCCAATGTATCGAGACCCAGATTTGAAGTCAAATGGCTCTGAGTTTGAATCTGGGCTCGGACATCACGCTACAGTTGTTTGGTCCTGAGCATCTGTAAATTGAGGGGGCAAAAGAAAGCAATCTCCAAGGCCCCTCCCGAGTCTAAATTTATGATTCTAGGATCCAAAAAGTACAAAGGTTGGAGAACTGGTGATTCCATTTGGAAAGAAGCAGTGGGTTTGGAGAACTACTAATGACCTCCAGAGGGGCATAGGGGAAGGGGCGGGGTGAGCCCTGGGGCATATATCCCCAGCAGAATGTAACCAGAAACAGGAGGTGACCCTTATCATTATTGGATTTCATTTGTAAAAACAGTCTGGGGGAAAACACATGGGACCCTAATGACATCATGACTAACGTGTAAATAGAATTTTAAATATTATAAAATACTAGACACACAACAAATCCTTTCACATTTTATAGATGGGAAAAAAGAAGCTCATTTCCATGGTTTGCTCTGGATCACAAAACCAACAAGTGTGCTGGAAGGGTAATAGGATTCTGAGTCTCTCCTGATCCCACATGGACCACTCTCTCTTAAGCGTGGCTACTTGGCAGGGCCCCACTTAGGACAACACCCTCTCTGCCCACACCCCACTGCCACCCCAACTACAGGAGTTCCCTGTGCCCCGGCCATCAAAAACAAGTACAGGATCCAACCCTGCAGCTGGCTGGAGGAATGGAATTTTTAAAAGAAGGGGTTTCCATGCCAGTTCTTAGGGTGTGGGATAGAAATGAAAGGCTCTCCCTAATCACAGGCTGGAAATAGAAAGCCAAAGGTTAACTGTGGCATCGTGACCAGCTAGCCTGCAAGAATGAAGCCAAAAGGTGAAGGCCCAGTTAGTACAATCAAATCCAGTTAATGCAATCAAAACATAATCAGAACCTGCTTATGTTACTGCCTGTGTGTGTGTGCTACACACTACATACACTACACACACACATACACTCATGCTAATCATGACCCATAGCAACAGGTCTCTTGCCTTTAACCTTTGCTGCTTGTGGAAATTTTCACAAATCAAGTGCTTTTTTGAGCAAAGAAAGTCACTTTAATAAAGGCTAAAGAATGGATACCAGAAAATTTATCCTTGGGTATATTAGGAAGAAGGAGAGAGATAGGGAAAAATTACTACTTTGGGTTTCACTTATATCATTAGTTCTTATTTCATAATTCTTATTCTTTTCATTAATGTTATTTTCAAGTACAATTAGGATTTGGGCATTTGCTGGGTAAATAATTAATAAGAATAAATTCCTTTTTTTTTCTTTCTGATCTCTAGTCCTCAGTCAGAAACATGAGAATTAGAGTCACTAAATGACAAAGAAAGGGAAGGGTAAAGATAGAACAGAAAAGAAGCAGAATAAAAAAGCCAAACGATGTCCTCAATGTCTCAGTATGTTCTGCCCAGATTTCACTGCCCAGAAAGTTACTGAGGAAAATCAATGCTCCCCAAATAGCAGCTGACAGTTCAAGTTGACTTTGGAAATTCCAGACAAGAGCCTCCAAAACCCTTGCATTCTTTATGGTTCCAACACACTTCTGAAAAAAAAATCAAAAGACAAATGTGTAGTGAATAATTCCTTATTGCTCCATTTACAGTCCCTCTTTTCTGCCATTGCCACAAATCTTTGGGCTCTATCCACTGGTCAAACAAATTATAATTGTATCGAGAACTTGACTCTAAGAAATGACCTTCCTTGAAAACATTTCAGGTTTCTGCTTTTTCTACATAACCAAAGCATTGTCTGCTTGGAAGCTCCAACACCAGTTATCTAGTCAATTAGTATTTATTAAGAACCTACTATGTGCCAGGCAATGTGCTAAACACCGGATCTGCACATAATTTCCATGCTGCCCGTCAGAGGCTCAACAAGGAAGACAAAGGAAGAGGATGAACATTTTCCTTTGCCCTGAAGTGCAGACTCTCCTGGGATCAAGCCCATGGGCATCTGTCTGCCCTGCCATCGATTAGCCTGCTAATCAAAATGGATACATACATCCACTTAGGCTGCTGCCAGTAAAAGGATGATGGATGCACACGGTGCTTTCCTGTGCAAAGAAAGGTGAGTCTTTTTATCCTCAGCTGCAAAGTAGTCTTCAGTCAGGCTCCACATCCCTGGGACAATATGGATAGAATTCAGTGGAGATGGGAAGTCTAGGGCTATTCAGTGGTACCTTTGAACCACAAAATGGTTAGTTCCAGAACCATAATTCTGTCTCCCATAGTCCTTGTATTACCTACACAGGAAATGTCATTTAAGGGGATGAATAAGAAACGCTACATGAATATAAAGGAGATGGGGGGGAACGTACGCTCTACATTAATGGGATACTAACTGCTTTTACATTTTTGTAAATCCATTAAGGGACCAACTACCAATCAGCTGCATGGAGCTCTTGATATTACAGCCACTTTAGCTCATAGTTTGTGCTTTCACTGAGTTGATGGTTAAGGTCCAGCAAGACTTAAACAGACAGCCACTGCTACAGGAGACCCAAGAGACCCAGAATTAGCCACACATACAAGGAGGGATGACCGGCTTCTGCCAAACATCTAGTATGTCAGTTACAAAAGTAATAGGGGACATAGTGTCTGCCCTCCATGACCTATGGGAGAAACGGCATTCACACAGGTAAGAATGACAGCCCATCAAGAAAGACCTGTGAGATTTTAATGGCATGGGAAGCCATTCCACTAAAAGAGACACAAACTTAGCTAAAATGTAGCAGATAAATATTAGGAAGTGGCTCAGAGAGGATTTTACACACACACACACACACACACACACACACACACAATATCATGAATCAATAGCTGGAAGGGACCATGGAGGCCATCCAGTCCAATCTCCTCAATTGCAAGAGGAGGTAACTGAGGCCCAGGGAGTCAGAGACATAAGCCAAATAGCCCGGGCTTGTTTGGAAGTCTGGTGATGTAAGGAAGAGCAAAGATTTTTATAGTAGAGATAGAAACAGATGGATAGAACACTGGGCCTAGACTCAGAAAAGTCTTCATGAGTTCAAATCTGGTTTCCTACACTTAGCTAAGTGATTCTGTTTGCCTCAGTTTCCTGCTCTGTAAAATAAGCTGGAGGAAGAAATGTCTCCCTTTGATTTCTACCAAGACAATCTCAAATGAGGCAATGAAGAGTCAGATACAAGTGGCTGAACAAGAGGAATAGATAGAAATAAAATTCTAAAACAAACCTCACTTGAATTGAGGTAGAGGCGAGCACATCACCTGAGGTCTGGAAGGAAAGGGAGGGACTTTCAATGGGCTCTGAAGAGGAGCAGAGACATGCAGACTTCAAGGCAGGGAAGTGGGCAGGAACCCAAGTCTGAACCCAAATGAATGTCCACAAAAAGGAAGGAAGGCTAGTCTCCAGAATCATGGAGGCTAACCATAGACTCACAGAGGCTAGCCCTAAAATCACAGAGACTAGCCTAGTCTCTAGGGTTACAGAGGTTAGCCTTAATATCACAGGGGCTAGCCTCTAGAATCATGAAGGATAGCCTTAGAGTCATGGAGACCAACCTCTAGAGTTGTCCTTTTATTATTCTTTGGTGATACATTGCCAGTCAAACAGTCAACTGGGAAATGGCATCCCATGACAACATTAGGAGAGGATGAGATCTCAGCTATAATTCAACTCAATTTAATTTAACAAACATGTATTAAATTGTAATTGTTTTTCAGTCCTTCTGTGTCTGACTCTTCTTGAGCCCGTGGACTAACCATAGCATGCCGATACTGCCCACAGGGTTTTGTTGATAAAGATGCTAGGGCATCCTTTCATTTCCTTCTCCAGCTCATTTTACAGATGAGGAAACTGAGGCAAACAGGGTTAAATGATTTCCCCAAAGTCTCATAACTAGTGAGTATCTGAGATTGAATTTGAATTCATGTTTTCCTGATCCTGGGCCTCATGCTATGGCGAGTCAGCCACTTAGCTGCCTCATTTCTTATGTACTCATCATGTAAGGATGGCATTTGATGCCCACTGAAAGTACAAAGACAAAGAAACACACCACTCCTTCCTACCTTCTGCTAATGAATACTGGATGTAAGTTAGAATGAACTCAAGGAAAGAGAGAATGCAATCCTCAAAGCATATAAGGAAGGTTTTATTCAGGAGGCAGCTCCTGAAATGAGACTTGAAGGGAGCTCAGAGTGTGCTCCAGGGAGAGGGCATAAGGGCAGAGGTTGAATGAAAAATATTGAATTAGGGGAATAGCTACGACACTCCTTTGGCTAGGACATAGTATAGGAAGAGAATAAAGTTGAATAAGCATGGAAGGATAGTCTAGAAGCAGATGGTGAAGGGCTTTAAATGCCAAGCTGAAAAAAAAAGGTTTCTGTTTTCTCTGGGAACCAGTGAATAGTCTTGAGCATAGAGATGACAAATTCAGACCTGACATATGGCATCGATAATTCACACACATTAGTAAAATGTAAGTTTATTGTCTTTTATTGACAGGAAAAGCTTACAGCAACAGATTGTAAAAACTTCAGTTGAAATAGACACCTTTGTCCTCCAACTCTAACCAGGACCCTAATTATAATAATGAGCTTCTGATGCTCCATGGTAATCCAGATTTCATGCATTGATCCATTTGAATGTAGGTATGAATTTCGGCTCTCTAACAGTCACAGGATCACAGAACCGTACAGTATAAATTTAGATTTGAAAGGAATCACAGAGGTCATCTAAGGCCACAGAGATCACTGAAAGTTATGCAGTCCTGACTGGTTAGAGCTTACAATAACTCCCCAGTCCCAAAATCTAAACGGTCTTCCTACTATGTCACTGTCTAGCCACTTCTTCCCATAATGCTTCCAATTCTCACAGTGGGAACTGTAAGCAATACTATCATTGCCTCAGGAAAGAATGAGTTAAATGACTGCCTCATTGTTCCATCCACCTTTCCTAAGACTTTTAAAACCAACCTCCCCCGCCCCAGCCACCAATTCTCATGTATGGGTCAACTGCCCCAATTAGAAGGTAAGTTCTTGGAAGGCACAGAGTGTTTCTGTATCACCCAGACTTGGAACATTGTTTCACATACAATATCGGGATGCTTTTTCATTCATTCATTTAGTCCAGCTTCTCACATCACCCCTACATACACACCACATTTTATAAAGGAAGAACTAAGGCCCCAAAATGTGAAACAAGTGACCCAAGTTTGCCCAGAAATTAAATGGTAAAACTTTGATGATTTGAATACAGAACCCCAGGTCCCAAATCCAGGACTCTTGCCACTGCACTGTGCTACGTCAGGGAATACTGCCTGGAGACAGCAGCCCGAAAGAAGGGATCTAAATGATGGACGTGTTCTAGGCTAGTCAATGACTACATGTGGGTCTTCTAGGCAGGGAGGCAAACTGAAGAGATCCATCAGAAAGTCTAGATGTGGAGCCAGTGAAATGAGTTTGTCTATTTCAAATGGAACAAATGGGTTGTTAAGAGAAGTTTCAAAATGGTGACAGAAGAAAAAGTTGAAAGCTAAAAATCAGAAATTTGTTGTTATTGTAGAAGGTACCCAACAATCTTTGAATCAGAAATTTGTCGTTATTGTAGACGGTACCTATTGGAATACACAGGAGAGCTTTTGGAATACACGGGAGCCACCTGACAGTGGTTGCTGAATATCCAACCCAGAATGGATCTCCTCTTGTGAGAGGATGACACAAGGAGACTGAGAGACAGTTGCTCTTCTTTGACCTCTCTTACTGAGAGGACCTTGCATTTGTATGAGCTCTTTCCTCTTCCCTCTGCCTCCAATTTATCTCATTCCCAGTCCGCAATATCTGTGTCAGCAAAGGCTGCCTTGCAACTCCTTCAGATGTTCCACAGCTGTGGAGGCTCTCGGAGAATTGACCTACTCCTTAACAGGTACACAACAATCTTTGAATCAGAAAGTCATTATTGTAGAAGGTACCCAATAATCTTTGAATAGGACCCATAAGCCTATAATCATGCATAGTATTTTTTCTATTTAGCATAGCACTTAGCTTACAAAGAACCCTTCCATACATTATCTTACTCTATCTTAACTTCATGAAGTGAGTAGAGCAGGTATTAGCCCTGTGTTATAGATTAGTCTGCAGAGATATTAAATAACTTATTCAGCATCACTTCCACACTGTGATAGAATGCTGAGGAGAACCCAAATGGGGGGGAACCAAATCCACTCCATCATTTCTAAAGAGTTTTATGTCACAGTTCTATTGCATCTCGGTTTTCACCTCAGAAGAATGAATGAACAGCCCTCACCATTTTAGTTTGTTCATACATGAAAGGTCTTCTATTCCTACCATTCCTCTCTCATTCATGACTGTACAATTGTGTGGGTGAGAGAGATGATTTCATATAATAGCTCAATGCGTCCTATTTTTTTAAATGGTGCCTTTCCTAAGAAGATGATCTGTGGGGCAGTCTTTATAAATGTCTCCAGTTCTCAAATACTTCACCAAGTTGAAATTGATAACTAGGGGCTCTCATCCAAAAATTAGTTTTTCCCTAAATGTATGACCTTTCATCTGGCTGAACTAAAATTCCGATGCCGCTCTTCTCCACAGCCTCAAAATCTTCCCAGGATGTTTCCCTAAGGCACTTGACATGTCACAGGATAAGAATATCCGGGAGGACCTTGCAGTTTATCCTAACCAGTGTCCTCATCATATGCATTCAGTTCATTTCAATGAACCTTCATTAAGTACCTACTATGTGTGGGTTAAGAGTACAATGCTTTGTGTAGGACACAAAGACAAAAGTCAGTCTACCCTAAGTTAAACAATGGCTCACCGCTATTTTGGACATGAATATTCAATTTCAGAAACTCACCCTTGGGTCTTCCCTCCCTCGGCTGAGCTAGCCTTTCTCCCAACTATCCCAGATGACTGATTAGCTGTTAAAGTGCTGTTTAAAATTCTTTTGGGCCTTAAGGAAATAAGAAGTATATCCAGAGGGTTCTTTAGATCAGAGGGAAGTCCCTTTTACTAAGCTCTCCACTAACCCGGGGAGAGTTCAGCTTGCCTCCTAACCTGGAGACTTTAAATACATTTACTTGATCACTGCCTCAAATATTAGAGGCTATCAATGCAGAGGCAGACCGATGTAAGAGAGCCATAGAAGGAAGGCAAAGGAAATGAAAAGGAAATGAACACAGCAAAGCTAAACTAGAATCATGTCATAATTATGACATTCAGTTTCTAGTTGCTATTTACCGGGGACTAAATAATGAATATGTAAAGCTCAATTTTAATGTAATCACCCGATTTCCTAAGTCACATCCCCTACAATAGAATTTTTATGTCAGTTTTCACCCAGTGATTTTTGCATGACTGGGGGGTTATGAACCACTATAATCTCTAATCAACCAGTCATGGAGGAGGGGAGGGGCATGAACAACAGAGTAGCCCTTGGTATTGTGTAAAAGCATCCTCTAGGAAATTTTGTTTAGAAAAGAAGGTGAGCAATTATTCAAGTATCACAAATGAGGGCTATCAGATGGACAGTCCCAGTGTAACATGGGTTTCCCAAAAATGCTCACACAAATTGAAGACCAATACTTTTTTGGTATTGGGTAACCAGATTCTAGAGAATTAGTGGGAGGAAATGAAAAGTCAGGGATTAGCCACAAATCTCACCAATGGAGGAAGTATCCACATCAATGAGTTTTACAAACCCACCCAAGGACCAAACAAAAAGGAGAAATCAGAGATGCCTTAACTGTCTATATTAAACCTTGGAGAGAGAAGAGGTAGGGGATCTCTAGAGCAAAGAGAAGGATCTGAGCAAGTAGTGATGGAAACAGCATGGAAAATTAATAGAACACAGTTTTCTCAATGAAGTCATCTGCACAAACATCAAAGGTGAGCTCTGTTTCTAGGGTAACATTCTCAATAAATTAGAGAACACTAAACTCAGACACCCCCATGGCTCCTTCCCCCCAAATTAGCTTAGCTTTGCTGTGGGACCTGAAGTCTGACAACCCTAAGGGAAGTGCCATACAACAAGGGCCTAAAACCAAATACAGAAACTCACTTACAATGTGGAATTTATCTTCTGAAAAATATATACTGAGACAGAGTCCCAAAAGTAGTTTAGAAATGTCACTAATTAGAAGGCCTGAAACATTAGTGTGACAAATACTGTTTACTAACAAGGAAGTCAACTTTTCTAATCACTGGGACTCCATCCTGATTATCAATTAAACACAGTTCTAAAAACATTGAAACAGTCACTAAACACATCTACACAGATGGTCTCATACAGTCAACAGAAGTCTCCAGAGGGGAAAACTTGTGTCCATTCATGGAAATGTCATTAGAGAGAAAATGAAAGAAAAGTGATATGTCAAATTGGGCTTTTGAGAAGAGAAAAACAAAGTAATCACTGTACATAATTAATCAGACTACAAGAAGATGCAATTAAAGGAGAGTAGGGTGGAATGATAGTACAATATCTTTATCATGGGAGAATTGTTAAAAGGAATACTGGCCAGTGAATTACACTGATTCAAATAGAACAAAGTTCACCCACATTGCACTTTAGTTTCTTTTGGGAGGGACTAACTAATGTGTCATCTTAAATGATGACTACCTTTCCTTGGACAAGATTCTGGCTGACCTCTAGGATTGTTATAAAAGTGAAAAAATGGCAGAAATATTTCCATGTAATATTTGAATTTTAAGCTTATGTGCGACTTAAAAATCTTTTAAGTTTTTTCAAATTCTCCTTGATTCTATTCCTAACAGAATATTCATTGAAAAGGTATTTTTCAGTATTCACAGAAGAGTTAGGTTGGCTGAATTCCTTTCTGGACTTTCTTAAGATTTCATCTTTCTCCATCTTTCTCTCCAAGACCACACACAAAATCATCTGGAAACCCAGTCAACTTGTCCCAGTCAAAATCCCAAATTAAGTGGGTTGTGCTTCCAAACAGACTCTTTGTTGTTTGAGTTAAACATAGACTCTTTTCAAAGAAAAGAGCAATTAAAACATCCTCTTACCAATAAAGTTTTTACTACCAGGCTTAGGCTCAGAAACATAACAAGAAGGAGACTAGACTGGACAGTAAGAAGCACTGTTCTCAGAGGGTTTGCCACCTGGGACAGGATATGAATTAATCACACCACCCCCACTTTTTTTTTTAGCTATGTCAGTAATACTTATAAATTGTTAATACTGAGAATCTCAGGGAAAAGTACACAGCTGTGCAGACAAGAGGCAGAATTCATACAGCTGTCCGCAATAGTTAATTACCACTTGCATTGTAAAACACTTGGTCTGAATGCCCTGATCACTGTTGGGGGTGGTACCGAGTCCAGTGAATTCCAGCCTGTGGAATACATGGAGAGTGTGATGGAAAGAGGAAGAGGCATTGTTGTTTTCTTTTTCTTTGTATTCTGTAGTGCTTACCTATGGTGCTTGGTATATAACAAAGACTTAATGTCTTGGATCAACTGATGGATTGATTGATCCAAAAGCAAATAGATTAAGGTATAAGAGAAAGAAAGAGAATGAACCTAATAGATTAAAGTGAGGGTATGGAAGGTGGGTTCTGAATATTGAGGGTTAAAGAAGGAAAAATGTTCCTTTCTGAACATTCTGCATTCTGTTCTGAATGCAGACAGACCATTGGAGCCGATGCTTTGTTTGAAACATGGAATGACAATTTACAGTCTGTCCCCTGTGCCTGGAATCCAATGCACATTTACCTTTAAATTATATACTTTCTAGGTTCTTTCAAAACTTGAGTCAAGATACCAATTCAATAAGCATTGAAGTGTTTAAATGGGCCTACTATGTGCCAGGTGTGCAACCACCTCCAAGATAACCCCTTCCCTGCCACCAGTTGCCAAAAGTCACTTTACAAATACCATATGACTACATTTTTCCTCCTATAGACTGTCCTTGAGGACAGGGGGTATTTTACTTTTTTTTTCCTTTGTTTCTCCAGAACTTAGTCCAGTACCGATATCTGGTTGGTTCTTAAGAATATATGTTGTTTGACTGGAATGAAGGCAATCCAGTTCAATACTAAACCAATCCAGTTGACTAGAAAGTGAATTCTATATAAAGCAAATAATTCCTGCTTATGGAGTTGACAAGGAAGTCTGGGTCCTTGACCAATCTCCCTAGAGATGTCAGTATTTGGAGATGATAATAGGCAATCCTTAACAGATATTAAATATCTAGCCTTCATTACAGTTCCAATGGGGTTCATGACACATAAAAGAACAAGAACCTCCCTGACATAGAGTGATTCTTGTCTCCAACCTGCTCTCCAGAACTGAAATCCTCAACTTTTATGTGTCTTAGATTCCCCTGAGCAGTCAGCCTGGTGAAGCCTTTGGACCCCTTCATTCCCAGAATAATGGTTTTAAATGCACAAAATAAAGTACACAGGATTAGAAAGGAAAGCAGTTAAACTGAAATTCTCTCTCTCTCTCTCTCTCTCTCTCTCTCTCTCTCTCTCTTTCTCTCTCTCTCACTTTCTCTCTCTCTCTCTCTCTCTCTCTCTCCCTTCTTTCTTTTTCCCACTCCCTCTGTGTGTGTGCATAAAAGAGAAAGTCAGAAAGAGATAGAGACAGAGATAAAGACTAGAGACAGAAAGAAAAGAGGAGAGGAGAAAGAGTTCACAGACTCCAGATTCAGAAGCCCTGTTCTCTCATTTCCTAGACTTTTTTTTGTTATTTCTTGAATCTTGGATTGACAAGTTCAACAATAGTACTGTTTATTTTGTGCAAGTTTACCTCTTTGTTTCAACCTAAAGCTATATTTTATTTGGAACATCCGAGGAGGGAGAAACAATCTTGAATTTTTGATGAAGAGGGATCATCATATCATGAAAAGGTGATTTTTCTCTACTTCTTTGCTACATTTAATGATTCAAAAGTACCTTTACTCTTAAGCTACATCAGTAGGATTACATAAAACTAGAAATCGATAAAAATTTTTGATATTGATTTAGTATTAAAGTTAACACGGGCAAAAATTCCATTTGGAAGAAATAGAGGCAAATTCAGTGGGTTCATTTGCAAAGTGTGCACACCGGATGATTACAACCCTTAAACTGGCTTATAAATGTACAAATTTCTTTTCTTTAGATACATTCAAAGGAGTCATATGCAGTATTTTTATATCCTTCCCATCATGCAGACTTTGTTGGAATACAACAATTTTCCAGACTCCCTATTGAAAGTCTGCACACTTATACCTCCTTTTCCACTTCTTTAAATTTCTTAAAAGGAAACACGCTTTGAGACCCACTTTAAACCCTACATGTAAATGACTAAAGTAATCAAACTGGGAAAGAAAATTAATCTTGCCATGGTTAAATGGCTAGGTTAAAAGATTGGTAGAGAAAATGCACACAATCATAAATCAGGCAGGAAAAAATGCAAAGGTACAGCCAACTTTATCTATAGCAAGGGACGAAAATAATGTGGCTATATTGAGTCTATGGGTGTGTGTGTGGGGGGGGAAACACATTTTATTTTAGCCAATAGTTTTATCCTCCTCTCCCAGAAAGCTTACTACATAGGCGATGCTATTCTTCAATATGTAAGGTTTTATAGTTGGCAGCATTTTTAATCAGCAGTGGGGATGTGATAACAAAAAAAAAAAAAAAAAAAAAAAAAAAAAAAAAAAAAGGATGAACAGGTTATAATGCTTTCCACAGAGCTCATGTGGACAACCCCCTGGGTTTATAATGAAACCTAACCTTTGTATTGTCTGATGGTACATTGTTACCTAAATGAATCCGGGACCTGACACGGCTTTTCACTTTAACAGTGAAGATTTCTACCCACCTGAATATCTTTTCATCCTGAAGAAATCTTGTCTGTAGCATCTCGAAAATATTGCAAATGGATATACCCAATGTGTTCGTTATTTTCATCTGGCTCTCTTGACATTTCACACTGCAACAGTACATGGTCAGGGAATGGTGGCAGCTGCTCTACACTTGAGCAATCAATGAGGAATGAAATGACACTGAAGGGTTAACCGTGTAAACCTGCAACCCCCTGAAGAAATGACTTCTGGAGTTTTCACAAAGATATTGAGAGTAAAGCTAGTCATGTTAGACTGGGTGACCTTTAAGCTGATTGATTCCTCATTACCCACCTCATAAAGAATGTTTCAAAAGAGGAAAAATAAATTAAATAAAATTGTTTGAAGCTATTCTGGAGAATGAAATCAGAAACATGGAAGTTGGGATTAAAGTGAGCTCACTTCTGGTCCTTCTTTTGTTCTGATACTTGAGAAGATGAGTTTCATTAAAGTTCTCAAATCAGTCATGCAAGAGTTACTTTAAACTGATTTGAGAGATTCATCCATGTTATTGATCTTGAAATTTTACTGGATCTAACTGATATGGGTATTCCCTCCCTTCACACTCTTATTCTGGGTAATTCTTGCCCAAATCTTCCCTCAAGAACTTCATAAATGATCCATTCAATATGCTAAAGGTCTTTCTTTGGTTCTTTCAATATTTTGTAGGGACTTTCAATATTTTGTGGAGACCAGTTCAACACTGAGGAGAATATATTTTGTTGTTAATTCTTGCCACATGACAGACCCACTCCCTTTTTCTAATCTCCTATGTTCTTGGTGATACCTTTTATGCTCACTCTCATACATGAATTATCTCCAGTCACATGACACAGTCTGCTTAACCTTCCAACCAGTCATCTTTTCATGGTCCTTCCCAACTTTTATTCTTTTAATATCATAACCAGATTACAGATCTAGAACCGGAAGGAATATCATGTGCCTTGAGTATATCTCACTGATTTTATAGTTGAGAAAAGTATAATGGAGGCCTCCAAAGGTAAAATAATTTTGTTCACAGTGATCCAAGTCAAATGAAACAGAACAAGGTTTGGGATGTGGGTTAACTCCAAATCCAGTACATTTTCCATTTTACCAGATTATCTCCCTAGTACCAGCCCATGTAGCATCTCTAGGAGAAGATTGTTGTTAAAAATGTCAAGCTTTTGTGGCAGTGAAGCAGCTTGAAATCACTGAAAGCATTAGGAAGCTGCCAAAATGCATCAGAACCAAATTCCTTTCCTATTCAACTCTAGACTCAGATCACTCCCCACCAATTCACTCCATGAGTTGCCCATACAACTGATCTTTGTAGTAATCTTTATATCCACTTTGTTTTTCCACTATAACCCCATGGTGAAGTCAAGTTCTTTAAATAGCTAGATATTTCATTAAGGAGATTTTGTTGAATTTCATTGCTAAATTCAACTCGACATTATCATCTGCAAATAGGAACATTTGGAGAATGTCAGCATCAAGAGGGTATCTTCCTTCTATTTATCTGAAAAACACACTGTTACACTGGCAAACACCTGAGATAAGCAAAGATTCCTGGTTTATTGTATTCTGCTTAATGAAACTCAATGGAGTAATAAACATTACCTTTCATCTGTGGTCATAACTCTCATAGAACTTTTCATCATATTAACATGGGCATGGTAACTGGTATCTTGTTGGAAAAGAGTCCTTAAGGCTATATTTTGTTCCAAAAAAAGTTTTTTTATTCCATGAATAGTAAACGGATACATTTATTGAGGATACTCTCAATAACTATAGAGACAATTCTCACAAAATTTTATAGATATTAGGAAGGAGAGACTAGTTTATAGTTACAAATGTTCTCTCAGTCCCTTTTTAAGACAAAAACACCATCTCTGATCTTTTCCAATTTTTTTATCTTTCTAAGATGTCTTGAAAATTGATTCAGGAGTGCCTTTAAAAATAATACTACCTATAGTACAATCCTCTTGTGTATGGACTTGGCATTCCTGGTGATCTTTTTGACTTCATCCTCTTAAGGATTATTATAATTTCTTGTCAAATGTAAGACATTCAGGTGGTAGAATACAAATATGGTAGTACCTCTGTGAGCATTGATTAAATTAGATCATTAAGGAAATACAAGTAAACCTTATCTTTTATCACAGCTATTTATTGCACTCCTAAATTTCATATGTAACTACTCTATGATCTATCTGGTTTAGTTGTCTTAAGCCAAGTTCTCTACAGGGTCAGTTACCACTTAATCAATTTTCACTATTTTGTTAGATTCCACTGTCCATAATGTTCCATCATCTTACCCTGTGATGTTTTACAAATTAGCTAACTTTCCATTGGCTGTTATGATGCTACTTAGCGAAGAGAGTAAATGTTTGCTGGAAGAGAATATTTCTAAGATCTTTTGAACTTATTTTGGCAATTGTAAATCAACTAAATTTATTTAAGAAAAAAGTATCGTGAGAGTCAGAGAGTTTACTTTTATCTTTTTTGGCATAAACAACTTGCTTAAACAGGCTGTGTTAGAGCTATTATAATCTAATAGTGTCTTCTCATCATTAGCCTTTCATTTTATTTGATATTGATTTTGATCTTTGCTCTAATCAATCTCACTATACAAACAGCTGATCCTAAAATGACAAGTGGATTTTATTTGCTTTATCAGAAAATAACCACGTCAGCAAACAATTATTTCCTGTCTGTTATACTATAATCAATTTCATTTTTTTAATGTTGTTCAATGCTCCCCTCACCTACTACCACCTTCCAATTCTCTTCTTGAAGAAAGTGTGACACAGTGTGAAGCTTCTGAGCCATCAACAAGTCTTTAATTTCTTTCCTTTACTGAATCCTACCACTTCCCAAGATATTTTTCTCTCTCCTCCAACATTCCCACTTTCTCACTGAAGTCAGCAAGTAACAAGAAATATGTCTCCTATAAACTAGTGATTGTTTTCAGTAGCAAAAACGTTCACTATTCCATGAACGTTTACTTCTAAAATCTGAAGCCTGATGTCTAGAAAATTCAGTGACACTGCAAAAGTAGCCAAACACTCGGAATAATATTTTCTAAGAGAAAAATGAAAATTCAGTGGAATTAGCATCAGACCAGCTTAATCCAGAACCATTAATGAAAGAATAAGAATAGAGCACTCCATCCCCCTTCCAAAAAAAAAAAAATTACAAGGTCCTTTGAAGTAACAACTGATTCCCTTCCATATTTGCACTTTAGTGCCTAGTACAGTACCTGTCACAGAGAGGAGCCTTATAAATGTCTGTTGGTAAATATGGATTTATTTATATATATTGTTTTAGATATGGTGACTAATAATTAACCAATTAACTAACATTAATTATTATAGTAGGCACTGTGCTGAGCACTGGATACAAAGAAAGACAACCAAAGAAAAAAAATTTCCTGTTCTCAAGGAACTCATAATCTAATGAAAGAATGACATGTAAACAATGTACAAACAAGCTGTCTACTCGATAAATTGGAGGTACTCTCCGAGAAACATTAAGACTTTTTGTCGCTCAGTTTTATTTATGTGGGCTTTTTTTTACATTCCATGCATTTACAGATTGCTCCCATTTCTTGAACCATCTTTTGTAACAGAGGGAAACAAGTAAATCTAATAATACAGTGATGCCAGCTGAAAATACATGCAACATTTCGCATCTATATCATTCCCTACTTATTTTTTTAATGAACATAAATCTATTTGCTCTCCTCTCACCCTCATCTCATTAAAAAAGAAAAGGAAAGCCAAATTCTTATAACAAATCTTTCAATTGCTATACATAAAATAGATATGTGTATGTCTCATTCTATACCTTAAATCCATCCCCTCCCTGTGCTCTGGATAATATGTTTTTATCATAAAATCTTTTGGTATCATAAATTGCCATTGTATTGATCATAGTTGTTATAGCTGTTAAAGTTATCATTACAGTTTGGTTATTATTGTAAAAATGTTCTGAATCTGATAATTTTATTCTCTATGAAAAATGACAAAAGTCCTCAAAATTGTTCATTTTTGTAATATTGACATTATAATATAAATTATTTTCCTGGTTCTGCTTGCTTCATTCTATATCAGTTCATGCAAGTTTTTCCACATCTTTTTTTTGTTATTTTTGAATTTTTAATTTCCTCATTTCTCACAACACAATACAACTCAATCACATTCATATACATTAACTTATCCCACCATTTTTCAATTTTTGGCTGTCTTCTTAGTTTTCCTTTTTTGGCCACTACAAAAAAGCTGCTCTGAATAATTTTGTACACAAAGAATCTTTTCATCTTTCTTTTAACTCTTTTATATAGAGGCCTAGCAGTTTAAAGGCTAGTTTAAAGGACACAACTGTTTAGCAATTTTTTGTATATAATTACAAATTGCTTTCTGGAGTGGTTGTGCCTATTTACAAATTCACTAACAATGCATCAATCTGCCTATTTTCCCACAACCTCTTCAATAGTTATCATTTTCTTTTGTTTTGTCAACTGTAATGAGTGTGAAGTGGAACCTCAGAACATTTTTAATCTGCATTTCAATACTTAGCGATTTATTTATATATTCTGACCAGACTGAATTTTTAACAATAAAGCAGATTTAATATTAAGTAAAGTTTAAATGCTATTAATCAGATTAACAACAAAATTAATAAAAATAATTTGATTATATAATAATATAAATTAATAAATGCAAAAAAGTTTTGGTTTGGTCTAGGTTTCTTGTTTTCTTTGTTTGTTTTACAAAATGCAACTCTCATTTTTGTTAAAAAGAAAAAAACCATAGATAAAATGAGGAAGCACTAAGATTGAGGAAGACTGGCTTCTGATAGGAAATGGAATTGTAGTTGATTCATAAAGGAAGCCAAGGAACCCAGGAGATAGAAATGAGAAGGAAGAGAGGTCTAGGTATGGGGTACAGCCAGTGAAAATGTTCCTAATCAGCAAAGTGAATATCTGTCAAGTGCAGGAACAAAAAGACCATTGTCACTGGAAGACAGGGTATATCAATAGGAGTAAAGTGTAAGAAGACTAGAAAACTAGAGGAGGGACAGGTTTTGGAAGGCTTTAAAAAATCAAACAAAAGATATTATATTTGATCCCTAGTGGGAGCCACTAGCAGATAATAATAGGTACTTAATTTTAAAAAATCATTGAAGATGGAAGTGGCTATCTTTGGCAATGAGAGGATCCAATTTAGTCCCAATTGATCAGTGATGAACAGAACCAGTACACCCAGAGAAAAAACACTGAGAAACAAGTGTGGACTGTTTGTATTTTTGTTTTTCTTCTCAGTTTACTTTTACCTTTCTAAATCCGATTTTTCTTGTGCAACAAGAAAACTGTACGGATCTGGACACATATATCATATTTAAGATATACTTCAACATGTTTAACATGTATGAGACTGCTTGCCATCTAGGGGAGGGGGTGGAGGGAAGGAAGGGAAAAGTTGAAACAGAAGTAATTTCAAGGAACAATGTTGAAAAATTACCCATGCATATATCATGTCAATAAAAAACTATAATCAAAAATGAAAAAAATCATTGAAGATAAATAAGAAAAAGAAATTTAGATAAAAGAAAGATTTTACAAAATAAGGGGGAAATCAATGTGTTACTTATAGTATTTGGAATTCCCAAAAACTAAGCATAAGTCTAAAACATTTGCTTAAGATGGTACGTAAAAATTAGATGACCTTTAAAATAATGAGTTTAGTTGAAGAGACTATTAATCACAATTATAGTTTACGTCAACCATCACCCAAATGTGTGAAGGGCTTAGATTAGGCACATGATTTCCAAGGAGGTAATATTTCAATTAAAAGTACAGGATAACAAAGGTCAAGCAAAATGAAGTCATGCGATCAAGATTCAGATGGTGACTTTTTTTCACTGAAGTCCATTTGACTATCAATTGGAAATGAGTCTCCATATAGAGACTGCATTAAGTTCTGAGCCCTATTACAGTCACATAGCATGAAACCTTCTGAAACCAGCCTACTTCAGAAGTGACAGGAGCCAAGCATTCCCCACAGGGAATCACTCATCTAGACAAGGTTTATAAATGATTTTCATTGACTATCATTTACAATTAGAACAAATCAAAGCATTCAATGCCCACTTTGTGGGACAGGGTGACCTTTTACCTGAATTCTTGATCTAACAGATGAGGGCTAAATTTATTGTGACAGCACCTAATCACATTTAAAGATGCCTGTGATTGGATGGGACTGGCCTCCCATGAAGCTCAGACAATTCTGGCAAGCCCATTAGATGCAGGGTTGACATTAGAGGCATACCCCTCTCGGTATCTAGGAAGCCAAGAAATGTCTGGTTATATATATTTCAATAACTTCAAAAAGGAAAAGAAAAACTCAATGTACAGCCTTACTGGCTTACAACGAGAACATATTTCTTACCTATTTTTCATGTTTATATGCTAAAAATGCATTAATCCTATCTGAGAAACTCATGCTGGAGATAAAAACCTACTCATCTTCAGTCATAAAGTCAGAGCCAATCTTTTCCCAAATGCATGCATGATATTTTGCAGTCCAGCTTTGGCTCATAAAAAGTTCATCTGGTAGAGTGATATTTAATACAGAGGCATTTGTGGCTGGTTTTGTTCTGATGCTGTCGAACACATTTCATAGAAATGTTAAAAGGGAGAAACTACTAGGAAGTCAAGTCTCATAACATGAAGATGATTTACTTTTAAACTCTGAATTCTCAATTCATGTGAAAAAAAGGAAATGGATGCAGAAAGGCTCCAACCTAATATGGAAAACATGAGACTATAATGAAATTCTGGCATGCATGCAAGAGTTTTGTTTTTTTCTCCCTTCTCTGAAAGAGTCGGTATAGACCAGAGGCTCATCAACTACTTCTGATTGGGCAATGGAGATGCATGACTGAAGAGAGCTGATGGGACAGTTTATAAAGGGGTGAAACAGCATGGCAACACCAAGAACATTTCCTAAAGGCCAAAGATAAAAGGCAGCAGACTCAAATACTATAGAGAGTCATAATTCTATTTTTCTTGGAGACTTTGGATGGAGGAGCTTCGACTTTATCTTCTGAGTGTGTATTTGGATTTTCCTTGTTACCCTAGTAATTATCTATCAGAAGAAACTGTTATTTCTGTTGTCTGCTCATTTTTCTAGCCTATTACTCGGCTTTTAACTCTTTATTAAAGTAGGGTAGAATCATAATTCTCTAGTAATTCTTGGTTATAGTACATTTTGGTTAAATTTTATAACCATGTCTTTTCACTAATTCATCTTTAAGCAAAATATTTGAACTTGGTGACAGAGGACCTTGACTCCCACTTCAGACAAATGCTAGTTGGGTGATTATGGGCCAAGTTCCTTAACTTCTCAGAGTCTTAGTTACTTCATCTGTAAAATGGGGCTAGTAAAACTTTCAAGTTTATAAAAGGGCTAATAAAACTGTCAGAGGATGATTGTGAGGAACATATTCTGCAAACCATAACACGTTTTGTAAATGTGTTATTAATTTTTTAAAAAATAAATTAAAACAAATTAATGTTTTCTCTGTTCCTTGGCAAACAAATATATTTGAAAAACCCTCTGGGAAATTTAACCTTGATAATGAATTATTGCCCCAAACAAAAAAAAAAAAAAAAACAGAAAAGAGAACTACAAGCAAAAAAGAAAGCCCACTAGGGAATATGTTTATCTTCTTAACTAAAAAAATTTAAAAGACTATGTTTACATAAAAACTATAATTTTTTACAGTTTTAATAGAATTCAGCTTTCTTAGAAAACATGTAAGTATCTTAGCTGAGCTTTCTTAGAATACAAAACATGTAAGGATCTCACAAGTTTTTTCTATATAAAGATGTTATACTTCTCAAGTCAAGAAAATTATTAAAGTTTGTATAGTAAAATTCCATTAGAATTATAATATTAGTACCTATAGCACACAGATGCAATATGGCATCGAATTGATAATTAGGCTTAGAGTCAGCAGGCATCAGGTTAAAATACCATTCACAGACTGGCTATGATCTGCAATGAACAAATTCATAGAATCTTCACATATTATATTGATTCAGATATGCTCCAACCTTAGTACATGAAAATTTTTCTGAGTAAATACCAATTCTCAAATGCTTTATCTACAATACAGGAACCCATCCTAACCCAAACCCTAGACTTAGTAGCAGATATCATTAAAGAGACACAGATTTACAAATTCTAATGTGATTTTAAGATAATTTCATGGGCAAGAAGCTAGATGAGAGGCTACAGTGCCTTTAGTGAAAGAAAAAGAAAATTTCTCCTTCCTAAACTAAATTTGCACAATTAAGAGTGGTTTCAATATCTTCTTAAAATTAGCTAAACTATATTTAAAATTTCCTATTTGCTAAAACTATTAGAAAAAACAAATAAGCTAAATAATTTTCCTTGGGAGACGGGCTATTTTTAAGCTAAGATAATCCAGATATTATGAAGGAATAATAAAGTGGCCTTTTTCAAATTGATCACTGGCCTAACTACCTTGGAAATGTGGAATAAATCATCCCTCTTCACTAACTGATTTATTGTCTTTATTTCAATATGAAGCAGTTAGGTTTTTGTTTTGGCATGTCCAATGATTGAATGCAGTCAGCATATCACCAGTGTCTGTGCAATGGGAGGGGACAGAATTTCTAGCACCTAGGACAGCACCTAACACAGGTATAGACTAGAAATTGATGTGTGGTCATTTGTATAAGCATTTCCAAATAAGGAAATTTCCTCTAACCTTGCAACTTATAGTCTTAAAGACTTGTCCAGAGCACTGACATGTTTTAAGTGACTTCTTCTGAGTCTGGAACTTGAAACCACCTCTTTCAGGCTTTAAGACTGACTCTATATATCATGACATACTACCTCTGCAAGGTGTGTAGTCATGTCATACGCCATGTGCTTAAGAAATTGTTGAACAGCTAGATGGCACAGTAGATAGAATACTGGCCCTGGGTGAGGAGGATCTGAGTTCAAATTCAGCCTCAGACACTTAACACTTACTAGCTGTGTGACTTTGGGCAAGTCACTTAACCTCAATTGTCTTGCCAAGAAAAGGAAAAAAAGAAGATTCTTGTTGATTTATTGATTGGTTAGTTGTGAGGTGGAGAAGAATAGAATAGATTTCCCAGGATTTGGGAGTATAACAACTTCCTCAGAGATCTTTGGTGCTTTATTTTAGCTCATGAAGAAAGATAGAGTACACAATAATATTCATCACAAAACAAAATTGTAATGTTGAACACTATAGAAGCCTAGATGCTGAGGTTGGGGTGGAGCGGGGAAAATAATTCAAGCAACTGCTAGTCATTCGCTCAGCTTTTTATTGAGCTCCTAGTGATCTTGCAAAAATCCTGATAAAGAAAATAAGTGCTTTGTGTACGCAAGGAACAAAGGAACAGGACCTAATCAGACCGTTATGAACATCTGGCAAGGATTCAACCGAGAAATTACATAGTCATAAGTAAATTCAGAAATCTTGGAGAGAAACTCTATTTCTTCCCATATAGTATTTTATTGATGTAGTGGGAAGTTTAGAAGACTAAGAAGTGAGAAGATCTGGGTTCAAATTCTACTTCATACACCTGTTGGCTATCTCCCAAATTCTTAAGCTATTTCTCAACCACATACAGGATCTCATGGCTGAATTTAGGGACCACAAAACTATGATCTATTATCAATAAATTTTTGATTTATATACTTATATACTTGGAATCACATAAAAAATTTCTCAGACAAAAAGGGAACACAAGTAGAAAAAGTTTAAGAAGTCCTGAGCTGTATCACCAAGGGTTAACCAGACACCCTTTCAGAGTCTTTATTTCTTCTCCTGTAAAATGGGAATAACATTTGTTCTACTTCTCTCATAGGACTGGTATTGGGAAGATGCTTTGTAATGTCTGGCTTTATTTTAATTTGTGTTACTTAAAAGTTCTTCTGTCTATTAGACATCTTAAACTAGATATCTCAACTTTGACATGTCCAAAACCAACTTATCTTTCCTTCACAAATCCTATCCTCTTTCAAACTTCCCTATAACTATTAAGGGTTCAACCATCCCTCCCATTCACCTGGACTCGTATCCTAGACTTTCTTTCATTCACTTCATATATGCGCTCTGCTGCCAAGTTCTGCCATTCATATCTTCATAACAGCTTTCTTCTCCTATGGCCCAACCATCACCCTAATCATCAACTCAGGTGGGTAGTACTGTAATAGCTTTCTGATTGGATGCCTTGTCTTACATCTCTCCCTATTCCAATACATCCTTCACTCAGCTGAAGGTCTGTCTGACCATGTCTCCTTATTCCAGATTCACCATCCCTATCTTTCCCCTCCCTTTTACTCCCCTCTACATATGTCATGACCCCAGTGACACTGGTCTTCTTTCTGTTCCTCTAACATAACACTTAATCTTCTAAATTCTGTACCTTTCCTGAGACTGTCTCATGTACCTGAAATTTTCCCCCTTTAGCTCTTTATTTTCTGGCTTCCTCCAAGGCTTACCTTAAATCCTACCTGGTGCAAAATTACGATGTATTCTCAGGAAAGTTCCTTAATCTCCAGATCCTTCTTAATGCTAATATATTCTCTCTTCAATTATTTCCCATTCATATTTCAACATAATTGTTTGCATGTTGTAGCACCCTTAGAATGGGAGTTCTTCAAGCACAGTGAGTAATTCTGTTTTGTTTTGTTTTTCCTTTCATTTACATCTCCAGTTCCTGGCATATAAGGAGAGCTTAATGAATACTCCTTGACATGTCTTCCATAGTAAAATACAAGAAAGAGGTTCATAAAAATGTTTAGAGTAATATAATATATGAAAACCTATTCTTACATCTCAATACTGGCCCTCTGAACCCACTGTCTTTCAAATAAAATCTGTCATATCCCCTTTTATACATCATGGTTTTGTGCTGCAAACAAGCACAGCAAAAACAAACCAAGAAAAACAACATCAATTAAAAAACTATCCTACTGTCTTTACCACCTGCTTTCTTCGTATGTTGCTTCTAGCTTTCTCTCTGTAAAGATTCTCTTTTTTCCCTAATAATCTCAATTCTAATATGAGATCTCTTTAATCATTCCTTTATTACATGTCCATTTCTAAAATATTCATGACTTAGCTGCCCCAGATCACTCCTGGAAAAAGAAAATCATCTTCTCTTAAGTAGATGCCTTGAAGATTTCCCCAACTATTCCCAGAAGGCTTTTGCTATAGTATTAGCTCTTGAGGTTATTTCCAATTTATCATATATATAAACACATGTAAACATATATACAGGACAAATTGGACATCTATAAAACATATAACATAAATAGAATAATAAAATATAAAATGATTCACTATAAAATACATATACATATAAAATATATAAACATACATAGACACAGAAAGAGATAGAGAATATATAATAAAAGAAACATCATCCAAATATACTACAAATGTGTTTCGATGTTTCTTTTATTATACTGTGAGCTCTTTGAGAGAGGGGTTATTTGTTTTGGTTTCATTTTGTCTTTTGCCTTTCTTTGTATACTAGTTTATGATTCAGGGCCTGAAAAATAGTAAACATTTAATAAATGCTTCTCGGCTTGTGTTCCTTTGTCCCTTCTATATCCAGTTCTAGAACATAGTTTGCCCTTCATCACTTAAAAATTCAGGTTCCCTTTAACTTGAACTTCTATTCCATTACAATGTGTGTTCCTTAAAGGCATGGGCTACTTTTTTCCCTTTTCTTTGTATTCCCAGCTATTCTAGGGAACAAAACCCCATTTTTAATTGATAATATTCTTCTGAAGCTATGCAGTTTCAAGTATGGAACTACTAGACTCTATAAAGAATCAGAATCATAACTCCAAAGAACAAAAAGGAGAATCAGGTAAGAGCATATAATCTGTAGCATATTAACAACAAAGGCCTGTCCACAAGAAGTTGTAAAAAAAAAAAGGCTAATTTAGAATCAGAGGGCATGCAGAGTTTAATAACCTCAGACAAACAACTTTTCAGAATGGCTGTACTAAATCACAGCTCCACCAACAATGCATCAGTATGCTTGTTTTCCAGCACCTCCTCCAAAATTTCTCCTTGTTTCATCTTTTTTTTGGTCAGCTTTACCAAATTGATATTAGGTAGATATCAGAGCTGCTTTAACTGACATTTCTCTAGTTATTAGTGGGTTGGATTATTTCTTCACATGGCTATATAGAGTTCAAGTTTCTTTTCTGGACAATCATCTATTCATATCTTTCAACCAATTTATCAATTGGAATGATTCTTATTCTCATAAATTTGTATCAGCTCGTTACATATCAGAAAATGTATTATCAAGATAGGAAATAGGAGAAAAGAATAAGGATTTACATAATTTCCACTATGTGCCCCGCACTGTGCTAATCACTTTACAAACATTTCATTTGATCCTCACAGGAACTCTGGGAAGTAGTTGCTGTAGCTGTTCCCACTTTGCAGTTGAGCAAACCAAGACAAACACAGGTTAAGACAAAGACAATCAAGAAATGGGAAAATATTTGTCAAAAAGAAAAGAAATGATGCTAAGTGAAATGAGCAGATCCAGGAGATTATTGCACACAGCAACATCAATAGGATGATCAATTCTGATGAATGTGACTCTTTCCAACAATGAGATGATTCAGGCCAGTTCCAATGATGAAGAGAGTCATTTAGACCCAGAGAGGACTATGGGAACTGAGTGTGGATCACAATATAATATTTTCATTCTTTTTGTTGTTATTTGTTTGCATTTTGTTTTCCTACTCAGTTTTTTTTCCCTTCTTTATCTGATTTTTCTTGTGCAGCAAGTGTATAATAAACATGTTGGATTTAACATATATTTTCACATATGTAACATGTATTGAATTATCTGCCATCTAGGGAAGGGGGTGGAGGAAGGAGGAGAAAATTTGGAACACAAAGTTTTGCAAGAGTCAATTTTGAAAAATTATCCATGTATGTTTTGGTTAAAAAAGAAAAGAAAAGAAAAGAAACTTCCCAAAGAATAAATTTCAAAAAAGTTTTAATTACTTCTTTCTGTAATGAACGTTTAGGGGGAAAATTGAAAAGAAGATACTGTTTGGCTAGGTAAAAAAATGTATGTATCTCTTGGATCTTCCCCCTCTAAAAAAGGGGGGCGGAATTAACATTTTAATCAAAAAAAAGTTATTAGAGCAAAAATAAGCAAGAAAGAGATATCTTTTCCACCAAAACCACAGTTCATGGACAAAGGATTGCAGTAGAGAATCTGGTATCACACATCTAAGAAGGAGCTGAGAGCAGCTTGAACCTCGATTTTACTGAATCCAGGTCCAACATTTTATCCACTGTGCCACCTTTCTACCTGAGGGTACGAGGTACAGCAGTCATGCATTAGAAGTGGGGGATTTACAACTTAATTTAAACAAGAAACATTTATTAAATACTAAATGTTTCATTACCATAAAAGGTATGTTTGAATAAAAAAATACCTAAAGGAAGACCCACAGGTAGTTGAGTATGACATCTGTAGTCTTTGTACTTATAACCCTAAAGGCTGGCACAATTTCTGGCAATATATCTTAGGTGCTTAATAAATATTTATTGACTGAGTAATTAGTCAATTGAGCCCTGGATGGCAAGGACAAAAATGGAACAAGATTAAAATAAGAATTGTAAAAGAGTTATCAAGTTGTACTCGAAGACAGGATAAAGAGATCATGGACCTACAGAAGTATAAATGTTAATTTTTAAAATTTTTAAAATAATACATTTGCTGTGTATCACCTTCAGAATCTATTTGGTATAGTTCTATTACCTCTCACTGAACTTTCACAGTCCAATTTTGTTTGTTGTTGTTGTTTCTGTATCTGTGTCCCATATTATCCATCCTTCTAGAATATAAAATGTCTGACTATTAGTTAGGTAGCTTTTATCTAGAATCAGGAGATTATCCTAGTTTTGGTATCTAAATCACTTTGTAGTATGCTACAATGGCCAATAGCAGACATGATAGAACCACTTGCAGAATAAATAAGTGAAAAAATGATAGCACAGTTTTGGTGCTAAAAATCCAGTTGTAACTTGCCATAAGAGAGATGTGCCCATTTAATTCCTCTGTCCTTTGACTTCCACCTACATTTATTGATTATATTATACTCCTGCCACAGTGATGGCACTAGTGACTAATTTTTTATCACTAACAAAATATTAGAGGAAATTTTTTTAAAAAGTGATGCCCACAAATGAAAAATGTAAAAAAAAATTTTAAGTCCCCAAAGACTGAATTAAAATGATCCTTTTAGTTTTCCTGAAGTCTAAGTTTCCCTTGGCATTTGGTTTGATCTTTTATTTAGCTGCCCTCCTTGATTTTCTCCTTTAGTCACTGAGCCCTAAGATAACCAATAAAGAGAGAGATGTTCTTAAGAAGAAAAGAAATCTGAAAAAAGGTTTGAATTCCTTCAATCTACAATAAAAATGAGAGTAGGGAATAAAATGGAAAGAAGCTCTGACTAGACCAACAATTTATGTATTATTTGAATCCTTCATTTAAAAAATAGAATTAATTTTGTATTCTATACAGAAGTAACTGGAGTTACAATAAACAAAAAATATTTCTTTCCCCCCAGAATCCTTCGTTCATGGACAAAAAGATTGCAGTAGAAAATGCATCCAGACTGCAGACAACTTGACAAAGTGTCTCACAAAAGCCTACTTAAAAAACTCATTTAAATGAGCTCAGCTGGATCCCAATAAAAAACAGGGTAATGTAATGGTATATGAAACCTTGGAATCATTGATTTAGGAGGACCTAGGAGAGATCATAAAGTAGGCCATCCCTTTAAAGGACGAGGCACCCAGAAGGAAGTCAAGTGGAACTACATGCCACCATTTGATGACAAAAGGAAGTCTAACCAATTTTTAAATGTGCTCAAGAGTCCTTGCTAACCAAAACTCAGAAATTTAACAGCCTCCACATATTATCAGACAAAACTTCCATATTTCTAAAAAGCCACCCAAGATACCACTTTAACCTGTTTCCTATTATTTTTTGTGCACAGAAACAGAGATCAGCTAGTCATCACTTTCAACTTGAGAACTCTCCAAATACTAGAAAATTATCATTAAATTATTAAAAAGAAAAAACCTGCCAAATTATCTTGGATCTATCTCAAACAGACCTCCATATGTACATATTGTTTTCTGCAGAGAGACTAGAATAAGTTCTCTGAGAACAGGAACTCTTGATTTTTCTCTTTATGTTGTAAAGTACAGTGGAAAGAAAGAGCCATTATTCTGGGGTCAAATCCCATCTCTAATGCTTACTTATTTATGTAACCTCTACTAAGTCACTGTGATGCGAGTGAACTCTGTAAAAAACTGTGTCCCCTTTTAATCTGTAAAATTAACACTCTAAAATTGTGTTCCCTTTGATCGTAAAGAAGGGACATTCGAGTCTCAGGGCCTCCTGGGAAGCATATCTCCCCAGAAAAGTGAAGTGGCGTCATTCAGTTGGGTCTTTTTTAAAACAAATCATACACACACCTGCCCATTGGTAAAATCCTTATTCAGGAAGCCTTCAAAGTGATTTCCATTCAATTAGAGATCTAGGTCTGATATTGATAAGCATCTAGGTCTGGGGATTTTGGCTTTCTTTTCAGTTTGAAACCTGAGCCTGAGATTTCCTATTAAAGGGCAATTTTAAACTCATTTCTTTGGAGAACAGCCAAAGCCGGACTATGTCTCATCCCTTGGCATAGCTGCCTGTCAGGACTCCTGCACACTGTGAAGACATTCTCTTCTCAGTGCTAAACCCCATTTCCCTAATAGGACTTTGCCACTCGGAAGTCAGTCTTCCTAGCAAAGCTGACTTCTCATCCAACAATAAACTTCCCTTTTTGCCACTTAAAACTTTTCGGGCTCATGAATTCTTTCAAAAAGGACCTGCGCCTCTGATCAAAAGGGGATTCCCACAACTCTCTACTCTGCCACTAGAGCACCATCAGTTTGGTTCCCTGACCAGCAGCACCTTTGCAATTTAGAGTCTTAGACCTGTAGCCCTGAGGGGTTAGTTAAATAACTTGTTCAGGATTACAAAATCAGCATGTTTCAGAGGCAAGATTTGAATCTAAGTTTCTCTGGCTTTAAAGAGATCTCTCTGTGCATTAAACCTTGTTTTTCTATAAGCCTACATAGCAAGTGCATGTATGATGGGGGACTGGCCAATGAGCCCAGCCCTGAGGAGGACTGCACCAGCTGAACATTCTGCACATTCTTGTAAGGACTGGACTCATTATTTAGTCACCCATTGTAGTAAACATATGCTTCTTACTCAATTAATGACTCTTGACTTGAGTTTCCTCATGTATAAAGTGGCAGGGCTTGAGCATATGGCCTCTAATATTCCCTCCAGCTCTTTATCCAAGATCCCATTACTGACTTATTGGTTGAAATCCATAAATAATTCCCAATCCTTTGAGCTTTCCTTACATGGATTTTTATAAACTTTGCCACTTTTTTAATGACTCACTGATGAATCTACCCCACCTTTGCTTGGCTCCAGATGTCATATTCAACCTTTATGAGTATAAAAAGTTCAAGAATATTCACGGATTGATCCAAAAGACATATTCTAAGAGGCTATTATGTACCAGGACTTCTTTGTCCCTCACTAACCTAGGAGTTCCTCCCGACTAGGAACTGTCTTTTACCTTTCTTTGTAACTTCTGCATTTAGCACAGTGCCTGACACATAGGAGGGACTTAATAGATTTTTGCTAATGACTCTTATAGATTCCGAGAATACAGACAGTAAAAAGAACAAAAAACCCAATCAGTGTTTCTCCTTAAAAGGCTTACGTTCTTCTGGAAGGGAAGGGGATATAACTTTTTAAAAGAAACGTATGTCTTTGCAGATTTTAGGAGAGAAAGGGAAGGAACACTAACAACTAAGGAAATCAGGGAAAGATTCACTGTTCCTCTGGGAATTCCTACATAATAGTAATTGTACCATTAATATCTGCTCACGGAAATGATGGGAAGATACATGATGACAAAAAGGTAGTACTAATTGAATAAAGCTTTTAAGTGAATTTGTATTTTATTACAAAGTTAAATGCATACTATGAAATTAAGTACAAGACACATGGCAGGTGCTTAATAAAAGATTGTTGAATTGAATTATTCATCAGAACAACATCTATACATCTTTGAAAAACAGCAATATATATACATGCAAAATACAATATTTATCCAGCCTACAGATGGTAAGCTTGCTTATTTATTACCAAGATTTTGTTGGCAATGTATAGAGGTATAAAGATCAAAATGACAATGTGTTCTTTGAATATGAGAATTCAGTCCCTGTCCCATAATTCTGTGTTCCCACCCCCTGAGGCCACAGGCCAAATGTTTAGTCACTGAATTAGCTTGAGCAATCAAGTCCTTCAGAGGACAATTAGCAGAAAGAAGCCACGGAGCTGTTACCAATGAAAGTACACAGATTAAAGCTAAGAGATAATCTAGATTTTTTTGAGAAGAAATGGCAAATCCTTAGTGACTGGGTGGCTATGTTTGGGGACAATGATTCTCTTCACTCTTTGAAAAGTCCACTGGAAGGCTAGAAGTATCAAGCTAGGAGCTTAGTGAAATAATCTAAGTGCATACTGAGAGTGAGCAGAAAAAAATTAGGTCTGAGGAAGGACACCAAGAAATAACAGAATTTATTTGACGGGAAATAAAGAAAATGATCATTAAAGATGACCTGGGCTGCGAGCCTGGAAAAACCCAATAAATTGTGTTGTCTTGTGTTAAAGTTGACCACTTTGCTGGTGAGTATATATAGGACTATTTTCAACTTTATTAAGATCAGAGATTTATATCCAGCAGGCATTTCGGAGGCCAGTTGGCTCAATTCCCTCACATCAGAAAGGAGGAAATTGAAGGAAATGAGGTGACTCACCCAAAATTGTCAAAGCAATGAACTTAAGAAGTGGAATTTGAATTCATGTCCTCTCACTCTAGAGTCAAAGCGCTTTCCATTGAACCACAATGCCTCCAAGTGTTGGGATAAAATTCAAGGGCATTATCAAGACACAAGATATATGATAGCTTTGGCTTCCCCTTGATTTATCAGCCTCATCAGTCTGTCATCGAGGACAATAGATTAGTTTTTACAAAGCCAAGTTGGTAATTACTCAGCACCCTATTTTCCTCAAGATGTTTACAAATTAATTTATAAATAAGACCTAATGCAAAGGGGGAAGGAGGGAAGTTGCTGAATATTTAGTGATCATCCAGAGACCTCATGTCATAGTTTTGGAAAAGGAGATTCCACTACGAGGATCCAGAACAGGGAAAGCTTGAAATTAACTGAAGGAAGCAAACTCCTCCATGAAAAGAGACAAAAGATGAAACTTAAGAGCAAATGAATTCAGATGATGGAGACTTAGAATTCAAGAAGAGAAAGCAAATCCTATTTCACTGAGCTAAAAGGTAGGATAAAAAATGCATGGGGAATGGAAAGGGTGAGGGTTTATCACGAGGTATGTGAGCCAAGGGAGTAGTACTAGAAAAAGGAATGTGGAAGCAGGCCAAATAACCTCTTGAATACCTGGAAAAGTTTCTTGGAGAGCTCTGAGACTCCATAGTGAAAATCCTTTTTACCTTTAAGATTAGTTGGGAAAATGAGACTCATGATCATTCCTTTTTAAAAATATCTTTTTTATTATTCAACATTTATTTTGATAAGATTGCAATTTCCATTTTTTTCTCCTTCCCTCCTCAAAATGGCAAGCAATCTGATATAGGCTAGTTAGACACATAAAATCCTATTAAACATATTTCCATATTAGCTAATGATTATTTTTAGTGAACATTTAGAAGAAGGAAAAGGGGCAGGAGGAGAGGAATTTGCATTTCTAGAGTACTTAAGGTTTTCAAAGCACCTTACATATGTACTATCTCACTTGCCCTTCCAAAAAACTCTTTGAAGTAGATGGTGTTAACATCCCCATTTCACAGATAAGGCCATGAGGCTGAAATTGGTGGAGTCTTTTCCCCAGCTACACTTACATGTCTGAGGCATGTCTTCCCGATTCCACATTGGACATTCTATCCATTGTACCACCTCGTCATCTGCTGCTAAATCTTTTAATAATAACTCTTTTTGGAATCCCAAGCCCTGACACCCACTCTGTTCTACTATGCTCCTGGGTTAATCTGACTAAGAAAGAAAGTTTGTAAGTTTATCAAGTACAGTGAGTCCATGAAGGTAAAAAGCCAAGGTCATAATTTGAACTTCTTTCTACCTGGAGCAAGCATAACAAAACAAACCTGACACAAGAAGCACAGGAAGTGCCCTTTAATTAACTTAAAGACAAATTCGGTGAGAATTCATGGGGGCAAGGAGACAGAGACCTTCAGTCACTCACCCTAGCAGAGGATGATGGTGATAAAGGGAGGAGAAAGAGGACAAGTTTGGGAGTTAAGGTTGCAAAATGTTTGACATATATTATCTAAACAGATCCTCCCAACTATGCCATGTCTACCTTATACCCTCTGTTATACAATAACAATAATAATAAGAAGAAAATAATAATAAGAAGAAGAAGAATTATATAATTAATTATATAATAATTATATAATTAAAATAATAAGAATAACAATAAGAAGAATAAGAAAACTGAGACTGAGAGGATAGGTGACTTGCTCAGTCACACAGCCCATTAAGCATCTGAAGCAGGATTCCAACTCAGCTCTTCCTGACTCCAGGCCCAACTTTTTAACCATCACACCACCTAGTGAACACCTGGAATGAAGGAGCAAAGGAGGATGGGTAGAAGAATTCTGGGACTTTTTGCTGCTTCCTATTTTGGCTTATTGTTCTTCCTAAATTGATCAGACCTCGATGGAAGTAGATCATTCTACTATAACTTGACATACGTGTTCTCAAAAACCTTCTGAACATGTAAAATTGCAGAATAAAACCACAGGTTGATGAGAAAATGAGGTAATGTTCAGAAACATCATCGGGGACACATAAAAACTTTAAAAATAGGATCAAATAAAAATGATGGCACAATTTTGACATACTGAATGGTGAAAATACATAAATACTGCAATATATAATGGTTGAGGATTCAGCAAAAGCTTATTCAAAGTACCCCCACCCTCCTTCTCCCATAGTCAGTCTCCAGGCTTAGGTAAAAAGTCATGCCTTACTCAGTTTGCTCTTGCAACATAGGGTTGGCCCTGATTGCCACTGATGCCTCTCCTAAAATGTTAGGATTTTCAGTAAAGGAATTGCCATCCCCTTCTATTATGGTATCCTGCTTTTTCACCCCAGCCATTTTCCCAAGCAACAATTCAGTGTGAAGTTTAAGTCAGTTGTGTCCTTTAAGGAAATACAGAAATAAGGAGGCAGTCCTATTAAAATCATTGTCTTCATGTTCACTGAAGCCCCAACTAAATGACTCTTAAAAGGAGAATACCAAAATTTTCTTTGACTCTCCAAAAATAAAATGTCTGAAAAGGCTTTGTTGGTTTCTAATTCTTCCAACTAATAGGGGACGAAAGGAAAATGTATTAGATATCACACTCAGATAATCTTCCCCCATAAGTCACACAATAATAATTTGTTCCTCATGGATAAGAATATCCTTCTGACCAGGGAACGGGCACTGTGCCCATTACTGCATCACACAAAAAGCAAATATGAAGACATTTTCACTGAAGTACGGTTGAAAGGAGAAAACACATTTAACTGAACACAGCCCAGATTTCATTCAAGGAATCAGAGTGCTTCTCAGGATGATCATATTTAAAATAGAGACCTCAGACAATTTTATTCTTATCTTGGTACAGAGCACAGCAAAGCTCCCTTAAGGAGTGATGCCCAGAAGCTGCACAGACTTAACTTCCATTTTGTCTTTTTGACTAATGGTAATGAAGGAGTAGGAGAAAAATGCCCTTCATAGTTTCTCTACTGAGTCCTACTGCTTGTGGAAAGTGATGTGGGTTTTCATCACAATGGCCTGATGAGGGAGGCAGGGCAGGTGAAGAACACCCTGGCTTCCATTTCTCTCGTTCCCTATTTCCAAAAAGCATCCCTGGATCTTACATCATGTTAACCAATACATTGGCAAGGCCTTATAATACCACTCCATATTAGAAAACTATATGATGAAGACACAGAACAGAGCTGGCAGGAAAACAAAAGGCACATCAAGGTTTGTCATGTGCTACCGGGGACATATTCGAGAAACCCACGATGAATCACCTCCATTACCATCCACAGTTCTGACAGGTGGATTTTCTGGCACCTTCACTGACTGCCTGACACTGATAAGGAAGAGCTGGTGCCATGTCTGGGTCTTACTTCCCTTCCAACTAGTTCTGAAATTGAGGTCACGTTACAGACATGAGGAGGAAGAAGAGGAGGAGGAGGATGATTTTCATACACTGACTAAATGTTATTTTTGACTGTTCATTAATGTTGTTTTTTACTCATTAATTCATTAACAAATGAATAACAACAGACATCTGCATTTACACCCTTCCTTTTTTCTGATAGGTTCAGAGTTGGATTACCCAGTAGGTATGGATGACATGTAATTAGTGCATGTCTAAGGGCCAAAGCTAGGGGAATAACAACAAACTGTCATCACTACTACTACTAACACCACATCACTACAACTATTCCTGCTGCTGCTGTTGCTACTACTCCTCCTATTCCTAATCCTACTCCTATTACTACTACTACTACTATTACTACTACTACTACTACAATTACTACTACTACTACTACTACTATTATTACTATTGCTTCTGCTGTTGCTACTACTACTATTGGTATTCTACTATTTTTATAATATTATTGGCATTTGCTTATATTGTGGTTTAAAGTTTTCAAGTTGCTTTGATTTTGTGCTTTCATTTGAGCCTCACACTTCATTTATTCATTCACTCAACAAGAATTTATAAAGTACTCCCCTATTTACAAGGAATAATATTAGGTACTAAAGATATAAAGACAAAAATGAAACAAATGCCCGTTGAGTTAAGGACGAGAAATATTTTTACCTACATTTCATAGACGGGAGAAACTGAGGCTAAGAGATGTTAAGTAAGTTGCCTGTGATCATTCAGCTACAAAGTGTAAGAGGCAATGTTTGAACCCTAGTCTTACTGCTTCAAATTTAGCACTATGCCAAACACTGTACCAGAATGGAACAAAAGGAATATTATACATGTCCTTTTCACTAATTACAATGCAAGAAAAAGTATATTAACATATGAAAAGTAAGTAAGCTGATGGCTACAGAAAAAAGTATTAAAAATCAACTGGAAACTAAATAATTTAACCCTAAAGAATTGTAGGGTCAAAGAATGAGGCATAGAAATGATAGAGAATTTCATTAGAGATAATAACAACAATGAGACCAACATTCCAAAATTTTTGTGATGCAGCCAGAGCAGTCCTTAGGGGAAATTTTATATCTCTAAGTACTTTTATTAACAAAAAAGAGAAAGAATAGATCAACAAATTAGGAATGCAGCTAAAAATGCTAGAAAATCAACAGATTTTAAAACTGCAAATAAACACTTAAATAAAAATTAAAGATGGAATTAACAGAATTAAAAACAGACCTTCCAAGCCCTCCCCCATTGAATTAAAGAAAATTAGCAACTGTTTTCTTAATTCAGTAAAATAAGACATTGGCTAATTTGATTTAAAAGGATAAAAAGGAAAACCAAATTACCAATATTAAAAATAAAAATAAAAACAGAAATTCATTCAAAAACGAGGAAAAAATACAGATTAACTTATTTGTTTACCATCTGGCTTTGCCCAATCCCTACCTTCTCCATTTGTCACTCTTTTTGTACAATTATCGGAGCTCTTTTCTGTGAATCCAAGCCCATGTAGAATCTTTGAGCAAAGAAGATATTATGAAATGATCCTTAGCCTCACTCACGAGTCAACTCCAAGGCTACCAATATTCGTGAAATTGATGTTACTGCCCTAAGTTCCAAGTTCCAACTTGACACTGTTTAATTTGCACACATCTCTCTCTACTTTAGCCTTCCATTTACTTGGAATTTTAAGAATTAATGTATAAAACTATCATTTATGTAATCTGAAGCCTTGATATTTTATTATGATAATTTTGTTTCATTTCTGTTTTTCTAAAAATGTTTCCTCTGACTTTAGATTTATCTATTTATTCAATTCACAAACCACATAAATCTTATCCTTTCTAAAACTAGCATTTTTACTGCTTTACAACAAGTTCTTGTTACTATGTTCTAAAAATAAAAATAGAAAGAGCTTTAGTTTTAAAATAGGACCTAAAATCTTAAAAAAAAAAATCTTTTCAATTAAAATAACAGAAGCAACCAAATTTCCATTTTATAATATTTTAAACTTTTTTTCCAAAGCACACCATAGTTTTATTTGCAAACTAGAATAACTTTCCACTCTTACAAGAAAAGAAAGGTGCTTGATGCTTCAGGGCTTTCAAGGGTCTTAATTGGACACTAGTTACTTTATAATTTATAAATGAAGACTTGAAGGCACTTGAAAAGAACATCTTAAACTAATGTCCATGATTATTTTTTGAAATTATTTTAGTATATTTCAATAGAATTGCTTTCCTTTGTAAACTTATGTCTTCTATTTTATACATCTAAAAACATTTTTAATGATTATATAATAATAATGATCAGTAGATTTGGAGTCAGGAAGTCCTCAGTCTAAATCCTCCCCAAAACACCTCCCATCTGCATGACCCCCACTAAGCCATCCAACATTTCTGCACCTCCCAGCTTTGTTGCCTGTACAATAAAAAACCTGGAGACATTGACATTCAAGGTCCTTCGTATCTCTGAATCTGTGATCCTATGATCAAAATGAGCTCCCTGCCCCCCACCATGTATATAAGGAGTTTCCAACACACATTCCTTTGAGTTTCTTTCAGTAAAAACACAATTTTTAAAAGGTTTTGCCAAGACACCAAAGGGGTCTAAGTCATACAGAAAGGTTAAAAATCAGAAGAATTACATATATTTGAAGGAATCTTTTTGTGAGATAAAGAATTCTTAGAAATAATTATTTCCTTTCCCCCCAACCCATCCCCTGATGTTATTATCTGTTTTAGAAGTTTAGGTATCTCCCAATGAGATGTTCTTGATGCGAAGCAGGAATAACCTTATTTCTCAATTTCTGAAAATGTTCAGCTTTATTAGGATCATAGATTTAGAGCTGGATGGGGATTTTCAAGGCCAATGAGTACAAACTCTTTATTTTACAGATAAAGAACAGAAACCCAAGAAAGTGGCTTGTCCAAGGTCAGATAGATAACAGAAACGCAGTTATTGACCGCCAAATTTCTTTGCTGTTCCACATAGCTTTCTCTGTCTGTTCCAATCATTTTTATGCATTATTTCTACAATCATGTTCTCCTTCCCATTTTACAGCTGAGAAAATGGAGGGAATAAAAAATGAATCCATCTAACTCATAAACTATTGGCAAAGTTAAACAGGAGACAAGATGTTCCATTAAGTTGGAAGGAACCTTATAAAGAGAAAAGTTGTACAAAATGTGAATCCTCCAAGTGATTTTTAACTCTGGAAATGGTTAGCAGCCAAAATGATTAACTTAAGTGGGATGCTGTGGAGCCAACATGGTTTACCTTGTCAACTCAGCAGCATCTTCAGTAGGGTTAGCCAAAAGAAAAAATGACATCAAGGGATACTCATTTGTCCTTATTTATCCTTAGAGTATAAAACCCTAAAAAAATCAGTGCAAACTATATTTTGTGCCAAACATCCTAATTCCAATTGTTTTAAAGGAAACATGCAAACAATTTGAGATTTGGGCTCCTCACTGAAGAAAATTTAAATAAGTTAAGAAGATGTCTCCTCTACCTTCGTTCACCACTTGCATCAGTGTGGATATTTATCCTCCAGTGATGCAGACTGCAATCGATCCAGTCCTCTCTATTTTGGGAAATCCATTCTTGGACTATCCATGTGACATAATGGGAGTCTTCCTTAGATTCTCTTGACATAAGAATAACAATAGACTACATGGACTGTTCATTGCTTATTCTTTGGTCCAAGACTGGTCTCTATTTGGAGGACAAATAGACCTTTGATAGCCTGAACAATTCCTTATTTTTAACAAGATGCAACTTGCTAACTAATACCCGCCATTGTACCTTTCCATTATAATTTGGGCAATCCACACATTGAGTTCTTCTGGATTATCAGCTTTGAGCCAGAAGTCATATTCTCTAGCTGGGATGGAAAGAAAATATTTCTTTCCATCTACTATAAGTAAGTAAGATCTACTGGGGATAAATATAAAATTTTTCACATAGGTTTAAAAAATCAACATCTCAACTACAATATAAAGCAAGTATGACTAGATAGCAATTCATTTGGGAAAAAAAACTTGGGGGGGAACAGCTAAGTGGCACAGTGGATAGAATACCAGCCCTGAAGTCAGAAGGACCTGAGTTCAAATCTGACCTCAGACACTTAATATATCCTAGTTATGTGACCCTGAGCAAGTCACTTGACCTCAATTGCCTCAGCAAAAAAAGAAAAGGAAAAGAGAAGAGAAGAGAAGAGAAGAAGAGGAAAGGAGGGGAGCGGAGGGGAGAAGAGAGGAGAGGAGAGAAGAGAAGAGAAGAGGAAAAATACTGGGGATTTCAATGAACCACAAGCTGAATATACCACTCTCCATATGATAGAGTGGCCAAAAAATATAATCTTGGGTTGCCTCAAGAAAACCCAGCCAATGTGTGCTAAGGACTCCTAGACCTTGTCATCTACCCTGTTGCTGAATCCCTTGGTCCCAGGCCTTTCTATCTATCCTGTAACGAAACCCTCCCATATGTGCTCCTCTCACCCTTCTCAACTGAATGTGAGCTCAGATCCATGCTAACAAAGGGCTGCAAGAAGGAGCTTGCAAGTTAGCCTGGAGAGGACAAAAATCTGAAGGTATGCAACATGAAAAAAGCAATAACCTTTTTTCTGCTTGGCCCCAGAAGTCAGAACCAAGAGAAATGGCTGAAGCGGAAGAGAGATGAATGTGGGCACATTTTTCCCAAACTATCAGAGTGGACCACCTGCTGAGGCAAGGGGGACCCCTCGCTGGAGGTCTTCAAGTAGACTGGATAATCATTTGTCAAGTAGATTGTAGGGGGATCCTTGTCAGGCACTAGCTCGGCCTAGCTGGCCTCTGAGGTCCCTTCAAACTCTGAAATTCTGTGATAGGATCTATTTATTTCCAAGATCAAGCTGTCACCTGGGAGCACTACCACTGTGCCTATGTCATGAATATCATTATTGCACTAGAGGAGAAAAGAGAGGAGGAAGTATATCACCTTCTCTTGCAAAGTGCTGATGCTAGAAGCAGTGTGTGTACTCCTATCAGCAGGGTGGCAGGAGAGGCTTCCCACTCAGAGTTCCACCTCTTCCCATAGAAAACATCATTCTCTGCCTCAGGGGCTTTCACCACTTGGTAGGACACCATATACAAGCACAGGGAGATCAATCCAATAGTTCCTGTGTCAAAACCTACATCTTATTAAGAGAAATGTTAGGCCCTTAGACAAGAGCCAAAAGAAAAGGATCAGAATTGAACAAAGTCTTATAAGGAATGGTTTTCTTAGATATACAACACAGCCAGCAGAGTGTTAGTGTTCCTTAAGGGGTACCTTTCAGTTCCCCGACTTGGTTCTCATTTTCATATGCCCTAATCATCATCCCCACATGATGGGCGATGATTTTAGAACAATCTCTGGTCCTCCCTTAGAGCACAATTTGAGGCCAAAAATCACTTCCTCTTTCTCCATAAAAGGATTTTCAGTGTCACATAAAATGTTGGACTCTATCAGCTTTCCCCAAAATCAAACTTAAAATAAGGTGAATGTTAAGGTGCTCAAAGTAGGTGAGTAATAGGCAGATTTTTTTGACACAAAGTGAATTGAGAGGAGAAAAATGTGACATTATTATTGTTTTCCCTAGATTTTATAATGGCCTCTTGGAGACACAGTTCCCAGGACTGAGAACCAGTGAAGTTAATTCAGTTCAATCCAATAAGCATTGGCTAAGCACCTAGGTAACAGTGAAAAACAAAACACAACAAGAAAAAACAGACCCTGTTCTTTAAGGGGATGAGAAAAGATACAACATGAATTTACATAGATATTATTACAAAGATAGAATTATCTTGGAATATCTATCTATTACCATAGAGAGAATCACCAAGATAATTTAAGGAAGGAGAAGTTGTTAACCACTAGGAGGATCATGTAAGGTTTCTCCTAGGAAATGGTACCTAAACTGAGACTTCAAGCCAAAAATCTTCTAAGCCTAGCCAAGGAAGAACTTCAGGCATATGGTCCAGCTTGTTCAAAGGCATGGAGGTGGAAATGTAATGCCAAGTCCTGGGAACACCAAGTACGCAAGGTTGGTGGGAATGAAGGGTGGGTGAAAGGCTGTAATGAAATACAAGTCTGGAAAGTTATGCTTGAGTCAAACTAGGAAAGCTAAAATTCATAGAATACTCTCAAAATTATAATTTATATGTAACTCAGCAGACTTTTTCAAGTATCATTGTAGCAACGAAAGTAAAGACCTATTATTATCCTCATTATACAAATGAGGAAACTGAAACCTACAAAAGCAAAATGACTTGCCCAAAGTCACATAGATAATAAATGTCCAAATGGTTGGATTTGAACTCAGGCCTTCCTGATGCTAGGTACACAGTTCAACCTACTAGAGCACCTAGCTGCCCCTAATTCTTGTGACTGCTAGATCAGCTGTCTCCCAGAGTTAGAATGTATTAATCTCCTTCATCTCTCAGGTCCAGAAAACATAAAAACCGTCTTTGAATCATAGACACTCTGAGAAGATTTTTTTTAATTCATCTCTCTTGTACCTGTCCCTCTCTTCTCTCAAGTGCTGCTCTCAAGAGCAGATATTGTAGAGTGCGGTTTCCCCCCTGACATCCTTGAAAAGAAAAGTAAAGCAGGAAATTTAGGAATTTAGGATGAGCTACATTTTCCCCTCCTTTGCTTGGCCAAGAGAAACATGGTTGATGATGGGTTTGGGTCCCCTCTCAAATGCCTTGCCCTCTCCTGCCCAGGAGCTCAGGCTGAGTCTTCCTCCCTCTCAGCTGCCACTTTTCCTACTATGAAACTGATAATACTTATTCTGAAATCACTTCCAACAGGGGTGTTTAGTCACTCTGGATAACTCAGACAAGGACTTTCTTTCTTGTACTATTTTATGACCAGATTTCTTTTTCCTTTTTTCTCAATAGTATTTTATTTTTCCAAATACATGTAAAGATAGTTTTCAACATTCCTTTTTGTAAGACTTTGTGTTCCACATTTTTCTCCCTTCCTATTTTATTTCCCCTCCCCAAGACAGCAAGAAATCTGATATAGGTTAATGCATGCAATCCATTTTCCCTATTTTCATGCTGTACATGAAAAATTAGACTAAAAAAGGAAAAATCATGAGAAAATAAAAGCAAACAAACCAACAACCAAAAGGTGAAAATACTTTGCTTTGATCCCCAGTCAGGCTCCATAGTTCTCTCTCTGAATGTGGAGGCCTTTTCCATCCCAAGTCTATTGGAATTGTCTTGAAGCACTTCATTGTTGCTAAGATCCAAGTCCATCACAGCTGATCATCACAATCCTGTTACTGTGTACGATGTTCTCTTGTTTCTGCTTGCCTAACTCAGCATCAATTCATATAAGTTCTTCCAGTGCTCTCTGAAATCATCCTGCTTATCCTTTTTTATAGAACAATAATATTCCATAATATTCATATCCCATAACTTATTCAGCCATTCCCCAACTGATGGACTCCCACTCAGTTTCTAGTTCCTCACCACTACAAAAAGAGCTGCTATAAACATTTGTGCACAAGTGGCTCCTTTTCTCTTTTTAATGAACTCTTTGGGATATAAGCCCAGTAGTGACAGTGCTGGATCAAAGGTTACGTACATAGAGTTTTACAGCCCTTTGGGCAGAGTTCCAAACTGCTCTCCAAGAATAGTTGGATCATTTCACAACTCTGCCAACAATACCAAATTCATTTTTCTTCCAATGGATATGTGTCATTAGTGTAGGGAATTCTAAGTCACAAACTCCTTCTACAGAGTGGCCCTGGGTACTTGAGTACCCAACTTCTCCATTCAGGGAAATGCCAATATAGATGTCTTGTGTATCTATATATATTTATATATTATATGTATATATATATACACACATACATACACATATATATATATTACATATATACACATGTATATACATATATATGAGCCAGTCATGTGACCAGGGATCAGCCACTTGGACCTCAACTTCCTCATCTATAAAGTGGCCATAGGATACCTATAACACCCATCTCTCAGAGTTGCTATGAGGCACTGAGGATATATTATATATATATTACATATCTATATCTATATCTAATGTATCTATATTACATATCTATATCTATATATCTATGTATGTATATATATACATATACACACATACGTAGATATAGATATGTAATGCTCCTTTCTTCAAAACAGGTTTCTGAGGGCTTCATGTCAGAAATTTTGTGAAGGGAGAGGAATCCATTTAGATCACATCGAGACACGTCAAGACTACAGACATTTCAGGAAAGAGCAGAGCGCCCCCAAAGCCATCCCAAACCTTATGTTGGCTGGCCATTCTAACATATCTTAGGCTGCTGAGCCAGCTGCAGTATCAGGATTAACCCCCTTACTTCCCACCAGGGAAAGAAAGAGGAAAGAGAAGAGACACCGTATGATACAGTCAATGGCAATGTGCGTTTTAAAGGATGGTCAACTACAAACTGAATCAAACAAAGCTAAAATGAAAATTGCCCCTGTAGCCCATGGATGCATCTCAATGGATCTGTGACCTTGTGGATGAAGAGAACTCTCCAGATCCTCCATATATAACCTGTTCACTAGTGAGAGTTAAACAGTCAGGAGAGTCCTGGGTCCAAGTCCTGCCATTGACACTTACTAACTTCTTTCAGGCTCTGGTTCCTTATTTGTAAAATAAGCTCATAATGGCACCTACTTCACTAGAGTGTTGTGAGAATTCAATGGGAATCTAGGACAAGCACCTTGCAAATATTAAAGTCCTCCATAAATGCCTAAGAAAGGAGAGCCGATCCAAGCTCTCCCAGGGTGACTTCTCCCGCTGCTGCTCTCCCAGGCACCCGATCCTAGCTGAGAATATAGGGAGGGTGGCCAGCCCTCTTTCCTCCACGTCAGAACCTAGGAGCTCCTCAGGCCCATATGCAGTCTTACATAATTTTTCTCTTCTCCTTCAAGGGTAAAAAGAACAATAAATAAATAAAAAGATGGAAGAAGACGCTTTCCTCTATTCACAGAATTTCCTCCAAGCCTCGCTTTTGTCACTCATACCCACTGTGTCCTGACCAATTTATTTTAATGCACGTAATGGGTAGGGGAAGGGGTAAGCTCAGGATGTGACTTAGTTCTTTATCCATTCGATAATTTCAAAATGATTTCCCAGCGACATTGTGGCAGCAGTCGGGGAATCTGTAATTACATTAGATTTGGGCTCTTAGAAATATTTTTTCTGCCTGTGTGTTCTGACAATAAGCACCATCACAGTAATCCCTACAGTGGAAAGACAATCATTAGTAAACGGTGATGAGGACATGTCAATGATGCTTCAGGCAGTGGGTTAACCAGATCCTAATAAAGACGGTGAACCTCCAGAGGAGAAGAGGCAGCTCTTTGGAACTATCTAGAAGTGGCAGGGACCGCTCTAATGGAGAAAGAACAAACTCTAAGTGACTGCAAAACACCTGGCACAGAGCAGCTCTCTCAGCCATCACTGGTGAACACAAGCTTGCTCTGAGCAAGCTCCATCAACAGCAGTTCAAAAACAATTCACACATGATTTACAAGGGACCCAAGGCCCACCCAAGGAAGTCACAACAGCTTCATCCCTGCAAAGTTCAAAAGCGAGGCAGCCAGCCATGCAAAGGGTCCAGGTGGAAGAATGGAATTCTGGGAGTGGACTGCAACTGGACAAGAATCAGGGGTCAGGGCCAAGGAGGGTGGGGGGAATGGGGTTATTGCAAGAAAATGTGTTATTCTTGAGAGTTCACAGCATTTGATGTCTAGTTCTAGAACCAAAAGGCACCTCAGATATTGTCTAATGCAGCTCTCTCATTTTATAAAGAAGGAAATTGAGGACAGGGCAGTGATTTGTCTAATGTCTCACACACACACACACACATCCTAGATCTAGAATGGGAAAGGACCCAAAGCCACATCATCCAGCCTCCCTTTTGTACAACTAAAGAAACAGAAGCTGGGGTGGGGGGGATTTGAACCCAGTTTCACTGACAACAGAGCACAGGCCCTATTCTTTGAGGTGAGCAGGTCCACAGGGAGCAAAGCCTAATGCAAAATCTGAGCAATTACCAGAGGGAAGAGGAAGCAAGAAGGTCTCAGGAACTAGTGCCTGGTGCATATAGTAAGTACTTAATAAGAGTTTCCTGAAAAACTGATTGACTTATTTAAATAGACTGGACTCAGCCTCCACATGGCCCACATATGCAAAACATGTGTGGACTAACAAGGGCTCTCTGCCTGGTTTTGTGCCCTGGGCACTGGGAGTAGATTCTAACTGGGATGCCTTTCCACAGTACTGTGGAAAGGGCTTGTGGTTTGTAAATAGAGCCCTAGTTTCCAACTCCAGGTATTCTCTGGACTTCCCTGGGCAGCTGTGGACAAATCATGCCATTTCTACAGGACTCAGGATCTCGTCCCTAAAATTAGGAGGCAACTTCCAGCTCGCCAGCTCAGATCCTATGGACATTCAGCACCCTCCTTCTCTCTGCTCTACTACTGGTCCAGGACAAGTGGGAAAATGTCCCAGACTCGCATCTGGATGCGATGCACATTGGATATATGTGTGTGTACATGGATGTGTGTGTGTGCATATATTATATACATGCATGTGTATGTACATGTGTATATTTTTATATATAGTCTCCATTAACTCTTAGAGAGTGATTCTCAAGGGAAGACTGATGCTCCATTGTCTTAGGATATTTCCTAAACCAAGCAGAATCCAGGTTTCAGCTGAGAACTTGTGTACCTTATTGGAAAGCCAATTAATAGTTAGAACCATGACCTGTGAATTTGGAGAAAAGTGGAGATCTTGGGACTTACAATGATTTTTTTTTAGATTAGCAGATTTTGGGAGAGGGAAAGAGCTGAACTCAATGGATTCTGAAAGACGGAGGTTCAAGCCCTTCCTATGAGACTTATTAATCATATGACCAGGGGTCAGCCACTTGGACCTCAGCTTCCTCATCTATAAACTGGCCATAGGGATTCCTGTAATGCCAGTTGTCTCAGAGTTGCTGTAAGGCATTGAGGGGTAAGGTAAAGCTCTTTGAAATCTGAAATCACAACTTTATTGTACTCTGATATGTGTCTTCTAATTTTTATGGAGAAGTTTTATTTTGACCTCATCTTCCTTTCCAAATGTCTTCCCCTCTCCAGATAGTCTTATAACAGCAAACACAAAAGAGAGAAAAGCCGCTTCAACAGATCCTCTGACCAGCACCACAAGCCAAGTGGGTGGTCTATGTGGTTTTCCATATCTGATCTCAGTCTCCCAAAGTACAGAACCATCCTAGCCCAGCCAATTATTATTATTATTCTAGTAGGAAAATGAAACCAGTGGGCAGTGCAGTAAAGGTGGCACTGGATTTGGAATCATGGGGTCCAGATTTAAATCCTGTCCCAGCCAGGCTTGTTACTTGCTTGGCCATAGGTCAGTCTCTTGACCTTGGTTGCCACATCTGTTAAAGTGGCCATCTCAAAAATCCCTAGACCAATGGCCTTTTGCACAATGTTTTGCTGAATCATTTTTATACCAGCCCAAAGACGAACTAAAAGAAACATGTGAAATCATACTCCAATATAACATTTCCAAATGATTGGAATAATTATAATCTGAATTATTTCTTTCTAGTTGATTTCCTCTACCAGGATTTACCCAATGCAAACAGCAGCAGGATTGTCCTTGGGACTGAGCGAGCCCTCCTTGGAACACACTACTCCCAAGGCAATACCCAAAATTCAATTCAAGCTCCATTTTCTTTTTAACTGATTAAACATCCACCGTGTGCTACAGACTAAGGATACAAAGACAATGAAAACGGCCTCTGCCTTCAAGGAGTTTACAGTCTACGGGAGGAACCAGCAAGGACTGTGTTACTCATCGACGTTCACACTCATTTTGCTGTCTAGATAATTGGGACAAGCGTACAACTTCTAAGAACCCACAGTCTGGTAGGAATCTGGCATGTGGGAAAGAGAGGGTTGTGATTTTTCTGATTAGAATCAGACTATTCTAACTCATGACTCAGTCACTCCAATTTCAACAATCCTCTTGTGTAGGAAAGTACTTGGAAAATACCTTCTATTTTAAAAATGGACCAAACGTGGGCTGCTGACTGCCACAGCACTGCTTCAGTCTCAAATATAATTGTCCCTCACTCCCCTCAGGTTGTTGATCCACATTTTTCTCCTATCCCCTGAAGGTCAAGGCAAAGGAAATATGGGTCTGCATTCCTCCGAAGCCAGAACACAGCGTCCCAGGCTTCAGAATCCCTGTTATGGATCCTCTTTGGGCCAGACATTTGGGAGAGCACCGTATCTGAAAACAAACATATTTGGCTCGACTACATAAGCTAGAACAGAGATGGGGTGTGGTTTGGAAAGAGGAGTTGAACTCAGAAGTTGGGAAAAGTCTTCAACATCTACCAGCTGCATGAACGTAGCCAAAGCACATCAGTGTTCTGTACCTCAGTTTGCCTCATTTGTAAAACAAGGGTCATAGTGGTCCTCTGCCTCACAGAGCTACCAAATCAAATGAGTCACTGGACAGAAAATGCTTTAAAAGCCTTTAAAAGCACTGTATATGTGTCAGCTCCTATTACCCCTAATTCCACTGTGATATTAATGGCTGTGTCTCAAGGTGAGGTACAGAAAATCATGCGTCTCAAAGGGAAAAGAAAGAAATAATCAGTCTTCTGCCACATAATACAAAACCCAGACATCATAAATAAACATAAAGAGCAAATGTATACCAGCATAGAGGCTTCCATCCATTACCTAGGAAATCAACTTCAAAGAGTGGCCAGAGATGAAGGCTGCTTCTTATGGCTGCAAAGTTAATGAGTGTCCAAGGTGAGATTTGAACCCTAATCTTCTGAATCGCATTCAAATCTAAAATCAGCACTCTATCTCTCAATTGCGTATTTATTTTTCTATTAAATTGCCAATCATGTGCTTAGAGGGAAAGATGAGAGCACCTCTTTTCTCCAGTGGAACCCCTGAAATATCACCAGATCTCCATTAAGTGGAGGGATCTACTATAGAGGAACATGGGCAGGATGGGAAAGTGAGGAAGAGTCACGGTATGTAGTGATAAAAGCAATGTTCGTGTGAATAAATCCATAAGACTGTACTGAAGCCAGATGACAATCTGCTGAAGCACTAGAAAGTGTAATTCCAGCCCCAAAAACCGCTGCTTTTCCCAAGTCCCCCTCCTGGGTTCATTGTTGGTGCTTTTGCTCTCACTGGCATGGGGAACTCCCGGAGTGAAACCTTCTTCTCCCAATGCAGATCTCCCCCTCTTCTATAGCTCATTGTCTTAGACAGTTGTTCAGAGCCTTGTCTGGTAGAGGTCAGACTCCTACCCAGGCCTCTCTGAACAAACCACACCATTCTGACTCTTCTATCCAAATTTTTTGAAAAAACAATTTGCCATCTTGGTTTGTGCCATATACTCAGAAGTAAGCTCAGTGGTCTAGCGGACAGAAGCACCCAAATTAGAATCATATAAGACAAGAGTCCAGATCCTGATTCACACACAGTACCTGCCTGACTCTGGGCAAGGAAGTCACTGAAACATTCTGTGCCTCAGTTTCCTCATCTGTAAAATGGAAATACCAGTAGCACCGACCTCACAGAGTTATTGTGAGGATCAAAGGAAATAACAGACATGGGATACTCTATAAAGCCTCCAGGTGCTACATTTAGTTACTTATGCTATATAAGTTATTGTTCTTCTTTACAAAGGGAGTTAATATTACTTATCAAATCTTTGAACCTGGACTAGAACCTCAGTCCTTCCAAAAAATTAGTGTGAAGAACCTAGAACGTTTCAAAGTAGCTATCTTTGCCGAAGCCTTCTGTATGCTGCTGGTACCCACTAGAATCTGCCCTTGAGGCTCCAACTCAGACAGCCCGGATCATAGCCAGGAGGGGCAAGGCTCTCTGGGGGCTGATGTTCAAATGAATATTTGCTGAGCTCTCCTCTGCCGGAGCAGCCTTAGCTGGGGGCCACAGTACTGTTCAGTCTTCTCTGGGAAGGGTTTACGCAGGACCTAAATACAACTGTGAACAGCTTCTTTTGCCTTAAGCAGAGTGTCCTGATTTGTACGTCAATCCCCAGAATTTCTTTTCTACCTCAGGGCTGTTTTTAAAAACACCCCGAGCCAGTTAGCCTAAGAAGCAGACCAAAGGATTGGAGTCGCAAAGTTTGTTTCTGTACATTTTGCAAAATAGAAATATGAAAGACTCCCTCCTGCCAACCCCTGGGACCTTCCAAATGTTCTGCATGTTCCTTCAAAACATTTTAAAGTGGGCCTAAGACAAGGGAACAGAGAGCACAGCAGAGGCCAAGAACGAGGCCAAGAACGACATCTCCACCCCCCCACTACTGCCACCCCTTTCCCCCCACCCTCCCCAATTTGTCCCCTTCCCAATCAATCAAGTGCTTTAACAAACAAGACACAACTGACAAGACCTAAGTTCTCTTAGTGGTGACAGTCTATATTGCCAGGTCTAGAAGGGATGATGCTCTTCTTTCAAAGCAGTATGATGCAGTGGTTAGAGAGCTGGTCTCACCACTCCATCATATGCCTTCTAGGTGACCCACACAAATCACTTGATCTCTCAATGATCTGGGCAACTTGTGAAGATTCTAAAGATGCAGAGAAGGTGCCAACCCACATCGGTAAGGGGAGCTTCCTCAGCTGGGAGCCATCTCTCCTCCCCAGTGAAATGACAGGACTAGAGGCCTCTATGTCTCTAGTGGCGTCTCCCCTAGAGGCCCAGCCTTGTCACAGAGCCACTGGACAGGGAGAGGAAAAAAGCACCAGCTAGCAGTGGTGGGAGAAGCAGATTCTAGCCAACACTTGTGTCTTGTATAGATCTTTCCCTCAGTACACCCTGTTTTCTGAGGAGCTGTCACAGAATGACCCCGAAAAAACTCAGCTTGTGACCTTCAGAAATGAGACAAAGTGGGTTTGGGGATTTGAAAGAGAAATCAATTTAAATTCTCTAAATTAGAGCAACTTGATGACTTGGGGTAGAGAGACTTCCTGAACCTCAGGACGCCATCATTCATTCCGGTCTCCCATCAGCATTCCCCCCTTTTGGTTTTCTGGGAGATAGTTGAGAGTTCTGTCTGCTGCTACTAATCTTCATTTATAGGGATCTCCTAGACAAAAGGAACTCTTTAAGGTGGGGGTTGGGGGAAAATCCCAAAGATTTTTTTCACCACTCTCCATTCATGTCTCCCAATAATAACACCCCAGCTCCTTTGGGAACTTTACTATGGGAGGATTTACTATGAAGGCTTCAGTGGAGGTGGAGAAAGACAAATACGGCCGCAGATAAAGAGCTTAGCTGTTTCACACATTACAAAGGCTCTGTGTCTAGGGCTGCTCCTCAGTAGCCACCAGGATCTCTGGTTCACTCTCCAAGGATCATGGATTTAGAGACAGTAAGATCTTAGAGGCCATCTAGTTCAACCCCCTTATTTTATGTATGAGTAAACTTAGGCCCAGATAGTGTTACAAAGTATGGGATTTCTTTCTTTCTTTCGTTCTTCCTTCCTTCCTTCCTTTCTTTTTCTTTCTTCCTTCTCTTCTCTTCTCTTTCTCTCTCTCTCTCTCTGTCTCTCTCTCTCTCTCTTTCTCTCTCTCTCTCTCTCTCTCTCTCTCTCTTCCCCTTCCTGCCTTTCTTTCAACACATTGTTATTTCCATCTAACCCATGGCCTCTTCATAGTTTTATCTTTTGACTAATTTTAATAGGTGCAGTCCTGCAGTTAGTCTTTGTACTGGCTTTCCTCTCTTGCTAGAATGCAATCCCTTCCCCTTTTGGAACATTGCTCTCTTCCTGTTTTGCTCCTACCTATGTGACAACACCTTCTCTGTGTCCTCTGCTGGATCCTCTTTTCTGTCATGTCTTCTATGCATGGGGATGTCTTACAACTTGACCTTTAGCCCTCTTCTCTTCTCATCCTTTAACAACTCCCATGTGTTCTATTTAGAGAAGCGACATTATCTCTATACAAATGGTTCCAAGACCTATACATCCAGCCCTGAATCCACCTGAGTCTCCGTCTTCATTTTAATAGCTGCAGTTACATATATACACATTATACACATATGTATACATATATATAGGTATAGGTATGTCTGTATTATCACTTTAAGGCTTGCAAAGGGCTTTACAAAGTGAATTTATTTGGCCTTCATAACAATCCTGGGATAGAGGGGAGAGTAGATGGTAGTCCCGTATTCTCAGGAAACTGACCACCAAAGAGAATTTAAGTTACCTGCCCAGAATCAGTTAGGAATTTCAAACTCAGATCTTAGGTGACTTAGAAGTCTTGTGCTCTTGAGACGAGCTATCAAACTATGGCCAATTAACTGCTTCTTGGATATCTAAAACACAGAGTGCCTAAAGCAGAACTCATCATATTTTCTCCCAAATACCCTTCTCTACCACAGTTTTCTGTTATTGTCCTCCCAGCCACCACGATTCCCAATCTCAGTGTCATCCTTGACCCCTCATTTGCACTCACCCCAAGTATCTAGCATACCTCATTTCTCCACTGCCATCTTGTTTGCACTGGCTGCTTCCCTTACTTTAAATGTGATTGCTCCTCGCCTCCACTTTGAGGGTTCCCCAATGTTCAGCTCAAGCCCAGCTTCTTTGGGAGGCCTTCCCCACAATTTTCAACAGAGCTTTTCCCTCTCAACCTATCTTCCATCTACCCCATATATATCTTATATGTATCTACTTAGTTCCCTCCTTTTCTAGGTTAATTCCTTGAAGACAAAGTCTGTGTTTGACCATTCCTTGAATCTTCAGCACTCGGCACATGTCTGGCACATGTTAAGCACGTGTCAGACATGTTGGTTTACTGCATATTATTCTATACTGGACACAGGTCTTCTTACCTAAAGTTCAGGGCTCTTCCAAGGACTTTTCCATTTCTCAGTTCCACACTTTAATGAACCTCCAGCCAAATTCCACTGAGAAGATCGCAGGATCACAGGGCTGAGAGCTAGAAAGGACTTTAGAAGCCACCCGGGATCTCCGAAGGTTAATGTGACCTAATAGTACAAATGGTGAAACAAATGATTTTTATCTCAGGCCTTCCTCTGCTCCTCTGTGTGGGAACTGGTGTCTTGGAAGATTAACATAATTACTTTGTTTATTTCCTTTTAAAAGTTTCATGAAAGTCATACCGCTAAGAAAGGCTTACTTCACAAAACTGTGGAAAGAAGTCTACCAATTTCTTAGGTTTGTGATTTAGGTTAAATGTCCCAGCGCACTCTGGGAGTTATTGCCTGTGAGGGGAGAGATACTAATGGCTTCTCCTCTGACCTTTTTCATGAGAAATTACTATAGCTATTCACCCTAAAAATGGGGTAAATAAGCAGCATGAGCTTCCTTTTACTGTACCAATTTCATCTCAAAACATTGAGGTCAAGTTCCAATTGTTCAGTAATGAAGAGAATCAACTAAACCCAAAGAGAGAACCATGGGAAATGAGTGTGGACCACAACATAGCATTTTCACTCTTTCTGTTATTGTTTGCTTGCATTTTTATTTTCCTTCTCAGGGTTTTTTTTTCTTTCTTTATAGATCCGATTTTTTCTTGTGTAAGTAAGATAACTGTATAAATATGTATACATATATTGGATTTAACATATATTTTAATATATTTAACATAAATTGGATTACCTGCCATCTAGGGGAGGGGTAGAGGGAAGGAGGGAAAAAGTTGGAACAGAAGGTTTTGCAAGGGTCAGTGTTGAAAAATTGCCCATGCATATGTTTTGTAAATAAAAAGTTATAACAAAAAATTGAGGTTAGAGTGAGAAAGCTGAAATATATTATAGCACATGTAGGTCCCCAGACAATTCTGCCTTAGGTGCAATGTATTCCCTGGGTCAGCATTCAGTCAAAATCACAGCTCCAGAACCCCTGCTGATGTGTTTATTTTTCTCGGTCAGCCACAGAACATAATTAGTTCAGAGCAAAAGCATTTAATGAAAAGGCAAAATCAGAAAAGTAATGATAAAACATTTCCCCAAAACTGTAGGGCATACTTTCCCACAATTATATGGGGAAAGTGTGGAAAGAGGGAATTCACATAGGAAAGATGTAGAGAGAAACATAGGAAGCATCTGGTCAGGACTCACACACAGAGAACATATATAACCAAAACTGTAGGGCACACTTCCCCACAAATATATAGATATATATATATATATATATATATATATATATAGAGAGAGAGAGAGAGAGAGAGAGAGAGAGAGAGAGAGAGAGAGAGAAAGAGAGAGAGATCCAGTGTAAATAGGGAGTTTACATAGGAAAGCATCTGATCAGGGCTCACACATAGGGAACATATATAACCAAAACTGTAGGGCACACTTCCCCACAAATATATAGATAGATAGATATAGATATAGATATAGATCCAGTGTACACAGGGAGTTTACATAGGAAAGATGTGGAGAGAAACACAGGAAGCATCTCATCAGGCCTCACACATAGGGAATATATATAACCAAAGCTCATATAGAAAAGCAATTTATCCCTCTGACAGAAAAGGTCCATTCTAGTTTTCTGATGCTATAATTCCACTGAGCTTATTCTCCCTGTACTTATATCCCAGATAGCCTCTGGTTGGTATGTAGTATCTGCTGGGTATCATGTCTGGGTGATCTTATTGGCTACTACTAGGTGGTACACCACGGCTCCTGTGGTTGCTGTTTACCAGAGTCAGAAGCAGCTCCACTGGACACAAGGTTTTGCACCTTCTCTCTTGTGCCAGGCTCCTGCTACAAATGTATTTCTGGCTGAGTTTTCTTTTTCAGAACACACAACAACCTCAACTAGCTGGCACCACAAGCTTAACTCAATTGTGTAACTATTTCCTTTCCACTAGGGACAAGGTCTCTGTTAGAAACTATACTCTGATTTAGGATTAGAAATCCCTTGTGGCTCCCCGCTCAGGTTCAATTGCTAAACTGTATCAACTCTATGGATAAACTGTATCAACATTGTTTGAGAATCTGCCTTTCCAACAAATTATCTAGGGCTTTTCAGATTCATGGTCAAGGAGCTTTTCAACTTCCAAATTCTCACATGCATATCAGTGGTGGGAGTAAGGTACAAGAACAAATGTGAAGTCCAGTAGCAAGGTATCATCTTCTTCCTATTTATCTTCAGACTATGTGGCCAAAAATAACATTTGTAGATAGTTACAGTGCTAGCATGGTCTTAGAGATCATCTGGTCCGATCTTCTCCTTCCCTTTTAGAGATCAGCAAACTGAGGCCATAGGAGGAAAGACAACTTGCCCAAAATGACAGTTAGAAGACCCAGGACTATAACCTAAGTCTAGAAGCTAGATGGCACCGTGGATAAGACACAGGACTTGAAGTCAAAAAGACCAGAGTTCAAATCTTGATTCAGATACTTACTAGCTGTGTGATTAGCTTGTGCAAGTCACAATTTCTCTGTGCCTCATTTGTAAAATGGAGATAACTATAGCACCCACTTCAAAAGATGGGGATCAAATGAGTTAATATGTGAAAGTGTTTGCGAAAGAAAGCGTCATAAAAATGTTATTTATTAGTGCTATTGTTTTACCTTCCGATTTCCAGAAAAGGGCTTGCCCTCTATGCAGGGCTTCTTTCCTATCAAGTATTAGGATTCCATCTGGAAAATCATTAACTGAAGCTGTTAGCATAATAACAACTCAATTTGGAATTCCTGGACACTGGGGAAAGGATGGGGAGCATCTCTAGGTTTCAGAAGTCAGAGGATGAACACAAAGTCAACTTTTCTGGGTTGTACAAATCAAATATTCACGAAACTTACAAACTGCCACATTATGCTGAGGATTTTTTCATAGTCAACAACAGGATTACAGGATGTTTTCCCACATCAGTTACATGACTCAGGAAACATGGCTGCCCCCTTCACCAGAATCCAAACTCATCCCTTCTGCCAGAGATGAGAACCTGATCTTCAGTAGAAAAGAGCTATAACCATGTCTATTTCCCTTCTTCAAGTCATTTACTAAAGACATAAGAAGCTCCTGCCATTAGTGAATTTATATGCAACATGATATTGTACAAAGAAGTTGGGATGGGAGTAGGAGTCAGAACCTGTGATTTCGAAAATATGTGGAACTCTTAGCAAACAGCCCTCTACCACATCCATTTATTAAGCACCTACTGTGTGCTAAGCAAATACCATACAAAGACAAAAGGCAGTCCTTGCCTTCCCGGAGCTTACCATCAGAACGGGGAGACAGCAGGTAAATAACTAGTGACAAATGAGATGGAGAGAATTAAAAGAAGATAGGGAGGCATTAATAGGAGCGAAGATCAGAGCTCGTTCTGCAGTCACTCAGGGCACTGAGAAGCCAAGTGATCTACCTGGATTAACACAACTCATAAATGTCAGTTATGGGGCTGACTCTAACTCAGTTCCTGATATACCTCCCTCCCTCTACAGATAAGTAGAGTACAAGGAAAAGGGAGAGATGAGTGATTGCTAACCACTCACCTGCCTTACCCCTCATTCAATTCATATCAGAAGAACAGCCCTGCCAGGAGGGAAGCTGGGAGAAAGCTGCCAGCAGCCAACTGGGCAACAAACCCCCTCTCCTTTCCCTGTGACATTCCACTCTCCAGTTTCTCCTTTTCTATATATATATATATATATATATATATATATATATATTCAACAAGTCAATAAGCACTTACTAAAAGCCTCCACAGGCTAAATATAGGATGTACAAGAAAACTTACCATGTGAAATTTTCCTTGAAAGATTGAATGGGATAAACTGAGGCCTAATACTCTGTGTCCACTGGCTGGATTCTCACATGATGCATACAACTCATAGGTAATCTTCCCAAAGAACTCGTTGAGGTCATCTACTCTAGATATACTTCACCTTTTTTAGTGCCCCGGGACCTTTGAGCAGGCTTTCTGGTGACACCTGTGGATCCCTTCTCAGAAAAATCTCTTTAAACACAAAATAAAATGCATAAGATAACAAAGAAAACCATATTGAAATACTTATCATTTTTTTAGAAAAGCAAATTTATGAACCTGAGGTTAAGAACTCTTGTCCTATGTTTTCTGGATCAGGAAAAAACAGCCCAAAGAGGTAGTTATCAGTCTAAGGTCACAGAGATGGCAAATGGCAGAACTGGAGATCTGAATTCAAGTTCTGTGACTTCAGATCTTATACTGATTCCTCTGTGCCATGTTACCTAATTCATTCCTTCCTACAAAGAAGAAACATAACAAGAAGAATGAGGAGAAAGAGAAGAACAAGAACAAGAGGAGAAAAACAAGAACAAAAACAAGAAATGTGATTAGCATCAAACTTTTGTTTACTGTGTAACTCTGCTAACTTCCCTACACTCTCTCCTGTTTTCTTACAAAAGAAAAGAAAACATAAGAGTAATAAGCTTTCCCAAGACTAGTTCCCACCAGCTGTCAATACTCTTCAAATCTTTCAAAGTTCTCACTCTGCCAGTTCCCAGCAGGATGGGACACTTGACCTTTGAGCTTGGCCACACTTCTGGAGAATAAGAGAAAAATGTGGTCTTTCCCCAAATGTCAAATTTAGCCTTCAAATCACCTCAAGGGGAAAACTCACCAGGTAGGAAAAAAGATCCTAAAACTTTGTAACTTCAAGTACGATAAGCTGAAAGTCCTGCCAACTCTCTGCACCAATCAAGAACAGCTGGTTACATCAGATAACGGCTTTCACATCTCATACAATCCAAAGCACAGGGAGTGTGTGAACCAGTAAAACTGTCATAACTACCTAAGGCAGGAGCCCCAATGGACTTTCTGCCCTCACCTAAACAAAATTATAATCAAATCTGATAAAATGAATTAGCAGTATATTACTTTATACTGAAAAAACAACAACACAGAACACCACATGTATATATGATCCTTCCTGGTAGATCCCTTCCATAATCTGCCTCCTAGATATATTTCAATCTTGATTTCATATTACTTCCCTTTCACATACCCTCTGTTTTAAAGAACTTTTCCTACTTGTATTCTTTGTATATGATTTTTCATCTCCTACCTGTGCCTTTCCACAAGCAGTAACCTCTCCAACCCTGTCCTATACTAATTTAGAATATACTCTCTCCTCACTTCTACCTCTTAGAATCCCTACCTTCCAAGAAAATAGTGTCTTCATGAATACTTTTTTGATCCTAGAATTCCGAGTACTTTCTAGTATCACTTGGAATTACTTCACATAAACTGTGTATTCACTTCTATGGGTGTATGCAGTTAACCTCCTTCCTCCCTATCTCTCCCCAAAGAATGGGCCTATTTTAATTTGTCTGCGTATCTCCAGCATTTATGCCACAATGTCTGTTAAATTAAATCATGCTATCCCACTTATTGGCCATAAAGCACACCTGTTAACCAATGATCAGAGTCACAGAAAATCAAATTGTTGGGCCGGACAGGAAAGGGGAAAGCCATTTCCCACTCTTTTTCTAAGGATTAAGAGCCCTAGCTGGATCCAAAGACAAACAAGAACTTAGGAAATGCACCAGCAAGCATAAAAAGATCTGGTATTTATGTATCACCTTAAGTTTTACAAATTACTTTAAAAACAATTATTTCATTGGATCCCACCCAAGAAGCCTGGAAACCTGGATACTCTCATTATCCCCATTTTGCAGATGAGGAAACTGAAGCAGATAGGGAGATTAAGGAAGTTAGCATCTAGATTTGCACTCAGGTCTTCCTGATTCCAGTTCCAATGCCTTATCCACTATATCCTCCAGCTAGTATATCTATAGCATATGTGTCATATGTCTATTGTTAGACTTAATTGTGTAGAAAATGTGCATTGCAAACCTTAAAGTACACCATAAGTGATAATTCACATTTTTAAAATTTTATTTTATGAATTTCATTGATTTAGAGAATTCCCAGTGTGGAAATTTCCTCCACAAGTTCAATCTGCAACTTCAAGCTTTAGAGAGTCTTCAGAAGTAAGAAGTTAACTAACTTGAGCAGGAATACATAGCCAGGAAGAGTAAGAGAATTTCCTGGAAAGGCTCAGTTTATTTCCATTCTACTGCTCTGATGCTCCATGATTTTCTCATGATTCTCATTAAAAACGAGTTGCAAAAAAATTTTTTAATTAAAAACTGAGGTAGGAGAGTATGTAAAGTTCAGAAGTTACTTTCCTGAACATAAAAAATGGTAGAAGAAAATCAAAGGATTAAAGAAAAAGGGAAAAAAATGATTAAAACACCCAAGATTATTAAACCTGGACAAAAGAATGGTGAAGGCCGAATCTGTAACTTTCTTCAGATATCTGGAGCCTCTACGCCTGAATGGTGATGACCAGTTATTCTTATCCGAGTATAGGAAAACTAGGGAAAAACAACAAGTGGTATTGATAGTATTCTGACGTTTACAAAGGACTTCCCATAGATGATTTCAGCTAAGCTTCAAGAGTATCCTTCGAGGTGGGCACTTCAGATTTCAATATCCCCATTCAAAAGATAAAGACACTGAGGCCAGAAGAGGTCATCTGTCTTGCCCATAGACACTCATCCAGTAAACATCAGGGGCAGGATTTGACCACAAAGAAGCACTACTCCAAGTCTAGACATCCTGCAATACTCTGCTACCTCCTTAAAGAAAAGGGGACTTAACTGGTGATGAGTGCAGGGCGGGGAGGGCACGGCAACAGTTAATGCTGAAGAAGGAATCTTGCCTCTTCTTCCAGGGGAAGCCAAGCTAGTCTAAAGCTCAGAGATCAACCAGCTGACCCGTCAAGGTTCCTTCCAATTCTTGATCCAATGAACATACAAATTGTAGGTCTTTTGATACTGTATTTAAGAACGCTTTATTTACCTGGACACAGACAGGTGAGACCTTAGGAGGAAGCAAGTGAGAGGTTAGATTCAGTAGGACTGGTACTATGTAAATTGGTCCGAGCTCAGACATTCCCAAACGGGACATTGCTTCAATTGTCCCATGTGACTATCATCCTGATAAAACACAGGCTGGTTTTGGAAAGTTTTGAAAATATTGCACTTCCTGCTATTTTTTTTCTATCCCTCCCCAATACCCAACAACCCTGAAGCAGTGTAGGATAATAGAAAGAATGATAGATTTGGAGTCACCTGATGACTTCACACCTGTGGGCACCTGAAAAAGTCACTTAGCTTCCCAAAGATTCCATTTCTTCATATGTAAGATGAGCAGGTTGAACTAGACAACACCTGGGGTTCCTTCCAGCTCCAAATGAATGGTTCTATGAGGAACTACAAGGGATTCTAAAAGTTTGTAGGTCAGTCTATCCTTATAGCCCGTAGACGCTGCTATTATGGTTACTAAAGACTTTCTGAGAACTTGGGACAAGGCCCTGGCTATTTTTTTGTCAGGTGACAAACTTAGGACTAAGTCTACTATTCTCATTCCAACTGGACAACTGAGAAAGAGCAATGGCCTCAAGATTCATTCTAAGAAAATATTGTCGCTGTCTTAATTCGTCCCTCCCCAAAACAAGTCACGTTAAAATGAAGAGCAGCTGTAATAAAGATGCTGTTTAAAGGGTTTGTGCTTTAGGAATATCGACTCTCATATTTCCAGTCTGAATTTCTGTAACTATTGAGAAAACACAAAGATTCAACCAAGAATATATTTTGTCACTTTCATATTTTTTAAAGAATCCTTCCCATTATGTGTGTGTGTTCGTGTATTTCTTCATAGTATGACCAAGACTTACACATCTATTTCAGTTTGGATTTAGTTTTAATCACAGAAGAATAACCTGATTCAGCCTTCTGAAATCTTGATCACTGTTGAAACCAGAATTCACTCAAAAAAAAAAAATCAAATGCATACTTTGTCTTGATAGTCTCTTAAGACAAACCCAGCTATAAATGTCCCATCAGCCCCGGCCCCATTTCTTCAACTCTTCTAAAAGACAGAACAGAAAATCTTTTGAAGGAAGGAAGAGGCCACTAAAGAGTTAACCCAACTGATTTCTGGGATGAGATGAGGATGGAGTCTGATTTTTTTTTTTTTAAGGCAAACACCTGGAGGGAAAAAAAGTAGTATTTTGTTTCTACCTCAAGAAATTGCCGACAAACATAAAGCAAATCACATCAGTGGAATACTCAATTATCTGCACATGTTAATTAACTAAATGTAATCAGCCCCCTTTCAGGCCTCTTTTCACCTGCAATAATATGAGGACTGGATTTGCTTCCCTGCTCCCCACCATGGGTAAAAAAAAAAAAAAAAAAATAGACAGACTGCATGGTGCATCCAAGAGTAACTAGTAAGCAGGGATTTCTGCTGATGGCAGGAATTTTCTCTGCTCAAGGCACCAAGAGAACCCACAATATGGAGATGGTAGGACCGGCTGTAGACTGCAATTATTTCCCAAACATATTTTAAAGCATCGATTTAAAGTTCGGCTAGATAAAAACTCTGCTCTGAGAGGGCTGTTTCATAAAAGCGGGCTCGGAGAGTCATCTGAAGTCGTAAATATGCAGTCATGACAATTAAATATTCATGAAATCAAGAGTTACTGAAAAGCTGAGTATATTAGAATATTAAAATCCATTGCCTTTTTCCCTCTTCTTTGCTATCAGCTTCCCCCCCACCCCCCAGTAGCTGCAGAGCAACACAAACCGCCAGTCCCAGTGCTTTAGTGGGTTGCTTTTCACATGAAAACCATGTCACTGATTTTCCCCCCCGATTGACACACAGCTCTGATGCTCATCTTGCTTCCTGCATGCAGCACACATTCTGACCACTGGTGATTTCGGGAAAGACACTTTTTTTTTTCTCTTCCCCTAAGACTTGTCAAGTGAACCCAACTCGAAATTCAATGTGGCTAGAGCATCCTCGGTGTAATCCAGTCATAGTTGAAGTATTTATTCAATCCACCTGTATAGCAGAAGCGTTCACAGCAACCAGACCAGTCTCCAACTCCCAGCTTTCCTGAGTACTATTGTCTCTTAAGACAGTGGAACTCATCACACTACCCACATCTTTCCCATTCAGCTTCCACTGATCAGCCCAATCGTGATGTAGTAAAGGGCCTGAGCGCAGTTCTCCAGCTTCCAAACACAAATCATAACTTTTTGGGGGGATGGGAAGGTATGGATTCCCCATCAAATTCCCCAAGTTTAATAGCATCAGTGCAGGTGCCCCCTCTTCCCTCCCCCCTCCCCAGGTTCCATGGAACACTTAACCTTCAGTTTCACCAAAAACACGTAAAGATGCAGAAAATGCTTAGAGAAAAAGTCATTTGCTGCTGAGTCTATTGGCCCGACATTATCAGGATGGCCATTTTTTAAAAAATGCATTTCTCCCTCTTTATTGAAGAGGAGTGGCAGGGACAGTGTAAAACTGGAACCATCTTCCCCTGAACTCCATTCCCTCCCAGGCTGTCTGTCCCTCCCTAAGTAAGAAGGAGCTGTCCCTCGGTCTGCAATGACACAGCAGGGCTGAGGCAGACACGAGGGGCTGCCCTTCCGGGGGCAGGGGGTGACAGGTGAGGCCGGAGGGCTCCAGGCGGCAAATGAGGGAAAGTTTGCTCCCCACAGCGGGCCAGCTAGCTGCCTCGGGGCCGCTCTCCGGCTCCCCGCCCCCGGCCCCCGAGGCTTCCCCGGAGCCACTTCAGAAGTCGCGGCTCGGGAGCAGGGAGCCCCGCAGAGCCTCCTCCCTTGGATCCGGGAGGGCCCCCGGCCGTCCCCGCCTCCCCTCAGCCCTCAGCCCCGGGCACGGGAGAGCACACCCAGACAGCTCCATCCAGCCCGCAATCCAGGACAGGCTCCTCCATGCCGGCGCTGCCTCCACTTCGGAAAGTCACTCCCATCCCCACCCCCGCCCCGCCACAGACCGACAGACACACGCAAAGACAAGACGGCCGGCCGCGCGGCCAGACAGGCCGGCCGGCCGGCGGGCGGGCGGGCGGGCAGCCCCGGCCGCCCGGTCCCCGGCCCCCGCCCCTCCGCCCGCAGACCCCACCCTCCGGCTGGGGCTCTCCAGCCAGGGCAGGGGGGTGGAGGCGACGCGAGGACTCCCGGCTGAGCGCGGAGATGCTGGGCAGGGGGCGGCCGGCAGACCTACCTTTTTGTCTTCTTTCTCGCTGTTTGGTCTCTTCTCTGGGTGGCTGTCCCCGGCGGCCGCACTTTCCCCAGGCTGCTCATCCTGCGGCGGCGGCGGCGGCGGTGGCGGCGGCGGCGGCGGCGGCGGCGGTGGCTGCTGACAGCCTCCGCCAGCCCCCTGAGAGTGGGGGATGGGCTCCGGGCACTGAGAAACTCCCTTAACATCCATCTCCATCTTCCGATTCACTGTAGGGCGAGACAAAAGCGGGGCAAGGACTTGGCAGCCAGCGGCGCACGGCGGCTCCCTTCACGGGCCCGCGGCACGCATGGCTGGGGGAGCCGGCACGGGCGCAATCGCTCGGGCTCGGCTCGGGCTCGGGCTCGGGCTCGGGCTCGGGCTCGGGCTCCGGCAGGGCTCGAGCTCCGGCTCTCCCCCGCCCCGGGCTCTCCGCCGCCCGCCCCCCCTTCCTCCTTCCCTCTCTTCCTCCTTTCCTCCCTTCCTCCCTCCCTCCCTCCTCGCCACTAGAACGGCCAGACTTTTGTATCCATTGAGAGCGCGCCTGTGCCTGTGGGGCTGCCTCCGTGTGTGTGCGTGTGTGTGTGTGTGTGTTGTGTGTTGTGTGTCCTTGGTGCGGTGGCCTTCAGGCTCCCCGAAACAGCCAACGCGAACCAAGCAGCTGACGCCTGGCCGCCCAGACCCTGGGAGCTGGAGCCGGGCGCGGTGCTTATTTACTTTCTCTCCTTATCTAGGTCCCAAATCCAGACCTTTGTTTTTGCCCCTCTCCTCCTCTCTGGCTCCCTTCTGCTCTGCCAGTTCCCCCAAACCCCCTCCCCGGGAGCCTTTGGAACAAAGTTAACTGGAAGAACAAACCACAGATCGCCGGGGATTAGCCCGGGGAAACTGCCAATATGCTGGTCACGCCGAGGAAAAGTTCAATGTCCACCCCACCCCCACGCCGACCCCACCCCCAGCCCCCGGCGCTCCCCCAGCTAGGCTTCCCTCCTCCCCTCCCCTTCCCCCCGGCCAGAGCCTGTGCTACCCAAAAGCAAAGGAAAACAAGCGATTTCCCGACCTGTGCAAGGTGGTGGTGGCGAGGATGAGAGCCGAGCATGGACACGATTGTGGCTGGCGTAGCCCCCACCCCCCCTTACCCACGCCCGACCCCCCCCTACCTCCACCTCCCCCCCCCTTTCCACTGGTGACTGCGATCTCCTGGATGGCAGTCGCCTGGCAGGCTGGGGTGAGTGTGTGCGCGCGCGTGTGTCTGAGTGTGAGTGTGTGTTTGGTGTGTGTGACTGGAGCTCCCTCTCTCTCCTTCTCCCTCTGTCTGCTCTGCCAGCGGCGTGGCACGCAGCATTGCACAAGGAGAACTGGAGTAAAGAGGAAAAACAAGAGACAATTTCGGGCAGGAAATCGACATCCCTCTCAGCTGCCTGCTCCCGGGTTTGAACCTGAGCAGAGGGGAGAAAATGTCTGGCTCTCAGTCTGGCTCCTTTTAGTTGGCGATAAATGTCGGGAGCCCAAGCTAGATGGGGGAGGAGAAGGGAGAGGAGAGAAGCTAGGGGCAGGCATTTACTGCAATATGCCTTGGATTTTTTTTTTCTTCCAAATGTTAGCTGCCTTTTTCAGATGGGAAGTTGTGCCTTTTCCAAGAACATTCTCTCAGAAGGGCAAGGCTCGCCTTCGGTGCTGATCCTAGTGGTCAGACAGCAGTCATTCCCTTGATGTGTATATATTTTAAAAATGAATGGCAAGGTTAGACTTGGTAATTCTTAAATCAGGGCTCACCGTCAGGTGATCAGGTTACACTTCTAAATATAACATCACATTGTCCTGGGGAACTGCCTGGCAACTTCATGGAAACATCGAGGGGGAGGGACTTGCGAGAGTGGCCCTGAGATTGGTCTCAGGAATAGCTCGCTTGATAATGAAATACCCGCTTATTAAGATGCAGGTCAATATTAAAGGATGCCCTTTGCTCCGGGTTCCATGATATCCCTCTCCTGATTGGATAAATGAACTATTAATTCCATTTCCCAGAAAATTTCCCTGCTAGGGTGTGATGAATATATGAGGTTAACTTGAAGAAACTGAGAAATCTTATCCTTCCTTTCTGCATCACATTATCCTCAATATAACTTTTATATAGCAGTTACACATTTCCCCCTAAAACAAGTAAACTACTCCTGTGCCATGTCATTATCTCCTATGGATCAAAGAACTAGAGCTCCAAGGCTCCTCCATTCTCCTCACCTTACAAAAAAGGAAACTGAGTTCCAAGTAAGTTAAATCATTTGCCCACAGTCACACAAGGAGTGGGTTATGAAGGTAAGAAACAACTCAGATCCTCTCGTTTCAGAGCCAGACAGGGGTTCTTAACCCTTTTTGTGTCAAAGACTCCTTTGGCCAGCTGTGAAGAAAATTGTTTTTAAATGCATAAATCATATACAATTACATAAAAATGTAATGTCTGATCAATTTCCAATAGATAAATACATTGCTTGAGTTTTGAAAAATAAATGCATAAAAAATACATAGGAAAAAGAAACCAAATACATTTAAACACAGTGATCTATTTTTCAAAATGTTCACAGGCCATGTGAAAAGGTCCACAGATCCAGCATGTTCTTTCCATTGAAATGCCCTATCTTTGAAGAGAATCTCTTCCTTGATACCTTAATAATAAGTTTGGGGCCTTTGTGTATATCACATTTGTTTGGGATGTTGTTTATATCACATTTAATAATGATGAAAGCGTTACCATCATTTCACATTTGATCTTAACAATAACATGAAGCTTGTGCTGTCCCATTTTTTATATGATGAAACTGGGCCCCAGACCCTTAAGTAAATTGCCCATGGTCAAGAAAGATTATGAGGTAAGATTTGAACTCATCATTCTATACTCCCTGTTCAGCATCCTCTGGAAGATCATAACATAACCCCGTGGAGGTCGGTATTACACAAATTATCTCTTTACTAAAGATGACATAATTAATAGATGACCAAGCCAAGATTTAAATCTAGACTTCAAAGCTAGTGCTCTTTTGAGGATAATTCAACCAAAAACAACACTATGAAATAAAGTCTTAGGGCCTGAATTAGTCAGCTTTTACCTTAACTCTTTTTTGTAAAAATAATAATAATAATTTTTTTAAAAGCCAAACTGATTTTTTTGTTTAATTGTTTTTATTTTCAACTAGGAATCTAAGTGGGAACATTATCTTCAAGTAAAAGTATTACTCTTATTTTGAGGAATCAGATTTGGTTTTGACAGATCCATGGGAGACACTATGTCACAGAAGATTCTTTAGGGTGGTGTTCTGCTCCACTGAATCAGTTGTTTTTATAGTCAACAAACAATAAACCCAATGGGATCCAGAATTTTCTGAACCTTTCAGGCAACTATGTGACTATATAGATGTGAACCTCTATAGCATATAATTTGGAAAAGCTTGGCAATTCCCTTCAGCCTTTAGCCAAGATGTTCTCAACGCATATATCAATTTTTCTCATAAATGGGGAGCACAGGCCTATGGTAGATGTGAGGAAGCTGAAAAAAAATTATTATCAAAACTTGGTGCAGAAGCAGCAGAAAATATGTCATCAGAAGATGTATGTATGACTACAAAAGGAAGTAGGCCTTTTGTTTGCAGTGTCAAATGATGGAGAGGGTTCCCAGGTTCTCACAGAGGATTTCCAGGAAGACTGAATAATAGATATACAAAATGAGGAAATAGAGATCTGCATCTTTAGCAGGAATGCTTATACCAATGAGAATGAAGGTCCATTTAAGGATCAATATATATGAAAGGAAGTTTGCTTCAGTATGAGATTCACTATATCGTACAAGAGTAGCAGCTCATTGTGTTTTTTTTTAATTAATTTATTTTAAAAGCTTTTTATTTTTCAAAACATATAGGTGGATAATTCTTCAACCTTATCCCTTGCAAAACTTTGTGTTCCAATTTCTCCCTTCCTTCACGCCCTTCCCTAGATGGCAAGTAGTTCAATATAGGTTAAACATGGTAGAAATATATGTTAAATCCAATATATACATACATGTTTATATAATTATCATGAGAAGCTCTTATTGTTAAAGCGTATTAGAGTTAGAAGAAAATGGAATTCCAATCCTGCTCGTTACTTACTGGTATGGGATCATGGGAATGTCCTTATACCTCAATGTGTTTTAGTGTCCTTATTAATAAAATTGATATTATATTACCTGTAGGGCTGCCTCACTGGGATCTAAGAAAATAATGTATGTAAAATATTTGCAAATCATAACCCACCATTTAAATGTCAGTTATTGTGATGTCTATAAAATGGCATTATTCTTATAGTGAACAAAATATGCAAGTCAAAAAGCAAATACATTTGAATGAATGCACAAACCAAGAAATTCCAAGTTCCCTCATCATCTGAGAGGACTTACATTGAAAGAAATAAAAATTACACCTCTTGGTCATTTGTTTTATTCAAATAGATTCTTTTTTTAAAGAGCTATCTTTAAATACTCCTGCATCTGAGCCTTGATTGTAGGCAAACATGAAGACAAGTGATCTTTGGAGTGGTGAGGTGATGAACTTGATAGATTTTCACTCTTCAACATGGGGGGGGGGGAGAATCACACGGTGGGACAGAAGTTAGAGCAGCTGAATCGTTTCAATCCTTCTTCCATGCTTGCTTCCTCTGAAATGTGTTTGTACGTTTCTTTAAGACTTTGAATGAAGATTATATTAAAAATAAAGACACCAACACATCATGTTGACTGTTCTATATTTAGAAGTCAACTAAAAAAAAAATTCCTATTGTTACATACAAATATTTTCCCCTATTCTTCTGCTCTTGTATTTTTGGAGCTCCCAATTCTTCTGTATACATCTGCCTTAAGTAAATATGGATTCACCAAAATATACCGCACATCAAAATTGTTGATTGCATACATTTGGGCACCTAATTATGCATGCAGATTGCTGTTTCAAGCACGCAAGCAGCTTGCAACATCCCCAAAATCCAGACCTCCAAGTCATCAGAAGTATTTGTTACTATTTTCCTGTTACCTTAATGGGCTTCATTTCTGGATTACAAGCAAAATAAGTCGCATGGATAATTCTGACCTTTACGTGCCCTCCATCCAGCCATCTCTGATGAATCATAACAGCCTGGTCAGCTTTATCCAATGTTGTTTCTCTCTTCGGTGTGTGGCTCAAACCATTTTGTTTCTTCAGTCTTTCCAGTGAGTTACCAGAAGACTTGAATTCTCGATTTAAATGTTATCCTTGATATTTCATCGATTTCTTGACCTTTCAATTTGACTGACTGAGATCATTATTCTGCCATATCCTCTCCCTCACTCCATCCCATCAGAAAACCTCCTGGAGATTCCTGAACAATGGAAAGGTTTAATAGGCTAAAGAACTTTTCCCTCAGTCTCTCATAATTGTGAATTTGGGCTAGCCAGTAGTCTACAGTTGTCCATTCTTCAAGACAACAACATCACACATTCAATTATTTCTCCATTGAAGTCTGATTCCCTCTAGTACCTTGTGTTAGCACAGAGGTGATCCAAGCTTTGCAAAAGCCCTTTCATATGAGTCCGAGATCTAGAAAGTTAGATCAAGCTACCAAGGTTATGATGGGCCCCCATTTGAAGGGGCTCACCATCACCTTAGCTCTCAATTTTTAATATATTTTGGCTACAGTGGATTATGAAGAGCTGCTAAGTCATGAAGAGTTGCAATCTCAGATGGTGAAAGAATTACTTGAGCCAATGAAATAATAAATTGGGGGTATATTTTATAAACTCAGAAAAATCCAAGGAACTTAACGATGTTCAGAAGGGCAATTATTTTTTCCCATGATGCCAAAATTCAGTTGTATTTTTCTGTTTTCTTTATGGAAGTCCTATAGATTCACATATTTTAATGTGTTTTTCAGCATTTATTTTTTCCTTAATTTTGAGTTCCATTTTTTTCTCTCTCCCTACTCAGTTAGAAAGTGAACGTATATGATACCCATTATATATGTAACAGTATGCAAAACACCTTTGCATATCAGCTATATCCGCCATCCCCCCAAAAAGCAAGAAAAATGAAATGGGGAAAAATGTTTCAATCCACACTCAATTCATCAGTTTTCTCTTTAGAAGTGGATAGCATTTTTCATCATGAACCTTTTGGAACTGTCACAGATCACTGTACTGACCATAGATAAATTTTTCACAATTGATTATTGTCACAATATTATTGTTTACTGTGAACAGTTTTCCAGTTCTGTTCATTTCACTTTGTGTCTATTCATATAATTCTAGGTTTTTCCTTAAGTCTTCTCTTTTGTCATTTCCTATAGCAAAACAGTATTCCATCACAATCATATGCCACAACTTGTTTGGCCATCCCCCAATTGATGGCATCCTCTCAATTTCTAATTCTTTGCCACCACAAAAACAATTGCTACAAATATGTAATTTAAAAAATATATAAAGTCTTTTGCTTTTTTCTTTGATCTCTTTAAGATACATACCCAGTGGTGGTATTGCTGGATCAAAGGATATACACAGTTTTCTATTAGGGATATTAAAAGGGATAGTTTCAAATTGTTCTCCAGAATAGTTGGACCAGTTCACAACCCCACCAATAACACATTACTGTATCTATTTTTCATATGCCTTTCGATATCTGTCATGTTTCTTTTCTATCATGTTAGTCACTCTCACCCCTAGACAACATATATAAAAAGTTTCAAGATTTTTTTTAAGAGCCAAAAGATTTTGAACAGGAAGGTATTTTAGAGATCATCTATCCCACTCACCACAAAGGCTCTTCCAAACCTTTTCATCTCTCTTCAAACCACCCATGGGATTTTCCTCTCTCCCCTCAACTGAGAACCTTGACCCATAGATTACTGAAAAAAAAATAAAGCTGTTTGCCAAGAATTCCCTCTTCTTTCTTCCCCCTCATTTTATATTACCCAGAAGCCTTCTGATGCTGTCAGCTCCTTTGTGTCACACAGAAAGTTGGCTATTCTCCTTGACAAGGCAAAAACCTCTACATGCACAGTTGATCCCATTCCAGTCCAAATTCTCCAGTAGATTGCCTCCTCGATCATCCTTACTTTCATTCATCGTCAGTCTCTTCCTGTCTACTGGATTCTTTTCTCTTGCCTACAAACATGTCCATGTCTCTTTCATCTTCACAAAAATCCCCACTTGATCCATCCATTCTCATTAGCCATTATTCTATATCTGTCTTCCCTTTTATGGCTGAACTCCAAGACTATCTACAATAAATGCCTCCCTTTTTATTACCCTCAATCTTCTTAACTCTTTACAATCTGCATTCTGATTTTATCATTCAACAAAAATTACTCTCTCCAACATTACTAACAACTTCTTAATTATCAAATTTATTAGTTTTATCACAATCCTTATCCTTCTTGACCTCTCTATAGCCTTTGACACTATCAATCGACCTTATTTCCTTGATACTGTCTTCTTTCTATGTTTTCACTCCCACATATTCTACTTTTTCTTCTTATAACCTTTGCTGAATTTTCTTCATCCAGGTTACATTCACTAATTGTCAGAGTCCCAGGAGATTCTGTCCTGGATCCTTTTTTCCTTTTTCTTCTATTCTATTTTGCTTGATCTCATGGATTCATGATCACCTTTATGTTAATGATTCACAAAACTACCTTTCCAGTTCAAATCTCTGATAATCTCCAGTCTTACATTTCCAGTGTTATTGGTTGCCCCATTGAAATCTTAAGCTCAATACGTTCAAAACTAGATATTGTCTTTTACCAGAAACTCTCCCAATAACAAACTTTCCTATTATTGTAAAGAACATCTTCCCAGTACCCAAGACTTAAAACATAGGCATTATCCTCAAATCTCACACCCTCTCATATTCAATCTGTTGCCAAGGTTTGTTAATTTTAACTTCTTAACATCTTAGATATGTCCCTTTCTCTCTTCTGATACTCTCATCATCCTGGTGCAGATCCCCTTCCCCTCACATAAGGACTACTGTAACAGTGTGCTGGTGGATCTGCCTGCCTCAAGTCTCTCCCAGCTGCCAAAATAATCTTAAAGTTCAGGTCTGACCATATCACTTGGGTACTTAATGAACTTCAACAGTTCCCTATCATATCAAGATATCAGGATCAAATATGAAATCCTCTTTTTGGCATTCAAAGCCCTTTACAACTCTCCCTTCAGAATAAAATATAGATATAGATATAGACAGATAGAATGTAATCATTTTAAAATTAATTTTTATTCTGAATTCCAAATTCTCTCTCTTCTTCTAGTTATTCCCCTATTTATCAATAAGGTATACAATATTATACCCATTATACTTCTAACGGCACACAAAAAAATTTATGTTACTCATGTTACCAAAAACAAGCAAAATAAAAAAACTAAAATATGATCTAGCCTCTATTCAGAATTTATCAATTCTCTCTGAAGATGGATATCATTTTTCATCATGAATCTTTTGAAATTGTCATGGATCATTGTATTGATCAGTGTAGCTAAGTTTTTTACACTTGATCACTGTTATAATATTGCTGTTGCTGTGTACAGTATTCTGATTTTGTTCATTTCATTTTGCATCAATTCATTTCCATGTCTCTCCAAGGTTTTGTGAAATCATCCTTTTGTCACTTCATATAGCACAATAATATTCTATCACAATTGTTCAAATATTCCCCAATTATTAGGCATCTCTTCCAATTTCCAATTCTTTTCCAGAACAAAAAAAAAAGCTGCTATAAATGTTTTTGTGCATATAGGTACTTTTCCTTTTTCTTTGATTTCTTTGGGACATAAATGTAGTAGTGGCATTTCTGGGCCAAGAGGTATATACAGTTTTTATACCTTTGGAGATAGTTTTAAACTGTTCTCCACGATGGTTGGACTAAGTTGATAATTTCATCAACAGTGCCTTAGTATACTTATTTTCCCATATCTCCTTCAACATTTATCATTTTATTTGTCTGTGGTATGAACCAATCTGAAAGGTGTGAGGTGATATCTAAAGTTGTTTTAATTTGCATTACTCTAATTATTAGTGATTTAGAACATTTTTCCATATGATGATTGATAGTTTTGATTTCTTCTAAAAATGTCTGGTTACCTTTTAACTATTAATCAATTGGGGAATGCTTCTTATTTTTATAAATTTGACTGAATTCCATATTTATATTTGAGAAATGATATTTTTATCAGAGAAACCTGAAGCAATTTTTTCCCAGTTTCCTGCTTTCCTTCTCATTTTGGCTGCATTGTTTTTCTCCTTTCTTCTTTATCTCATATCATTCGGAAATCTTTTATTATTATCAACTCCTTCATCCCTATCTTACGGAAGAAATGACCTTATTCCTTACCACTCCTTTCCTCTGCCTACATAAGTGATTTTATTCTACCCATTTTCTACTGCCTCCTTTCTCTTCCCTACATTATCACTTATCACTGATTCCTTCTTGTCTACTGGTTCCTTTGCTACTGCCTACAAACATGCCCATGTCTCTCTCCAAAAATTCTCATGTGATCTTTCCATTTCTGCTGTCATCCTATATCTCTTCTGCCTTTTATGGATAAAACTCCTCAAGAAGACCATTTACAATAAGTGCTTCTCTTACAATTTCTTCTTAATGTCTCATTATGTGGCTGCTGTTCTCTCCAAAGTTACTAAGGATCTTAGTTGCCAAATACGAAAGCCTTTTCTCAATTGACTTCTTTCCTTCCTTTGACATTGTTGATTACTTTCTCCTCCTCCACATTCACCCTGGTTCTCCTCCTACATATCAGCCACTCCTCTATCTCCTTTTCTTGATCTTCATCCAGGGCACACCCTCTAACCACAGGTGCTCCACAGAATTCTGACCTAGGCTTTCCTCTGTTCTCCCTCTATATACTTTACTTGGTGATCTCATCAGTTCAATAGTAATTATCATCTCCAGGCTTATGATTCTCAAATCTACTTATCCTATTCTTAATCTAGTGTTGCATCTACTGCTGCCTTTCAGTTATCTCAAACTGGATATGAAGTAGATATCTTAAACTCAGCATGTCCAAAACTTAATTCACTGTCTCTCCCCCTAAATTATTCCCTTTCAAACTTTCCTATAACTACAGAGGGCATCACCTTCCAATTCCCCAAGCTCACAATTTAAATGTCATCTTTGATCCTTAACTATCCCTCTTCCACCATATCCAATCTGCTGCTAAAGACTGTCCTTTTCACCTTAACAATATTTTTCAAATTTCCCACCCCCCATCACTGTCTGATGCTGCTAATATTCTGATATAAGGCCTTATCACTGCGCACCTGAATTATTCTAATAGTCTGCTGCTGTGTCTCCCCCCTCCAATCTATTTTCTATTCAATCACCAAAGTAATGTTCCAAAAATGTAAGTCTGTCCATGTCAAACTGGTACTTAATAAATTCTGGAGCCTCCCAATATCAGCAGGATCAAAGATAAAATCTTCTATTTGGGCATTTAAACCTAATTATAATTTAACCCAACCCTCATATTTCTAGTCTTTTTACTCCTGATTCTATATCATATATTCTTTAAAACTGGTAATATAGCCTCCTTGGTATACCATGAACAACACAATTCACCTTTTGGCTCCAGGCATTTTTGGCTGCTCCTCATGCCTAGAACACTCTTCTTTTTTTTTGTTTTGACTAAGGACTTCTGGAGTTTTTTCCTTCAAATCTCATCTAAAACTCTTAGCTTTTTCAGGAAGTTTTGCTAAATGTTTCTTAATTCTAGTGCCTTCCCTCTTTTAAGCATTCCCTATTTATCCTACATATACTTTTTATGTACATATTTATTTGTTTGTTGTCTCCCTCTATTAGACTATAAGGTCCCTGAGTGCAGGAACTGTTTTTGCTTCATTTTGTATCCCTGGGATTTAGCACTATGTGCCTAGTGCATAGTAAGTGCTCAATAAATGTTTGTTGAACAATGAGCATCTGTATCTCCAGCTCTTATCACATTAAATGCTTAATGAATGTGTATTGACTAACTGACTGGACAAGTTGGTGATAGGACTGCTGTACTTGTTCTGTTGAGACATATACCTGGAATATTATGTTCACTCCTACCCTTCAGAGCATTTCCTAAAGATTTCTAAACCATAGTACTTCTGCTCCAGTCATCCTCTTCATCTCCTACCTAATAGAACCACTTTGACCCTGTCCCTGGGTGAATTTTCATCTCATCTTTTCCAGAACCAGGGCTCCACATCACTTTTCAGTCATTTCCAAATCATTCCCCAGGTTTCTGTTTTCTAACTCCTTTCATGGACTGTCTTCTCCTCCCCCCAGGACTTAGACAGCTAAGAAAAAGTCTCCAAGAGAATGTGATAGGTGTCTTCAAGTATTTGAGGGGTTATCAAGTGGAAGAGGGATTAAATTCAATCTATTTGGACCCAGAGTATAGAATCAGGAGCAATAGTTCTAAATTGAAAAAAGGTCAACTTGCAAGCTTAATGGCAGCAAGAATATTATGGAAATTAGAGCCCATATGAAAACAGAAAGGGCTCCCTCCAGAGGTAATGATTCTTTTCCTTGAAAGACCAGACAGAAGCTGAATGATCATTTGTTTTTGGTGTTTAAGACAAAAATATTATTACTGTTCTCTGAATTTTAGGCAAAGATCTCCTGGGAAAATTTTTATTTAATTTACCATTATCCTTAAATCCAATTATTTCTAGTTGTGAAAAATATCCTAACTGGCAAAACCTCTCCCCACTCCACTCTTCCATATCCTTAAATATGTTTCTACCTCAAGATGGCTTGAGAAATATTTATAGAAATCTTGGATAAGGAAAACGTGATAATGATATGTTCAGATGTACTTTGGGGTTAACATTTTAGAACAAAAGTAATGTAATCCACTGAAAATTACTCAAATGCTAAATTCTTTCTTCATTTCTTCTTCTCATGGATTAAAAGAGTTCCTTCCTGTGAAAGGAGTTGTTGGATGAAAATAAGTCACTTTTTTAAGCAGGTCATGGCATGTATCACTTCACAGGGGAGGAGAGACAACGATCTTAACTATACAGGAATTAAATTTGGTTTCTACCCTTGATCCATTTCCTAAGATTTGGGCTTTGTTCTTTGTTTCTTATACATTTCCAAATAGGGAAAAGTTGGCAAATGGGTTTTAGACCAGATAAATATTATTTCTTTTTTTTTTTATTTAATAGCCTTTTATTTACAGGTTATATGCATGGGTAACTTTATAGCATTAACAATTGCCAAACCTCTTGTTCCAATTTTTCACCTCTTACGCCCCAACCCCTCCCCTAGATGGCAGGATGACCAGTAGATGTTAAATACATTAAAATATAAATTAGATACACAATAAGTATACATGACCAAAACGTTATTTTGCTGTACAAAAAGAATCAGACTCTGAAATATTGTATAATTAGCTTGTGAAGGAAATCAAAAATGCAGGTGTGCATAAATATAGGGATTGGGAATTCAATGTAATGGTTTTTAGTCATCTCCCAGAGTTCTTTCTCTGGGCGTAGCTGGTTCAGTTCATTACTGCTCCATTGGAAATGATTTGGTTGATCTCGTTGCTGAGGATGGCCAGGTCCATCAGAACTGGTCATCATATAGTATTGTTGTTGAAGTATATAATGATCTCCTGGTCCTGCTCATTTCACTCAGCATCAGTTCGTGTAAGTCTCTCCAGGCCTTTCTGAAATCATCCTGTTGGTCATTTCTTACAGAACAGTAATATTCCATAATATTCATATACCACAATTTATTCAGCCATTCTCCAACTGATGGGCATCCATTCAGTTTCCAGTTTCTAGCCACTACAAAAAGGGCTGCCACAAACATTCGTGCACATACAGGTCCCTTTCCCTTCTTTATAATCTCTTTGGGATATAATCCCAGTAGTAACACTGCTGGATCAAAGGGTATGCACAGTTTGATAACTTTTTGAGCATAGTTCCAAACTACTCTCCAAAATGGTTGGATTCGTTCACAACTCCACCAACAATGCATCAATGTCCCAGTTTTCCCGCATCCCCTCCAACAATCATCATTATTTTTTCCTGTCATCTTAGCCAATCTGACAGGTATGTAGTGGTATCTTAGAGTTGTCTTAATTTGCATTTCTCTGATTAATAATGACTTGGAGCATCTTTTCATATGACTAGAAATAGTTTCAATTTCTTCATCTGAGAATTGTCTGTTCATATCCTTTGGAGAATGGCTTGATTTTTTATAAATTAGAGTTAATTCTCTATATATTTTGGAAATGAGGCCTTTATCAGAACCTTTGACTGTAAAAATATTTTCCCAGTTTATTGCTTCCCTTCTAATCTTGTCTGCATTAGTTTTGTTTGTACAAAAACTTTTCAGTTTGGTATAATCGAAATTTTCTATTTTGTGATCAGTAATGATCTCTAGTTCTGCTTTGGTCATAAAGTCCTTCCCCTTCCACAGGTCTGAGAGGTAAATATTATTTCTTAATGTTTTCGATTGAACTATAAAGTTTTTACATTGGGGATGGAATGGTGGATAATTACTTTGATTCATAGGTTGTATGGGCTGCTGAGGAACCTTCAATCCTGAAATTTCATGATTCTTTATTTTGGAATACATGGAGATTTTCCCAATCCAATTACTGAAATGATGACTGAATTATGTCCTGAGTTTTTCGTGTAAAAATGACTGAATTATGTACTGAATTTTAAAAGAAAAATCAATTTCTTTTCTTGAGAGAGAGAGATTTTATTTATTTTTCTCCCAACAGGAGAAGTTTTCCACACACTCCTGCCTATTAGTGATATTGTACTTACTGCATCAAGCACAAAAATATTATGAGGTCTCCTCATTGAGATTCATAGTTACTCAGAGAAGATCAACTTCACAATCCATACAGGAAAAAAGGAAAAGATTAATAGTTGCTTATTGTTCAGTCTACGAGAAATAGTGGAATGAAAAATCCCAATGAGCACAACAAATGGACAATTCATCAGGCCCAAAACTGATAGAAGAAGAAAGAAAACTGCCTCACATTTGAGAATTTGAACAGTACTTTCAATGATATGAGGCTATTCCATACATACACACACATATACACACGAACATGCACACATGCACATAGACACATCCAAAAACAATTTTATTACATCTTTGAAAAATATTTTAGTGGTTTCTCAGTAATGTCATATGTCTATATTTCATTCATTTATTCAATAAGAATTTACCAAATAACAACTATGTGCTTGCCATTGAGTGTTAATAGAATACAAGTCCCCTGAGAGAGTCTTTTGTTTTTGTCTTTTGAGAGATAGGAGAACAATATGCACACATATTGAAAATTGCACATAAAAGTACATAAGTACATAAAAAGTATGTATATAGGAAATACACAGTCATTTCCTAGGCAACAGCACTAATTGCTATGGAAGTCAGAAAAGGCTTCACATAGAAAGTGACCCCTGAGCTGAACTTTAAGTTGGGTACTCCCTCAGGTGGAGGTAAAGTTGGAATGCCTTCCAAGTGTGGGGGACACAACGCACATGAAGGCAAAGAGAAGGGGAAGATGGAATGTTGGGTATGGGGAGCATCAAATGAGACAGTTTGCATGGAATAAATTAAGCCTGAGGCTGGGGTAAGATTGTGAAGGACTCTAGATGTCAAACAGAGAAGTTCGTGTTTTATTCTAGAAGTCAGAAGAAGTTACTGAAGTTTTTTGAGTGAGGGAGGAATACCGATCACACCTGTGCTTTAACAATATCAGTTTGGATTTGTGGGAGTGAAGCTAAGATGGCAGAATAAAGATAAGAAGCTGCTCAAGCTCTCCCAATTTCACTGGAAAACTACATGAAATCAATCCTCTGAACAGAGTCTGATGGAACAAAACTACTTTCCAGCCAAGACAGATTAGAAGGACTTTGAAAAAGGTCAGTCTCATTGGGGTGAAAAGGATGTTCAGCCCAGCTCAGACGTTGTCCAGGAAAGCCAGTGTAGAAGTCTTAATCATAGCAGATCAGCAACTGAGACCCTAGGTCCTGGTTCAAGAGGAAAATAGAGCAAGAAGGCAATCTCCATTCCCAGTTCAGAAGGCAAATTCTGGGAAATCAAGCTGTTTCCTGCAAAGAGCCGGTAGGATATTCCTTGCTGTGAGCAAGACACCAAACCCAAGGGGCTCCTATGCTCAAAGCCAAGATTCAGAGCTGCCTGGGAAGCTAAAGAGAGGGCTCCCTCTACCATAAAAGACACAAAAGAAGAAATACAAAAAGAGAAAGAGAGAAAATTAGCAAGAAAAAGAAAAGAACCTTAACGATAGAAAGCTACAATGGAAGGCCAAAACACCAACTCAGATGAGGAAAAAATGTCCTCAGAAGAAAATCTCAAAGAGTGATATGAATTGGTCTCAAGCCTAAAGAGGTTTCTTGGAAGTGCTCATAAAAGATTTTAAAAGGCAAATAAGAGAGGTAGAAGAAAAAATTAGAAATAAAATGAGAGGTGTGCAAGAAAGAGTCAATAATTTGGAAAAGACAAAAATTAACTGAAGAAAACAATTCTTTAAAATATACAAATGGCCAAATTAAAAAACAAATGTCCGCTAAACAAAACACCTTGAAAAGTAGAATTAATCAAATAGAAAAAGAGATACAAAAGCTAATTGAAGAAAATTACAAATTAAAAACTAGAATGGGGCAAATGGAAGCTAAGGACTCTATGAGAAATCAAGTATCAGTCAAACAAACTAAAAAGAATGAAAAAATGGAAGAAGATGTAAAATACCTCATTGGAAAAACAGCCAACCTGGAAAATAGATCTAGGAGAAACAAATTAAAAATCATTTGTCTACCTGAAAGCATGACCAGAAAAAGAGCCTGGATAGTATTCTTCAAGATATCTCCATGGAAAACTTCCCAGATATATTAGAACCAGAGGGGGAAAGAGTCATTAAATATTCAAATCTGGAAAGAGATCCCACAAGGAAAACCCCAAGGAATATTATTACAAAACTTCAGAATTATAATCTTAAGAAAAAATATTGCAATCTGCCAGACAAAAACAATTCAATTATTGAGGAGCAACAGTCAGGATTATCCAGGATCTGGCAGCTTCTACAATAGAGGATCAGAGTGTCTGGAATATTATATTCTGGAAGACAAAGAACCTGAGTTTACAACCAAGAATTAACTACCCAGTTAGACTGAGCATCATGTTTCAGGGAGAGGAGATGGATCTTCAGTGAAGTAAGAGACTATGAATCATTTCTCTTGAAAAATACAGATCTAAACAGAACATTAGATCTTCCAACATAGGACTCAAGAGACACAAAAAAGGTAAACAGAGGGAATGTGTGTGTGTGTGTGTGTGTGTGTGTGTGTGTGTGTGTTATTTAAAGGTTACAATGTTTATATCCCTAGATGGAAAAATGATATCTATGGTTCTTCAGAACTGTATCTGTTACTGGAACAGTTAGAGGGAGCATACATGCATGGAGACTGTGGTTGTGAATGGATTCTGATATGATAATATCAAAGAAAAAGACATAAGGGGTGGAGAAAGGATTGTACTGGGAGAAGAAAGAGAAGATATAATGGGACAAGTAGATAACAGGAGGAGGCACAAAAGATCTACTACAACAGAGAAAAAGAAGGGATGGGGATGAGCACTGTCTAAAGCTTGATCTCATCACTTTGGGCTCAAAAAGGGAATAAATTAAATCACTCAGTTGTGAATAGAAATTTATCCTACCCTATAAAAAAGTAGGAGGATTAAGGGGAAAGAAAAGAGAGGAGCTGGATAGAAGGAAAGACAGAAACATAGAAGAACTCTTTCTTCTATGAAGAAAAGGGGTGATAGAAAGTAGGACAGGTAGAGAACAGGGTGGGTTACAAAAAACTACTAAGGAGGGACATGGTAGAAAGAGAGAACAAATATATATATATATATATATATATATATATATATATATATATATATATAAGAAAATAGGATGGAGAGAAATACAGAGATAATAATCATAACTGTGAATGTGAATAGGATGTGAATAGAAGCAAAGAGCAGAACAGATTAAAAAACAGAATCTTACAATATGTTGTTTACAAAAACCACATTTGAAACAGAGAGATACATACAGAGTAAAGGTAAAAGGCTGGAGCCGAATTTATTATGCTTCAGCTGAAGCAAAAAAAAAAAGAAGAAGAAGAAGAAGAAGGGGTAGCAATTTTGATTTCAGATAAAGCAAAAGTAAAAAAATAGATTAATTAAAAGAGGTAACATAGGAAACTACATCTTCTTAAAGGGTACCACAGAAAATGAAGTACTATCAGTATTAAATGTATGTACACCAAGTGGTAAATTATCCAGATTCTTAGAGAAGAAATTAAATTGGTTACAGGAAGAAATAGACAGCAAAACTAAGTTAGTGGGGAAGCTCAACTTTCCCATCTCAGAATTAGACAAATCAAATCACAAAATAAACTAGAAAGAAACTGTGGAGGTTAATACAATCCTAGAAAACATATGATAGATCTCTGGAGGAAATTAAATAGGAACAAAAATAAATGTATCTTTTTCTCAGCAGTACATGGCACCTACACAAAAAATGACAATATATCAGTGCATAAATACCTCACAATCAAATGCAGAAAGACGGAAATAATAAATGCTTCCTTTTCAGACCATGATGCAATAAAGTTATATTCAATAAAGGGCTAGGAAAGACAATAGACTAAAAACCAATTGAAAATCCAATAATTTAATTCTAAAGAATGAGTGGGTCAAACAACAAATCATAGAAACAACCAAAAATTTTATCCAGGAGAACGACAATAGTGAGACAACATACCAAAACCTATGGGATACAATCAAAGCAATTCTTAGGGGAAATTTTGTATCTCTAAATAGTTAAATGAATAAGATTGATAAAGAGGAGATGAATGAATTAGACTTGCAACTAAAAAAAGTTAGGGAAAAAAACTAATTAAAAATCCCATTTAAATACCAGATTAGAAATTCTGAAACTCAAAGGAGAAATTAATAAAATTGAAACTAAGAAAACTATTGAACTAATTAATAAAAACTAAAAATTGGTTTTATGAAAAAAAAAACTAACAAAATAGATAAACCTTTCATTAATTTGATTAGAAAAAAATAAAGGAAAAAAAACAAATTACCGGCATCAAAAATGAAAAGGATGAATTTACAACTATTGAAAAAAGAAATTAAAGCAATAATTAGGTTTAAAGGGCTGAAACTCTAGACAATACTCTATAAGCATATGCTTGGAAAATGGCCGGATGGAGTAAGACTAGCCAGGATCACTTCTGGGCGACAGACAAAGAAGGAAGGTCAGAGATTCTGCTTCCATCCAATTCAATCCTAAAGACCAAGAATAAAGATCAAGGACTTTTGCTTATCCAGACTCCAGCTGATTCTAAGGTACCCAGGGTGCTAATGCGGCCATCACATTTAGGAACTATTTTTTTCCTAATTGTATGCCAGCAAGTCTGACAATCAAATTGAAATGGAAGAATATTTACAAAAATATAAATTGCCCAGATTAAAAGAAGAGGAAATAAATTACTTAAATTGTCCCATTAAAAAAAAGAAAGAAATTGAACGAGCCATCAATGCCTTCCCTAAGGAAAAATCCAGGACCAGATGGATTTACAAGTGAATTCTACCAAACATTTAAAGAATAATTAATTCCAACATTATGTAAATTATTTGAAAAAATAGGTAAAAGAATCTTGCCAAATTCCTTCTATGATACAAATATGGTACTGATATTTAAGCCAGGAAGAGTCAAAACAGACAAAGAAAATAACAGACCAATCTCCTTAATAAATACCGATGCAAAAAATTGAAATAAAAATATTAGCAAAGAGATTACAACAACTTACTAGCAGGATAATGCACTATGACCAAGTGAAGTTCATACCAAGAATGCAAGCTGGTTCAGTATCAGGAAAACTATTACCATAACTGACCACATCAGTAACAAAACCAACAGAAATCATATGATAATCTCAATAGAAGCAGAAAAAGCTTTTCACAAGATACAGCATCCATTCCTATTAAAAACACTAGAGAGCACAGGGATAAAGGAAGTTTTCCTTAAAATAATAAGCAGCATCTATCTAAAACCATCAACAAGCTTTTTTATTATTATAACTTTTTATTGACAGAACATATGCATGGGTAACTTTTTACACCATTATCCCTTGCACTCACTTCTGTTCTGACTTTTCCCTTTCCTCCCTCTACCTCCTCCCCTAGATGGCAGGCAGTCTCATACATGTTAAATATGTTATAGTATATAACTAGATACAATATATTTGTGCAGAACTGTACAATTCTCTTGAGCAAGCATTATTTGTAATGGAGAAAAGCTAGACGTATTCCCAATAAGATCAGAAATGAAAAGATGATGCCCATTATCACCACAATTATTCAATATTGTACTAGAAATGTTGACTTTAGCAATAAGAAAAGAAAAAATTAAAGGAATTAGGATAAGCAATGAGGATATAAAACTATTATTCTTTGCAGATGATATGATGATATATTTAGAGAATCCTAGAAATCATCCAAAAACCTACTTGAAACAATTAACAGCTTTAGCAAATTTGCAGGATATAAAATAAACCCACACAAATCATCAGCATTTCTGTTTATTACCGACAAAAGTCCAGCAGCAAGAGATAGAAAGAGAAATTACACTTGAAATAACTGTAGACAAAATAAAATATTTGGCTGGCTACCTGCCAAGACAAACCCAGGAAGTATATGAACACAATTACAAAACACTTTGCACACAAATAAAGTCAGATCTAAACAACTGGGAAAATATCAGTTGTTCATGGGTAGACCAAGTTAACATAATAAAAAATGACAATTCTACCTAAATTGTTCAGTGCCATACCAATTAAATTGCCAAAAATTATTTTCTAGAGGAATATCGATTTGGCAGCTGTGTGGACAATGGAGACAGTATGTAGGGAATACAATTGAAAGGTTAAGTAGTTCAAGAAAAAGCTATTGAAGACCTGAATTTGAGTATGAATTTGGCTATATAAGAAAGGAGACCCGAGGGAGATAATGTTATTAAGGCAGACTCAAAATGATGTAGCAATGGATTGAGTACAATTTAGGTATGGCAACTGAAGGACTGAAGATCACTTTGTGGTTGTGAAGGTGAGTTACTGGAAGCATGATGGGATCCTCCCTAGCAAGAATGGAATTCTTGCTTAGGATCTCTTATATACATCTCCTTCTTTCTATTCACAAAGCCACACAGGCCTTTCTTGCTTGTCCTTTGAACTATTTCAATGACCTTTTGATTGATCTCCTTCCCGTATCTCTTCCCACCCTGATCTACCCTCTTCTCAGCTGGCAAAGTACTTTTTTGTAAAGCATTTGGCTCATTTCCCTCAATAAAATTCAATGGTTCCCTATCATCTCCAGGATCAAACACACAGTGCTCTGCTTGGCATTTAAAGCCCTTCACATTCTGGGCCCCTTCCTAACTTTCCATTTTGTTATATTCAGCTCTACTCTCCACATCCCACAATTGGCTACACTAGCCCCCAGCACTTTCATGGGTAAGACAGTCCACCTCTGTCTGCCTTTTCAGAGCTGTCCCTATGCTTGGAAGGCTCTGCTTCCCTCCTCACTGTCTCTTGTCTTTTTTAGCTTCCTTTATTATTCAACTTAAATCCCCCCTTTGCACTGTTTGGGCCTGTCCTCCATGATTAACTTCCATTTACTCTCTATATATCCTATATTTACATAGGGATTTGAAAATTGTGTCCCCATTTAACTCGGTGAGGTCATGGACAAAGGTTTTGCCTTTCTTTATATCTGAAACTCTTAGCACAATGCCTGGCATGTGTACACTGTTGTTATACTGTCATTCCAGTAATGTACACACCCTTGTGATCCCATGTGGGATTTTCTTGGTAAAGATACTAGAGTGGTTTGCCATTTCCTTCTCCAGGGGATCCCGTGGGTCCATTTTGTCAGGCAATTAGAGGTGAAGGGACTTGCCCAAAATTACAGAGCTAAGAAATGGCTGAGACTGGATTTGAGCTCAGGTCTTCCTTTCTATGGGCCCAATGCCCAAGCCATCAGATGCCTCCCCTGACACACAATAAGCACTTACTTAATAAATGCTTATTGGGCTGACTGAGAAGAGAGAAGAATTTGGAATGAACAAAAACAAGCATAGGACATTCATGATCTTTAAAGATACAAAGTCATGATTGACCCAAAAAGCAACAGAAATACACAGTAGGAAAATACAGACTGTATTTTTTCATTGATGATATGTGTGATTTAAAGTGATGTCATTTAGAAAATGTATGATTGAAAAAGGATGGGGGTTGGTCATGGAGTGAAAATAAAAGAGACAAGTGGGTAGCCTGAATCTGCAATGAAACCCTTTGGGGAACAGTTATGGGAAATCCTAGGCAAGAGTTACACAAGTGGATAAGGCATGAATGGGTTATGATCTATACCAATGAGAGGATATCCACCTGGATAAGATCACAGATTCATTGAAATATTAAAGATGCATATATTCAGGGACACATGCTTACAAAGAGCTGTTTTATAGATGTCCTTAGGGAACCTGTTTTAATAAATGGAAATGAATAATCTGTGTTCAGAATATCAAATGTTCATACATAAATGTTTTCAAAAATACATGTCCCAAACGATTTATTGTTTTAATAATTTAAATATTTCCCTGCATTTTATACTATCAATTTGTTAGGAAAATCTTTTTATTGATAATGTACAGACTTCATACTTGTCCCCAACTACCACACAAATAAATAAGTAAAATCCAAATTAATAAGGTTTTATTATCTAGCTATTTTTTCTCTCTAGTTATCATGCATGTCTATTAGATCAAGCATCCTGCCCAAGGGAGAAGAGACAGGAGCAATCTCAGCTGGAATAATTCAGATAAGCAGGAATAGACTGGACCTGACTAAATCTCTTTTATCATCTCTCCAGGTATTATAAACCTGGAGGATTTGCAGCTGGAAGGGACCATTAAGATCAGTGATGTTCATGGATCCTCCAGCATATTAAGCAAGAATGATAAATAAATTATATAAACACACATGATGGTGACACAAAATGAGATTTGAAAAAGCATTAGAAAGGAGGTTTGGACTGGGAGTAGTCCAAGGATCTGAGTTCAGATCCTGATTTTTTCACTTATTTTCTGCATAATTTGAGCAAGCTACTTTATCCCTTTCTTTAGGCCCCAGTTTTCTCAACTGTACAATAAAGGAGTTGAACTAAATAGCTTCTACCAACTCATTCTAGGTGACACTAGTGGTACATGAATGATGCTGTTTCTTGGATTGGGGTCCAGAAGACCCATGTTTGAATCCTTCTCCAGAAATTTACTAGCTGTGTGACTCTAGACAAGTCACTTAACCTATGTCTGGCTCAGTTTCCTCAACTATGAAATGGTAATGATAATAATAGTAACACTTATCTCCCCAGATGTAAGGATCAAATAAGATAACATAGGTAAAGCACTTGCAAACCTTGAAGCGCTATATGAACACTGGTTGTTATTATATGTTATCTGCCAGCTGGGCAGCTAGGTGGCACCACAATACACTGAGCCTGGACTCAAGAAGATTCACCTTCCTGAGTTCAAATCCAGCCTCAGACACTTTTGAGTTATGTGATCCTGAGTCACTTAACCCTGTTTTACCTCAGTTTCCTCATTTATAAAATGAGCTAGAAAAGAGATTGGCAAATCACTCCAGTATCTCAGCCAAGTAAACCCCAAATGGGGTCATGAAGAGTCAGTCACAACTGAATAACAAATGTGTTAGCTATATGACAGCTGGGCCATGCCACAGTGGCCATCCTTCCTCAGTGTTTATCTCTCAATAGTATGTTTTCTACTGCTGCTATATTGCTAAATAACATCTAATCTCTGCAGTCACTGAATTACTTGTAAGTCTCTCCTCTTTATATTACCTCAACCTTCCAAATACTCTAATGGAAATATCAGGTCAATCAGTTCCTTCTTCATCAGCTTTTTTCACAGTATATGGGAATTCTCCTTCCATGCTGCAAATAGTGAGAGTCATTCTCCATAGCCACCTTCTAACCTTCTTATGTTCCCATCTTCTGAAGGGAAAATGACTATGATTTTCTTTATCAAAGACCAGGTAGGACCTGGTTTTGAAATAAGTAAGATAGGGGGCTTTGAATTCCATCCATCCAACATATGGTCTAGAGACTGTTTTTCAAGTGAGTTGACTACTTCTATCTGTGGTATAAACCCAGGGATTGATAAGAAAGGTGGCTGCTATTTTTGCAGCTTGCGGCTCCCAAGTTTTATGCACTTCTGCTTTGCCATTGCTTGGAGGAAATTTCAAGTGAAGGAGAATTATAGAAGGGAAAGTCCAGGGTAAAAAGGGTTGTGAAATTCAATGAGCTCTTGAATTCAACAATCAAGTCCTTAGACTTTTATCATAAGGGAAAACTTCTCAATAATTAGAATTATCCAAAAATAGGAGATGTCTTAGAAGGTAATGGGCTATTGGAGAGATTTTGAGCAAAAATCAGATGACCACTGTAGGTGGGGATATTTTGGGCATAGGATTTGACTTAATGGCCACTGAAGTCCTTGAAAGCCTTGAAGTTCTGTGATTCTGAAGACTTCTCCCTTTGGATCCCCCTATAATTAGTAAAGCTTTAGAGAGCTGCCCAATACCGTTCTGGAGAAAGGTCCTTCTTACCTGGAGAGATCTTGATAAGATTCCTTATTTCATTCTGAGTTTTCATGGAATCCAAAGAGTCATGATCCTGCACCATTGCCAACCCACATCCAAGTTCATGGGTTGCTTGCCCAGCTTCTCTTGCTCAGCATATGTACGTATTAATCCCCGGTGAATGCACCAGTATGAAAACATCTGCCTCACCACCTTATTTGCATAATAAGTAACATTATGCTTATTATTCTGAATGAACAGAGTGTAACTAGAATTAAATGCAACAAAAAGTTGTCAAAACCTTTTTTCATCGTATTCGTAATTACGTATTTCTAATTTTACCGCCTTTACAAACTTCACACACGCCAGGCACACGTTTAGAAAACTGCCTTAAGGAGACAAAGGGATGCAAATGGATTCAGGGTAGACGACACATCCAGACTCTTCCCTCCCCCCACCCCAAGATTTAAGTGGAGCATAACAGCAACTTGTGTGCTTTGAGAGTTTACATATTGAAAATGAATCTCCAAATTTGCAGATTGCCCTCCAAGTGAAAGCCAATTACAAGGCACAATACCACCCAAGACAAAGAAAGAAGGGATCATAAACATCAAAGGAGTCAGAAGATAGAAAATGCAATTCAAAATAGAAATGTAGCCAATAATTAAGCCTGAGTGTAAATATCTAATCTGTGGAATGAACAGAATGGAATGGAATGGAACAGTTACCAGAGGAAAAGAACCTTGCTGTGCACTGATCAGAAAAGGCTTAAGGGATTATAGGAGAGACATCATTGTAACCAGCACTCTAGTGTGTAGCCTGCAAAGAAAAGCAAGCAAATGACTGAGAAATGATATAAGCAAATCCAAACTTGAGAAACAAAGCACTTTTGTTATGATAAATATCTCTGGACAAAAAATGATTTGTATGTATAAGAATTCAAAGTGATAGGGGCCATTGAGGTTTACACAGTGTTTTCTTCATGACAACCCATAGGACAGGTATTCTAAGTAGTCTTATCTCCAACTTACAGATAAGGAAACTCAAATCCATGATTCTTTCAACTACAACTAGTCAAACCACTGGATTTTATCAAGCACCTTTATTAAATCCCATTGTATTCAGAGCACAGCTGGGTACAAAGAAGGTTAAATAGCATGTAAACTTAAAGGAGGAAATGTCTCACTTTTGAATTTTTATCTGCAGAACTTAGTTTCTGACATGCAGTAGGCACACTATAAAGGCTCTAAAGAAATATGAGACCTACACAAATAACTGTACACACGTACATACATACATACACACACATACACACACACACACATATATATATATATATATATATATATATATATCTTATTTAAAAAGCAAATGATGGAGATTCAAAAGAGATTCAATGTGAGATCTGTATCAGGAAGCAAAGATCCTTTTCTACTGCTGGAATTGAGGTTTTCCAGAGGAGATGATATCTGAATTAAGTTTTAAATATTGATAATTCAATGGACAGGGTTTGAGTATTCCAGGCAAGGGCAGTATCCTGAACAAAGAAATGGTGGATGGGCAAATGCAAGAGCTATGAGGATGGCACATAGTCTAGTCTGACTGAACCACATAGTAGGTGAAGGTGAATGGTCTGACAATCTTAGGAAAATTTGGGAAAGTTGTGAATTCCAAGATCAATCTTTCATACTTTACTTGATTGTCAACAAAGAATCACTGAAAGATTCTGAACAGACGTGGGACCTGTCTTGACTCATGAATAAAAATTAGTCTAACATCAATTAGGAGGAATTGGAAGGTGCAGAATATATAGAGAAAAATATGTTGGGAAATTATGGCCATAGGCTAAAGGGTAGGAATGCAGGCTAGAGGGGACCAGAGGAAATAATATATGTTAAAGTGCCAAACTAACCTCAAAGCACTATGTAAATATGAGTTGTTGGTATTATTTAGTTTTCTGATGGACTTGTGATTTCACTGGGCTAGGGAGCTCCCCTTGAGGAACTTCATCTACTGATGGCGATCAGCACCTGCTCTGCAATTAATATCCTCAGAGACTTGCAAGAAATGGTGAGAGATTCAGATACTTACCCAAGGTCGTACAGTATGTCAGAAGAGATTTTGAACCATGTCATCTGGATGCCAATGTCAGCTTCAAGCCCCTTACTGCTTCTCGTTATTATATGGACAGCATAATAATTTTGTCTTTTTATTTTCACAACCTAGTACAGTACCATTTTACACATAGGTACTTAATAAGTGACTAACTGAATTAAACTATTAAATTGGAATGGGGGTAGAGTGAGTTAAAGTTTGGGGGAATAAAAGGGAGGTATACTGTGGATGAAGAAGTGAGGTTACTTGTTAATCAATTCGATATCAAATGTAAAAGAAGAAAAAAGGTCAAAATAACATGAGTATGATCTGAGTATGAGTGGGCCAGTGAAAGCTGATATCATTGGTAGATATTACGCATAAAAGGGGGAACAAGATTAGAGCCAAAGCCTATAAGCTTGAATTGAGATACACAGTGAGTAAAGGTGTTAGGAGATCCATGTGGTAATGTCCTGGAGACAGCTACAAGTGCATGTAGGCAGCTGAAGAGAGAGACCATGTCCTATGGCTGCTGCTGAAAATGGGTGGGCATCTTTTTTTTTTAATTGAATGCACAGATTTAATTTCTCGACTTATTTAGCTTTAGCAGAATCTGGTGCAGCCTGAGTCATGCCCTAATTTATAGGCAAGGGAGAAGACTAAAGAAATATACCAGCTACAGAACCAGGCTTTGCTTAGCTGCTGATTTCTTAGAGAGATGAACGCCAGATTTTGTTCACTAAGAAAACTGTAGCTAACAGTGAGATGTTCTTAGCTCTAGCAAGATGGTGAGTAAAACCCACCCGAAGCTGACAGGCCTCCAAGGGAAGAGGAAGAAGAAAGCCCAGAGGAGGAAAGACAATGTGGATACAGCTGACTAAAAAGGAATAAGGGAGGCAAGTGAGACAGTGAAAAAGATACCAATTCTGGAGTCGGCTCTGGGTTTCGATTCTGTCTCTAACATGGATTACATGTGTGACCTTGGACTAGTTTTCCAGTTTGCTTATTTGTAAAATGAGAGCATGAGACTCAATTATCTCTGTGGTTTCTTCTAGCTCTAGAGCTGTGATCTCATAAACCACAAGCTGAAGGACAATCAGATGCAGTTCAATTCAACTTAAAAGGTATTTTCTAAATCCTGTGTGAAGAACCAGGGACATGAAGGGAAACATTAAACTGCCCTGGCCCCTAAAGAGCTATCTGGAAGGAAAAGAAAGAGACATCTTGCTTCGGCCTTGGTCTGAGCCTTGCATTTAGGCCAGAGAGGATCTTGAAAGCTTTGTAGGCCCTGAAGAATACTGGACTTCCTGATTTTTCTTCAGTATCCTAATGAAATTTACAGATCAGATGTTATCTGCATTAGGAATCAAGCATAGACTCAACATAGATGCCTGGTGCCATATGGAGCCAATCAGTACACTATACCATGCTTAAAGGAAACTTCTCCAGTGCCTTGCAAGTGGGAGGAAAGGGCTTCTATCCTCCAGGAAGTGTGAGTCACCCCAGTACTATAGGGACTCTCTAAACTTGAGCCCACTTTCCCTTGAACTTTGTATGTCCTCGGGGGTAAGTGTGCCAAAAACTTGTTGGGGATGGGGTTCCAGAGGTTTTTATACTATCTCTTCTTACTATACACACTTAGTAAGTATCATTTTCTAATAATTAATTAAGATTTTCTGACTAAATTGATTCCTAATTGATAATCTTAAAGGGAGGCACTCTTTAAGGGAACCTGCTGCTAACAGAGAATAACCTCCAACTCCTCAACTGAGTTGGGAGATGCAGCTATGGCCCAAGACCTGAGATTCTTCAGAAGAAGGCACATTTGAGGCAAGGATCCTCAGAACTTACATGGATTCTGATTTTCACTGATCTTCAGGGATCAGCAGGATGATCTGAATTCCTCTGACATATTCCAGCCTACAAATACTTATCTTAACCCCACCAGGCCTTATCTTACTTAGATGAAGAATCCTGAACAGCTTCAAATGTTATCCTGCCTTCCCTTCATTTAGCATAATCTCATGGCCCTTCATCATCGTGGTTCCCTTCCTCAGGATTCCCTTTAGTCTTAGGTCATTGGATCCTGGATCTAGAATGGAAAGAGACCTGGAAGTATGACTTCATTTTACAGAACAGTAGACAGAAGGCCAGAGAAAGTAAGTGGCTTGCGTGAGTCCATGAAGTTATTAAGTTCAGGAAGCAGAATTTGAACCTAAGTCCTATGTCTGAGGATCCAGAGCTCCTTCCACTTATACCACACTTGCTTATCCATTCTGAGACAGAGACAGACAGACACACAGACAGACAGAGACAGAGAGACAAAGACATAAAAAGAGAGAGACAGACAGACAGAAACAGAGAGAAAGAGACAGAGAGACAGAGAAAGAAAGACACATATACCCTAGAGAGAGAGAGAGAAAGATAGAGATGGAGGGAGGGAAGGAGAGAGGGAAGGAAGGGAGATTGGAAGGAAGAGAGAAACAGTGAATCTTCTAGAGACAAGCTATATTCCTACTGGAAACTATGCCTTGCTTAATACAGGCTCAGATTTCATTAGTTTTTTTGGTAGTCTTAAACAAGCTTGCAGTGCATGAACCATGATTTCATCAGGGTAGATCTGAGCCTCTCTCCACTGATACTGATCAGAGAAGAACCACACCTGTAATGGTTCAAGGCAAAGCTACCAGCAAAGCTCCTTCTTTGAGGTCATAGAACTTTTTTTTAAAACTTGAAGAGCTTTTTTGAGAGTGATCTTTTCCCCAGATTATTTAGTTCAATTCAACAAGCATTCATAAAGTAACTAGGAACTGTGTTAGGTATCATAGCTACAGAGGCAATGAAAATAGCCCTTACCCTCATGGAGCTTTCCTTCTGTGGGGTAGAGCAGAGAGTGAGATATTATTAAGCAAATATGCAATAGAAGTCAAGTGAATTCTGGAGTTGTAGGGATGGGGATAGAAGGAAATGCCAATGGCTTTAGCAATCATCTCTGGCAGATGGAAGAAGGCAGTGTGACCAGTCCATTGTCAGTATACCATAAGTGACCTAGGTCCTTTTATTCAGTTAAGAATCTCAGAAGATAGTCAAGCATGAAAAGACTAGGAGCTATTATCCACAACATAATAATAATCGCTGGTATATCCAAACATTTTTACATCTATAACAATAGCCCTATGAGGCTGATATCATAGATGTATCATTATTCCTTTTTACAGGTGAGGAAAATGAAGCTTCTAAGAGTTAAGTGGTTTGTCCAGGATCCAATGGCTAGGCATTATCTCAAGCCTTTCCTGCTATCAGAGGAGCCCTACTGATTTACTAAAAGGATTTGCTCTCTGTCTCCCCCCAACTCCGCTGAAGAATACAAGCCCCTGTGAATAGATTGCTTGTTTTTGTATCCTCAGCACCTAGGACAGTGCCTAGCAAAAAGTAGATGATAAATGCCAGGGCAGCTAGGGGGAGCCATAGCACACAGAGCACTGGGTCTGGAGTCAGGAGCTCATCTTTCTGTGTATCATACTCTCACAGCAGTTACTATTACTGGTCTCTCCTGATTCCTGGTCCTCAGAGTACCTCTGGCCACTGACCTTTGCAGTGTCAACTCATTCTACCAACTCGCCTCCTCTGAGGCCTTCAGAGGCCTCTGGCCACGATTTCTCGAATTGTAGTTTAATAACTGCTCAAGAACAGCCACGTGCAAACTTAAGCCTTTATTATACCTGCTCACATAATGCCCTGACTTGTTAACTCCCTAGTGAACACCTGGTCTGAAGACCCACGTGTTCACTGTCAAGCTCCTTACCTCTCTTGCCTATCCATCCACTGGGCTCGGCTACCCCAGGATAAAGAGCGGGACTTGCTGCCCTCAGTGGGCTTATAGAGAGTCTGTGAGGAGAAAGATCTCTCCGTTAAGAAGCTATCTTGATATGGACAGGATCCCACCCAAGGGGCAGTCCTATACCCACAGAGATTACTTCCGGGCCACTCAGATCTCCTGATGCACTGTGGACGCCCATTTAAAGCACCCTTACATTTCTGAATTCAAATCTGGCCTCAAGTATTTACTAGCTGTGTGACTTTGAACAAGTCCCTTAGTTTTATTTGCCTCAATTCCTCACCTGTAAAATAAGCTGGAGAAGAAAATGGCAAACCCCTCCAATATTTTTGGCCAAGAAAATCCCCCAAATGGGGAGTTGGACATGGTTGACACAATTGTACAATAACAAGAAGTACCAATTAATTAATTTCTAAGGTAATCTGAAAGTCTGGAACTAGGAAATTAGCTAATTGGTAAAGAATTAGGAGACACAGCCTCAAAATTTGGTAGTTTGAATATCAATTATAGAAAACATAGAAAAATATTTACAAATTATAGCAATAAACACCAGGATTATCCAAGAAACCAGAAAGGCATGTGTTATTAGTTATAAAAGCTACCTGAGTATTTCTAGAGAAGGAAGCTGAGGGGGAGAGAGGTACAGAGAGAGGTACAGAAGAAGAAATTTTTTCAAAGAGCAAGCTCACATGTCAAATAGTCTTCTCACATGGATTAAAACAATTCCATTTGCCTGTTTTACTTAGAAATAAGTACCCTCAACTGACTTTCACCTTCTCACCATCCTTGGCTCCTTGTATTTTCCAACATTTGCCTTTCCACATGGCAAACTTCTCCAGATCGGTCATCCCATCATTGTATGATGTGGTTTGGGTTCTTTTTGACTTCTTCATCAACTCTGGACTGATTTTTGTTTATAATCTTCTTTCTAAAAGGTAGCACAATGGACCAAACACTCTCCTGACTCCTACCTAGACTATCAGGCAGGTCCAGGGACTCAACATCTGGAGTTGTTCCCTCTCCACATCAGCCAAAAGTCCAAAGAGCCACCAGAAGACACATTTATCCAAGGTGCAGTGAAAGGGGAAGAGTAAAATTATGTAACATTAGAGTGATCCCTTAAGCAAAGATGCAGAGTGAGTCAAATCATGTCCCCATAAACATCCTAATCACATAAGATTTGAGCATGAGAGAACATGGTGAGCAACTGATTTTTTAGTTCTGTTCTCTAATAGCTCCATTATAAAAGGATTTTAAATCATATATTTCAAATTTCTATGATGAGGTTTTCTTCACTCTGGGTTCAGCAATCTATCCACTGTCCTTCCTAGCTAGGGTACAAACTCCACTCTCATGGAATGTATAATGGAAGAGAGATTTGATATATACACAAGCAAAATATTATATGATGCATAAGGAAAAGAATGAGCAAACTGTTCTGTAAGGTCCAAGGGAAGAGACGAACAGTAGGAAACAAGGGAAAGCTTCATGGAGGAGATATTCTTTGAGTTGAAATTTATGGATAATTACAAATTCAACAAAAACAAGAATATGTCTTTAAAGTCTTTAATAGGTATTAGGAAATCATTACAGTAAGAGTATGAGTAAAGGCACGGACCCCAGGGGAGAAAGCTTAGTGCATATATTTAAGACCAGAAATAACCTAGCTTGTTAATATCATGAAGACCATGAAAGACAACAATATATGTGTCTGTGTGTGTATATGTATGTGTATATACATATAGAAACATATGTATGTGTGTGTGTAATAAACAGAAAGGAAGTGGTGCCAGATTGTGAGGGCCTTGATAGCAAGTCCTTGCATATTTTGAATTTCATACAGTAAGCAAATGGAAAGAATGAAAAAACTTTTGAACAGATGAGCAATACAACCAGAGAGAAAAAGGAATAACGGTATCTTATATATGTCATGGATAAGCTATCCTTTGATATGTTAGGAATTGTGTGAGTATTTAATAAATCTAAAGCATATCCCCAAAATGAAGCTTCAGAAATGTGTCATTATTGCTTCATTCTTCATATTTGCATTTCCAGGCAAATCAGTCATGCATTTGTAGCATCGCGGTTTTGTTCCTCACTCTTTTCCTCACCCTACCTTCTGGTACTATTATTATTGTTCTTTTTCCCCATAAAAGGAAAAGGAGGATATAATTAAATCAACACTTTTTACACACCTTCTATTTGGTAAGTATTATTTTTTTTCAGTTTCAGAATTTTTAAAATTTAATTTTCTTTCCAGATTCTCCTGTATAGCTCACTAATATAACATATTCCCTTAAATGAGTGTTTGAACACCAGCCCTTTCTCTATAGCTAACAAGCCATTTTCACACCCGTTGACTTTGATTTCTATATAGCAATAATAACCATTTATACAATACTTATATGACAAAAACAATCCATGACTTCATTCGCTACAAGCACTCCCTCCATCCAGGATTATTGCCATCCTTTTACAATTTGAGAGAAAGTCTTTGAGAAGACCCTACGTATGATTAAGAAAAAAATCATCCCACTGTGGTCAATCAGGTGACAAGCCTATTTAATCAGTAGGGCTGATCCTCTGATAATAGGTAACAATATGACAATTATGACCAGAAATCATTTTTAGCATTTCTCCCCAAGAATCACATAGTGCTTTTTTTTTAAAGTTTGTACTTAATCAAATTAATTCTTATACCCACTTTGATGAGATGAAAGATAAGTGCTCTTATAACTCTGAGACGAGATGTCAAGAAACTCAACAATTTTCTTTCTATAAATCAGGGTTAACCCAGAAACTGAAATCTCAAACATCCCCATTGAGTCCCTGGAAAAACCTGAGTCAACAACCTCTAGTTTGGGGCCACCTAAAGTAGATGGTGACCATACTTTGACATGCTAGTCACAATTTTAATCCATTTTTAACTTTCTTTTTGGAAGGAAATCAGAAACATCTTTTAAAATAAAATACAAACAAAACTTTAAAAGTATCTTTAAGGGGACTTAATAAATCTCTGTTGTAGAAACTCTTTACATAAGCCATTCTTAAATTTGAAGATTTTGCTCACAATTCTACTCTGAGATAGGAGTGTGATATGTTTGAGAATCTGAGAAGAGCTTGATCTCCTTTCTTTTAGAGATTAGGTTGCTCCAGGATTTGTACCTGGTCCACAACAACCCAGAGATCTGGTCCCTTGTAAGAAGAGTGACTCTTGCTCCTTCTTCAACTACACTGATATAATTGAAAACATTAATGGTTAACTAAAGATGTCTTGGTATTGGAAAACTGATGATGAGTGATACCTCTATCCCCATCCCCTTAGGAGAGAGGTGGAAGACAAGATAAATAGGATATGGTAGATGTTCTCTACAATGGAATTTGGTCTTTGGGTTTTGACTAAGAAGTTTTCTTTGTTATAATGTAGATTCACAATGTAGATGATTTTATTTCTTGGAAAGGGTTGTTAAGAGGACATGTTTGGGGTATTTAGAAAAACCACATCAATTAAGCAAACAAAAAAAGATACCCTTTTATAACTGAATAAAGGATCTTTGAGGGTTGGCCATAATCACAATTTATCATGATATCTTGTGATGATCCTTTATGAACCAAACTAGTCTGATCCTTAGTCAAGAAGTGACACATAAATGAAGCCATTCTAGCTCAGAAAAATCTTACAGGACTATGATACTGAGGGTCTCCTCCACCTCTGAGACATCAGAGGATTTTAGTGTCAGATTCTCATCAATAACATAACTAATAGGTAGCATATTGTAAGTTTCTTGATTATCAGGTACTGTTTGAATATTATCTTTATATTCCTGGCACCTAGTAGTGTCTGGCTCATAGTGGGGGTTTAATAAACATTTGTTAATTAATTGGTTAGTTCCAAGTAAAACATATCCAATATTTTGGGGTCTTTTCTGAAGAATGTAGGAGAAACAACAGAAAAGCTAAATTCCAATATTTCTATACAAGTAACTGAGAGAAAATATGTTCAAATTCTCATTGTATTCCATCAAGTAACAAATCTTTCCTATATTTGCTAATAAAGAAAGCTTCCCTAAAATGATTCAGACAAAAGCAGATGACAGATTCATTTATATGAATACATTCACTTTTAAAATAGTTCATAGAAATAATAATTGAAGTTTGCAAAATGTCTTTGGAAATGTTATTTTCACTTGAGCCTCCTCACAATTATCCTGGGATGCAAGTCTTCAGTTACCATTATTTCTATTGGACAGATGAAGAAACTGAGGCTCAGAAAATTAATTGCCTATAGTCACACAAAAACTAAGCATCAGAGGCAGGATAAAAAAAACAGAGGTATCTCCTGATTCAAAATCTAAAATGTTCTCTTTCTCCAAAGTACCAAGGAGAAATAGAATACCTGACCATTATAGTGATTCACTTTCTGTGGCATATTGATTTCTAACTAGGGATTCCTGGGGAATTCATACTATAAATAGTCTCTCTGGTGTATGTATATATGTATGTATGTATATTTTTTCAAGATCCTCCCACAATTTTATCTCCTAGGGAAAAAGCAAACTCATATCCTGACATTAAAAAGTGTACACTGTGTAAATGAATGCAAGACATGGAAACATTGAAATGAAAATTGAATTTAAATATTAAGTGGCTCCAAGTAAAATATGAGTTTATCTTTATGATTGGCTCACAAGTCTTAAAGACCAAAAATGATGATTGTTGGAGGGGATGCGGGAAAACTGGGACATTGATGCATTGTTGGTGGAGTTGTGAACGAATCCAACCATTTTGAAGAGTAGTTTGGAACTATGCTCAAAAAGTTATCAAACTGTGCATACCCTTTGATCCAGCAGTGTTCCTACTGGGCTTATATCCCAAAGAGATTATAAAGAAGGGAAAGGGACCTGTATGTGCACGAATGTTTGTGGCAGCCCTTTTTGTAGTGGCTAGAAACTGGAAACTGAATGGATGCCCATCAGTTGGAGAATGGCTGAATAAATTGTGGTATATGAATACTATGGAATATTACTGTTCTGTAAGAAATGACCAACAGGATGATTTCAGAAAGGCCTGGAGAGACTTACATGAACTGATGCTGAGTGAAATGAGCAGGACCAGGAGATCATTATATACTTCAACAACAATATTATATGATGACCAGTTCTGATGGACCAGGCCATCCTCAGCAACGAGATCAACCAAATCATTTCCAATGGAGCAGGAATGAACTGAACCAGCTAGGACCAGAGAAAGAACTCTGGGAGATGACTAAAAACCATTACATTGAATTCCCAATCCCTATATTTATGCCCACCTGCATTTTTGATTTCCTTCACAAGCTAATTGTACAATATTTCAAAGTCTGATTCTTTTTGTACAGCAAAATAACATTTTGGTCATGTATACTTATTGTGTATCTAATTTAAATTTTAATGTATTTAACATCTACTGGTCATCCTGCCATCTAGGGGAGAGGGTAGGGGGTAAGAGGTGAAAAATTGGAACAAGAGGTTTGGCTATTGTTAATGCTGTAAAGTTACCCATGCATATATCCTGTAAATAAAAGGCTATTAAATTAAAAAAAATAAATTAAAAAAAAAACAAGTCTTAAAGACCACAGTATATTTCATGAAAAGCACATGGTCATGGCTGGGATGATCAACGCAGTAATTTTTACCAGCTGAAGTTCACATTAAGGAACATAGAAAGCTGAGAAGAATGATGACTATCTGGAATGGAAGATAAATGTAAACCTAAGGAGCCAGAAAGCCATTTTGGTCAAATGGACTCTCAGGTCTCTCTAATCATTCAATCTCACATGGTTTTGACCAGCCATGGAGGAAAAGCAAAGCATTTTAAAAACACTTATTGCCCAGACTATGATCTGCAATGGAGCACTCCATCAAATTAATAACAATAACAATACCCTTTCTTTAGGTTCAAACTTCTGATTTAATTGATACAGGAGACTTCCAAAATGGAAACTTCTCTATTCTTACAGATAAGCTGTAATTTGTTATTTCACAGACCAGCTTAGGGAATTTTGAGGATAAGTGATTTGCCCAAGATCTAAAGTCATTTATTTATTCATCAGAAGCAGAACTTGAACCCAGACCTTTCTGACTCTAAGGTCAACTCTTTATCAAGGAGACTTTTCTGCCTCTAAAATAAGCACAGCAACAGACAATTATATAACACTTTTAGATTTGCAGAATGCTTACAGTTACCATTATACCTTAGGCACTAGAGATGGGCAAGGGCTCAAAACTTAAGAGAAGGAACATGAACTATACTGAATTTTGGGGATTCCTTCAATGATTCCATGCTACTCAATTTAAAACGTCTATCTTTTCAATAACAATTTTTGTTGTTTGGTCATTTCAGCCATGTTCAACACTTTGTTACCCCATTTGAAGTTCTCTTGATAAGGCATTGGTGTGGTTTGTTTTTTTTTTCTTTCTCCAGCTCATTTTACAGATGAGGATACTGAGGCAAACAGATCAAGTGACTTGCCCAAGGTCACACAGCTAGTAAGTATCTAAGGGCAATTTGACCTCAGGAAGATGAGTCCAGGCTCAGCATTTTATCTACTGTGCCACCTAACAACAATAAATGAATCACAGAATATCAGTTTTATATCAGAGGCCATCTGACTATAATAAGAACCAAACAAGCCAATGGAAGAGGTGGGGCTGAAGATTTTGTGCAACTCCAATTCACACACAAGACAAAATATTATTCTGTGATATAAATGGTCCTTTTCAAAAATGAAGGACAAACAACTAGCAACTATCTTAAAATTCAAAAATTTTGTCATTTCCACAGGAATATTACCATCTCTTCTATACCATGAAGAAGTTCTCTTTTTTAGTGAAACGCAGAATCACAAGAGTAACTTCCCTCATTGGCTCTTCTACCTTTCAAAGGAAAAAAAACTATTATTAAGGCAAACTAAGACATGATTCTTCTGACAGAGAGCTCCAAAATGTCTGAAAAACATCCCCCAATTATTACAATCCCGTATCTTTTTTTATCTTTTTAAAAATCTATTTCTCAAACTCTTTGTCTATTTTCCCCTTGTCTTGGTGGTCTGCAGTATATTCTGCTTTTGTTTCTCCCTCAATTAATTATTCTTCACAAAAAATGCAGCTCTCTTTTCTGGACTTACGTTGTCATCTCCTCTTAATTTAGACCACTAGTCTTGTTTTCCCCCTTCCAACATCATCCAGGGAGGGGGGAGATATGATCCACTATCCCCACTAACGCCAACATTTACTACTGACAAAACTACTGTCAAACTGTCAGGTCAGTAGTTCTGGGAATTCTGGCCTCCTCATACCTGCTGCCCACTTCCAACTAAGACCCCCATCACCATTCAAGGTAATAACACTTGTGGAGATGCAACATAGCAACTGTCTTTACAGACGGGTCCTGTAATCCTCAGTTGCCAAAGCTTCAGGAAACCCTAGAAAAGAAAGTTCTTGCTAACAAAATTCTTGGCACTGTCAAAAGGCTTCATATTAGAAATGGATCTGTTTTATCAATGACAATGGTGCTAAAGAACATAGATTAATATAGATTATCACCTGCCTTTCTGAACCCCTCTTACACAACCCAATCTTGTCATGTGCATTGTGGTTGCTCTACCTTTTGTATGTTTTCTTCCCATTAGAATGTGAGCTCCTTCACTAATAAATTGTTGGTAGGGATGTGAAATGATCCAAGCATTCTGGAGGGCATTTTGGAACTATGCCCAAGGGACTATCAAACTGTGCATGCCCTTTGACCCAAAAGTGTAATTACCTAAATCTGTAGCCCAAAGAGATCATAAAAGAAGGGAAAGAACCCATGTATGCAAAAAAAAAATGTAGCAGCTCTTTTTGCAGTGGCAAGGAACTGGAAATTGAGTGGATGCCCATCAATTGGGGAGTGACTGAATAAATTATGGTATATGAATATAATGGAATGTTATTGTTCTATAAAAAATGATAAGCAGGTTGATTTCAAAAAAGCCTGGGAAGACGTATATGATCTGATGCCAAGTGAAGCAAGGAGAACCAAGAGAACATTGCATACAGTAATAGCAAGATTAGGTGATGATCAACTGTGATGGATATGGCTCTTTTCAACAATGAGGTGATTCAAGACCATTCCAATAGATTTGGGCTAAAAAATGCCATCTGCATCCAGAAAGAGAACTAAAGATCTATAAAGACTGAATATGGATCAAAGCATAGTATTTCACTTTTTTGTTTGTCAGTTTATTTTTTCTTTCTTATGTTTATTTCCCTTTTGGTCTGATTTTTCTTGAAGAACATGGCAAATAAAAGAATTGTGCATATTTAACCTATATCATATTGTCTTGGGGAGAAGGTAAAGCACTGAGGTAAAAAAATTTGAAACACAAAATTTTACAAAAATTAATGTTTAAAACTATCATTACATTTAATTGGAAAAATAAAATACCATTGAAAATTAAAAATATGAGCTCCTTGGAGGTAGACACTGTCTTACTTTTTCTCTTTTTGTTCCTGATACACAATTGCATCGTGGGAAGACCAAGTTAGCACCCTAGATACCTTAGAATCAGCCAGAATCAGGATAAGCAAAAGTCTTTGGTCTTTATTCTCCATCTTTAGGGGTAGAAGGGCAGGGAATGGACACAGGATCTCTGTGCCTTTCCTTTTCCTCCTCCAGCGCCAAAGTGAGTCTGGCTTGTCTTATTCTACCCCCTAATCCTTCCCACAATTCTCTGTATACCCCAAAAGATTGAACCAGCACAGAATAGTGGGAAGGGACATTTTCCAAGCATATGCTAATAGAGTATTGTCCAATCGGTAATTAGCCTTAAGTGCTCAGTTGTCCAACCTCAGTGCATCAACTCAGAGTGTTAACCCTTTAACCCTTTACAGCATCCCATATATTAAGTACTTATAAATAAATTTGTTTTTTATTCATTTATTCCTATAATGTTTTACCTGCCCCATTGTATCCCATACAATTTTCTTTTTAAGTATTTACTACTTTATACAAATTTTCTTTCACAAGTTTAGTTTATTAACTCTCATGGGTCCTTGGAGTCCCATGAAATGAATCATATCAATAATTTTCCATGAAATTTGTTCATAGAAAGATAGCCCTGAAAGAGACCTTGAGAAGTCAAATGTTCTATTCTCCTGACTTCAGGAAAAAAATCTTTCTAGAATCATGGCAAGCTGATAAGAAATTAATCAATTTGAATTATACACAAGAAGTTACAAAAAAGTATGCTCTTTGACCAAATTATACAACTTACCAAGCCTATGGTCTCTCCAAAATAAAAGAAATAGGGGGAAGAGAGTGACTAAAAAATTGGAAACTAATGGGATGCCTATTATTTGAGAAATAATTAAACAAGTTTCAGAATATGAATGTGATGAATTACTAATAATGCACTATAATAAATGAAAAAAATTACAAAAAAATGGAAAGATTTATATGAACAGATATAAAGTGAAGTAAGCAGAACCAGGAATATAAGTTATACTATAACATCAATATTATAAAAATGAACGATTCTGAAGATTTTTATAAACTAATGACACCAGAACCAGGAGAATGATTTATACAGTAACAACCCTGTTAAAATAAAAAAAAAAACTTTGAAGACTCTAAGAACTAGAATCAACATGTAAATATTTATGATATAATGGTAAAACGTGACTACTTCTTGACAGAGAGGCGATAGATTTAGGGTACAGAATCTATGTACATGTATGTATATGTATATGTGTGTACACATATGAATTTATTTTGCTTAATTTTTCATATTTATTACAAAAAATTTATTTACCTTTTTTCTAATAAGGAGAGAGATAAGAGAGAAAAATATATTTCTGTTAATTCATGTTTTTGTAAAGAGAAGTGTTGAGGAGTACTACAACTATGGCATATTGCATGTCACATGATGTGGTCACTATACTGCTTAAATTTAATTGTTTTTCTTTGTTACAAGAGCTCTTTTGAGGAGTGTGTGGGGAAGTATCTGTTTATAATGTTTATAATGTAAAAAGAAAAAAATTATAAAACTTTTATCTTAAAGAACCGTCTGAAAATTTGGTCTTTCAGAGTCTCAACAATCTATTTTTGAATTCAAAATTTAATTTTCTCATCATGAAATCCTCAACTTGTGTTTCATATTGTACACTCAGCTGTGAGTATAGTAAGGAGCTATTCATTATTTTCTATTCCAATATTAAAGATATTACTTATACCTATCAAATAAGAAAATAGCCCATGTGATACATGAATATCCAAAAATATAATTGATAATTTGATTAAAAGAGACATTAAAACATACTGACAAAAATAGCACCCCAAAAAGCAGAATTGGTCAAATGATAAAAGAAGTACAGAAGCTCACTGGAAAAAAAACTTAGAACTGGTCAAGTGGAAGCTGATGACTTCAAAAGACATCAAAAAACAAGTAAGCAAAATCAAAAGTATGTAAAAATAGGGGAAAATCACTGAAAAACAACTGAAAAAAAACAATAAAAAAGAGATTGAGGAAAGATAATTTTAAAATTATTGGATTACCTGAAAGGCATGATTTTTAAAAAAAAGAGCCTATACATCAGAATTTAAGAAATTATAAAGGAAAACTGTCAAGATACTTTAGAACAAGAGAATAAGTGAAAATCGAAAGAATCCATGATCTCTTCCTGAGATACCAAAATGAAAACTCCCAGAAACAATATAGTCAAATTACAAAGCTATTAGATTAGAAAGAAAATAATTCAAGCAATCAGAAAAAGAAATAGTGCAGATACTATAACGTCATAGTCAGGATCACACAAAATTTAAAAGCTACCATCTCAAAAGAGCTTGGAAGAGGCAAAGGAACTAGAATTACAACCAATAATAACCAAACCAACGAAACTAAGTAAAATCCTTCAGGATAAAAATTAACACTTAATGAAATAGAGGACTTTCATGCATCTCAGATAAAAAGATTACAGCTGAATCGAAAAGGTGACTTTCAAATAGAAGATTTAAGAAGAGCATGAAAAAGTAAATATAAAGAGAAATTATAAGGGAATCAAGTTTAAACTATTTACATTCCCATATGGGAAGATAGTACATCTAACTCCTAAATACTTTATCATTATTAAGACAGAAGGAATCTACATAGATAGAGGGCATGGATATACGTTGATTATGTTGGGATGATCTCCAAAAATTGGAGTTGTGAGAAAGAGGAATACACAGGGAGAAGGAAAAGAATAGGGTAAATTATTTCACATAAAACAAAGAAGACTTTTATAGTGTTGGGGGAATGTGGGGGACTGGCAACATGTGAATCTTATTCTCAACTGCATTCAGTTGGGCAGAGAAATCTATTTTATCCAAACTGTGAAATAGAAGGCAAAAGGGATAAAAGGAAAAATGTGATAATATGGAGAGTAGATTAAGAAAGACACAAGCAAAACAGACTTTTAAGGAAGGATAGGATAAGAAAAAGAGAGAGTGACAGAGAGACAGGAAGAGAGAATGATAAATAGAAGAAAATGAGATGCAGGAAAAAGCAATAAGTAATCTTAAATGTAGGATGATGAACTTACTCATAAAAATGAAAAGAGAGAACAGAATGGACTAGAAACAAGAATGCAATAATATGTTGTTTACAGTAAATTCATTTAAAACAGAAAGGCAAAAACACAGTTAAAATAAGAGCGTAAATCAAAAGATATTCTACTTCAGCTAAAGTAAAAAAGGCAGAGGTAGCAATCATGATCTCAAACAAAGCAAAAATACATCTAATTAAAAGAGAAAATCAAAGAAACCACATTTTGCTAAAAAGTTACTAACAATGAAATAAGATCAATACTTAACATATAGTCACCAAATTATGTAGCAACCAAATTATTTTCTTTTATTTAATAGTATTTTATTAAAAATTGTATTTTTCCAAATATATGCAGAAGTAGTTTTCAATATGAATCTTTGCAAAACCTTCTGTTCCAAATTTTTTTCTCTCTCTCCCCTCTCCCCACTCCTCTAAACAGCAAAAACAAAAACAAAAACAATATAAGTTAAAGATGTTCAATTCTTCTAAATATAATTGTTAAAAATTAAATGAGTAACAGGAGGAAATAGTAAAGTTACATTGTTGGGGGAACCTCTATTTTCTCATCTCAGAGATAGATAAATCTCATCATAAAATACATTAAAAAGAGCTTAAGTATGTAAACAGAATTTTAGAAAAGTCTCTGATAGACTTCTGGAAAAATGGATGGCATAGAAAAAAAGAATATGCTATACATGGCACATTCACAAAAATGACCATAAATTAGGGCATAAAAACCTCACAAACAAATGCAGACAAGCCAAAATATCAAATGTGTCCCTTTTGGACCACAATGCAATAAAAATTACATTCAATTAAAATGTATGGAAAAAAATTAAAATTGATGGAAACAATAATCTAATCCTTAAGAATGAGTGAGTCAAAGAACAGATCACAGAAACAATCAATACCTTCATCAAAGATAACAGCTACGAGACAACTTGGCAAAATTTGTGAGATATAGCCAAAGCAGAACTTAGAGGAAATCTTATATCTCTAAAGGCTTACATAAATAAAAATGAAAAAGAGCAGATCAATGAATTAGGCTTGCAACTGGAAAAAAAAAACTAGAAAAAGAACAAATTTAAAATCCCCAATTAAGCAACAAAACAGAAATTCTAAAAATCAAAGGTGAGATTAATATAATAAGAAAACCATTAAATTAATACATAAAACTAGGAGCTGGTTTTATGGAGAAGAATTGATAAAATAAATCATTGACTTATTTGATTAAAGCAAGAAAATCAAATTACCAAGACCAAGAATGAAAAGTGTTAATGTACCACTCATGAAAATAAAGTTAAAGCAATTATAAGGAATTATTTTGATCAATTATATGCCAGGAAAACCAATAGATGAAAATTTACAAAAATTATATATTGCTCAGATTAACAAAAGAAGAAACACAATACTTATATAACCTTAACATGGAAAAAAATGAATGAGCCATAAATGATCTAAGAAAAAAATTCCCCAAATCAGCTGGATTTACAGATGATTTCCACAAACATTTACGTCACAATTAATCCTAATGCTATATAAACTATGTGAAAAAATAAAGATGTCACCCTACTAAATTCCTTTTATGATACAAATATGATTTTGATACCTAAACCAGGAAGAACAAAAAAAGAGAAAGAAAACTAGATACCAATTTCCCAAATGAATATATATGTAAAAAACACTAAATAAAACACTTGCAAAGAGATAATAATATATCACAAAGACCTTACACTATGACCAAGTGGAATTTATGCTAGGAATTCAGGGCTGATTTAATATTAGGAAAACTATAAGCATAACTGACATTATCAATAACAAAAATCATATGATTATTTCACATGAAATGCAAGTCATTTTTTATTAAAAATAGAAAGCATAGAAATAAGTGGAGTCTTTCTCAAAATGATTAAGTAAGATCTATCTAAAATCAAGAGTAAACATTTTCTGTAATAAGGATAAACTTGAAACCTTTCTAGTATAATCAGAGATGAATCGGGGATGCCCATTATTAACTCTGTTATTCAATATTATATTAAAAATGCTAGCTATAGCAGTAATACAAGAAAAGGAAATTCAAGAAAAAATAGGCAATAATGAAACAAAATTTGTACTTTTTGCAATTGGCCTAATGGTATACCTTAAAAAATCTAAAGAATAAATGGAAAAACTAACTAAGTGATTAACTTTAGCAAAGTTGTAGGATATAAAATAAGTCCATAAATTATCAGCATTTCTAGATACTACCAAAAAAAATTCACCAAGAAAAGTTGGAAAGAGAAAGAGAAATTAATTGTAGACAATACAAAATATTTGGGAGTCTGCTTGCCAAAATACACAGGAACTACATGAACACAATTATACAATATTTTTGAAAACAAAAATCTAAACAGAGAAATATTAATTGTTCATGGGTAGGCCAAAACAATATTATAAGAATGATAATCCTACCTAAGTTAATTTATTTAGTGCAATATCAATCCAACTGCCAAGGACCTGTTTTCTGGATCTAGAAAAAAATATTAACAAAATTTATTTGGAAGAACAAAATATCAGGAATATCAAGGCAATCTATGAAAAAAAAAATATGTGAAGAGAGGTAGCCTACCGTACCAAATTTCAAACTATATTACAAGGCAGTAATTATAAAACCAATATGGAACTGGCTAAGAAACAGAATGATGGTTCTATGGAATATATCAGGTAGATAATACACAATAATAAATGATCATAGTAATCTAGTGTTTAATAAACTCAAGGATCTAAGCTTTTGAGAAAAGAACTCACCACTTAACAAAAATTGCTAAGAAAAACAGAAAGCAGTTTCATAGACATTAGACACAAACCAACATCTTACACCAATATACAATATATGATAGGACAAAATAGATACATGATTTAGATGTGGAGATAATATCATAAATAATTTAAGGGATGAGGGGAAAATATACCTATTATATATGAATGACTAAAATTTATGACCAGATTAGAGTTAGAGAAAATCAAGGCAAGTAAAATAGGTACTTTTGATTATATTAAATTAGTTTTTATACAAATAATACTAAAGCCACCAAAAATAAGAAGAAAAAGAGGAAATTGGAAAAAAAAACTTCAGCAAATTTCTTTGACAAGGGTCTCATTTTTCAAATGTATAGGGAACTGTCCAAAATTTATAAAGAATCATTCTTCAGTAATAAGTGGTCAAAGAATATGAACAGGCAAAAAGCAAAACTATCAATTGTTACTTTGAAAAAATTCTATACCACAAGTGACTAAAGAAATGCAAATTAAAACAATTCTTATATACCACCTTATCTCTATTAGGTTGGCTAACATGATAGAGAAAATGATAAATTCTGAGGAAGCAGGAAGATGCAGAAAAATGGGTACACTAATGCACTGTCATTGGAGTTGTGAACTCATCTAACCATTCTGGGAACATTTTATAACTCTGTCCAAAGGAATATAAAACAGTGCATATCCTTCAACCCAGCCATACCATTACTAGGTCTATATCTTAAAGATATTTTGTACAAAAATATTTATGAAGGTTCTTTGTAAGAAGTGTTAAAGTATTGGAAATTAAGAGGATGCTCATCAATTGAGGTATGATTGAACAAATTCTGGCATATAGTTGTGATGGAATATTATTATGTTATAAGAAATGATGAAGGGAATGGTTTCAGAAAAAATGTGGGAAGACATATAGAATGATAAAAAGTAAAGAAGCAGAAGCTGTTACACAGTAACAGCAACATTGCAATGATGATTAAATGTACAATTATCCATGACAATTCCAAAGGACTCACAATGAAAAATGTTATATATCTTCACATAGAGAACTGATGAACTCTTGAGTATAGACTAAAGGTTATTTTCTTTCACTTTATTTTTTTATCTTTTTTTTTTACCAAAGTGGCTAATATGGAAATATGTTTTATAAGACTGCACATGTATAAGTGATATTGTATTACTTTACTTCTCAATGGTTTGGGAGAGAGGCTAGAAGGAGAATTGAAAACTCAAAATATATAAAAAAAATTCATGTTAAAAATTAATTATTCAAAATAAAACTGTACATATCTTTTGACTAACTGATATTACTACTAGATTTATTCCCCATGCAGATCAAAGAAAGAAGGTAAAAAGTACATAAGAATAAAGATATTCACAAGCAGCACTTTTTGCCTTAGTATAGAAATGAAAATAAAAGGCATGTCAATCAAATGGAAATCTATGAACAAATTTTTCTGTGGAATATGTAATGAAATATTATAGCACTAAAAAAAATCACTAATGGGACAAATTCAGAGAAATTAGGGAATATTTGTGTAAACTAATGCAGAATGAAGTAAGCAGAACCAGAACAGCATTTTATACAAAGGCTCTAGCACTGTTTTAAAAAAACAGTCTTGAAAGACTAAAGAATCTAATCAATGCAATAACCCAACACATTACCAGAAAACCAATGATGAAAACTGCTTCCCATCCCTAGAGAGGTGATAGACTAGATATGTAGAAGAGGAAATACATTTTCATACATACCAATGCATAGATTTGTTTTACTTGACTATGTATGTTTGTTATAGAAAAGGGCTTGAGAGGATGGAAGAGAAAGGGGAGAAAGGAATGAATAACATGAGACAAAAAAATCAGAAAAAAGATCATCAGCAAAACTTTTTTCATGCACAGCACTGAACAGAAGGAAGTTCATAGACAAAAATAATCAGCACAACTTTCTAACTAAAGTGTTAAATTTGTTTTGCTTAAAAAAGAAAATAATGGGCAATAGGGCAGGGACTTTTTCACTATTGTCCATACCTCCTGCACAATGCTAGAAGGTAGTGAGTATTTAATTAAAATTAGACTTCAAGGGCCAACCAAGCCTGAAATAATCTGCTATACCTCTCAGATTCTAAGTCACCTTCCTTTACTTAAAGAAGACACCGCTACACAGTTTTGCATCCATTTCTCCCCTTGTTTTCCCTGTCTCAGTTTCATTTCCCCGATGGCAAGTGAAACATCAAACTCCTTATGGAAAGTCATATGCATCATGAACTATACCATAATATGTCCCAGTGCAGCCCCTGGAGGGGGCACTCAATAGGTGCTTCAGCAAAATCTATTGATTTGCATCTTCTTTGAAGGGACAGGAAAAAAAGGGGGGGCCCAAGCTCTGATTTCAGATACTTGCTATCTTTGTGACCCCAACAAGTAACTGAAACTCCCTGGGTCTCTGTTTCCTCATCTCTCAAATGAGGATTGTAATAGCATCTCTCTAACATGGTTGTTTAGAGATCAAATCAGAAAATATATACAAAGAATTTGGCAAATGTTAAGTAGAGCTTAAAAAAAAGCCTACATTACTATGGACAAGTATCTTTTCCTCTTTGAGCCAAAGTTTTTTCATCTATGAAATAAGATCAAGATGATCTCTGAAACCCCTTTCAGTTCTAAGTCTATGACTGGATAGTGATATGATAGCTATTATTATCCTAAGTATTTTTTATTTATTATCCAAGATCAAAGGATAATATGTGTAACAGTCCAAATGCTAAGACTCTAATCTTGGACTGATTTATTTCCATCTAAAATAAGATGCAGATAACAAAGTTCTTTCAGAAGCAAATGCTACAAATTCAAACTCAACAAACCCCTAGCTGATGCATAATTAATATTCAGGAAAGTAGTCATGGTCTCTCTAGGAAACTGAGATTTAAAGGAGTTCAGAGTCTGGGGAGAATGAGACATGCAAGCAAATAATCATAAAATAAAATGTCTCTTAAGTGAACAAGAGCTACAAATAGCTTGCTGTGAAGTCCCAGAGGGAAAAGGATTTACTTCTAGATGGGAAATCAAGGAAACCTTCTTAGAAAAAACAGCATTTGAAGTGAGTGTTGAAGGATGAGTAAGATTGAAACTCATGGAAATAGATGGGAGGATCCTCAAAATGTTTAAGGAATGACATGAAGAAAGAAACAGTGGTGGGAAAAAGTCAAGTAATTTCTAGTTTTTGAGAGGAAAAGGTGTATGCCTTTGGGAGGAAAAGGTGAATTAAACCAGGAGCCAGAAGCTATATTAAGAGAAAAGTATAACAGGCTAGCCAAAAAGTACCAAGTATCGAGGACAATTCTGAACGGCTTATGATGAAAAATGCTCCCTATCTTCAGAGAAAGAACTGATGTAATCTGAACGCAAATCAAAGCATACTTTTTTAACTTTCTTTTTTTTTTTTTTTTTTGCTTTTTTGTCTATTTTTTTCACAACATGATTAATATGAAAACATGTTTTGCATGACTATACATCTACCACCTACATTAGATTACTTGCCTTCTCAATGAGGGAAATGAGAAGGACTAGAAAGAAGGAGGGAAAGAACTAGGTTCTGAATTTTTTAATGTTAATTTTTTACATGTAATTGGAAGAAAATATGTTATTAAATTAAAAAGTTGTCATGATGTCATGAATTTGGTGACACTGAAATGAAAGCACAGCGCTAAAAGTATCATAAAGGAAGAATCAATGGAATTTGACAATGAATTGGAAGAGAGGAAGGGACGATATTTTTATTGGATCTCTCTTTTGGTTGAAGCCAGTAATTTTATCTTAAATATTCCTTTAGGTAAAGCTAACAGTCAGAACAACATACAATGCCAAAGGCATTAGCTTGGCTGACATCATCAGTAAAACTGAGGTTTGAATGTCATCAAGTGTGGCACAAGAGAGTGAGAGTAATGCTTGAATAAAGGATGTAGAAGAGGCTGCTATGGTGGATATGGAAGTCAATAGTATTGAACTCTGTGGGAGAAGCTTCCTGTCACTGCTTAGCCTTTGTGACACCACTAATTAATCAACTGTTTCTTAGCAAAAACCCTCTGGAGAAGGATTTTTGGGGGCAAATTAGGAAATTAAGGTAGAGGTCAAGGCGGGGATAGACTGCTTTTTTTCTTGTTGAATTAAAAATTCTGCAATAGAAGCAATTTCAAATGGGTCACTGTATATTTTTACTGGGAAGGATGAAATAACAATACCATTCCAGGAACATAAAACTGAGTGTCAGTCAACAGGCAGCACTGGAGAACACTATACAAGCAAATGTGGTACCAGCAAGCACAAGGACAGCACTGAATATCTGTGCTGTTGCTTTCCTTTTGCGAAACACAAGACTCTCCTAAAGCATACCAATATATGACTTCTGGATAATTCTCTCTAATAGATTTTTTAAAACTATGTTGCTATGTTTGTCCATAGCAACAATCTGTGGACCAAATTGGATAAGATTGTGAAGGATAGACTATTTAGCCTGAACAGTCAAAATAGGAATAGAGGTATAGAACCAAAGAGGTCAGATAGGGTGGGAAGACGGCCAGTCTGAAGAGTTAGGAAATTTGGGCGCTAGCTCCTAATTCTGCTGTCAACTTTCTATAAAACCTTAGCTTCTCTGGTCTTCAGAATTCTACGTCTAGAATTCTAAATCAGACATAAAGATGATTAATCAAATACTTTTTTGTATTTGGTCCAAGCCTGTACTTTAGTTGGCATAAAAAATTATTGGTAAGGAAACCCCCTCTACCAATGCTGATCAGCAAACATTCTATGACTTGTGGTCTTAAAGAGCTGCATGGGAGCAGTGAGGTGTAAAGTGATCTGCCCAGAATCATACAGTCTGTGTCAGAAGTGGGAATTTTAAACTCAAATTTTTATGACTCCAAAGTAGTTCTCTATCCTGGACCGTACTGACTTGCCTTAATTAATTTCACTCATACTGATTACTAACATTAATTGTCTGACTCAGAGATGGGATTTTCTAGCACACTGATTCATTTGACAGCATAGTGAATGCGCCTTTGTTGGCCATGGGTCAGTCCAATATTTGGTCAAGACCATGGTTAGAGATTTCTCCATTGTCCTTCTATCCCTTGGTTCCTCTATCCCAAGCTTATATTCAAAATGGGTAAAGCAGGTAATTATAAAGACTAAATTTTCAGAGCTGAAAAGGCCAGGCAAAAGTTTACTCATGCAGGAAATAGAGCAGAATTTTGTCATCTGGACAGATGTTGAGGCTGAATAATGACAGTGGAAGACTGGCCTAAGGCCATGATCATAGGCAATAATTCTTTCCTAAAGCAGCTAGGTCAGAGAACAGGTGGTACATGGAAAATGGGTTCTACAAGAATCAAGAGATGGGCAGATTCATTAGGCGGCAGGCTGTGATCAGGATAAACAAGCTTAAAGAAGTATGTGAAGGGGGAGCAGCTGAGCCAAGATTAGAGATGATTCCAGAGGTACACTGTTTCTGTAGCAATGAGTATGGACATCTGAGCAAAGGCAATGCTTGTGAACTTCTGGAGGCTTGTGACCAACATCACTCTTGGAATGGAATAGTGCAAGCTGTAGGGAGACAGTCTTGCTCTGTACTTCATGGTCGGGAAATATTAGGGTAGTAAAGAGTAAGTGGGGTTCCTCTAGATCAGTGATTTTGTCTCTTTTAGTCTGAATCTTTTATTAGAAAGTGGCATTTTGTTATTGGAGAAGATCATGGTTTTTCCTGAACCTGGAGGCATAATTCATTAATTTAGTCAATCAGTCATTTAATAAACATTTATTAACTTCTCATTACGAGGCAAAACCCTAAGGAAGTTAGGTGGCTCAGTGGATAAGAGTTCTGGAGCTGGAGTCAAGACAATCAAACCTAGCCTTAGATCCTTGGATCCTAGTTGAGTGACTGTAAGCATGTCACTTAACCTCTATTTGCTTTAATCCATTGGAGAAGGAAATGAAAAACTAGCCCAGTATCTTTGCCAGGAAAATCCCATAAAATATATCAGCGTGCTATGATCCACAAAGTCACAAAGAGTCAGACACAATCAAAAGACTCAACAACAACAACAAGGCAGAACTCCAAGATCATTTCTGTCCAATCCATCCTCATGAGATAGAATCCTCCAATTGGTACACTTGTTTAGGGTTCTAATAGGAAAGAAGATGATGCAATAGCCTATTCTACACGTTTTCTTTTTATTATATGAATGCTTCAATTTATTTGGCTGATCACCTTTCCTTTATCATCTTCTCATTAACCAGTAGTATTTCTCTGACCCTTGCCATGGACGTCTTAATGACAGCTCATATACCTATGTACTGAGTTAAATGTGTTGGTTAATATGTTAGTTAAACATCTGGAAGTGACAATGGAAGCAATTCTATTGTAGAATTATTTGCTTCATGTGGAAAATCAATGATTTTAATGAAGAAATAGGCTCAAGACTTAAAAAAGGCCAGCCTAGGCAAAAAATGAAGCTGTTGCAAATCAGACTTTGAATATTTCTAGAAAATATTAAAGTATAAAGACCACAAAAACCATCTTAGATATCACCAACTTTTATACTACTTCTCAGAAAGTACCTCAAAAGCTTCTATTATAATCCAAACCTTAATGATAAATGTCCTTACAATGTTCTGACCAGATCCATCTCACCTTCATGAAGAATTACAACACCTCTCAAGATAGCTTTATTTATTTAGAAGAACATAAAACCCTTCTGTCTGAAACGTTCATCCTCTGCTCATATCTCTGTTCTCTAGGACCAGGCAAACAACACTAATACCTCTTTCACAAACAAATATTTAAGGAATAGTTAATAGGGAAAACCTCTATATAGAAAGTTTCTCTGATATATGTCTCGTTTCCAGGATATATAAAAATTGATTCAATTTCTAAGAACAAGAGCTCTTCATTGATTCATAAATATTCAAAAGATATTAACAGGAAGTTTTTAAAGAAAGAAACACAAACTATAAATAGTAACATTAAAATACTTCAAATAGTTAATAATTAGAAAAAAAATTTTAAGAAGTTCTTAAAAATAAAGTGAAATTCTGCCTCATGCTCATTGTATTGGTAAGATTGATCAAAAAAATGACAAATGTTAGGAGCTGTTGGAAAAGAGGCACATTTGCATTGTTGGTGGACTTGTGAACTGATCTAATCATTTTGGAGAGCAATTTGGAATTATGCAATATACGTCCTTTTGACTCAGAGATCCACTATCACTAGGCTTATATTTAAAAGAGAGCAAATAAATTGAACAAAATGTACAAAATATGTACAAAAATATTTATAGCAGCTCTTATAAAGCCAAGAATTAGAGATTAAAGTAAGACTTATCATATGGGAAATGGCTGAACATAGTATGGTATATGAGTATAATGGAATATTATTGTGTGAAAAGAAATGATTTAAGGGATGGTTATTAAGAAATCTGAGAAGACTTCATGAATTGATGCAGAATGAAGTGAGAAAAACAAGCAAGACAATTTACTCCATAAGAAGATTATTACAAAAAGTTTTTTTTTAAGAATTCTGGTCATTGCAATGGCTAAAGATGATTCCTGGAAACTTAAGATAAAGTATGCTACTCATATCTTGACAGAGACATGATGGAGTTGGGTGCAAGATGAGAAATATAATTTTTGGTTTCTCTCAGTTTCTTGACACTCTCTGAGAGTCAAGATAGCAACTAGATTGTTCACTTCTTTCTTTCTAAGTGACTAGACTATATCTAATGATGTCTTTGACACTGAATTAGAAATATATAAAACCTATGTAAAGCCATAATATTGTCTCCATTAGTCTTTGACTGACCAATAATTTTAATTTCTTGTTGATTATCATATTCTATGATATACTACCTAACTACATAGCATTAGCATGCGAGAATTGATATTAAAGAGTATTTTTATATTTCAGAGGGAATTTAGGGTCCTCAAAGGAGCTGTGTAATTTTCCAAATCTATCCACAGTATCTATCAGAGATATATATGCACTGATGGATCAATTATTTTGTCTGATTGATAGCCCGAAAATACACCAGATGTCCCAAAACTCATAATGCAGTTCTAAGCTCAAAACTCAAATTTTAAACTTGGACAATATTCATCCACATTTTTCTTTCTATTTGGTTGCTATATTTAACTCTTTTGAGTAATTATGGAACTGATTTCAGAGGTTATGTAATACTCTGGGGTTCAATACACTGAGCACATTTGCAACTGAAAATAAGAGTATCTGGAAAGTCTTTTCATCTAGAACAAGGATTCTTAACTTTTTTCTTATGTCATAGACCTTGTCAGGAGTCTAATAGATGGATCCCTTATAAAAATGAAATTTTGAAATAATTAAAGAAAATGTTAAATTTCAATTAGAGTTTAATGAAAATTAAAATGTAGTTTTATTTCCTAACTAGGTTCACAGACTCCTGAAGTCTATTCAATGGACCCCACAGGGACCTATGAACCTAAGTTAAGAATATTTGCTCTAGAAGAAATTCCTCTTCCCTTTTGGTCTACGAGTTGGATATACTTTATTCCAAGGGTAAATACTTTTTGCCAAGTGCTTATCTCCTTGTTTTATGCCCTGCTTACTATTAATAAGCAGAGGCTTGTGGAATAATGATATCTTTATTCTTATAACTATTATATGATTTTTATGATTTTAATACATCCATAGAAGATGCTTTGTTGAAGGATGGCTTTTAATGAGAAATTCTTTTCTCCTGAAACAAATGCTTTTTTATAGGAAAAAAAAACAATAAGCAAGGGGGGAAGGTTATATTCTTTGCACTTTATTGTGCAACTCTAAAAATGTGGTCCATTGTGGAAAATCACAAAGGATATTGGCAAATGTGGGAAAGACTAGAGACAATGCTATGAGCTATGATGTCTAGGATTTTTTGTATTCAAATGTCATTGCAAAATGTCACTAAATAATACCAGCTCTGTAGCAGTATTATTAGCCAGGCCAAAGAATTGGACTGCATCAATCAAAGTGGCTACAGTCAGTTTCATCATCTGACCAAAAGAGTGATGTAGCAGAAAGACACATGGATTGGGAATCTGAGAATCTGGGTGTGAATCCTGACTCTGCTACTTATGGTTGTGGGAATTTAGGCAAATTCCTTAATTATTCTGTGCTTTAGTTTCCTCATCTGTAAAATGAGAGGTTGGACTAGATCCCATAATTACCTCTTAATATGATTCCTATCATAGCCACTTCATCCATTTCATAGCAACAATGCTGCTTATCACTTAATTTGCAAGGTCATAGTATTTGGTGATTGAACTGGGTCTTTGAGGTCATTTAACACAGTCATCTTATTTTATAGCAGAAAAATCTGTAGCAAGATGGCTTACCCAAATTCACACAAATTAAAGAGCCACAATTTGAACTCAGGTCCTGACTCTATTTCCAGCACTCTTTCCCATAAGACTTGTTATGTTATTGTCCATTCCATTAATAGACATAGACATGATTTATAAAAGAACATCTGGCAAAACAATTCCTCTGGGAAATTAGCTAGGGAGTGCTATGGTTTGGGTTGGGTTCTACTCTTACCCGCTTGGATAATGTGAAAGTTGGGGCAAACCAAAAAACCAAACCAGTCAATTTCTCATTGACCTTTATACCAGGTAAAGAAATTTCAAAATGTGCCTGAATTTAGCCATTCAGCCCTTGCAGAACCTGGTTTACGTTCTTGTTAACACACTGATAATCATGATATTCATAATGCAAATGAAACTATATGGGGGCCATAACCTTGCCTGTTCATTGCAGCAGATTTTGTAATTGCCTGCTGTTGATGATCTAGCTGGGAATAGGTTTGGGTTTTGTTCCAGCTCTTACCAATAGAGAGTCCTGTCATATTGATAGAGTAATCCTCCTATCTCTTTTTCAAGCAATTTTCTCCGTTGAAGAAAATAAAAGTACTTCTCCAACACAAATCTTGTCCTTATGAAAATCTTATACTTGTTCAGTTCTAAAACTAATGTCATCATCCCAGGAGAAGTAATCATAAGAACAGATAACCCAGTCACTCACTTGGCTTTGCATTCTTGGAGTTTTTCCTGTCTGTGATTTTCTCAAGATAGGGACTGAGAGTTTTCCATATAGGAAGGAGATCACTGTTCCTGGCTTTTCGTTTCCCATAGGATATGAGATCATAAGGACAGAATGCTCTCTAGAAAACCTCCTGATAATTCTTTTTTATTTTGAAAAGCAGCTATTTTGTTATTGTTGAGAACAGTTGCTTTCTCATCTGCAAGGACTTGGGCCCCTTCCCCCACATCAATTTATGCTCTCTTGAACAGCCTCTCTGCTGAAGAGCCTTATCTCAACCCTTGGAAAATCCAACTCAATTACTTTCACCAAGTCCTGTTTATCCTCTATTTTGTTGACTTTTTTCTAAAGGACCTAAACAGTTCAATTTACCTTCCGAGAATGGGTTCTACTTTGAGCTTATCTCCCATACCTTCCCCTTCGTTTTGTTAAAGTGTTTTGAATGATATCATAAAAACAGCTTTCCTGGAACCTACATGAGCTTCTCTAGTCTGTTATTCTGACATCAGTCTTCCTTTCTTTTTAGGAAATATGTACTTCAAAATCTCTGTCATCAGGAGTCAATCTAATCCTCCAGTATTCTAGTAGATCTGTGATCAATCTCATCAATAATGGCATTTCCAAATGACCCATCCCAGTCCATCCATTGAATTCCTGTCTGTGTGACCTCTCATAAATTTTATAAAAGAATTCATTCAATCTAGGAGTCTTCCTCAGGTTCTTTTAGCATTGTGTATATAACTAAACAATATCCCTTATGAATATGAAGTGGGAGTGAGTGATAGATAGATTTAAGAGATTAGATCTAGTAGATAGATTACTTGGAGAACTATGGAAGGAGGTTCATAATATTGTACAGGAGGCAACAGCAAAAAATATCCCCCCAAAAAGAAGAGCAAGAAGGCAAAATGGCTGCCCAATGAGACTCTGCAAATAGCTGAAGGAAAAAAAGCAAAAGAGAAAGGAGAAAGGGAAATATAAACTCAACTGAGAATAACAAAGAAAGATGAAGTTTTCTTAAATGAGCAATAAAAAGAAATAAAAGAAAATAATAGAATTGGGAAGACAAGAGATCTCTTCAAGAAAATTAGAGCTATTAAGGGAATATTTCATGCCAAAAGGGATGTAATAAAGGACAAAAATTATAGGGACTTAACAGAAGCAGAAGAGAGTAAGGAGCAGTGGCAAGAATATACAGAATAATAATACAAGAAAGATCTTAATATCAAGATTGTGTGGTTACTGCTCTAGAGCCAGACACCCTCAAAAATAAAGTCAAGTGGGACTTAGGAAGAGTTGCTAACAATAAGGTTACCAGAGATAATGAAATTCCAATTGAGATGTTTAAAATCCTAAAAGAAGATCCTGTTAAAGTGCTGCACTCAAGATGCCAACAAATTTTGGAAACTCAATAACTATCCCTGGATTGATAAAAAAATCAGATAATGTGATCTTAATCTTAAAGAAAAGTAATGCCAACAAATGTTCAAACTACTGATCAACTATGCTCATTTCACATTCCAGCAAAATCATCATGCAAGCTAAGCTTTAGCAATATGTGAATTAATAAATACCAGAAAAACAGGCTGTTTTTAAAGAGGCAGAAGAACCAGAGACCAAATTGCCATCATTCACTGGATTATGGAGAAAGCAAGAGAGTTCTATAAAAAAATCTACTTCTGCTTCATTGACTACACTAAAATTTTTGACTGTGTGGCTCACAACAAATGAACCGAGTCCTCAAAGAGATAGGAGCAGCAAATCATCTTACTTATCTCCTGAGGAACCTGTATGTGGGTCAATGAACAATAATTAAAATAAAATATGAAACTGTTTGGTTTAAGAGTGGGAAACAAATATAATAAGATTGTATGTTGTCACCTCATTTATTTAACTGATATGCAGAGGACATCATGTGAAATACCAGACAGAATGAATCAAAATACAGAATTAAGGTTGCTGAGAGAAACATTAACAAACTCAAAATGCAAGTGATACCATTTTGATGGCAGAAAGTGAAGAAGAATCAATTTTTTGATGAAAAGGGGCAAAGTCAATAAAAAGTCAAGAAAAGGGTTGAGAAAATAAACAAGGGAAAAAGTCTGATCATAAGAAATTACTACAGTAACAAGGAAAAGGAAAACACACACTAAAAAGGTATTTTGCAAATCAAGTGAGAGGCAAAGGAAAAAATTGAGAAGAGAAATGAGAATGATGCAAAAGGAAGTATAAAAAGTCAATGAGGAGAATAGATTAAGGAGTAAAAGTGTCTGAATGGAAAAGGAAGTCCAGAAGTTCACTGAAGAAATTTTAAAAAAAGAAATTAAAAAATAGAAAAAGTTAGAAGTGAGCAAATAGAAGCCAATGCCTTTATGAGAAGAAGAGAAATTGGAAGAAAATGATGGTGATGCAAGAAAATCATGAAAATCAAGTCAACAACTTTGTAAAAGAAATACACAAAAAAATACTGAAAAAAATAACACCTTAAAAAACAGACTAGGCCAAATGATAAAGGAAATACCAAAAGCCAATCAGGAGAACAATGTCTTAAAAAGCAGAATTAAATGTATAGAAAAATTGACTTTCAAATACAAGACTCTAGGGAAGCATAAAAAAGTAAACAGGAAAAAGGAAATCATAAGGAACTTAATAAGAGTAAACTGTTTACATTCCTGCAGGGATAGATGATATTTGTAACTCATACAAACTTTCTCATTATCAGGAGAGTTAGAAGGAGTACATATAGACAGAGGGCACAGATGATAGTTGAATGAATATGAAGGAATGGCAACTAAAAATATAAAATTAAGGGGCAGGAGAGGAATGTGCTAGAAGAAAGAGACAGAGAGAAGTAGAATGGGGCAAATTATTACATGTACAAAAGGCAAGAGGGAAAGGAGAATGAATGAACCTTACCCTTATTGGAATTGATTCACTTGGATATAGAAATATATCTTATCCTACAGGAGAGTAGGGGATAAGGGGATAAGGGGGGAGTGATAGAAAGGAGGGCAGATTGGAGAAGGAAGTAATCAAAAACAAAACATTTTTTGAGGAGGGACAGGATGAAAGAAGAGAGAATAGAATAAACAGGAGTGGGGAATAGGATGGAAGGAAATACATTTAGCAATCATAACTGTAAAAACAATTTTAAAGCAAATTTCTCCAGTAAAGGTCTCATTTCTCAAACATATAGAAAACTGAGTTAAATTTGTAAAACTAACCTATTATCCAAATGATATTATCAAAAGATATAAAAAGTTTTCAGATTAAGGAATCAAAACTATCTATAGTGGTATGAAAAAATGCTCTCACTATTGATTGGAGAAAAGAAAATTCAAACAATTCTGAGATCCACTTCATATCTATTAGATTGTTTAATAGGACAGGAAATAAAAATGACAAATATCAGAGAGGATATTTGTGGGGAGGGGATGTGGGCATTGAGACATTAATGCATTGTTAATGGAATTGTGAACTGATTCAACTGTTCTGTAGAGCAATTTGGAAATATGCCCAAAGGGTTATAAAACCATGCATACACTTTGATCTAGCAAGACCACTACTATGATTGTACACTAAAAGAGATTGTAAAAAGGAAAAGGATCCATATGTACAAAAATATTTATAGCAGTTCTTTTCTGGTGGCAAAGATATAGAAATTGAGAAGATGCTCATCAGTTGAGGAATAGTTAAACAAATTGTAGTATGTGATTATGATGAAATACCTCAATATTGTACTATAAGAAATGATGAGTAGGAGGCTCTCAAAAAAACTGGGAAGACTTACATGAAGTGACACAAAGTAAAATGTCCTGCACAAGAAGCAACAGTAATATTGTAGGATGATCAACTGTGAATTATTTAATTATTCTCAGCAATGAAATGATCCAAGACAACTCTGAAGGACTTAAGTTGAAAAATGTTCTCCATCCCTAGTGAATAATGATATGTGAATATAAATTGAAGCATACTTCAATAGGTGATAGACATGTATATCAAATTCCTTTCCTTTTCAGTGAGCACAGGGTGGGAAGGGAGAAAGAGAATTCAGAATCCAATTCTTTAACTGAATAATTTTCCCCACTTAATAGCATTTTTCCAATTACATCTAACAATAATTTTTCAATATTTATTTTTGTAAAAGTTTGAATTCTAAATTTCTCTCCCTCCCTTTTCTCCCCCCGCCCAAAACAGCAAGCAATCTGATAGAGGTTATGTGTGTACAACCATGATAAACATATTTTCATATTAGTTATGTTGGAAAAGAAAAAGGAGGATAAAAGGAAAAAACCATAAGAAAGAAAAAATGAAAATGTCATGCTTTGATCTTCATTCAATGTCTATAATTTGTTCTCTGGATGTGGATGATATTTTCTTCACAATCTACTGGAATTTTCTTGGATCGCACTGTTGCTAAGAAGAGCCAAGTCTATCACAGTTGATCATCACACCATGTTGCTATTAGTGTCTACAATGTTCTTCTTCTTCTGCTTTATTCAATATCAGTTCATATAAGTCTTTCAAGGTTCTAAAACCTGCCTACTCATAATTTCTTATATTGTATATGTGGTATACATTCATATGACACAACTTGTTCAGCCATTTCCCAAATGATGGGCAAAACTTTAATTTCCAATTCTTTGCCACCACAAAAAGAGCTGCTACAAATATTTTTGTATATATGAGTCCTTTTCCCTATTTAATGATTTCTTTGGTATTCAGACCCAGTAATTATCATTTGAAAGAAAATTCTATATATTTCTATGTTCCTTAGTGTTTATTTGTTTTTTGCTGAGGCAATTGGGGTTAAGTGATTTGTCCAGGGTCACACACTTAGGAAGTATTACGTGTCTGAGGTCAGATTTGAATTCAGGTCCTCCTGACCTCAGGGCTGGTGCTCTATTCACCACACCACCTAGCTGTCCCCCTGCCTAGTGGTTTTTAATAGGAATGAGTGCTGTATTTTAACAAACAACAAATCATAAAAACAAAAAATAATTTCAGCAAAGACAATTACAATATTGTGACAACATTCCAAAACTTATAATGCAGACAAAGTAATTCTTAGGGAAAATTTTATATCTCTAAATACATGAACAAAATAGAGAGAGAGGAGATCAATGAATTAGGCATGCAATTAAAAAAGCTAGAAAAATCACAAAGTAAAAACCTCCAATTACATATCAAATTAGACATTCTGAAAACCAAAAGAGAGATGAATAAAATTGAAAGTAAGAAAATTGTTAGACTAATAAATAAAATTAAGAATTGGTTTTATTATAAACCTCAATAAAATAGATAAACCAACCTTTGGTTAATTTGATTAGAAAAAAAGAGAAAAATCAAATTGCCAGCATTTAAAATGAAAAGGATGAATTCAGTACCAATAAAGTAGAAATTAAAAAAAAATATTAGGAGCTATTTTGCCCAACTGTATGCTAATAAATCTGATGATCTAATTGAAATGGATGAATATTTATGAGAATATAAATCACCCAGATTAACAGAAGATGAAATAAAATACTTAAATAGACCCATTTTAGAAGAAGAAATTGAAGAAACCATCAACAAACTCCCTAAGAAAAAAAATCTGCAGGGCCAGATGGATTTACAAGTGAATTCTACAAAAAATTAAAGAAATATTAATTCTAATACTCTATAACTATTCCAAAAAATAGGTGAAAAAGGAGTCCTCCCAAATACTTTTTATGATCCAAATATTATGCTGATATCTAAGCCAAGAAGGGCCAAAACAGAGAAAGAAAATTAGAGACCAATTTCCCTAAGAAATATTGATGTAATTTTAAAAAATTAGCAAAGAGATTATAGAAATTTATCACCAGGATAATACACTATGATCAAGTGGACTTAATACCAGGAATGCAGAGTTGGTTCAATATTAGGAAGATTATCAGCATAATTGACCATTTCAATAACAAAACTAACAGAAACTATGCAATTGTCTCAATAGATGAAAAAAAAAAACTTTTGACAAAACATAGCACTCATTCCTATTAAAAACAATAGGAAATATAGAAATAAATAGTTTTCTTTCAAATGATAATCAACAGCACAATTACTGGGTCTGAATACCAAAGAAATCATTAAAAAGGGAAAAGTACCCACATGTACAAAAATATTTGTAGCAGCTCTTTTTGTGGTGGCAAAGAATTGGAAATTGAGGGTTTGCCCATCGATTGGGAAATGAACAAGTTGTGTTATATGAATGTATGCCACATATACAATATAAGAAATGATGTGTAGGCAGATTTCAGAACAACCTTGAAAGACTTGTATGAACTAATACTGAGTAAAGCAGAACAAGAAGAACATTGTAGACACTAATAGCAACATGGTGTGATGATCAACTGTGATAGACTTGGCTCTTCTTAGCAACAGAGTAATCCCAGAGAATTCCAAGAGATTGTGAAGAAAATACCATCCACATCCAGAGAACAAACTATAGAGATTGAATGAAGATCAAAGGATGACATTTTTATTTTTTTCTTTCTTATGTTTTTTCCCCTTTGTCCTGCTTTTTCTTTTATAACATAACTAATATGGAAATCAAGTTTAACAACATGATTGTACATATATTACCTATATCAGATTGCTTACTATTTTGGGGAGGGGAAAGGAGAGGGAGAAAAACTTAGAACTCAAAATTTTACAAAAATAAATGTTGAAAAATTATTGTTACCTGTAATTGGAAAAATACTATTAAGTGAGAAAAAATTACTCATTTTAAAAATTGGGTTTTGAATTCTCTTTCTCCCTTCCCACCCTGTGCTCACCGAAAAGGGAAGGAATTATATATACATGTGTATCACCTATTAAAGTATGCTTCAATTTGTTTTCAGACACCATTATTCTCTAGGGATGGAGAGTATTTTTCAACGTTAAGTCCTTCAGAGTTATCTTGGATCATTTTATTGCTTAGAATAAGTAAGTAATTCACAGCTGGTCATCCTACAATGTTACTGTTGCTTCATGTGCAGGACATTTTACTTTGTGTCACCTCATGTAAATCTTCCCAGTTTCTTAGAGAGCCTCCTACTCATCATTTCTTATAGTACAATATTGTAGTTTTTCATCATAATTACACACTACAATTTATTTAACCATTGCCCAACTGATGAGCATCTTCTCAATTTCCATATCTTTCTTACCAGAAAAGAACTGCTATAAATATTTTTGTATATATACATTCTTTTAATTCTAAAAATCTCTTGTAGTATACAATCCTAGTAGTTATATTGCTAGATCAATGGCATAGTAGAAAATACACTCTGCCACCTAATTCATGGGAAGAGTCTACGGCAAGTCACTTAACATTAATGAGACTCAGGAAACAGGCCCAGGGATAATGTAACTGGACCAATATCAATCACTGAACAGCAGAGTCAGGATCTAAATCCAGATCCCTGTGCTGTCTTAAAAGTCACTATCTAGATGAGCTTTCCTAAGAGGGAACTACCAAGTAGAAGGGAACAAGAATATATAAGAGTATAAGACTACTAAAATATAGTTTATTACTGCTGCCCTCCAATCATCCTTTAAGAAAGAGCTTTGGCACTAAAACATGCCATCTCACTAATTTTTAGACAGTTTTTCAATTTGGAGCATTTGAGAATTTCAATAGAAAATATTATCTAGATTGGGGGAAACTGAGAGGTTATTTGGTTCAAAAATATTGCACATAATGAACATTTCTATTTATCTTCTTATTTCTGGACTGAAGAATGGGTTTGACCTCCTTTTGATTCCCTTGAACTCTGTGGACTTCAAATTGCCATTTTGATCCTGTACTCCAACTTCATTTAGTGCCAACAAAACGCAACTTCCAAGTTCAAAGAAAAATCTCTTAAAATCTTTATGAAAAGGTCCCTAAGACTTGCCACTCTTGAAATAGTTCTTACAAAACAACATTCTGAGATATATAAATAAATCAGAAACAGATTAAATTTCCCTTGAAATACATGCCATTTTTTTAACTGAAGGGAGTCCTTAGAGAGAAAATACCTTTAGTTGCTGTTTCTTTATTCACAATATTGGAACAATAGTAAGAAAGTTTCCTCTCAAACTAAAGCATCCCTAAATTTGGTCTCCTCCTACATAAGGCCTTTCTTGATCTTTGCAGATGTTCATGCTCTCTTTTTCTTTCTTCTTTCTCTTCAAATTATTTTGCATTATGTTTTGTGTATGTGTGTGTGTGTGTGTGTATATATATATATATTTATATAGTGTGTGTGTGTGTGTGTGTGTGTGTGTGTGTGTGCTAGAAAGCAAGTTCCTTAAGGGCCAGATCTTCCATATTTATATCTGCATTCCCAGAAAAAAGCAGAGAATTTGGCAAATAACAAGCACTTAATAAATATTTGTTGAATTGAATTTAAAACTTGAAATACTGCTCATGAATTTAAACAACAAATTGAGGATTACAAATCCCTACTGCTTAAAGTACTCAATAGAGTAGCTATCATCCTAATAATCAGCAAAAATATTTTCTTTCTCTTTATGCCCTCCTTTTTTCCCTTCCTTCCTACCTGCCTACCTTCCTTTCTTTTCTCTCTTCCTTCTTTTTTCCTTCCCTTTCTCCTTTCTCTCTTCCTCCCCTCTTGCCTTCCTTCTTTCCTTTCCTTCAAAACAATCCTTTGCCTGTTTAATCAATCCCTATCCAAGACTCAGAAAGGGAGACCTATCTTTTTCATCTACTTAGTGCTTGCAAGGTTGTCTTTGGGATTCTGCCAATTCAGCTAAAAGAACTGGTAGTAGAGCTGGAAATCAATAGCACTCCCTAATTCAATTACAGGAACCATGTCAAAACAAAATCCTTTGGGTAGATATTTATCACATTCAAGTTTTTCTATATTTGAAAAGATAATTTAGAGCAATGTTTTGTCTGCAACATAATTTTTAAGTAAAATTTTCACACCTCTAACAGTATAATCATGTTAGCATAAACATTTCTTTGGCGGTGTGGGACCCTATGACCTATACCCTACAGTAAAAAAAAATCATCAGTGCAAGTACAAATGATATTCCGATTTATACACATGCATAATATCCATATATTTCAAATTAATTTCCCTCAATAACAGTGTGGTTCTAGGTTCTATTTCACAGATAAACTATTCATTAAATGCATTTTCTTTTAGCTAGTTAAAAATATTTGTCTTTCATTCTTTTTTAAAGGAAAGAAATAGATAAGGTCATTGCCTTTCTTTCTGCCATTCATCACTTTATAGAGCTGGTCCACATCTTACTCTTCCTCCTCTCCTAATAAATCCTGTTTTTTTATTTATTTGTTTGTTTCCTTTCTTACATGATATATGTGATTTCTACTCCCCCACATATAAATTTCTTCAATATTTCTATCTCTTTCTCTCAGTACACATGGAGAAACCAGGTCTTATCTGGCCCTTCTCAGCAGTATTACCAGTGTGAGGTGATCTCTGTGTGAAAGGATTGGACTATGGGTATATTTGGAGAGGGCAGGAAAAGGGAATCTTGACAAATCAGTCAAGACTTGTCAATAAAAGGTCCCTGAATTTTCACTCTTTTCTTCTAATTTCCTGCCTCTTTGACCATTTCTTCTCAGTTTCCTTTACTGTATTATCTATATTGTGCCCTTAATTAGGGGCATCTCCCAAAGCTCTGGTAAGGATCTCATCATTGACTATCTCAATAGGCTCAGTTCCCTGGGTTTAATTATCATGTCTATGTAGATGATTCTGGAATCTAAATATTCAGCTTTCATCTCTCTCTTGAGTTCTAATAGCATATCACCAACTGCCTATTGGAAATCTTCACCTTGATGCCCTCTCAGTAACTCAAAATCACCATGTCCTAAGAAGAACATGTTTTATGGAGGAGATCAAATTTAGGGAAGTTTTAGTTTGAAAGGAAAGTTTTTTTCACAATTGTTCCAACATTGTGAGTAAAGAAACAGCAACTAAAGCTATTTTCTCTCCAACGACTCCCTTCAATTGTGTGTATTTCTCCTCCAAAAACACTATTCACCAAACTTTACTTTTTCTGATGAGGATACCACATTCTTCCTGTGATCTAACCTCAGAACTGTCCTGAACGTTTTTCTTCCTCCTGTCACCTTCTCCTCGACATCCAAATAGCATGTCCCATTAATTTCAACACCACATCTTTAAAATGGATCTCACTTTCTTTACATTTATAGTTATTACTATGGTTTAGGCTCTCGGCACCATTTTCCCAACCCTAAAACTATTGCAAAATCACCCTGATTGGAGTTCCTGTTTCTAGTCTCTCCCCTCTCCAATTAAGCCACTTGCCAACATAATTTTAAAGTGTAAATTGGGTCACTCCCACTTAAGAACTGGAGGAGGAAGCCTTCTTTTTGTCTCCAGGATAAAGTACAAATTCCTCAGATTGGCATTTAAAAGCCTTGCAATCTGGCCACAATCTACCTTTCCAAAATGATTTCATATGAACTTGCTTCACAATCCTGTTCTTTAGTCATACTGGCTTTCTTGATATTCTCTGAATTTGACATTTCACCTACTTATCCCTTTGTGAAGGCTGTCCTTAGGCTTAGAACACAATTGTTTCTTACCTCTGTCCCTTAAAATCAGCAGCTTCCTTTTAGATTCCACTCCGTTTTCAGCTCCTTTGGGCAGTCTACCCTGATCTCTCTTGTTCAGTGCTTTCCCGTGCACTGAATTATCACGTCACCTATTCATTTACATGTTATACCCTCCCAGTGGAATGGGCATCTCTTTATCCCCAGTGCTTCCCATAATACCTTGTAATGTGCAGTTCTGAGAAAAATGTTTGTTAAATTGGATTGGTGAAATGCCAGAAATCAGTAAATAGCAACAATAACAATGAAAATGCTCCCAAGTTTAAGTTGCATAGTTACATTTTACAGATAAGGAAGCAGAATCTCAGAGAAATGAATTTGCTTGTCCTTGGGTGGACAGTATGTATTAAAGCCCTAAGTTTTTGGTTTTTTTTTTTTTTACTGTAGCCTCCATTTAAAAAAAAATCACACTACTGTCCAATGGGGCCAGCATCTTAGCTGTCAATCTCTGCCTCCAGTTAACTTTCTCCAGAGAAAGGAAATCTGGATGAACTTCAGCTCACAGGTGTCAGATGATCATCTCTACATTGATTCTAACCATAGTAGTCCTCATTTCTTACTCCTTCCATTATGATGCATATTGTGCAGGGGCTCTGAAGCAGGATACCCTATTGGGATGGGCCCAGACAATCATGAACAAAACTCACATGCCACAGAACGACACAAAAGAAGACAGACACCGAATCAAGCACTGGCAGGTGCTTAATTAGTAAATTTCCCAAATGCTCATTTTTTACTGTGAGCCTTAATCCATTTTTGCTTATTAGTCACAAAACAGGTTTTATATATATATGTGTGTGTGTGTGTGTGTGTATGTGTGTGTGTATACATATACATGTGTGTATATTTATACATATATATATAGTCATTCTCATTTGAAATTCAAATGTCTACAGATAGACAAACTAGTAAAAGTCACAAGAATTATTGAAGAGAAGTAGAAACATAATCTAGTGGAAATAGAAAGAAAAAAAGATAAACAGAAAGAAATGTCCATAATTTAAAACAAAAATTTTAACAATTATTTTTTTAAAATAGTCAATCCAATTTATCAGAGAACTCAATCTCCAATTATTTGTACTTAGTACAAGAACAATGTATAAAACAACAAATCTATTATAATAATAGAGACCATTTATAGTATATATTTAAGGTTTGAAAAGTGCTTTAGAGATTATTATCTCATTTGAGCTTCACAACAACCTTGGGGAGAAGGTACTAGGGTTAATCCCATTTTACAAACTGAGGCAAAGTGAACTTAAGTGATTTGCTAAGGGTACAACTAGTTAAGTGTCTGATATGGAATTTGAATGCAGGTGTTCTTGATTCCAGCATTTTATCCATTGTACCACTTAGCACAGTAAGGCATTTAAAGTAATACCTAATTATAAGGTATTTAATCAGCTACTATTTGTTGCTCCTTGTTAGGGCCAACAACAAATAGGTGCTAAGCAGTGTAATGGATATGAGAACTATAAGAAATGTGTATCATAGAATTAATAATTAAGATGTTAAGTTCCCTCTGCTCTGTAAGTCTGATTTTTTTTCTAACAAATCAAATGTTTTTCCTTAATCAGCAATAAGCCTAAGGGAGCTTATATTTACTACATCTTAAAGTGAATTGTAAAAGGTAACCATGTTGTCCATTGTTGAACACAAGCCTTCTTATTTCCTACTAATACCCTCAGCAAGAATACCCTCAATTATTGTAAAGATGATTCTCAATAATCTTTCAATGATGAAAAAGTAGACATCTAGGTCAGTAGTTATTGAGGTTATTATGGTAGTTATTAATTTTCTAATTAATTTTCTAAATTAATAAAGTCTAAACATGGTAGTTCCCTTGTCCTTGATACAGAAAAGTTTATTAAGGCTTTTACAAATCTTTAGACATACATGATTGGAAAAGATAGGTACCTACTGCTTATTATTAGGCCTCCTCAGTATAGTGAGTATAATAATACTATCCAAATTAATGTGAAGACAGTGCTAAACCAATCACATTACTGAGGTAATACTTTATAAAACTATAATTTTAAATACAATGTTATAAAATATAAATGAAATATAAACTCTACAGCTATAAGTTTAAGAAATAATAAAATTCATTTGTAGGAATAAATTTCACCCAGATTATGCCTACTAGCCATGGTTATCTCTTAAGACTTTTTTGCTCTTAAATATTTCAAGCCTTACTGATAAAACAACCAGAGCTGGGTAGACTCTGAAACACAAATACAAGACATAAGAGAAAACAAGAAAGGTAAATATATTTGGACAATTAGAAGAGGTTAAATCATGAGGAAATGCTTATATCTTAATCAGGAAAAAAGATAAATGTACTTTCATAACATCATTATGACTTTAAGAATTATGAAGGAAGTAAAAAAAAAGGAAAACCATCCTTTTGGAACTGGTTTTGTTTAAATTTTTTGGTGTTAAGAAAGGATATAAAAGTAAGGACTTAATAAATCTTATTGAACTGTTCATTCAACAGTCAAGTGAAGAAAGTTAATGGAAGATTTACAAGATTTGTGCTCAAAAATGAAAACTGTATAAATCAAGTAACAAATGGGGTTAAACTAAGGTGAGGAAGCTCAACATCCTCCTCCAAACAACTTTAAATTACTTCCTCAAATCAAATTCTGAAACATTACAACCAACAAAAAGTCAGGTGAGACATCTTTCAGTCCAAGACAATTGGGAAGTCAGACGAAGAGGTCTGTGACAGGGGAGTGGGAATAGACCAAGAACACACTGACAGGGTCATCAGCTTTCAAACCCCTTCATACTGTGGCTCTTTCACTTTTCTTATGCCTTATGTCTGTCCTGCATACTTTGTGATTCAGTAGCATCGACTCCAAACTTTTTCTTGTACCAAACATTATCTCCAAACTTCCAGTTCATTTTGTTAAATTGTCTCCCACGCTTTTACTTTACTCCTTTTTAAATTGTCTCCCATACTTTACTTTACTCCTTCCTTTATCTCTGCCTCCTGGTTTGACTCCCCCTTTCTAAAAGAAGTCTTTCCCAGTCTTCCTTAATCTTAAATACTGAGACTATTCCCAATTCACCTTGTATACACCATATTTGTAGATAGTTGTTTGCCTGTTGTCTCACCAAATTGGAAGCAACTTGAGAGTAGGGATTGCTTGTTCATTGTTTATTTTGAATTTCTTAGTATCCCTAGGGCTTAGCAAAGATGCAAGCATATAGTGGGTCCTTTATATTACTAGTTACTTGAATAATAGTTTTAATAGTTGGAAGCCTGACAAATGTTGACTAATAAAACTGGAGGGGGGGAAGTGAATAAATAAAACTAAGCATCAATTCTTTGGGGGGAAAAAATAATTAGACAAACTGTTGCCAAATTTGATTTTTTAAAAGAGGAGAAAACCAGAGTCAAAATCCAAAAGGAAAAAGAATTCACGATGGATGAAGCATAAATAATGGAAATTATTAGAAACTATTTTGCCCAATTATATGCCAACAAAATTGATAACTTCAATGAACTGGATTAATTCAAAAATATATAATGTCCTGATTAGCAGAATAGAACATAGGGAATTTAAATTATCCAATCTCTGTAAATTTAGCCATAAATTTGCCAGAAATGAGTTCCCAAAGAGGGTAAAAACCTACAGAACCAGGGAGATTTATAAGTTAATTCTATCAAGCTTTCAAAAGAACACCTAATTTTAACAGTATATAAAAATGGAAAGGTGTCCTACTAAACTCCAGTGAGTTGAATGCCTTATTTTTAAGCTTTATAATTAAACAGATAAAGCAGATAAAATAATAAACTAATATCTGAAACAAAAATTAATATAAAAATATTAAATAAAATATTACCAAAGATTCTGTAACTTGTCAAAAATATTATTTATGACCAGACTTAATTCATACCAAGAAAGCAGGATGTCTTTAATATTAAGAAAGTTACATACACAGCTTATGTTAATAACCAAAACATTAAAATTATTTGACTGTCTAGAGAAGCTGAAAGTTTCTGATAAAAATAAAGCAGTTATGATAAAACAGTTTGAAGAGATGAATAAATGGACCTTTCTTTAATATAATATAATTAGTATAATCTATAAGGAAGAAATGCTAGAAGTCTTTCCAGTAATATGACAAAGAAAGGTACACTCAGCCCACTATTGTTTGAAATGGCCCTAAAAACATGCTAGCATACAACAAGAAAGTAAAAAAAATAATAAAAAGGGAGTAAGTACAGGCAAGTAAAATAACAAAATTATAGATTTTTATAGAGTATGTGATAGTTTCATTAGTGAAACTTAGAAATTCAACTAAAATTAATTGAAAAAATAACTACAGTAAAGTGCGGGATATAAAACAAACTCTTACTAGTATCCTCCTACTTCAGTAAAATAGAAGAATATAAAAATAAATCCATGTCCTCCAAAAATCATAAGCCTTTAAAAATCCAAGAGAAGCATATTGAAAAAGAAACTGCATCCCAAATAATTACACAGTCAATAAATAGTCTGAGTAACCCTTTATCAAGACATGTAGGAATTAAATGAATATGACTACAAGCTATTCTTTATAGAAATGGAGGGATACTTTAATTGGAAGGATGTTAATTACTCATGGCTGGACCTTCCTAATATAGTAAGTAATATAATATAGCAAAAATGAAAATACTATCTAAATTAATTTATGGGCTCAGTGCCAGATCAATATAACTACCAAAACATCCTAGACAAAATAATAAGAATAGTGATTTAAGGAGACAAAAAGTTAAGGAGCTCAAGTGAAATAATGGGAGGGGAAGCAGAAAGCAAAGGAACCAAGTAGTATCACTTCTCAGACTAGACTACAAAGCAGTAATTACTAAAATAATTTAATATTGTTTTAAGGAAAAATGAAAATAAACAAAAAAGAAAAACTTAATACAGCAACATAGGTACAAAAAATCCAGCAGCAATAAAATACATAGCATAGATTAGATGAATCCAAGATGCCAATTATTGAGGTTAAGGATCCAATTCAACAAAAGAGTAGAAAAACTGGATAACAGTGTGTAAGAAATTAGGTATAGATCAGCATATCATATCATATACTATAATCCTCTCCAAATGGAAAAATTACCTAACTATAAAATATCCTATCAAAAACAAATTAGAAAGGGAGAACTGTTATTATTATATAGGATATTTATTTTAAAACACACAAACAAGAATCATTCTCCAATGTAATGGTCAAAGGTTAGAAAGAGGGACTTATCAAAAGAAGAAATGCAAGCTATCAAGCAACGATATAAAAAAATGCAGTAATCAGTAGAGTAATTTTTGTCTCAAAGGGTCAAAGAGCTACAGGACTCTTTCCGCACTGGTGGAGACTTAATTAGGTACCCTGTGCCTATGTGAGGGACAGGTAAAGTTGTAAGAGTGGGAGAAAAGCAATATCCTGGGTTTTCTGCCAAGAGATAACCAGTCTCTCCAAGCCTCTAAAGGAGGAAAGCTTCTGGGAAAGAGTTAACATATAGTACTTTGATCATGTCCCTATTCCCAGCTTGCTACACTAGAGACTTTAGAGAATTTCCCCTTGGGTAAGATCTGGGATTCTTTTTTTTTTTTTTTTTTTTTTTGGTTGAGCTGAGTTATATTGTTCCCAGGAGAGAATCCATTCACCCTATATTATCTGCTATATATTCTCATATGTATACTTTTTCTGACTTGTTTTGCTATTGACTTTGATAAATGGGCTTATTTGCTATTCTTGATCATTGTGGAACAGGCATCTGGTGGGAAATAGGTGGGGGTAATAAGTAAACCTTGGATATAAAGCTTGTGGTCTCTTTTTCCCCTTTAGAAAATAGTGATCTGGAGCTACATCTTAAGCCTGAAAAGTATTTTCCCTTTTCTAACATATTTAAGGGGGTAGAAAAATATAATTCTGGTTCAGTTCTCCTCTCTGAGTACAAGTCCCAGCTGCACACACAGTCTTCATGCTAGTAATACAGAGAGGTGAAATAAAATAGTTCTGAAATTCTACTTTTTAAGTAGAATATAATAGCTCCCCTACCATTAAATAAAAGAATCCAACAAGTTTGGAAATTATCTGAGCCACCGCATCAGAATAAAAGCAGCAGTAAAGTCTAAGTGGGACCTTTCCCTCCAGTGGGAAAATTGGATATCAAATTCTCCTTGTGTCCCTCCCTTACCATGTGTCCAAAATAGTCCTAAATCTCGATTCACACCCTAGGTCTAAGTTCCCCTCATCCCTCCTAATGCCTAGTCCTATCTGACCCAAATAAGAGCTTTCTAGCTGCCTTGCCCACATCGGGCACCTAACTCCAAGATCTAGCATCCTGCCCTTTGTGTGTTTATCCACCCTAACTGCCCTTCACTGGGTGAATATCCCCCTTCAGTAAAGCTTTCTATACTCTCCCAAAGGATAGAGCCAACAAAAGGATAGTTACTTTGGTTTTGCCCAGTGATGCTGTTTCTTAGGCCAGCTAGTTTCTCTTTTTAGAGGTCTGAACTGTACCCCAAGGCTGTGAGGCAGTCCACTTACCAGGTCTAGGTACCCAGTTTTTATTGTTGCTGTTACTGTTTGTTTTTTACTTAGGGAACAAAGAGAGTAAGGGCTAATTTGAGAACTACTTAACTCTATCCCTTCTTCTACCAGGCACCAGGCTTGGGGCTGGGGCAAAGTCCCAAATCATATTCCCCTCAGCAGCATAAATGTAAGAGCTTGCTGCTTTCTCCAGTAATATTTTTGTATTTCAAATCAAATTTCAAAGTTATTAAGATAACTTCATGCTCAGCAAACTTGAAAAGTTACAAAAAGGACAAAATTCTGTAGGAGACTAGGGACATTAATGCTCTGTTGCTAGACCTAAGAATGAATCTGACTCTTCTGGGAAAACACTTGCAACTTTACCCAAAAGGCAGTCTGTATCTCTAGGCCAGAACTAGGAGATCCCATACAAGGAGAGTCATGGCCTAGATAAACTGTCAAAATTTGAAGTTTTTTCTCATCTTTCAAGGCAAGGAAATATCACGTGCTTGGAGACAATTTGAAGGAAAAACATCAAGAGGAGAGGGAACCAGGAGTGTGGGAGCGACAAGAACAGAAATCTTTTGTAAAGATAGTTCATCAAGCTCCCTTCCACAGACTCTGAGGGAGGAGCAAGAACAACAAGGGATAAGACTTTCTGACTGTGACTTCCAGCTCTCAGTATGTGTGATAGGTCCCAGAAAGCTGTGTAGTTTTAGCCAAGGCACAAAAGTACTCTGACAGAAGAGCTGTTTTCTTTCTAGCTCAGAGATGGGAACCTAATCCTTGATCTACTGTTAGGAACCTCACCACTGCCCTTCTCTACCAAGAGGAAGAGCCATTTATCCAATGGGGGTTTTTTGTTTGTTTTTTTGCTTGTTTTTTTGCTATGAACTTAAAAAGTACCCAACAATTTTTAAGAGAACTTGGGTTCATTCTTAAAACATAGGTAAAGATATACACGCACATACATCTTTATGTGTTTATGTATACATAATCATAAAGATATACACCCACATAGATCTTTATATGTTTGTGTATACATAATCACATACATTCAAACATGTGTGTTAAAATCTATTTTCATGCAGGTATAGATATATACACACATGAATATGTGTGTGAATCACAAAGATTGAACACAGAGAAAGATCCTTTGGGAACAGTAAAGAACTAGAAACCCTGAGGGTATACATGGGAATGATTGTACAAATTGTGTCATATAAATGCAATATATTATTGGGTTTTGAACAAATGATAAAAAGGACAAATAGAAGGTAATTTCAGAAGATTTAAATGAACCGATTCATCAGCTGATGAGTCAAGTGATCTAAATGATGAAAACAGTTTAAACAATGACTACAGATACAGGAGACAAACATTTAATCATTGGATGATTTTGTTTTGCTGAAATACACATAATTGTTACAAAGGAGGACTTTTATTTACAAAGGGAAGAGATTATGGAAAAAGGCAGGGAGGCAGTGATGATAAAAAAGAAAGCATAGAAATGAAACATTATTAAAATACAGAGAAGGAAACAAAAAGAAATTCAGAAGGGAACACAGATAAGTCCAGCAGTGTTTGTAATACTGTCTTAAAGTATATACTTTAAGAAAAAAAACAAGCTGTACATAACAGAGAATAATAACTTTCTATTCACTCCTCTTTTTTACATCTTTGCATAGAGAAATGTTAGGGTTGTTTGTTAAGATCATGATAAAAAATTAAAAACAAAATCGAGGACATTGGGCCTCTAAATCCTTCTAAAATCTATGACTACATTTATTTTGTTGTGTTTTTTTTATTCAAAGATTTTAGCAACTGCTGTTTCAAACAGAAATATACATGACAAATCAATAGTGAAGCAGTAGTGACTTGGTAGAGAGTATAATGCTTAGGGTTAGAAAAATCTGAGTTCAAATTCTGAGTCTGAGAGCCATCAAACCAAATCTTTATGCATCTCAAGCCAGAATCTGGTAGTTTTCTACTAAGTTACAGACACGTTATACCAATACCAGAGATTTCTCACAAAGTTTAAGTAAATAATTAAAATAACAAAAGTGAATTACTTCCCAGTTCTTGATAGTGTGTATTTGAATGACATATCAACATTGATGGTGTCGTGGATATAGTATGGAGCTCATAGTAATAAAGACATGAGGTTTAATGCTGCTTCTGATGCCCATGAGACCATGGACAAATCATTTATTCTATCTGAGCTTCAATTTTATCATCTGTAAAATGGAGAGAATAATAACTTCAGTACCTGCTTCACAGGATTTTTGAGGGACCCAAGTAAGCTAATGTCTGGAAAGCACTTAGGGAATTTTAATGTACTCTGTTAACCCATTATTCCCATTTGTAATTGTAATATTGGCTGTTTTAATCAGTTTTATAGTGAATATTTAAATACATGAATTCAGATCAAAACAAAGAGTTAACTGTTAATTTTTTTATTTCCTTTTGTCTTAAGCCTTTACATGGACATCATTTAATTTCTATAGTCAAGTAATAAATTTTAAATGAATAAATGCATCATTTCTGTGTTGCTTTTGCTTCTTGGACCTTTTATTTTAAATACATTTGTGATCTGAAAATAGGAAGCCACAAGAATAGATCATTTTTAGTCACTTACATGCTAGTCTAAAATTCAGACATCAAAGCATCTATTTCTTTAAACTTATCAGTTATATTCTCAATACATTCTCCTGTTTTGAGGGATACTCCATCAATTATAAGACAATCCTCTTCATACTGGTTTTCACATAGAATTTCTTCTGAAGTTTCTGAGTTGTGCAGAGATACCTGAAGAGAATAACAGCACACACAGTTTACAAGCTCCATAGAAAACCTCTCTAGATTTAAACTATGCACTGGCAGTTGTCTGAAAAAGAAAAAAATCCAATGAAATACTGTTGACTGGGAGAGTAAATCCTGGGTGTGAATTGGGAAGACACAGCTTTGATTGAGGAAACCATGTAAACTTTCAGAATTTTAGTGTCAGTTTTGGGAAATAAGGATAAAAACATGGTACAGAAGGGTGAGGAGAAATAACAGCAACTATTCACGTCTATATAATGTGCTTCACAGTTCGTGAAGCACAATGAAAAGCTACGTTGATATGAACTGTTGCTGTTGTTAGTGTTTTAGGGATGAAGAAGTGTGCAAGTCTCAAAACCAAGCTGAGAGAGAGTCGGGAGGAAGCCCTTGGTCATCAGGGATCACATCACAAACCCGTCCCCCACCCTGCCACACACACCCAAAGACACATACTGAGCTTCTCAGATGTTAGCAATGAAAGCCAATAATGTGAGAGCTGCCTTTGTCCCAACTTAATCTTTTAATAGGGTATATTAGAAATGTGAGGTTTTTTATCATGAAAATTTTTCACCTTGATATTATCTTGGCAAAAAATGTCATGAATGACCTTGAAGATTTCTTGATGACATTAGTGTGAATAACTTTAAAGCCATCACTAGAAAAGAACAAACTTCTTGTCACCTACTGTGGCTGAGGTTAAAGACAAATCACCGTCTTGACGTGGCCTGGAGAAGCAGATCTTTAGGGGAAAAAACAGTTGTGAGATGTGATCATCAAATGCTGAGGGCTTGTCCTGGCTCCTACTTTCTATTTTCTCTCTCTTTTCTCTCAACCCTCTCTTTGGCCCCCCCTTTCTGTCTGTCACTGTTTCTTTGTCTCTTTTTCTGCACTCCCATCATCCCTTTCTCTCATCATCTTCAATTCTCCCTTCTCCAGTCCATTACTGACAGAGCTGCTATAATGATTTTCCTAAAGAACACGTCTTATTGTGTTACTCTGCTCCTCAAAATCCCAAATGTATCAGATGCAAACTCCTCTATTTGGCATTGAAAGGCCTTCACAAACTAATCCCTAATGACCTTCCCAGCCTCATCAAGTATCACTGCCCTTCACACACTCCTCAGACTGTCTTTGTTGCTGTTCCCCACATAGAACATTCTGTCTCCCACCTCCAACCTTTGTACTGGCTGTGCCCCAAGCCTGGAGTACATTCCTTCCTCACTCATCTCAGAAGAGATGCTCAAGCCTTAGCCTGCCATCTTTGGGAATGCTAATATCTTACCTTCACAATACTTTATACTTACTTTGTATATACTTATACATGTATTAGTTGTTTTCCCCCAAAAGAATGTAATTTTGTCAGGGGAAAGGATTGTTTCATTTTTGTCTTTATACCCTAGAGCCTAACACAATGCTAGAACATAGTAAGCACTTAATGCTTGTGATTGGTTATTTTTTTTATCTTTAGAGGCTAACTCAGAAAAAAGAATTTTAAAATGATTTGCAATTTAGATCAGCACTTTTGTGTATCAAAAATTTATGCTTTGCTTATATTAAAATCTTCTCACAGATCTCTGATCTCATTGTTTTCATAGTTCTTTCTAACAAAAAATATTTAAACCCAATCACACCTGCCATCCTGTACAATTCTTTTGCACATTTTTGCAAGTCATTGCCATCAAGGTCTACCAGTTTTAGCAGTCTTTCCCACTTCTTCCTGAGTATATGTGTCTACCAGTGGAGTGCTCTGGCCATTTGCCTGTCATCCTTCATCTTTTCCATGTTACCTGTCCAGTCTTTCTTCTTATCATAGAATTCCTTGATAAGATTCTTTACTTGTGCTCTTCTGAATTCTTTCTGAAATAAAGGCCACTTACATACATCATTTCTTTATTGCCCTCTGTGTAAGAAGCATTTATAATTCTCCAAACAGAGGGTTGCTCCATGTCTCATTGACAAAATACAGTATTTGCAGACTGTCAGAACTAAAAAGATGGGCCTTTGCTTTAGTGGGATACTTGGGATCAGGAAAGAGCACTATAATTTCCCAAAGCCAGTCTAGTCACCCTTTACACCCCATGTTCAATTCTGGGTTCAATTTGTTTTTTCTTTATACTACCTATGCTAGGTATCCATACTGAGGAATCAGTTCTATAGCATATCCATCTAATGCAAGGTGAGATCTGGGCAACTAACATTCTTCATCCACTTCATCTTTCTCATATAAGTGATTGCAGAGTTCTTCCAGTGTGAAGACCGAGTTAGTACCCTGGATACCTTAGAATCAGCCAGAGTTAGGATAAGCAAAAGTCCCTGGTCTTTATTCTTGGTCTTTAGGGGTAGAAGTGAATTGGATGGACACAGCATCTCCACGACCTCTCCTCTTGTCTCCTCCCCAAAAGTGACTCTGGCTAGTCTTACTCCACCCCCTAGTCCCTCCTACAATTCTCTGTATACACCAATTATCAAGCCAGCACAGGATAGTGAGAAGGGACATTTTCCAAGCATATGCTTATAAAGTATTATCCAATTGGTAATTAGCCTTAAGGGCTTGGTTTCAGTGCATCAACTCAAGAGTTTCGGCCCTTTACAATCTAGGAAGCTCTACAAAGTTTTAAGTCAATGCTCAAACAGGAACACTTGGTGACCACTGTCAATTGTGCATCAATCTTCCACTTGGACTCTGGACTGGATCTCCAGAAGTTACTATCAGAATCATTAACAATGTTATTTCTAATTTGTATCTTCCAAGGAATCTTGAATGATTTTGATATATGGAAGGTCCTTTTGCAAAAATGACAGGGTTTTGTTCTTCCAAAGCAAGTACTTTTTTATGATTCCCAAACAATAAGCACAATGAGATCTTATATTCTCTACATCTTTTAGTTAATTATGAAACAATAAAAGTGTGGCCCAATATTAAATTTGTTTGTAAAAGTCAATTTGTCTCCTGCAAAAACATTTATTGAAGATATTCTTGCATCACATACACAGCTCTCGCAAAGATTTTTGTATAAATGTCCCAAGACTGGTTGAATCACCACATCTTGTCCTATGGGCCATGCATGCTCCCATATGAAAGCTAGGAAAACCCCATTTACTGGAAACAAGTAATATTGCACTGTTGGTGAATATCCTTTCTATTCTACAGCTAAGTAAACTTCTTTAAACTGCTCAATGACCTATGAGTGCTTCAGTTCATCCCATATCAAAGCTGGATTAAGAGAGTACTTTCATGAGTCAGGCCTGTTTTACAATGGCTAAACTTTAGACCCCAAAATATCTCAAATAGGGGACTAAGCATGCTTAGAACTTGAAAATGATAATTTTGGTAATTTCGAGACTGTTTATTTAAAAACCCAATTCTTCCTTTGCCTAACCTAGTTGTTAAACTTGCCTTTAAAAGCTGCATTAATCTCTTAAAATCACTAAATATGCTATGCTTTACTTAGAAGTAGCCTTCTCACTCTGAAAAATGCCTCCAACTTTACTGATTCCTTTACTGATGAGCTAGTGCCTAAAAAAGTTCTATTTTGAGGAAGTTCCCAGAGCAGCCATGCTCATTCTTATCTTCTCCCACTTCCACTTCTAACTTCATTTTATAGATGAGGTAATGAAGACACAAGGAGATTACCTAAAATCACACCAAGATTAAGCATTGGAGGATTTGAATTCAGATTCTCTGATTCCAAATTTAAAGTTCTTTTCACTATCTCACAATTCCTAAAGTGATGATCAATTTACAAATGAGTCAGTTTCTATGAACACATCATTTTTTTAGAAGAATTATGAGAATCTCAGAGTTGGAAGAGACTGTAGTCCCCTCTTCTCTATGAACAAGAAGTCATTTGGGCTTTGTTTGAATACAGTTAGCAATGAGGACCTCCTAAAGCAGCCACTTCCTTTTTAGTTATCTCTGTTAGAGGTTCTTACTCTTTTTTGTGTCGTAGTCTCCTTGGATAATCTGATGAGGCCTAGGGACTATTTGAAATAGTTTGTGAAAATAAAGACATAATTATTTTCATATTCATGGTCATGATCTCCTTAATAACTATCCACAGACCCCTGAGTAGGGCAACAGATGAGATCCATGGATTGTTAAGTCCAGAAACTCCTCATTTAACCCATTAGGCCAAAGTAGAATACCTTTCATTCCTTTCCCAAATAATAGATCTTCAAATATTTGAGGAAGCATCATATATGCTCCCTTCTTCAGGTTCAACATCATTTCTTTCAGTTAATCCACATGATATAACTTTCCTTCCACTAAAACTACCCTTCTCTGGACACTCTCCAACTGAGTTCATCCTTAAATGGGAGAATCCCGTTGGTCAGAGGACAGGAGAGCTACTGCAAGGTCTGGCCTCTGTGTCTTTCTTAATGGCATTTTATTATTGAATTAAATTTTTGATTACATATGCCATGACTAACTCACTGACAATGAGCAGATTGTCCATGAAAATGTCTAGATCCTTTTAACACAAACTTATCTAGCTATGCTTCCCTCATCTCATGTTTATGGTGATTTTTTTAAACCCAAGTATTGCCTTTGTATTTCTCCCTCTAAAATTTCATATTTTAGATTCAGAGTCTGAAACTAGCGATTCAGGATCTTTTGGGATCTTTACTTTGCCATCCCATGTGTTAGTTATATCTTCTACCCTAGCATCATCTACAAATGTAAAAAGAAAGTCATTCATTCCTTTATCCAAATGATCAATTCTTCTTTTTGAGGGAAGGAAGGAGTTGGTCTATGATAAGATTCCTATAGGGAACTCTCAATAAAGAAACTTCTTGGGCAACTCACCAAAGTTCTCTTTCTTACAAGTTGACCAAAAAAAAATTACTCTTTGGGTCTAGCAATTTGACTAGCTCTAGTTCTATATCTACCTAAAAACATTACACTACCATCTAACCCAATTCATTCCATCTCATCCACAAGAATCACATGAGACTTTTTCAAATACTTTAATAAAGCTACAGAATCCCCTTTATCTAGTTACCCAAGTAACGCTATACACAGATAGTTGTTATATTGCTCATCTTTTACAAGGAAGAGAAGCTTGGGATGGGAGACAAAAGAAGGGAGATTTGGGGGTGGTAATTAGAGCTAGTGATAATGGAAATGCAACAACAAAATGATGAGATGGGAAAAATCATTGCGCATTAAAGAAAATGTACAGAAAAAAATCAGAAAATAGGTTCAGAGGGTAACAGATAAGTGACAGCTTTGGATTTAACATGCTGAATGAATATGTTCTTGACAAAACGGTACATAACATTTTCAATTCCATATAATCCTCTTTTTCTCTTCTTTCTATATGGAAATGTTTATGTTTCTTATTTGTCAAGTTGAGAATAATTTAGAAAACATGCTTTTGCTAAATACTATGTGCAAGGCTCTGAAGTACAAAGAAAATAATGAAAAAAAAACATATATGGTTGATAAAAGGAAAAATGAGGGGAAGAATAAGAAGAGAAACAAAAATAAACTTACCAATTTATATCTATATAAACTTCCCTTAAAAATATTCAGGTAAGTTCCTAATTATTCAAAGGTGTAGAACTTCTATGCTATAGTTCCTTCCTTTTTTTTTTGAGCAAACATCTTCTAAATCCCTAAGCTACTTTCCACTTGTGCTAGGCTTCATCACTCCTGCCGTTTCTGCCACCCTGTGACTGTGGACAGGTCCCTTTACTTCTCCACACCTCAGTTTCTTCCTCTGTAAAATGGAAGAACTAAAGCAGTGTCCTAACTCCTGTCATTCTATGTAGATGTGGGTGACTATCTATATGGAACATCCACACTCTAAATATTTTAGTTTTTTTTTTTCATTTATTGAAGGGATGCCTCCAGCCTCCATAGGTAGGGGAAGGAGACCCAAATTTTAAAATATAAAAGTCCTTTAAAAAGAAAATACATCAATGCAAACTTTTAAAAGAAAATAAAATGAAATAGTTGGCCTAAATGAGTTCCAACACCTCTTTTACCTCTGAACCCTATGATCATTTAATTATTCAACTAAATGTCACAGAAACATTTGAATGCCCACATTAAAGATATATTTTTATTATGTACAAAATGATTTTCCACCTAGAAGCCCTCAGCAAGAACAATTCTGCTCTTGTGAAGAATCCCTAAAGTGACTATTCCTCATGGAGCAATAACAAAGGGTAACAATACCTTTCCTTCTGCATGTATTTCATTTCCATGTGCATATGACTCCTCAAATGTCTTCACAGGTTCTCCTACTTCCTCCAGCATTTGTAGCAGATCTCTTAGTATGTCCTCTGTTTCAGAAACAACTGAGAAAACACCAGTGGTATGGTTAAAGTGTTATCTCTTTCAATGTATTTAATTTTTCAAATAGCCAAAATAAAGATAAAACATTAAAAATTATTTTTGTTGCTTTTAAACATGTAATATCTAGTGGGTCTAAAATAAATAGTCCTTATTGTGAACTATCTATGATTCCTCATCAAAGTACTTGACATTCTCACCATGTGGAAACCAGTACTGCAAATAATTATAAAGGGCTTTTGAATAACTACAGCTAGCAAGGGGCGGAAGAATGTCTATTATGTGTGAGAAACATGGGGGGAAAGAAAGTGGAAAAACTTGGAGACTTAGCAGTATCTAGGGAATTCTGGATGAGTGTGGGAGAATCCTGGCTCTTGTTTGTTTTCTACATAATCCTGAACAAATCACCTAATTCCTAGTGCTTCAGAATTCTTATCAACAATGTGTGAATGAAAGATGAAATCTAGCTAAAATGAATATAAATTAAGAAATCTGGAAATTCTTTACCCATTCTAAGATCAAAATCTATAAATCTCTCACATGGCATGACTTAGAGAATATTTCACATATCACTAGTATTCCAGAATCCCTGAATTAAAAAACAAATCATTATCATGATGGTATATACTGTTAGTATATATCATATACATGATGGTATACACAGTATATACTGTATTAGAACACAGACTGAGAAGAGGAGACCAAATGTGGACCAAGGTCCATAATGATGGCAAATGGGGTATTTGAAAAGCTATTCTAAAAGATTCCATGGTTCTAAAGGCAGGTCCAAAGACCATTCCCTCATCATTATCTTCTTTAGTCACAAAAACCTGACTTATCACTTCCTATTATTTTCTGTACATTGGAAGTTTAGCAAAGTTGTAGGTGGGTGGTGTTGAAATATATTGAAATAGTTGAAAATATATACAAAATAGAAATTCAGGTGAATAGGGCATGACTGTTAGGAACAAAAACATATAGTCTTTACTAACATTTTATTTCTATTAATTTATTTCTTCATTTGTGCCAATTCCTTATATATATTGTATTCATATATATACATATATATACATGTAAGTCCATCTATATAATAGCAATAATAATAATAAATGGCATTACTATACTACTTTTTTATTCTGTTTATTTTTTAAAAACCAGAATAGAAAAAAGAAAGAAAGACAGAAAAATAAAATAAAACAAAACAAAACGTGTGCCCAGAAAAACATTCAGAATATGTAAAAATAAATTCCCAGTTCAATAAAGGATATATAATAGAAGAAATTATATTCCTGAGTGTTCATCTTTTTTTTTTTTTTTTTGCTTCTTTGTAGGTTGTTCTTTTATTCTCTGATGAGCAATTTTTTTCTTTATTATTTTTTTCCTTTCATTCCTGCCACCTTCCCCAAGCAGGCTATAGTTAAGCATAGATACATTTATATATACATATACACACAGACATATACATACATACACACACACATATATAAAATATACATTCATACTCATGCATAGGACCAAACACATACACACATACACACACACATACATACAATATTAGAGCAACATACGTATATATCTATATATTCTCACAGACACACACACACACACACACACACACATATATATATATATATATATATATATATATATATATATATCTTTACCCATATATAAACATGCATCTAAAACAATATTAGTATAACTAACATATAATACAGATTTCTCTCTTGATTCAATCTTTAAGTTCAACTTTGTCTAAGATGAATGATTACTAGCCATACTTTTTATTTTCTAATAAGTTCTACTCCTGATTCTTGTGGTGTTTCTATAATCTCTTCTTTCCTATCCCCGCTAACTCTTTTGCTTTAACACTGCTCCTTAACTTGCCTTTGTACTACGTAACCTCCCCCACTCATGAATCCCTCCCTTGTCTTTTCCCCCCACCCTTTGCTTCCCCCTCTGCACAACCCTCCTCCTTATTTCTTTAAAGATTTCAGAGGGTATTTTACCCTTCATAGTATATATGTAGTGTTGTCTATTTAAACCATTCCCAATGTGAGCAGGTCTTCAGAACTATTAGTCCTTCTCTCCCTTCTAATGCCTCTGTGTTTATCCTTCTTCTGTACCCCATTTTATAACATAATTACTATTTTCATCTTTTTCTAGGTGGTTTTGCTTTTTATATTCAGATCATACTCAACTCTGCCCCAATCTTTCTTTTGAGCTGTCCAATTGCTAATATCAATCTTAAACATATGATATACATTTCCATATTTAAAAAACATAAGCAATTTGTCCATGTTAAGTTCCTTGAAATTGATCTTTTATATTGGCTCTTATATGTTAAAAATTTCTATTAAGTTTGAGTTTGGTAGAAAGTCCTAGGAATATTCAAGTTCATTGAATGTCCATTTTTTTTTTTCATTTAATACTATGGATAATTTTGCTGGATGTATTTTTGGCCACAGGCCTAATTCTTTTGATTGCTGGTAGATATGATTCTAGGACCTGGGGTCTTTTATTGTAGCTGCTGCTAAGTCCTATACAATTCTAATTGTAGCTCTGGCATATTTGATTTTTTTCTTGTTTCTTGCACATTTTTCTCTTTGATCTCAGAGTTTTGAAATTTGGAAATGATATTCCTATGTGTTTTTTTTTAACAAAGGATCTCTTTGAGGTAGTGATCAATAGATCTTTTCTGTTTCTACTTTCCCCTCATTTTCTATCACTCCAGGACAATTTTCTCCAATCATTTATTGCATTATTGAATCAGGTTCTTTTTTTGGTCACAGATTTCAGGTAGTACAATTATTTTTATATTTTTTTCTTCTTGATCTGTTCTGCAGATATGTCATTTTTCTTATGATTCACATTCTATTCTAGTTTTTCATTTTTTACGTCTTTTGTTATATCTTGGTCTCTCATAGCTTCACTGGCTTACCCTTGCCCAATTCTAAATTTCAAAGAATTATTTTCATCTTTAAGACTCTGTATCTACTTTTCTGTTTAGTTAACTTTTTTCCATAATCTTATTTTTCTTGGATGATTTTTATTTTTAGGGTTTTTTTAGGTTATTCCTTAATATCTCTCATTTGATTTTTAAATTCTTTTTTGAGTTCTATAAATTCCCTCTGGACAGGGAGCCATTTAATGTTATTCTTTGGGTAGAAGATTTTTTTTAACTTCATTGTCCTCCTCTGAAGATGAACCCCAGTCTTCCCTATTCCCATAGTAAGTATCTATGGTTGGGGTCTTTCTTCTCCACCAGTTCATTTTTTTAAAGAAAAAGTATTAGTGTGAGGTTCTCTAATCATGGGGTGAGAAAATGGTGCCCTCAGCTTCCCTTCAGCTTTTCTCTCTGACCTGGAACCCCACCTGTAGGACCCACTTGCCAGGGTTGCCTCTGTGCAACACAACTGGGCCTGGTGTTCTAATCAACTGACTGATTTTCCCTCAGTCTTATGGACTCAGATCTCAACTTCTCACAGCTTCTGGGAAGTAAGAATTCCTGTGGAAGTAAGCACCTCCTGCTGAGGCTCCAGCCAAACCCAACTAGCCGCTGGGATTCCCACTTGGTGCTTCTGTGAAGCTTCCCCAGTGGTTATTCCCCAACATGGAGGTCTTTCTTGGAGGTCTTTCTTCTCATCTTCTTGGGTTGTCCCAGGAGAACCTCTGTTCTGCACCAAATCTTTCTGGGTTTCTATGTTCACCTTGAAGAACAAATTTGTTCTGTTTGTGGGGGAAATCTGGACAGCTTGAAATTTACTGACCTACTCTGCCATTTTCCCAGAATTCTCCCCTGTTATGGTACTTTAAGGTTGACAAAGCACTTTATTTATATGATTTTATCTGAGCATGAGCAGCTGTCTCAGATATTAATTGTGCTCTTTTCACGAATGAGTTAGCTGAGACATGGTAATTTATAAACTTGTACACATTTATTAATCATCAGAGATAGTAACTGAAGCCATCTTTGTGATAAAGTTCAGCACCTACAGATAGGTGGGGGCCCCACAGTGCCCAGAGTGCCCCAGATGGAGTCCAGAAGACCTAAGTCCAAATCCAACCTTAGGCTGTGTGACTCTGAGCAAATCACTTTACCTCCATCTGGCTCAATTTCCTTAACTATAAAATATAATAACACCTTCATCACAGGTTGTTGTAAGGAACAAATAAGATAATATTGTAGTGTTCATACAGTGTTTGTCACATAATAAGCACTACAAAAATATCAGTTATCATCATCATTATTATGATTATACTGGTTAGACCAGGGATCACTGACTTTAGCTACTTTGAGATCCTTGAAAAACATAGAACCTCAAGAAATAGCAGAACCCTAGAGAATACAGAATGGTAGCATATAGGAGTAGCATATAGGACTCCAACATTCACCCAAGAAGGATCCATAACTTGCCCTTAATACAGTTTCAATTCAGTAAGTAAGGCAAGAATGAATAAGCAGTAATAACAAAAAAGGCATCTATAATGAAAGAGGTAAAAAAATATGCCAAAGTAAAAGACTCTGAAAATCAAGATGAAATAAAAGGTAGTTATTGATTCTATTAGATAGCAAGAAATATTAAGAGTGGTCACTTGAGCAGAATATGCACTGATATAGTAAAATTACAAGGAAGATTGCCATGGTTCCTATATCAGGATGACAAACAAAGTTATGAAACATTTTGTATTATTTTACAATGGGCAAACTGTGGTATATGAACATAAGAGATTATCATGATGTTTAAAATTGAAGAATAAATGAAGGATAAGTACTGAGAAGCATGGGAAGAGTTACATGATCTGATATAAAGTAAGTATAGTTGAGAAAATATATATAATTTGAAAGGATGATAATCATCCACCTGTCAATAATATAAGATACAAAATTATAAAGAATAAACTTAGCCCCAAATAAGAAGTAAGAGATGTAAGTTAGAAAATAATTTATACACAACTTTGTAAAGATTAACAACTTGGAAAAACTTAAGACCTTTTATCAATGCAGTGAATAAACATGATCCAGAAGACTGATGATGAAGTACACTATAATCTTCCAACAAAGAGATAAAGGACCCAAGATGCAGAATGGAACATACACATTTGGACAATGTGGTCATTTGTTTTGCTTACTTATGTATATTTGTTACAAAGTTTTGTTTTCTTAATTTTTTTGGAGGTGAATTAGGAAAGAAAGAAAATAAATAATAACTGGAAAAGCAAAAGAAAATAAGTTTTAAAAGGAAAGATGACTATAAACGAAATGGGTTTGTTTTCTAAGCATTGGGGATAACCTATGGACTCACACATAAGTGAGACATAGCATACGAATAGTAGGACATGGTTATAGCTGGTCTAGTTTTTAAAGTTTTTCTCTGTGACTTTATTTTTCTTTTCTCAGAAGTTTTTGATTTTATCTAGTTACCTGAAGATGGTGTGTGTGTGTGTGTGTGTGTGTGTGTGTGTGGTGTGTGATACAAAACTTTTCTTTCTTTGTTGCCTCTTTTTTATCCCAGTGCCTAACACAGTGTTTAGCTTATAGTAGATTCTTAACGAGTCTTTATTGATTGGTTTGTTCTCAGAGGTTGTAGTAGTAGCTCACAAACTGTAGAAAGTCCTAAAAATGTTCAAATAACTGAAAGAAGTCTATGTTCTTATAGTATGTAAACTGTACATCTACTATCTAACGATTGGCCCAACTAAATCTAGAGAAGTTCTTAGATTAATCATAGAGTTTGCAAATTATGTTGGGGAGGAATGCCTATAGATCAATGAAACCATAAGTCTTTGAAATGCTGAAGAAAGCCAAAAAAGATGCTGATTAAAGAATTTATACATTTTCAAGATTAGAAAAGCAACAGTCAACTTAATAATAAAAGAGAATGCAACTGCATTGATAAGTATTTTGGACTTCTTTTAAATACAGTGAAAACAAATTTACTTTCTTGAGTCATTAAAGCACACACACACACATACACACACACACACACACACACACACACACACACTATTAATTCATGAATTAACTGATTTGGTAATACCAAATCAACAGACTAGATACTGCTTCCCAATGGGATCATTTCTTCACTGATTTTTAGCGATATTCTCTAGTTGATAGAGTTCAAAATAATCCCCAAAGAATATATGTTATTATTGCCAATGATCTACAGACTAGGATGGCAAAATTGGTCAATGATAGCCTCTGGGAATGGAGAAAGAATGAATGTCTTTGTTGATTGTGTGCCCAATCATCTTCCATCAATACTGATTATCCTGTAGTTTCACTGACTTGTTTCAATTTATTGTGAAGTGTAAAATGGTAGCATTATAGTAGAGCTATTACACTGTGAAGGTAAAAAGGATCTCATAGTGAAAATCCATATCTGGCCTTTTGAAATCAACCTAAGCAAAATAAATCAGGATATTTTGTTGGTGGTAGCAGTTATTTTTTTCTTCATTTTTAAGAAGAAATAACTCACTATTTCTTTCATAAATCATTTTCTGAACTTTTTCAATTCATAGTATTAGAATTTTTAAATTGTTTTCTTTAAATGATTAAAGACATTATTTTCTCTAAATGCAAAGAGGCAAATGATTGTGTTAATACAAAGATGACTTTAAAAAATTTATTTTTTTAAAAAAAGGTCAAATCAACAAATATTTATTATGCATTTAAGATGTGCCCAGCACCATGCTATTCATTAAGAATATAAATACAAACAAAAAAATAAGAACAATCTGTGCCTTCAAGGAACTTACATTCATTTACCACTAGTAAATGCTTAATATATGCTTGTTGACCAACAGACTTGCTATTGTTGAGTACTGCCCAATCATCTTCCATCAATATTGATAGTCCTGTAATTTCCCTGTCTTGTGTCAATTGGAATTCAATTGAATTGAATTCCATGGATTTATCATGGATTCAATTTTCATCTCTAAACAGATGACTCCCATTATCTACATACCTGATTCATCTGTAGCTCTGGTATCACCAATTTCCTCCTAGATTTCTGCCTAGGTATATCTCAGCATGTCCAAAATGAAACTTGTCTTTACCTCTATACCTGATCCTCCTATTTCCTTGATTTCTTTTTGGAGCTCTTCCATTATTCCATTTACTCAGGTTCACAACTTCAGAGTAACCATCAATAATTCACTTTCTTTTATCACATAGATCCCATTAAGTATCTCTCCTCCTCTCTCTCCTCCCATGACTGCTTATCTGGGTCAAGCTCTCATCACCCCTTCCCTGGCGTAGTCAAGTAGCCATGAAAGTGCCAAAATAATCTTCCTAAAGTACATGTCTAAACATGGAATTCTCCAGATTGAATTCAGTAGCTCCCTACTGTGCCCATAATAGAATGTGAACTTCTTTGTTTGACATTTAAAGTCCTTCCTTATCTGGACCAAGCCTACCTTGGCAGACTTATTTCACAATATTTCCCTTCACTCTTTCTGCCTTCCATCCAAGCTGGTCTCCTGGCTGCTCCAGGGAATGACTTGAAGTTTCCTTTTTCTTGCGTTTCTCACAGGCCTAAAAAGCTCTCCCTTCTTTTTCTTCAGCTCCTCTTTCTCCTTCTGTTCGTCTTCCTCCTTCTGCTCCTCTTCCTCATCTCTGCCTTTTGGAATCCCTATTTTTTCCAAAACTCCTTTCTTTAAGTCTTTCCTGACTTCCTCATATGTTAATGTTTCCCTCTCCCTCAAATTATTTTGTCTTTTCTTTATTATATTTTGATTTCCTTATCTGTGTACACACATGCTTGAATTTCACTCTTTAGCTCTCAATATAACAGAAGCTCTTTGAGGACAGGGGTTGTTTCAGTTTTGTCTTGATGTCCCATAACTTCACAATGTTCCTTACAGATAATAAGCACTTAATAGATGACAATAGAATTAAAAATTAATTGAGGACAAGTACATAAATGAGTTCCCAAAAACTAACAACTTTTAAAGCTTTCCTAGCTCTTATAGATATACCACAAATATCCTAGGTACCATTTGTTTGTTTTTTCACACAATCTAATGTGGGGGAGGGAGAGGGCTTCTGAAGGGTTCAAGTGCTCCATTTTGCTTTTAACGAGTAGCACTGATGTCATAACACTCCAGCTTTTACCAATTAATCCAATCAACTGTGTTCTGTTCCTCTTTGCCTTTCTGCTTCCTGGATGTATGGCCAGTTGATTCTCATTGTTTATTCAAGGGGAATAAGCTTTGTCATACTACTTCCTCACAGATTTAGGATGATGACCCAATGAAACAATGGATGGAGAACACTTTAATCTTCCTCAGCAGTATAAAGTCAGTGGTTACTGTTTCCCATCTCTTTCCTCTTGGCACAGTTTTGCCCCTTTTAAGGTTAGCACAAAGGGTTGGGTTAACAGAAGGTTAGTTATTTGGATGGTCCCAACTCAAAGTCCTATGTATACATCTATATCCTTGTCCAACCTCAGCCACCTCTCTGGTCTCAGCTTCTTCATCTCTAAATTCAAGAGTTGGGACTCAATGACTTCTACAATCTCTTCAGGCTCTAAATCCTACAACCTCACAGGCCTTACCTCTGGCTGGTATTCCCTCCCAGGGGTTCTGTTTTCAAGTTCTTATAAACTAGTTCTTTATTCTAAGTCAAAACAAATAAACCAATCCAAAACACTCTATTCCAATACTTGTCAAGGTAAGAAAAATATAATTCACCAGGTAAGAAACTTAAAAACAAAAGAAAAGCACTGATACATAATTTCAAGTCAAAAAGAGAATGAAAGCCAAAATATGGTTATAATCCAGGACTTTTTCCAAAACTAATGGTCAAAATTATCAATCTTCTACTCATGACTGAACCTAAAAGAAACAGCCACACCCACTGATGGTAGGGGGTAAAGAGTAGGGCAAATGGGTGTGGAAAATATTATTTGTGGAAAGGTTATTTTTTTCCTCCAAAGATATGGGTGCTGATTTTGTGAAATGAACTTTAAGTAATGGAACTAAGGCTATCATAAGTTTTTACATACCTATGTTTTCCTTTAATAAGGCATCATCTGAACAGACTATTTCAAAAGAGTATTTGAAAAATTCTTTCCTGTAAAAAAAAAGACATTTGACATATTTCTCTCAAATAATCACACATACTTAAATTAACATTCATGTATATTAATTATAATTTTCAATTATGAAAACTGACCATTTTCTCTCTGTAAGTATTTTTTCTGAATTGTTTCATTAGGAATGTCTTGCAGGCACAACTTATTTATGAAAAGACCTGGTTCTTATTTGTTTGGACTTACCTGGGCAAAACTCTTTCCCTTTCTTCGTCTTGTTTTTTGAACTAGCACTAACAAGAAATGGCTTATGGCTAAGAGTTTCAGCTTTAACCCTACTGGTTCTCCTTCAGGCCAGACTGCAGCTTGAAAAGATTTCTGGAGGCTTCCTCAAGAAGCTTTGAGTGGCTCTGCTTCCCAGAATAATTCTTAGGACAACAGTTTGCTGCTACAGCTGCTGCTGCTGCTGCTTCAGCAGCTAGTACTGAAGTTAAAGGTAGAATGTGACCAGCCCCTGGATGGACAGAAACAACCCAAGCCTTCAGCCCTTTCCTTTAAGTCTGGGACCTTGAAAGCTGCCTTGGATGAAGCTGGGGAGCTCATTAATTCTTCAAAGCCTGTTTCAAAGTTGCATTCTGTTTGCAAAATGCAACCTGCTTTGAGCCATCTGATTTGCATTTTCCCACACCTGACATTTATTTTTGAAAGCCCTGCTGTAGTATATGTATATAAACAGAGTTGCACATATTTTCTGTACATTTTAAAGACAATAGTCTTATTTCATTTATTTGCTCTTTAGAAAATATTATAAACATGTTTCACTTCAATAACAATGAAAAATATAATAGAGACAACTATGCATGCATTTTTCAAATTCATTACAAATATCTTTGTTTGTAATACGTACCTTTTATTTTTTCTAAAAATGGACTTTTTATTTTTATTACCATTTTTAAAGCTTTTCAGCTGTAAAACAAAATCAAGATTCAGGTTAATTTCTTTAAAGTAGTCAATGATTCCGATTTAGTTAAAACAAAATATTAAAAATAAGTCTTTTCCCCTGACTGGATCAATAGAGTTTTTTAGTACAAAAACTAATTTTATAGATTTATAAAATACCAGAATTTGAAGGATCAATGGATCATCTTGATTCAACTTGTCTAAACAAAAATCCCTTCTACAACAAATCTCCTTCAAGGAGATTTTCCAGCATGCAGACCAACAGTTAGGGGAACTCTACCTACCAAGATAGCCCATTCCATCATTAAATAGCTCTGTTAGGAAGTTTTTACATAGAAATTTATACACAAGTTGCATCTTTTACCCTTTACTCCTGTTTCAATTCTATGGGACCAAGCAGAACAAATCTGCAAACAAAAAATCAAGCACCAATTCTCCTTCCACTTTAGTCTTGGCTTATAGCCTTTTCAATAATTTACCATCAGTGCAGTAGCTGACTTTAGTGCTGTTTAGTGCTGAAAGACATCTGACAACATTGATGAAAACATCATGCTAAAAATCCTGGGAGCAAGCATACAGCCTTACTTTATTCCACTGGTGACTGGTTGAATAAGAAATACTTTCTTATTAGTAAGTTTATTTCAAACCATTTCAAGAACGTGACTCTCTCCATGGGAACTTAGCCTTTCTGTAACCCTATGAGACCGGGAATATGCCACATGTGTTTGGCTTCACCTCTACAATCCCAGGAACTAGCCACTCCTTGGGACACAATGGATGCCAGTGAGGGTTGGCCCCCTCCCTGATATCTACATTAATCAAATCATATCTTGGAAGCCCATCTGGCATTTCCTTCTCCTATACCTAACTTTCTATATGTAAGCAAGTTGGCTCTGTGCCTTCTTTGTTTTCAAGCCCTATGAATTCAGTCCCGTTTTAATCATCATTGGGCTTCACCCACAGAGATAATGACATTATTCTGCCTGGGATAAGACTTTTCCCGATCAAGTTTGAAGGCTGCAATGGGGCCCCCAGCCACTTTCCAGTGCTCCTTTAGATCAGTGATGTATTCTGTGTCTCTCTCTTCTATTTTAATCGTAGTTCTCCTTATTCTTTGTCTTTTGTGTATTATTTACTGTATTGGTTGTTATTATAGGCAATCTATTCCATGTATTGTATAATTAAATTTTAATTTCACTTTAATTGATTAAAAAGTGTCATTTATAGGAGCGAATCCGAACCTTTCCTTAATTAACATAACACTGGTAAAGTACAAAGTTTGAGAGCATCATCCATTATCCAGAAACAGGAAAGCATGATGTCATGAAATTCATGTAAAATACTGGTAAATTTCTTGGCAATAAAATATTGATATAGTTTTCCATGAGTCCTCATGATTGACAGAATCAAAGGCCTTGGTCAGATCAACAAATATTGTATATGGATCTCTATTCTGCTCATGGCATTTCTCCTGGAAATGTCAGACAGCAAACATCACATTGACCAGTCCTCAGTTTATGAGCTTATTATAAATCCTAGAAATAAAATCTAGCTTATAAGTCCTAGAAATAAGATCAACACCAGGTGCCTTGTCATAGAAAAGGAGCCAAATGGCATTTAAAACTACTTCTTCAATTGGAAGTTTGGCTAGAGAGGTGTTGATTACTACCTCAGATATATGGTCAGTGGCTCCAGCATTGATTGATGATGGTCTTTTGAGAATACTATGGAAATGTTCAGCCCATCTCTCTAGAATCATGCCCTTATACTAATCAATGTGGCTCCATCAGTACCAAGTAGCGAGAGGCACTGTGGGTATTTTGCCCATAAATAACCTTCAGGGCAACACGAAAGCAATTTAGATTGTTTCTATCAGCAAAAAACTGAATTTCATCTACCTTCTTGCTCAGCCAAGAATCTGGCGTCTCTCTAAGATTCACTTGAATTTTACTTTTGATGGAGTTAAATGTTGCCTTCTTAAAGACAGGTGAAGTATTTTGCTGGTAAAACAAATGAAGTTCTTGTTTTTCCATTTAGAAGCTTCTGAATTTCCCTAGCATTTTCATCAAACCAATAGTGGTATTTGCAAGTGTTCTTGTCCAAATGAGAAAATTCAGTACTATGCATCAAACCTCTAAAAGCTGAGCACTTTTTTCTGCTCCATTGTTGCTATATCTTAGCTCAGCTTTTTCTACAAGTTAAAAATAAATTATTTCCACTCAGAGAAGTGTTCTAATCTGTTGGTACTAAGTTTTCTGATAGTTGTCTCTCCTTGGGGCTGCCACTTTTGTTGAAAGCAAATAACTAACTTGCAGAAGATATGCCCATGTCCAGCATTTTGTACTACACATTGCCTTTGTTACTCTTACATCCTGTCTATTTCTTCTCTTTACAATGACATAGTATATTAAATGATGACTTTTCTGCAAGGGTGCATCCTCTTACTGCATTTAGATAACTGAAGACATTTAATTAACTGATGAGGGTCTAAAGATCTTCACAAAAATTTTCTTTAGCCTCATCATGGTTTGTTATGGTGGTAGTATATGCACCAACAATGCTAGCATGGCACTTTCTTGCAAATGGCAATTACATTGTCATGCATCTCATTTCTTTTGGAAGGTCTACAAGCATGTTGACTAGATTAGCTTTGATTGCAAAACTTATGCCACCCTCACAGAGTTCCCTTTCATTGTGGCCACTCCAGAAAATTGCATATCCAGCTCCAGATTCAGTAAACTGGGTTTCATTTGCCAGCCTTGTTTCACTCAGAACTGCTATTTGTTAACTTCTCTCACAACAAGACTTAATGGCTTTACAGATTTTGTGTTGTCTATAAGTGTGTGCATGTACCAATGATGAGTAGAATCATCAGAATCGTTTTTGCAAAACTTTTTGTATGTGTTTTTCTGTTTTGTCCACAAGGTGGGATCTCTGCCTGCTGTGGCAATCAGGCCAGGGTCAAGTGAAGCAGACAAGTTTATGGCACCTTTTCTAGCTCGTTTTTGATACCAGGAGGTAAGCAGTACAATTTTTAAAAGAGTGCTCACAAACCCAAGGGATTGCTGATGCCCATTGTTGTTTCCAGTGTGAGAATGACTGTATGGAACCTGTCTGCAGGGTTGTGACTAAAGGTCTTAGTATCTCTATACCTGCTACTTCATCACTTATCTGGTGATAACTTGTAGAAAAAGATCGGGCTTTGAGGAAGGTTTTAAAAAAAGTAAAACAGTATGGGTGATATCTTTTGATTTGTGCATAAATTGGATTACATTAGGCAGAATTAGTTATAGTCACTGGTTTCACTCTCTCTTACAGAGTCACCAGAGTCCAGTAAAAGCAAGACAAAGTCAAGACAACTGTGATGTCCCCGTAGATAGCCTTGTGTTTTCAATGTGTGACCACCATACCTGCTTCAACTGCCTTCATGGCACTGGAACCCAATTGATCTCATCCAGCCATTCCACCAGAGGAAGTCTTCCCATGCTCGAGGTAGCCATTCTCTTAACTCACTGAAAGGTCTGAGAGCTCTCAGTGACAAATGACCTGGTTTAGCCTGTCCATTGAAATAATTTACTGGGGTGTGGCTGTTACTTATCCTATAGCTCCTTGAAGTGGCAGGGTAGAGTTGGATGAAGCAGGTGGATACCAAAGATAGAAAGCACCCCTGAAAAGGGCGAGCACACCAGAGACGCCAGTCTTTCCTGAATACATCTTATATCCCAGGGATCACTCAGCTGGACCTGCCAGACTCGGACTTTCTTGTGCACTAGATCATCTCACTATTCATTATACTATGTTAACTCTTCTCCTGGACATTGAAATCTTAAACTACATTGAATCAGATTTCTTGGATGTTATTATTAATGAAAAATTGTCTGTTTTGCATGAACTATTCTTGATGAAGTCATTTTGGTCATCCATGATCATTTTTCCCATTCCTAGATGTCTCATTAAGGATCCTTTATATATAGTTAGACATATAATATATATATATATATATATATATAAATGTATTGATATATGGATATATTGATATGTAATAAATATAAATATATTGAGAAATTTCACATGATTAGAAGTCAGATCCTTTAGTGCTGCAGTTCTCAAAATGTGACTCAAAGACTCCTGTAGGCCTACAAGATTAACAATTTTATTATGATATTAAAATATTATTTGCCTTTTTAATTTTCATCTTCTCCCATGTGTCTTGAGGACACATGATCTGCAAATTAAAGATTTAGCCACAAACATCAAGACAAGTTCTATCTTGTCTGCAGAATTGTATCTTTGCCTTATAAGTAGACAAATCTATAGATGTGACAGGACTTGCTGTTTTATTTATATTTACCCAATATCAGTGCCAACTAATCACTGAAGAAAGTCTTCCTTTGTGTGAATGCTTGGCAACAAGCATGAGTTATGTTTGAATATTCAAAGTTTTGAATAACTTTTTTGAATCTCATGGTTGATCTTGGAACAATTATTTTGATATTTTCACTGACACTGCAAAAGCAATTTACAATTGCATTTGCAAAAATATAAAACAATATCATTCTTCTCACTATGTTTTTTTGAAAATGGTTATTTTTCATTCAGAAAGGTTTTGTGGACATAGAATTGGTTTATTATTGTTTAATGCATTATTTTAAAATTTTTATCACTTTTAACTTCTAAAATCATAAATATCTATAAATATAACCCACAAAATCAAAAGATCTTTGAGGTGCTCAATAATTTTAAAAGTATAAAGGGATCCTGAGAGCAAAAACTTGAGAAACACTGCTTTAGGCTACCATGGATAGTTCTACCGTCTTCCCTTAAAAAAAAAAAAAAAAAAAAAAAAAAAATTGAGGGGCAACTAGGTGGCGCAGTGGACAGAGCACTAGCCCTGAAATCGGGAGGACTTGAGTTCAAATGTGGTCTCAGACACTTAACACCTCCTAACTGTATGATCCTGGGCAAGGCACTTCACCCTAATTGCCTCGGCAAATCACAGATTTACCCTTTTCCAATCCCACTGTAAGATTTCTTTAGTTCTCCAAAATCTTTGCAAGATCACTTATGCCCAGCAATCATATTTGCAAATTCTTTAAGAATTCTGCTAAATGGTTTATTTTGTCTAATGACTTGAACTCCTCAAGGGCTTGTAAGAACTTTCTGAATATTTTTTGGCCTCTAATCTCTCCTCCAATGATCCCCCTAGCCCTTATTGTTTTAGTCTCTTTTTGTGTGCTCTTTACCCATTAAATAGTAAATTCCTTACTGTTGATCTTCCTTTTTCTAATTTGTATCTTCCAACACTTAACACAGCTCCAGGCATATAATAGGCACTTAACAAATGTTTATTATATTATCTTGTATTGTAACTGTTGTTCCTATTTCTCATTTCCCTAACAATATAGTAAGCTCCTAGAGGTCAGTGGACTACACTTTCAGTATAAAAACTATTCAACTATTTGTTGTGTGGATGAATGCCTTGGCATAGATTCACAAAAAAGTAATTCAGAGTTCAAGTCCAATAGTCAATAAGCTGCCATAAACCGACATAAGGGCAGATGACTTGAACAGTTAACTTCAACAGGAAGCTTTCAATCTTCATCTTTAGCTTCTAGATAGTAAGTACATCAGTTCCTTCCAGACAATGTTTCAGCTTTCTTTGTTCCCTTTCCATTCTCTCCAATTTGCTCTAGTCAGCTATTCTTTACCCTCTTTACCCAATTCAAAAAATATTTCCATAAGCATAATGAACACAAAAAGATTATATATGAAAGAATGAATTCTCATTTTATTCAATGTACTTTAAAAAAAAAGTATATAAGTTTTACATATTAGATTCAAACTTCTCTGTGCTTCCTATTGAACTTCTTTCTACCTTCTGTATATTTAGGAATATTAGTGGCCTTTTTAAAAAAAATCTATATTGCTAACTCCTTCCCTCCAAATTCTCTCTCCTTCCCTAATTCCAAATCAAGAAAAATAACAAAATCCACTTTTGGAAAATTTTATTTTAATCATGCTTTCATTGGCTATATGAGTACTTAAAGTTGCTTTAAAGTCTTTTGTGAATTTGTATGACTATGTTACAACAAAAAAGATCCTATAAGTTCATGCCGAAACAGTCCTAGTACAATTCTAGAATTTTCCAAGCATTTTCTAGATATGTATATAAAGTACTGCATGTTTAAATAACAAGGGCAAATGTATATTAAACTGGAAGGGCAAAAGCCCTTAGAAATTCTCAAACCTAATCTCCTTATTTTACAGATAATTAAACTGTAGCCCAAGAAAAAAGAACTGCTTTGTCCAAGGTTACATAGGTACTGAGTAGCAGATATGAAAATCAGGTGTTCTGATTCTAAACTCAACATTCTATTGTTATACCACACTATAGAAAAACATTTTTAAAAGGGAAATAATATTACATTACCATTGGAAAATGTAAAATAGTCCAAATTTTATAAAAAGTAGTATCTCAGAATTATAGATTTAGGATTGGAGAGAATCTATAAAATCATACATTCCAAATTCTTCAATTTATAGATACTAAGACCCAGAGAAGTTAATGACTTCCCAAAGTCAATCAAATAATAAGTGGCACCCCCAGGACTGAAATTAAATTGCAAGACTGATCTAGCGGTCTTTATACTGCTCCAGGCTGTCTCATTTTAATTGTACAAGTATTTGACAGCACTCCTGGTATAAAGCTAAATCAAAAAGCATAAGTAAAAATTAAAATAACTTTTTTTCTAGTCAACTTGAAAAGTATTTATTAAATATCTAACATGTGCAGGTCCTGTATTAAGTGCTAAGGATAGAAAGAAAGGTAATATCCATTTCTGTTTTCAAAAAGTTCACAATCAAATGAAGGAGACAAATTACAAACAACTATATACAGACAAAATATAGACCATATGAAATAGAGATTACCAACAGAGGAAAGGTGCCTACATTAAGAGAGACAGGAAAGCCTTCTTGTAGAAGATAAGATTTTTAGCTGAGATTTGATGGAATCCAGAGAAGTCAGGAGGTAGAGAGAAGAGCAAGAAAATTCCAAGTATAGGCAAAAAGCAGTAAAAATTCATGGAATCAAGAGATGGGATAATATAGTTTGAGAAAGAGTCACAAAGCCAGAATCATTGGAGAGTATGGTACTGAGAAGAAAATAAGGTATAAGAAAACTGAAAAGAGTAGGTGGGAGCCAGTAGGGGTGATGAAATACAACTAGAGGATTGTATCTTTGAACCTGTTTTAAAAGGAGAGAAATTCCATCTACACATTTTCCAAATCCAAAAATAAATGTCTCTGTATATAATGCCCATTATCTGTCAGAAGACAGATGACATGATTGATCATTATATTGATCAGAGTTCTTAAGTCTTTCAAAGTCTTTTTTCTACCTATTTTTATTAAGAATAATTAAAAATTTTTGTATTCTTAAATTTTTTAAAGCCAGTATTTTGAAAACTATATGTGCTACTTTTTCTAATCCTCTCAGGATCTCTATGGTATCTCCAGATAGTTTGTTTGCTGGAGATATCCTGGGTTGGGGCTGCAGAAGCTCTACAGTAGAGCTATACAGGCAGATAGTATCTCAGCTGCTATTCCTCAGGACTTCCAATTTCCTCTGAGGATTTCTATGATCATGCTGCCACTGTCCTTGCTGGAAACACCCCCTTTCCAATTACCCATGCACTTCTACCTGAATTTGTGTGCAATTCAGGGTTGGAGGAATCCATTTAACATAATTTCTCTCTTTATTTCTAAATCATTAAAAGATCTAGTCTGAATTTCTGACCTTCATTGAAATAGGTATGTAGACACTGGGAAGTCTGCCTACTGTTGAAATAATTATCATGTCAAAAAGTCTAGCTGATCCAATTTTAAAACTTCTTTTCACATCGGAAATAGTCCTCCAAGAGACATGTGATAAGCAGTCAATCCTCTTCTTCAAAAGCTTGTTTAAATCCGCTTCCTCCATGAAGCTCTCTTTGATTAAGTGCAAATAATACAAAGGCAGCCACTTTATTCTTACAAAAGGAAATCAATCAGCTTCATAAAAAAGAATTTGAGCATGGGTGAAAATGGACATCTTATGTAGGCACTAGAAGCAAGAGCAGGAAAGCTCTCTTTTTTTGAGGAGCTGAATAACACCTGCTTCCACAAACATTGCCTTCTCATTCCTATTGCCAACATCCTCTTCACCTCAGAAACATGGCCCCTTTTACACTGCCTCACCCTAGACCTTTTTTCAGTTCTTGGGTCCTACTCACCTTGGAAGAGTCTATCTTCTGTGGGGTCTTCTCCCAGTGTTATTCCTGACTTCCTCTGGACTTCACAACCATGTCCCCAAATCAGGTACCTTTATTCTTAACTACTTAATTCAGTACAGATCTAACTGAAATTACTTTTTAAAAGAACACATCAATTTGTTGTGCCTTCATTTCTTCAGTGTAGGACTTTGATTTAGCATTTTATGCTCATGAAAGATATAAATGTATACTGCGATCTCTTATCTTGAGATGAATTGTCACCCAATAATCACTAAAGAGGTGCCTATTTTGACAGAATTGCCCAGAGTAAATTTATCGGCCTTGAATAATTCACACAAGCCTCTTGTCAAAAGTGATAGTAAAGAAGGAAAAGCCAATAACCTTATTCCCCTCTATAAGGTATTTTGAGGAAGTAAAAAGAATCCCAGTTATATGCAACATCTTGAATGATTGTTATCATATAACCTGAACATCTGGTGAGTGTAAAGAAAAGGAAGAAAGAGTTTCCATTAAGGAAATTATTTTTCAACACTGTTTTAAATGGATTAGAGATACTGAAAGGATTATTTTCTAGAATTATTTTGTGTAATATTCTTTCTAGTTTTAATGATGTTTTTAAAATTTTAAATATTATTCCAACAGACAGAAGATAAATTTAATATATACATGTAATCTATATTCTATTCCAATTAGAGAGGAGTTTAGTATTCGTTTTAGATTTGGGCACTATTTTAGCATCTTCCCATATCTCCTCCTTTCCTCCCACCCCCCACTTCAGCTATTTTAAAGATAAGCCAAAAGAACTACAATATTTGCCATTTCTAGATTCCTAGTTTTAAAAACAGCAATAAGTTTGTATTCAGATTTTGGCTTGAAATGCAGAACAGAAATTTTTCTGAAAATAGTTGACTACTTGGTCTACTTTGACTACAATACCCTCTACCAATTCCCTCTCAATCCTACTAGTAGTGATTGGAAACCCCAAAGAACTCTACAGTAAGCTTCAAGAATCACAAAAAGTTAAAAGTGATCTCTACTAGAAATAGAAAAGTCACAAACAGGTTTAAATTCCTTAGCTTGCATATAGAGAAGAGTTTAATAATAGATTTAGTAGAAATAAGTTACCAAGAGAAATAACAGACCTTCTTATACTTCTAGTCCAGAAGCTTTGTAGGAATAAAATAGATGTACTTTTTTACAGAATTTTAGATAACAGAAAATATTAGAAGTCTACACAAGACCAAGACTCATTATAGCTAAAAATGGTTACTACATTATATGCTTTAACTTTTTAAGTTTTCAAAGGAGAGTGTTGGGGAATGATTGAATTTCCTCAAAAGTTTCTGTTTTTAATTCTAACTAAACTCTGAAAAAATTGTTACCATCGAGTCTTCCATGATTCCATGACCAAGCTGCACTCCTATAAAAGAATGACTGTAAAGTAAATGTCTCACTATATCTCTCCCTAAGCGACAGAGAGGATTAATTCAGTTATTCAAATGAGGAATCAATGTAAATTGCTGTGAATCTTCAAAAGGATTCCCTTCCCAACTTAATACATCAAGATAATTTGTGTCTTCCCTATCCTCTAATTTCCTTCCAAAAATTATATAGATGGACCCATGACCCATAAAGATGGAGTAGAGAGAATATTCTAGCCAAACTCTTCTAATATTCCCCTCTACACAATTTAAAATAAGACATAAAAGTAATCTGAACAGTAAGACCAAAAAAAGGTGAAGCTGAAATATTTTTTTCATCTCAGAACAACTTAGAATGTCAGAAAGAAAGGTCTATGGCATACTGTGGAGTTATCCTAGACTACAGTATGGTGACAACCCCACCCTCCACCCCAAGATTGAATTAGAAGGAGATTGGAAAAATGGGCAGAAAGGTTCCAGGAGACCTCAGTGCTTGCACTTGGTACAGGAATGCTGTTATTTGGTAACTCCACTGCCCATTGCCCAGGTCCCAGCAGCAGTTACAAGATGGAGGGAAACACTTATGCTCACGAGAAAGCAGGGACCCTAATTCTGGATTGTAATTACAAGGAGGAAAGAAATTGTGGTTTTGAGGAAGCAAAGTCTCTTAAAGAGAGAAATAAGAAAAGAAAGCACTGATCATTCCTGTTCCAGATCATACCATTTTGGAAACATCAACTATTTAAAGTTCTCAAGATCTAGATGTGAAAATAGTAGAAACATGAAAAAGTATGATGTTTAGAAACAATGAGCACTCCTCCTTTCCACCCAAAGGTGAGCAGTCTAATGCTAGTATAAGTCAAGAAATAGGATGGACAATAATCAAACAACATTAAAAAAAAAAAAACAACAAACCTAACATTTAAGTCACCATGGTGACAGGGAAGCTCAAGACATAAATTCAGCAGAAAACGATGACAAGAAAACTTGTACAAGCAAAGCCTTAAAGGAAAAATTCAGAATGTACGTAAACTCAACAAGAATTCCTTGAAGAGCTAAAAATGATTTTATTTTTTATTTCTATATTTAAAATTTTTATTTTATTAGAAAACAGAATAAGAAAAAGTGAAAAACAGAAAAGTAATACAAAACAAAACAGAATAGAACAGAACATTGTCATGCCCAAAAGAACTTCAGGGAGGATTCTAAATACATAACAATTACCAGTTCAAGAAAGGACATGTCAAAAATGGAAGAAATTATATTTGTAAGTGTCCATCTTTTCTTTACTTCCTTGTAGATTAATTCTTTTATTCTCTGCTGTACACCTTTTGTATTCTTTTTTTTACCTTTTCATCCCCCCACCTCCCTCAAGCAGACTATAGTTAAGCAAGGATATATTTATGTATATATATATATATATGGATGCACACATGAACCAGAGCACATGTGCGTGTGCACGCACACACACACACACACACACACACACACACATTTTTCCTATCCCTGCTAACTCTTTGCTTTAATTCTTCTCCAAAACTAATCTTGCTATTACTTAACCTCTTCTTATCCATGGTTCCCTCCATTGTCTTCTTTTCCCACCCTTTGCTTCCTCTCTGCCCATCCCTCCTCTCATATCTTTATAGATTTTGGAGGATATTATACCCTTCGTGGTACATATGTAGTGTTGCCTATTTAACCCATTCCTTATGTGAGACTTTCAAAACTACAAGCTCTTCTCCCAGCCTCTGCACTTTCAGTTTGCTGAATCCTTCTTGCCTAGGGCTGGGTGTCTGCAGCAACACATCTGGACCTGGAGTTCCCAATCAGCTGAGGTTCTCTCTGTTTTCTGGGACTCAGACCCCAACTTCTCACAAAGTTCAGGAGATTAAAGTCACTGTGGTATTTGCTGAGGCTTGAGTCAAACCCAGATAGCCCCCAGGTTCCCCATTTGGTGTTTCTGAGGAGTTATCTCAGAGGTGTTTGGGATAATCTCCAGCTGGGGTCTTTCTTTGAATCTGTTCCAGTTGTCTCAGGAGGACTCCTGATATACTACAGGTTTTCTTGATTTTTTACCAGTCTATGTTCATCTTGAGGTACAAATTTGCTCTCTTTGTGGGGGAAATCTGGAGAGCTTGAAACTTACTGACCTATTCTGCCATATTCTCAAAATCCTCCAAATATTTTTAAAATTTTTAAATAATATTTTATTATTTTTCAAGTTATTATAAGAAACAACTTTAATATTTTTTTAATTTAGTTCAAAATTCTATCTTCACAGAGATAATAACAAACTTTATATAATACTGAAAAAATTAAGCCATAAAATGATTTTTAAAATGAAATAAGAGAAACAGAGGAAAAACTGGAGAAAGAAAGAAGAGCAATGAAGGGTAATTATGAAAAGAGAATTAACTGCTAGAAAAAAGAGGTACAAAAATTCTAAAGAAAATAACTACTTAAAAATCAGAATTGGCTAAGTGGAATGAGAGGTACAAAAGCTTACTGAAGAAAATTTCTTTAAAAATGGAATTGCTCAAGTTGAGGCTAATGACCTCATGAGATACCAAGAAACAATGAAACAAAATCAAAAGAATGAAAAAAATGGAAAATATGTGAAATATTTCACCTAAAAACAACAAACATGGAAAATACATTAGGGAAAGATAATTTAAGAATTATTAGATTACATAAAAAGCATGATCAAAAAAAATTCAGACATTATAGTTTAAGAAATCATAAAGAGTAACTGCCCGAATACCTTAGAAGCAGAACATAAAAGAAGAAATTATCTACTGAAGGAGATTTCAAAATGAAAATTCACAGTAATCTTATAGTTAAATTCTAGAGCTATCAGATCAAGGGGGAAAAGAATATGGCAAACAGCCAGAAAAAAAAATTCAGTTCAAATACTGTGGAGCCACAGTCAAGATCACACAAGATTTAGCAGCACATTCAGTTTAGTATGCAAATCCAGTTTACTCAATAGGGAAGCAGAAGGAAAAGGGATAAAAGAAAGTCAGAGGTGACAGGTGATAAAAAGAGCACATTAAGGGAAACAGTGGCAGGAAGCAAAGCAGACTCTGGAGGAAAGACAGAAAGGAGGCATTACCAGTTGGAAGAGTAAAGGCAGGAACTCCCCCACCTCTCCCCCAAACCACTCCAAATTCTTTTAAATAATGACTTAAACAAATTTTAAAGCATCAGAACAACCAGAAAGACCAGGTAGAACATTTTCCAGATGAAGGCAATTTAAGAGCTCAGTAGAAAAGGTCTGTGACACCAGGGTGGGAGTCCAGTGTATAGTACTGGTACAGGCTATGCCAGCCTCCACCCGGCCTTAACCTTGTACACAGCCCTATAACATCAGAATGTATCTAGGGACCTCTGAATCAGCAGCAGTGCTAGCTGTTTCCAGACCTTTGAGACCAGAAATATCAACAAAGTCTTGGAAGGTCAAGAGAAAAGGTGTGTAAGAAGATTGGAATCCAGTGGCAATCCCAGTGCAGACTGCTCTAGTTTATCCCCAGCCTCAGCCTCAGTCTCAGTCTTGCCACCAACAAAGGACTCTATTGCATAAGCACTCTAGATCTTATAGCTACAGTGAAACAGGGATCACTTCTAACAGCTCCAGGGAAGAAAAGATGGTTTGTGGCCTCTGAAAACAGCCTCACCTAACTCCTGAAGCTTGGGACAATGCATCCTCCACTCTGGAAACAGAGCCTTTCTCTCACAAACTGTTAAAAGTCAAGTTAATAGGTTAGGAAAATGAGCAAATAACAAAAAAAGTTTCTGACCTTAGAAAGTTACTATGGTGACAAGGAAGATCAAAACACAGACTCAGAAGATAACAAAGTCAAAGCTCCTATATCCAAAGCCTCCAAGAAAAGTAAAAATTGACCTCAGGCCATGGAAGAGCGCAAGAGGGATTTTGAAAACCAAGTAAGAGAAATAGAGGAAAAATTAGGAAAAGAATTAAGTGGTACAAAAGGAAATACAAAAAGCTAATGAGGAGAAGAATGCCTTAAAAAGCAAAATTGGTCAAATTGAACAAAAGTTCACTGAGGAAAATAATCCCTTAAAAATTAAATTGAGCAAATGGAAGCTAATGACTTTTTTGAGAAATCAAGATAACAATAAAAACAAAAAACAAAAAAAAAAAACTAAAAAAAAATAGAAAAAATGTGAAATAGCTCATTGAAAAAACAAATGACCTAGAAAATAGAGACAGGAGAGATAATTTAAAAATTATTGCTCTATCTCAAAGTCATAATTTAAAAAGATCCTGGACATCATCTTTCAAGAAATTATCAAACTGTTTTGATATTCTAGAACCAGAGCGTAAAATAGAAATGGAAAGAATCCACCTATTACCTCCTGAAAGAGATCCCAAAATGAAAACTCCCAAGAATATTGTAGCCAAATTCTGGAACTCCCAAGTTAAGGAGAAAATAATGCAAGCGTCCAGAAAGAAATAATTCTAATAAGGATAAAGACAAGGTTTAACAGCTTCTACATTAAAGGATTAAAGGATTTGGAATATATTCTGAAAAGCAATGGAACCAAAATACAACCAAGAATCACCTACCCAGAAAAATTGAGTATAATCCGTCAGGGGAAGTTGGACATTCAGTGAAATAAAGGATTTTCAAGCATTCATAATAAAATGACTAGAGCTGAATGGAAAATTTGATTTTCAAATAAAGGACTCAGGAGTAGCATAAGGAAATAATCAGGAAAGTGATATTATAAGGAACTTAAAAAGATTTATCTATTTTCTTTCCTATGTGGAAGAATGGTACTTGTAAATTAGAATTTTTTCATTATAGCAGTTTGAAGGACAGATGCGGCAGCTGAGGACAATTATCCCCCTCACCCAGGGCTATGAAGTTTCTTTATTTAAAGGCCCACAAAACAAGGGTTTTGTTTTTACTGTAGTCTGCCCTCCAACAGTTTGAGGAACAGTGAACTGGCCCCCTATTTAAAAAGTTTGAGGACCCCTGCGGCCTAGACAGTAAGCAATCCAATATAATCTAAATATGTGTAATTCTTTTTTTTAAATAACTTTTAATTGACAGAACCCATGCCTGGGTAATTTTTTTTACAACATTATCCCTTGCACTCACTTCTATTCCGACTTTTCCCCTCCCTCCCTTCACCCCCTCCTCTAGATGGCAAGCAGTCCTACATATGTTAAATATGTCACCATATATCCTAGATACAATATATGTGTGCAGAACCAAACAGTTCTCTTGTTGCACAGGAAGAATTGGATTCAGAAGGTAAAAATAACCCGGGAAGAAAAACAATAATGCAAACAGTTTACATTCATTTCCCAATGTTCTTTCTTTGGGTGTAGTTGCTTCTGTCCATCCTTGATCAATTGAAACTGAATTAGGTCTCTTTGTCAAAGAAATCCACTTCCATCAGATTACATCTTCATACAGTATCGTTGTTGAATTGTATAATGATCTCCTGGTTCTGCTCATTTCACTTAGCATCAGTTCATGTCAGTCTCTCCAAGCCTCTATATTCATCCTGCTGGTCATTTCTTACAGAACAATAATATTCCATAACATTCACATACCACAATTTACCTAACCATTCTTCAATTGATGGGCATCCATTCATTTTCCAGTTTCTAGCCACTACAAACAGGCTGCCACAAACATTTTGGCACATACAGGTCCCTTTCCCTTCTTTAGTATCTCTTTCAGATATAAGCCCAGTAGAAACATTGCTGGATCAAAGGGTGTGCACAATTTGATAACTTTTTGAGCATAGTTCCAAATTGTTCTCCAGAATGGCTGGATGTATTCACAGTTCCACCAACAATGTATTAGTGTCCCTGTTTTCCCACATCCCCTTCAACATTCTGGCTTACCCTTCCCTGTCATTCTAGCCAATCTAACAGGTGTGTAGTGGTATCTCAGAGTATTCTTCATTTGCATTTCTCTGATTAATAATGACTTGGAGCATATTTACATATGGCTAGAAATAGTTTCAATTTCTTCGTCTGAGAATTGTCTGTTCATATCCTTTGACCATTTATCATTTGGAGAATGGCTTGATTTCTTATAAATTAGAGTCAATTCTCTATATATTTTGGAAATGAGGCCTTTATCAGAACCTTTGACTATAAAAATGTTTTCCCAGTTTATTGTTTCCCTTCTAATCTTGTCTGCATTAGTTTTGTTTGTACAAAAAACTTTTCAATTTGATATAATCAAAATTTTCTATTTTGTAATTTATAATGATCTCTAGTTCTTCTTTGGTCATAAATTCCTTCCTCTTCCACAGGTCTGAGAGGTAAACTATCCTATGGTTGGATCAGTTCACACCAACAATATTCTGCCAACAATGTATTAATATCTCAGTTTTCCCACATCCCCTCCAACATTTATCACTATCTTTTCCTCTCATCTTAGTCAACCTGAGAGATGTGAAGTGAAACCTCAGAATTGTATCAATTTGCATTTCTTTAATCAATAGTAATTTAGACCATTTCTTTATGTGGCTAGAAATGGCTTTAATTTCATTTTCTGAAAATTGTTCATATCCTTTGACCATTTATCAATTGGGGAATTGTTTATATTATAATAAATTTGTGTCAGTTCTCCATATATTTCAGAAATGAGGGGCGCAACTAGGTGGCACAGAGGATAGAGCACCAGCCCTGAAGTCAGGAAGACCTGAGTTCAAATCTGGTCTCAGATACTTAACACTTCCTAGCTATGTGACCCTGGACAAATCATTTAACCCTAAATGGCCTCAGCAAAAAAAGAAAAGAAATGAGGCCTTTATCAGAGTCCTTGTATGTAAAAATCCCTCCCTCCCTCCTCCCCCCCACCCCCCGCAGTTTTCTGCTTTCTTTCTAATCTTGGCTACACTGATTTTGTTCATCAAACAACTTTTTAATTTAATACAATCAAAATTATCAATTTCAGCAAAACACTTTTGAAGGCAGACAGGGTAAAAGGAGAGAGAAAATAGTATAAATGAGGGAAATACAGTTAACAATAGTAATTTTAAGAAGAATTTTGAAACAAATCTCTAATAAAATCTTATTTCACAAACATAGAGGGAAAAGAAAATTTTTATAAATAAAATCTATGCCCCAATTGACAAATGATCAAAAGATATGATCTATGTTCAAATTGCTATGAATTCATGCACATTCTTTGACCTAAAAATACCACTGCTGGGCATAAATACCAAAAGAGATTTAACAACAAAAAAAAAAAAAAAGAAAAAGAACCTACATGTAGAAAAATAGCTGTAGCAGCTGTTTTCTCAGGGGAAAAAAATGGAAATTGAGGAAATGCCCATCAGCTGGAGAATGGCTGATTAAACTGTGGTATGTGATTGTCATGGAATATTATTGTCTATGGGAAATGATGAGTAGGATGCTCTCAGAAAAATACCTGGAAAGCCCTCCATGAATTTAAGCAAAGTGAAATTTACTCTACACAAGGTGTAATATTCTGGGATGATCAGCTATAAATGACTGCTATTCTCATCAGTGCAATGATCTATGACTACTCTAAAGGACTTATGATGAAAAATCCTCTCCATACCCACAGAAGAAATTGATTGTGTGACTGATAAATGGTCAAAGAATATAGCCAGGCCATTTTTAGAAGAAATAAACACTATCAAGAATTATATAAAAATGCTTTGAATCACTAATAATTAAGAGCAATGAAAATTAAAACAATTCTGAGATATCTTTTAAACTGGCTAACCTAACAGAAAAGGAAAATGACAAATGCTAGCAGGGATGGAATTGTGAATTAGTCCAACTATCTGGAGTACATTTTGCCACTATACCCAAAGGGCTATACAGCTATGCATATCCTGATGCAGGAATACTGCTACTAAGTCTGTATTCCAAAGAGATCAAGGAAAGAAGAAAAAATCCATATGTAAATTCTTTTTGTGGTGACAAAGAATTGGAAATTGAAGGGATGCCTATAGATTAAGAAATGGCTGAACAGATTGTGGTATATGATTGTTATAGAATATTTTTGTACTCTAAGAAACAACTAAGTGGATTGTTTTTGAAAAACCTGGGAAGTCTTACATGAACTGATACAAAGTGAAGTGAGCAAAAAGAGGAGAATATTATACACAATGACAAAATATTGTAATGATACACAGATTTAGCAACTTTGATCAATACAATGATTTGTGAGAATTCCAAAGGACTCATGATGAGTCCCTCCAGAGAGAAAACTGATGAATTCTGAGAACAGATGAAGTGTACATCTTTTCACTTTTTTGGCAACATGACTAATATGGAAATATATTTTAGATGATTTCATTACCTTCAAAGGAAAGAAGAGAATTTGGACCTAAAAATATTTTAAAAGAATGTAAAAATTACATTATATGAAGGGAATATTAGACACCATCTAGGATTCTTCCAGGATTCCTAAATCTCTCCTCCTCAACTCTTTGAATATCCCTTAAATATGCACAGAGGAGTACTGTATGAACTTGGAGAAACCACTTCATCTTTGTAAACCTCAGTTTACTAGTCTGAAGAAAGGAGATAATAACATCTGTTACATAATTCATAAAATTACTAAGGAGAAAAGACTTTGAAAACTGAAAAAAAAACTTGACAAAACCGAGATTTCATTATTGTAACCATTGGTTACATGTAGATTACAAATGTCTTGATAGAATCTTGAAGAGGAAATGACAAAACATCTTTTCTCTTGTTCTCTAGGAGTCAAGAGAAAATCAGAATAAGTATATGTAATGATAGGTACCTCATAATCAATGATAAATTTAAACTAGCACTTTTTAAACAACATATTCATCATCAGAGGAACAAAGTGGTTTTATATTCATTTTAAAGGAGAAAGAAATGAAGGGAATGATGGAATGATTCATAGGAGCCAATTTTCTATGGTTCCATCGGATCCAAGAATACTGCTCCATCTCATTTAATATTTTAATATATCCTAATGTAGTACTCTTTTCTCAATAAACGTTTCACACTGTTTTGTAGATTGGAGAGGGAAAGAGGCAAGGAGAAATGGTAGGAATAGTCCAGGCCTATAAGAAACAAAACCTTGCAATAAGCAAAGGATCTCTTTCTCAGTTTTCATTTTTGTGAGATGAAGAGGGAAGAGAAGGATAGTTCCAAACCTTAGAGAAACTCGGTGATTATATATGCATATAAAAACATATAGGTATTGTAAAAAGCAACAGGGTTGTTACTTTTTAAAATTTTGTTGACATAAATCATATCTACCATTAAGTGGAATAAGGAAAAATGAAAAATAACAGAAAATAATAACAAAAAAAGCATAAAGATGGAGGAACTATATTGTTGTGATACAGGAGCCACCTACGGCAAGAGGAGGAGGAGGAGGAGGAGGAGGAGGAGGAGGAGGAGGAGGAGGATACAAAGAGACTGAGAGGCAGTTGCATTCTCTGACCTCTCTCCTCTTCCCTCTGCCTCCAATTTATTCCATTTCCAATCCACAAGCAACACCTGTGTCAGTAAAGGCTGCTTTCCAACTCCTTCAAGTGCTGTGGAGGCTCTTGGAGAATTGACCTACCCCTTCGCTTAGGCATGGTCTTTAACACTATAATTCAGCTTCTAGTTCCAAATATCAGCAAGTACATTGGACAGCTGTGTACCATGGTTCTGTAGACTGATAATGGGGACTCAAAATGAAGAGGTATTTTTTTCTCAAAAGAACCTGCAGGATCAATTACATTTTATAAAATATACACTATTTCTTTCTAGTTCAAAATGAAAAAAGTCAATGAGATTTCTTATTGAAGGGCTTCAAATTTCCTGCTTTAAGTGGTACCTAACTTTCACTCAAAAAAACTAAACTTATGTCAATTAATTTCCTAATTAAAACCAATTTTGACAAGAGTTTCCTCTGTATAGGAGATTTTTTTTTTCATTGTACTTCTATGCTAATGAGGATAACATTTAAATGATACCTTACTCTATGGTAATAAGGAAGAAAATTCTAACAGGATAAATGATAAAATCACCAATTAAAAGGCACATCAATTTAGGTCTCACAAATAAATGTTAGGACTCTATGATTCAACTCTCTATTACTTTACAGAAGTGTTCCCCTCTAGTCTCAGTGTTTTTTCAGGTCTATCAGACTAGCAGGTACAGTGGCTTTCAGGTACCTTTCTCTGCAGATGGGAAGACTGTCACTATAGTGGCCTGCCAAAAGTACATTTTCTGCTGTGGTTATGAGCCTTTTAAAAAGCATATATATGGAGGTGGAAAAGGGGGACTTATGAGTAGATATGATGTATGTAGGACCTAGAAAAGCACAAATCTCCCCCAAATATTCCTAGTAAAGCTCTAACAATGCACTGGAAAGAGCAATGATGAAACTAAACTCAAACTTCTTAAATCTCCTAATCCTTCCTCCATGTATTAAGGAACTTCAACAAACATTAATATCCCCTCAAATATTTTAACTTTCTAGTTCTTCAAACTACTTAATTCCCTTCAACTTTTCTATCCTATCTCACCTCTACTCAGATAGTCATATCCTTGCCATCACCCATAGATTTTTTCACTTCTACATTCATGAACTTGGAAATTCCACTGATTCTTAATTTTTTTTTATTATTCCTTCTTCCTGTCTTCATCATCATAATGACTTCCAATTCTTCCATCCCTCGGTTTTCTTCCATATTGTCATTTGTACACTGGCTATACTCTCCTTTTTCCTATTTCTTGACTTTTTGGTCAACCAGTTCATCAAACAACACTATCCTCTATGCTCTAGTCACTTGCCCCCTTATCCTAATAATGTCTACCAAACCCTACATTTTAATTACTTCCACCATCTGAACAAAATATTGATTGGTTCCACTACAAATTTCTTATGTAATCTCAACTGTGTCCTCATTGTTGCAAGGAAATTCTATCATACCTCCCAAATGTAATCACTGTCCCACTCATTGCAATAGCCAAAGTAATTTTCCTAAAATACAGCCCTGACCATATCACCCACCATAAACTGTATTGGCTCCCTATTACCTCCAGGAACAAATACAAAGTCTTGTTTGATTTTAAAGCCCTTCATAACCTGGATAGTCAAGATATAAATCAGAAAGACCTGAATTCAAATTCAGACTCAGATACATAATAGCTGTATGATTCTGAAAAAGCCACTTTTGTTTAACTCAATTTCCTCATCTATAAATGAGAAATAATAGGAGCACCTACATCCCAGGGTTATTATGGGGAACAAATGAGGTAACTAAAATGCTTGACACAGTTCCTGCACATAGCAGTGCTGTGTAAATGTTAGATAATTATTTTTTTATTCTTCTCATACTTGACTCTCTTCTGCATACTTTATGATTCAGTGACCCTGAACTTGCTGCTCTTACATGAAACTCTCTTACCTGAATCCAGACCTTTTTACCAGCTTTGCCTCTCACTGGGAATGCTCTCCCTCCTCACCTCTGCCTCCTGGCCTTCCTAGGTTCCTTTAAGACTTGGCTCAAGGGACAGCTAGGTGGCACAGTGCATAGTGTACCAGCCCTGAAGTCAGGAGAACTTGAGTTCAAATTTGACTTCAGACACTTAACACTTCCTAGCTGTGTGACCCTGGGAAGTCACTTAACCCCAGTTGCCTAAGGGGGAAAAAAAGACATGGCTCAAATCTCAACTTCTGCCTGTGGCTTTTTCCTGGTCTCCACCTCCCATCAATCCCCGTCAATGTCTTCCTTCTCAGATGACACTTAGTCACCTAAGCTAAACCGTATATCTTGTTTGTACCTAATTATCTGCATGTTATCTACCCCAGAAGACTGTACACCCTTTGGGGGCAAAAGCCATATGTTTTGCTTTCTTGTATCCTAAGTGTTTAACATGGTACCTGGTACATAGTTTGCTCCTAATAGATGTCTGTCAACTAATTGACATCTGTTTGCATAGGCTGCTGGAATTCTCAGAAATGGGATACAGATGTAAGCTACAGGATGTAGACGACAAAGGATACAAGTAGCTAGGTGACAGGAGACAGAATCAGAGCAAGGTGAATAATGGGGTGACCCTAGAGTACCTTAGCCAGAGTATGAGACAGAACAAGATGAGAAACCAATGAAGTTCCAGCTATAGCAAAAGACAGAGTAATGGCTAGCAGGAGCTCCAATCCTAAAATGAACAGGGCCACAATAGCATTTAGGCATCTTGGTCCATCATCCAGCAGCCTATTCCTAAACCACTATAGGAATAAGAACAGATAGCAGGGCCTAATGTCAGTTGCTGAACTCTGAATCAGGCAGGACCCACAAAATCCAACCATAGAAAAGCATAGTTTGATTCAGGTTCAAGCTTCTAGTCTAGAAAATGAGGATAGAGGACAAGAAAATGCCAAACAGGATGAAAAAATATCTTAGACTGAGAGAAGCCCAATAGGGTTAGTCTAGAAAAAGAGAGTAATTCCAAAATATATCCAAATAGATTCTCAAAGGAAAAAAAAAAAGTCTGACACATGGAATATAAGAGAACCTGGAAGAAATGAAAAAATACTTAGGGAATAAATATTTTAAAAGAAATGGTGGGGGAATGTTAGAATCCCTACAAAGTGTTAAGTCACTTATCTAATTTAGCATGGTGCTTAGCAGTTCTCTAGTTTAGATTTCACACCTTTCACACCTTTAAGAGTTCACGTATTAGTTCACACATTAGCATTCGAGATTCACAAGTCAGGATTCAGTATGAGATTGACAAGTCACAGCTCCCACAATCCCACTCTCGGAGGAGGAGTCAAACTTTGAGTTCACACCTCTAAAAGAGCATAAAAGGATGAGCCTCAGTCAGGAGTCAGTAGAACTGGAGATTCAGAGAGAGCTGGAGGCTGAAGCTGGCAGAGGTAACTAGCAACAAGAGCTCTCGGAAGCAAGGAAAGCTAACTGGGCTATTTTGGAAGAGACAATAAAGGATTTGCGCTTTTAACAGCTGGCTGCATTTGAGGTGATTATTACTTTGAACTGAAACTAAGGGTGCTCCCAGAAGCCCCCCAAGAAACCTGCTCCCAGAGAATGATCATATTTTAGAAAAGAAGAGAACACTACAGGGGAAAATGGTAAACCTTACCCAAGGACTGAACCTCCTGAAAATTAGAATGAACCAAACAGAAAGTGATTCTATGAGATAATTAGAAACGTTAAAAATAAATTTAAAGATTGAAAAAGCAGAAGAATGTGAAGGTGTCTGATCTAGAAAACAGAGAGATAATGTAAAAATCATTAGACTGCTGGAAAATAAGAGAACGAAAGCTTAGACAATATATTCTAAGAAATGATAAGTGCATATTGCATAGATCTTTTAGAATCAGAGGGTAAATTAGAATTAGAAATTAGAAAATTAGAAAAATTCCATTGGTCACATTCTAAAAGAAATCATCAAATGAAAACTTTCATGAATTCCAGAGCCAAAATCCATAATTTCTAAGTCAAGGAAAAATTATTTTAAAAATTACACCATAATTTTATTACATATTAAAAAGGAACATAATGTATTTGAAATTTCACATATGATTTTTTTTCCTCTTAGACTTTGTTATGTAAATGCTTGTTTTATTCCTTAAGCTCAGAATAAAAAAATTTGTAAAAAGGCAACAACAAAAGAAAACAGTTCAAGCACCAAAAAGCCACAATCAGGATTACACAAAAAAACTGGCATCTATCAATGAATAGGGAATTTAGAATATGATATTCCAAAAAGCAAAAGATGAAGACTTACAATGCTTGAATGACCTGGCAAATTTTGTATAATCCTAGAGCATGAAAATAGACTTTTCAAGAAATAATATTGTTTTTATATTTATTATAAAAGAATAGTCAAAAAAGCATTCTTTTTGACTTGGAATATCAGAAGAAAAGTAGAAACATAGGCACATAGATTTGATCAACTAGAAAGGACTATATATGGATGAATTGTTTATATACTAAGAGAGGAAAGAAACAACACTGATCTTTTTAAGAGTCATGGGAAAAAACTTAATATGATAAGCTGGAGATTGTTTGGTAATGTTTTGATGGTCTTGGGAGAAGAAAGAAATGGGAAGAATTGGAGACTATCCAAGGGAGGAAAGGAAGAAGAGAAGGAAATATCTCTTTTAATAAGGATGTATGTGACAAAGATTATGCAAAATTGAAGGGGGGGGGAGAATAGGTATTCTATGAACCTCACTTTCATCAAAATAAGATAAAGAAAGGAAGAAAGGTTAAAGAGAGAGAGAGAAAGAGAGAGAGAGAGAGAGAGAGAGAGGGAGGAGATAGAAGTGGGGGTGGGGGGAACAAGGACTTTCTTTTGCTTTTTTGTTATATACCCAGTTCTTGACACAGTGCCTGGCACACAATAGGCACTTGTAAGTGCTTATGACATAATGCTAATTGACTTACTTACTGGTATAGAAATACATTAAACAGGGAAATGGATGGGGACAAGAAGAAGGAAAGGGGGGTTTCTGAGGGAGGACAAGATAGGTGAGGATGTAATTATAAGCAAAACAAAATGTATTTTTATATTGATATGAAGATATTGTGAAGGTGATATTAAAAGCAAAGGGGAAAAAAGCAAAACTCTGGGGTCAATATTGGGCAAGGGAAAAAGAAGAGAGGCATTAGTGTTATGCAACCTTTTCTTTCATCATTTTCTTTGTAAAAGAGGTAGAGAAAGGGAAAAATAGAAAATTAGAAGAGGACACAACTAAGGAGCATAACTGTGAACATAAATGAAAGGTGCTCATACACAAAACAGAATTGGAGTACAGAATGGATTAATAAATAAGAATCCAACAAGAAGATTAGAGGAAGAAAAAAATGAAACAAAGATTCATATAGCAATAGTAGGCTGGAGTAGAATCTATTATGCTTCAAGTCAACACAAGAAAGCAAAGGCAGCAATGATGATTTCAGATAAGGATACAGAGAAATACATATGATTTTAAAAGAGATAAGCAGGAAAACCACTTAATGCTTAATGATAGATAATGAATAATTATCAATAATATATGTATATGTCTTTGGAGGAAGACATGGACAGTAAAGCTATAATAATGGGGGACCTCAAACACCCTTTTCAAACTTGAAAATCTAAAAACAAAACAAAAACAAAAACAAAGAAAAAAAATTAAGGACTTAAATAGAACCAGAAAAGAATAGACATAATAGATCTTTGGCAATTACTTAATAGGAAGAACAGAAGGTTCACATATTTCTCAGGTGTGTATGGGATCTTTACAAAAATTGGTTATGTATTGAGGGATAAAAATCTTCACAAATGTAGGCAGTAAATGATAAATATATCCTTTAATGACTACAATGTAATAAAAATTATAGGGTCTTTGGAGAAAGAATAAAAAATTCACTGGATACTAAATAATGCAAAAGAAGTGAATAAATAATAGACATTTACCCTGAAGTAAATGACAACAAAACAAAACTTATGAAATATATGTAGAGTATTACTGAAAGGAAAAGTATATCTCTTAAATGTTTTCAGCAACAAAGAAAACATAATCAACTTCAACCTCAACCAAACACTAAAGCAGAAATTATGAAAATTAAGAAAAGATTAAAAAGACTAAGGAAAAAAACTTGAATAGATTAGATAAATCTTTGTGTGGGTTGCTTTAAAAAAAAAAACTTTTTTAAATAGGTAAATGCCAACTTAATTTGATTTTTTAAAAAGAGAGAAGAAAACCAAATTAAGAAATAAAAAAGAGAGTATTCACAATTGAAGAAATAAAAGAAATTATCAGAAATTATTTTACTCAACTGCAAGTTAAGAAAACCAAAAATTTAGATGAAATAAATCTTCACAAAAACATAAAATATGAAGATTATAAGAGAAAATTTAAACAATCCAATATAAGAAAAAGAAAATGAACAAAACATAAATGAACTCCTATAGACTCCAGAACCTGACAGATTTATAAATAATTCTATTAATTTGAGAAGCAATTAATTTTTTAATTTTATTTTTTAAAGTTATACATGTACATTCATTTTGACATATTTTCATATGAGTCATGTTGGGAAGAAAAATCAGAACAAAAGGGGAAAACCATGAAAAGAAAAAACAAACAAAAGGGGAAAAAAGGAAAACAAAAGGGAAAAAATAATATGTTTCAATTTATAGTTAGTCTCCATAGTTCTCTCTTTGGATGTAGATTTTTTTGTAAGTTTTGTAAAATGTAAATTTTTTTAATTGTCTTGGATTACTGAATTTCTAAGAAGAGCTAAATCTATCATAATTTATCATCATACAATTTTGCTGTTGATGTACACAATGTTTTCCTGGTTTTGCTCGCTTCACTCAGCCCCAGCTCATGTAAGTCTTTCCAGGCTTTTCTGAGATTAGCCTGTTCATCATCATTTGTTATAGAACAAGAGTAAGGAATAAGTAATTCTAACATTATGCAAACTATTTTCAAAAATAGGAGGAAAAGGATTATCTTGAAACTCTTTCTATGATATAAATATAGTCTGGATAACTAAATTAGGAATGACAAAGTGAGAAAATTATAGACCAATATCCTCAAAGAATATTAACAATAATAAAGAAATGTTATCAAATAAATTATATTAACATGTAAAAACATATGATATACAAGATTAGAATTATACTGAAAAAAGGAGAACTGATTTTATATGAGATTAGAAATGGATGATTTCAATAAGAAAAATAATAAAAACCATATAAAACATCGGAAAAGTTTCTTTTTTTCAGAATGCAAAATCTATTTTAAAAAACATTAAAGACAAAAAATAAATGAATTTTTACTTTAAAAAAGGATTTATCTAAAATATTTTTTAAAGCAAGAGTGGTCAATGTATGTAATAGAAAAAGGTTAGGAGACCTTTCCAATAATATCAGTAGTAAAGCAAGGATGTCTACCGCCACTAATACCATTTAACATAGTGCTAGAAATGCCAGCAACAGCAATAATATAAGAAAAATAGATTGAGGTGATAAAAATGGTTATAAAGGAGGTAAATGTCACTAAAATTTCTTTTGTAAATAATATGATGATTTATCTAGAGAACATTAAAAAGTCGACTAAAATTATTTGAAACATTGAATTGAACAATTGAAGCAAAATATAATATAAAAAATAAATCCACACAAATCATCAGCATTCATATACATAGCAACAAAATCCTAAAGAAAGATATAGAAAAAGAAGTTTTATTCAAAATAACTACAGAAATGATAAGATATTTGAGAATTTACCAAGAGATGCATGGGATTTCATAAATTTAATTCTTTTTTGAAATAAAGAGAAGACATAATTAGAGAAATATTAATTGCTCATGATAGGCCATGGAAATATAATAAAAATGATAATTCTACCTAAGTTTGTTTATTTACTTAATGCCATACTAAATTTCCAAAGTTTACTTTAGGGAGCTAGGAAAAATAATAACATTAGTTAAGAGAATAAAGATCAAGAATGTTAAGGGCAACAATGAAAAAAATGCAAAAAGAAGAGAATTTAGAGGTAGCAAATATCAAGTTATATGATGAAGCTGTAATCATCAAGACAATCTAGTTACTGACTGGAAACTAGAGACATCAATAAAAGGAACAGAGTAGTTACACAATTTCAGAAACAAACCGACTAGCCTAGTGTTTGATATTCCTGATAAAATCCCAGCTGCTGGACTAAGAACTCATTATTCAACAAAACTGATGGGAAAAAGTGAACTTAATCTGACAGAAATTAGGTATAGATTTAACATTTTACACTGCATACCAATATAAGATACAAATGGCATATATTACACGTGAGAATACTAGAGAACAAGAAATAAATTTCATTTCAGATCTATAGGTAAGGAAAGAGTTCACAACCAAATGAGAGAGAGAAAACTACATTAAATAAAATTTATAATTTTCTTTATCTAAAATTTACATATATTTGCACAAACAAAACTGATGCATTTGAATTAGAAGAGAAAGGGGTTAGACACAAAATTCTAGCTGCAAGTTTCTCTGAGAAATACCTTATATCCAAAACATTTATGGAACTGATTAGAATTTATAAAAACAAAAGCCATTCCCCAATAGATACATGGTCAAAATACATGAAATCAGTTTTTGAAAGAAGAAATCCAAGCTTTCACAAAATGATACTATTAATATTTAGAAAATTAAAAATACAGCAACTCTGAATTTCTACCTCAGAGCCACCAGATTGTCAAAGATGATTTAAAAAAAAATGTTGGAGAGGCTGCAGAAATCATGAATTCTGATGCACTCTTGACTATTTATCAATTGATCCAGACATTCTAGAAAGTAATTTGGAACCATGTGCAAAAAGTCATTAGACTGCACACATATCCTTTGATCCAACAATACAATATTTGGCCCATACCCCCAACGAAACCAAAAAGATCCATATTCACACACAAAAAATTTATAATAGCTCTTTTTGTAGTAACAAAGAATTAGAAATTGAGGAAATAACTTTATTAAAGAATGACTAAACAAATTGTGGAGCATTAATATAATGGAATATTATTATATCATTAAAAAGGGATAATTTCAAAGAAATCTGGGAAGATTTTATGCACTGATGGAGAGTGAAGCAAGTGGAATTAGGATAAAAATTAATACAACAACAATATTATACAGAAAAAAAATCACTTAGAAAGACTTGAAAATTCCGATCAGTGCAATAACCACAGTAGGAATGCTTCCAGATGAAGCATTCTAGCTACCTCTTGACAACGATCTAATGAACTAAAGATGTGGAATGAGACAAAAATTTTCAGATATAGCCAATGTTGGAATTTGTTTTACTTGACTAAATATATATATACATGCATACATACATACACACACACACACACACAAAGATATTTGTTATAACGGCTTTGTTGTGTTTGGCTTTGGATTTTTTTTGATAGGGGTGGGGATGACAGAGTAACCAAATAAGAAGAAAAGAAAAGAAAGAGCCACTGAGGCATCTTACTTCTTTTTTAAAAACAGAAAAAGGAAGTCCAAACTTTTAAAAACACATTTAAGCAGGATAGCTTTGAAATCTACTGGTTGAATTTACTTAGAAAAAGAAGCCATAGATTATAGAAATTTATAATTTTCTGTGCAATCCTCTTTCTGTTCTACTATGTATATAGAAATGCTCAGTTTATTCAATTTTTGTTAATCTCAGAATAAAACAATTTTCTTTTTAAATAGCGTAGTAGGTGGCATCAGCATAGTAGCATCACTCATCGAATTTATAGCTAATCTAGTTCAACCTGTTCGTTGAGCTGAGGAAGAAAAACAGTCTAAGAACTATGAACTCATTTACCCAAGGTTACAGAGGATATCTAAATTGCAGAATATGGATATTCCCACGTGACAGTAAAGGAAGACATTTCCTTGATGTATAAAGAAGTTATTACTCAGTCCAATGACAACCTGCTCCATCACTATCTGAGAGAAAGACTCAAGTGGAATAATTGGATTAAATGCTGAATAATGGACAAATGAAAGGTGAAGGAATAGCACAATAAATTTCAGCAGTAAATCATGACTGTAGATGTTTTTGATCATCATCAGAACTCAGAAATCAATTTTTGTGACAAAGAAATGGGAAAAAACAATCATTTCTTGCCAGCAAAATTGCACCCTGACAAAGTGGACCTTTGCATGCAAATCTGGAAAAGTCAGAAGTAGTGGTTGCTATAAGTCAATTGTATTTTTGTTAACTTTAATGTTTCACTTAAGCAAGCTAAAAACTATCTATTGAAGCACAATTCTTTCTTCTTGACAAGGAGGTGGGGAATTCCAGGTTTAGAAAACTGTAAACACGAGATCACTCTGCTGTTCAGTTTCTTTCTTATTAAGAGAAGGGTCTGTAAATAGGGGCATAAAATAGGAAATGACTGATTTTTTTATTTAAAGACAACAATAAAACTTGTTACAAAATAATAATGTCCTTACAAATGAAACAATCAGCCAGAGAGGGGAATTTGAACTCAAGTAGGTGTCTCTCAGACTCCAAAGCTGCAGACCTAGCTCTCGAAGCCAGATCTCCTAAGAAGTTCTTGTCCCTCAGTGGCTCTGTGGGATGAAACAAAAGAACAGGACAGAGAAGTTGCAAGGTCAGCTCTTTCTTCTTTGACATAGCCCAAGCTCTTGTGAGGACAATGAGAGTAAAGACAAACCACCTTCAGCAAAGGGAAGCGATGTCACCACACAAAGGAAAACCCAAACAAAAAGCAAAATGAGATTGGAGACAGCCTGTGCTTCTTCCCAGGGGTTCTTCTGCTTACTCATCTTTTTTCCAGATAACTCTATGCCTGAGGCTAGAAGTCAGCAGAGGGAATCTGTTATAATATTTATCTTTGGAGAAAGATGCTTTTAAAGCTAAATGAATTCTTGAGTGAGTTACAGTACATGAATTCCATATTAATAGCAAATTTAGCAATTAATGCAGACTCCTAGGCATCTGATCATAAAGTGTAAGTAACTTATGTTTAGCAAGTATGCATAAGAGCAGGACTTGTAATTTCATTGGTATAGGAAATTCTCAGATAAGGAAACTACCTCTAATGACCTTCAGGTTATTATCATCTCTGAAGCTTACACTCTTACACAGTTGCCTAGGGCAGAAATGTCAAACTCATAATCCCAGGTTGCATGGAACAGACAAATTTCCTTATCTAATTGGAAAATGTTTAACACAACAAATAAAAATAAAATACAAAAGAGATAATTTTAATTTGTGATTTTCTAACTCAATATGCTGCCCCCAGGAATCTGTTTCTATTTGAATCTGACACCAATGGCCTAGAGCACTGAAAAGTTAAATAACTTGCCTGTGGACAAAGAGCCAATATGTGTTTATCTGAACTATGTCCTCCCTTCCCCATCTCCCTCCACCCCCTTATTTGTGGCAATAAGCCACAAATGGCTTAGAAGCCATTTCTTTCTCCACTATATTTCTCTGCCCCTCTGCTAAGGAATAATAACAAAGAAAATGTTCCTCCTATGGAAAACTTTCCCAATAATGTAATGGAAAGTGTGAACTTTTTTCCTTTACAAAATATATTGATATTTCAAAAATTCTCTAAAGAGTAGTCATTGTGAACTCAATGGAAGTTTTCCAATGTAGCCCCAGGATCTGTTCATAGATCCATGTAGTTTCACTTTTTTATCAATAACTTGGATGAAAGCAGAGATGGCAGATTTACAGATCAGTAGATAATTCATATCTGACAGGGATAATTAATAGATATGATCAGAGTTCTGGGTAAGGAAGGACATTGATAAGTTGCAAGACAGAGGATCAAGAGTATGGCTAAGTGGCTTTAGATCATGTTGTATAAAGATTGACTAAAAGACTTGAAAATGTTTGCCTGGAGAAGAGAAGACTTAAAAGGAAATATGATGTCATCTTCAAATATTTGAAGAGCAGTCATTTGGAAAATTGATGAAATTTGCTCATGAGAAATAACAAGGAAAAATACATTGGAAGCTGCAAAGAGGCAAATATGGATGGTGTGAGAAGACTTCCCTCAATGAGCATTCAATAGTAATTGCCTTAAGAGAGAATAGGTTTTTCCCTCATTGGAGATCTGCAAGCAAAGATTGGATATGAAGCTTTTGAGGATATCAGAACATGCATTCTCATTCTAATTGATGTTGTGCTTGGCCTCTGAAAGTCTGCAATTCTTTGATTCTATGATTTTGGGCGAAGATCCCAAAAAATCTTGATACATTAGTACATCAAACCATAGTTAATGAGGTGAAATGCAATAGGTATTAAATGTAAAGTTCTATATTTGAACTGCAAAAAAAAAAATCAATTTCCCAAGAACAAGATGGAAAAAGAATGGTGAAGGCTTTTGTGGATTTCAAGTTCAATGAACTGACAGTGTAGCATAGCCCCTGAAAACACTAATTTGATCTTGGGTTACTTTAACAGAGGTACAATGTTCAGAAAAGGGATCTGATAACAGCTTTACTGTATTATGCCATAGACAGACCTCATCAGAAATATTGTTGCTTTCTGAGCATTAAATTTTAAGAAGGATTTTATAAGCTAGAGAGTGTCCAGGGGAATATAATTAGGATAGTGAGAGGTTTCAAAATCATTCTATATGAGAATCAGTTAGAAAACTAAAGATATTTATTCATAATATTCATAATAATGGTGGTCATAACAACTAGCTTGTGTATGTGCATTTGTGTGCATATATGGAGGGGAGAGAGAAGACAAGTTTGAAAAGTACTTTACGTATATTAGCTTATTTGATCTTTACAATCCTGAAAAGTGGGTGTTATTATTCTCTTCATTATATAGATGGAGAAACAAAAAGTTAAAGAATTTGCTCAGGGTTACACAGCTTATAAAGTTTCTGAGACTATATTTGAACTCAGGCATCCCTGACTTAACTCTCATACTTTACCCACTGTACTAGCTGGCTGCCTCTTGGTTTAGTTTGAAGAAGAATCAAGAGAAATGGTCAGAGCAGCTATCCTCAAATATTTGAAAGCTTTTCATGTGAAAGAAGGAAAAGACTTGTTCTTCTGAGTCCCAGGGCACAGAATTCAAAGCAATGTTGAAAGCTGCAAAGAGGCAAGCTTAGATCTAATATTAAAACAAACCTTCTAACAATTAGAGCTGCCCAATTATAGTTGTCTGAGTAAGTGATGGTGGGCCCTCTCTGAGGCAGTTTTAGAGCAAAAGCTCAATGATTATTTGCCAGGTATGTTTTAGATGGGATTCTTATCCAAGTATGGATTAGACCAAATGGCCACAAGGTATGAGACTTATGAATCTAGAAAATTTTTCATTAAATCAATGTGCTTTTAATCAATCGATCCTAAGCATATATGAAGTGCCAGGCACTGTGCATATACTGGAAACAAGAATCACAACAGATATTAGAGAAGTCAGTTCCATCTTCCCTCTCAAAACCATCTTGCTTTGATCCCACCAGGCTAATAGCAATCTTCAGTTTTTAAATAATTCTTAAGATTCTCATTCTCCCAATGGCTTCCCAAGAAATTTCTCCTCTTCTCTCATGGTAAGGTCATAATTAGTGCAATCAATGATTCATATAAAACAAGGATCAATTCAATCACATCAAGGGCTACCAATTCTGGGAAGCCAAGTATGGAAGTAGAACCCTAGAGATACAGACCAGTGGAAAGTAAAAGAACTTTAACCTTTTTACACAGGTGCTAAATGTAGCCTGGCAGACACTCAAAAACCTAACCCAACATGTTCTTTAACATATCAGCAATGGTGGTAGAAGTTTCTCTAACGTCCTTGGGGCAGTACCTCGATTGCTGAAAACATTATTGATCTAAAGCTACCCAAATTATTTACTACTTCCCGGGCATTGTTCTACCTACCTGAATCTTTCCATCTGGCCCCAGTTTTAATGAGCAGGTGGCATTGCAAGTCATTAATTTGATCCATTAACATTGACACCTCTGCCCTACCGAGCTGAAGTCTTGAAGCACCAATCACTCTATGATTCTTAGGTATCTACAGTGGTCTAAAGTATGTGGTTAATATGGATCTAACAACTAAGTTAGCTCTAAATTTCCACTTAATAACAAAACTCTGCCTTCAACCTTGTAGCACTGAGTGCTAGTCACATGTCAGAGAGATAATATAGCAGAACTGTCAGCCTACATTAAATAATGCAACTTAATTAATTGTATATGTGATTTGACTTTTTGCATAGAATCAAAAAAAGAAGTTAAATCACAAATAATAAAATATATGAGTGTAGTCACTTCTAGACCTAGGAAGCTCCTGCACAATACCTGGAAGGACAGTCTGGGTCCAGAAGTTCTAGGGAACTCATTTGGCTTGGTTAATTCTCTACCACTGACTCACCTGTAAGCAGGCAAAGGAGATAGGAAGCAGAACACAATAGCTCACACAAGAAGGCCTGCTTGAGCCTTCAGGAATTCTGTACTTGGCTCTCATCTCCTCCTCTTGCACAGAGACCTTGACATGGGATGTGATGCCAACTAGAGCTCATGAAGGCAGGCATTTTTCCAATCCAGTGCCAAGGCTCTACAATACCTTCTTACTAGTAAGCTTGTCATTCAGGAGCAGGAAGAGCAAATGAACAGATCTGCTCCTGCCCCCCCCCATACTGGCATCTTCCTCTAAGTTTCTCTTCTTGTTCCTTGCTGCTGTTCCTCACTCACACATGAAGCTCTTCTATCCCTGCTCCATCCCACGACCCCATCCAAAGACCAGACATTTGATGCAGATGAGGAAGGACTTAAAAGCAAGAAGTTTTTCCACTCCAGAAATCAAACATCCTTTTCAGAGGGCAGGGAGGCCTACCTAGGCCTCCTTATGCTCCCCCATCTCCTGTGCAGTGACTGCCGGGTAGCAATAATAGCAAATGCCAACAGAAAGTGATGACTGGGGATGGCAGGAGCTTCCTGGCTTTTTTCCCCCCAAAAGCACCAAGGGTGACATTAGAAGCAGCACCCAGGGCAGTCACACCGCTTGCCTGGCAGACACTACTTTGTGATGGCTACCTCTGTTAGACCTTCATCTCATCTTGCTAAGAAAACAGTCCTCCAGCCTGCACTCTGATTCACCTCTTTGTTTAAGAGCAGGAAAAATATCAAGATTCCCCAGTATCTAATAGATAGTTGATTTTTATTATTATTGAGTTCAATCAGACTTAAGACCCATTGTGCATGGAAAACTAAAAGCTACCTTACTAAATTGAATGAAAATTGAACCTATAATGAAGCTACCTAGTCAGCTACTAAATAGAAGCTGAGAACCTAATCAAAATTAAATTCAAATGCCTAATAGTAAGATGGCTATTGCTACGACGTAGCCACATAATCCACACTAACCAGGACAGCACATAGAGACAGTCCTGCTTTACATTGATCCTATATTCTAAATCTTTTGTTTTACCTTACCTATCCTCACTCATTGTGACACTCCATTTCATTCTCCCAGTCCATTACCCCAATTCTGGTATTCCTTCCTTCCCTTCATTGTAGTGACCTTCTTGGTGACCAATTCAACTCTTCATTCTGGGCTAACTTTGAGTCCTTTAGCTCTTGTCCTTGCCCCCTCATCAAACAAGCTTTACCAAACTCCAATTTTCCTGTTTGTATTCAGGTGCTGATGAATAGAGCTTGTGTATGTCTCATAATCATCCCAATCCTGGAAATAGGATTGGTCTATCTTTAATCAGGCTGCCCAATATGTGATGGTGAGAGAGAGTGTATGAAAAGGTCAGCTGAGACTAGGAAAGATGACACAGTACTAGCTAACATGGTGATGTGACCTGGGTCTTTCTCCCCTGACACCTTCATTGTGGTGAGAAACGGGGTCTGACAGGGATCTGTGCTCTGCCATGCATTTATGAAATCTGCTGCTTCAGAAAGAGTGAGGAGTAACAGCAGCTGGACAAAGCTGGAGGAGAAAAGAATGGGAATGCTGTGCTTCAGATCTAACAGAGTTCTTTATCTAAAAGGTACCTTCTTGAGCTTAATACCAATTCCCATGTTAGAGAAGAGATACCCAACAATGAAAACCCTGTGTCTTGGGCTAAGAATCACATTGATACCTTTCCTTTTTTTCAGTTACTGAATTCAGCCACCTTCAGATCTCAAAATGTTGACTCAAAAGTTGGGCTTGGTCCTCTCCCCAAAGGAGTGGGTCTTATAAACTCATTGTTATTAACAATAATTACAAACAAAATTGCAAAGAACATATCATCTCTAATAACATGTCTTCTTCTTTCCCTCCATATCCCTCTCCTTTGCCCATTTCTTAACCCTTTCCAGGAGTCATTTTTTCCCCAGAACATAAAACATCTACTTTTCTGCCATAGTGAATTTCTTTTAAAAGAAAAAGAGTTAAAATGTACAAACTGAATTACAACAGGATTGCTAAAGTTCTATATGCTCTCAATAAAAAGGAATGTTCAATCCCAATACATACAGTCTCTATTACCTTATTTCTGGGGTGCTTGGTCACATTCAATCTGTCCATTGCCCACTCCACCCCCCAAGAATTATTCTAAAGAATGTCCATTATCTTCACTCTTTAGCTTTCTTTTTCATGGGCCACCAATATAATGGGTCAATTTGTATCTGAAATGATGGCATTTAAATAAGTACTCTTGTACATTTTTCAATAGTGTTCTGTACTAAGACAGCCACTTGAAGAGAATAAGAGTTCATTCTTTTCAAAATATCATTATGTCAGTAGCTAGTTTCATGTTAATCTTTCTTACATGAAATATACAACTTTACAAAGTTTTGATAATTTTAAAATATTATTTACTTGACACAAACTAATAAAAAGAATCTACATTCAGCTCACCTGTTGAGATAGCAGATGCTTCATTTTTCATCCTACTAATACTTAAGAAAAAGTCAGTCTTTAACTGTGTTAGTTATTAAATTTTTCAGTAAAGCCTCTTTGTATGCATATGATATTATGGATGTAAGACCACAACTTGAAAATACATATGTATGTGTGTGTGTGTGTGTGTGTGTGTGTGTGTGTGTACTTTAAAGATGTTTTCTAAAAATAATGATAGTTCATTTTTATTCCATTTTATTCACTTTTTCTGCATTATTTTACTATTGATAATTCTAGGACATGGTGTTAAAGAATCCTGCAAATGGCCTACTATCAGTTAATATAGACCAGTAGTAAGACTTAAAGAAAAGATTATATATGCGTGTGTGTGTGTGTGTGTATAAATATTTATATACCTATAGTGCTGACAATGTATCATTACACTTTATCCTTTGATGATCTAAATTTAATTTTTCTTAAGCCAGTAGAGATTAAGATTAATTGTACACAGTAGAAACAGAACTTACTCTTTTCTTGGCTTTTGTAGCAGCTTTAACATTTGCTTCAGGTGTGTCCACTAAAGGCATCCCTATAAAATATTGAGAAAAGAACAAATTTAGCACTTATTAAGTACCTGCTGTGTGTAGAATGCTATGCTAGGCACTAAAGGAAATACCAAATTTAGATAAGAACCGATTCCTGTTATAATGGTGTTATGTTATAATGTTATATTATACTATATATATATATAATATATGTCCTATGTTATAGTATATATTTTATTTGTATTACATATATATTTATATATATATACATATATATATATGTTATAATGTTATATTATGCAGTTTGGTAGTGAAAAGATAAATGTGACCAACAATGCTGGTTGATTGGTTGATTGTTCCTTCTTTCTTGAAGAGGACTAAAATGGAATTTCTATGTAAGAGTCAAGAAATAATATGTCCAACTGTGGCTGATCAGACAAATGTAAGTTCAGAAGGGTCTACCACAGATCAGGCACCAATAGTCCCCATGAAGCAGAAAAGTCTAAATTTGCACAACTCACATCTTTTGAGCTACTGCAATTTTGTTTCACTGACGCAGCATAGAATTTTCTTTTATTCTAGCACATCATGCTGGGCCATCATTTGCCAATGTCTCTCAAGTCATACAATTGATTCCAAAGTTCGTCAGAGAGACTTTGAGAATGTCCTTGTATCTCTCTTTCTGAGCACCATTTGAATGCCTGCCTACTCTGCAGCACAGTTTGAATGTTTGGCCCCTTAGTTCAAGAAAGGATCTCAGTATCTAATACTTTATCTTTCCATGTGATGATATTCAGCATCTTCTTAAGATGATTCAAAAAGAATCAATTCAGTTTGCTGGCATGTCGTCTAGGTTTCACAAGATACAACAATGAGGTCTGCATAACAACTCTAGGGAACGTCAGTTTGGTAGGCATTCTAATTTCTCTCCCACACTTTCTTTTGGAGTCTCCCAAACACTAAACTAGGTATAGCAATGCAAGGGTCAATTTAATTATCTATGTGGACATCCCTAGAAAGTATACTAGCAAGGTTAATGAACATTTATCCACAGCATTCAAAATTTCTCCATTTGCTATGATCAATGATTCCACATAATTTCATTTGTAGATGGAGAACTCATTTTTAGTAATTGGAAAAGAACTCTGATGACTGAAAACACAACTTGGTATTTGTACTGCATTTATTATAAGACATTAGATGTAACTTTGGTTCAAATTTAGTGGTATGTGCTGGCTGGTGGAGAACCTATATTTTTTGATGCTGTTAGGCCAAAATTAGTACAAGCAGCCGAAAGCAGATCCATATTTTGTTCAATTCCATTTCAGCTTCAGAGATTGCTTTGAGTACACAGTTATTTGTGAACAAAAAAATTGTGCAAAAAATCCCTCTACTTTAGTCTTGGCTTGCAGCCTTTTCAAGTTAAATAATTTACATGTGGTATGTGTGTGTGTGTGTGTGTGTGTGTGTGTGTGTGTATAACATTTTGGATACATAACAGGTATATTTAGGAAGTGCAAAACAGTTACCTCTGAAATCCAAGAGGAAAGGTCATTAACAATAGAAGATTCAGAGAAGGCTTCCTAAAGAAGTAATATCTAGGTTTTGTTTAAAAGATGGGGAGAAATTCCAAAGGCTCTGGGAATGGGGAAGAATGAACATTCTAAGCATTCAGAACCAGTGAGCAAAGATACACAGATGAAAAGTACAATTTGTACCAGGGTATAGAGAGCAATTTGGTTCTACTGTACAGGGACAGCTAGGTGATGCAGTGGGGGGAAATGCTAGGACTGGAATCAAGAAGACTCTTCTGGCTCAGACATTCACTAGTTTTGTGACCCTGAGCAAGTCACTTAACCCTCCTTGCCTCAGTTTCCTCATCTGTGAAATGAGATGGAGAAGGAAATAGAAAATCACTTCAGTATTTTTTGCAAAGAAACCCCCAATAGGGTCACAAAAAGGCTGTTAAGACCAAAAGTGCCTCAACAACAAAAATCACAAAGTGAGATAAAACTTGATGGTGCCAGCTGATTACTCTTAAATGCTAAGCAAAGAGGCTTGATTTTGTAGAAAAGAAGCCTCTCTGAAGATCCCACAGCATGGTATGACCAGATCTATTCTTGCAAAAGATTCTGGTGACAGGACTTAGGATACATAGGAGGGGGAAGGCCAGAAGATCTATTGCACCAAGGCAATGGTGACAGGGGGCTCTCGTAGTGGAGGAGTAGTGGGAATAGAGAGGAAGTGATTGATGGAAAAGATGTGGCAACATCGTCAATAGAATTTATAAGGGATTAAGTTTGAGGGGAACTACTGAAGAAATGGCAAAACTTAAACTAGCAAAACAGTTTAAACCAGAATCAAGTTTATGTATTGTTTCAATATTACTGCCTTTAAGCAAAATTTTAACACCAAAATAATCCCCAAACTAAATTTGAACCAGTTACATGTAATAAGTATAGTACAAATACCAAATTGTATTTTCAATCATCAGAGTTCTTTTTCTATTTACTGAAGATGAATTCTCCACTTACAAATGAAATTATCTAACTTGAATTTTATCAAAAATGGTCTAAAATAATTTTGGAATATATTTATTGAAATGTATAAATGATACTGCTACCCTTAGTTTTCAAAATCTACCTGGAAATGGAATAAAAATTGATTTGTACTAGGTAACTATGATATATATAATTTATACCCCAAATTTGCAACACTTATGTTCAAAAAGTTTTATTAATGTTTTCATAATGAAATGGAATAATATTCCTTAGCACTGTCAGGAATTGCCCTACTTTCCAAAGAATGTGGTTAAATCCTGATGAAAATCTTTCAAAGTTTAAAATTATAACCCAGTTCCCTATGCAATCACAGCAGCTCCAGGTTCAAACTCAGTAACACTATCCACTTTCTACAAGCTGAATTTTTTCTTAGTGGTAAAAATGTAATTTTCTCTCTTCAGAAATTTCTATTATCTATAGAGACTTTGAACATATAGAGTAAAAAAAAATTTAGCAGGAAATATAGGTTGAAATAATGAGAAATAGCTTCATAACATATTACATTTCTCTTTTGATCTATGTCCAAAGTGTATATATATATATATATATATAATTCTTATTTATTAAGTATATAAGATAAACTTTTAAGATAACACCAACTTATAAGATAAAATAAGTTTATGAGGATGAAAAAGAGGACTTGGGGGAATGAGTAAAAGAGATTCTCACATGAATGTGGAGCTTGAGAGTCACCAGTGTGTTTTGGCACTGGAAGTTGGCATGTGAGTAGAGAGCATGACAAAAAATCTGTGAAGGCTGAGATCTTGAAATTAAAAGATACTTTTGAATTAGGACTAATGTTTGTTGGATTAATGGTTAAAAGGAGAGTTTGATGTACTCTTTTAAAAATAAGCTTTCCAGTTATAGATCAAAATACTTTAATAAAGAATTATTAATCATCATCTTCATTATCATAAGTTAGCATTTATATAGTGCTTTGAGATTAGCAAAACACTTTACAAATAGAATACAAATTTAAGTATTCTTCTATTCAAAGATGAAAATTAACAGAAGTGTGGCCTAGGAAGTAAAAATGTACATGACAATAAGTCTTCTAGGCCTGGTTGCTACGATGAGGTAGATAAATGGCCCAATGGATATAGTGTTGAATTTGGAGTCAGGATAAAGCTGAGTTTGAATACTGATTCATATTCTTACTCTTTATAACTGTTTCCCTATCTGTAAAATAAAGATAATGATGATACTTACTTCTTTCCAGGATTGTGAGGATAAAGTGAGATGTTTCTAAAGTACTTCATAAATCTTAAAGCATTCCATAAAAGTTAGCTAGTGTTAATAGTAATCATGGTGGTAGTAGAAATAACATCTCCCTTAGTACATGCCCATAAAGAGGAAACAATAAGAACCAGAAGTAAAGGGTTTTTCTAGGTATATGCACTCTCTCTCTTTCCCCAACTCCAAAAAGAATTTGATTTCCTGTCTTCAACCCCAACCTAGTTGATGTCATCATTGGATATAATCCCAGAGGAAGATAGTCAGTCAACAGGCAGTCAAAGTGCTTACTATGCCAAAGAAGGATATTTTGTGAGGATTCCACTAGAAAAAAATCATGCTTTTTAAAACAACCATTCTTGTGAAAATTTTGATACAATACAAAGTTTTCTAAATCCTGATGAATGAGAGGTTTAAGAGTTAATCCAATAAAATCTTGGAATCTTGGGAAGTAGAAAGGATTTTAAAACCTATTTTGTCGAACCAACACATGAATTGTCTCTGGAACATATCCCCTAGATTTTGTTATCCAGTTTCTGTTTAAACATTTCCAGGGATAAACGAGATCCTATTTGTAAAGTGCTTTGCAAATCACAATAACCTAGGGGGAAAAATAAGAGTGGCACGACCCATTCACTCAATACAAATGCTAACTGATGATAATAAAGATGATTAAAATTCTTTATTAAAGTATTTTGATCTATAACTAGAAAGACCTATTTTTAAAAGACTACATCACACTCTTTCCTAGAAACTTATAACCATTAATCCACAAACATTAGTCTTAATTCAAAAGTATCTCAGTTCCTTGGAATTTGCTCTAACAGGATTTACCCTCTATCTGCATAGTGTTTACCTACCAGATAGAAACTGGAAATTAAAACATTCTACAGAATAGTATTTGATACCTTGTAAGAAAAGTTTCTCTTGAGTTCTGGAAAAGGCCACCTTCCGTACAAAGCATAGCCAAATTGTCTGTGGGGATTAAGACATTTCACTTTTAGGGATAAAAGAAAAAAAAAAATTCAAGGTGAGATTAATAGCCTCAGGGCTTGCTTTAGGATAAATGAAGCAGCCTGAGTCCTGAAGCTCTCCAAGTTGGAAGGCAACATCAAATAGAGGAAAGAATTAAGGGAATGAGTGACACATTGCCTGCATCCAGACTTTTTAAAAATGACAGTCAACATCCCGAGTAGGACAAATGCATGTTTTCCAATGTCCTCTTGGGCTGCAATTATTCCTAGCCACTTCTTTTTATTTGTGTGTCAAGAATGAGACTCAAAAATACTAAGGATATTTAGGAGAAATAAAATGGCTACAGTAACCTAAAGGAAAAAATAAGAGTGGCACTACTCACCCACTCAGTGACATTACAATTGCCAGTGTTGTTCCAGAAATCTGAGGATTTTCACTAAAACTAACTCAAAAATATGTCCTTATTCAACTCAAAAAAATTTTCCAAGATTACCTTGGACTTTCTTTTTAAGATGTACAAATGCTTTTGACATTTTGGAAAACATTTATTTTACAAATCCTGCAGAAGGAACCCCAAGAACATTGAGTTCACAGAAAGACAGGGGCAGAGACAGAGAATAAAGAGGGAGAAGGAGAGAGTTTTATTTTTACTTCTATGGCTTTTAATTTTGAGCTACATGATTCTGAGATCCACAAGAGGGCCTATGAACATATTCAAAGAGACCAAATGGAAAGAGGTATTTTGATCGAAGTTAACCCATGTAACATTATGTTTTGTTCATTCGGTGTAGTATTCAATTCAATATCTATGTAGCCACACACATATGTGGTTGCATGTATATGTGTTCGTGCCTATACATAGAACCAGGCACACACAAACACAGAAACTTACAACTCAAAATCATCTGACTCAATCTTCATTTTGAAAACAAAAACTGATCATACCTGTTTTTGATAGAAGACACAGATCCAGTCTTTGCTCATGAGAAAATGCATATAACAGGTATGCTTCTTGAAGGGCACTTTCATACCACTTTTTATTAAATTTGCATTTTTCTGGCTGTGGAAATTCAGAAATAGAATCAAATTCTTTTTTTAAAAAAACCTAAGTTTTAGGATTACCTTAACTTATTTAGTTATATTGGTTACATAATTATATATCAAATTATATCAAATTTTAATGTATTAAAGATTCCTATAAAAGTTCATATTTGGTGGAGAATTTTTATATATAGCAAAATCTGCATAAATTTTTCATATTAATACTAAAGACATCAGAATCATATGCTAAAACAAAAATCGCCTCCAATTTAGTCGGTTATAGATAAATATAATCTATTCAAGCTACATAACAAAGAGTGACTATATGTTTAAAAAGCAACTGATTAAAATTGCAAGAGGCAGAAAAAAATGACTTAAATGATAGAAAGTTGTAATAAAAATATTGATTACAGGAAAATTCACATTCTTCTTTAATTTTAGCATGAATTCTTTTGGCCCTATTACATTTCTATAACACTTGAGTATATCATTCCTCCCAAAGTTTTATTAGCTTAATTTTTATGTATTTTTAAACTGCAATTTAAAAAATATGTTATAAAGTATACTTTAATTTTTTTTTTAAATTTTAATATTAAGGTACTAAAAACATTTGTTTGGGTTTATGTTTCTCCTTCCTCTGAAAAATCTACTATGAAATATAAATTAATCTTTCAATCTTTTTATCCCTAAGAGTGATCACTTAAAAAATATCATATTTCTGCTTCAAAGACATGAGGTAATTGGAATCCCATTCCTCCATGAAGGAATAGTAATAATAATTCATAACACAATTAATTACAAAATGGGAAGGGCTTTTTTGGAAATTTACCCTATGGAAGTTCTTCCTCTAGAACTTTCTCATCAAATTATGAATCTAATCTTCCAGGAACCTATGACTTTCTGAAGGTAGGCTGTGCTGTCTTTGGGTAGCTCTATTTGGAGAAGCTTTTTCCTTGCAGCAAGTTGAAATGTGTCTAACTGTTGCTCTGAGTTCTCCCTTCTGAGAGCAAGCAGACTAAATCAAATGTCACATGACATCCTTTCAAACACTTCAAAGATCTAGCATATCGCCCTTGTCTTCTCTGATTGACGTTAAACATCCACAGTTCCTTCCCTCAATTCTTCCAGCTTGATTCAGAAGCCCTTGCCATCTTGGCAAACTTCTTCTAAAGGCATTCCAGTTTATCTGTCTTAGACATGGGTATGTAGATTCTATATAAACATATGTATATACACATAAGCTAATTATTGGAGTAAACAGATCACATGCTCACATGTGTTCATTATAAATTCAAAGCTATAGCCTAAGTATAAGAACACAGTTGAGTTCAAAACCTGGGTTTACAAGACTGATTTATTTGGTGGGAAGTAAGAAAATAACATTATTCTGCCAATCTAAGAATCTCTCAATTTTCTATGAAAATCCTATCTGTCTCATTCTATATGATACATTGTACTTAAATATTCTCAGTTTCAAGTAATAGCTATTAGTATAAATGAGAGCACATTTACAATCAATATTTTTCCCAAAGGTAAAGATTTTATTACACTAAGAGTGAGATAAATCCATAAAGGATTTTTAGCAAATTAACCAGGGAAAAGATGTCATTAAGGAAGAAAATGACATTAAGATGTGTAAAATGGGGATTATGCTATTGACTGTCCAGCTAAATGTCTAAAGAAGTTTAGCAGGGTTTTACAATACAAGTAGATCTTTTATAGGAGAAATATAATCTCCGGGTTGACATCATAAAGTGGCTTTCTGATTGGATATAGTAACAGTGGGGCTATGATGAATTTGTCAATGCAAGGTATTTAGCTTAGAATTCTGCCAGAGACCTCTTCTTGGGGTGGAGCTGTAGTAAAGGTTCACTTGAACAGAAGTCCTATTCAAAGTCAAAAGATCCACTAATAATCCTATTGGAGTGTTCCTCCTCCTGCTTGCCTTAGAGATATAATCAATATTATTCATTTTAGTAAAATGTTACAAAGGCCTTCCATGACACCATGGAGGGCTCCATTTTAGACATGGCTTTCCCAGATTCAAATCTTTAGGGATGGGACCTAAGAAGCCATTTACTACAACCCTTTTGATTTATAAAGGAAAATAAAGGTCCTAGGCTAAGCCCACTTGGGCTTTGGGCTTTTTGGGTCCTGATAGCAGCAAAGTGAATGTAAATAGCAATTGTTGCTATTTTGGCCAAAACTATAAGTGTCTTCTCCCAGACTGATAACTTTTTTTGAGTAGATTACAAAGGGCCATCCTCCACCTCATTTCTTACCCAGCCTTAATTACTGAATAGGTATTACCTCAGTCATATTGAGATTTGTTAAAGACCTTAAAAAGGCCATCATCTCCCACTGCATCCAGGACCACCTCCAACTGTCCTCATCTATATCCGGTCACTGGACCCAGATGGCTCTGGAGGGGGAAGTGAGGCAGGTGATCTTATGCAACTCTCCCTCACTCAAATCCAGTTCATTTGCAGGACTTCACCTCCCTGATGCCATGGCCCTCACAGGACAAGCAACAACAGATGAAGACAAATGGAGGTAAAGAAAGATGAGTTGATTGGCCCAAGCAGGGCTTCTACTAGGGGACAGGGCCAGGATTCAAACACAGCTTTCAAAGTCACCGTCTCTGATGGAAGAAAACTACATTCTTGACTCAAGTCCCTGTTATGTGCAAACTAGACCAGGCAAAACACCAAAATTCAATATATTCAACAATAATAGATTTGGAACTGGAAAGCAATCACCTCTAACCCTCTCACATAGTTAAACCAGGGCTGAGGAAGGCTGTGTCCAAGATCACAGGAAGTCCCACAGAGCCCCACATCCCTCCCTTTGGATGATGATGGGGAAGATCTCTCACTCTGAAGACTGTCGAGGTCACTCAGAACACCTCTAAGCCTCCCCTGTAGAGACTCTGGAGGAAGGGGGTGGAGACAGCATTGGGCCTCCTCAGCTATTCCGAGATATCTCCAGGCTGAGCCCCAGCCTCCACTCTGCTCTATCCTAGACAGCTTTGGCTCCTAATTAAGAGTCCTGACACTGGTGAGTGCCAAGGATGTTCACCCCGGTTGGTCTTTCTTGCGGCCATTCCATGAGACTTAACTTGCTCCTTTATCTTGCATCACTCAGAGCCTTCTTGGGCTTCAGACCCTGCGCCTCCATGCTCTCCCTCAATCTACATGTCTTGGTGTTCTTTCAGATTGTGCTCATTCAGAGACTGCTGGGTCTCGGGCTGTACATGGAAGGGTAGAAGTATTTAACCCAGGCCATATTCTTTCAAGTTTCTCAGAGCTCCCTACTGAAGGGGCAGCAGCAAAGGATGCCAGAGGCAGCTCTCAGGACATCTCCCCAGTCTTCTCCACTCTGATTCTGGAGCCTTAATTCTAGTCGAGCTACAGTAAGTGACTTTCTTAACGATTCTGCTGTACATACTTCCCCACACTATCTAACCTCACACTGCAGTTTTCTGAGGCTGGGAATAAAAACTTCTCATCATTTGCATGAGCTTTAGGCTTTGCAAACACTCAAGAAGTGATGGGTTAAGATTCTTCTGGAGGCAGAAGCATCAAGACCAGGTAGAACTGATGTCCCAGCAAAGTCTTGCCCCCCTGACAAAAAAAAGTATTTAAACTCTTGTTTGTTCTTTTAAACTAATTTTTTAGGCCAAAGATTAGGGATTTTTCTTAGTTCTGGCTTTGGTAGAAGATGATATAGTTTAATCATATAATTCTGTCCCACATACCCTCAAATAAAAAGATTTCAACCTTGGCCCACCTTATTTCTACCCACTGTTGTCTTTTACTTGAGACTAATCTGAAGTTGTTTTCAAGAAGCTCCTAAACAAATCTTAAAAAGCTAAACTCCCTCCAATTCGGAGCCAAATGACATTTAAGGTCAAATCTAAAACTCTATATCTTTATAATGTTGAGGAGAACATGACAGAGTAGGGCAGAGCACTTGATTTAGAATGAGAAGGCTGGGGTTTGCTTCTCCACGAAGAACCTGAACTTCTCTGAATCTCGAAATTTTCATTTGTAAAATATGGGCAATATTTGTGCTCCCAGTTTTATATGGTAATCTGAGAAAAGTACTTTGGAATCTTGTATACTCTTTAGAGTATAAATGGGAGCGATTATATTTGTAATCTTTCACAGAGCCAAAATGAATATATTTGTTTCTGGGATAGAATGAACAAGTGAAGTCTGGAAAAAAGCACAAGCTGTAAATATTTTTCTGGAACAGAAAAGAGGAGAGAGGAGAAGAAATGGAGTCAGTTGGTTAACAAGCAGTTATTAAGAACCTATTGTGTGCTAAATTGGGGATATGAAAAGCAAAAAGCAGTGCCTGCTCTCTAGGAGTTCCCAAAATAATGGGCTAGGTGGAGAGGATAAAAGAGGGAAAGAAAAAAAGGAAGAGGAGCCTATTGCCACAGATGATAAAATAATAATTTAAATCTTTTAAAGTCAAAATTAGCCCTTTCAAATTTGTTGTCACTCAAGTCATTCAGCTATTCATCATGATTCCCATTTGGGAATCCTTGGCAAAGATACTGGAATGGTATGCAATTCCTTTCTCCAGAGCATTCTACAGATGAGGAAACTGAGGTAGACCGAGTTAAGTGACGCCAAGGTTCATATCTAAGGTATGACATATCTAAGACCACATTTGAACTCAGGAAGATGTGCTGTCCCTTACCACTTAGCTGCCTTTCCTTACAATTTTAGGGAATTTTATTAGCAAAGAGATAATCAAAAGGAACATAATACAGAAAATCTAAAATTAAACACCTGATAAAGCACTGAGAATTTGAAATCAAGTCATTTCTTTGAGAAACACCAGTTGTGAGAGGCTATCAGAAATATTTCACAGTAACTTCAGAAGAGAAAACAAAACAGCATCTGAGAACCCTTCCAAAGTCCCCAGTAGGTCTGTGCCATCTAGTGGTAAGACAAATAAACAGCATTAAAATTGTGTGCTAAAGAGCTCTTGGCTCTTATAATAAATGATGGAATCCTGAATAAGAATTTTCTCCACATGACACTCTTAAAAAATCCAAATTTCCTCCAAGATTAATCATTTCTTCTTAAATCAAAATAAATTTGTAAGATGAACTCTTGAACATTTCAAGACATACCTGAGTAGTTCACATATATTCATTTATTTTCTTTCTGCCATAATTATTTTTAAAAAAATGTTAGAAATAATTTCATCTCCAAAAAGTTATACTTGGGAAATTTTTGACATTACAATTATCTTAAAGTAATTGAAAACCAGTCTTGAGGTTTCCTAGCGGTAGCAGGCTGGGGCATACAACTGGTAAGGATCCCAGTCAGGAACTCATCTAGAACTCTGACGCTTACTAGCTACATGACTATGAAGAGTAATTTGTCATCTAAGCCTTGGCTCTCCCTCTTTTGTAAATGGGGATAATACTACTTCTTATGGTCTCTGCTTTCCAAAGTTGTTACAGACAACGTTCTCTTGACATGAAAGTAGGGGCTGTCTTTTTATTTGCTTTTATAGCAGCTGGTGACACAGTGGATTGAAGACTAAGGCCTGAGTTCAAATCCAAACTGAGATCCTTACTAGGTTTGTAATTCTCTGGCAAGTCATTTGAACTCATTTTCCTCAACTGTGAAATGGGGATCACAATATCACCTAGCTCACCCGGTTATAAGGATCAAATACAAAGTGCTTTAGCACAGTGCCTCGCCCAGAAGTCCTACTGTGAAGTTCTCCTTCCTTTCCCATAATGCAGTGCCTAGTAAGCAGCAAGTATTTAATAAAGGTTTTATCTATGTGACTGTCCTATAGTCCTTCATGTTTATAGAGCTGTTATTACTCTAAAGGAAGTACTCCTGCTTCAACAAGAAAACATGTGTGTACTGCTGCTGATAATGAGAGGTTAGAAAGGATCCATTCTAGCATTACATTTTAATATAAATTTAAAAACGTGTTTTGAAGAATTCAAAGTGATAGTATGGTTATTACATGACACTTTCAAATGCTCTAACACTTAACAACATTGATGTTCAACTTGAAAATTAAAACCTTCATTTCAAGGTCAAGAAAGGAGATATTAATAGGTTCAACAAAGTTTAACCAAAAAATAAACTGCTCTCCAGCCCCACTGGCTTATACCTTGTTTGTGCGTGGGCGTACACACACACACACACACACACACACCAAACCACTGTATCAGCACCTCTGCACATCCTCCACACCTTAGCCTCTCAGAATGCCCAGTTTTCTTTGTGCTTCAGTTCAGATGGCAACTCTTCTTTGAAGCCTTTCCTCATCCTCCCAGTTGCTAGTGTTTTGCCTCCTAAGACTATTTTATATTCATACTGTACACATTGTGCATATGCTTATATTTGTATGTTTCCACCATTAAAATGGCATTTTACTTTTGTCTTTGTGGCCCCAAGACTCAGCACAGTCTTTGCAAATTATAGATATTTCTAAATGATTGTTGATGGATTGCTGGATATTTTATCAGAATAACATAGGAGACTCTATGTTGTACATGTTTGCACAGTTCAACTAAAATTAAAGGATAACTGTGTTTTAGACTTAACAAAATATTGCTAAGTGTCTATTGATGTTCAGTACTTTACATTACTGTTTACCTTGTATCATATGGGACAAATTTGATGTGACTTGGTCATGAATATGAATACATAGATGGCTAGAAAAGTTTGTTTCTAGAACAAGAAAGGCAGCTTTGCCTGTGAATCACAGAAAATTCATACCTTGAAAAAGGTGGAAAATGTATTATCTTGAATAATTTTTCCTATGAAGATGATATCTCAAGAAAAGCATTATGGGCCTATTGGCTACATTTTAACCCACTGCAATTTGATTTCCATCCCTACTGCTTTTCCTAAATTATTATTTAACCTTCTTAATGCTTATTGTAATGGCCTTTCCCCCTTCTTCCCCTCTCCCTAGCCTCAAAGATCTTTCTGGAGCACTTCACACTAAAGGCCTCATCTCCTTGATAGCTTCTTCTCTTCGCTTCAATAGCAAAGCATATAATTATTTTTTCCCACCTCTTCATCCTTCCCTCTGACTATTTAATTGATTTCTCTTTAAAATTTCTCCCTCTTATCTTAAAGGAGGACTAGTATGTGCAAAAATGTTTGTGGCAGCCCTCTTTGTAGTGGCTAGAAACTGGAAATTGAATGGATGCCACCAATTGGAGAATGGCTAAATAAGTTGTGGTAAATGAATGTTATTATTGTTCTGTGAGAAATGACCAGAAGGATGATTTCAGAAAGGCCTGGAGAGACTGACATGAACTGATGCTGAGTGAAATGAGCAGAACCAGGAGATCATTATACATTTCAACAACAATACTATATGATGATCAATTCTGATGAATGTGACTCTCTTCAACAATGAGATGAACCAAATCAGTTATAATTGTTCAGTAATGAAGAAAACCAGCTACTCCCAGCAAAAGAATTATGGGAAATGAGTGTGGACCACAACATAGCATTTCTATTCCTTCTGGTTTTTATCCACTTGCATTTTTGTTTTCCTTCTCAGGTTATTTTTACCTTATTTCTAAGGCCGATTTTTCTTGTGCAGCAAAATAACTGTATGGATATGTATACATATATTGTGTTTAACATACATTTTAACCTATTTAACATTTATTGGTCTACCTTCCATCTAGGGGAGGGAGTGGGGGGAAGAAGGAGAAAAGTTGGAACTGAAGATTTTGCAAGGTTCAATGCTGAAAAATGACCCATGCATGTGCCTTGTAAATAAAAAGCTATAAAAAAGAACTATTAAAAATTTTTAAAAATAAAAAGGCAAAAAAAAAAAAAAGAAAAGAAAACTTCTCCCTCTTAAAAATGAAAGTTCCACGAGGTTTTGCCTTTGGCCATATTTTTTTCTCTCTACATTTTTTTTTCATACATTTCCATTGTTTAAACTATCAGCTCTACACAGATGCATTTATACACACACAGATTTATTTGGAATCCTGAAAATACCTTAAACTCAACATTTCCAAAACTGAAATCTTCACCTTTACCCCAACATTTGCCTCTTTCTTTATTTATTTGTATTAATGGCACTACTCAACCTAATTCCCAGAGTCATAACTTTGAAATCATCTTCAAATTATTAACCTTTCTTTTCTCTGACTTCCCATTGGATACCAAATCCTGTTAAATCTATACCTTCCACAATATCTTCTATATCATCTCCTTGCTCTTCTCACTACAACTATCTGAGTTCAGGCTTTCATTATTTCTTGCCTGGAAGATAAATCTATCCCTCACATTTTTACTTAACTAATCTTACTAATGTACTTAGATGGGGCCTTTCATTTAGTCCCTGCTTTTTAAACTACGTCTTAAGACTTCCCATGGGGTCTCATAATTGAATTTAGGGGTGGTGAAATTATGATTTATTATCAGTAAATCTTTTATTTATATACTTAATTTATATACTTAAGGTTAAAAGGGATTGCAAGTGGGAAAAGTTTATGAAACCCTGATCTATTAAAAAAAGGCACAATTCTCCATTTGCTCAGGTTTATTAGAATGGAGAGCTTGAAGGAACCTTGCAGATCATCAACCCCTAACTTTGAAGATAAGGAAAAAAGGGTCCAGAGGGAAAGTGACTATCCCATATTCCCCCATGTAGTAAGCAATAACTCAAGCAGAACTCAAGCCTAGACCTTCAGACGCCCAGCCCCGCTTCCCCCCCAGTCTAGGGCTCTTTCCCTTATAAAATCATTGCCTAATGAATACAAAACATAAACTACTTCCTGGCATTCAAGACCAATGACAATCTGGTTCTAACTTTCCTCTTCTGACTCATTTCCTACAAATCCACTTCATATACTTAAGTTACAGATATACTGGACTAATCTGCATTTCTTATTCATCTACTGCCCTTCCCTATGCTCAGGCTTTCTTTCAAGTCACTACCTCATGCCTGATCTGATCAAGGCCTTTGATACAATGAGGTGATGGCTTGTGGAAAATTGTCAAAATTTGGTTGCCCAGAAAAGTTCATCATTATGAATAATGAACATTATTATGTCAATTTCATGAGGGTAAGCTTGCCCAGGTTCTGGACAGAGGACAATGCTCTTAAGCTTTCCCAGTCACCAATGGAGTGAAACAAAGCTGTGTGCTTGCTCCCATACTTCATAACATGATGTCTTCAGCCACGTTGTCAAAAGCCTTCAATGAGGACAAATATGGAATCAAAGTTAGCTACTGTACTGTAAACTCTTTAATATGAAAAGGCTACAAGTCAAAACTAAAATGGAGGGATTGTTGCTGCATGAACCTTTTTGGTTTGCAGATGATTTGTCCACTCAATGCAGCCTCCAAAGCTGAGATGCAACAAAGTATGGATCATTTCTCTGCTAGTTGTGCTAATTTTGGCCTAACAATTTAACACCAACAAAACACAGGTCCTCCATCAGCCAGCACCACACCATCCATATGTGGTTACAGCAAATAGCGAAGTTCTGAATGCTATGGATAAGTTTTCTTACCCTGGCAGAGATGCCACATTGATACTGAGACTGACACATGTATTGCAGAACTAACTCATTGTTTGGGAGGCTCTGAAGGAAAAGTATGGGAGAAGAGTTATTAAACTGACTACCAAACTGAAGATGTACAGAGTCACTGTGCTGACCTCATTGTTACATGCCTGTGAAATCTAAACAGTATACCAGCGCCATGCCAGGAAACTGAACTGCTTCCCTTTGAATTGTCTTAGGAAGATTCTAAAGATACCAGGCCCTGGTGAACTAAACTGCCAAGCATTCCAACTCTATTGCAAAGAGCACAACTCCACTGGGCTCTCTGCATTGTTCAAATGCCAAATGTATACTTACCAAAAACATTATATTATGGAGAACTCACAGAGTGCAAGCATGGTCAGAAAAAAAGTGATGCAGTAACACTCTCAAGGTGTCTCTTAAGAACTTCAGAATTCATCATATAACAGGAGAAAATGGCACAGGATGTCCCAGCATGGTGTGCCCTCATCAGAGAAGGTGCTGTGCTTTATGAGCAAAGCAGAATTGAATTAGCCCAGAAGAAATGCAAGATTAGAGTTAGAAAGTCCACCCCCAATATTCATAGAGACTATTTGTGTCCAACCTGTGGCAGAGATTTCTGAGCTTGAATAGATCTGATCAGGCATAGTTGGACATACTATAACTCAACTTTCACATAGTGATGTCATTTTGGTCCTCTTCAAGAACAACAACACTGTTACCTCATGCCTAGAATGAGTCCTTGAAATCACTGTCCATCATAATGCAGAAAATAATTCCCATACATTTATTTGCCCCACTTAGATTGTAAAATCCTTAAAAACAGGATCTGTTGTAATAATGTTTAATAAATGTCTGTTGAATTAAATTTAATTGATTAGGAAGTATATGTATTTGTTCTTCTTCCCAGTGGACATGTGAAGTTGGAACCTTAAAGACACTGGTTCTTCTTGGGACAACATTCCTTTCTTTTCTTTTTCTAAAGTTTTATTGACACCTTTTGTTTTCATTACCATGCTTCAGATTCAGCTCTCCTCACTCCCTGAAACTCAGTGAATTTTCTCTTTTGATAAAGAAAAGTACAGTGAAACAATACTAGTTGACATATTGACCACATCTGACAGTGTATATGATATTCTATGTCCAACAAACAACAAAAGAATGTAGTAAAGCTATCCCTTCACATCATGACTCTCCATTGTGGTTTCAAGATAATATGGATCAGTATGAGAAATTAAATGGGAAAATGAGGGGAGTTTTATAGATGCCTCAGATGACATATGAAAGCAAATAACACATAAAAAGTTTAGAAATTCAGAAATGCCTAAAATATATGTATAGTATTGTATAACATTGACTCAAACTTTACAATAAGGTACTATAGATACCCCACTAAAAAAAATTCAGACTTCTTCTCTGGTAGAAAGGGAGGGCCAAAAAGTTTTACACAGCATTTACAGAGCCCCCTAACCGCCATAATGTGGAAGGTATAACTTGATTCTATCTGTTGTCATATTTGCCAATTTGCTAAGCATGTGTTGAAACTTCGGAATTGTTTTAATTTCCATTCCCTATTATTGTTCAGGAAGAAACAACCAACAGAATGATTTCAGAGAGGCCTGGAGAGACTTACATGAACTGATGCTGAGTGAAATCAGCAGGACCAGAAGATCATTATACATGGCAACAACAAGACTATATCATCATATAGTCCATCAATTCTGACGGACGTGGCTCTCTTCAATGATGAGATGATTCAAACCAATTCCAATTGTTCAGTGAAGAAGAGAGCCATCTACACCCAGAGAGAGGACAGTGGGAGTTGAGTGTGGACCACAATATAGCATTTTTATTTTTTCTGTTGTTGTTTGCTTGCATTTTGTTTTCTTTCTCAGTTTTTTTTTCCTTCTTGATCCAATTTTTTCTTGTGCAGCAAGATAACTGTATAACTATGTATACATATATTAGATTTAACATATATTTTAACAAATTTAACATCTATTAGACTATCTGCCATCTACTAGAGGGAATGGGGAAGGAGGAGAAATTTTGGAACAGAAAGTTTTGCGAGAGTCAATGTTGAAAAATTATCCATGCATATATTTTGAAAATAAAAAGCTTTATAAAATTTTTTTAAAAAGAACAACAAAGAACAAAATAATTTGCATTCTCCATTCTTTTATTATCTCCTACTACTTTTAAGTTTCCCCAGCAATTCATATCAAAGCTCTTCTCCAAGAAGTTTACAATCTTGAGTTTGTCAAATTCTGGACAACTGAGTTCAATTGTCTGTAATTCTAGTTTACTTAATCTACCTAATCTATGTCACTGATCTACTTACCTATTATTTAAGTAGTACCAAATAATTTGTATCATTATGGTTTATAGGTATGAAATCTGGAATTGCTACTTTCTTTTCACTCCTATTTTTTTCCTCATTATTTGTGGGGCAGCATTTCTAAAACTTGCACTGCCATATCAGGATCAAAGAAGAAAATACTTTAAATAGTAGCAGAAGAAGAATTTCCCAAGAGTTTTATAAAATTTTAAATTGGCATAAAAATGTCATTGAATGAGCATGTATCTCTACTATTTTTTAAAGAATCAAATAAAAAAAAAAGAATCAAATAGTTACTCTACTACTCTGAAGGGTTTCAGACACAGACTAGAGTTCAAGAGGTAGAATCCTTAAGGGATTGTTGTAAGAATCAAGTGAAACAAAGCACTTTAGAAACTTTAAAAGAAATATATATATATATAAACTGTTAACTATTATTACTAATTAAAATAATTAAATGTTAAAATAAATGGTCTCTACAGAAGCATTTTTATCCCAGAAATTCTGTAACTAGAGAGTATACCCATCCATTAGGGAATGGCTGAATAAGTTATGGTATATAAATGTAATGGAATATTATTATTCTATAAGAAATGATGAGTAGGCAGATTTCAGAAAAACCTGGAAAGACTTACATGAACTGATGCAGTATGGTAGCAGCAAGATTGTGTGATAAGCAATTATGATTACTTCTCAATAATACACTTACTTCTTCTCAATAATACACTTACTTCTTCTCAATAATACAATGATTCAAGACAATTTCAATCGACAATGCTATCCATATCAAGAGAAAAAACTATGGAGATTGAATGAAGAATAAAGCATACTATTTTTACCTTTTTTGTTCGGTTGTTTTTTCTTTTTGGTGATTTTTCCTTTTTGTTTGGAATTTTCTTTCACAACATCATTAATATAGAAAATATCTTTTAAATGATTGTATTTGTATAACATATCAAATTGCTTGCTCTTGGGAAGAAGTAAGGGAAGGAAAAAAATTGGAACTCAAAATCTTATAAAAACGAATGTTGAAAACTATCTTTACATGTAATGGGAAAAATAAAATACTATTAAGTGGGGGTGGAGGAAACACAGTAATATTGTTTCTTAAACAATGATAAAGTTATTTTTGGACATCTTGTAGAATTATGATATACAAGGTTTGTTTGTACATTAATATTTCATATTTTTTAAATGGCAGGATTTTTGTCATTATAAAAAGACTTTCTATTTCAGGAAACTTAAATTTTCTGTAATTTATTAAACTGGGGGTGGGGAGGAATCTGAGAAGATGGAAGAGTAGGTCAGTAAATTTCAAGCTCTCCAGATTTCCCTCACAAATAAAACAAATTTGCACCTCAGAGCGAACACAGATTGGTGAAAAATCAAGAAGACTTGGGGCAGAACAGGGCTTCTCCAGGTACAACCCAAGAAGGTCTGAATAAAGATCTTGTGCTGGGGATTAATGCTTGTGAAGAGCAAACACCTTCAGGCTAGTTCCACAAAAACAGCAAGTGAGGACCACTCAGGGTGAGCTGGATACCATAGAGACTTTTACCTCCTGGACTATTTGTGAAGTTGGGGTCTGAGTCCAGGAAGAACCTCGGCCAATGAGGAACCCCAAGCCTATCTGTGCTGCACAGATGCAGCCCTAGACAAGAAGGTGCCCTCCACACTGGGAGTATAGAAGCAGAGGGATAGGGACACTGCTAGCTGTAGGCATTTGTTGGAGCTGGGGGCGGGGGGGGGGGGGGGGGGGAGGTGGGAGCTTTTGGTTTGGCGTTCCAAGTCAAAAAGGAGAGTGGAACTCTCCCCCACCTCACAATTAGAGGAGTTTATACTAATACTTCTTATTAAATGGACTGGCAAAGAAGAAAGAATCCTACCATAGAAACTTGGTATGGGAACAGGGAAGACTAGGGTTCATCTTCAGAAGAGGATACTGAAGTAAAAAAAAAAAAAAAAAAAAGGTTCTTACCTCAATGAGTAATATGAAATGGCTCACTGCCCAGAGAATTTATAGAAGAATTCAAAAAAGAATTTAAAAATCAAATATGACACATTGATGGAAAACTAAAAAAAGTTTTTAAAACCATACAAAAAAAAACGATTATAAAAAAAGTTAATCAACTAGAAAAGGAGATAGAGTCTCAAAGATGAAAACAACTTTTTGAAAATTAGAATTGGGTTAGAGGAAACCAGTGAAGCAGTGAGAGACCAAGAAATAACAAAACAGATTATAAATCTGTATATATATATATATATATTTATATAAATATAAAAAATGTAAAACATAAGAAAAACAACAAATCTGGAGAACAGATCAAGAAAAGAAAATATAAAAATAATTGGGCTACCTGAAAGTTGTGATCAAGAAATAACCTTGACATAATAATGCAAGAAATAAATTAAGAAAATTGTCCTGGAGTGACATGAGGTGAAAGTTGAAATAGAAAAAATCCACCAATCACTACCTCAATGAGATCCTTTATGGAAAAAAGCATAGGAATATTATTGCCAAATTTGAAAAACCCCAGATCAAAGAAAATTTTGCAAGAAACACAATTCAAATACATTGGAGTTACAATTAGAATTGTACAAGATTTATCAGCAGCCACAATAAAAGACCATAGTTGCTGGAATCATATCTATTGATAATCAAAGAACTAGGTCTGTAGCCAAAAATATCATATCCAGCAAAATTATAATTTTAATAAGAAAAAATGGACATTCAAAGAACTTGCAGATTTTCAGGACTTTCTATCAAACTCGAACTTAATAGAACTTAATAGAAAATTTAGCAACATCAAAGATCAGTTTCAAGGAACTTAGTATAGACTAATTATTTAAGGTTTTTACATGGGAAATGTATACCATTATGTCTAAAATTGACATCAACAATAGGGTAGCTCAAAAGAAAGATTGAGGCAGAGTTAACGAAAAAATAGTAATTATGTTAAAAAAAAATGAAGTACACAGAAAGAATAGACCCAGAGACATTAGAGGGGGGAGGAGGGCTCAAAGTTCTGAAAACCTACTCATATTGGGAATAGGTTAAATAGCTAACACTATGTGTGTGTGTGTGTGTGTGTGTGTGTGTGTGTGTGTGTATGTGTGTGTACCATGAAGGATATAGCACCACGAATGTTTGTGGCAGCCCTCTTTGTAGTGGCTAGAAACTGGAAACTGAGTGGATGCCCATCAGTTGGAGAATGGCTGAATAAATTGTGATACATGAATGTTATGGAATATTATTGTTCTGTAAGAAATGACCAACAGGGTGATTTCAGAAAGGCCTGGAGAGACTTACACGAACTGATGCTGAGTGAAATGAGCAGGACCAGGAGATCATTATATACTTCAACAACAATACTATATGATGACCAGTTCTGATGGACCTGGCCATCCTCAGCAATGAGATCAACCCTAAATGCGCGCTGCATTTTTGATTTCCTTCACAAGCTAATTGTACAATATTTCAGAGTCTGATTCTTTTTGTACAGCAAAATAACGGTTTGGTCATGTATAGTTATTGTGTATCTAATTTATATTTTAATATATTTAACATCTATTGGTCATCCTGCCATCTGGGGGAGGGGGTGGGGGGGTAAGAGGTGAAAAATTGGAACAAGAGGTTTGGCAATTGTTAATGCTGTAAAGTTACCCATACATATAACCTGTAAATAAAAGGCTATTAAATAAAAAAAAAAGAAGGATATAGCACCATCCAAAATCTATAAAAAATAAAGGGAAGAGGGATAGGTGGATAGGGAAGAAAGGGGAAGGAAGAAGATAAGGGATGGATCCATGGATGGAGGGAGGTTAAGCAATAGCAAGGCAAGTTAAGGAGCAGAATTAAAGCAAAGAGTAAGCAGGGACAGGAAAGGTGTGTGTGTGTGTGTGTGTGTGTGTGTGTGTGTGTGTGTGTGTATGTACCTACATATGTATATATAAATATATCCTTTCTTAAGGGGGGATGTAGGGGGATGAAAGGGGGCAAAAACAATAAAGTAAAAAAGCTGTGCAACAAAGAACAAAGAATAATTTACAAGGAAGTAAAGATGGACATTCATGAATATAATTTCTTCTACTAATATATATATTTTCTTGATCTGATAATTTGTTGTATATTTTGAATCATCCTGGATGTTCTGATGGGCACAAGACAATGTTCTTTTTTGTTTGTTTCGTTTTGTATTCTTTCTCTATATTCTTATTTTTTAATAAAATATATTTTTAAATGTATTAAATTGGGAATCATATGAACAACTTACTGTTTCAATAAAAAATCATATGGTGCCTAGCTAAACTTAATAATAAAATAAGTCAAGCCAAAGCCTCCTAAGGTAACCACTTTGGAGACAATAGATGATTACAACTACCCAGTAGTTTCACTAAAAGTAACTGGCTAATAATTCAAACTTTAACAAGAGGAAATTAGAAACAACGCTGTTATATACTATTGAAATTTAGAAATTTAAGTTTCAAAATCAAAACCAAGTCTATTAGAAATCTGGAAAAGTACCAAAAAGTACTAAAAGCTTAAAGAACTTCATAAATTTATGTAAATGGCTTTGACAATTAGCTAGCTATTGTTTTAAGTCCATTTGGCATAATTTCATAGATGTTTATCTCTGGAAATATAGCAACTAATGTTTAGCTCTGAGCAGCCTAAAAAAATAACCAATGATTTTCCTTTGGAATGAGAAATTTTTTTTAATTTTAAAAGTTTATTTTTCCTAAATACATGTAAAAGCAATTTTTAATGTTCTTTTTTTTTTTTAATTTTGAGTTCCAAATTCTTTTCCTTCCTCCCTCCCCTACTCTTCCTTCAGAAGGAAAACATTTGATATAGATTATACATGTGAAACCATGCAAAATATATTTCTATATTAGTCATGTAAAATATAATACAAAGAAGGAAAGAAGGAGAGGAGAAAGAGGAGCAGAAGGAAGAGGAGGAAGAGGAGGGCAAGGAAGACAAGGACAAGAAGAACAAGGAGGAAGCTAAGGATGAGGAGGAAGACGAGGAGGAGGAAGAACAAGAACAACAAGAATTAAGGAAAGTTTTTTAAAGTATTCTTTGATCTGCATTCAGATTCTATAAAATTCTTTTTCTGGAAGTGAATAGCATTTTTCACCATAAGTCCTTTGGAATTGTCTTAGATCATTGCATTGTTGAAAATAGCTAAGTCATTCACAACTGATTATCATATAATATTTCTATTAATGTGTATGATATTCTCCTGGTTCTACTCACCTCACTTTGCATCAATTCATATAAGCCTTTCCAGGTTTTTCCAAAAGCATCCTGCCTATCATTTTTATAGCACAATAGTATGCCATCACAAATTGAACAACTTGTTCAACCATTCCTCAATTGATGGGTATCCCCTCCATTTCCAATTCTTTGTAGTCATTAAAGGAATTGATATAAATATCTCTGTGCATATGTTTATATAATTTTTCTTTTTTTAAATATTTCTTTGGGATATAGACCTAGTAGTGAAATTGCTGGGTCAAAAGTTACGAACAATTTTATAACCTTTGAACATAACTCCAAATTGTCCTCCAGAATAGCTGGACTAGATCACAGCTCAACCAACAATGTATTAGTGTCTCACTTTTCCTACATCATTTCCAGTATTTATCATTTTTCTTTTCTGTTGTATCAGCCAATATGTTATGCATAAGGTGGCAGAGTTGTTTTAATTTACATTTTCTAGTCTAGTTATTTTGAGCACTTTTTCATATGAGTATAGATACCTTTCATTATTTCATCATAAAATTGTTCATATTCCTTGACCATATATCAGTTGAGGAATGCTTTGTATTCTTATATATTTTAATTTTCTATATATTTGAGAGAGAAGTATTATTTTGCTCTAATTTTTTTCATACTTATGATTACTAACTGTGCATTTGTTCAGTCATTTTTTGTTATGTGTGTGACTCTTTGTTTCCTCATTTAGAATTTTCTTGGCAAAAACGCTGATGTTGTCTGTCAAATCTTTCTCCAGATCATTTTACAAGTAAGCAACTGAGAAAAACAGTTAAGTGACTTGCCCTGGGTTATACAATAAGTATCTAAAGGTAAATTTGAGTTGAAGATGATACCTAATTCCAGGCCTGGAATTGTATACACCATGTTACCTAGCTCCCACAATTGTGTTTCCTTCCATCCTATTTCTCCCCTTGTTCTCTTTATTCTTCTCTCCTTTCCTCCCAAAATTTTGGGTCATGCTGTTCTATGATTATATACAGAGTACAGAGTACCCCTGGCAAAGCAGACAGCTTACATTGCCTAGAAATCTTTCCACTGAAGTCTTCTAGATGGTTCCCTTAGGCATGATGTTGTTTTCTACTGGGCTTTTTGATAAATTCTAAAGCTGACCTTCCTCAGTACATTCAGTTCATCCTTAGTTCCTGATGCAAATACTACCATCTCTCCATTATTCTGGAGTCATTGTTAGGACAATGAAGACAAGTCAATATCTGTTATGGGCCAGAACTTGAAACAAGGTGCTAAGTAAGTGGAATTGAGGAGAAAGTGGTTAAATCTAGTTTACATTGATTTAATCCTACAACAAATAATGGTTTCCTAGTGATATAATGATTAGTGTATATTCAGTGTGGGGCATATAAGGAGGAGCTGTCAGGACCAGAAGGGGGCAGGCGCACTAGAAGCTCTCGGAGGCTGAGACAGATTCATTCCATCTTCCACCTTTGTGCTGGCTGGAGGCTGTACAAACCTTTGGATTCAGAGACAGTTGAGGAGATTCAGAAGCCAGAGAAGGCAGTTGGGCAGAACTAAGGAAGACAGAGAAGTAGTGGCAGGTTGTCCTGTGGAGAACACTGAAACCAAAATCCCGAAGGCCTCCAGAAAAACTAGCCGAGCCCCAAGTGAAGGAGACAAGACTTTGAAGGAGACAATAAAGGATTTGGACTTTAATACCTGGCTGCATTTGGGGTGATTACTGAACTGAAAGGAAGACTGCCCCCAGAGGCCACCCAAGAAACTTGCTCTCAGAGAACATTACATTTTAGAGAAGAATATTACAAATATCTTCTCAATCCTTTGAAATTCATAAGGTTACATGAGATGTTCTTGTTGCTGTTCAATCATTTCCAGTCAGGTCTGACGGTCCATGATCTCTTTGGAGGTATTCTTGGCAAAAATAGTTTGTCATTTCTGAGGTCAAATTTGAACTTAGGTCTTCTTGACTCCAGGCTCTGCCCTCTATCCACTATGTCACCTCTCTGCCCTATTATGTTCAGACAAGCAGACAAAAGTTCTTCTCTATATGTAACCAAACAATTCCCTCCTAAAGGCTTAGCAGAAACTGCTCTCTTCTCTAAAATGCTGGATACACAAATGCTCTGTCCCTAACTGACTTGCTATTTCATAGCTGACCCACAGGGTACACCAGGACACATTACTTTGATTGATTGATTCAATAGAAATGTTTTTACCTGGATAAAGGCATTAGGGATGGAATATTTTATTAATTGTTTTAAGTGGGATAGAGTGATTGATTAATACAATTGATTTCCACCTTTACATATAGAAAAAAACATAAAATAAATTAGAGGGAAACATTAGGAACTGGGGAAATCAGGAAAGTCTTTATATAGAAGATGGTCTTTGTGATGAGCTTAGAAAGAAAATAGTTCTCTCAAAGTGGGATAAAACAGAGATACATGTAGGCAGGAAGAAGAACTGGTGTGAACGCAAGGTTATGGATCCTATATGAAAGATTTCCAGAAAACCTGTTTGGTTAGACCACAAAAGAATTCAGGGAGAGGTTATTAATTTAAAAATGATCTATCCCAAAGAGATCATAAAGGAGGGAAAGGGACCCACATGTGCAAAAATGTTTGTGGTAGCCCTTTTTATAGTAGCAAGATACTGGAAACTGAGTGGATATCCAACAGTTGGTGAATGGCTGAATATGGTATATGAGTGTTATGGAACATTATTGTTCTATAATAACCAACAGGATGATTTCAGAGAGACCTGGAGATACTTAGGTGAACTGGTACTGAGTGAAGTGAAGCACACGGCAACAGCAAGATTATACAATGATCAATTCCGATGGACGTGGCTCTTTTCAACAATGAGATGATTCAGGCCAGTTTCGATAATCTTATGATGGAGAAAGCCATCTATACCCAGAGAGAGGACTGTGGGGACTGAGTGTGGATCACAATATAAGGTAACATAATATTTTCGTTCTTTTTGTTGTTGTTTGCTTGCATTTTGTTTTCTTTCTCATGATAATTGTGGAAATATACAGAAGAATTGCACATGTTTAACATATTGGATTACTTGCCATCTAGGGGAGGGATTGGAGGGAGGGAAGGAAAAAAATTGGAACACAAGGTTTTGTAAAGGTATATGTTGAAAATTGTCTATGCATATGTTTTGAAAAAAAAGTGTTAAAAAAAAAAAAGATATGGTCCTCTGCATGTAGCTGATTTAGATCTAAAATGCCAAACTTGGAAGTTTTCAAATTATAATGATCAGAATAAAATTTGCTTCTAAATTCTTATTGAACTGTCACCTATGCTGCTTAGTCAAATGTTTTGCTGACAAAAGCAAAATTTTTGTTCTCTTCAATGGAGAGTTTTGTTTGTCAAAAAAAACAATTTATATCAAGGACTAGAAGAGAAGACTTTTGCAACCAAAACAATCAGCTCTCTGCCCTAGGGAAGGTATAAACTTGGCAAACAAAGGCTGGTTCTTCTTCTGTCTGGGCCTTTTACACAGCCCCCAGACAGATATGGTACTACATTTCTACCACAGAGTAAGAGAACAGAAAAATGAAATAGAGAGGGAAGAGCGTAGAATCCAGGAATTGAAGTCTTTGCAGCATATTGTATATATGGAGCCTTCTTGGAGCCATAAACTACAAAGACCCAGAGACTTCAATTCAACTAAAAAGCCATGATTCCCTGACCTGCCTAGTCAGAAATCATCTCATTCTTTTAGAATTTCTCATTGCATTTTTAAAATGTGATAATCTCTCCTGTTCAATTATCATTTTTTTAATTTTCTATTATTATATTACTTTGATTTTGTGTTATTTGTATAAATTACCTTATTTGTATTTTATTTTGTTATATTACTTAGTCTTAGTGCTCTTCTCGCTCCCCAATAATTTAGTATTTACTTTGAACATATTTTGTGTTTACTTCTCTGTAAACATGTTGTTTTCTCCCAGAAAAATATAAACTTCTGGAAGTCAGACTCTATTCCATTTTTTTCCTTACCTCTAATATCTAATACACAGCTGGCATTTAGCATTTTGATAAAAATTATTATAGCTAAGTATTGAATTTTAGCTATTTAACAGTTCTTCTACTGGCCCAACAAATTTCCAGAGGGCAGAAACTAGTCAATCTTTTCTGGATTCTATAAGTCATAAAACAATGTTTTACACACAAGAGGTGATTAATAAATGTTAGCTTAATTGGATTGAGAGGAATGCTACTCATTTAGAATTCTCCACATACTTACAGTGTTATCTGAGACATAAACAATACCCACTTAACACTAGAATGATTAGGCAACTCACTAGTCTACATGTGATTTTAGGGACACCAAAAGATCCCTGGTGTAGTTAACAACTTGTTTCACACTGAAGAACAAGCTGGATCTTCAACTGAACTTACAGTTTTGCTAATAGTTAGAATGCAAATATTCCTTCAAAATACAGCACTTTTAAGCATTTGTTTAATGTAAGTAAAGGATCATAGTGGGATTTTGATTGAGAGAAAAAGAATAGTCAACATTAAAATTCTATTGTGATGAATTTCAATTGCCAAAGTACAATTTATTGCCAGGAATAATAAAGGTTATTATATTTTCATGTGGACAAAAAGATTTTTTTTAAGTAGCAAAATTGCTGAACTAACTTTAATCAGCTACACACTGTTCTATCATAAGAATATAAAAAGCCCTAGGATTTAAAAACATTATGAATAGTCTTCCAAAGACATTGATAATAACCAATGTAGCTCACTAATTGGAGGAAAGGGTCTTGCATACCCTTGTTCATCTCTGAAAACATCTGCTTGAGGGCAAGGTTAATTACTCATGTAGTTTGAAAGCAAAATTGAATTCACAACAGGAGATCAATAAGAAGGCCTTTATGATTATCTGGGCTGTGGATGATAGCTTATTGGGAATTTGATATGATTATGAGGATTAGAAACAGATGCCCCTGTTTAGATTCTAAGCAGGTGACACTGAAAGATTTTTTTTTTTATGTAATGTAGAAGAATAGAAGTATTTGCATATAAATGATCAGAATATCAATATGGATCCATAAATGTCAGCAAGCCATTAGAAACACTCTCAAAGCTACCTACAATTCTAGTTCCCACAAGACAAAATTAAATATAAGATGGATCTATTTAGTTTCCAAGTTGTATCAGTGACAAAAATGCCAAAAGGAAGACACAATTAGATCATTTCATCCAAAAGCCTAGAATCCCAAGAACACATAAACTTCAACATGTTATGAAGATTTTCTGTTGACAATAAGGGAAAAGGTCTCATTTTTCTTAAGACATGTCACTTTTAAATTGTTCAGGTCATGTAATCCTAGGATTACTGTTTGTAATAAAAATTTGGATTTCATTTGGGTTTAAATACAATATCCAAAAGAAGTGGATTCAAATCCATATTCAGACACTTAACAAGCTAAATGACCCTAGGCAAGTCACTTTGCCCAGCTGTCTCAGTCTCCTCATCTGTAAAATAAGTTGGAGAAGGAAATGGCAAACCACTCCAGTATCTATATTGCCAAGAAAATCCCAAATGGGGTCAAGAAGAGTTAGGATGAACAAAAGGATGAACAAAGACAAAAAAAGCAAAGGAAAATAACACCATAAATACAAGAAAATAGTATAGTTCTTGCCAAGAACACTCAAGCACAAAAATGGGGTCAAGTTGATGATGAATGCAAAAGGCAGAACTACAATAAAAATTTTGTTTTTATTCATAATTTTATCCATAATTAAGGGGGGGTGGCAGGGAGAAGAAAGGAAAAGGGATATCAGACCAGTGCTTTACGAGGGTCAATAATAAAGAAAAACACATACGATACAAGTGTCCTGAATCTAAATACCTTTCCCTTCCAGTAAGACACTTAACCTCAGTTTCCCTACCTAAAAAATGGGAATATTAATACTTTTACCATCTATTTCACATGATTTTGAGAAAAAACTTTGCAGACCTTAAAAAACAATGTAAATATGAATTGGTTCTTTTTTTCTTTCATTACTCTCTTTTTTCAGTTTTGTTTTTCTGTTTTTTCTTAAAAGTGGAATGATTTTTAAATTGGGAAGAACTAAGCTAACTGATTAACAGGAAGTTGAAACTCAAAATAAGTATAGAAATTGAGAAGGGTAAGGATATAAGCACTACTATGTGCCAGGCACTATGCTAAGTGTTCTACAAATATTATCTCATTTGATCCTCACCACAACTGAGAGGTATGGGCTATTATTATCCCCTTTTTTACGGCTAGAGGATGTGAAACAAACACAATTTAAATGGCTTGCCCTGGATTGCATAGCTAGTAATTTTTACAATTGGATTTGAATTCAGTTTTTCCTAACAGCAGGCCTGGAACTCTATTATACCACATAATAAGAGAATACCCTATCTGTCCTCAATAATTTAATGTCACCAGACTCAATCTATATCCTATGGTATTGAATGAACTAACAAATGTAACTCTTGAACCACTGATTGATAAATAATTCAGTACATAGAGTCCTCAACTTGGAGTCAGAATAGAGTGGAGTAAGAATCCTGTTTCAGACAATTCCTTGCTGTATGTTCCTGAGCAAGTCACTTAATTTCTCTACTTTAGTTTCCTTTTTTGCGAAATGAGAATAATAATAGCACCTCCCTCCAAAGTTGTATCTGGTAAGACAATATTGGTGAAGCACCTTGCAAGCCTTAGGATGCTATATAAATGCTAGCCAGCAGCTGTAGAAAAGTTCATAGAGAATGATAAAAGTGCTGTGCAACTGCAGAAATGAAACAGATTAGATAAACAAAAATAAGAGGCAACAAAACTCAGTACCCTACTACTGTTTAATTCCCTATTATAATAACAAGAACTAAAAAAAAAATAAGAAGAAGAACTGCTGGGGAAATTAGAAAGTGGTTTAACACCAATATCTTATACTATAAATAACAATAAGACCCAAATGAATAATCCAACTAAAAATAAAATGTCATTTAGTTTCTAAATGGCTATATAGATCAGAGAAATACTATAAACAGGATATATTTCAATTATTGCAAAGCATTTAAGAGTTTTTAATATCTTTGTAGACATATATTAAAGAGATGCTAATTCAACTGATTGAAATTAATAGAACTGATTGAATGACCAGGCCTAAAGAGTAGTCATTAAAGGTTCAATGTCAACTTGGAAGGATATCTTTAATTGAATCTCCTAGGGATTCTTAGCCCTGTATTATTCAACATTTTTGTCAATGACTTGGATTAAGGTATATGTAATATAGTTATCAAATGTAAAACTTAAGGAAAGGTGAAAAGAATAGCTAACATTTTAGAAAACAATCAGGATCCAAAGAAAAGAGCTTAATGGGTTAGAAAACAGAACCTAATATAATAAGATAAAAATTAAGAACAAATGTTAAAGTTGGGCTCAAAAAAGCAATGGCACAAATAAAAGATAAGGTAGCCATAACAAGATAATTCACATAAAGGAAGACATGAAAGCATTGATTGAAAGTTCAAAATGAGTCAATTACACCGTGAGACATAAGCACTAGAACATGAGAAGTGTGTCTTTTCTTCCATTTTCTGTCCTCATCAGATCACATCTGATCACTAGTGGGCAGCACATTTTAGTTTTTTAAACTAAAGGTTTCACAAGGTGAAATACGTCTAGAGGAGAATAATCAGAATGATAAGGGGAAATAGAGACTGCACCTTTCAAATAGAAACTGAAGGAACTTAAGAGAAGACCTGGCAAGATATGATAGCTATCTTAAGATATTTGCAGGATTTTCAAAAAAAAAGAAGTATCATTTGCTTACTTTGTAGATGTAGGCAGAATTTGTCTGAGCATGCCCAGTTCATTTAACACAGAAGTTCCCTTGAGGAGCATATTCAGTTTGCTTGCATATGGAGACCTCTGAATCCCATACCATATGGAAGGAATTACCTTCTTTCTGTGTCTTCAAAACTGGCCAGCCTGAACCATTCATTCTGATGCTTTTTTTCAGCCACTTTCATCATTGTTTCCAGAAAATAAAGACTATGCACAGTTCATCAATTACATGGACATCATAGCTCAACTGATAAGAGCAGAAAAACTTGTTTCCGCACTCCTTCTATTTCCCAGCTCCAAGAAAGAGTCCTGGGAATATTGTTTCTGTTCTGTGTTGTTTGTCCTCCCCAGCTTCAGGTGCCCTCATGGGATCATTTCATATGCCAAGATGGTATAATCAGGCAAGGTACCTGGTGTTCAAGTCTGAGTTTGGATTTGGATTTTGAACTGGGACTGTGTGCTACTGGAACTGAACTGCCTCTCTCTCATCAGAGACTGAAGTGGTATGAAAAGATGCACAATGATTATTCCTTCCCCATATTGGGGAAATAAGTTTGTGTATTAATGGTTCATATCTTCTGAAGTAAGTATTTCTGACTATTAGTGGCTAGTGAAACTGGGATACAGTCCCTATACTTGAAAGAGCAACATTAAGGACCTGCTAGAGTCTTTTGCAGAGAACCTGGATTTACTCCAAATCCCCTTAATTATATTAGAGAATCCTGGGGAAAGTGTGAAATTTAACCTACCTGGTCTTCCGGGAGGTAATGACAATGATACACAATGTTCCATGTAAGATAAAATTGGTCCCTTCACTTTTGCAGAGACCTCTAAAGAGATTCTCTGTCTGGGACTTTTGATTTTTGAGATATCTTAGACTACAATATTTTAGAGAAAACTCATGATTTTTAAAACTATAAATGTACAATTGCTTTTTTCCTATGTGCTCTCCCTTACAAGTCAGTTCTACTCAGCAAACTTTTCACTTAAAAAATCATTAACTGTTAAGTACTAATACTTTATGTTTTATTGAATTCTGAAAAGATTGATATACTGATACCTGGAGCTAATATATTGATACAGTTTCAGTTACAGAATTCTATACAAGTACTGATATTAAGTTTAATGTGAGAATTCTGGAATCCCAAAGTTGCTACCATGTAGTAAACATGTTCATCTTGTTCTTTTTGCATTTAAGAAGACTTAAACAGCTTGATTTTTATGAAAACAAAAAGATGAACAACATCCTTAAGCAAGAAATTCTATGCCTAAAATCCATTAGTTGCTGACATCCTTTGCTAGTTTTTGAGCTGAATCTACTTGTCTTGTTCTGATGAGCAAGTTTATAATGTCATTGGTTTGCCTTAGCAAACTATCCCCTTTGGGACCCAGAGGAAATCTCCTGGACCTCTGTAGGGATTGCCTGTGTTAGAAGAACTCCTGGTGCATTTTACTGCTCCCTTTGTCAAAAAGAACGCTTTTGTGAGAAAAATCATTGCAAGAGTTTCCATCTAGGACAATTGTTTTTTTTTTCTTTTCATTTGAAAAAGGGGCAAAGCCAAGTGGACCCAAGTCCCAAATCCCTAAAGAAAAAAACTTGGAAAGCTCAATGGGGAACATTAATTCTCAAAATCATACATGACATTTAGATTTCCAGGTTCATCAGTCAGAGAGCACAGGAAAATACCCTGAAATTTTGCCTTAATACCAGTAAATAATAGATCCCATGCAAGGTATATTAGTCGTTGAAGGGTTAAGAGTGTTATGTGCTCTGTGTACTCTCTAGGAACATCTTCAAGAAGCCTGGGAGGTGCTTCAGTAGTTTTCCATAAGCCTAATTTTAAAGAACAACAGGAATCTCACAACATGAAGAGACAGATGTTTGATTCTAAGAGACTGGGTCAGGGAGGAGGGGGTGAAATGGTCCAGGGACCTGGACTGAGCATCCTGTTTACTCAGATGTTATAGGGAAGCACAACACTCTCCACAACTTGTCCATTTCTCTGCTGACAGCATTGTAAATGCCCTTGGTCTATAATGTCATGCAGGAATAATCATGATACAGAAAAAAACTCATTACCATAGAACTGTTCCATAGCTTCTTGAGATCTATTTCTATTCTATCTCTATTAGTTTTGCAAATTAAAAAAAATCAAGAAGAAATATTGTTCAGCCTAAAATATGTGTAGTGTCTACCCTGGTTAGCTCCCTTCTACACAATCTTCCCACCTGCTTTTAGTGATCTCCATCCCACTAATCATGGAACACAATCATCTGCCTAGAGCCAATAAAACCAGTGTTTCCCCACAAATACATATTCCCATGAAACCAAACAAAATGGATAGCATGTAGCAGCCAAGAGTATTAACTTTCTTTTAGGTCCATGGATTGATTTTCATTAGTACAGTTTCTGAAATCCTTTAGGTCTATCCTGATTTCTTTTAGGCCTGGGGCAAATGAACACATACTTATTTTCATGGCTGATTTAAACTTGTGAATTTCTCCCAGTTCAATTTCCTTTCCTTGCTGAAGCAATCATCATGGCAAGAATGTTAGGAGATAACAAAATTTTCAGATAAGCATACACTTTTAAAATCATCCCTTAGTTTGTGGCTTATTTGACTCCCACATATTGCCTCATCTATAACTATAAATATCTTACTAACCTTTTTTCACAGCTGACATATTCAAGGACTTCTCTTGTCACAATCTTAATAAAATATTACATTCTGAAAAATGAAGGCTCTATATCTTAAAGGACATGAGATATATATTTAATGTTATACAATAAACAGCTAAAATTGTATTCAGCTCATTTAATCTAGTTATAATTTTATAAAACATGATAATTGGTTGTAGCCCAATGGAAATATGCAATTCAAATTTTAATAATGTGACCACTTCCCAGAATTCCTTTATAGCACTAATCAGGACCTAGATATACCACCTCAGAACTAGAAGGGATCTCAATGGTCTCCAATTCAAACAATGTAAAATGAGAATTTCTTTGACAAGCCCATACTGAGTGGTCATTCATCCTATTGAATACTTTGTGGGATAGGAAGAAAAAGGTAAAAGACTTCATCTCTTGAAACAACCAAGTCTACTTTTGAACATTCTAATTAAGAGAAAGTTTCTTTTTACTATGAATCTTTGAATCTCTGTGATTTTATTTCACTGTTCCTGTGAAACATTTAATCACACAGATGATTCTGGCTTCCATCACTACTTGAAGTCCACTTGGTTATCTTTCACTTCTTCCCCAAACTTCTCCAGTACCCTAAAGTGGATTTAGGAGTTCTCTGTAAATGACACCATCTTCCACTGATGTTCCTTCAGTTGTAGAGTATGTCCCTTCCATTTCAGTTCCATTTAGCAACTAATAGTGGGAATAGCTTTTACAATGGACTATTTATTTCAAAGATAAAATCATAAAAATACAAACTTACTTCTCTTACACATGGGACTTAATTCTCCTCCACCTACCCCTAACCCTCACCCTCTTGCACTATCTCAGTCTCTGAATAACAGAAAGACTCTGTGTGTGTATGTGTTTCCCATAGAGCTGGTTGTTAAACATGTACCAGCAATACTCTTGAAAGGAAAGGAGAGTAGAAAAAAAACTAACTCTATGGTTAGAGATAACCATAAAATCATTACAGCCTGGCTTTATTCTTTACTTTAAAGTATGGTTAAAATGAAAAAAAAAAAAGAGAGAGAGAGTAAGAAAGAAAACAGAGCAAGAAAGAAAGAAAGAGAGAGAGAAAGGATGGAAGGAAGGAACGAATGAACAAACGAAGGAAGAAAAAGAAAGAAAGAAAGAAAGAAAGAAAGAAAGAAAGAAAGAAAGAAAGAAAGAAAGAAAGAAAGAGAAAAAAGGAAAGAAAGAACAGAGGAAAGAAAAGGACAAAATCACACATATATCAACTATCAACAAATATTTATTAAACAATATGTGTCAGACTGTGTAAAACTTAATCTTCACTATGAATATTTCTTCCATCACCTTCTTAAGCCTAGATAATCAATGAAACAATAAATCAAGCTCTTGCTCAAGCACAAACATGCATACACACACATGTGCATATGCAACTTTTCTGACTGCTAGTCCTTCATAAAGAAAGAAGAGCATAAATTCTCAACATACCAAAGCCATGATATCCTATGTCAGTAAGATTACTGGTTGCTACATTGTTCTCCAGAAGAAAAAAAGCAATTAAATAATTAAATATCTTACATTTAAAGGCCTTCAATTCTATACACTGATTGACTGAAGTAAAGAAAGATTTTATGTATGGCAATAATAGTTTTTGATTCATTTATATAAAAAATGAAAATCATAGGCCTTGAATGGATAATGACATAGGATGTGTGTGTATGTGTGTTTTACTACAAAATGGAAAGCCTATAATGTTATATTTAAGCATTCTCAGGAAGTAAGATATGCTACTTTATGGTGAAAGCAATACCCTAGCCTCTTCCTCCAAAGATAGTTTTTCCTCAAAAGATATTAAATCTATCCTTAAGCTTTGATTGGCTCAGGAAACTAACATTATAGACTACTGACTGCTAGCTCCTAGTCACTTAAACACAAAAGAGATTCGAGATGTTCCAGCTCAGAGGCAGATTAGCTTCCATCAGGTGAATCAACTCCTGGTACCCTTAACATGTATCCTTGTGGAATTCCCATCCTTTGCCATGGCTAAGTAAATGTTCTTTTATTATGAACTTTTAAAAAATGTATATTTTATTTCATTCCAATATTGGACCTAAACTACCAGGAGATTGACTCAGGCTTAGCCTAAAACATTGGGGAAAGTTTCAGTAAAAATAAAATTAATTTATATAATTGAATTAATGCTATTTCTTAAACCAAAAAGCTGTATTATTTGAGAATTTAAGCTAATAATGCTAGTTTAACTATCATCTAATATAAAAGATTTTTTTGAAACCCTGAAATAAAAATTACTTAAGAACTTAATATGATGAAATTTTCTACTTGAAACTGGAAAAATTTGTTGATTTACATAATTAACTGTCTCCTTTAAGTAACATTACAACTTAAATTTCATTCAGAGATTATAAAAAGGGCCAAATGCAAATCCAAAATCAATCTCAAAAGATAATCATAGTCCTATGAAAATTCTATAGCTGATTTAATGCTAATAATTCTATTGCTAATCAGAAAAAGATGATACTAAAAGTTATTATATCTACATTACCTTAGAAACATAATATTTTGTATTTATAATTTCGAAAGTAGTTCTAAAATAAATAGTTGTGTTTATGAGCCTTGGGAAAAGAACCGTTTTTTTTTAAAATGCATCACAAAAAATACAGTAGAATCAATAAAATAACAACAAAAATAAATAACAAACAATTTTATTCTACCTACCTTTAAAGTGATACTATAATGACCAACACTGTTTGCTTTTATCCATTTTCTTGAATGGGGATTACCCAGGAATTCTACATGATAATATTCAACATTTCCATCCAGGTCACAGGTCATATATTCCCCCATTAAAGGATCAAGGCAAAGTATACCTGGCCAACTTTCAGAAAAAAAAAATATTTTAATTGTTTAGAAATTATTCTTTTTCATAATGTAAACATTATGTTGATTAGTACATTTAACAAATATTTATTCTCTTCTTTGAGTTATAATTATTTTTTCACAAAGTTTAAAAATATATTTGTCACTCTTTTAAAATAGAAATATTTGATATATTTAATAAAATGCATTGATTTAAGTTAAATATAATTTTCCTAAAAATGAGAATCACCACAATCCTTAATAATAAAAATTAAAGAGTTTGAAGTACAATAAAACATTATTATGACATCATTATAAAAGGAAATTCAATATAAAGTAACATATATATGTCTTAGCCAAGAGCCATCACAATGGATAGAATAATGGCCTTGGAGTCAAGAAAACCTGAGTTCTATTCTGCCTCAGATGCTTGGAAAAAAAGTTATGTGATTGCACAAGTAAACTCTCTCAACTTCTGTTTTCTTCATCTGTAAAATAGGAATTATAATAGTACCTATTTCACAGAATTTTTATGAAGATCAAATTGAATAATAAAATTAACTCTGCAAACTTTAAAGCATTATATAAATGACAGTTATCATCATCATCATCATCATCAACTAAAATCTTCAACTCTGGAGGTATTAAAAGCAGGTTGTTTGAAGTAGTGTAAATGAATTCCTTGTTAAGGCATGAAAATAAATCTGATGAGATACTGAGACCACTTTTAAGTTCTTTTATTTCAGAACTATGCTTCCAAACTGGATATTGTCCTTTATGGTTACTATTTCAAAAAATACAAACTTCAGTAAGTTTTAGAATTTATTGTCCCTCTATCTTGTAATTATACCTACAGTATGTAAAATATAATAACAATTAGTAAAAAGAAGTGGAATGGTCTTGTTAACATTTAAAACATCATCTAATAGGAGTATCAAGTTCTTTCATAAGGTTTATATTATAGCCCTTGGAAAAATTGTCAACATACTATAATTTATTGTAGACGAATAAATTTTCAATATCCTAAAGGGGAAAGGATCACTTTAAAAAATATTCAGTATGGTCAATCCAAATTCTGAATATTGTAAAATATTAATGATTGAAAAAATAATAGATAATGTTACCAGATAGAGGAGCTTCTAAAAGAATTCAGGATACAGAACTGTTTATATCAGAATAACTATAGATTGGTGATCATTAGACATCTTTTCAATTGTGTCCCTAAGAAATATGACTATAAAGACAAAAAATTTAAACCTTGATATACTCATACCACTTTCTGGAAATATGACTATAAAAGCAATAGACTTAGATCTTGATACACTCATACTATCACCCTTCTTTTCTACCATTCCTGGAAAAATACAGGCTGCCCTATTTGCCATGAAATAAATTTTCAAATATCTTCTAACGTTGTTCAGACTTAGAAATAAGATGTGAATAATAATAAAGAAACTATCTTTCAAAACAAAAATTCAAGAAATTTTAAACATTCTATTTTCCTTTCTAACTTGTCCATGGCTTTCTTTTTTTTTTCTTTTATTCTACTTTTCTTCTTTTTTCTGTTTTGCTTCTGTTTTATGAATTCACAAGAAGGAAGTTTCTGCCATAAGTACTTCTGCTTGACAAATGTGAAATGCTATCTGGTTTTGGAACTTACCTAATGCATGATAGCTGCATTTAAATGTCACATAAAAAAGAAATTAAACCTTTTCCTGTTCTGGCTCCAGATAGCAGAACTAGAAACAATGGGTGGAAGTTAAGGAACTCAGTTAGAAATGATATTGAAATTCCTCAAAAATCCATGCTTTTCCAGCAGAAGATCTTGCTGAAGAGAAGTCAAGGTCTGTCCCACTCCCAAGTAGAATTTTTCAGGCAGTGGCTGTGTGGCCACTTGTTGAGGAGGCTATGGAGTGGATTGTTAGCCGGATCCAGAATAGAGAGGATGAGTGCCAAGGACTCTCCCAAACAAGATCCTATGATTCTGAGGCTTTGAGAATTAGAGAAAGAACTCTGAATATGAGGTAAGAGAAAAAAACTCCCACCTGTCAAATTAGCTGTAAGTTTTGTTAAGTTTATTATATTTGGAAGGTATGAAGAACATGACTAATACTGCTTAAAAGAGTAGAGGTCCATAAGTGTTTTAAGTATGTTTGACTATTTTGCGGCTGTTAAGTCGTTTCAGTTCTATCTGACTCTGTGACCTCATTTGGGGTTTTCTTGGCAAAGATTTTGGGGTGATGTGCCATTTACTTTACCAACTCATTTTACAGATGAGGAAATTAAAGCAAAGAGGGTAAAGTGATTTATCAGGCTCACATAATTAATAAGTGTCAAAAAACCCTAAATTTTGAATACAAAAACAAATTTTAGAATAAGAAGTGGCCTAGATTGTACTATAATATTTATTTTTAATAGTATTCTTTAGAGAACTCATGTGATAATATGATGATGACGATGATGATGATGATAGGGCATATGGTACTCTTAAAGTACTACATGAAGTACTATTTATAAAGCATTTTATAAATATTATCTCATTTGAACTTTATCACAACTATAGGACATAGGTATTATTATTATCCATACTTTACAACTGAGAAAACAGAGACTAATAAGGGCTAATGATTTGTACAGAGTTACAAAGATAATAAGTAAGGCCATACTACCCTCACAAAGATATCAGTTTGGGAGAGGAGGTTGCTCAGAATTTTTAGTGAGAACAGGTAATAATTATGCTTTACATTCATTCTGAGCAACAAGATGAGCCAGAGTTTGAGTTGAAGCTATTTTTGGACATTCAATGAAAGCCAGAGTGATTTGGGTTTTAAGGTAGAATCAAATAGTTCCATATTTTTTTTTAAAAATGACTTTTAAAAGCTTGTCTTTCTAGAATTATATTTCAAGAAATCTTAACTTACAGATTTAAAAGATTAAACTTAAAGATCAGTGGTCTCTAAGAAGAACCAAACAAATAAAAAACCTTGAATAGCATAATTAATTTAAGAGTTGTAAGTAGAAAAAATAAGTACCAATCAAAGTAATACACACATTGCTTCCAAATCCAAGACACATAGTGTTTAAGTTTAACAATTCTAATAGCAAACAAAATCTGCAATAAACAGAGAGAAAGAACTTCAAATAATACAAGACTATTCTGTACCCAAAGAAACTCTATAAGGTAAATGAATAATGTGTTCCAAAAAGCAAAAGATCATAAGTTGCAACAAGGTGATATATCTTGTAAGCCTGTGCCTAATTATCAATGAAAATATGGCATTAAATCAAAGAGGGTCATTTGAAGCAGTCCAAAGAAAAATAAATGTTAGCAGATTATTTGTTTCGCATATACTCAGACAACAAAAATATAAGGTAAACAGAGTAACCAAGAAAAGTACAAATAATAAAATAAATTACCATGGAAAAAAGAGGAAAAAACCTAGAAAAATATCAGATTATGATTAGATGCAACTGTTAAAAAAATAATAACAGAGGAATCTTTAAGAAATTTCTTCCTAAAAGTACACTAAAACACAAGGGAAAAAACAGAAATTAAAAAGAGATGAGAAACAGGCCTGAATCATTAATTAAGCTTCATAATACTCAATTATAGGGGATAAAGTGAGGTGGAGAGAGAAAGCCTAGAAAAGGATAAGGAAAGAGGATTTCACTAATGAAGGTTACTATGGGTGAAGAAAGATGTTCTTTGAAGGAAGGTAGAGATCTTGTGCTGGGTGTGGTCTTGGAAATTTGAGGCTTGAAAAAGACTATATGACCTATCTCAGGAGAAAGGGAATGGGAATTACTGGAGAACTCGCATTTAGGAGAACAGAAGGGCATTAACCGAGAAAAGAGAATTTAAAGAAAATGAAAAAAAAAAAGTTAACCATGGGGAGGTTATCAGTGGCAGTCCCATAATCAGAGATGTACTGGGAGAGGAGTAGAAAATTTTACCATGGGACAGTGTCCTCTCTGTCACTTGAAGGAATTGGCTTTGTTCTGGGAATGAGGCACAGTAGAAAAGAACACAAAAGGCAAGCTCCACAAGGCAATGATAGAAACTGCATATGAGGGAGAACCTAGAATGGATAGCTTAGAAGTTAAGATCCCATAAAGAATAGAGAGAAAATAGAAAATTAAATTGACCATGAGCCAGACAAAGAGGGTCTAGAGTACTCAGAAAGAATAGATAATGAGAAGAGTGAAAGAAACCCTCTTTGAAAAGGGGTACAAAAATGAAATTTCAAAAAATTTATGAGCAGAACTAGCTTAATGAAAGAACAGGGAGGTACCTGACTGAAGTGAAAAAATAGGGAAAAGGGGGATCAAATAACCAGAAAAAGGCAGGAAGTAAAAAGGAATTGGTAAGCCAAATCCAAGAGGGAAAGGAGTTAATGGGAGAAGGAGGTTGAAGATGAGTGGGGACAAAGCCACCAGAAATAATAACTGATGGAATATGTAGCCCTGTATTTTTAGCAGAAGAGGAAAAAATTATAACTTGAAAAATATTAGAGACAAATGGAAGAAAATGTAAACAAAATTCTCTCTCAGTTATAAGTCTGATAGAAATAGCAATGAAAGGAAAAATGTGGAACTGAGCAAATTGCTGGAAAGATTGGAGCTAAAAGACTTATGGCATCTTCTAAACAGGATGAGCAAAGAATATAAGTATCTCTCAGTAACATATGGAACTTTTATAAAAATTGACAGTGACAATGATAATTGATAAGGGCTCAGAGTTATTGCAAGAAGGTAAAAAGGCAGAAATAGTTAACATTTCCTTTAAAGACCATAAAAAAATAAAAATAGTTATTGATTCAGGACCACAAACAAAAGTCATCAACTCCAATGAAGATTTAACAATAAAATCCTAAATAGTGAGCAAATTAAAGAGGAGATCATAGAAACAACAGTTATGTGAAAGAAAATTATAATGATATAGCATAATAAAGGTGGAAGCATGAGAAGAATTGTATATGTTTAACATATATTGGCTTACTTGCTTTTTAGGAGGCGGGAAAGGGAGGCAGAAAATTTTGGAACACAAGGTTTTACAAGGATGAATGCTGCATATATTTTGAAAATAAAAGGCTATTAATTTAAAAAACAGAACTGGATAAAAAGAAAATTATAATGATGAAATAACATAAGAAAATTTCTGGGATGCAGCTAAAACAATCCTCAGGGGGGAAAATCCTATCTCTTTAAAAGTACATGAACAAAATAAAAAAAGACAGGAATGATCTGAATAGCATTTGAAAATTAGAAAGCTAACAAATTAACCTAAAATAAGAGAGAGACAGAGAGACAGAGAAACAGAGAGACAGAGAGACAGAGAGACAGAGAGAGAGAGAGAGAGACAGAGAGACAGAGACAGAGACAGAGACAGAGACAGAGAGAGAAGAGATATTAAAATTAGAGAAAAATATAAATTAGAAATGATGAAAATGAATAAAATAAAAAGCTAGTTCTTTCAAAAGACTAATAAAATTGATAAGCCTCTAGCTATTACTATTAAAAAGAAGGCAGAAAATCAAATCAATAAAATAGCAAATGAGCTAGGTGAAATCATAACAAAACCATAAGAAATGACGAGAATCATCAGAATATATTGCATACCATTAACAAAACTGAAAACACAAAAGAAATAAAATATCTTTAAAAAATAAAATACCCAGACTATCAAAAGAAAAGTCAAAAGTAGGTGCCTTTTTGTTTTTTTTCTTTCTTCTTTCTTTTTGACAGCCTTCAATCATTAAATGAATATAAAATCAATCCTATTTTAAAATCTTTACATTAGATATTTCACAAGTACATGGCTATATTCTGACATGTAATAATTCAAAGAATCTGTCACACTATGTAGGATAACAAAATTTCATTTTAATCTAGCTTTCTAAACAACTACTTGGTCACTGACCTAGGCAAGAATTTATGGGTATAAAACTTATAGGATCCAGCCAAAGCAGTTGATAGAGGAAATTTTATATCTCTATATACTTATATGAATAAAATAGAGAAAGAGGAGATCAATGAATTGGGCATGCCATTAAAAGCTAGAAAAATAGCAAATTAAAAACTTCCAATAAAATACCAAATTAGAAATTCTAAAAATCAAAGGAGAAATTAAGTAAGAAAACTATTGAATTAATAAGGAAAACAAAGAGTTGATTTAATGAAAAAAATCAATAAAATAGATAAACCTTTGATTAATTTGATTAGAAAAAGGAAAGAAGAAAATCAAATTATCAATATCAAAAATGCAAATGGTAAACTAACCATCAATGAAGAGGAAATTAAAGTAATAATTAAGAACTTTTTGTCCAACCGTATGCCAATAAATCTGACAATCTAAGTGAAATGGATGAATATTTACAAAAATATTGTTTGCATATATTGTATTTAACATATACTTTAACATATTTAACATGTATTAGTCTACCTGCCATCTGGGGGAAGGAGTGGGAGAAAGGAGGGGAAAAATTGGGACAAAATGTTTTGCAAGGATTAATGTTGAAAAATTACTCATGCATATATCTTGTAAATAAAAAGCTATAATAAAAAAATATTGTTTGCCCACATTAAAAGAAGAGGAAATAAAAAGAAGAGGTACTTAAACAGTCCCATTTTAGAAAAAGAAATTGAAGGCAGCTAGGTGGCACAGTGGATAGAACATAAGCCCTGAAGTCAGGAGGACCTGTTCAAATCTGGCCTTAGACCACTTAACACTTTCTAGTTGTGTGACCCTGAGCAAGTCACTTAACCCCAATTGCCTCAGCAACAAATAAATGAATAGATAGATAGATAGTTAGAATGAAAGATAGAAGAAGAAATTGAATAAGCTATCGATGTACTCCCTAAGAAAAAAATCTCCAGGGCCAGATGACTTTACAAGTGAATTCTACCAAACATTTAAAAAACAGTTAATTCCAACACTATATAAACTATTTAGAAAAATAGATAAAGAAGGAGTCCTACCAAATTCCTCTTATGATAAAGAAATGGTGCTGATACCTATACCAGGAAGGCTAAAGCAGAAAAAGAAAAGTATAGACCAATTTCCCTAATGAATATTAATGCAAAAATTTTAAATAAGATATTAGCAAAGATATTGCAATAATTATCATCAGGATAATACACCATGACCAAGTGGGATTTACATTAGGAATGCAGAGTTGGTTCAGAATCAGGAAAACTATACTTGAATATATCAATAACAAAAATCATATGATTATCTCAATGGATATAGAAAAAGCATTTGACAAAATACAACATCCATTCCTAATTTTAAAAAATAATAGAGAGCACAGGAATAAATGAGTTTTCCTTAAAATGATAAATGGCCTCTATCTAAAATCATCATCAGGTCTTATAAGTAATGGAGATAAGCTAGAAGCATTATCAATAATACTGGGGTTAAACAAAGTTGTTCATTATCACCACTATTATTCACTATTTTATTGGAAGTGTTAGATTTAGCAATAAAAGAAAAGGAAATTGAAGGAATTAGAGTAGATATGGGAAAAATTATCACTCTTTGCAGATGATATGATAGTATATTTAGAGAATCCTAGAGAATCAACAAAAAATTACTAGAAACAATTAACAACTTTAGCAAAGTTGCAAGATATAAAATAAACCCAAGTAAATCATTAGCATTTCTCTATGTTATCAACAAAGTCCAGCGGCAAGAGATAAAAAGAGAAATCCTATTTAAAATAATGGTAGACAATATAAAAATATTTGGGAATCTACCAAGACAAAGCCAGGAAATATATGAACACAATTACAAAATACTTTTCACACAAATAAAATTAGATCTAAATAATTAGAAAGATATCAATTGCTCATGGGCAGGCTGAGCTAATATAATAAAAATGACAATTTTACCTAAATCAATCTGCTTATTCGGTTCCATACCAATCAAACTGCTAAAAACTTACTTTATAGAGCTAAAAAATTAATAAAATTCATTTGAAAGAACAAAAGTCCAAGAATATTGAGGGAATTAATTGAAAAAATGCAAAGGAAGGTGGCCTGGTTATATCAGACTTTAAACTATATTAAAAAGCAGGAGTTAAGAAAATCATTTGATATTGGCTAAGAAATAGAGCAATAGGTTAATGGAATAGATTAGGTAAACAAGACATAATAGTCTGTGATTATAGTTATTTAGTGTTTGATAAACCCAAAGAAGAATTAGAGAATATTATGAAATAAATACAAAATGGGTAATGTTGATGATTACATCAAATTTCAAATGTTTTGCACAAACAAAACCAATGCAGTCAAGATTTAAAAGGAAACAGAAATCTGGGAAACAATTTTTATAGCCAATGATTCTTATAAAGGCCTCATTTCTAAAAAAAAAAAAAATAGAAAACTGAGTCAAATTTATAAGAATACAATGTATTTCCTAATTGGTAAATGGTCAAAGGATCTGAACAGACAATTTTCAGATAAGAAATTAAAACCATTTCTAGTCATATGAATAAATGTTCTAAATCACTATTTAATAAAGAAATGCAAATCAAGACAACTGTGCTACCACTTCACACTTCTCAATTTGGCTAAAATGACATGAAAAGATAATTATGAATGTTGGAGGGAATTAGGAAAATTGGGACACTAATGCATTGTTGGTGGAGTTATGAAATGACTCAACCATACTGGAGAGGAATTTGGAACTATGCTATAAAACCATGCATACCCTTTAATCCAGCAGTCTCATACTGGGACTGTATGCCAAAGAGATCATAAAAGAAAGGAAAGGACCCACATGTGAAAAAATGTTTGTTTACTTAATTGTTTACTTAATAAAGTGTCCAAGTTAATCTGCATTCCTGGAATCACAACTATCAAAGGAAAAAAGGACTATAGCAGAACAAGGTGTAACTGAAATGCAGAAAGGAAGGAAGGAAGGAAGGAAGGAAGGAAGGAAGGAAGGAAGGAAGGAAGGAAGGAAGGAAGGAAGGAAGGAAGGAAGGAAGGAAGGAAAAAATGGATTTTAGGCTATTAGTGCTCCAGCAGATTTCTCAATGGCTGTAAATCCTGAAGATGTACTTGGTAAATCAATGAACACATAATTGACAAATTCTACTTAACATTTCAATATCTTTTAAATAGCCATGAAATATTTTTGGCTAATATTTAGGCCTATTGTCCAAATCATATCATCAGTCACATTTATATAGTTTGGCGTTTGTTTGTTTGGGAGGGATTTAGGGGAGTGTTAATAATTAGGCCTTAAATTTTAGGTGCTATTTATGATTTCTCCAACTTTATTCTTACCTTGGCCAATTGTATGATTTCACCAAGACTAGACTTCCTATAGGAAGTTGTGAATAGACATATTTAAACCCATGTTTAAGAACATAAGATTCTTCAGGATAGTATTCTTCAGAAGCAGAACACGTGTTATGGTTTTGGTCATTGTTCATAAAGCAAAACCATGAATCATGGATATCAACTTGGGAGGCATCTTCATTAGATAACACCCTCCATTTTAAACAAGTCTCACTCTCACACTGAAACCATGTTTTGTCTACATATAAGTTGTCTTCATTTGTTTCAATTTTCTTTAATTTCTTGCAATAAAACTTTTTTTTTCTTCCCAGAAATGGCATTTATCCTAGGATTTAGAAAACAAAAAATGGACATATAAGTATAAGAGAATGTCATTAACAATAATTATAATTATTACCAAGAAGTTTTCTTTTATTTAATATTTATCATCCCTACTCCCCTTTCTCTAACTTGTAAAGAACTCAATAAAGTTATGTCCATCTATAGGAAGCAAAGATATAAAATGAAAACATATAAACAGACATAGTCTAAGCCACTGACTTCCTCTTTTTATCACTAAACCTCTAAATGTAAAAATAAGTTAGCACAATGAAACCAAAAGAAGAGTACAATTACCAAGAGTTCTTAACTTTTAACACAATAAAGCACCTAATACATTTTTACTACTTTATGACTCAGGAAAGTCAAATGCAGGAAAAACTTTAGTGATATCTTGAAATTAGAGATATATGAGTAGCGAAAAATGCATAAAATAATAAAAATGGGGAGAAGAGAAGGAGCAATGAAATAAGTCTTTATTTAGCACCTACTATGAGAGAGACAATGTGCTAGGCATTTCATAAAAATGGTCTCATTTAATCCTCACAACAACACTGTGAGTTAGGTGCTATTATCCCCATTTTACAGTTGAGGCTACTGAAGCAAACAGAGGTTTGCCCAAAATCACACAGCCAGCAAGTATCTGGTGCTGCATTTGAACTCAGATCTTGTTGAACCAAGGTTCAGGACCTATCTGTCTACTGGGCCATTTAACAGCTTATGGAACAACTTTGAGTCAATATTAATACAAGGATTTTAGATATATACTTAAGTTTTCTCAATACTGATTTAGTCCTTTGGGAGTATTACTCAGATATTTATTTCATAATCATACATTTTAATAAAATAAAAAATAAAAGCAGAAGTAAATAAAATAAAACACAATAGCAAACAATTTCTTTTGCATTACAGAAATAAATTCTAAGTGTTCATAATTTCTAGTAAAAAAAATGCTAGTAAATTATTCCCTCTGAACTATTACCAAGGAAATTACAAAATGTATATCAAAAAGTAGTTGACTATCTAGAACATTTCTTAATTTATGGCAATCAAACTCTTTGTAAAATTTGTTTATTTATTCATGCTATCTAAAATAAAGCATTTAATCCGAGTTCATACTTCACAAGAAATATTATTTAATGTGGTGATTCAAAGCAATTCCAATAGACTTGGGATGGAAAATGCCATCCACATCCAGAGAAAGAATGATGGAGACTGAATGTGAATCAAAACATAATATTTTCACTTTTTTGTGGTTATGTTTGCTTGGTTGGTTTTTTTTTCATTCTCATGTTTTTTTTTCTTTTTGATCTGATTTTCCTTGCAAACATGGCAAATATGGAAATATGTTTAAAAGAATTGCACATATTTAACCTATATGAGATTGCTGTCTGTCTTGGGGAGAGGACAAATAAAGGAGAAGAGGAAGAAAAATTTGTTCAAAAATGAACATTGAAAACTACCTTTATATTTATTTGGAAAAATAAAATATTATTTTAAAAAACAAGAAATATTATTCATCTTATGAGGAAAGAGTAATTCTAAATAAAAGTGAAAAAAATTGGAAGATAAGCAAAATTCTGAATTCATATTTACTTGGTTAAAGTGTGAACAAAATATCAAATGTCCTTTTACATGAATTTTGTGCTAGTGGCACATAATTTACAATTTTTATTATAAAGGTTATTATGAAAAAATGTATATTATTTTTAAGTATCACATTCATCCTTAAAGTATCATTTTATAAATGGAAACTTAAGAATTAGGAAATAATAGAGAGCACACAGAACCCTAACAAAAATAAATATAGCCAATTTATTCAGCCTTCTAATCCTCTTTCTCTCTTGAATTAAAGAGGCAGGCTTTACTGAGTTCTACCCTTCAATTCTATTTTGCCAAGAAGGACATTATTATAAATTAAAATCAGTGGTACTCAGAATGCAATGTAGTTCAAGAGGATGATTTCAGAGAGGCCTGGAGAGACCTACGTGAACTAATGCTGAGTGAAATGAGCAGAACCAGGAGATCATTATATGTGGCAACAACAAAACTATACAATGATCAATTCTGATGGACATGGCTCTCTTCAACAATGATTCAAACCAGTTCCACTTGATCAGTGATGAAGCCAGCCATCTACACCCAGAGAAAGAACTAGGGGAACTGAGTGTGGACCACAACATAGCATTCTCACTCTCTCTGTTGTTATTTGCTTGTTTTCTTTTTCAGTTTTTCTTTTTCTTCCTTCTTGACCTGATTTTTCTCTTGCAGCAAGATAACTGTATAAATATGTATACATATATTGGATTTAACATGTATTTTAACATATTTAACATGTATTGGACTATCTGCCAGCTAGGAGAGGAGGTGGGAGGAAGGAGGGAAAAATTTGGAACAAAAGGTTTTGCAAGGATAAATGTTGAAAAAAATTACCCATGCATATGTTTTGTAAATAAAAAGCTTTAATTTTAAAAAATTATGGATTATGTGTGTGTATGTGTGTTTGGAGATTAGCAATTTGTTGATTTTCTATATTTATTGTTACACACAATAAAATGGTCTTTTTCTCAAATATATTAATGTAAGTCTTTAAGATTGTAATTTTCACCTTGGGAATTCTGTATAGTTGATTATGTCATTATCATTTTCTTTAATATTATAATTTGTTGTTCTTATCTGTTCTTTGATATACTATTTATTAGGATAATACTGTTTAATTTTTATTTATGTCTGACTACTTTGTTCATTCACACTTCCACTTTTGATTTAAATTTTTAACACATTATGGCCTATAGAGATGTTAGTATTTCTATCTTTTTGCATGTATTCCCTAGCCTATTGTCATTTTTTTAGGTTCCATGGAATGATGAAAAACAAATACAGTATTTAAGATTTGTTATTCAATAACTACACATTATATTTAAATTTTCTAATATTTTGCTTAAATCATTAACTTCTTTGCTATATTTCTATTAGTTTATGAGAAATATATTGAAACCTTCTATAATTATTATTTTATATGTGAAGAGTAGAAGGAGGGATGGAAAAAGGGAAAGAGAAAGGAAGAAGAAAGAGAGAAGATAGAAGAGAAGAGAAAAGTAATTCTGCTTCATTATTTATGGAGACTTTAAAGACAATATTGTTTCCCTATTTGGCTGCTTTCACCTTTCTCTCTTTTAACTGTTTTCTTCTCTGAGATCATGATTGTTACCTTAGATTTTTTCGGATTCTGCTGAGAGATAATGGATTTTACAATAAGCCTTTTAACTCTATGCATTTTCATGAAGTATGATTCTTACAAACAAGTTGTTGTTTTACTTTCTAATGTATCCTGCCATTCTCCTTTGTATAATACTTTGATATATATATATATATATATATATATATATATATATATAGTTCTGATTGAATTTTCTCTCCATTATATTTTGTTATGAATAGTTCTCCACCCTTAACGTTGAAGTTCTTTTTAAAGAAAAAAAAGTAGAATGAACCAGATAGCTTTAATTTGTGTTGTTTGAGACAATCCAATTTGTTTTTCTCTCCTCCCCCTTTGGGAACAGCTAGGTTGCCCAATGGATAGAGCACCAGGCCTGATGTCATAGAATACTATCTGGATAGCACAGTGGATAGAACATTACTCTGAACTGGGCCAAGCCCGGTAACTTTGGAGACTGAGAGCAATTGTTAGCAATTTCAGCAGTAGCTGAGAAGGCAGTAGAAGTCAAGAAGGCTTTGGTTAGAGCCCAAGGAAACTTTGGAAGTCAGGGTAGTTTCCAAGGAGGAGAAAGAGACAATAAGTCACAAGGAAAGATGGTGAAATTCAAAATAGTTTCTTCCCTGTTCTCTTTTCCCAGCTATTTGGATGGACTCTGGGGTTTTATTGTGTCATCTAATCATTGACTGGGCCTTTTGAGGACATTTCAAGACAAGCATGCAGTCCAGAGGTCATCTTGAAAAAACTTGGATGATATTTCATGGAGAACATGTTGGTTTTAATTGGATGGATGTTCCATATAAATTTTGCAGAGATGGGTAATAGATATGGCAGTTAACCTTTTGGTTTATGAGTTGTCTCAAGTTTATAATGCTATACCCCATATGCAAAAAACATTTTTTCTACCAAAAAAATGATCCTTATTACATTAGTTGTCTTCCTAGAGAAAAAGGAGAAAATAAGACAGGCATCAGCACAACTGTACGTAGTATAGTACTTTGAATGTGGTGGATACTGAAATGTGTAATATTCTCTCTAAAATGTAATATTCTCTTGTTGGGGTTTTCTTGGGGTCTCTGGAGGCAGCCTTCTTTTCAGTTCAGTAATCATCACAAGTACAGCTAGAGATTAAAGTCCAAATCCTTTATTGTCTCTTTCCAAGTCTTTCTCCCTTCCTGGGGCCTGGTTAGCTTTCTTATAGTCCAGATCCTTTATTATCTCTGTCCTGTGGCTGGGCAGCTTTCTGGAGAGTCTTTCAGTCTGGCCTTGGTTACAAGAGTTGAGTTCCTGCCTGCCTTCTCTGGCTTCTGAATCTCCTCGATTGAATCCTGGTTGAGGTTCTTAGCTTATATATGCTCTCTTAAAGGTGTGAATCTTGTAGAACTACAGTAGTACTAAGTACATGTACTGAACTAGAGAACCGTTAAGCACCAGGTTAAATTAGATAACTATTGTCTCTATCAATTCCACTGACTTAGCACCTTGTTTCAAGTTCTGGCCCATAACAGAAATGCTAATGATTAAATGAACCCAAAAAGTTTTAGGCAATTAGCTAGATTGTGCAGGAGTTGACATTGCAGTTATGCTAGAGATATACAGAAAACAATTTTTGAAGCTGTCAAATTAGAAATATTGAATTTGACTGTTTTGATAAAAACTATAATGCTTATTTGAGCTTACTAATGGAGGGATGAAGGAATCAATAAAATAAGGATTTTCTTCTTGAATTTCTACAAAAGAATAATAAGCACACTTAGCATTTCTTCTAAAGAGGAGACTATATTTGATTGGAACTCATTAGAATCATTTCCTTCTTTGATGGTTTTAATTGACCGTTAAAAGACTTGTTGAGGGACTTGAGTACCAAAAAAGAAAATAGTCAATACTAAAATGAAGGACAAATCTTTCCACAAACAGTAGAGAAGCAAGTTAAAGTTCTTATGCTGCCATTGATATTAAATGAAATTTTTATTGAAATGGAAGTAATCAAATAAGTTTTAAAAGTACTTTGGAAAAAAATATGAAATACTCTCTAAAATAGTCTTAAAAATTTTTTAATGTATTGAAGAATTAAAGGATTATGTAATTTTATGAATTAGGAAAAATCTAGTGCAGATAATGAAAAGAAAACCCAAATTACTTAACATAACATTAATCAGAGATCTAGTTCTTATCAGAATTTAGAATAGAACTCATATATGTAAGTATAATTTTAAAATAATTACTAAGATATACAATATAAAAACTAAAATACATTCCCCTGTTTACCTTCTATGTACCCTTCCTGTTGACATCAATCTATAATTTATTTTCTATATTGCAAGGTGCATATACCATTAGAAGAATTTTCTTCATTGTGAATATATTATACTAACAAGATCAGATTCTATTCCTAATATCTATTTTCAACATATAATTTAAAATGTTATTATCCTATTTTCTGATGACGTATGATTATAATGAATAGGCATTTCTTAATTAATGTGATGTGTCTTTGTGCTTAGTTTGTAGAATCAGTGTTCTTGATAGTCACAAATTAATTAATTAGAACTAAAATCCAAAGTTAGTTGCCTTTTTCACTATTTGTTTTATGTATGATTCCTGTAGACAAGGACTTATACTTTTATTTTTGTACTGTCCGAGAGACTAATAAAGAAATAGGCATGTGCTTCTTGAACCCTTTAGTTATCTTCAATGATGAGAGTATTCCCTCCAATAGGGTGGATTATGATACAATCATTTCTCTCCAATTTGTGAAACCTTTGTCCACATCCTCCAGAAAATTCTCCACATAACTTTCTTGATATTTCATTGGATACCAATGTGGATACATGGTCTATCCACAAGTTAACTATGGCTCTCCTAAGCAACTGGCCCATACCCTTTCCTGATTATTCATTTTTCTGATAATATCTGTTATCTTCCTTCTCTTGTACAGCTTATTTTTGGTAATATTTTGCAGTATATTTACACCCACCATACTCTCCTCCAGTATTCTTGAATGATTTGCACTTTTAATTTCTCAGAGACTATGATATCCCATAACTCTCAAGCACACAGTGGAAGGCTGACCTTTGTTTCAGGGGAAAGCTGAAAAGCTTTTTTATGAAAGCACAGAAACTTTGTGCAATGACTTAAAGATAATGTACTATTTCTTTGTCTTGTACAACTCTGGACCCAGCTTATTGTTCATATATCCAAAATAAATGTACCAATGGATCAGTTCTATGAGTTGTCCATTCTACTGTATATCACAGTCTATATAGTAGACATTTTTCATCCACTTGGATTTTCCTGTGTGGAGTTAGTTCAAATATAAATATTAAAACTCCTGTCTTATATTTCTTCTGACCTAAGGAAGACAGAGATTTTTTGGTCAATTTTTAATTGAAAAGACATACTTGAAATTAAATGATGTTGTTAGGATATAATACTTATTCATGTAGGACTAATGCATTAATGTATGAATAAAATTGTAGATCATATGTATTTAAATGAATAAATTGAAATCTTATACTCATTTTCAGTTTTCAATTCTTATCAGATTGTCAAAGGCTACAAATTATCATGTGTAATATAAGCATATGTATATGCATATATAGATACACACATTATATGTGAACATAATAAATTTCTTTCACAAATTTCATTACAAATGTAGTACTTTTGACAATTTCCTTCTTCTCTATTTCTGTGATAATTCTGTTTTCTCCTTATATTAAAATGCCATTGTTGCTGTTCTACACACTGTGGTGTTTCATAAAGGCAAAATTGAACAGAATTTCTATGTACAAAAACACTTTTTCAATTTGTGTGGCATTATGTCTAGGTCAAAATTCATGAATTGTAAATGTATGAGCTATAGGTAATAAGAATACTTTGTGTGAGTGGATATATAGATTTAAGATTGCAGATACATGGCAAGCTTCTAATTTCAAAATCCATTTTGAATTGAAACAGAAGAAAAACAAAGCAGAAGTAGCCTGCACTTTCTCTATTTTTCAATTGTCCGAGACTTTGCCCTTCTCTGTGACATCAGATTGCTATGTAGGAGAAAGTATTCTAAGTCAATGACACTTCATGAGTGAAAAGCTTAGGAAAAATCCACTATGATAGACTATTATACAATGTAAAGGGGATTAAAAAGATTACTTTTAAGTTATAGATAAAATTGTCAGATCTTCTTAGGGAAGTCAGGGATCATGATGAATAGTACTGAGAGGATAAATTAACATCCAAGAAAATGTCCTTATTACTCTAAGATTGATACTTATTTTCAAATGTACCTAACTTAAATCTCTCAATTATTTTATGTTTGATATAACATTGTTTGTTCTTCCAGGTTAATAGTATTTCTTGTATAGATTATAAAATGCTTACTCTCTTGAGGCCTGATTCTCATTTCCTTCTGTTATCCATTTCTTCAACATAAGGAATTCCATTTGACTTCAAAGTGATTGTCATGTACAGAGGAAGATGAGGTGTCAGAGTAGAATGGAAATGGGGCTAAGAAAACAACAGTTTTATAGTTTCTAAAAGTTGCTCCCAAAGATGATGTCTGGTTCAAACTTTAGCTTAACAAGTATTGCCAAATTAGAGGTGTTTTGAAGATAGCAATTCTTAACATTTTTAATTATAGAAAATATTTTCTGTTTAATTAAGTCTGATTCTGGATTGTAAAAATTAAGTATCATTAAAAACTAGATCACTCATTGGAGAGCCACAAAAAAAATTAGCTTTAGAATACAAAGCAAGGAATAGCTAAAGAAATCGGGATAATTTAACACAAAGATAATGCACTTCTAGGATGATGGTCGTCCTTCATCTCCACTGAGGAAAAAAAAAAGTTTAAAAAAAAAAAAGAAAAAGAACATAAACTATAGATTGAAAGACCTAAGTTAGAAAAAAAAAAGAAATATTTTCAAAAGAGATTCTCTAGAGTTATGTCTTATTTCTTCTGAATATTTGCAAAGAATCTAGAATAATGCTCTACACTCAGTGAGGAAACTAAATGTTGTTGACTATCATGTCACATAATTCTACTCAGTTTCTTTTCCACTTCCTGTAGAGCATCTGGAGCTGGCTGAATATTCTACAGAACAGATGGATAAGAAATTATTTTTTTTCAATATTGTATTAAAAGTCATTACTAGTTAAATTGAATTTATTAAATGAAAACAGACTGCCATTCTCTGTAGCACCTCCCAAAATAATTCCTAACAACTTTATATACTGTGATCATTACAGGTATTTACTATATTAAAACGAAATTGACTAGACAAATGAATGAAACTAAACTGGAAAAAAATCCTAGAAGAATTGTCAAAATTTCCTGTAAATTCCTGTAGTCCCTGGATATTATTTCAAGGTACCATGGAAGAACTAAGAAATAAAAAATTAGAAAGGAAAACCAATTTTTCTTAAACTGAAAGATTGTGAAGTTTCATTGTTCAACAGGATACAGGACTTTAAATATAGAATATGTCCAGTATGAATTCTTGTGAAACATCAATTTTTATTATAATGTGACTGATGTATTCCAGATGGTAAAATTACAACACAGCAAAGGAGTTCTGTACAACATCAGAATTTAATGAGATAGTGTGAATAAATACATAAACCTTAGGAATGAAGATAAATGTCTACTTATAATAAAAATTGTTTATAAGTGAATAAGAAAAATAATAATTGTTTTCTAAACAAAGCACAATCATTATTCTTTTGCTTGCTAATTCTGTTATTAAAAGGAACATATTCATTTTTAACTAAGGAATATCCTAGATGATGCAACTGTCCTGAGATTAGGAAAACAACAGTAGCTTCATCACTAAATGTAAACTTTTGCTATTTTAATTTTAAGGGTTTACTTTTTGTTTTGCATTTTTAGTGAATACCTATCTCATTTGTAATTTATGATTAAGACTGCCATGTTCAACAGTTTTTGGTCTTGTTTTCAGTTGTTTAAAAAACCCACTAATATAAACTTTTGAAAGCTAAGGAGCATAATTTATATCGTGTATCCTCCACTTGTCTTGTACATACCAGGCATGTACTAAACATTTTAAAGTTTTGAAGTACGAACTTTTCTACACATAAATGAATGCTTCCATTCTTTTTAAGCTTTATGTAACAATGGAGTACACAACTTAATAAACATGATTTCACTATTAGTAAGAAAATGTAATTTTCTTAAATTTTCCCTAAGTAACTTTTGTTCTCTTTATTTATATTATTTTCTCGTCTTTTTTAATACCTGAGTTTTCTTGAACTGTCACTAGAACTCATGAACCACAGTGATGCAGAAATAAAACTTAGAAGCTGGCATCCTCATTCACTAGCACTAGGAAAGCGATTGTCAGAAGGCAACTATAGGGAAAGCCTTGGTCTCTCCTTGCCACCAATAATGAAGGTGAAGAATTTCTTACTCTGGGAAAGAACTTTCCCTCTCTTTCCAGAATTAGCTAATCTGGTTCTTTCTTAGGACTAGTTTAACATATCACCTAGAGAAAATAGAAATCTTTAATAGCAGCAGTGGGTATTCACAGGAAGGTCAATACAATTAAAATGCTAACAAGACTAGGCTCTAATACCAATTACTTCAGCAACTGCAAATTGCCTAGCTCCACAAAAATAAAAAGTTGGTCAAAATGTAAAAACAAGCATTAGATCCCTTTATAGTCTTATGATCCTGTGCTTCCTACTTTTAAATAATTCTCTGGGAAAGAGAACATTTGCCACATGGTCCTTTCTTCTCCCTTTACCCTCTTATGAATCTCCTGGTAAAAGGAAACCATACAAGATCTAGGAAGTTGAGGGTGTCTTTGCCCTACACTCAATAAACTAATAAATTCTAATAAATCAGGAATGGAAGAAAGCCTGGACAAAACCATGGAATCAAGAGATGGAGTGTCATGTTCAAGGAACCACCAAGAAGCCAACACAGCTGCATCATAGAGTACAGAGTCAAGTATAAGGAACCTGGAGAGGCAAGGAAGGGCCCAGGGCTAAGGTACTTGAGAATTTTTGTCATTAAAAGAACTCACCACCAAGGAGGAATATGTAGCTGTCTCAGTGGAGGCCCCAAGACCACTGTGTAAAGGGTAGAACGAATGCATAGAACCTTTTGCTAGAGGCCATCCTGGCCTATTTCAGAAAAGTCCTTTTCAGAAGTCGTTTCTTTTGGACAGCTAGTCCTTTACATTCTGTTTTTGGTTCCTTATCTGTTTCAATATGCTTTAGGAGCCCAGAATAGGACCTAGAATTTTCATGAATTTCACAGTCATGATGTATCAATCTATTTCCCTCAATTTGCCTAGTCAGTAAGAAGTTGACAGGCTATCTTCCCTGGCAATGCTGCAATTATAACTGACATTGTTTGTTACCTGCTAGCAGTTTATAGAGAAGAGAATAAAATGACTCACCCTACCCAGCTTGCTTCCAGTCAGACCAATTGAGGAGCACTAATGAGTAATGTTGATTAGACTCAGGGGTATGCTGATAATTAACAAGACAGGAATCTCTTTATTCAAAACTGAGATTTCTTTTAGCAAAGGGACCCTAAGGTCTAAGAGAGTTTGGAATACAGAAGGCAAAGGAAGAGTTGAGCAGGCTGAGATAGTAGCATGTGCCCTGACACTACAAGAGGTAGATAGAGCACAGGTCTTAGGTACTTCCTCTTGACTTTATGTTCCCTCCTTCCGGTTAGACAGATTCCTGTTACTGTAACAGATTTTTAGAAGAATATGGGCAATCTCCCCAAAAGTTCCTGTGTTGTAGTGATTAACAGATAATTGGTAGAGAAAAACAAGAGTCTCATTAATAATCCCCTGTCATTTTAATGAAATCATTATGAAGACAGAGCTGTTTATCTTTTCTCTATTAACTTCCTCAACTTTATGTAGGAAATGCTTTCATCTTTTCAAATTGCCTAGCAATTTTTTACTCTTAGTTGTTAATATACTTGCCCCTTCCCTATCTAAGGGGAAGCCTATTTCCACAACTAGGTATTTATAGGCTATCTCCCAGAGGTCAATGAGTATTAGTATGACTACCACTGGGCTGCTGTTGCTACTAAGGCTATTGCTACTGCTACTACTCTTCTTCTCAGGATTCTAGAAGTAACCTAGAGGGTTAGAGTTATTAACCCTATAGTCCCAAGCCCCCAGCAATGTGCTCCCTATTTTCAATCAACTAAATGAATTTCACTAGCTTTTTAAAAAGAGATTTACTCACTACTGAATAGAGAAATGAAAATTAAAATAACTTCACTTTATACCTCTCAGATTGCCTAAAATGACAGGAAAAAATAATAATAAATGTTGGAGATGTGGAAAACTGAAACATTAATGCATTGTTGAAGTTGTGAAATGATCCAGTCATTCTGGAAAGCAATTTGAAACTGTACCCCAAAGGCTATAAAAATATGCATACCTTTCGATCCAGCAGTGTCTTTACTGGGTCTGTATGTCAAAGATATCATGTGCAAAAATGTTTATAGCAGCCCTTTTTGCTTAGTATCAAGGAACTAGAAATTGAATGGATACCCCTAATTGGGGAATGGCTGAATAAGTTATGATATATGAATGTAATGTAATATTATTGTTCTATAAGAAATGACAAGCAAGATTATTTCAGAAAAACCCAAAAAGACTTACATGACCTGATGCTGAGCAAAACAAGGAATACAGTGTACACAGTAATGACAAGATTATGTGACCAACTGTGATGGACTTAGCTCTTTTCAATAATAAGGTGATTCAAAGCAATTCCGATAGATTTGTGATAGAAAGTGCCATCAACATCCTGAAAGAGAACTACAGAAACTAAATGGGGATCAAAGCATTGTATTTTCATCTTTTTGTTGTTGTTGTTTGTTTGCTTAGGGTTTTTTTTCCTTCTCTTGTTTTTTTTCCCTCTTTTGATCTGATTTTATTACTATTTCAACCACAGGAAATGTGTTTTAAAAAACTGCACATGTTCAATCTATATCAGATTGCTTGCTGTCTTGGGAAGGGGAGAGAAAGAAGGAAAGGGAGAAAAAAATGTAATATAAGGTTTTGCAAAGGTGAATATGGAAAACTGTCTTTGCTTATATTTGGAAAAATAAAATACTATAGAGGGCTGAAACTACTGAGTCGATGCACTGAGGTCAGGACAACCCAAGCACTTGAGGCTAACTACCTATTGAACAATACTCCATGGGCATATGCTTGGAAAATGGTCCTTCCCACTATCCTGTGCTGGCTCAATGATTGGTGTATAGAGAGGATTGTAGGAGGGACTAGGGGGTAAGACTAGCCAGAGTCACTTTGGCAGTGGATGAGGAAGAAGGACATTGCAGAGATCCTACTTCCCTCCCCTTCATTTCTATCCCTAAAGACCAAGAATAAAGACTAAGGACTTTTGCTTATCCTGACTCCGGCTGATTCTAAGGTATCCTAGGTGCTAGTGCGGTCGTCACAAAATACTATTGAAAGAAAAAAAAATAATAAAATAAAAAGGGATTTACTAATAATATATGGCAAAAATGGTAATCAGAGAAATTGTTCTCCAGAATGGTTGGACCAGTTCACAGCTGCACCAATAATATATTAGTATACCAATTTTTCCACATGCCCTCCAGTATTTGTCATTTTCCTTTTCTGTCATTTTAGCTTATCTGAGAGGTGGGAAATGGTACATAAAAGTTGTTTTAATTTGTATTTCTCTCAATTAGAATGCTTTTGTCACTACCCAGTAGCAGCCCTGCACTCATATAACTGGAAACAAATTTTCTCTATTCTTCATACAATTGCTTGGACAAGAACTAGCTAGAGACATATCTAGACAGGCTCTAAGGAAAAGATCTATGCAACAAATATCTGTGTATGCTTCAAGAACTGGGTTTATATTGGCCAGTCCCTCCATTATAATATCAGTAATTTCTTCACTATAAATAAATTCAGTGAACTAAACCATTAATGTTTTGGCTACTTTTATATTTATAAATACCTACCTAAAACTATATTTATGAATAAAAGTATTTTTGTGCTTTCTGTATGTTATTTCAAATATAATGTTCAAAGATGTCCCTAACTGAAAAAGAATATGAAAATACCACATTCATGATACATGAATAATATACAATTTTAGATGTTTTTTTATATGAATTTTAAAATCCTGTTTTAATTTAATTTAATTAATCTCTTCTTCCAATGGGATAAATATTTAAGCAAACTATTTCTAGCTATTGGGTCATGTTTTTTTTTAATTTTTAAATATTCCAGAAGCTGACTTATAAGAAATGAATTGGGCCTTTGCTCAAGCCTATTTTTGTCTTGAGGAAAATGAAAATTATCCGGACTGTTCCAAAATCTATTATTATCAAAATCATACTGTCACATTATACATATAATGTTTCATAGCCTCATAATTTAGGGAAAAGGGATTTGAAGCAACTTCTTCAATATAAATTCCTGCCAGGGGGAAAAAAAGTGTGAAAATAGATAAAAATTTAGCAGTTTTTAACTCATCATAAGTGAAACAAGATTGTTGAATTCCAGAATGAAGAGAGAAATAACATAAGAATTTTCATCTTAAGCACTTGTATAGTGGGCTCGTTATGGCAGACAATATTTTCCTGCACTTTCAATCACTAAGCATTTTGAGAGGCAAAAGAATCTTTACCATAACGGGATCTATTTTTTTAAAAAACAAAAAAAATTGAAAATGATAAATTTTTTAAAGTAAATTTTCTATTGCTTCAAAATTAGAAATTATATGTTCAATTCTATTAATATATTCTGGTTAAAACTTTCAGAAAAATAACCACATAACCTTTTTAAATAATTTTGATACAACAAATTCCTGTTAAATTTCTATTTAATTAGAATAGCCTTTGAATAATTATTTGCTCACTATTCCAGAAGAACAATTTATCCTGGATGAGTAATCAAAACTGTTAATTTAATTAATTCTGTTAAATTTAGTTTCCCATGAGAAAGGTAGGATTAAAACTGTAGAGTCTAGGAACTTCTATTCTTTGCACTGCTATATAATAATAATTATATAATATAAATATATAATTTATATAACAATTATTTATAAATTATTATATAAATTACATAATTTATATAACAATTTAAGGTTTGCAAAGCACTTTAAAAATACTATCTTATTTTAGCCTCAAATAACCCTAAAAGGTAGATGTGATTGTAATTCCCATTTTACAGATTAGGAAATAGAAGATTGCAGAGATTAGATGATTTGCCTTGCATCCCCTAACTACTAAGTGTCTGAGAGCAGATTTGAATTGAGGGCATATCTGAACTCACTTCTTCCTGACTGCAGGTCCAGCATTCTATCCACTATACCAAAGGTTCTTAAACTGGATTGTGACTACACATGGGATTGTGCAATCGAATGTGGAAGCTGTGAAAAATTTGGCAACAATAAAAGGTTTCTGATTGCAGTGACCAAAAGTTAATTCAAAATCAAATGAGTAATAAATCCAAGATGTTTCTGGCAGCATTTGCCCAATGTTGTATTGTGCAACTTCACTTCAGCCTTGGTTTTGAATTCACAGCACCCATACTTTGAACTGTGCATGCACAAACTTTGCCAGAAATACCTGCCTTAGATTCAAGACAGTAGTAGCATAAAAATTTCTCTGGTAAAAAGGGGTTGCTAGTGGGAAAAAGTTAAAATGCCCTGCCTGCACTATGCTACCTATTGCATTTGGCAACAGCCCAAACTAGAACTAATTTCTCCAAACTATCCGGAAACAAATAGATCATCAAAAGGTTTAACAATATTAAGGTGATTCAATAATACCAATTTAGCTTTGTCAGTGGGTAAAATAGGTACTCATTTATGGATTGCTTAAGGATCACAAGTTTAATCATTTCCAGCCATTAAATACCATAAGGCTCATTTAATCTTATTGTGGCAATGTTTTGAACATCTATTTAAAAAGGATTTAAAAAGAGACAGCAAGAATGGAGTACTCCCTCCCAAAAAGCACCAAGGTATTAATTCAAACCAGGGAAACAAGAAGCTGTAATGACAAATAACACCTGGATACCCCAAGGTTCCATGTAAAAGTACAATAGGGGACAGAGTCTGGCCCTAATAAAAAAATTGGAGACTAAAGTTCTGGAGATAAGGAAACTAAAGAAAAAAATAATTACTACAAAAAATTAACGTAGAGCCAGAGAATGCAAGCAGAAGCTGAAAGGGAAAAAAAGATTTTCTATAAAACCAAATAAAACTGAGAAGAAATTAGCAAGAAATAAAACATGAAACAAAATGTTTGGGGAGAAATTTTGAAGAAGAAATTGTTTTAAATAGAAAGTCATAGAACTTACTTAAGCAAGGGACACCCTGAAAATTAAACTAGACTAAGAAGAAATCAAGTTTTCATGAGACAGTAAGACATATTAAGGAGAAAAAAAAATCAAAATACTTAAAAATTAGAAAAAAGTATAAGATATCCAATATCAAAAACAAGTGACTTAGAAAAGCAACTAAAAATAATTTAAGATTCACTAGACTTCCTAAGAAAAATTATTAAAAATTAGCTTGCATAGATAAATAAAAACTGTTTGGATCTAGTAGAACCAAAGAAGAGATAAAAAGAATTTACTGATCATCTCTGAAAAGAAACTCCAAAAGATCTTTCAATTGAGGAGTAGCTAAACAAGTTGTAGTATTTGATTGTAATGTAATATTGCTGTGCTATAAAAAATGACAAGCAGGATGATTTCAGAAAAACCTGGAAATACTTACATGAACTGATGCACTGAAGTAAACAGAACTAGGAAAACATTTACACAGCAATAGCAATATTATTTGATGAAGAATTGTAAAAGACTTAGCTATTTCAGTAATACAATGATCTAAGACCCAAAGGACTAATGATGAAGCATCCTATCTGCCTCTAGAGAAAGAATCGGTATTGATTGAATGCAGACTGATGCACTTTCATTTTTTTTCTTTTGAGTCTTCTTGGCACAAAATGACTAATATGGAAATATTTTACATAACTGCACATATGTATAACCCATATATAATTGCTTATCAACTCTGGAAAGTGGGAGGGAAAGAAAATTTGGAACTCAAAACTTTAAATAAAAATGTTTGAAAAAATAAAAAAGAAAAGGAAATATGCTTATATTCAAGAATAACTTCCCTGAAAAGTTCAGCTTAATCCTATGGTTCTATTTTAAAATGCTCCTTAATGAAATAAAAACTTTTAAACTTTTTATTAAAAGGCAAGAACTAAGAAGGAGCTTTAACATGCAAGCACAAGATTCAAAAGAAACCCAGAAACTTAAATTACCTCACCATTCTGAATAGTCATGTTCCTATGGAGGTTATATCTTTTGCCTTAGCCTTGATCATTAAAGTTCTGAGAGAACTGCCCCAAAACAGAATGGAGTACAAAAATATTATATTAAATTAATATTAAATGCAGTGAAAATCTCTATAAGATTATCAATAAAATATGGTGTTGATCTCCAGCAAGAGATCTCTCTGGAACCAATAAGGAAGTCCTTGGGATGGGCCAATCTAAATATAAAACACTGATGGCAGACATACTTGTGATATCACTGATGAAATCAACATTGGTACTGTGAAATGTCTACCAGATGGTAAAGAGCCACCAAGGAGACTACTGAAATAAATGAACATTTGACCCTTAAAAAAAGAATTCTGAAGATATTATTACTCAAGTAATATTTCCCAAATATTATTATCTTTATCCCAATAACTTGCACTGTAATTATATAGCCTTTAGGAATCCAGTCATCTCCATGCCATAGAAGAGGCATCAAAGTAGAACCTTGTAAAGGACACCCTTACTGGAGAAAGCCCACATCAATGATACCATAAATCAAATGAAATCATTAGTTTTTTTTTTGGAAACCATAATAATCTTCTAAGTTTTAATATTTCTCTTGTAACAAGATAACACAAGCAGATATTTAAGCTTTAGCCAGTCAGAAAAGCAACTCTTGGACCAAAATTATTTTTATGTTTTTATTTATTTATTCTACTTTAAAGCAAAGGTCATAATTCAGATGACAACTTACTTTAAATCTCTAAACCTCACAGATTAATTTTATAATGCTACATGACTAACAGACTCTACACTAAAAAGTAAAGTAGACTGATACTGGGGGTAGGAGAAGTATAAAAATGGAAGGAGTCTCAAATTGCAGAATATTGAAATAAGTTGACTGAGTGTGATATGTTTTTTGTGATTATCACATCTGAATTTGCAAACCAGACATGACAAGCTGAGAATATGAATCAGCTGGAGTTCCTCACATTTGGAAACAAATGAATCAAAGGCCTCTAAAATACTCACTAATGGAATATCAAAACCATCAGTTACTGATTTCAGTATTGGAAAAATACCATTTTGTCACTTCGAAGTTAATTAGCAATGTACCAATGCATCATTTAGCTGTAATGTAAAATATAATTTAGCTTGGGTTCAAATTGAATCTAAGCTTAATAATTGCCACAACTTGTCAGAAAAGTATGTAAACAATAGCAATATTTTTGTGTTCCTTATACTGATAACACAAGATTTCAGTTCAAAACCTATATTAATGGTAACTATATTAATGAGTATATTCTGTGAATAATTGTCCATTTGTTTGGCTATAAGGTGTTTTTTCTATTTTCAAATTTTTTCCAATTGCATGTAAAAACAATTTTTAAAAAATTTTTATACATTAGTCATATTGTGAAAGAAAACAAGACACATCCCTCCCCCAAAATAGAAAGAAAATATTTTTTAAAATTAAGAAAAAAACATGCTTCAACGTGCATTTAGATTCTATCAGATTTTCAGATGTATCTTGGATCATTATATGGCTGAGAATTGCTAAGTCATTCAAAGTTGGTCATTGTACAATATTGCTCTTTCTGTTTGCCATGTTCTGGTTCTGCTCACTTCATTTTGCAGCAGTTCATATAAGTCTTTGTAGGTTTTTCTGAAAACATTCTGATCAATTCATAATAATAGACCATAATTTGTTCAGTTATTCTCCAATTAATGGGCAAGCTCTCAATTTCCAATTCTTTACCACCAAAAAATAAAATTAAAGAGCTGCTAGTGTGTGTGTGTGTGTGTGTGTGTGTGTGTGTGTGTTCTTTTCCTTTTTTGTTTTTTAAATCTCCTTAGGAAACAGACCTAGTCAAAGTATTGCTGGATCAATGATTGTGTGTGATATGCTTTTTGTAATTATCACACCTGAATTGCAAACCAGACACTGACAAGCTGAGAATATGAATCAGCTGTAATTCCTCACATTTGGAAACAAATGAATCAAAGGCCTCTAAAATACTTATTAACAGAATATCAAAACCATCCATTACTGATTTCAATATTGGAAAAGTACCATTTTGTCATTTTGAAGTTAATTAACAATGTGCAAATACATCATTTAGCATGCAAAATTTTAGAGTCCCATGAGTACAGTTCCAAATTGCTCTCCAAAATGGCTGAATCAGTTTACAACTCCAACAATGCTTTTGTGTTCCTATTTTCCCACATATCTTTCAACATTTGTCACTTTCCTTTTCTGTCATATTAGCCAATTTGATAGGCATGATAGTATATAACAGTTATTTTAATTTGCATTTCCCTAATGAGTAGTGTTTGAGTATTTTTTCATTTAACTACAGATAGCTTTGATTCCTTCTTCTGAAAATTGCCTGTTAATATCCTTTGATCATTTATCAATTGAGAAATGACTTGTATTCTTATAAATTTGATTCAGTTCTCTACATACTTCAGAATTGAGGCCTTTATCAGAGAAACTTGTAAAAAAAATTTTTTCCCAAGTTTTTTGCTTTCTAAATTTATAATACTGGCTGTATTGATTAACCTTTTAAATTTAATGTAATAAAAGAATTCATTTTATATCTTATAATGCTTTTTATCTCTTATTTGGAGATCTAACAGATAAACTACTCCATGCTCCCCTGATTTACTTTTGGGATCACTTTTTGCCTAAATTATGAACCCATTTTGACCTTTGTTGGCATATAATGTGAAATGTTGGTGTTATACATAGTTTCTGCAAAACTGCTGTCAAATTTTCCCAGCAATTTTTGTCAAATGGTGAGGTTTTTTTACTACTGTGTATTGTGTACCTAATATATTCCACTGATCCACCACTCTGTTTCTTAGTCAATATGCCACATTATATGATTACATTTTGTGATATGGTTTGAAATCTGGTCCTGCTAGGCAACTTTTCTTCACATTTTTTTTTTTTGTTGTTGATACCCTTCATATCTTTGACTTTGTGCTCTTCCAGATGAATTTTGTCATTTTTTCCAGATCTATAAAATAACTTTTGGTAGTTTTATAAAATTAATTTGGGTAGAATTATCTTTATTATACTAGTTTGGCCTATCCATGAGCATTAACATTTTTCCAATTGTTTAGATCTGATTTTGTGTGGAAAAAAACTCAGTGTTCTGTAGAATTCAGAAGCCTTGAAGTAGCCTCCCAGATGTTTTTTAAACTTAATGTTTTATTTTTCATAATGACATATTTCCATAAGTTGCCCACCACATCTGGAATATCTTTCTTCCCCTACCCCATCTCAGGGTTTCAGAATCCTTATCTTCAAAATTCATTTCATTTGCCACCTCCTAAGAAACCTTTCCTGATTGCTAGATCCTTCTGAGTAGTTAGCATTCTCTCCCTATTTGTATGTGTTACATCCCCAAATCCCCAGAAACTCTTTGAGAATGTGAACTATTTCATTTTTATTTTTATATCTCTAGTACAATGTCTTGCACATAGTAGGTTTTTATTAATTATTGAGCTGTATTTAATGCTTTATTAGGATGGTATCTATCATTTGAAAGTTAAGGATCCCTTTGAATTTTGTGGATGCCTAGACACAACTTAAATTCTAATATCCCCAAAGGGATGCCTGAGTTGTAGTACAAATCAAAAAACGACAACTACTGAGAAACCCCTCCTACATTATATCCAATCTATATAAGCCCAGAGGTTAGGTTCTTGGTCACATATTAAAAGTTTATTGGTTTCAATTAAATTTGCCTGCAACTCATTCATTTAACAGTTAATTTACAGTTCATTTTCCAGTTTATATTCTATTATTATATTTAGCTATATATAATTGGCTCATCAGCCACTGTTGGACACACTGTAACTCAACTCTAACATAAATGCTTACATGTAAAAATGATATTTTTTACATATATAATTAGAGGTTTGCATAAAGTACACACAGAATTTATCTTCCTGGTTTGGACTGAATGTATGTGTTAGTTTACTGCTTTCGGTTTTGGGGATGATTCAGCTTCTAACTACTTACTAAGCAATTAAGGGATAAAGATGCTATTTGGTTACTGAGCAGGAAGAGCCAATTACTTAATGGATTTTTTAAAATTTATTTTTACTTATTTTAAACTAAATACAAAATAAGAAAAACAAAACAGAAAAAGAAAAACAGAGAAGAAAATTTTAAAAAAAGAAATTGATATGTGTCCAGCAGAACATCAGGAAGGATTAAAAATATGTATCAATAAATTTCCACTTCAAGAAAGCATATATAATAGTGCAGATTATATATTCATGACTGTCCATCTTTTCTTTGCTTCTTTGTAAGTTATTCCTTTGTTCTCTGCTATGTACTTTTTATTTTATTCTTTTTCTTCTCTTTCATCCCCCCATCTCCCTAAGCAGGCTACAACTAAATAAAGGTATATTTACACACACACACATATATTTATATATACACATACATATACCTACATGCATATATACACACATGTATACAAATGAATTTACACGTGTAGACATGGATCTAAAACAATATTAAGACAATATAATGTAGATTTCTCACTAGATTGAGTCTTTAAGTTTTACTTTGATCTCAATGATTACTGGCCCTACTTATTTTGTTTCAATGAATTCTACTCCTGATCCTTGTTAGAGTGTTTGTGTATATCTCTTATCTATTCCTGCTCACTCTTCTACTTTATTTCCATTCCTTAACTTGCCTTACTAATATTTAACCTCCCCCTAACCATGGATCCCTTCCTTATTTTCTCTTCCCACCTTTTCCCTCTCTCTTTATCCCATTCCCATTAATCTACATACCTTATCCCACTACTATAAATCTACACATTCTTCTATACCCCACTTTATCCTATTCTCTCCCCCTTTATTTCTTTATAGATTTGGGGGGGTACTATATATGCCCTTCATTATGCTATACTATACCCTTATGTTCCCTGTTTAACCCATTCCTGATATAAGTTTTCAGAGCTAGCAGCCCTCTCCTCCCCCTCTACTGCCTGTGTCTGTTCTTCCTCTGCATTTCATTTATATAGCATAATTACTATTTTTACCTTTTCCTAAACAGTTTTGCTTTTTAGAGTCAGATAATACTCAGCTCTGTCCCAATATTTCTTTTGAGCTACTCAATAATTGATTTCAATCTTAAACATATGGTATACATTTCCATGTAACAATCATAAATAATTTGTCCTTGTTGAATCCCTTGAGGTTAATCTTTAATGTTGATTTTTACATGTCAAAGTTTCTAGTAAGTTCAGGTTTGGTTGGGACAAAGTCCTGAAAATCTGAAAATTCATTGAATATCCATTTTGTTGTGGTGGTGGTGGTAAGTTTTGCTGGATATAATATTTTGACCGGGATTAGTTCTTTTGATTGTCAATATATATTATTCTAGGACCTGAAGTCTTTTATTGTGGCTACTGATAAATCCTGTGCAATTCTAAACTGTAGCTCCAACACATCTGAATTGGTTTTTTGTTTCTTAAAGAATTTTCTCTTTGATCCTGAGGTTTTGAAATTTAGCAATAATATGCCTGTGTATTTCCATGCAGTATCACTTTAAGGTAGTGATCAGTAAATTTTTTCTTTTTCTAATTTCTCCTAGTGTTCTATCACTCCAGAACAACTTTCTTTGATTATTTCTTGCATTATTGTGTCAAGGTTCTTTTTTTTGTCATAGCTTTCAGGTAGTCCAATTATTCTTACATTTTCTCTTCTTGATCTGTTCTCCAGATCTATTGTTTTCTTATAAGGTGTTTTTCATTCTGTTCTATTTTTTCATTCTTTATATTTTGTTTTGTTGTTTTTTGGTCTCTTATAGTTTTACTAGCTTCCCCTTGCCAAATTCTAATTTTCAAAGAATTATTTTTTTCTTTAAGACTCTGTAACTCCTTTTCTGTGTATACATTGTTTCCTATATTCTAATTGGTTGATTCCCCCCCTCCCATAATTTTCTTGTTTTTCTTTGATTTTTTAAAAGTTTTCCCTCAATATCTTCTTTGATTTTTGAAAACTTTTTTTTAGTTCTCTATAAATTCTTTCTGGTCAGATAGTCATTTAACATTACTCTTTGGGGTAGAAAAGGCTTTTTACTTCACTGTCCTTTGAAGATGAACCCTAGTCTTCCCTATTCCCATAGTCAGTATCTATGGTTGGATTCTTTCTTTGCCTGTTCATTTTTTAAAATGAGAACAATTAGTGTAATGACCTTTAATCCTGAGACGGGGGTGATGGTGCTTCTAAAGCTTCACTTCAGTCTGGAATCCTAAACCAAAAGCTCCCCACTCCTGCAAGTGCCAGCAGCCAAAAGCACCCCTGCTCCACTGTTTTTACACTCACCAGATGTTCTGGTTCTTTCTTGCCTAGGGCCCTGTGTCAGCAGCACAGCTGGGCCTAGAGTTCCTAATCAGTTGAGATTACTTCAGTCTTTTCTGACTCAGACTCCTGTCTCCCCATGATGACTGGGATGAACCCAGCTAGCGTCAGGATTTCCTACTTGCTATTTCTGAGGAGCTAACCTGGAATTGTTTACACTGCACACCAGTTAAACTCCTGTTCTTAAGTCGTATGGTTTTCTTGGGTTGTCCCAGGAGGACTCCTGTTCTGCCCCCAAACTTACTTGTTTTCCACTAGTCTATGTTAGCACTGGGTCTCGCTTTTGTTTGGTTTACAGAGGAAATCTAGAAAGCTTGGAATTTTCTGACCTACTCCTCCATATTTCCAGAATCCTCCCACTTAATGGTTATTTAAAGCATCATAACTTCTCTTTAAATCTATCTTCTTTTCCCAGTTGCAGAGCATGTGATTATTCTTTGGACCTTTCACTTGAGAGATGGGGTCTCCCATCTCAACAATATGGCGACTACTCTCACCTGACAGTTTAAATGCAGGTCCCAACTTTTTCCATTTGTGTTTTCTTTTCAGAATAGGTAATCCAAAATCCATTTCAAAAATGAATGAATCCAAACTTGGAAGCAATTTTGGAGTTCAGAAAATTCTAAATTTACATGGTGGAGGCCTAGAAGTTTCTGTCCTGGTGAAGATGATCACTGTCAAGAAGAGACAAAGCCTTGGGCCTAGCTGGCCAACAGAAATGAAGTTTGAGAAGACTGTGCAGAAATGATATAAAATGTAACAATGCTTAATCAGAATTCCTGCCAATTCTTTTTTGTTCTGAGGAAGTTCAAGTTAGCCTCTCAGAAGACTCTAAGAGTGATAATGTACTAAATTCTCAGTCTTTGTTTTAATGCATGATAGGATTTTATTTTTGGTTTGCCATTTCTTTTTTTTGTTTAGGAAATAAATACCTATTCCAAACCGATTCATACTATGCCATTGAACATCTTTCTAGTTCCCTTTATAAGGATACCGTAGACTTGAATAAAACCCTAAGTTTTAAGTAATTTTCCTTGGCACTTCAAGGATGAAATGTTAACCAGACAAAGAATATGAGAAAAGGCAGTCAAATTCATCTTATTAGAGTCTCCTCTAAAATTGAAGCAGGCTTGCTGGAAATTAGTCAAGAAGATATGTTTAAGAGGAGTAAGAACTGTGCCCCTAAACCTTTGAGCCCAGCATCAAGGAACATTTGCCTAAGTAGCAAACATTCTATCAATGGTATATTCTGGCACTTCACATATATTGTCAATTTGCTATACTATTTTGGTTAATTCTCTCCTTTGAAGAAAGAACCATGAGATTTAGAGTTTTAAATTATTTTGTATATTCCTACCTTTTTTGTGGTAACAGTTGTTGTTTGCTTGGTTTGTTTTTTTTCTTTCTCATGTTTTTTTTTCCCTTTTGACTTTTCCTTGTACAGCATGACAAATATGGAAATGTGTTTAGAAGAATCTCACATGTTTAACATATATCAGATTGTTTGCTGTTTTGGGGAAGGAAAAGGGAGAAAAAAGGGAGAAAAATTTGGAACACAAGATTTTGCAAAGGTGAATGCTGAAAACTATTCTTTGTATGTGTATGGAAAAATAAAATACCACTAAAAACAAATAAATAAAATAATTTTACATTTTTGAAGAGAACAAAGTTTTCAAAAAAAGGAAGTGGGTTAGTGTTAGCCTTTCTTTGAATTAAAACATTGTCAAATTTCTTTATCATTTTGTCATTATTTTAATTTTATAACAATAGTATATTTAAAAAGTTATTATTTGGGGAGAATTTTGATCAAGTTGTTATGATCAACATAAAAAGTATTTCAATTCTCATATGTCCATAACCATGACTTTGGTAGAAGACAAAATCAGGGCGATCAAAGCACTTTCAGTTTGTATTAGAGAGAGAAAACTTACAAGAAGCAAAAATTTGCCAATATGGAGTGTGAATGTATGTGTTTGTGTGTGTGTGTGTGTTATGTGTGTGTGTGTGTGTGTGTGTGTAAACTAGAGTAGAAAATTAGATGAGGAAATAAAATTAGTGGACCAAAAAAGATAAAACTAAAAAAAAATATCAAGTGACTCTTCTAATTTCAATATTCATATTTATATAACACTTTAAAGTTTATTATCTCAGTTTGGTTAGATATTCAATGGGAAAACAAATGTATTGCTTCCCCTTAAGAAATTGTCCTAAGACATTCATTATCCTTAATGCAGACTTTGCTGAAACAAAAATGTTTCTGGTGATCATTCTCCCCTATTCTGCCCTCATCAGACCACATAAGGAGTACTATATTCAGGTATGGGTAAAGTGTAAGATCTAAAGAGCTCAGCATCCATCCAGAGGAGGTTGATTAGGATCTTGAGTTCATGTCACAGAGGGTGGCTTGGAAAATTAGGGATGTTTAGCTGGAAAATAAAGTGTCATAACTCAGGAGAGACATGATAGCTGTCCTGAAATATCCAAAGGGCTGTCAATAGGAACAGGAATTATACTTGATTTGCTTGGCCCCAAAGAATAGAACCAGTGAGAGGAAGTTATTAAGAGGCAAATATATGCTTGAATTCCGGAAAATCTTCCCAACAATTAGAGTTGTTCCCAAGTTGAATGAGTTTTGAATGAGTTTCCTCAAGAGATGGTAGGTACCTTCTTATTAGAGATTATGAAGTAAAGAATGGATGAAATTGTTAAGAATTTCTTTTTATGGGATGGACTAGATGGACAAATCTAAATTCTGTGATTCCAAGAAATTTAATCAATAGATAACATCGATAATCATTATCCTGACTCTATTCAACAAAATAAATAGAACATGGTGCAATCCCATTTTTCATTTTTGCAATTACATCATTTCATCCATAGGGGCAAGGAGTACTATAGAAATACAGAGCATCTTAAAGGATATGTGCACAATTGCATCCTAATCACCACAATTACCATCCATTTGTTCTCATCTGAAATAGACTGTCAAACATGGAAAGATCAGAAACTGTCCACATCCACCTAAGAATGTAGGCTGACTTAAGCAGCTCACAGTATTATACATATTTTTGCATAAAGAAATAAATTAGTTATTCAGGTATGTTTTATAATCTAACCTCATATGTTTATGAAGACAAGGAGAGGGAGAGAGAGGAGGCAATAAGAACCAGACAAGTCAAATAATCACCATTTCCTTGCCCTCTATCTCCCCTCAGATCTTAACAGAGACAGTCCTTGAGAATAGTAGTGACTTCAAACAATATGCTACATTTGCTTCTAGCTAAGTCATCATCAATAGGAAAAATCATTATGGAAAAGGTGTCAATCTGTCCCACTCCCATTAGCAAAAACTGTTGACCAAATGCTGCCAACATCAGATAAGTATAAGAGTCCTAAGAGTGGCAGCATCCCCAGATCACAATTTCTGCTTTCAACCTGGTCATCACAGAGATCATCCAGGGAAATAACTCCTGTGAAGCAGCAGCCAGTCATTCTCATTAATTGCCAATCAGCTGCTATCCACAAGGTAGGAAAACCAGGCTAGCAGAAATAGCAAGCCACTGAAGGAGAGATGGGGATATTGATGTGTCAGGCAAGTCAAACCACCATCTTCCCTCAGACTAACATGGAGACAGCCTAGGACCCTGAATTTAAAGAACTTTGATAGCAATGTTTCTAGCACAATTCCTGTAACCATCATACTGTGGACATGCAGCCTAGAAACTGTTCCTGCAAGAGCTACATACTTAGCACTGAAGATCCAGAAAAGTAAGTTCTTGCCACCAAAGTCTTTGGCACTGTCTAGTGATTCAATATCATAAACTGATATGATTTTATCAGTAGAAATGCCATCATGATTTTAAAGAAAAATTACCATCTGCTTTACCTCTTTAAGGAGCATGGAAACTTTCCATCAAACTGAGAACTGGAAACTTCCTTAAAAGACTGTCTCTCCTCATAATATGATCTCCTTAAGAGCTGGGAATGCCTTACTTTTCTATTTGTATCCCTGGTATTTAGCACAGTGCTTTCCATGTAGCAATAATGTTTTTTTTTAATTCATAAATTCAGTTACTCACTCACTCATCCATTCATTCGTTCAGCTAGGTGGCACAGTGGATAAAGGTCTAGGCACAATCAACCCATTCATAACCTAGATAGCACAACAGTGGATCATTATGCCTAACACTGCTGCTATTGCTTCATTTAATAAATGGGAGATTGCTTCTCTATCAGGACCACTCCTCTATCAAGACTACTCCCCAATCTTTCTATGCAGGCATAGTTTACCCCTCTTTGATGCTTACTTTTGTTTCTAAATAGTCCACTCTCAAGTCTCCAACCTTTTTGCTCCTTGAGACTTTCTTCTCTATTCCACTTGTTAAGCATTTTCTGTTACTATCAGTTTTTAGTTGTATATATTCCATCTCAGTTTTTCTGCTTCAAAGAACTATATAGAGATAATAACTACATCTAACTTGTGTTTCAATTTGTGAGTCCAATATGATTTTTTGTCATTATAGCACTTCTAGTCATGTTGTCATATAACATTTAATAAAAATTTCCTATTGGCCTGTCAAGAGTAAGTAAAAAAGATGGAAACAAAAGAAAAACACATTTGCCTTTATGTAGCTTACCTTCTTAACTAAGATATGTAACCTTTAAAAATATAGAAAATTTTTAATTTAATGTATATTTAATCATATAGTACATCATATACATAAAAGCTATAGTAATTCTTTGCAAGAGAAATAATTGGTTATAGTGCACCCAGAAAAGGCTTCCTGGAAAAAGTAGATGTGAATCTGGATCTTGAAAAAAATATGGTTTGGCAGATAAACCCAAAATGTTAATACCCTACATTCGCTATCTTATATGCCAGTATTTTACCAAGAACTCTAGATATTGTATGTCTAGTAGAAGACGCAGGTTGCCCATCAATTAATTCTTGCTCTTGCTGTTCCACCTTCTTTTCTGATCAAAGAGGCTGCTGATAATGTTCTTTGTCACTTCTCTGTGATTATTTGGCATATGTTGCAGTCTACACATGTCCACCATGTGCCCCTATGCTGCCCTCTGTGAAATGCTTAACTTTAATTCTTTAAAGACAGCAGAGTATCTCCTTCCCTGAAATTTATCATAATTAGCCTCATGGAGACTGATGAATATACAAATCAGACCAAATTCTTTGGCAGGAAAGGATTGCTTTAAGGAGGTTTTGTATCAAGATGGTAGTGTCAGAGGAAAGAAGATTTGGAGAAATATTGCAAAAGTCAAATCAAGAAATATTGGCAACAGGATGGAAACTAGGTGGGGATGGGGGTTTAGATGGTGAGAAGCCATGAAAGACCCCTAAGTTGTGAGCTTAGGGGACTGGGAGAATGGTGATGTCCTTGACAATGTTAGGGAAGTTTTTTTAGAGGGGTTGGTTTAGGGGGAAGATTGGAAGTCAGCAGAGAGATTAGGGCTGAATAGATTTTATAATCATCAGCACAGAGATGATAATTAAATCCTGATAAGCTGATATGATCACTAAGTAAATACTATTGAGTGAAAAGAGAAGAGGGCCCAGGACAGAGTCCTGTGGATCTGGGATTAGTGAGTATGCTGTAGATGAAGATATTGAGTATCTAAATTTTAAAATATATTTACTTAGAATATTTTTCCCAATTTTTTTTTCCTGAGGCAATTGAGGTCAAGTGACTTACCCAGGGTCATACAGCCAGTTAGTGTTAAGTGTCTGAGGTTAGATTTGAACTCAGGTCCTCCTGACTTCAGGGCTGGTGTTCTATCCACCCCCAATGTTTCTTTAAAAAACAAATATAACTTTTGTTGTATAAAATTATTTTATTTCAATCATGTAAAACTCACTGATTTTGTCTCTGATGATTTTCTTCAGTCCCTCCTCTCAAATGGTGAGATTTCTTTTTCCTTCTTTTTAAATGATTTTTAAAAAATTTATTTAAAAATTCTCTCCCTTACTCCATCAATCCACTACCCGTTGAGAAGGCTAAAAATGGAATTTTATACATATAGAATAATAAAAAACGTAATTTCCACATTAGCCAAGTTCTTCCCATCTCCCTCCCCACCCAAAACAACAGCAAGAAAAATAAGGAGAAATATATGCTTCCATCTGCATTCTGAGTTCATTAGTTCTCTCTTGGGAGATGGATAGAATTTTATATCATGCATCTTTTGGAGTTGCAGGATTGATCAAAGTAAATAAGTCTTTCATAGTTGGTTACCTATAGAATACTGCTGTCACTATGTTAATTGTTCTTCTGAACAATTTCATTTCACTTGCTCATTGCAGTTTCTATCAGTTCACAAAATCTTCTCAGGTTTCTCTAAAATCATCACCTCCATCTTTTCTAATAGTACAATAGTATTCCATCACATTCATATACCATCATTTATTCATCTATTTTTCAAATAATGGGCACCCCTTCCATTTTCAACCTTAAGTCACCACAAAAAAAAAAAAAAAAAGTTGCTGAAATATTTTTTTAATGTGTGGATCCTTTTACTTCTTTGGTTTCTTTAGGGCCTAGTCTTACTCATGATACTGCTGAGTCAAGGGGTATGCAAAGTTTTATAGTGGGGATGATGCAGGGGAAAGATTCCAATCTTTGATTCCCAACCCCCCTAGCTAATGTAAATTACCCTTTGACTCTCAAATCCTGGTCCCTTTGAATTCCAATAGAAGATCCGGACCTGTCCCAGCCCCACCCGGATCTGAACCAACTTTGGGGCTACACCCCAAAGCCCCTCGAGCTAAGTCTTCGACTTAAAAGGACCACACTGGGAACCCCTCTTTGCAGAGATTCCAAACATGGTCGCCATGTGAGGACCCTCTGTCCACTGGACCCTCTGTCCAGTGCCCTCCTTATCTCTACCTTTCACCTATCTCCTACTTCTAAACTCAGTAATAAACCTCTTTTATTAATCTAGCTCTCTGGGCCAATAAATGCTTTTATTGGGAATTCCGCGCCGCTACTACCGCTGTATCCTTGCGCCGAATCCAAGGGGGTTACAGGGGAACTCTGTTTGACTCCCTATACTCCAAACCTGCCACTAGACCTTAACTAAACCCTAATTTCATTTAGGTACCCCAAATGTAGACCTCAACATGTGGTCTACACCTCAACAGGGACATAGTTCTAAATTGTTCTCCAGAAAAGAACTCTGGGAGATGACTAAGAACCACTACATAGAATTCCCAATCCCTCTATTTTTGTCTGCCTGCATTTTTTATTTCCTTCACAGGCTAATTGAACACTATTTCAAAGTCCAACTCTTTTTATACAGCAAAATAACTGTTTGGACATGTATACATATATTGTATTTAACTTATACTTTAATATATTTAACATGTATTGGTCATGCCATATAAGAGAAGGGGTGGGGGAAGGAGGGAAAAAGTTGGAACAAAAGGATTTGCAACTGTCAATGCTGAAAAATTACCTACCCATGCATATATCTTGTAAATAAAAAATTATAAATAAATAAATAAATAGTTCTCCAGAATGGTTGAATTAGTACAAGTTCACCAACAGTCCATTAGTATCCCAATTTTCCTGCATCCCTTTATTTAGTGTCATGTAGTGATTTTTTTAAAAGAAATTAGATCGTTGATCTAGTTAAAGTTTATTATGGCATATTTATATTAGGTAGATCTAAAACCATGTTTCCCCATTTGGCTATACAGTCATCCAATCTTCCCAGCAGTTTTTCTGAAAAAGATAGTGAGTTCAATAATCTAATGTGACAACTGACCCTTACTCTTTGGCAGCTTCCACTGAGTATTATATATACTGGGCAGGGAAGACTTTATTGGTCTGAGAGGTATTTTTGGCTTCCTTGCTGCTTGAAGCTTAAAGTTCATGCCCTAAGGTACTGAGATTTTCTCAGAGTAGTACCTCTTGAATTCTGGGAAGCTTTCCTGACCTGACATGGCCACTTATCATGGTGATTGGGGAGGCCAAGAAAATAGCTTTTTATATCCTTTTAAACTAGGACTTGTTTTCTTTTAATTTCTTTTGATTAGTGATTTTTACTTATTCTTGGGGGGGTTTTTGTTTGTTGAGTTGTTTTTTTTTTTTTTTTTTTTTTTTTTTTTTGCATTTTATGATTTTTGGATATCTTACTGTATTTTCAAATAGATTCAACAAATTAAGCCCTACTATGTACTAGGCACTATGCTAAATTGTTGAAGGCCACAGATAGTGGGGGAACTCTGGGTGAGATATAAGACCCTTCAGCCCAGAGGGAACCTACTGACAATGTCTGGTTTGGCTCCCCGTCACTCCTAAGGGCTCTCAGCCTGAGGGACTGAGAAGTCAGGGGGCAGTGACAACCTGTGTTGTAATTAAAGCAGTGTGATACCAAGTGGCAAAGAGTCATCTATATACAATAGCAAGTTGTTTATGTGGTCCCCATTGTATAAAGGGCTGAAACTCTGAATAGGTGCACTTCAATCAGACAACAGAGCACTTAAATCTAATTACCTATTCAAAATAAGACAATGACTCTATTAGCACATGTTTAGAATTGCTCTTCTCACAGTTAATGCTGGTTCAATGTTTGGGGTTAAGAGAATTGTAGGTAAGTATTAGGGGATAGGGTGAGAGAGGCCAGAGAACTTCACTTTGCAGCAGGACCAGGAGAAGGGAGGTTGGTGGTGAGCTTGTGGCAGTTTGTCTGTCTTCTTCACTTCTCCCCCTAAAAATCAAGGACTTTTACTTATCCTGACTCTGGCTGTTCCTGAAGCCTCCAGGAAACTAGCCTAGACTTTACATGCGTGGGCAGTATATTGTTAGCGCATGCACAGTGTTGCTTTGGTTATGCAAGGGTATTAGGGTATATAAGGAGAATTTGGAATAAACGGACTTCATTTTTGATCATCCATGTGAGTCTCACCTTATCACTCCTCCACTAAGACCAAGGACTCGGGCTGGTCCTGAGATCCTCTAGAGAGCTAATCTGGATGGTATAAATTGGCACCTCAGCATGGGGGCTCTAGAAAGCATTGTACATTTTGGCACCCCCAATTTGGGGGCTCTAGAAAGCACACAACACTAAGTGATGAGGATACAAATGAAAAAAAAAAAAAAAAGATAATTTCTGCTCTCAAAGCGCTTACAATCTAATGGGGGGAAATAAAACACAAAGGGAAGCTGGAGGGAATATTGAACTAAGCTGAAAATCTAATTTCTGTCCTCTATAAAGAAAGTCTTTGGGAGGACTTTAGTGCCACACACTTCAACCCTCCCGTCAGGGGACAGAAGAATTTGTGAACCTTGAGAAGATGTTGAATATCCAAGACTGAGTTAAAAGCATAGTGATGAGGTTAAAAGTGATCAGTTTATCCTGAGAGGGGCTTCTTGTTTCATGAAGTTAAAACAAAGCATATTAGAGTAGCCCTTTGTTCAGCCTAACCCAAAAAAGAGGCAAACAAAACAAAACCCCCCAATAATAACAATAACAACAAAAACAAACCGCTCATGTGATATTAGCTGCCTTTTTTAGACATTGTTTCCAGAAAGATGATAATTCCACAGGATCCTGCTTTGTTCAGACCACTCTGAAATACTATAGACATTTCTTGGCCTCCAATTTAACAAGGACGTTGATAAGATGGACTATGTTGATGAACAGGTTGGTAAATGGTCTCAAGTTAATCTCATGTGAAGACTGTCTGTGTATTTTAGCCTGGAGATGAAGGGTTACAATTGTCTTATTTTGTCCCTGAAGCCAGAAACAGGTGAAATGAGTTTTTAAGGTACAAAGAAACATATTTAGAGTTGACATCAGGAACAACTTCCTAATGTGAGCTGTGCCAAAGAGGCGCCAGTGCTTGCAAACAGGAAATTTCCTTTTCATGAAGCTCTTGCAGAAGAAACAAGCTTTTGTTGAGCATATTACAGTAGCATGGGTTGGACTAGATGCTTCCATGGTCTTTTCCAAGTCCAAAATTCGGTGATTCTCTTTTTAATTAGTCTGTTGGTAGTGGTTTTGGTTTTTAGTGTGGGTTTATCAAACTAATCTTCTATATTCATTGGATTCTTTTTTCTGAGTACTTTATTCCAGTGTGGTCAAGTTCAAATAAGAATGGGAACCACTACACTGTGCATAAAGCTCCTTCAGGGCTGTATATTACCTTAGAAAACTGCTATTAAGATTATCTGTTTTTAACTTTTATTTTGTTACATATTTTCCAATTACATTTTAATCTGGTTCCTCCCAAAGGAATGTTGCCGCTGTAGATTTGTAGATTTCTGCTTTATTCTTTTTCATTTACTTATTTCTGTCTTTTTTCCTACCATGGTGGCCAGTTATCTAAATGATTGCTCTAGGACACATTTTGGCATTTTTTTCTTTTTTTTCATACTTTTTTTTAATATATATTTTAGCTCCATCTGTTTTTCTACGTGCATTTTATGATTTTATCTAATTTTGTGAAATAATCTATTGGCATTGCACTTAGTTATGAGAAATATTGCAATTTTTATTGTGCTTTTTTTAAAAACCTAATTATGATCAGAAAATATCCCACCATTTATTTAGTTAGTTCTTCCTGGGTCTTATTCAAGATTATTTTGAAGTTGTTTTTGTATTGATTTCTTATTTAAATCTCTCAACTTCAAGTCTCTCTCCCTTTTCTACTTTGTCTTCCACACAGCTGTCAAAGAGATATTTCTAAGCTATTCATCTGAGTGTCTCATTTCTCTGCTAAAAAAGTTCCAGGGCTTCCCTGTCGCTTCTATAAGAAGATATAAATTTCTCTAGCACTTATGCCCCTTCACAATCCAGCTTGATCCAGCTCTTCCAGGCTTATTAAATATTACTTTCCTTTATGTACTATAAAGTCTAGTTCATGTAATTACAAATCAGAATTAAGCTGGGGGAGTTAATGATGCCCTTTCCCATTTAAAGGACCTCTTAGTTCTGACTCACACTCAAACTAAAGTCAGTCATGGGGAAGACTAGTTTCTAAAGAAAGGAGTCAGACTCCTTTTCTTGTGTGCTCTTGCTCTAGAGAACCAGGGGGAAAAAAACCTTAAAAATCTAGTAGAAATCAAATCAAGAATGTTTCCAAAAAAGTATGTTAAGGTATTGGATGTATACTATAGATAAATGGACATAAGTGGATAAAATTATTTTTATCATCCTAGGCCGTCTCCTCCTTCCCTCCAACCCCAAAGACTCAAAAGTATAAATTATAAAGACTTAAATGACCTAGAGACCTAACACTATTAAAATAATCTCCCAGGAAGCCGGTATTCAAAAAGCCTCCATTTAAATTGTAAGCTTCTTGAGGGCAATATCTATCTCTGGACTCTTTTTGTGTTCTTAGCACTTAGCACAGGGTCTAGCAAATAGTAAGACACTGAATAAACATTTAGTGATTGGTTTACTGATCAGAGTGAAGAAGGGACCCCAAAACTCTAAAAATCCTTGAAGGAGAAATTCTCCTGGGACTCTGCCTCAGTGAAGGACCCTGAGAGGGGGAAACAAGATAAACAGCTTCATTCTGTTATCTAGGTGGTTCCCCTATACTCCTTGGGTTGGTTCAGTCCTGAGTAAAAGAATTCCAACCCTATTCAATAAAGAAACTTATTCAATTCTATTCAAATTCAGCTCAAGCTGAAATCCAGCTTGTAGCCAAAACTCCTATTATAAAAGAGCCAATCTAAAATCCTCTCTTTGCAGAGGTTCTAAACATGCCATGCTATGCTTGCTATGCCAAAAAGGCCTCTGCCCACTGGATAATATTCTTTTCCAGTGCTACCTCTTTTTATCCTCACCTATTTCCCTAAGGAGACTTGATGTCTCTCTGTCAGGATTTCTAACCTTACTTCCCAATCTCTCTAATAAACCTCTTTTATCAATCTAGATTTTCCGGTTTGTAAATTCCTTTACAGAGAACCTCTGTGCCCGCCAGAAGGTGGTTCCCCAAAACTCCCTACCCTTGCACCGACTCCCAAGGAGTATAGGGGAGCCAAACCTCTCAATTTGGTTCCCTGGACTCCAAACCTGCCACTAGACCTTATCATTTGGTTCCCTACTAAAGGGAACCCCAAAACCTACACCTCATCAAGAGCATGAGACCATTTTATTGTGCCACAGTTCTCTTTTATTGTCCTGACTCAGTTTCCTTGAATTGTTCTGCCTCAGTTCCTAATTGTTCTGGTCAATTGCAACACCACCCCTTCCTCCTAATCATAATGATCCAGATAAGGAGAAAGCCCTTCTATCTTAGATATCATCAGAATGTTGGGTGCCTCTCCCCATTGCAATTTATCAGAATGTTGGGCATCTCTCCCCATTCTATAATCCCAATTTATCAGATGTCCCCATGCCTCCCTCTACCCTGTCAGAACCAGATTAATAGTGCCCCTCCCCCCCCCTTCTCTCCCTCCCTCTCTGGTGTTCCAGATCTCAGCACTGACTCCACCCCTGCTTACAGTCTAACCCCTGGTAGCTTGGAGTCCAGTGCATTTATATGTCACTGAGAACTCACATTGTTTTTTAGATTCTTGGAGACAGTAGTCTCATTCAGTCCTGGGACCAAACTATGGATCCATTTGGTCTCCCTTTCAAATAAAATATTAAAAACTCTCTAATCTCTATCTTGCCTAGTTTCTCTGGCATTACAATTTCACTTTCAAATGACTGAAATTTCTGAACTACTTAAAGTTTATGTCCCCCTGGAAAGCCGGGTCAGATTTTGGATCATCCTCCTAGAGAAATGGAATTTAGACCATCTCCTACAGTGCTGAGAGACTGAGGGTCAATTCAAGGACTCCATTACCTCTGGAATCTTCAAAGTTGCCTCCCAAGTTGGAAGTGTCCAAGGTTGATGTTTGGGCCCCATGCTTAGGCTCACCTAAACAAATATGGGCTCAAAGCTCTTTCCTACCCTCAGAAAACTCCAAATGAGCAGAATCGAAGTGGAAGCCCTAGATGAAAGTCACTCTTCTAAGATCTAAGTGCATTCCTCCAGGTTCCTTGGACAGTGTTTCTAGACCTAGCACGCCCCAACTTGGAAGTATGGATGGGGAAGGAACATGGTGTAGAAATAAGAGATCTTTATTTATCATCCCAATGTCATTCAGTGTTCAGTGCAGGTGAGTCCCATGCATATTCTAATGGGATTTCTCCTACTGAATACTCAGAGCATTCCATCTCTGTCTGTGAACAAACTGTCCCCATGCCAGGAATGCAGTTCCTCCAAATTCAACCATTTTCCAAAGCTCAGCACAAATGCTCCCTCCTGATGTGGATTTAATTCTCTTCTGTCAGGAAGAAGCCCACCTGGCTATAATTACATATAACCAATTCCTAGACCATCCTGTTTATATAGAGCAATTGTGAAGCTGGAACTCTTTTACCAACCTCCTTTTTTGTGCATCTTTAAACAACTTAGGAGATACTGATGAGGATATCTTTAGACAGGTCTGGGACCTGGTCTGCCAGGTGCATTGCATCTGGCTCCTTGATCCTTTCCTTAACCTTTCCTTTCCCGTTTTCCCTTAGAAACCCCCAAGGCTGTATTTTCCCTAACTCTTGGTTATTAGTCTGCTAAACTCTTTGGATTTAATGTGCTAGTTAAAGACATGTCTAGAACACATTTCTTTAATAGATTTTTTCAAATTCCTTTCCTTGGTAACCCTATTGTTCTTCTTATTTCATATTTGCCATTCCTGGTGCCTATTTTACCTCTTATTTTGTCTGTGACCTTTCCTCCTAAATAAACCCACCTTTTGACAAAGAGAATAGTCATTGTGAATTTGTCACATTTATATCAAACTAGATATTAGTATTACAATCTCATCCCTCCTACAGGATGATTTCCCTGATTTCCTCCAGCTGCTAATTGCTCCTTGTCTGACATGAAATCACCTTGTATTTATTATACATTTATTAAATATATTTATATGCAAACAGTTTATGTATTTTATGTAGTTTATAATTTGTATACATATTGTATATAACTTATATAGGTACATATTGTTTCTTCCAATTGACTATAAGCTTTTTGAAGGCAGGGATTGATTTTTTGCCTCTGTTCCTAATACTTAGCATATAGCAGGTAATCAGTAAATTAATTTTGTTTACATCTTGATAATTTCCAAATATTTCATATACTGCCAATTCTTTTAATTATAGGTGGTATCGGATAGAAATGTAGATGATTTGTGGGGGCTTATATATGATTATTCATTTTTTATCTTAAGTTTTCTAACCATATCAGGTAGAATTACATAAAATATATAGCTTATTGTTATGCCACATTTCTCTTTTATTGTCTTGAGTCAGTTTCCCTAATTATCCTAACCCAGTCCTGACTCATTTTCTCTGCTTCAGTCCTGCAAAACCTCCCCTCCCTCTTTATCAGAAATTTGATAAGGATAAAAGATCTTATGTTTTAGAATATCAGAATGCCTCTCCCCATCCCAAGCTATTAGAATGTCAGATACCATTTTATAAAGATGCCTCTCCCCTGGTTTATAGTATCTCCCTCTCCAGAGGCTCACCCCACCTTGTCAGAGTTCCATTCCACTCTCAGTATCCTGACTCCGCTCCTGCCTCAGTATACCCCATGACTCTGAGCCATCCAACTCTGTATATAGGTCATTGAGAACTCACATTGTTTGCTGGATTCTTGGAGAAGATAGTCTCACTCAGCCCTGGGACCAAACCATGGATCCATTTGGTCCCAGTAAATCTCTCCCTTTCAAATAAAATATAAAATATTAAATGCTCTCTAATCTCTATCTTGTCTCAGTTTCTCTGGCATTACATTGTTATGGGCCAGAACTTGAAACAAGGTGTTGACTCACTGGAATTGATGGAAGAAATGCTTGTGTGCTTGAGTTTGCACCTTTGAGAGTTCACACATTAGCTCACACATATTAGTTCACACTTTTGGGAGATTCACAAGTCAGTATTCAGTATGAGATTCACAAATTCACACCTCCCATAATCCCACTCTTGGAGGAGAAGTCAATCTTTGAGTTTACACCTCTAAAAGAGCATAAAAAGAGCTTCAGTCAGTCAGTCAGTCAGTTCAGAAGATTGCCAGGAGTCAGAGTTGAACTAGAGGAAAAGCTGGAAGAGCAAAAAGACAAGCTGCACGAGTTCTTGGAACCAAACAGAGAGATAGTCCAATAAGAAAACTAACCGGGCTATTTTGGAAGAGACAATTAAAGATTTGAACTTTTATCAGCTGGCAGCATTTGGGGTCATTATTGATTTGAACTGAAACTAAGGCTGCCTCCAGAAAACCTCCCCAAGAAACCTGCTCCCACAGAGTCCCATCATATGTTATTCAAAAGAATACCACCACCACATTTTGGCATAATAATCACTTCAAACTCAGCCAGCTGATAAAATTCAAACATTTATTTTCTTCTTCCAAGTCTTATCTCTTTCCTTGGGCCCAGTTAGCTTTCTTAGAGGCCTCTCTCCCTCCTTGGTTCTAAGAGCTCTTGCAGCTTATCTTTTGTTGCCTCCAGCTCTCTCTGAATCTTGGTTCAACTCCCACTCCCAGAAATCTTCCGAATGAACTGACTGACTGAAGCTCTTTTTAATGCTTTTAGAAGTGTAACCTCAAAAGATTGACTCCTCCTCCAAGAGTGGGATTATGGGAGGTGTGAATTTGTGAATCTCATATTGAATATTGACTTGTGAATCTCCCCAAAGTGTGAACTAATGTGTGTGAGCCCAAGCACACAAGCATTGCTTCCATCAATTCCAGTGAGTCAGCACTTTGTTTCAAGTTCTGGCCCATAACATTACATTATATATGTGCATATATATTTTAACTCATTCCATTAATTTCTTTTTGATGCTTTATCATTATTGCTGAAAAGCAGAATTAGTGAAGTGGACTCTAAGCTGTGACCCAAGTTTAGCTTTCAGCATTTCCTGGCTGTGTGACCCCACTGAGCAGACTAATTAACCTTTTAGCACCCCAGGTAGTTTTCTGGAAGATTCTCCTTCACTAGGAGCTCCCTATACTAATGATCCAGACTTCAGCACATAACTTGCTAAGATTTTAAAAAATAGTGTTCTACTCTAGCTATCCACTTTTAAGACCTGTTTTTAATGGAATGTTTCTGTTGTTGATGTTTCTCTATTATGCTGTAAAATTCACTTGTTATTCAAAGTAGCTCAAATTATAGAAACTTCTATTCCTACATCATTTGATGTTTTTAGAATGTTGTGATGTTTTGAGTGCTGTTGTATAAAAAGCTTTCTTTGCACCTGACATAATAATGTACTTGTTTGTTTTATTATTGAGATTTATTTTTATTATTTTCCTGATATTAAATACCATTTACAAATCCTTGCTCACGATGGCTATATTTTTATCCTATTTGCCAGTACCTTATTATTTTTGTCAACACTCATTAATGAAAGTGCTCTATGGTTTTCTTTCTATGCTTTTGCCTTTATTCCATTAGAAGGCATATTTGCTTTAGTGAAGGAACTGGTTTGCTTACCAGCTTTCTATTTTCTAACTGCCTCATTTTGTTTGAGACTTTTAATGTCTGTGATGTCATTTGTGTATACACTCCCTGTAACAACACAGATTGAGACTTCTCTATAAAAGCTGATTTTGTGACAACAGATACACCTACTAGTCTTGGTACTTTTCCAGATTGGTATGTCTTGTGCTGGGCTATGAACAGGCTGTGGCTACCTTGGGCTACCCCCATGGCTTCACATATATAAATTATTTACTTTAAGAATTCTCATTAAAAATCTTAAAATCCTGATTTTTAAAAAATACATTAATGATTTTAATCCAACTTGTTCTATGAATTTGCATTCTCACCGAGGTATGGGGACAAAGCAAAAAGCACATTAAAAAGTGAATAAAAGAAGAAATATATGTGCTCCATAGCAATCTTTGAAGGCTATTTAGTGGGGCAGATGTGTTTGATATAGCTTACAGCTCCACATAGAGGAAAAAAAAATTTGAACAACTGCAAGTGTCCCAAAGTAAGTAGAATGGACACTGAACATTCAGCTAGAATTGTGCAAGTCCAGAACAACTTTTGCTCTCCTTTTTTTTTAAGGCACATCTTAATTATTGTACCATCATTTCCCAATTGTGCTTCCTCAGATGGAAAGGTGAACCCTTATTTCAAAATCCACTTGGCACTCACAATCTAACCCTAGAAATGGGGAATTGAAGATTCCAGGCAATACAAATTACTTGAAAGACCAAAAAAGTGTTTGTTTATTTTTAGGTTCCCAGAAGGGGTAGCTCTAAATTTGCAAGTTGGCTCCACAGCAGGCTCGAGAAGCAATTTTTTGATGGGGGTGGGGTGGGAATGAAGGGTAGAGAAGGTCACTACTGGATAAAAGAAAAAGCTTTTAAATTCTAGTTTTAGAGTTTCATTCTTATGCAACAACAGTATTTTAATGTTTCTTTACTAATCAATCAATTAAAGCAAGGAAACTTTAAAGGGAGCAGAGGGTGGGGTCTGATTCAAATAAGTGGAGATATTTTGCTTAGAGAAGGGAGGAGGATCTGGAAGTTTCCAGGTGGACAGAGGATAAAAGTGGAAACCTTGGGAGAGGAGAGAGGGGGAGGGAGAGGCAGATATCCGGAAGCCGATCAACAATCATTCAACACCTATGATGTTCCAGATGTATTCTGCTGGTGGTGGACGAGGGAATTCCAAGTTCAAATCCAGCTTGAGCCATTTCCTAGCTGTGTGACCCCGGGCAAGTCCCTTAACCTCGGATTGCCTGGCAAAACTTTGACCCACTGGTTTCACGGAGAAGGAAATGGCGAACCACTCCAGTATCCCAGGCGGTGGTGAAGCTAATTGATTCTACCTCATCCTATGCCGGTTGTAATTGTGTTTCTTTTACCTGTCCAGCAGATGTCTCTGGAACATGACGAAGTTACAACTGCATGATGAATCCTTTACAATTACACAAGAAAACGTCTTTGAACAGGCCCAGGAAATCTATGCTTTCTTCTACGTTTTCTTCTAATAAAGCTTGTAGTGGTGGCTTAACAGACACCGTTTCCCTGGGCCGTTAACAGACACATTCTTTCCCTAGTAACACTTTCCTGTCAATGTGAGGGAAAAAAACTATATCCACGGAAGGGATAGGTTTTACACACAGGTGTGTGATTCTTCTATATTAAAGTGGCTGGACCCTATCTCTGGTCACGTATGTTTAGATGTAATTACGTGCAGAGCACGCATGTGTCGTACACAAGACAGCTGCATCTATTGCATAGAATTACAGAATTATAATTGTCACGAACTTATACAGTAAAACAGAAAGTGTCCCGCTAGCCAAAGCCGCACCTGTCCGACAGCTGGGGGCTGCAGCGGCCCCACGCGATGAGCCGAGGTTGCTGCCCGGCCCGTCTGGGCAGGCTCCGCGCCGGACCTCAGCGCCTGGGTTTTTTTTTTTTTTTTCCGCACCTGCACCAGAGAGCAGTTTCTTTTAGTCACGTTACGCAGCTTTTATTGTTAGCGGCGGCCAAGGTGAGCGCGGGGCGCCACGGGCCCCCGGCGCCTGCCCTCGAGGGGCTTCCACTCTAAGGGGAGACAGCCTCTCGGGGGCGGGGGGGGCGGGGCACTTAATTCGAAGCCTTGGGACCCCCGCACTTCACCCGACCGAGCAGAGGAGAGGACCCCCGGTTCTTCGGAGTGAAAGCAGGAGGTCTCCTCGCCCCGCCCCCACGGCCGCCGCGCTTACCCCACTCTGCGGCTCCTCCGCCGCCGCCGCCGCCGCCACAGACTCACTCACTGACCGGAGTGAGGCAGTGACGCACGAGCGCCTGCCTCCTGGGCGACACCCGGCCCAGCCCCGCTCTCCCCGCCCCTGTCGCGGGGCCTCACGGGACTCGTAGTCCGCTGCCTGGCGTCCCGCCCCCTCGCGGGCCTCGCGTTCCCAGCCTCAGCCCACACTTCCGGCTCCGTCGCGTGGCCGCGCAGATCGAACGCCGGCTCCGGCCCCCGCTCTGGAGCTCTTGGGCGCGCTCTCGAGCGCTCGTGCTCGGCTCGGGGGCGTGCTCCGCGGGGTCGCGCCGGGGCGGCCCTCCCCCACCCCCGCCGCATCGGAGGGCTCAGGCCCCGGGGGGGGGGGGCTGCGGCCTGGCCTCGAGGCCAGGGGAGGGGCCCGGGCGACATGGGCGCGGAGAGCCCGAGGCCTGGCCCGAGCCGGCGCCTGAGCCGGCGCGGCCCCGCGGAGGCCGGAAGCCCGCCGTGACCCCGCTGACCCGGGGTGTTCTCGGCTCGTTCCGCACGTCGGGGAAACCGAAAGTGCCGACGAGACGGTGAGCGGGGCCGGGCCGGGAAGGGGCGGGCCGGGGTGGCCGGGCGGGCTGGGACCCCTGCCCTCGGGGCCGACGGCTGCTCGGAGGCGATGGCGAAGCCTCGCACGCGGAGCCAGCCGAGCCCTACTCTCCTCTACCCCCTCCGTGGCCCGGGCCGCCTGTGCCTTCTCGGCTTCCGAGTGTGAGTCCCGCCCCCCGGGCCGAGGGGGACATCGGGGGGCTCCCCTTCCTCTCCCCCCGCCGGAGCCTGGATCCTGGCCTTTCTGGGGTGATTGAAAGCCGCCCTTCCGCCCTCTGCCTGTGAAAGCTGCTGTCCGGAGCCGCCGGCACTAATGCTGCGCTGTAGGTTTGCGCCTCTGGGCTCCCTCCTAGTCCTCTCTCCCCTGGGCTCGTGGGGCGGGAGTCGCGGGTGCTCGGAGATCCTGATCCCGTAACGGGGGTGTCAGCTGCGCAGGCGGGCTCGGGGGGCTGCCCTCTGACAGACGAGAAAACTGACGGGGGGCTGGGAATCTGCCCCCCCCCCAGTTCCTCCCGAGGCAACTCTCCCCAGGAGAGGGAAAGCTGAAAGTTTTGGGGGGCGCCGAATCCCCGAAGCTAGATATGGGGAAGAAGCCCTTGCTCTTTCTGTGGTATTCCTAGCTTTAGGTCTGGAAGGGTCCCGAGGGCATTCTGTGGGGAAACTGAGGCACGAACGTGGGTCAAGAGAATCTCTCCCCCCCCCCCCCCCCCCCCCCCCCCCCCCCAGTCGCCTTGGGTCTCATCTGAAAGCTGGTGGCTTGTTTCAGTCCCCACCCCCGCTAGGGACCTTGCAGGCCGTCCAGTCCCACCCTCCCCTTGTACTTGGAGCTCAGAGAGAGGTGAGGGCGCACAGGCCCGGATGGGACCTGCTGGCTGCTGTCCCGCCCTCGGGCCTCCCCGTGGGCAGGACGCGCAGGCCGCTCTCCAGAATCCCGGAAAGACTCTGGTCATCTAGAACACAGGGGGCAGCCAGGGTGAGCGCCCCCGTCCGAGGACTGGTCCCGGGAACTGAGCGTTGTCAGCCTGGATCAGACTTGGGGGGGCCTCCCGCTGTCGGAGGGGTTTGAGCTTAGGAGGCAGGAGTAGGGACAAAGCTGGGAGCTGCACAGAGGCGCCAGGGGGCCGAGGGTCTCCCGTCTGGGCAGCCCGGGAATGGGCTGCTCTGCCTCCGGAGCCTGCTGACCATCCACACGCTTAGGAAGTAGGATTGGATTGCGCCAGACGGCTTCCTGACCTCCTCAGCCTCTGTGTAATGGGGTTTCCTAACTCAGGAAAGGCCCCAAGTGATGCAGCAGCCGGCTCCGCCATTGTCGGGGTTCCCCTGAGCCTCGAGCAGTGCGGATTTGGGGCTGTCCGGAGATGTGAGTGGATGCAGGTGCTTTTTGTTGGGGCAGGAAGAGCTTTTCCCGGGTTCTGGAAAGCCATGCCAGGCTCTGGTTCTGGAGGTCCTATAGAAAGACTCCTGAGGAGGGCAGCTGGGTGGCGCAGTGGCTGGAGAGCCAGCCCTGAAGGCAGGAGGACTCAAGTTCAAATCTGGCCCCAGACACTTAACATAAGTTCCTGGCTGTGTGACCCTGGGCAACTCACTTAACCCCAACTGCCTCAGCAAAAAAAGGAGAAAGACTCCTGATAGTCCTGTCACAACTGCCTGTTAAGCATACCTCCAGTCATGCACAATTGGGGGTGACACAGCTTTTGCAGAACTGAGAGCTCTTCAGATATTAAAAACAAACAGTATTTTAGGTTCTCAGTATTGAAGAGAATGACAATTTGTCATGTATTTGTCGTTCTTTTCTACTTATCTTCCCAGTTTCACCTTAGAAGCTATTCTGCTGCCTAATGCAATAATTGCCTTTCAATGACAGACGACTGCATTTTCACTGTCCTTTGAACCCTTCTAGACATAGCCAACCTCTTCCTTGGCCCCATGCAGTTCCTTTTTAGCCACTATATGTCCCTTTCTACAGTTAGATGGGGGAAGGAGAATAACTAAGTGGGTGCAACTTTTTTTTTTTTATACAATGTAGAGTTTCTGTCTTCCCTCTAACCTCCACCCTGATAGATATAACCCACAACACACCCTGTTGTAAATTTGGTAGCTGTTCTGTGTTCAGGCATGCCTTGTAAACATAAGTACTACCAGGTTAGTAGTCTAACGAGCAGTATTATTCACTGTTCATGGTGTTTAAGAAATTTCTTAATTTTTCTCCCCAGACTTGTGATTTCATGTGGAAATTTTTCTTTATTACAGCTTCACTGAACATTTTGTGCTGTTACCTAAGACATTGAGAAGGTTGTTCTAAAGATAGTCCTTTTAGTTTGTAAAATAAAATTTTTCCATATTACTTACCTCTGTCCTGCATTGCCTCCCAGTTGTGGTGGAGACAGAGAAATAGGATAATAACTCAACTTTGGAGTTCTAACACATCTATACTGACTGATTCTGGCTCTTGACTTCTATGCCCCAGGTAGTTTTCTAAGTCTGTAAAATTGTAGGAACAGTTCCCAATTTGCATTGATCGAAGGAAGTTACCCTGCCTAGAATTCCCAGACACTTAACTAGCAGAATTAGGACAACCTGGCACTTTTATCTGAGATAGTCGAATTTACAATATCATTGTGATTGCTCATGCATTTATAATAATCGTCTTTATAGTAATACCCATTATAATCAGGGGCTTTGGTAACTGACTAGTTCCCTGTATAAGTCATTTACCCTCTTTGCCTTAGTTTCTTCTCTTGTGAAATGGGAGTAATACTTGCACCTATCTTAGAGGATTATTGTAAGAGTCAGTGCTAGAGTATTTCTAAAACACTTAGTACAGTATCTGGCACATTGTAGGAGCCTAATAAATGCTTGCTCCCTCCTCTTCACCTAGATAGGCAGTGAAACCTGGGATACAATCCGGATACAATCCAGTCTTCTCCCCTTCTCCCACTCCCCAGAAAAGGGGGGGAGGGGTCTTCCTTTCAGAAAAGGAAAGGTCCTACATATCTGAGTAGTAACTGGCTGTAAGTAGAACAGTATGTAATGGAAAGAGGAGGGTCTAAGAAACTTTGGGAGGAATTTGTTAGTACTGCTCCTTGTACTCTGACAATGTAGACATGGACTACTGAGGTATCTGCCCTTTAAATTTGGTGCATGTCTTCCAGCATTGTGTATCCTTCCTAAGCAGGTTGTTGGTTATGTAGGAGTCTGATTGGCAGTCATGATAAATCTAATTTCTTAGTGACCTGATTGGTTTATATGAATCGTGAAAATGCACATTTTAACATCTGGTTCCTTGCAAACATGAAATTTGTCCTGAAATTTCATGTAAAAAATTTGTGGCACATTTGAATCCTCAATAACATGGGCCTTGAATCCATGTACTATGAAAATGGATCAGAGGAGCTTGCCATAGTTAACCTAGAGAGAAGACTGGGGGAAAATATGATAAATGGCTTATAGTATTTAATGGTCTCCCCTGTAAGGCAGGAGCTAGACTTGCTCTGTTGGTTCCCAAAGAAAAGTATCAAGAGCATTATTTAGCAACTGTAAAGGGGCAAGTTTAGACAGGATGCCAATAGAAACTTCCAACACAGAACTATAAAGAAATGAAATGAAAGGAGATGTTCCTTTCCTTGTAAGTCTTCAGTTAAAGGCTAATTGATCCAATTGTCAAGTTTGTTAGACTGGGAATTTCTTTTCTGGGACTTAGATGGCCAATAAGGTCCTTGCTAACTCCTAGAGTCTGAGATTTGCTGATGCTATAGGGGAGTTCCTTCTCATAACTTCTATTTCTATACCATTTTCATCTTAAAGCAATTTATAGTCCATATATATTTCAGTGGATTCCTAGTCATACTTCCGAGCATAAGCATACAGCAGTGTAAAGGTTTTGTTGTTGAAAAAACAGCTCCTCTGCCCTTCCCCCAGTAAAGTTCCATTTAGAATTCTAAAATATTGTATAATTTGGAAAAATCTAATCAACTTAATACTTCAGTGGTTTTTCAATACATTATAAATAATAAGCAAATACATTTTAAAGTATATTATATGCAGCCTGATTTAAATAATGGAAAACTATGTCATGAGACTAAGTATTGTTGTAATATAGTTGCCTTCTATCTTTTCCATCATCAAAATCTTTTGCAGGGAGACTTTTCTTATTATGTGGTCAAAGTATTTAATCTTCAGCAGCATCAATATTTGACCTTCCAATGACTAGATTAAATTAATTTCCTTAAGTATTGATTTTATCTCCTTACTATCCAAGAGACTCTCAAAAGTTTCAAGCACCACAATATGAAAGTTAATCCACTTTTCTTATGGTCTAACTCTCACAACCTTATGGTCATACTTTATAGTCCAGCTTTCATTGCTACTGGACTTTGACTATATGAATCTTTGTTGGCAAGGTGCTATCTTTGCTTTTTAGTGTTTTGTTCAGATTTACCACAGCTTTCTTTCCAAGAAGCAAGCATCTTTTAATTTCATGGCTGCATTCATTCTGCATTCTCTGTGGGCGAATGCAGACTGCGGTGATCTTTGAGCCCAAAAATATGAAATCTGACCCTGCTTCCATTTCTTTGTCTGTTTGCCGGGAAGTGATAGGACTAGTTGCCAAGATCTTAGTTTTTCAGTTTTATTCAAGCCAGCTTTTACTCTCTCTTCTTTCAACCTCTTCAAGAGACTTCTTAATTCTTCACTTTTTGCCATCAAAATTGAATCGTTTGCATATGAGATTATTAGTATTTTGCACTGAGAAGCTTGTGGTCTGATAATCATAATCAGCTCCAAGTCTCTGGCTCTGATTTTCTTCAAGAGATCTCTTGTTTATCCCATTCTGTTGTTTTCTGTTTCTTTGTGTTGCTTTTTGTCTCCTTGCTATTATTTGGAATACTGCTTTTAGTTGGGTATAACTTCCTCTCTGCTTTTTCTTTCCTTTTCCTTATTTCCTTAGCTATTTGTAAAGCCTCATCAGTCATTTTGTTTTCTTGCTTTTCTTTTTCTTCGGAATTTTGTTGTTATTGTTCTTGTTGTTGTTGCTACCTCCTGTACAACAGTGTGAAAATATTTCCACAATTCTTTAGGTACTCCATCTATCAGATCTAATCCCTTAAATGTGTTCATAACTTCCACTTCATATTCATGGGAGATGTTACTTTAGGTCTGATGGTTTTCCTTTCTTCAATTTAAATCTGAATTTTCATGCAGAAGCTTATGATTTTGTAATGTAGGAGAAACTGAGGCAAGATCGAGATAAGATAGTTTTTAATAATTTATTTGAAAGGGAGGATTGTGTGTGTTGCTCCCAGGGCTGGTGTCCAAAGCATCCAGCAGGCAATGTTTGCTTCCCATGAAGCATACACACATGCACGTGCACACACACACACACACACACACACAGGCTCCAAGCTACTACTAGGTAGACCGAGGCAGGGCAGAGGCAGAGAGCACTGAGAACAGGAAGGGAGTATCAATACGCTTCTGACAGGGTGGGGGGAGGCACCAGACATTCTGATAAGTAGAGAGGGTCTGGGGTCATGATGTCTGAGATAGAAGATCTTTCTCCTTATCAAACATCCTGATGATGTTTGATAGGATATTGTTGCAACCTGGGGATTGGGGCAGAATAACTGAGGTAGGACAATTCAAGGAAACTGTGCCATAACAGTCTGAGCCACACTTAGCTACAGGTCTTGAGTCAAATTTTGATATTGACCCTAGGGTGATGTCCATGAGTAGGGTTGCCTTTGGGGTCGGTCGCTGAAAAAGAGTGTTTACCATGACTAAGAAGTTATCTTACAGAACTCTATATTAGTCTCTGCCTTGTTTCATTTTGCACTCCAAGGCCAAATTTGCCTATTATTCCAGTTATCTTTTGACTTCCTGCTTTAGCATTTCAGTCTCTTATAAATGTAATATCTTTTAGGGGGGGGTATTTCTAGACGATGTAAGTCTTCATAAAACTGATAAATTTTTCCTTAGTCATCAGTGATTGGAGTGTAGACTTGTATTACTATTGGGGATCAGGAAAGGCTTTCAGACTATCATTGTACAGGACTACCAAAACATTGAGGTTACAGGGTGCAGAAGACTCTTCCTGTACCAAGTCACCAAAGGGATGGGGTATGAGGTGATACCCCAAAAGTATATTGGGGTTATGGCCCAGTGTCACATCTCAAAAGAATTTGTAGACATCCTCCAAATGAAAGGGCAAAGATTTTATTATGTTAAGAGAGGACTAAATCCATAAGTTTTTAGTTTCCTAGAAGTAATCAGAAGGAAGAGACCATTAAAGGGGAAGATGCCATAAGGCAGGATTATACCATTGACTGGCAGGTCCTGACAGAGAAGTAAAGATCTAGCAGAAGAATCCAGGCAGAAAGATAAAGAGTAGTTAACTCTGAGAAAAGGGTGTCTTCTCAGCGGGCAGCTACACCAAGGAGAGGTCCTTTGGCAAAGCATGACTCCTACTTTGGGCCTCTGCCAAGAAATGAGCCCCAAGTTGCCCTTTTTTATAAGGAATCTGAAAGTGAGGTTTCAATTGAATGAGATTCCTTCAATGTTGTCATTGTCCCCAGATGAGACCACTTGCTGGGAGTGGTCTTGAGTCAATTTTCAGCTCAGTAGGGATCTATAGAAATCTAGATCTCCAGCTAAATGAGACTACTAAGTTTGAGCTTAGTAGGGAGAGGTCCTGGGCCAATCTTGATGAGACATTTAACTGCCCCAAAGAGTGGGTCCTTGTCAGGAGAGTTTCAGGGTTCACCCCAAAGATCAGGAAGGACAGTTTCAGGGTTCCCCCATCACATCCACTTAAGTTCACTGACACCCAGGATGTTGATGTTTAAATTTTGCTATTTTCAGCTCCTGTTTGACCACATCCAGGTTATCTTGGTCCCTAGATCTGACATTCCAGGTTCTCATGCAGTATTGATCTTTGCAGACACATCTGCAGCTGAGCTTCCTTTTGGCTTTGGCCCAGAAGCTTCATCAGTATTAGAGTTCTTCCCCATTGGCATGTTGGACTCCTTCCGATTCGAGGGGTTCATCTTCCAGTATCATGCCTTTCATCACTTAATACTGTCCTGAAGTTTTCTTAGCAAAGATCCTGGAGTGCTTTCTCATTTCCTTCTCACTTGGATAACCTTTTGTCTGACCTCTCCACTGTGACCTGTCCATCTTGGGTAACCTTACCTGGAATAGCTCACATGCACACCCCTTCGCCATGACAAGGCACTGATCTAAGAGGGGAGTAGTGAGGGCTGTCTGTTACGTTAACCAGTTCTATTAATATTAGGGGTTATTTAATATTAAATTCTAATTTAGGTATCATTGTAATAAATTGATGAATCATCTGTTAAATGTAAAATCATATAAAATAGTGGTCTATTAATCATAGATTAACATTCTCTGTGAATAAGAGGATCTCTTTTAGGGGGAGAGGAGTGTCATCAATATTCATTTTGCTCCTCAGACTGTGTTTTAGAATTTGAGTTAGATGAGATCTCTTGCACTTCAGCTTGCATTCCCATTTCCATCATGATCCCCAGTAGTCATCTAGTCTGTCTGAAGACATTCAGGGAGACTTAACTATCTCCCTAAATTTCCTGCTCCTCATGATGAGTACATCAAAAGTCCTCCAAAAAGCAAAACTGAAATTTGCTTTTTTGGATCCTCTGTCCTGTTTACTCTTCTAGCACCAGCAGAACCAGTCTGTTCTACACACCCCATTCTAGCCCTCCTTTCTCTCTCTTATTCTCAGAGACACTCCCCTCCCCTCCCATTCTTGGTTAATTTCCTTTCTCCCAGATTATCTGGAAATTGCCCTTAATCCTGGCCTAGTGAATTGAAAGTCCTCCAGGGCAACTGAGAGCCTAAATTGATTCTCACCTACTTTCTCTTTCCTTATTGGATCTTTGCTCTGACCCTAGGCCTTGGAGCCTTCTGTATCCTGGAGATGAGATGAATTAAAACCCTGGAGGTTCTCTGATTTGCCTAAAGCCCTGGGGTGTGAACTCATTGCTGGTTGAGTATTAAGGGGAGGTGCTTTTTCCTTTGCACTCCACTTGGCTGTCAGCTGTTGGCCTGTTTGGTCTGTCTTTTCCAGCCCCGGGAAAGGTGAGTAACCCTCCCTTCTCACCATTTCTGTTATCATTTTATCTACTCTAGGCAGCCCCTTCTCTCCTCTTACTCCCCACTTATATCTTAATCCCCATATCTTTCCTGACCAGCCTGGGTGACGAGTTGTAGCTCAAAGTAGTGCTTTTGTAGTCACCTTGATTTACCTGCTCTTCCCTCTTCCATGTTTACACAATATATGCCTTCTAAAAAATCCATGTTAATTCATTTCTATTGTGCAGTCACCACTTTCTTGTTAAACAACTTGCCCTTAGATTTCTTGTCAGAATTATGTTTCTGTGTCAGCAGCTATCCTCAGGCACTTGGAGTGCATCCCATCCATCCTGTGATCCATAGTCACTGGGGAATTTAGGTTCTGGGATTCTGAGTGTCCCTCCCCTAGAAACTTTGAAATCTGCTTTCCCCAAACTGAGGGTGCATATCAGACAAGACCGCGTTTTCTTGTCCGGTGTTACAAATCTAGATGGTATTTTTTTTTTTTAATCAAAAAAACCTTATTTATTATGATCAAGTTGGATCTATATCTCCTAAACCAAAACCATGAAATGTGGAAACACTAAAAGGTTTTCCAGTAAATACAAGAGTAAAGCAAGCATTCTAGCTTCCCTCTCTTTATCTGGAAAAGAGTAGTAAGACAAGAGTAAATTAAAGGCACAAAGACAGACAAGGAAGAAGTAATACCATCCCCATATTCTGACAGCAAAATTCTCAAAAATGATCAAAAAAAGTAATTGTAAGTTTCCCATAATTCTCACCTCAGCAACCACTGCTTCCATGCTCCTGAAAATCCGGTCCAGAGTAGATTAGCTCTACAATTCCTAAACCCTTCAAAGGATGATAGCATTAAAGTCATCCAGGAAATTGTTAAATGCTCTGCTTTGGGCATGTTTCATCTCTTTCCCCAATCCCTAGTTCATATTCTACCATTTGTTGGTGTTTTTTGTGGGCAGGGACTGGAACTGTTATTTTTCATTCTGGTTTCCTTGGTCCATAGCACAATACCTCATCCTAATAGGTACTTAATAGCTGTTTTAATTGTTCACCTCTCTCTCAATAAGACATTTTCCTTGATTTCTAAGACCATAAACTCTCCTGTATTTCTGCATGTCTGCGAGGGAGATGGGGAGTAGTGACCCCAGGTATTGTTGTTATTGAGAAACAAGTAGCCTAGACAGCCTTGAGCCAGGACTCAGCCAGCCAGAGCCTGACAGGGTCATGAGAAAGGCTATTTGTTAGTGACCTGCGGAGTCTTCAGTTACCTTGGAACCAAATGAAAGGACTGGAAGCTGCCCCTACGTGACAGGAGGTGCAGAAGGGGTACAGGGTTTGGCCAGATAGATGCTTCATCTGCAGCAGTATGGCAGAGTACGCCAACCACTTCAGAGTCTAGACTGAAAGGGAGCTTGAGTCTCATTGCAGGCCAGGAGTTGGGGGAAGGAAGAGGGAGTAAATAGTTGGGGTATTGCCTAATGTAAGACAGCTAGATCTGCTTCTTAAACTTTTCCTACTCACAACCCCGCTTGCCCCGAGACATTTTTATGTGAGCACATCTCGAATCTGAGTCCAGGTGTTTCTGGTAGCATTTGTGAGTACACAATACAAAGGGCTCATGTTGTGTTTCAGAACCAAGGCTGTTGTGAAGTCATGCGATACAGCGTGGTAAGTGCTGTGGGAAACACCTTGGACACATTATGTCAATAATGCAGTGGGCCAAAACTCTGGAGAAAGGTGTTAAGTCAGTGGAATTGCTAAAACAATGGTTATCTAGTTTAGCATGGTGATTAATAGTTCTCTAATTCAGTACAGGTATTTAGTACTTAATATAGTTCTAAAAAATTATATAAGATAATATAGATCTATAAGATAAAAAATTTTAAAAAAGGTCTATTCGATGATGTAATTATGATAGAGTAGATAAGAACCAACAAGGACTTGACTAGAGATCTTCATTCCATCTCCCACCTTCTCCATCTCCCACCTTGGTGGTGGCTGGCTTGTCCTGCATTTCTCCACTGAGACCCATCTGAAGGTCATGAGAAAGCTACCTAGGCCCCAGGCAAGGAGCAGACTATGAAGGAGACAATAAAGAATTTGGACTTTATCCCTGGCTATTCTCAGGGTGATTACTCTGCTGAAACAAAGACTGGTCCCAAGACCTGCAGAAAGCTAACCAGAACATTACACTTGAAGGCATTTCTGGTTGTGGCAATCAGAAAGCTTTCCCTCTTGTCACCTTTTTAATCAGTACCCTTTAGTTACATGACCCACAGTTGAAGAAACCTTGAGAGAGAGGAATAATTTCCAGCAAATCATATTGAAAAGATAATTGTTAGGGAGTTTCCACAAATGTAGCCTAGGGGGAGAATTCTTGGAGAAGCCTAATAAGAAAGAGAATTTATTGTTCAGGGTGCCAAGGCATGGGTGACCACTCCTTAGGTTATGGACATAAGGGGAGAGAATTTGTCCTGGGAATTGTAGAAAAGAAAGTAGTGTTCACTGCTCTCCCTCTCTTTTTCTCTCACCACAGACCACCACGCCACATCAACAGCATGTCATCTCTGCTCCCATTTCTCCTAGGGGGAATCATCATTCTGTTGTCACTCAGTCTGGAAACCTTGAAATCTTTAACTCTTTCCTCTCCCGTAAACAACTGATTAATAATCAGGTCCTCCCAGTGTATATCTCATCTTTTTCCCCCTCCTTTTCTGATTTCATTTGCCAGTTGAGATTTGCATTTCCTCTCTATTCCAACTATTCTAGTTATATCTGAACTTATCATTTGGTCTGTCCTCTCTCCAGCCTCTAATCCATCCCATTTATTGCTGCCAGTTTAGTCTTCCTAACACAAATTGCTGATGTCCACACCATTGCTAGGAAAGAGCTAGACATTTATATCAGGTTTCAAAGTTTGCAAATTGCTTTGCTTACATTATATTTGCTTACATAATATATACATTATATATGTATACATTATATACATATATATTCATTTAGCCCTATTAGTCATGAGGAGGGCTGTATACCTGTTGTAGAGTTAAAGAAATGAGAGTCTAAAAGTTGATGACTTGGAGTCACACAGCTTATAAGGTGGAGGCTAGAGTCCTACCCAGAGTTCTCTTGACTCCCAAGTTCAAGCTCTCTCCTACACTGTCCTGCCCTGACTCTCCACTGTCTGCAGAGAAAAAGTCTAAGCTCCTTATCTTGGTATTCATGGCCCTCCACATTTGATCCTGATCTGTCTCACCACACATATTCTAGGCTCCAGCCAAAGTACACGATTTGTCATTCCTTTAAAATGACCTGTGTCTTTTTGCCTTTAGTAATATTATTTTTTAAATTCAGATTTTAGTAAGATAAGGTTAATAAAGTGCTTTATAAATCTTAAAATCTATATCAGTCAGCTGTTATAGTAGTAATTCCATGAATCAGATTTCATGTATATATATAATGCTTTTCAGTTTAACAAATTTTTAAAAAATTAGAACAACCATGTATTATTGGACTAATAGTATCACATTTTACATATGAATAAGTCATTCAGTCATTCAATCGTTCCGGACTCTGTGTGACTCTATAGATGCTATTCATGGGATTTTCTTGGCAAAAGTACTGAAGTGTTTGCCATTTTCCTTCTCCAGCTCATTTTGCACATCGGGAAACTAAGGCAGACAGGTAAAGTTACAGCTAGTAACTGCCCAAGGCTGCATTTGAATTGTCTGCTGTGCCACTTAGTTGCCCCTCACTAGGTAACTGAGTTTCAGAAGAGTTAAATGACTTGTCCACAGTCATACTATTAAGTAGCTGAATTGAGTTTCTAGTCCCTAGGAGTTTTACTCCAGATTCTCTCTTCTTTCTGCTGCACCCTACTAGAGTAACATTCTTCCACATCCATGTCAAAATCCCTCCCCAGCCTAGCTTGAAAAGATCCCTGAATCCTTTTCTCCTTATAGGATCCTAGATATAGACTGTGGTTGATGGGGGGAGGACGGAAGATGTGGTCAGCATAAAGAGTCAGAGGTGGGGGCATGGGAGTCCAGCCACAGTCTGCTTCTCCAGCCCTGGAACACCTTGTTCTCCCCTTAGTGTTCATATGTTCTTCCCTGGGTCCTGGTCATACGTCAGTGATACCTCAACCTTGGTCCAGCCTCCTGGTTGGATTAAAAATTCCATGAAGTCGAAAGTGGGATTTATGTTGGTATCTACAGAACCCAGGAGAAATCCTGCTATTTGATTCCATTAGCATGTTGTTAAGCACGTATTATATGAAAAACATTGCTCAAGACAATCCTTACTCTCAAAGAGTGGATAGTTTTCTGAGAAAGCATAATATTTACACTGATATATAGAGTATAGCCAAGGATTCTTAATTTGCAGTCAGTTCACTTGGGTTTTTAAAAAGTATCTGATCACCTAGTTTCAACCTGATATCATTTGTGATCCTGTTAAAAACAGTATTCTGAGAAGGGGTCTTCACCAGCCTGATAACCAAGGCTGATCATCTTGAGATGGGACAGAAGCTAAGGATGACCAGAGACTCAAAGGAGGAGGAAGGGCTGCCTTCTGGGCATTTGGGGTGGTCCGTAAATGGGGTTACTGTCTCTGTGCAGCTGGGTGACAGGGGTGAGAAAGGAAGCCCCTTATTCAAAGGGGCGCTGGAGTCATGGGAAGTTCTGTCATTGCAGGCCTGGCCCAGGTGAGGAACCAGCCAGGCTTCTGAGACTGTGTCTTTGCAGCTGTGGCGGCCAGCCTGAGGGAGTTTGTGGAGAACAGGCACAGTAGGTGCTTGTTGGGTTAAGGTGTCAGGTTTGGCGCGCTGTCTTGTTTTCTTGTAGGTGCTAATAAGCAGGGTGGCCAAAAGTCAAGCCACCCAGCTGGATGTTATCTGACCGCACTACGATTAGTGATTCAGATTTATGGGGATCTCGGGGGTCCTCAAGTTCCGCTCTCTCAGAGGAAACTGAGACCCCTAACATTGGAGTCATGGCTGGTGAGAATCTCACAACTCAAGAACAGTTCTGCCCTGTGGAGATGGCAGAGTGGGGAACTTGAAGAACATTTCTAATAGGAATTATGGTAGATGGAGTATGGTCAGTGTCAAGACCTTAGTTTATGGTAAAGGGATTCGCAAGCATCTTTCTATGGTGTATTGCCTCACTTCTCAGCTCCATATATGTGCTATGGAGCCACATAAAAGCTTCTCTCATGGTAACTTAAAGTGAATTAAGAACAGGTCAAAAATGACAATGATGGTAAAGGTTAAAACATTGACTCATTTTCTTAGTTTTATCACATAAGGAAAAAGTTCAATTATCACTGAATTGATAACATTTTGTTTGCAAAATTTTAAGAATTGTGTTAAAATAATGTCCTAGTTACTTACCTGATGCAAGGTTGGTTTTCTTTGTAATGAGGCTTTAACATACACACACATATACACACATGTATATATCTATATTTCTGGTTTCTCTTTTAAACAGCTATCATGGATGCACTTATAGAAGATGACATCTGCATTTTGAACCATGAAAAGACTCAGAGGAGAGATACCATCACTCCTTTGTCAATCTATACAGGAGATGAGTCTATGGCATCCCACTTTGCCCTTGTCACTGCATATGAAGACATCAAAAAGAGACTTAAGGATTCAGAGAAGGAGAATTCTCTCTTAAAGAAAAGAATACGATTTCTGGAAGAAAAGGTATTTTTCTTGTGCTGTTTTAGTGATTTACTATATTATATGAAACTTTAAAATACTTAAATTACTAAAGAATAATGGTCTTTCTATTCATTTACTTTGGTTTGACTTCAAAGGTTTGGGGAGAATGGGATTCAGATTTTATTGGAGGAGGGAATCCTTAGTGAGGAAATACCCTCTATTTACCCAGGGAGAGCAGTCTTCCTCTCTCACTTTTGGCTGCAATTGCAGGTTCTTTAGAAGGACTGCTTTCTATTCCTTGTCTTTTTTTTTTCTTTCTTTCTTCTTTTTTAGGCTGGAATCTGGGGTTTCATTGGTACAGGTAATTCCTGGGGTGGAAAGTGTCTTTATTTATCTGCAGAATATTACTTCTTTAACTTAGAATCTCAGAACATTATCCAGGGCATGGATGGGGTCAGTTGCATGTCCATCTCTTATCTCAAGCAGAACGTGAATCCACTTCTTCTTAACTGAGGCCAGTTTACCATATCCTGGCCACTGTTTATAAGGTGACTGACACTCACTGCATATTAAAGAATCCTAAATATGTAGTCATACTGAAGTGGATCTGTGGTCTCCTTCATGTAGATATTTACATCAGTGACACGGATCATAGCTTGACTGTGTCTGTCATGTATATTCTACATACATGGCCTTTGTGTCTTCCTTCCTTCCTAAGTATAAATCTCATGCAAAAAAAAAAAAAAATATATATATATATATATATATATAATTTTTTTTTTTTTTTTTTTTTTTTTTTTTTTTTTTTTGCATTGTGTTTTTGATTCTCATGTTGTGATCACTTTGTTATGGACAAACCTTTATTTTGTATTGTAGAATGCCAAATGGATTTTTATCTATTACAAAGGCAAATTAGGTACAAAGCCCACCAATGGGTTTATATAGGAAGTAGGAGCTACTGAGAATTTAGACAGACTTTATCTGGTAGAGTTTAGTCTCATGGTTTTGTTTTTTGTGGTTCCATTTTGTATATCCATGAAAATTTATGGTCTCGGTCTCTCTCTCTCTCTCTCTCTCTCTCTCTCTCTCTCTCTATATATATATATATATATATATGTGTGTGTGTATGTATATATTTGAGTGTATGTGTTGTAAAATATACATTTCATAAAAATCTGCCACTCTAGAATTTTAAAATGATGGAATGACTTCAATATAAATTAAAATGTAAAATGTATAAAATTAAAACTGAAGAATTTTTAGGTTTACTCAACTTTAGGAAGTATGTGTTTCTCTGTTAATTTAATGTAATGTTTTGAATCTGCTTCTTTATGAATTTTTAATCTTCATTTCCATTTTTGAAAGCTATAATCTAATACAAAGTGTTAGAATTTATTATTCAGTCAATCAGAGCTCCATTATCTTGCTGTAAAATCTTGGAAAGGATTTGTTAGAAATTAAGTTGATTTTTAAAAATTTTGTCTTCTGTGCCAATTTAAAAAACAAAATCCTACTAACATTTACATTTGAGGACTGATTTTAGAATTATTAATTTATAGAATATTAGCATTTTTCTTTAGAAAGTTGATTTTTGATAGAGTTGGGTTAGGGTTACTTTTCAAAGGCAAATAGCTTTAAGTCATAATAAGTCAGTAGGAAAGTATGATTTGATATATAGAAATGTGCTTTATAGCCAAATTTTATAACATATTCAAGAGAGTTACTCCTTTAAGTGGCATTTCCCCCAAACACACGTTAACGCCCTGAATAAGTTAAAACAAGCCAAAATCTAATTAGTGAGTTAATAATTCTCTTTAACAAATTAATATTTGCTGAATTGAATTTTATGAATATCATTTATTGATTGCTGCTAGAAGTTATCATTCAATAAGATTGTTGCAGAAATATTCTAAACAAGAGATTGATACTTTTCTTTTGTGTCTTGTTTTTTTAAAATGGATTAGTTTAGTAAAAAAGTGGAACTTTAATCCAATTATCCTTTGATTTTTTTTTTTTTTTTTTTTGGCCCTAAACTGCAAAATTTGAGGTAATCAGTTAGTTACACCTTTAGGTAAATTTAAAACCCTATTAAATAGTATAAATTCTTGAGTTTTTCCCCCTATTTATTCTTCTGTATTTAGCTTCTTGAAACCCGATTAAGTGAAGATGCAAGCTCTGTAGGAAGAGAACAAGTAAACAAGGCCTATCATGCTTATCGGGAGGTCTGCCTAGACAGAGATAATTTGAAAAGCAAATTGGATAAAATGGTAAGTCCTTTTGCAAAATGGAGTGAGATTAGCTAAGTGCAAATGACTATTTTCTCCTCTGCTAATATGATATTTTTAAAAAGATGCTTAAAATATGTTAAATTTTATTTCAGATTTTTTGTTTTAAAAATATACTAAAAATAGATTAATAGTTTTTGAGAATATTATAGGTTATAGTAATTTTTAAAATAGTGGAAGTAATAATTTAATTTCCTGAAAAAATTAAGACTAAATAAGTGAAGACCTTTAATATTAAAATATGGCTAGCATTAATTTCTTTATTTTTTTAAAGTGACATTGAAACAAAGATAAATTTCTAAAATTCAATGAGGACATCAGATATTTGATCCTATCAATGAAAAAAAATCTAATAAATAGAGAATATCTTAAATAAGGAAAGGGAAAAAATAAATTGATGGCAACTAAACTCAAAATTCTTGATCTTGCTTATTTATTGAAAAACTAAAATATAACGTTTTTCCCCCCAATACTTTTTGGGTAACTAAAAGAGATTGCCATGATGTGGTTTTTATACTTATTGTCTTGTCTTTTTTCCTTAGAATAAAGACAACTCTGAATCTTTGAAAGTGTTAAATGAACAGCTGCAGACTAAAGAAGTTGAGCTCCTCCAGCTCCGGACAGAGGTTGAGACTCAGCAAGGTAAGAAGCAGTTGTGGTGTGGCTCTTACGCTTGGGCAGCACTTTGGCTCTGGGAGCACAAGTCCATGCCGAGACTTGCTCCCTGGCTGGCCTCTGTGGGACTATTCAGCCTTGGAGAGCCTCAACTTGGGCTGAGTTACGTTGTCACTAGGGACCTTCCAGCTTTGAACCTGTCAGATCCAGTCATGGTGAAGGGTATGCACTTAATTTTTCTTTTCCCTTAAATTTTACATAAGGCTTATGTTAGTCGATATATTCATTTTATCCTCCTCGTTTTTCTTTTACTCTAAATAATTTTGTGTGGTATTAGTAGTATTTAATATAAATTATGCTGTTTCCTCCCCCAAGGGGGAGGTCTATACATGTGTTTGAGTCCATGAAATTTTTTTTTGGTGGGGGGGGGGGGGGGGGAGTTAGTAAGGGGTAGGGGAGGAGAATCTCATTCTTCTTACTAGGACAGTGAAAGCTAGGAAAACCGGATGGCCAGGCTAGTGTCTGCAGAATCAAAAAGGCCCCTAATGTGTACTGAGAGAGGGATCACAGACTAGGGGATTGATTATTGAATGGGCCAAGAAAATCATTGTATGAAACGGGTCCTACCATTGGCTGGCTGGGGCTCTAAAAGTCTCTGCCTTTGATTCAGATTGCTCATGGGTGTTTACTGCTCTAGAGAGGAGAAAAGTGAGAAGGGACAGGACATGCAGCATCAACACAGGAAACACTGTGGCCATGCTCAAATCTTACAGAATGAACCAGACAAGCTGATTAGGAAATTTGAATGAGTTTTCATCATGCTCATAGTGGAACTTTAAACAGGATGAAAAGTTACTTTTTGTGTTAAAACTATAGTCAACTCTATTTATCCATGGCAAATTTTTTATCCCAATCTGGCCTCAAGGTCATGTGCCCATGATAATGTTAGAACATTATCGAGAATATTTGCTGTGGGGAAAATAATAAAATAAATTGTAGAAGTGAAAGAGTTCTTAAATTGCCTCTTGTTTTGTGCTATCTTTACTACTGCTCTTCATTACTATGGGGTCTTGAGACATGACTGCTGTTCTTTTAGTAAAAACTCATTTCTGCTTTTTTTTCCAGTGACTGGCATAGTGGAAGAATATTGCATGTGCCCAGGTTTAAATCTTGGTATTGCCACTTCCTGTTTGGTGACCTTATCATAGTCACCTCATGACTCAGCCTGTAGTTTCATCTCAGGAATTATGAAGTTAAACTAAGATAACTCCAGTCCTTTTCCAGCTGTAAATCTTATCATATCCGATCTGCTTCAGAGGCTGACACTGTTTACTGATGACTTCAATTGTTGCTGCTTCTTTTTTCCAGTGATGAGGAATCTAAACCGACCTTCATCAAATTGGGAGGTAGAAAAGCTGAGCAGCGACTTGAGAATCCATGGTTTGGAACAGCAGCTGGAACTGATGAGAACAGAATGTGCTAATCTAAGAACAGAACTCCAAAAATTTAAATCCAAGGTACGCTGAATTCTGAAAGTGAATAGTCTCGATTTCCAATACCAGAGAGAAATTGTTATTGTTTTTGTTATTGTTTATTCTTGAATCCCAAAGATCACTTAAAATACTTCTTTAGAAACAGAATAGGAATAATGTCCAGTTGTTAAAACTATGCCTTTTCTTCTCATAGAACCATGTCTTGTAAATACTGTTTTGGCATATATTATGTGTTTGCTGGGACCTTCAGGTTGTGTTGTTTTGTTAAACAATTTAACAATTTAAACCTTGAATTGCTTCAATTGTCTTCAGTTAGCAAAGAATACTGGGGAGTGGTTAGCTTGGAGAAGAAAAGACATACATGAGGATGATAACTGTCTTAAAAAATTAAAGAATTGTCATTTGGGGAAAGGACTAGTTCTATATTATTTGGCTCCAGAGCGCAGACCCAAGCAGGAACAATGGCAGTTATTACTTATTTTAGTTCAGTTTATAGAAAATATTCCCAAATCGTGGAGCTATAGATTGAACTCTCTCCACAGGAAATAAGTCTCACTCATGTGACACTGGGTGAGGCCCTGTCTGAAATGCTGTAGAAGTAAGTGATCTTTATTCAAATAGGACATAGGTAACACAGAAAGTCTCTTTTGAGCTTAGATCTTCAGTGTGGTGATTTGTAAAATCCATCATCTCCCAAAGTCTGATTTTCCTTTATATAAAGAAGATATATCAAGAGTTTATCTCCAAAATTTTTTTAGGTTTTTATATCTATAAGAAATCTTAATCTGAAGGCCATAAACTTGTTTTTGCTTTTAATACTTTTAAATAATCTTTCAATAGGATTGGTTTTACTTGTAATCCTATGTATTTTATTTCTTTAAAATTCTTCTGATAAGGATTCCATGGCTTCACCAGACTGTCAAAGGAACCCAGGAGACCAAAAATAGGTTAAGACTTCTTAAGCTAGATTGAGGATTCTTAACCTTTTTCCACCTGTGATCCCTTCTCACTCAAGAAGTTTTTATGCTAATCTAGGTATATAGAAATATAAAATAGGTATATAAATCAAACACTGATAATAAATCATAATTTTATAATCCCATAACTTTGATTTATGAGACCCCATATAGGGTCATGACCCACAGTTTAAGAAGCTAGAGGCTAGATGAAACAGGGTGGGGTCAGGGAGAGATTCAAGTCAGAGCTGAACAAATTGACTTTCTCTTTGGTTTGAACACTCAGACCTATTAAAGTAGAACCTTAACATAGTCAAAAGTCAGATTTCTGGTATCTTCTGTCATCCCAAACACTTTAAGTGAACATTTCATTACTTAGGTAACTATTACAGAAAGTTTAATTGTTAAGGAAAGAAAAGAAGACTAGATAATTCAGTTCATTTTTTAAAAAATATATTATTTATTTTTTTACAGCCCTTGGTTTCGTGAATGCTGCCTTGGGAGGGAAAATATGTTTTAATAAACCAAGTCATCAAAACATCAGGGTGTGAGTTTTATCTGATGATGGGAAGGTATTTAAAGATCTAGTTCAGTACATATTATGTGCTCAATAAATACTTTAAATGAATTGAATCTTAGTAGGTCAAAGGTAGTTTAATTGTGGCAAAAACTCATTGACTAGCCCAGTTAGGATTTCTGTGAGAATGTAGGTGCTGGTACCAGTTGTCACTATTGGCAAGGATTTGTGCCATGCCTATCATTAAGATCCAGAACTGTCCATCCTGTGCAGATACTTAATCTTTGGGAATCAGATGTGACCCAGAGCAAGCTACGTAATCTCTCTGAAGGCCTCGTTTCTTCATTTTTATATGAAGAGATTATTCTGCATAACGTTTAATGTCCTTTCCACTTTTTTAAGCACTTTGATCCTGACTGGACTTTGAACAACTCATACAATTGAGGGGAATGCCAATGCTAACTTCTCTTTATCTTCACCACTGATGCTTTAAAGAAAAAGACTTCTGGCTAATGGCTCCTTTCTGACTTACATCCTTGGGCCAAAGAATTCTTCTTGAAACCTTAAAGTTAGGGAATTTCAGTATTGGTAAATATTGATAAATGAGTAAAGGTCCTGCTGAATCAACTATTTCCCTCTAAGAACTCCTTAAAAGAATAATCTATTAGTAAGAAAGAGAAAGGATTATTGACAGTGCAGAGGGAGAACCCCGGCCCTGGAGTCAGAGGGAGTTTAAATCTGGCCTAAGACATTTAATCTTTCCTAGCTGTGTGACCTTGGGCAAGCCATTTAACCCCAACTGCCTCACTCTTAAAAAAAAAAAAAAAAAAATTAGTGTTGTGGGAATGATAGCCTGCTCAATCTAGAGGATTAAGGGATGGTGGAGACCATCAATCCCAGGTATTCTTTGGGGCCTCTGAATGAGCGTCTCTGGCAGGCACCCCTGCTGAGCTCCTTGCAGGGCTGCCTGTCTCCCTTTGGTGTCCACTTGTGCTTCAGCCACACCCTGTCAAACTGTCTGGGCAGATGGGCCAAGCCAGGCGGAGGGTAACTGGCCGCCTCTGACCATTGGTGAATTACAGTCTGGCTCCCAGGCACGTGAAGACTTTCCCCAGGTAAATACGTAGAGGAAAAGTTTGTTCCAGTGCTCACAAAGAAGGTGGAACAGGTGCTGTGGGTGCTTAGAGCTTGGCAAGACATTGAAGATGCCCAGTCATCCCCTGTACTCGGCCTCTTGCCAGTCGTTCTGGTTTTTGTCCTATCACGGGACCTTGCAGTCTCTGGAGGAGAGAGTGAGGCTGATTTTTGCTCCCTTGCCTCACTTGAATCTGATTCATACTCAAATAAAAAGACATCCCCTAGTGATGTCATTGATCCTTTGAAAATAAGGACAAACAACAATGTATTCCCCTGCTATTTGGGTCATTTGTCAATTTGTCATTTCTTCTTAAGTCAGCTTCAGCTTCCTGAGGGTAAGGGTCATTTCTTAACTTTCTAGCTCCCGAAGTACCTCACACTATGCTTTATGTAGACTTGGCAAAGAATAAATGTGAAATGGAAGCAGTCCCCTTATGCAATAGAAAGAGAGACCTGAGTCCTTTTTGATCATCTGATGCTTTTTTATTGCCATATTAAGATGCTGTGCACAGTAAAGTCCAAGATATTCAAATGTAAAATATTATTTAAGAATATTTTGGGGTCTTGAAGCTAGGTTTCCTTAAAACAAACTTAAGAATGTATTAGTCACTTTATAATTAGCAGAATGACCTGATAATTTTTATTTGTTTTATTTCTGCACATTTTTGCTATTTCATTTAAAAATGACTCTTCCCCCAAAACAATATTGTACATAATGTTTGAAGAATTTTAGTCCCTAAATTAATGTGGTGCTGATTTTCAGCAGCCCACTAGATGGCACCAAAGGGAATACAATTAACTCAAGTTGAATTTCACAATCATTTTCTTTAAATTTTTTATTATGAAGCTACTGAATTTTGTCTTTTATTTCTTTAAGTCTTTTTGATTTGGCAATATTTGTTAATTGCAATATATGGAAAAACAAAACATTTCAGTAGTTGTTACTGCTAATATATATCTAGATTGTAGGTGGATAGATACCATTAGTAGTTTCAGAATAAAAAAAGTTCCCATCTCTATAGTACTTTAATGTTACAAAGTTCTTTCCTCAGAATATTCCTGTGAGTTATAGAATACAAGTAGAAGGAAAAAGGTTGTGAAAATGAGATTCAGAATTTGGAATTTGGGGGGGTTAGCTCTCTTGTAATCTTGGACTTCAGAGACCCTTGTCCTCTTCACGGTGAAATATGACTTCCCCCAGTCCTAACCAAAAAAATTTCTGCCTTTTCTTATTGGGTGTCCATTATGTACTTTGAACATGAAAATTATTTTGGACCAATCCTTTGTTTTTCCTGATGTTAAAACTAAATTTGCTTCTGCAGCTTATACCAACTGCTCAAAATTAATCCCTTTTTCACTTGATAATCTTTCAAAGATTATCTGTTGCTCCTCTCTGAATTTCTAGCCTAAATAACCTCAGTTCCTTTTATTTATCCTCATGTGACACATTATCTTGGTTCCCTTCACTATCCATGTTATTCTCCTTGGCACACTCTGTAGCTAAATAGTATCCTTTGGGACCCAGAATTGAAAATAGTACTTGGACCAGGGCAGACCATTTTTTTAGCCACAAACATTGTCCTTCTCATTAAGATTATATTTGCTTTCTTGGATTTCATTTTTTTATTGTTGATTCATTGGACTGGCAATCCTCTAAAATTTTAGTACTGTGGTGTACAGAAAGGGAATAATGAATAATGAGATGAAAAATAGACATCGGGCTGAGGTAGATATCCAGATCTATCTAGACCTTAATTTGAAATACTTGTCCTAGATGTATTGAATCAGATGAATGACATTCATCATAAGCAGATGAATGCTTAAGGAGTATCACTTCAGTAGCTCTGTAGAAGACAGATTGGAGTGGAAAAGGCTGGGAATGTCATAGCAAGTAAGAAGCAGACCTGATGTGACTCTGGGTGAGTGGGGAGATTATAGGACCTTCATAGGATCCCATCTTTCCTGTTCTGAACCCTTTGACATCTGCTGTAACCAGATTTAGATTACCTGTCCTAGTGTGTCTATTGGCTTTTCTCTCACAATTTCACATACCCCCAAAGTTCTTAATTATTTCTATTTCAGCAACCAGTTTCTTCCTATCAGTGAGAATTAGAGCCATAATAGACTTATCCTATGTTGGTTCCTCTAACTTTTTCTGGATGAAGCTCTTTAAGACAACTCAGGTTACTATTAGCTACTCTTGTTTTTGGCAGAGAAAAAGCTCCATCAGCTGTTTGGGAAATATAGTCCTTCCATCACTGGGAAGTCAGCTTCAGTGTCAGGCTCTTCCTGTCCAACCCATTTAATACATCCCATACTCCATCACTGGGAAGTCAGCTTCAGTGTCAGGCTTTTCCTGTCCAACCCATTTAATATATCCCATACCTGACCAAACATTGCCTCTGTGATTTCTGTCTCTGACAACATTCAGATCTTCAGGGCCTGATGTAGCCTAGAGCATGGTCCAGGGGTCACATCATTTCTGTTTCTTTCCCTGGGTACCGTCATCCAAATGCTCTCCTGACTTCTGAACACATTTTACAAAAAGCTGTTCAAGTGCTCTGCCCAGTTTCTTCTCTTCATTTTCTCTTCCTTTTATGCCTTTTGTTTCTGGCACACTATTTCAGAGCCACCTTATAATCAGGATTTTTGTCCTTTAGTCTTAAGTAATATCTGTGACATTAGGTATGTTGCCATTCTTTTTGTTAGGCCCCTTTTGTGCCTTTGGAGGCCACTGTCTTAGTGTTCTTTTTCTTGGATTTTGTCATTTACTGTATGTGGTATCAAGTTGGACATTGGGGCAGATGGAAATTTACCTTCTTCCTTTGGTTTAATTTTCAATTGGGTTTAGATTTGTAAGATTCTAGACCAAAAAAAATACTGTTTTGGAGGATGCCAGTTTTAGTCTGGGCTAAAGTCATTCATTCATTCCTGTATTTTCAGATCTGGCCCACATAACTAAACTTCATTTTCAGACATTATCTCCTTAACCGACTGGTCATTTTCCAGATCTGTCTAGACCTTAATCTGAAGCCTTTGCCTTTATCCAACAGCATAAATTAAAGCAGTGTTCTTTGTCATGGTTTCTGTTGGCAGTAAATGAAACTTTACAAAAGTATTGTATTAAATTTTAAATTATATAAACTTCAACTTTACTTTTACTTTTAATTGAATTTTTTTTTTAAGTTAAGAGATTATGGGCTTAAATAATTGTAGTTGGGCTATTAGTAATTAAATGTTTTATGAATGATTTGTATATTCGTGTATGTATGTGTGTATATGTGTGTGTATATATATATATATAATTTGTAGAACTTTTTAATTTATTACTAATTAACATAGTACCATACTTGAAAATGAACTGTCTCAACTTTATTTTTATATATTTTTTTTAATGAAAGGGTCTGTCTCAGGAAGACAATCTCAATAACACAGACTTCCAAAGGCCAAACATTCAAAGGTATGAAACATCCTTACATATTAAAAATTGCAGATTTTGAGCACCAGCCCTGAATTCAGGAGAACCTGAGTTCGAATGTGACCTCAGATACTTAACACTTCTGGCTATGTCACCCTAGGCAAGTTACTTAACCCCAATTGCCCCAGCAAAAGAAAAAATGATAATAATAATTGCAGATTTTTTTAATGCTACTTTGTAACTGAAATCCTGTGTTTGCTTATGTTTGCATGGATGTTAACTTGCTATGGTATGTCAAATGTGGTTTTATTTATCTAATTCTTTACTTTTTATTTTGTTACTTTTAAAATTTTGATTCCAGTCAATCAATGGAATCCTTTACTTCATTATGATCTATCTATATATAGATTGAGGCATCAATTTATTCAGTAGATGCATTGCTAGAAAATTATATTATCTTTTTATAAATCAGGTTATATTGTAAACACACTGAAGCATTTATTATTTAAAGGAATCCTGTGTTGAATCTTTTTGTGAAATAAGTCATCTTGTTAATTTGTTTTATTATTTTATATACTCTATATAGTGTGTATATATATATATATATATGATATATGTATGTATAATATATATTATATAATTTCTCCATATATTATAATTCAGATTTATGAGCATTAGACTTCAGAAATCAGATAGACATGCTAATAGTGTATGTTATATTATTTTATGGTTTACAAAGTACATTCTTACTTGATCACATACGAATTAATGGTCAAGATGAAGTTTTTTACCTTGCAGATAGTGAAATTTTTTTTTCAATAAACAAATATGTTTTTCTCCAATCCACCTCCATTGGAAAATCCCTGAAACAAATATGCATAATCAAATAAAACAACTTCCTGCATAGACCATGTATAAAAAAAATCATATTTCTATCTGTATCCTGAGTCCTCTGTTGGGATGATGGTAATATACATCATGATTGATCCAAAGTTCTTAAATCTTTCAAAGTTGTTTTTACTGTGTATAAATTGTGCTTCTGATTCTATTCACTTTACTCTGCTTCAGTTCATACAGATCTTCCCAGATCTCTTCTGAAACTTTCAATTTTGTCATTTCTTATAATGCATATTATAATCCATTAATAATGCTGTGATTTGGTCATTCCTCAATAGATGGGTGCACTCTTAGTTTCCAGATATTTGTTATTTAAAAAATGCCCTAGATATTTTTATACATAGGAGTCTTTTCCCTCTCTTTTTGATCTCTTTTGGTAGAAACTTGCTAGTAGCATCACTGGGCCCAAGCCTGTGGAGCAATAATCTGGGAGATATAGTTCTGATTTTACCAGAATGATTAGTCTTATTCAGACCAGCCTCCCCAGCAGCACCTTAATTAGTTTTCCCATAGCCCCTGCAAGCGGTCATTTTCCTTTTTTTGTTTGTTTTGTCAATATGAATCTGAGGTTGACATATTTGTCTTTATCAATTGAAAAATTGTGTTCATTGTTATAAATTTGAATCAATTCCCTGTCATCTTAGATATGAGACTATTCCCCACCCCAGTTATGTTTCCTTTCTAATTTTGGTTACATTGCCTCTGTGCACAGTCATCTTTACTTAATGTGATCAAAATTATCCATTTTATCTTCTGTGATCCTACCTAGCTCACTTTGTTTGATTATGAACTCTTTCCTAGAGACATAATAAAATAACCCTCATAAAGTCCATGAACTAACATTACTCCCTCTCTGATATGCAACTTTTCATGGATGACTTGACTAGATAGTAGCTTTAGTTTTTTTAGATAGTAGTAGATAGTAGCTTTTAGGTCTAGTCTTCATCAGAGTCAGAAGTCCATTTATGCTAGGTTATTTTTTTTAATATTCCATAAAAGAGATTAAAAAGTAGGCGTATTTAAGGGATAATTACCAAGAATAGCTTGTCCTTATTAGCCCCTGCTATGTTGAAAAAGCCAGTTGTACCTGTGTATATTGAGATGACATTGTTAGTCTGTAGATGAACCTATCTCACAACTTTGCCCTGCTGCTTCCTTCACTAAATACCAAATATACTAACAATCTAGTTTTTTAAATAAAACCTGAAATCATGGTGTGATAGCCACTTAAAGCTACTACTTACCATTGACCTATGAATTTTATCGAGTTTTATTGCTGCAGAAATTTTTGAAACAAGAAGAATCCCACTTTGTTCTGGAGGCATCCCTTTTTAATTTGTTTATTGTACTGCCGGCAAACTCTCAGTCTACATATTCCCGTCTATGCCTTCCACTCATTATATCTCTTCCCTCTAGAGCTAAACAGAACAAGTTTAATAACTCCCTTGGACAGGTATCCCTCATGGCCTCTTTTTCTCCCCAAATCTTTAGCCTTATTGCCTTCGGCCTCACGTCCCACATGGCATGTTCTCCAATCCTGCTACATCTTAGTTACCTTCTTGTTGAATGAAAATTCTTCATGTCGAATGAATAATATTCAAATAATCTTAAGAATTATGGTCAACTAAAGAGCCTACTGGAGAGTTTCTACTTGTGATTATTTTAAAAGACAAAATACTAATTTTTCTGTTTAAAATGGTGTTTTTAACTCAGTAGGCATAAGAATGTGGAATAGTTGTTTTTAATTAGAGATTTAATGTCATTAAAGCAAAAAAAAGTCTGATGAATGTCATCTTGTCTTTTCCAGTTTCATATAAGCATTGTTAAAAATCATGTGATGTGAAAATATCTTCAAAAAGGGGAGGAAAGACCTTTTCTACAGTAATATTAACATATCAGCAAATAAAGTCGTTTAAAAAATTGGTTTGATTGTGTCCCCATCCTCCCCTATCCATGTATTTTTCAAATGTGATGATTGCGCTGTCATTTCTTGGTTTGCCACCAGAGGGAAGGCTTGCCCTTGGTAATTCCTTTAGCTGTGGCACCGGTTTTCAGTTGCTGGGACTAACCACTCCTTCCCCTCCCAGGTGTGTGAGAAACCTGCTGGGCTCCTTGGCAGCCAGGCCCAAGTTTTAGTTGCCCTGCACCGAAGAACACTGGGGGGGGAAGGGGGAGGGGGGTGCCAGATAGCTATGCGGTGGAGACCATTAAAGTGCGAGGCTTTAAAGCTTTACTTGGCCACTTGTTAGGAAGGGCTGGTTTGTGATCTGGCTTCAGTGTTGTATAATCTGTGAGATCCTTTTGTTTTCTTGAGAAAAATCAGATCCCGTGTGAGTCATCTCCTTAAAATTATAAAAGCAAATTCATTTTTAAAGTATTGGTTTGTTGTACTTAATGTGAATTAACACGTGTCCAATCTACACTCTTGTGTTAAGCAATGCAGAGTCATTTTGAATGTCCAGAATCACACTTGTAGACAGAAGCCTATATGGAACATTTATTGTGGGCAGCATAGCATCCTCATGGTTCAATGGGGAAAAGAGGCGTGCCTGGCTAATTTGTGTGAAATAATTTATCCCCATCAAAAATTTGCAAAAGTCCTATGATGTTTAAAAAATGTACTTGAAATTTGTTTTGATTATGCCTATTTGTTATTAGGATTTTGTCTGTCCTTCCCCTCTTCCCAACCCCTCCTGTAAGAGGGAGAAAAATTAGGAGGAAAATAAAATAAATCTTTATTCATTGAAAAATAAATTTTAGAAATAATTGGTTAGCAAATGTAGATGCAAAAGGCTTAAACTACTAGTTTGTTTTATTAGAAGTAACGTGGCACCGGTTGTGATTGCTGCTAGTAAGATAGTATGTGCCCTTTTCAATGAAGTGAGTGGTAATACAAAAATGAAACCTTTAAAAGTAATTAATTCAAAATAATTCTAATATTTTTGCACTTCCACTATTTTAATCTTTTCTGTGTAACTGACCAATGATCTATTTTTTAGGCTCTCATTTAGCTGGAATTCTGTCAATCAGAAGAAAGACATTGACTATCTATTACATGTATTGTTTTCCTTCATTGAGTAATCTTTGGAAATGTGAGATATGACCATTCAGATTTAATGTCTCATTTATAATTTTTCATAAGAAGCCTTTATTCTGAAGTCCTCATGATCTGAAAGGGCAGAGTCTTTTAGAAGATAAACTCTGACCACCTCTGGATGGTGGGGTAGATCTCCACAACCTACCTCGTTTTTCAGTGCTCTCTGAGCTTCAGTTTAATGATTTTTGAAATGGGGATAATAAGGCCTGCAGTCCCTCTGTCCCCATGCTGTTCTGAAGCTCGATGGCAAGAATCTGGGCAGAGGCTCTTTGGGTAAATAGTGCTGTTCTTTGGCTCTTTTCCAGCAAGGACCAGGTCTTCTCTCTTGGACCATCAAAGTCAACAAGTTGAGGTCTATTAGGCATGAAACAATTGTAATAACTCAAATATAAATATATGTTTATTTTGGCTTAGTAGAAGTTAAATGAATCTATATATCAGATAGATATAATTTGAATTCATGGTTTCAAGATTGTAAGAGTAAAATATCAGATTCTGAATGCCAGTTTGCTTTTGATTAAACTTCATACATTGATAGGTACGACTGTAACAATTCACTGAGTTATTTTGAAAATGGACAGTATATTTTCTGTATTTACATTTTTGCTTGTTAACATAAATTGGAATGATTTGTTTTCTTTTTAATAAATGATTCAGGTCAAATGAGTCACTTAATGCTATTTAAAAATTTCAGTTAAGATGCATGATTGATTTTTTTAAGTCTCTTCATTAAATAATTCATGTTCCTTTTGCTCTTTTTTTTTTAATTTAATCATGGTTTTGTTGAGTTAGTTTATAGTTGTGCATAAACTTCCAGAAAAGCGATTATGTTCAGATCTACTGTTAGATTTATAACTTTTAAGGCTGGAAGACTACTTGGGAAATGAGCTTAAAAGAAATAGTGAACATTATGTTTTTAAAATTCTATATTTCAGTGATAACATGCAACATGCCTACTGGGAACTCAAGAGAGAAATGTCTAATTTACATCTTGTGACTCAAGTGCAAGCTGAACTACTAAGAAAATTTAAAACTTCATCTATAATCAAAAAAGGCAAGTCATCATCAGAAAGCAACCTGATTTTAGCCTTTCAATATCTTTTCAGAATGTTATAATTTGAAGATGATAAACCAGAAAATAATGTGTTTCAGGCTACCTGTTTTCTGCTTTGACTCTAGTAGACTCCGAGTGGTCAACTTCACATGTAAAGGTGTCGCTGACATGTTTTTTTTCTTTCGTCTTGTATTTTTTTCCCCTTGTGGCTTTTTTCTTTGCCAAGTGTTGCTTATGTGAGTAAGGCTGAGGTGTTAGGTTGACTCTGTTTGACCTTTTACCACAACTTCTTCACATAAGAACAAAAGAAGGCAGCTGGCCTTGTGTTTTCTGAAGTCCAGAGTAGGCATATATTATGCCAAGTTAGAAAAGTCTTCTCAACTTTTTTTTTATATTTTTGAAAATAAAACATTTTGTTGGACTTTTTTTTCTGTGTTTTGCCAACCAAACATGAGAATTTCTAAAGTATTGATATATTAAAATTGGCACTTTTATTTAGCTTCTCCTAATACAAAATTGCTCTAACTATTTATGTTTTATCTCTAATATACATTTTAGAACTTTGTATCATCTGATAATAGAATCCAAATTTATTAACTAGGTTTTTTTTTAAATCATATGTTCCTTAACAGCTATAAATCTTAATTCCTTCAAATGTAGATGAATGTATTTTTTGAAAAAAATCCCAACTTGAATTATTTTATAAAGAGAAGAATCTTTTCATAAGGCTTACCTCCTAGCTATTTTAACTTTGAGTTTTGAAATTGAGTTTTGCATGCGCTGTTTTTCTTAAACCACAAACTACATTTTTAGCATTATTCTCTTTGTAGCAGTTTTATGGAATAACATATTAAGTATAATTTTGGGAAAAGAAAGTGAGGAAAGACAAGGCTTTGAAAAGGTATAAAAACCCTGTTATCCTAAAGTGGCACTATGTCACATTTGGCTCTGCTATTAAGCTGCATGACCAAGAGAAATTAATATCCTTAAGGCTCAATTTTTTTCATCTATAAAATGGAGATAGTAAAACTTGTAAAGCTTGTTATGAAAAAATACTTTTAATCCTTAAAGTATTATGGAATTATTTTTATTATCATTATTATTGATTATCATAATCAGCTCATTTTATTGGCTAGTCAAAATGATTTCATAAACAAGCAAGTTAAATTTCACTATGTACTTGGATCTTGGGCTTTAGAATAGTTGGTCTGATTCTTTAAGTGGAAAATAAATGACGGGAGTCTGATTTCTTTCTTTCTTTCTTTTTTTTTTTTTTTTTGAATATTGGGGTAAGTGACCTGCCCAGGTCACAAAGCTAGAAGTATTAAGTGTCTGAGGCCAGATTTTAACTCAGATCCTCCTGACTTCAGGGCTGGAGCTCTATCCACTGTGCCACCTAGCTGCCCTGGGAAGTCTGATTTCTAAAAGAAAAACTACTAACAGTAGGCCATTTAGAAAAGCACCTTTGGCTGTTTTCTTGGGTTGAACTGTGTTTAATGAAAACCTGGGGACTATTGCTCTGTCTGTTGCTGCTCAGATCAGTAGACAGGCTTTTCCAGCTTCTGGGGGAGAGGGGGGCAAGGGAGAAGGTGTTTCCTTGAGAATTGCCATTAGATTATCCTGTGACTTCTCATGAGTAATATCATTTCTGGTGCTCAAGGCCATGTATTTTCCAAGGCTGATTTTCTCAAGTGTGAATGCAGGCTCAAGGGAAGTATTCCCATCCACTGAACATGCTGCTAGGAGCGGAAGCAGAGGTAAGACTTGCATAGGTCTTTCCCCTGCTGCCATGTTGAACCTGATGTTGAGCAGCGCTGCTTCCAACCCTGCCTTCCCCACCTTTCCTGCATAATTGATATAATTTAAAATGCAGTTTTTGTTGCTTCTTACCAAACTGCATCATATTAAGCTTTTGCTATGTATGACTTTTTTTTGAGCTACAAATAATTTTATCTTCTAATCTCGTCCACCCTTTACTTTGGTACAGGGAAGTTTACAGTACTCTTGCCCCATTTGGAACTAAATAGAGAAGTGCTCCTGTGCTATTTCTAGGATACTGGCTGTGTACTATGCATATATTTAGCTTTGGATTTTTTTTTTTTAAAGATAGTCTTTTATTTGGGTGTGTTTATGTAGGTGGTTTATTTGGCTAAGAAGAAATGGACTCTATGCCTACATCATGCCTACAAATTAAGTTGTTCATATTCGTGACATTGAGATGTATGCTCAGTTCAAGTCTGAGCCCCCCGCTTCACATTTTCATCTAAAATTGGAACTGCCCAAAAACTGATTTGACTTTCTTTACACCCCAGTATTTGATATCCAAAGTAGTTTTTGAACTGTAGGCACAGGACATGTGTCAGTTTGAATTAATCCTCTCATACTGCTAGGCTCTTTTCTTTTTAAAATGCAGATTATAACCAGTTACATCTTTTTGTTGGTTGTGCTTTGAGTTCTCTGAAAAGGATGGAATTTATTATATTGTAAAAGCTTTAATGGAAACCTTAGTTGCTTTTTTAGAATGAAAATATACAGAAATCTGGGTATGAACTTCAAGTGCACATTTATCTTTCTAAGTTGAAAACATACCTTCACCAAAACCCTATTCAGATTTTTCATTACGGACAGAGATGAGCCTGTGCTCTGAAAGGCTACATACACCAGCTGGAGGTGAGCCTTGGCAAACCAGCTTTCAGTGGAGGCCGAAAGGTTTGTGGTTGCACTGGCTGTGCCATGATAACTTTCTAAAGTACTTTGAGGTACAGATGGGTTATGATTAGTATTGCTGGGGGAAAGAACCACGCAAAGAAAATTGCAATGTTATTTTACCATTTTGAAATGTTACAACTAAAATTGTGCAAACTATAGGAAGAAACGGCATAGTGCACACTAAGTCCAAGAGCAAAATAAGTCTCTGCTTAAAAATTTTTATGCAACAATACTTTTTTACATAGGGTAGCCAAGGAGATCCCAGGATCAGGAAAATTAAAATTTGTATTTCACTAATTCTAAATGTATAAGAGTTTGAACTTGAATTTGATTTTTTTTTTATTTACTGAAATCAGATGAATAATGTAAAAATTTTGTATTTCATTATTATGTACAAGCACTTATTTGTAAATTTCTCCATAGAGTTTCCTTTTTACTTAGTGGTGTTATTATATCTGTTGACTTGACTCTTGGGTATTTCCATTTCTTGAAATATTTCTTTTAAAAATATTCTCCTATATTCCCAAGTTAGGTTTTATTGTACTTGTTTTAGATTGAGGCATTTGTTTTTGTTTGGTTTGCTTTTTAAATAGGGTCTTTTGTTGCAATTACTGAATATACACATACGATAGTTACTATTTTAAAATTCTGTGTTAAGAAGCACTTGGATAATTCCTCAGAAAGTAAAACAAAACTCAATTGACACAGAGCCTATTATCTAACATACTCATTCATTCTACTTAAGGACAGGTTTGCCAAACAAATGAATAGCATGGACCAAATTTTACAGGAAATGTTTAACTTACAGAGAACCTCAGGGCTCACAGACATGGAAAGAAGGAACAAGTGAAACAGATTTCACGGGTGCGCCCTTTGTTTTTATTTGAATGAAGTTTTGTTTAAAAAAAAAAAAAAAAAAAGATGTTTTAGGACCTTGTTTAAAAAAAAAAACACTTTCTGAGGTCTGTTTGTATCTGTTTCACAAGAGCCCTTCAGGAGGCAAAGCTGCTGGTCCCCAGCTCCTGCTAAGTGACCTGCCCAGTCCAGCTCTTCTGCTTACTCTACAAGTGGTACGGATAATCCCAGGGTTCTTGATCCAAAACCATACTTTTTCTTCAGTGCTTTATATTTGAAAATAATGGCTTTAATAAAAAGTTATAAAGGTCACCCTGGCCCCTTTCATTAATCTACCATCTATCTCGTTTTCCCTTTGCAGCTTGTGCTCCAGTCCAGTGTGTGGACGACCTGGTGAAGGACTGCACAAATTTACATTTGGGGTCTTTAACTGCAACCTACAAAAGACACACCCCTCTTTCACCGAATGGCAAAGGCTTCTGCAGTGCCATGGCTTCCCCTCTGTCTGGAGAGAGAGCAAGTCTCCAGTCGTGGGCAGAGAATGAGAGAGTCAGTCCTGGTGGAGCTACAAACTTTCAAGAACAGAATTCTTATGGCAGAAATTCTTTAGAAGACAATTCATGGGTATTCCCAAGCCCCCCAAAGTCTAGTGAGACAGCATTTGGGGAAAGTAAAAGTAAAACACCTTCCCCCAACCTGCCTCACCTGGATCAGCATAATCCCAACTGCCTTTACAAGAACTAAGTCAGAAGAGACTGGTGGTCGGTCACCTTGGCACCGGGAGGACGGGCACAAGACACTGGCGCAGCTGGCCCCATGGCGGCCTCGGGTTCTGGGGCCATCCTTGACTTCCAGCCCGCTTGGATTTGCACATTCTGTCCTGCAGTCGCGTAGTTGAGTTTGTAACTTTCAGTCTAGACTAAAACAACCGGGCTAGCCCACTCTATTTTAACAAGTATAGACACGTGCACTATTTAATAAATTACAGGAATTCTCTTAGTGTTTTTAAAGACAACTCTACCTTTGATAACAATTGCTGTAGATTTAGGCATCTCAGGTAAAGAAAAATGATAGCAACTAGTTTTTGAACTTGAGGTCAGAAATATACACAGGCTTTGTAAGATGTCTAAATAATAAACATCTTCATTCACAGGAATAATGGGTTGCTGGAGTTTTGATTCAAATCATGTAAATTACAAAAAACAAATCCTGCCTAGGGGAGCAGCAGCTAGTAAAATGTGTTTTATTTCCCATTGGTCTTTTTATGAACACAGATAGATTGTGAAAGTATTGGTACAGAATAATTGTTCTATGGATAGGCGATTTCCATATGCCATTTTACTTCAAATCTTTAGACTTGACAATTGCTTTCTAGGCAAGAGTACTAGAATAACCATCATTTCTAGAATACTAGAATGGTCATCATTACTTCTGTGTGATTTTAATTCTGTTTACAACTGTTTATAATCCAGACTGCTCAATCACTGGAGCTGGCTGGCTGTGTTCACTAGCTCCCTTGAGCATTCAATTTAAAAGTAAGATTTTTTTTTTTTTTAAGGTTAAAGACAAAATATGTTTTTTAATTTTTTTTTCTTTCGATGAGAAAACCACATATTACCAATTGGATAATAGAGGAGTGTTTTATAATTTTATACATCAGTATGTTAAAAAGTATATGTCAATATTTAGAACCGGCAAAAGGAATGAATTGTCTCCAAGTGATAACACTAGCTGCCTTTTCTTTAGTAAAGCAGCTTAATTTTTTAAATGGCAATACATTAATCCATGGGGAACATTCCAAATTTAGTGAAGAATCATTAATTGCCAGTGGAATTTCGGTGGGGTTGCCAGAGTTTTTTACAAGTGCAAAAGAACACTTGACGAGGATGGAAGAAACAGCCGACCTTCCGGGGAACTTTCTGGTAGGGATTGAGTATCTGTTCCTTTGAACTGGTGCCATCCGGACATCTCCTGGTGTAGAGATCTTTTTGCTTTGGGATCTCGAATGCCTTTTTTCCCTTTCCAGTATTAGGCAGTTTGGTGTTATTTAAACTCAAAAGAATTCCTCAACCCTCCTGCTGTATTACTGAACAGCATACATAAACAAGACCAGATATTGTTTGTATCTTTCTATTATCTTACTCACGTATACTGGCTTGTCTGTGATTAATGGAAATGGTGTCAGATGCTGGAATTTATTCTGACCAATGAACACAGCTGACTCAAGGGAGTACAATCTCTTGCAAAGTAATAGAACAAACCCAATATGCATAAAACAAATACAAGTCACTAGGCTTTAGCTGATAGAACCAACTACCTGTGTAATAACAAAGTGGCAGAAACTATTTCTCATGTGGCTGCATAGACTGTACGTTATGTCTGATCTCTAATGTAGCTTTCCCAGTGTTGGCTTTTCCTTAACCAAAATTGAGTCTTTTTTTCCTTTTTAAAAGTAGTAAATTGGGAGAGACACTGGCTTGGATAACATTCTGAACTATACAAAGATGAAATCATATTGTTTGATTTAAATAAATTATTTTTATTTGAATATGACTGCATGTGAAATTCTTTGTGTTCCATTTCCTGTAACATGTTCCTTCATTCCTCCCTCCCTCCCTTCTTCCCTCCTACTTGATCTATCTCATGATGTTGTTTTCTAAACATAACACATTTCTCATATTGTTTGTTTTTTAATACCAGTATCCCCTGGCATTAGGAAAATTGCTTTTCTCTACTAACATACAACATACACTGGAACACAAATTTACAGGGAGTTTACACTTTGAAGTCACTGCTAATTAATGAGAGGGATTAAAAGATGAATGAGATACAATCTCTCTACTCCAGAAGCTGGCAGTCTTGAAGGGTCCTGCAGCATTCAATAGAGGTAAAAGTTATCAAACAATTTAAAATGTTCTGTAGCTAATGATGTCTTTAGGTTATGTCTAAAAAGCAATTTTTTGTAGACTGGAATAACTTCTGGGGGCATGAGCCTAGTTAGTGATCTCTGTCTGCAAAATAAGATTTCTTTGTTCTGCTTGTCAAATTAAATCAAAAAATGCAGTAGAGGTATGAAAAGGGGTATTGAAAGAATGTTTTTTATGGAAAGAGCATTGGACTTAGCATGAAAAGATCTAGATGATCTTGGCTTCTCTATTAAGCACTCGGAATACTGCCACGTGTTATGGGAGAGTTAATTGTTCTATGGATAGTTGATTTCCATATACCCTTTTAGAATCTTTAGAATTGAAATTGCTTAGATTTCTTTTGCTTAGGAAAAACTTAGATTCCAGTTTCATGGAAACAATGATGTTTGTTAATAGGATATGACTCCTACACAAATTAATACATATAACAGAAATGCCCTGTGGTGTTCCAGGCGGAAAACGCTCAATACTGACAAAGAGAGTCCATCAGATAGTTTCATGTATTAGAGATGCATTTGAACAGTGCTGCCCTTTGCAGGTGTAGATGTTTAACATGTGGGTCTTAGGAGAGTATTTATTAAGCACTTCTTAGGATTAATACTGAATCCCAGAAAACAGGGTATGGAGGGCAGTAGCAGGCTGCAGTCAGTATGTTACCAACAGAATTGTGTACAAGTCGCCTCACGTATGTCATCATAGAATTGTGTAAGCAACATTTTTAATGGAGCTTGTCCCAGTAAGTAAAGAGCAGCTGACGGTTCCTGTGTTATCCAGGCAGTATCAGGAGGAGGGTGTCTGGATGGCTACCTTCCCGATGAGATGCACAGGAGAACATTTTCAAGAATCACCCACTACCATCTTGATTCACATCGGAAGCATCAAATAAGCCTCAGGCTTCGGAACCAGAGACAAAATTGGGAAATATTTCACAAAATAAATGAAGCATGGATGATATTCACATGTAGTTTTCTAAGTCACAGGGATCCTTATAATGGTTTAGGGACCTGTTTCTATTTGAGTTTGACACTACCGACGTACATCAATGGAGGGAGTCTCATCTCACAGAGATGAAGAAATGTAGCTCAGAGAGACTGAGTGATTTGCCTGTAGTCACCCAGCCAGTGTTTGTCCAGAGTCAGAATTCAAATCCAGGTCTGAGTACTTTAGATTTTCTGTTCCTCCACGTTATTTCATACCCTATTATTTTTCCAACTGAACTGACTGCCACGTGCTGGGAATCTTATTTTCTCCCAGAAGCACTTGCTAGAGCTGACAAAGCTTTGGATTCATTGGCGATGGAGCCCCCACAGACGATCCTGTGAAGAAGGGGATATTCTCATTGGCTGGAAGAGCCCGGGATCACCTGAGACAAACAGCTGAGGGAGATGTGGATTCTGGTTGTCCCCACTCTTAAGTCCAGCTCTTGGGCTTCTCTGCCACCCAGAAATGTTGCTCTTACTGATCCTCACCATAGCCCTGTGAGGAAAATGCATCAAACTTGCTTTACAAATGAGTAAACAGGCTAACATCAAATGATTTGCTCAGGATCACACAAGCAGAAGTCTCTGAGAGAGGATTCGAGCCCAAGACTTGGTGCTTGCTTATGGTTTGCTATGGCTGTCACCTTTAAAATTCCTTTGTTTCAGAAAGTAACATGAGGCCATGGAAAGCCTTGGGCGGATTATGAAAGCCAATCTCTTCCTGTTCCACTCAGGGCCCAACTCATCATCCATTTGCCAAGATTGTGTTTCCTAATATCGATTGGATCAGCTGTCAGTGTTGGCCATCCAACTGTTATCTGAACAACAGGTGACTTCCCATTTTTCTTGGATAGGTCAAACTCTTGACCAAACAGGTATTTTTAAGAGGGGTCTGCAGTATCCTTGGGCTTGGAGCAATCGACACAAATAATCAACATAAAGTAAGTGTACTGGAATCTTGTATTTGCCACTTTTTGGTCAACCGTGATGATGAAGATATGATCTGAAGCAAGAATAATTTTTTTCATTTTGCAAAAATGGGAAAATGGACAGAAGGGTCAGTAGTGATTTATATTCTCTTGTGAATTTTTTTTTTTTTTTTGAGTAATCTCATCTGAAAAATCCCATACATTGGGATGCTCTCATCTTTCACTGTTCCCTCAACGTCCTCACATTTGTCCTTGGGATATCCCTTTTCTGAGTATCCATGTTCCACGTGTGATTTTACTTCCCATTGTTACATCCTTCAGGACATCTCTTTTTTCACAAAGCCCACCTGGTGCTGTGAGGCTAGAATGCGAATGTGACGGCCCCATTGAAATCACTGTGAAAAGTTTCACACAAACCGACCTTACACGTCTTTGCCACTTTCATCCAATGACTTGGCTCACTTGATTATTGCAACAGCTTCTCTTTGGGCCATTTGTCTAAACATTGTTTTAAGCAGGAACCACTCCATCTGAACCACTCCATCTTCCACCATTTTCCTCTGTTAAGATTTCCAAATGCATTCATATCCTAAACTTTTGATGCCCTTGACCTAACTTGCTACTTGGCAGGATCAAGTGCCTCATGGCAAAGCAATCTCCTTGTGACAACTGATTTACATAGGCTGAACTTCCTTAGCAAACAGTGAGAGTTCCCGTTATTTGCCATTTTAATCCATTTCCTGTGTTCTGAAGTAGGTCAGGCTGTAGTTACTTCAATTACAGGCCATCTTTTCTCATTTTCATGCTATGTTCTCATTTGATAGTTTTTAACCGGTGTATTAGTGAGTGGTCTGATGATCTGATGTTTCAGAAGTGACTTATGTCAGTAACCAATGATTTCTTATTAAAATAAAATATATTTATTGTTTTCTTGTGATGTCATTTATTGTTCATTATGTACAATGCCCCAACCTTTTTTAAGGAAAGTACTTGGGGTAAAAGGCAGATTTTGGTAGAGTCTATAGGTCTTTGGCTGACGTTTTCTTTTTAATTGAATGTCATTATTCTAAATCTAACAAACAGCACTTCCTGCTCCCTCATCCATGAGCATTTCCATGTACAATGGTTTTGTAAAAAGATTGTATAAAAAACTGAATCTGTTGCATGCCGCTTGATTTAAATAAATGTGTATCTAATGCATCGAGCCATCACTTTCAGAACTCTCTCGCTTTGCTTCCTTCTCCCCTGTTCCATGGGTACTTTAAATGCTGTTTTAAAGGCTTTTTTTTTTTTCCAGACATCACCATCACTAGGTCTTTTGCCTTCTCAACAAAAGCTCCACAGTAAGCGTGATCAAGCACAACAAATTCCCACAGCGACCAAGTCTCCCACCGCTCAAGTCCAGCGTTCTCAGGAGACGGACACCGTGCTTCCGTTATAGGAAATGTAGGTGGCCCCCGCTGGGAGGAGAGTTTCAGCACTGTCTTCCCTTACATGCAGTTGTGCAGTGTTAGTTAAGCTTGTTCCCCCTCCTTCCCAAGTCTCTGAAATCCCGTCAGTTTTTACTTCCTGGCGCAATGATTTTCCATTACATTCAGACTGAAGTTTGAGCTACAGCCCAGCTGATAAGTACCCTCTTAGTTTCTAGGTATTTTCTCCCTCCCCCTTCCCACCCAGTCCTTTAATTGTCTACTCAAGATAATGAGATTCTTTTCCTTAAGATTCTTCCTTCCACTACATGCCATCTGGGAGAGAGACCAGTGATGGTAAAAATTAGCAGAACTTACACATCCACAGGCAGGAGGGAGGGAAATCCATCCACCTTATTCATAAACACATTTCTTCTATTCACTCATAATCTAACCAATAAATTAAAACTTTATTAAAGAAGTGTAATAAAAGATATTTATTTCAAACAACAAAAATATATCCATAATATTAAGGGGCAAACCAAAGATACTGCTTCTTGCCTCATGCTTTTGCCATTAGAATTAAAGTAAAAATTATTCATAATTAACTATTTTGTTACATGCTGGTAGGAAGCTTCTGCAACCTGTTCTTAGAACGAATTCCAGTTCTTCTGAATTCTTCTCTTTCCTTCAAATATTCCATTTTGCATTCTTCATAAAAATCTGGGTTTTGATAGCTATAAAAAAGGGAAAAGAAATTAGTATGAAAATCTTAAAAATAGAACACAGCAAAATTTCAATATAATTATTAGTAGGTGTAGGAACAGTACAAAGAGTTAAACAGCAGCAGTAGTAGTAATAGTAAAACACCGAATTTATCTCAAATAAAATGGCTATTTTTAGAAGAACAGGAAAAATAAAAGACTACACTGCATTTTTTCCTCTTTAATCATATACTTAATTTTAAAAAGATAATAACCACCTTTTCTTTCCTTTTTTGCTACCTCATCTCCCTTTGCCTTCTCACCTATTCCATGCTAGTGTCATTTTATAAAGTGGTTTCCCATTTCTGTTCCCTCTGCTCTACATCTGTTCATACAGGTCTTCTCAGGTTTCTTTGAAACCTTCCTTCTCCGTCATTTTTTATAGTGCAAAAATATATTACATTTTTATACCACAATTTTTTAGCTATTCCTCAATAGGTAGGGAGTCCCTTAGTTTCTGTTCTTACTATGAAATAGTCTTCCAAAACTATTTTGATACGTGTGGCTCCTTTTCCCAATTTCTATGATCTCTTTGGCTTGTATAAAAGCACAGGAGTACTACTACTACTACTATGTCAAAGAGTCCGCAGAGTTGGTGACTGTTTTCCAAACTGCTTTCCAGAATAGCTACATTAATATCCAGCACTACCAAAAAAAAATGCCAGTATGCGGATTTCTTCTTTTCCTTCTCTTTCTTCTTCTTCCTTTCCCTACTCCTCTTCTTTTTTATATCTTCTTGGCCAATAAGATGGGTATTAAAATCTCAAAATAGCTTTGATATTTCATTTTTTTTCACATGTTTTGGCCATTGGGTAATTGTGCTTTTTTTTATTACATTTGGATCTGTTCCTTACAAATGGCTCACAGGCCCATTATCAAAGAAATTTTCTGTAAAACTTTTCCCCCCCGTTGTTTGTTTATGCAAAACCTTTTAAACTGTGTGACCAAAGTTGTCCATTTTATCTTCGGTGCTCCTTTCTATTCCCTGCTTGGTCACACTTTCTTCCTTACCTGCAGATCTGAAAGGAAATCACTTTCTTCATGATGTAACTTATTCATTTGAAGCCGTGGTGGGATATGGGGATTTACCGATTTCTGCCAGACTGCTTTGCGGTTTTGACCAAATCAGATGTCTCCTATCTATTGCTAACTGTTAAACGGCCCCCACCTTCACCCTCCAGGCGCTCTGCAGCTTGCTCACCCGGCCTTCCCTTAGCTCCCTTGACTCTCCTCTCACACCTCGTTGATTCTTGCTTGCCTTTACCGGCCCTGGCCCGCTGAGCCAGGGTGCTGTCCAGTGATCCCCCCAGCTCCGGCCTCTCTCCTGACCCCTTGGATTCCACTGGACAGCTCAGCACTCCATATCCCTGCCTCTGTCACCTCCTCCAAAGTCCCTCACTTCTGTTCAAAGGCACCAAGCTCCCCACAGGGTCACCCCTGACCTCCCCATCCCACTCATTGCTGAATCTCTGATTCAAAGCCCACATCTCTCCTCTCACCTTCACAGGGCCTTCAGCTCAGCCTCTCTTATTACCTCTCATCTGGGCAGCTGCACTGAACTCCTAATTAATCTTTCTGCTTCCAGTTCCCACTCATTTTGTTGGCCTCCAAGGGCGACATCTGTATCATCTCCAACTCAACATATTCTAAACAAAAGTCACTTTATTTCTCCCCAATCTCCTCTCATCATCCACGTAAGTCACTTTTGATCCTACTGCCTATCCAGCCCTTTATCTCATCAGCTGCCCACTCTTACTAATTCTACTTCCATCTACAACAATTCAGCCATCGAGTTCCACACAAGGACCACCCAGTTTTCAGGCTTTCATCACCTTTGACTTGACTTATCCAATAGCCATCTAGTTAACTGCCCTCAAAGCTCTTCCCCATCCTTTACATAACTGCCAAGTGGATATTCCTAAACCATTTTGCTGCCGAGTCATGAAACTACTCAAGAAGCTCCAATAGCTCCCTATTGTGTCAAGGAGAAAATGCATTCTCTGTGTTCAACTCTTCCCAATCTTCACATAAATTACAGAAAAATGGGCTCATCATTGTGTCCACATGACACTTTTACTCCATCTTCGTGTTTTTTCAGAGTCTCTTGCCCATTCCTGGACTGCACTTCCTCCTCTCTCTCAGCCTTAGAACCCTGAATTTCCTTCAAGGCTCAGCTCAAGGATCCTTTCCTATATGAGGGGTTTTCTAATCCACCTCGGTGCTCGAGCCTGGGAAATTACTTCCTGTCTCTTTTGAATCGACTCTGTATGTGCTTGTCTGTGGACACATTCCACACCCATGAAAGGCAGGAACAGTTTCATTTCTGTCTTCTTCACTCTAGCTCCTGTACCATGCTTGGCATACAACAGGCACTTAATAAATGCTTGCTGACTGGTCCATTTATCCGAGAAATGTTTTGTTCCCATGAACAAAGGTCTCCGGATTCTTTCTCCGGATACTCCGAGTATCTATTTGACATACATAAGGAAACAAACACATGGCACTGATTCAGTTACTTACTGTGCAGTTAGGCATTCTTTTAAAGCTGAATTTTCTTTCCGACATTTTACCACCATAAGAAAGCCAGAGTCTTTGCAGCATTTCGTAAAATCTGAAAAGTGGACAAAGTATTATTGCAGTGAGCAAAGAAAACATTTTCATTATAAAGAAAATGTTAACTCAATTTTAATAATATTGTATTCAGCAATTTTTTTTTTAATTTAATAGCCTTTTATTTACAGGATATATACATGGGTAACTTTACAGCATTAACAATTGCCAAACCTCTTGTTCCAATTTTTCACCTCTTACCCCCCCCACCCCCTCCCCTAAATGGCAGGATGACCAGTAGATGTTAAATATATTAAAATATAACTTAGATACACAATAAGTATACATGACCAAAACATTATTTTGCTGTACAAAAAGAATCAGACTCTGAATTATTGTACAATTAGCTTGTGAAGGAAATCAAAAATGAAGGTGTGCATAAATATAGGGATTGGGAATTCAATGTAATGGTTTTTAGTCATCTCCCAGAGTTCTTTTTCTGGGCATAGCTAGTTCAGTTCATTACTGCTCCATTAGAAATGATTTGGTTGATCTCGTTGCTGAGGATGGCCTGATCCATCAGAACTGGTCATCATCTAGTATTGTTGTTGAAGTATATAATGATCTCCTGGTCCTGCTCATTTCACTCAGCATCAGTTCGTGTAAGTCTCTCCAGGCCTTTCTGAAATCATCCTGTTGGTCATTTCTTACAGAACAGTAATATTCCATAATTTTCATATACCACAATTTATTCAGCCATTCTCCAACTGATGGACATCCATTCAGTTTCCAGTTTCTAGCCACTACAAAAAGGGCTGCCACAAACATTCGTGCACATACAGGTCCCTTTCCCTTCTTTATAATCTCTTTGGGATATAATCCCAGTAGTAACACTGCTGGATCAAAGGGTATGCACAGTTTGATAACTTTTTGAGCATAGTTCCAAACTACTCTCCAAAATGGTTGGATTCGTTCACAACTCCACCAACAATGCATCAATGTCCCAGTTTTCCCGCATCCCCTCCAACAATCATCATTATTTTTTCCTGTCATCTTAGCCAATCTGACAGGTGTGTAGTGGTATCTTAGAGTTGTCTTAATTTGCATTTCTCTGATTAATAATGACTTGGAGCATCTTTTCATATGACTAGAAATAGTTTCAATTTCTTCATCTGAGAATTGTCTGTTCATATCCTTTGACCATTTTTCAATTGGAGAATGGCTTGATTTTTTATAAATTAGAGTTAATTCTCTATATATTTTGGAAATGAGGCCTTTATCAGAACCTTTGACTGTAAAAATATTTTCCCAGTTTATTGCTTCCCTTCTAATCTTGTCTGCATTAGTTTTGTTTGTACAAAAACTTTTCAGTTTGGTATAATCGAAATTTTCTATTTTGTGATCAGTAATGATCTCTAGTTCTGCTTTGGTCATAAAGACCTTCCCCTTCCACAGGTCTGAGAGGTAAACTATCCTATGTTCCTCTAATTTATTAATAATTTCATTCTTTATGCCTAGGTCATGAACCCATTTTGACCTTATCTTGGTGTACGGCGTTAAGTATGGATCAATGCCTAGTTTCTGCCATATTAGTTTCCAATTTTCCCAGCAATTTTTATCAAACAGTAAGTTCTTATCCCAAAAGCTGGGATCTTTGGGTTTGTCAAAGACTAGGTTGCTATATTTGTTGACTGTTTTATCCCTTGAACCTAATCTATTCCACTGATCAACTAATCTATTCCTTAGCCAATACCAAATAGTTTTGGTAACTGCTGCTCTATAATATAATTTTAGATCTGGTACAGCTAAGCCACCATCATTTGATTTTTTTTTCATTAATTCCCTTGAAATTCTTGACCTTTTGTTTTTCCATATGAACTTTGTTGTTATTTTTTCTAGGTCATTAAAATAGTTTTTTGGGAGTCTGATTGGTATAGCGCTAAATAAATAGATTAGTTTAGGTAATATTGTCATCTTTATTATATTTGCTCGCCCTATCCAAGAGCATTTAATATTTTTCCAATTGGTTAGATCAGACTTAATTTGTGTGAAAAGTGGTCTGTAATTTTGCTCATAAAGTTTCTGATTTTCCCTTGGCAGATAGATTCCTAAATATTTTATATTATCAGTAGTTACTTTAAATGGAATTTCTCTTTGTAACTCTGACTGTTGGATTTTGTTAGTGATATATAAGAATGCTGATGACTTATGTGGGTTTATTTTATAACCAGCAACTTTGCTAAAGTTGTGGATTATTTCTAATAACTTTTTAGCAGAATCTCTGGGGTTCTCTAAGTATACCATCATGTCATCGGCAAAGAGTGATAATTTGGCTTCCTCATTGCCTATTCTTATTCCTTTAATCTCTTTCTCAGCTCTTATTGCTATAGCTAGCGTTTCTAATACAATATTAAATAGTAACGGTGATAGTGGGCAACCTTGTTTCACTCCAGATCTTATTGGGAATGGTTGCAGTTTGTCTCCATTACATATGATGCTTACTGATGGTTTTAAATAGATGCTGCTGATTATTTTAAGGAAAAGTCCATTTATTCCTATACTCTCAAGTGTTTTTAATAGGAATGGATGTTGGATTTTATCAAATGCTTTTTCTGCATCTATTGAGATGATCATATGGTTTTTGTTAATTTGGTTATTAACATGGCCAATTATATTGATAGTTTTCCTAATATTGAACCAGCCCTGCATTCCTGGTATAAATCCTACTTGATCATAGTGTATTATCTTGGAGATGATTTTCTGTAGTCTTTTTGCTAATATCTTATTTAAGATTTTAGCATCAATATTCATTAGGGAGATTGGTCTATAATTTTCTTTCTCTGTTTTCAGCCTACCTGGTTTAGGTATCAGTACCATGTCTGTGTCATAGAAGGAATTTGGTAGGACTCCTTCATTCCCTATTTTATCAAATAATTTATATAGCATTGGGGCCAATTGTTCTTTAAATGTTTGGTAAAATTCACATGTAAATCCATCTGGTCCTGGGGATTTTTTCTTAGGGAGTTGTTTAATTGCCTGTTCTATTTCTTTTTCTGAAATGGGACTATTCAAGCAATTTACTTCCTCCTCTGTTAGTCTGGGAAGTCTATATTTTTGGAGGTAGTCATCCATTTCACTTAGGTTATCAAATTTATTGGCATAAAGTTGAGCAAAATAACTCCTTATTATTTCTCTAATTTCCTCTTCATTGGTGGAAAGTTCTCCCTTTTCATTTTTAAGACTACTAATTTCATTTTCCTCCCTCCTTTTTCTAATCAGATTTACCAAAGGCTTATCTATTTTATTGGCTTTTTCATAGAACCAACTCTTAGTTTTATTAATTAGTTCAATAGTTTTTTTACTTTCAATATTTTTAATTTCTCCTTTTAATTTTAGAATTTCCAATTTAGTATTTGATTGGGGGTTTTTAATTTGGTCTTTTTTTAGTTTTTTTAGTTGCAAGCCCAATTCATTAATCTTTTCTTTCTCTGTTTTATTCAAGTAAGCCTCTAAGGATATAAAATTCCCTCTTATTACCGCTTTGGCTGCATCCCACAAATTTTGGTATGATGTCTCATCATTGTCATTATCTTGAGTGAAATTATTAATTGTATCTATAATTTGCTGCTTCACCCAATCATTCTTTAAGATGAGATTGTTTAGTTTCCAATTACTTTTTGGTCTATTTCCCCCTAACTTTTTGTTGAATGTAGTTTTTATTGCATCATGATCTGAAAAGAAAGCATTTACTATCTGCTTTCTTGCATTTAATTTTGAGGTCTTTATGTCCTAATATATGGTCAATTTTTGAATAGGTTCCATGAACTGCTGAGAAGAAAGTATATTCCCTTCTATCTCCATTCAATTTTCTGTATTCAGCAATTTAAGGGTGTCCAAGACAGCACATTTATTAGGGGCTGTGCTAGTAATAGTTCCTTCTCTAAAAGGACTCGATAATTTAGTAGAAGAGCTCCAAAACAACCTTGCATCAAAGTGAAGGTGCAGTATGTCCGACTGTGGCTGACTGGCCAGCTCTGCAACAGCTCACGTACAACTAGCCCAGGTGAACACTGGGAATAAAGTCATCTCTAAATCTGTAACTTGCACCTCTTTTGAGCTACTGCAATTCGGCTTCCCTCACAGACCACAACCTTCTCCATCACACAACAGATTCCAAAGTTCTTCCAAGAGGCCCGGAGAGGGCCCGCCCATGGGAGCACCTTCCCTGTGGGTTTGGCTACTGGAGCTGCTCTCGGCAGCAGGCTGAATGCTTGGCAGTTTAGCTCGAGAAAGGACCTTGGTTTTTCTATATGTTTCTGTGTGTTCAGGTGCTTTGTGTATATATACTCATATACAGACACATGCATGTAGACATGAATGTTTGGACAGCTTATTCCTAATTAAGATGTGGTGACATTAAGGACGGCTCTCCTGAAGCCTTAGGGACACGGTGATGGAAGGAATCACGCCCTCAGAGAGGAGCCACAGGAAGGAATGGGATGGGTGAGGAGGGTGGCTGGGCCAGCAAGGAAAGGAAGCAGGATGGCCTCTACTCTATCTGTACTGACTAGAAAGACCTGCGTACTGACCACAGGTTTCCTGCTCTACCTTGATCTCACACAAGTAACACAAGATCATTTGATTTCACAGGTTTGGACAGAGACTATTCTTAAGTGTTGATAAGTAGGTATAGGACTTTGCCTTTTACCTCATGTAAGGTATCAATACCCAGTCTGGCAAAATAGGAAATACCCTGCTTGATACTGAAAACCATTTTTTTTCTCCAAATCTACTTCTTGTTAAACTGAGAAGTTTACAAGAGACTACATTCCTTCTGCCTCATTTCTAGATTGTCTTTTCCCGTACCATTTGAGTAGAAAACTAAAGACCAGCAGCTCTGCACAGCAGCATTGTTTTGTGTCCTGAACAAACCTGATAAAGGCATATTCTCTATATTTTCTCACTTGACCAAATATGCTCTTCAGGAATAACTGTGACTGGCCTGAAGCCTCAAGCTGTTTGTGAGGTCTTTGTCACTTGTTTAGCAACAAGGTTTTAATTAGGATCTTTCCTTCGTACCACATAGCAAATTAGCACACTTTTATATATCTAGAGTGATGTTGCTAATACTGCCAACTAATTTCTCAAATAGTATTCGGCAACAAATCCAATTTAAAATTCTTCTGCTTTTCATTACTCACAGGGCCAAATAATGTTACCATGTTAAAAAGCAGAACATATTATTCTACAGGCAAGTCACTGAAATGATAATTACAACTACAGACAAGTGTCTCAGCCTGCAGAGAGAGCAGCCTGACCTGCCTTGACAGAGGAAGCTTCCCACACTCACCGAGGAAATCACAGGTCAGCACAGAACCAAGTAAAAGCAAACCCCAAACAAACACCGGCAGCTTGGGCAGCCAGGGCCACACTGCTGGCCTGGAGGCCAGTCGCTACTGAATGAGTCTAAAAGCCAAGGGATGCTAAGTACACACTCAGATGGCCCCGTGCAGACTGAGAGTCGGCACATCCATCACTGGACCTCTGCTGGGACCAACTTTCTGAAAAAACAGTAAAAATCTGGACCTGCTTCTAATCCTATCTTTGCAGATGAACACAGCAGATGAAACCTGGGGAATTGGTTTATTTGAACTAAGTTGGGCAAAAGGTGGAACAAAATTGTTCTCCTTCAATTGTTTCTGACTTTTTAGTGGACCAATAAATGCTGACTGTAGGATTTTCTTGGCAAAGATCCTGGAGGGTTTAAGGCTCTTGCTCAGAGTCACATAATCAGTGTGTGTCTGAGGCTCATTTGAACTCAGGTCTTTCTCCCTGCCTTCAGTGCTCACTCCCAGATACACCCTTCACTTTACAGAGGTGATGTTGGGCTACAGAGGCAGCCCAGCCTCTATGTGTGGTGGGTGGCACCCCAGGTCTGCAGTCAGGGAGACTTGTGACCAGCTGTGTGACCTGCCTCAGTTTTCTCATCTATAAAATGGGACAAGAGAAGCCGCCTGCCAAGGGATATTATTTGTTAAGTACTTAATTAGCCAAGTGCCTGGAACACAGTAGGCTATGTAATGCCTGTGATAATAAATGTGATCTTTATTTTAGAATTAAAAAAAAAGAAATTAACTGGCTTGAATAGCAATGCTTTTTTACAGGAAAAAAAAAAGCAGCTCCTATTTCTTCAAAAAAGCAGATCTTTTTTCCAAGCCATCCTCTTTGCAGGGAGGTCTGTTGGGCAAGTCTCCTTGTGCCCTCTTCCCCTGCATTCAGTCATCCATATCTTTTACTATACTTCAAACACAATCACTCTGGCCCATTTAGGAATGAGGCAGTCAATAACAGTTTTTAAATGAGCTGATAAATGAAATCTTAGAGGCTGTTTCACACTGACAGTGCTCACTACCCCTTTTGTATTTCTGTTATCTTATCAAGCCAGCTCTAGGCTTTAAAATCTGTACACCTGACCCTAGTAGCCACAAGGCTTCATTTCTAATCAAGATGAACAACTTTTAGTTAGTCCTGATGATTAATTTTTAATAAGAAGATGAATAATAACTTTTTCTGAACTTAACATATACAATGGATTCTGCTTGGAATAACCTTTTTGGCTAAGTATCTTGAATATTCTTAAAAGCAAAAACAAGTTTTAATAAAATAACTTGTTCTTTCCTGATATAAAAAGTGATCCAATTCCTGAATTATAAGAGGTTAAATGACGTTTAAAAATACAATACAGCTGGCATTAGTAGCATTTGGGGAGGGGGAAGGAAAAGAGTTGATTTTGAAGCTATTCACTTTTTACAAATAATTTAAATTCTGTATTCTTATTTAAAAGTACTTATTTATTATTTTTATTTGAAGCTATGCATAACCAACACTCTGAATTCAAGTCCCAGTAGACAAATGCTTGGGTGCTGGGTTGCTTTTTGTAATAATCTTCCCTTCTGGAAGCTGTGAAATAAAAGCCAGCTGACGCCGACAGGAGGTCACTCTCACTTGTTCGCTTTATTAGTTTTGATTGGTTAAAGGCATGATGTCCTAGTGAAACAAAGCCGGGAGCCACAGATTTCTGACTTCTCAAGGTTCAATGTGGTACATAGATGGTCACATAAATAAGAGGCATCATTACCATGTGACCACACAGCTTCCAGCTAGTTATCTCTAATGTGCTAATCCTAATAAAGACGATAGAACAGGGCAAGTTCTGACAAAGAAGGCAGGCTTCGAGGAACACTCAAAATATCATCGTTTCTTTGATTCTATCCTTTAACATTTCTTTGGGAGTGAGACCCACTTTAAATAAGTATTTTTGGAGTTAAGAATACGTTGCTGATCCAGGATGCAGAACATGAATTTTCAAGGGGGAAGAAAAACATCTAATTCATCTTTGAAATTTCCTTATTAATATGCTATTTTTTTTTTTAACTGTGACTTTAATTACAACTTCCAGTGACTAAAACTCCAATGGAAATTAGCATGACTATGGACTATTAGTACTAGTTATTTACACGGTGCAGCTTAATTCCCTTGTAATGCCTACTGTCAGGGGATAAGGATAACAATTTGTTCTATTTCTTCCTCAATCCATCCTTCAAAGGCTTTCTGGGTAATCTCTCTAAGAACAACTCTAATCACATGCCTTTCTCCACTCAAAGCTTTCAGTAGTTCCCCACTGCTTATACAATAAATTTTAAATTCCTGATTTTGGTATTTGAGTTTTAGTAAAAATAATTTATTTTTTAAAAAAACTTTATCATCAGATTCATATATATATATATATATAATATTTAATAAATGCTTTGTTTGTTGTTTCTGATTCCAAATGACTTTCTGACACTTATTTTACCTTACGTCCCTTTCACACACTCTACATGGGAGGGAAAAAGAGACTTCATTATATTTTTGGATAGCTAATTGTTAGAAAATGTTTCTTTACATAAAGATAACAAAATCATCCTTACAAGTACTAATTTTTCTATTTCTCTTTTCTAGTGTTAGGCAGACAAATACTCTTTCCATCTGAAAATTCTTCAATTTCTCTCTCTCTCTACCAAAGTAACTTGTATAGCACAATGGAAAACACCCGTGCAAGGTTACCTAAGAGGAACAGGTTATAGGGAGAGGTCAGACCAAAGGTGATCCACTGGAGAAGGAAATGGAAATCCACTCCAATATCTTTGCCAAGAAAATTCCCCGGACAGTATTAAATGATGAAAGAAATGACACTGGAAGAAGAACCCCTCGAATCGGAAGGTGTCCAACATGCCAGTGGGGAAAAGCTCTAATACTGATGAAGCTTCTGGGCCAAAGCCAAAAGGAAGCTCAGCTGCAGATGTGTCTGCAAAGATCAATTCTGCATGGGAACCTGGAATGTCAGATCTAGGAACCAAGATAAACTGGATGTGGTCAAACAGGAGCTGGAAACAGCAAAATTTAAACATCAACATCCTGGGTGTCAGTGAACTTAAGTGGATGGGAATGGGGAAATTAAATTCAGGTGACCACTACATATACTGCTGTGGACAAAAATCTCTTAGAAGAAATAGAGTAGCCTTTATGATGATCAATAAAAGGGTGGGAAAAGCATGACTGGGGTAGAATCTCAAAAATGACAAAAAGATGTATTTAAAACCAAGGTTAACTGTTCAACATCATTGTAGTACAAATCAATGGTTCAGAGACTCCAGAAGCCAGAGTTAATCAGCTCTAAAAAAGCTAACATCTTCTACAATATTAAAAAAAAAAAAAAGTCACATTCATTATATGAGCTGAAAAGACTAAAGCAAGAAATCAAAAGATAATTGGAATAACAGGCAAGTTTGGCCTTAAGAGTACAAAATGAAGAAGGGCAGATTTTGTCACAATAATTCACTGGACATAGCAAGCTCTCTTTTTCAATAACACATAGACATCACCACATTACCAGAAGAGCGGGAAGGTTTTCAGAGGCAGAGGAACAAGAGACTATATTGCCCACATTCACTGGATCATCACGAAAGCAAACAGGGTCCAGAACAGCTTCTGCTTCGATGACTACCCTGAAGCTTCTAGCTGTGTGGGCCAAGGCACAATGTGCCAAGTCCTCAGAAGTGGAACTAGCAGATTCCCTTGTCTCCTGAGGAACCCATGTGTGGATCAGGAAGCAAGAGTTAGAACTGAACGAGGAATGAGTGCTTGGTTTAAGACTGGAGGAAGGCTGTGCACGGTCACCTTATTTATTACCTTATATGAAAAGAGCCAGGCAGGATCAATCAAAAGTTGACTTAAGGTTGCCGAGAGAAAGGTTATCAGTCTCAAATATGCAGATAACACCAATCTGACATTACAAAGTGCAGAAGCTAGTCTGAAGTTTGACAACAAAGAATCTAAGATCTTGGCAACCGATCCCACTACTTCCTGGCCAACAGAGGGCTAAGATCTTAAATTCTTGGACTCAAAGATCATTGTAGATTATGACTGCAGCCATGAAAGTTGGAGACTTGCACCTTGGAAGGAAAGCTGTGGAAAAATTGAACAGCTTCCTAAGAAGCAAAAGACCACCTGGCACACAAGGGTTTGTACAGTCAAACCTATGGTTTTTCCAGGGCAATGGATGGCTGTGACAGCTAGATTATAAACAAAGTTGAAGGCCACAGAATTGACAGAATCACTGGAAAAACCCCCAATACTAGGAAAGATAAAAGACAAAAGGAGAAGGGAACAACAAAGGAAAAGAGAATTCTGCAGGATCATAGAACCAATGAACACACTTGGACACACTTCAAGATATGATAAAATAGAACAAAAGACAGAAAATATACACAAAATAGACCCAAACAAGATTAATCTGAACAGATGAGGGAAATCCATGGTGGGGAAGGCAGCAGCAGGTAAGGGACAGGAAAGGCTTTCTGCAGAAGCTGAGGATTTGAGCTGAACCCTGAAGGACACCAAGATGTCAAAGAGAGAATGCTGGGTGACTCAGGCCTGCGGAATAGGAGGGGAGAGGGGGGAGAGGTCACTCTGTGAATAGAGAGAAGGCATCAAGTGTGATGAAGTTGGAAGGAGAAAGGAGCTGGGGGATGAAGAGCTGGGTGTATGGGGAGGACAGGGGGCCACTGGAGCTGACCATGTGGGGGGCTGGGGAAAGACCCAGGGTGAGGCCTAACTTTAGGAAAGTCACTCTGGCAGCCATGGGGAGGACTGACCAAGCAGGAAGACTGATGATAATTTGCAGGGGCCATACAAGAGCATCTGGAAAGCTAGGAAGGACAAATCCGGTAACTGGCTGGGTTTATCAGAGGAGCGGGCACTGAGGAGTCCAGGAGGACACCTTTGGACACCTTAGCAAAACGTGCTTAATAAAGGCCAAAAGAACCAATTGTTAAGTTAGGATTAAAGTTTCTCCTCTCCTATTTCCTCATTCAAAACCCAGTCTCTCAAGGACATTTCTGACCTTACCGAAATTCTTAGTCCACCATCATTCATTGTTTACTGACAGTGGAACATAGATCCTTCTGAATAGATTGCCAGAGGCTGGAGTGGTCCTGCCAGAGAATAGTTTTTCTTTGTCCATGAGTGACATAATCAAAGTCAAATCCTCAGTTTTTCATCAGAATAAGCCCACCCCCCATTATAATATCCTCTCTCTCATTAAATAATAGCCAATCAGAACTGATTTCTGTCAGACACAATCTTCCAAGAGCAGTAAGTGCTGATTTGCCTCCATGAGTTATCTCTGGCTTCTCAGAGGAAGCTCACCTTTTACAAAAAGCCTTTCCCATCCTCCTACCTGCTGCTGCCTTCCCCCTCTGACTTCCTCCCTCCATTCAGCAAAATCTTGCATGTGTCTACTTTTTAACCCATAGTCTCTCCAATAAGAAGATTTGGGGGCCCTTTTCTGTAACTAACAGTTAACACAGGATGTGGCTCATACTGACTCTAAAGAGAGTTTACTGGGTATGGGAGGGATAGATTTGGAAATGAAGGCAACGTTAAAAACAAAATGGATTATCAAGAAAAAGTTTGTTTTAAATGTGGCCTCTTGTGGAAAATGGACATGCAGACATACTTTCACAGATAATCACTTGTATCAAGAGAGAAGCCACATTCAGTTTTCTAAACAATAGTAATGAACTTCAATACGCTGCTTTAAGGGGACACAGGGCATAGGGAATTCTGTATTATTGTAAAACATGCTGGTTCTTTTGTGCCAAAGAGCTTTGAAAGATGTTCATAATTAAAAGAAGTTGTTGCCATTTTTCCTAGTGATGACAGTGCAGTTGAAGTGAATTCACTTTAGAATGATTTATTCTATATGCAGATTTGATGGATGTTTTTGAAAACCTGAGCAAAATAAATACAAAATATTCAAATTTTAATCCAAAAATATGAAATGGCTACATTTTGAGAAAGAGCTACAAAGAACTACCTTTTTGATAACCTCAATTTGTGTTTAAAACAAAAACAAAACAAAAAGTCTGTCCTACAAAGAAAAAACAGAAAAATACCTGCTTATTAATATGGACTGGTCTACACAGACAATTCATTTTTCATTTTAAAGGCCTAGATATATTTACATATGAATGAAGGAATAGCCCCCATAGCAGGGACAATCAGGAGGCAGCTGGTCTTGATCCACCTGAACAAGAAGAGTTAACAGATGCTTTTACTAGAGGCAGGCAGGACACGCCAACCACTGTGTGAAAATGAAAACTCTCCTTTCAGCTGCAAGTGAATACTGACTGCCCTGGTTTATCAAACTTAGCAATACAACTTTTTACTCCTGTTAGCAACATCTGATTTGGGTGAAATCCTTTCTGCTATAGCTGTTACTGGCTGAAAAAACATGTTGATGAACTTGAAAAAGAGTCTGAGCATCAATATCATCAATGACACTAAGTTTTGAAAAGTGCTGCCTTGAAAAACTCTGATTTCCTTATATTATTATTGCTGTTTTTGTAATAAATGTGAGAATTTAGGGTTCTATCAAAATTATCTGAGTATGTTATGCTTTTTTTATATTTAAGATTTGTATGCTGAATAAACCTGAGCTAAGAAAATTATTATTATAAAATTATATATGAAATTAAATTCATTGTTACATAAAGTTTGTAAGCTACTGATTCATAACAAGTATTTTTTTTTTTTTTTTTGGAAGAAACTAGTTTTGTGTTTACCAGAATTGAAATCATTGAGAAAGCAACAGATAATTTGGTGTTTTTAACTTTGATGCAAATATTAATTTCAGGTTTATATACTTCACACTCAAACACAGCAAGTTAAGTAAGATGATGATAGAACCTGTCTGTGTCATAAGCCTAAGCTTTGATGGGGACAGTGGCAGATCACACCCATTTTATGATCTGACATGACAAATTCAAAAATGACTTTGATTGTTCATATCATATTAAATAACTGCTGAAGAACACTGTTGGTTGAGGTTAATTTGCAATGTTGGTCATGCTTTTGTTGACTTAGGTTTGAACTTTATTTTCACTGGAAAAACATGTGTTTATACAAGAATTGTTTTTTGAAAATACTCAATAATTGCATCCTCCTAACTTGTCTTACTCTCTTCCCCAACTCTTAGCCTCCCATCCCCAACTGTTCAGGAGGGCACCTGGTAGTCTCAAAAACTTTGCACTAAAATTACGTCTCCTTGAATAAAGAACATTAGGAGTATGGAGCTTCCCCAGGGCCACCAAGTTCTAAATATGGTTTTAAAATGTTTTGTTTATATTTTCTTGTGTACCCCAGTTTAAACATGATTGATTACAAAATGCAAATTTGGATTTTTTTTTTTTTTTGGACAAAAGCCATAATAAAGTAAATGCTACTATTTTCATAGTGTCAACGCCAAGTGAAAAACAATGTCATTTCATTTTGACACTGTCAAAATTATAGCAGAGAATCTCTGATTTTCTTGTAATTTAACAAACACATTGGCACCAACTGTGTTGGTAAAGGAAACCTGACAATATTCTAATAAATAAAACCCCAATAAACAAGCTCAAATGCTTCCTTTTCATGGAGGGAAAAATAAAAAAGCATCTCAAATTTAGTTAGACATTTAATAAATTCCATATGCCTGGTCATCTATGGCAAACTGATCCCTTTGAGATCTGGCTGCAGTTTATTTAAAGACTTTACAATTTTGATACTTAAGAACAAGTCCTATGGAGGTGCTATCTCACCATTTATATTTTCACAACACTTATGATATTGCTATCACACTCTTAAAATAAATGAAAAGCCCATAACATCTTAAAGACCAAATAAAACACTATAGGCTATGTTTATTTCTGATAAGATAGAAATATTAATTTTGTAATGCTCATTTTAATCTTGCTTTATTTGAATACGGGAAAATTTATTAGCTTAAGAGAAAAAGTCTCATGTTTTCTTGAAAAGCATTGGTTTGAAATCAACCGATTTTAAAAACAGACACTAGATAACATACAATTATAAAATTCTGACATCAATAATGTTTTATGACAAAGTTATTATGCTTTTAATTTTGTATTTAATTGTGGTTTATTAGCTTGTTACTTTGAAGATTACTTAGTGTGCATAGAACAAATTTAGTGGTGCATTTAATGAGCCAAGATGGTAGGAGGATGAACATGAAAAGATTGTTTTACATTGTAGTGCATGAGCTATTTGATAATTCTAACATGGTACAAAAGAAAGCTTCTCTCTAGATTGATCATGGTTCAGTTAACATCACTGAATATCTAATACCTCCAACTCAATTAATTCTCACCTGATTAAGATCAGGCTGATATTCAAACTAAATCATCTCTCCAGTCAAGTAGAAATCAATATTTCTGATTTTACTTTTAAATTACAATAACAAATAAAATACTGCATCTTCAATATGCCAAGAGTGGTTTTTCTATTCTAGTCTACCATAGCATGGATAACACAGCTGATTAAAGAATTATTCAAATTTGAGCAACAATATATAGGAGAATCAGATTAATTTGAACAGAGAGATGGAATGAAGTAATTAAATACATCTTACATAGGGCAAATAGAAAATTGACATAAAATAAACTCTACTTCCTTAAAACAAACCTCACTATTTATCAGCTCAAGTAGTTAGGAATGTGGTTTTATTTGGGATTACTTATTTTTGGAAAGAAAATGTTTGAAGCCAAAAAAGATGTTTAAAAACAGACCCTTTTTTTTTTTTTTTTAACTACCCTTTTCATATTTTCCCCAACTCCATTTCCTTACCCTGTTCACTGAAAATAACCAAGAAAACCAAAAATAGCTTATTTTCTCTTTATGGTGCAGCAAACTTTTTAAAAAGCAGTGTCTAGAAGTATTAGCTGAACATATAATCAATAAATCCTACAAGAAAAATGATAAAATACTGAAGTATCTTTCCTGAAAAGGCCAAAGAAGAGAGAAATCCATATTGACTTTTTGTGGGATGGGGAAAGAGGAAGCAACCATTGTCCTCTCCCCATCCTTGCTTTTTTTCTTTTCTTTCTTTTTTTAAACCACACCGTACAAAAAGATGAGAATGATAGGATTCTTTCATTTACTGAAAATGATTGTTTTGTTTTATTTTTTAATAGAATCTAAAAGGTTCAGATGTTATACGATGGTCAATAAACAAATTTTAAATATTACTCTTAAAGTGGAAAAAATTAGTATTTCGATATAGAAATTATGTGCGTTAAAAAAAAAAAAAGATACTGAACATGTTAAATGGGTACATAACTCAAGGCTTGACTGCCACTAAAGAGAAGAAATGGAAAAGTGGTCTTCATAATTTAAGACTCTTGATTTCTGGTAATTCCTGCTCTTCAAGCAGTGCTTCCCAAAAGCCTGTGTGAAATGAATATTATCTAAGTCCCCAAAACACTTGAAAATAGAGGAACTTTTCTCAGCTCTTTTGGGGAGTGAAAACTCAAAGGTCAAGTGATCTCTGTGGAGGAGTTCCCCCAAATAAAGTCTTTAGGGAAATGCAAGATGACCACATTAAACTATATTGTAGAGAGGGACCCCTTAATTAGGTATGGAATTAATCACCTCAATAGTCCCTTCCACTCCTGTGATTATTTCCTCAAAAAGTTAACTTAGGAGAATGGAATTCAAGAAACTAATGTTTCTGTTAAGGTTTTCCAAGTTTAAAATTTTAAACCAGGTCATAAAAACACATTTTAATTATGAAAAATTGCTTTTAGAAATAAAGAAGTACATGAAGATCCAGATGTAATAAAGAAACCAGAATTTGCTTCCAGAACAAATAGAAATAATTTGGGCTACCTGTGACTTTTTTGGTGAAATCTTGGATTTAATTCCCAAAGTTTCTCTAGCCAGATTAAACTTCCATTTTACATATATTTATTTATTTATTTATTTATTTATTGGCCACCTACTAAATGTATAGTTCTGTGGGGAGAAAAATTACTAAGAGAATTGAGCAGTGATACCAATTAGGAAACTACTGCAATAGTTCTAGGCAAGGGGGGAGGAAGAGCTAAATTAGAAAAGATGATGTTTAAGGCAACAGAGGAGAACTCCTCATGAATGGCTGAGGCAATGACTGGAAAGAGTTCAAAGGAAAGAGAGATGCTCATGAAGAGCAGAAGTTAGCTTATTTTGCTATAACTTGTACCTTTAACATAGGGGATATTTAATATTTGTTAAATAAATAAATGAAAGAGAAGGGCCTCTAAGTTTGATTTTTTTTTTTAAATATAGTTCTCTTTTAAATTGAATTTCCATAAATGCCATTGCATATCCTCTACCAATGGTAGCAACAGCAGCTCACATTACATAGCACTTAGGACTTAAAAAACATTTTCTTACATATCTAAATATTTTTAATAATAAAAATTTGCATACTTTTGTATGCATTTTGGTAAACAGTAACAATAACTAAAATACAAGGCTGTAATAAAAAGGCTGTTAACTTTGCAAAATAAAGTAGTGAGAATTTATAAAGGTTCTATAACTACTTTTTTATTTTTTTGCTTAACAGTTGATTCTCCCTGATTTAGGAAATCTTTTAGGCAACAAGAACTTTATATATATATATATGTATAAGTTTCAAAAGCTGCTAATAAAAATGTATACATATAGGTACCTTCCAAATTAAAGATTAATTTAGCAAGCTATCTTGCATTTTTTTACCCCACAAAAAGTACTTTAATTTTAAGAGAATGTCAGTAAGATTCATTGAAATAATAGAAAATAAATGAATGCTAAATAATTACTAAGGAAGTTTTATTTATGGAAATGAATAATTCAGTGTTTTGCAAAGTAAATTCAAATAGCAGCTGCTTTGCTGACATCCATATAACTTCCTAAAAAAAAAAAAAATCAACAGACTTTTAAACTGAAATATCATCAAATTTTTCTGCCAAAAGTAGAAGTATGTTTTATATTTTCTGTATTCCTACCTATATTTTAAATACAAGGTTTCACAGCATTAATGTAACACCCAGAGCACCCTTTTCTGCATGAGCCCTCCACAAAAATCTATCTCAGGATCAGAATGCTCAGTGGATCATCACCAGCACAAAACCATGGCCCAGGAGCCCCCACCAATGCAGGTATTTTCACAATCCAGTGATAATTGTTTATTAAGTAATGACCCGGCACTCAGCACTGTGCCAAGCACTGAGGACACAAATGCAGAGGAGACAAACTCCCCCCATAGAAGCTTGGGTTCTAAGAAATATAAATAATAATAACAGGAATAAGGGCTGTGGGAGAAGACACAAGAAACGTTGTGGCAGCAGAAGCACCTGACAATTAGCTGGGTATCTGGCTTGCGGGAGGCCAAGGATGAGGCTGTGAGACCCTAAAAGACTGGAGGAACAGCAGCAGCTCAGACAGAAACAGGAACATTAAGTCAAACAGCACAAGTGACAAGAAAATAGAAGTGCCCACTGCCTGAGTAAGTTTGAGATCTCCTCTCCCCCCCCCCTCCCAACTAGATAGTAGGGAAGATGACCTGGATGAGGTTCCCTCCCCTCTCAGTGGGAGTCCCATCTTGGGGCTCCTTTGAGGGGTGGGCACTGTGTCCTGACTCCCCCCCCTTGGGCATCTGCAAAGTCTTTAAGCTCCTCTGGGTCACTGGTCTTTGAGTTTCAACTCTTCAGGTCATGGGATGGGTTCTCACCTCCCAAAGACCAGGGTGTAGTCACCAGAGAGCGTCTCTCCCACAATCAGGCCAATACCCCTGAGTGCTCAGAAGAGCCCATAGCCCAACCACCAGCCAAAGGCAGCCCCCTAAGGCCGGCCCAGGCCCTGCAGGGGCAGTCTCTTCCTGGGCTAATTGTGGGGCTCCACAGGCTAGGTCTGTCCTTCTGACAGTGTCTGCTGCCAATTAGAAAACTCGATGGTCCCATTCCTCAGCCATCCAAAGATACCCCCAAGGCCATAGGAGCCATGCAGAGGCCTAAGGATCCCCCTTCAGCCCCACAAGAACAGGGTGCCCAGCCCCCGAGTCCACAGCCTAGCCTTCACTATGTCTGTCTACCAGCAGCACAAGCAGTTGGGGGCTTTATATCTGGTCAGGAGCAAAACCTCGTGGTCTTCCAGCCCTGACACCGACAGACCAAATATTCAGCAGGGGGCAAATAAAAACCCCACATTGGTTGGCAGAATCCGCCACCATAGCCTGAGAAAATTCTGCTTCATTAAAGAGCAGCCCTTTTCTTGATCTAGCACTTGATCTCCAATTCACAAAAATTAGACCCAATTACTAATTTCACTTATCAAGAAAATATGGATTGGCACTTTAAGAAAAAACGACATATATTTGAATTTACAAAATTGACAAATTAAAGACTAATTATTGCCAAAACAAAAAGGTTTTTTCCCTTTAAAAATGCCACTTTCCTAACCCTGAAATCACATCAGATCAGAGTGAGAAGGGATATCAAAATCCCCCATGTTCATTCAGGTTTTGTTGAGCAAACCCCCTATTTTTAGGACCACCAGCTCTGATTATTACAAGTTTTTCTCATATTAAACTGACAAAACTACTAGGTTACTTCCAATTAGGACATCCTATGATCACAGTTTAGATGACAATTACATATTTAAATGTTTTGAAATTCACCAAACACTTTACATACATATGTATCACCCAACCCTTAGAAGTGCTGTGATTTGCAGCCTGGGGACAGAAAGCACTGTCCTACCTGAACACACAACCTCACAATTCACAGTGACCAAACCTTCATCACTGGGGGGTTCAACTCTTGGTGATGAACCGGGAAGATTGAACAGATCTGCACTGGGAATTTTTTCAGCTTGACAGATCAAAAACACAGGGACATCTCTTCCCATTACTCTTATTTCTCTTATTACTCAATATTAGAAGGGGCTACCAAAGATAAATTCTAAATTTAAGAAGAACTGACTGGACTTGTCACCTTCTGTGTGACTTCTAAGGATCCTTTTAGTTTTAAATCCAACAGTCTAAACAGTCAAATAAAAAAGTCAAAGGGAAAAATAGAATTCTTGTATTTACAGACAAGTTTAAATAATACCTTCATTGTGCAATCTCCTCCAATTAAATAAACTACAGGTATGAATCAGTAAAATAATTTTCACTTACAAAGGATAGCAAAGTATTAATACAACAAAAGTTGCTCATTATATGTAAAAATAATTTAAATGGGTTTTAGAGAGGAGGAGTATGAAGGAACGCTTCAAGTGGATTTACTTGGGGTATTTGGATTGTATTCTTCCACTCTTAATTTGTGGTTATCATGAAGATTCTTAAGGAAGAAATGTGATTATTAGTGCCAAGACAGATATACTGTAAAACTTTTCACAGGAGACAAAATGAACTGCTATAATCTTTGTCTTCAAGTGAAGATGGAGTTAAGCAAAGAAGGAGAAAAGGTAAACAGACAAAAGCTACACAGGAAAGGATTCAGAAGCTTGAAGCAGAAAGTGGAATGGAACCAAAATGAATCCACCTGAAGAACCCTCTTTGCTGAGAGTATTTTGGATGCAGCCAAGTGTAAAGGTGGCATTCTTCACTTCTTGAATTCCAAAGCTTCTTTTTTAAACAAAATTAACAAAATGAGTTATGCATCTCTTCAACTTCTCTGCCTCAAGAGGAAGGATGAGTCACAAGCTCCTTTAATAATCCCTCAATGGGAATCCATGAGAAGCCCCAGAATTCTTCATTACCAGTAAGGAAAGACCACCTACAGAAAATCCCAATGTAATGAGTATTACTGAAATACCTAAGTCTATTTACTTTTACACATAGAAGCATATTTTCCCATCCAAAGGCAGAAGGGAAAAAGATTTAACTCCATGGTAAAATAAGGAGGGTAATTTTTTTTAAAGCTGCTCCCAAAAAATGCTGATCAAAACTTAGTGTTTCTTTGATGTTCTGTTACAATTCAGAAGATGAAATTTATAGGATTTTGTTATTCAAGTTTTTTTTAATAACACTTTTTAGTTTTGTTTTTTCACAGCATGACAATGCTTAATATCTGCTCCTTCCTAGTACAGCCAATGATGTCATAGAGTTGCCTAGATTTTTTTTTATTGCATTTTATGCTTTGGATTTCCTATAAACATGAATAGTCTTCCCAATCTACTTCATATCTTAAATGATGATCACTGACCTCAGTTTTAGCTTCACAACTAAAAATTTCTTTAGGGTGCATAACTTGCCATATAATTTTTATGCATATGCTAACATTAACTAGATAATTATTTGATGAATAGGTCCAATTATTTGTTTCCACAAGCTGGAAAATACATACATACCAACAATGTAGATGAATAATGAGTGAAAAGATGAATTTATGTATTTAGGCCCATATAACTTAAAGGTGCCATTTGAAAATCACCTGCTATATATATCACACATCTGATTAACTTGTACTTTTATGAGAAAAAAATTATATAATCTTTACTCTCCTGACCTCCAGAGAGTTCTCACTTAAAGTTATATCAAAACATAAAAAACCCCATAAATTTTACATATGACAATCTAGGAAACAAAGTTTAACTAAAAAAAAAATAATAAAGCAAAATGCTAGTAAAAAGTAATGCAATATAGCTAACAATTTACTATATTTTTCTTTAAGACTGGGTTCAATAGGTAGTACCAGAGCAGAAAGAAATAGTCATGAGGGAGAGGGGATTCTAACTGGATAAGGTCCAGAGCACAGAACAAGAAGGCACCACTAACAAAATGTAAAGTCAATAAATAGGTTGAAAAAATTAGCAAGAAACTAAAACTAAAACAAAAACAAAAAACTCTCAATATAAAAAAAGAAAATCTCAATATAAAAAGCTACCATGGTGACAAGGAAACTCAAGATATTTAGAACATTGATTTGACATTTCTCACTCTCTCTCTCTCCATTTATATATATATATATATATAGGGGGGGGGGGAGGAGAGTGTGTGTGTGTCTGTGTGTGTCTTATACTCAAAGAAAAATGTAAACTGGACATAAATCCAACAAGAATTCCTAGAAAAGCTACAATAGCTAATTTTTTAGAAGTCAAAAATTATTTTAAAAATCAAATAAGAATATTAGAGGAAAACTTGGGAAAAGAAATGAGAGCAATGCAAGAAAATTGTTAAAAGAAAATTAACAGCTTGGTAAAAGAGACACAAAATACTGAAGAAATTAACTCTTTATAAATCGAAACTGGCCAAACAGTAAAAGAGTTACAAAATCTCACTGAAAAAAATAATTCCTTAAATATTGGAACTGGTCAAGTGGGAACTAATGATACTATGATACATCAAGAAATAATAAAACAAAGTCAAAATAATGAAAACAAATAAATGAAAATGTGAAATTCTCTCAGTGGAAAAGCAACTGACCTGGAAAACAGAACAAAGAGAGTTAATTTAAGAATTTTCGAATTATCTGAAAGTAAAAAAAAAAAAAAAAAAAAAAAAAAAAAAAAAAAAAAGGCCTATCATATTTTTTTTTGTTTTTTTTTTTTAAATTAAATAACTTTTTATTGACAGAACCCATGCCAGGGTAATTTTTTATAACATTATCCCTTGCACTCACTTCTGTTCCGATTTTTCCCCTTCCTCCCTCCTGTTCCCCAAAGATGGCAAGCAGTCATATACATGTTAAATAGATTACAGTAGATCTTGGATACAATATATGTGTGCAGAACTGAACAGTTTTCTTGTTGCTCAGGGAGAATTGGATTTAGAAGGTACAAATAACCTGGGAAGAAGAACAAAAATGCAAGCAGTTTACTTCATTTCCTAGTGTTCTTTCTTTGGGTGTAGCTCCTTCTGTCTATCCTTGATCAATTGAAACTAAGTTAGATCTTGTCTTTGTTGAAGAAATCCACTTCCATCAGAATACATCCTCATACAGTATCGCTGTTGAGGTATATAATGATTTCCTGCTAACTATCATATTTTAAGAAATTATCAAAGACAACTGCTCCAACATCTTGGAGCCAAAAGGCAGAAATTAAAAGAACTGACTGATTATTTCTTAGAAGAGATCTCGAAACAAAAGTCTTGGGAACATAATAGTCAAATTCTAGGGCTCCAAGTCAAGGGAAAAATACTTCAAGCAGCCAAAAAGAAACTTTCCGAATATGATGGAGTCACTGTCAATTACACAAGATTTAGAAGCTATCATTCTAAAGCAGTGGATAACTTGTAATGGTATTCTAGAAGGCCTAGGATTTAAGATTATAAGTAAGAATAACCAACCCAGCAAAAATGTGTATAACCCTTTAGGGGAAAATGAGTATTTAATTAAATAGAAAACTTTTAAGCATTCCTGATGAAAAGCTCTGAGCTGAACCAAAAATCTGGCACTCAAACATAAGACTCAAGAGAATCAAGAAAAGATAAGGGAGTATAAAGGGCTGAAACTCTGAAAAAGTGTACTTGAATCAGACAGCAGAGCACTTAAGGGTAATTACCTAGTCAATGTGAGATAATGATTCTATATACATATATTGAGATGAGATGGTGATGTGATGGCTCTCCTCATCATTGGTGCTTGCTGAATGTGTGGTGATGAGGTAGTCATAGGCAAGGATTGGAGGGCTGAGGGAGAGAGGTCAGAGTAGCTCTGCCGCAGGGCGAAGAGAAGAGAGAGCTTTGTGCTCCAGACTCCAGAGTCCAGGATTCATCTTTGGCAAGCCGCGTGGCAGCTTGCCTGCCTCCTTCACTTTTCCTCCTAAAGACCAAGGACTTTGACTGATCCTGAGGCTCTCCAGAGAGCTAGCCCAGACATTATAGGGAAAATTATAAAAAACAATGAGATTAAATTATTTACATCCCCAAATGAAAAGATAATACACATAACCATAAAAACTTTATCATCATTAAGGTAGCTTATATATACACTTATACACATGCACACATATACACACACACACACAGATACACCACATATACTTACACAATACACATACACACCATATACATACTTACATGCATATACACATTTATACAACACACTTACACTTACATATACATACCACACACATATACTCACACATACACAAACACAATACACAACACATACACTTACACAATACACACACAGTTATATATACACATACATATACCCAACATTTACACAATACACATACACATACACACAATTGGGTAAACTTCCCCTTACCCCACAAGTTAGACCGAGGGAAATAGAGGGCGTGGAGGAGGGGCAGTGACAGGATGGTACCAGACAGTTCCTGCTGCGGGCCAGCCAACTCTTCCACAGACTTGGACATCAAACGGTTTCCACGTACTGCTAACCTGCCCACAGACCTGGGGGAAGCTTCTTCTCTCAAGCCAAGCCCCTGCCTCAGCAATGGCGGCACCATTCACTCTTCTGCTTTTATCTGGTCTTTTAAAAAAGTGCTATGTTTTGTTTTGGGGGGGACAGGCTACGAGGCACCAAGCCAAAGAGCAAGAGTGAAGAGAGGACGGTACTATGCAGAAAAATAACCACCGATTTTTTGAGGGGGAGAGAGGATGTAGATTTCTTTCAGAATTCTTTACATAAAATCAAATTTGCATAATGAAAACTTACATAAAGAACTGTTGGTATTAATGGAGGTAACAGTCGGAAGCAAAACAAACTTTTGAGGAAAAGATTAAAAAAAGAGAAGGATAAATAGAAGAAAACAGCATGGAAAGAAATATAAAATCAGCAATATAAAAGTTAGAATATGAATGGGATGAATTCACCCACAAAATGGAAGAGGATAACAGAATATATTGAAAATCAAAATTCAAAAACATGTTTACAAGAGACACGCTTGAAAAAGAAACACACAGAGTCCAAGTAAGCTGAAATAAGGGGCTGAAATAGAATCTATTATGCTTTAAAAAAGTACAAAAGGCAAGAGCAAAAATCCAATTTTTACACAAAGCAAAAGCAAAAATAGTTCTCATTAAAAGGGAAAAGGAAAGAAACTACATTTTACTAAAAGGAGTCAAGGCAAATGAAGTGATATCAAGACTAATACATATGCACCAAATGGTATAGCATCCAAATTCAAGAAGGAAAAGTTAAATGAATTACAGGACGAAATTGCAAAACTATACCAACAGGGGACCTCAACTTTCCCCTGCAGGCCTAAAGAAATCTAACCATAAAACAAATAAGAAAGAGGGTAAGTAGATGAATAAAATTTTAAAAAAGTTATGATAGATGATAGACCTATGGAGAAAACTGAATGGGAATAGACAGGAATATATCTTTTCTCAGTTACACATGACATCTTCACAAAAACTGACCATCTAGTACTTCATTTAAATTATTATGGACAACTGCAGAAAAGCAGAAATATAAATGAATCAATTTTTGGACTAAAATGCAATAAAAATTATAGAGACCCAGGAACAGATGAATTTATAAGCAAATTTTACCAAACATTTAAGTAACAATCCCAATACTATATATAAAATATTAGAAAAAACAAGTAAGGGAATCCTACCAAATTCCTTCTGTAATACAAAGAAAGAAACCATTTCCTAATAAATATCGATGCCAAATAAATAAATAAAATGCTAGCATTGAAATTACAGTAATAGGTATCCCTTCCACATTCCCTTTCCCTACAGTGATTTCTTTATACCACAGAATGGCATAAGAAATTAAATGAAAAATTTTTTTTACAAGTTTTGCAGAAGCTGCAGATAACTTGCAAAAGCCAGCATATGACACAGAGCTTATCACCAAATACTGAACACAAATTTTACAATAAGGAACTATAATGACCACATTAAAAAAAATAAGAAAAAATTGAGATTTATTCTCTGGTACAAAGGGAGGGCCAAAAATTTTTACAATGATTTAACAGGGGATAACTTTGTCACAAAAATCATTCACCATAACCAGATGGGATTTATATTAGGAATTCAGGATTGGTTCAATATTGGGAAAACCATAAGCATAACCCTATCAACAACAAAAGCAACAAAAATTATATCATTATATCAACAAATGCAAAAAAAGCTTGTGACAAAATACAACACTCACTCCTATTTAAAAAAAAAAAACAAACAAACTAGAAAGTACAGGAGTAAATGGAGTTTTTCTTAAAATAAGATGGATACAGGGGCAGCTAGGTGGCGCAGTGGATAGAACACCAGCCCTGAAGTCAGAAGGACCTAAGTACAAATCTGGCCTCAGACACTTAACACTTCCTAACTGTGTGACCCTGGGCAAGTCACTTAATGGATGGATACAACTAAAACCAAAAACAAGCATTATCTGTAAAGGTAATAAAATAAAAGCCTTCCCCAAAAGAGCAAGGATAAAGCAAGGATGACCATTATCACCATTATTATTCAATATGTTAGCAGAAATACTAGCTAAAGCAATTAAGACAAGAAAAAAAACTGAAGGAATAAAAATAAGCAACAAGGAAACAAAACTCACTTTTTTTTTATGTTGATACAATGGTATATTCAAAGAACTCTAGAGATAACTAAAAACTAGTCAAATCAATGATTTTTTAACAAAGTTATGGGACAAAAATAAAGCCACATAAATCATCAATGTTCTTATAGATTGCCAACAAAAGCTCAACAGCAAGAGATAAATAAATTCCATTTAAAATAATGCTGCAGAAAGTACAATATGGGACTTTACCTGCCAAGAGAAATACAGGAATCATATGGACACAATTACAAAACACTTTTTCCTTACAAATAAAAACAGATCTGAACAAGTAGAAAAATATTATTTGTGGGTAGGCTACAATAAAAATGCAGTCTTAAATCATATAGTCTAAACAAAGAACAATAGATTGATATTTATATATCTCTCTGCCACATCAAAATAGAACTCATCACATTTCTGCTATCCTTACAACTGTCTGTCTTTGTCCTGGCATCTGGGTAACATCTCTCAATTACCTAGAATGGAACTTTTAGAGTCACCTGTGAATCACCCCTCTTCTCCCTCCAATTTTCCTTGCATTTAATGTGTGTGTGTGTGTGTGTGTGCATGTGAGTGTGTGAAGTAAAAAGTATACACTATTATATGTGTATACACTTACACACACATACATGTATAGATATGCTTTATGTATTTTGTACATAATTTTCTCTTCCATTAGAATGTAAGCTCGCTGAGAATAATGTTCTTTTCTTTGTGCTTGAATCTCTGACAAGGTGCTTAATAAACACTTATTGAATGATTAAACACTACTGCCAATTTTATACTATTCTTGTGGATAAAAAAGGGCCAGATAAGCTGGTTGTATTTGCAACTGGATCAACAACTATACCAAAAAAAAAAAAAAAAAAAAAAAGAAATATGGTCGTCCACCTAAAAGGAGACTGGAATTATGAAACTATTTTTACATCTAGTTTGACTCAATATTTTTATCAACAAAAGATATTTGATCAGATCTTCAGATATCATTAAACTAAAAGAAATAGATTGCTAATATAATGATGAACAGAAAATCAAAACATGAGTGCTTGACTGAAACAACAAATGCAACTCAACAAGGATAAATGCAAAATTCTGTAAGTTAAAAAATTAAATTCCATTAAGTACCAGGGTGGGTAATAGATTGATAAAAAATATTTTATTTCAGACTGTAGGTAATATATGTAGTTCAAAAGAAATAACTGCCCTAGTCATAATACATATAAGAGTATGATGCTCTCAATTCTGGGCACCACATTGAGGGATTTGACCGAATAGAGTATGTCCAAGAAAGGATAATTAGGAGAGCAAATAAGAGTTCTTATATCAAGAACACATAAAAGAACTCTGAAAAGACTATTTCCAAATGTTTGAAAAGGTTGTCACATGGAAGAGGACACAGTCTATTATACTCAAAAAAGACAATGTAGGTAAAATGCCTTCTAAGTCTAAGAAACTGTATAAAGATGAGCTATTATCAGTACTCCAGAACACAAAAGAAAAAACAGAAGTTAGAAGTTATAGGAAGCAAATAGGAAAAACACAAAATTAATGTCTAAGTGTTACGTTTTATAAATAAAGGTAACTAACTCTTCCTAACTGAAGAGGAAAACTACCCCAAATTTAGAAAAGGAACAGAAAAAGAAAGTAACAAGTAAAAGATATCTCAGGAAGCCAGATTAATCAAAAAGAAATGGACATATCTAGAGAAGCAAATCTTGTCACTAATGAATCTCATTACTACATAGATTTACAACTTAACAATAGATCCTGAACACAAAGTCAATCAGAATATTTTAATGATTGTAATAAACCTCACAACTGTAAAGTGTCCCCCTCAAAAAAAGAGCTAAAAGCATGCTAACATAAGACAGTCTTTAAAACCTGAAATATTCTCCAAAGCATACTTTATTGTACTCCATAAAGCACAACTCAAATTATATGGGTTCATGCTGTAATTTTTAAAAATTACATCCTGATCATTTTGAATTTTTAAAAAAAGGAGCTGAAAGACCGGAGTTCTAAAATTCCTGCTTTGCAGTAACTCTTTATAAGAGCCAGGTCACCTACCCTCTGTGTAGGTCTCAATATTACCACCCTGTGACTAAATTAGATAAACTTTGTTTCCTTCCACAGTAAAATTCTAAGATTCAGTAAAATAAGTAGCTACTTGAAAAGTATTTAATTAAATGATTCTCTTCAATACCTATTAAAAATATTTCATATCTAATATTACAGTTCTAGTGCTAAAAAAGGTAGAAATGAAATTAATTCCAATTTTACCACAGCTACTATCATTCCACCTCTGTTAACTTATAAAGCATAAGAGACTCCAACTCTGTTAACTTATAAAGCATAGAGAATTAGTTTTTCCCTATTTCCTTTGGTTGTATTGAATAAGGGGAATGAAAACAATGAGTCATAACAATAATCTGACTATAAATTTGAACTGAAGCTGGAATTATTTTTCACCAACATTTAAAAATGTATCACCTAACGCCAGAAGTGGACATGTTGACCCAAAAGAAAGATGATAAACCTTAGATGATGCTTTAAAGAAGTAAGCATTCCACTTTGGTTTTTACCACAAGATGGAGATAAAGAAGATGAATTTCTAATCCTCAAAAAAAAAAAAAAAAAAGGGGTTTATTTTGAAATCAAATATTTAAAACTATCTGCAGTCTACATATCTAAATAGGCTATATAAAATAAGTACTCAAAAAATAAATTTTAAAGATAAGCAAGTCACATGCAATCACAATCACACCAAATTGCTGAAATTTACAAAATATTCTTTTTAAATAAAAAGAAGGGTAAAATGAGGATAGATACTCATTTTTGATTTCTGCCATATAAGGAAATAGAACAAGAACTTCTAATGTTATGTATATTACAGAACTGAGAAAATTGGCTCTCTCATCATTTAGATGTTAGGATTTAAATATTGTAACCATTATCATGTTTTGTCAATCTGACATTTTTAACAAAAATAAAAATTATTTTTTTTCTTAAAGTAATTGAGTTGTGAATAGTGATAGAGACTTCAGTTGATACTTCAGTTTAACATTTTTTAAAAGACTAATGCTTTGAGTATTGTCCATAATCATAACATAAAAATTAAAATATTTCTACATAGGGCTACAAACAATTTCCCATTTAAATTGTTATGTGAAATTTTCATGTCCTTCAGGAAAAAATCCTCATTACAGAAAGATTTTTAAAAACATCTAAGTGTTCCTTATTTGATATATAAATACATTAAAGTATCCGAATTATTACCTGGATCATAAAAGTAAAATAGCCACCTCTTCCTACCGATTATGTACAAAAGTCAGGATTTAAAATACATTTCTCAGAAATAAAAAAAGAACTGTTCTTTTTTACCAAAACAGAAATGTCTTAATTATGCAATGACAGAGACGTAATTATGTAACAGAAACAAACAGATCTCAGACAATAAGAGCTACAAGTTGTAGCAGGGAGTTAACAGCAAAAACTTTCAAAGTAGACAAGAATTTGATTCAAATATGGGTGCAATGAAAGTGACAAGCCAAAAAATAAAAATCTCTTTGATTACAATTGCTTGCATTGGTCCGATGCTTAAAACACAATTAAGTCACTTAAGGGAGGCTGTCACTTGGTTTTTTGGGGAAGGAGTATAACTGCTATGTGAAACTGAAGAGATGGAAAAGATTAGGGTTGGAAATGATGGATATGTACTTAGAAAATTCTTAAAAATGTGATGACTGGGTCTGGAGGGAAGGTATACATGAAGCTGATAAAAAAGTAAAAGTAAGCTCAGAATTATCCACATCCAACTATTGAAAGGCTATGAGTGTGTGTATATGGGGGTGCTTGCATGCTTGTTCAAAAAACACATCCTCAAAGATCATAGTTTTTTATCTGGCAAAGTTCTCTTGAGCCCATCTTTCTAGTGGAGCATTTTTTCTTTATGTGTTGTGCTAAAACAGAACCCTAGAGGGCAACTAAGCATCAATTTCCACTTCAATAAATCTGCTGGTTTCTGAACTCGGGATTGAGACATTTTCTTTAAAACAAGAGTTAGGTTAACTGTTTTATTATTAATGCTGTTGATTTGTTTATCATAGACATGTAAACTATCAAATGGAAAATTAATTCTTAAAAATTTTAAATCCTAGAAAATAAGAAAATAAAGAAATAGATGTCAAATTGGCTTCTCTTTCTCTCACACACACGTATGTAATTTTCAGTAGGAATTCTGTTGTACCCAGAATGGCACATATAATGATTTATTAAAACATTTTCTCTAATTTTACACTCATCTGACATCAAAATTTACTAGTACTAGTATCAATTAGCCAAAGAAAAATCCAGAATGGGAGTTGAAAAAAAAAAATCCCAACTCCCTTAAGTCACATAAGCTCCATATAAGCTTAATTTCTTATTTCAGTCAGAATTACTAACGAACAAGGGAGCCCATGCAGAAAAAGAGCTCATGTGTAGATATAGAGGTTGCATGTGGAGGGGGTGGGGGAGAAAGAATGATTGGTCACTTTGTTTCTGTGGTATCCTGACATCCCACCAGTCACACCATACTACTTGGTGACATCTGACAATTAGACCAAACATTTTCCTGAAACTCAGGAGTTGCTGCTATATATGAGTGTTTAAAACAAGTATATTGTTTACTAATAGAATATATTTTGCAAGGAACTGTGGTTGGATGACACAAAACGATGGTATTAATTATTGAGCCATCTTTTTTTTTCCCCCTTCTAAAAACAGTGATTTTAACAGATTCCATCTGATATCTGAAGGCCAGCTTAGCTTATTATACATGGAACAGTTCATTACAAGCTTAACTACAGTGGAATAAACTTCCTGTCCAAGGCATTTCTGAAAGATCATATTTACTGTTATTATTGCTGATGCTGCTTTAACTACTACTACTACTACTACAACCACTAGTAATAACAACAGCATTTACAAAGCACTTCAAGGTCTGCAAAGTCTATTTTATCTTGTTTGCCATTAAGTTCCTTAGTAAAAATGTTTGTCTTTTGTATCCTCAGTCTAGCACAGTAAATACTTTAATACATCAACTAAACTGAATCCAATTATCTACCAGGATGTAAAAAGGCTGTAGTTTGGGTCAGGGAAATAATCAAAACAAAAAAATGACCTATGCTTGAAATTACTAAAGAATAAACAGTCAACTATCAAATATCAATAAAGAAATTTACTTTGTGGGTTATCTGAAACAAACTTTTTCCCCCAATAGTATTTTATCGTCCAAATACATGTAAAGGTAGTTTTCAATATTCATTTTGTTTTAAATTTTTCTCTCTCTCCCTTGCCTCCTCCCTCCCCAAGACACCAAGCAATCTGATATAGGTTAAATTAAAAAGCAACCCTTTTAAACCTATTTCCATTACTTGTCATGTTGTACAAGAAAAATCAGACTAAAAGGGAAACAAATAGCAAGAAAGAAGAAAACAAACAAAAAGGTAAAAATACTACGCTTTGATCCATATTCAGTCTTCATAGTTGTCTCTCCACACAAATGGCATTTTCTTTCCCAGGTCTTATTGAAATTGCATTGAATCACCACATTGTTGAGAAGAGCCAAGACCATCCCAATTAATCATCTTGCTACTGGGCACAATGTTCTCTTGGTTCTAACTCAGCATCAGTTCATGTAAGTCTCTCCAGGCTTTTCTAAAATCAGCCTGCTCATCATTTCTTATAGAACATTTAACATTCCATTACCTTTGTATACTCTAACTTATTCAGCTGTTTCCCAACTGATGGGCACCTACTCAATTTCCACTTCCCTGAACACTATAAAAAGACTTGTTAGAAATATTTGTGCACATATGGATTCTTTTCCCTTTTTTATTAGCTCTTTGGATACAGACCCAAAGTAGTGAGACTGTTGGATCAAAGGATATATACAGTTTTTAGCCCTTTGGACAATATGGAACAAACCTTTAAACAACTAAAATATTGAATGAGCAGGTCCTGTGAACAACACAAATGTCTTCAAGGAATTTACAATCCAAGTCACTGGACATGTCTTCCAGAGGGAAACAACAATCCGATAGAGAAGGCTAAATGCCAAATGGAAAGTACAGAGGATCCCCTGGAGCTCTCAGCTCAGCAATGACACAGTCAACAAATCTTAGCAAGTTGTTTATGGCCCATTTATGCACCATCACATTGCTGCTAAAAGATAGAGACCGAATTTTAACCGAGACTCTCCTGCTTCTAAGTGCATCACTCTTTGCATCTTGACAGTCCTATAAGTCTATATATCTATTTAAAATCATGTTGGTGTTTCCTAATCACTATAAGGAGTTCTTTAAATCTTTAAAAATTCTTTAAATAGTTAATAAAAGAAATAGCAGTGCTCCTATGGAAGGGTCTTTAACTTTTGTAAGGCAACCTCCAGGACTTCAAGGATTCTCTTTTCTTTGTACAATCAAACCTCATTTGGACATTGTAAAGCAACAGGGCCAAATATACACAGTGACTTCCATGCCACATGTATTTAATGTTTACCAAACTGAACAAGTGAATAAGGGCCCAAGGAGTAAAGCAATGCACGTAAATAAGGGGTGGTTCATGCTCCAGATTCACGCAGGGATACCTTACATAAAACCGGACTCTTAAGTCCCTTAATTTAACTTCATCTTTCTCCTGGTGCCCAGCATAGCCGCTGCATAGAGCAGATATTTAGTGTTTGCTGAGTAAACAAACAAACTCCTAGATCTTTAATGCCTCTCCTTGTTGCACAAAGGCTTATCAAGGAAAACATGGGCTGTTAACATAAGTCTCTTGTGAACAGTTTTTCATAAGGTCATCAAGTACTCAAATTTCCTACTTCATTAAAGATCCCTATCAAATCCCTCCCAAAAAGTAATTTTTCAATTCTGTAACATCAAGATGTTGCTTTGTTTAATTTATTCAAAGTACAAAAATAAGGCAAATGTTACAAAGAGCGGAATGTTGTATGGAAATTCCAACACAGTATCATACTGATAGACTCTCCTTAGGTTAAAGCATTTAATGAACACTTACAGTGGTCCCCACACAGTGCTAAGTGAGGATATAAATACAAATGAGCAAGATAATTCTTGCACTAAAGTTCACATTTTTTAAAAAAAGGTTCTGCTTTTTATTTTTCAAGTAACAAGTTTGTTTTTGTTGATCTTTTCCTTTCACTACCCTTCCCTACCTCTATAGTAAATGTAAAAGTATTTTTTTTTAAATCCCTCAATACATAACTGCACGGTCCAGAAAAATAATTTTCTGCTCTATTTCCATATATGTGTTATCTCTTTCTTCATTCTAAGTTCATTACCTACTGTTTAGCAGTGACAAGTTTCATCTTTTGTAATTAGGACTCAAAATCTTTCAAAGTTATTTTTCTGTCATTACTATATATACACACTGTTCTTGTTCTCGCTTCACTCTGCCTCAGTTCAGAGACTTTTTCACAATTAAAAAAAACCTTATATTTCTGACAGTCATTTTAAATTTTAAGTTCCAAATTCTCTCTCTCTCTCTCACCCTCTCTCCTACCCACAGAATAGGCAAGTATAGGAACTATACATGTGAAATCATGCAAAAAGTTTCCATATTCAGTCATATAAGTAAGAAAAAAAGGAAGAGAAGGGAGGGAGGGAAGGAAGAAAGGGAAAGAAGGAGGGAGGAAGGAAAAGAAAGACAAAGGAGAAGATGGGAGAGGTGAGCGGAAAAATAATTATACTTCAATTTGCACTCAAGAATTCTTCAATTCTCTCTGGAGGTAGGGATAGAATTTTTTCATCATGAATTGGAATTGTCTAGTCCAACTGTATGATCAGAGTAGTTAAATCTTTCACAATTGATCATCTTTACAACTCTGCCATTATTGTGCTCAATGATGATCTTGTTCTAATTTTTCTTTACATCAGTTCATATAAGTCTTGCCATGTTTTTCTGAAACCACCTCTTTTATAGCACAATGGTTGTATATCACAAGCTTATGTCACAAATTGTTTATCCGTTCCCTAATAATGGGCATCCCCTCGATTTCCAATTCTTTGCCAACACAAAAAGAGCTGCTATAAATATTTTGGTACATATAAATATTTTTTCTTTTTTTAATCTCTTTGGGATACAGATTTACTAGGGGTATTGCTGGAGCAAAAGGCATGCAATTTTATAGCTCTTTAGTCACAGTTCCAAATTCTTCTCCAGAATGGTTAAATCAGTTCCCTACTCCACCAAAGGTTCATTAGTGTACCTATTTTTCCTAATCCCTTCCAGGAGTTGTCATTTCTGATAGGTATGAGGTATTTTGTTTTGCATTTCTCTAAACAATAGTGATTTGGAACCTTTTGTATATAAAGAACTACGGACAGCTTTCATTTTTACTTCTGAAAACAACTGTTCAAAACTTTTGACCATTTGTCATTTAAGGAATAGTTTTTATTTTTATAAATTTGACTCAGTTCTCTTTACATTAAAGAAATGAGGCCTTTATCAAAGAAACTTGTCGAAATTATTTTTATATTAATTCACGGTCTAAAGAACCTTTAGCAAAATGAAATTTTCCTGATTATTATCTATATTGTTTTGCTTTTGCTCTGAGATCATGATTTCTTCCCCTGCCTTTTTTACTTCAGCTGCAGCATATCTAATTCTGTTCTAATCCTTTATTTTAACTCAAGGTGTCTTTCTGTTTCAAGCGTGTCTCTTGGAAATAGCATATTGTCAGATTCTGGCTTCTAATCCATTTGCTATCCATTTCCATTTTATGGGTGTGCTCATCCCCTTACATTCACAGTTATGATTACCATATGTGTCTCTCCATCCCATCTTTTCCCCTGTTTATTCTTTTCTCTTTTCTTCCTGTCCCTCCTTAAAAAATGATTTTGCTTCTAACTACTGCCTCCATCAATTTGCCCTTCATTTTAGCATCCCTTCTTTCTCCTTTTCCCTTCTCTTCTCTTTTGCTTAAGATAGATTTCTATACACAACTGGGCGAGTGTGCTCTTCCTTCTGAACCAAATCCAATCAGAGTTTCAAGAATTGCCTGCTACCACCAACTCCTATTTTCCCTCCACAGCAAAAACTCTTCCTTGCAGGCCTCTTTTATGTGAGAAAAATTTCCCCCATTCTACTTCTCCCTTCCCTCTTCTCCTAGCACATTTCTCTCTCATTCTTTCAATTACTGGAGAACATTCCCACCATCATCAACTCACACTCATGCCTTCCTATTTATGTAACTACTTTAATACTGATATTTTAGGATTTACATGCATCATCTTTCCATATAGGAATGTCAATAGTTGAACCTTGAGTTTTTTTATGATTTCTCTTACATAATTACCTCTTTTTATTCCATCTGAGTTTTGTGTTTGAAAGTCAAATTTTTGATTCTGCTCTAGTCTTTTCATCAGGAATACTTGAAAGTCTTCTATTTTGTTAAAGATCAATTTCCCCCCCTAAACGATTATACTGTTTTCCTGATAGGTTATTCTTGATTGTAATTCCAGCTCATCTGTTTTCTGGAATATCACATTCCCAATCACCCTGCTACTTTAACACAAAAGCGGAATCTTAAGTGATTCTGACTATGGCTCCACAATATTTGAACTGTTTCTTTTTAGTTGCTTATAACAAGTTCTCCTTGCCCTAAAAGCTCTGGAATTTAACTTATAATATTACTGGGTGTTTTCATTTTGAGATCTCTTTCAGGAGATGATCAATGAATTATTTCCACTTCTATTTTACCCTCTGGATGCAAGATATAATTTCTTAGGTGTGGTGTGTGTGTGTGTGTGTGTGTGTGTGTGTCTGTCTGTCTCTCTCTCCCTCCCTCTTCCTCCCTTTCTTTCCTTCCTTCCTCCCTTTCCCTCTCCGTCTTACCATCAGGCTTTTTGGCAAACAAATACTAATTCTTAAATTATTTCCCCTCAATCTATTTTTCCAGATCAGTTGTTTTATCAATGAGACAGTTCACACTTTCTTCTATTTTTTTTTCATTCTTTCAACTTTGCTTTATTTTTTTTTTTTGATGTCTCTTCCTCTTTTTTCCAATTCTGGAATTTTCCAATTCTAATTTTTAAGGAATTATTTTCTTCAGCATGGGTATACTTCTTTTTCCATCTGGTAAATTTTGCTTTTTAGTTCTTTTCTTCAATAAATTTTTGTATCTTCTTTTCCATTGAATCTAATCCACTTTTTAAGGAGTTTTTTTCTTCAGATATTTATGCCTCTTTTACCATTAGGTCACTTCTATTTTTTTAAAGATGTTACTTTCTTCACTATTTTTTTGTACTTCATTTTCAAAGCTGTTAATTTTTTTCAGAATTCATTTGAATCACTTTCATTTCTTTTCCTAATTTTTCCTACACCACTCTTAACTTTTTAGCTCTTTCAAGAATTATTGTTGAAACTGGATTCAATTAGCATTTTTCTTTGAAGTTTTGGCTATAACAGTTTTTATATCATGGCCATCTCCTGAGTTTGTGTCTTGATTTTCCCTGACAATAGTCAATTGTGTTGTTGGTGTTTTTTTTTTTCCAGCCTGTTTTTTTTTTTTTTTGAACTTTATTTTAAAGTTGGGCTTTGCTCACTGGGGTGTAGGGTGAGAGGAGAGGAAATACTGTCCCAAGCTTCAGACTTGTTTGTGCTGCTGTTTTCAGAGCTAGTTCTGAGGGTTTACAGGGTTTCAGTCCTTCCAAAGTGGTATGATCAAGGAGAAGAGTCTTTACCTAGGAAGGACCCCTGTTCTCTGCAAGCACAAGCACTTGTGCTCCTCCTGACTAAAAGACCAGGGCTCCTGTCCCTTTGTGAAGGACCACAAACACTCCTCCCCACCTTCGACTGCAGATGGGGCTGGCCAGAGAGCTCCCAAAATGCCGTGGTCACATGCACTTCTGGAGACGAGAAAAGTCTCCACCCCAGATCCCCCTACCAAGCTCAATTTTCTTAAACCAGAAAAATGTCTCATCTTGACCTATGCTTGGCTCTGCTACTCCCAAATGTAAACTGAGGCATTATTCTAAAATCATTCATAAGGGAATATTGGGAAAACTCAGCTAGGCAGCTGCCTCTGCTCTGTCATCTTGACTGTAGCCTTGGTCTTCCCAATTTCCTCATTTCTTATGGCACAATAATATTCCATTATATTCATATGCCACTATTTGTTTAACCATTCCACTAGGATGCTCTTTTAATAAACAATTTCTAGATACCACAAATAAAACCAAAATACATTTTTGGGGAGGCATATGCATCTTTTTGCTCTTTTTTTATTTCTTTGGGGCATGACAGTATCAAAGGGTTTGAACAGTTCAGTAATTTTCTGGGCATTGTTCTAAAGTGCACTCTAGAATGACTAGATCAATCCACAGTTCCACAAGTGTATTTGTTTTTTCATAGTCCCTTCAATGTCCTTTTCTCTCTTTCATCTTTGCCAATCTGATAGCTATTAAGGTGTTTTATTCAAAGATGTTTTAATTTGTATTCCTCTAATTACTAGGGATTTTTTTTTTAGTATTTTTATATGATTATTGGCAGCTTGGTTTTCTTTTTTAGAATATCCTTTGACCATCTATTAGAGAATGGCTCTTAAATGTATGTAAATACATTTAAATCATTTCCTCATGTATCTTGACAATGAAAATTTTACTAAAGAAACTCATTGGAAAGTCATTCCACTCTCCCAATTGAAGGGTTCACTTTCTTTTTTCTAGTACTAAGTTATTTATTTTTTTAAATTTTTAATAGCTTTTTATTTACAAGTTATATGCACGGATAATTTTACAGCATTAACAACTGCCAACCTTTTGTTCCAATTTTTCCCCTCCTTCCCCCACTCCCTCCCCCTGATGGATGACCAATACATGTTAAATATGTTAAGTATAAATTAAATACAATATAAGTATACATGTCCTAACAGTTATTTTGCTGTACAAAAAAAATTGGACTTTGAAATAGTGTACGATTAGCCTGTGAAAGAAATCAAAAATGCAGGCAGGTAAAAATATAGGGATTGGGAATTCAATGTAATGGTTCTTAGTCATCTCCCAGAGTTCTTTTGCTGGGCGTAGCTGGTTCAGTTCATTACTGCTCCATTGGAGCTGATTTGGTTCATCTCATTGCTGAGGATGGCCAGGTCCATCCGAATTGGTCATCATATAGTATTGTTGTTGAAGTATATAATGATCTCTTGGTCCTGCTCATTTCACTCAGCATCAGTTCGTGTAAGTCTCCCCAGACTTTTCTGAAATCATCCTGATGATCATTTCTTACCGAACAATAATATTCCATAATATTCATATACCACAATTTGTTCAGCCATTCTCCAATTGATGGGCATCCACTCAGTTTCCAGTTTTTGGCCACTACAAAGACCTGCCACAAACATTCTTGCACATACAGGTCCCTTTCCCTTCTTTAAGATTTCTTTGGGATATAAGCCCAGTAGAAACACTGCTGGATCAAAGGGTATGCACAGTTTGGTAATTTTTTTGAGCATAGTTCCAAATTGCTCTCCAGAATGGCTGGATGTATTCATAATTCCACCAACAATGTATCAGTGTCCCTGTTTTCCCACATCCCCTCCAACATTCTGCATTATCTTTCGCTGTTATTCTAACCAATCTGACAAGTGTGTAGTGGGATCTCACAGTTGTCTTAATTTGCATTGATGAAATTGTTTATAACTTGTTTTTGACCATCAATTCTTGATAATTATTCTGTTTAATCTCTAATTACTTTTTAGCTCTTTATGGACCTTTCATTAAATAAAATTTTATTATACTATGGTCAGTAAATGAAGAGTTGAGTATTCTATATTTTTTCCTTTTTGAAAGATCTTTATGCCATAAAGCCTATTCAATTTTTGTAAAACTATCATGAACAACAAAAAGAATATAAATTCCTTTCTACTTCCAGTGCCAGAGATCTAGCATCATTAATTTTTCTACGAGTTCTATTCGGATCATTAATTTCTTTCTTGCTTATTCATTCTATTAGATTCACTTAGCTCTAAAAGGGGTAGTTTTATTGTTTTTCCATCCAATTAATAACTTCTTTAAGTATTTAGGTGTTACTTTATTAAATGCATACATATTAAGTATGATTATTGATTCATTAGTTTTAAGCAAAATAATTTTCTTGATTATTTCATTTTGATTTATCTATATTTACTATGACCTTACCTGAAATCATGATTACTACCCCTGCTTTTTTGAGTTCAACTGAAGTATGACAGTCTTCATTTTAACTCTACTTTGAAACTTTGGGTTTTAAATGTATTTCTTATAAAGAACATGCATTCTGTTACTTCTTCCGTTTTATAGGTTAATTTATCCCATTCATATTCATAGTTATGATTGTTAACTGTTTATTTCTTCCATCCTAGCTTACTATACTTTTCCCTCTCATTTTTCCTACCTCCTTAAGAAATAAGATCGCAAAAGAAGTTTAATGATACTAATGAACCAAAAAATGAAACATCTTGTTTCTTTTCTATTGAAGCTCTTTTCTTTACTTATCCCTGATTTTTATGTTTTCTTCTTTTCTTTTAAGTTTTCTTTTTCACATTCCTCCTTCCAAAATGCTAATTTGTTTTACTTTTGACTATTCCCTTATTTATTCTGCCTTCCTTTTTTTTAGGCTTTGCATGACCCCTCCCATGCCCCAGGAGCTCATATTCCTAATGGTGGAAGACAAGGAAGAAAGAGCAACTAATCAGGAAGTGGGAAAGTAGAAGGTACCCACAGACTACATAGTTTGGAATTATGACCTGTTGGCCTAACTGAGCAAAATTAAGTGAAAGCTCATCTATTAGTGGCCAGAGTTTCAGAGAAAGTATCCAAAATTCTAATAGGGGAAAATGAGAATACCTGGAATGCAGAAAGCATTGGTTTAGAAATAACCAGGAAATGACATTTCTGTATTACCCTCTATTTAACCGACTGATATTATAAAAAGGTCATATGACAATGTTCATTTTCCACCTATATCCTACCACCTGTCTTCTGGGAGGAAGTTGGAATATTTTTCTATCAAATTTCTATTGTTGATCATTAATCAAATAACAAATATTCATGAAATTTGTGTCACAATTTGTCCAGCTTTCCCCTGACATTATGAGTAAATGCTTTATTCCAGTTTTCTACTACAAAAGAAAGTAATGCTATGAATATCTGTGTATATATTGAAACTTTTCCTATATCTTTGATGTCCCCCAAATTACATGCCCAATCGAGATATCATAGGATCACAGGTTATGAATAGTTTAGTGATTGATCTAGCATGGTTATCATATGATTGACTTATGACTTCATCTGTGTGGGTACTCATTCCCTAACACAAAGACAACCTGCTGCTCTAAAACATAATAGGTGGTCTTCAGGAGTTCTCACAGTCAAAAAATTCACTTTCTCATAGCTAATACATTGATTAACACCTCTAATTCTATCAATCACACTAAGGTGTGCTGACCGCACACCTTAGTACATGTTAAGGATACAAAGACAAAATATCTATCCTCAAAAGTACCCTAAAATGGTTTCCATGTGATTAAATATTTGAAAGCATAGCACTACATATTGAGTAGAAGACTATGCTCATTTAGGATGATTCAAATCCTCCATCTGACAGACGGGCTGAATGACAGGAGAAATTACTTTATCGCTCAGTACCTTCAATAAACTTTCTAAGACCAAAACAGCAAATCAGCTGCCAGCCTGCATCAATGCAGAGTTTTCCTTACTGGAAGTTCCCTATCCCAAGATCTCAAGTTAAATCCAATATATGAATAAGCAAGATGTCTATGGTCATTTCCATATAAAGAATATGTAGACTTTGTAAGAAACATAATTACCTATGATAACAATGTTTCCCTGGGGGAAAAAAAACAGATTTGAGTAGAAACCATATGGAACTGGCAATGTCATTTATTACATGAGGACTGTTTAAATAAATAATCCTTGAATGATTTAGACCACTGCTTCTTCCCTCCATTAGTGCAGATAATTCAGAGTAGGCTGTAATTAAGATTTCCATGCATGTGGAAATGGAAGTGACTCCAGTCTAAGAGAGAAACCATACCATCAAAATAGATGCTTTGATTTCTTTGGGTATGATATAGATTTAGATTATTTGAGCATAATTCATCAATTACTAAATTTTTAAAAAGTCAGCTATTTGGTGAATTTGCCTAAGAAGAAATAAGGTTTATTTTAAAGCTCTAAGAGCTTACTGAAACAGAACAGATTAGATTTAAAATGTTTTAAAAGATCACAAAATAATTGTCTAAAATTAAAAATAAATGACCTACTAATTTATTGCTTAAGAATATAATTCTGTCACAGCTAACTCTTGAAGAGACATCATCATTTCCAGTCACTAGTTGCTCATATGCAGGGATCTGACAGTTTTCATAAATGCTGGGAGAAGAATGCCAAACAAGGTAAAATTTCTGAGATAGGGGTATCCCTTTATCTCTGGAAAAACACATTCTTGTCTGTCAACGTTAATGAGCATTTAGTAAAAACAGCAAAAACAACTAGGAAAACAACATCAAGTCTACTGTTATCACACTAATTTTTCTTAAATGCCATTTTCACTTTGCCATTCCCTTACTCAATCCCACTTCTTACAGTTTCATATCTAAACAGTCAGTCAGTGGTGGGGATGAAAAGAAAGGCAAAAACAGTCTCTGTATACATGTAGTTTACATTCCAATGAAACAAAATACACCATCAGCCATGTCCATACAAAACAGACACAACGTAAATGGGAAAATATTTTAAAGGGAAGGTACTAGAAGTAGGGAAAACTAGCAATAGCACTGAATTTGGAATAAAGCCAAAAGGCAGAAGTGAGGAATGAAAAGTATTCCAGGGATGGGGGGCAGTAGGTGGAAAAGGGCAGGGGCAGCAAATGAGTATCTTGTTCTCAAACAGCAAGAAGGCTGGTGTTGCTGGACTGTAGCCTATTGGAAGAGGCTAAACTAGAAAGACAGGACTTGTCAAGAGATTTAAAGACCAAACAGCATTTCATACTTGAAAACAAGGACACAACTGGACTAGGCCTTGGGTCCAGTGATGGGCTTTTAGGAGGAGCACAGTTTCCCATGGGAACATCTGTAGGAGTCCCCATCACATGTGACACATAAGACGGCATCCATGAAGAGATATTTCCAGAAAGGTGCTCACCATCAGTAAGTCACCTTCATACATTCATTATCTACTTCTTTTGTGTGTTCTTGCTGTCTTTACATGCTGTCTTCCTGATTAAAATATGAGATGCTTGAGGGTAGGAACCATTTTTTGTCTCTCTGTAACCTTAGCACAGTGCCTATAAGTGCTTGTCGACCCACATAATCTGACTTGCCAGATGATGCCAGAGTAGCAGAAACCTTAGATTGGAGGGGGACTCACCTGAAGCACAAGAGATGGGACACCAACCCACAGCTGCTCAGGGAGCAACTCTACAATTGAGTTTTTAGGACAATCCTGGTGCTGACAGATGAGAGTGACAACATATTATCTACATCTGCTTCTTCACAGACTGAGAAAGCTCCAAGACTTACTGTCCTAAGTTTTAGAGAGCCCATATTCCACATGTGGGGACTGCCATAGCTCTGATTTACGGAATTACTCCTAAGCGCCTTTCCCTTGGGACCCTTACAGCCTTGGACCTCTTCTTAGAGATCTCTTTCCACAAGGATCAAGCAGAGGGAAGTCTTTGGCAGGGAAGAAGTGGTAGAGAGATTAAGAATCACGGGCTTTGGGAGCCATAAACTCTTTGGAGCAGCCAGTCATTACAATGTTTGGCAAAGGGTTGCTTTCCTGTTATTGGGTCCTGGTTGCTACTGAATAGAAGAGAGCCATATGATGACCTTTCACTCAGAGTGACCTTCATGAGTTAGGTAATGCAAGAGGGATGCTCTAACAAGATTGGCAGAATAGAAAATGCTTCCAATGACAAATGGAAGTAGTATTTCCAAAATCATCACAATGCTGAAGGCTGACCTCAACTCTAATGCTTTTCTACCTCCACTTGCCCAGTGGAGCCCTGCCTATAAGGAAATAGCTCTTGAAGAATGCTGTCTCACCTATGCATAGTTTGAGTAATGATCCTGCATATCATAAGAAATGTAAGCATAATTACACTTCTGCAAGTATTCACTCAGTTATTAGGCTAATATGGGGAGATACTCCAAGAAATACGGGTTCTGACAAATCTTCCCAGTGAGGTCAGTTGCATGAGCATAACTGGCCTGTAAGAGAGCCTTGAAGGATGGAATTGACAAAATTCACGATGAAGGTTATCGATCAGGTTAAACAGTCTGAGGTCTGGAGAGAATATAACTCAACAAAGCTCTCCCCCTGGTCCTGGAAGAATGGACAAACCTGGTTTACACTTTCTACAGGATGCAGTTGCTGCCGAGACATGTCTGGCCTCAAACTTTCAATAGCTGTGAGACTCTGAACAAGTCATTTCACCTCCATCTGCTTCAATTTCCTTTCCTCTCTTTTCCTTCAAAATGGACTTCCCTTCCAGGGCTGTCAGGAGTCTCACGAGACACCATAAACATAAAGCACTTAGCACAATGCCTGGCATATGGGGAGTGCTCCGTAAATGTTGGCTATCATCATCAGGCTCCTGCTTATCAGGCTTGGGCATCCTACCTTCTAAAGGCTCTTTCTTTGTGAAGTCAATGCTCCCCCAAGAAGGGTGAGTGCTCTTTATCTAATTTCCTGATCTCTACCTTTCAGAAGGACTTGCCTGACCAAGGGAGACTTCTGTTAAGCCGAAGCTCAATGGAGTTTCTCCAAGCTTCCTTATTTCACTTTCTATATGGAGTCAACCATCCTTCAAAGTTTTCTCCACCATCAGAAAGACCTGTGCAATCTAGGGAAATGGCATAATTTCCCATTAATTGACATGCCTTTTCTAAAAAAATAGTTTGAACAGTCCTTTCTCATAAAGAGTTTGGGGAGTCAAACTGTAAAATCATTGGGAAGAGCTTTGCTTTTTTAATAATGAGACATGTAAAATTATGTAATTATGATGACGAAAAGAAGTTTACCTGGAATAGGAAATTTGTTGGGTGATTTAGTAGTATTTAAAATTCCTAGATAAAAAGTGAAGAGGAATCTTATCCAAATCCTCCGTGTTGTTAGGCCTTCAACAGAAGTGTCTAAAAGGGCCAGAATTGGATGCTAATGCCCTGATGAGCCTTCTAGGTTGGAAGAGATTTTGGTGGGCCTGAAATTAAGTGGTGTGAGTCCTGCTATCAATTTAAGGACCATTCACAATTTTTATGAACTGTCCTTGACATAACATTCCCATTGGGAAGCTAAGGGAGCCAGTGGATAATGCACTAGGCCTGAAGTCAGGCAGCCTCACCTTTGACTTCAAATCTGGCCTCAGACCCTTCCTAGCCTCTAGGCAAGTCACTTCACCCTGTTTGCCTCAGTTCCTCATCCACAAAATGAGCTAGAGAATGAAAAGCAAAGCTCTGCAAGCATCTCTGCTGAGAAAAACCTTCATGGGGTCACAGAGTTGGACATGACTAAAAGTGACTCCACAACAAAACTTTACATGCATTTTAATCTAAGCCCTGATTATCAGAGTTGTTTTTATTTAATGGGTCCTCCAGAAAAATCAATGAGACCTTGACACAAAGGGTAAGATGTCACCAGAACTACGGCTAGTGCCTGAAGCCACTGCAGTAGTTGTGACCAAATCTGATCTTTGATCTGCCAAGGGGCTTTGTGTTGATTATATTTGATTCAGTTCTCTACGTATTTGAGAATGAGACCTTTATCAATGATGCTTGCAATAACAAATTTTTTCTCAGCTTTCTATTTTCTTTATAAATTTGGCTGCATTGGTTTTGTTTGTGCAAAACTTTTTAATTTAATATTATCAAAATTATGCATTTTATATCCTATAATTCTCTTGAACTTTTGTTTGGTCATAAACTCTCAAGCAAATAGTGTTGAAACTTACCCAAGGCGACAGCCATTTGAACTTGGGAAGATGAGTCTCCGTGGCTCCAGGCCCTACACCACATATATTGCTTATTGTGGTTCACTCCCCAGTGAAATTTTCTTAGCAAAAATACTGGGATGGTTTGCCATTCCCGTCACCAGCTTAGTTTATTTATGTATAGTCTTTCTCATCAGTATCCAAACTCCTTCAAGTCAAACTGTTTTTGTTTTGGGCTTGTGTTGGGTCCCCAGCAAGTAGCACAATGCCTAGCAAAATTTAGGAGCTTAATAAATGCTTGTTGGTTGAATAACTAATTGAACAATAGATCTGGAAACCAAGGATCTGGGTTCACAACCAGCCTCTTCTTAACAGTGGGTCTTTGGACAAATCACTTAACATTTCTGGGCCTCTCATTTCCTCATCTTTAAAATGAGAAGCAGGGACTAAGTGATTTCCAAAAACCTTTCTGGTCCTATTATCTTTTTCCCTTTCCTCCTCATTTGGTTTTTTTTTTTTTAACTTCAGGCAACTTTGATCTTTGATCTAACAAATTACTAGTCTGTCTGTATAGACAGCTAATTTTCAAGAACGCCATCCATATCAGTAATAAATTATTTTGTAACACTTGTGTATGGATGGAGTTACTGGGTTCTCATCACACCCAGGGCCAACTCAAAGCAGTATTCATGATATATAATCACAAAGATTCTGTGTAATCTACAAATATTTGATATCTCTCATTCCTTATTTATGACCCACTTTTTCAACATTTTATACCAATCTTTTCACTGAAGTGAACAAGTACTTATATAGATAATAGATAGATAGATTTAATTTAAAGAATATTATCAAGTTCTTTGTAACATAATAGTGCAAAAGCTATAATTGTTTCATGGTGAGCTTCATACATATTCATTATGGGCACTGCTATTATGAGATGACGAAAATGTCCTATGAAATATTCCTTTATTGGCTTTGGCTATATGATACAACTAACCTTTTTATTTACTTCTTCAAAAAGAATATGTAAGCCATCCTTCCATCTAGCTGTAGCTTCTTTTGGTCTTCTGATTTCAATTATGCCAACATTAGATATGATTAAATTACTTCAGTGTTAAAACTACTCACTGTTCTCTGGGCAAAAATTGCCTATTTAGAATAGCAATAATAAAGCCCATGTTTATAAACCATTTTAAAAATTGATTTCTAACATCTTATGACCCTTTTTATAAATCTCTGCATAAGAAAAAGAGGCCACATAGGACTCACAAGACATTTTATATTGGTCTTTGCTTCATAGACTTTGCCAAGGCCAAAAAAGTTCCTCACCAAATGACAATCTTATTGGTAATGAACTTCCCTATATCTGGATACAAAGGTACCCAGAAAACAGCTCCAATCCAGTGAAGACCATCAGATTCTTTCTAGCATAGTACCATTTGCCAGTGACTGCACTCTCCTAACATATCCCTGTAGAAGTCAGAGTCACCTCCACACTATTTGTATCAGAGGGAGACTTCAATGAAAATAAACTAAACTAAACTCAAACTGTTAGAGCAAATTTCTAATGAAATTTCTACAGATTAAAAATTTTCCCTTTCAACCATTTTTTTCATTAAAACACTTTACTACAGGGTAAAAAAGGAGACTGAAAATGTGCTTAAAGTTAAATGATGAGTAGGATCAGGATTCTTGATGAAGTTCCTAATCTGGTACTTGGCCTTCTTGACCAGGATAATTTCACAAATGAAATGAAAACTTAATTTCCAATAGAAAATATAAAAAGAAAACTTAACTTTCTCTAAACAGAAAAAAAAAATGTGATCATTGCCCAAAATAATTCACCTCCTCATGATATTTCAACATACAGTTTTCAAAATATGAGAAGGCCAAAATGGTTTACTTATCACCAGATTATTTCTCCTTATAGTATAAACATGGCAAAAGTTCCTTACTTTCACATTAATGTAAAACACATTTATGCTAAGTATTTCTTAGCATGCCAGTTATATGAAACTGAAAAGTAGTTCCAATAGTGATTTTAGCCATACACCTAAAAAATGATTTAAGTAATGTTTCACAGAAAGAGTCACTGTATAGTTACTTACCTATTGATAAAGACTAACTTCAATTTATTAAAATAAGATAGCTGATATATACAACTCAAATCAAATCTGTCACCTATGGGCATTAAAAACCCAATAGGGTATAGATAATTAAAATATGATAGAAGACAGCAAAAAAAAAAAAAAAAATTAAAAGGAAAATTAGTGCTAGTAGGAATATGGCAACCTGGCTGAAATTGATATTCATTAGGGTACTCTTCACATGAATAGAGAGCATTTGGACTCTGTGGTCTTTATCAGAGTCCCAGCTGGTAATGGTTGAAGGTTAATGCCTTACCCCATTCTGTTCAATTTTCTATCCTAATTAGCCCTCCAAATCTATAGCTGTGAGCACCAAGTGTCTGTGCTCAAAAGAAACTAATTAATGCTAGCAAATTAGATCAAGTCCAAAGATCCAACAGCCAAACTCTTAGTTAAATGCTCCTTGTTAATAGGAAGTGTAGCTGTCAATAACTGCTGTTGGTGACTATAATGAGGCGTCTTTCTTTCATTGAAAGTGATTTCATTTCTCTTTGTCCCTTTAAAAGCTGTTCCATTCCCTTCAAAAACCAAAGTTGCAATGGTAGAGCTCCCAGTCTGACCCAGTTCTTGTGATCAGCTGGGCTGAAATGATAAGAAAAATCAACCAGGAAAGATTTCTGTGTCTTAGGTGTTAGGCAGGCAGTCAGATACTTATTAAAATTCCCATGTCTTTATTCAAAAACAATACAATTAGCAAGTTTGTTGTCTTTATATAAGGTCCCAGAACTATTTAATGGAATAAGAGCTACAAACACAAGAATCAAACAATGAAGAAAAACATCTTCTAATGCAAACATGTGGATCACTGTTCTTTCTGACTAGCTGTAGCAATAGGCAGGAAGGTTAATTCTTAACCCACAGGCTGGGAGGAAAAAGTTCAGCATTCTTACTAATACATAGACACAAAGCATCCAATCTTAAATAAAATATGTATTATATACCATATGGCCTGGAAAATCAGTGATCTATTATCAACAAAAAATATCAGAAAACAATAGGCTCAGTTTAAGTTATAATGAAAATAACAAATATACAGAAATGGAACCCAAAAGCATCCAGTCTTTAAAGAATGAGTCATCAAAAGCCAACAAATGTTCTATAAAAAATATCGTCCATAGTAGACCATTTTACTTTGATTATGACAATGGAGGATAACGATTTTTCCTTTCTCTGTAACCTTACTTAGCTATAGTTTTATAATTGCACTAAAGGGCAAAAGCAATATATTTTTTTTCTTTTTTTAATCAGAAAAAAATCCATTAAACTTCCACCCTCCTGTAGAAGGCATCACAAATCTAAGTTCACAATTTAAGAAATCAATGAAAAGTGTCTCTCTCTCTCTCTCTCTCACACACACACACACACACACACACACACACACACTTCCATTTTAAACTAACACTACTTTCTCCTTTGAGGGTCATATACCAAACATTACTCAAGAACCCTTCTGCATATTCTGTAAATTAAAAACCTAAATTTAAGTGACAAGTTTTGATTGGGTTATAAGACAACTTTACCAGGAAAAGGGAGCTCATTTTAGAACTTCTAAGATGATCTATTTTCCCTTATGTCCCAGATCACCTGAAGCTCAGAAGCATCCCAGCCAGAAGCAGGTGGAAGATAACTCCATGAGAGTACCAGCATGACACCTGTCGGTGCCAGCTGGGCTTTGGAAGGTTTGTCTGCAGGGGCCAAGGGGTTAATCTTTCCCAACACCTGGAGGGTGTTTGCTCTGATTAGCAGAGCTGGGCCATTTCTGTTCCTGGGAGAGAAAGAACCGCACCGAAGCGCACCCATCAGCTTGAATTACTCAGGACTTCACCCTTATTCGTACCCATTTTTTCTGATAAAACAGGTCACATAATAAGCCACTTAATTCACCGTAAAGCAGTGTTGCTTTGAAACGTCTATACACATTTATACAACAGTCACCAGCACAAGTCCAAGCTATGGCACCGCTCTCCCTTCCCAGGGCCTGTGTCTGTCAGGTACAAAGGTCATTCTCAAGAGCAGGCGGCTCCCAGGGGACAGAAATGTTCCCAGTGACAGAGCCTTGGGGAGCAAATGCCCACCCCGGAAAGCCCGGCTGACATCGGCCAGGCTCCACCAGAGAGAAGCCCATCCTCTTCACTAACAATCACAGGGGCCCACAGGAGTGGGGGGAGAGCAGCAATTGGGGGCAGCCAGAGTTTTTGTCACATAACTCTTATGTTTTTAGTTCATTTTAAAGAGATTCTTTAGCAGCAGCAAATGGCAGTTTTAACTGCTCACTCACTGTTTTACAACTAACAATAAAAAGGACTCATTTTATATTTTCCATTCAAGTGCATAGTTTCATGTCAGAAAAATCTGTCTAGAAAAAAATTAAACTATAGCCCCTGCCCCAATCAATCCTCCACTCAGTAATCAAACTGATTTTCCTAAAGCATGGGTAAGTCTTTCCTCTCCAGGATCCAATATTCCTCTGATTAGCTTTAAAAGCCCTTCATCATCTAATCCTGCCTCCTTTCCACCTCCTAATTTCCCTGAATTCCTTCGAATTTTGGCTCAAGTTGGATTTTAGCTGTCCCAGTGTCAGCAGTTCAAGGATTTCCAGTGTTTACACCCAAAGGGCTATAAAATTGTGCATACTCTTTGATCTAGCAGTCCCATTACTGGGCTTATATACCAAAAAGATCATAAAAAGAGGGAAAGGGACCCTCATGTGCAAAAATGTTTGTGGCAACTCTTTTCGTAGTGGCTAAAAACTAGAAACTGAGTGGATGCCCATCAGTTGGAGAATGGCTGAATAAGTTCTGATATATGAAGGTTATGGAATATTATTGTTCTGTAAGAAAGGACCAGCAGTAGGATTTCAGAGAGGCCTGGAGAGACTTATATGAAATGATGCTGAGTGAAACGACCAGGAGATCATTGTACATGGCAACAGCAAGGTTATGTGATGATCAACTGTGATGGACGTGACACTTTTCAACAATGACGTGATTCAGGCCAGTTCCAATAGACTTATGACGGAAAGAGCCATCTGCATCCAGAGAGAGGACTGTGGGGACTGAGCATAAATCACAACATACTATTTTCACCTTTTTGGTTGTTGTTTGCTTGCCTTTGTTTGTTTTTCATTTTTTTCCCCTTTTTAATCTTTCTTGGGCAGCATATTTGTAGAAATTGTATAGAGGAGTTGCACATGTTTAACATATATTGGATTACCTGTTGTCTAGGGCAAAGGAATGGAGGAAGGGAGGGAGAAAAATTTGGAACAAGATTTTGCAAGGGTAAATGTTGAAAACTATCTTGGCATGTATTTTTTTTTTAAAGGTTTTTATATTCAAAATATATGCATGGATAATTTTTCAACACTGATCTTTGTACAACCTTGTATTCTAAATTTTCCACTCCTTCATCCCACTCCCTCCCGAAGATGGCAAGTAATCTAATATATATTAAACATATTAAAATATGTTAAATCTAATATATGTATACATATTTGCATAATTATCTTGCTGCATAAGAAAAATCAGATCAAAAAGGAAAAAAAAAAATGAGAAAGAAAACAAAATGCAAGTAAATAACAACAAAAAGTGAGAAGGTTATGTTGTGATCCACACTCAAGTTTTCACAGTCCTCTCTCTGGGTGAGAGATGGCTTTCATCACAAGATTATTGGGACTGGTCTAAATCATTTCATTATTAGGAAGAATCATGTCCATCCCAATTAATCTTTGTGTAATCTTGTTGACATGTACAATGATCTCCTGGTTCTGCTCATTTCACTCAGCATCAGTTCACATAAGTCTCTTCAGGCCTTTCTGAAATCATCCTGTTAGTCATTTCTTATAGAACAATAATATTCTAAAACATTCATATACTACAATTTATTCAGCCATTCTCCAATTGATGGCATGCACTCATTTTCCAGTTTCTTTCCACTACAAACAGGTATGCCACAATCATTTTTGCACATATGGGTCCCTTTCCCTCCTTTATGATCTCTTTGGGATATAAGCCCAGTAGTAAAGAGTATGCAGTTTGATGACTTTTTGAGCATAGTTCTAAACTGTTCTCCGGAATGGCTAGCTCCATTCACAGTTCTACCAACAACATATTAGTCTTTGCATGGATTTTGAAAATAAAAAGCTATTCAATTTTTTTTAAAAAGACAAAAAAAACCCACCCTAACAGAAAAAATACTTAGCCTCTCTAGTTAAAATCTCAATCATCTCCATTACACATTCACTTTTTAAAGAACTATTTTTACTACATAGTTTTAGAGAATATTGTAAATTGTATATAAAGTGAAACCTTCCAGAAGTTCTCAGAACTATAATATGAGTGAGAAGAAAATCGTGCATATTAATTTACCGACTGCTTGACTCTAAGGCTAAGGAATAAATTCAGTTCACATTATCAAAGAATGCATTTGATCTTTGGAATACTCCAAGATAAGTGCAACACTTACCTTGCACTTGATCAGAACACCTCTCTCTGGCTTTCTCTCTCATAATCTTAGGAATCAAAACATCTTTTTCTACATGTCTGAGATGAAGGTCTTCTGCCAAAAAAAAGACAATGTTAGTAAAATACATTAATTCATTAAAAAAAAAAACCAATTTATAAAGGTCTCTTTCTCAAACAAATCACTGCCAAGTAAGAATTCTGTCCCCCACTCTCCCCAAAACAGTTACAGAATGTACTCCAAGCCAGGTGGCTAGAGCGCTGGGCCTGGAGTCAGGAAGACCTGAATTCAAGACCAGTCTCAAGGATTTACTAGTTGGGTCATCTTGGGGACCTCACTTAATCTGTTTGCTTTAGTTTCCACATTTGTAAAAAGGGGTTAACAACAGCATCTACTGTCAACAGTCAATCACCACCTCTGGAGACTTCGCTGAAAAACCAGCTTTATTGCAAGAAAAATGAGGCTACATGTAGAGTCCAGAGAGTTCACATCCTTATAGAAGTTTGCATATTCATGACGGTACAAAGAAAGGAGGGAAAAAAGGAGGGGCCAGACAGGGGAGGGAAGGACAGGAAGGCTTTTCCCTTGGGAACCACTAGACCAGGGGTCCTCAAACTACGGCCTGCGGGCCAGATGCGGCAGCTGAGGACGTTTATCCCCCTTGCCCAGGGCTATGAAGTTTCCTTATTTAAAGGCCCACAAAACAAAGTTTTTGTTTTCACTATAGTCTGGCCCTCCAACAGTCTGAGGGACAGTGAACTGGCCCCCTATTTAAAAAGTTTGAGAACCCCTGCCTAGACCATGGATAGGACGTATCCACACAGGACCCAGCCTGGCACAGACTGGCTAGCACTTGTCTTGCCCACCAAGGACACCAGGGGAAGCCAACAAACTAGGTTGGCCAGGGGGACTTTGTCCTTGACACAGTCAGGGCCTCCTGCATGGTCTGGGCCCAGGAGTTCTGAAAATATGGCAGCTCACCAACACCAGCTCTCAGGGTGGCTTTGAGGATCCAGCGAGAGAATGCTGTCCAGTAGTTGGGCCAGTGCCTGGCACACGGTGGGTTGCCTGCCCTCCTCCGTTCTCCAGAAGGACCAAAATAACGTCGCTATGTTAGTTGAGCTACGGGGCGTCTAACGTAGCGGATCAGACCGCTATGAGCTCGGAGTACTTGGCCATGGGCCGGACACAGAGAATCCCTATGAACGTTTGGAGGGCTTCTCCAACTGCGCGCATTTCATGCTTCCTCTGGGCTAATTCAATTCTGGAAATGTTGGCTATTACCAACATTATTAACATTTTACTAAAAAGTACAAATATACATTAGTACTTGGCTTATCATAGCACAAACAGCCTCTGAACAACTTCCTTTCACCTCTGGCATTTTTCCTATTGACTTCTGAGTAAAAGAAAGTTCTTTTGTAAAGACCAGGGAAGGATGTGATCCCATTAGAGCTTGGCAGCAGCCTTATGAAGTCAAGAGCACACCCACGAGAAATGTATCCAAACTGCAAAGAACAGTGGCGCTGCTGCCGGAACGCAGACTGGTGACGCATTGGACGAGGACATCGGTGTGGGGGTGAACAGGGAGTCGGAGCCCGTGGGAGGGCAGTTGTGTGCAGAGCCCTCATGCCAAAGCCAGGGAGAAGTGGGGCTTTCCCTGTACCCAGACATGGTGGAGGAGTCCAGCCAGACTCGTTCTGGGGACCCCTGTGGTACACTGGAGATCGCAATCTTGAGGAGACCACAAGCCACACCATCTTCTCCTCTGCTGTTCAGTCATCTCGGTGGTGTCTGATTCTCTGTAACCCATGTGGCAAAGATACTGAAGGGGTTGGCCATTTGTGTCTCCAGCTCATTTTACAAATAAGGAAACTGAGGCAAACAGGGTGACGGCTAATAAGCATCCGAGGCCAGATCAGAACTCAGGAAGAGGAGCTTTCCTGACTCCAGGTCCCCAGAACTCTATCCCTTCAGCTGCCCACTCTCTTATTACATCAGAATAAGCCAAGTCATCAAGTATTTATTGGGCCAGGCACATTTATAGTGCCAGGCACCGTGTGAAGCTCCACCACAACCAATGTAAGGACAGCAAACACTGCCCTAGTGCTTCCTATGTGTGAGGGACTTTTCAGTCATGATCTCACCACAGTCCTGTGGGGTAGGTGTTATTAACTCCACTTTAAAGATGAGGAAACTGAGGCAGAGGAAGGTCAAGGGGCTTGCCCAGGCTCACACAATTAATAAATTCCTGAGGCTGCATTTGTACTCAGGGTCTTGTGTGCACTGACATGCCACCAGGATGCCAAACTGAGTGCCACAGATACAAAAAAAGGGCAAAAACTCTCAAGGAAATTACAGTTCAGTGGGAGAGGGAATCCAGACATGATAAATCACTTGGAGGTAATCTCAGAAGGAAGGTACCAAGATGAAGGAGATACAGGGGACACCCAAACCCCCAGTGCTCCTCCCATGGCCATCTCCCTGGGGGGAAGCAGGGAGAGACCCAGCAGAACCACCACTAGCAGGGGCAGAGCATGGCCCAGACACAAAGCTCCAGGAACTCTGCTTCCTCCCTTTCACTTACCACCAGCCAGTGGCCAGGCGGCACCAGCCCAGCACCAGCAGCCAGACAGCACCAGCCAGCATCTCTAGCACAAACCTGGCCCAGCTCAGGCTGGGCCCCCTGAAATCTCCCAACTGGAGATACTCCAAAAAAAATCTCATAGGCCTTTAACTCACTGAATCATGATCACAATCAAGATAATGCCACAAACAGAAATCAGTGTGAGAGGAACCAAAGTGGTTTTGTTGTTGCCTGTGTGTGTTTATGTGCATGTGTGTGTTTGTGTGTATATACACCGTGCATGTGTGTGTAGGTGTGTGTATGCATGTATGCACAGGCACGCATGTGTATGTATGTGTCTGAGTTGATGTGCATGTGTCCTGTGTTTATGTGTGTACCTGCATGGTGTGTGTGAGTATGTATGTATATGTGTACAGGTGGGTTGTGCATGTGTATGTGGCCATGTATGTGTATTGTATGTGTATGTTTGTGTTGTACATATGTGTGTGTGTATGTGTGTGTTTAGTTAAAATCTACAAACACTATTTCCTAAAGAAAAGAAGAAAGAGAAAACAAGTAGATTAGAGCAGATCTCCACGGGAGGTTTGGGGCTCAGGTGCCAGACCAAAGAGTGAGGATTTGGGGAGATTGTTGCCCTCAGTAGGGATTATGGAAGCAAAAATTTCCACCAATTACAGGCTAAGTTACTTCACTTAAACAGAATCACTTCAAGTTGAGAGCTCATAAGTCAATTTACTGCTAAAATATGTATCAAACCACATTTTTAAAAAGGCTCTAATAGGGCTTCATCCCTGAACTGTTTGAAATCTGTCCCAAACAGAGAGACCACATTTTGCCAAACTATTCAAAGTAATTAACCCTATAGATACAGTTCTGTCCTAGCACAGAAAGGGAGAGAAGACACTGGACTACCCTGTTTTAAAAGAAAAATCCTTTTTCATCCCTAAATTACAAATCAATAATTTTGTGGAAAGCTACTTTCCATTCTAGGTTAGCTTCCTCGCAAATAAATGAATTTTATTTTCTAAAAAAAAAGATTCATCAATCCATGATGGGTCTTTGGTACAGGTGATTATTTCCAACAGTGTCAGCAAAATTTTAAACCCCTTCAAGTTTTGTCATGTTTCAGGCCGACTGGAAAGTAAAAATCCCCATATGTGAAGCTCAGAGATAAGGAGAGAGGAGCACAAAACATCTTTTCCCTTTTCTAAATTGCTAAAACATTAGAAGATGGGAGGAGGAGATACTGATAATTCTGAGGTTAAAAACTAAAAATGGAGGGAATGGGAAGGGTAAACTATTTCTTGAGAAAAAAGCTTGAAACTAACTCTGAACAAGTGGGCCAAAGCAAATAATTATTATAGGACCTGGAAATTAGTGATTTATTGAGCCAATCCCTTTTATGAAGGTAATTCTCAAATGTCACTCAGCTATTCAAGTTCCTTCTAACTTTAGTCTGTTTTGACCTTTATAGATTATTTTGAAGATCAGAAAACAAAATCTTACAATGGTCCTTTGTCAAAAGAAAGAAAATTTCAGAATGAAGGTACCAGAGAGAATTTTCTTGTAAATAATTCCTTTAAAGCCAATATCAACATAGTTTTGTCATGTATTATTATTTTGTAAAGGTGTGACCCATGACAGGGTTTTACCCTTACCATGAATTCTAAATTGGTTGAGTCCAAATTAATGAGGTTTTACTGTATTCTAGTTAAATCAACAAAGGCCATCAGCATCTTTTTTTTTTTTTTTTTTAAACAGAAGCACAACTTGTGGCTATTTCAGGTTTTCAAAGCTATGATGATGTTGATGATGACGAAGATGACTACCAGTTAATCCTATGATGTTTACGAGTGTTATCTCACTAGATCCTTACAACAAGTCTTGGAAGTAGGTACTATTTATCCCCATTTTACAGCTGAGGCTAAGTGCCTTGCCCAGCTAGTCTGAGGCTGGATTTGTACTCAGATGTTCCTGACTCCCATTGCACAGCCAAACTGCCTTTCTGCTTGGATGAAAAGAAGATGCTTTGGAACTATACATTATATTAGTTTTCAAACTTTTTCAACTAAAATATTCACAAACATTCAAACAGTCATAGGTATATTACAATAATTATTTTTTCCCATTTCTAAACACGTTCCTTAATGAATTCAACTCAACAGTCATTTAATGACTTACTATGTGCTATGAGAATTATGAAGTCAAGGTCTTTATAACATGAACGGAACAGAATAAAAATCCCATTAAGATCATCAAAAAAAAAATTAAAATTTTGCTAAATCTGTCGGGAAACTAGTACAGCTTGGTGCAAACTCTTGAGAGCAAGGTAGCAATTTCTTTATAGGACATTTCCCCACATATTAAAAAGGAGGAAAGGAACTACAAATATAAAAAAAATTCATCATCACTCTATTTATTATAGTAAAAATTAAATAAAATAAGTCAATAAAAACAAAATCTCTGGAGCCACTAAGTGGGAACCGACTGACTAGCTCACACTCTCCTGTAAGGAGTATGGTGGCTTCGGCCCTGGAGGTCAGTCCTAAGTTCTGCTGCTTACTCTGGGGGAGTCTGTGGCCAAGGCGCTGAATTTGCTGGGTCTCCGGTTTTTTTTATCTGATGAGGTATGGGGCCTGACGCTTTTCAGGTCTTCTAGCTGCGAATTTATGGCTCTACCACTGCAGTGTTGGCAGGAAAAAAAAAAAAGGAACCTGCAACTGAGGAAGGAATGAGGAGACACAGAAGGAACCCACAGAAGCAGAGCTGTGATATGGGAGAGGGGAAAGCCCGGCCCCAGGTCCAGGCCCGGGAGCTGCCTGAGGACTACTGATGCTTTTGGAACAGGGGATGTCTTGGACTCTGTGCCTGTCCTGTCTGGTTATTTGTAGCTTATTTCTGTGACTTATCAAGCATGTACAACATTTCTTATGTCACACACACGTTCAGCTGTGAGGAAGCCAAAGGCAGAAATGAAACAGCCGGAGCTCAAGAGGCTTCCATTCTCCTGAGGGGGTTAGAACGCTGCATGTCTATAGGTAAGAATACACAGAGAAAAGCCAGCACATATGGAAGGGAAGTGCCTGGGAGGGGGAGGGGGGAGCACGAGGAAGGAGCAGCTGAGAGTGCCATGGGGGACAGGAGGAGAGAGAGTGAATTTCAGGGGGAGGAGAGGCAGCAGGACTTAGGGTGGGAGAAGCCAAGATGGAGCCTGGCATAGAGAACCGGTGCCTCCAGGAGGGAGAACCACCAGGACAGAGAACAGGAAACAAGCTTGTGGGGACCAGGAAATAAGGAGAAACATGTCTGGAATGGCAGAATAGGTACTGGTTGGGTCCAACAGAGGAGCCTCCTGCCATGTCCTAGGAGCAATGGGAAGTCACTGAAGCTTTTGGATGAGAGAGGGGGCAGAATCTCCTCCAGGAATCTCATTTTGGCAGCTGTGAGCTCAATGAGCTGGGGAGGGGAAAACTAGAATCAACCAGCATTTAGGAAGGGTCTACTCTGTGACAGACAGACAGACATCCCACCAGGCAATGGAGAGACTGAGATATGTGTACGAGAGAGAGAGAGAGACACACAGAGACAGAGAGGGAGAGCAAACACAAGAACACACAGCTGCCCTCAAGGAGCTTACTTTCTATCATGGGAAGGGTAAGAAGGATGTAGGATGTTAGAGTATAATAGACATCATAATTTCTTTGCTTGCCACTCAATTAGCTTAGGAGGGAAGGCAGTAAAGAAGGCAGAGAAGCTGAAATATGATGGGGAGATGGCCCTCACTAGAGATGAGGTACTTATGAAAAAAGACACGTTTAAGTAAAAAAAAGCTGCCAATTGTGTTGTGATCGTGCCTTTTGGACATCTAGACAAAGGTATCTAACAAATAGAAGGTGATCCAAAGTTTCCTCCCCCCAAATACAGATTTCGTTTGGAACACATGATGGATACAAATATACAAGAACACATAACTGGATAAAATTTCCTAGTTAACTTTAACAGGTTTTTTTTTTTTTGTTTTGTTTTGTTTTTAATGGTGGTTTTCCTTTTCTTAAAGTTAAGTTCTTTTCCTTAACTAAACTGTGTATCGTGAATTCCCTTAATGTCAATGGTGTCTGGATGTGACAGGCACGTGTAAGTGTCTGTATTACAGAGTTCCTGATGTTGAGATTTCTCTACTGTATACTCAGACCAGTTCAAATTGAGATAGAGAACAAGGATGACAACACAAGGGAAAATTTCCCAAGCTCTAACTTCTCACCATTCTATCATCACCTGAAAGTCAATTTTCACCTTTTTCACTGGCTGAATTTGTTAGCTCACATTTTGCTTTGGGGCTCATGTGTTCTTGCAATATGGCAGTACTGGATTATAAGGCTACCGATAATAACACTTGCTAAAAATCCACAATGGTTATGGTAGAGTGAATCAAATTCAGGAATAGTATAGTTAGAAAAAAGGTGAGACATGAAAGAAAATGCAGATTTCAAATGACATTTTAATATTAACTTTTTTTTAAGTTAACCAGATACCACCTAATACAGTTATTGTGTCTCAAGATTCACATCCCTTTTCTTAAATAGAATTTTGTTTTACTTCCAAGGTACATCTATAATGTTGCCTCTGAAAACTAGAATCTATCTAACATTGATATTTCCTAGTTTACTTTAATAGAAAGACTAGAAAAATATTATCAATCTTGTAGAAATTTTGCGAGAGCACTCTTTAATAGAAACTACTTCTATCTATAAGTATCCTTGTCTCTCTACCTCTCTCTTCTTTCTCTGTAGCTAGAGACTCAACAGCAATAGTTTCAGGGAGATTTCCTGGAGCAGAAGCAACAAGACACAGGTTTAAGGAGCTGAAATATAGTTGCTTGCCAGAATCAAAAGTAGCTAGATAGACCAAAGATCTACACAAGGAGAACAACAGTGATGTCTACATTTGCATATCCATATTTCTGCTCTTCCCCCCCTTTTGATCTTTGTTGGGGAGAAGAGAATCAAACAATAAAGGGAAGATAGAATTCAAGAATATGGGGATCAACACTCTCATATGCTTCTTCATGACCCAGCACTACAATCTGTCTCTGACAACAGCAGATGAAAAGGCACAGTGGAAATAGGTTTGAGATGCTAAAATTAAACTATGATGGAAATGTACAATAGTTATAAGATCATAGATCTGACCTCAGAGGCCATCCAATCTAATTCCCTCCCTTTTCCCCTCCATCTCCTACCTCCGAAAGGTATCTTACACATAAGAACACTGAAGTACATGCTGTAGAGTAGGGAGAAATACAGATTGGACTCATTGAATCAACTCTTCTGAATTAGTGAAAACCAAAATCCAAAGCTGCAGTATCTTCTGCTTTATAACGCATATGCATAAGTCAAATAGAATTATAATTTCTTAAATCTTATTGTACATAAGTTAATGATAAGCTTTCTAAGTCTTTTTAAAAAATTATTACAACAAATAAAAGGTAGTTGGAGATTCCCTATGAACCCCACTTTTACAATATGAACATCTTCTAAGAAAATAATGGAAAGTACATCAATGTGGTATGTGTGTATAGTGTATATGAATATATGTATACATATACATATGTGTGTGTGTATGTACACACTCACACACACACACACACATCCCCTTATTGACTCAAAGCTTCAGGGTCAAATAGCTACAACCTATGTCTCTAAATATTGTGCTCCTTCTAACCACTTACATCGGCTTTTATTAAGCACCTAACTCCCACAATTAGATGCAGTAATGACATTGCCCACTTCCTAACAGCACCTTCTTGGCCCACAGATTTTGCAGACTGCAAAGGTGTTGAAAACTTCCTCTCCCACGCACACTGCTTTATTAACCAAGATAAACCAACAAAAGACAACAAATCTAAAAGTTTACTGAAGCAGGAAACCAACTTATGCAATATATACAGTGGCGATGTCAGAAATGTCTTCCAGTCTCCCTTACAGCCATGATTTCAATAAAGTTTATTTGTGTTCCTCCTAGAATGTAACATCTAAAGGCATTACTTTACGATCAGGTAAATCTGAATCACATAGCAAAGCTTTGAAGAAGCTGTCCTTTATACCGATATATGTATTATTCCATTGGCTCCCAATAAGAAAGTTTAAAATGTGGTCTAATGGGAGAGGATATGGAGAGGAAGAATTCACAGAAGAGCTGAAAACTTTTGGTGAAGAAGAAATGAAAATGAGTGACCTTGGAAATCATAAGCACTATGATTCCTATCTAATGATTTATTCCTGTTTGTTATACTACTAGTATTTAGCAGAATGTTCCCAACCCTGAGTCCTGCACACCTGACTGTCCTCCCCTCCCAGACCAGGCCATTTCTCTTTCAATATCAAGAGATTCTATGGGGAACAACAGGACGCAGCTTTCGTGGTTGTAGTGAACCTGAACAATATGATGCTTAGCTTATGGATGCCCTCATCCTCTTTTGCTCCACAAATTCTGATGACTCACTAAACACCCTGAAACTTCCCCTCTGTCTATCTGTAGTCCTCTGAACCACTAGTGATTTTGAAATTTTAAGCTGAGTTTTTTTGGAAATTGTGCTTCAAAGGACTTAAAGATACTGACTACTGAAGAAAAGGGGATGGAGAGGGAATAATCCCTGGCACAGCACCTACCCTCAGGCTCCTCATGGGAGAGAGGGTCATTACCGTCCCCATTTTGTGGCAGAAGAAATAAAGGCAGAGATCACATGATGTTCTCGGGGTACCCAGCTAGGAAGCGGCCATGGCCACATTTGAACTCAGGTCTTCTGGATGGTTGAGCCAGCTTTCCATCCACTGCCTCACCTTACTGCTTCTGAGAAGACGAGAGTTAGAGACTTTATTCTGAAACTTTAACCATAATGTTCTTCTCCAAAAGAATTGAAAAATATTCTGAACCAGAACAATATTGTTAAAATAAATATATCGTTTTCCAAGACAAGTGTTTTGAAGGACACTTCACATTTGTATGTATAAATTTTAATACCTTTGTTCAAAATGTTAAATTATTTTATTACATTATAACCACATCTTATATTTCTCTCTTCTAAAAAATTCATTCATTAGTTACTTTCTCAACTGGTATATTTAATAGTTTGTTTATCAAATATATATGAAAGGACAACCCACTGAAAATGAACAATCTATATATGATCTAGATTCTATAAGTGCCTGTTTAATGAATTTAAAATGCCTTTTACTGATAACATTCAAGAACTTTTAGGGGTATTTATTCATCTTGGCTATCTGAATTAGAAAACAATCTACCACTTTGACAGCAAATCCCACTTACATACTCAGACTGGAATTTTCTTGGTTGTCATAAGGCATTTAAAAAATTATTAAAGCACTTATAAGAGCTATATAGAAATTAGTTTAAATCACTAGAACACAGATCATCCTTACTTTATTCACCACACTAAAAAAAAAGAAGAAAAAGGACTACTTCAGATTTTATTAATCTGACTCAATGCCTACTTACAGAATGACTATTATGTTCACACTACCATAAAGTCCTACAAAGGAATAACAAAGAATTTAAAGCTATAGTGCTTATAGTTTTGAGTATAAAGTCTTCTGAGAAAACTTAACCAATTAGATTATAAACTCCTTAAGTACAGGGTCTTCCAATCAGATTATAAACTCCTTAAAGGATAGGGTCTATATCCAAATTCTTTGAATGATCCAGAAAAGGTAGTAAAATACTGACATGAATAGTAAACGTTCCAAGGAACATGGTTTAAACATGTTCCAAGGAACATGTAATAACTAGTCATCTTATAAAAATTAAACATTTGTATTGCATAGATGATTAATAATGATTTTTTTTCTTCCTTGACTTAGAAATTATCTATGAAGTTATTATAGTCCACATTATTTCTCATCACCAGTTGAAGACAACTTTAGTCCTCAATAACAAATAAATAATGCTTCTTAACCCATTATGTGCAAAACATCTTGAATTCTATCGCTTGTTACCCGGAAGACACCCTTCCCTCACAAAGAGGCTCTAGAAAAACTGCCCCAGGTTTGAGGCACCCTGTGGGCCAAACACTACTCCATACCATATTCACAAGTGGCAACCAAAACATTTGTTTTCACCTCACAGCCAGCGATCATTTAAAATATAAAGACATTTATTTTAAAAGCCCAGCAAATCAAGAAACTGGAAAATGAGGCCCACAAACATGTACTATCATCTATCAAATGTGTACAGTAATACTGATAATGTCAATCTCACAAGATAATTGTGAAGATCAAATGAAATGTTGCCTGTAAAAAACTGCAATGTATCATGGAAGCATGTTACGAACCTGGTTTATATCATTTTTATGACAATTAACTCAATTACCAAATACTGTAAAAGGTGATTCCCTTATTCATTCCCTTACCCCTCCATAGTTCTTGGCCCAATGCTTTGCATATAGCAGGCATTTAACAAATGTCTATTGAATACATTGATTTTCTAAAATGAGTCTTATTTTATAATCCTACCTTATATCAAGAGCTCTAAATTCCAAGTCATTTCACTAAGTCAATGTGTTTTTGTGATCTGACTTGTAGTAACTTTTTGCCTTTTGTTTGGTGAGCCAATTGAGGTTAAATGACTTGCCCAAGATCATACAGTTAGGAAGTGTTAAGTGTTTGGGGCTGAATTTGAATTCAGGTCCTCCTGACTTCAGGCTGGTGTTTGATAGAACGGAGTCATCTAGCTGCCCCTTTATTATTCTTTAGCTAATGGTGATGAATATCTTAAGGACAAGGAAAGTGATCAAGGGGCAAATTGATTCAACCTGTCTGGACCCCAGTTTACTCATCTATAAAACACAGAGAAAAGACCAGATGCTCTCTCAGTTCACTGTAGCTCTATTATAATGCTATGATTCTGCTCTCATTCCCTCAATTTAAAAATGGGAATACTTTAGGGCTGGGAGGGAAGGGAAGTAATTATATAAGTCAATAATCAATACCCTCCCCTCCCCAATTTGGCAGAGGTTTCTTCAATCTGCTTGTCCCAAGTCAGTAATCATCGTTTAGAATGACCCCCAAATCACTCCCTTACTTTGTAAAGGACCAATCAAAAGCAAATGGGTGAGAAACATAAGCCTGAATGAAAAGAAGCTGCTGACGCAGTTAATAGAACCTGTACTTACAGTTGTTTTCCTAGTGATGTGGTAAAAGAATAAGGGACAGGACCTCAGAGGCCACCTACTGCCAGAGTCACCAAATCTCAGTATTGCAAAGGACCTTCTCTGTCATCTGCCTGTTTGTCCCAAAAGAGGAATTCCTGCTGCACAACACCTCCTCCCCCCAAAGCTGTCATCCCATCTGCAGTTGAAGTAATTTAAGGTAAGGAGAGCTACTACCTCCAATCAGTCATTATTCTGTTTTGAGACACTTTCAAGAATTATTTACCTTATGTTCAATTGAAATCTGCCTCTCCATTACTTAGAATAGTTCTATTTCTGTCTGCAGGAGAAGGGCAGAACAACCCTAGCACCTCTTGAAAGACAGATCACCACCCACTAAATTTTCTGTGTTTTTGGCAAGTTCCTTCACAATGATCCAAGCAAGTCACTTCACCTCCCCTTTTAAGCCTCAGTTCCTTCCTAGGTAAAATGAGTTGGGCTAGATGATGTCTGAGTCCACTTTAGCTCAAAATTCATCACCTTACTAATCAGGTGCAATCAAGAATAGTATGTAGAACACAAAAAGGACCTCTTTACTCTCTTTCATCAGTAATCTCCCACCAAATCAAGTGTGTATCACCTTAACTTCCTGATTGATCCCCAGACACTAATTGCTTATAGGATTCTGCTGGCTTTCACTGATGGATTCCCCCTCCCCCCCCTTTATCAGATAATTAGACACTTTGAGCTTTCATTTCTGTTTCTAATGAGTCTTTCAGTTTATACCAAAAGTGACTTTGAGAACAAATTGTTGTGTTGGTTTAAGAAGAAAAAAAGCCCCCCTATTTAAGGAAAAAAAATCTATCCACCATTGAAAGCTCAATAGATTAATTAGCCTGGAAACAAATCCCTGACTTTACCAGCTGAGTAACTCTAGAGCAGTAGCCCTGTCCTACCAAACAGAAATATGTGCTAAACAAGCAACAATGTCAATGCATCCCCAAGAGAAGTTCCAAGAACTGGTCAATCTTAGAACCACTCCCAGGAGAAAGATTACTGTAGTCGCCTCACAAAGCACCTTGGCAGAACATGAAGCTTCAACTCCCTAGCTAGAAAAAAGCAGATAACTGGGAGGGCTCGGGTAGCACTCCCGGAGACCAGGGGCAGCAGGCAGCTCAGCACCCCCTGGTGAACAGGAGCAGCTGGGAACTGGCCCAGCCCAGCATGCCCACATTCTGTCCAATCTTCTGTAGCACTCTCCACAACTTCCTTACTTTAACAGTTTTGAGTAATGAGATCAATTATGTGATTTCTAAATGCTTTCCATAACTACACTTTGCCAGGACTATAACAATCTCAAACAAAATGCCCAAGTCAAATAAAGCTGAGACCTCCTAAAGGGTCAATTAGCACTTCTGGTCATCTGAATGACTACCTGACTAATGGGAATTTAAATTTTAATGAGAAGTGAGATTTGGCCAGAAACAGCATTTTCCATATGATACTTTGTTTTTATTTTAAAAGAGACCTAGTATGTAAAGTTTTCACAGCAATTTTGCTAAAGATCAGTAAGAAGGGGAGCTGAAGAACTTCCTGTCATTTTTAAGGCAGTGAGTCCTGCAGAATTTTTGAAACATAGAAGAATTAGTATAGATGCCTACAATGTTAGAAAACCATTGAATCCCTGTTACATCCCAATGAATGGGAATTCAATGCTAATTATGCTTTTTTAAATCCTCCAAAACTTCTAGCACAGTCTATGCACAGCCTAGACACCTGATGATTGTTTCTTAAATTGTGTACTAGAATTATTAAATGTTCTTGTGTGTACTTTTAATAAGTATATAAGAAGTATAGACTGTCAACTTTAATGTTTCTATCACGGGTTAGGAGAATAAAATGGATGTTCGTGAGGATTAATTTTTTAGTCATATTTCATCATAAGGGGGCACTATGGTAATATTTAGAGAGATTAACTGAATAGGAAAGAGGGAGATAACCAAATGAGTAAGTCCACCATCAAGGAATAAACAATTGATAGCAAAATGGAAAAGGGCTATCATACTTCAAATTAATTACACTCAGATAAAATTATATTATCCAAGATATTGAACTGAGAAAAGATGACTGGTGATCAACAACAACAAAAAATGTATTTGTTTTAGAAGATGGAATCACGATAAAAAAAAATATTTTAAGTATGATCTTAAATGTTCTTTTAATAACTTATCAAAGATAAAATAGAAAACTGCTTAAATGTAGAATTAGATAATGTTTGAATATAGTCGGCAACATAATGTTTTCTATTACTGGCTCAGCAAGCCTTCATCAATTTAGCTCCAAACAGTGGGTGCTAAAATTCAACAATGCTCATTTAAAATAAGGACCAGATGTTAAGCCGAAGGATCTTTTATGGCTCTAGGTGAGCAAATTAATTCAGTGGTATTTTTGAAGGACACACCTGCTTGTCATCTTTGTTTTCCTTCTGCTCCTCTTCTGCTTGTGGTGCTTGCCAATGCTCAACAATACAAGAGAGCGGTGTAAACGTCATATAAAAAAAGAGTGATAAATATGTTTTCTGAAAAAAAAATGGGCATTTTTTTATATGTGCTACTTTCTTTAATAGCAAATCCCATCCAGTGTAATAAAATGCTAAATTAGCCAAAATAATGTATTTCTTATGAAAACTGTGCTTCCCAGTTGAAACATAAAGCAGTTTTGTTTTCTTGCCTCTGAATTACCATCATAATTTCACACACAATATTGTGGTCATTTAGTTGCAATTAATAAAAAAAAAAAATCTAACATTATCATTCAGCTAATTTTAGAATTTTTTTTTTTTACATCTTCCGTATTTAAACAAATACAGTAATTAAGTCCTTCAAATTCAAAACAAAAGAAATAGGCCTGTGTATGGTATCATATTAAACACTGGTAGACAGAAACATTTTGATTATTTATAATCATTCACTTGCTGAACCTTTCAATTTAGCAGGAGCATCAACTACATACACAAATTGACAATCTCTTTAACAGATGTATTTGCTCAGTAAAGTTATATGGGCACAAATCAGACTACCACCAACTAAGAAGAATCAAAACTGTAAGCAGCCCAGAAGGCAATTAATTTATGTCAGGTGTGTTAGCAAGTTGTATCTGCCATCACCAACGGTGTTCATAGAAGACATGCATGGAGAGAAGACGAGAAGACCGTGTCCTAAGAGCAGGACACCAGCCCAAGTATGAATGGGGTCCCTTCCTATTTCTGTCTGTCTGTTCTCTCTCTCTCACACGCTCGTGTGCACGCACACGTCTCAAGCTAGGAAGAAAATTTCAAATGGGTACAAATAGAACTCAGAGAGTCATGGGAAGGCGTGAAAGGGTTGCAAGTTATACAAGTAAACATCCATAAACAGAGGGCATCATCAAGCCTTTGAGAGCATTTTATTGTGGAGGACCTATAACTGTCTAAGGGATGGGGTATGGTGTCAAGCAAAATGGGACAACAGCTTCCTGGGAGGGCAAGCGTACAGAAGTGCAGTCAGACCTGGCCAGGAGCTGAGGGTCTCCCTGCCAGCTCCCTGGGGCCAAGGACTGGAGGTAGCTAGGGCCAGGAGACTCAGCTTACCATTTGGGGATGACATTCGTCCCTGGGGTGGGGCTTGGAAAGATCCTATGTAGATGCTTTTTCTCTTCAGCTAAAGGGCAACTGGCCAACTGTCTGGGTCCAACAAGCCTGCCTACCTAGGGCAGGGGGTCAGGCCTGATATCTTCCCCTCCCCCCCAAGTCTGTATATGGACCACAATCCTGTTTTCTCAGTGAACAGGTTCTCAGCTCATAATTCCATTAATTCCTTGTTCAGTCAAAACCTCCTTCAGACCGTTTTCCCATACATTCTTTCTTCTTGTCCATCACCTCAGTAAACCTCTCTCTTCTCCCTTTTCATTCCACTTGTGAACTAAGACGCCAATGATCATGGCTCATAAGTTTTAAAAAGTAAGAGTAATATATTTGGATATAATATATCCAAAGAGATTATATATATATATATATAATATAAGAATATATTATATATATAAGAATATAAGAAATATAAGAATATTTAATATTATATAGAGAGAGCATCTCTATATATAAGAAATATATATAAGAAAAATATAAGAAATATATATAATATATAAGAAATAAATATATATTATATAAGAAAATATAAGAAATATATATAATATATAAGAAAATATAAGAAATATATATAATATATAAGAAAATATAAGAAATATATATAATATATAAGAAAATATAAGAAAAATATATAATATATAAGAAATATATATAATATATAAGAAAATATAAGAAATATATATAATATATAAGAAAATATAAGAAATATATATAATATATAAGAAAATATAAGAAATATATATAATATATAAGAAAATATAAGAAATATATAAGAAAAATATAATATATAAGAAATATATATAATATATAAGAAATAAATATATATTATATAAGAAAATATAAGAAATATATATATATATAAGAAAATATAAGAAATATATATAATATATAAGAAAATATAAGAAAAATATATAATATATAAGAAATATATATAATATATAAGAAAATATAAGAAATATATAAGAAAAATATAATATATAAGAAATATATATAATATATAAGAAAATATAAGAAATATATATAATAGATAAGAAAATATAAGAAATATATATAATAGATAAGAAAATATATGAAATATATATAATAGATAAGAAAATATAAGAAATATATATAATAGATAAGAAAATATAAGAAATATATATAATAGATAAGAAAATATAAGAAATATATATAATATATAAGAAAATATAAGAAATATATATAATAGATAAGAAAATATAAGAAAAAGGAGGTTGTAAATTTTGAGGTGGAATCAGACAACATGAAGGATGAGTGCCATCAATTTTTAAATAAGAGTTCTTAACTTTCTGACTATGCCCTGACCCCTCCTTCTCAAAATGTCGGTCAATGCTCAAAATAAAATCCATAGGATTATAAATCCATATACACACACACATTAAAACTAAAAGAGACAGCATTTGAACTCGGGTCCCCCTGACTCCGGGCGTATCCCTCCGCAGGCAACTATATTTATTTTATTTACTTAACAAAACTTAAAAGAACAGGAAGCCCCATGGCTCGGTCAGCAGCCCCTGCCTGCAGAGAGCAACCTCCAGGGCTGGGAAGCTCGCCCTCGCTGGGGGTCCCGCATCCCTCCCACTGTCCTCCGCGCGGCGCTCCGCAGGATAATGGCAGCGCCACGGTGGTCGGTTGTGCTCGGGCAGACACGTGCTTCCGGGTCCTTGGGCACGTGACTTACGCACAGCTGTCTGGGGCGCCAGCCCAGGATCAGAGGCGAGGGCGGACAGAAGCCCTGCAGGCCAGAGCCAGCCTGCACCCACGTGACAGCCCCGGGACCGGGCGGGACAAGGCGCATGTGCGCCAGCCCCGCCTCTGCAGGAAGCCCTCCTGATCGCAACCCTCCCCCTCCCCCCACTCCGCCCATTCCCGGTACTCGGACATTTGGAAGTTTGGGGGACAGGAACCAGGGTTAATGAGCCTCTCAGCCTCAGTTTGCTCACCGGAAAAATGGGGATAGTAAGTCCCTCTACTTTACAGTTGCTGTGAAAAGAAATAGTATTTGTAAAGCGCCCTGAAAGTCTGAAACACTACAGGAATAACTGCCATCATTCCCTGCAGAGGGAAACCTGCACGGCTGCGCCTTAGGAGAGGGGCGGAAGGCTCTAGCTCACAGTGGCTCAAGCTGGATGCTCTCTATTCATACTAGGAATGCCTCGTTATTGTTATAATTGTCCCCATTTGAGAGATGAGAAAACTGATTTGCGCAGCAGCCGAAAGCTCATCAAAGTCGGGGGTAGATTTGAATCCAAGTCTCCACCTGTGTGGAGGGAGGAGGGGGCGGGGCCGCGCATGCGTGGCGGAGGGGAAAAGACTCAGGTCGGCTCCTTCCTTTCTCTCCAGCCTGGAACTGCTACACTGCCCCGTCACAGAGCAGGCCCGGAGCTCCCAGGAGACTCCACGGGAAGCATGGCGACAGCGGCGCTAGGGGTGCCTGGGGGCCGGGGGCGCAGAGCTGAGGGCCCCGAAACTCGGCCCCGCCGCCCCCGTTCTAGTCCCGCTCCTACCTGCTTGGTTCTGCTCCATCTCAGGCTGCGGCGACGGCGATGACGTCTCCATAGCGCGAGGAGGGGCGGGGCCTCGGTCGGGGGGCGGGGCCTCGGTCGGGGCGGAGGGCTTTATCCCGTGCCTTTCCCTGTGGGGATATGAGCGGCCGCGTCCTTGCTTAGCTCCGCCCCTTTCTGACCGCTTCTTGACTTCTTCGGCGTCTACTTCCGCCACGCTCCTCGAACTCGCGCCTGCGCTTCGGGACACCTCCTCCCTTGCGCGCTCTCTGACTTTTCCTTGGCTGCCACTGGGAAAAAGGCAGCTGAAGGAGATGTGGGGAGGAGAAAGGCTTTGCGCATGCGTAAAACGGGGCGGATTCCTCCCTCCTACGGCGCGCGCGTTTGAGAGACCCCCTGTAAGGGGGCGGGGGGAGGGGAGGAAGACCCCAGCCTCGGCAGGTAAAAGACCCTGAATTTTAGATCCTTTCAGGGGGCAAGAAGACCACATTTTCCCTCTCGCCTTTTCATTCGCTGTGGTAGCAAGGGTTTGGACTTTACCCATCATAACTCTAGAATGCAAACTTTTTTTTTTTTGCTGACGCCATGGGGGGTAAGTGACTTGCCCAGGGTCACACAGCCAGGAAGTGTTAAGGGTTTGAGGGCAGATTTGAACTCAGGGCTGGTGCTTCAGCCACTGCTCCAGAATGTGTTTGGGGGCCGGCACAGTTCGGGGACCTGGCTTTGCAAGACACAGAGTGATTGGCTACCCGGATCTCAGAGATTCTGTCTGATCAGTTCCTTGGGCCAAGGGGATCGCGCTCAGGATGGCGCCCCCAGGGGTCCTTCTCCACTCTTTCTGCTCCGCTCCCCTCCTCCCCCAGTAAGCTGACCATTCCTTCCCTTGTCCGGCCTGCCTAGCGCCTTCCTGTCCCCGTCACACGCTTGTGGGTCACTAACTCGCGTCTGCACCCCAGCGCCCTTTTCTAGAACCTTCCTTTCCCCATCACATCCTTGCGGGTCAGTATCACGCGTCCGCACGGGCGGCCCGCCCCCGCACCCCAGCGCCCTTTTCTAGAACCTTCCTTTCCCCGTCACATCCTTGCGGGTCAGTATCACGCGTCCGCACGGGCGGCCCGCCCCCGCACCCCAGCGCCCTTTTCTAGAACCTTCCTTTCCCCATCACATCCTTGCGGGTCAGTATCACGCGTCTGCACGGGCGGCCGGCCCCCGCCCCCCAGCGCCCTTTTCTAGAACCTTCCTTTCCCCATCACATCCTTGCGGGTCAGTATCACGCGTCCGCACGAGCGGCCGGCCCCCTGCACCCCCAAGCAGGAGGCGGGCCTTCGGGCTTTGCCGGCCTTTGTATCTCAGCCGTATCCTGGTGTGTGACAGTAGGAGGTGCTTAATATTAAATTAAATTGATGGCTATAGACCTTCTAGAAGGGTGACACTGGATGAAAGGTAGCCATTCCCATAGAGAGTGGGGGATATTGCCACGCGGGCTGCCCAGCAAGCACAAATCGATCCAATACATTTCCCATGAGGTGTCTAAGGTTTCCCAGTTTAATGCCAGGGTAATAAGATTTTGATTTCCTGTAGGATCCAAGGAATGGTGTCAGAGGAAAAAATGGGGGAAGTAGGGAGTTTGGATAAAGGGAGCCGCGGGGTTCCCAGTGACTGACCAGAAGTGGAGCTAAGCACTGACTCCATGAGCTTTGGCTAGGCTGGGCAGGCAGACCACGGACACCTCAAAGGTATGCTTATAGGGGAGGCACTCAGGGACGATGAGCAGCACTATAAAGGCCTTGGGGAAGCTTGTAGCATTTCCCAGAGTAGGTGGGAGCTGGAAGGTTGCCAGCCCCTCACCGCTGAAGAGGAGCATGTGGGTACTGGGTCCTTTACTCTTGGTAATGCATCAGTATGGATCCATTTAACTTAACTTACTTAAAAACACCTTCGGCACGTTTTTGCTTTTACAGCCCAATCATTTCAAAGATATCTCCTCCCTCCCCCTATGCCAAATGAGCACTCCTTTGAAAAAGGAAAAATAAACCGAAAAGAAAGGAGATAGGCGCCAGTAAGTGAACACAGTGTGTAAAAGTAATTTGAGAACAGTTGGGAAGAGCAGTCTCTGAGGACAAAGTTCTTGAACATGGAAGAGAGCTCATACAAAGAGACGGATGAGGAGTGACAAGAATTCCCTGCATCAGGGCTGGCCCAATGAAGGCACAGAAGCTGTTCCTTCATTCAGCTCATCTCCACTAACCATGAGTGTCCCCCAAGATTCTGTATTGGGTCCTTGTCTCTTTTCCTTGGGTACTATTTTGCTTGGTCTGATCAAGTCAGATGATTCTCAGATTTGGCCTCTTTCCTTGCCTCTAATCTCACATGTCCTGCCGATTCTTGGACATTTTAAATGGGATCTCTGTAGACATGTCCAAAACTGGACTCATCATTTGCCCAAAAGCTCCCCTCTTCCAAACGTTCCCATTACTCTGAAGAGTACCACCATCTTTCAGTCACCCAGCCTCAAAACCCAGATGTTATCCTCAACTCATCTCCCACAAATATCTAGCCAAGTTCTATTGTCTCTATGTTTGTTACATCTCTCATGTCCCCTTCTCTCCTTTGACATTGTCCCCACCTTGGAGCATGATCATTTTGTGCCTGGACTCTTTTAAAAGCATTCTGCTTATTCTCCCCCTCCTCAAGTCACTCCCCTCTCATCTAATCTCCATTCAGCTACCAAAGTCATTTCCCTAAAACACAAGTCTGAGCATGTCATCCACTACTCAGCAAACTCCAGTAGCTTCCTATGTCTCCAGAAGCAATTGCAAAAGGCTCTGGTTATGGCATTCGAAGCCCATAGTGCTAGCTCTCTCTTAGCTTTCCATTCTGACACTCCCTAACATGTATTCTTCAGTCCAGTCCCACTGGCCTCCTGGCTGTTCCATGAACAACATCATCCACCTTTTGGTTCTGGGAATGTCAGGCAGCTCTGGCTGTGGCCTATGCCTGGAATGCTCTCCTTCTCCCACTCCAGTTACTAATATCCCTGGCTTCCTTTAAGTCTCAGCCAAAATCCCACCTTCCACAGGAAGCCTTCTCTAACCCATTTTATTATAGTGCTTTCTCTCTGAGTTATTTCCTCTTTATTCTCTATATAGCTTTGTATGTATTTGCATGTTGTCTTTCCCATTCGATTGCAAACTCCTTTAAGATAGAACTGTCTTTTGCCTCTTTTCATCCCCAGAGCTTACCACAGTGCCTAGCACACAGCAGGCACTTAATAAATGTTTAGTGAATTGAACTGAAGACTTTTTCATTACATCCTGCCATTCATGCTGGCAGAATACTTTAAGGCTTGGTGCTGGGCTATTTTCTCTCTGGATACTCTCAGCAACCTCATTAGCTTCCACTTGTTCAGTAATTATCCCTAGATGGATGATTCTCAGACTTATGTAGGAAGTTCTTATCTCTCTCCTGAACTCCATTTCAGTTTCATCAACTGCTTCCTGGACTTCTCCAGATAGATGTTCTACAAATAGCTAAGAGGCTGGGATTTGACAAGGGCAGATTATACTAGAGTTTTTCAGGAGGAAATAATATAAGACTGGAAATCATATGATTTCATGTTAATTATATTTGCATTATAGAGGTGAATTTTCTGAAAATCTTTGCATAAGAGATGATCTATCACAATTCACATGTATCTGGGTCTTCTATTGATTAAATATTTTGTATAAGAAGAATGATTGTATCTGTGAAAGTAAATGTTCAAATTAAATGAAAATATCAACACCTCCTTATTAAATCAGATGTAGAAATTTTTCCTTGCAATGGTCCTGTGAGATAGGTGGGTATTATTAATGCATAAATCTTTTCCTTGTCAGGCTAAAACATTTAGCTTTCTTTTATTTTTTTTTACAGTACATATCCCCATTTAGGCAACATTATTCTCTAGGGCTATGAAGCTATATCCAATTTTCTTGATCTAGCACATAAGGGCCTCTAACTGTGGGACTGAAATATAAACCTTCCAACCTGCAGCAATATGTTTAAATCAGGGTGAACTGTATGTGAAACACTCTTTAAATGAACAAAGGAAATTTAGCACTGTGAACTCTCACTTATCAGATGTGAAGAAAGGTGTGAAAAAATCACCTCTCACCTCTGGGAAAGCTTTCTCTTTTTTCTTTTGTTTATGCTATGTGGTGCTTTCTGGGTGGCCACCAAGGCCATGTTTTCCTCTGAGTTCAGAGAGCTTCAATACTAAGATGTCCCATTTAATGATATGTGACTCTAACTCAGTTTTTCTATTTCTTCTTTCATGACCCAATACATATATTTTAATTTTTATAATAATTTGTATTTATTTTTAATATTTAAATGTTTAATATTTTAAAATATTAAAACTTTTAAAATAATTTAATAATAAAAAAATTTATAATAAAATTTAAAAGAGATTATGATGTTTTTTGTAGTAGCAAAGAACCAAAAGTAGACATCCATAAATTTAACTCAACTCAATTCAACAATAAATTGCATTGAAATGAAGTAGAAATTATGGCAATAAAAAACATTTTTAGCACTTACTATATGCAAAGCAGTGGGGTAGGAATAGAATAGCAAGGCAATCTCTGCTTTCAAGAAACTAACAATCTAATGGGGGATGATCAGACATGAAGAAGGGCTAAGTTGTAGATCACATGGAAGGGCTCAGTAGTTCTGAAAGAGGCAAATGATAATGAATTTTCTTTAGTGTCATTTCCATTGAAAAAAAAATCTATATCCATTCCTGACACTGAACTACTTGAAGGTGCCAAGAACTCTAGTGAAAGAACTTTCTCTGCTAAGTCTTCAGAAGTTCTGGTTGTTGAGGATGTGATAAAATAAGGAGAGGCTGAGACTGATAAGAAATCTGGGAATAGAAGGCAGGGAAATAATAGTTGAATACATACAAATGTGACTGAGTTCCTCATTCACTGTGAAACTCACCGTGCATTATGTCATGTGAATACTGTGGAATATTTTTGTGCATTATGAAATTATAAAATATGATAGTTCATATCTATATCTTTGATCTTATGAAGAGTTCAGGGAAACATAAGAAGATTCATTTGAACAGATGCAGATCAGAGTAAGCAGAGCCAGGAAAACAATTTACATATGGACAAAATAATGTAAAGAAAAGCAGTGACTTTTGACTTCAGAAAGCAAATCAATAAAATGATCATTGTTTACTTCAGAAGATTGGTAAATAAAAAATTGTTTAAAACCTTGCCTCTGGTACTTCTGTAGAGTGAGTCACTTAACCCCTCTAGATCTCCCTTTCATCATTTATAAAATGGAAGTAATGATACCAATAGTTGCAATAGTGATACACTGAGAGAAATCACTATCTGTAAATGACTACTAGTAGTATCCTAATCTGTCCAGGACTTCTTTAGATAAAATAATCCCCTGTCTCTGGCTTAAGTAACACATGTTAAGGATGCACAAACAAGAAATTTGTGATTCAGGTTGGATCTATAAAGCAGCAGTCTCTACTCAGAGTAATGATAATATGATCAGCACAATCCCATCTTGACACCAAGTTCTGAAGAATGTAACAGAAAAGGTGAATCATACAAAACTGAGGTCATAAAAGAAGAAATTCCAAGCATTGGGTAGAGGTCAAAAACTGAGGAGATGCCATAGAGAAGCCAGAAAGGATTAACAGAGCCAGCTGTAATTCAGCAGGCTTTGCTTGCTCTGAGCTCTTGGACATAGTTTAATCGATGATTATAACAATTTGTATATGCTTATAAATTTAAAACGTGTTTTGCCTTCCCCAATTAAATTTCTTTTTCTTTTCTTTTCTTTTCTTTTCTTTTCTTTTCTTTTCTTTTCTTTTCGCTTGTATTTGTTTTTCCAGTGCTTAGTAGAGTATCTGGCACATAGTAAGTGCTCAATAAGTACTCTATTATGTATTTATCTCTTCTGGCCTTCAAATTAAATATTTCCAGGGAGCCTACTCTAATTCTTTAATTTTTACATATAAGAAACTGAGGACCAATGAAATTGATTGCTTTTCCTGATCTCATTAGTAATTGACAAACCCCAGATTTAAATCCTGGCCTACTGACTCCATATTAATAGTTCTTTACCCAGACCTTTTATACAAATTACCATATAATATGAAACCATCTCCATTCGTCATCCAGGTCACCCTTCTCTGGATGTTTTTCATCTTATCAATGTCCTTCCTCAAATATGGAGCCCAACTACTGAAGCACTTCAAATATAACCTAACTGGCACTTGTAAAAACCTTTACAACTCTTAAGATTCTGTGATTTGTAACTTGTCTAACTTCATGTTCTTTATATTGAACCTAAAAGTTAAACCTGATCATTATCTGCTAGAATACCACATTAGTGACCCAAATCAGCTTGTTAAGACCTATTTTGGTCCTGGCTCTTTATTCTTAGCTCTGCTGGCGATGTGTGATTTTTTTTAGGTAGGAAAAAAAAAATCTGCACATTGGTGACTATGTCAATCTAGTGTTGTTATTGTAAAGATAAAAAGAGAAATGTATGAATATATATGTATATGTGAATATGAAAATTCAAATATATGGATAGAAGTATATTAGATAATTTTTTCTTCCAGAAATGGTGGTAAAAGAAGTTAATGTTTTGTAGATTGCAACCATACTATGCTTAGATGCAAAGTTCTATACTTAATCTTTTTGACAAAAAGGAAACATTTTCTTGCCCCAGAGAAGAGGCTTAAAAATACTTGTCAACTGGTAAATACTGTATGTCATTACATGACTTGTAGCTCAAATTGTACTCTCTGGGAGCAGTTGCTGCTGTAATCTGCATCATCTGAAACCCTTCTGCAATTGAATCAGGAGATGGTAGCAAGGTTCACCATTGATCTTGTTGAATTGTAGTTAATCATTACATTAATCATAGTTTTTCAGCTTTTCAAAGTTGTTTTTCTTTTCAATTTTCAATTATTGTTATTGAATAAATTATCTTGATTATACTCACTTAAATCTGCATCAGTTTTTAAATTTTCTCATTCTCTGAAAAATGCCCTTTTTGTCATTTTGTATGGTATGATAATATCCTATCCTATTACTACATGACAAAGTTTTAGCCATTTTGCTATTGATGGGCACAACTAAAAGTGCCACTCTATGGGTCCCTTTCTTAATTTTTTATTTCTTTGGTTGTAGCCTTGGTGGAATTAGTAGGTAAAAGAGTACATACACTTAGTGTTTCTTTGGAGTATGACTCCAAAATGCTTTCCAGACTAGCTGGATCATTTTATAGTTCTACACATGTAGACCATCATCGTGGTTGTCCATACTTTTCAGGTCTCAATATTTCAAGATGCTTTTTGAGATTTTCTTGACAAAGATACTAGAATGATTGGTTATTTCCTTCTCCAGTTGATTTTACAGATGAGGAACTGGAGGTAAACAGGGTTAAGTGAATTGCTCAGAGTTACACAGCTAGGAAATATCTGAGGCTATATTTAAAAAAGGTCTTCCTGACCCTAGGCCCAGTATTCTAGTCCCTTTACTACCCAGCTGTTCATATATAAAAGTGTTATAATGTTGTTCCTCTTTGACTTGTTTACCCAAGATCTTTTTATCTTATTGCTATAACTAACATTTCTAGAACCATATCAAATAATAGTGTGAATAATGGACATCCTGTACCCATACTTTATTGGAAAAGACTCCAGCATTTTTTTATTACATAAAATTATGGTTCTTTTTCAAAGATAGATAATATTTTATTTATTACCTTGCTTTTTAATGTCTTAAAAGATATGGGTATTGTGCTTTATCAAAAGCTTTTTCTGAATCTATTGATATAATCATATGATTTTTATGTTTTCATCATTAATATGATCCTTTTTCTTATAGTTTTCTTAATATTAAATCAGTTCCCAATTCCTGGCATAAATCCAATGTAGACATAGCACTGAAACCTAGCCAAACATCTTTGTTTATTTTTTATTTAAAATTTTTGCCTTGATATCCATTAAGAATATACCACATGAATATGATAGAATGATTTTGGCAGGATCCTTTTTTTCTTTCAAATAGTCAACATAACATTAATTTGATTGCTCTTTGATATTTGATAAAATTATTTTATAAATTTATATGATTGGATATGATTGGACAAAATGGATCCTAGTAATTTCTTCTATTCTTCATTTGTTATGAATTTTCTTTCATTTTGGACATGGCAATTTAATGTTTCTATCCTTTTAAAACATCAGACTAGTTACTAGTTCATCTTTTTTTCTCCCCCCAAAACCTTTTACCTTTATTTATCAATTATCAATTTATCAAAGGGTTTCTGCAAGCATTTGACAAAATACAACATCCATTCCTAATAGAAAACACTAGAGAACATAGAAATAAACGAACTTTTCCTTAAAATGATAAGAATCTATCTAAAATCAGAAGCAAGCATTATTTGTAATGGGGATAAGTTAGAAGCAGTCCCAATAAGATCAGGAGTGAAACAAGGTTGCCTATTGTCACCACTATTATTCAATATTGTTCTAGAAATGTTAGCTTTAGCAATGACAAGGAAAAAAATGGAAAGAATTAGAGTAGGTAATGAGGAAATGAAACTATCACTCTTTGCAGATGATATGATGGCATACTTAGAGAATCAACTAAAAATCTACTAAAACAATTAACAATTTTAGCAAAGTTGCAGAATATAAAATGAACTCACATAAATCATCGCCATTTTTATATTACCAACAAAGCCCAGCTGCAAGAGATAGAGAGGTCCCATTTAAGAGAAATCCTATTTAAAATAAGTGTAGATTAAAAAAAAAAAGTCCCCCCCCCCATGCTTTCAATTTTGTTTATTTTTATAAATGATTTTTAGAATTTAAATTTTGGTGCTTAGTTGTGATTTTTTTTTTTTTTTGATTTGTTGCTTTTCTGGTTTCTGGGGGCGGGGGTTGTGTTTGTTTTAAGTTGCAATTCATTCATCTGTTCTTTTCCTCTTTTGTTGATTAAAGTATTTAGAGATATAAAATTTCTCTTTAGGACTGCTTTGGCAGCACTTCCAAGTTGTCTCCTTATCATTTTCTTTTATAAATTCTCTTATTATTTCTTTTATTTGTTCATTGATCCACTAATTATTTAGGCTTAAGTTATTTTATCTCTAACACTTTCTTAAAAGGAAGGAAAAGAATAAACACTTATATGTCTATTATATGCCAGGCACTATACTAAGTTGCTTTATGGATATTATCACATATGATCCTCACAACAACCCTGTAAGATAAGTACTGTTATTATCCTCATTTTATAGTTGGGGAAACAGACAAACAAAGAGTAAGTTACTTGCCCAGGGTCATACCCAGAGGTAAGTGTCTAAAGATGGTCAGATCTCCCCGCCTGTAGACTCAGGACTCTATCCATTTTACCATCTAACCCTTTATGTCATATACTTTGTATTGCATTGTAGTCGTTAAAAAAAATGTATTTTATGTTTGTTTGTATGTACTTGTGAGGTCTTTAGGTCCCAATACATGATCAATTTTTTGTAAAGGTGCCATGTATAAGCCAAGAAATATATGTTCTCTTTTCTATTCCTTTTTAGTAATTGGTAGAGGTCTATCATATCTAACTATTCTGAATTTGATTCAAGTCCTTAGCTTTTTTCTTATTTATCTTTTTGTTATGTTTTTCTAGTTCTGAAACTAGTTATTCATAACTCTTACTGTTTCTTCCTATACATTGACTACATTTTCCTTTTTACATTATTTTCTTTCCTTTTGAGGATCATTTCATACTTCACCTTTCAAAAATGGTTTTTGTTTTCATTTCAATAATTCCTCTCTAATGTGACCTTGCTTCTTAATTCTCCTTTTTCTTATCCCTTTCCTATTCATTTTCCTGAGAAAAATGTATTTCTACACCAAACTCTTTGCATGTATACATGTGCCCAACTCTCCTTTGTTGGGTTCATATTAACATGATGTTCATGTTAATCCCACTCTCACTTCTTGATGGCTTATATAGTTTTCTTCTATTGTATCCTTGTACTCCCCCTTCTGTATTAGTGTATTCCTTTTATCTTGCTTTCTCTTTTTTCTCGTAAGCTTATCTAATCATGTCAAAAAGTCTATTTCTTCTCCATTTATAAGAATATAAAATATTCATTACCTTTCAGATCTTTACAACTATTAAAATATATTTATTTTTCTATATTTCTTTTAACTCACATATTTATATTTCAAAGTTTCTATTTAACTCTGATCTTTTCATTATGGGATACTTGAAATTTTTATCTTTTTTAAAGGTCCATTTTTTAACTTGTAGTATTATACTCAGTTTTACTTTTTATCTATGTGCTATATGAAATATTGTGTTGCAAACTCTTCTTTATCAGGTAGCTACCAAGTCTTGTGTATTCCTTACTGTGACTCCTTGCTACTTGAACTTTTTCTTGTTTTCAAGACTTTTTAAAAATTGTGGTTTTCTGGTAGTCCAGAAATTCTTAGCTTCTTTCTCTCTCTCTCTCTCTCTCTCTCTCTCTCTCTCTCTCTCTCTCTCTCTCTCTCTCTCTCTCTCTCTTTCTCTCTCTCTCTCTTGTTTCTCAGGTCAGTTGTTTTGTTTTATAGTAAATATCTTAAATTGCCTTCTCTTTTTTCAGGCTTTTGATTTTGTTATCTTTTGGAGTTATTGATTTCCGCTTAGTCCATTTTTATTTTCTGGGAATCTTTTATTTGTGAAAGGATTTGACCTTCCTATACCAAATTGCTTATTCTCCTTCTAGTTCTTCCCACTATAACTCCCATTTCCTTCAAAATATTATTTTTAATAATTTTTTAAACTCTTGTTTGATTTTTCCAGGAATTGTAGTAGGTTTATGGCCAACTTATGTTTTGTTTGGAGCTTTACTCATACATGTAGAGATATTTTCTTTTTCAGATTTTGTTCTTAGATAATATTGATCATTTTTGACTTTGTTTATTCATTGTTTTTCAAAACTTACATCTTGGTTTCAGTTAGGCTCTGTGTGCTTTTGGAAGGAATAGTATTGGGAATTGTTTGCTTCTGACCTATATTATCTGGGGTCTTATATTGTTTATTCTATTAATGAATGTTGTATTTTCCAGGGAATCCAGGAATAACTTGTGCCTTCAAAATGCCACCTTTAGAACTTTCTGGCTCAGGCTGATCTACAGCATGGTATAATCTTGAAATTTCTTCCCAGTATTATTATGTAGGCTCATTAGGCCTCATTGAGACAGTTGGTGGTACAGTGGCTAGACCCTTAAGTTCAAACCTGGCCTTAGACATTTATTAGCTGTGGGACTCTGATAGGTGATTAAAAATATTAATTAATTTGTGTTTATATTAATTTGTTATAGCACCTGCCTCTTCAGGTTGTTATGAAGATAAAATAAGTTAATATTTGTAAAGTGCTTAGCATAGTACCTGACACATGATAAGTACTTAATAATCTCTCATTCTCTTCTCATCCCTTCCTCTTCATATCTCCAGTCTGTAGCCAAGACAACTCAGCTACTGACTCCAAGTGTTCTTGGATTTCTTCTGGTACATGCTCTGTCGGGAACATATGTTTCTAAATTTCCTCTGCTCTTTCTTGACCCAGGCCCCTTGTAGATCTCCCAGTCTGGCGTTTCTAGGTGGACTTTTCCAGTTGAGTCTCTTCCTTGGTTCCCTGGGGATGAAGCTGACACCTTTAAGTTCCTCTAGCCCTCCTTGTACTGGGGAGGCTTCCATGTGCTCAAGGATCTTGCATCCTATCCAGATCCAGCATGTGTGCACAGATGCATAAACACAGAATATAAGAAGGGGAGAACCAGCACTCAAACCACTGGAGATCAGAGAAAGAAGGTTGCTCCTGGGAACTAGTGTGTGAGCAAAATTTGAATGGAAGCAGCAGGGACAGGGAAGGAATGGGGCCCAGCTCTGCAAAGATAAAGCCTCAGGTGCAAGAAGCCATGCTGAGTTCTGATGATCAGCAAGAAGGTCAGTTGACTGGAGGAGAGAGTGAGTGAAGGAGAGTGATGTGAAACAAGGCTCAAGTGTCACACTGAGCTCAACTGTGGGAGGTGCTCAGTGTCAGACACTAGGGTATAGATTTTGCCCTGCGGCCTCAAGGAGTCCCCAAAGCTTTTTAAGCAGGAGAGGGACATTCTCAGATCTGTGTTTTGGGAATCTATATTGGAGGGAGAGGTCTCCAAAGGACATTGCTCACAACCAAAACAGAAAATAGTACATCAGTTGCCCACATGTAGCCTTTCCCTGCCTCTACTCTGCCTCGGGTCTTGTAGATTCCTTTCTGCCTTCAGATCACATTTTTTAATGTTTAATTAAGGCAAATGTGTATTTTTCTCCATTCCCAATGAGGAGCAATGCAATTAAAAAGTTTGAGAATCTGCACTGGATGTTTGAGAAACAGATTATGGCAAACAACCCATCCTTAAAAATTAAATAGAATATTATAATCATAAATAGCTCTGGCTTACTGGCATTTCTGTAATTCTGTCTAACATTCATATTGTCATTTGATTAGTTAATCATCCATTTTCCAAGGTGTGAATGTGTTTTCACACTTCTGCTAAGACTGTGTTAACTATGAAACTATAGATAGCAATAGAGATTAATTATCTATGGCACCAGTCTCCACACCTTGTGCTTACCAGAGAGGGGAAGAGAGTATATGCTTGAGCACAGGTGTGATTTTAAGAAATGAAAGAAAAGCAAAACTTGGTCAAATGAGTTCAAGGAGTACTTTCAAATGACATAGCTACAAAATGTTAACCATGTTTACATCTTATGTCTGATTTCATGAAACAATGGCTTTACCAAGCAAGGCTAGAGTTCTTTATGAAGTCTATTGGAATATACATTCTATTACAAATGACTCAAGTGTAAGGGCTTTGCAAATGAATTAATCTTTCATGGAATTAGGAAATCTGAAAGAATGCCCTCATTGGATTGGGGAAATCTCTGAAGCTCCATTAAGATAACACTTAGAATTAGAGACTCATCCTCTGAAATTCAATTGAATACATCTGAGCTCTTTGAGGCTCAAGGGAGGAAGGGTGATGCTGTTGTTGCTGGATTGCTTGTTAGACACACTTCCCCCTCCCCTGCTGCTGATCTTCTTCTTTCCTTCATTTTTCATCTGCCCTGAATGAGGTGTTTGTGGTTTTCATGATGTTATTTGGCTTTGGTTCTATTCTGATTTGGAATTTTTTGCATCATCATTCTGCTCTGCACTCCTCCAACTTCCCTGTTTCCTGAATGAAACTCATTTTGTATTTTTAAATCATGTAATTGCCTTAATTTCTAAGAAAGGGATATTTGCTGCAGATCCACTAATGAGTGTGATTCAGTAGGAATTCCCCCTATACCTTTTAGAAACAGAGACATCACGTTAGAGGGGAGAGCACACTGAGTTCTGACCCATAGGATCTGGATGTGCCTCCTTGATCATTCTCTGTCAGGGCTAGAGCATCTCAGCTTCTCTAGTTACTGTCATAGTGTAAAGAATATTAGAATTGGTATCAGAGGACTTGAGTTAGAATTCTGGCTCTGTCACATGCTTCCACAATCTTTTTGGTTATTTGTTGCTATTCAGTCATTTCAGCCATGACTGATTCTTAGTGATCTCATGGACCTCTGTTCATGGCGTTTTCTTGGCAAAGATAATACAATAGTTTTCCCATCGTCTTCTCCCATGGCAAACAGAAATTAAGTCCCTTGTCCAAGGTTTCAAAGCTAGGAAGTTTCTGAAGCTGGATTTGAATTTAGATCTTCTGCCTCCCCATGAAGTAAGTTTTATAGTGTCATGGAATAAGACCTAGAAGGGACCTAAAACGGTTATCCCCTCTAACTCTTTTGTTTTACAAATAAAGAAATTGAGGCTCATCAATGAAATGATTTGTCCAAAGTCACAGTCTTAGGTGCCAGAATTGGGATTTGAACCTTTGTCCTTTCATTTTAATTCTACCATTCTTTTTACCATTCTGAACTTCCTGGCTCTAGGACTCAGTTTTCCCCTCTGCAAAATGAAAGGAGCAGATTAAATGATCTCTAAGGTCCCTTCCATATCTAATATTATGATCCTAATAATAATATCATTTGTATATTTTTACATAGATCTTGCATATACATTGCATACATGCATCTACCTTTACATATGTAAGTCTCCCTAGAATAGATTATAAGCTCTTTCAGGGAGTTTAATAAATGTTTTTTGATTAATTGATCAATAATCAATTATAGGGATTTTCTGTAAGGATGCAAAGAGATAGGACACATAAACTGTAACTGTCAAATGCCAAATAAATGTGAATTACCATTTTATTTTCTTTAAGTTATTTCTCTTATCTACTCAGATTAATTCACTTTAGAAGGGAGGAAAAAAAATCCTATTTTTTTTCAAAAATGAAAGAAATCTTTGTGACACATCTACCAACAATTGATTTGACTATGATTCTTTTTGCTTTCTTTTATGTCTTCCCATTATTTAAAAAAATTATTCTATTAATATAGTTTATAATTTTAAAAATGTACTTTATTAATATATTTTTGTTTTTAATCAAAATTTTCCCCAATGTCCCTTCTCCTCTTTCTCCTCCCAATCAACTATCTCATAAGACAAATAATATTTCAAAGAAAAAAAAAGAAAAAATTAGCAAAACTGACAAATAAGCCTGAAAATATATGTGATGTACCATACCCATGGACCTCCCGTGTTGGGAGAATACTCTCTCAAATCTCTTCTTTGGAGTCCTGCTTGTTCTCTGCAACTTTGTAACATTCACTTGTGTTTGTTTTGTGCTTGCACTTGTAGTCATTGTATATTGTTTTCTTGATTCAGTTTAGTTCAATCTTTATCAGTTCATAAATTCTTTACATGTTTTTCTGTATTCATCAATAATTTCTTACAGCACAATAATAATATTTCATTACATTTATGTACCATAATTTATTTACTAATTTCCCAATCAATAGGAATGCACTTAGTTTTTAATTATTTGCACACAGATCATAATCTAATAATTTCATTTTTTAGTTGGGTTCCATATTATTTGTGAAACTTGAGCATCAAATATTTTCACAACATATAAGTTGTATGTTTATATGTATATATGTATCTATAGCTATGTATATTTATCTGTATATGGGAAGCTAGAGAGAGAGAGACAGAGAAAGACAGAGAGACACACACACAAAGAGAGAGACATCTCATTAGTTTTTAGAAGAAAAAGATCTCTCTTCCTTACAAATTAGAAATTTATATTCAAATTGCAAATAGACTTTCTATTCCTTCTATTTTTTTTTCATTCGCCCGAGATGAATTTGCTGCCTCTTACATGTTCCAAATTTAAACCTGACACCTAGATAGGAAACTGACAAACAGGATATGAGTAAAGGAAGACGCTTTTCCTACCATGTTTGATACAATCAAAACAGATGTTGGCTTTTTACAAAAGTCGTTTTTCTTTTGTTTTGTTTCTTTGGATCTAAAGCAGTCAGACAGTAACAGTGACAGGCTGCACACTTAAGTACTCCATATTTATCGGCCCAAAAAATGTAATATGACTGGAATTCCATAGAGTTACTGCCTAACAACTTGCCATGGTTCAATTTCATTTCTAGCTATTCTAAACACAGACCTTTGCATGTGTCAACCATAAAAGTCATATCATCTGTTCACTGTAGATAAGAAAAGCTAGGTCATTCCCATCTGAACTTCATAGCAGAATAAAAGCAATATCACCATTAAATTACAGAACTTGGGGTGAGAAGGACCCTCTAAAGCCATCTAGTATAGTTCATACCTTCAAGAACATTGCTTCCATAGCTTGCCTGAGAAGTTGTCATCCTGACTTTGTTGAAAAACCTTCTATGAGGAGGAACCAACAATCTCTTTGAGCAATTCATTACATTTTTTGAGCAATCTGATGGTGAGAAAGTTTTTCCTGATGTCAAGCATAAACCTTCCTTGCTACAACTTCTGCTCACTCCTAGTTCTGCCCTGAGACCAAGAAGAACAAGAGATATCGTTTTAGAAAGATACTTTATTCTCATTTGACATGAGCATGTAGCAAAGTAGATTTGAAGAATTGAGTTTTCTGAGTAATTTATTCAGAAATCTCTCCCCTGAATATTCTAGGTAACTGCTGCAGCTTTCAGGTGAATATACAGCTTTGTAACATTTTATTTCTTTTATTTCTTCGACAAAGAATTTGAAGACTGAAATTACCTCAAGAGCCGATTTAGTTAAATTAAATGTTTTACTTAACTTTTGATAAATTCTGTGAATGGGAAAGTACATGGGGCTACACAGAACTGCAATATGTGACTAACATATCATTAAGAAAAATGTATAACTGGGAGAAACGAGAAACGATGAGCCCAGTTTTGCAGGATGAGTTCTTTTGAGCTTGCAAGCCTATCTTATTTGCTTTTCAGAATATATGTATATGTATATATATATATATATATATATATATATATATATATATATATATATATATATTCCAGTTTTTCCTTTGATTTTGTATAAATGTCAAGTAGTTCTGGGATATTCAAGTGGCTTTTCTTTGGCACATAAAGGATATTTCCTTGACCAACTTTGATAATTTTTACTTAACATAGTTCTGATGTTTAACTGTGACTTTGGGTAGGCCTCAAGTCAAAGGTGACATTCTTCTCTAAAGAGAAAGAATAGTTTGTTAAGGGTACTTGGTTGGGTCATAAACCAATGCTGGGAAGCAGCAATAGCAGAAGGTGATGCTCATCACCTTTTCCAGTTGGAGGTATGATGCTATGGAAGTAAAGGACCTGGAAGAAAGAAAGTGGGAACCTTGATTAAGATGGCAAAGTCTCAAAGGCAGAGTCCTTGCCAGGTTGGGGAATGTATCACATGGCAGCTGCTGGAGGTACTGTGTCACTTCACACCAGGCCTGCAACTCCCCTTGCTCCTGAGTTTGAGGAGGTGGGGTAGGGAGTGCTAGGTGGAAGGGTATGATCAAACATGAGCTTTTATAATCAGAGGCTTGATGGTGATGGAAATGGTAATGGTAATGGTAGGGGGAGAACTTCTCATCATCTTAAGTTTGTATGTTCTTATTAAAAAAAAAAGACTCATTTAAAAAGAAAATAAGCGAATACTAAACCTTATCTATGTTTGTATTAAGGGAATATGTGTTTGCTTAAGGTGCTAGCTGGCTAGATATTTATCTGTGATTATATTGTGAATATATACTTCCTTTTCTGTTACCTAGAGCATCAGAAATTATCCTGATCACTGTTTGAATGACCCTGCCATTGCCCTGGTAATCAGCTATCAGTCCTAAAAGCAAAAATCTATAGACTTCTAGGATCAATTAGAATCCATGTAAGAGCACACTCCAATCCAAACATTTATCCTCAACTCTCCCTTCTGACCATTTTGATGTCTTTACTATGTTGTAACACAAATGTTTTAATATAATTATAATATAAACATTATATGAAAATAACTGTGAATGTGAGGAAATGGTTAGTGAATATGAGGAAATGACAAGTTATTTTTGATCAAATAAAAGACTAACTACTTGGCTTTTATAAGGATTTTGTTTAAGTTTTCATAAGGAAGGTATGGGACCTCTAAGTATAGTAGGAATTAGGGTATGTAGAAGTAGAAGGAGTTGGTTTAAAGTGGGAGAAGGACAAAAGATGGGGATTTTTTTAAAGTTATAAATGTATTTTTTGGAGTTCGACTTGGTTTTGCAAGAAAAAAATAAGAAATCAGTACTTAGAAAAAGAGGAGAACAATTTGCCCTTTAAATATATGCATTCATTATGCCTCTGAACAGGAGCTGGTATCTGCTTCAGGGTGTGAAAAGCAAAGGGAACTGAGCTTTCATTAAAATAAAATAAAAGTGAAATGAGTTAGAGGCATTGACAAGAATCTTTGAAAAGTTTTTTTGTCAGGTGTGCTCTAAATGAGAGGTCAACAAGCTAAGGCCAAGGAGAATTAATTTGTTTCTGACCTCAGGGAAGTGCTTTCTCTTCTCAGATCTCAGTTTCCACATCTATTAAACAAGCATGATGGATTAGGTGATGTACAATATCTGATGTCCTTGTCCAGCTTTAAGAAAATATTTTATAGCTGGTTAGTATTTTTTAAAATATCAAGCCCTCTACTTAAAAAAACAAACAAACAACTAAGAGTGTATTCCCTAAACTCCTCTCTCTGGTTCAAATTTCAAAATGTAACAGGATTATGTATGGTATAAGCTTAGTCCACCTCACATTTAGATCACTTCTCATTCTGTTACTTGATGCATTATCATATACATCTTCATCATCCCAAGTTTTAAGGTAATCCAGAGATATTCTTAGAAAGGTTTTTCATTCATTAAATTACAATTTATTGTTCATTCATTGATTAACTAGTTCCCACCTCACATATTAAATATAACTTATTAACAGCCTAGAGAAATTTCTTTCTTCAGAAGCTCATATCTTTTTTTTACATTAAAATATCTAATCTAGAATTGAATAAATGTTAGTTACTGGTATTTAGTATATTCATGCTAACTTCCTCTCTCCCCTACCCTTTTTTCCCTTATCTTTTTTCTTCTCTTCTTTTCCTTCTTTTTGAGACCATCAGAAATTATCCTGGTCACTGGTTAAATGATTTTACATTCCCCTGGTGCAATCTGCATCAGTTCTAAAATCAAAGATCAATAGACTTCTATGATATTTCTATGAAATATGCATAAATGCATACTTCAATCCAGAGATTATCCCCCAACTCTTCTGACCATCTTAGTGATTTTGCTATATTATAACATTATATGAAGGAACAGCTAGGTGAAGCAATAAGTCAGGAAGATTCATCTTCCCAAGTTCAAATCTAGCTTTAGATACTTACTATCTGTGTCCCTGGGCAAATCACTTAACTCTGTTAGCCTCAATTTCCTTATCTGTAAAATGAGCTGGAGAAGGATATGGCAAACTGCTCCAGTCTCTTTGCCAAGAAAACTTCAAATAGGATCACAGAGTCTGACACCACTGAAATGACTGAACAACAATAACAACAGTAATTATATGAAAATGGTTGTGAATGAGGGGAAATGACAAGTTCTTTCCTTCCTTCTTTTTTCTTCCCTCTCTCTGACTTTTCTTTTTTCTCTCCTCCTCATTATTTTCTACTTCTGTCTTAATAATGAAATATTCTTTATTTTGCATGATCATGTGAAGAGTACAATACTGAGGTCCAAAGAAACCCTCACAGCTTAGCATAGAAGTTGTAATCATGATTATAGCAGATACATCTTTCAAAGGCAGATTTCATGAAGGATAGTAAGAAATAAGGGCACTGAATCTACAGTCAGGAAAAGTTGAGTTGATATCTGCCTCAGACACTCAGTAGTTATGTGACCCTCTGCAGGTGACTTAATCTCTCTGTGCCTCAGTCTCCTCACCTGTAATAATAATGGTATCTACCTCACAGGATTGCTTTGCAAATCTTGAAACACTATATAAGTCCAGGTGGCTTTAGTTAACATAATTATCATAATTATTATTATTTTATTGCTTTTCAGTGAAATGTTTCTTATAGAACCAACCAATACAAAGCTTCAAAAAATCACGTGAAGGTAAATTTTTATATACTTAACTATTTAAGTATTTACCACATCTGCTAGAGTTTTAGACAGCTATAATCTTGTTTACAAAGATAAAGTGCATATTACTTGCATATAATTATTTATAATATAATAAAAAATTTAAATCACAAGGGTCTACAATCCAACCCCTTCATTTTTGATATAATAGTAACTGATGTTTATATAGCACTTTGGGACTTGCAAAGCCCTTTATAGATGTGGGGCCCTTATTTTGTTCAACACTAAATTCCCACAAATTTTTGGATTCAATGTGAGTTGCTTGGATGATGAGTGTGCCTCATTTGTCTCAGGATCCCTTCTCACTTCATTGAAAATTATCCACACTAAGTGTGTATCAGACTAAGAAAACAGATAAGGAACATGCATTTTAAAAGTAAAACATTTCACCAGGACTAAAATAATGAACAAAGGAGTGCAAAATAATAGGAAAACACATTTTAACATACATTTCCTAAAAAGTACAAACATATGCTCAATTCCCAGCACAGTATTTTGGGAAAACAACTTCTTTGAGAGTCACAACTTAGAAAGGTCTGTCTCCTTCTCTCTGTGCCCCTCTGTTTCTGTATCTGTCTCTGTCTCTCTCTCTGGAGAAGCTCCAGCTAGAGTTAGCACCAAATAGGACTTCTTTTTCTTCTTTCTGACCCTAATTTTCCCTAACCCTAACCTTCCATTCCTCCCTTTTCCCCTTTCTGATCAGATACTTATTCCTTCTAACCCTTGATAACCATCCTTCTTAGACCCTTCCTCCTTTTTAACTGATGGTGGGTTAGTCTACTTCAGAATACCCATTTTAGGCATTGCAATTCACTCTCAGATATCCTGAGCTTTGCTTTCTACCCTATAGGTGAATCCTTCTCTGTGACATTTACTAGCCATGTGACTGAGCAAACCATTTAACTTCCTCCAGGAGGGCCTCAGTTTCCCCACTTATAAAATGGGGATAATAATAATAACTGTCTTGAAAGATTGTTGAGGATCACATATTAACATGTGTAAAGCCCTTTGTAAATTTTAAAATGCTGATAAATGTTAGGTACTATTACATATTTACTTCTCTTTTCCATGTTTTTTAGCCTAAAAGTATATATACACTTTTAGAGTCCAAGATCTTTTTGTTTTTATTTAACCTAACACTGTAGCTGTTTGGCACATAGTAAACAATAAATGTCTGTAAAAATGAATGGACTTTAATTGTATTGAAGTTCAGAAATAACCAATGATTAAGGAGAAGTTGGAGTCTTCCAGTCAATTTCAGGTCTACTTTGAAAGTCAGGAAATTCTACTTCTGCTCTATTCCTATATATTCATATATATGGGTTTGCTGTTGTATACACACACATCCATATAGATCCCTATCTCTCTCTCTCTCTCTCTATATATATATATATATATATTTATTAAAGCTTAGAATGTAAAACTGCTCTAAGACTTTTAAAATACATGGTACAGATGAAGTGCCTATAGTATCTTCAATGAGGAAATCATACCAGCAATGTGGAAATCAGGAAAGTTACTATGGAAGAGGTGACATGTACCCTGAAGGAAGATGGGGATTCTACAAGACAGAGGTGAGGAGAGAATCTCCTATAGCTCACACATGGGGGGCCACCTATACAGAAGTTCCAGAAGCGGGAGATAGACTGTAATGAATGGGGAAGGGCTAATAGAATCATTTGACACTAGTGAAGAGTATATAAAAGGAAGTAATATAAAACAAAACAAAAGTATCATGAAGAACTAATTTAAATCCCATAGTGAGGATTTTGTATCTTATTCTAGAGGGAATAGAAGAAGAAAACTGTTCATGGGATGTTGAGGAATCCAAATCCACCTTCTTAACCATTTCAAAAGCTGCTATTTTAGTGCCTAATATTATTGATAGATAATCAAAAAATCCACCCCAAGGATTGCTGGTAACAAGGGGTAGTAGCATGTTTTGACAAGGGTGTGGCAAACAGGAGACCTCAGTCCAAACCAGAGAGGTTACATATGAAGCCATAAGGCCACATGCAGGCCACAGTACATCCAAGTGTGGCCCAAATCAGATTAAAATGTAGCTCCTGTCTGATTTTAATGTGTATGTATTGATGAAAAAAACACATAAAAGTAATTGTCATAAAAAACCAGTGTCAATTCACAAGGATTCTTATGTAAAGTCTAGTAGCCCTCATTAGTATTTGAGTTTGATGTTGGTGATGTAAAGAGCAATTTTCTGGGAATTTATCCAGGAAAAACCCAAATCAGAATAAGGTCAGTCCAAGGCAAGAAAGTTGGGATTCTGCCAGAAGGGACTTTTCTGGTTTTCTTTTGATCTTTATTGTTTGAGAAATGATGAGTCAGCCAGTGGTGTTGTGTGGAGAGAATGATCCCAGCAAGGTTGCTATGCTGTTCTGCAATGGAAAGAAGCATGAGCACTCAAGAAACCAAGGAATGACTTTGGTTGAGAGCTGGTAAGCCAAAAAAATCCTTTCTAACTAGGACTCGTGGGGATCAACGGACGTCTGGTTGCAGAGAACTCAAGGCCATGAAAATTCCAGTAGAGGAGATAGTCTCAAGATAATCCCAAACCATTGGATAGAAAAGGTCAGAAAATTCTTGAAAAAGTGGATTTTGTTTTTAGAAAGGGGACTAAAATTCCTCAAAATTCTTTGGCCGGTTTGTATTTCTTATGTCCACAAATGTGTTGGAGCCAGATAATATCCATCAAGGGATTATTATAATATCAATATAATCACATATATCTTCGAAATCAGCAAATGCTACAAATCAGGACTTTATTTATTGGTATTGTTTAGAATTAAGAAAATTATAATAATGTAGAATTAATTTAAAAGTTGTCTTCATATTTTTTTTTAAAGCTGGTTGTTAAACATTTATTAGCACATTCCTGATTATACCTACTTGGTGCAGGAAGATGAAAGAAAAGTCTTTTTTTACCAGAAGCCTATAACAAGGTATTGGATTTTCATCTGATAGGAAGATAAAATAAATAATATTTTTAAAATCTCTTAAAGTCCCTATAATTTCATAGAACTAAAAATTTTCTGGTTAGCATTCATAGTAACTAGTTGTATAAAATGATCTACACTAGTGTTGAGAGCAGCAAAGGGACTGTGGACTAGTTATTAAATAAGAAGGATGTTAAATGACTGGGGAGTGGGAAGAGGATTGAAGCAAAGCAATAATGCAGGCTAAAAACAAAGTGGCAGTCTAGAGTGTGGAAAGAAAGCAAAAGGACAGTGGCCGGCTAATTGTACTCCCTGGTGAATCCATTCCAAAAGGACAAGATGGATTGAGTGCATAATAGACTATATAAACTACAGTTAGGAAGTCTCTGGGAATACAGAAATGTCTTGTGCCACCCTTGATGGAGCTGAAAATGGCCATGAGCAGAATGCGGGCCCCATCTTGTATTATCAAAGGACATGGAACCACTTACCCCAGCTCCACCCTGAGTGCTGTATGTTGGTGTGACAGAAAAAGGCAATGAAGCACAGATGAGTGACTACTTCAGTCAGGATAAGTATTCTACTTTGTTAAGTTCTGTCTTCAAATCTGCGAGAGGCTACAGGTCTTGTCGGAAGCAAATCTTTCCCATCAAACTTTCCCCTGAGCTCTTTAAGGGAGTTGGTAGTTAACAAGCCTGTGATGGACCCAGATCAAAATGGGGCCCAGGGATTCATACACAGAAGAGCCCAAAGTCAGAAATAAAGGTCTAGTGAATATCAAAAAGACCTGAGTTCAAATCTGCTTTCAGGTACTTAATAGTTGTATGACCCTGAACAAATTATTTAACTTCTCTCTGCCTCAATTTCCTTAACTGTAAAATGGGGACAGTAATAGCCCCTACATCCTCCTGAAAATCGAATGAGATATTTGTAAAAGTACTTAGCACAGTGCCTAGCACATAGGAAGCCTTTTATAAATGCTTCTTCCTTCTCCTACCCCTTTCCATGATTTTTTGCATGTTGATTCTTCTGTGACACAGCTTAGCTGCCTGGGTCTAGTTTCTGCTAAGAATGGTATCAGATATGGTGTGAGTTGTTCCAGTGAAAGAAACTGTTGCTACTTGAAGGGAGGGAAAGAAATTCTTCCTTCTCCTCCTCACTTATTCTGGACAGAGATATACAGAACAAAGTTGAGTTGAGATCTTCTTCCATAGTTGGCTTTGTCTCTTATTTCATCAGATTGATTGAGAAACATTTTCACATTTCCTAAAGGAGGGAAAACAGGTACACTTTCTTTTCACTGACCCCCTAAAGTATGAAAGGGATGAACCCTTTATAAGGGGTGAATGGGCCACTCCCATTTTTTGTACCATTTATAAGTTGTGAAGAGTCATTCAGGGTGTGAGGCACTCAAGGTTTCATGCCTTTTACAAGCTGTAAATGCAACCACTCCAAGTCTGAAAGGGGAAACTTCTTAACACCCCCTTTCTCTCCATTACCTGCCCCTTCTATCCTATAATTTTATTAAGTGGATTTGGGGGACTCAAATGAATCCTTGATTAACAACCTTTCCCCCCACATATATTTATAAACATGATCTCCTTGGATCTGTACCAAAGACATTACAGTTATGCATCCTTTTACTTCTACCACTAGTCATCATTAAACTGCTCTGCACCTTCAGTGCAATGGCTGAATCCATGAGGAGGACTAATGGTAGGGCATGGATGATAATCACATAGCTTAAGAGCATATGGGTGGGTAGGTTGTGATTGGTATTGTGGGAAAGAGGAGACATGAATGAAACCATAATTCCTTTCAGAATATCTCCCTTAAAACAGAGTGATCAGTTAAAATTGTTTCATTTACAGCTCTATTAATGAACACTTATTGAGTGTCTACTCTATACCAGGCACTATGCTAAGGGCTGAATAGACAAAATATACAGTCCCTGCCATTGAGGATTTATTAGAGTTAAACAACAATGTGCATCTAAGCATGTACATGTATATTTGTGTGTGTAAATATATGTGGTCTACATCATATATATAAAGTAAGTAAAGTCTTATCTCTAGGTCCATCCATAGTTTTTCCAATCTTCCAGCCCTTCCCCAAACAGTAGAGCCTCTAAATATCAATGTAGCCTCATCCTGGGTTTCATTTTATTTTCATATTCTTAATGAAAACTTTGTTTTAAGTATGTGAGATTGACAAAGGTGGGGTGCTAGCAAATTCACAAAGGAGGATCCAACCACGAATAATTCTGTGACAGATGGGAAAGCAAACAATGATGCGCTAAATATAACTTCAGGGGAGCTGGGCAAAAAATGCAGGTTAGCAGCCAGGACTGTATGAAGAAGGTGGACATCAGATGAGAGCTATGATTGGCTTTGGTTCTTGTCATTAATTCTCATTTGTAAGTTTGTTTGTCTCAACGACAACAATGGGAGATAGCCACTAAAATGCATGGTGTTCCTTCAGTAATTCAAAGTATCAAAGGAAGGACATATATGAGACCAGGGGGAGAAAGGCTGGGGAGAAAGAGAAAGCTAGTTCTGTGATTTCTGGGTGAGGAATTCTAATATAGAAACTCCCTCCACTGATTCAGATTAGTAACTCCTTGGCACACTGAGAAGTTAATTGATTTTCTCATGGATACATGTTAATATGTGTCAAAGGCAAGATGTAATCTTGATCTTCCTATCTTTAAAGACAACCTTTGATCTACTTTGTCAGACTGTTTAGCAAACAGTAAGCGCTTAATAACTGCTAATTAATTGATTGATTGCTCAGCAAAATTCAAGTTAAGTTCAGAGTAAAGTTTAGATTCTAACAACATAGAAGGATAGCATTTGGGAGTTGAAGGGACTCTTTAGCCATCTTATCTAACCCAGAGATAAAAGGATTCATCCGCTATAACATACTCAATAAGGAAGTAGTCACCCAGCTTCTGCTTAAAGATCTTCTAAAATTCTCCTGAAATATGAAAAACTTTTTTTTAAGTTCACACACTCAAGAAAGAAGCACTATAAAATCAGGAGCCATATTTTCCTGCATTTTTCATGGATTCTTTCTCATTACTTCAGTCATTCTTTGCATACATAAGAACTTTATAGTTTTCCAAAGACTAGTTTCTTCCTTATCTCATGCCATTGGCTCAATTTCGGATTAAAAATCTAGCTCTAAAGTATTAAGGCTATCCTTTAACACCAAACTAAACTCCTATCCCTCTTACCAGTGCTTACCTAAAATAATTTTATACTTAACTTAAACCTAATTGAGCTCTATTCACTAATCCTATTATTTTCCCCTAATACTGGCCTTTATCCTATCTCTAAAAAATGAAATAAAATAAAAAACACTATCCCTATCACTGATCTCAGTTCAATCTATCCCTGATCTCAGTTCAATCTATCCCCATTTTCCCAGCCCTAATTCTTTCACTCCCAATAAAAACACAGTCTCACAATATCTTTCCCTGATGTGGTTCTTTCATCTTATAACCTTTTCCTTTATCCTGTAACTATAACTGTTTCACACACTAGGAAATTAACAAAGGATTGATCACCGCCTCTTTATTCAGTCTCAATATCTAGACTGAGGCATTTCCTGCAGGCCCCAGAATCCATTCTAAGCGAAAAACTTCAGATTTTCATTAATCTCTGGTCTGCTTTCTATGGTACATATCCGGAACAGCTTTATCTTCCCTATTGCAAACTGAGAAGATGGCATTAAGTATTCAATCCAATTTAACACATCATGGCATCATCCATAGGGCACTGGACTTAGAGTCATTAAGACTTACATTAAAATCCTTTAGACACTGTAGGACTATGGATAAATCCTTAATCTCTTCTCTGTTCCTCAATTTCCTCATCTGTAAAACTGGAGGGGACTGGATTTAATGGTCTAGAGACCTTATCTAATAGTAAATACCTACTATGTGTCAGAGAGGATCTAGGGATACAATAAAAGAAATAATCTCTTCCTCCAGGGAGTTACTTAATATCTGCTCTTCACTTTAAAATAAAGTTTCTTTGCTTTCCTATTTTACTACTGAAGTTCTTAGGGATGAGACTCATGGTTCTTTGTGACCTCTTTCAGTATAAAAATATTCTACTAGCTTATCTCAGGGCACTCAGCAGTCATGTGTCTCCTTTGGTTAAAGGTGCTATGTCAGATGTGGGTCTAGATCCAAAAAGTATATAGTACTAGGGTAGTACTTTTTTTTATCAAGGCCAAGATTATAGGTTCAAACCCTTTGTAGGCCACTTAGTTTTAATCAGAAAACTGGAATCCTTAGCCACAAACTACACTCCTAACCCCAGTCAGCTAATCTTATTTTGTGTGTCCTAGTTAGCCACAAAAGAGCCTGGGTCTAGTTGGTGACACCTTTATATAAGCACTTACATTTGATTTATTATAATAAAGTGATTTTTAGATTAGGGGCTGTTTTATTTTGTTGGATTTCTGGCATGTAGTAGGGACTTGATTGATAACAATAGTTGATTGTCATAACTTTAAGACTGATGAATCATTTTGCCTATACTGTCTTAATGTATCCTTACAGCAACGCTGAAAAGTAGGAAACTACAAGTATTATTATCCCAATCTTTACAAATATAAAAACTGAGGTTAACTTGTCCATATTTACACACTTGGTAAGTGTTAGAGGCATTTGAGCCAAGATTTCTCTTGAGGCCAGAATGATTTCCTATGCTATCAATAACAAGACTTCAAGTTTTGTGGAGACCCAGGGAGAATAAATGGCTTGACCAGTCAGATGGCTAGTGACAGGGCAAGAACAAAGCATCGTTCTTTTCACTCAGAATCCATAATAGGTCCTTTTGTCAAATTTGGACACAACACCCCAAGAAGGGAATTTAAGCAGATAGCATGAAAGAACATGCCCCAAATCCTTCAGTGGTGTCCCTAGGATGCTATGGGGCAAATGGAGTTTTACTTATTTTAAGAGACCTCTTGTTAGTAAGCATGTGGGTTAGGAGAATAAATCAGCCCGCAGCTTTGAAAGGATTACATATTTATTTGTCTTTATTCTTTTTATTTAGAGATACAATTGTGGCAGAATGGATAGTGATTTGGCCTCTTGGCCAAGAAGAGGTAGATTCAAGTCAATTCCACATTGAACAGATGCTTTTTAAAATGTAACCTCTGAACAAACTTAAACTCAGGGCTTTAGACAGTTCACTGTGCTCTAAATTATAGAAAGGGACTAACCTGCAATGATAAAGAATTTTCTCATCTGGGAGTTCCCTATTGCAATGAAATCACTGGTCCAATTCCTATCCCTATTTTTTTTTTGTTTGTTTTTATTCTGTATATATTTATATAAGCATTTGTTGTGTTCCTTAATAAAAAGAAGCTTCTTGAGAGCAGGAAGTTTAAAAAAAATTTTGTATTTGTATTTCCAGTACTTAGCAAATGTTTGCTGAATGATTGATTGATGTTTGTTTTTATTCTTATTTCGTTTCTGTAGAATCGTTATTTGAACATATGTGAACATACGTTATTTGAACATGATAGGTCTCAAGGTCTATAACTCTGTTGAAACTCATGCATCCAGTAAATGCACTATAATTTTCCTCTAAGTTCTAGATGATTATTTATGGTTTATAGGCTGTGACATGATGCACAGTTATAGTGAACTTGTTATGTAAGCCAATCCCCAGGCAAGAAAATTAATCTTTTTCTTTATTTTTTAAAGGGGTTATCTTAAAGCAAGCATATGTTACATTTGGAGATGATAGGGGGAGAAGCTATGTTTTCAGAAAACCATCCTTAAAATGCTTTTTTAGTTTCAAAGCAAAATGAATTTTAAATAAATGTACAATGCATTTTTTTGCTTTAAGTGTCACATATATGCTCCCAATTTATGTCACTATAGCTGCTATATAAGTTAGAGCTTCCTTTTTCTTTTCTCCTTTCCTTTCTTTTCCTGTCCTATCCTGTCCTTTTCCCTTCTTTTCTCCTCCCTGTCTCTGTCTCTGTCCCTCTGTCTCTGTGTCTGTCTCTGTGTCTCCTTCTGTCTATGTGTCTGTCTCCGTGTCTCTCTCTCTCTCTCTCTCTCTCTCTCTCTCTCTCTCTCTATTTCCCCCACCCTCTCCCTCTTCTCTCAGAAAAGCAGGTATGCAAGTTCTCTGACTGAGGTTGTGCATGATCTTTGTAGTACATGGTTGGGGTAAAGAACATTATATCTTTTGTTCAATAGTTTTTGTATTTCTTTCTGATCTTCTGCCTTTCTAGTCCTCCAATAAGGCTAATTACTAAGAAAAAAAAAGGTGGAACTAGTGGAGAGAGATCCTTTAAAGCCATTCCTTTTGCAGAGTGGAACAAAGGAGAGTACCAAGGGCATGACTAGACCTAAAAAAAAAAGAAAAGAGAAAAACCACCTAATGAGGACGTTGAGCTAAGTGCTTGTGAAGAAAACTGGCAAAAAGGGAGCTTTTAGTCTAAAATCCATAAATAAGTGTGCATCAGATGAGTACTAGAAGATTTTTAACAAGCCAGGCCATGGAAACTCTATCCTTCTATGCAAGAGCTGCAACCTTAAAAAAAAAAAAACCCACCTTTCTTTACAAGGTATTTTCTTTCAAAAATTAATTTAAAAAAGATACTTGAAAATTAAGGTGTTTTATTCATGTCTTTGAATCCATTATAAAAAGGATCCCATAGAAAGCCCTATTTTTCAATAGAATTATGAATACTGCTGACTTCCCATGGGTCAGAGGTCTGGCACAAGTCTCTGAAGAACTTGTTCATTGAGAACTGTGACTTGGAGAAGAATTGACCTTGGGTCTCCTTCTTCTTCCTGAAAGTTTTCAAATGGGAAGTGAAGCAGCTCCAGTATAGCTCAGAATTCTGAAGGTGGAAATTGAATATAACCAAGTTAGAAAAACTTCCCTCTGTATCCCCTAATCTCTAGCAAGTCATAAAACAGGGCTGCACAGATGGAAGAGACCCCAAATGGCCATCTAGTCTAACCCTGAACTGGGAGGGCATTCCCCATACTTAGGCAGCCCATTTTTTTCTTAATAGTAAGATTTTCTTGACATAAAATCTAAACATTTCTCCTTGAAGTTTCCACTCATCCCCTTTCTAGATCCAAGCAGAAAAAGTTTATTTTCTGCATGCTGTACACCTCCTGACCCATAGATAATTGGCTTAGAATACAGAGTAACACAGATTTTTCAGCCATGGTCGATGTGGCAATCTTGCTTGACTATGTATATTTATTATAAGGCTTTTTTTCCCCAATGGTGGAGGTGTCAAATGGAAAAAAAAATTCTTTTTGCTAATTGAAGCAAGTAGCTATTTAATTTTAAAGTCTATTTCTTCTTTCATCTTTCATAGGAATATAGATTTAGAGATGAAAAAGAACTCAGAAGCCATTGAGTCTAGCCATTCCTTCCATTTTACATATCAATTAACAATTAGAGAATGATTAAGTGATTTGTCCAAATTCACTCAGTTATTAAGTAAATGAGGCAGGATTTGAACCCAGTTCTTAAACACAAAGTTATTATGATCCACCTGAGTCTTCACTTTCCCTGGCTAAACATCTTCAATTTCTTCATCTTTGTATGATAGGGACTCAAGTCCCTTCCCTGTTCTGGTGGTCCTCTTCTGGGCATACAGATTAGTAGATTCTTTTTGACTGATGGATAAATAGATTGGCATTTCTATATCAGAGTATAACACTATGTTGCTTGACCTGGCTTCTCCATAATCTACTTACACAGGCTCCACTGGGATCCATTAACAAGCATTAATTAAGATATTACTGTGGGTCAAGTACTATGCAAAAGCAAAAGGTAATGGCATTCAAATATACAGATATATCTAAAATGCAAACAATGTGGTAAAAGATAACTCTGGAGGGATATAGGAAAAGATGCTAGCTGCTGGAGACTAATAAGAGCTACATGTGTATACACCTGTATGTGGATATATGTGCCTCTACTGCTGCTTATATTGGAGAACTGGGTCTCTCAGAGAATGGCTGTCAACAACACTCAGAGTTGGGTTTCTAATACTGTTGATTATAAATTTCTACAAGTGTTTCCCATTAATAATCAGCCAGTGGATACAATCAGTTTTTAGCAAAGGAACATATTAAATGGTTTATCAAAGCAAGTAGTTTTAAAAAACATTCCCCCATACAAGCTTGAGGACTCACCTATAGAAATGTACAAGGTCCATGGGGAGAGCGGACATACACGATGGAGAACACATTTGGCCAAGGAGTAATTCACAACTCCTGAACATAGTAAGTTCTTTTTCTTTCTGTGTAGGATCATTTCCCCTTGGTGTAGTCCTGTACTCAGTTTCTTTCTAGAGTCCTTAGCCAATTTTCCCTCCTCCATGAAAGGTCATTAAGTTGCCTGGGCACCTGTTGCTCTTGGTTAAATGTCTCCTCCTAGTCTGGTTTTCTCATAACTGCTTGATGCACTATCTGCTTTTTTTTTTTGTTGTTGTTGAAGTTAAGTGTCTTATCCAGGGTCACACAGCTAGGAAATGTTAAGTGTCTGAGGCCTGATTTGAATTCGGGTCCTCCTGACTTCAGGGCTGGTGCTCTACCCACCGCACCACCTAGCTGCCTTGCACTATCTGCTTTTGCTCTGATGACATGTTAAATGAATCGCTTCTTGGCCTTTTGGCTGCTCTACCCACCGCACCACCTAGCTGCCTTGCACTATCTGCTTTTGCTCTGATGACATGTTAAATGAGAGGTATGAAGATGGGGAGAGGAAAAAGAAAGTGATCCTTCTCAGAGTCTGGAATCTGATTCTCCCAAATGAAATTCACTGAACTGGAACCCTGCCAGCATTAGACTCATTCTTTGCTTGACTACATCACTTCCAACTGGCTCGCTGTTTTTATACAAAGCCCAAGAGATAGGATTTGATCTTCACTAACAATCACAAGATGTTTCCTGTGTGGAATCTATTTTTTCCATCCAATAGCCAAAAGCCTATAATCCTCTCAAATTGATTAAGGACTTATTCACACCTAGTTTGCATTTTTGATTGATTGACTCAATTGAGGTGCCTGGAAGCCTGAGATTATATTAATTGAAGTGGAGTTGGAAACTTCTACTCTAATATAAATAAAACTCTTTGAAGACCCTAAAGTGCTATATACACGTCAGTTATGATGATGAAAACAAGTAAAATCTCAGGAAAGGAACTCTAGATCTTAAGTTTAAAAAACAAACAACTTTTGCAATGCTGTGTGTGTGTGTGTGTGTGTGTGAGTTTGAATGCATCTGGCCTTATTCATTTTAAGCAGTATAAGTCACACATGTGACATGGCACCCATAACCTCCTCATCTTACTTGATTGCTCTTTTGGACTCAAGGAAGGACAATAGAACTTTCAGCTGTTAGTATTCCCAATGATCTGAAAGACTCAGGATTAATGATTATTTTAAAAGTTCTTAAGTACACTTAAATGATAGTGACAATGAGGAATCACATGTACATTGGTTAATGGAAGGATAGAGAGGCATTGTGGAGATAAGTCAGAGGAAAATGGGGGCCATGGAATCATTTGATACTGGTGATGAGCTGGTTTGTTTGCATAATTGCTTTACTTTTTTACTTCGCTTTGGTTCTTTTGATCTGCTGAACAGTAGTAACAAGAAGGATTGAAATAATTTTTTTCTGAAAGCACAAAATCCCAAACAGAAGAACACTTAGAGCTGTGACTAGTGTAGGACAGCTAAAACTTACCCTTGGTGCTGATACCCAAGGGAGGATATGTTCTTTTTTTCAGTCCAGAGACTGAACTGTTTTATTTTTTGTTCCCCAGACTTCTACCTTGAAAGTGTCTCATTGTCCTTCATCAGCCCTACTCTTATGGAGGTTAGCAGGATGGGTTCTTGGAGCAGACAAAAGAAAGTTTTGTAGACACATGGAGAAGAGGGGGTAAGAGATGCTGGGCAGCTCTCTTTTTCCAGTACCACTGCCCCTGGACTATAAGTGGTTATCCAGTGCCTGTGCACTGGATACTGTGCTAATTAAGCAGCACCTAGTCATTTGAAGTTCTCTTCTTATTAGGGATCAGTGAGTGCCTCATCCCTGATATTCTCAGGGAGTTGAAGTATTTTTTCTTCCCAGAAAGTTCTTCTCAAAAAAAAGCCTGATCTTATCACCAAAGCTTTGAAGGTATTTTTTAAAAAATACTCTCTGGTAGAAATGAGGTCCACCAGCATAGTAAGTGCATTCTCGATTCCCAGATATCTGGGCCTTGAACTATTTTCTCTCTGTGAAAACTTGGAGATTGTGGAAATGCTTTGACTTCTTAGAACAGCCTGACCTTGTCCACTGAAGGTATAGGACTCTGAAATTCATCCTGACCTGATCCTCATCCTTTATTTCCAGATCTCTCCTATCCATATTACTAGGTAGAGCGGGGTATTGAGGAGGAAGGGGCTGTCCTCGATTGATTTTTTCCCCCCAAAGGCTACTAAAAACAGCTCTATCAAAACTGATGTGGCTGTCACAATGTTATGTTTATGTTATACAAGTGTCCTCAAATGTGGTTTTAAATGATTCCAACTCTTCCTGCCTGGGTGAGGGCATAACTGCTTAGTTCTGAGCAAGTCTAAGATTGTACTTGGGTGAGAATCTATTGTTCTATCTGCAACTACACAAAGCAAATAGATTGTGTTTCATGCAGTTGACTTGGCTAATGTATTAGAACTGAAAATGATGAGGCAAAATTGATTAATTCAATTTTTCACCAAGATCCCTTTGAAAATCTGTCACATGGTTCATATGGTCCATATGTGAATGGTCTGCAGTAAAGGAAGAGATGAGAAAGAAAATACTCTTCTCAGTCAGAAAGCAACAAAACAAAATGCAGAGATGCATACATAAACTGCCCCATTTTCTTACATCTTATTCCCCTATCTTTCCTTACCTCTTCCACAAAGTAGTGAAGCTGGCTTCCTTGTTGTTCCTTGAACAAGATACTCCATCTCCTAACTGCAGGCATTTTTACTGGTTGTTCCCCATGTCTGGAGCTCTCTCCCTCATCATTCCTGCCTCTTGACTAAAATCCCACCTTCTACAAGGAATCTTTTCTAGACTTTTCTTAATGATAGTGCTTTTCAACTTATCCTGCATTTATCTTGTTTGTACTTAGTGATTTGCACTTGTCTTCTCCTTGAAAACAGAGACTGTTGTTTTGCCTTTTTTATCCCAAGAATTTCATACCATGCTTAGGATATAATAAGTTCTTGGTGAAACCACATATATCTAATATTCTTTCTCTGGGCTAAAAATGATGAGAGTAAAATTCACACAATATTCGTCACCTTCCCTTCTTTCCCTCAATTATAATATGTTTTCTTTACCTCTTCCTGAGATGTAATTTCCATTTCCCTCATTTTACCTCTACTTTCCCCTTTTTTATGTTACAATCTTCTTTCCACCTCTAGTTTCTTTTTTATAACAATAAAATCAGATTATACATGTACTTTCTATATATATCCATAACAGAAATACAGTTCTCAGTTTTTTTTTCCTTTTTACCTTTTTATGCTTTTCTTGGGTTTTATACACACACACACACACACACACACACACACACACACACATATATATATATATATATATATATATAAAACAAATTTTTTTGTTTAGCTCTGGTCTTTTCATCAAAAATAAATGGAATTCACTAGTTTCATTGAATGTCCATCTTCTTCCCTGAAAGAAAATGCTCAGTTTAGCGGGTTAATTTATTCTTGGGTATATTCCAAATTCCTTTGCCTTTCAGAATATCAGATTACAGGCCCTTCAATCCTTTAAGGTGGAAGCTGTTAGGTCCTGAGTAATCCTTATTGTGGCTCCTTGGTATTTGAATTGTTTCTTTCTGACTGCTTGTAATATTTTTTCCTTGCTCTAATAGTTCTGAAATTTAGCTACAATATTCCTTGGGGCTTTAATTTTGGTGTCTCTTTCACCAGGTGTTTGGTGAATTCTTTCAATGGTCATTTTACCTTCTGATTCTATGATATCCAAGCAGTTCTCTTTGATGATTTCCTGAAAGATAATGTGTAGGCTTTTTTTTTTCATCATGTATTTCAGGGAGTCCAATAGTCCTTAGATTGTCTCTCCTAAGTCTGTTTTATCAGGTTGGTTGTTTTCCTAAGTAGGTAGTTTACATTTTTTTCTATTTTTTCATTTTTTTGGTTTTCCTTGACTGATTCTTGTTGTCTCATTGATTCATTCATTTCCATTTGTTTGGTTCTGAATTTTAGTGAATTATTTTCTTCATTTACTTTTTTTGCTTCTTTTTGTATTTGTCCAATTGAATTTTTAAATGAGTTGTTTTGTTGTATGGATTTTTTTCCATTTCACAAATTCTGTTTTTTAAGGAGTTATTTTCTTTTTTGTTTCACAAATTCTGTTTTTTAAGAAGTTATTTTCTTTTTCTGTTTCACAAATTCTGTTTTTCTGGGAGTTGCTTTCTTTTTCCATTTTATCAAATCTATCTTTTAATGAGTTATATGCCTTTTCCATTTCACTAAGTCTATTTTGTAGTGAATTTTCTTCAGAGAGTTTCTGGTTTGCTTTTTCCAAATCCTTTTGCAAAGTTTTCATTTCCTTTCCCCATTTTTCTTCTAGCTCTCTTTTAAGATCCTTTTAAATTTCTTCTAGGAGAGTCTTGTGTGATAGGGATCAGGTTATATCATCTTTGAGGGCTTCATCTGGAGACAATTTGCCTTTAGTCTCCTCAGGGTTTGAAATCTGTTCTTCTCTTTCACCATAGAAGCTGTCAATTGTCAGAGTCCTCTACTTTTTCACTCACTTTAAAAAAAAAAAAAAGTTAAGGTCTGCTTTTAGGACGGGGGAGGTTTTTCAAGCAGCAGAGGCTGTGCTGGGTCAGTGCTGATTCACTCCGTTACTGGGTGACATGGCCAGGTCCCATGATGAGATTCTGACGTTTTAGGGTTCACTATTGATCTTTTGTATTTGTGTGGGAAGTTTTATAACTTCTCTATTGATCTACTGGCTTGCAACCAGGGAAGAGTGGCCAACACTGCTGTAGATTCCTCCCTGTAGATTCTATACCACATGGAGCCTGTACCACCCCAGCACTCTGCACTGTCTACATTGGCGTTTGTGCTCAGCCTTGTGCTTGGCTGCCTCTCTCCGTTTCCAATTGATACAGACTTTTTCTGGCAATCTTCAAAGTTATCTTCTGCTGATAATTTGTTGTACTCCCAATATTTGTTCTGCCAGTCCAGAGCTAATTCAGAGGCTAGATTTGCCAATTAGTCTGAGGGCTGTAAAGAAGGTCATAGAGAAATGTGTGTCATCTCCACCATCTTGACTCCGCCCCTGGAAACCAACATAATAAATTCTTAATAAATGTTTGGCCAGCTAGGCACAATGCATAGAGTCTGGGTTTGGAATCAGGGAGGTCTGCATTCAAATCTGACCTAAGACACTAATTATGTGACCCTGGGCAAGTCACTTAATCCTATTTGACTCAGTTCCTCATCTGTAAAATGAGCTGAAAAAGTAAGTGGCAAACCATTTCAGGGTCTTTGCCAAGAAAACCTCAAATAGGGTCAAGAAGAGTTAGACATGACTGAACAACAACAATAATTACTCAATGGTTTGATTTATACTCATGAGGTTTTTTTTTTTCTTCATAAGTTCATTGCTGCCATTTTACTCCAGTAATATCAGATGTAATCCTCCTTTTGTTTTTTGAAGGAAACACTATTTCAAGATCAGTCATATGGAATATAAAGGTTCAAATGTATGAACTCAATGTGCTCTGAAATTTATTTTAAATGGTATTCCTTTCTAACTCCCTGTATTTTGATTTATCTCAGAGTAATGACCTATATGAACTTGCTTCAGAGGCTTGATTTTCAGCAGAATCATTCCACTTGATTTAGAAATATTTATAAAGCACTTGCTGTGTTCTAACTATTGTTCTAGGTACTGAGATTAGTTGTTGAATCTTTACAGTGATGTTCAACTTGTTGTGACCCCATTTATGGTTTTCTTAGCAGATATTGGAGTCGTTTGCCATTTCCTTATTCAGCTCAATTTGCAAATGAGGAAACTGAGGCAAACAGGTTAAGTGACTTGACCAGGATCACACAGCTAGAAGATGTCTGAGGCTGGAATCCAGCCCAAAGCTCTATGTATTTTGGTGCCGCCTAGCTGTACTAGCAACTGGGAATACAAAGACAAAAAAAAGGAAGTCTCTCCTCCAGGAATCTAAATTTACTTAGATTGAAGTTAGAGAAATGAATTTGATCTCAGACATGGTATGATATACTCTAGAATCAGGAGGACCTGAATTCAAATCCAACCTCAGACACTAACTATGGGCAAGTTACATAACCTTAATTGCCAAAAAAAAAAAAAAAAGGTCATCCTCTAGTACTAAGAGCATGAAAATTGGCAGAAATCATTTTGAGAAAATAAACATCTGTCAGGAGCAGGAATAAAACCATATAAACCAGTGTGCTTAGACCAGCTGAAGAGAGCCTATTATTAAATAATCACAACAAGCCTTTATGCCTCAGAAACTGGAAAACAGGATTACTTAGAGGTTGGCTTGATTTATTGTTTTCTTAATTGTATAGACTTAAGAAGGTGTTAATAATGCATATGATACATCAAAGTGTGCCATGTACATCCCCCTCCCTTCCCAGAGATGGTTGTTAAACATTTCCCAGCACATCATGGCTGGCACTCATGTATCCTAAGAGTAGAGATGCCACAGACATGAAGCTACTTAAATGCCTTTCCAATAATAATTACCTGACATTTATTTAATACCTCAAGGCTTTTAAACTGCTTTATATCATATATATTTTCATTTGATCTTATTTTCCACTTCTGGCTCTGAGAATTGTAATGAAATGAATATCATTATTCCTGATGAAAAGGCCATCTCAGTCATCTTCCTTGACCATTTTGTCTTCTGAGACTAAAACATCCCTTCCTGTTATAATTTCCCTCTCTGTCACATCTTACTCTTGATAATGTCAGAATTGTTTCTTTTTTGCATGTGTATCTCCAACATTTAGTTTAATGCTTGGCAGAGTAATAATAATATCTAGGATGTCCATGATATATATGACACTTTATCAGTTATCTCATTTCATCCTCACAACAATTCTGGGAGGGGGATGCTGCTATTATCTTTGTCCAAGCTAAATAACTTGCCTGATGATGTCACAGCTAGTAAATATGTGAAGCAGGATTTGAACTTAGATCTACTGTTCTACCTGCTCACCTAATTGGTAAATGCTTTATACATGTTTTTTCATTCATTCAACAAGTATCCCCATTTACAGATAAAGAAACTGAGGATCCGTGCCTCAAAGTATCAAAGATGGGTTTAAATTGAGTCACTCTTTCCAATTATTCTAAGGTGGTCAGTTTTATTTTGTCATCATCGTCATCATCATAATCTTCACTGCCATTTTTTAACACCTACTATTTTTACAAATTTTATGAATTTTATCTTATTTGATCTTTACAGTTTTGTGAAATAATGCCATTTTACACTTAAAGAAATTGGAACAAGCAGAGGTTAAGTGATTGGCCCAATGTCACAGGACTAGGAAGTATTTAAGATCACATCTGAACTCAGATCTTGCCTTCAGCCTCAGCACTTTATCCTGTGTGGCGCCACCTAGCCCCTCATGTCACTTTATATTATCTCTTCAAATTAAGAGTAATATTGATCTATTTTGCATTCTCATCTATATTTCATCACTGCAGAAGCTTTTCTTCACTTCTTTCAGGAAAACTTTATATGAAGCAAATAATCTTTTAAATTGAAATCTTAATAAGTTAGTATTAATAAGTCAATAAGTGTTGGTCAGAGTTGAACATGAAACTGTGATACATTGCCAACAGAGCCCAAATCCCCAAATTTCCACAATGAAGGCTGACATTTCCTGGCAGTCTTCCTTTTTTTCTGAAGCCCAGTGTCCACTGCTTGCCATCCTTGATGAGCAGTATCGTCTTACATCCTATGTGATATTGGGAATGTCACATCCCATTTTGTTACCCTCCTGCTTGGCCAGTGATAAGGAGATGGTACCTGGTATAATGCAGGCTTGTGGATCCTCCTAGAGCAAGAACACACACGGCTCTGTTATATCAGAATAAGGAGAGGTAGTGATTATTGGAAGGAAGTTTTCCAGGGAGGATGGTATAAACCCTACTACCTGGGAAACTCAGAACCCCAAATAAAAGGGTTAATGAGTGCATACATTTGTGGAGGCAGCAGGTATTTTTTTTTTGGTTAGAATTTAGGACATTTTGTCATGACGTTATGACAGTACAAACTGTAAGCAACTTTTAGAGAGCAGACTTGAGCTTCTCAGTGCCCCCAAGGTATGTTATCTTACAGTAATATACACTTTGTCGAGTCTGGTTGCTTAATTAAAACCCAGAGTTCCTGTGATAGTTGGAAAATAACTTTTTTTTTTCCTGGCAAAAACTTCCTGGTGCTCTGTGATCTACACAATTTCATGACAAGCAGATTCAGACTGTAAAAATAATTAATGCATTTTTATGGTTGCTGTGAACATAATTAAACACTGTGACAGATGTTGATCAAATGTTCCCTAGAATCTTCTTTTCTCTGCTTTTAGCACCAACTGAAGTTCAAGTCATGAATTCAAGAATCAAAAACTGAGAAAATCAATCATGTCACATATGTATATGTATACATACACATGTTTATATATACATACATTTAAAATACATACACATAATATACATACATGTTAAATAATTATATTTGTTTTCCTTTTTGAGAGATAAAGTATAGGGACCATTGTGGACTGGGTCTGGTCCAAGCTGGTCTGATGCTTCAGGTTCAGACATCAGAAAAAATGAGACACTTACAGGCCATTTGGTAACTAACAAAATGAGGATCACTCAGCCATAGCATGAAAAAGATACTGACTGAGTTGAGTCTCTATGGTGGCTCTTTTAGTCCTCAGGAGTTTGTTTTTGTAAGTTGGCCATTAGGATGCTAAGAAAATAGCCTGACTCTTATTTTCCTAAGTCAATTAAGCTTCAAGGATCAGGGACTTGCTTTTAAAGGAAAAACCATCTTGGCCAAACATTACTTCTTCTACCATGGGGAGTTGTGGCTGGGGGAAAAGATGAATTTTTTTCCCTAGCATTTATTTTTTGGGGGATCCTTGGGCAAAACACTTAACTCTTCTCAGTCTCAGTTTCCTCATATATAAAATGATGGAGTCGGGAGAGATGATCTTTCTATTCCTTTTCAGCTCCAAGTTAATGATTCTGTGAAGCTATCATGCAAGTTTCTAAGACTAAAAACAAACAAATATGAGCACTAGACTCATGGTTCACCTGTGTTTATCATTAACACTTTTTGTCTCAGAATGATAGGCTGTGGTAGTCTAGTTCACAGGGTATGAATGAAGTTAACATCAGGCTTTCACTATGTGAAAATGACCACCTCACAATGGGTTAGGGTAAAAATTAGTGGGTTTGGAGTTAAATGACCTGGATTCAAATGCTACTTTTGTCCTTTACTTCCCATTTGATTTTGACTAAAGCTCTCAGGGCTTCAGGTTCCTCATCAGAAAGATAACTAGATTGGATTAAATGGCCTCTGAAGTCCAATCATCTCTAAATCTATGGTCCTATTGGCCTAAGGGCAGTGGAAGAGACCTAGAACATAAAGTAAAACCTACTCTTCATAATGGTAATGGAGGTTCAGGGAAATGCCTACCTTATCTTCAAATCAGAATTTTGTTGTAGGTAGCTCTGTTTCAGGGGACATAATTCAGCCCGAACAACTCTAGTGTCAACCCCTAAGCTGTGGCTCTTCTTCAGGAACATGATCCATCAAAAACACACTAATAATAATTAATATGTTAAAGGGGTATTTATATCTTTTGTCTTTTGTATCTCCTTTATTTTAAAATCCCTATCTACCTCCCTCCCTTTTTCTCTGTCTCCACCTCTGCCTTCTATCTCTGTCTCTCTCCTTTTCTTCTTCCTCCTTTCTCCTCTTTCTCTCTATCCCTCTCTCTTTATTTTTCTTCCTCTCTTTCTATTTCTTCTTCTTTCTCCTTCCCTTCTATTTCCTTACTTGAATCTCACAAGATACATACATTTTCATAGACATAGACTCTAGCCTCTGCAAGGAACGGAGGGAGTTACATTTTCCCTTTTCTTTTTGGGGCCAAACTTGATTGTTTTAATTATGTAGTATTTCATTTCATTTCTCTCTTCTTTATTTTTTGTGGCTGTAGTCACTATGTGTGCTATTTTTCTAGCTTTGCTCACTTCATTATGCATCAGTTCATGTAAATCTTCTATTTCTTTCTGTATTCATCATGTTTGTCACTTCTTGCACCACAGTAATATTCTACCATATTTCGTTATTACAGATTGTCTGGGCATTAATAACTGACATATAACATTTTAAAGTTGCAAAGAACTTTGTGTAGAGCTTGTCATCTGAGCCTCACAAAACTTCCACAAGATAGAGATTGGATGAGAAAATGAAGAATCAGGAACCCAAATAACTTGCTTAAGGACATTTTAGGACATTAGTAAGTATTAGAAGTGAGATTCAAACTCAGATCTTCCTGACTCTAAATACAGCCTTCTATTTGGGTAAACTGGTAAATGTTTAACAACCATAACACACATTTTAAGTTTGAGCTATGTTATTAACATTTTCCCCATCATTTTCTTAAGTCAAGACTATCACTAAAACAATATATTAATTTTGATTTGTAGCATTTGCCAGTTTCTGAAGTGTAATTGGTCACAGGTAAACTGATTCAAGTTGGTTCTATTACATTAGGCCACATTAACTTTTTGTTGGTTAGAATGGCATTGAGTGACACTGAAAATCCCACAAGTTACACACAAATTGTTCATGCATAAGCAAATAATCACTCATATATACAGATTATATTTTATGTATGGTTAATTTCAGTTGACTTACTTTTTTCCATCTTCTTTACCATTTGTTGGACTTAATATGGACATATGAGGAAAAACTGGTGTTGACTTTCAATAGCTGAAAAATTAGGCTATACATCTGGTTTAACTAAGAAAGCTTTCAAAATAACTTGGAACTTGAGAAGAAAATTTCAAAATTAGAAGGAAAGATAAGCCAATTTCAGTTATATGGAATAGAAACAGAAAGTATAATTTAAAGCAATCTGTAAGTTTCGGTAGGGATATACATGTATGTACACACACATCTATATACATACACAAATACACACACACACATATATATGCATACACACACATACATACGTATACATTTTATGACCTTAAATGGGCTTCAAGTTAATCCTTAGATTTTTAGCATGCTCTTTCAAGTATTTTTAAAGTGACATATTTCTTATGTCATTACAAGAGGCAGTTTGATACAATGGAAAATACACTAGCTTAGGAGTCAGAGGACTTGAATTCAAATCTCACTTCTGATGCTTACTTATCTGTGATCTTGGAAAAGATCTAACTCTCTTATGCTGTTATCAGAATGGTGAACAAAATTTCTCTGGGATGCTTTGTATCAGAGTTTAATCATACTGGATTTCATTTCAACTCAATAAACACTTAAAAAGTGTTCACTTATGTGCCAGGCATTATACTAAACACCAAGGATATAAATAAGAAAAAAGAAAGACAGTCCTTGATTTCCATGGAGAGAAACAGACACACAAAAGGAAGCCAGAAAGAGAGGGGAGGGAGAGATACTAGGGGTACCCAGTGCTGAGTCATCTTGTTCCCAGAAGATGAAAGCAAGCAGATCTGCAGACAAAAAGTAAACAGTAAACCCCCAAATTTAAATTCTGTAAAGGAAAAATTTGGGAAGAGTTTAGTGCTCTACCCTCCAGTCTTTTAATCACACAGGAGAGGAGGGTGAGGGAATTGGGAAAGTATTGCGTATCCAAGTCTGAATTAGACACATAGTAATGTTTAGAAGTTATCTGCTATTAACACTTATCCATAGATCTCTTCTGTTACAGCACACATATCTTTGACAAACCACAGACAAAGAAGCCCATCCACTCTTTCACTCCATACAGAATTGAACAGAAAAAAAAAAATAGGCTGTATTGTTTTTGCATTCATTCATTTCTTAAAATGACTCCAAGCTACTCCCTGAAAAAAGACTAGGTCCAACACCAACATTTGTCCTAAAACAGTCTACATTTGAATGTCATTGGCTACTATATTTTCCCAAAGAATTCAAATTAAATATTACCCGAAGGACAATGGAGAGGCTCATGGTGGGTATGAGGACACTTGAACATATTAAAAATGAGTCATCATATAAGAGAAGGATGTCACTGGAAAAGTGTATGACTGAAAACAAATGGTTTGGTGATAGAAGGAAAGTGAGGGAAAACTAATGGACAGTCATGTGCTCCATTAGTACCCTTGAAATGTCAAGACAGTATGATGAAGTGCCCTCTCTACACAAAGTAGTACACAAAGTAGTACTTTCTGGCAGATTTATAGGAGATACAGTATGATTCTTTTATCTAGATTTTATCACCTTGGAGAGAATGAATTAATGAAGGAGAGAATGAATGAATGAATCTCTTGCAGAGGAAGGAGAATTATATCACTGACTTTCTTGGCTAATGTAAGTCTTTTGTGTTATTTTGCATTATTTATGAAATTTAAAAAAAGATTGTCTGGTTTTATTTTTTGTTTTTAAAGAGGAGCAATGATATCATGAGGTGAGATCTTGACTTGTGTGTGCTGTATCTAATTATTATTTTTTGTAGGAGCTAGAAACAGTCCCCCCCCCCCCCATATGTAGAGACCTAGAAATGAGCTATATTTGACCAATATCCTGAAATTTCTTAGGGGCAATGTGAGTCAGAAATGTGATTTTTTTGAGGGGAATGAGGAAGAATGTGCCCAAGATTAAATGTGGTCCATGTAAACCCTAAGCTCAGAGGCATTGCATTTACACACAAAATACTCGTGCATGAAGCAAAAAATCATCCCTAGATATATGCAGGTCATATATATGGTTAATTTCAATTTGACTTATCTTTTTGACATCTCATTCCTTTTCTATTTGCTGTATTTAATTTGAACATTATTTGAAGAAAAACTGATGCTGACCTTCAATGGCTGAAAAATTAGACTTCAAATTGTTAGTACTTGATAAATGCTTATTGAATTGGAGTTATCTACAACAGTTACATCACAAGTGAAGAGGAAGGCTATACCTGGATGAAAGACACTCAATGTAAAGATACGGAAGTGGAAGACAAAATCTTGTTTAAAAAGAATTGTAAATGGGTCAATTTGGCAAAAAGTCAAACGCATTAGTGTAACGTGTGACAAATCTGGAAAGGTCACCCAGGTTCAGATTGTGAAGAATTTACATTTAAGGCAAGAAGGAGTCATTAGGACTTCTTGAGGAGGGGAGTGACTTGGTTAGGTCTGTGCTTTAAGAGTATGAATTCAGGTGAAATTCAGACAATGGACTCAAAAGAAAAGACTATCAGGGAAGATTACTTAGGAGGCAATGTTTGCAGTACTTAAAATCAGAAATGATTAGGCTTTGAACTACAGTTAGGTGTGTGAGTGAAGAGAAGGGGCTAGACTTAAGATAGAGGAAGGAGAAGCAATAAGTTGTTTCCAATCACTTTAGGTGTGACACAAGAAGAATAAAGAATAGAGGATGACTTTGAGATTTCAAATTGGGGCACCTGAAGAATGATGGTGCACTCAAGAGAAATAGGAATTGTAGGAAGAAATTAAAATTTGTGGGGAAAGAATGAATTCTGATCTAGAGATGCCAAAGAGTCATCTACTTGGAGATGTTCAATAAAGAGGTTGGTAAGAAGAGCCTGGAGATCAGGAAAAAAAATGGGATTGTTTATGTCCTATAAAATATAAACCCTTTGGGAGCCATGGAATATGCTTAACAAATGCTTGTTGCCTGTTGATTGGTGAGAAGACAACATAGAGTATTATGTCCCACAATCTGAACCAAGTTGTTGGTAGTAATGATTATATTGTGAAATCCTAATATCTAAATCTTCAGTCATTTAAATGAGCCATTCAATTGAGAACATGTACAGAGACATGGGGCCTGATAAAATACCAGGCTGGACCTAGAAGAGTGTTACTGAGGTGAGAAAATCCATCCTTCTAAGAAACAAACTTCCATTTCTCATCACTAGAAGAATATTTCTCCAGGCCGTCTCTGCTCCCAGCCAGCAGATGCATCATCCCTCTGGTGCTCCTAAGTGTGAGAAGAGCTGGTAAATTTTCAAGCTAGTGCAGCTGTTTTCAGGCTGATGAATTTTTATTAAATCTATTTACAAGACTAAGCTTGGAAGCATCTGGAGGAAGAGTGGGCTCGTTGGATGCTTTCAGGCTGTTCAATGAAGTATTTATTTATTTTTTTCTCTCCCAAGGCAGTCGAGAGGCATCTTGGTGCTTTGTCTATAAAAGAATCAGATTCAGAGGAGCCCCTGGGGGTGTGTGGTGACTTGACAGGTTGGATTTGCTTCTTTAAGAAGAATCAGCCATTTAAGAAAGGGGAATGGGCCTAGGGAACCTCACATCCAAAGTCTATACAGAAGTTGAAAGGACAGTCTGTTGCTGGTTTCCTTAGCTATAAAAGAAGGTGCTTCCATGAGGCAATCTTTAAGTCCCTAAATCTGAGAGCTTCTCTGGATCTACTAGTTATTGAAAGGAATGAGGGCTGGGAAAATGTTTCACACGATTTGTGAGGAGGTTTTATCTGTTCCAAAATAGCACCAGGGAGACATTAGGAAAAGATGAGCAGCTATGTGGCTCATTCTAAAGAAGGCCCTCCTCTTAGGTCTGGTGAGTATTTCCCTTTGTTTTGATGTACAATTGATGAAAAACAATAAAATATTACTTAAAAAACAGTATTACCCTTATTTTTTTCTTTGTTTCCTTGTGACTTTGTTATGGTCCTATATACTTCAACAAAACCCTAGTAATTCTAAGTCATTTTTGATTATCTTATGAATTCACACTTTTACTTTGTGGGGCTACAGAGGAAAAAACTAAGGAAACTTGTCTTGTCAGACACTTGGGCCAAACTGGGGTATAATTTTGTACTTACCTGCCTTAACTCTCCTTTTCTGGCCAGAAATCATGAACTTGTCAAGATCAGCTAAATTGTGAGGTCACTGACTTGAATTTAGGAATATTGAATGTTGCTTTCTATATGTGAACTGAGCATTGGCTTGTTTGGTACTGTTAACTAACAAACCAATCTTACAATTCTTAAGCTCTTGTATGCTTTTTGCCTTCAATTTCTAGTGTAGAGTCAGGTTTCATTTCTGAGAAGTCACCCACTTGTTAGGATCTTCCAACATGTTCTTTCACAAGCCTGAGAATAATTACTGCCCAGTCCTGTAAGGAAGAATTCTAGTACAGGGGATGAATTAGGTTGAGGGGAGGAGGATCATGTCCTGTGCAGGCCACTGTGGGAGCTGAGGATGCTGAATAAATTGGAGGCCAAAGGGTTCTAGGAGAGGAAAAGATGGCATCATAGTCAGCTACTGAACACGTTGGGGAGGCAAAGGAGTAATGTAGAGATCCATAGATGACTCATCAAGAATCGGGACAGAATGAGAAATTGTTGCTACATGATCATCTCATAGAGAAGGTCTGAAAGAAGCATCAGGGAGCAAGGAAAAGGTCTTCTCTTCTTTATATATTGAAGGTAGTAAGAGGAGCATGAGATCTTACTGGGAATGGATCTTTAGAGGAATCTAGTCCAACCACCATATTTTATAAAGCAACTGGGCTGCAGAGAAGTTGCCCAAGGAGAGTGACCAGAGCAGGATTGAATTCAGTTATCTTTCTTCAAACACCATGTTGTTTTTACTACTCCAGGTACAATTTCCAGTCTTGGAAAAAGATCCAGGGAATGCTGTATTTTCAGGAAAAATCTAGATTTTAGTGAATGCTAGAAGATGGGAAGAATGTAAAAAAAATAATAGAAGGGTTGAGTCTTCTAGACATAGGGAAGGGGTGATGGTTGGCCTGGTCACTCTATGCTGCCCTCCCATTCATCATTCCAGGTGAGCCTGTGTTGATGCCAGAATTTCTCTTGCCCTGGTTCTGAAGGCCAGGCAATGCTTGACAGATTTGGGGGAGGGGCATCCAGGGAAGGCAGGTCTGGGACTCTGTAGGATTGTGGCACAGGGACTGGGGTAAGTGGTAGATTGTTTTGGCTGAGTTGTTGATGGTGGAGGTTGGATTGGGAAAAGAGGAATATCGTTCTATCTAGAGAACCAGTATTTGGGCCAAAGTCCTGGCAACCTCACTCTATTATGGCTTATAGGTTTTCTGTAACACACATATGTATATAAATGTTTGAAATAACATCCATCAAGAAGCCATATAAATTAAAGAATCTCTAGTAATTTTTTCATACCATTATTATTCTGGCTAAAGATATCTCTCTGTCTATTCTGTCTACTCTGAACATATCTACCATGAATACCAACAGAAACTTTAATCATGGAAAACATTTAAACAAAAAAATTTTCCTATTTTGCCTAACTTTTCCTAGGATAGAATAAGCCATTCATAGCTCTATGATGTTTCTATAATGTCCTCTGAATAGTTCTCACTTTAATCCAACTCTGAAAGTACTCAGTTTTTAGTAATTTGGAAAATTATTTATTTTGTAAATATGAAAGGAAATTAATGAGTTCCATGTACTTAATAAATTACAGTGCCATTTGAACAAATAGAATCATAAATTGTTGGAACTGACAGGACCTTATATGTCCATTGACACAAAAATTTGCTTGGTCCTTCAATATATTCTTAAATTTCAGCATTTCTAATGCTTTTATACCCAAAGGTACCTACTTTATAAACATTATATAATTTGATGCATACAGTAACCTTGTGTTAATAGTAATATAGAAATGATCATTCCCATTCTACAGTTAAAGAGACTGATTCTGAGAGAATTAGAGACTTATCCCTGCTCATATAGCAAATATCAGAGATCAGATTTGTACCCAGGACATTCTCAAGTCAAAATCCCATATTCTCTGCACCATTCTAGGCTGCCTTATCGAGAAAATCTCAATCATTTATTTTGATATTTCCTTTTACAGATCAGGAAACTAAAACTAAGGGAGATCAAGTGATAGACAGCATAGACTTACATTCAGGGAAAACTGATGCAAATCCCATTGTTGATGCTTATAGATGTGTGATGATGAACAAGACACAACCTCTTGAAGTCTTAAGTAACTATCTGCTAATTCATAGCTAGGTTGTGATCTATTGTTAATGGTGGTGTTGGGGAAGTTACCACAATGATGAAATCGCAGAATCTTGAAGTTCCTACTTCAGTGTGTTGTGAGAGTTGTATTTTATAATATACTAGGAGCCATCAAATAGAGTTTACCACCTGTCAAAGGAAGTCCCTTCTCTGTTAGCTAATCCTGCTTGTACCAATAGAAGAATTAAATTGATACAGTGAATCATCAGATCATTGGGCTCCTTTCCTTGATTCCTTTCCCATTTCTTTGCAGATACTGTTAAACTTCCCTTATGAGTAAGCTGAAATGCTGTCGTTTCTATTTGACAGCACCTAACCACTGACAGTGTTGATGAGTCACTTATAAGGCAAAATTTATGGGTGGAATGTCTTGTTCTTCTTTGCTTTGCTCATCTAATAGTCTTGGTTAGCTTCAGATCACTTTTCAATATTTGAAAACTGTTGCATTTGGGATATACTGGAAAGGGTTGTGAGTTTACTGGCTCTTGTAACTATATGGGATCAATTGTTCGTGTCCCATTTTTAGTGACTGAGAATACCTTTTTGGGGACTTCTTTTTGACATGACTGTATATTAGTGTGGAGTAAGGGGTGATGTTTGCTAACTATCTGCAATACCACAAACCAGTCAAGACTCAGGAGAATGAGAGCTAGACTCTTATCCTTAGACTTCTTTTATTTAGTGGATCAGTTAAGTTCAACTCTTCTTAACCCCAATTGGGGTTTTCTTGGCAAAGATACTGAAATAGTTTGTCATTTCCTTTCCCAGTTCATTTTCAGATGAGGAATTGAGGTTACTAGAAACAAGGTTAAATGAATTGCCTAGAGTCATACAACTAGTAAGTGTATGAGGTGGAATTTAAACTCAGTTTTTCCTGACTCCAGGCCTGGTATTTTAAGTACTGCACCACTGAGTTATCCCTATGCCCCGACTCTCTAGCTTTCTCCAAAGTTCAGTTCAAGTATCACCTGTTAAATAAGCTGCAAGCGTTCCCTCAGAAATACTTTGTAATTATTATTATTTTTTAAATTATATATGTACATGTACATATGTACAAATCCTATGGTCTTTCCTGGTCATTTGGTAGCTCCACGAAGGCAAGGGCTATTTCTTATTCTTTTCAGTATTTTCTTCAGCTAAAATATTTGCTGAATGAGTGGATGAAAGGATGATTGGATAAATGAAGCCCCGACCCCAGAAACGGATCTAAAAATTCTGTCCCATGGCTCGGCATCATGGGAACTGTATCATTTGTTACAAATAGAGTTGTTCAGACTTTTTTTAAAATCACTTTTTCTTTTATTGTCTGCTCTCCAATTCCTCAGTATTCTATTCCTTCTGTCCCACTCTATGAGAGTTCTCTATACCTTTGCCATTGGCACTGTATGCCAAGGACATAGTAGGAATGATATTATGTGAAGAGCACAACAAGCAAGCATCTGTCAGTCTCATAATTCCTTTTCTCCTAGGTTTTCCCACAGCCTGTAGTGGTAACTAGCAAAAGTTGCTGATGCTTAATCTTGTTCCATTGTATGATAATGTTTGCAATTGCTGTTTTATCCTTTGGGGAAAGGGGAATAATCCTTACATGTTGGTTTCATCTCTGAATCACAGAAACTAAATCCGCATCCCATGTGTGTGGTTTATCAACTAATGTTGACAGGAGGGAAGAATTAACAAATTCATTAGCATTGCATGGTACAATGGAATGAACATTGAACATTCTCTTCAAATCCCATCAGTGACACTATGGGGGTGACCTTGACAAAATACAACCTTCTTGGCCCTTAGTTTCTTCATCTGTAAAATGACAGGGTTGAACTAAAGGGCCTCTGAGGTCCCTTCCAGCTCTACATCTGTCTAGAATAGTTAGCATATAAATTATTCTAAATAATAATGTTTCTTTAAGTTATATGTTTAGCTCTCGTCAATAATTATAATAGCTAATCTTTTAGTTTTTTATTTTCAAAATATATGCATAGATAGTTTTCAACATTCTCTCTTGCAAAACCTTGTGTTTCATACATTTTCTTCCTCCCTTCCCCTCACCCCTTCCCTCAGACAGCAAGTGTTAAACATGCAATTCTTCTATGTATATTTCCACAATTATCATGCTACACAGGGAGAATCATATCTCAAAGGAAAAATGAGAAAGAAAACAAAAAGTAAGCAAACAACAACAAAAAGGTAAAAATACTATGTTGTGATCCACATTCTCTCTCTGGATGCATCACAGATCTATTGGAATTGGCCTGAATCACCTCATTGTTGAAAAGAGCCATGTCCATCAGAATTAATCATTGCTGTTGTTTTGTACAATATTCTCTTAGTTCTGCTCACTTCACTTAGCATCAGTTCATTTAAGTCTCTCCAGCCTTTCTGAAATCGTTCTGCTGATTGTTTCTTATAGAACAATAATATTCCATAACATTGATATACTAGAACTTATTCAGCCATTCCCCAACTGATGGGCATCCACTCAGGTTCCAGTTTCTTGCTACTATAAAGAGGGGTGCCACAAATATTTTTGCACATGTGGGTCCTTTCCTCATTTTTATTTTATCTTTGGGATACAGGCACAAGAAAGACACTTCTGGATCAAAGGGTATGCACAATTTGCTAGCCCTTTGGGCATAGTTCCATATTGAGTAGCTATTATTTTTGCAACTCTTTAAAGTTTACAAAGAACATTATACCTATTATCCCATTTGTTCTTCATTACAGCCTTGGGAGAAAGGGGCGATATTGTATTTTTATCCCCATTTTATAGAAAACTGAGGTTTAGGTGTGACTTTCTCATGAACCCTTGAATAGAGGCAATATTTAAACCTTTATCTTTTGACTCCACAACCATTGCTTTTTCTGATTTTCTCAAAATTATCAGAAATCAAATCCTGTTCTTTGCTGATTTCAGAGTCTACATTCTTTCCATTCCATCACAAAAGCCTTTTTGTACTAATCAGCAAATGATTCTTTTTTTTTTAATCTCACTAGTATATTCTAATTAAATATACCAGTCTTTTCACAATGGGGACTTGTGAATACATATTTTCTGCTGCTCACAGTTACCAACCAAGCACAGGATAAATGATCATCTTTCATGAATAGAATTAAAAACAAAACCCTGATTCATGAATCTGCTAATTCTTCTTACCTCTTTCAAACATTACCTGGTATTCACTGATTAACCTCCACCCTCAAAATAATTTCCAGTAATGGGGCACTGAAAAAATGCTCTTCCATAGCTTGTTTTCCTTTTCTTTTTTCAATTTATGGTTGCCAAAAACTATGTTTTGCATTCTGGGCTCTCATATCTTCTTATCGTGTTTAACCAATTGCCAAAAATTTACTAAATCTAACTTAATCAATCAAGTATATATTGAGCAACTCTTGTGGATCAGGCACTTGCTAGGAGCTGGGAATACAAAGACAAAAACTAAACATCTTTTACCCTCAAGAAGCCTCCTAACTGTTTCTCTGCTCACAGGCTCTACAGTTATAAATAATTCTGCACCCAGTTCACCAAAACAGTTTTCCAAAAATACAGTGTGACCAAGTTTGCTCAAAGGTCTATAGGGTAAAAGACAAAATCCTTAGGGCCATCCACAATCTGACTCCCATTTCTAGGCTTTCTAGGGTAGTTAAGTCAGACTCATAGCTTCTCTTTAAATCTGTTTCATCCCTTTCCAACTCTGTGCCTTCTCCAAATGATCCCCTTTGCCTAGGATCACCCTTCTCTTCTCTGTCTCTTTGAATCCTTGCCTTCAAAATTCATCTTAGAGACTGATATTTTTGAAATCTTCCTTAATTTCTCTACTTATTGATGCCATTTCCTTCCTCACTTGTTTTTGTTCCATACTTATTGTGTCAATATTGTACCTTCCCAATCAAATGTAAGCTTTCTGAGGGTAGGGATTCTTGACTTTTGTTTTTTTCTCATTATGTATCCAAGCCCTCCAAGTCGCCAATCAATTAGCAAGACTCTATTAAATCCTCTTTGCCAGGCACTGGGACAAAAATGAACCGGTCTCTGCCTTTGAGGAGCTTATATTCCACTAGAGTAACCAGCAAATATATTTATGTGTTTAACATATAATAGGTGCTTAAGGAGTTACTGTTGAACTTAGATATACATTTCTTTTCTATACGTTGTAAGCTATAGTTAGGTACAGTTGATATTTTTTAAAGCAATATGTAGAAAAGGTAATCATGGAATATATGTTTGTCATTTATATTGTCATGTAAAATAACAAGAAAGGTATGTGATTTTTTTTTTGGTGGGAACTGAAGGGCAGAGTCAGGGTGGGATCTAAGGCATAGAAAACATGAAGGCATGGATAACATTGATACGATAAGAGAAACAAAGATCTAGATCTAGATCAAATCAAAGATCTAAACTCCAAAAACTCAGAAAGCAAACAAGGACAATTGAAATCATTAAAAATAAGGCTGAGAAACTGGACATACTTAAGTTTCAAAGAGTATTTTTTTCATGTTTAAGATGTATTGATACCACAGCATCTTCACTAGGCCGTCTTCTCATATCATTGACTACATTAAAGATTTTATGTATAAAGGAACCTTTCACAGTTAGTCTAGCATGCACTTTTCTCACCCCTACCTTATAGGACATTTAATTTTCTTCAAAAAAACAATCCAGTTGCCACCCACTACACAAGACCATTCCTGTTCCCCCCATTTCTCAGCATTCTCTCCCCCTTGAAATTACTTGAAATCGCCACATATATTCTTTGTATTTATATCATTTTTGTGCAAAATACATTTTGTGTATACTCTCAGAAGAATGTAAGATCCTGGAGGGTAAATATAGCTTCGTTTTTGCCTTACATCCCAATATCTGGCAATGGCAATTAACACACAGTACGTGCTTAATAAACAGGCATGGAATTGAATAGAATTGGGCCAGCCAAGTGAAAATGAGCCTATTAAGATAACACTGAAAGACAGCAGCTGTGGGAAAGCAGGAACATCACACTAGATTCATAGGCAGGAACCCAGGATTTGATTCCCAGCTCTACCAACAAAAATAACTCTGATTTGGGGTAAGTCACAAATTCTGTGATACTCAATTTCCTTTGTAAAATGCTAGGATTAAACTAGATGGTTCTTCAGTTCCCTTCCATTTGGAACAGTTTGTGAAATGCCTTTTATAAATTCATTTTTGTTTTTGTCTTTTAAAAAGCACCCGAACAAACCATTATATAATATTTGGTAACTTAATGCCTAGAGATACCCTGAAGTAGAATTTTAATTTAGATTCTTAATATCTAGGTTTAATTATTCTGCTAACAAGAATTCTCCTTGGAATGGGAGGAGCTCTTGCAGATACCCGGATTTTGTTTAGTAGAGAAAGAGTAAGATAGAAATCTCTTGTCAATCTCTTGTTTAAGGACCTTTAGGAACAATAATAGATTTATTAAGTAAATACTGTATTTGTTAAGGGGGAGTAAAAAGATAAAGGGCAACTAAGTAGCACCATGGATAGATCCCCAGTTCTGGAGTCAAGAAGATGAGTCTTCTGAGTTCAAATCCAGCCTCAGAGGTTTAGTAGTTGTGTAACCCTGAAGAAGTCATTTAACCCTATTTGCCTCAGTTTCCTCATCTGTAAAATGAGATAGAGAAGGAAATGGCAAACTACTCCAGTATTTCTGCCCAGAAAACCATGGGATCACAAAGAGTTAGACACTATTAAAAATGGCCAAACAACAACAAAAATGATAAAAATGGACCAACAGTTCCTGTGCTATTGTTTTTGTACATAGCCCAGAAACAGCCTAACATTCAAGGCTTTTCACCAATCCATCCTGAAGACCTTGTCATCTTCATTTTTCATTATCCTTTCTCTGTGCTGTCCCTTAGGACATTGCTGTTAGCAATGCATATCCCCAAAGCAGAAATGTAAGAATTTGACAGAAGGCAAAATCATGAAGATGTATATATGATTAAACAAACACACACACACACACACACACACACACACGGAGAGATAGTAGAGCAGTCTGGCAAAAAACAGTAGTATGAAGGGAATGTAGACAGGTAGCTAGGGAGAGAGAATTAGCTATAGACAAACCACTGGGACAGATTAACATCTGCTTATACTTCAGTCTTCTTTCACACTGTTAAATATATAAAGCCAGCAGCAGGTAAGTGTAGGTGCTGTTCATTTTATTTGGTCCCTTGTCTCTCTTCATTTCAGGCAGGTTTGATTTGATTTTTTAAAGGATGCTTGTCATATAGCTAACTAATATTTATTAAGTACTTTTTAGGTGCCAGTCACTGTGCTAAGACACTTCTGTGATTAAAACATACAAAGGATGAGGGCAGAGGGATACTGGATCTAGCTCATACCAAATAGAAGGAATGTGTTGTTAAATTTTTAAGCATGAGCATTCACACATTAGAAATTCAAAATACTAGTGTGGATAAAATGTTAACGATGAAAATTAAAAAAAATATATATCATGTACATTTTTGGAGAGTTGGTTGTTAAATATTTACTAGCACATCACTGAATTAGGGTGCTAGGGCTCTCCTTATGAGCAGTGTTGGAAATCGCTCCCTGTTCTTTCCCAGCACTGGCTGTTCCTTCCCTGGCCTTACCATTCAGATCTGAATCTGAAGACAAATAGTTAATTTGTGGGTTTTCTTATTGTAGGAATAAGGAATCTTTGACCGAATCCTGTTTGTCTGTATATTCTCTGAGGTAGCAGAGGGAAATGAGGAAATTGGCCTTAGTCAGATTATGAGAGATGGGATTTAGTCCCAGAGGTTCTTGGATGAAAAGTCAGCTCTTAGTTACCCACTATGACTATTCTATCTGCTATTCTACCTTGGGAAGAAATAAACATCTTTTCATTTCCTATCCAGGAATTATCTAGTTTCACCTCAATGCTTTTGTACATGGCATTCTTCCTGGCTAGAACGCCATCTTCCTCTACTCGTTTCACTGTCTTCAAAAATTTCACTTCCAGGAATCACCTCATGATTGATCCCTGTTGGGGATACTTGTGGTGTACTAATTGATCCTTCTCTTGTTTACCGAATGGTTTCTTCCAGTCTTGCCTCTTCAGTTAGATTTTAAATAAGCTCCATGAAAGCAGATAGTGATGTTGGCTATCCTAATGAAGGCAAGCAAGAGTGGACTGTGATTCCATAACCTAAAAGTCATTTCTATTTAGCAGGGAATAGTTTAATTTTTCTTGTAGCACTTCCATCCTAATGATGTTGTTCCTCCTTTTATATATATTAAACACATGGAAATCAAGTAGCAAGAGGAAACAGCCAGGGATTAGAAGCTGATGACTCCTAATTGCCAAAACGAATCATTTATACTCAGATAGTCAGGTTACAAACAGTGGTGTAACACACACAGTATGTTCTGTACCTGAGAATACTTTAAAGTGGGTATGTGTTTTTTCCCTAGTTCCTAGAGCTGTTTAGAAGAGAAGAGTGAGAAATCATTTCTGGGTATTATTTAGATTGTGATTAATTCCTCTTTTGCTTTCTGTCCTTACATATCCTACCAATTTAGTACATTTGATGAATAATCAAAGAAAAAAAATGGTTAGGGAAAGAGGTGGACTGTTCATGCAGTGAGGTTGAGGGAATAACCCATGGACAGCCCAGTGATTTTCATTGTTAACTTGTTAAGGTCAGAAAAATTGCAAGATAAACCCCAAGACCCCAGCTTTTGGGATAAAAACTCACTGTTTGATAAAAACAGCTGGAAAAATTGGAAACTAGTATGGCAGAAACTAGGCATTGATCCACACCTAACACCGTATACCAAGATAAGGTGAAAATGAGTTCATGATTTAGACAGAAAGAATGATATTATAAGCAAATTAGAAGAACAAAGGATAGTTTACCTCTTAGATCTGTGGAGAAGGAAGGAATTTGTGACCAAAGAAGAACTGGAATTCATTACTGAACACAAAATAAATCATTTTAATTATATTAAGTTAAAAAGTTTTTGGACAAACTAATGCAGACAAGATTAAAAGGGAATCAATAAACTGGGGAAACATTTTTACATTCAAAGGTTCTGATAAAGGCCTAATTTCTAAAATATATAGAGAAGTTACTCAAATTTATAAGAATACAAGCCATTCTCCAATTGATAAATGATCAAAAGATAATGAACAGATAATTTTCAAATGAAGAAATTGAAACCATTTCTAGTCATATGAAAAGGTGCTCTAAGTCACTATTGATCAGAGGAATACAAATTAAGATAACTCTGAGGTACCACTATACACCTCTCAGATTGGCTAAAGTGAAAAGAAATGATAATGACGAATGTTGGAAGGCATGTGGAAAAACCGGGACACTAATGCATTGTTGGTGGAGTTACGAACTGATCCAACCATTCTGGAGAGCAATTTGGAACTATTCCTGAAGGGCTATCAAACTGTGTAAACTTTGTTCCAGCAATGTTACTACTGGGCTTATATTCCAAAGAGATCTTAAAGGATGTACAAAAATGTTTGTGGCAGCCCATTTTGTAGTGGCAAGAAATTGGAAACTGAGTGGATGCTCATCAGTTATAGAATGGCTAAACAAGTTATGGCATATGAATGAGCAGCAGAATGATTTCAGAGAGACTTGGAAAGACTTACATGAACTGATACTAAGTGGAGTGAATAGAACCAAGAGAATATTGTACACAGCAACAGCAAAATTGTGTGATGATCTTCCGTGACAGACTTGGTTCTTCTCAAGTATGCAATTCACTGTTGTCAGTGGCAAAAGTGGTTGATTGAGGTCAGCCTGGGTCAGGTACTGCCAAAACATGCAAAGACTCAGCCGTTCTGGTAAGCTAAGCCTTTTGGTGTGAGAGCAGTGAATGATTACTTATGGAGCAGAAAAGCCTGGAGGTTCAAATGGGACATGCTGGGAACCTCCTTCCCCTGAAGAGCTGTCATATAAAGAAGGAGCAGATCAATTCTGATGGATGTGGCTCTTTTCAACAATGAGATGATCCAGGCCAGTTCCAATGACCTTATGATGAAGAGAGCCATCTATACCCAGAAAAAGGACTGTGGGAACTGAGTGTAGATCGCAACATAGCATTTTCACTCTTTTTGTTATTGTTTACTTGAATTTTATTTTCTTTCTCCTTTTTTCCTTTTTGATTTGATTTTTCTTGTGCAGCAAGATAATTTTATAAACATGTATGGATATATTGGATTTAACATATACTTTTACCATCTTTAACATATATTGGATTACTTTCCATCTCGGAGAAGGATTGGGGAGAAGAAGAGGAAGGAGATTGAGTAAGCGCTAGTCTTAGAGTTATCCCTAGCACCTTGGAGATTTGTAATGACTAAATGCCAGTGGATATTTGGCTTACTTGTCTCCACAAAGGAAGAAGAAGAGAGCACTGCATGGTGGATGTGTGGCACAAATAGACCCAAACTTGAGTGAATGAACTTGAGTGCACTTGTGAGGTCATCTTTGTCTATGTTGATGGAATGTTGCAAGTTGGCCTCCAGTACATTGATTGAGAAAATCCCTTAGAAAGGATTGGTGGAAAAATATGAATAACAGATGTACAAGAGAAGAGTTTGTAGGTGGGAGTGACCTCATTGGTGAGATTATGGATCCATTAAAATAATTTTGAAGCAAATTACAAAGTAACGAAATGCATATCCTCCGGTAATCCATTTCAATGAAAGTTTGCTTGAAGGTTTTTATCTTTCTGCTAAAATGTATAATTTTAATTTTAGATCTTTGAAAGTACTCCCCTCCAATTTAGATATTAAACAAGATTCTTGTAACTTAACCCAGAGTCTGAAGTTGCTCTAATGAGAATAATTGTGTGTGTGTGTGTATATATATATATATATGTATATATATAATATATATATATACATATATATATATCATATATATATATATTAAAGATCCTTGAGTGGGCACAGTATAGATCCCAGTTTCTCTTTGCTAAAGCATAAAAATAATAACTTACTATGGAAGCATCACCCTTAATTTTATTTCCTCCCCTTTTGGGGCTCCATTTATATATTTAAACTAAACAATTTTTTTAGTCACTATACTTCCACAAATATGTGTTGACTGGATGAGATTTTCTTTTCCTAGCTTTCACGTTTCTAAACTTGAGTCCTAATAACTTTAGTCAGCAAATTGGAAACTAGAGCAGACCACTGAGGAAAAGGACAGAGGATAATTAAACTGAAAGTGAGGAAAATCTGGTGAAGTTATTTAAATGAGCCAGATTTATCAGCTCTGGTATAATCTCATGTAAAGACCTGACCTTTATGTAAATTACAGAGTAATTAGCTATAATTTCTGCAAGTTCATGTACGCTTGTAGGAGTTCTAGAAGACTGGAGTGAGAAAAGTGATATAAGTATCATGGGGGAAATGATAGAAATTACAGACTTTCAAAAATAATTTATATTTGTAGTAAATTGTCATAGAGTGGGGATAAGAATGAGATTGGGTTAGACAGAGGACTTCAATGGCTCTACCTTGATGTCAAGAGAAGGGAAGAAAGGAGTTTCATATGTTGATTGGACCCCCGGTGGTGAAATTGTAGGAGGATACCATTAAATGTCAAACAAGATTGGCACATGTAGATTGGTTGGTTTTGCAACAATGAAGGCACTTCCAAAGCCACAGAATCACAGATATATTTAGTGTTTCTTGGAATAAAAGAGAGTGGAAACTCTCCAGAGAAAATTATAAAACACACTGAAGAAGTTGTAACCAATGTGGCTTTGTTAATTTTTATTTTATTTTAATAGCATTTTATTTTTCTCAATACATACAAACGTGGTTTTTAACATTTACCTTTGCAAAACCTTGTGTTCCAAATTTTTCTCCTTCTTTCCTTCCCTTCCTATCCCCTCCCCAAGACAACAAATAATCCAATGTAAGTTAAACATGTGCAATTCTTCTAAACATATTTCCATATGTGTCATACTATGTAAGAAAAATCAGATCAAAAAGAAAAAAAAATAAGGAAGAAAAAAACCCCACAAACAACAAGAAGATGAAACTGTAATGTTCACGTTCAGTCTCCATAGTTCTCTCTCTAGATACAGTTGGCACTTTCATTCAAAGTCTATTGGAATTATAAAGCTTTGTCCTTAACAAATCCTATTGGGCTCATTTCAATAATTCCTCTTTCACATAATAGAATGTCCCTATTCCTAGCTAAATCTAACCCCTCTACCTTTTCAAGTGACCCCATTCCATTCCATCTCCTCCAAAAGCTTGTTTTGTTACCCCCATTTTATTTTTATTCTCTCCTCTATTGGCTCATTTATTTTTTTAAGTTTTAATTAATTTATTTTAAATAGAATTTTATTTTTAAAAATATATACAAAGATTGTTTTCAACATTCACCTTGCAAAAACTTCTTCCAAAATTTCCCCCTCCCTCTCTATCTTTCTCTTCCCCTAGAGAGGAGGTAATCCAATATAGGTTAAATGTGTGCAGTTCTTCTAGACACATTTCCACAATTATCATGCTGAACAAGAAAAATCAGATCAAAAGGGAGAAAAATAATAAAAAAAATTCAACTAAGCAAATAACAACAAAAAAGGTGAAAATACTATGTTGTGATATATAGTCAGTCTCCATAGTTCTCTCTCTGGATGCGGCTGGCTCTCTCCATCACAAGTCTATTGAAATTGACCTGAATCATCTTGCTTAAGAGCCACGTCCAACAGAATTGACCATTGTATAATCTTATTGCCGTGTACAATGTTCTCTTGGTTCTGCTCATTTCACTGAGCATCAATTCATGTAAGTCTCTCTAGGCCTCTCTGAAATCATCCTGCTGATTGTTTCTTATAGAACAATAATATTCTACAATATTCGTATCCCATAACTCATTCAGCCATCCCCCAACTGATGGGCATCCACTCAGTTTCCAGCCCACTACAAAAATGTTGATACAAATGTTTTTGCATATATGGAGTCTTTTTCCTTTTTTATGATGTTTTGGGATACAGACCCTCTACTAGGTCATTTCTTCCTGCCTACAAACATGCATGTCTACCCTATGCTGAAAAAAAAAAAAACACCTCACTTGCTCTTTCCATCTCTGCTAACTATTGTTCTATTTCTCTTCTGTTCTTTGTAGCTAGTCCTCAAAAGCCATCTCTACAGGTGCCTCAACTTTGTTCTCCTCTCACTATCTTCTGAATCTCTTAACATCTGACTCCTGACCTTATTCTATCCAAACATCTCTCTCCAGTGTTAGTAATGATCTCTCAATTGCCAAATTTAGTGACACTTTTTCATTTCTCCTTCTCCTTGACTTCTCTGCCATCTTTGACACTGTTGATCACTTTCTTGTGCTTGATGTTCCCTCCTCTCTAGGTTTTCAGAACACACCTGTCTCCTTGGTTTTCTCCTGCCCTTCTATCCACATCTTCTGTCTCCTTTGCTGCATCCTCCACCAGATCACACTCTGTAACCAAAAGTATCCCCTCGGGTTCTGTTCTGGGCCCTCTTCTTTTCACTACTTCACTTCATGGATTTACTTACCATGTTTATGCTGATGATTCTCAAATCTCTTTCCTGTTCTACCTCTCTTTCGGTCTTCAATTTCATATCTCCAATTGCCATTTAGACATCTCAAACTAGATGTCAAGTAGACATCTTTAACTTAATATATACCAAATAGAACTCATTCTTTCCCCCAAACTTTCACCATTTTTCTACTCCCTTAGACTTGCAACCTGTGAATCATCCTGAATTCTTCATTGTCACCAGCACCCCCTTGTCCACATACAAGCTGTTGCCAAGACTTATTGATTTTACCTTCCCCATATCTCTCCAGTATATTTTCTTCTCTCCTCTGACACTGTTCCCACTTTAATGCAGCCCCTCATCACTCATGCCTGCACTAATACAACAGCTCATTGTGGATCTGTCTACCTCAACTCTCTCCTCAATTCAATCCACTCTCCATTCAGCCTCAAAAGTGATTTTCATAAAGTCCTGATCTTATCGGGTCACCTACCCTTCTCAACAAATCCCAGTAGCTTCCTAATGCTTCAGGAGCAAACATAAAATGCTTTGTTTGACATTCAAAGTCCTTATAACATGGCTCCCTCTTACCTTATCAATCATTTTACATCTGTTCCCCAATATATACTCTTCCATCTAGGGACACTGGCCTCCTAGCTGTTTTATGAACAAGACCCTCCAATCTCTTGGCTCAGCATTTTCTCTGACTGTCCCCATGCCTAGAACACTCTCCCTCCCTCACTCTGACTACTGATCTCCCTGGCTTCCATTAAGTCCCAGCCAAAATCCTACCTCATTCAGAAAACCTTCCCCAATTCCTCTTAATTACAGTGCTTTCCCTATTTAAATTATTTGTATATTTATTCTATATATAGTTTGCTTTCTATAATTTGGTCTGCACATTATCTTAGCCATGAGATTGTAAGCTTTTTGAAAATATGCACTATCTTTTATTTTTTATATATATCCCCAGCATTTAGCACAGTGCCTGGCAATACAAAGTGCTTAATAAATGTTTAGTGAATTGGATTGAAACATTTGAAAGTTCTGATAGTTACATTGCCCACTTCATTTCAATGTATCAGTTTAGAGAGGTTTTCAATTCTATTTGATGGAACACTTTTGTATCCCCTGGTGAGGAGAGGATGATCCATAGCAAGTTGGATTTATGGTCTGATGAGGCAGATTTAAATATCTAGCTTCAGAGTAATTCTGCCCTTAAAAGTCTCGTTGTGAAATATATGATTGGATTGTGATGCCCTGAGTTGGAGAGGACTCTAACAATGGCCTGGGGATGAGGATGGGGAAGTGGAAGATCCCCATCCTGACTGAGGTAAAGTCACTCTTCCCTATGGGACTCCCAGAGAAAACCCAAAGGACCAAAGGAAAGTGCCAAAAGACAGGGTCAGCAAGAGTTGTATAAGAAATACATTTAGAAGTGCCATTTGTTGCTGTCTTTAACAAAATAAAGAATATGTTTTAAAAAGGTGTATGCCTAGAAATGGGTCAGATGTGCATCCATCTCAAGTAAGACTAGAGAAGGAGATGAGGTCAGTTCTTGTATATCTGGGATTTTCTCTCTCCATACTCTATCCCCTTGAGTGAGCCCTAGAGATGATAAATAAACAAATAATCCTACATAGTGACACTTTAGCATTTGCCTTTCCAGTGTTCCAGGAGAAGATATGAGTAATGTCCCTAAAGTTGCTGCTGTGGTACCTCCTACTTCCTTCCATTTCACATGTTCCCTCCACTCACTCTCAAGAGATCCCCTAAAATAAGAATTTTAGGGGAAAATACTATGCTTTAGTTCTGATCTCATATTAGCTTCCGCTCTACTCACATTGGGAAGAAATCCAGGTATCTTTGCAAAACAATTATCCCAAGTCTTCCTAGAAGATTGTTATATAATGCAGGATGATGTGGTCTGACTAACTATTGAAGAGGTGTATATATATATATATATATATATATATATATATATATGAAAAAATCATTTAGTTTCTATGTGTTGTGGGCAACTTGTTAGGATTAATTATTTAATCATAGATATGTGTTTTAGTGAAAGCAGTTTCCACACTGGAATACCCCACAAAATAACAAAATTGCAGCTGCTTCTTGTATTCAAATATATAACTGATTAGAAGATCACACTCCAAGCTGTTGATAAATTATTGTTATTGTGAGAAATAGAACAATGGAACATCCATATAAAAATGGAGTTCTTTAATCATCAGTCTTGTACTCTCCCTTAGCTTTGGAAAAATCCGGTAAAATCTTGGGAAATCATAGCAAAATCTGGTTGCTGGGAGAAGTTTATTAGTACTGCATGCCTGTTTTATGATAGCATGTTTACACAGGTTCTGATAATGGCTGATGCTCTCACACTTTCACAGTCACCAATGGAATGACGCGGGGCTGTAGGCTTGCTCTCAGGCTTTTTAGCGTGAGGTTTTCAGCAATGTTGTTGGATGCCTTCAATGAGGATAAAAACAACATCAAGGTCAGCTGCCACACTGAGGGGAAATTATTTAACTTGAAAAGGCCACAAGTCAAGATTAAAGTGGAGAGAGAATTGGTGCATGAGCTTTTGTTCACAGATGATTATGCAGTTAATGCAGCCTCGGAGGTTGAGATGCAACAAAGTATAGATCAGTTCTCTTCTGCTTGTGCTAATTTTGATCTAACAATTAACACCAAGAAAATAAAGGTTCTCTACCAGTCAGCACATCATTCATATATAGAATCATTGGTTACAATAAATACAGAAATGTTGAATGCTGTGGATAAAAATTCCCTTACCTTGGCAATATATTTTCCATGGATGTTTATATATGTGTGTCTATGTATGTATATATATATATATATATATATATATATATATATGCATGTTTGTATATATAGACATAGATATTTATGTATATGTGTATAGATATAGATATAGGTATTTATATCTATGTATCTAATCTATCTATGTATATAAGTATAATGAGGTTGATGTACTCATTGCCAAACTAGCTCAGTATTTGGGAGATTCTGAAAGAAGGAGTGGGAAGAAGAATAGCCTGACTACCAAACTGAATACAGAATTATTGTGCTGGCCTCATTGTTGGGTGCCGTAAAACCTGGAAATGCCATATTATTTAAGTTGTCTTAGGAAAATTCTGAAGATCACCTGGCAAGAGAAGGTACCAAACAGTGGGGTTATTTCTTGAGTTGAATTGCCAACGTTTAAACTCTGCTGCAGAGAGGGCAGTTCCAGTGGGCTGGTCATGTTGTTCAAATGCCAAATATATGATTGCTTAAAAGATTATTTTACTGAGAACTCACACAAGGCAAGAACTCACATAGATGTGGGAAAGAAGTGATTAGATTTCTCTGAAGAACTTTGGGATCGATTGTGAGACACTGGCAAAGGACTGCCCAATATAGCATGCCCACATCAAAGATGGCACTACTCTCTGTAAGCGAAGCTGAATTGTAGTAGCTCAAAAGAAATGAGGGATGCACAGATTTATTTTTAATGTGTTTATTTTTCCAAATACATGCAAAGATAGTTTTCAAAATACACATTTTCAAAACTTCTGGGTTTTGAAATTATTCCAAATTATTCTCTTTCCCTTCCTATGATAACAAGCAGTCAAATAAAGGTTAAACACATGCAATTCTTCTAAACATATTTCCATATTTGTTATGCTGCACAAGAAAAATCATATAAAAAGGGGAAAGACCACAAGAAAGAAAACAACAGCAACAAAAAAGTGAAAATACTGTGCTTTGATCCACATTCATTCTCCATGGTTCTCTCTTTGGATACAAATGGCACTTTCCATCTCAAGTCTACTTGAATTGCCTTGAATCATCTCATTTCTGAAAAAACCCTAGTCCATCTCAGTGATCATCACATAATCTTATTGTTACTGTGTACAATGTTCATCCTTATTTTTTTGAAGAGGGCTGATGACATCATGGAAAGATGTCTTGACTTGGGTATGAATTGGTTTAAAATAAGGCAGAGTTGCAGTCATCAGCCTCACTCCTATTGAATCATCAAAGTCCAGTAAAAAGACAAAAAATCAGAATGACTGATGATGGTCCAGGATACAGCGGGCAACCTTGGCCTATATACTATATATCATACACTATAACTTATTCAGCCATTCCTCAACTGATGAATACCATTCAATTTCCACTTCCTTGGACCACTACAAAAAAGGCTGTTACAAACATTTTTGATGTCTGACCAAGCTCCAAATCTCCACAACAACTGTTTTATCTTCATTGGAACAAATGGCTCTCATCATTTTACTGGGATAATTTTTCCCGTGCTTGGAGTAGGCCTTGGAGATGCTAGTGCTCCCTAAACATCCCATACACCCCTATTTCTATCGCCATTCTGCAGTTGAGGAAACTGAAGCAGAGATTTAAAAGACTTACTCAGGTTCACACCTCTAATAACTTTCTGAGACTAGATTTGAATTCAGGTCTTCCTGATTCCAAGTTCAATGCTTTGTCCATTGTGTTGGAGGAAAGGACCTCATTTCACAAGAGTCCATAGAGAGTGAGTCTGTCAGGTACGTAGTTACAGAAGATTCCAGCACAAGGTTAAAGTTTGGACATTCAAAAGGGTCAAGTAAATAAAAGTTAAACTCTATCAGACAAGAAGAAATATCAAATTAAAAAAAAACAATTGACCTGGAAAATAGATCAAGGAGAGATAATAAAATCATTGAACTATTTAAAATCCACGAACACAAAAGTGCCTGGATAATATCTTTTTTAAAACATGAAGGAAAGCTGTCCTGATCTACCTGGAACAAGAGGGCAGAATACCAGGCAACTCTGAAATCCTTTTCAGGCTAAGATTTGGATTCTCCACCTTGACTAGGCCAGCATGCCTAGATAGCGGGGAATGCAGAGAGTGGTCCATAAACATTTTTCTTTTGGCTTTCAATTTAATCTCGTTGTGGCTGAACAAAGTCACAGTGTGTTAGCTAAACCTGGTTTACACAAGTATGTTGAATTGAAGAATGGAGATGGATAGGACTTTGGGGACTAGTTTGTCTATTCCTTTTTCTGAATTGTAGTGACCTCTATATATACTCAAATATTTTTCTGGCCTTCGCCTTAAGAATGCCAGGTATTCCATGATTACCTGGGCAATATATTGATAGGCAGAATCAATATAGGAGAAAATGTTGTATTCTCTAACAGTAGAATACAAATTGTATAGGATAATTCAAAATTTTAAGGAGCCATGATTTGTTGGAATGGATATTCCAAATTGGGACTCCATTATGATTTAGTTGATAGCCTTAACGAGCAGCTATGGCCATGATATTTATTACCTTGGGGTCAATTTGGCAGTAAACCTCTCTGGCTTTCTTAAGTTAGTCTTTTTATGACAAGGCATTATCTATCAATTTATGATTTATCATTAAAGGAGGCTGGCTAGACTAGCACCTGGCTACCCTCCTTTGGATTTCTCCATCATCTCCCCATACCTAATACTCTTTCCTCATCAGTCCCTTTTCAGCTTCATTTTATGTGTCTTTCCCCTTAGAATGTAAGTTTCTTGAGGTCAAGGATTTTTCTTGTATTTGTATCCCCAGCTCATGGTGCCTGGTACATACCAAGTGCTTAATAAATGCTTTTTAAAAAACCAGCAGGTACCAGGGCCAAAGAGATACAAATGAGTTTCCAAATAAATCCCAGACCTATAGAAATATAAAGGAAGAATGCAAAATAAATGAAAATAGCATAGGAAGGAGAAGCCCCAGAAGAGCCTAGAGGGCAGGTTGTAGTCAGGAAAGACTTCAAATAAAAGTTTATGCTTCAGCTAATTTTCATCAATTTTCTTTTCTTAAAAAGAACTTGAAGGGGCAGCTAGATGACTCAGTGGATAGAGTACTGGTCTTGAAGTCAGGAGAACCTAAATTCAAATCAGGCCCCAGACAGTTACTAGTCATGTGACCCTAGGCAAGTCACTTAACCCCAATTGCCTCACCAAAAACAAACAAATAAATAAATGTACTCTTCTATAAAGCCTCTTTTAAAAAAAGATCTGAATTTAGCATGATAAAGGAGAACATTTCCATCTACAAAACAGAATCCAAAAAGAGGAACATTAGTCAAATCATAAATCTCAATCTTATCCAGCTTGCTTTAAAAAAAAAGAATATCCAATTCAGCCCATTATTTTCAAAGCTGTCCTGCTTCTCGGTGCTTCCTTCTGAATTTCATTTTGTTCTGTTATGTGCATTTTTAAAAAAGCTTCAATGGTTCTCTGGGTTTTTGTTGTTTGTTTTTTAGAGAAGAAGGCAAAATTATTGCTAGATTCCATCTCCTCTCCATCACTCTCATTGGACAACAAAACAAAAAAGAAGAAAGAAAGAAAAAAAGAAAAAAGAATCTGTGCAAATAACAAGCATCATCAAGCAAACCAGATGGCCACACAGGACATGGAAGAAATCTATGACTCCTCCTTCATCTAGAGTTCATCATTTCTCTGTCAGGAAGGAGGTAACATGCTTCATCAGGCATCTTAAGCTAAGTCTACCTGAGGCAAGGCAGTGATTCCCAACATTTTTTTTTTTTATTCTATGAATCCCTTTGAACAATAACAAAATATATTGTGAACTCCTAGGATAATTAAATAACATGCTCATGATATCTGAATTTTTTTGCTATTTTGTCATTCAGTTTTATTCATCCATTTTGCCTCTTTGTGAACCTATTTGGGAGTTTCTTGGCAAAGATTCTAGAGTGGTTTGTCATTTCCTTCTCTGGGTCAGTTTATAGATGAGGAAATGGGGATAAACAGAGTGAGGTGACTTGCCCAGGGTCTCACAGCTAATAAGTGTCTGAGGCCAGATTTTAATTCAGGTCTTCCTATCTCATGGTCTAGAACTTATCTACCCAGCTTGCTATATTTGCTGCTGCCTAGGTATCATTAAAACATTTTTAGCCCAAACCCCTTGGGGTAAAGGTGTAAAATATACTATTATATAGAAACTACTAAAATAAGGGATTGTATTGCTGAACCTTTTCCCAAGTCCTTCCAGCTTGGGAAGACTGGTTATAGTCTTATGAGTCCTGGCCCAGCTTTTATAAAGCTAATCCCCCAGCTCCATGCCATGCTGAGGCATCAGAGAAAGGCTTCAGAGGAGGAAATTACCAGTAGGAGTTATTTCCAGCTCTAGAAGTTGAATTTTTTTTTCTTAAAAAATGAAGCTTCTTAGTCTTTCTGGTTTCACATTTGGAAAAGGCACCTTCTCCCCTCCTCCCAAATGTGAACAGCTGTATCTATTAAAATAATCATGAGGGATGGTAGTTTTTGCATGAGTTCCTGGTTGGACTTTCTATTCTCCAAATGAGTCTTTATCTAAATCTATCTGAACCTCTCTTCTTCGTTAGGATTTAGGTACATGTGAGATGAATGTGTTAGAATAGTGTAAATGATATTTGCTGTGTATGATTTATTTCCCCTCCCCAAGACTGTCAGGGGAACGAGGTGTTACATCTTGTGAGATTCTTTTCCCAACCCCAAGTTTTAAATAAATGAAACTTGTCCGGGATCCAGCATATCATCGCCAAAGAACCCCGGGCCTTGATGAACGTTTTGTCTGTGTTGGCAAGCAGAATAACAGCCAAGTAGTAAAAATACCTCCCCTTTGGAAGAGGGGGGCTGGTTGAGTAATATGGAATGGCTGCTGCATGGAGGGAAAGACTGACCCCTTAGTATAGAAATGGAAGTTTTGGGGAGCAGTTCCAAGTGCTGTGAGACACTTGAAAGGGTCCTGTCCTGGGACTCTAGAGTTGGCTTCATGGTTCTGCAAAAAAATCACTTTCTTCATCTATAAATTATATCTAGAACATTAAACTGTCAGAAGATGAATTTAGTTATAGTAGAAGTAATAATGAATACATCGAGTATTTATTGAATGTAGTATTTTTTATCTCCATATCTATTGAATGAATAAATAAAAATTACATCTTAATAGAAGTAAAAGCAGCAGCAAGTAGCAGTGGTAATAGTACCAGCAAATGACATTTTTAAAAATCAGCATAGCTGATCTATACATTAAAAAAGTCCAAAAACTTATGCAAAGTATGAACATCCTTCCTTTGCAAAAGTCTAAGTTGGGAAGATCTTAAATCTCTTATTTGAGTCTTGCTTAATCTTCATAATTTTGTTACATTTACTTTTAAGTTTTTGATGTGCATTTATTGTTTCCATTTATACTGTAGTTACAATACATTTTTTTTCCTTAGCTCTGTTTAGTCTACTTTGTATCGGTTTGTTTTGATCTTTTTATAATTCTGGGATTTATAATACATTATTTCTCATATCATAGTAATATTCTATTATATTCATGCATCACAATTTGTTTAGTTATTCCACAATAGATGGCCATCTGTTTTGTTTCCAATTTTAAGCTACCACAAAAAAGTACTGCTATAAATACTTTGGGTGATATGGGAACTTTATCTATCTATGCCTTCCTTGAGGTATAATACCCATAACAGAATCTCTGGTTCAAAAAGGTATGGACATTTTAGTCACTTTATTTGCATAATTCCAAATTGCTTTCCAAAATGGTTGTACCATTTTACAATTCCACCAACAATGTATTAGTGTGCCTGTCTTTCCACAATCTTTCCAACACTGTTGCCATTGTGAGTCATTATTTGCCCATTTGTGTGTGTGAGGGGTAACCTCAGAAATGTTTTGATTTGCGTCCCTTTTATTATCAATGATTTAGATCATTATTTCATGTGGTTGTGAATGTTTGTTTCATATTCTTTGAATATTTATCTATTTGAAAATGGTTATTAGACATATATTTATTGTTTGTATTTTATGAGAATTTTTTTTTTCTATTTGACTACCTCCCTTCTTATCCTGGATGCATTAATGTTGTCCATGCAGAATCTTTCCAATTTCAAGTACTCAAAGTTAGCCATTTTCTCTCTTATAATTGCTTTTATCTCTTTTTTATGTATGTAATACTTTTCTTAGTATTTTGAACCTCACAGTTAAAGGATATGAAAAGCTTAGAATGATTTTTGAATGATTCCAAGTTGCTTTCTGAAATTTAGATCAATTCTAAGTTCTAAGTTTCACCAACAACTATATGACAAAAAGAGAAAATGTTTGAATGGTAAAGAGGATGTGGGAGATGAGGGGTGCTGCCTCATCCACATCAACAAATTGTTGATGAAACTGCACCTTCAACCATTTTGGAAAACAATTTGAAATCATTCAAGAAAAGTTACTGAAATATTCATATTCTTTGATCTAATAGTCCCATCACAAGACCTATATCCCCAGGAAATACAAGACAGAAAAAAAAATCCACATATATACCAAAAAGCCAACAAAACACAACTTTCAGTAATCTGAACATAGAAGGGGCTGAATAAATGTTTATTGAGCTGAATTGAATTTTATGCCCACTTCCTCATAATCACATATTAGTAACTGCCTTTGGCGGAAACATAAGATTTGTAAGATCTATTCTCACTTGGGTCTTACATTGACCCTGTGAAGTAAATACAAATATTATCTCCTTTTTGTAGATGATAAAACTGAGGCTTATATAAAGAGGTTGTGACTTTTCTATGGTCTCATAGCTAGTGAGTGTAGGAGAGTCTATCCAAAATTTATACACAGTACTGTCTCTAATAACTGGCATATAGCTCTCCCTTTCACCCGGGCTGGTACCTTGCAGGCACCATTTGCAGGTACCATTTGCAAGTACCATCAGGTACCAATCCTGAGAGGAAAGGAGGTCAGATGTTAGGAGGCCCATTTTTCTAGCCTTGGGACTGTGATTTGCTCAAGGTCCAACAGATAGCCAGAAGCAAGGGAAGACCAGAACTCCAGGCTCCTGATCTCCGGCACTCTGTCCTTCCTAGCACCTGTTATTGCCTCCCAGATACACAATTAAGTCAAATATTCTCTTGTCTAAGTAAAGAAAAGGATTTCAGGCTAATCCTTCAAGTCCCCTTTCAAGCAAAGATTCACATTCAAATCAGAATTCTTCCCTATTGAATAGGTTTATACATTCATCTATTATGAGATCAGCAGCTGTATGGGAGGGAGAGAAGGATCAGAGGGTTGTGAATTAGTATGGTGCTGAAACTCTCCAGAAATGTAGACGAATAGATAATAAATTTCAGGTGCTTATTAAAATCTCACAGTTTCTCTTGCCTCTCTCTTCCCCACCCCCACCCACTTACCACTGTGCTGCTAGGAGAGAAGGCTGACATGGACAGGAAGATTATACTTACCCCGCTCAAAATCCACTCCTTCCATCCACCTTGCTGCCCCCACCCCCTAACTCACACTCTATTTCAGGATTTCCTTTATTCACCTTCTGAACACAACATCTTTCAAAAATCTCATCTATCTGAGTTTGGAGGAGCAGCTTTTGAACAAAGATGAATGATTGCAAGCTCTTTCTATCTTTTTTCTTCCTCTCTTTGCCCCTTTCTTCTTTTTTTTCCCCAGATGAACTGTTGGCCTTAGGAAAACAGGCAGCTGGGCAGAAATTTTTGAAAGTGACTTTGGGAGATTTAGCCTCTAATTGTGTAATTAGAAGGCTGACTTACATTTGAGTCTTTGTCTGTCTTTCTCTTTCTTTCTGTCTCTCTGTCACTCTCCATGTCTCTTTGTCTGTCTGCCTCTGTGTCTCTCTCCCTGTCTGTCTCTCTTTCTCTCCCTGTGTTTCTCTGTCTCTATTTGTCTGTTTCTTTCTTTTTTTCTCTTTCTGTTTCTCTGTCTTGTCACTGTTTCTATCTGTCTCTCTTTTTCTCTCTGTCTCTCTGTGTGTCTGTCTGTCTCTTTCTTTCTGTCTTCTTTTTTTTCCCAACCCATCATGCTGGAAAATATACCAATCTGGGGAAATCAAGCTAATGTCTCCAAGCTGTACCCAGGAAGTGTGAACAGCTCTGTCAGCTGAGCCAGCCCATGTTCCCTTTCTTCCGATGGCATCTTATACTTGACCAGTCACTTTCCATTTGCCATTTGAGCTGCTGTGAGGGAGCTGGGGCTTTATTGCCCACAGGAGAGTCTGGGTGAGGAGTCAGAAACTAGACCTGCAGCTGCCTTGACCAGGGAGAGTTCGGTCACCAGACTGAAGCTGGCAAACACATAAGAAGCACTGACAGGGGGACCACAGAACAAGCACGCAGGGGTCTGGCCTCAAGCTTGCTACTTGACCAAGCAGTAATAGGAGGGGAAGTAGAGTAGATCCCCTTTGGGCTCCTAGCTCTTTATGGGATAAGCAAATTGGATGCCATCACTTAACACTGTGAGCACCCCAGGTCAAGGGCTAGCATATCTGCCAGAGTGATAATGCTGATGGAATGGGAAAGAGCTTTTTAAGGGAGGCATGGGGGGGAGATGTGAGCTAGAACAAGGGAGGTGACAGTTCTGCTGTGACCTGCACATATTGTATCTGAAATTTTATCTTCAATTGTGAATACCACTTTTCTTGATAAATTGGAGAGTATCCAGAAGAAGCAACCATTTACCTGGCTCATATAGCTAGTCCGCTCTGAAACAGTACTTGAGCTCAGCCCCTGTCCTGACTCTAAGTCCAGGCCCCAGATACATGTATGTTTAATGAAAGTCATTTCTAGTGCAGATTGGGCTCTGAAGGACCTTCAGATCCCATGGTTCTGTGATTTGGGGGAGGCTTTTCTAAGAGAATGCTATTAACCAAAATGAAGAGTATTATTCTGTTATACTTGGCTGAAACATAGAGCTAAAAGCATGAGCAATAATGGTAATATTTTAAACACTGTACAGATTGACATTTCTCAACAGTTTATCCGAAACTACTGCTTTGACCGGTGTACATTCCCCATATGACTTAAAAAGATAAATTCTATTTTCTGAGGTAATCCAGAGAAACTCTCACCAAGCATCTCTTTTTCCTCCAGAGACAGCACGTTATAATAGAACTTCAGCAACAGCAGATATGAGTTGATATTCTGCTTCTCACACTTGTTATTTGACTCTGAACAAGGGTCAAATCTGAGCCTTTTTTTCCCTCATGTACAAATAAGATATTTGTATTACTGACACACATAGGATTGTTAGAAAAGGAAATACTTCATAAGTTAAAACATGAACTCTTTATTGTAGCTGTTGAAGAATCTTGACTTAGATATTACAGTCCTCAATTACCATTTTTGTAATGCTCTTGGGAATGAATTTGGTTGATGACCAACTTGAAATGTGATATTGTTTCAGAACTCTGAGATGTAGCTGAGTGAATCAGAGCCCTGCAGGTTGGCTGAAAATTCAAAGGAATTTCACTTTTGATAACTGCTGCCTTACATTCACTCTTTTAGCAAGCTGTTTTTGCACTTTCTAAGCCATCTTTCAAACCCTCAGGGTTTTTGTTTGTTGAGAAATGAAAAATCTCCACTAGTGGGTCCTGAAATGGACATCTGAGCGTGGCGATCACTTCCTGTTTTTTCCATGAGGATTTTTGTCAGGTCAAACTGGCTCATCATTAACACGGCTACTCAGAAATTATGAAAGTTCAAGTCAATCACCACCTCTGAAGCCCCAAAGGCAGTATTGCCAATTTCTGTGTGAAAGGGGGAGGTGAGTGGGAAGGGAAGGGTGTCTCTCCAGAACCAGTTAGAGCTAAGAATTGTTTTTGTTGCTTTCATGTTTAAGCATATCAAATTCTTTATCTCAGTTATTTTAGATGCAGGTAAAAATGCAGGGGTCGCTCCTCACATACCATGTGCTTTTGGGAAAGTTCTCTTCTGACATGGATCAAATGAGACTTTCGATGGGTCAGAACAAGGGATGAAGTAATGACGATAGATTTGGGCTGAAGCTTCTATTCTATTAGAACTGGTCAGTCTCTTTTGAAATCGAGGTCACAAGTGGGGCTAGTCATGTTCTGTGATCATGGAGCAGGGCAATTCTAATTGCTTTGTGTGGGGATCAAAACTGTGACCTCACTAGTACTGTGTGCTGACCAACAGAGCTAAACCGATTGGAACAATCCTACACCATCATGAATGACATTAAAGACTTAAATACTGCTAGTAATAGTTCTCATAGGTCTCATATTACATAGGAAACAAACTTTTAAAAAAGGTGAAAATACTATGCTTCAAGCCACAATCAGTCCCTATAATTATCTCTCTGGATGCAAGACATTTTCCATCCCATGTCTATTGGAATTGTCTTGGATCCCTGTATTGCTGAGAAGAGCTGTCTATTAAAGTTGATTATCATACACAGTGTTGCTATTGTTGTGTACAATGTTCTCCTGCTTCTACTCATTTCATTCAGCATCAGTTCGTGTAAGTCTTTTTAGGCCTTTCTGAAATCAGCCTGCTCTTCATTTCTTACAGAACAATAATATCTCATTACATTCATATCCCATAGTTTATTCAGCCATTCTCCAACTGATGGGCATCCACTCAGTTTCCAGTTCTATGCCACCACAAAAAGAGCTACTACAAACATTTTTGCACATGTAGGTACTCTTACCTCTTTTTATTATCTCTTTCACATATAGTTAACATATCTATAGAGTTTGAAGTTTGTACAGGACATTTTTATTTAAAAAAATTTAATGCTTTCTTGAATTGACATTCTTGTCAATTCTCAATGATAGCCTCCTGCCCCAATGGAAACTTCCATCATTGTATCAACAAAATATGGTTGAGCAAATCAGTTGGAACTTGTTTGATAAGATATACTTCATTTCCATTGTTCATCACCTCTCTGATGAGAGGCAGGAGGAATATTTGACCTGGAGTCTTTGGAAAGTGATCGTTGTTCAGAATTCTGAAGCCCAGTCAATCTGGGAAACCAAGGTTGAAATAAGTTTAGGGACACACTGAGAGCCACATAGCTAGGAAGTATCTGAGATGGGTTTTGAATCCACAATATCACATTGTCTCTTTTAGAAACTGATACAAGTTTTGAAGTACAATTACTTAATTTATTCCCAAATTTAAAATTTTTTAAATTATACTTTTTACAGATATATCAAGGTAATAAAATTTTACCCATAATGCATAGATTTGCATCAGAACTAGGGTTGCCTTGGTGGCAGAAGAGGTCATGGCAGAGATGGTGAGGACCTTAAGACTTGGTAAACTCACTTGTGTAGTCAGTCAATAAATGTTTAAAAAATTTCTTTTATTCAGTATTTTGTTTTTTCCTAGTTACATGTAAAAACAAATTTTAACATTTGTTTTTAAAATTTTGAGTTCCAGATTTGAATGCAATCAATTCAATATAGGCCATACATATGTAGTCACCCAAAATATTTCCATAACAGTTATGTTGTAAAAGAAAAAAATCACAAAACAAAATGAACTCTCAAGAAAAAATAAGGAAGTAAAAAAGTATGTTTCAGTATGTATTTAGACACTATCATTTCTTTCTGTGGATATGGATAGCATTTTTCATCATAAGTCCTTCAGAGATGTCTTGGAGCATTGTATTGCTGAGAAGAGTTATGTCCTTCACAGTTGATGATCTTACAATATTGGTATTGCTTTATGCACAGTACATTTCACTTTGCATCAACTTATGGAAGTCTTTCAATGTTTTTTCTAAGAGTATTCTGCTCGTCATTTCCCAGAGCACAACAGTACTCCATCACAATTGCATAGCATAATTTCTTCAGTCATTCTCCAATTGATGGATATCCCCTCAATTTTCAGTTTTTTGTCCCTAGAAGAAAGCCTTTCTTTCTCTCTCTCTCTCTCTCTCTCTCTCTCTCTCTCTCTCTCTCTCTCTCTTTATATATATATATATATATACATATATATATGTATATGTATTCATTCATTCGTTTGTTTGTTTGTTTGTTTATAGAAGCTATTTTCTTCAGAGGATATTTTCCCCCTTTTGGCAAATTCTTCTTTTTAAGTCATTCATCGCATCAGTGGCTTTTTGTGCTTCCTTTTTATTCATTTCCCCAGACTATTATGAGACTTTTAACTTTTTGCTAATATAGGGCTCTGCTTCCAGGATAGAGGGTGCAATGTCCCAAGTTTCAGGGTTTTTATACAGCTGTTTTTAGAGATTCTTCTAGGAACCTGTAAGTTTTCAGTTCTTCCAAGGTTTTATGATCTAAGGAAAGGTATATTTATGACTATTCTGGACTGTGCTCTGGTCTGTGAATGACCACAAGCACCCTTTTCTGCCGTGGAACTGTGAGAAGGATTCCTGCTCCACTGTGACTTGCAAGCTCTGGTGTACTAGTGCTCCTTACTCTAGAATTGCCACCCAGAACTGTGACTAGAATCCAAGTATGGAAAAAGCAATGAGTCTTGTTTCAGTGCTAACAAAGAGATTGCTGTTTTCTCCTTCTAATCAATTGTTTAACCCCCTTACTGTCTGTGGAATGAGAGCTCTGAAAGCCAGAGCTGCTGCTTCTTATTTGGTGGCTCCCAAGGCCTGCTCCTGATTTGCTGGGGTTGAGACTGTGCTGACACAGCCTGGACTGTTTTTCACTCTCACCCTGGTGCAATAAACCTTTCCTACCAACCTTCCAAATTGTCCTGGGCTAGAAAATAGTTTCTTTTCATCTTTTATGATTTCTGATGCTCTAGAATTTGTTTAAAGTTTTTACTTAAAGGTATTTGGAGGATTTGGGGAAGATTCCCAATGAGTTTATATTATAATACAGCGACATGCAAAAATATCTACCCCCAAGATACAGAATAATTGGAAGGTAATCTCAGAGAGAAGTCATTCACCATTTGACTCATTGAGAAAGGCCTTCTGTGGAAGGTGGCATTTAAGCTAAATCTTAAAGGAGTCAATTAATCAATAATCAATCCATAAGCCTTTATAGCCAAGAACCCTGCCAAGTGCTAGAATACAAAAGGAGGCAAAAGACAGTCTATACTTCTGATAAGCCCATAGTCTTAAGGGAGGGAATTCCAGACATGGACAGATCATGGGGAATGTCCTAGAAATATATTTTAGTTACATAAGCCACTGCCATTAGGGAGGTTGAACAGATGGGTGAGATGTTTATCCCAAGCTGAGGGACAAATATTGGAGGATCTGGCAACATTCAATAGATGGTAATACAGACAGTCATGTTGGCAGGCTCCCAGTGCTTAGCAAAGCACCTAGCACATAATAGGAGCTTTAAAATATTGATTGATTGATTGAAGATCTGGCAGCAGATAGCAGAGCCTCCGTCATGCACACTGTGACCCAGGACCATGATTCCTCCAGTTCTCATGGGCAAAAGGATTATTAACTCATTAGCAGAGGAAATGAACTCAATCATGGGATGACAAAACTATGTTGTTAAGACTGAGAAACACTGGGAAGGGTCTTGATCATGAGAAATGAGGCTTGGGTCCAGTCACTTGGACCAGTAAGAAAGTTCACATGATGCTCAGCTAGGAATCTATAACCATATAAGAGACAACATAATGGTAGGAATCCTGGATCTGAATTAGAAAGACCTGAGTTCAAATTCTCCCTCATACTTAATATTTATGGAACTATGCAAAAGTTTCTTAACTTCTTTCTCCATTTTTCCAATCTATAAAATACATATATAACCCCTAGCACTTATTTCTCACGGTTATTGTGAAGCTCAATGAGATAATGTAAGTCTTAAAGCATCATAGAAATGGCAACTCTAATTATCTGCATATTATGTCATTTCTTCCATTTTAAGGGACCAGTTTGGACCTGGAACCTAGGACAAGGAAGGCTGTGCTTCCAGGTGGGGGTTAAGTAACTGCCCCCATTGGCAGAATTCTAGGAACTGAAAGCCAACTTTTCTTCTGTCAACTCTTGTGTCAGTTTCAGCATCTGACCATCCAATATAGTTTGGTGTTTTGGGTTTTTTTGGAGGCATTCAATTGAATCTCAGAACATCTACTAATATTTCCTTGTATTAATTTAATATAAATATGTGATGTTCTCACATCCATTCTGCAATTTATCTTGGTTCTACCGACAAACAGCAGATTGAGGAGTGTCAATCTAAATTGAAAATATGCCAGGTTTATTAACACCAACACAAACAGACTCTTTAATTGAGTTGCTGATTCTGTCAATAATGTTGTTCACTCATGTTTTAGAAAAAGTGCCATGTCAGCACTTACCCTCTGTGACTTTATATTCCTAAGGCCTTGTTGATTTAATTCTGAGGAAGGAGTGATGTTCCCTTTTTTTAACACTTACTACCTGTATGATTTTAGACGAATCACTTAAACTCTCTGGACCTCAGTTTCCTCATCTGTAAAATGAGGCATTTGGACTAAACGTCTTTTGAAGTTCCTTTTGGTTTGAGATTTGGCAGTAGGTTCTTTGGTTCATTTTTTAGACACATTGATTTCTGATATATCATGTTATTGAGCAAACATATAGCCAGTGCCTACCTTGTGCAATGAATTATTCTAAGTACTGGAAAAAATACAAGGGGAACAATATGGAGACAGCTAGGTGGTTCTCTTCACTGAAAGAGCAATGGATTTAGAGTCAGTCTGGACCCGAGTTCAAATCCTGAGTTCAAGTCTCAGTCACTTACTAGGTGTGTGACTCAGCCTCAGTTTCCTTACCTATAAAATGAGCATAAGAATAATACCTATCTCAAAGTGTTATTGTGAGGATCAAATCAGATTGACCTATGCAAAGTGCTTTGTAAATCTTAAAGTGCTATATAAATGTACATTCATATGTATGAAGGGTTATGTAAAGTGATGTGAAATGCCATATAAATCATCAATATTATAATTATTATTTTTCATTATATAACTCATTCTTTCTAAAATGACCTCTCTTCTTTTTTGTTTTTCCTTCTAGATTGATTCTCTTTTGTGGTATATTAAGGTCTTCTAGGGCAAAGTTTCTTAAACTGTAGGTCTCAAGCCCACAATGGGTTGTGTAACTCACTGTGTGGGTCACAAAATTATGATTTATTAACAATAAATATTTGATTTGTATACCTATTTTACATGCCTATATACCTGGGGATCATTCAAAAATTTCCTGCCTTAGAGTAGTGGTGAGTGGAAAGAATTTAAGAAGCCCCAGTCTAGAGCGAGCAATGTTTTAATTTTTTCTCTTTGTTCCTGATGTGTATTATGTTCCCTGGCACATATGAAGCAATTAATCTCTTCTTGCTGGCTGATTCATGCTTTCTTCTCTGTTTTCATCTTCCTGTTTTTGTCATCCTTTCCTCTCTCTTCTTCTTTTGCGTTTTTTTCTTTCTTTTCTGTTCATCCTAGTTTTAAAGTATGATTGCAAAGTATCTATTTAGCATCTCTTAGAGCTTTTATTGTTCAGCTCTCAGTATGTTGACAAAATAAATTATTTTGATACTTTTGTCTGACTCTGATGTGCTTATATGCCTGAAATATCATTGGTAAAATCCATCTTTATGCTAAATGCTTCATAGGAAAAAAAAAACAATCCACTGAATTACTGGGAAATTGAGGCAAATTTGGGTCATGTAGATTTCAAACCGAGATTAATTTCTGTGCTTAGAATATTTTTCATGACAAACTTTCATTATGTCTCAGGCCTCATTTCTTAATCTTTTATTCTGCATTGCATTAGGCAGTAGGTTAGTCAAGAAGCATTTCAGTTCTCACTCAGGGCTGGGTCCTGGTTAAACACCAGAGAGACAAAGAAAGGCAAAAATAGCCCCTGTCCTCAAGGAGCTCCCCTTCTAATGGATACGTTCTCTTCTAATGGGGGTGGAGCAGAGGGGGCCATAGTTCATGAAAGGGAACTGATCCAGTAACTAGTGAGTGACAAACAGAAGTAAGGAAACCTGTGTGACTGCACTGGAGGTGCCTGGCTGTGTGAATGGAAAGAAGGGGACATCTATGGAAAATATTGCATAGGATGAAGTCTGAGTTGAGCAAGTCAAGATGGCAAGAAATGTAGATAGAGTGAGCAGACTACACCAGGGAGGGCATAGGTGGGACTAATGATGTAAGAGCAGCAGGGACCAAAGTGTCTATTTAGCTAAGCTTAAAGAATGGAGGTCTCTTGTGGTTTTTAGAAGAGGATGTTGGTGAGAAGTAACATGACATAGAAATAGAAGGCTAGCCACAAAGCAGACTTTGTGATCCAGGAAAAGTCATTTAAAACTTTTAGAGTCCCAGGCAACTCTCTAAGGAAAAGAAATTACACAACAGTTGTTAAATTGCATTGGCAAAAGGAATTTTCACACTGGGAACTACGTTCATTGATGCCATCCCAAGCTTAGGCCAAAACAATAATTTACCAGATCAGACCTGCCTGGAAGGAAGAATTAACCTTAGCTCTGCTCAGGTGATCACTTGGGAGGAGCTCGCAAAACTCAATCACAGAGAATCATTGTACAGGGCATGTTGATATCTTAGTAACCATTTGTTTGGAGATTTGGAGAAAATGTTGGTTCTAAGTTCAGCATTAATTAATCTATATAGTGAGCAGCTACTCATCTTTCAGTTTTATACAAAACAAAAATTGCCAACCTTTTTAGAGCAAAGTAAAAGCAAAACCCAAATCTCCCTAAATTTATTTAAATGTATCTAGGTATTATATTATACTGCATTATCTTACATAGTGTCATATTGTTATACTGATAATGTAATAATTATATATTATAATTATTTATCAATCTACATGAAGATTTTACATTAGGGAAGTATTAAAAGTCCCTTAAGAAAGAAACATCTTCCAAATAATTAAGGGTTATAATTATATATATATATATATATATATATATATATATGTGTGTGTGTGTGTGTGTGTGTGTGTGTGTGTGTGTGACATATATATAATTACAATAAAATAATGGGTTACAAATGAATAAGATAATTTGTGGGGATATGGATGATGAAAAGAAATAAGATGTATACATATTTAATGTCTTATTTTTCCTAAATTATGTATAAAAACAGTTTTTAACATTTAAAAAATTTTTTGAGTTCCATATTCTCTCCTTCTTCTCTCCCCTCCCGAGAAAAGCAATTTGATATAGGTTATACATGTGCAGTCCTGTAAAGCATACTTCCATGTTAGTTATGTTGTGAAAGAGAACACAGACAAAAAGCCCCAAGAAAAATAAAGGTTTTTTTTTTTTAAAGTGTGCTTTTATCTTTATTCAGATGCTATCAGTTCTTTCTCTGGAGATAAATAGCATTTTTCCTTTCTTTCTTTCTTTTTTAAATGTTTTTAATAGTCCTTTGTTTATATTAGGGCTTTTTTAAGCTTACTTATTTTCAATATTCATTTTAATAAGATTTTGAGTTGCAAATTTTTCTCCCTCCTTTCCTTCCCCTTCTCCAAGACAGCAAGCAATCTGATATATGTTATACACGTACAATCATGTTAAGCACATTAGTCATATAGTGAAAGAAGAATTATAACAAAAGGGAAAAGCCAGGAGAAGAGGAAAACGTGAAAATAATATGCTTAGATCTCCATAAGTCTTTCTTTGGATATGAATAGTATTTTACTTCATAAGTATCCTTGGAATTGTCTTGGATTATTGTATTGCTGAGATCATAGCTGATCATTACACAATGTTACCATTACTGTTACAATGTTCATCAGGTTCTGCTCATTTCACTCAGCATCACTTCATGTAAGTCTTTTCAGGTTTTTCTTAAATCTGTCTGCTCATCATTTCTTATAATACAATAGTATTCCATCATATTCATATACCACTACTTGTGCAGCCATTCTCCAATTTATGGGAATCCCCTCAATTTCCATTTCTTTGCCAGCACAAAAAGATGGGCTATAAACATTTTTGTACATGTGGATCCTTTCCCCCTTTTTATGATCTCTTTGGGATATAGACCTAATAGTGATATTGCTACATCAAAGGGTATGCACATAGCCCTTTGAGCATACTTCCAAATTTCTCTCCAGAATGGTTGAATAAGTTCACAACTCCACCAACAATGCATTAGTGCTCCAATCTTCCCACTTTTTTCTCCCAATTTTCTTCTCCAACAATTTTTATTTTTATTTTCCATCAAGCTGATTGTTGCACAATGGTACCTCAGAATTGTTTTAATTTGCATTTCTCTAATCAATGGTGATTTAGAGCATTTTTTCACAACTGTAGTTTAATTTGTTTTGTACAAAATTTGTTTTGTAAACTGCCTATTCATATCTTTTGACCATTTATCCATCAGGGAACAACTTATATTCTTACAAATTTAATTTAGTTTCTATATAGTTCAGAAATAAGACCTTTTTTCAGGAACACTGCTTGTAAAAGTTATTTTCTAGCTTTCTACTTTCCTTCTAATCTTGGCTGCATTAGGTTTTGTTTGTGTAAAACCTTTTAAAGTTTAATGTAAATATTTTTCATTTCTTAATATTTTCTATCTCTTGTTTGGTCATAAATTCTTCTCTTCTCCATAGATCTGACAGGGAAAGTATTCCTTGCTTTCCTAAGCAAAGGGACTCTTGTAATCTCCTTCTGACCAATTAATCTTTATGGGCTGAGAACTCTGGAAGCTGCTGCTAGTGCTATAGCTCATTCAGTCACCCCAAAGCCTGCTGTTGATTTGCTGGAGCCTGGATTATGCTGCACTGTATTCCATGCTCACCCATGTCACAGATTTTTCCTGCCCATCTTCTAAATTGTCTTGGGCTGGAACATGTTTTCATCTCATCCTTCTGGGGTTTCTGGTGCTACAGAATTCATGTTAAGCATTATTTAAAGTTGTTTGGAGGGAAATTTGAGTGAGCTCAGGCAAGTTCCTACTTTTCTCAGCCATCTTGGCTCCACCCCACTAAATTACATACATGAATATAGTAGAAAGTAATTTATGAACTTGTCATGAACTCTCACAGTAAGGAGAAATACTTCCTGGGCTGAAGAGATATGGGAAAACTTCATGTAAGAGGTGGTTATTAATTTGAGCCTTGAAAAATATATAAGATTTACATAAGTGGAGCTATGGAAGGAGAATATTCCCAGCATGGTAACAGCATGGAGGTGGGAAAGTATAGAACCATGTAACTAGAACTGGAAGGGACATTTTGTTTACTGAAAAATGAGGAAATTGAAACCCAGTGGAGGACTTTGCCCCAGATCCCTGGTAGTAAGAATCAGAAAGGGGATGGGAAGCTGGGATCTCTGCTGGCAGAGACAATGCTTTTTACAATGATCACATCATCCCTTTGTTAGAGGAATAAAAACCATTGATCTGGTGTATTGTATGAAGGGATGGGTGAAAAGGAGTAGTGTTAGAGAAGACTAGAAAGGTAGGCCATATTTTATACATGATTACTAATCTTTACAGGATAATTATCTTCTTTTCCCTATATTTTAGGGTCCTTTGTATAGGCAGGAGATTAGAAAGTTTGTACCAAATGGTTTTCAGGTACACAGTCCTCTTGGGACTATATGGAAGAGGAGCCATGGTCCCTAATCCAACCGAGTTTACAATGGAATGGAGAAGATGAGGCACTCTAATGTTGCTGCCCTATAAATGTAACCACATACCTGCAAGTCTTCTCCCTGTCCTGCCCAAAGCACCCAAACAAGCACACTCTTTGTGAGTGTGTGTGGGAGACGAAGGCCCCCCGCATCTCACACCTATGAAGATAGCACCAATGGAATATGCATTCCTGTGGCTGTGGCTGAATCAAAGTGAAACCTAAGCCATGAAAGTGAAGACATTGTGTTATTTAGTGTCTCATTGCAATACAGAACCTGGAGAGGAAAGGGACTGATCACTCCACCCACATTACTGTGAGCTAGCCTACCACCTGACCTCTGGAATACAGAAGACTCACATTATCCCCTCAAACACCCCTGAGCTGCAGAGAACATGGTGAATCTACAACATATTACAGAACTCAAGTCTTCAGTGCCAGCCCTGGTTCCATAGCTTCAAATTCTCCAATCGTTCAATCATCTAATTGATATGGGCAGTGCCAGTGGTGCCCATCACAATGCCATCCACACTTGCTCATCTCATGCAACTCTTGTCCAGGTGCTCCCACAATTTCACCAAAGAGGGTCTGCCCAATGTGCTGGGAGCTCCTTCACATTTCTCCTAACAATTCCTGAAACAATAGAAAGAACAGTGTTTCTGACATCAGTTTAAATCTTGCCTCTGATGCTTACTGGTTGCATGACTTTGGACATCAACTTCCTCCTCCCTAAAATGAGAGGATTAGACTCCATGACTTTCCATCCCTTCCAACTTTATGTCTGTGATCTTTGAAAAACAAAACTTCAAAGAAAGACCTAGAGAAGTAAAAATAGCTAGGATGAACAAAATCCAATGATATCTTCTGCATCAGTGGTTTGCAAGAATAAATACTGAATTACGAATCTCAGAATTATTAGAATATAAATAAGATTGAGACAACCAGCAAACAAATCTCTAAAGTGAATTTTTTCTTGTCCTCTGAGTTGTGCACTGATAACAGGAAGACTGTTTGGCTGTGGTCATTTTCCAAAGAAGCTTCAAAGAATGCTGGATTTGCTGTTAGAAAATGTGGGTTCAAATCCCAGTTGTTATTTACTACACAAATGTGGGTTGATGTATACCCCCACCACCCCAGACAGAATCATCCATGGGGGACTTGCTTCTAGAGATTGTGTGGAAATTCTGCAGTTGGTCTACCACATGGCTAGAGCGGTCTTTTTAGCCTGGGAATGAGAATCCAACCCCAGAGAAACTTTTCTTAGATTTTTTTCTGAGGGGGATAGGCTTCTTCACTCACACCACATAGGGATAGGGGAGTAAGGAAGGTCATCTTCTTCCACCCCTTATTTCATCCTTTTCTAGTCAGAATACAGAGGGGAGGGTCTCTGACTTGGAGCCTCAAAGATCCAAAAGTGCAGAATTCTAGACGAATATCTATCTTAGCTGTGAAATCCTGGGAACAAAGGTCTAGGGACTCTTGCCTAATGGAGATTTGGACTTGAATTTAGTGGAACTAAAACTATAAGGGGAATGAATTAAGCTAAGAATGAGATCTCTCCCTCAACACACACACACACACACACACACAGTACCAGACCCAGGTGGCAAAGGGAATGTGGGGGAATTATGTCCTCCAAAATAACAGGGTTTGGGGAAAAATGTTGCACGTTTGTTTTTGTAATAGCTTTGAAGTAAATACTCCTTTATAAAAGTGGATATGATATTAATATGTTGCTAGTTCATTGGGCCTCCAAAATGGGGAGAACATGACCAGTGGGGGCTTAAGCCAGTGGCAGAAAAGATATGGAGGAGGCCCAAACCTTTGGGTTATTTCTTGAGATCATGTTTTGGGGAGAAGGAAGGAAGATGCCTTATGATCTTCCCTTCTTACACATAGTGTGAGTGAAGGAGTCCTTTAAGAGACAGGAATGCAAGAACAGCTCCTCTGGGGCACTTTTGCTTCTGTAGCCAGTGGGAAAAGCTGCTCTCCAATGCATGACAGACCTATTGTAGGATGCCCATGCACATGCCATTTCTCCAGTTCTAGGAAACAGGTCTCTGAGCATCATCTACATGAGTGATGCCATCTTAGATGATCTAGGAGTGAACCAACCCTCTTTACCATTATATTTCATGAATTTTGGTACGTTATTTAACCATTCTAGCTCTCAATTGTATGCTGTGTCAAATGAGAGAGTGGATACAAACCAGAATTTCTTCCATTTTAAAAGCTATAATCTCATGAGCTCCCTTTTGTAAACACCAAACAACTGGGCAAAAAAGGAAAAAAAAATCTTTAAAATAACAGTATCTCTACCCTCTCGATCTCAAGGATACTAGGAAAATTCCTAATTTGTTTTTTTTAATAAAAGAAGAAAATCTCTTTTGAAAATAGAACCTCAAATATATTCCAATACAACCATAATAAGCAAACCCAATAGATTTTTGGAAGATGGGGATGGGGACCATTGAGCACAATTTTGCCTAAAAGTTGATGGTTAAGGAATTGAGGACTTTTTCTTATTGGTGTGGTGGACCAATCAAGATGTGGTCAGACTCCATGAGCTTGATAATAGCCTGATTTTTAACTTTCTAACTAGCTTTGGCCATATAAACAGGCCTGACCTCTTCCCTAGCAGCTCTGTAACCATGGGGCCCTTGCAAGCAGCCTGGCATCTGCCGGCACATCTTTAGCAAGTTGGCAGCCTCTGTGCCCTTTGCAGGTTGCAATCAAACCTGCCTTCTCTAGCAGCCCCTTTCTGGCTGATTAACTTTAATGTAATTTTAATTAAAAACCACAGTGTCAAAGGGTTTAGCTGCTCGAGAAATGAGCACAGATTGTGGCACAGGGGCGGCAGTCACTTGGAAAATGGAAATGCATCCTGACAATATTGTGGAGGGGCCAGATAAACAAGGCTTCGAGTCCCTCTGTCCCTTGCAGTGACTAGGGGGAGGCGGAGGGAGCCAGCATCATGAACAGGAGTGCTACTTTCCAATAAAATAATTAGAATTTAGGTTATCTCAGTTGCTATCAACGTTTGTAGAAAAGACACAAATTTCCTGGCACAAAATTCCCTCTCACCAAAGCCAACTGTGCCCATCCTGTCTCCTTACTGGCCCTTTGGTCTGTGTAAATCATTGCATAAATCTGGGTTAAATATCAGTCTCAGTTCATTTAAGGAACAAAATCCATTTTTATTATGCTGTGAAATGGTGGATCTTCCCTCCTTTGACTACAGAGAAATGTCTTGGAGAGGGCTAGAGTTTTCCTCAAATAAAAAGTGTTCTCTTATTCTAAGAGAGTATTTTTCTTGCCCCCCCCCCCAACTCTTTGACTCTGATATTTTGATAGCATCAGACATCAAGAAAGAAGCATTAGCTTTTTTAAAAAAAATAAGGTTGATCTCCCATGGAAAGGGATGGAGTCAACATCAATGGCATTTTACTCAAAAGCTCCCGATTCAAATCCCACCTTTACCATTGCTTATAGTAAATAAGGGGACTAGAATAGAGTAGAGTAGATGGTTCCTTCCAACTGTATCTTGTTTATCCTTAGAAAGCATCAAAATATTCATACAATTTTGCCTAATGGGAGCTAATTTTCTTTATCCATCTTGCCTTTCTAAAGTTAATTTTATTTCCTTTGTTCTTATGCTGCGGAAGTACACAGTTTTCTTTTTCTCTTTTGGACCAGGAAGGTCAGCTCTTTTCAAGTCCCCAATTTCCTTTCTATTTCATCTTGTTGTGGACACGACATATGCCTGAACCAGTTTCCTCCACTGTGGTGGCATGAGAAGGCTGTATTTTATTCATTGCTGTTCTTTGGCTAAATTCTCCTCCATGGTGAAATGCCCTTTATTCTTCCTCAGCGTAAGTAATTCTTCAGGGCACAACCCTCAGGAGAACACTTCGTGACGTCAATCCTTCAGAGGAGAATTTCCTCCACCAGGTTTGTGGGACATTGGGACTCATTCTTGAACAGATGGGGCCGGGACAGGTGGGCGAGGCTCCATCTGAACAGAAGGGGGACCAGTCCACTGACAGAGAGGATAGACAGAGCTGTGGGGGAGAGTTTAAAGCAGTGGACAGGGGAGGGCAGAGAGGAGGGAGATGGGATTTCGTTACCAGATCCAGCAGCGAGGCAGAAGCAACTAAAATAAGCAGATGGATGGACAGGGAGAAAAGGTCTGAAATGTGTAATTTGCTGAGAAGATTGAAAAAAAATTCTCTGGAGGTAGGCTTGAACTTGAGTAGAGTCAGGAAATATTCATTTAAAGTGTTCACAGTGTGGTCAAATACTAAGCAATTTTTAAAAGGGAAGATATAAGAATTTACTTGGTAAATGTAATAGAAATGTAAAATTTCTCTCTCTGTATGTGTTTGAATGTAACTATTGTTAATGATGGTCACCTCTGTTTATATTGTTCCTTTTTGTATTTTGGTAAAAATGGACTTATAAACATTTACGTGTATATGTATATATGAACACACATGGGATCATGGAATCATGGTTTTAGAACTGAAAGGGACCCTTAGCAGCCTGCTTTTTCAGTCTCCCACAGATGAGGAAATGGGGGCCAAGAGAGGTCAACATTTTCATCAATATGAATCTCACAGACATTAGATTAAGACAACACCTTTCAACTATGCTCCATGTTAAGAAAGATGAAAGGGAATTTTACATGCAATGTCAACCAATGAGAAGAGATTATTCAAAAACTGTAATAACAATGGAAAGATATTCTTTGTTTCAAAAAATAAAATTTTGATAATTTCCTTTTATAATTTTGTGGGGTTTTCTAAGAAAAAAGGAATACTTCATTTTCACTAAATAGACATTTATCGAGGACCTATTATGTACAAGGTATTATAGCATATTTTAAAATACTTTAGACTGTTTTCAGCCTGGCAAGGTTTAGTGGATCTACCCCTTCCAAGGTAGTTTCAGAAATGTGGGTGAATATGTTCTATATATGGATGATTATGATGAGGAATAGCACAACAAAGATCCTATGATGGGCTAATGGTGAAAGTTAAGCAGTTATTATTGAACATTGTATTGAGTTTTTCAGGGGCCTAGGTAAATTCTCCATTCTAGCCAGATAGGAGAGTAATGACATGAAAACACAAACCATCCAGAATACAGCAGAGCTCCCATCTGCCTGGAGAATCTAGCACTACCCCCATATCTGTTTAGGGCTGAAGATAGTGAGGATTTCTGCCCAAGCAGAAGTAGGGCCCCTTAGAGTCAAGATAAGCTTCCTAATGAGGGTTCTTGGGGGTGCCCAGAAAGCTTTGACTCTGAGGAGATCCTGGCTATTGCTGCTCCTCTTGGTCTGATGTTCTTTCCAATTTTGTAGTTTCTCATCTGTGACCCAACCCCTTAGTGTTTGATTTCTCTATTTTACCAGTTGTTCGGGATCCTTTCCCACCAATGTCTCTTGCCACCCCTCCTGATTCAGAGTTTTTGTTTTAACTGATATTCTAAACTGATCCCACTACTATTACCGATGCACCCATCCTTGACAAAGCTGTTCTGATATTGGACCTACTTTTCCTAATGAAGAATCTGTCTGGTTCTGTTCTAAGTACCCATCTCAGAACATGCACTGAAATTATCATTCTTTCCTAGCTTTGTCTGGCCTGAAGAGTCTCGTGTATATCTCATGAATCCTTTCTGATCCTGGTCCACTCCATCCTAGGAAGCCTGTCGTTATTAGCTGTTCTGTACAGTAGAAGGAAGATTGACTCAGGAGACTCTGGACTAGTTACCTCACCTCTAAGAATCTTAGTTTCCACATCTGTAAAATGAGGGGGTTAGTCTTGGTCTAGCTAGCCTCTGAAGTTTCTAAAAAGTGTGTATATTTGTCTCCAGTACTAAGAAGTGAGTTTCAAAGGAAACTGCCTTGAATTAGATAAGAGAAGCCCTGGATTCTAATTTCAGCTCTCTCTTTAATTTTGTGAATGACCTTGGGCAATAACAACCTCCTTGAGTCTTGATTTCCCCATCTGTCACTTGAAGAGGCTGGTCTCAAAGGTCCCTTTCAGTTCATACTCTGTGATCCTTTGCCCTCTCCAAGTGGTGACCTCATAAATTGAACTGTTCACACCTCATGTGGACCTTTTCTGTTGTTTTGCATTACACTGAACATTCAGTAATCCCTCTGGCTAATGTTGGACACTGGCCATTGAATCTATGAGAGAAATCGGGAGACAGAATGATTTCTATACACAGCAATGTACCAGAATCTGGCATTTAAATTAATGTAAAATTTACACAATGAAGACCCCAAATCACAAAACCTGGCTAATTCAATCAATAGTAGGGTTTTTGTTTGTTTTTTTAAATTCAAGCATATGATTTGCTACTAAAAGTGACCTGTGTCTTGTTAATGTCTCAGAAAACCATTGGGTACTCAGAAAACTTGGCTTTGATTCATCTAGATTGTAAGCTTCTTAAGTAGCATATTTACTGAAATAAATGGAAAATATACTTCTATATAGACCCTCTCCAGTATCCAGCACAGAACTGAATCGATGATAAGCATTCTATTTTTGGCTTGCTTTTTTCTTAGCTCTTGCTGTGTTTGTGAACAGGAGGATTTTCCATATGGAAATGCACATTATTTTCAATATCACCAAAAAATGATGATTTTCATGCTCCCAGGATCCCCTAAGTTGAGAGCTGGAAGGCATTCTGTAGACCATTCTGTCCAGAAACGGACACCCAGAGAAATAAAGTGATTTGCCCAAGATCACCAAAGGTGGCAACAGATTGAAGTTTCAAACTAGGGCTTCTGCCTCCAAATCTACAGCTGTCTTTCATTTGTGTTAAAGCCACTGAATTAATAGGATCATAGGATTGTCGTTTAAAAACTGAAATGGGCCTGAGAGTCTATCTGGTTTAAACTGTTCATTTCACAAGATGAGAAAACTGAGGACCAGAGAGATGCTGAGGATCACATAGGTAGTAAGAGGCAGAGCCATGATTTGAAATCAGGTCCCATTATACCAAATTCACTGAATAAATTTGGAGTCTTTCCATTGTACCATAATGCCTCTCAAATTCATAACAGGGATTCATTTTCATGAAAAAAGATATTCATTGGCAATCTAGGGGGAAAGGGTCATTGCATCTATGACCCAGCAGCAAAGAATGCTTAATGTATGCTAATGGAATTAAGCAGTAGCTACCACAAATAAGCAGGAAGCTACCTACTAAGCTGCAAATAAAATTCAAATGTTAGAGAGCAATGAATGAGAACAGCCACCAGATCTCAATTTAGGAACCATGCTTCGGAGCTGTGCCATGGAAAAAGCCTTCTCTCATTGGCAGGATGTGGGATTGTCACAATGACATCAACAAATACAAGACGCTTTCTGTTACCAGTCAGAGAGAAACTGGGCTCTTCTTTTCTCCCTAGGTAAGAGTATGACAGAGCCCTGTCCCTCAGAGGAAAAAAACTCCCTTTGTAACTTTAGCCCAGGGAACTTGGTAACGAATCCCCATTTTGCCCTAAAATACAGAAAATCTGGAAATGAAAGTTCTCATCAACAAAATCCTTAGCACTGTCCAATGTTTCAAGAGTAAAAATGATTCTAACAGTGGAAATGATGTTTTGAAAGCTATATGACCATTAGATTGTAAGCTTGTGGAGGGCAGGACTGTTATTTTGCTTCTTTTTTTTATCTCCAGCAAAGTGTCTAGTACATAGGGGGTGAATGATACATGTTTATTGATTGATCTGCTTTGCCAGTTCATCACAGACATCATGGGATCTTGAAACCAATCTGCTGGAATCCTCCCATGGGGGTGGTCTTCATCAGAATGTGAGCTCTGAGTCTTGTTCTAGTTTTATTCCAACCCTTATCAAAGTGCTTTGATACAATAAATGTTTAATAAGTTTATTTAATTCATTAATTTCTTCCTGAGCTATGCCTTAGGAAGTGGTCCCAGACAGATTCTGGGTCCTTCCATTCTTGGGAGCATGGAGCTCCTTAGTGGATTTTGGTGCTTGCAGAGTTAAGAGTAGAAAAGGCAGGAAAATTGGGCCCAAGGGATAGAAAAGAAACAGCTGTAAAGTAATCATGTCCTTGAGGACTAGACAAGTCTATGTTCAGCCTGCCTCAAGCCAGCTCAGGAAAGCTGCAAGTTGGATTCTCACTTCTAGTGAACTCCCAATGACCCGTCCATCCTAGCTTCTGCAGAGAGAGCTTGGGGAGGAAGGTGTGAGGAGGATGAGCCAGGTAGGACTAGCAGAAGGGGCACGCCGATGCATTTAGAGCAATCTGGGGCTCCTGGGTGTGTCACCATTTGGTCTCTGCCTGTCTGGACACAGCTGTTTGTCGATCCTCTGGGACAGGCAGTTGGGAAGATAAGTGGGTCTATTTTCTTTAAAGATGATCAGGGATAGCTATTTTACGCGGCTGTAGAGTCTTGACAGATTAGACCTTGGCCCTTACCACTTGGAGAGCTGGGCCAAGTAATGATCTAGATGTCAGATTCACCCTCGTTGTATATCAGTCTGAACTGAGTCCATATAGAATCCAAGAAAAATATTTCTGCGACTTCAAAGAAAGTCAAGATTAAAGAAAAAAATTTGGACAAATGCTGTAGTCTGTATTCAAGTTTAGGACACATTTGCCTCATCTCTCTAGCCCTCCGTTTCCTCTTCTGTCAAGTGAGGCAGTTGCACTTGATAGAGCTTGTTCCTTTCAGCAGTAAAACTTGCTAAGTGCAAACTACTGTTATAGGCACAGGAGGTAGACAGACAGAAAGAAAAACAGTCCTTGTCCTCAAAGAGCTTCTATTCTGTAGGAGTCAAACAATGTACTTTGAGACTGTTGGACTAGACCAGGGCTTCTTAAAGTTTTTCCATTTACAACTGCTTCTAGCTTGAGAAATTTTAAGTGATCGTGGGTATATAGATATATAAAATAGGCATATAAAGCAAACATTTACTGAGAATAAATCACGATTTTGTGGCCCCCATTCAATTCTAAGACGCCCGTTTAGGGCCATAAACTACAGTTTAAGAAGTTGGGGACTGAATCACTTTTAACTTCTCTCCTGGCTCTAAATCAATGACCCTATTATCTGTGGAGAATCCCTGAGTTTGCTTCAGAAGCAGATGCTTAGCATCTCTTGCCTTTTTTTTTTTTTTTTTAAACAAACCAAAGTCTGAAAAACAACAGTCTGGATATATAAAACCATTCATTTTTCTAAGTTAACATAATTAATGTTTGCAATTTATAGTATTCTCTCTAATTACAAAATTTGGAGCGATAAATATTCAGGTCTCCAGCAAGGTTTATTTTGTTTTGTTTTTAAAACAAAATATGATTATAAATGTAGAAGTGAAAGGAACCTTTGAGATCATCTCTTCATTTTATAGATGAGGAAATTGAACTCTCAAGAAGTCGAATGGCTTGTCCAAGGTCATACAGGCAATAGGGAGAGCTAGGATTCAAACCCCAGATCTTTTGGCCCCAAATCTCATGAACCTTTTGGTCATACTGAGCTGACTAGAAAACCCATCTAATTAAGGTTCATTCTAAGTTATAAACTCCATTTTGCTAGAAGCCTAATTTGATTTTGCTTTTTCCAAACTGTCAACACTGGAGCTTTTGAGATTTTTCAGCTTTTGTGATATGAGAGGCTGAGTAGCTTTAAATGGAAATTAGCTGGGTGTCAGGCCACTCCACATGCTGATCTTGGGCTTAAGGACCCTCTAACACAAAGTTTCCTGGTAAAGGAGTGGCTAAGAGGCCCACATTAGCTGCTTTTGTCGCCATGGCCTCTTCTCATTAGCTGTTCTACCTAAAGGTCATCTCAAAATGAGCAGATGAAAGGTGATTAAAAAGTAGCAGGAACAAATCCACAAAGCTAGAAACCAGAATTCCCTGGCTTTTGGTGTCCGGTTTCTTTACTGACCCTTCCCCTTCCCAGGATATCTCCCATTCCTAGAATCCCCCTACCTCCTCATTGCTGTTACTTTAAAGTCCAAGTTTTTTTTTCCTAGCTCAATTCAATAGCTTCCTTTTACACGAAGTCTTCCCTGATTTCCTCCCACTTTCTTGAACCTCCTCTAGAAATTACTTCATAGTCATTTTATATACAACCTATGTATCTGTGTACACAACACAGCACCCAGCCCAAGGCCTGGGAGATTGGATCTCCCAAAGAAATGCATTTTGATTGATTTTATCAACAGACTCAGTGGAACTTACCTGGAACAGGATGAGCTGCTACTGCTCACTGCTTTTCCAGTTGCAAGCTTAGTTCAGAAGTTGTTGTTTTTTCTTCATTCTCTAAGAGGACCATGACATTGTTGAGGTATGGAACCAAATGTTGAGGTCAGGAACCGAATGTTGAGGTGTAGACCACATGTTGAGGTCTACATTTGGGGTACCTAAATGAAATTAGGGTTTAGTTAAGGTCTAGTGGCAGGTTTGGGGTACAGGGAGTCAAACAGAGTTCCCCTGCAACCCCCTTAGATTCGGCGCAAGGATACGGCGGTATATGAGGTCTAGAAGCGGGCGCGGATTCCCAATAAAAGCATTTATTGGCCCAGAGAGCTAGATTAATAAAAGAGGTTTATTACTGAGTTTAGAAGTAGGAGATAGGTGAAGATAGAGATAAGGAGGGCACTGGACAGAGGGTCCAGTGGACAGAGGGTCCTCACATGGCGACCATGTTTGGAATCTCTGCAAAGAGAGGTTCCCAGTGTGGTCCTTTTAAGTCAGAGACTTAGCTCGAGGGGCTTTGGGGTGTAGGCCCAAAGTTGGTTCAGATCCAGGTGGGGCTGGGAAAGGTCCGGACCTTCTATTGGAATTCAAAGGGACCAGGATTTGTGAGTCAAAGGGTAATTTACATTAGCTAGGGGGGTTGGGAATCAAAGATTGGAATCTTTCCCGCATCAACATCAGGGAGGTGATGTCTTAACATGAAAGTGATTTGGATTTTAGTGAGGGAGGACTGTGCAAGATCACCTGCCTCACTTTCCCCTCCAGAGCCATCTGGATCCAATGGCCAGATATAAATCAAGACTACAAGAGATGGCGCTGGACCCAATGGGAGACCTTGGCCTTGGAAAGCTAAGGTCTTCAACAGGTTTGAGTTTGATGGAGGCTGTATCCAGTGATTAAAATTAGGTAACAAATGAAGCAAAGAATCTTCTGTTTAGCCTAGTCCCCACAAATCTAAATGTATGAATGAATGAATTTGGGAGGGAAAGACCCTCAGGGATTTTGACCAAATGACTGCTCCTTAAGATCAGTTTGAGTCAATCAGGACTCAAACAATGACCAAATTGGGCTTGTTTTAGGACATCTTGGTGGCCAATTAGAATCAAATTATTTTTGGTTTAAGACTTGGTCCTTAAGAAAAAAATCAAGCCAGTGACCTCCAAGATAGCTTGGAAGGGTTCAGAAGTGCAAAAGAGAAGGAGGAAGAAAGGGAGGAAGGGGGAAAGAGGAAGAAAGGGAGGAAGGGAGGAAGGGAAGAAGGAATCTTCCAACTGGCCAATTTCAGGAGTAATGTTACAACCAATACTCTTAGAATAAAAGAATTCTTTATTTGAATCAGGAGCAAGCTTTATACTGTTAGTTCAGTTCCTTAGTCCTCTCTTCAAGGTTCTTACAGTCAGAGTTAATTATAATTAGTTGGCTTTATAATCCAAATTACAATTAGGTTAGATTCACAGAGTTACAACTGGTCGATTTACAATCCTCTTTATTCACTCATTTCATATGTCACAAGACTTGTGTCCATTCATTGACCCTAGCTGGTTCAGACTAGTTTAAGCCTGAGTCTGCTTTGTCAGGAACTTTGCTGTTTAGCTAATTCCTTTACTCACAGTGATTAGTTGGAGATAGCTTAACAAGATACTTTACCCCTCCCTTTATTCTGTTTTGCTATCTGTGGAAACCTAACTTCTCATATTCCTCACAATTTCCTCTGCCCTGTGTGATAATGTTCTTCAGAAACAGGCTCCAACATTCCATCCTGGCCTTTTCCCATTCTGCTCCCATTCCCCAGCAAAACTGGATTCCTAGTTTTGCTCCCCTCTTTTCCATTAGCCAGCCACGACTTCATACCTACAATCCAAGCCCTCCTTTCTCAGCTCACTATTTAAGAACCAACTTAGGTGCCATCTACCATGTGAAGTTTTTTCCCTGATCTATCTTCAGGGACTCACTAGCTGTGAGCTCCTGGAAAGGCTAATTAACCTTGCTGAGCCTCAGGTTTCTCATTGATAAAATAGAAATAACAATGGCACTTTGCCTCCCAGCAGTATTGTGCAAATCAAAAGCAAAGCTTGATTTATTGCTTTGTTGATTGTCTAAACTTAAGACTGTGATAGAGAAAATATTAATATGCCATTTACACTAAAAATATAGATGGCAAACTTTTTTTCTCAGAGTGGCTTTTTAAATATTCACATATACATCTTTGGATACAGCCCATAGTTTTGTTTTTGTTTTGGGGTTTTTTTTTTCTGAGGCAATTGGAGTTAAGTGACTTGCTCAGGGGTCTGAGGTCAAATTTGAAGTCAGGTTCTCCTGACATCAGGGTTGGTGCTCTATCCGCTACAGTGTACCAACTAGCTGCCCCCAGATATAGCCCATATTAAAGAAAAAAGTCAATCTACCTCTTTGTAGATTGTGGGGGGTGGCGGGTGGGATGGGGATTATTTTTTTCAAGAGTGTAAAGAGATACCAAGACCAAAAGGCTAAGAATCATAGCATTGTACCCACAAAATCATGAATTGGATCTCTATTCCTATATAAATGGGATCTGTCATTGGTTGACATAGAAATAATTTAAAGAGATTATAAGAGGTTATAGGAAATTTATGTTCTTTTCTTTCCTGGCCCCAATGGTGAACAGCTGAAGCTCAGTGGAAGGAACAAGTCCATTGGTACCAGGTGGGAGCTCAGCTCCTGACCATAGACTGGACTTTGAATGGAGGCAATTTAGAAGAGAGGAGACTCGTCTTAATAAGAATATGCAAGAGAGCTGTCATGGCCATCGCTTTGTAAACAAAGCTTTCAAGGATTATCAGCACTTGTAATATGACACTGAGGATAGGTGAGGGATTGGAAAGGAAAAATTCAAGTGGGAAAAGGCAAACACTGTCCTGTCTGTGTCCAAGATGAAGTTCACAGGTGCTGTTTGAAAATATCAAGTAGAGTTCTAAAATAACAAGAGATTCCATAAGTCTCATATGCAAACCAGTCTCATTTTCTGGTCCAATATCCCAAGTCCAACAAAATCACGTAGGCCATTTGGAGGTTACAATCTGAATCATTATGAAGCACATCCTATTTATTCTCTGTCTGGATCCACTTAACAGCCCCTTGAAGTAGATCATATGTTATTAACCCCATTTGACATATAGAAAACCAAGGCTTGTCCAGGGTTACATAGCTAGTGTCTAACTAGTTGCTAAACAAGAGCCAGTGTTCTTTCCACAGAGACACCTGAGGTGTATTAGATTCTGCCACTGAGTATATTAATCAGTAATTTAGAGGTAATTATCTTGGGTAAGTGTGGGCATAATTAGCTTGTGGAAAAAGTATACTAGAACACCAGCCTGAAGTCAGGAGGACTAGAGTTCAGATCTGGCCTCAGACACTTAACACTTCTTACCTGTGCCTGGGGACTGCATATTGACTTTTGGATTTGACGTCATCACCTTAAAGAGATAGGTTTTTCACCCAAACCAAATGTTAGTGAAAATGTTTCACTAACATTATCTATGTCGTATTGTATTTTTTAACTTATCTTGCTAAACATATATCAATTACATTTTAATCTGGTTTGGGTGGCTTTCAGAAGTGTCGTGGGGCACGGCCAGCTGGACTACCTGTATGTAGATAAAGCTGAAACCTGAAAAGGTTCTTCTAGGATGGAACCCTCCCTTAGGAAAGAAGTTCGGCTTAGGTTCAATCTAATATTTTGAACCACTGTTGACCAGGAGAGTTGGGAGAACAAAGGGAGGAAGTTGAAGTTAGTGGGAGATTTAAGAGTTAGGGAAAAAATGTTTAGAATGCTCTGAAAGTATTGGTTTTCTAAAAAAGTATTTACAAAGTGCCTACTGTGTGCCAGGTACAATGTTAGGAGCTACAGATACAAAGATAAAATGGAAACAGTTCCTACTCTCAGGGATCTTTGCCTCTCACTATCTGTGTGACTGGACTAGTCACTTTCACCTCTATTATTCACTCAACATTGTTGCATCAAGGATTATCAAGGGTCTTGGGAACAAGCCGACAGCCCCTAGGACTAGTCTAACCCTTACAGAGTAGAGGGAGTTTGGAGTGGACCCATTGATATGTGTTCTTTTGCCTTGCCCTTGCCCCTGAGATCTGGTGATTAAGACTGAGGCACTCTTAATGAGGAGATTGGACAAAGAAACTATCCCTTCTGTCGGGTCCCCACTGATGATTATGGCTTATAATTTTAAGGTACTCATCCTACGCGGCTCATTGATTTATCTAGAAGGGAATCATATTATTGGATAACTATTTTGCATATATTTATATATGTATATTTATTTGTCTATGTTGATGGAATTGTGGGATAACTGGGTGGTATGGTGGATAAACTGTTGGACTTGGAGGAAAATTTTTTTGGGAGCTCACATCTGCCTTCAGACACTTACTAGCTGTGTGATCCTAGGCAAGTCACTTAACACTGTTTGCCTCAGTTTCCTCATCTGTAAAGTGAGCTGGAGAAGGAAATGGCAAACCACCCCAGTATCTTTGCCAAGAAAACCCCAGATGAGGTCACAAAGAATCAGACATGACTGAAAAAAATGACTAACAACAATGGCAATTGATGGAATCATGCAATTCTTGATTTAAAGCTGCAAGGAATCTTAGAGACCATCCAGTCCAGATTTTCATTTTACAAATGAGGAAAAAGGGAAAAGCCAGAGAGGTATCCAGGGTCACATAGAGAAAAAGCAGAGTTGCAAGACAACAAGAAAAGAAGAAAAGGAGGAGGGGCAGAAGGAAGAAGAGGAGGAGGAGGAGAAAAAGAAGGAGGAGGAGGAGGAACTTTTCCCATCTTGTCTTTGCATCTATCTACAGCATCTAGCATTGTGCCTGGCACACAATGGGTGCTTCATCACTATTATTTGATTGATGATAGACTGACTGCAGGGAAACCTGGATTCTTGCAATAAAATCCTGCCATATTTGCTTTTTGATGAGAGAAACTAAACCAAAGGATTGTTAATTCTGTGTTTATTAGGAAGTGAACAAATATTTTTGAAAAAGTTTTACAGCAGAGAGAACAATCTATGTCCTTCAGCTGAAACTGGGGGGGAAAGACCTAGAATCAAGAACAAAAAGGAGCCAGAAATTTCCAAAATCAATGGTTGGTGCTCCTAGGTTTGGGATGAAACCCCCTGAGGAAGTGTGGCAGCTGTCCAGTAGGCTGGAGAATCAGCATACAGGCAGGGACTGCTCCCACCACATGCCCCTCATTCATGGAGCATCCTTTCTTAAGGGAAAGGCTTCAACAATGGTTGGCTAGAGGATATTCATAGAGAACTGACTCATTTACCTGCCCTAAGGAAAAGAGAAAATTCAATGCCTGGATTCTTCTAAGAGGCAGTAATCAGTGCTGGGAAATTCACATAAAGTCTTCTTTTAAAAAGCCCTTCTGTCTTTATTATGGCTATAGGACGGCTGGGTCTGTCCAAGTGGACGAGGTTGCAAAGAATATTTCTTTTCATCCCGACCTTGTATCTGCTAATGGAAATGAATGGATTCTTGGCACTCCCATGGCAGTTATTCTCTAGGTTTTGTGTCCAGTGTTCTTTTTTTTTTTTTAAACCAAGCTTTTAACTCAATAGTCATAAGGCTGCAGTGAAAATACATGTGGCCTGACACGAGTAGAAATAAACAAAATTCTAATCAACTTAACTATTGACAAAAGCATGTGGGCTCCATTCTTTGGGGCCAAAGTTTCAAGAGTAGGTTCTAATTTTACACGCGCACACCCCTCATTTATGTGTGCAAATAGGGTAATTAGGGGCCCAATTACCAGATTTGCATCAGCAATGCTCGGCTTTGTGGGTGAAAAATTTTCAGTAGTTTGGTACCAGCTGAAACTTCAGTCTTTTATTTCTGAATCAATTCCCTGACAATAATTTAGGCATGATGCAGGGTTTGGTCCCTTTTACTCATTAAATTCAAGGCTCCTGCCTGTTGACTTTCCTCTACCTTAGTGATTCACTGAAGCAGAGAGTTAAAGTCCCAGGGTTCCTATGCTTTCCCTTGCTGGGATTCATCTCTGAAGAATAATGAAGCATCTGAGGATACTTTGGGATGATATTTTCCTTAAAAGCTCAGGCTCTTGAATAGCATCTGGTCTTTTAAACAGTCTTTGTATTTCTTTTGTAAAGGATTAAGCAAGATTTATGAGTTTTAGGTCCCTTAGAATTACACAGCAGGTCAGGACATCTAAGGTCATCTGATCCAGTCCCCATCTGGGTAAGAATTTCCTCTACAACATGAAGACAAGTGGTCCTTTGGCCCTTGCTTGAAAGTCAAGAAGCTAGGAGTGATGGCTCATGCTTATAATCTTTGCTGGAGAGGAGGAGGAGGAAAAGGAGAAGAAGAAAGAGGAGGAAGAGAAGGAAGAGGAGGAGGAGAAAACAGAAAAAAAGGAGGAAAGAAAGAAAAGAAACCTATAAAAAAGGGGTATCACTTCCTCCCAAGCAACCCATTTCACAGATGGATAGCTCTGATCTTTCAAAAATTTTTCCTTACTTGGGGCCTGAATTTGCTTCCTTTATTTCCACCCATTGTTTCTGGTTCTTAGTTCTACCTTTTGCGCTTAAACAGAACAAATCGTCTCTCTTTTCTGTAAGCCAGTTCAATAATTCCTTTAAAGCAGCCATCACGTCCCCTTGAGTGCCTTCTTCTTCAGGTTCAGGTTCAAGTTCAGTCTTCACTATCCCAGTTGTTTCAATCATTCTTCATATGACATGGTCATCATTCTTTAGGTGCCCTATAGTGAAAAAATGCCTTTCCTAATATGTAGTCATCAGAACTGAAAAGAAGGCACTGAATATAGTGGAGAATAGAGTGTCATAGAAAGATTAAATTATTATTGAGTGGGGAGGGTATGTTTTTGAATCATATTATACTTGCTCACTAAAACTCCCTTGTCAGGTGGCATAATGTACATACTTCTCTGCAATCATTCAAGCCCTGTATAAACATAAAAACTATCATCACATTTTTTCAGAGAAATTGCTGCCTCCCTCCCCGCCTCCCATTTCACACTTGTAAAGTTGATTAGTTGAGTCAAATCCTAAATGTTTATACTATCACTCCATTTCAGTTTACTAGATGATGCCCCGAATCCTAGCCTAGAGATCACATTGGGTAATGAATCAGTCATCCATCTGACATGTTTTCTGTTCCTGACTTTTGCTCTCTGGTCATGACTGAAAAATCTGTTCAGATAACATCACCACCAAACCTCTGTAAAATGGAAGACTATTTCCTTCATGGAGACAAAATTGAGTAATGGTCATTCTAGTGGCTACCCAAGAATTAAAATAAATCAGTCTCTCCTAAATAATACTTATTCAACGATCCCAGGGAATTGTTAATATATGTTGCCTCTCTTTTCTTTTCTTCATTGCTTTTAGGAAAAATTGATCAATGTGAGGCAATTCTGAATGTGGTTGCTAAATTCTAATAGTCTCACAATATAGAAAAAATAGGTGAATAGAGTAGTGATGAAAAGAAATTAAATTAGACTCAAATGATGGGCAAAATATTAAAAAAAAGCTAAATGTAAATTTCTAATTTGGTGTTCAAAATTCCAACTCTATAAGTGCAAAATTGACCTTGAAAGAAAATCTTCACATAAAAAAGATCTGCTTTCTTATTGCATTACAACTTCAAAATTATTCAATAGTGTAATATGAGCAGCAAAAAACTAATACAATCTGGAGGCAGCACAGTAGAGAGGATGCTGGACTTGGGATCAACAATATCTGAATTTAAAACCCACCTCATGCAATCATTTACTGGGTGGCCATGGGCAAATTTCTTAACTGCTCTCAGTCCCAGTTTCCTCACCAGTAAAATTGGGATAATAATGGCACTTCAGTCACTGAAATGCAGTGACTATCAAGTGATTTAATATCTGTAAAATAACTTGCACATATTAAGACTTTGTATAAATGTTAGCCCTTGAACTGCATTGAGCACCGTCACTGCCAGGATTAAGGAAGCAACAGGCCCTCTCTATTCTGTCCTTGCCAGATGCCATCTGCACCTTTTAGGAAGGACCTTGGCAAAATAGGAATGTATCTAGTATGGAGGAACCAGGCTGGTGAAAGGCTTAGAAAGATCTACTAATTAAGACTAGCTAAGAGAAGGATTACCTCTCAATGCATTTTTGAATGAAACTCAATGAGTTTCATCCTCTGTAAAATAAAGAGCTAGAATTATGAAAGATCTGGGGTCATTTTGTCTCTAAATCTATGACACTAAATTTGATTTATATTCCAAGTACAATTCTTTAAATTCTTGAAGATAGCCATCATTTCCTTGTTCTTTTACAGTAGGAGATCTGAACCAAGGCACAATCTCTAGGCCTTTTACTGTTCTGGCAACTTGCCCAGATTTACCCAGTAAATGACAGAAATTAGATATGAACTCAACACTTGCTGGTTCTGTTTGGCCCTAGTGGAAAGAACGAAGAAGAATGAGAAGAGGTTTCACTGAGGCAGATTTAGGCTTGGCATAAATTTAAACGTCCCTAACAGAGCTATCTAAAAGTAGAATTGATGAGGTAAATCAGGTCAATTCCATTAGACTTGTGATGGAGAGAGCCATCTGCATCCAGAGAAAGGACTGAATGTGGATCACAACATAGTATTTTCAGCTTTTTTGTTGTTGTTTGCTTGCTTTTCGTTTTCTTTCTCATTTTTTTTTCCTTTTTGATCTGATTTTTCTTGTGCAGCTTGATAATTGTGGAAATATGTATAGAAGAACTGCACATGTTTAACATATATTGGATTGCTTGTTGTCTAAGGGAGGGGGTAGGGGAAAGGGAGGGAAAAATTAGAACACAAGGTTTTGTAAAGGTGAATGTTGAAAATTATCTGTGCATATATTTTGGAAATAAAAAGCTAAAAAAAATGGAAGTAGAAATGATAGTCTTGGGAGGTGGCAATGGGTTTTCCATGACTGGAGACCTTCAAAGAGAAGCCAAACAATTATTTATTGGGAATGTCATAAGGAATATTTCTGTTCAGGTTCAGCAGGACTAGATGACCATGGAGGCTCCTTCCAAATCTACGTTTTTGAGATTCTGTGAAGACAAATGCTTTACAGAAAAGAGTCTGGAAACCACAATACTGCTAAGGTCATTACTAATGTAGCTGATACTTCATAAAAAATGAAATTCCTTTCTTCCCACTACTGGGGCCAAGACATCTGTTGACATGGGGAAGGAGAGTGAAGAAAGCCACTAGCCATGAGACTGTAAAGTAAGCTGTCAGATTGGAAATGTCACTAGATTCATGTTGCCACAACTTCTGGTGCTACACTAAGACCTTTGGGGAATGTCCATGGATGACTCTGTCCCAAACTATTTTTGATTGCTTGAATTAAACTATATATGTACAACATATAGTTAGATGTCAATGGATCATTGTTTAAGCCACTTTTCAAAAGAAGGTAATATTATCCATAAGGAATATTATCTTCCAAAGGAAATATCCCACCATCTCCAAGGATTCCATATTCAAGTACCCAAGTGAATGATAATTCAAAATTATGCCAGAAACTTGACAAAATCATTCATACCCTTCGACTTGGTAATTCATTATTGTTTTATATCTGCAAATAGGTTATTGACAGAAAGAAAAGACCTACATTTACAAAATTATAGCAACACTAGCTGTAATAAAAAATGGGAAACTAACATTGTGTATATCCTTTGCTGGAAGAAATAATATGAAATAAGACATTTGTATGAAGACACATAGAGTGAAGAGCAAAAAAAAATTCAAACAAAAAACCCCAATATAAACATTAACTGCAAAACATATAACAAGGAAAGCAATACATGCCAACAAAACTCTGGTTAAACACAGTGAATATCACATATCTTTTCTTTTTTCAACTACACTGAATTGCTAAAATATGGTGGTGTGACCCAGTTATTTAAATCACCTGTATTGTTGTTCTAACCAATTCTTCTAGAGTAAGTTGGCTTTCTAATTTTCTTGTGTTTCCCTGTTATTTTAAAAGAAATGATCATTTAAAGGAGCAAACTACATATTGCCCAGATTGTGACATGCAGTTAAATGGATAGTCTACTGAGTTAAGCACATCATTATTTAAAACTTGGACTATGACTGTAAGAGAAAAAGGAGCTGGGCCCAGAATTAGGGGAAGTATGGGCTATGTATCAGTGGGAACACTTTGTAACACTTTCAAAGGTCCTATGCTCTTCCCTGCCCCACACTCACCTTTTCAAAATCAACATTTTCCTAGCATTGCTACATGGCATCCTACCATAGTGGGTAGAGCACTGAACTTGGAGTCTAGAAGACTTGAGTTCAAATTACACTTCAGAATTTATTACCTACATGACTCTGAGCAAGTCATTTTACCTCTCTCAGCCTCAGTTTCCTCAGCTGTAAAATAGGAATAATGGTAGCTACCATTAACTACCAATCGTGTTGTAAATATAAAATGAAATAATTTATAGAAAGCATTTTGCATCCTCAAAGCACTATAAAATTATTAGCAATTACTTTTGTTCTTATTATTTTTATTAATTATCCTGAAAATCATGGAACATTGAGATCTTGGAAAAATAAAAATTACAAGTGACACAGAGGTCACTGGAAACACACCTGTTAGGTATCAGTAGACTGTAACATATTACAAATAATGACATGTACGTGGAATTTCATGCAAAATATGGCAAAGACAGGTATGACTTGGAAAGAAGGGAGACTGGTTACATAGGAGGAAAAAAGGTAATAGAAAGTCCAGGACTTCACAGAAAACCACAAAATTTTGAAAAACTTCTGGAAAGGTCTTCAGCACATCGGACAGATCCTACAGGGCGAATCTATAGAAAAACAGATCCTACAGGGAGAATCTACAGAAAGACAAAAAGATAGGATAAGAAAGTCAAAATCAGTTGCAGTCCACACCACTGGAGAGAATATCCACAAGGCTGACATCACAACTCAATTATTACAATAATTATGGGACAAATAGCAATATGAGGAGAGGAAACATCATCCCCCTTCCATGAAGAGAATCATTGCTGGAGGAGAAAGGAAAGGAGTAATGCTGGAATCTTCTCATGGTAAGACAGCATGGATCTTGAGGGTTTTAGTTCCTGGGTATATGGGTGTGTTGTGGGGGGTTGTTTATATAACTATAATCTTCTAATGCTCTTGCTTGGGTGACATTCCTACTAATATTGGGTGTCTCGCAGGGCTCTATCCTGTGCTCCCTTCTCTTCTCCCTCCATGTTATTTCACTCACTGATCACATCAACTTCTATGGAATCAAATATCATCTTTATGCTGATAATTCTCAAATTTACTTATCCAGCCTTAATCTCTTTCCTAACCTACAGGCCCCATATAGCCATGGTAAACCAGATGTCCCATAATCATATTAAACTCAAAGTGTCCAAAATGGGATTCATTATCTGTCCCCTCCAAACTTCCCCAGTTCCAGATCTCCTTATTACTATCAAATAAACCACCATTAGGCTCATAATCTAGGTGTCATCCTCATGCTAGCTGTCATTCTGTATCCAATCATTGTTAAGTCCTGTTCATTTTACTTATGTAACATCCCTTATTTGGGGCCCTTTCTCTCCTCTGATACTGGTAGATCTTTATAACCTCATACCTAGACTATTGCAATAAGTTCTTGGTTGGTCTGCCTGCCTTAATTCTCTGCCTACTCCAGGCCATCCTCCACTCAGCTGTCAAATTAATCTCCTAAATCACAGATCTGATCATGTCGTCTCCTCTTCACAAAATTTCTGTGACTCCCTATTACTTACAGACCCATAAATGTGGAGCCTCTGTGGAGTTGTTGTTTATCCCTGACTGGGCACCCCCTAATGGGGTGTCAGAAATTCTCAATGGTTATCAATCACTGACATTGTCTATGTGTGTGTATATATCTTAATATATATATACACATATGAAGTGTGTTTATATGTGTATATTGTTTATTGGTATTGGGGAAGTGGAGAAAAGGCAAAGAATCACCATCTTTAGTATGGATAACCTGGAAGGATATATGTGCAATTTTTCCAGGAGGGCAGGGACATATGTTGTAATTCAAATTCACGCAACTTTGGACATTTCCTTTAGAGTTGTTGCTTCTGCTAAGTATTCCAGGTGTGTCCTAATCTTAACTAAGCTTGAAACTTTGTGAAAAGTTTTTGAGTCATCCCCTGTGTATTTTTTTCCCTTCTTTTTCTCTTGAATTTGAATTATTTGAACACTCTTATCATTAATTTTGGCTTCTCCAAGCCTTCAAGATTCACGATTGGGAGGAAAGTATGGTGCCTCAAATTCTGTGCCTCAGAAAAGGTCCTTTTCCATCTTTAGCTATTGATACTGTTTCCTTTGTCATCAGGCCCTGGTTTGAGATGAGCCTTGGTGAAGCCCCTCTGGAGTAAAGAACAGATAATGGGATCCAAGGGCATTCAATTAGCACATTTTAGGTTTTTCTGGTCATATGCAGCTCATAATTTCCACTCTAATGCAGCTGGTTTTTCTTTTTCCAACTCATTAAGCATCCCTTCCATGTTACTTTTCAAGTCCCAAGGCGAGTGGCTAAGGGGGCTGTTTCAGTGGCACCTCAAGATTTTATCATGTTAGGCTAATTTAGGGAGAAGCAGAATTGTGGGGCCTTTTTTAGTTGCCAAAAGAACTCTCTGTGGGTAGGTTTTTTTTTTAATTTACTCAAGGCCAATGTCACCAGACTGTACTTGCATCTGAGCTTCAAAACTTTGTATAGTTTTATAACAATAGTGATCATTTATATGCATTGGGCAAAAGTTGATCAGGGTGATCCCTAATCAATTTGTTATCCTAAGGAAGTGAGCCTTTATTTTGACTGTCCATGGCTCTCCCTCTGGAGAATGGCACATAATTCCTCTGTATAGAAGGGAGTCAATCAGAAATCTTACCTAATCAGTTTGATAAGCTTGCCAGGAAGTGTGAATCATTGTTTCAGAAACTTTTCCTATCTCTCTTCTCCCAATAGATGTGAGCACTTTTTTATTCCCAGCACCCATCTTTTCTCTGTCACTTTTCTGTTACCACTTTAAATCTCTGTTCCTCTATAAAACAAGGGGGCTGGGGTAGATAATCTTTGAATTTCCTTCTAGGTATAAAGTCTAAGATCTACAGTCCTTTCTATAGCACTCCTATCTCCATCCAGTGCTTGTGCGCGCACACACACACACACACACACACACACATGCCATCATCTGAACCAATAGGCCTCAGAGCCAGGAAGAATTGAGTTCAAGACCTGCTTTTAATATGCACTCGCTATGTAACCCTGAGCAAGTTATTCACTCTCTCAAGGTACCCCTGCTCTCCCAGACACTCAAACACCCTGGCAGTTCTTTAAGACTATAAGTAACCTAAAACACATTAACTTTGTTGGAGAATTTTCTCACCTGGGAGTTCTTTATACTGAAAAAAAAATCATAGATCCCATTTTTATCTGCATATATCTCTATGCATGTATGAGAGATGAATTAGCTTGATTGATTATCCATTAAGCTATATATTCTAATCTGGACAATATTCATTTTTCATCCACTTTGTTTTTCCACAATAAAAAGATAAATCAATATTTTCCCCATTGCTACAGATTATTTGTGTGCGGCTTTGTGATGTTCCAAGGATTGACATGATTAATAGTAGTTTGATTTATAAATAGGAACATTTGTCTGATTTGTCTGATTAATATAGGGTCCTTCTTTTGCTAAGGATTTATACATGGAATCTTTGATGTCACCTACAAATAGCATAAGGGAACATATGTCTCATTGTTTAACATCTCACTTGATGTTCTGAAGAGATCATTAAATAAACTTAGTTACAAAATGATATTTATTAAAGTAACATCAATATTTAGCTGTTTTGTTCTGTATTTGATCCATTTATTTAATATTTTCCCTTGTTACATTTAAAACTTTTTTTTACATTCATTTAAAAAATTTTTGAATTCTAGGTTCTCTCCCTTATGTTCACCCACAGTTAAGAAACCACATGTGAAGTTATGCAAAACATTTCCATAAAAGTCGTGTTGTGAAAGAAAACATAGATCTACCTAAATGAAAATAAAAACCTTCAAGAAGAATAAAGTTTAAAGAGGGAGAGAGAGACAGAGAGACAGAGACAGAGAGACAAAGAGATAAAGATAGAGGGAGAAAGGAAGGGAGGGAAAGAGGAAGAGAATTGAGATTCATTTTGTGTATGCTTTAAGGATTTCTAGGGAGTGGAGAGAGGACACACAGAGAGGAAAAATTGGGATTTTTTTCCCCAACAGACACATAGCACAACAGTGCAAACATAATATCTAATGGAGAGAGGGAGTGATTGGTATCAAGGATGACAACAAGGATTCAAACTTGGATAATTGATGGTAAAATGCTAGTTCAGAAGAGAGGAGAGTTGAGGGAGGAAGGGACAGTTCTGTTTGAACATACTGAGTTTGAAATGCTTTGGGGCCAAGACAGTTAGAAGAGAGATTAGGGCTGGAAATACAGATTTCAAAATTATCTAATTGAACCCATGTGAACTGATGAGAAAAAAAGAGAGATTCCATGACAACATTTTTGGGAATGTCCACAACTAATGTGCATGATAGATTAGGATTCAGCAAAAAAGACTTAGGAGGAAACCAAGGGAGAGTGGAACTGTGAAAAGCCAGAGAGAAGAGAGTATTCAGGAGGAAAAGATGGTCAACAATATCAAATGATAATGAGTTATTAAAAGGATAAAAATAAAAGAGGCTATTAGGTCTGACAATTGAGATAATTGGTAACTTTGGAAAGAGCAGTTTTGGTTTAATGATGACAATGGGAGCCAAACTGTATCTTTAATATTTCTTTTAGTTAGATATTATATCCTGACCCTCGGTCTAGCCATCTGATGATTTCATTACACTCAAATGACTGATTCTGAAATTATTTTTATGTCAGTAACAAACGTCTTTTTTTTGTCAATGGTATTTTATTAAGAAGTTCATGGTCCCCTCTAAGAAAAGGGACTTCAGAGCTTCTTCACGATCTGAAATGCCTCCTTTTTCCAGTACCTTGTTTTTATAGGGTTTCATATCCAAATACACAAAAGAAGCATGATGAAATATAGAATCTCATTGATTGTGATAGACCTTGCCCTTGAGGTTTCATTTCACCTTTAAATATGCAAAGATGGCCCAAAAATGGGAATATTGTTGGAAAGGTTATAGAAAGATAGAAGCTCTAGCAAATTATTGGTGGAGCTGTGAAATTACTTTGAAAACTTATTTGATATTATGCAAACAAAGTGACTAAAAAGGCCACTCCCTTCGAACCAGAGATTCCATCATTAGGTTTATACCCTCCAGAGGGCATTGATAAGAAGAAAGCTTCCATATTCAATAAAATACTTATAGAAGCACTTTCTATGATACCAAAGAATTGGAAACAAAGTAGAAATGCTTGTTGTTTGGGGAACACTTAAACAAATTATGGTACATTAATGGAACGGAATGGAATTGTGCTATAAGAAAATATAAACATGTTTATAGAAAAACATGAAACTATTGCAGCATGAAATATGCAGTTAAGAAAACATATACTATAGCTACAATATTATAAAGGGAAAGAGTCAGACACACAAAAAATAAAAAATGAATGTTGCAAAATTACAAAAGAACAAATTTGGCTCCAATAAGTGATATAAAAAGACACTTCAGTCTCTCCTTGAGGGTCAATAATAACATCAGTAGGTGGGATCACAGATTGGGAAGCATTGGGCATCTCCACGGATTAAGGGGTCGTAGGAAGATCACTTGCTCAGGTTGTTTAAGAGAGACAGAGGTCTGAAGGTACAAAAATGAACTGGGAGACTTTCCAGAGTATCAAGGCATCCTACCCATACTGGGTTTATCATGGAATTTGAGCAAAATAGGAAGAGATATATCTTATCAGCATTCTCTTGTTTGTGCAAGTGAGCCTCAGAACTTGGTAAACAAATAGTTAACATTATATTAAAGTCTGAGGCCCATTATAAAAACCTATCTGTCCCTATATGGTTTATGTAGAATGTCAAACTGATTAATACTGATTGGAATAGAGGAGTTCAAATAAATTGTTTCTCACACAATTATGTCCTACTTTATGATCCCTTAATGGGGTTTTCTTGGGAGAGATACTGGAATGGTTTGCCATTAACTTTTCCAGCTCATTTTAAAGATGAGAAAACTGAGGCAAATAGGGTAAAATGACTAGCTCAGGGTCACACAACTAGTATCTAAGTTCAGATTTATACTCAAGTCTTCCTGACTCAAGGCCTGGACCAATTTCATTTTTAAGATGTAACTGATTTCATTTGTTATGATCTTGTTTCTCCAGAATGACAAAGTCTAAAGGCTATTTAGGCTGTGAGTATGTTTATTGGTGTCCACGAGTATCTGAGAAGTATTCAATGAATTATTTCCTGGGGTGATAGGTAACATGATTTATACATTATTGATTTTTGTATTTGCATGATTTTAATTGACAGGCTATAGGACTAATTGATTTTTACATATATTTACCTGATCATCCAGAAAAAAAGAAAGAAACCTACATCTTTTCATTTAGTCTAGAGATCCTTGCATTTACCAAATGTTAGCATGGGATAGGCACAAGGAACATGCAGCCTGAGAAAAGGAATATTTGTGAACTAGCCAGTCACCATGGTAACAACTGATCTGAAATAGGTGATGCTACGCTTTTGGATACTTCCATAGTGAGACTATTATAAAGGTGGGAAATAAAGGGAATTGGATCACTGAGCTCAAACTGTTGTCCCAAAGGACACAGAGTCTTTCCAGTTGGAAAGTTGGACAAACATGCTACATATCCTGATTTAGGAAACTGGAAGGTGGTGGTCTGGGATAAATGATGAAATATGATCATTTCCTTTATCTCTTCTCTCTAGCAAATGATTTAACCCTTTCAATGAAATGCACTAAATCATTCTTTTCTCTCAGAAAAAGCTAATCAGTTGGACAGATAACAGATGTTATCTAGCACCTAACCACATCCAAGACCATCATCTCTCTTCTTGAAGAACATATTTATGATATAGAGATTTGGGTCTCATGGGGATTCTACAAGCCTAGGATTCCAAACTATTGTGTCTTCCTCTTTGCTCATTTTTTTCCTTCAAGTTATTGAGTATCAAAGTATATGTTGAGTTGGTTGAGGCAATATGGTGCAGTAGAAAAGGTGGCAGATTGAGAAGACTTAGATTTAGACTCAGAAGACCTGTTTTCAAATCCTATCTCTGCCATTTAATATCCCCTGAGATCTTAGACAAGTCACTTTACTTGGGAAGGCATCCCTATCAATTATATTTTACTTTTTTTTTTCAGAGAGTGTTGCTGAGTAACCAACAGAGCCAATCAATTTTTCTGTGTTTTGTGGATCCAACATGTTCCTCTCTTTTTCTCCTGCTGTTTTGATTTTGTCCCAATTTCTATAACAGATGAGTTCAGTTACATAGCAAAATAAAGCAAATGTTTCAATGAAATGTTTCATTCCACATGAATAAACTATTATCTCTGCCCACATGCACAAGTTAGATATTTTCCAGATTGCTTGTTTCTGATCATGTTGATGGGACTTAAGTGTGACAGAGTTAGCATCCATTTAGTTTCTCTTTCCGCTTTTTAACACTAGGGTCTTAGAAAAACCTGGTTTTGATGGTGTAAGCATTCACCAATGCTCCAATTTAAGCTCTCTTATGTTTGGTCTCTCCATTATCTCCCTCAAGGAAAGTCCATTCTCAGAATTTTAACTGTCACCTAAGATATGATTCTTGGTTCTGTTCTCAACCTTCTATAGTCCCCAAACTCAGCTTTTTCTTTCTTTTTCTTTCTTTTTTTCTGAATTAGGTTAAGTGACTTGCCCAAGGTCAAAAGCCAGGAAGTATTAAGTGTATGAGGCCAGATTTGAACTCAAGTCCTCTTGACTTCAGGGCTGGCATTCTATCCACTATACCAACTAGCAGCCCCTCATCTTTTTTTTGAATGCTTTTTGCACGTGGCCACTTGACCATCACCTAGACAACTTTGGTAAGCCAGAATTCTCTTTTTTCCTTGTAAACTAGCTCCTCTTCTTGACTGTTTATTTTCACAGTGGTAATATGATTCTCCTAATAACTCAGGGTCACTGTGTCTTTGAGTGGAGTTGGGAGAATGAGATACTGTGGGATATAGAGAGGGAGGAGAGAAAAAAAGTGGTCAAAATTTCTCTTCAAGCTATACCAAACCCTTGATAAGAATGAAGGCTGTCGCCACAGTATTTCTAGATTATTTTAAAGGGAATCAGACAGGAAGAATAATGGGTGGATGTATGAAAAGACACTGAATTTATCCCATGCTGTACCTATTAGATACCAGTGAAGAACTCTGCAGGAGAATTGGGATAAAATACATTATCAAAAGAATGAATGGTTAGAAAGGGAGTTGAGCTGCTTATAGGGCAGTCCAGGACAGTGGAAAGAGTGCTAGATTTGGAATAAAATGATCTAGTTTCAATTATTGGCTCTGGCACATTTACAACTTGAGTCACATTGGCTTTCATTTTCCTCAAATTCTCTTGCTTCTCCCTTTCTTCATCTGTCAAAAGAGATAGAGTAGAGGATCTCTAAGGTCTTTTATAACTCACCCTATGTTCCTATAACCTTATGTAGCAAGAGTAAGGGATGAATGATAGACAGCTTCTACTCAGAATGAAAGATAGACACTGGTGCTCAGGAGATATCAAGAGATCTTGGGGAAGACCAATACTTTTGATAGAGTTCTTCTGTGTGTCTTGCAGGATGAAATAGGAAGATAAGATGTTGATGAGTAGTGCCATCTGCACCATTGGAAGAATACTCTACATTGGAGAGATCAGAGATCCAGGAAAAAATCTATTATTTGGAGTAATGCAGGAAAACCTCTCAATGTGCGGATTATATTTTCAAGGGAAATTTCTAGAGAAACAGATGCTTAAGTTGCCTAAGTGCTAAATAAGGTCAGAGGGAAAGAATAATTCCATCTTGGTGATCTTATGGACGTAGGTAAACAGGAAGATTATCCAGAGAAGCAAAACCAAGATGATGACCATTACTAAATTTATGTCATGGCCCTCTATAGTGAGTTGCAGATAGTGGGGGAACTCTGGGTAAAGTATAAGACTTTTCAGCCCAGAGGAAAGCTGCTGACAGTATCTGGTTTGGCTCCCCACCTCCCTTTGGTACTCTCACCCTTCCTGAGAAGTCAAGGAGGGCATGACCACCTGTGTTCTTCATGAAGCAAGGGATACTTACAGTAAGAGGCATTTACATATCAATAGCAGGGTGTTAGCACTTGCTCAGTGTGATATGGTGATGTAATGGTTTTACAGTTGGCACATGCTCAGTGTGCTGTAGTGATGTAATCATACTAAGATATTTAGGGGCTGAGAGGGCTTGAAATAAAAGGACTCCATCTTTGACCATCCTTGTGGGTCTCCTGACTTCATCACTCCTCCACTGAGACCAAGGACTCGGGCTGGTCCTGAGTTCCTCCAGAGAGCTAGTCCGGATGGTATGTTTTGGCTCCTCAGTGTGGGGACTCTAGAAAGCATAGTACATTTTGGCACCCAATTTGGGGGCTCTAGAAAGCACACTACAGGGCACAATGGCTGTCTCCAGAAACTTGAAAGGCTGTAATTTGAATGAGGGATTAGATTTATTATATTTCTTCCAAAAAATAAAACAGGAGCAAAGAGAAGATCTTGTAGAGAAATTGATTCGGGTTCAATGTCTGGAATACCTTTCAAAATAATGAAAGCTATCTCAAAGTAGGATGGGTTGCCTTGGTTAGTAGTGAGTTTCTTTGCATTGGGTCTTCAAGAAAAAACTAGGTGACCCCTTGCTGGGAATTCTATAAAGCAGTTAACTTGCTTGAGTGTAATTTGGATTAGATGAGCAGCCATGTCTTGCCTGACTTTGAAATTCTGTGTAATTCTGTAATTCTGTGAATGAGAATATGAAGCCAAGAAAAAAAAAAGTCGATGATGGATTTCATTCACATGGGCCATTCAGTCTATTTAAAATATGATAAATGCAGCTAAGGAACTTCCCTTCCCCCCCCTCCACCACACACACACACACACACACACACACACACACACTTTCCTTTGCCTTCTATAATAGCTTGTCTAAGAAATGACTTTAGGTTCATCTCTGATGAAAATGCCCCTGAGACAGAAACTTCCAAGATGATGTATTTTCCCCTTGACACAATAGCAGAAGAAAAATCCTTGAAAAATTCTGGCTAAAAGCAGAGATGGAGAAGATTTTTACAAGTCCTGGTGGACCTTGCCACAGCAAGGACAAATAGTAGCTTGTGGAACTTAAAATACCCTCTGAAGAAAGGTGAAATCTATGAGCAACAGAAGGAACTATGGCTTTTCAGATCTTGTTCTGGTGCGTTCAGTCTTCCCCTGTCTCAAGCAACCTGATTCCCCGAGGATATTCTGGCATTCAAAGTCTTCACGCAGAGCTCCAAAGGAAGGCTGTCACATTCAGATTTTGGCCTCTGAATAGGCTCCTTGGTAGCACTGTCTCCATTAAAAGCACATGGCCAAAATCTGTTCTGAGCTGCCCAGAATTAGCCTCAACAAGGCTTGGGCACAGAAGGCTGTGCTCCTTTACAAGGCAGAACCTGTCGCTGCTTTCTCTCCCATTAGGTTTTTAAATGCAAAATCATAAGAGGGATTAAAAAAAAGACAATAACACAATCATGTTCCCCCCAAACTCTTGCCATCATCTTGCAACTAAAAGGAGATTAAAAAGGCATCATATTGTTTGACATATACAGTATACAGTACCGTGGCCCATTAAATTCAAACAGAGATAAATAATGGGGGGAAATTTGCATCTACATTTCCATCAGGGTTAACAACATTTAAATCCACTGTTGCCTGCCACTATAGAATAATGAATGCACCATTATGGACAGAGGCCCCACATTTGGCAAGGCCGGGTCTTGCTCTAGGTCTAATATTTTGTGAGCCATTTTTCCTCAAGCATGTAGTAATGGGCTTTAACTTCGCTAAGCTTTTCTGCCAGGCCCCCCGGAACCCCGCTGTTCTATTATATTGAACTTGTAAGCAGGACACTCTGCCAGGCTCACCCAGATTACCACTGCAATAAGGGCCCTGCTGAGTGACTAGTGTCATGATAAGTGCTAGGGAGGGAGCACACCATCTTGGCATACTGTTCTCATCTTATTAAATTCAGCTTTGTGGAGGCAGGGAGTCTGCAGCTCAGTCTCACTGGCTCGAGCGCTGTCCAACTGCTACTGTCAGACAATATGAAAATGGGAGCTGCCGTAGCTCATGGCAGGTGCTACATCACAGCTGAAAAAAAGCTGAGTGGCTCCCCTCCCCCAGTGGCCTTGGATTTTGTGGGGATGTGTCTGTGTTCCTCTGTCCTTCCTTATGGGGACCCGACTGATCTCAAGTTCGAAACTCCAGAGGCTTTGTGCTCCTGGGCATGGGAATGAGAATTTTGTTTGCTTTCAACTGTGGCTATGATTTTTTTGGTGATGTATGGAGGCTGACAGTTGTTTACCTTTCATGTCTTTGGGTTCCATCAATATCTCTTTCCTTTCTTAAATCACAGACGTCATCCCTGAAAAATCACAATCTTTTCTATCTTGGATGAAACATAAAGAATGAAAGAATTTCCAAACCCAAATCCAAAGGGAAGTCAAAAGCTGGGAGGAACCTTAGGGAAAATCTGATCAAAGAAATGTGATGAAGGAAAAAGAACTCTGGATTTGGAGTCAGAGGACCATTATCTAAGTCTTTGGCCCCTTGGATTTGGGCAGTTGTTTCTTTTTATCTGAGTATTTCCTTGTTACTCTTGTTAATTCACTTCAGTTCCTCATAGATAAAATGGAGAGGTTGTACCAAATGACTTCTGAAGTCCCTTTCCGCTATAAACTGTGCTTCTGTGATCCTAGAATCATAACTTGGAAGAGACCTCAGAGACCATCTAGTCTAATTAGCATGATGATACGCAGAAAGTGACTTGCTGGAAGGTCACCAAGTGGTGGGATCTACTTGATCACTTTACAGATGAGAACCCAACAAGGGAGAAGGACTTGTTTAGGGTCATATGCCTTGTATGAGCTAGAATTTGAACTGACATATTCTGATATAAAATTTGGTGTTCTTCCTACTAGTCCATGATGTCTCACCATCCCTCTCCTTGTTTTCTATTTCAGATACCCTTAGAGAAGGGGGACATAAAGGAAAAATAAATTATCTGACAACTCTTGGGGTTTAGAGCACTATGAAACCATTCAATGACAGGCTTTGAGAGTCTGATCTTGGCAATTTGGTACAGGATTTTTGGGGGAAATAAATCCCTCACTCCAATTTAAAGGTCTAGTAATGACAATGTATGCTTCTATCCCAAAGGTTAGACTCCACTTATAGGAACAAAGATTTAGAACAGGAAGGGTCTTGGAGGTCTTCAAATCCAAATCCCTTACCCCCCCCCATTTTACAGATATAGAAAGTGAATTGAGAGAGTTTCAGCAAATTGCTCAGAAACACACAACTCAAAAGTGCATGAGGTGAAGTTTGAACCAATTCTTTTTGACTTCTAGTCTAGTACCTTATCAGCTACAATATATGGCCTCTCTTAGTGGAGATGCTTTTATGTACTTGCATATATGGTCATGTTTTTACTGTGCCTACTTCTATGCATTTAGTTCCATGGATATTGAGAACATCTGCCATGTCCCTGGGAAATTTCAAATGTGAGCCATGCTGTTGACAAGACACCATGTCTAGTGCCAACAATTGAACTATATGGACCGCTTGGGTTTGGGCAGTTGTTTCTTTTTATTTCCTCTTAGATAGGAATGGAGAATAAATAGGATTGTTTGATGTTTTTTATATTTAAAAAACACTGCTAGGGTCCAAGGATGATCAAGAAAACATAGGGTATCATATTTTAGGAATGGCATTGATAGACTAGAGTATGTCCAGAGGAAGTGACCAGGGTTGTGAGAGATCTGGACACATGAGGGTCAGTTAAAGGAACTAGGAATGCTGAGTCTGAGAAGAGAAGGTTTGGGGAATTTATGATAGTTGTCTCTAAATATTTGAATGAATGTGAGAGGGCAGATCTAGGAATAATGGGTACAAGTTACAGGGAAGTAAAATTCAGCTAAATAAAAAGGAAAACATCCTAACAGAGCTAGCCCAAAGTAGAAATGGCCTTCCTTGAGAGGCTACTCTCCTTGCCCAGAGATCTTCCAGCAAGGGCTGAATGTCCTTCCTTGAAAGAGAAAGTATTATCCTTCCGTAGAAGTCTTTCAGCAGGGGCTGAATGCCTGCTTATGGGGCATGGTATAGAGGGCAAAATTTGCTAAATTATGGTTAAACTCTGTGACTTTTGAGTTCTCTTGTAACCCTGAGATGATTTGATTGTGTAGAAGTGGATGACTATCATCTTCCCTGTTAGACTCTATCAAAGTATGATACTGCTGCCCACAAGGAGGAGGGAATGGAAGTCAGATCAGGTTGATTAGTTGAAGAGAGAACCTTTACATGGTCTTGTGTTTTATCTCCCTGACCTGACACTTCCTATCCACAGTTTCCAGGCTCCCTCCTTAAAGGGATTTCTAAAGGACAGTCATAGGCCCTTGTGCTGGTAGCCTAGCCCTTAGTCTCAGGAGTAGGCAAAGAGAGGTAAGGAGAGGGTTACAGATGACAGGAGGCAAATTTAGAAGAAGAAAGAAGAGAATCATAAACACCTTCTTCTGTCCCTGACAAAGAGAGGTGGCGGCCTCTTTATCCTGGCAGCATGAGGTGACCCTGACACTTCCAGATTGCCCATCTGTAGTGGGCAATCAGTGCTCGTGTCCATTTCTCCCCGAACTCAATAGGAGTTTATTCCATGCCAAGTTGGGGGCTGGGGGGAGAAAGTGTTTGGAATGGTCTTTGCTCTTGTGTTCCTTGGCCATCTCAATTTTTGCCATTCTTAGCAGCAGAATATTCCCTTGCTTTTCAAACTCCAAAGGACAGGCATTTTTCTCTTGGAAAAGATCTTTAATTTAGTTCAGATTTTGATAATGCTGTGCGAACCAAATGAGGTTCTGGCTCTGCCAGTAGTGGGCTGGAACTGTCAATCTTGACTCCAAGTTCCTAATACAGTGCAGAAATATCCCTGTAAGCTGAGGTTATCAACCTTGCTTTTAATTTACAGCTCCTTGGTAGGTGGAAAGACAATGGCTTCATAGTTGGAGGACCTGGATTCCAATTCTGCCTTCAGGGGTTACTGGACCACATGTTTAGGGATGGATGGCTCTTTAGAAACCATCTAGTCCAACTGGGTTTTCCTCATTTAACAGATGAGAAAACTGAGGCTAAGAAAAGGTCAAATGACTTACATAGGATCACAAAGCAGGATTTAAATGCAGGTCTCTCTGGTTCCCGTCTCATGTTCTATCAGGTCTTCTTAACTCTAAGCCCACTGTGCCACATAACTGCCTTTAGAACTGATTTCATCAGTTCCGGTGGAATGAACTAGACGAGCTTTTAAAGCAGGGATTCTGAAACACTTTTTATGTCAAGGAAGGACCTCTTGGGCAGTTTGATGAAACATAGGGACTTTTCAGAAGAGACATGTTAAATGAATAAAATTAGAGACATATGGTTATGAAAGAAAGCAATTATCAAATTGAAATACAAGTATCAAAATAATTAAAAATACTGTGCTGCCTCAGTGTCTTACTTGTTTGATCTTCAGGAACTCATTTAACATCCCTTAGCTCTTAAATGATGACCTTTGAAGTCTCCTCTAGAGCCATGGTTCTCATATTTTAGATAATACCTTTTTTACAAAATAGCCTCCACCCTAAATAAAAGTTTTCCTCAGAGTTTTGCATGTTGCAGCCAGGCTCAAAAGTAGTATCTGACCCAGGAATCAAGGGACATCGGTTCTCTCTCTGACCTGTCATGAGCTAGTTATGGCTTGAAGAAATGACATCATTTCTCTGGATACTTTATGGGTAAAGTGAGTGGGTGCTTGGGACAAGGTCAGATCTGTTTTTTTATGACTATCAGTTTGGCAGGTGGGTAGAAGACCAATCAATAAACATTTATTAAGTGCCTAGTATGTGCCAGGCACTGTGCTAAATACCGGCGGATTAGAGAAGGGGGAAACCAGTGGCAGTGAGGGCAATTAAGAGATAATCGTCTCGGCAGGAGGTGACCACAGAACTTCAGAGTTCTATCATGGTCTTTCTTTTCTCTTTCTATACTCTTTCTCTTATTATTATCACATCATAACAGTAGCATTTGTATAGCACTTTACAATTAGCATTTCATTTTATCCTCACAACAGCCCTGGGAGTTAGGTGCTATTATTACACCCATTTTACTGAAATTGAGCCTAGGAGAGTTTAAGTAACTTGTTCAGGATCTTACACTCTCAAATATTCACTGTTTGAGACTATATTTGAGACTGGTTTTAAACTCAGATTTTCTTAATTCTAAGTCTACTGGACCATTTAATTACTTCTAAAACTGATTCAATGGAATGATTTATTTGAGATTTTAAATCAGGGATTCTGAAATATTTTTATGTCAAGGCTTCTTTGGATAGTCTAATGAAACTTGCAAATTTCTCAGAAGAAACATGTTAAATAAATGAAATTAGAGATATATAATTAAAAAGGAAAGCAAATATCAAATTTAAATACAAATATCAAAAATATATTTTAAAAATGAATTTGTGAACTCCAGATAAGAACCTCTGACTTTGAAGTCTTCTAGTTGAACCCTACCTTTTAATAGATAAGGAAAATGTGTTAAACTTGATTTGGGTTAGAGATGTCCAGGAGAAGAGATTAGGTGAGTGTTAGAGATGCTGAAGGTGGGACCATTTCTTGGAGACAAATTGGACATGGGGTTAAAGGTAGAGTCAGGGATGACTCCAACACAGGAGTTGTAGCTGATGAAAATAATGGAGAAGAACACTAAGGCTTGTGCAATATTCATACCTTCTCGTTCAATTAAAAAAAACCCATATCTCAGTCCTACCTGAGAAAGTAAATAAAGAATGCTTTCAGTGTAGATTGCCTGGTTTCTATCCCCATTACTCAATTTAAAATGCTCTGCTCTTTCCAGGGTTACCAAATATGTCTTAAATATTTTAAAATAACATTTTCCCAAATAACTGCACTTATTTTCTCTTCCCTTCTCTCATTGGGAAAAAGAAAATCTTTATAACAAATGCACGCAGAAGACAAATTGCAACATTGGCCATGTCCAAAAATATCTGTCTCATTTCACGTATATCCTAATTGCTAAATCCAATGCCTTTTCTCCTCCTTAATCCTTCTTAAACTTTCAGCAGCTTTTGACCCTATTGGCCAGATACTTTCTCTTTTCTGTGTTCTTATTGTGTTTCTGTGTTTCTTGGTCCATTTTTTATACTTACCATCTGATCTTTTCTGCCTTCTTTGCTTGATCATCATTCCTGTCCCCTCCTACGTGTACTTTATCCTGGTTTTTGTTTCAATATCCTTTCTCTTGGTGACCTCATCAGCTTTTATAAGTTAGTTGATCATCTCTGTGCAGATAATCAACCAATCTAAATATTCAGTCTTCATTACTTCTCTGATCCCCAGTTTCACATTGCTCAGTGACTGCTGGATAGCTTTACATGTATATACTATAAGCCAAAAAGTGGTAGGGTGGCTCAAGCATTGGGATGTAGTCAAAAGGTCTTTCTTCTTTCTTCACACATTTACTAGTTGTGTGGTTCTAGAAAAGTCATTTAACCTTTCTAAGCCTCAGTTCCCTCATCTGTCAAATGAGCTAGAATAGGAAATGATAAACCACTCCAGTATCTCTGCCAAGAAAACCTTAAATGGGGTCACAAAGAATCAGATGTGATTGAAAACAAATGAATCACAACAATCTCATTCCAATTCCTAATCTTCCTATCTCTGTCAAGGGTACTATCTTCCTTCTGATTACCCAATGACATGTTCATTCGATCTTCTCAACATCCATACCATCCATCCCCTTATCTCTACCATTTTAGTTCAAACTCTTATCAGCTTTTAACTACACCATTCAAATGGTGTTCTAATTGGTTTCTCTGTATGTAAGCATCTCCATTGGCTGATCACTCTTCTACACAGCTGTCAATTGATATTCATAAAGAACAGGTCTAACCATAATCCTTCTTTGCTCAAGAAACATTAGTGGTTCCCTATTGCCTTTAAAATAAAATACAGGTGTTTGCCTGCATTTTGTTTTCTTTCTTATTTTTTTCCCTTTTTGATCCTATTTTTCTTGTGCAGCATGATATTTGTGGAAATATATATAGAAGAATTGCACATATCATTTGCCATCTAGGGGAGGGAATGGGGGGAAAGGAAGGAAAAAATTGAGAACACAAGATTTTGTAAGGGTGAATATTGAAAATTATCCATGTCTATATTTTGAAAATAACGTTTTTAATTAAAAAATAATCTTCCTATTTCTGTCAAAGGTATTACCTCCCTTCTGATTACCCAATCACATGTTCAAGATTTAAAGATTTTTAAGACATGTTCAAGATTCAAGATTTAAAGTACTCTACAATCTGACTCCAACTTCTCTTTTCTGAGCAGATTTTACACATCTCCCCTTCACATTCTTTTTTCAAACCAAACCAGCTTCCTTGTTTTGTACATGTTGTCTTTATTAAGTAGGATGTCAATCAGTCAGTTGGTCAACAAATATTTATTAAGCACCTACTGTGTGCCAGGATAAGTGCTGGATATACAAAAAAAAAATATATATATAAGGTTTATTTTCTATTCTCAAGGAGTTTGCATTTTAATGGAAGACCCAATATGCATGTATAAATTGGATAAATTAGAAATAATCAACAGAGGCACGAGAATTAAGAAGGATTGGGAAAGACTTCATGTAGAAAATGGGATTTTAGCTGGAATATGAAGGAAATCAGTGAAGCCAGGAGTTGGAGACAAGGATAAGAAACATTTCAGGCATGGGGGACAGTCAGAGAAAATCGAGACGGAGTACCTAGTTTGTGAAAGAGCTCAGAGGCCAGTGTTGCAGGACTGGAGTATATTGTGATGACTGAAGCATAAGAAGGTTGGAAAGCCAGGAAGGGACTAGGATATGAAAGGATTGAAGGTCAGACAGAGGATTTTGTTCTTGATCTTGGAGGTGCTAGAAAGCCATTGAATTATTAAGTAGGGAGAGTAACATTTTATGTTTGATTACAGAGGACATATGATAGCTGGATTACAGCTAGTATTTATATGATGCTTTAGGATGTGTAAAGCTTCACATATTAGTAAATTTTAGGTTCACGACAATGTTAAGAACAATAAACAATGTTTATTCTTATGCCTATTTTACAAATAAGGATACTAAGGCTGAGAGGACCCAAGTTACATGCCAAAGGTAACATGGCTAACAAATATTTGAAGTAGGATTTGAATTCAGGTTTTCCTGACTCCAAGTTCATCACTCTAACCACTGTACCACCTCAATGCAAAAACTTCCCCAACGTTAGAGCAGTCCAGAAATGGAAGAAGCTGCTTCCGAAGGTAGATTTCTTCTTATTTCACATCTTTAAGCAAAGATTAGGGAAATACTTGTGTGTATTTTGAGCAGAATTCTTTTTCAGTTGTAACTTGAACAGGGTTCGATCATTCAACATTTGACAAGCATTTATTAAAGATCTACCATATATTAGGCACAGAGGACAAAGGTGAAAACAAAAATAATCTTTGTTCTTGAAGATCTGAATTCTAATTGACAGAAAGAACAGGTCTGTAAGTACAGAAAAGTAAAATCAAATACAAACACAACATAATCTACAGGGAGATCAGGGAAGTACTCATGGAGGAAGCAGCCCAGGAGATGAGCCTTGAAGGAGCTGTGAAGGGTAGGATGGCCACTCATTTGTAGAATGTATGAGAGGGAGTCATGTAGCTTCAGTCTAGAAAAGTAGGCATCAGACTGCAAGGGGCTTTAAATGCTCAACAGAGGAGCTTGTACTGGATCCCATAGAAAATTTGTTGATTGATTGAATGAATGAGGCTGGAAAGATAGGTTGGTATTAGATTAAGGGGGGGGGCCTTAAATGTCAATCTGAGAAATATTCCAAGTATGCCAAAGTGTTACAAAATATGTTAGATAATAAGTAATAGGGAGCCACAGAAGGTTTTGGAGGGGTAAATAAAATAACTGATCATCCATGTCTGCCTGAAGACAGAAAACTAGATTAGATGGTATTTGAAGAATTTCCTTCTAGCCTGTAATTCTGTGCTGATTCCTTTGGCAAAATAAGACCCTCTAAAAATCCTTGTTACTGCAACAGGTTACACTAACTGCTGTACTTCTAGGACTTATTTATTTAAAACAATAACAACACCAAAAACTGCGGGGGGAAAACCCAATCTCTCTTTGCAGGCTCTCACTACTTGATAGATTTACTGTGTCTCTAACAGTTTGAACCTTCAAGATGGGAATAGGTTTTGAAAAGTGCTGTACCGAATAACCTCCCTCATTCACTAGTTCTCACCTCCTTAATAATCCACAAACTCAATACTTCTCACAGAAAACCCAACAGTCTCACCCCACTTCTCAACAAAGATTTCATAGCCAAGAGCTGTAATGAGGTCTCATGCTACTCCTGCTCCCATAATATTTGCCAAATATATTATGGTATCTCTGCTGAAGGATTCATGTCATCAGTTTGTGAGTCTCTGCCCTTGCTGATTGGGGGTGGGAAGGCAGGGATGGTCCAACAGGGTTTGTTCAAGGCATCCTCCATCACACAAAATGTCCCTATTTGTGTTTCCTTGGGGTGAGCATGGTTGTCTCTTGATTCATGTTTTCTAAACTAGTTTGCATATACACAAAAAGTCATTATAATTCAAGTATATATTATTAGTTGAAATCTAAAAAAAATTCCATACGCAAAGTAAATGTGTGTGTGTGTGTGTGTGTGTGTGTGTGTAAAGGATTTGTAAGGATAAATGTTTTTTTTTGGGGGGGGGATGATATGTACAGAGACATGGTGAAGCAATAGAGCTCCTTAAATTTGGTGACAGATTATAAGCTCCTTGAGGGCAGGAAGTGCTTCCTTTTTATTTTTTCATCTGTAAATAAACATTTGTATTGTTGACATTTTTTTTTGTCATAAATCTTATCTTCTTTTAGAAATGTCACTTCCCCAGAATCACAATTTTCAAGTTGCAAGGAAGCCCCATGGTCTCTGGGCTGTCTTGTGTTCAAAAGCTGCCTTCCATCACAATATGCACAAATGGCCATCCAGGCTGTCCTGGGAGACCTCCAGCCAGAGAGAATCCACAGCCTTCTGCTGCAACCTGTTCTCCTTTTGAATTGATTTAGTGGTAAGAAGTCTTTACTTGGCCAAATTTGCCTCTTCTCTATTTCTACTCACTACCCGTACTTCTGCCTGCCATGACCAAACAGGACAAAACTAATCACTATCCTCCTTAACCACTTGAATGCTAGAAAGTCAGTGTCTTTCTCAAAATCTCCTTAAAAACAAACAACAATAACTTAACAAACTCTGGATTTAGCAAAGACTAAATTCAGATGGTGATTATTTGCATAATAAAAATAATTTTCATTTATTTAGGAAAAGCACTTACTTGAGAATCTCTTTAAATTACATTAAACACTTAAAAAAATAAAATTCATAGAATGTTAGAGCAGGAAAGAACCTTTGAGATTACTTGGTTAATTCCTTGAGGCAAAGGACCCTTATTGTCGTTGTTATTTGTATTTTCTGATGTCAAGGACAGAGTCCTGCAAACACTAAATACTTAATAATATCTATTATTAGATGTAATCATTGATTATTAATGGATTAATTTAGTAGCTGAAGCAACTGAGATCCAGGGAGGGAAAGTGATAAGAATTGGTACAGTGAAATGTGTTCCCACTTGGAATCAGAAGACTTGGATTCAAATCCCAGCTCTACCACTTGCAGTATTAGCTGTATGACTTTGACAAGTCACTCCTGGTCTCTGAGTCTCAATTTCCTCATATGTAAAATAAGGTTGTTGGACTAGATGGCACTCCATTGCTTTGAGCTGTGACCCTTTCTGTGCCAAAGTCATGTAGTCAGCAGCAAACCCTGAATAACATAGATATACTTACAACTGAAAGGTGAGCAGTTATTGTCTGTTAAAAAAAATCAGTCAGAAGTTAGGATAAAGCATCTTTGAAATAGTGATGTGCAATAATTTCCCCCCCAAAGATATGTAAATTTGGATACACACGTATAGTAAGACAGTTGTATTTAATACAAAGAAGGACCACATATTTGCTTGTATCCAGGTCTTGATTTTATTATTAAAGACCCAGAGACATGCAGTGAAGACACACAGTTAATGCAGAGCTGGATCCGCAGCTCCCAGTGCCCCCTTTCTTGTGCCATCCTTTGTGCTTTCTTAACTGTAAAATGAGGGCAATAATAGCAACTGTCTTGCAGGATTGCAATTACAAATTATAAAATGTTTACCTCAGCACTTGGCATATGGTAGGTGCTTAATAAATGCCTATTCCTTTCTCCTTTCTTTCTGCTTTACAGCTATAACCCCATCAGTACCTTAAGTGGTGACTACCAGGCGCTGTGTTAGGTACTGGGGAAACAAAGACCAAAAAAGGAGTTTACAACTTATTTATTTATACAGATAATTAAATATAAAATGCATACAAAGAAATTGGTGGGTAGGGACATCAACAAGTAAGAGAATCAGGAGAGATCTCTCAGGGAGAGACTACTTGAGCTGAACCTTAAAGGGAGATATTATTTCCAAGATGGTTGACAAAGAGGAAGACCCTCACAAGCATGAGTAACAGCCTAGACAAAAGCATGGAGCCAGGCTATGACATGTTTTATATAGGGAAGAGCAAATAAGTGAGTCGGGCCAGAACTTAGTATAAGAGGGACACTGATGTGTTAGAAAAAACAATTTAGAGTCAAGGTGTGAAGGATTTTAAATGGCAAAATGAGTAGTTTATATTTTATCCTGCGGGCAATAGGGAGCCAACGAAGATTCTTGAACATAGGAATGCAGTGGTAAGGCTTAATCCTGAGGAATTATAACTTAGAAACTGTGTAAAAGATGGATTCAAGGAGCAGTGAGTCTGGAGAGATGAAAATCAGTGAGGAGGAACATGTGCTAAACATTTGATTTAGGCTAGAGGCCCTGGGATCAGGGCTATTATTATCATTCAAAGGATCTGGATATGGCTAATAACCCTGCAAAGGAGAAACTCCATGTGTAGAATGAAGAAAGTACTTGCAAAAACTCTGTGCCTTCTATAATATGAATCATCATCCTCTCCAACACCTAATCTCTCTGTTTCAGTTTCCTTATCTGTCAAATGAGGAAGATAATAGCCCTTTCTCACAAGATTATTAGGGGAGTCAAATGAAAAGTGCTTTGCAAACCTTAAAGCATTATAACAAATGATTTTCATTATTTTCTCCTGGTATGGAAAAGTCCTCCACTGATACAGATGGACAGCTCATGAGCTAGAATTCGCCTTCTCATTCTTTGGCTACGTCATCGAAAACTTTCACATGTTTCCCCCACAGGCCCCATTTTCCAGTCCATTACTCATATCCTTGAGAGTTCCTGAAACTCTGAAAGCTGTCCACACCTCTTAAATTGTGGTACCTCAACATGAACTTGTGTCCTATTAATGATGTAATCAGTGGGAAAAAAATTATCACATGCTACTTGAATAATAGGATGGAAGAGTCAATTTTAATTAAATATTTGCATTTCATGTTCCAGTGTTGTAACTTCACAAAACTTGAATGTGCTTTTTAGAAAGTTAATTATTTTCTGATTCTCTTCTCATGAACTTTGTTCTGAAGATAGAGTATATTTTTGGTCAGTTGGAGGGTGTAACCAAAAGGTACATTGGGTGTCGTATGGTAACTTCTTTCTTTTTCTGATGGGCACGAGGACTCCATGCTGGGACAACTCTCATGTGAGTTTTTCCAACCAATATTTTCTAATTGATATATTTGTCATATGGTTGAACCCTGTTCATGAACACCATGCCATAAACAGTTATTCTTGGAGCAGTGTTGTATGTATTGTGGAAAATTTGTGCACGAGGGCAAAATGGAATAGACAATTGCTTTTGGGGACTGTGGAGATTAGTACATCATTGCATCCTAACAAAGTGCTAATTGCTCCTTTTGACCATGGGCCCAGTTTATAAAGCTTTTGCACAAATGTGCTCAGTGCACTAAATTACCAAACTCACACTGCATTATTTCTCAGTACAGCTTGCAAATTCTTGTAGGACAGTATGTATTAGCATTAATTAAAGGCAAAAAAAAGATAGAGATACTCGCTTGCAATTTAGAAAGAACAGCCTGGTGCTAATTACTCATGTTACAAATGTTGCACTTGCTCTGGGATGATATGAAGAAAAGCAAATGACATCTACTGGAAAGACTCACTTTGGAGAGACACGATTTTAGACCTGAACTTTGGGGTTTCATGACCAGATGTGGAAGGTGTGCAAGGGCCTTAGAAGCCAGCTCGTCTTATATGATTTTGTGAGGTTCAGGGAGGAGAAGTAGCTTACCCAATGTTGTATCATCGATAAGTCGTAGAATTTGGATTTCAGCTCAGATTTTCAAATCAGTAAGCATTTATTAAGCCCCTACTATGTTCTAGGGACTGTGTAGGTGCTAGAGAGATAAAAGCAAAAATGAAACAAGCCCTGCCCTCAAGGAGATTTACATAAATATAAGTAAATCCAAAATAGTTTTGAAGGATGTCAGAGGCCATAAGAAACTTGGCTCTGGAGGGGATTCGGGAAAGGCTGTGGCAAGGACAGAGCTTGAGTTGATTATTATTATTATTATTATTTTTTTGCTGAAGCAATTGAGGTTAAGTGACTTGCCCAGGGTCACATAGTCAGGAAGTGTTAAGTGTCTGAGACCATATTTGAGCTCAGGTCCTCCTGACTTCAGGACTAGTGCTCTATTCACTGCCCCACCTAGCTGCCCCTTGAGTTGATTCTTGAAAGGAATTTGGGAGTGAAAGAGGGGAGAGGGGGGAGAGGGAAAGGGCGTTCCAAATTTGATTCTCTCTCCACTTCACCGAACTTCCCCTCAGGCCTAGTGGGAACAGTTTAAAACACTATTTTCACAGGCAATTTTAAGGAAAATTTAGCATAGCATCTCTGTCACTGAATCTGCCAGTCAGCTAATAACCAGATCTTCCCTAATTAAAAAAAAAACCTTATCAGTTTGCTCTCTGTATAATTAGGTTCACATTTTTCAATTTTTACATGAAATAATAATTTTTCTCTCTTTGATAATATTATTGTATAGATTATTCTCTGGCATCTGCTCACTTCGCTGCATCAGTTCATGAAAGCCTTTCCAGGATTTTCTGCAATTTCTTCTGCTACATTCAGGTATGATACTTCGCACAGTCATTTCCCAGTTGATGAGGACCCCCCTTGGTTCCTGTTTTTCATTATAGCACAGCATCCTCATGATAATTGTTCATATGGTCAGACATGGGAGAGATCAGTCAATCAGCCAACACTCAACACTCAGCCCTGATTTGGGGCATTTTCATTGGCTGTTGTCCACAGCTAAAATTTTCTCCTTCATTTCTGCATCCTAGATTCCGTGATTTCCTTAAAGTTCCAGCTAGAAGTTTTGCAAGAAGTCCTTCCCAACTCCACTTAATGTTGATGCTGTCTATGATGGGTGGGAACACATAGAAAGGTGAAACCTCAAGGAGCTCATGTTCTAAATGATGAGAGATCATCTCTGAGGAGGGGAACCTGGAAAAGTCTTCCTGCAGAAGGTCAGATTTAAGAGGAGCCTTGAGGGAAACTAGGGAACGCTATAGGTGGAGAGAGGAGGGAGACATTACAGACATGGGGGTCAGCCAGATAGGACACCCCCATGTAAGGAACAAAGGCACAGGATTGGAAAATGGAATTTTGTGGATCAGAATAGCAAGTAGACTAGAGCTGCCAGAAAGGTCTTTGAAAACTGCAGCTTCTTCCAAACATCCTCATGAACAATGGGCTTGATGCTCCAAGTGAAACATTAATTCCCTGGGGTATCACTAAAGGATTCTTTACTCAGTGATGAGCTGAAGATATGCAAGTTACTGATTCTCTCTAAAATAAGGTGCTTACTCTAGTCTAGCAATGAGGAAACAGGTAAAATATTATGGTAAGGGTCTTGTTGAGAATGGACAAAATGTACAGTAAAGCAAAGGATGTTTTAAATGCTTTAAGCATCTTTCATTTTTTTGGTGTAGCTGTTCTGTCACTCCATGGATGTTGATCATATCCTCTTCATAATTTTGTAGATAGTCCTAGAGACTTTATGGGGCTTTAAAAAACACATCTCTTTGTAGCCAGCATGGTCATGAACCTTTCCATCAAAGCTGAGCTGGTCCTCAGACAAGAGACCTACTTTCTGACACTGGGATGGTGTTTGACAACTCCCCAGATTGGTCCATAGTACCAGGCATTGAGTAGGTGCTTTTTAAATATGAATGACTAAGTGCCTTGGTACATAGTACCCGGCACATAGTAGGTGCTTTTAAACATTATTGACTGTCTGCCTTACTGACTCAACTTTGAAATCCCAAACTCACTTCCATGCCTCGGAGAAACATCAGAGAAAGACCTTTAACAGACCTACTAAGACTTGGGATCTGAATGAGAGTTATCCTTTAAAATAAATACTTTGGGGGCTAGTCAATTCGATGAGATTGCCAGTTATAAACCATATTTAGACTTCTTCTATTTAGTCTTTGGAGACAATCCCAGTTTCTTTTTACATACTCTATGGTACCATACACTCACCCTTTTAAGGCTAACTAAGCAGTGGCCAATACTTAGGGCAAAGCTTGGAATAAATTACTATTTATGTGAATCCAGTGGTCTCAGAGAACTAATGTGGGTTCCTCATTTAGATATGGGAGTACAGTCTCAGTAACATAATCATTACAGCGATGACAATATCTCACATTAGCATTATTGATGTTTAGTCATCATCAGATGTGTCTTGAGTCTTTGTGAGCTTTTGGGGGGTTTTCTGGGCAAAGATATTGGGCTGGTTTGCCATTTCCTTTTCCAGTGGATTAAAGCCAACAGGGTTAAGTGACTTGCTGTGGTCACCAACTAGTAAATTTTTGAGTTTGGATTTGAACTCAGATCTTCCTGACTCTGGCCCTGAGGATCTATCCACCGAGCCACTTACCGGCCACCTATTTCTTCCCTTTCCAAGCCCATTCACAAGCCTCTTAGTCTAATTCGACCTTAATATCTGACGCTAGGGCATATGGGAGAAGTGTCACTAATTTCTATGTCATAAATGCACTAGAATCTATTATTTCACTAATATAGGGAGCTCTCACAATAGAAACTTCCTCTGCAGATACAGGACAGCAACTCATCATCCCAGAGTTTTGCCCAAAGGATCAGGAGCTTTAGTAACTTACCTCTGGTCACACAACAAGCATCATAGGCAAGACTAGAACAGGCTATTTCTGAATCTGACTCACCCACCATATTGCAATGCTTCTTACTCATTATAAATATAATTGTGTATATTATATATGTTATATGATACATTATCTGTGTTATATAATAGGTATTATAGATTATATAGTCAATTATATAATTGTTGTATATTGTGATATTGTATGTTACATATGTATATCATATAGGTGTTTGTTAATTATATTACACTTATAAAATATATAATTATTTCATATCTTGTATAATCTATATATAATGTATCATATAAATATAATGCACATGAATAGTCATGTTACATATCTCTGTGATAAGTCCAAATAATATCTTTACAAATATACATGTGTATATATGTGATATATACATTTTTATATGTGATATATACAAATATACATAATGTTTGTAAAGGTATTATTTAGAATTATATACACCCTGAGAAGAGAAGAGAAGGGCCTGTTTTATTCAGACTTATATAAATGTTAGAGAAAAAAGCTGTCTCCTTTGGGCAAATATGTATGAGGGAGGGCTATGGAAATTCTCAACTGTTATTGCATAGAATGGGGATTTTTGCATCTCAAGCTTGCTCTCTCTATTGTGGTTAGTCTCAGTGAGGTGACAGCTCAGGGCTCTTACTCATGCTTCAGTGACTAATGCCAATCCCTACGTGAACTTTGGGTTGGATAGATATTAGATAACTTGAATGCTGGCAGGGAGCCATCTTATTCAAGTCCCAGGGTGACTCAAAGATGGTCTTCCCCAAGCTGTGATTGCGAAGTGATTCAGTTGCTTTTTTTCACCTTGAAAGTCTTCACCAGGACCCACTGTCTACTTAAGTGCTTGCTGTAGGTTTGAGATCCTTAACTGCTTGATTGCTGCTGTTAATAAGGAAACAGAGGTAATTTTAGGTTAAATAAAGCCTTGATTCAGTTGACCTCCTCATCTTACAAAATGCGCGATGCTATGTTATATTAATAGTCAATCTTTTATATCTTGGGCCCATAGATCTAGAGCTGAAAGGAATTTTAAAAGATATCTAGTACAACTCCGTTTTACAGATGAGCAAACTGAGGCCCAGACAAGTTTGCCAATTTGGTAAAGTCCCACTGGTTTCTTTCATTTTCTTCTTTTTCCTTTTCCCTGCTTCCTTGCTGTTAGGTACTCACATATCTCCTTTGTTGCCACTTCTTGTAACATTCCTATTTTGAGGATTGTTGTTTTATCAAGGCAGCAAGATTCTTCACTTGCTCTTCAGCCTGTGTGGCCATTTGAAGGTGGGGATGTAATGCCAGAGAAACTGAGGCAAGATAGAGATTAGAGAATTTTTAATATTTTATTTGATTTCTGAGAGGGAGAGATTTTCTGGGACCAGAAGGATCCATTTTTGGTCTCAGGCTTGGATCAGACTTTCGTCTCAAAGAATCCAACAGGGAATGTGAGGTTCCCATGAAATATATATACACGTGGCTCTAAGTTCAGGTAGACAAAGGCAGGGGCGGAGTCAGAACACTGAGAGTGGGGACTTCCAGGCAGGGACCATTGGTCTGGTTCTGACAGGTTGAGGGCGGGGGGGGGGGGGGGTAGAACCATAAATTCTTATAAATTGGGAGGACTTAGGAGGTGTCCAACTGGAGCCAGGAAGTCTAAAGCTTAGGGATATAGAGGATGCCAATTAGGGATCTGAGAGAGGACATCTGGAGTTTTATCCTTTGGAATGTCAGATCTCCACAGCCCTAATTATCTCAGTCCTAATGAGCAGAAAAGGAGGGTTGCAGCTAGGGGGATTGAGGCAGAACAATTCAAAGAACTGAGGCAGAACAATTTATATCGTTCAGTCAGGACAATTAGGGAAACTGAGGCAGGACAATAAGGGAAATTGAGGCAGGGCAATTAGGGAAACTGAGGCAGGACAATTAAGGAAACTGGGGCACAACAGGGACAGGGTGGGGGGACTCAGATCTTCCTGACTCTGGGCCCGATGCTCTATCCACTGAGCCATCCAACCACCTCCTAGTCCTTGGTTCTTCCTGGGTTCCTTCCCGCTCTTGTTTTAACTTCAATCTATCCTGTCTACAGCTTCTTGGTGCATAGCTGCTTGTGAAAGACATCAAGAGGTAACATCTTGAGTGTGGGTGAATTCTCTCCTCCAAAGACAGGGAAGTGCGGTGGAAGGACAATTGTCAGGATGACTGGTGATGGCCTGGGATGCACAGGATGACCTTGGATGTCTGACCTCATTCTAAACATTCCATAGTATCTGCTTCCATGGCCTTCATGGCTATATGGGGTTCTGGTCACAAGCCCACTTCCCTACCCCTGCTAGGAGCTATATGGGAGGGAAGAGGAACAGGTTGGAATAGAAAACAACTCTGAGTGCTCGATGAAGGCCTATGGTCTTGGAAGGGGAAGGAGAACTTGGAACCCTCTGCCTTCTCCTCTTAGAAGGGTGCGTTGAAGAGTCACCACACATTTTTTGCATAACTTTTCATTGCATCTGCTGCCAGTAGGGAAATAGAGACTTGGGCTTGCTGAAGTTCAGGGCTTCTCTTCATCTGAGAATAACTTGTCTCTTCCAAGAGGGCTTTGCTCACCTGAGAGATCCTTTGTGTTGGGTATTCTAGTGCCTTGGGTGCTAGGGATTTCATCTGACAGTAACGTAAGGAAACTTATTTGACAGTCTCAGAATCCGAGGTGAAGGGCTAGTGCAACCTTCTCCTACAGAAATCCCTTCCATAATAACCCCAATATGGGGCCATCTAGGATTCAACTGAAGACCTTTAGGGAGTTCAGGACATCCTATGGTGGTTCACTCTACTTTTGGATAGCTCACAGTGCTCTGGTGGCTTTTCCACCAAACCAAACCATGAGTCTCCTCCCAAAGTTTCTAGGGGAACCCTGTGTAGTCAACCAGAACCATTTCAGTCCCTTGTCTCCATGGCAGTTCTTCACTTTCTGAAGAGAACTAACTGCTCCAATGAAGCCTCCATAATTTCTTCTACCAGTTATCATATGGTGTGATCCCGGAGGGTTTTGGAGCAGCTTTCTGCTTTTGCTTCAGTTTGCTTCATTTCTTCAGATATTTATTCATTTCCTACTTCATGAAAAGTGAATTATTAATACAATGTGACAATGTTCGTGAGTGTTCAGTTTTCATAGGTTATAGTTTGCATAAGATGATTGCAGGCTCATTAACCAGCCACTAAGTTTGGCAAAGAGGTACTTACCAATCAATCAAGTGTTTATTACAGGGGTCCTCTAACTTTTTAAAGAGGGGGCCAGTTCACTGTCCCTCAGACTGTTGGAGGGCCAGACTATAGTAAAAACAAAAACTTTGTTTTGTGGGTCTTTAAATAAAGAAACTTCATAGCCCTGGGTGAGGGGGATAATCATCCTTAGCTGCCGCATCTGGCCCATGGGCCCTAGTTTGAGGACCCCTGAAATTTAAGGATTTAGTGGCAGAGTAGGAAGAGTATTTGATTCATGTCAGGAAGATCTGAGTTCAAATCTAGCCCTGATCCCAAGCATATCTCTGTCTCTCTCCCTCCCTCTCTCTCCCTCTTTCTCTCTCCCTCTCTCTCCCTCTTTCTCTCTCCCTCTCTCTCTCTCCCTTTCTCTCCCTCTTTCTCCCTTATCACACAGCCAGGACATGTTAAGTGTATGAGGCCAGATTTGAACTCAGGTCCTCCTGACTTCAGAGCTGGTGCTCTATCCACTGAGCCACCTAGCTGCCCCCCAAACATATCTCTTAACCTCCATCTGCTTTTAGTTTCTTCCTCTATAAAATATAACTGCTGAGGTTATCTTAAAAATAAAATGAGATAATATTTGCAAAGTGCTTTGAAAACCTTGAAGTGCCAAATAAATTCTAACTATTATTATTGTTGTTATTTTATTAGTAGTATTCCAAGTACTATACTAAGTTCTGAGAATACAAAGACAAAATTCAAATAGTCCATGCTTTCAAGGAACTTACAGTCTAACAGTTCAAAGGTTGTGAAGAAGCAGATTTAGGTTTGGTGGCAAGAAAATAACTTTCCACCAATTAGAGCTGGTTGAAAGTGGATTGGGCCCCCTTTAGCAGTGGTTTCCAAGCAAAGGTTGCCCAATCACTTGTTGCCGTGTTATGAGGGGATTCCTTTCAAGCAGGAGTTGAACAAGATGACGTTGGAGATCTCATTTCCCAGATTCTGACTCTATGTACATATATAATTATATGCAATCCAAATGCAAGATAACCTTAAGTTACTAAACTATTGGAGGGAGTGGAGAGGCCTTATAGAGGGAAGGTGCGGACCTTCCTATTGTGGATCCTCGGCTGTAGTAATGAACCCCAAGCTGACCCAACTACGGAAGATGGAAAGAAAGAGGATCTTATTATAACAAGACTTTTACTTTTCTTCTGTTTCATAGTTTGTAGCACAAAAAAAAGTAAGGTGACTGGGGTCAAAATCTAGAGGGTTTGTTAAAGCTTTGAGTCCTTTGCATACAGAAACAACTGTTAGTGGATTGGGCCTACTAGTTAGCAAGATTAACTAGTCGCATTAGGAAGTTATCACTTTTTTCCAGTTGGCCAAATGTTGACTAAACCTAGTCCTCTCATAATCTTTCCTAAACATTGTCTTTGAGTCTTTCCCTGAAGCCTCCCGCCATGGATTTGTCTTTAAAATTTGATTTGAGGGAGTCTTTCATTTTTTTTGATTGGGGACCACAATGGCTAGGGACAGTTCTAATGGACTCGCAAGCATTTCATTGTGACGAGTAGCCAAGCTATGATTTGTGCTCAGTTGATCTGGTAGGGTCCAGCATAGAAGAGCAAAGCCATACTCCAGTCTAACCTGCTTGTTCCTCCTGGGTAAGCAAACTGGAAACATTACTTGATTTAGAGGCAGGAGACTGGATTTGCATCTTGGTTCAGGTTTTTAAGGCCTGGATTCAAATTCACCCTCGATACTTATCAACTGTGACTCTGGACAAGTCAGTGAGCCTCTCTGACTTTCAGTAAGGTGAAGGTCTTGGGCTAGATGCTCTCTGTCAAGGTCTAGCATCCCAGCTACTCCCAGCATGTTTACAAGTGTGTGGCCCAGTCGGGTGTGGGGAGACATGTCTGCAATCCCTGCTATTGGGGAGACTGAGGCTGGTGGGGGGTTTGAGCTCAAGAGTTCTGATTTTAGTGGTTTCTATTTACTGGGGGTCCATAGTCAGTCTGGCATCGAAATGGTGAGTAAAAAGAGGCAAACATTCACATTAGAAATGGAGCGGGTTCAAGCTTCTGTGCCCATGAATGACCCCCGTACTTCGAGCTTGAGTAAAACAGACTCAGTCTTTAAAAATAAAAGTATGAAATACAACATGATAATGATTATTTCTGAATTGAAGTGAGTTATTCTTGGAGTGGGTCTCTGAATGATGTCTTCATAATCATAATGCTCTATTCTTTCATATTTGACACTGAACCATTTAGTGGCCTTTTTAATTTAAAAAAAATTAGCATCCCAGCACTTTAAGATAGAAAGGAATGGGAAAGCTCCCTCTTCTCCAGAGAGGCTCTTGTCACTCTGGTTCTCTCTTACTATCTGAGAATATTGGAAGCATTTGCCATTTCCCCAATGTCTGAAGCCTGCATCCATGTCATCCTTAGCTAGAGCAGTGGTTGTGATGGTAAAAGGCAGCTGGTGGCAAGGCTGGCCAAAATGCTCAGGTCCCTTCCTCCCACTGCAGGGCCCATGTCTACTACACAGAGACCCTATAGTCTGGGCCTGGGACACAGCTGTTAAAAACATTTTTTAAGCTAGATCTCCGAGAAACTTGGTGATTGGGAATGCTTCTGACAGCCGTGGCTTTGAGGGAGGAGGGCAAGTGATTCTATTGTTAGTTTTCTGAGGAAAGAAAGAAGTGGACTGCATCGTCGAACTTTTCCAAGGGCATTGAATGATTCCTGGGGAAATGCATGTGTGTCTGTGTACTGATGGCAGGTGTAAATTTATTCTTTATGACTCTATGATGGAATTAAGGCTTCCAGCTGATTGTTAAACAGCCCCTATTCATTTCTGCAGTCACTTAAAGTTCTTCATTGTTTTTTGGGAAAGATCCCTTGATAAAAATACTTAGTCCACAAACTGGAGTTTGATCGAGATCTGTGAAGGAACCCCATGGTATAGAAACATCTTTCACCTATGTTGATTTATGGCTTATGAACCATTTATACTCTTGGAGAGCTGTTGGCAGGAGCCGAATAGTTAGGTGGAATGCCCAAGGTCACACAGCCAGGATATGTCAGATATAAGATTGGAATCCAGGCCTTCTGAGCTCCAAAGGCAGCCCTGTCATCACTCTGCACCCTGTTTTTCCTTCATTCTGCCCTCCACCTTTCCTTTAAAATAATTTGTATTTTTAAAAGTGCTTCCATAGTATCATAGGCTGTCAAAAATGGGAAGGATTCTCAGAGACCAATTAATCCACCTTATTCATGAACAAAAACATTTTACAATGTATGCAGGATGAGAGGTACTTGACACTCCCCTTCTCATATCTTCATGATAATTACATATTAAATAGAAGAATCATCTGTGGCTTTTCCCAATCCTGAAGGACAGTGTTAAAAACAAAACCCCAAAATACCAAACCAAGTACCTAGCATGCTTCAGGGACTCCACTGGCCACCTTTTTCCCAGTTGATACCAAGCCATTGATAGCCACTGGGGGTCTAGTAATTCTACCAGCCTTGTGTTTGCTTAACTATTCAATTACCTAGTGCTATCTGCACATCTTGGCCACTGGGAAAATATGCAAGATTTTGTCAAATGCTCTGCTAAAATCTAGATAAACTAATCTGTTGTATTTTCCTATTCTGCCAGTTAGAACCCCACCGGGAAATAGGCAAATAAGATGAGTAGGTTGTAATATGTTTTTGATGAAGCCATTTTGCTTCTTTGTGATCAGACTAGAAACTTCCTAGTTGTCCCTTTGATAATATGTTCTAGGATTTTTTTAGACTCAAAATTGAGCTCCATTCACTATAATTTACCATATCCCATTTTCTTCCTTTTATTTAAGAAGGTAGGGGATCTTATTTTTATCTCATATATTTTCATTTCTCTCCTGTTTGTCCTTCATCTTTAATTAGCAAATTGCACCTTGAATAAATCTCATCAACTATGATACAGTCCCTGTACAGAAGTGTCCAAAATCTTTCAAAGATCCCAAAGGTTCAGCAATTTAATCTGCCAATGTTTTTAATACCCAAAGAAGGTAGTTCATCTCTTCCAGGGGATTTGAACTCATAAAAGGCAATGAGATTCTGTTGTCTTACTCTCTACTGACTAATCTTGGATTTCAACTCCCTATTAACCATCTTGGTCTCTCCCATCCCACCCAAAGATTATTGTACTAGGCAGACCGAAGCCCAATAAAGAGTTGAGCAGCTCTATTTTTTTTTCCATCCCCACAACACACTGCTTTACTGGAAAGCCATTCTGCATTATGATGGCTCCTTCATATGACTGCAATCTCGCTGTCCCCTTACTCCTGTGGTGCATGTTCCATTCACCTCCCAGATCTGGTCAAATGTTTCTTTGAAACTGCTCCCCAAACAGAAAAGTGTCAATAAACCAGCATATTCCTAGCACTGTGAGTGGTCCTTCCAGTCAAGACAACAGAGGTCGGTATTTTATAAATTATTCTTGAATTTAGAATTATAGGATTATGTGGATCCAAAAGTGACTTCAGAGGCCAACTTGACTTACACGATCATTTTACAGATTTAAAAAAATGGATGTCTGTGGAAGTTCTATAACTTATCCAAGGTCATACAGGTAGGATAGGATTCAAAGTGATATGGCACCCAGTACTGGCAGACTGACTTCTGAATCACCTAATAATTACATACTTAATAGGTACACATTAATTTCAGAGAAGTTACTCACTGCTGGGGAAATAGTGAAGGCCTTGCAGAGGAGAGGACGATTGAGTTGAATTTTGAAGAAAACTAGGGATTCTGAGGGGCAGATGAGGAGGGGAGTGCATTTTCGGCAGGAGGGACAGCCTGTGCAAAAGCAAGATGGTGGGAAATACAATGTCATGTATAAGGAATTGCAATTAGCAAGTTATTTGCCCAAGGTCATTTAGGTAGTTAGCAGAGGAACTAGGATTCCAAACCAGTTCTTTTGTCTTCAAAGGAAGTCTTGCCATCGCATCATAAATTCCTTATGGGTTCCCTTGACCTGATGCTTGTACATAAATTTCCAATAAACCTGGATGACAACTGGGAGGAAATCAAATCATGAAAGCTTGGCTCCCTTTGGCAGATCTGTTCTATTGCCCCTGGTTTTCTCTCTGGTGGAATGCTAAAAGGGAATGGCCACAGCACAAGAGAAGAAACCCGGACTGACAAACAAAGCCCAGAAAACTGGCTTGCTTGTGCAATTCACACCTTTTCCAAGTAAGTTCCTTGGGAACTCCCGTAATTGGCAAGTGATGTTTTATTGAATTTAGCCTCCATAGATTGTCACTGGGGTAGAGTGAAAAGTTACAGGGATGGCTGCTAGAGCTTCTGAGCTTAAAAGGACCAACTGGGTTAGACTAGGGCAACTAGTAGAAATTTCACTTTCCAATTCTTGGAGGTCACTTTTTCATCGCATTCACCTCGTTTACCACTTATCTACCTATTTGTGACTTGGCCAAAACTCCCCAAAAGTGAGAGGAAGTGCTGAGACTTGAACTGATGTCTTCCAGTTTCCAAATCCAGTTCATGTGGGAGTAGAAAGACAGCCCAAAACAGTGGGAAAAGCGCTGAATTTGTGAGGCCTTGAACCTGGGTCCAACTATGTCAGCCCCCTACTCAGTAAAGTCTAGTGGCCCCTTTTGCTTCAGGATCAAATACAAAATGTTGTTTGGTATTCAGAGCTCTTTATAACCTATCCCACTCCTACCTTCTTAGTCTTCTTACTTACTCCCTTTCACATATTCTTTGATCTGGTGACACTATTCCCTTCTCTTGGATATTCTCCAAATAAGACCCTTCACCTCTTGGCTCTAGGCTCTCTGTCCCCCATCCTGGAATGCTCTGCCTCTTCTGCTCCAACTACTGACCTCCCTAGCTTCCTTTAAATCTCAACTAAAATCTCATCTTCTGTAGGAAGTCTTCCCTAATTCCATGCAACTAAGTGCACACCTGCACAGCCTGATTTCTGTACCCCATACCTCTTCAAATATAGGGCTATAAAGATGTAGAGATCCAAAAGTTAGCTCTCCCCTGTTCTGTTAGTACCTTAGGAGGACTTCTGCCCTCATGGTGTTACTGTTCAATAATCCCATGAGTATGTGTTCTAAGGTCATAGTAAAAAAAACAAAGCACATATCATTGTTTCCTCTCACCCCTTCTTATTAATCCTCTGGGAATGTTGGGCACATTCTCTGAGACAAAGTAGTTTCAATCTCTAGTCCCAAATCAATAATAATAGTGACTTACTATTTGTTTCAAGGCTTATATTTATCTCATAATACCCCCATGAATTAGGTGTGTTGGTCAATCAATTTTATTAAGCACAGTCAGAGACTGTGGTAGAAATACAAAGAAAGGCAAAAAACATCTCCGGCTCTTAAAGCAACCCCTTGTTGTCTCTGGGAGCAAATGCAGATCCCCTGGTTGGCATTTTGAGCCTTTCATGGCCTCACTCAAACTTGCCTTCCCAGACTAACTGCACATTATTCCCTTTTGGACATTCCCCTGTTAAAATAATCCTGCTCTCCTTCTCCTGTCAACCCCATTCTTTTGTTCTGGCTGTCTGCGCTAGGAGGGCACATACTCCTCCGTCTCTTCGAATCCCTACATTTCTTCCAGGATCACCTCCTCTGTGAAGCCTTTCCTGATATACCCCACTATTAGCCCTTTTCTACATGTTAATCTGTATTTTCTGTTTGTTATTGGGATAAATTGCTACCCCCTCCTCAGTAGAATTATTTTCTGGTACATAATTGATTCCTAAATAATATTTTATATTGTTGTTGCAAGGGCTGTCAGTCTATTTTTTTTTTAGTAATTTCATTGGTATAACTGAGGAACCAGAGATATTTCAATGGCTTTTCAAAGGACCCTGTGAATGTCAGCCTCAGAATCTGAACTCACATCACCTGATTCCCCTTCCACTTTCCTCTCATCATGTCATGACATAGATCACTATATCTACCAAGTGACAACTGATGAGTTCAAATCTGATCTTAGATGCTTATTAGTTGTGTGACTCTAGTCAAGTCATGCAACTGCTTGCCTCAGTTTCCTCAACTGTAAAATGAGTCAGAGAAAGAAAGGGCAAAACTGCTCCTGTATCATTCCAAGAAGACTCCCAATGGGATCACAAAAAGTTAGAAATAACTGAATGGCATCAAAAGACAGATTTTGTTACTTTCTGATCTCAGATCCCAGGAAGCACTGGGAGAATCTGCCTTTTGTACATATTTATTTTCAAAGAATGTCATCTGCTAGCTGTCAGTGTCATCAAGGCAGAAAGTTTGGGGAATGGGAAATGCCAAGCTTAGCCTGCTAACTCCTTGCTAGGTCAGAACTACTACGGCGATTCATCTGAATGTCCCCTCACTGCATGGATTTACCTAACCCATCACTCCTTGAGGGTGGGGACTTTTCAGCTGATGCTGCCAATTGAAGAGAAGGGAAACTTGTCAGTTTCAATCCTCACAAACTCCTTTTGCTTCTCTCAGTTCTGATGGGTTCTCACTCATCTGGAGTTTGGTTTTGAGTTTCAACCTTAAGGAGATGCTAGGTGTAAAACTCCTACGGTCACAATTTGTGAGTCTGGGACAGGAGTAGACAAAGGCCTGCTCCTTCCTTATAGAGAAAGATAGAGATTTGATTTTCTTATTGTATCAGACAGTTTCATGACCTGGGGTCTCAGGACCCCCTTTCTGGGGACTTTTTCCATCTCTGGGGGAAAGTTCATCTTCTACCCAGGAAATTACAATTCTCTGCACACAAGTACCAACTATGCACTAGCACTAGATAACTCCTGCCTTCAAGGAGCTAAGTTCTACTAAGTAGACAGAAATTTTGATTTGGAGTCTAGGAACACCAAGTTTTGAATTCTGCCCAAGCACTTTCTGACTATAAAATAAGAGGCAAATCCATTAATCTCTCCCTGTGCCTCAGTTTTCTGAGGGGGTGGAACTCAACGACTTTTAAGGTTCCAGCTCAAAAAAATGATCCTGTGAACACAGATGGGAAGAGTTTAAATTTTTTTTTAACTATCCAAAATTAAAATGTCCTAATCTTCAGGTAATGATGATGATGATGAAAAAAAAGTTCTGAGGATCTTGTGCATGCTAGAGAATTTCTGAAGTGAAATCCCCATCAAGCCTACCTTAGTGCCAATCAAATACAAATTTCCCTCACTCATGTAGGGTCATCCTAAATGAATGAGTGTAGACCTAATGCCCATGTTCGTCACAATTCCTGGATCATTACTGACCATCACAGACCAGTGTAGCTGGAGTATCCCTTCAGCTGGTTTAGTTTGGTCGGGGTCCATTGCATAACACTAGACACAATGTACAGCAGAAACAACACAGACATGATTTGGGGGCTGCCCTATGGACAGACAGAATTCACTGCCCTGACCAGATAGAGAGTTCACAGATTATCAGGAACCTTATCTTTAATCGTTCCCAGTGGTCCTGTCCAAGGTGTTGATCTCATGATTTATCTGAGTCTGTCAGCCTTGCTTTCCACTGACTGAGAAGATGGGGCTCTCTTTTGGGAGAATCTTATGATTCTAAATGAAGGCCGGGGAGCTCTAGCAATGTTCCTCCTGGCAGTCCACATCATTCCGATCGGAAGCACTCGCTATGACGATCTGCTATCACAGCACCAAGCTCCAGTAGCTACCATCAATCACAGTGCCAGGGCAGGGGGCCCGTTTATGCCTAAGTAAAATTATTGGTATGATCATGGATTCACAATGCAAGGGCAAGAAATTTGGCTGGGAGACCAACTCACAACACCCTTGGAGAATTCTGGGGGAAAAACAAATCAGACACAAAGTAGACAGACAAATGAATACTTCTTGGCAAAACCAATTAACTAAACAAAAGTATTTTCTAAATCTAGCCCCTACCTTTTTCTTAGCTGATCAGGTTGAGGACGCTGTCACTTATGGATAGAGTCATTTGACGAAGCAGGAATCCCATCTGCTCAAAATAAACCAAGTAGAAATAAGTTCTACCCCACAATTCCTTATTTCTATCATCAGAACTGGCAATTTTAAGTAGCTGGAGTCTGTCAGGGTCCCATTGAAACTCCAAGATGATCCAGTGGCTCTATCCACCTTGAATCCCACCACTATCACTAATTGTAGGTGATGCAGGAATATGAGATCCCAGAATATCAAGCTTGTCTTGGAGTTTATTTAGTTCACTAGCAAGGAATCCCTACTCACATGAACAGAGTTCCCAAGAAACAAAAATACAAAAATTATATATATATATATATATATATATATAAATCAATCAATCAATCTATCTATCTATCTATGCTTATACCAAAAAAGAGGGAGAAGACTGAAAGCAAAAGCAGTTTAGGAGAGGATGATGCAAGAGCTTGCTGATTAGATAAGATACCTTAACTTGCTTGACTGAACTGATTCTGAACTCAGGAAACCTATGAATTCTCCCTGAACAGATGTTATCACACAGGATGTTCCTGTGGAGGGCTGAGGAGTTTGGCAAGGAGGTCCTTCCATTGGTGAGCCAATGCTTGACACAAGATGGTGTGCTCAGTTTGTGATCCACATCTTCAGTCAAAGGCAGAATGACCCATATTATACACAGTCACTGATACTGAGAGCTGGCGAGGTCAGAACTTCAATGAACACCTAATTCAAATTATACTTTAAAAAGAATGTACCATATAAATACTCACTCACTTTTAATGAGGAAGAAGAATTTGTGTCACTTGAGAATGATTCTGTTAGTTAGAAAGTTTTCTAACAATTATCCTAAACTTTCCCCTTGAAAGCTTCTTTCCTGGGGTCAAAGAGAATAGTCAAATCCATCTTTCTCAATATAACCTATAAATTTTAGCAGGCAACAATCAGATTTCTCTCCTCTCAGGGCTAAACATCCCTAGATCATTCAGCCAATTTACAAATGGCCTGGGCTCACAGCTCTTCATCATCCTGGCTGTCTTTGCCTGGACACTCTCCAGCTTATCAATATCTTTTTTTTGAAACATGGCACCCAGAACTAATCATAGTATTTGAGATGTGCTCTGTCTAGAAAAGGGCACCGGGATATTTGTCAAGTATGTAATAGAATGTGTTACTATTCAGAACCAAGTAAACCAGATGGCCTTTTTGGGCCCTTTTAGCCCTGAAATGGTCAGAATTTAGGAGGAAGGTGATATGGTCAAGAATTTTTACTAGCAAGACTTAATTTGGAGTTATGGAGTTTCCCAAACTACTTAAAGACATTTCATTAAATTTGCAGCATGTCCTGATCTATGGTTTGAAAAGTACCTCAAAAATCCTTGTTAATTCTCCCAGCTTACCCAGGTTATAGGTATTGTACTGGATAGAGTACTGGATTTGAGGGGTCACAGGACTTGAGTTCTGATCCAGATTCTGCTACTTGTAGAATTACTCACTTTGAAGTGAGCCATTAAATCTTTCTAGCCCTTAGTTTTCTACTTTATACATGGTCTAAGTGATCCCTTGATCTTTTGGGAAGATTGGCCCAATTCAGACTTTTTTCTTTGGGTAATTGCTATTGGCAGCAATGGTAGTTAGAGTAAGTTTTCTGCTCTGCTCTAGAAGCCAGTGTTGGGACGTTACTCTGATCCTTTGAAGTAAAAATTCACCCACAACATATGACTCAGTGACATGAGAGAAAGGGCATCCCCACAAGCCCGGCACTGGGGATATAAACACACAAAAAAGAAACGATCCTCGCCCTCAAAAAATTTCTGCTTGAGTGGAGGAAACATGTATGCATGTGTCCATGATAAATGAGTCCAAAGTGAAATGCTAACTCAGAGGAGACATCTGGGGCAGTTAGGAGAAGCGTCCTGGAAGACATTTCACTCCATCTGGGCCTTGAAGGGAGATGAAAGTTTCAGGAAGATGTGATAGAAGTGATATTGGGAGTGGGGTTCTGTAAAACAGGGAACCCAAGCAAGCCTGTATGGCCAAAATATGGTGTGTGGAAGGAGTTTTAGAAGAGATGCTGTAGATTTTTTCAGTGGGATTAGATGGAAAGAAGCATTTATCAGGCAACTACTATGTGCTAGGCACAGGGCTAATCCTCTAAGCCTCCTTTCAAGTGTGACATTCTATAATTCTGTGAAGATACTGATTAAATAGATAAGTATACAGCCTTTGCCTAAAGTTTCTGGGAAATCTCTAAGGCTTGTGATTGGTTATTTCTTTTATGATGTAATTTCCAGGTTTAACACATCCTTGAATATATATGTAATGGAGAAAAGGACTTGTCAGGGAGCTAGTCCCCATCCCACCATTGTTACCCATGTAGGAGTGCCTCAGAATAATTAGTAGATGGTACCATCTTTCTGTCGCCTGCCTGGGATTTGATTCCATTAAACTAGAAAACTTTAACAACCTTTGATTCATCAATAACATGTTTACTATTTAGCAACAGAAGGGCCCATGATAGATTTCTCTTCAGTGGATGGAGCAGTAATCTCAATGATGTAGGTACTTCCTGCTATGATTCCATCCATACATTTTTACCCACATTCTCCTAGAAGTATGATAAACACTACTTTGGCATTTCCTTCTCCTCCTCATTTTACAAATAGGGAAACTGAGGCACACAGGGTTAGGTGACTTGCCCAGTGCTACACAGCTAGTAAGTGTCTGAGATCAGTTCTGAAATCAGGAAGAGTATTTCTAATTCCAGGGCTCTATCTATTGGGCCACCTAGCTGCTGATTACAATGGGTGCTTCCATTTTCTCTCCTCTGACTCTTTTTTTATCCCCTTAAAATCTCGCTTCTGACTTTATTCCACCAAAACCTCTCTCTCCAAAGTTACCAGTGATCTCTCAGTTGCCAAATTCAAAGATTATTTCTCAATCTTCATTCTCCCCAACCTTTCTGTAGTCTTGGACTCTGTTAATCGCTCTCTCCTCCTTGATATTATTTTCTCTCTAAGTGTCTAAGGTACTACTTTTTCTTGGTTTTCCTCCTACCTATCTTTCTCATTCTCCTTTACAGAATCCTCCTCCAGATCATGTCCTCTAACAATGGGCATACCAAAGGGATCTGCCTTGGACACTCTTCTTTTTTCCTTCTGAACTATTTCACTTGGTGATCTCCTTAACTCCCATGGACTTAATTAGCATGTCTGTGCTGATGATTCTCAGATCTAAATACCCAACCTTTGATGACCTCTAATCTCACATCTCCAATTCCCTTTCAGTCATCCTTTTACTGGTTGTCCAATAAATATCTTAAACTTTACATACCCTAAATGGTCCTAATCATTTCCTGCCAACTTCCTGACACCAAAACCTTTCCAATTATTGTAAATGGTAGGTTCACAAACCACAAATCACCATGTTTCCTGAGCTCACCATGTTTCAACCAGCCACATCCAAGCTTTTGCCAAGGCTTGTCTTACATATGCCCCATTCTTTCCTCTGACACTGAGCAGTTTTCCAGCCTGTCTTCCATGAAGGCAATGCTCTCCCTCCTTTTTTCTACTTATTGCCTTTTCTAGCTTTCTTTAAGTCACAAGAAAAATCCAATCTTCTATAGAAAATCTTTTCTGATCCCTATTAATTTTAATGCCTTCCTTCTCATCTCCTATTTATCCTGCATACCACTTGTTCATATATTCTTCTTTGTTGTCTCTCCCATTAGATTTTGAGCTCCTTGAGGGCAGGGACTTTGTTTTGCCTCTTTTATATCTTCAGTGTTTAAGCACAGTGCTTGACACATAGTAGATAATAAATACTGATTGGTTGAGTGATCTTTCACACTAATTTTCTTTTGCAGTTGTTAATTGATGTAGCCTACTTTTATTAAAAAACGTTAATCTATTTTATTTTTACATTATGAATATTTAAAGTCTATTTCCACTTTCTGAGAGGTCTCTTTTAACAAAGTAAGACAATTAAGCAAAACTAATAATACAATGACCTCATCTAAAAATGTAACATTGCATATATATAGAAGCCCCAATATCTCTTTTTAAAAAAAAATCAACAGAAATCTATTTTCTCTTATTCCTATCTTCTTAACTTACTGGGGGGAAAATAATATCCTTGTAACCAATATGCGTGGTCAAGCAAAACAAATTCCCTTATTGACACACATATGTATGTGTGTCATTCTGCACTATATTTCCATCATTTCTCTGTAACGTGTCTATTGTTTTGTCATATGTTCCAGAATCATGAATGGTTACAGTATTGATCATAGTTCTTATAACTTCCAAAGGTGTTTGTCTTTATGGTGTTACTATTTTCATATATATATATACATATATATATTATTCTCCTGATGCTGCTTATTTCATTCTTTATCGTTTATAAAATATCTTAAATTATTCATTTTCATAATACCAATAGTATTATGAAATGCTCACTTCACTGTCTATCAGTTTAGACAAGTCTTTCTGTGAAATCATCTGTTTCCTCGTCTCTTAAAGCACAATAATATTCCATTATATTCAAATAGCACAAATTATTTAGCCATCCCCCAGTTAGTGCGCATCCTCTAATTTCCAGTTTTTTGCCATCACACAAAAATAAAACTGTTATGAATATTTTGTAAATATGGGTTTTTTCCTATTCTTTGATCTCTTTTGAATATAAATCTAGCAGTGGTATAGTTAGGTCAAAGGCTTAGAAACATTTTGCCTATAATTCCAAAATGTTTCCAGAAAGCTTGTATCCATTCACAGATCCAATAGTACAACAACGTACCTGTTTTCCTAAAGACCCACCAACATTTACAATATTTTGGTCATTTTTACTTTAATTTCAGAAATTTCAGATTGCTTTAATTTGAATATCTCTAATTAGTAGTGACTTGGATCATTTGTATGATATCTTTATAAAGAGTTTGGGTTTATTCCCTTGAGAGCAAGCTGTTCATATGATCACATGAGATCATCTTCATAAAGCTCTTAGCATAGTGCCTAGAACATAGTAAATATTCAGCAAATATTTCTTGTCCTTTGCTCTTAATCCTTAGACCATTTATCAGTTGTGGAATGTCTCTTATTCTTACAAATTTCAATCAATTCCTTATATATCTTGCAAATGAGACCTTTATCACTGAAATTTGTTACATTTCCCCTTAGTTAATTGTTTTTCTTCTAATCTTAGCTTTATTAGATTTCTTTAAAATATTAAAATCTTTAGATCTTTAAATTTTTAAAAATTTTATGTAACCAAAAGTATCCATTTTATCTTCTATGATTTTCTCCATATCATATTTGGCAATGAACTTTTCTCCTCTCCATGGATCTTATAGAGACCCCTCATTTTTCTCTCATTTGTATATGATATGATCTTTATATCTAGGTCATCTATCCCTTTGGAGTTTATCATGGCATAAGGTGTGAAGAGTTGATCTAAATCTAATTTCTTCCATACTGTTCTGAAATTTGAAGTGGGACCTCATGAAGCAATATATAGTATAGTAGAAAGAGCTTTGGGCTAAAACTTGGTAGATGTTGAAATCTAACCTCAGACATTTACTAGATATTTGACCTTACCCATCCTGAGCTTCAGTTTTCTCATTTGTGACTAATGACACTTGAAGTACTTTCTTCATAAGATTATCATGAGGATCCAATGAGATAATGTATATCTATCTCCATAAAGTTCTATATAAATATTGTTTGTTCTTTTATTGTTTTCCAATAGCATTGTTTTTCAATGCTGTGAATTTTTAAAAGCATTGAGCAAATCTCACTGAACTGGACAAATCTTTCCATCCTCTCATTTCCTTTTTTTTAAAAAAGTTTTTTGTTTATAGTGGTCATCAGTTACTGATTCAGCAATGTGTAAAGAGTTGAGCCAGACAGAAGTCCTACAACAGAGCTATAACTAAGATGGAGTGACTAGTTTTGACCCAAGGTGCTAAAATTCATCAAGTTCCTATAGAACTATTGTGGGACCTATTTCCTGCCCTTGGTAGTCCCTGAGGTTAATATCAATGACAATAATAATAGCTATCATTTATATAGCACTTAAAAGTTTACAAAGCTTTTACACTCACGTGTGTGTGTATGTATAAATATGTAAAATTTCATTTGATCAAAATGACAATTCTGAGAATTGTCTCCATTCAGCAAAATAAGCTGTAGCTCAGAGGTTATCAATTACTTGCCGAGGGTCACATAGCTGTTAAGTGTCAAAGTCAGGATAAAAATTCAGACCACTCTGACCCCAAGCCTATTACACTATTCTGGTGCTTCCTAGGTGCCTAACTCTAACTACCTCAGTCTCTCACATTTACCCAGATGTAAAACTCTCTAGATATGGATCTGCTACATATCAGTTCTTAAACTGAACTCCAGAGCACCTCTATGTCCCTATTCCTTGATAGCATCCTCCCCATCAAAGCGACTCATGCTCTGGAGCAGAAGTAGGCAATCTTTTTCCTGCCAAGGTCCATTTGGATATTTATAACATCATTGGCAGATATTACAAAATGATTAACTTAAAACTCAAGCAATGGGAGGTTGTTGTCTCTAACTTTTAGCTCATCCTCACTTATGGTTGCATCGGCAGGGCCAGACCAAATGATTTCTCAGGTCTTATACGGACCACAGGCTGGACATGCCCCATCCCTGCTCTAGATTTAGGGGCTAAATAGGATTCCTCTCCCCCACCCTCATGACTTAACTTTCACACCAGCTGGTCAAACATCATAGGGGAGCCTTGACCTGGTTTTTTTGATTCCTGTAAACATCATTAATGAGTTCCACATATGAGTGTTCCTAAGGTCAGCTTATCATGGAGGCACCTTGTATTAAGGATGTATCCTTTGAAAATTTAAAAAGAATACCACTACTGAAGCCTTCTTTCTTAGGAAATACTAGTACTAGGATCTCCTGCCACCAGCAGTCCATCCTTTCCAACAAAGAAAAATTATTATCTTTTCATTTCTAAGCATTTAATCAAAAAACAAGACAGAAATATAAAGTCTTTTTTTTGAATTCTCAATGATCAAGGACTGTAATTTGGTTGGAGCAACTTGAGAGTCCTGTGCCTGCCCCGACCCTGCTTTTGTAGTGCCTTTCATTAAATGTGACATCTTTCCTCTCTTTGCATTTTGCCCATATTTGAAGAGCCTTGCTCATGGGAACTTATTAAAATCTGCAGCAGCATGTGAATATGTGAGGATGCACTTATGTGTACAGGCAGAGAGAATGGATTTTTATCTTCGGGGAGGCTGGTGGTTTTATTTTTTAAGAGTATTAGTAGCTTACAAAAGAAAATGAGAAGGGAAAAAAAGAAAGACACATTTCTCATTTAAAAGAGCCTAGGATGACTTCTCAGCTAATTATCAGAGAGGCCAAGAAAGGGGGCGACCCAACAAAGTTTAAATTACCCTCATGCGAACTCTAAAGAGTGCTGGAAAGCTATAGTCTCAGTCCATTCTCAGTTTTATATACTAATTACACCGGTGATCGAGAAAATCCCAGCAATCTTCATTTTGCCTTGGTTTTGAATACATAGCCCCTCATGTTTGGGGGGACCCTCTTTCATTCATCTTTCTCCATTCTGAGATCTCATCACCTTGCCAGCTCAATAACTGGAAGACCTGGATTCAAATCCTGACTCAAATCACTCCCTGAGTGATTTGGAGTGATTAATCTCCATTGGCTTCAGTTTTTTGAACCTTCCAATTCGAAATCCGTTAACCAAAAGAAATGTTTATTCCATTACCTTCTTTTTTGGTTCTTTCTCTAACTCTTCTGTATGATATAGCTGCCCCTGGCTGACCTTATTCATTATAGGAAACAGGTAACATTTAACATCCCTCCCCCCCATACATTTGTACTTTTTATCCCCTTTCTATTCTTCCCTTCCTTGACTCCACCAAATACTCCGTATTCTTTGTCCATTCTTATTATAGTATTTTGGAGTTAGGCCTGACCTTGAACACATTAGGAGTTTAATAAAGTTTTACTAAATTGAACTGAAGAATAACCCAACCACTTCTTTTTACAGATGAAGAATCACAGGTTTTTATATGTTCTTATGTATATACATCTTCTCTTCCCAATAAAATATATTCTCCATGAGGGCAGAGACTGTAGCTGTGTCCTAACTAATGCAAATAATGGATCCTTGAAACAGTCACATGTATTCAATTGGCATTATTCGGAAACATAATTACGTAAAATACTGTCTCTGGCATCTGGCTGATGGAAATAGGAAGTGCAAATTCAAATAATAAGACCAGGGAAATTCATTATTCACATTAAATGGGCTTTCTGTTTCAATTTTTCCTTTATATCTGCAGTTACTAGCACTGTGATATATGGCGCCTAGTTTATTTTATTAAAATTTATTTTATATATATAATTTATACATTTCATATAATATATTATATATAATTTATATTTATTATAATATATTAGTATATATAATTATATTAATATAACAAATATGTTTTTGCAATTATAATAAATTAAAATATATAATATTAAATATTAATAAAGTATTTTAAAACATTGATAAAATGATTATCATTTGATCTGATCTTGGCCCCATGCTGTTTAACATTTTTGTCACTTATTTGGATGAAGACATAGATCGCACACTTCTCAAATCTACAGATGACAGAAAATTTAGTTATCACCAGAGCAATTATAACAGTTACAAAGTCTCATCAGTCAAGGACCACGGGCTATAACAAATCAGGTGATAGAAGTACATACAAATTTTTACCTTTGGATTCAAAAAATCAGTTTTATAAACATCGGGTAATAGTTCTTGTTAGAAAAAAAAGAATTGAGTTTCAATGGATTGTCTTCTCAATAAAATTCAGTACCATAATGCATCATCCAAAGAAGCCAATTCAGACTAAGCTATAATAAAGAATCATGGTACTTTGAACAAGGGGTGGAGGAGGTTGAATATTTCTCACTTTGTCCTGGTTTCAATTCAATTCAACTTAAAGTATTTGTTAAGGTCCATGACATTTTGTAGGAATCCTGGGATTTTATTTTTAAACTGGATCTGTGATTTCCTTGGGAAAAAGAGCCCAGTGAGGAAATTTCCTTAACCAATGAAAATTAGTACTTGCTTTACAATTTACAATCTTATAAGTTGCCTGAGGAGGTGAGAGGGCAAACTGTTTTCTCACGGTTGCAGGAAGAGTGTGTGCCAGAGGCAGGAAGGACTTCAAGCTCAGCTGTCCTGGCTCCAGGACCAGCCCCTTGCCAGACTATGGAATTGGGCACTAATGGTCATTTCTTCAGTTATCAACTAGAATGCCAAGTTCCCCATTCTACTTTTTTCAATTAGTGTCAATTAGCAGAATTTGGGAAATAAGACAGAAGTGATGGAGACTTACAGATTCTTAAACAGTAGAGAACATCTCATCCACAACCCAGCCACCTCCAGCCCCTCATCTTACAGATAAATAACAGAGAATAATAAAAAGTATAGTTATTCCAAATGAGCTCCATAAAAATGAGTTAGTTCTATGTGATTCAGAGAAAAGAGGTCAGGAATATTACTATGTCGAGGGAGAATTGCTTGCTGGGACCTGTCAGTATTCTGGTCAATGTTTAACAACCAGCTTTCCAGGAAAAAATGTAAATTTAACACACATTTAAATTGAATTTGCATATTATCATTTTCTCCATCACTTTCTTAAGTCCAGATAATCAACAGCCCAATAAAGCCCTACAAATGTCTGCTGATTTCTGGTGAGGGCTTCAGCATACCCCTGGACTGAGTAAGGTATAGCAATTCAACTGAGATATCTACGTTTCCTCATAGTCGCCAGTTGAAATGTTAATAGTAAATCATTTATGCCTTGCCTCATGCTTTTGTTCTTATCAAGTGCCTTCCTATTCTGAAGAAAGCTCTGCTCTGAGATCCTACTCTTTCTCATTGGAACCATTACTTCAGTGGGAGTCCCAGCCAAGCTTCAGCTCCCTCTCTGTCCTTCTCTATTTCCTTGCCAGACACCTTGTCCCCCCAGCACCTCCACTCACTTTCCAACTCCCCTTCATATGTTGTCTTGTCCCATTAGAATATAAACTCCCTTGAAGGCAAGGAACTGTTTTGTTTGTTTCTATTTGTTTCTTCGGGGCTTAGCACAGAACCTGCCACATCATAAGTAAATGGTTAATCAGTGTTTGCTCTTCCTGTCTGTCTACCTCCCTACCCATCATCTGTCTATCCATTCATCTATTGACCTATCATCTATCATCTAGGAATTACTATAATGTTTTACACATAGTAGGTGTTTAATACCTATGTATATCCATAGCTCTACCTGTTTATCTTATCATCTATCTACTTATCAATCATCTGTTGCCTATTCATTTGTAACATAAATATGAACTGAAACAGAAAATTAATTACCATCAGTAATGTATTAAGCTCCTACTATGTGTAAAGCATTATGGTAATTCCCTTAAAAGGGAAAGTCAGAGGTCCAAAAATGGTCATCTAACCAGCAAACAGCAACAGACGTCAGACCCAATTGATGAACAATAACTGTAAAAGAAAATTGCCTCCAAAAAAAGGAAAAGGAACCATCACCAGAATAAGTGAACAGGAAAAAGACCAACACAATGAATAAATATTAACAGAAGAAAAGATCCTTGAAGAAAGAAATAATGGGTCAATAGCAACATAGGGCATGGAGGGACTAGATAATGCAGTCAGAAAATTCATCAATCTGAATTCAAGTCGGGCCTCAGACACTTACTTGCTGGATGCTCCTAGCATCCAGGTTACTTAGCAGGTTACTTAAACCCTATTTGCCTCAGTTTCCTCAACTGTAAAATGAGCTGGAGAAGGAAATGGCAAACTAGAATTTTTGCCAAGAAAACCCTGATTGGGATTGCTAAGACACAATTGAAATGACTGAACAACAAAAGCCACAGTTTCCAAGGACAGCTCCCTGATCCCTAACTTTCCTCTAAAACTCTATTTGTACAAGGTCTAACTTTAAAGCAGGCCATCAAATACCCTGAGTTGCCCTACCATAGTTTGACATAGTTAGGTAAAAAGTGGCAAGAGTTCAATTACAGCCCTGGTGTCATAGAATTAGAATTGGCAGGAACCTCCTATTGTCCTCATTTTTCAGATGGGAAGACAGAGGCATAGGGCAGTTGCCCTCACAAGTAATAAGTGACTTCCTCGGGGTCTGAACAGATTCCACTGATGCAAGTGTGGCCAGCGTGGTCTGAGCAAATAAAGGAAATCTTCCGCCGGCTCGGAGCCTGGAGTCGGAGCAGAAATCCCCGCACTTGTTGCTGGAAAATTGGGGAGATTTATTCTTTTGCTCCTGGTTCGGGACCTAGTTTTGTTTCACCTGCAAGTCCCAAGCATCCTGGCCTGGTCCAAACGGGAGCATCACCTGCTCCAGGGATGCCTTCGGAGGAAGGCAGAGAAGTGTCAGCGGTGTTGGGGGCCGCTCCGTGGGAGCTGCCAGGACTGTGAAGCCGGCCACGGACGTCAGCAAATGTCCCTTTTAATTGAACGCTCCCGAGGACATCGGCAGGCCGCAGAGAGGCCCCGCCGCGGTCCAGCGGGCTACATTAAGGGGCACCTGGGCTCCGTGGCAGGCCTTAATCTTTGTCTCTCCCTTTCTCCCTGCCAAAGCCAGCAGGGAGGGGACAGCTCTGACGTCGCTCACAGAACTTGGAGAAAACACGGCTCGCCCAAGCCAAGCTGCGGGGAAAGGCTGACCTATTTGAATCCCCGTCCTCCTGTTCCTGCAGCATCCCAGGCCCCTCCAGAACTGGGCCCGGCCCCGGCCCGGCCCCAGAGCGGAGACTTCCAGAACCCCCACCTCCAGCCTTAGCCCGTGCAAGGTCAGGATATGGGTGGGATGGGATTCACGTCAGTCAAACTTGGCTGCCCAGAGATGGAGGCAGTGCGGCCTGATGGACAGAGACTCCTGGGCTTAATGTCAGGAAAACCTGGGTTCAGGCTCTGCCTCTGGCAGCTGACACAGCCGTTATAGTCTTTCTTCATTTATGGCACTTTGAAGTTTGCAAAGCGTTACACATGTTCACTTATTTAACCCTCACAACAATGCTGCAAAGTAGGTGCTGTTTTATCCCCATTTTGCAGAAAAGAAAACTGAAGCAGAAGGAGGTTAAGAGATTTGTCATAGGGGTCCTCAAACTACGGCTGCCGGCCAGATGTGGCAGCTGAGGACGTTTATCTCCCTCACCCAGGGCTAGGAAGTTTCTTTATTTAAAGGCCCACAAAACAAAGTTTCTGTTTTTACTATAGTCCAGCCCTCCAACAGTCTGAGGGACGGTGAACTGGCCCCCTATTTAAAAAGTTTGAGGACCCCTGAATTTTGTCCTTACAAAGTAGTAAATGTCTGAAGTGGATTTGAACTCAGGACTTCCTGGCTTTGTGTCTACCTACTGGACCGCTGTTTTAGACAATTCTGTCATTTTAAAGAGGTTGCTGAGCTGTGGAATTTAGCAACCCTGAGATAATGTGTGTACCTCCGGCTTCCTTCCCTCTTTGACTTTTTCCTTCTTTCCATCTCCCCTTTATGTTTTTATTGATGCTGTTTAAGCCTGTCTCACGCTTCTTGACCCCAGGGGCCATACTGCCTGTAACAAAGATACTGGAGTGGTCTACCATTTCCTTTTGCAGCTCTTTTTACAGATGAGGAAGCTGAGGCAAATTTAGGGATAAGTGACTTGCTCAAAGTCACACAGCTAGGAATTTCTGCAGCCCTTAGGTCTTCCTGATTCTAAATCTATGAACAATCCCCCACTCTGCCCTTGCTGAATTTTTAAATTAAATTTTTATTTACATATTAATTTATATCCCTTAAATATACTCCGGTTTCCATCCACCACCAGCACCAAGGCATTTTTATAAGAAATAGTAGGAGATGATCATGAGAATCAGCAAAAACCAAACAATATATTTGGGAAAAAAATTAATCTGGCATTATCAGCAATGTTCTACAGGCAAGCTCCACCCACTTCAACCCATTCTGCAAAGGAATGGAGTGGGAGTATTTTCTCATCTCTTCTTTCAGGTCAGACCGTTTCCTTTATAATTCTTCAACATTCACTTTCAATTTTCTTTTTTCCCTTGTTATGTTACTGTAATCACAACTTCTTGGCCCTACTTTACTCAAAGTTATCTTAATTCTAATTAAATTGAGCGTCGTCCGGATCAGTTAGTTCAGTGGAGTTGGAGAGAGACTTTCTCTGCAAGGTCATTTAAATGGGTCATCCTTGAAGAAACTCAGTCCCATGTAGAAAACTCTACAATAAAAAAAAGGAAACGGTGGCCCTGACAGTGCCATTTGCCCTGCCAAGTTTTACTTGTACTCAGTCCAAAATGTCTTTTTTTCTCCAACCTGGTCACATTCACTGTTAAGGATCCTTGAATTTTGTGGGAAGCAGAATAAGATAACTTTTAAATTTGCTTACACCCCCAAGATTCTGTGATTCTATGATAAAATAAAATAGAATCTCCTTGAATGTTCCTTGAGACCAGAGACCAACTCTTCCATTTTTTCAACATCTTTAATCTAACATGGTTTTATTCACGAGAGGAGCTCAGTAAATATTTAGTGAATGAATTAAATGAGATCTAGCAACATCCATGTCCGAGAACAATGGAAAGATGAGAACAGCCATGATTCTGTTGGGTAAATTGGGCAAAACAAAAGGCTGGAATGTTTGACATTTGGAGCACAAGCAGGACATGGGCTCAAAGAAAATGTCATTGGTATCTTCCAGCAGACATGGGCAGAGGCCCTCTGTCGTCAACTTCATTACCAACCTGGTTATCTCCTTTTACAAAATGGAAATCGGCACAATGATTGCCGCAAATAAAAAGAAAACCCTATGGAATCATTTCATCCCCTGGACATGGTCCACATGAGAAGCCCTTTGAGTTCTGGGACCATTCTGGGACCCTTGTAGATATTAGCCACTCCACTGATTCCATTATTATCTCCAGGTGGGAGACTTCCAAATCTGTATCTCAAGTCTTGATCTTTAATCCCATAACTTCACTACAGTGACAAAGATCTTTGAGTTCATTCACTACATGTAAGAATCGATTGAAGGAAATGGGAAGATATATCTCACAACCCTGTGAGATAAGTGCTATTATTGTTTTATAGATGAAGAAACTGAGACTGAGAGAAGTTAGATGATTTACCCAGGATCATAAAGCTTTTTTTTCTTAAATAATTATAACTTTTATTGACAGAACATATGCATGGGTAACTTTTTACAACATTATCCCTTGCACTCACTTCTGTTCCAACTTTTCCCCTCCCTCCCTCCACCCCCTCCCCCAGATGGCAAGCAGTCCTATACATGTTAAATATGGCACGGTAGATCATAAAGCTTGAGAGAGTTAAACTCAAATCTCCCAGATTCTGTGTCACACATTCTATTTGCTGTGTCACCTAGCTGCCAATGTGTCAGGTGACTTGGTTTAATTGTTTTTCCCTCTTGCTGTGAAGATAGTCTCACTAATATGAGTGGAAAGGGGACATAGTTAGAAATGGCTATTATATAAGCATTTTGTCATCCATAAATGGTCAATAAAAACTTTAAAAAGATTTTGCTTATTTTATTCATGCTTTGGAAGTAATCATTTGGATTTCTCATGTTTGGGCTGAGTCACTATTGATATTTAAATAGCACTAGAAAAATTAGCAGCAATGAGAAATCATGAAAAGTGGAGATAGTTGGGAAAGCAAAAAAAGAAAAAAATCTAATAATTAGAATTGATTTATTTATGAAACACTGCTTTGAAGGGAAGGAAGGGCATATTCTCATCTCTTCTAAATTTTGGCAGGTTTTTAAAAGAAAAAGTGACATTTAAAAAACAAGTCAGAGGTCAAGCAGTATTGTTCCAAATAGGAAACAAAAGCAATCTAATTTATTAATAGGCTTTCCACATATTCTGCATGAAATCCACAGGCAAGTCACTTAATCTCTGTCTGACTCAGTTCTGACTAACCTCTCAGTGTTATTATGAAGATCTAATGAGATAATATTTGTAATATGCTTAACATAGTGCCTGCTACACAGGAAACATTTTTTAAATATTAGTAGCAATGATGATGATGATGATCATGATTTTGTACATCTACGATGTAGAAGTAGAAAGAAATAGAGTCAGAAAGACCAAGCATTAAATCTTGCCTCTACTGCATTTTAATTTTGTGATGATGGACAAGACATTTCATCTGAATCTCAACCTGTCTCCTCATCTGTAAAATGAGAATCATAGAGGGGAAACAAAGAGATATACAGAGGGAAATGGAGGAGATGGTTTAAAAAAAAATCTGTCTTTAAGGAAGGAAACTGGGCTTTCATTTTAAGGGTGCATAAAGAAGTGATCAATATTTGTCTTGATCCATAAAGTTCTAAACAGACATTGGACATATTTTAGCATGGTAAAAAAAAAATTGAATGCACTACATTTACAAACCACTGCTCTGGGTATACAGGTCCCAGTCTTTGGATCTCTTCTGTTTTCTTTTATGATTTAGCTTGGCACACAAGTAAGATTGAAGGATCTAAATCCTCTCCCACATGTACCCTCACCTCCACCACCTTACGAAATTTCCCACCTAAGTTCCAGTGGCAGGAAATGAGTGTTTTCTGATTGGGGCAATGTGCGTAGAAAAATGGTCATTATAAGATTTTGTAAAGCCTCCATTTAGGTTATGGGAAGCTCTGCCTCTCCATTGACGCTTCATCTCTTTCACTTTGACTGGTCTGGCTGAATAGCTTTAGCATAAGTAACTTTAGGGGCATTGCTTTAAAAATAAACAATAATAACAATAAGGACAAAAGAAAGAAAATTTATTTTCAAGCACCCACAAGCTACTCAACAGCAACTTTATCCCATGTTTAGGGGTATATAAGTGATTTGGAGGGATTGGTGTTCCTTAAAGCTCAGAAAATAAAAGAGCCTCTCTGACTTTGAAACAGAAGTGGAAAACTGGAACATTTCAAGCTAACCAACTTCAGCCTCCCCCTCGAATTTCTCTCAACTTGTCATTTCTTACCCTAACACCCCGTTTAGGTACAGCCTTTCCAAGTCTTGAAGCTAATGTTGACTAAAATGAGAATTTTCAGCTAAAAAAAAGCTTGTTTCCATGAACTTAGAGATTTAAAAGTAGGGCTTGGAAAGAACCAAAATGAAGATTAAATTATGGACCCTCTCCTAGATCTGCATTATGAAAAAAGCAGTCAATAATTATGCATGTGTTAAGTACCTACTATGTGCCAGGAACAGTACCTACTATGTGCCAGGAACAATTCACTGACATAATAGGGAAAATGTTTTTTTTTTAAATCTATTCTATTTAGTCTACCTGTTTCTGGGTAGACATCTCCCAGACCAAGGGCTCTTAATTATTTTATATCATGGATCCCATTAGCCTTCTGGTGAGACCTAAGTCCCCTCACAAAAAAAAAAAATGTATTCAAAGGTATAAAATGAAATCAAAAAGATTACAAAGGAAACTAATTATGTTGAAATAGTTATCAAAATGCACAGATACTTTTAAAAAGCATAGCTTCATGAATTCTAGGTTATGAATCCTATCCTTCCTCTAGATTCGTGACTTTGAATCTCCCTCAACTAGGGGAAATTTCTTAATCTTCAGTTCAAAACTCCATCAGTTCATCAGTTGTGACCATGAGTCCAAACCAACAAGCATTGATTAAATGCCTACTACATATTGTTCTTTAGGGTGAGTGTTGGAGACATAGTCAAAAGAAAAAACAATTCTTTCTCTCACAGCCTGTGATAGTTATTTTATCATCACATTTTGCTCCCCAGCTTGCAAAATTAAGGTTCTAGAACTTGGACCTCACGTATGGGTGAAAACCACTCATCTGGGCGTGTTAACCCTCTTGTTGATAGAGGTGGGCACATTTCAATTTTTGATCCAGGTGGACTCATCTCTGTTTGAAAGACCTGGCTTAAAAGTATCCTCTCCTACAGAGTGGCCAGCATGTCTTCCAGGAATCTGCAGGATATAGACAAGGGGTCCTCAAACTTTTTAAATAGGGGCCACTTCACTGTCCCTCAGACTGTTGGAGGGCTGGACTATAGTAAAAACAAAAACTTTCTTTTGTGGGCCTTTAAATAAAGAAACTTCATAGCCCTGGGTGAGGGGGATAAACGTCTTCAGCTGCCGCATCTGGCCCGTGGGCTGTAGTTTGAGGACCCCTGATATAGATTCTATATGTAACATATAGAATATCAAAATAACATTGTGTGTATTATATGCAATATAACCGATATGACAGGTTATAACATATCTTATATATTGATCTGGATTTGTGATTTCTATATGGAAAATTTTCCCTGTGGAAATTTCCTCTAGAGATACAGATCTATTCCCATTCTACAAGTCATCACCTTTAACATATGGACTTCAAGAGTTACTTGGGAAGTATATCTGATATTATAGTATTCTTTTGAAAGTGAGAGCTAAAAAGCTTCCCATTTTCCTCATTTGGTTTCCTGGTTTCATATATCGGTAAGACTTATTCCCTGGTGGGATTATACTACTTTTTCTGAAAATGAAAGATACTTATATCTTGTTTATCTTTATATAAGTGTGTTTCCCTGGCCCAAGGAAACCCAAATGAAGTGTGAAAAGATCTATGAGAAGTCTCCCAGTATGCTGAAGGAATTTTGGTGAGAAGAAAAGGAGAGGGATCAGTGGGACAGCTTGGAAAAGTAAAGCACAATGAAGGATGATGGGCAGGTTGGAATTGGCACTGGAGGAGGGTACACCTACATCAATGAAATGTGTTCTCTATTCACCTTCTCTTAGACTCCCTATTTACTTCAAAGCTTAGCTGAAGCACCATCTTCTATCTGAGAACTTTTTTGATCCTTTTCCTGACCACATACTAATGCCTTCCCCTTAAAATTATCTGGTTCATGTACTCACACACTTAATTCAGTCCATTAATAAGCATTTATTAAGCACTTACTACATGCCAAATTACACGCTAAGTACAACAACAAAACAAGAGACAAGAACGGTTTCTTGCCCTCAGGAAGCTCATACTGTACTAGGAGAGACAACATGTAAAAATTATTTATATATAAAGCACATATAGTGTAAAAGGTAAGTATTCTCTGAAGAAAAACACAGCAATGGGGGAAAACTTAAAAAGTCTCCTGGAGAAGGCAAGATTTGATCCAAGTCTTGCAGGAGACCAGAGAAGCCAAAAGGTGGGGGCAAAGGGGTGCGGAAGGTGATGGTTCCAAGTATGGGAGGATCTAATACAGAGGAAGATAGATTCAGCTTATAGAGAACTATGCGGGAGGAATGACAGAAAGGCCAGTGTAGCGAGTCATATGAAGGGGAGAATAGTGTGAGAAGCCTGGAATGGTGGGAGGAGGTCAGGTTGTGATCACCAAACAACCAAGGATTTAAAATTTGACCTTGGATATAATTGGGAGCTCTTGGTGTTTATTGAATTGGGTGGGGGAGATGTTGAAATGACTGGACTTGTGCTTGAAGAAAGTCATTGTCTGCTGATAGAAGATCAACTTAAAAATAATTGAGAGGGAGAAACAATCAGGGGGCTATATCAACAGTCCAAGGGTGAGATGAGGAGAGCTCACACCAGAGGGCCATCTCTGTGAGTAGAGAGGAAGGGGATATACATGTATGGTAGACATTGGGAGAGTAGAAACTACAAGTCTTGACTACATGTGGGACATATGGGAAGAGTATATGAGAGAAGTCATGGTTGGCATGTGGGTTGTGAGGCTGGTGACTTGAAAGATAGAATTAGATGGCAGTAAAGAAATTGAGAAGAAAAGAAATTCAGGGGAAAAGAAAATAAATTTAATTTTGGACATTTTGACTATCTATTGCTTGAGATGGCCAAGAGGTGGGTGGTAATTCAGATTAGAGTATAGCAGAGAGGATGATGGCAATAATAATGATGATGATGGTGAGAATAATAATAATGATAGCAAAGCTAACATCTATACAGTGATTTAAGGCTTACAAAAATTATCTCATTTGATCCTCATAACAACCTAGGAACGTAGGTGCCAATATTGCTCCCATTTTACAGATGAAGAAACTGAGGTAGTGACTTTCTTAGGGTCACACACCCAGGACTTCCTGATCCCAGCCCCAGAATATTATCCACTGAGCTGCCTTAGGAGTTCTGAATTTACATGGGCTAAAATCAATTAAACACACCTTGAGCATTCTTCAGGGGTCCTCAAACTCAAACACTTTTTAAATAGGGGGCTAGTTCACTGTCCCGCTGACTGTTGGAGGGCCGGATTATGGTAAAAACAAAAACTTTGTTTTGTGGGCCTTTAAATAAAGAAACTTCATAGACCTGGGTGAGGGGCATAATCGTCCTCAGCTGCCCCATCTGGACCGCGGCCGTAGTTTGAGGACCCCTGCTTTAGATATTCAATAAATACAACAGTAAGATCACCTTTCCCCCAAAGCAACCCCTCAAACCCATGTTTTAGAAAAAATGAGGGTGCTAGGAGATTCAAGACATTTTTCTCCATCTTAGTCATTTTGATGATGTAGCCCACCCAAAACTGAAATACTATTGTTATGAATCAGGAAGCCACAAGATGGGGAAACATCTTAGGGGGGAAACAATGCTCTTTTTCCAATAATTTCTTCTATTTTCTGGCTACTGATGATAGCAAAAGCTAAAATGAGCTATCTCTCTCTTTCCTTTGCTCATTCTTATAGCTCAGTTATATGATTAAACCAAACATAGATTTTGTTGGGATAAGGATCAGCATGGGGTGGGAGAACTAGACCCATATATTCCCTGTCACCAATAATCCAGAGACAATGACACATTGTATATTGAGTTATTGGAATAAAGGCGACATACTAATCTATATTCTAGGCCCCTTAATTTCCTTCATTAGTTTTCCCCCTCCCTTGTTTCCTATCACTAGCCCCCTTCTTCCTCCAAACTCTAAAGATATGATGCACCTTACTTACGAGGGCACAAAAAACTAGAAACATTGTGAGAAAATAGAGGTCATCAAGAATGCCCGATCCCCCCAAATTATCTTGTAGATTATGAGGAAGAGATGAACACAAAATCCAAGACCCCCATGTTTCTACCTCTAATGCCTCAACCAGGTTTATCTATTAAGTTTGTGAAACTTAAAGATGTTATTTTTACCCCCTCGAAATTGCTTCGACTGACACTTTGAGACAGTATTCAATAACTTTTTAATTCCTGAATATGCCCATCATTCCACACTCACTTATTAAGCAACAATTATATGCCAAGAACTCTACCAGGCTTAAGTGGTTCTCGTAAGAACCATTGGCAAACCTTGGGCATGAGTGGAAAAGGAAAACTAAGGTGGTTGGAAAGTCAGAGAAGGAGCAAGGAGAGCATCCTGGTCCATTGTAAAGAGGGCATCCATCTCTGGATTCAGTGTCTTCTCTCAAAGAAACATTAATGTCTTCACAGAAAGGAGCTGAAAGACCTAATGAATGCTTTGTCTGAACAATACACTTTTGAGCCCCATTCATTTCTGCTTGGAAAAAAGCATCCCAATGGAATGTCAATACATCAAGATCTTGAAGACTCTTTGAGATCAAAGTCATCACAGTTCTATAACAGCAAATTTGGTGGATAAAATAAATATTTAGCAAAAGATTGAAGGAGCGAATGAATGTGATAGCTCTTTGCCCATCTTTTGAAAGTTCACACTCCGATTTGTATTGTATTTGTCTGTTTCACATTCCCCAATAAGCTTCTTGAGGGCAGCACTGTAATTTATTCATCTTTTTATCCTTCCGATTCAGCCAATCAATCAATCAATAGCTATTAAATTAGCATTTATTTTGTTCTTTCTCTTTGGTACCTAGTACAGTGTCTGGCTAAACAAATTTTGGCATGTCAAATTCATAACGGAGTACTCTTGTGCTTATGAAGAAATAGATGATTTCAAGGAACCAGGGAAAGATGTATGGGAACTGATGAAGAGTGAAGCAAACAAAACCAAAAGAACGATTGAGTCTTTATAAGCTGATGAAGAATGAAATGAGAAAAATTAGGAGAGCAAATTATACAAGAATAATATCAGAAAGACAAAAAGATTTAAGTACAATATATAAGATCAATATAATGACAATCTATGATTCCAAAGGATTATGAAACTTATCTCTTGCCAAGAAAGTAATGGATTCACGATGAAGAACAAAATACAAATGTATATCTCTGTTTATATGTGTATCTGTACACAGGCAGCATGGAATTTTCTTTTGGCTTTAACTATGCATACTTGTCACAAGTAATTTATTTTTATTCCACTTTCCCCCTAGTGGGGTGCTAGAGGGAGAGAAAATGGATTTCTGTTCATTGAAATGTGCCTTTTTTTTTTTTTAGACAGATGAGTTTATGCTGCACATATGATCCTATTTACTCCTGTTTGGTCATGAACTTTTCTCCTATCCATAAACCTGATAGGTAATTTTTCTACACATTCTTTTTATTTGCTTAAGATGTGACTTTTTATATCTATGTCAAGCATCTATTTGAAGCTCATATTAGTATAAAGTGGGAGGAAATGGTCTAAATCCTAATTTTTTTTCCTTATCACTGTCCAATTTTCCCAGAAGTTTTTGTCAAATAAGTGAGTTTATACCTCAGTCATTGTGATCTTTGAGTTTATCAAATACAGGTAGAGTGCTAAATACATATGTTGGTCTATACTTTTCTTTTTTCTGTTTCAGCTGTTTCCCAGGTTAAGTATAATGAATATAGAATAAATTTAGTAGGGTTCCTTCTTTTTCTATTTTTGCAATAGTTTATGGTATTGAAATTGTCCTTTAAATGTTTGATACAATCACTTGTGGATCTATGTGATCCTAGAATTTTTTCCTTTGGAAGTTCATTTATAGCTTGTTCAATTTCTTCATTCTGAAATTGGGGAGTTTAAAAATCTCTATTTTTAAAACGTTAATTATTTTAAAATATTCATTTATTTTATTTGTTATTTATTTTATTGGCATAATATCCAATTTCTTATAATGTCCCATTAATTAGGCACTTACTGAATGCTTGTTGATTGGACGTATGTAAATTCAATGCATTATTCTAGGCACTGTGAGAGATAAGCATAAGCACTGTCATGGTTCCTGCCCTCCATGAACTTGGAATCTAGTTGGAATCTCTACATAAATACATAAAAAGCTAAATAACAATATGAGAGATATCACAAGGAAATAAATGATTCGTTGACAAATCAGGGGAAGGGAAAGGAATAAGCATTTCTATTACATGCCATATCTTTTATGGCATGTAATAACTTTATAAATAACTTATTTGATCCTCACAATAGCCTTTCAAGGAAGGTGCTATTATTATCCCACTGTACATCTGAGGCAGAGGTTAAATGTGTGTGTACACACACACACACACACACACACATATACATAAATGTATATATTATAGTTTATACATATAGATGCATATATATGTGAAGATATAAGTAGATATCTTGTGCTCAATATTTTCTACACACTATATCAAGTTCTGGGAACATAAAGAAAGCACAAAAATGATCATTATCCTCAAAGAATCGGCTTCTTCTCTCTTCCCAAACTATTTTGTGTTTACTGTTTGGTATCTGTGGGAGGGGAAAGGGGTGCATGGTTTGTAGTAAATATATTCATTTTTATATTTACTTGTCTCCCTCATTAGAACGAAAGGTCATTGCAAGTAGGACTTGTTTCATTCTTTAAACCTGTATCCATACTGCTAGTGCAGTGCCTGGCGAATAGGAGGAGCTTAAAAATGCTGTTTGATTGATGGGATGCTTAAGTTTATGTGCCTAGGACCATCATGTCCCTTTTAACTAACATCTATAGACTTCCATCTTTTTTTGCCTAGACCTACTACTAGGTCAGCCTCTGCCCGATATCACGCTCCCAATCCTGGCCACTCTTGGTCAGCTGAGTCCTATTTCTCCTTCAGCCCCGGAGGGATGCAGCTCTGCTGGCAGATTCATTGAGGATGCTTGTGGAAGTACCGGGTCCTCATCTCTCCTCAACATTCGCCCTCCACCTGTAGTTCTTGCCATAGGTAGGTGTTCTCCTGATGACATTAACTGCTGGAACAAATGCATAAGATTAATACATGGAGCTCTTTCCAACAATGAGATGATTCACTCCAGTTCCAGTGATCCTGTGATGGAGAGAGCCATCTACACCCAGAGAGAGACTGTGGGGACTGAATGTGGATCACAACATAGCATTTTCACTCTTTGTGTTGTTGTTTGCTTGCATTTTGTTTTCTTTCTCAATTTTTTCCCCTTCTTGATCTGATTTTTCTTATGCACCAAGATAACTATATAAATGTGTATACATATATTGTATTTGACATATTTTAACATAGCCATCTAGAGAAGGGGATGGGGGGAAGGATGGAGAAAATTTGGAATAGAAGGTTTTGCAAGGGTCAAATTACCCATGCAGATGTTTTGTAAATAAAAAGCTTTAATTTTTTAAAAAAAGATTAACACATTGATAATGTTTGATACATTTGAACACTTTCAATTGGGGGAGTAGCATGATGATGGGAAATTCTCAAGTCAGAATTACCCTCTTAGATGGCACAGCTTTCTGACAGAGTGGTGAAATGACAAGGTTTTCTTCCAGGAAATTCCCTAGCAACTATGATTGTTGGGTTTTGAGGAGAAGGAAGGAGAGGAGAAAGAGAGGGGCAAGAAAACACCTAGAACAACTACCAAACCCAAACAGCAGCCAGTTTTCCAGCCCATCTTCTCTATCATGTAAATCATCTCACTCTTGGTGCTTCCATGAACATGTAAGCTCTCTGAGGGCAGGGATTAATGATTTCTTTGGCATTGGTAAGTAGTTAATATGTAATAAATGCTGGTTTGAACTGGATGTACAAAATCATAGAAAAAGCAGCTCATCAATAACCAGGAGGAAATCTTTTGAAATATTGGTATTTGGACATTGGCTGGAATAAACCTCAGTTTTCTTGGGGAGAAGCCCCAGTAGTTGTGTAAAAAGGAAACCAGAATTGAGTATTTGATCCTTAGTTCCAGTGACAAATGAACTTGGATAGTCATCAAAAGCCACTTAAGAAGGGACCTCCATGATGGTCTTAATTTGTCCATAAGGGTAAGACTTCTGCTAGTTAAAGTCTGATGATTTCATTTTGTTATCCTCAGAGAGCATTAGGGAGGTGGCTGGCGAATGGGGAGTAGGATGCAGTTATAGAACAATTAAGGAACTATGAATATGAACCAGAGCAGAGGATGCACAAACGATTGAAAAAGACAGACTAGTCCTGTGGCAAAAGTGAGGGATGATCAGTGAACAGTGTGGGTGCTCCTTCGGTCTCTTTGTCATGTCAAGAGAAATCAGGGAAGGACCCTGTGCTGAACTCTGGAAGGATATGGATAAGGGTCACACAGGATGGGCTGACAGAGATGGGCCGATCCCTGTATCATGGGATAGATCACCCACGCGAATGAGGTGACGGCTCTTTTGGGATGTTTGTCTTCTTGGAATCCGAGGATGTGAGAGCTGGAAGAACCTTTCACACTTCCCTGGTCCATCCCTCTAATGAGAAAATTGAGATCTCAGTCTTGTCCAAGGCTCGCCATCAGCAAAGCCGGGACCACCACTCAAGTCTAGTCATGAGAGAAGCCTTGTCACTCCACAGTCACACCACATTCAGCAGTCAGAACCCTTCCCTTCTCTGAAGAGATGATGCATCCAATCAGTAGGGGACTACGGGTCCCCTCTGGGGTGGTTTTTTTTTTAATGCAATACTTATTTCAGAATCAAAAGATTTGTGATTTGGGAGTCACAGGCCTCGTTTTCAGATCCTACACCTTATTCAACATGTGTAATCTTACCACAGGTCACAGCCTCCTGAGATTTCAATTATCTATAAAATGAGGGGGGGCAATAGAGAGCCCCTGAAGTCCCTTCTAGCGCCCGCTTTAGGATGCAATGTCATTGATCAATTGCCAAATTCTACCACCCTTAGCAGACTGTTTTCTTCAATTGCTAGGGCTGAGGGAAAACACCATTACTTAGTGGCCTTTATGTCTGTGAAATCAGATGAACTGGTGCTGTGGCAACGAGCATGATCTGGGTTTGTGTGCGAGAGGAGGCTACTTAGTCATTTGCCCGCACAGACTCTGAGAACTGAGGGTCAGTCCCAGTTGGCCTGGGGCTGGATGAGGGTTCAAACCCTCCCTCTGTGGCCTGTGTGATAGCAAGCAGACTGCTTCCTGTTCCTAGGCGCCAGTCCACTCCTAGTAAAATAAAGTCATCTGATGATCTCGAATGACATCACTGGGTCGAAACGTATGATGCCATGACCTCCACACCACAACAGGTCTCAGAGGAAGACTTTATTGTCTTTCTTTTATAACATAGATCATCAGCCAAGCTCAGTTACTTACTGCCCATCTGTCTCTGAGGTTCTTTCCAAGTCTCAATCTATGAGCCTACAATTATATATGTCTGTGTGTATATTGATATATATATATATATTATATATGTGTATGTACATTAAATATATATGTATTATATATGTGTATATTCCTATATACATGCACATATAACTATATGCATATATGTATGTATGCATATGTGTGTATATATACATAAATATACCCACAGCGAAAGAGAGAGAGAATTATAGGTCAGATTCCATTCCCTAAAATATGATGATTTCTAAGACTTCCCCCTTTCATCAATGACTTTTGTGAGCTATTGACATTTTTCTGGGTTTCAAGAGGAATTAATCTTTGTAAAGTGCTTTGCTAACCTTAAAGCATTCTATAAGTCCTATTTTATTTTTATGTGTCAGGAAACAGATATCACAAAATGGCAATTTTCCTCCATAATCTGAAAATTTCCTAATAATCTTTCTCATTTCCATCCTGTACCATTTTTTCAATCAAGTGAAGATTTTTAAGCTATTGCGGCTTGACAATTTGGCCCCAGGGGAGTCTTTCCCCCCTAAAAATGTACACAGTATTTTTCCCTAAGACACTTGACTATGGTATTCATTCAGCCTAATTTCTACTTCAGGCTTAACACTCTGTTGGAGTGGCTCTCCTACTTCTTTTGTCCTTCTCCCAGGTGCCAAGGGTAACCACTTGACATAGCTGAGGAGAGCACAGCTAACATTTCCTTTCATTTTTTACTTTAGGGACTAAAAGATTATTTATCTCTGCCCCCAAATCCCCTTCTATTTTTTGTCCAGATACATCATGAGCATCTGAACCAAATCCTTAAAAATTCATTTTGTACATGCTAGGTGGCAACTGGATAGAGTTCTGGGCCTGGAATCAAGAAGACTTGAGTTCAAATGTTGCCTAGCTGTGTGACTCTGGACAAGTCACTGAATTCAGTTTGCCTCAATTTCCTCATCTGTAAAATGATCTGGAGAAGGAAATGGCCAAACACTCCAGTATCTTTGCCCAGAAAATCCCAGATGGGGTCATGGAGGATTGGACATGAATGAAAATGACCAAACAATAGAAACCCCTGATGGCAATGATCATGGTTTTGTTGGGTGCGTTCCTGATGCCGCTGACCTGAACCAACTGTGTCCATTCTCTTTTCTTGGGATCTCTTACATCCCTTCATATCTTCCATGTTTCCCCTTGTGCATGTAAGGGTTATTTTTTTTCCCTGCCCCTTACCCTCTGTAAAATGCGGCTTCATTTATTTCTCTGGTTTCTTCCATCCCCCATTGGAACCATTTCTCAGAGAAACGTCCTCTTCAAGTGCGTCCCACCTCCAACTGTCAGGGACCCATTTCCACCCTGGGCGTAATTCAAGAAAAGACACCCCATCCTTGCCTTCGACGGCGCCCAGCCATACGCCACTAGCCAGGATTCAGCCATCAAGAAAATCCCGGGCCTTACGATTCGAATCCCCATAGTTCGGCATCTCGCTTTTGCACGGCCCTTGATGTCACTATTTGCAAACTGGCTTTGTCATTTTCTTGATGGCGCTGGAGTGAAGAGTCCCTGTTAATATATGCAAACTCACAGCTCCCCACAAGCTCTCCAGCTTCGTTAATGAGAGGATTAACAAGAGCACGGCCTGCGTATTTAACCTGCGGCACTAGCTCTGTTTCAATAAGGCTCCAACCGCCTATTAACTGGAGTGGGGGCTCAATTAAGCCCCACAAAGGCCACTCTCCAGAGCGTGGCAGGGAGGACCACAGTTAGCATCTGCCTCAGCAGCTTGTTGGGGCCTGGAAAGAAAGAAGGTGACATGTTCTCGCCCGGAGCTATGAGATAACTGAAATGGGGATTCTAGTTCATCTGGGCTAACTGAATAGGTGACAGCACTGAGACCTACGGCGGGCTCACCATATGACAGGTTTTTTTTTTTTTTTTAAATCAGTCTACTCCACAGTCTTTCCCCTCCCCCATTTCCTTCTGCATGAAGAAGAATTATTGTTCTTGGGTCAGCAGGAGGACTGGATTAGGGAGCCCCAAGGTGTCAGGGGGTGGATGGAGAGAGGACGATGCATTCACGGATGCTGCTGGAAATCAGGTTGTTTAAATGGCTTCCTGATGCTGGGTAACGCTGATGTGTTATGGACTCCCTCTGATAGCCCGGTGGGCTGACCTGGGCCTTCCAAGCCGAAATCTGCTTGTACCAAAGCCACTCAGATCCCCAAGGGAAGGATCCCAGGGGTCTGCTCTCTCCTGGTGCCCAAGTGCTTTCGGGAGACTAAATTATTGGGGGGAATCACAGCTGGCCAGGTTAAGTGATTGATGTTTAGGTGACTTGATTTTAGCAGTATTGGAAGAGATGAACTCGGAGCCTTCTTTGGCCCTTCGCATTTGTCACTCACTAAGGCCCAAGGGTTTGTTGTATTTTTCACAAGAGCATTTGCTAAGGAGCAGAGGCACCATAGTGGGAAGAACCCGGGGTCTAGTTATTAGAGCCTCTGAGTGGGTATTATACACAGAGCATTGTCCTGGGCACAGGAGAGGGAGTTAGGGAAAATGAGGTTTAGACCCAGTTTCTAGGTCAGACACAGTTCCTGCATCCCTTAAAGCTGACAACTGGTAACACTTAAGTGCTTTCCCAAGCTATATTTATAATGTAAAGGATCAGAGAAATGGGGGTTCTAAGGCCATGGAATCTGCCCCTCGCCTTTGAGGAACTATACCCTTAACACTCTGACAGAGGTTTGGGATCGTCTGGGATCTTTGGTGGAGAACTAGAAGGTATTCAATCTATCTTCCTTCCCTGCATTTTACAGATAGTAAACCTGAGGCAGCCCCCATGAGCTCATAGATATACTTCAGTCCTAATCAGAAAGCAATTTTAAAATAAAATGGATTGATATTTGTGCTACCAAATTTTAAATCATCTCTGAAAACAGCAGAATTCAGAGGCAGCTCAGTATAAAGGGACTGGAGCAATGACCTTGGAGTCAGGGAGACCTGAGTTCAAATACCACCTCAGACATTTAATCTCTGTGCCTCAGTTTCCTCATCTGGAAAATGAGAAAGTCACACTAAATGGCCTTGAAGACCTGTTCTAACTCTCTTTGAACCTGTTTCCTCATATTTAAAAGGAGGGGTTGCCATAGATGGTCTGAAGTCCCTTCTGGGTTGTTATCTGTGATCCTATCATGCCTTTCCCCTTTGAACCTGAGGTTTAAAGCAATCTTCCCCCACCCCAGCACTATTTGGGTTCAAAATTTTCTTCATTCTCTCAAAGGTGAATGTCACTTGTTTTAATCACAATGATAATACATCATTTTTATTCTTTTTTTTTTTCATTTTCCCATTTTATCAGGATCTCAGGAGCACACACCCTGGTTTGCTCATGAATCCCCAAGGTATCCTGTGCAGCCACAGGGATCACAACTATTTCCCTTCCCTCCCCTCTCCTCCTCACTGCACTCAAAATCCCAAATCGAGAAGAATTTCCCCCTAAAGTTCTTTGAAATCAGTGAGAAACTTGAGGGAGTGATTATGAAACCTAAATGTGTCATCCTCTGAATCAACACTGAAGCTAGCACCTTGCACCCATTGAACTGAGGGAGGGGGTGGATAGCAGCCAAGCCCATCTTCCAGGAGCCCCCTCACCACCCTGTGGGATGGCACTGTTGTGAACCAGGTCCTTCTGCTATTGGCCGCTCTGCCTGGCACACTCTGGGATGGAGTGGGTGTCTTGTCCATGAGGGCACCCTCCTATGGCCCTATATCAGATGCAGTGGGCGTGAGAGCCAGAGGACCAGAATTCCACTTCTGCCCCTGCCACTTAGTGCCTGAGAAGGCTGAGAAGTCCCTGGTCTTCAGTGAAATGAAGAGGTTGAGCTCATGGTCTCTAAAGCCCCTTCCTGGTCGAAACCCAGAGCAAAGATCCATTCACCCCTTCACGTGCAATGGAGAGACAGAGTCAGGAAGAGCTGAATTCAAATCTGATTTTAATCACATACTCCCTTTGTAACCCCGGGAGATCATGGAACTTCTGTCTGTCCCAATTCTCAACTTTCAAATGGAGGTGATAATTGAACCTATATCACAGTGTAATTGTAAGGATCGAATGAAATAATATGAGTAATTCACTTTGCAAGACTTAAAGTGCTACATAAATATGAGCTCTTGTCATGTTCTCACATATAGGGCAGGAACCAAGATCTGGTTCCTGAAAATTGGACTGGCTTCTTTCTTTCTCCACTTGCTTGGGGAGGTGAAGATAGCAACAGTCGACGCAAACTGAATCCTAGAATCAATTTGAAAATTTAGACCCTGACACTGAAGGCTGATCTCCATAATTAGGTAAAAAAAAATATTCTCCAGGGAGAAGTTGGGTTCAAATCCCACCTCAGATACTTCTTATTCATTGTATGCCTCTGGTTTCTCACTGTAAAATGAAGGTTTTGGAACTGATTGCCCAGGAGGTCCCTTCTAGATATCCATCTATGATTTTCTTGAGAGCACTTGACTTGTTCTCTGGAGTCTGAAAGTGGTCTTGTGCCCACAGACAGTTTTGACCATATTAATGTTACTTTGTAACATTAATTAAATTTGTTAAATCACATGGAGGATACAGGTGAAAAGTGTTTCACAGGACAGCTAGATGGTGCAGTGGATAGAACACCAGCTCTGAAGTCAGGAGGATCTGAGTTCAAATCTGAACTCAGACATTTAACATTTCCTGGCTGTGTGACCCTGGGCAAGTCACTTAATCCCAATTGCCTCAGCAAGGAAGGAGGGAAGGAAGGAAGGAAGGAAGGAAGGAAGGAAGGAAGGAAGGAAGGAAGGAAGGAAGAAAAGTGTTTCACTAAGGACTGCATCCAAGCATAATATGGAAAGTAGAAATATTGCATTGGTTATTGCCAAGAGTGGAATTCAATTCAATATAAGTCAGTGTGAGAAAAGATGGAGGAGATTTTTTTAAAAATAGGAAAGTCAGTCCTGTGCCCTCCAGGCCCTGAAAAGAAAAAAAAAATTACATTTGACCCTTAGTGTTTTATTGATTGTTATTATGAGTTCATTGATACAGGAAATTTTGTCTACCAACAGAGCATGATTTCCAACTTATTGTTTTTAGAAAGTTGCAGGGCACTGGGTTGCCCAGGATCATATAACCAGTACATAGAGGAACTAAAATCAATTCTTCCTGATTCTTAGGCCCAGAACACCATGAACTGTCTCACTGAGTATGACATCTCTTTGATTACCTTGAACCCCATGCTCATGGAATCCTAACATTAGCAGGAAGCTCAAGAAGTCATTTAATCTCGCCCCCTGAGCCTTAAAGCTAGTAATTGTTTAATGCTGATTTTGAAGACACCTTGGGGAGTCTAATTAACCACAAAATAATAATGCTGAAATATTCTCAGATCTTAATTCAGTATAATTTTCTTAAATTATACTGCAGAACTTAAGGAAAGTGGAAGTGTGGAAAAGGGGAGGAGGCATCAGAAAATCAGACAAGTAATGATGGATGATCACAATTTCGATTACGCCTGAAAATCACTGATCCAGCCTTTGGAAAGAAGCCCTTTTCTTCTCCTAAACTTCATTAAGAATGAAACCTCCAAAAGCATTCATCAAAATACAGCAAATCTTTTTAGTGTTTACTATGTGCGAGGTACCAGGGACATAAAGATCAATATTATAGACCCTGTTCTCAAGAGTCTAATTGTGTGTGTGTGTGTGTGTGTGGAGGAGAGAGAGAGAGAGAGAGAGAGAGAGAGAGAGAGAGAGACAGAGGAAGAGAGAGAAGAGAAGAGAAGAGAGAGAGAGAGAGAGAGAGAGAGAGAGAGAGAGAGAGAAGAAAGAAAGAGAGAGAGACAGCTTAATATGCTGGAAGAACGAAAGAGGAGAAAAGAGAAGCAAAAAGAAGGGGAAAAGAGAAGAGGAGAGAGAAGAGGAGAGGAGAGGAAAGAAAGGAAGGGGAGAAGAGAGGAGAGGAAATGAGATGAAAGGAGGAGAGAGAAGAAAGTATGTGTTTTTGTACAAAAAAAAAATGGATTTTGTACATATAACCATGGGGAAAGAGGGATGAAATCACCTTAACATTATTCTAATTCTGCACCCTAACTTGGTTAGTTCTTCACCCAAATGGGACTTCTCTTTTCTTCTGAATATCCCCTGTACTTTTTCATGGATTTGCTCACACATTTGGTGTGCCCTCCGCACCCACCCTTTTTACTCTTCCATTAAAGTCTAATTTAATGCCCCATCCTCCAGGAAGATGATCATCCTGGTTGACAAGAGTGAATCACATTTATATAGTGTTTACAATGTATTATTTCTGCATAATCTCTCATTTAAGGTTTACCTTATCATCTCAATGGATTCTTCCAACAACCCTGTAACATATGTACTATTATTGACCCTATTTTTATACATGAGGAAAACTGAGGCTGGCAGAGGCTAATGATTTGTCAACAGAAATAGAGAAGTTGCTTTGGAGGGAAGTTTCCAGAGGGGAGTGAAGAGTTCACATTTGGATCTTGTGGGCCCAAGGGGCTGATAAGATGTGAACTCCTGGGCTCCTCATGAAAGTTAGATGAGAAACAATAATTGTAGGAGGCTACATAAACCTCAAAGTTCTATGCAAATGGCAACTGTCCTCATGATCATCATCCTTATCAGTTAGCAGGTGGTTGCCATGGCAGTAGATGGTAAGCTCCTTGGGGTCAGGGACTGTTTCATTTTGTGTCTTAGTGAATATTGTGGTTCCTGACACACCATCAGTAAATGCTGAGTAAATGCTTGTCAGACTGAATCAAATCTAAAATATGAGAGAGGAGAAGAGGAGGTCGAGGTTAGAGATGGAGATTTGCAGCAAATCTGGAGAGAGAAAATAATCACTGGAATGGATGAAATTGCTGAGAATAAACACAAGAGAAGACAGAAAGGACTCTGGAGGATACCCAAGTTTAAGTAAAGGGAAGAAAAGGAAAATTCAACAAAAGAGTCGGGGAAGAAGCATAGAGACAGACCGGTGTCATGTTGTCCTTGTTATTATGCAACTCTTCTCTGGAGGGTGCGCCATCGAGTTTTCTCCTCTCAGGGGAGACAGATTGCATCTAACACGGATGGGCACTTTTCCGATAAGTTGTCAGGCAGTCAGGGTTAAGTGGCGTGCTCAGGGTCACATAGCTAGTATCTGGGGCTGCATTTGAACCTCCTGACTCTGGGGCCCATGCTCTATCTATCCACAGTGCCATCTTAGCTGCTTATGTAAATCCTGAGCATAGCCAGCATCTCATAGCCCTGTCTCTTGGCTTCCAGACATTCCCAGTAAATGGGACCTTTCTTTTGTGTGCTTCAGGTGTATTTCTAATCTCTGAAGCTGCCTGAGAAGTCCAGGATCGATCAACCAGTCAGTGAAAAAGGATTTAAGCATCCGCCATGTACTGGGCGCTGGGAAACAGTCCCTGCCTTCAAGGAGCTTATACTCAGCTGTTGCAGTCATTGCTCAATGCTACTTGAAGAAGGAGGATAATGGAACTCACAAGGATCCTGGAGAACACAGTTGCAAACTCTTGGATTTTGAACAGAAAAATCTATTTTGAACTCAGGCCGCTGATTGAGAGTTTAGGAGCAAGTCATGAGTCTTGATTGAACTAAAAGGGCAGATTAAGGAGCTCAGTCATATGAATGGACAAGAAGTCCGCAGGGTCACGTGACTTTTTTAAAATTAAAGCTTTTTATTTATAAAACATGCATGGGTCATTTTTCAACATTGACCCTTGCAAAGCCTTCTGTTCCAAATTATCCCCTTCTTCACCCCATCCTCTCCCCTAGAAGGCAGGGAGTCCCATACATGTTAAATATGTTACAATATGTTATATCCAATATATCACATATGACTTTTTGAAAATTCCTCATTTTGTAGCTAATTGAGCTATTATAGTATGAGGACCCTGATCTAAATCTGGCAACTGGGTCCAGATGGTTCTGGAGAAAAAAGTGAGACCGGTGACTTTGCAGAACTCTTTCTCACTTCAGTTCAATTCACTCAAGTATCATGACATATACTCTTTTTTCGTGAACAAGAGAAGAAACAACAATGCTCAATACTATGGCCAATGGAATAAGCCTCCAACAAGTTCTGGGATTCACTGATTCCCTTCAGATTCCTTTTGATTCTTTGCTTCTATTAAAATCCCAATAAAATCATAGTCTATATCAATAATTATAAATAGTTATTGTCAGACTCATTGTGAGCTTGAATTCGACTATGAACGAAGGAGGTTATATTCCTTTGCTGCTTTGGATTTCCCCTCTCTCCTCCCTTCTCTCAGACCTCCTCCACCCCTACTCACAGGATCTAAAGCAGAAAGGGTCTTTATAAGACACTGGGTCCAACCTCCCCCAGTGGGGACGTGGCTCAGCCAGGGTTACCCACTGGTGAGAGTCAGGCTGTGGCTCTTCCTCTACCTCTGATTCTACTCCCTTGTGACGTGGTCTTTATTCGTTCTCTCGTGGGCTGCAGGTATTTTAGAGAGACAAAGGAGCAGCTTGTTTATGGGAAATTTCAAGTTCCTGCACATTTTGAGGAGAAAAAAGCGGAAAGCAGCCCTGGTGATGTCCCTAGAATCATAAAATAGCTGAAATCAAACATGTCAAGAAAAAATAAATAGGGTGAATAGATAGTGGAGACCCCTGTGTGTACAGGCCTCAGAGCAAACCAATGAGCTTAAAGGAAATCACCGGGGCCATGAATCTGTAAGCTAGTGGGAAGCAAGTTGAATTATCTTGAGGACAGTAAAGGAAATTACTCCCGTGACTGGGAAGCCGGCAGCAAAGGTCAGTGTACACTGGAGGCCAAAAGCCTGCGAGTGGGTAGAGAGGTGTGAGATGACTGGGGCTGAGGAGGGTGAGCTGGGAGAGATGGAGAATAAGGCAGGGGGAGCGTGGGCAGTTGGGCGGATGGGGAGCTTTGCAGCCATTCTAAGAGGGTTTGGTCAGCAGCCCTGTGAGAGCCCTTCTAAAGCTGGCTTCGCATCTGGACAGGCTAATGGCCGGGCTAAGGGAGGGGGCTGCCACGGCCCCTCCCTCAGCTTCTTCTTTTTTCCTGGGGAATTGTGGGGAATGTGAGAAAGTCGGAAAGCTTTGCCGCCTCTAAGATGAAGGTTTTGCTCTTGTGTGTTGGCGTGTGTGGGTGGGTGTGGGTGCTGTTTGTTTTTTTCTACTAAGCATTTTAGTAATTAATTTTATCTTGAAGCCTTAGCTTATATTTAGAGCAAGAAAGGGTCTGGGAAGCATCTAGTCCGACTCCCTGATTTAATAGGTAAGGATTTTAAATGATTTGTTCCGGGTCACACAGGCTGTTAGTAGAAAAGCCATATTTAAAGCCGTCTCCAAAGCCAGTGCTCTGTGCACATCTCTGAATTGTCATCATGGGCACCAGGGATATGAAATTTTAAATAATATAGTCTCTGCCTTCAAGCAGCTTATATTCCACTAGGATATGTGACAGCCACATCATAAATATTACGACATTTAGTACATATTCTAAGGCAGAGAATAAGAGGGAAGTTTGAAGAAGGAGAGGATCCTTTTTCAGCTCAAAGGGTAGGGCAGGGCAGGGCAGGGCAGGGGCTGAACCTCTCTCCCCCTCACTTCTCATACAGTTATGTCTGCCGTGCCTCCAGCACACACATGCCCTCTGCCCCCTTCTCTTCTCTCAGGCAGCCCCCACCCTCCTCAGCCTCTCACCCTCAGCCTCTCACGTGAAAAACCACCTCATTGCCCTTCAACCCATCTCTCCGTTCTCTGATTCATCCTTCCCACAACTGCCAAAATGATCCTCCTGAGATCCTCTAAAGCCTGCATCTAATTCCTGCATTCAGGAATCCTTGGGGGCTTTCTATATTTTCTAAGATAGAACCATGTTCCTTCAAGATTGTAGATTTAAATCTGACCTCAGACACTCAACACTTCTAAGCTGGGTGACCCTGGGCAAGTCACTTAACCCCAATTGCCTCAAGAAAAAAAAAAAGAAATTGAGGGAGACCTTAAAGGTCATCCAGCCCAATGCCCTTATTTTAAAAATCAGTAAATTGAGGCTGAGGGAAGTTAAATATCTTGGATCAATGGGATTACTAAGCATTTGAAGGTGAGACTTGAATTTGCCCTCTAACCACTGAACTACCCATCTGCCTCCAGAGTACCTTTCCAGGTTTATTTCACATTAGCCTTGTAATGTCATCTCTCCCTTCCATGCCTTTGTCTGGGCTGCCCTCCAGGCCTCCTGTGGATTCTCTCTCAACTCCCTGAAGAATCTTGAGCTTTGTTCCCATCATCAGTGCTTCCTTCCTCTCCAATTATTATATATATATATATATAATTTTTATATATAAATAAAATATAAATAAATATATATTGTTAAATATAAATAAAAATAAAAATAAATAAAAAACATAACTATATATATACTGTTAAGCTATATATATATATATATATATACTGTTAAGCTTTTTATTTACAAAACATATGCATGGGTAATTTTTCCCATCATATATATATATATATATATATATATATACTGTTTAAGTAAGGTGGCTCAGTGGATAGAGTGCTGGGACTGCAGTCAGGAAGATTAAAGTTCAAATCCTGCCTCAGACACCTCCTAGCTGTGTGAGCCTGGGTAAGTCATTTAACCCTGATTACCTCAGTTTCTTCATCTGTAAAATGAACTGGAGAAGGAAAACCACTTCAGTATCTCTGCCAAGAAAACCCCAAATGGGATAGAGACGACTGAACAACCAATTCTCTCTTTAAATGTCGTCTATGTATATGTGCTGAGAATAGGTTGTTACATGTTCCTTGTGGTCATTGACACCTCAGTGAATCAGCAAATGCGCCAAATCAGGGCCTGAATTATTGTTTTGTCGGTTGTCTAGACCTGAAAGAGTGATGGAGAAAATTTTAGTGGAGCAGATTAAGCTTAAAAGTGTGTTGGTATATTTAGGAGAATGGGTTGTTAAATGTTTATTTATTTATCTGCACATATACACACAGAGACAAATAAAAACATAAACACACATTTATCCACTATACACACATATCCATAAACATACTCACATACAGACAAATAAAGAACACACAGACACAGACACTACTACACACCCCACACATATGTGCTCCCCTTGCATCATCCCACTAGAATATAAACTTCTTGAGGGCAGGGATTGATTTTTGTTTTGTCTTTATATCTTCCGCCCTACTCGGAGATTAATAATTATTCCCTCGCTGCCTTCGGTTGATCAGGGAAAGGCAAAGAGAAATGGGATCCTGAGTATTTTCTACTTCCCAAGTAGACTGTGTGGTACCTTGGGTGAAATGAAACAGTCTGTGCTCCCCAAGACCGCCATTGCAGCTTTTGTTTGGGCCCGTCTGGTCCGGCCGTCTCCAGATGAAACCAGCATCGGAGATGTGACGGCCTGGGATCCAAACAAACGAGTGAGAAATGGATTTTGGAAAAAGCCCGAAAAGCCCAGGGCTGACATTCATCTCGATAGTTCCTCCACAGCCTGTTCAGCTTGGGACAGAGCTGACCATCTGCTTAAAGCTTTTTACAAGCTTTCAAGTAGCCCAAAATGTTCTTTGTTTGCTCCCGGCTTTGTGTTTGGGTGTGTTATTATTCCGAATGATTGGAAGCCGCTCTTGCCTTAATTTGCAGGAGGGGAGGGAAGGCCTTGCATGTCTGATGGTGTGTGAATTTTTATCACCCACGTTTTCTGCCTTGGATGCATTGATTATGCCAGAAATGAGGCTGAATTCCTACATTTAGGTTAAAGATGAGTTTAGCAGGGTACGGTTGGCACCCCATCTGCATACTGAGAAAGCTTCCTTTGCCCCATTGTATGTGCCGGCTATGGACCAGTTGCTCATGGAATGGAACCGGGAACAAAGCAGGAGTCTCATCTCGCTTCTTGGGCACCTTGGGAGCTCCCACTCAGACTTTGGGAAGGGACGACTGGAAAGACTATTATTAAGGAGACCTCTGGAAAAGACTGCTGAGAGCACCCAGGGGCTCCTGCTTCCTTAGTCCATCACCAGAAGGCAGTTCCAGGATAAGTCCCTAGCCTTGGAAACTCCCTCCAACAAGGCAGATCCCCACCCATATTTTTATCCAGAATAACTCAGCTAGCTCAGGGTTTCTCAAATATTTACCACTCAGGACACCTTTTCATCTGAGAACTTTTTATGTGACCCTGGATATGTAGATATATAAAATAGGTATAAAAATCAAACATTTACTGATAATAAATCATAATTTTGTGGCCCCCTCACAATCAATTACAAGGCCCACAGTTTAAGAAACTGGGAGCTAGCTCTTGTCAGAGGAAGGATTGAGCCCCAGAACTCTCTCCATTATTCTGCCTCTCAATACCAGTCAGTCAGTCAACAGAAATCACCCATTTATTAAGTGCTGCTGTGTTCTATGTGCTGGGCTAAGAGCTAAGTGCTAACCATCCTAAAAAAAAACTATATGTCAAAATGCCCCAAAGAGGGATATTCTCCTGTTATGTAATTCTCAACTGAGCCTATTTCAAGGCAAAATGCACTCCAAAAGGTTTTAAGGAAAAAGGGAGACATCTCAAGGACGAGAGAGTGTGTTAGCTTCAACTGCATGGATGTTCCATGGAAACTTTGATGAAAAAAAGATTGATGTGGAAATCAGCCTTTTTGTCTCTAAGTCATCCCAGCTTTATAATGTAATATCCTATGTACCATTTTTTTCCCTACCAAAAAAAAATGCTACCCTCAAAGAAACAAACACTAAGGTTCAAAAAGGACATTTGCAATTACCACAAAGATGGAAGAGCCATGTCTGATGGACAGGAAAATAGCATAATAGTGCTGAGCCTGGAGTTGGGAAATCTCCTCTTTTGGAGTTCAAACCCAGCCCCAGACACTTATTAGCTGGGTGACTCTGGGCAAATCACTTAACCTTGCTTCTTTTAGTTTCTTCATCTATAACATGAGCTAAAGAAGGAAATGGCCGACATTCCAGTATCTTTGCCAAGAAAATCCAAAACGGGGTCAGGAAATGATGTGACTCAAAAAAAAAAAAACTGGATATCCACAGAATTTTAAGGGGAACACCACTGAGTGGGGGAGCCAAGAAGTGGGAGAGAGGTAGCTTTTTGTATGAGCCCTGGCAGAGAGCAACGGGTTCTGAAACACCAAGGTGAGACGGACAAGTGTCCCAGGGAGGCAGTGAGACATGGAATCTTGTTAAGGGGCCCATTTGTTCGGCTCAGGTCAGCTTGACGGGAACCTTTAACTATATGGAGGTGAATGATGTGAAATCAGTTTAGAAACATTGGAGATAAAGGAATCTATCTTTTGTTGAGAGCTAATAACGAAACACTGAGGCTTCCTAAGCAGGGTATTGATACAAGTGAACTAGCATATATTAAGTACCTACTGTGTACTAGGCACTGTACTGAGGGCTCAGGATACAAAGAAAGCCTCTCATACCACCAAAAAAAAATACACACCATCCCTACACTCAAGAAGCTCCAAGTCTAATGGAATGAACAACACACAAACAATCCTACTTAAAAGAAGCTGGAGACTGGGGGTGGTCTGAAGGAAATCAGACTGGGAAGGACGGGAAGGATTGGGAAGACATTAAGAAGGACTGGGGAAAAGATTCCTTGTACAAAGGTAGTATTTTAGCAGACTTGAAGGAAGGCAGCGGGCAGACCTGAGATCAGACTGGAGGTTTTCTGTAATTCTCTAAAAGACCCAAAGGGAAAAATTGAGTCCAAGGTTGTCTTGGCTGTTTTTGGTGGGAGTGGGAACAGCCTCGGCCTGAGGCAGGTTCCGAGACTCTCCGTGGAAGGTGACTTGGGTATGAGAGTCAAAATGCTCAGAAGCATCTCTGTGCCCAACTCTCCCAAGGAAACAAGACAAAGAAGAAAGCACATTGCAAAAGTGGGTGGACTGGACCAACATGGTTATGTTTTGTTTGTAAATTTCCGTATGGGAAACCTTCTGACTCTTCCATTTTCAGAAGTGTGAGACTTTGGGGGAACAGAGAAACTGCTACTTTGCAAAAGCCATTTGTAGAAGAAACAGAAGCATCTTGGTTCCCAAACATCACTTTTTGTTTTCACAGGTAAAAAGGAAGAAGAATGGCAAAGTTGCAAATGAGATGTTTTCTTTTCCAGGCCAACCTTTTTCTCTTGCTTTGAAAACAACTTGTGTAAATGTATTTGTTCTTTTCACTAAGGTATTCTGAGCATTTCTAGCAATGACTGTGGAAAGACAGAATCAAATAAAACCTGGCAGCCGGGAGAGAAGCAAGAAATATGCTTCATGATGGAGAAATTAGATCTCTCTGTGTAGGTCAAGAATAAGGGCGAAGGTGGGTGGAGAAGGCAGATGCCCATCTCCCCTTGTGACTGCTCTGGGACCCGGATAAAAATAAAGAGGAACAAAACAATTTTCCCCCTAAACAGACCAGTGGAGAAAGCCGGTCTCTGCCTGTTTTCTCAGGCCTGGAACACTGGGCCTATTGACCTCCTTCACTTTCTTTAAGTCCCAACTAAAATCCCACTTTCTCTACAAAGTCTTCCCCAACCTCTCCTAACGCCAGTTAGTTACTTCCTACTTATCCTGAATATAGTTTGCTTTGTATATATTTGTTTTTGACTTACCTTTTGTAAGCTCCTTGAAAGAAGGGATTGTCTTTTTACTTCTTTTTGTATTCTCAGTGTCTAGTATAGTGTCTGGCACATTGTAAGGCACTTTATAAATGTTTACTGATTGATCTCTACAAATATGAGGAGCAGTATAGTATTAACAGAGTCAGAGACCAACAGTTCAATCCCAGATCTTTCATTTATTATCTATTATCTATATAATATATATATATATATGCACACACACACACACACACACACATATATATATATATAGTAAATCATTTAACCACTCAGACATTAGTTCTGCAAAATGGGGGTGATTAAGGGCAGCTGGGTGGTGCAGTGGATAGAGCATCAGCCCTGAAGTCAGGAGGACCCAAGTTCAAATCTGATTTCAGACACTTCCCAGCTGTGTGATCCTGGGCAAGTCACTTAACCCAAATTGCTTCAGCAAAATAAATAAATAAATAATGATAAAATGGGGATGATGGAAGGAGATAGCTTTTGAATGTAGCACCTTATCATCAGGAAGGGCTGATGAAAATGTATCTTTGATCAGCTGGAAGGAGGTATTAAGAACGACAGAAAACAAGTCAGTTAGGAAAGGAGGAGGTCTGGTGCTTTTGGAGAGGAAGGGGGCTGAAGGTGAGGATGTGTACTAGTAGGAAACCAATTACAACTAAAAGATGCTGCTGTTCCAAAGTGGATTAGTCAGATGTTGGAGCCTTGCATGGCTCACTCACTTGCTTAAGGAGTGATCTCCCTGGACAAAATTTTGTTTTCTGTGTTTTGTTCACTGCTACCTGGACCTTCTGAATTCATCCACTTTCCATTTCTTCCTCCCTTCCCTGCCTCGTTGCTTGCCTAGAAAACTGGTCTTACTTGTACCCGGAGTTTACTATACTCTTTAAGTATTATTTATCTGCTGTCTATGTTTATAATGGAGTTTGTCTCCTGATAAGGATAAGCTGGCTGTCATCACATTTTGCACAAGTGTTCACCATAAAAGACTGGCCCACACTGGGGAAGGGACAGTAGTAAACCTCTGAAACCAGTGGCCCTGATGATAAGAAAAAGGTCTTCAGGAGTTTCCCTGATCCTTCCCTCCGCCACGTAAAGTGAAGAGCTTGGATTAGATGAGCTCTGAGTGTTCTCCCAGTCCTCAATCAACACTGGCATAGAATTATGGTGGGGGTTCTTTGGATGGAGAGGAACCCTATTTCCAATGGTCAGAGGAGCACCGCGGTACAATAGAACATAAAAGAGACTTGAGAATGGGTCTAATGGCCATCTACATGACTGAACTGTGTTAGGAGCTCCCAGAGTCCTGGCTTTCTCATCTGCAAAATGGAGATAAATAATATTTGTACTCACTGCCTCTCAGTGTTATTGGAAAGGCTCAAAGTGAGATTATGTACCTACAGCTCTTTGAAAACCCCACAGTCCACATATACAAACTATTTTGATAAGGAGTCCTGTTAAAATGGAATTTCTGGCTTTCTATCTCTGCTTCTAAAGACAAAAAGATGAAAGAATTGGATGAGGATCCTACATCCGACCCTTGCTGCATAACCCTTGATTTGCTCTGAGCCTCAGAGCCTGTAAAATGAAAAATAAAAATAATACCTGAAAGGTATTATATTATTTATAGGTGTTATAGGTAAAGGATGTTGAGAATTTCCAAGAAGAAAATGTATTTAAAACCCCCTGTAATAGTAACATAAACCTGTTTTTGTTTTCAAGAATTTTAGTAACTATAGTTACAGAGATCTAGACTCTATTTGTCAGTCAAAAGAACCAGGTTATAATAATAATATGATAATAATGACTAGCATTCATATAGCATTTTAATATTTTAAAAATACTTCTTTAAATATTATCTCATTTGATCTTCATAATCACTCTGAGAGATTGAGGCTATCATTATCTCAATTTAACAGTTGAGAAAACAGGCTGAGAGTGGTGAAGGGACTTGTCTAGGCTCACACAGTTAATAAATATCTGAGATAAGATTTGAACTCAAGGCTTCCTCAGCTTGTCTTAGTTCTTAGTTCTGCCCTGATCTGACTTCTGATTATTCACCGGCTTTGTTCTTTGGTCGTAAGATGAAGAGTTTTCACTAATCTATAAGGTTTCTCCTAGCTCCTGCCAAGATTCTGGGTCAAATCTTGAATTTCAAATAGTCAATAGGCCAAAGGAGTGATTGAGCGGGTACAGTGAATGGAGCACCAGACTTGGAGTCAGAGATACCTCCAGCTGTGTGACCCCAGCAAATTGCCCAATCTCTTTGTGCTTCAGTTTCCTCATCTCTAAAATCAGAACTAACAATAGCATCTGCCTCAGTGCTGTAGTGAAGAGCAAGTGCAAATAACTTAGGTAAAGTGCTTTGCAAACTTTAAAGCACTTTGCAGATACTAGATATTACTATTACTACTACACGTGTTATTATTATTATTCATCAAATGGGTCTCCTTCATTTTTTTTTATTAAATAACTTTTTATTGACAGAACCCATGCCAGGGTAATTTTTTACAACATTATCCCTTGCACTCACTTCTGTTCCAATTTTTCCCTCCCACCCTCCACCCTCTCCCCCAGATGGCAAGCAGTCCTATACACGTTAAATAGATTACAGTAGATCTTGGATACAATATATGTGTGCAGAACTGAACAGTTTTCTTGTTGCTTAGGGAGAATTGGATTTAGAAGGTATAAATAACCTGGGAAGAAGAACAAAAATGCAAGCAGTTTACATTCATTTCCTAATGTTCTTTCTTTGGGTGTAGCTGCTTCTATCCATCCTTGATCAATTCAAACTAAGTTAGATCTTGTCTTTGTTGAACAAATCCACTTCCTTCAGAATACATCCTCATACAGTATCGTTGTTGAGGTATATAATGATTTCCTGGTTCTGCTCATTTCACTTAGCATTAGTTTATGTCAGTCTCTCCAGGCCTCTCTGTATTCATCCCACTGGTCATTTCTTACAGAAAAATAATATTCCATAACATTCATATACCACAATTTACTCAACCATTCTCCAATTGATGGGCATCCATTCATTTTCCAGCTTCTGGCCACTACAAACAGGGCTGCCACAAACATTCTTGCACATACAGGTCCCTTTCCCTTCTTTAGTATCTCTTTGGGGTATAAGCCCAGTAGAGACACTGCTGGATCAAAGGGTATGCACAGTTTGATAACTTTTTGGGCATAGTTCCAAATTGTTCTCCAGAATGGCTGGATGTATTCACAATTCCACCAACAATGTATCAGTGTCCCTGTTTTCCCGCATCCCCTCCAACGTTCCGTGTTATCGTTCTCTGTCATTCTAGCCAATCTGATAGGCGTGTAGTGGTATCTCAGAATTGTCTTAATTTGCATTTCTCTGATCAATAGTGATTTGGAACACTCTTTCATATGGCTAGAAATAGTTTCAATTTCTTCATCTGAAAATTGTCTGTTCATATCCTTTGACCATTTATCAATTGGAGAATGGCTTGATTTCTTATAAATTAGAGTCAATTCTCTATATATTTTGGAAATGAGTCCTTTATCAGAACCTTTGACTGTAAAAATGTTTTCCCAGTTTATTGTTTCCCTTCTAAAATTGTCTGCATTAGTTTTGTTTGTACAAAAACTTTTCAATTTGATATAATCAAAATTTTCAATTTTGTAGTAAATAGTGATCTCTAGTTCTTCTTTGGTCATAAATTCCTTCCTCTTCTACAGGTCTGAGAAGTAAACTATCCTATGCTCTTCCAATTTATTTATGATCTCATTCTTTATGCCTAGATCATGAACCCATTTTGACCTTATCTTGGTGTACGGTGTTAAGTGTGGGTCAATGCCTAGTTTCTGCCATACTAATTTCCAATTTTCCCAGCAATTTTTGTCAAATAATGCATTCTTATCTCAAAAACTGGGGTCTTTGGGTTTGTCATACACTAGATAATTAAAGTTATTGGCTGTTTTGTCCTTTGAACCTAACCTATTCCATTGATCAACTAGTCTATTTCTTAGCCAATACCAGATAGTTTTAGTAACCGCTGCCTTATAATATAATTTTAGATCTGGTGCAGCTAGGCCACCTTCATTTGATTTTTTTTTCATTAATTCCCTTGAAATTCTTGACCTTTTATTTTTCCATATGAATTTTGTTGTTATTTTTTCTAGGTCATCAAAATAGTTTTGGGGAAGTCTGATTGGTATAGCGCTAAATAAATAGATTAGTTTAGGCCTCATTTTTAAAAATTACAATTAATAGTAATAATGGTAAATGTTCCTTATCTACTTTATTATTAAGAACAATAATAGTGAGTGTCCCTCACTTACATTTTTAAAGGCTGAACAGATTGAGATATGAGAATAATGGAATATTACTTTGCTATTAGACATGATGCAAACAAGAAATTTGGAACTTGAAGCAAACAAGGGAAGACTTACATGAATTGATGCTAAGAGGGAAAAAGGGAAGTAGGAAAATAACATAAATAACCACTATAATAATATAAACAGGAACAGCACCAGAAGGCAGTAAAACTCACATTTAATGCCATGACCAACCGGAGCCCAAAGGAGAGATAATGAAACAGGTGCTTCCATAAGTGGTGGAAAGGAGACTCCACCTGCCCACTCTTGTCTGGGCTGCCCATCAGTTGTTGTACTGTTGGTCTAGCTTACCTATCTTGTTAGAAAGAAACATTTTGAGGGTGGAGTAGTAATATTGGGGGAAAAGTGTAGTAAAGAGAAAATGCCACAATTTTAAAGACAAACTCTGATGGACTTCCCCATTTGCAGAGAGACTAAGAGATGAAAATAGCTTAAATAGGTCTAGTTCATACCGTTTATGTTGGTGCAGGTAGGGAAGACTTCATAGAGTAGCTAAATGTAGAGCTGGGCCTTGAAGGATCCCTTTGGCATGAAGAAACACTCTGTAATTAAGAATATTTTTATTTGAAAAGTAAGTTTAATGGAGGCAAGAACACCAACAAAAACTAAGGGAGAAGTTTCTGATTTCTCCTAGTTTGATAATTTCCTTCAAGAGGCAATCATATCTGAGGATTCATATCTGAACCTTGCTTCCTTGTACTTATCTAGCTGTATATTGGATCTGGATTCAGGAAGAACTGAATTCAAATCCTGCCTCAAATATTAGTTTATGACCCTGGACAGGTTACAGAACTGCCTGCTTCAGTTTCCTAATCTATAGAATGGGAATAATAGCACCTCCCTTCCAGGGCTGCTGTGAAAGACACTAATTTTCAGCACTTTATAAACTTTAAATCATCATTGTCAGACATAAAGAGCTTCCTACTTGAGAGGCAAGATGGAGAGCACCATCTCCATTTTTCCTGGAAAGTATATTAGCATTTCCACCTTTCCAATGGGTAAACTCAAAAAAACCAAAGAAACTTAACTTAGATTCATACAAAAATCTGAGTCCATGTTTGGCCCATGGTTATAAATATGTCTTCATTCCTTAGGGAAGGAAAATACTGACATTTATAGCTTTCAAACGGGTAAAAATATTAGACACAATATTATTACAGCGGATGTGGGTAACAATCTTGTGAAGTAGATAATGTGTTTATTATAATTTCCTCCATCTTGCAGATGAACAAACTAAGACTCAGAAATTAAGTGCCTTGTCTGTGGTCACATAGTTGACAAATACTCAAGGCTCTCTTGTTCTAAAGCCAGGGCAGCTTACTTTATCATTTTACTACTTTGTAGTTTTTGAACTGTGACTTTTAGAGAAACTTCTGGGTCTTGTAGTTTCCTCCTCCATTAAATGAGGAAATTGGACCAGGATGAATCCCACCCTAACATCACAATACTGCCAACTTTCCCCAGACCCCTTACTGGGGTCAAAATGAAACAATTGCTCTCTACCATCTCCCTACCCCTTCCCCTTCCATTCTCTCCACTGAGGGAAATATGTAGATCTCATGAGTTCAATAAGTAGATTTATCTTGAGACCAATGCAATTCAATTCCACAAACATTTATCAAATCTCTACTCCATGTGTATCAGGCCCCATTTGGGTTGATGACATAAAAATAAAAATATAACACTTATGGCCATCTCAGAGATTGCATTCCATTGCAAAGCTGTTGTTTTCAGTTGTTTTAGTCATGTTCAACTCTTTGTGATCCCATTTGGGGTTTTTCTTGACAGAGAGACTGAAGTGGTTTGTCATTTACTTCTCCATTTTACAGATGAGGAAACTGAGGCAGAGTTAAATGATTTGTGGTAGGTTATACAGGCAGTGCTTGAGGTCAGATTTTAAACTCTGATCTTCCTAACCACAGGCCTGGCACTCTATGCACTATGTCACTTAGTGCCTAATATTACAGAGATACTGGGTAGATAAATAGATATTTGATTAATGGATAGACAGATAATAATTTGAGAATGAAAGATAGATAGATAGATGTCTAGACAGATAATAGATATATAGACAATAAATGGATGGATAGACAAAAGGATAACTAGATAATTGATGGAAGGATAAAAAGATATAGAGATAATTTATGGATGGATGATGAACAGAGAAGACAGATAATTTTGATAGGTAGATAGGCAGATAGAAAATAGATAATCAGTGGATGACAGATGGATAGGTAGACAGATGAATAGACAAATAGATAATTGAGGGATGGAAAAATTGTTGTTGAGGTATATGGGGTATTTAACAAGGACTAGCACTTCTACTATGAGGCCTTGCTGAGATATATAAATGATCAATGGATGAATAGATGGATAAATAGATAATTGATGGTTGGATGGATAGACAGATGATTGGCAGATAGATGGAGAGAGAGATGGATAGGTAAATACTTGATGGACAGAGAGATGATAGATAATTTATGAATGGAGAGATTGACAGATGGGTGGGTGGATGGGTGGATGAATAAATAAAGAGAAGTATGGATGAATAGAAAGATAGTTTTGAGAGGGAAAGAGCACTAACTAGATATAGGAAGACGAAATAGGAGTGGTTTTGTGTGTGAGATGGCACCTGAGCAACGTTTGGAAGGAAGCCAGGAGTTTTATGAACTGGAGGTGAAAAGGAAATGCATTTCAGGTGTAGGTAGTATGTGAAAAGGCCCTGTCTTTCTGGAGGGTACCTCAAGGGTTCGGAGGAGTTTATGTTGATCACTATGACAACAGTAGAGAAAGTGTGGGGATAATATTTATGACAAGTAGCTTTCCCACCATCCTGAAATGGTGCAGTAATATGAACCCATTATAAATTCATAGAAAGAGGAGTTAAGAAAGCTGAGCTCACACCTCAGGCTGACTGCTGAAGGGAAGCCAGGAGCTACATCCCCCTGAAATCCCGGTCCAAGTGCCTGTGATCACCTCTCAGGGCAGGACCCAAGCCTGGTTCCTTCCCAAATGTGAAGAGAAAGTAGAGCTTGGGAGGAAAAGAATTTCGAACCGTGTCATCTGCTTCTTGAATTCTCGTGATCAGCTCCCAGCTGACAAGAATCTGCCCTTTAAGGAGGATCCGAACATCCTTCAAGGGCTTGTAGCCTCTCGCCACATCACACATTAGGTTCCATTTTCCAAATCAGTTCTTCTTCTGTTACTTTTTTAAAAATCAAAATAGACCTTAGCTTCCTGACTGAAAATTTTCTTGTCCCTAAAAAAGAAATCCAGGACTTCTCTTAGCAAGAAAGTTCACCAAATACTTAAAGGACCAAGGTTTTCTTCATTTGTTTTTTGGAAGGGGAGGAGTAGTCAAAGGAAGAAGGGACAGGTATAGGAATATACTTCCTTTATTGTCTTCTCCCCAAATCTCCTCCCTTCTAAGGCCCACATGGATAAGCTTGCTGCTTTCAGCCAGCTTCCTAAGCTGACATCATGATGCACTTGACATAGAAAAGAAGGGCAAATGGGGACAGAGATTTGAGGTCCAGCTTGATCATAGCTCCATCAGCCTGATGTGAAACATGATGTTGGAGGTGGGACAGACTTTAAAGATCATTTAGTGAACCCCCTTTTTTATAAACAAGGTCAGTTAAGTGGTCACTTGCCCCAAGTCACCCGGGGAGTCATAGCAGAGACGGACTTTGAACATGGTCCTTTTAATCTGATACGGTGCTGCTGTCCACACTGCCTCTGTAGAGCTGGAAGGACCTTCAATCTAGTGAGGTCTGGGCTGGTGACGTGACTTAGCCAGGGTCCCACAGCGAGCAAATCGAAGAACTGGGGTCCAGTCTCAACTCCTCCAATGTCAGCCATATCCAGCTCTTTTCCCATTGCACTCCCTCTGAAGAACAGCTGGCTTAGTGGTAGCATAGGATCACCACTGGATAAGACTTTCTGTGGAAACCACAAGATGATTCTAACAAAAGTGGAATAGCCCCTTTAAATGCCTTAGAAATGAGGTTTTTGGTGAGCTGGGGGAGCTGGGAAAGCTCTTAGGGAGGCATCTGCTGGCTATCCATTTTCTCTCCATCCAGTCTCTACACAGGCCATTTTCTCAGTCTCCTTCCCACTGATAAATTGAACTCTGCTCCAATGCCTTTCCCTCCTCTTCCCCCACCAGACTCTGATGGGACAAATTTGACCTAATATTGCCTGATCCACAATGCTTTCTTCACACCATGCAGTCTTGTCTATTCTTCTTTCCATTATATATTGTCTTCCTTACTTAGAACGCAAGCTTCTTGAGAGTAAGGCTGTCTTGTTTGCTTTTGTTTTCTCAGGGTTAATGCATTTGGTATGTGATTTATAAATGCTTTATTTATCTATTGATCAGGCAAGATTTGAGGTAAACCTTGAAAGCTAACTAGGATTTGGCTACACAGTCTTATTGTCCTCTCCCAGATTTCCAGCAGCCTTCCAGGAAGGAAGGAAGGAAGGAAGGAAGGAAGGAAGGAAGGAAGGAAGGAAGGAAGGAAGGAAGGAAGGAGGGAGGGAAAGAGGAAGGGAGGAAAGGAGGGAGGGAAAGAGGAAGGGAGGAAAGGAGGAAGGGAAGGAGAAAAAGAAGGAGAGAGGGGAAAAGGAAGGAAGGAAGAAGGAGGAAGGAAGGAAATGAGAAAGGGAGGGAGGGAGGTAGAGAGAAATAAAGGAGGGAAATGAGGAGAGGAAGGAAAAGAAAGAAGAAAAAAACATTTTGGAGTTCACAGATTTACATATGAAAAATGTTTGAACCATATTCTTTCTTATTTCCACATTACGAAGCCATGGATCTTTCAAATCAGACTATATTGAGAGAGCGCCTAGGTGAGAGATTCATGCATCACTCCTGTATATTTCAAACTAGTGACTTCCCCAAAAGAGGCTTTTTAATATCTATCAAGAGCCATATGATAGGAAACATCATCCCAAGCTGCATGAAGGCTCTCTCTGACCCAGCCAGTCCTTTTTGGCAGATCCTATTGACAGCTGAGAAGCAGTTCTGAGATGGCTTGTTATCTCTACCAATTAAATAACCATCATTTATAAGGACACATTCTAGTATATGGACCAGTTGGAAGAATAGTATTGCCACTGCCATCCATGTTGGGTATAAAGTTCCCCTGGATTTGCTGTGACTAGTGTTGATAAGGTAGCAGATGGTCTAATAGACTCTATCCAGGAGGAGCTAAATTGATAGGGCTCTGGTTTAATAATCTTGTGCTCTAATGATTTAGGGGAGTGATGAAAGGCAGGGCAATTACTTATTTGTAATGATGCCCATTTGGACTGGATGGAAAGGACAACCACCCGTCCATGGGGTGATGTAATTAATTGGCATATGCAGGGGCAATGCAGGTGCCTTTAGGAGGGCTACCTTGATAATATGAACCTTATCTTTCAGTTAAAAATATTTATTGAAAGATTAGCCACAATACTTAAAAGAAGAATAGCAAATCAGCAAATCATAATAATACCTTTTATTTCTGTAAGTGTTTTAAGGTGATTTTATTTACATTTTCTCATTATGTTTTCGCAACAATTCTCAGAACTATGTATAACTGATATTATTAACTCTGTTTTACAGATGAGATCACTGAGTTTCCAGATAGGGAAGTGCGAGGCAGTGTTTGTTGTACAAGGGAAAGAACACTGACTTTGGAGTCAAAGAACATGGATTCAAATCCCTCCATTGATAATTACTCTCTTTGTGACCTTGAAAAAAGTTCTTTTTTCTCATTTATAATAACATAGACCTGATTCTGTGATGGTAAAATGAAAGAGAGGCAGTATGTATGTACAGTATGTATCTGTGTTAAATTCTGCCTCTAATATTTAGGATCTTGTGATCTTGGACAGCCTCCTTGGTGAAACTCCTTAGACTTCAACTTCCTTACCTGTAAAATGAAGAGTTTTGATTACATCAAACTCTTGAGGTTCCTTTTAGTCCCGACTTATATTCTTTTGACTTATTCCAAATCACAGAATCAAACTGCCAGCTGTTCCTAAAAACTGAACATTCCGTCTCTCCCTGGGGTATATTCTAACAAGTCCCCTCCCTAACCCGCCTTGTCGGTTCCAGAAATATGTTCGTTCTTCCTCACCTCACACTTTCTGATTTCTTTTCTTTGTTCCAGGATCATCTCAGACAGCACCTTCCTAGGTGCCCTCAGCTGTCAATAGTACTCTCTCCATTGTCAAACTAGTTTGGATTTACTTATCAGTATTCCTATCATATCACTAATGTCATGTGTCATTTCCTGTTCAAGAATTATTTTATTTTTGTCTTTATCTTCCCATCGCCAATACTGTGCCTTGAAAACAATAGGCACTAAATGCATATTTGTGTTTAATTAAAGATTTAGTGATGGAATCAAAAATATGTAAAGATATTGACTTGTGACATTGTGCTTCTGTATTGGGGGGGTGAAGTAGAAAAAAAAAGTATCACTTTGAAGCTCTCTCTAATCAACTCAGTCACAAATTTGTGTGTGTGTATAATATTATTATTATTATATTATATTCAAATATATTTATCTATAACATTATAATTTCATTTATATAAAACAGAGACCATAATAAGAATGGATAAAAACTGTTTCCTCTTTAACATCTCTCTGGTGCTTTTCTGTTTAAGGAAGTAGACTCTGGAGATAATCATGTAGAAAGGAAGGTTATAAGACCTAAGAATTAAAATTCATTTTTTATTTTAAAAATAGATTATACTTGAAATGAAGGATTTGGCAAAAAAAAAAAAAAAAAAAAAAAAGTAGTCGAAGAAGTTCAGATATCAGAAGAAACACAGAGTCCAGTATAGAAAAGGGTTATTGTGAGAATCAAGACAAATATTTTTGTCAGCTTTTTAGTACTTATCCTGGCATATTAATAAACACCTGTTCCTTTCCCTTTTCCCTAAGAAGAACTGAAAAAGTAAACAGGATCTTAGCCTCAGCCTCTATATCTTTTGGTAGAGCCTAAGGAGAAGCCATTGGTTGAGAAGGCTGAGTGAAGAGAGAATTCAGCATTATTGGCTGAAAGGGATGTCTAGAGATAGGGAAGTCTAGAGATATAATAGTAAATAGTTCTGAAGATAGTAACTTAGCCGAAGGTTAGAACTGTGGCACAAGGCAAGTAAAAAGAGTAGCCTGAAAGAGCTATCGTCTTTTTCTTCACAGGAGAGGTTTATTAAAAATAGCATCCCTAGTAGATGACTGAATATTAGATGACCCTAAAGATGCCTGGATATCTGAAGACCACCTGGAGAAATAGAGACAAGCAGGGAGGAAAGTCTGAGATGAATTAGTGGTATGAATGTTGGCAAGTCACTTAACCTCTGAGCTGTGGTTTCCTAATCTAAAATACGGGGCTGATAATACCTATCATTATAAAGATCTAATGTATGTAAAAAGCTTTGTAAACTTTTAGATGTGTTGTAAGATGGGAAAAATTCTCAGTTTGGAGTCAGAGGATTTGAAGTGGGATCCTAACTTTTGTGCTTATTATCTGTATGACCTCAAGCAAATTATTTTACTCTCATATGGCGCAATTTTCTCATTTGTAAGATGAAGGGACCCCTGAAGCCCTTTCTAGGTTTTAGATCTGTGATTGTTTGTTGATATAAAAGTCAGTCCTTATTATTCTTACCAGTTCTTTTGGCTTATTCCTGCCACTCAATATGCTCTAGTCTTCATAAATGTTAGAAAGTTGAAGTTCTAGTTGTGCAAATCAAGCCAAAAATTAAACTGGGAAAAATTAACCTGGAGATCCCATCCAGTTCACCTTTCCCTAGTGCTCACCTTATTGTCATGGGGTAAATCTTATCCTTTTACATAGACCTCCAGGACTATCTCTTGAGTGGTATATGCTTATAGTGGGGACACTTGAGAACCCCAGAAGAGGAATCACATTGAAACTTACCCTCTAGTTATCCCCAATTATAATCTATAATATAACTCCTATATAGCCTATAATCTGTCTCCTAAAAATATTAGTTCCCAATCCAATCATCCATTTTTGTATTCCCATGTTCCTGGAGCATGTGATCAAAATTTACAAAAATGTTAAAATTTTTACCCAACTCTATTTTTCTCCCTCCATGCCTGACAATCAGCATCTTCATGTGATAGTGAAACAAGCCCCAAAACCTTGAATTCATACTTCAGCAACACTCATTTTTTTAAATGAAAATCTTTGATGAAGCCACTTTTTCTTTGTTTTTTACTCCTCACATTCAAAAGATTCATCATTTACTACTGCCGATGGACCTTGGGCAAGCCATTTAGCCTCTAAGCTTGTTTCCTTATCTGTAAAATGAAGAAGCTAGCCTGGATGATCTATAAGTTTCTTTTAAAATCCTAGAAACTACAAATTCAATTTTAGAGCTTAGGCAAAAACCAAGAAGCTTAGATTTTATTTCTTTTTCTCTTAGAATCAATATGTACCTTAGCAGATGTTGGATTGTTGGGCTGTTTTTTTTTTTTTTTAGTCTTTTGGCTCCCAGTTCTGATAATTTGCTTCTTTATTCTGAGACCTGCTGCATTATTTCTCTAGCTGGGAAAAACCCTCCCAGCAAAAAAGCAAACTGACAAAAAATGTTTTGTAAAATGCATAAACATTTGCAACTCTAACCGTTACTTAAGAGACAAACAAAAAGAAAAATAAAGAAAGGAAACATCTGATTTCAAGGGGAAAATAATTATATAAATAGAAAGTCCTTCTTAGTCCAGGCCCGATTTCACCCTAATGCTGACTTAAACTAAGAACAGGAAAATAGTTGTCAGAAAACTATAGAAAATTATAGCACCCAAGAAGGATCATTATGGGGGCCAAAATGCATCACATGTATATAGGAGGCATGAAAGTCTGTTTTATATGACAAATAAAGAATTGAGTAGAACTTGAAGAAAAGATGCTATTAAAGAAACATAAGAAGATGGACTGGTCATATGGATGTATCCCTGAAATGGCCAAAGAAATGGAGACAAGTTTCCAATCATTGAGTGGATCCACTGAGGTAAACAATGGGATTGTGAACTCCTCAGAGGCAGGGACCATCTCTTGCCATTTTTTGTCTTCCCATCCAGAGCCAGGGATATGGGTGGTACTTAAATATTTATTCACTGTCTGACTGAATAAAAGTCACACAAGATGGGCAGACATAAATGAGATGAAATCTGCACTATTGAGAGGAACACTCAAATTAGTGAGATCACAAAACCATCGGAGGATCCATCTACTCAGTTAACACAATGGCTCTAGTTCAGTCCAAAGGGTAAAAATATGAGTGAGGGAATTTGATGATCCTGCAGCCAACTCTTTCATAATCTAATTCATATGTTTGGGGTTGGTCCCTTTTTATATAGAGCTTCTAATGTCTATAGGGGCTGGATAGTGAGCATTGGGACTAGAATCAGAATATGAGTTCAATTCTGGTCTCAGACACACACTAGCTGTGTGATCCTGGGCAAGACACTTAACCATTTCTCAGTGTCTTCAATTGTGGAATGAGAATCACAGAAGCACCTATCTCCCAGGATTGTTGGAAACATCAAATGGAACAATATCTGTAGGACATTTATCATAGTGGTTTGAATATAATAAATACTCCTTACATGCTTGTTTCTTCCCTTTTTCCTTCCTTCCTTCTTAGTGTTCTTATACTTCCTTAGCACAGAGTTTGCATGTAGTAAGTACTCATTAAATGCTTGTCAACTGCTTTCTTAAATCTGTTCTGGACTTCAGACTGTTAAGACCCAAATAATCTGTAAAACGTTCACTAGGTTCACTAGGTCCAAGATAAAGCCATGTATAGCAGAGAACTTGGAAGGCTAGAATTTGAGACCAAGTTCAAGGATTATTATTACATGACTGTGAGTAAATCATTGAAATTCTCTATATCTCAATTTGCTCCTAAATACTTGGCACAGAGTAAGCCCTTCATGAATGCTTTTTCATTCATTCATCTGCAACATGAGGTTGCTTTTTAATACCAACTTGCTAATAATATCAGTTTTAGAGCAGGTGGTGAATTCCATTAGTCTAAAGGGTTTGCTCATTAGGAAGTTCTCTACAGAAGTTTAGACCCCAAATAACTAAATAGATAAATAAATGGATAGAAGATAGATGAGTGATTGAATAAATAAATAAATGAATGAATGAACAAATAAATGAGTAAATAGAAAAATAAATGAATAGATGGATAGATGAATGACTAGATAGATAAATGAAAAATGGAGGTGAATGTGGGGCATTTTGCCAATGTAAAAACATAACTATATAAATAAATTGTTAGTGTACTTTCATTTTATGTAGATAATATATGTATATATATATATATATATACATATATATGTTGTAAAACAGGGGCTTTGTAATCCCTATTGTTCTAGATAAATTGTAATGTTATCTTTTCTTAAAATCATCGGTTGCCTAGATACCATTTTATAAGAAACAGTATGTAGAGCAATAGCCAGTGGCTATAAGTTAGTACGTGGCCATCTATGAGATGGCATGGGGAAGTGGTTGATTGTTCTGCTATGTCAAGCCATGGGAGAGGAAGAGCCAACCCATGCCCAAACCAGAAATAAACCCTTTCACACAACATTAACCTAAATTCTTGTAAAGTTCCCACACTTTGAAGCTAGATCTGGGTCTTCAGCCAGCTACAGGAAAGGGTGTGAGCCTGTTAGGACCTAAATAACAAATGGGGGCCAAGTAGGGAGGGTAGAAGAGAATAATAAGGGGGTTGTTTAGGAAAGACTGAAAAAGGGAGAAAGAATTATACAAGCTTTATTCTTGTGAAGGTCTAGCTAGGTGGAAGTAAAAAAAAAAAAAACTCAGCCACAAGTCAACAATATGAGCACATGTGGGTGAGAATTGTAGTGAGGTATTGTTTTGGGCCAAATATAGGCCAGCCCCAATTGAAATTACATCCCTAAAATAAAATGTCTTTGAAAGGAAAATTTTATATATACATATATGTATGTATATGTGTATATATATAAATATATGTGTGAATTGAAAAATAATTACCCCAGGTTTTTTATATCTTCAAAAAAACAAAACATATTGTAATATATATGGATGAAAATAATTACCCAGGTTTTTAATATCTTTAAAAAACAAAACATATTGTGATAAATACCTATAAATGGATAGATAAGTAGGCATACAATTTTTTTATGCTTCCTTTAAAAGAACATAGATTTGTGATTTCATGTGCGCATGGATTTTCTAGTTAGGAAATTCCCTCTATTCAGTATAAATTGATAATCATTGAGCTACTTATAATCTTAGAGAGTCCTGGGGCATTAAGAAATCAAAGGACTTGACTATGGTCACAAAATAATATGTATAATAGTTGAAACCAGCTTCCCCTTGATTCTGGGGCTAGCTTTTCATGTCATTTTTATGCTCTTAAAAATTTCCATGTATGGTTTTTAGATCCTTCTCACAGGCATAATCATGGCATAGTGGGAGCAAGTATTCTACTATAAACTATATATATATATATATATATATATATATATATATATATATATATAGTTTATTCTATATATATTCTACTATAAACTATATATATGTATATATATACATATATACATATATATAGTTTATAATAGACTACTTAATAGATAGACCCTATGACAACTTATTGTTCACATTAATCAAGACTTAGCTGGATATAAAGATAAAAGAGAAGGAAAAATCCCCTTTTAATGGACAGGAAACATTTGTTTCAGCAGAGCTGAACTGGAGGCAAAAACTGAGAGAAAAAAAGTAAAGACACTGGTGTTGGACCAACAAAAACACATAGAAATATCTGGGACCAAAGCTAAATGGCTCTCCCTGGACCTCTTTTTTGGTCCCTTTTGCCAAAGAAATGATAAACTGAGAAAGTAACTCCTTCCAAAAATAAAACATATTGTAATATACATTCATATACATATACATATATGTTTGTGTATATATATAATTTTAACTTGAGAGATTTGAGCGGCCATTGTTTTGGAGCCTTTTCATGATATTTCCAAAGGGAACTAATCTCTGGATGAGAGGACCAGCTCAGGGAGAAACAAAGAAAATGCTTAGCCCAGGGTCATTATCACCTGCAAATCCAAGTGCTCACTTGCCTCATCCTGTAAGAGATCTTCCCAAATCTCCCAGTCATTAGCCAACCTTTCCACTACCCCCAGAAATAACTTTGCTTTTATTTTTCAGTGTTTTATACTCACTTGGGTGTGCTATTTCCATCTAATATAGTGTGTAAACTCTTCCAAGGTGGGAGTCATTTGTTTTTGTTTAAACCTCAAAAAGTAGCTAGAATTTTATGGCCCTTCACTTCCCAGCATTTTACTAAAGTGATCTCAAATGGTCCTCACAACAACCCTATGAGGTACGTGTTGTTATTATCCCCATTTTATGGATTTAAAAAATTAGGCTGGCAGAGATTAAATGATTCTCCCAGGATCACATAACTAAGTAAATATTTGAGGACATAAAGTTAAAACATCATTCTTTCATGATTTTTATTGCATAATTATCCCCTTTTACTTAAGAAAATGGTGAGCAAATTCAATGTTTCCAAATTTAGATTGGAAGGATAGTATTATCTTTTAATACTTCTGATTATTTCAGTGAGAATATGGTTAGATAAACTATGGTTATTAATAATGACGATGATAGGGGCAGCTAGGTGGTATAGTGGATAGAGCACCAGCTCTGAAATCAGGCAGACCTGAGTTCAAATCTGGATCAGACACTTAACATTTTCTGACTGTGTGACCCTGGGCAAGTCACTTAACCCCAATTGCCTCAGCAAAATAATGATGATGATGATAATGTTGATGGTGATAATAATAGCATTTAAAACAGTGCTCCATGGTCTGCAAAGTATTTTGCAAATATTATCTCATTTCATCTTAACAACACACTGGAAGGTAGATACTGTTAGTATATAAATAAACTGAGCTTAAGTTAAGTGACTCACCCAGGAACACACAGTCAGTAAGTAGTTGAGACTGTATTTGAATTTAGGTGTTCTTAATTCCAAGTCTAACATTTTAGCTAATACACCCCTGCTGCTTTTCAAATACCTAAAACAGTAGGCATTTAATAAATGTTTGTTTAATTAAATATGTGATTGAAATTATATTTTAAAAATCAAATTATATTCATCACATTAAAATATATTGATCATTAAAGTTTTTTTTTAAAAGACTTCCATTTAAATAGAAATGGTTCATTTTATCTTTATCATCTTATCCTATTTCTCATCCCATAATGTATACTCTAGCCCTATTCATTTTACTCATTTTTGTTATTTTTCTCTTCTTCATCTTCTCCAAAAACAGATAATCACAGAACACACTGAATTTTAATATAAGCAAAAGCTGAGAGAAAACTGAAATTCTGTTCTGAGCCATACATTAAATGGCACGACTGATGTCACATAGCGGGTAAACCGAACAGAAGTAAACCCTGATAGTTTTGTAATAGTTATGGTTTCTCAGAACACCTTTTCTCTCCAAAAATGAAAGGATGATGTAATGGAAAGAGAGCAGGGTCTGAAGACAAAGAGTAGAATCCTTGGCTCTTGTCATTTACCAGCAGGAGGCCTCCTTTGGCTCATCTGTGAGGGCTCCCCTTTGAGGGTCTCCATCTATCATCCTGGGAAATTTAAATTTAAATTTTAGGAATTCCCTTTCAATTAATTAGGCATTAATTCAATGTCTATAATGTGCAAAGGCTCAGTTTTAGACATAAGGGGTAATAAAAATTGGCATTTACGTGGTTCTTTATGTGGCAGCTAGGCAGTGCCATTGTGCACAGAGCTCTGAGCCTGAAATCAGGAAAAATCCTCCTTTTGAGTTCAAATCCAGCCTCAGACATTATCAGCTGTGAGATCCTGGGCAAGCCACCTCACTCTGTCTGCCCCAGTTTCCTTATCTGTAAAATGAGCCGAAGAAGGGAATGGCCAACCACATCAATATCTTTGCCAAGAAAACCCCTGATGGAGTAAAAAGAAAAAAGCTGAACACAGTTAAACATCAACAATATAATTTTTTTTAGTATAAAAATCTATTTTATTTTATTTTTTAAAAGCTTTTTATTTTCAAAACACATGCATGGATAGTTTGACAACATTGACCCTTGCATAGTCTTGTGTTTCAGATTTTCCCCTCCTTCTCCCCACCCCTTCCCCTAAAGGCAAGCAATTTAATATATCTTAAAATATGTGTTAAAGCCAATGTGTATAAACATATTTATACAATTCTCTTGCTGCACAAGAACAACCAGATCAAAAAAGGAAAGTAAATGAGCAAGAAGACAAAATAAAAGTGAACGACAAAAAAGTGAAGATGCTACGTTGTGATCCACACTCGGTTCCTGCCATCCTCTCTCTGGGTGCAGATAACTTTCTTCATCACGAGATCATTGGAACTGGTCTCAATCATCTCAAACAATATCATTCTTTAAGGTTGTCAAAGCAATTTACAATTTTCATCTCCTTCAAAATCCACAACAACCTGGTGAAGTACATAGCATTATCATCCCCATTTTACAGAGAGAGTAACTGAATTAAACAGAGCTTAAGTGACTTGTCTAAAATCATCTACAGGGAGTAAGTGGCCGAGCCAGATTTCAAAGCCAGAGCTCCTTCCTCCCATATGATACTGCCCATTGCCCCTCCCTATCTTTCTCTGACCACTACACCATCCTGCCTTCTCACCTTGTTTTTCCTTTTTAAATAGCAATGATTTGTCTGGTGGCGCATCAAGACCGTCCGTCTGCCCCAGAAGACTTCGAAGTCTAGCCCAATATTTTTCTAAAGGATCCTAGATTCAAAGATGGACAAGACTTTTGGGGTCTAGTCCATGACCTTTGGGCTCATCTAGTCCAACCTTCTCATTTTACAGTCCTGTAGAGATTAAGGGACTCCTTCAGGTTCTAAGTGGCAGATCTGGGGTTCGAGCTCTTCTCCTCCAAAAGCCACCACTCAAGCAGAGAGACAAGTCCATATGCTCCTATTAGGACTCCCATCAGGTCCTCGTCCAGCCTCAGATGCCAAGGGACAGCCGGCACAGACCCGTTATGTTTTACAAGGTGCTCATCCTCCTGGTTGCTCTTTGCTCCAAGCAGACCTCGTCCTTCACGACTGTGGTCCCTTGGGCATCCAGGCTCGTCGTGTCGGGGACGCTTTGACTGGAGCCATGGTGATCCCAGCTCAGGGTGGAGAAATAGGAGTGTTTGTCTTAATCAGGAGAAAGAAGCCTGATGCTAGACTATCCCAAACCCCTGTCAGAGCCTCTAGCTCTAATAAAGCTCCACAGTTCTAAAGTCATTACGGAGGAGCTTGGACCCAAAGACATTGGTGCTCCATGACAGTTACAGGGAATAATGGGATGTCTTGGTCTGTGTGAAGAACTTTGTTCATAGCTTTCTTTCACACTTAGAAAGAGAGGGATCTCAATAAAAAAAAATTCTCTCTGTTTCTATCTCTTTTTTTCTGTCTTTCTCTGTCTCTGTCCATCTCTCTGTCTCTCTCTGTCTCTGTCCATCTCTCTGTCTCTCTCTGTCTCTGTCTGTCTCTATCTCTGTCTCTGTCTCTCTCTGTCTCTGTCTGTCTGTCTCTATATCTGTCTGTCTCTCTCTCTCTTATTCCCACCCTCCATCTCTGTCTCTCTGTGTGTCTCTTTCTTTGTCTCTGCTTCTTTCCCTCCTTCCCTTCCTCCTCTTTTCCTTTGCTCTCTCTTCCTTCCCTTTCTTCCTCCTTCCTTCTCTCGCTGTTACTCTCTGTCTCTGTCTCTGTCTCTCTTTCTCTCCTTCTCTCCCATCTCCCCCACAAACACACTCACCTTCACTCTTTCTGTACCTGGCTCTCTCTCTCATATTTATTTCCCAGCCTTTGTTGCAGAACTTACTTATTTCATTAAATTAGTGGAGCTTTTAAAAATTAGTTCTAGAAAACTCTCCCCAGCAAGCCATGGTTCAATGGAGACACAATGGCCTGCCATGAAGCCAGGAAATCTTCTTTGATTTATAAAGACAGTATTGACTGCAGCTGAGGAAGATGGTGCCATTCCCGGGCACACAGTGGGCACTCGATACTGAGTAATCAATGAGGAGGACAAGGTCTGCTTTGGCCCAGATTCTGCCAATGAAGCCTGCCTCTGCCCCGCAGCCAGCAGAAGATGGATTGGAAATGGATTTTCTCCATGTGCTACCAGTTATGGAAAAGGTCCCTAAAGATTTCTCCTTCCCTCCCCAGGTACAAAAAGTCAAGTGGGCCCTTTCTGAAGAAGCATGTTAAAGTTTTACTGATGCCTTTGGTTTCTATACCATGGTCAGTTCCCAAATATTGGCCCACTTTCTCCCCACTCCAATATACTCACAATATATTTTATATGCTACAGCATATAAAAATAATTAAGTACTGATCACATCTGGCAACATATGCAACATCCTGCACCCATAGCCCCCATCTCTCTACCAAGAGGAGGAAGATATTCCAATATCTGTTCTCTAGGTTCAAAGGTAATTAAAACAATTAATCAGAGTCCTGGTGCTTTTTTGGTGTTGCTTTCATTTATTTCATAATTGTGTATATATTTTTTTCCTGGGTGCACTAACTTCCCCCACTTAGAATGTGAACCTCTTAGAAACAGAAACTCTATGTTTTTCTGTTTATATTCCAGTACTTAATACAGTGCTTGATGCATGAAACACACTTAAATGTGTTTTCATTCGCTCATTCATAATACATATAGACATAAAAATAAGTTATGAAGCCCCACCATGTGCACTGCACGAGCTGCTGAAGTTTTCCCATGTTTGCGTACTTTTCTTATGTGCACAATATATAATCATATTGTGGTTTATTTCCTATTTCCCAGATGATAATAATCATCTATTTTGTTACCAGTTCTTTGGTACCACAAAAAGTCTTGCTATGGATATTTTGCTACTTTGGGGGCCTTTCTATCTTTGCCGTTCTTGAGTTATAAATCATGTAATGGGATCACTAGGTCAAAGGACATAAAATTTAGTGACTTTTCTTGCATGATTCCAGGAGGGTTTGACCAATTCACAACTCCACCAATAGTCTGTCTTCGTTCTGTTTGAGCCTATCTTCCCACCAGCCCTCCAGAGTTCCCTGGAAGAATTTCTGCTCCTTTTCTTAAAGCCAGATTGAGAGTCGATCAGGCACATTTGGGGTTCCCCAGATTCCTCAGCATTCCAAAATAGGGAAGACATGTAGGGATCCACTGAGGAAATGAACCAGTGCTTACTTTTGTGAGCCAAAATGACACTGAGGCCAGAAAATTGACCGATTTTGATGAGTCTTTTTAGGTTCTAATCTTAATCAACTCTTAAAACTCTCCTTGATCCTGCTCCACTCCCAAAGGAAAAAAAAATACTGAAGTCTTGCTATTTTCAGAGTTTGAGTGATACAGAGTGAGAAGATTCAGTAGTTACCCCCCAAGAAGAATACAATCTAATAAAGCAGTAAGACACAGTTAGCTCTGTTACCTAATGCAGTACTTAGCAGAGCATTGAAAAGGGACCCCCAAAATGCCATCTAAGGACAAAGGGGTTTGTTCCAATGAGGGTGATCAGAGAAAACTTCTTAGAGGAGAAAGCATTTGAATCACACTAGTGTGCTAGGTTTAAGGAACAGTTTTCAATTTTAACAATCTTTGTTTAAGTATCTATATTGTTGGGTTCTGTCTTAGGTTCTGGCATCCAAGAGACAGAACTTCAATATTCCTTCCTTCAAGAAGCTTACATTATTCATCTTCCTTTAGGATGCAGCTCCAGAATCATCTTCTATTCAAATCCTTTCCAATCCTTTCAACTGCCATTTTTCTTCTGCCCAAACCACCTTGGATTTTGCTATTGTGTGTGTGTGTGTGTGTGTGTGTATGTGTGTTTATTCTACTGGACATATTTTCCATGTCCCTGTTGTCTCTTGAATTGGATAGAAGTCCATTGCAAGGAAGGATTGTTTTGTTCTTTCTGCTCGTGTCTCTCCTCCAGCCTCTCTATCTTTCTTTAAGACCTGATGAAAATCCCACCTTGTACAGGAAACCTTTCCATCTCCTCTTAATTCTAGCATCTTCCCTTTGTTTGTTACTTCCTATTTATCCTGTGTAGCTTATTTGTATTTTATTTGTTTGCTCATTGTCTCTCGCATTAGACCGTAAGCACCTCAAAGTAGGGACTGTCTTGCTTTCCTTTGCATGTCCAGTTCTTGACACAGGACCTGCTATATAGATGGAAGCCCTGAATTAGACCATCTTTGGCTTTCCATACAGCATCTTGGTTCTGAAATCAAAGGTCAAGAGAACCTTGAAGATAAGTGTCGGTGCTAGAAAAGGCAATGGGATATAGTGGGGAGGTACAGGGTCTGGAATCAGATAACTGAGACTCCCATTGAAACTGAGTCTCATCTGTACAATGAGAGGCTCAGATTAAGTCATCTCAAGTATCATTTTCTTGTTCTCCATTCGTAATACTCCTCTTGGACTTGAGCATCTTTTGATAATAAGAGTTGTTGATTTTATAGTTTTTCTTTTGATTATTTTAGAGATGGTTTGTTATTGAGTTCATTTGGGTTTTTTTTAATTCTTTTCTCTCTTTCTACACTTGACTGTTGAAAACAAGTCCCACCCCCAATTCAGAATCACCTACACACAACATTAACCCCAATTGTTTTTCCTCACCAAACATGCCCATTATGACTGCTCCACAAAAAAAGTGTGAAAACAACTATCTGAACAGCTACCTACACAGCAGGCAAATTCCATCTTTGTTCTGTAGGGGATTTCGTACCAGCTTTCTGTTGAATTTTCAGTTAATACAGTCACAAACTTGTGCCCTTTCCAGAATTTCTCATTGTCGGGTTAGAAGGAGTAGTGATCACTGTTAGTCAGGGATTCTCCAATGAAGATGAGAATGTCCACAAACCATATATGAGCACTAACCTCCCCTCCCTTAATTACGCTGTATTGTTTGGGGTCTAAATCACCAACAGTCATAAAGTCCTAGACTTGTAGGATGGAGAGCTGAGGCTGACTTTGGAGCTCATTCTGTTCAGCACCACCATTTTACAGATGATGAAATAAGCCTAAGAGAGAGGGGAAAATGACTTCACTTGATGATTTTAGTCAGATGAGTTGAAAAGACATTTAGAGATGAGCGGTTAAGGGTAGGAACAGCAATGTGCTATTAGGAAAGATCATAATTAATATGTTCATTTATTCCCAAATATGAGTTATATGTCTCCTATACATAAGGCAATGCTTGGCACTCTGGGGAAGGCAATTAAGTATAAGTAGAATTCGGAGTCCTTCAATTCAACAAATTCGACTAACATATTAAGTGCCTCATTCCTCCAGGGCCCTGTTTCAGGTGCTGAGAATACAAAGTTAATACATGGCAGAGTTCCTGCCTTCAAGGAGCATATTTAATGCTTTCAACTTAGTTGAGAAGAAAAGACATACAAGACTTGTGTGTATATGTGTATTTTGTATGGATGTATCTTTAAAAACTAAATCTGTAGTTTCATTGGCATGGGGAGCTCGCAGGTGGGAGCACCCATAGCCGATGCAGAATGGCACCTGCTCTTCAATTTAGGTTTAGAGATGGTAGGGAAATAAAAAGGTAACTGACTTGTCTAGAGTCACACAGCTCGTAGCAATCAGAGATGGGGTTTAAAACCAAATTTTCTTGACTTTACAACCTCCCTCTCTCTGTCTCCATCTCTGTCTCTGTCTCTGTGTCTTTCAGTTTCTCTTTGTGTCTCTTTGTCTCTGTTTCTGTCTCTGTATCTCTGTGTCTCTTGGTTTCTCTGTCTCCATCTCTGTATGTTTCTCTCTGTGTGTCTCTGTCTCTGTCTCTCTCTCTCTCTCTCTCTCTCTCTCTCTCTCTCTCTCTCTCTCTCTCGACAGACATACAAAGAGAAATATAGGAGACAGAAATAAAGGATATGTGGTATAATGGTTTAAATGCTAGTCTCAAAGTAAGAGACCCACGTTCAAATCCCATACAGACACTGAATGTCATTTAACTTCTCTAAGACTCAGAACTGCTAAAATGGGGAAAATAAAATAATGATACCTTGACTAGACTTTTGTATAAATTGAATGAGAGATGTATTTAAAGTGCTATCTTATGTAACTACCATTTTGAAGGAAAAGCATAAGATGACATAATCAAAGTTGAAGGGACTTCAGAAATCATTCAGTCCAACCCCCTAATTTTTTAAAAGAGGAAACTGAGGATGTAGTAGTTTTAGCACTAAGGCAATTTTGGTGTAATGAAAAGAATGATTAATTGATTGAATGAGTGATTAAATGATGAATGAATGAATGAAAGAACATTTAATAAGTGCTTACTATTTACTAAACTAGGAACTGGGATGCAAATATAAAAGAAAGATAGCCTGTGTCTCAGGGAGTGTACATTCTTTTTTTAACTTAATGATTTTTTCCTTAGTTAACAAGCATTTATCTACTTTCCTTCTGGTGCCAGCTGACCACTGAAAAAGAGAAAAACAAAATCCTTATTACAGATAAGCACTTCAGCAGAACAAATTTCCACATTGGCCACATTCGAAATGTATGCGTCCTCCTGCATCTTTAGTCCATCATCTCTCTATCGGGACAGGGTTCACATTATTTTCCCTCGATGGAAGGACTTTATAATTTAATAGAAGGAGACAATATGTCTCTGGGAGTGGGGACCAAGGAGGCTTTCTGATTGGGCAAGTTGCTGAGGGAGCTTCTAGAAGAAAAGTTTGACATTCTCTTTATAGAAACAATGTCTAGGAACTAATTTGCTTATGGTTCTAAAGTGGAAAAGGAGAGAAAACAAGAATGGAGTGACAAGCTGGAGAGGAAAAGAAAAATGGGGATAAAGTTGAGTCTAGATACAGTGAACAGCCAAGGACTCTGCAGCCAGAAGACCTGGGGTCAAATATCATCCCTGGTACTCCCTGAGGAACAAGCTAGTTCATTTCTTGGGGCTTTCATTTCCTCATGTGGACAATGAAAAAGATTGGAATAGAAGGTCTCTAGTTCCTCGTCTGACGCTCTCTCCATGAGCCAATAATCCTACAGGTGGGGCAGATGTGTGTGCAGAGAATAAGGACTTCATATGAGATCAGAAGACAAAAGAATCAGAAAGGGCCCTTTAGGAAGAGAGGCAAGCCTTGAGAAACCTGCAGAAATGGAGTACCACTTAAACAAAGGAGACAAGGATTGACTTCAGGGGAAAATTACTTGGCCATGTATCCTGGAACATAATGCCGATGAAAGAGAACAATATAAGAAAAAACATAGAAAAGTAGTCTAGGGTCAGATTGCAGAAGGTCTTGAACACTAGACTGTCCTAGAAGCAATAGGGAGCCATTGCAATTATAGAGCAAGGAAGCAAAATGGAAGAAATGACGATTTGAGCTGGGCCATGAAGGGAGGATAGGATTAGGAGAGGTGAAGAGAAAAAGCAAAGAAGTCATAAGCAAGAATAAAGGGAGGAGCACTCACAATTTACCCCCAGGACAGAACAGGAGGGTTATGCAGAGGAACAAAGCATATTATTGACCTGCACACAGTGTTCTCTCACTTCACTTAGTAGGATGGAAGCTTCCTGAGGACAGAAAAAAGTTCTATGTTTTGTGTTCCTACCCATAGTATAGTGCCTGGCAATGCTTGTGGAATAAAGAAAGAAATAGAAAACTGGAAAGGTAACTTAGGATCAGATTGCAGAGGGTTTCAATGCCGGCTAAGAAGAGTGGACTTTATCCTATTGAAAATGAGGAGAAAATGAGGAGAAACTGAGAGAAGCAATATGACAAATTTAATGGGTTAGGAAAACTGATCTGGCCACAGTGGGCTGGATGGATTGGAGGGAGACGGGAGCAGAGACAGGAGACCAATTAGAAGATTGTCCTATTAAATTTGGCATGAAGAAATAAAGGGGACAGTGCAAATGGAAAGGAAAAATGGACGTGAAAGTTACTGGGCAGTAATAATGATAAGTGTACAATAACCACACGAGGCGGTTGTGGAAGAGTCAGTGACTGGACTTGGTGGATGAATGTAAGGGCAAAGACATAGTGAAAGATTCATTAGAGACAGCTGAAAAAAGATGAAGGGGAAACCAGGAATGTAAGCTGCTGGCAGAGGGGGAGATGGCAAGCCAAGCTTCAGATATTAAGTTTGAAGTGATAGTGGGACATGCAAGAAGTAATGTCCTGTAGGCATTTAGGGATACATGCTTGGGGGGGAGAGAGACAGAGAGAGAAAGAGAGAGAGAGAGAGAGAGAGAGAGAGAGAGAGAGAGAGAGAGAGAGACATAAGAGACATAAGAGACATAAGAGACAGAGACAGAGAGGGGGAGAGAGAGAGGGAGAGGTCAGAAAGGCAGAGAGACAGAGAGAGACAGAGACAGAGAGACATCAGGGCTGATAAAGCACTGATTTGATTTCAGGTCTGCCTGTATTGAAACAGAATGTCTGAGGAAAGGGCCTGGGTATTTTTAGGGAGCATACAATGGGTAACCTTTTGATCTTTTACTTGGATAAAGGCATATATGCTTGAGATCAGATAACAAAAAACTAAGAGAGAGGGTTCTGGATGAGGGAATCACCATCTCAAAGGGCCTCAACAGTCTAGAATGATGGACAAGAATAAATTGTTGCTGAATTGTTTCAGTTGTGTTCAAATCTTTATGACCCCATTTGGGGTTTTCTTGAAAGAGATGCTAAAGCGCTTTGCCATTTCTTTTCTGGCTCATTTTATAAATGAGGAAACTGAGGCAAACAGGATTAAGTGACTTGTCCAGGATCACACAGCTTATATTTGTCTGAGGTCAAATTTGAACTCAGGAAGGTGAGTTCCCAGCTCTCTATCCGTTGTACCATCTAGCTGCCCTGGGAATAAATTGGGTTACATTTAACAGGTATAAATGTAAAAGATTTTCCTTGGATCAAAAAATCAATCTCATAAGCACAGGATGGGGAAGATATGGCTAGAACATAGAGCAGTTCAAGTGTATATGCGTGTGTGTATTTTTCAATGGAATATGGTAGAGGTTTAATCAATGCTTACTGATTGAAGAGCTGATTGAATTGAAAATTATCTGGAACTCTTAGTAGACTACAAATTCAACATGAGCTGGCAGTGAAACACGGAAGCCCAAAAGACTAATGCTAAACTGGAATAGTGTCAAGGATTAGGTTGGTGAGAGTTCCACTGTGTTCTGCCCTGGATGGCCCACATTTGGTGTACTGTGTCCACTGACCCACCTCTTAGGAAGGTTATTAAGCTGGCTTACATCTGCAAGTGGACAACCAGAATATAAGATCTGGATATAGGAAATGGGAATGTTTGACCTAGAGAAGATTCAGGGAGAGAGCTGTTAACTATCAACATTTTAAGGCTTGTCATATGGAAGAAAGACTAGACTTAGCAGGACTAGGAGCAATGAATAATACTTATTAAAAAAAAAGGTAAATGGAAGCCTGATGTACAGAAAACTTCCCAAGCTTTCTTCATTTATCACCTGGCTACCCTCCTCCACATTTCTCCATTGTGATCCAAGAACTTCTTCATTGGCCCTGGATCACCAACCTCTGCCCCAAGGGCCCCTTTGATTGGGAGGCAGAGTACTCCTCCCAGAACTTCCATTTAAGAATGGCTTCCAGGAGATTCATCTCTTCATCTCCCCACTCCACTCTTCTGGACACCCCTCTTTTCCTCTCCCCACTCTTTCCATCTTTTTTTGTGCGTGTTGTCTTCCCCCATTAGACTGTAAATTTCTTAAAGGCAGGAACTGTTTTTCTTTTTTTTTTTTTTTAATTTGCATTGCATGAGCTTAATATTTCCTGCCACACAGTAGGCCTGAATAACAAGTAGAACCCTCCAAAACTGGAATAAGCTATCTTCCTGAAGTTCATGGGACCCCCCTTCTTTGGAAGTCTTCAGTAGAGGCTGGATGACCATTTGTCAGAGATATTAGAGTAGGGGTTCCTTTTTGGCACAGCTTTGATTAGATGGCTTCTGAGCTCTCTTTCGATCCATATTCTAAGCTCTTTCCCAAAAGTGAAGTATGATATGGTAGAAGCACTGGCCCCATTTTAAGGGGCAAGTTGGTTCAGAATCAAGGAGATTAAGGAGGTTTAACTCTTCTTAGGAACAGAAATCTCCTTCAATTCAGTTATATGACTTTTGACTAAATATTTTTCTGAAATCTGTTGACGTAGGGAACAAGGCTAAGTTGCAGTGCCCTAGCTCTAAGCAACTAGAAGGTAAAGGAGTATCCACAGAAAATTAACATTTTGCCATTGATTAAACTAGCAGCCTCCTAAATTCCCTTTATCTAGGATTCTTCTGCTATATGATAAAGCCTTGTCTAAGAAAATCCCCTCGGAACAGAGAATGTACAGGAAGAAAAGAAGAAAAGGAACTTTTCTTAGCTATTCCCCAATTCCTCACACTCTGGAAGAAAGACAATGACAATTGTTTATTTATCCGTAATTTAGGAAATCCCACGTGAGTCTGATGTTAAGAAAGGATGGAATATTCCTCTTCCAGAGAAATCTGCACATAGAGGGGAGCAACTACATTTTTGAGCCTTGAGTGGATGAATTTCATTCAGCCTTCCACAAGAACAGAACTCCCCATCACTAAATCTGAAATTAATTCCTGTAATTAGGGGAAATGCATAAACGAACACTGTCAACCCCTGTGACCATCTCAGATCTAGTACAGTAGCACTGAACACCTGGGGCGGTTGGGGTTGGGCGTTGGGGAGAGCCTTGGTGACAGTTCCTTGAGGTCCTGACGAGAGAAACAAATGGAAAGATGCCGGCCCAATCACACCTCCCACCCAGCAAGGCCTTGCGACATCCACCCCCATCTCGATCCACCTCCTTCTCAATTGCCACAGGTGTCTTCCATCTACTTTTGTCACATCAACAACCCTTCCCACACCTCCAGCTGCTGCTGTCTGAGAAGAGATTGGGCTTCAGGTAAGACCTGGAACTGGGCTGAGCTGAGGGGGTTTGCCACCAGCAGGGAGTTTCTTATACCAGGCCACAACAAATAAATATTAACAATAATTCTGCCTTTCTACAGGGCTTTATATTTTGTGAGAACCTTTCCTCTCCAAAATAGTGATGTCAATAGTAGAAGTATTATTAAATATATTATTATTGCCCCATTTTCCCAGTGAGGAACTGAACTCTAAGCAGATGGCTCAGAGTCGCTCGAGTTTATGGTTCAATTCCCATGCCCCTATTCATTGTGCAAGATTTACTTCTCCGTTCAGCTTTTGGGAAGAGCTCATGTTCGTGTAGTGCTTCGAGATTGGCAAAGCAAGGTTTGAAATGGAGTTTCCTGACTGAATGTAACACTTCCCATTCTGGACTTGCTGGGGACATGGCAGTGGGGCTCCCTTCAATTCATCCAAAGTCTGTAATAGAATCTTAGAAAAGGTCTTTGAACTTTCTGTTCTCAGAGGATTTAGAAGCTCTGGAAGGTTGAATGAAATGATCAGTGACCTCCTCTTCGTCCGTCTCCATCCTACCTTAGAATTGCTTTATATCACTCCCCACACTCACTTTACATTCCGGCTTTATTGGCTCACTTGCCATTTCCTTTCCATGACATTTTGTCCCTTCCTCCGTGACTTTGCACAGTCCATACCCTCTCTCTGAAAGGCAGTCCTTCCTCTACTCTCCTTATAATTCCTTCAAAGCAAATGTGAACCTTTCTCCATTTTTCCCAATTGGTTCCTCCATTCTGAAATCACTTCATGTGATGTTGATGACTATCTCTGCATGTGTTTTCAAAATAAAGAGCTATTTTTAAAGGAAAAAAAAAGAAATCACTTTATATTTACAGATTTCTGCATTGAGAAGCAGCATACTTGAGTTGACAGAGAAGTGATCTTGGCACTGGGGATTCTGGGTTTGACTCCTATGTCTGACAACTACCAACTGTCCCACTGTGGGCAAACCATTTCATCTCTGTGCTCCTAGTCAATACTCTTAAGTTTAGAGATGATAGAGAAGGATGTAGTTTGCTTTGGTAGCATGACTTTTCTCACGTGGGAATTTCCTATCTAGTGAAATCACTGGTCCAATTCCCATGCCCCTATTCATTGTGCAAGATTTACTTCTCTGTTCAGCTTTTGGAAAGAGCTCATGTTTATGTAGTGCTTCAAGATTGGCAAAGCACTTGATTATTTATATATATATATATATATATATATATATATATATATATATATATATATATATAATCTAGCAAAAAGTAAACTCCTTGAGAGCAAGAGCTGTTCTGATTTTGCAGTTACTCTCAATTTGCCTCAGTTTTCTCATCTGTAAAATGGGGCTACCTTACAGGTTGGTTATGGGGATTAAATGAGAGAAAAATTGTAAAATACTTAACACAATGCCTGGCAGATAAGGAGCTAAACGTTGGTCAGTATCCCCAGCACTTAGTGTAGTACCGAGCATAAAGGAACTATCTAATAAATGCCCACTGAATTGAACAGGCTTGATTCAGAAGCCAGCCTCCTTCCCCAGCTTCCCTCAGTGCCCCCTGCCAAGGTCCCTGCCTGTCCATGTGACATTTCTTCTGCCAGGGTGGCCAAGGTCATTGTCCCCAATCTAATGGGGATCCCAAAGAAGAGACCTTTTCAGCCCCTGTGCTCCCAAAGATGCCTCCAGCCAAGCCCCGCAGTTGAACCATTGGAAATGCAAGCTGACCTTCACAAGGAAGGAGCCGACATTCTTCACTCATGGCGCTCAGGGAGCAATCAGAGCACATCCCGTTGACATTCATCACAGCTGCCCTCGGCGGCTGCCTTGGATTCATCTGGTATTTAGCCAGGGTGAAAGGCCCTGCGGCTGTGGCATGTTTGTTGGTGTTAGGAGGAACCCCGTTCGTCTTGGACTCACTAAAATTCAGGATTTAACACCCATCCGGAGTTCTGCAGGCAATGCCGTTCCGCCGCAAAATGCTCATCTCCTCTCTGTTCTTTCTCCTTTCACTTTGCTCTTCAGGCCGGCTGGTTTATAATCAGGGGTCCTACAGAAAGGCTTCTGGGATGGCCCAGGCTTGGAGCCCTCAGTTCTGTCGTGAGCCAAATGTCCTGTTCCTAGATAACTATACCTGACAAATGTCTTCCTCCTAGGTAGCTATACATAGTCAGTCCGGCAACCCCTGGAAACTTAGATATATACAGATCTGATTGGGAAACAGCTAGACAAGTTGCCAAATATCCCTGCTTTCCAAAAGCACATGAAAAATTACAGTCCAGATTGTTTCAGAGATCTTAGTCGGAGTCCTCGGAGGGAGCTGCCGCACTTGATGGAACTCTCGGAGCTCGCATCCTGGCCTGCAGCAATCAGGGTGAATTTGATTCAGATTGTGTGTGGTTCATAGTCTGGTACCAATGGGATTTGTAGTTGGTTATTACCCAGACAAGAAGAGTGATGAAAAACTAACTCCTTTCCTGAATAACAATATGCTATTTAAAAGGGAACTGACACTAGCCCTGAAGTCAGGAGGACCTGAGTTCAAATATGATCTCAGACACTTAACACTTCCTAGCTTTCCTGGGAAAGTCACTTAACCCCAATTACCTCAGGAAAAAAAAAGAGGCGGGGGGAACTGAAACCTAATGAAGAAACTACCTGGAAATATACAAACTTTAGCTGAATTGAGAAATTTTCATGTTGAATAAAAATATTTTGTGAAAGAAAAATATTATTTCAATGACTAAATATTCATTGCAGAGCTAGTGTGACACAGGGTAGAGCACTGGTGCGGAGGCGGAGGGCAGAGTTCTCACTCTGTTCAAATAGCCAGCTCTCTACCTTAGGCTCAGAGGTTTCCTCTCTCTGAGCCTCGGTTACAATCCCTGTAAAATAAAGGGATTGAGAAGCATTAGATGGCACAGTGGATAGAGTTCTGGCTCTGGAGTTAAGAGGACCTGAATTCAAATTTGGCCTCAGATACTTCACATTTACTAGCAGTGTGATACTGGACTTAACCACATGTAACCCCAATTGCCTTGAAAAAACAACAATGATGACCAAAAATAATAAATAAAGGGATTAAATAAATTTATCTCTAAAGATCCTGCCAAATCTCATAATCTACATTCTTTAGGTGTTAAAGCAGGACCATCTAAAATTACCTTGTAAATGTTTAACAATCAGCTTTTGGAGAAAAGAAAAATGAACCTATTTTAAAGTTTAATCTACATTATTAACACTTTATCGCTTTCTTAACTCTAAACATCAGCAAAACAAGTCAAACCCTGATTTGCAGCATTTGCTAAGAGGTGTAAATGCTCATGCTCAAAATTTGATAATCAGCTTTTGAGTGGTCCCACCTGAGTCCAGGACACCTGTGGAATTTGAATTGCTTTTAAAAACCACATATTCCTACCCTCAGCTTTGGGCCTCATGTTGACCCCTGGTAGGACCATGGCTTCCTACAGGGAAGAAGAGTGAGTTTTTCTCTGAAGTCTTTGGCTCTGGATGGACTTCTGAATCTTTGGCTTCCCATCATCCTTTGAAACCTCTTGCACAGAGGTACTTAGACCCTGATTTACCCACACTCAAAAGGTCCTTGAAAGGTCCCGGCTGTCATCTGCAAGCAAGCATACAAGGAAGATAGCTGCCATCTTTTCTCCAACTAGTGCTCTTAAAAGTAAGAAAGCTTTATTTCAATTCATTTCAACATACATGTGCTAAATGGCTACTAAGTGGACTTAAATTGAATGGTATGTATTTTTAAGAATTATGTGTTTATGTAACTGCCCACTTGGAGCCAACTGAAGGGGCCAAGTCACATCTTCCATTTCAGACTGTGTGTAGCACGTGGCTTGCACTTTTCCAAAATAATATTAAGTTATAGAATTGTCAGCTTCTTGAGGTCAGCAGCTATATACTATCTAAACCATGTATCTCTGCTAGCATGTGGATCAGGGCTGGGTACACAATAGAAGCTTAATAAATGTTACTGCATCTTTTATCCTGTGAGATTCTAGTGTTGTGCTGGTAAATTGTTAACAGTTAGATTTCCAGAAAGAGAGAAACGAAAGAATGACAAACTTTTAAAGTTTATTTCTGCATTATTTACATTTCCCCCATCATCTTCTTAAGCTTAATTAATCAGCAAAGCAATAAATAAAGTCCTAGGGAGGTTCAAGGAAGACTAGCATCTTTGGAATGAGGGCTTGCCAAGACTTTTTTACCTGTAGCGTCCATCTTCCCTCAGCTCTCAACTGTGGAGCTGTACCATGCACAGAGGCTACACACCCAGTGAAATCATCTTGGGAGATGGGCTAAACCAAGTTGAGATTAATGGACAGGACTTAAGATGAGCTATGAGTGTTTCTGTCCCAAGCATATGAAGACTTCCCCTGGCAGAATGGGCAAATGAGGATAATTTGGTCAACTTCCAAACAAAGGACAAACAAATCCAGCCTTGATTATAATAGCTTACACTGGAAATTTAACAACCGACTCTTGTAAGCAGGTTTAAGCTGGTCCCAGCACTTCCCTGGATAAGGAACCTAACACAGTAAACAACCAGGATGATTGATGATTTCCTGGGATGTGATATCTGACCAAGCTCCAGGATGATAACCTGGGATGCGATGTCTGACCAAGCTCTAAAGGTTCCATGGCACCTCCTTCAGCCGCCTTTGTGGCTCTTGGAACAAACTGTCCTCCTCATCCTATCCCCTCAGGGAAGCTCTTTATGTACTTGGGGGTCTGTCCATTCTCAACCTGGTTTAGTCCATGTCAAGACAATTTTACTGGGGTGTGGCCACTTCGCATGCTACAGCTTCTTGCAGCCACAGGTGAGAGCTGGATGACAGATGGACACCCTGAAAAAGGCTCAGCAAGCCCTCCCACCAGAAGGGGGAACATTTGGGGAACATTTCCCTCTCCCACCATGTCCTTGATATCTGAAATGTCTTCAGTTTGACAGTTTTATAGTTAGTGATAGAAATTGACCAAAATAGACTTTAGAGCTCATCTGGCCCAACCCATTCCTTTTTTGAGAAGGGGAAATTAAGACCTCCCTCAGGATCAAAATGGCTTTTCTGAGCCCACAGTAGCTGTACCAGAATCTCAGATTCCAAAGCCCTCTGTGGACCTCAAAAGGCCATCTTTCTCTTCCAGAGTCTTTCCTAAAAGTGGATTTTGAAATATTGAGGGTAGTGAGGTTAAATGGGGCAAAAACAAGAAGAAAATGAGGTTCTGGGGGGAGGGAAAGAAAGCACTTGAAGAAAAGAATATATCAAAAGATGGTAGGTGAAGAGGTGCTAAAAATAATCTTTCTTCCTCTCAGAAACATTAAGATGTTTGTGAAGAAATCCTTCATCCTAGGAATTTATGACCAAAGAAGAATTAAAGATCACTATTGACTACAAAATAGAAAATTTTGATTATATCAAATTGAAAAGTTTTTGTACAAACAAAACTAATGCAGGCAAAATTAGAAGGGAAACAATAAACTGGGAAAACATTTTTACAGTCAAAGGTTCTGATAAAGGACTCATTTCCAAAATATATAGAGAATTGACTCTAATTTATAAGAAATCAAGCCATTCTCCAATTGATAAATGGTCAAAGGATATGAACAGACAATTTTCAGATGATGAAATTAAAACTATTACTACTCATATGAAAGAGTGTTCCAAATCACTATTGATCAGAGAAATGTAAATTAAGACAACTCTGAGATACCACTACACACCTGTCAGATTGGCCAGAATGGCAGGGAAAGATAATGCAGAATGTTGGAGGGGATGTGGGAAAACCGGGACACTGATACATTGTTGGTGGAATTGTGAACACATCCAGCCATTCTGGAGAGCAATTTGGAACTATGCCCAAAAAGTTATCAAACTGTGGGCTTATACCCCAAAGAGATACTAAAAAAGGGAAAGGGACCTGTATGTGCCAAAATGTTTGTGGCAGCCCTGTTTGTAGTGGCCAGAAGCTGGAAAATGAATGGATGCCCATCAATTGGAGAATGGTTGAGTAAATTGTGGTATATGAATATTATGGAATATTATTGTTCTGTAAGAAATGATCAGCAGGATGAATACAGAGAGGATTGGCGAGACTTACATGAACTGATGCTGAGCCAAACGAGCAGAACCAGGAGATCATTATATACCTCAACAACGATACTGTATGAGGATGTATTCTGATGGAAGTGGATTTTTTCTACAAAGAGAAGATCTAACTTAGTTTCAATTGATCAGAGATGGACAGAAGCAGCTACACCCAAAGAAAGAACACTAGGAAATGAATGTAAACTGCTTGCATTTTTGTTCTTCTTCCCGGGTTATTTATACCCTCTAAATCCAATTCTCCCTGAGCAACAAGAGAACTGTTCAGTTCTGCACACATATATTGTGTCCAAGATCTACTGTAACCTATTTAACATGTATAGGACTGCTTGCCATCTGGGGGAGGGGGAGGGAGGGAGAGAGGGGAAAAATTGGAACAGAAGTGAGGGCAAGGGATAATGTTGTAAAAAATTACCCTGGCATGGGCTCTGTCAATAAAAAGTTATTAAAAAATAAAAAAATAAAATCCTTCATCCCAAAACTATTCAAATGAAAAAGAGCTACATGTTTACTACAGAAGAGGAAAACAGAGTCATTATTCCTCAGTCGATAAATTAAATTGTTTTCCGGCCACTTGAAAGAAAATGTTAGTGCTTATTTCAAGGTCCATGGGAGAAAATAATGTACTCACTGACTGCATAAGGTTCTTTCAGGGATCTAAGCCTTAAACTTACAATGCTTTAGCCTATCTTTCTTAGAACTATCTACCATGAATTAGAAGCTGGGGATATGGCCAAGATGGTGGAATAGAGCAAGCACTCGGCCAAGCTTTCCCAATGTTTTGTTCCAGTGGGTGAGACTAGATGGTGGCAGAAACAACAATAGCTTCAGGGACTCTCAAGCTAGAGATGGTAAGGGGACTTGGGAATTGGTCAGAAAGAGACCACAGGGGACCCCTGTGCTAGCGCTGAAGGCGGGACCAGACGTTATTTTGCAATTTTATTATGTTTGCTTCTGAGTCACAGTTCAAGGGCAGAGAGGAACACTTTTAGTCAAGAGGGAGCGGGAGCATTGGGAGCAGTATCACTTTTTTATCACAAGGGATCAAGGAGCCTGAGGAGTAGTATCACTTTCAGTCCGAAGGGATCAGAGATCCTCCCTGGGTAAGGACCAGAGTAAAAACTAGGAGATTAATAACTGTACCTCCCCCAGATCACATCACATGAAAGCACCAAAAACTTCCAAACCTCCAGAACTAGCTCTGCAAATAGCAGTTCAGAAAAATCCAGAATTTTGAGACAGTATCTCTTTCCTGTCCCCTTCCCCCATGGGGAACAGAATCTAACTTTAATAGAAAGTTTGAAATAAAAATAGTGCGGGAATATGAGCAAATAACAACCATACAAAGAAAAGAACATAACCATTAAAAGCAACCATAGTGACATGGACACAAATTCAGAAGACAAAGTCAAAACGGCTATAATTAGAGCCTCAAAGGAATAAAAATGTGGATTGGACACAAGGTCAACAAGAATTCCTGGAAGAGCTAAAAAAAAATTTTTTAAATTAGATAAGAGTAGTAGAGGAAAAACATTGTAAAGGGATTGAAGCAAACAAGAAAATTGTGAAAAGACAATTAACAGCTTGGCCCAAGAGTCACAAAAAATACTGAAGAAAATAACCTTTTAAAAAACAGAAGTGGTAGTGGAATAAAGGCAGGGGCTGCCCTGAGCTCTCCCCCAAATCTCTCCTAACACCTTTAAATAATGATCCTAAACAAATTCTAGACTGAAAGAACCCACAAAAAGGCAGAGTAAAACAATTTTCCAGTCCAAAAAAACTTAGAGGGTTGACAGGAAAAATCTATTGTGATAGAGGAGTACAGATCATGCCGCAGAAAACCAAAAGCAGGCTTCGGGACAACTAATTCACTGGCAATCGTGGCGATTTCTAGACCTCTCAACCTATAGATAGTAAGGGAATTGGAAAATGGGTAAGAAGGAGATTTATATGGATCACTTTGAACACATGAGGGACAAGACTCTGTTGTATTGCCTGTGCTTGAATCTGGGTTACACTCCTTGGGTCTTAGTCCCTAGACAAGGAAAAACACTAGCACAGGAAAACTTGTTGCTTCAGGAGAGCAGGGACTCTGCTCACAGTTCCAGGTTGAAAAAATTGGTTTTGGTCTCTCACAAATAAATGCACAGTACAGGATCACACGTGTTTGTACATCATACCACCTTGGAGAAATCAAAAACTTACAGGTCCTTAGAATTATCTCTGAGAACAGCGGAACCAAAACCCTGAAGTTTGGGATGGTACCCTCTCTACTTGGGAAGCAGAACCTCACTTTAGCATAGAATTAAAAGTCTGGACATAGGCTGGAAATGAATTAAAAACAAGATAAAAAGAATCTACCCATCGAAAGTTACTATGGCAAAAAAAAAAGAAGATAAAAAAGCATTCTGAAGAAGACAATTAAGTCAAAATTCCTGCATCCAAAGCTTCAGAGAAAAATGCAAACTACTCTCAGGCCATGGAAGAGATCAAAAAGAATTTTAAAAATCAGGTAAGAGAGGTACAGAAAAAATAGAAAGAGAAATGAGAATGATGCAAGAAAATCATGAAAAAGAGCCAACAGCTTGATAAAGGAGGCACAAAAATTACTGAAGAAAATAACACTTTAAAAACAGAATAGGCTATATGGTAAAAGAGGCATAAAAATCTAATGAAGAGAAGAATGCCTTGAAAAGCAGAATTGTCAAATGGAAAAAAGATAAACAAAAATTCACTGAAGAGATGAACTCCTTAAAAAGAAAAATTGACCAAATAGAAAAGGAGGAACAAAATCTCACTGAAGAAAATAATTCCTTAAAAGTTAAAATTCCACTTGGGCAAGTGGAAGCTTATGATTTTATGAAAAATCAAGAAACAATCAAACAAAATCAAGAGGATGAAAAAGTAAGGGGAAATATGAAATATCTCATAGGAAAAACAACTGAAATGAGGAGGGATAATTAAAGAATTATTAGATTACCCGAAAGTAATCTTCACAAAAAAGAGCCTAGATATCATCTTTCCAGAAATTATCAAGGAAGACTTCTCTGAAATTCTAGAACCAAAGGATAAGATAAAAATTGAAGAAATCCAAAGATAACCTCTTGAAAGAGATCTCAAAATGAAAACTCCCAGAAATATTATAGCTAAATTCCAGATCTCCCAGATCAAGGAGAATATACTTCAAACAGCAAAAGAGAAACATTTCAAATACCACAAAACTACAAAATTTAGCACCTTCTAATATGATGTTCCCAAAGGTAAAAGAGCTAGAAATACAACCAAGAATCAACTATCCAGCAAAATGAGTATGAGTCTTTGGAGGGAAAATGAGTATTCAATGAAATAAAGGACTTTCAGGCATTCCTGATGAAGTCTAGTAAAGACTTCATTTTTCAAACACAAAAAATGGAGTCAAATTTATAGAAATAAGAACTATATCTCAGTTGATAAATGGTCAAGAGATAGGAACAGACAGTTTTTAGATAAAGTAATTAAAGTTATCTATAGTCATATTTTTTTAAATGTACTAAATCACTATTAAGGAAAGAAATGCAGATTAAAACAGCTCTGAACTACTACCTCATACCTGTAAGATTGGCTAATTTGACAGAAAAGGAAAATGACAAATGTTTGAGAGGATGTGGGGAAATTAAAACACTAATATACTATTAGTGAAGTTGTATATCAATTCAAAAATTTTAGAAAGCAATTTGGAATTTTGGCCAAAGGTTTGTTAAATATATATATATATATATATATATATATATATATATATATATATATATATATATATATTCTTTGACTAACTAACATCACTGCTAGGTTTGCATCCTAAAGAGACAAAAAAAAAAGGAAAAGGATATTTTTGTACAAAAATATTTATAGAAGTTCATTTAGTGATGACAAAGAATTGGAAATTAAGGGAATGTCCATCAATTGGGGAGTGACTGAACAAGTAACAACTTAAACATGATTGTGATAAAATACTATTATGGTTTAAGAAAGTACATTATGCTCTAAGAAAAACATATATAAACTGAAGCAAAGTAAAGTGAGCAGAGCCAGGAATACATTGTGCATAGTAACAGCAATATTGTATGATGATCTATTATGAATAACAGCTATTCTCAGTAACACAATGTTCCAAGACAATTCTTAAGAGTTATGATGAGAGGTGCTCTCCGTCTCTAGAGAATGAATTAGAAGAGCTTAAATATCTAACAGATACTTTTTTTACTTTGTTTTTTGTGCGGGTTGTCTGTTTTTTTTTTCTTTCAGTGAATAATTTATATGGAAATGTGTTTTACAAGACTATACATGTATAACCTATGTCAAATTGCTTGCCTTCTCAGGGGAAGGTGGGGGGGATGGTAGGGAAGGGAGGGAAAGAATTTTGAACTCAAAATTTAAAAAAGAAAAAAAAAGGATGTTAAAATTGTTTTGCATATAATTGAGAGATAACATATTTAAAATACAGGAGAGGGGAAATTGGTCAAATTGAAAAAGAGATACAAAAGGTCACTGAAAAAAATCCTTAAAAACAGAATTGGGCAAGTGGGAACAAATGATTTCATGAGAAGTCAAGGAACAATATAGCAAAGTCAAAAATTTGAGACAACTCTTCTGCCTGATTTCTCTTTAATCCTACACCATGTTTCTATCCATCCTCTCTCTCTCTCTCTCTCTCTCTCTCTCTCTCTCTCTCTCCCCTCTGTGTGTGTGTCTGTCTCTCTCCCCTCAATAATTCAGAAAATGCCATCTTCTTTTTAAAATCTTCCCTATGTTCCTTCCAATCCACAGGAGATTTCATCCTCATGGTTTCTCAAAGTGTGGTTTGGGGAACTTACGGTTTTTTGAGATTCAATCGGGGGACCAAGATTTAAATTATTTTTATAATAATGCTAAGATATTTTAATTACTAATATGGTAAATATCAATAAAAAAAACAATTTCCAAACAAATGCTCTTTGGTAGCATGCTGTCAATAACTTTTGTGCTTGTAAAGGGGTCTTAAAATCAAAAAGTATGAGAACTGCTACTGGAGTCTAAAGAGTATGCTTGAAACCTCCCTGGACACAACACACACCTTTGGTTACTGATAAGGAGGTTCATGGGAAAACAAAGATGGAGTGGTAAAAGTCAAGTCTTTCTGATACCATAATGACTTAGAATGTATTCAAACTTTAATTTTAATAAGGAGAATTGAAAGATATTAAAAGGGAAGGTTTTTTTTAAAGGTCAAAGGATCTGGAATTATTTAGCCGAGAGCATAGATTGTGCTGATTTGATAACAAATTTTCAAATACCCGAGGAATGATTAGAAAGGCAGTACTCATACTATTTTAGTGAAGATACAAAAAAAATGAACTTAATTTGCAGTGGAAGAGAATTTAGTTGAATTCATTACTTGAAACACAAGACTAGCTATGAAAATTAGAAGGTGAAAAGATAATTCTTAGAAGTTGTGTTATTTTTCTTTCACTGTGGTCTTTGAAGGTAATGTATATTTGCAAATCTTAAGGTACTATACAAATGTCAGTTATAACTACAACAATAACAATGATGTCTACGTCTACTACTACAATAACTATTACTATTGTGACAAAGACAATGACTCCAACTGCCACCATCATCCCCACCACTGCTACTACAACAACTGTACTATTATAATGACTATGATGATGATGACAATGACTATCACTACAACTACCACCACTACCACAACTACTACTACTTTTTATGGGACCTGTTGTTTTCTTGCTATAGGGAGCTTTGGGTGAAAAAATTCATTTCTTAATGCAGATCGACATATCCCTGCAATTTATATTCTTGGAGAGTTGCCTAGAGTACAATTAAAGTTTAAATGACTTCCCCACAGCACCTGACAAAGGAGACAAGAAAGTGAAGCTCCAAGAACCTTGGTACCCTACCAATTGCATAATTTCCCTCTGAATAAATTGAATATTGCATGTTAAATTCCTTATTTTTATGTCTTCCACCTTTTATTTCAAAGATAAGAAGAAAGAGACTTCAATGAAGCAATAGATTACACCAGTCTAGAAGTTGAAGGATTGTTAGGTCACTGTCAATATCATCCATAAAATTACGAGTTTGGACTCTAGAATGATGATCTATTAATATTTTTTGTTATTTCAATGCCCTCCAACAGTCCAGATTATAGTCTATTCTGGAGTTAGAAGAGTTTCATCATATGTAGTTATGACCAAAAAGGTCTTATCGTAATGATCTACCTTCTGGTGATGCACTTTTCCAGACATGAGAAGGCTAGGCTGATCTTTAACTGACAGATAAAGTTTTTGGTCTTTCACAGAACCTGAATCCAGGTCTCCCTGACTCTATAGCTGGCTCTCTATACACTACACCACACTGATTTTCTGTTATCCCTATTTTAGCGATAACATCAAAGGTTTATCCTTTGATGAATGCAGACCCATCTTCAGGGTCCTTAGTCATCTTCAGAATCCCTCCTAATTACATATTAAATGTAACATTTATAAGCAAGAATACAAAATTGAATGAAATTCTTTATTTGCCTGGAAGAAAACTTTCCAGCTTTAAAGACTCCAGGATAAACTGAATTTCTCATCTTTCTATCTATGTTCTAAAAGTTGTCCTAAGATCAGATAGTGGCAGTGTCTTCCTTATCAGTTAACAAGGACAAAAAGATCCAGATTCTCCATGATTAAAGGGAATTTTTTGATCTCCCTATAAATCAGAGGAAAAGATTTTTGGTAGTCAGGAGCTGTGTTATTTTTTTTTTGGCCACATGAGCTTTTTAAGTTTGAGACCATTTTCCCTTGAATTCTCTAGCTATCTGAGAGAGAGTATGTGACACAAACGTTTGAGAGAATGTTTTACCAGGGGTCCTCAAACTACAGCCCACAGACCAGATGCGGCAGCTGAGGACATTTATCCCCCTCACCCAGGGCTATGAAGTTTCTTTATTTAAAAGCCCACAAAACAAAGTTTTTGTTTTTTACTATAGTCTGGCTCTCCAACAGTCTGAGGAACAATGAACTGGCCCCCTATTTAAAAAGTTTGAGGACCCCTGTTTCATACCATCTCTTCTTAATGTGCCACCTTAGTAAATACCCATTTCTAAAACTTATCTAGGGCTTACTGAAAAAAAAGGGGGAGCCACTTCAATGGTATCTCAATTCTATTGCATTACAGATTTATTATACCCTGAGCCTTCTCCTAAAACCCTGTAGGGAAGTAGCTAGCTAAGTTCTAGTAACCCAATTCATTTGTGAAAGTGGGAGTTGGAATAAGAATATCCCAGAACATACATGTTCTGTATGTTTTGGAATTCAAGATCATTTCCACATCATAATGAGTCATTGAACTAGAACTTTGACAGAAGCTTCAAGTATGGGATGAACAAAAGACTTTATATCTGTCAGTTCAAAATCATACAGGCCTCTTCATGTCTGGCAAAGTACATTACCAGAAGCTAGATCACTATCATAAGACCTTTTTGGTCATAACTACTTATGATGACACTCTTCTAAGTCTAGAATGGGCTATACTCTGAACTGGTGAAGGGCATTGAAATAACAATAAAAATGGTAATAGATCATCATTCTAGAGTCCAAAGTCATAACTTTATGGATGACCTTGACAGTGACCCACCTACCCATCTTTCTTCTTATCTTTGAAAGGCAAGGGAAGAGATAAAAATAGTAACTTTTACAAAAGTTAGAATGTCCTTGGTCATAAGTTTTTGGTCTATCTCCTGGTCTATCTAGCCAATGGAATCATAAACTTAGAAATACAAGGGACATTTGGAGGTTCTCTGATTCTGTTTATTCAGTTTATTCAGAAGGAAATTATCTGATTGGCAGAGTACCAAGTTTCTTGAAGTTCTACTTTCTGATAAGACAACAAAAAGGAAAACAAAAGAAAAGAAAAGAAAATCAATTATTTTTATTCCTTTGTGAAAGAAGGGGTTGAAAATAATTAGTGCAGTTTTATTTTCCCTTTATTTCTTTCCCCCATCATCTCAAAGAAACTAAACTCGCTGTTGAATGCATCACTCTCCTACATAAACTCCCTTTTACCTAAAGTGATTGTGGGATGAGATTCTATTATTAATTGAATATTCTAATAAGAGAAAGAAAGAGAAGAAGCAAGTATTAAATGCCTAACTTAATGCACACTTGTTCTGTGCTGCTTCACCTTAGTTTCCTGATCTGTGAGCAGGTTATGAGTAGATTGGAATAGAGAACCTCCAAATGTCCCTTGTATTTCTAAGTTTATGATTCCATTGGTTAGATAGACCAGGAGATAGACTAAAAACTTATCTAAGATTTCCCTTTTTCATTTCAGATTTATTTATGTAGCTCTTTTTTTGAGTTTCCACACTGAAACTTTTCTTAAGACTCATTTATATATCTGTATTTCCAATTACAAAATACAATTCTTTTATTCAAGAGACAGAAGAAAAAGACTGTGGACCAAGGACATCTTTCTATCACTCCAGATTTGCCTCACTTTCTCTTCTCTTTCTTAAAGTGACAGTCAAGGAAGACAAATCCCAACAAATGGACAAATGGTTTTCCAAGAGCAGCATCTGTCTCTGTATACAGATCCCGGGGCTGTGCCTGGCAGCAACATCCTTAGAAGTCCCTCTGGCTCTGACATGTGGTTGGATGAGTTATCTCCTGGGTGCCCTCAGCTGTCAAATCCTTGCAGATACCAGCACCTTTGGAGCTACTTTTTAAGAAGAGTTCATTTGATTCTATTTCTGTGTTGTTTACTTTGAATTCAAAGCTTGTAGAGAGAAGTGTCCCACTTGTACCTGCTTTTGCTTCAGGTGTATAAACTTTCTTTTTTCCTTACTAGTCACATATGCGCACTGGTACCCATTGGCTGGGGCAAAGTAAGAAAGACCCCCAGCAAGACAGGTGGTCAAAATAATCAGGTGTGGATGACCAAATTTGCATTACTGGGAATTGCACATCAACGAGAAACATTTCAGATCTATTGGAGTTCAAAGATTTGACGTTTCAGTATGGCTGAAATTTGGAGTGAGAGGGAATAATAAAAAAGCAGTCTGGAAAAATATACTGAAACCAGATTTTGAAGGCCTTTAAATATCAGAGGACTTTGTATTTTATTTTAAAGGCACTGGGCAGCCATTTTAGTAGGATAATGACATGATTATATGACATCAAGAATGCAAAATACTAAATTCTCACTCGCATCCCTTCTAGTTTCCTCCAGGAGCTTATACCAATCGATCATTTTTATTCTCTCCTTTCTCTGTTTTTCCTTATCTCTCGTGTTTCTCTTCCTTCTCTTCTTCTTCCTTTTCATCTCTTCCTCCTTTTCCAATTTCTTTTCCTTTTCCCCTTTCTACCATTTTTCCCACTGCCTCACTGGCTTTTTCCTTCTGCCCACAAGCATGCTCAAGTCTCTTATATCCTTAAGAAAACCTTTCCTTGATCCTTCCAAGCCCTTAAGTTATCATCATGATCCATCAACCAGCATTTATGAAAACCTATTTGGTAGCAACAGAGATAGAAAGAAAAAGGGGTACTGCCCCTACCCTCAAGGAGCTTAACTTCTGCCAGAGCTTACATATTATGCTATATATCTGAGTTTTTAGTGGACAAACCCTTGTGTGTGGGAGTGAGTTTCCAGGAACCTGCCTGTTCTTTATGCTTTCACTTTCTCACTATCTTCTCATGAATTGATCTCTTACAATCTGCTCTCTCTCCAAAGTCACCAGTGGCCAGTCATCTTTCTTGATCTCTGTGCAGTGCATTCAATAGCCCCTCTAGGAAAGAAAGAAAAAGGAAAAAATAGAAACAGAGACAGAAAAGACACAGAAAGAAGTATTTTTTAGGATTTAAATTCTAGATCTGGTACTCTGTGATTTCCCTGGCCATGTTGCCTATCTCCCTCCTTGCAGTGCTACTCAGATCAGAGACCAGACTTTCACTACTGGAACGCTCTCACCCTGGAACCCCAATCAAATCATTTCTGCCATTGTTACTGAAGAAGGAGAGTAGCTGTCTTCTCCAGGTATAGATCAATTCATTCTTGTAACTTTCCAAACCAAAATATCTCTCCCTGGCCATAACTTGCCCATATGTTCAAATTCTCTTATTAAAATATAAGCTTCTTGAGGGCAGGGAGCAGCTTTGCTTTTGTATTTGTGTCTCTAATTCTTAGTACAGTGCCTATGGCATAATAAGTACTTAATAAATACTTTTCAGTATATTCAAATCACTTCACTGCTCTCATCCTGAATTTCCACTAACTAACTGGATCTTGATTATCTAGAAAGTCCTTTCTAATTCTCAAACTTCTGCAAAATCAATCTGCTTCAACCAACATACATGCACACAAAACTTCTGCTGGATTTTTGATAAAATTTTAAAAAGAGAAAGTCTCTCTGTTAAATATGGTTTTTCAAAACAGTTTTTCCTGAGCATCTTTGTGGCTCTGACTTGCCCATCTGGGTCAATGGAAATGAAGTGAAAAGATTTTTTAAATAATTATTCATAAGATGTCGACTTTTATAGCACTGTTTCTTGAATATCCACTGACCTGAGGGGCTCCTGTCTGACTATAAGGGCAGTATGTGACATCTTGACATCTTGCTGGTCATCAGTGGATGAGATGGAAGTGGGGTTGGTGGGACTTGTGAATCCATCCCTTTCCTGCCACCAACTCCAGGCTTGTCACTTTTCATTTAGAATGCTCCAAGCATTCTCTCAAGGGAGTCCCAGTGAGTGACATGGCATGTTGGGGTCTGAGTAGCCTGGCATCTGTGTCCCTCTAAGTGTGAAGAAATAGAAGGAAAGGGAAAAAACCACAAACCAAGAAAACATAGAGGTTTTCTGATTGGAATATTCTTCCTCTGAGTGCAACTGAGGCTGTGGATGTCTGTTGGTTATAATAATGACTCCATTTCTAAATGTAAAGTGATTTTCCTTCGATTGTTGCACTTGATTCCATTCTTACAACGTCCTGTCTTTCTCCTCCCTTTCATAGAGGAATTCCTAGGAAAAGCTATCTGTGCTCATTGTCTCCCCTCCTGCTCTCCTTCTGTCTTTAACTCATTGCAGCCTGGTTCCCACACTCAAACTCCCAATGAAGCTGCTTTCTTTGTTATCACTTGCCAATCTTCCCAGCCTCTTCTCTTTCCTCATACTCCTTGACCTCTTTATAACATTTGATACTACTGACTGTCAGCTCTGTCCTCCCATATATTCTCTCATCTCTGTTTTTTGCAATTGCCCTTCCTTCCTCTTCTACCTGACTGAATGCTCTCAGTTTCCTTTGCTGGATCACCATCCATAACTTGCCTCCCAGTGTGTGCCTCCAAGATTCTGTCCTGGGCTTCTTCTTTCTCTACAATCTCTCTTTATAACCTCATCATCTCCCACAGGTTGCATTTTTGTCATCATACTGATTACTTCTATATCTATATATCCAAACCTTATCTCTTTCATGAGCTCCAATCCCATCGATTGCTTATTGGATGTTTCAAACCAAATCTGCTGTAGGCTTCTCAAACTCAACATATCTACAATAGAACTCACTTTTCCCATCCAAATCATCCCTCTTTCAAATGTTCGATCACAGTAGAGGGCACCATGATCTTTCCAGTGAGCCAGATTTGTATTGTAACCTCAGTGTCATCCTTGACCTCACTCATTCTTCTTTCCCCACCCCAAATTTATAGTTAACTGTCATGTTTTGTTGTTTCTATCATGCTCTCTCATATATGCCTCCTCTTCTCCACTTATATAGTTACTACCCCAGTTTAGGACCTCATTTCCCATTACTTAGACAAATTTATGTTCCTTCCTACTCAACAAACTCCAACAACTCCCTGTTACCATTAATATAAAACATAATCTATGCTGTTTGGCTCTGTTCACAATCTGATTCTAGTGTATCTAGATTTTTAAATTTTCAATTAAACATTCATCAAATGGCTACTATGTGCCAGGCACTGTGCTAAGTGCTACAAATACAAGAAAACGGCAAAAAACAATTCCTGGCCTGGAGGAACTTACAATCTAATGGAAGAGACAATGGGCAGACAAATATATCTAAATCAAACCATATGCAAAATAAGTAGGAAATAATTAAAAGAGGGAAAGCATTCAAATTAAGAGGGGCTACAGATTACTCTATGTACTGTGTATTTTAGCCTCACTGGCCTATTTGCCATTGGTTTGCATGCAATATTCCATTATTGTCCATCTACCTGGCACATGCTCCCGTCTCATGTCTGACTCTTAGAATTATTAGCTGACTTCCAAGTTCAGCTCCGGTGCCCTCTCCTGCTTAAGGCCTTTCTTGATTCCCCCTCCTCGGCCACAGAAGTTACTTTGTATATATTTTGTATGTTTAACATTAGAATGTAAGCTCCTCGGTAAGAGACAATTTCATTTTTTTGTCTTTGTCTTGAGCAGAGCCTAGTGACATTTAAAGATGCAATTGAATATTCCCCATTTTATTGATGAGGATACTGAGGCTGAGAGCCGTAGAGACTGTCTGTTGATCTGTGGTAAAGGTACATGTGAGAAAATAGTGTAAGTATAAGCCTGACTTTTACAGAAAGAGCCTGTGGTTTCTCAAAAGGCAATCACACTTATCAGAGCCAGTGGTTACTGGAAAGGTGAGAAGCCAAAGGGGGCAGTTGGGGTTGTAAAGAGTAAAAAAGGAATGTAGAACACCTTGTAGGTTGCATTTCATTTCCTAATGGCTCAGTGCATTTCTGAGAACCTACATGCTTTTGTTTGCCTTTAGCGTATTCTTGCAATGAAGATCTGAGTCGGTGTGTAATTCAATCTCGCCAATAGTTACTAAGCATCTATTACGTATAGCTAGCCAACAGATTGTCCACCAGTGGATTCTGACCAGTTGCCCTCTTTCCCTTAATCCATCTTTCCAAGGGCTGCTTCTATGGGGATCTTATAAGAGGTAAGGTCTATATATAGTGTTAGGGTTTTTCTAAACTCAACTTTTCTCCATTTCCATTCTGCTCCAGTGCTCACTGGACTGGAGAGGCAACACAGCACTCTCAAAGTCTCTCTGTCTTTCTTCCTTCCCTTCTTCTCCCTTTTCATCTCTTCCTCTTTTTCCAATTTCTTTTCCCTTTTCCCTTTCTACCATTCTTCCCACTGACTCAATGGCTTTTTCTTTCTGCCCAAAGCATGCTCAAGTCTCTTGTATCCTTGAGAAGACACTTCCTTGATCTTTCTAAGCCCTCAAATTATCACCCTTCCAAACTAGAAAGGCTTTGGGTGTTGTCCTCAGACTCACAACAATGGGTTTTGAGTCTGTCTTTTTGGACTTCAACAGTCTAAAGAAATTATTCACCCAAAGTTTGATCTCTGAGTGATCTAAGGAAGATACTTATAGACTAGGTCTTGATTTTGTTGTTTTGTGTTGGTCTATTATAATTCATGAAGGCAAACATCAGGGAAAGGAACAATTTTAGTTAAGAAGTACCAAATTTTGAACACTCAGAATAGATAGAATGAGGAAGGAATTTATTTTACAGATTCAAAAGTCAAGCTAGAACTATTTTCAGAATGTTGGTGAGTCCCTACAGGGCAAGGATTGTCTCACCTCTTTTTGTATTCCCAGCATTTAGCACAGTGCCTCTCACATTGTGGGTGCTTAATAAATACTTAATTATAAATTTGCATTTATTAATAAATACTTACTGAGTGATGAACAGTCATGCCAGCAGAAAAGATGAGTGCACTGAGAAAAGCATTGGCTTTAGATTCAGATGAATCTGGGTTCAAATTCTGTTTTTATCATCTAATTTCTTCTAGGTTTTAATTTCCTCTGTAAAATAACTGTATTGGATTACATGGCCACAAGATCCATTTTAGCTCTAAATTAATGATCTGATACAGAGCTTTGGAGAGGGGAAATGTGTTATTGCAGCCTAGCAAAATTGGGCATTGTATCCATCCAAATAAAAATGAGAGATTAGCTAAAATATCAGGTTCCTTGTGAGTGTGAGAAATCATATTTATATAATTTGAAGTTAGACTTCAGTGAGAAAGGAAAGCAAAGAACTAGCATACTCCTACTCCGGCCCCTTGCTCAGCTATAGTTGCTAACATTCTATACCCTATGACGTATTGTGGCTATTTTCCTTTGGAAACACAGTTCTTATTTTCTGTCTCCCCTCTTCCTCACCCTCCAGCTCAGAATGTAAGCTCCTTGAGAGGAGGCACTGTGCCTTTATATCTCCAGTACCTGGCACACAGTAAATACTTAATAAATGTTTGGCGATTGCTTAATTAATTAAACTACAAGGATATGAGTTGGTAAATTATTTGCTAAAAGGTCAGATTTACTCACACATATCTATTATAAAAAAATAAATAGTCCTCGTTCCTTATTCCTATAGAGGTATCAGATAACTTATTTTCTCTGATCTCATTTATGTAATTTGCTTCAATCCACATGTGATTTACTTCTAATGCACAATTATTGAGCACTGCGGGGTACTCTTTTGGATGTTAAAGATCAAGGTAGGAGAAAGGGAAGACCCTTCCCCTGAGAAACTTGCATTACAGAGAGGATAGGGTAGAGTACATACAAAGAAGTACATACACACAGACTACATACAAAGAAATGGAATATTTGAAAAGTTTCAAGCAGTGACAACTGGAGGGATTTAAAAAGGCCTGGAACCTAAAATGTCTTTTGAAAGACCTTGAGATTCTGAGAGGTAGACACACATACACACACACACACACACACACACACTCACAGAGAGAGAGAGAGAGAGAGACAGACAGACAGACAGAGACAGAGACAGAGAGTTTATTATAGATTTGAGGGACCATCAATGCAAAGGCACAAAGTCTGTGTATGGCTAGTGGTCCAATCATTTTAGAGAACTCTAACAGGAGGTGGTTGTATCTGGATTTCAACTCATCATCACCTGCAGTGGCCATAACACATGATTTTGTGAACTTTACAGAGCCCACAGGTCAGATGTTCCCCATCCCTATTATAGACAGTTGAGACACAGTGTGTTTCAACATGTTTAAAATGGAGTTGGTATGAAAGCAATTAGATGGCGATTTGGAAGATGGTACCAACCACAGGAAAGGAATTACCACATGAAATAAAATCCAGTTGCTCTAACCACTCATAGAGTATTTATTTGCCATAATATGAGCTTTAGATTAAAAGAAAGTCTTAGAATGGCCATCAAAACTCTGGAATGGAGAAAAGAATTCATAAATGACAGTTTCATCCTGACAACAAACATTGTCAGATCGCATTACATGCCAGTGAAAAGTTATCACACATTTAATGTGGCGAAATGTTATGACCACATCACAGTCCGGCTGAACTGATGGGCTTAATTTGGGTCTGAAGCTTGGGCTGCACTCCACTTTCTTTACCGTAGGCAGTACTGGAGGGAGTCACATGGTTATGACTTTTAGAGAATAGGAAGGCTTTATACCCTTCTCATCTTGAAGTTTTCAAATAAATAGAAAACCACCTTGTCCAGGTAGAGGAAACAAAACAAAACAAGGAATCAGACCCTGTACAGTGGATCAGTTATAAAAACATATTCATTTTCTTGGAAGAATAAATGGAAAGTGAAAACATAAACTGAGATTTGGCTTGGCTGAGGGCATCCAGTTCAATTCAATCTGATGACCATTTATTCTTACCTACAAAGTACCAGATATTGCATTAGGCACTATGGATAGAAAAACACCCATGAGATCTACCTTCTCCTTAAGGAGTTCACATTCTACTTGATGTAGTAGATGAGTAGAAGAGATGAGTGTAGGAGTAGGGAGAAATGCAATTCTTAGACAAAGATCAGTATAATAAAAGATTGTGATGGATTGGGGGGAGGGAAGAGACTTAGATAAAATGGTTTGAGATTTTAGAAAGAAAAGAACCCATCTAGCTGAGGGGATCAAGAAAGGCTACACAGAAGATAAGGCAAATGAGCTGAACCTTTAAGAATTTGAAAGGATAGAGATAAGGGAATTCCTAGAAGGAAGCACTAGGTATAAATGCACAGAGGTGGGAGATCTCTTGACAGATTTGGGAGGCAGCTGGGATTTCAGTTTGGTTGGTATGTGGAACAAGTAAATGTGATTCATGTAATATAAAACTGGAGAGGTAGGTGGGAGCCAGATTACAGGGACACTACCATAGCCAGTTGGGGGATTTGTGTTCTATCATAAAGGGAAAGGGAAAAGTGATAAGTGATAAGAAAGAAATGATAAAAAAGAGCCTAGAAATGCTTGAATAACATCTTGCCTTCCAGTGGAAGTGAGCTCCTAAGAGCAGGGTCCTTCTGTTTAATTTTTTAATACCTAGAACCTAAACTTGAAAGAATGAATGGCTGTAGTTGAAAGGTAGAAATCATCCAGCCCAGTCCTTTTATTATATATTTTAAAAAACTGAGGCGGTTTATTAGACCCCTTGACTCTCAATCTTCTGCTTGTTAAGCAGTCAATGAAGCACATCGTGGATCAATTTAAAATGTTTGCTGAGTACATACTATAAGTATAGCACTGTGCTAGGTACAGAGAACAAAGTCATCTCTAGCAATGGGAAAAGGAAAAAATTTCATGGAAATGTTAGAGTTTGAACTTAGCCCAAAGATAGAATATGAATAGTTTGGAAGGAAGATTTATCTCCCATGGGGGAGAAAAAGGGAGAAGAAATGAGCAGAAGTAGAAGAGTTTACAGTTTGTTCCTACATAAGTTTCCTATCTATTTATCTACGTATCATCTCCATCTATCTGGAAGTGCTAGGTGGTACAGTGGATAGAGTCAGGACCAGAGTCAGGAAAATTCATCTATTTGAGATCAAATCAAGTCTCAGATACTTGCTAACTGTGTGATTCTGGGCAAGATATTTAACCCTGTTTTCCTCAGTTTCTTCATCTGGAAAATGAGCTGGAGAAGGAAATGGTGAATCACTCCAATATCTTTGCCAAGAAAACCCCAAATAGGATTACAAAGAGTTGGACATGACTGAAAAACAATTAAACATCTATCTAACTATTGATTGCTCAATCTATATCCATTCATCTATCTCCATCCATTTACCTATCTACATCATCTATTTAGATCTTCATCTATCTTAATCTACCTACTTATTTAACCTTCTATATTTATCTATTCTTCTACATCTCTCTCTCTCTCTCTCTCTCTCTCTCTCTCTCTCTCTCTCTATATATATATATATATATATATATATATCCTTTTAATGTTAGATTTCATCAGTCTAGACATTGATCTAGCTTTCTATCTACATGTCTATCCATTAGTCTATCCTTCTATATCTAGCTATCCTTTTGTAATCTATCATCCAACTTTAGACACTGTCTCTTCAATAAAATTCAACAAACTGGATTCAAAAGCAGCCTTGATTTTAGGCAAAGAAGAGATTTTTTTCAAACTGTGGCTCCCTTGGCACTGTTCTTCAGTCATTTGTCAGAGCACTAGAATGTGCAAAATCAAATGGTAAGAGAAGTAGCCAGTTCTTATAGTGTTCCAAGAGTTGCAATCATACCGTTGGCATTGTGTCGAATTCTGAGCTCATGCTTCTGCATGAAGAAACCCCTAACAATACGCTTGTGACAGTCAAATTTTAATAAGCTAAGATTTTTTTCTCTGAATATGAAACTACTCCCTCTTTTCAAGTTTTGTACCACTTTTGGTAAATCTAAGTACTGTTTTAAGAAAACCACTGGTTTAAAAAAACTAGATGTTTGGACTTAGTTTCACTCTTGGTATTTTAGGGGCTTGTCAGTCTCTGCATTCAAATAAAATAGAAGAACGAAGATATGTTAGTGTATAAATATGTATACATATATTGTATTTAACATATACTTTAACATATTTAACAAGTTATGGGACTACCTGCCATCTAGGGGAGGGAGTGGGGGTAAGGAGGGGAAAAGTTGGAACAGAAGTTTTTGCAAGGGTCATGTTGAAAAATTACACATGCATATGTTTTATCAATAAAAAGCTATAAAAATATTAATAAAAAAGAAATTGTAAAAAAAAAGTTAAAAAAAGAAGATATAGTGGACAAAAACGGACCATGAACTCAATAGTTCTAATGATTCCACTGCCTTGACCTTAGCATTATAACTCTTACTCTGTGAAAATTGCAATTGGGAGCTAACATCTAAGAAGTGAATCTCAAAGACATAGGCCAGAAATCCCTTGCTCTACTGCTTTCCCAATTGTCTTCCCTCCCTGTGACAAGAGTCAAACCAGGAAGTCAACAAAATAGATGGCAAAAGAGACAGAGATAGAGACAAAAAGAGACAGAAAGACAAGGAGGGAGGAAGAGAGAGAGAGAGAAGAAGAGAGGGAGGGAAGTAAGGAGGATGAGAGGGAAAGAAGTAGAGAAGGAGGAAAAAGGGAGAGAGAGAGAGAAAGAGAGAGAGCGCACATTTATCAAGTACTTCTTGTGTACTAAGCAGTGCACTAAGTTCTAGGAATACAAATACTGTATAATAAACAAGACAGTTCATTGCTTTCAAATAGAGGAAGACCACAGGCAGAGGGGAGCTGGTAAGGCAGGGGGGGAATGCAGCCTTGTGAGAAGATGGCTGAGAAGTGATGTGGACTTCTGATATGGAGACCAGAAGTTCTTAAGAGCAGAGTCCAAGATTATGATAGTGGAAAGATCAGGGTAAGATCTGACAAGAGTGTAGATGGCGTGATATGGAGATTATTGGGAAGAATGAACCAAACTCCCAATTTCTGAATTTAATTAAGAAGTTGAACAGATGTAAAAGGTCATCATTTACAGGGTTGTCATTTAATTTAATCACAAGGCTGGGGGTTTTAAGGACCATAAATAAGTAAAATGAGCAGAACCAAGAGAAGTTGTACATAGTAACAGCAATATTGTGTGTTAAAGAATTATGAATGACTTAATTATTCTCAGCAATCCAATGATCAAAGCAAGCCCAAAGGACTCATGATGAAGCATACTATCCATCTCTAGATAAAGTATTGATACTGAATACAGACTGAAGCATGCTATTTCTCACTTTCTTTTTTTCTTTTATTCATTCTTTTTTTATTCAAGACTACTTGTATAAAATGACTAATATGGAAATTTTTTCCATCATTGTATATATATATATAACCTATATCAGATTGCTAGATATCTCAGGGAGGAGAGAGGAAAGGAAGGGAAGGAAAGATAAAATTTGGAACTCAAAAATGTTTTTATATGTTTGAAAAATTATTTAAGCATATAACTTGGGGGGAAATAAAATACTGTATGAAAAAGAAAAAAAAAAAACACTGGCTGAACACTAGTGAGTGAACTTACTAATTAGCCAACAGGCAAGCTAATATCTTCTAAGAAGCAAACCTCAGGACCCCCAAACCCATGTCGTGTATTTGATGAACCTCAGTGGTTTGAGAGGCTACCCTCAGGGATGCTTCTCCTCTCCTCTGGTCTACCAAACTAATATCTTTGTGGTACATCAAGGCTTCCATTTTTGACATGTCTCTACAATCAAACATACAAAAAGTGAGTAGGAAGAGAATTAACCAGAATGAGGCATGTGAACCATGGGACGCCTACCCCAAGTACACTGAGCCAGTAGAATTGGGGCAAGTACTGAATGTGTGGTTCCACTGGGAACTCCCAGATGAGGAAGGAAATCCCTACTACTATTGCAGGTTGGTACCTTCTCAGTAAAGTGAAATCTTACTTTGAAGGAGAGTTGTCTTGGGCATTGAGAAGTTAAGTTCTTACCCAAGGTCATCCATGTATGTGTCAGAGACCACATGTCTTCCTGATTTTTGAGATCAGTTGGTCAGTTGTCAGTGTCACTGATAGAGCGTGGCATTCAGGTTCAAAGACCATGCCCTTAGAAGGACGAGGACTGGATTTAATACCTTGGACATAGTTTGACCAGGACAGAAGCCATAATTCTGAACAATTGGTTCGACTTTTAAGGCAGCCTAGCCCTAATTTGTTTTGGTTGACATGTCACATAAGATTGGAAGAGAAAAGAGACAAGCAAGGCTTGTGGATCTAGGCTGAGTGGATCCAGCACTGGAAATGAGAGGAGAGCTCAAGGGGAGCTCTTTGTGTATCAATCAATTACCTCTATTAGAAGACAGTCAACGAGCTTTTTATCAAGCATTTAATTATCTGCTACTATAGAAATACTTCCATCCTGAGCTGTCCCTTCTTGATAAGTAACTGCTTTATCCAGAATACTATTACAAGAAGCTCCTGTAATAGTCTATTCCAATCCTAACTCTCTGAGCTTCCCCCCCCCCCCCTTCATTTATGCCAATTGCCAGGTCTGGGTGAGTGAGTCAGTCCTTTTCCTCATATTCATTCCTTTCCAGTTCTTCTTTATGTCATTGTTTCCCTCAATGAAAATATGAGCTCTATGAAGGTAGGAATTGTCATGATTCCTTGTATTTAAAATCCCAGTTTAGCATAGTAAGCATTTAATAAATGTTCTATCTATTCATCTATCTGTCAATTTATCCATTTATCTAGTTATCCATTCATCCATCCATCTATTCATCTGTCATCTCTCTCTTCCTCTGTCTTTCTCTTTCTCTTTTTCTCTCTTTTCTCTGTCTATCTATTTAATCCATCTATCTTTCTAGCTACAAGATATAGACAGTGTAATGAAATGATTAAGTAGAATTTTTGTCTGCAGGTATGGGTGGTCATTTGGTTAAGCTTGCTTAGGTGGAAAATTCAGCTTAGCTTGAATTTATAGTAGAATATAAGTTCATTGACCATTTAATTCTTTTATCCTTGTATCTCTCAGGTTTAGTACATTGCCTTGCACTTAGTAGTTGCTTAATAATAGTTTTTGAATTGTTATTAGTTTAGAGAAGGACTTTTGGTTAGAATTTTGTATCGGGGGCCCCAGAAATAACTGGGAGGAAATGGATGGACTTCAGCAGGAGCCCAGACATCTGAAGTGGGTTACAGTCCTGTTTGGCACACTCCCCAAAACAAAAAAAATGACATCTTATTTGTATCCCCATTCAAGCAGTATTCAAAAAAGAAATATATTGGTTAAAGCCAGAAGGGATCTCACAGACAGCCCAATGCTTTTGTTTTATAGATGAAGAAAATGAGGAAGGTTAAATTATTTACTAAAGACCAACCAGCTATCAAGTATCGGAGGTGGGATCTGAAGCTAGGTTCTCTCTTAGGGCAAAGGCGGTGGGAGATACTGGTGAAAATTAGCATGTTCCTATCATTTAAAGCCCATTGAAATAGAGAAGAGCTGTCCTTCTTTAACTAAGTCTTGCCTAAGGGTGGTTAGATGGAATCCAACGCCAGTATGATTTTCCAGGCATAGTCCCAAGCAATCTTGTAATGATCAATAATGAACATTAAGTACCTACTGTGTGCCAGAGACATAGCTCAGCACAGAGTCTAAAGCAGGCTCCCACATAGATGACATAACAGGACATAATGAAATAGTCTTCAGTTCAATTCAGTAAACATTTATTAAGCACCTGCTATATACCAGGCACAGTGTTAAGCACTTGGGATACAAAAAATGGCAAAATATCGTCCTTCCGCTCAAGAAGCTCACAGTCCATTGGGGGAAGACACCATACAAACAAATATTTACAAAACATGCTGTCTGCAGGATAAGTGTTTGTCCTTTATTCTCAAAGAGGACCAAGGTATCCAGGAGGTGGTTCCATGACTGGCAAGTGAATGGATTTAAGTGAGGGAGGGCTGTGCAAGGTCACCAGCCTCACTTATCCATCCAGAGCCGGAACCAATGGCAAGATATAGATGAGAATGACTGGACATGGTCCTGGATAGAGTCAGCCACCTCGACCTTTTTAAGCTAAATTCTTTCAGTTTGACTGAATTTTACAGTTTCCATTCAGTGATTAAGGTTAGGTAAGTATTGAGTCAAAGAATGGCTCCTTCTATCTATAAAATAATCATAATAATAAATAATCCAACCTGGGAGGCAAAAATCTTCAGGTTTGCTAGCCAATGTTCACTCTGAGTCAATCTGGAACCAAATAATGACCAAGTTGGGTTTGGGCTGGGACCTATTGTTGGCCAATCAGAGAGAGAAGAAGGAGGAGGAGGAAGAGGAGGAGGAGGAAGAGGAGGAGGAGGAGGAGAGGAGAAGGAGGAACAGCAGCAGCAGCAGCAGGGGAGGAGGAGGAGGAAGAGGAGAAGGAGGAGGAGGAGGAGGAGGAGGAGGAGGAGAGGGGGAGGAGGAGGAGGAGGAGGAGGAGGAGGAGGAGGAGAGACAGAAACAGATAGAGACAGAGACAGAAGATACAGAGAGGGAGGAGAGAGAGAAAGAGAGAGTAGGGAGGAAGAAAGAAAAGGAGGAAGGGAGAAAGAGGGAGGGACAGACAGAGAGAGAGGAAGGAAGGAAGGAAGGAAGGAAGGAAGGAAGGAAGGAAGGAAGGAAGGAAGGAAGGAAGGAGGAGGAAAGTGGGTACATATTTGATTATAGAGTTGAGAAAATACAGAAGACCAAAGTGTTTTCGTTTGGTTTGGGTTTTGGGGGCAATCCTGAAAGATGCCCTCTAGTGGTCAGATTCCAGAACCCCTGGTCCATAGGCTCCTAACCAACAGTATCCAAGAAGATGCCTATTTGATTTCTAGGATTAGGAATTAAAATTATCTTTCATATGCAAGCTGCCACCCTGCAGTGTGAATTCTAACCCCTGCCATTATTTTTGGAAATCACACAAAGATCATTTGTTCTGTCTGACATCTAAGGCTTTTTTGGTTTGTTTTGTTTTTTAACTAGAACTTTTCTTCCCCAATGACTTTAATTGCTTGAATTTGGGCTAGTATTCTCACAGTGACATGGGAAAGGCTGCTAGCTAATAATTCAAGCAGTATTTGATAGTGATGGGGACTGTTAAAAACTTTTTCCTAACACCATTTTTGTCCAAATTCTCATTGATTTGTGATTTCATCACTCTAGGAAACTCCAGTTATGGAAATCCCCCACCCCAAGACAGATCAGCAGTCTGTTAATGGCTAAATAAGTCCTAGTGATTGTCTAAGGCATTGAAAGTTAGTGACTTGTTCAGACCATACATTTAATAATGCAGAGGGAGGCCTTGAACCCATGTAGGCTGGCTCTCTTGAAAGATATATCATTTCCATTTCACTGATTCCTGGAACCTAGTTGCCTCAGTAGCCTCTACTCAAGCTATTTAAGTCAGATGCCTACCATATATTCCTCTAAACTCCACAGGGATGGACTTTGGTCTATAAATCCCTATAAAGTTTAGTAATCCAGTCACTAAAGGATCAATATCCAAAAACTAACCCCAAAGTCATGATATAATGGGTAGATCATTGGCAAGGCAGTGCAAAAAAAAGTGGGCATCCATCTTCTTCCCATTTTAAGTCTTTGGTTGATGTTTTCCTCTCTGAAAAGCATCTGTAACTTCTGCTTTCCAATGAAACTATTTAAAGGCATTCATTTTGAGGTTTTCATGCTATCCCCCTCATGATAATTGACTAAAAGAAAAAATTCCCAGGAACAACATTATCTTTCTTCTCACTCTTAAATCATCCATGAAGACAACTATAGTTGAAATGTAAAAGGAATTGCTATATACAGCAGAACTGGAGTTCATATTGATATAGTTCATATAGATCTTAGATAAGAACTCAATTCACTTTACCTCAACTCAACAAATTTATTAAGTAGTAGACTCTGGGCTAAGTTCTGGTGATTCAAAGAAACAGTCTCTTCCTTCAAGGACTTTACATCCTATTGGTGGGGTAAAGGGGTCAAGGGAACCCAACATCTAAGTAAATGATACAGGTAAATAATAAAAAGTAATTTCAAAAAGGAGAGAGTGCAAATGATTCATGATATGAGCATCTAGGTGGTTCAATGGGTGGAGCACTGGGCCTGGAGTTAGGAAAATCCATCTTTGTGAGTTCAAATCTGGCCTCAGACACTTACTAGTTGAGTGACCTTGAGCAAGTCATTTTGTTCTGTTTGCCTCAATTTTCTCATGTGTAAAATGGACTGGAGAAGAAAATGACAAACTACTCCAGCATATCTTTGCTATGAAAACCCAAAATAGTGTCATGAAAAGTTGGATATGAACGAAACGACTCAGCAACAACAAACTATATAAATAAAATTGTGTGAAAATTCAAAATATATTATATGATGAGATAATCAGGACTTATATGCAGTTAAAATAACGTTTGGCTGAATGATTAAGGCCATGATATCACTGCTACATCTTAGAATCTCAGGATTTGAAGGGACCTTACAAGATGGTTTTCCGTATATACTGTTATGCCCACGATTAGTATTTCATAAATGATTGATGGATTAAGAACTCATCACCTCCAAATGCGGTCCATTCCACAAAAACTGTGCTAGAAAGCTCTTACTTAAACTAAATTAAAACCTGCTTCTTTGTATCTTCCACCCATTGTTTCCAGTTTTGTCCTCTAGGGGTCCAGCAGAATAAATATAATCCTACTACACTTGTCAGTCCTTTCATTTCCTAATGGTAGAGCATACTTTGCCACTGAGTCTTCTCCAGGCTCAACAGCCCCAGTTCCTTTAAATGATTCTTGTACAACATGAACCTGAGATCCTTGACAATCAACCTCTAAAGCAGACATTCTTAATTGTTTTTGTTTCCTAGACCCCATTGGCAATCTGATGAAGCTTATGGAAGCTCTCTCAGAATAATGTGCTTAAAAAATTGAAGAAAATGCCACATTTCAATGCTTGGCCAGTTAAAATAAAATGTGATTTTTTTTTTCATCAAGATCATGGACCTTTTAGGACCTACTTCTGGATTCACTATGGTTCCTAGGAACTCTTACTCTAGATATCCTCTGGTATTATGTAAATATTATTCAAATGATTATCCCTATAGGTAGAATAGACTGCTGTCTTTGAATATGATTTAAAACATTCATCAAATTCATTCAAAACAAAAAAAAAAAGATCTGTGAAAGACTGTGATCTAAGCTTTTTCACCCTCCTCAGTCCAATTAGAGATTGTAAATTATATATATATATACGTGTGTGTGTATGCATGTATATGTGTGTATATACATATATATGTGTGTGTGTATATACATATATATATATATTATAAATTAGAGATTACAAGAAGCAGGGATATGATGATGGGGAGGAGAGGTTATACTCATTTCACACTTTTCTTCATCACTTTTTTGAGTATAGATAATCGACAAAAACAACCTCAGATTTGTAATATTTGCTGACTTCTGTGGCATAAATTACACTAAAAATTTAGCAATCAGCTCTGGCTCCTGCACATGTACACGTACCATCCTGTCTAATTCACAGAGCTATTCTGAAGAGAAAATGAAATAATGGGTGAAGGATTTGCCTTTAGTCATAAGAGGGAGGAAAGTAGAGAGTTTGTTGAAACTGGTCCCCATTGAGGCATATGGAGTCAGGATCTGGAAAGAGGAAGCCTCTTTCGTGCCTTGAGGGGATCACCAAATCAATCTCAGCATTTATGTTATAATCTTTAAGAGATGGAAGGTCATTTAAGCTATTTTATCCTTGCTGTCACCCATTTTTTTAGTTGAGAAGTATAGTCACCCCACCCAATTTCTGGGTCCCTCCTGGACTGCTCATGGGCTTGGAGGCCTTCTTCATCTTCACTGAACATCTCCCAAAGCATGCTACAAATGGGCTAAGACTTCCCTAAATGCAGATTTCTAGGAAGGAAACATCGATGGTCTGGAGACATCAGTCCTGGTGTCTAAAGCCTCAAGGATCTCTTCGGTCCCAGGCCTCCTTGGGATTGAAAAGGAAGATAGCCCAAGAAAGGGGAAGAGAACATAAAATAATTGACAGAATTTGAGAGAATGGGGCAAAAGAGAACGTCCCAGCCTTTCTCTTACTAATAATGCAGCACCCCCCAGGAAAGATAGCCTGGAACGAAATGGCAAGGGGTTTTCATTGGCTTACAATAATAATGGATTTATAGCTAGATAGGACCTTCGAGGCCATTTAACAATCCAAGCTCATTTTATAGACGAGCAACTGAGACCCAATGAGGTGATTACCCAAAGCCACACAGTTAATTAAAGGCAGATCCTAGGCCTTCTAACTGCCAATTCAACATTTTTTCCATTATGACATACAATGTTGCCTCTTACTGTATATGTAACCTATCTACTGCACTGTTTGTGGTCTGTTCATATGATACAACTATAAGAGAAGTAATAGTCTTTTGGGCTCAAAGCAATTTTATGTGTGAAAAAGAATTATAAGGGTCATTGCCTTAAAAAAATAGCTATGTAATTTACTTTTGTGAAACCACATTAATCTTTGTAATACAGGCGATAATTTATCATTCCTGTTTCAAAATGACGAGAGGAAACTGAGGCAGGATAAGAGTAATTTTCCATGTTTTTCCCAAGTCTTCCCCAGTCGTGTTTCTGATATTTTTCTTTTTCTTGTGTTATGTGAAAAGGCTATGATTTTTAAGCAGACCCGGTAGTAACATCCCAGACTGCCCAAGTTTCTAAGACCCCTCCCACCACTAGCACCCTAGGATCTGAGGAAGAGAGAATGACATCTTCATTGTTCCCCCACCCACCTTCCCTATCCATCGTTCTCATCCCCTCCCTACCCCAGCGGGCACCATCCAGCCTGCCACCTTGTGCCAATTCCTTTACAGTGGCTTTGTGATGGGAGCTCTTAGCTGGGAAAGACCAGGAACTAAGACATGAACTCCAATCATGGAGGGCGCAGCTGAATTCCCTGAAGTGAAAGCCTGCTCCTCTTCCCCACCAAGCTCCCTCTTTTTGGATTCAATCAACTGGCGAAAACCCCTAAAGTGAAAAAACGCACATTTTGTCATCTGTGGCTCGCCAGGGCTGAATGCTTCTCACAACCAGCAAAGTCTATGAAACTATCATTTATTAGGGATGAGTGATTTCTCACACTTCTTCTGTTTCTATCTGAGGCTGCCAAGTTGGTCCACCTGGGTCTCGGAACTGAGATATCACATTTCCCACGTCTCATGCCTTCCCTCCACCGGCCCTGCATTATTGATGATGGCTCCGAGCGTCCTCAGCCTTCATTTCCACAGAGGGTCAGGCTTCCCTCACACTTGTTTGGTCTGAGGAGTTGGGGCATTTTTCAAGACACCAGCCAGGACGGCTTTTTAAACTTATCGTGAGGCTACACAAATGGTTTTGCTTTATTCTTAATAGAAGACTGTGGAATCCCCAGTGGGGTGTGTGTGTGTGTGTGTGTGTGTGTGTGTGTGTGTGTGTGAGTGAGAGAGAGAGAGAGAGAGAGAGACAGAGAGACAGAGAGAAACAGAGAGAGAGAGACAGAGAGACAGAAACAGAGAGAGAGAGAGACAGAGAGAGACAGAGGAGAGAGACAGACGGACAGAGACAGAGAGAGAGAGAGAGAGAGAGAGAGAGAGAGTTAGTTAGTTAGTTAGTTAGTTCCCAGACTGCTCTGTGTTGTATCAACATACTAAATAAGCATTGGGTCTTGGATTCGGCCTGTTCTTCCTTCTGCCAAAAAGCTGGCTGTGTTATTTTTGACATAGTAAATGCTCAAAAATATTTATTATCTTATTTACTTACTAAAATAGGATCATAACCAAGAGAATACTGTATTCAGTAATGGCAATATATTATAAGAGGACTTATGACTTATGACTATGAATGACTAAGCTCTTCTCATTAAGATAAGGATCCAAGACAACTCAGAAGGACTTAGGATGAAAGGTGCTGACTGGAAATCCCTAGAGAAAGAACTGATGGAGTTTGAGTACAGAGGAAAGCACACTTTTTAAAAACTTTCTTTTTCTTTGGTTTTTATTTCGGTCTGTTTTCTTTTAACACATGACTAATATGTAAATATGTTTTGCATGACTATGCATATATATGGATATATAGTCCATACATATCTATATTGGTTATAACCTATATCAGATTGTTTGCCTTCTCAATAAGAATAGAGGGGAGGAAGGGAGAGAATTTGGAACTCAATTTTTTAAATGAATGTTGAACATTATTTTTATATGTAATTGGGGAAAAATAAACTGAATAAAAATTGTTTTAGAAAATAAAATACAATCATAAAAAAGTTCCTGACACATACTTATGCTATGACCCTAAGTAGCTCACTTACCTTCTCAGCATTCTCAACAACTCTCTCTAAGATGTAAAAAGAGAAGGCGCCGATTGGCACTGATAGGAGGAATCTCACCTGGGAGTTTTCGGTTCCAATGAAATCACAGTTCTTATCCCCTTTCATTTGATCTTAGATTTAGAAGTATAAGTTATAATAATAATTACACGTTATAATCCTTCTAGTCCAATTTCTTCATTTTATAGTTGAAAAGACTGAGACTTGGGGAGGATGAAATTGTAGGTGGCTGACTCATGATTTTAGCCAAAATCTTTCTAACTTCAAATTCAGTGTCCCAGCACAGCTCCACCATGCTTCTTTTCATCCGGGTTTTGGGTACCTAGAAATCCAGATTCTTTTGCTTTTGCACATAAAACTTCTAGAATATCATTAATGTTGCAATTTCTCTCAGTTCTGCACCCCCAAAAGTCTTGGGCTGTGAAGAATGGGTTGCCCAAACTCTGCATTCACATGATGACTCATACCTTGCCCTTGGTTTTCTGGGTGTCTTTTAATCAACAAGGCTTGGAAGGCAGGCCACATTTCAGATGTAGAAAAACACATTATAGGAAGGATGTAAAATACTTTGCAAAATATTAAAGCATAGATAAATATTGTTCCTGTTTTTTTAGTCTTCAGTTGTATTCAACATTTGGTCACTCCATTTGAGGTTTTCTTGGCAAAGATACTGGAGTGGCTTGCCATTTCCTTCCCTAGTTCATTTTACAGATGAGGAAACTGAGGCAAATAAGGTTAAGTAACTTTCCCAGGGTTACACAGCTAGTAAGTGAACATTTGAACTCAAATCTTCCTGTTTCAGATCTAACTGCCTATGTAAGTATTGTCAATGATGATGATGATGATGATGATCAAGAGGAGAAGCCATAACTCAGAAGCAATACGTCCAATAGAAAAAAAATAGTGAAGAGATAAAGCAGGAAATAATCTCTTTGGAAATTCCCCTCCCCATCCTAAGAACTCCTAAAACCAATCAGCCAGTTAACAAGCATTTATTAAGCATTTGCCATGTGCCAGGCACTGTACTAAGCACTGGGAATAAAAAGAATCCAAGATTCCAACCCAAGCCTAGCTCCAGCCAAGATTCTGGCATGGGGATAGGAAATTTCCTTGAAAAACAAAACAAAAGCATCAGAGCAGAGCTTCATGGCAACAGAATATCAAAGACATGTACCAGGAAAATGGGACTCGTGTAACTGTCCTAGCTCTTTGGGGGCTTCAGTTTTGGTCTGTTAACTGACCAGAAAAGGACAAATCACACTTAGAAACTACGCCATCTTGCTAAAAGGAAAATGATTTTTCATTTAGAAGGGGAAGGTTTTGAAATCATATTCAGTGAAAAGACTTAGAGAGACACAAAGCCCTATTTTTATGTATATTGTATTCAAAACTTAACAAGAAAATCTAGGCAAAATCAAGTATCCCAAATCTTGATAAAGATAAAACTCACCATCTATAAGACATTCTCAAGTGTTGACTCATAACATAGACATATTTTTATGATTCATACAAGCTTGGAAGCCCTACACACACACACACACACACACACACACACACACATTACAGATGAGAAAATTGAGACAGAAAAAATGGATTGACCATCTAGTAAGTGCTGAGTTAGGATTAGAACCCAGTTTTTCTGGATCCTATTTCTTTCCCCTACAACATTATGCTTTCCTCACTTGTCTAGGTCTTTTAAAATGGAATCCTCTGGGCTTCCAATCATCTTTTCCTTTAGCTCAGGACCTGAGTTTTTCAGTCCGGTTCCCTTATAGGATATCAATGAGTAGGACTCATGTAATACTGGAAAATGCTCTGATCCTTAGTGGGCACCAGAGGATGTTCCTGCATCTGAGCATCTTTACCTTGACTCAGGGTTTGGGTTGACAAGGAAGAACATGTCTTCCTGCTATTTCTCTCTCAAATGTTAGTATCAGTATTTTTTCTAATAACAAATATATCCTCTACTTTGTTTTTTGATATTGGAAAGTTCTTTCAAGTAATTAATTCTGAAAATAATTCCTTTTTTAGATATATCTAATATGATCATCAAAGAGACAAATGATCACAAAAGGAAGTAAACAAGTCATGTAGCATGAGAGTACATTGGTGGCCAGATACTAGCAAGATACCCAGAGGAACATTATGACCTAACTCGAATCTCACAGAGATGAAGTCACTGACTTGGGATTTCATTCCAGGTCTAGAAAATTCAAATCAAGCATTCAATTCACTGTCCTCTGCTGCCTCTAATAATACTTAGGTAGCATTTTTGCAGGGTTTTTTTTACTTACTTTTTAATCTGTGTAACATCAGCAGGGCTGATCTGAATCAAAGAAAGATAAATGACCTGACCATAATCATAAAGCTATATGTGTCAGAAGAAAAACTTAAACCAGACATCTCGATCTATTGCTTCCATCATATCTCATTTCTCTTTGGTCCTCTAGGATTTATGAAACTCTACCTTTTGGTAAAAGGCTTAATCCTTATTGTTCCCAATTTACAGATAAAGCAATTGAGAGCTTGAGACAGAAAAGTAATTCACACAGGATCAGAGCTAGTAAGTATTAGAGTCAACCTTCCATGTCATGCAATATTCTTCACCTTGTCTTGAGTTGTGAAAAAATGCATTACCCATTTTTCATTCTTGCAATTTCCATGTAGATAAACATATATACATATAGATGTATATGTGGTATAATAGTAGTAAATTATATATATATATATATATGTAACTAGGGATCCTGTAGTATGTATTTAATCAACTAATATAGAATTTGAAGTAGATTAAATACATCCTAGAGGATCCCTAGTTACATATTCCGAGTTCTCAGGGACTGAGAAATAAAAAACTGAAGCTTTTCCATCTTGCAAATAGCACTTTTCTCACAAAAAAAGCTTCTTTTCCTAGCGGCTTCTCATGAACCAGGCCTGAGGCGCTGCGGTAACTAACTTCTCCTTTTCTGAGCTTCCAGGTCAGGATCCTGCTGCCCACTGCACCCCTTCTCTGGAGGGCCCACACCATGACCCCTCTCCCTCACTCATCAGGGAGTAAGGCCCCAGAAATCGGGGGATTCTACCCCGGGTCAGATGTTGTGAGTCTGCCTGGTAAAAGCAAAGTTGTCTCTTTAGATTTCTGGAATAATAATCAAAGATGCAATAGGAAGCAATTAAGTCACACTTGTGCAATTAGGATTCTAATGTATGCTACAGGCCCAGAGCAATAGCAGAGCTCTCTAGTTTCATCAGTATTCATCTTTAAATGTCTAAATGCTGCCTCTGATTGTCAAGTGTTAAAATATGAATCTTCACATGTGTGAGTCACCCAGTCTAACCAAGCTGGGGCTGCAGCCTCACAGAGCTCCCTAGGTGTGAAGCTAACTGTGCTCCACAACAACATCTGAGTCAAGGTTTCCAGTTTAAATGCTTCCTTGCCCACCAGCATCAAAACCAGCTCACTGAGGCCCTGGAGGAGAACTATGATGGCCAGGAGCTCCCAGCCTCTGGTTAGAAGGCCTTGACCCCTAGGAGGCCTTCTGCCTTTCCCGTTCCCAGCACCATTAGCACCAGAAAGGCTGGGTCGAGGGTTTCACTCTCCTGACATCTGGGTAAAAAAGCCTATCATTCATTTAATATCAGTTGGCCCAGATGTGAGGATATGAAATGAGATTTCAGGCAATCAAATATTTAATGAGATTCCTGCCACGTGCCCCATGTTATAGGAGTTATAGGAATGAAGATTTAGAACCTTAGATTCCATTGAGCCAAGCGCTCCCTTTTCTAGATTAGAAAATTGAGGGTGAGAGAGAAAGTGTCTTGTCTAGAATCTCATAGATCTCCAGTAAAAATTAAGAGAGTAAGTGTCCACAGCAGGATTGCTGCAGATCTGTCGTCGTATGGCTCTGGACAAGTCATGCCATTTCTTTGTACCCTGAGGAGCCCGGTTTCCAAATCAAGGACGTCTGGGTTCAAATTCTGCCTGGGTACCCAGTGGCCCAGAGAACTCCTGAAGATAAGAAGTTGCATAAGAAGTGCAGATTCTGACCCTGAATACCCTATTATATCAATGACATCGCAGGTATTCAAACAGAAGGATCTTACAGGAGCAGAAACATAATTGCGTTTTTTTGGCCTAGGATCACAGGGCAAACTTATCTGGGGGTACAGCTGATAGAAGGAGAAAGACAGAGAAAAAGAGCAGAAGTATAAAAAGCACCCTCTACATTTCAGTGACCTGGGCCAAAGCCACAATGTCTTCCTTAGTTACACCTTTTTCCATGAGAAGAATTAATTCCAGTACTAGAGGAATTTTTAAAAAGAGCTTATTTGAATATGAACTCAACTTAGAGAAATATCAGAAAGCAAGCACAGAAATTAGAGCAGAATTTAGGGAAAGGACAGGCAGAAAAAGGTCACTTCTTGGGCTTCAGCTCAGACGATAAGTCTGTGGAGTACGTGAAAATCCATTTTCTATATAAAGGAAACAGGCCAGAAGCAATGTTTGCTGAATCACAGACCAGCCAAAGTGCTTCTGCAGACTCATCTCCCCTCTCTCCGTACCCTCATCTTGTTAAATATACGTGTGAAAGAGAATAATTTCTTTCATGCTTGTTAAAATCAGGTGCTGTATCATGTTTCTCTCTTTCAGAAAGATACTAACCACTTTCTTTTCTCATTTGTAACATGGAAGCCTCCGAGACATTGTCGGTTTCCTCTGAGGCTCACAAGAAAAATATTGTGTAAAAAAGAAATCTATTTTAAAACCCTTGTATTTCCATATATGTTGATAGATGCTAAAGATAAAAAGCATAGTCCATGCGGTCTGGAAATAGAGCAACAATTTGGCTTAGAATTCTTTTTAAAGAAATCATGATCTCTGATTGTTTCCCTAGAAATCAACTCCATTCCTTTCCTTCTTTCCTTTTTCCCATCCTCTACAGAATTTGAGAAAATATGGCAAGTATCAATATCAAGGGGATCTAGACATTGATGATTACAGATGTATATATGTGTAAGAAATAGGTTGCTAATTATAAATATGTAGCAATAACAGGTAAGGTCTTCCAGATTTTCCTATCTGATACTTTTCTATTTTTCTACCAGCATAGAAGGAAATGCCTGGAAAAAGCAAAAAACAGTAAAATTGTTAGAATTATATTCGACAACCAGCATCCCTAGCTTTAGTGGGACTTGCTTTGGGGAGCTTGAAATGAGGTTTTTAAAAAATATTATTTTTATTTTATTTTTTATTATATTTTTTAAAATATATTTTGAAAACAAGTCAAATCAAATCAACAAGTATTTATTAGCACTAGAAAAACAAAAGCTACAGAGTCCCTGTAGTGTTACCACTCTATGGAAGAAAAATGAAGATTAATCAATCCAAAATACACATGGAAGAAATACAAAAAATAAGTTTCAAAAATTAATAATGCATATGGTGACCAAGAGAGCCTTCCTGTAGAAAGTATCTCCTCAGCAGAACTTTGTAGGGAACAAAGAATGCCAAGAGGTAAAACTGAAATCGAGGGAGGAGGAAGAAAAGACAATCTCAAATGAGGGAAAGAGGAAGTCAGAAAGTGGTCTATATCATAGGATATTGGGGAGTGCGGAAGAGCAATAATTGCAATAGAAAGTTAAGTTTAGGGAAGCTAAATGGCACAGTGAATAAGCATCAGAGGCCCTGGAGTCAGGGAGACCTGAACTCAAATCCAGCTTCAGATACTAACATTTACTAGGAGTGTGATCCTGGGCAAATCACTTAACTCCAATTGCCCTAACCCTAAATGCTTCATCAAAAAAACAAACAAACAAACAAACAAAAAACAGAAAGCAAAAAATAGACTGGAAGCAGACTTTTTCCTTTTTTTAAAGGGAGCAGGTTGTGAAGGAGTTTCAGGGCTAAATAGAAGCACAGAATTTGAGTTGGAAAAGAGTTTAGAGGTCACTGTATCAGATTAAGAATTCTCTATCAAATCCTGCAAATCATCATCTCTCCTTTTGCAAAAGATCTCTAGGAAGGGGACCCACTTTCCTCTGAAGTATCCATGTTTGGAGAGCTCTAATTGACTGGAACTTTTCTTGAATCTTGTCTAAATTTGCTCCTTGGCCATTTCTGATCATTTCTCGGAATCTGTCTTCTGGGGACATGATAAAGAAATCTAATTCCTTATTTCTTCCACACAACAGAGTTTTGAATACTTGAAGTATAGTCAACTTACCTATGTACCTATTATATGCTAGACCTACTGTGATAAGTACAAGAGGTACAAAGAAAGGCAAAAACCGAACCTAAACAAAAATAGCCCCCATTCTCAAGGCACTCACAGTCTAAAGGGGGAAGGGGTAGGCAATATGTAAATAATATATAAATAAACACAATATAGATGAGATAAATTTGGAGATAATATCAGAGGGAGAGCACCATCTTAAGGGGAAGTGGGAAAGTTGTGAGTGAGAGAGAAAGAGAATGAGAGAAAGACAGAGATGGAGAGGGAGGGAGGAAAGAAAGGAAGAAGAGAGACTTCATTTTATTCTTTGATGGTCACAGGATGTTTTAGACTCATTGACCCATTAATTTCAATCACTTTCTAGGCCACATGACCTCAAGCTACTAAAGGTACAAAATTCTGTCATTCAACAAATTTGGGGGCTCATTCCCCACTAAACCTCTGGTGGTAATTTGGTTCTGTGGGAGTACTTACAAGCCAAACTTCACCCAGTTGAAAGCACCAACCAGCATACCGGTCCCTACCTAGACCCAATTCCCACTCTCTCCACACTCCCACAAATCAAGATTCACCCTAGGATTCTGCACCCACAAACTGCCAGCGAACCACACCTAGACATGCCCACAAACCACTCACACTGACTCACAAACACATCTTATGTTATTGTTCACCCTCTGACTCACACCACCACTTTCTACATCAACTAAGTCACTGACAAGTTGCCATTCCTCCCTCCTGGTTCTGTTAGCCCTACTCTCTGGTCCCCACTTTTAACATGATCTATGATAAGCACCCAGGTGTCAGACTTCATGATAAATACCAATTGCCACTGTCGAGAGAAAAACTTGAAGCTCTTTTATAGGAATAATTAACAGTCATGTTAGTTACTAATAAATATAAAGTGTCATTCTTTGTAAACTATTGGAAAATCTATAGATATTCATTTAATTGTATGTAATTTTTTGTAAATAGTATTTTATTTTTTCCAATTTTCCAATTTACAAGTAAATTACAATTACAATTAAAACTAAAGATCGTTTTCAACATTCATTTTTATACGATTTTGAATTTCAAGTAATTGGCTAGAAAACATGATTCTAAAATGAGTTGCTAACTTTGAACAACGATGTGAAAAATTTTCTCCAACTAACTAATGATGGGCAATGATGGAGAAAGTCAGGAATAGTTAATGTTTGAGGGGCTAGGGAAATACAGGACCAGTAATTTATTATTAGTAAGCTACTATATCTGTGAAGTCATCTAGACATTCTGGAAAACAATTTAGAGAAGTGACCAAATGGCCCATATTCTTTGATCCAGGTAGATCCCATTGCTAGCAAAAGGCCCCCAAAGAGGCCAAAGGCAGAGAGTGGGGAAAATTCCCAGAAGCAGTAAGACACAGGACAAGAACATTGACTGATTAGTTGTCCATCTCTAGTAGAAAACAAAAGCATGTGAAGGAGAAGAGGGTAACAAAAGTCTAGAAAGAGAGATTGGAACCACATTATAAAAGGCCTTAATGTTAGGTTTGGAAATCTGCGTTTTACTCTCTCAGCAAAAAAGAATGTCAGCCATTCTAAAGGTGTTTTTAAGCAGGAAAGCAGTATGGTTAGATTATATAATTTATAATTATAATCTAAATTATAATTATAATCTATAATCTATAAAGATTATTTTGACAACATCACGAAGAATGTTTTGGAGATGAGGAAAGACCAAAGAGAGATGATGATGGAAGCACAAATGGAGATGAAAACATGGATGCAAGAAATATGGTTGAAGTAGATTTAGCAATCATTGGATTGATGAGAAAGGGTATAGTAGAAAAAAATTACTTAAAACTTTCAAAAATGATACAACTATAAAAAGAAATAGGTTGGAAGAAGGAGCAGGTTTAGAAAGAAAGATAATGGATTCAGTTTGAATATGTTTTATTTAAATATGTCCTATTAAGCAGTTGGATGTACTCTAGGACTGTAGCTTCTTACAAAGCTTGCATTGGTTAGATAGATAGTTGAATGGATGAGAGAGAGAGAGACAGAGACAGAGACAGAGACAAAGAGACTTAAGAGAGACAGACACAGAGAGAGGTTTTAGAGGCATTTGTATTGAGGTGGTAATTTAAGTCATTGGAATGAACTACACAACTATGAATGTAAAAAAGATAAGGCCATGTTTTAGGGGAAAGAAGAGGAAACCAGGATCTAGCAAAAGAAACAGACAAAGAGTGATCAGTGTCACTGAAACCAAAGGGAAAACACAAGGATCTAGCTGGCCAACAAGTTGATCAATGACAATGATTATTTGATGATGAATTCATTGGCCATATCAAGTCATGGTACAGTAACAGAATATCATTCTTTGTGATGAGGATGGAGGAGTAGAAAGGGAACAGAATGTATTAAGAATCACTCAATTGTTGGACAGTCTACAGATATCCATTTAACTATAAATCTAATGTATTTTGTAAATAGTATTTTGTTTTTTCTAATTACATATAAAAATGGTTTTCAGCATTCATTTTTATTATTATTATTTTTTGCTGAAGCAATTGGGGTTAAGTGACTTGTCCAGGCTCACACAGCTAGGAAGTGTTAAGTATCTGAGATCAAATTTGAACTCAGCTCCTCCTGATTTCAGGGCCTATGATGTTTTATTCACTGTGCCACCTAACTGTCCCTCAACATTCATTTTTTATAAGATTTTGAGTTAAAAATTTTTTTTCTCCTTCCCTCTCTCCAATTCCCTTCCCCAAGACAGCAAGCAATCTGATGTATGTTATACAGGTACAATCATGTAAACATATTTCACATTAATCACAAATTTATGAAAGAAGAAACAGAACAAAAGGAAAGAGCTACGAAAAACCTTTGAAAATTGTATGCTTTGGTCTGCATTCAGACTTGATTATTCTTTTCCTGGATGTGGATAACATTTTCCATCATGAATCTTTTGGAATTGTCTTGGATCGTGGTATTTCTGAGAAGACCTAAGTCGATTATAGTTCAGCATCATACAATGTTGTGGTTACTGTGTAATAATGTTCTCCTGGTTCTGGACACATCACTGAGCATCAGTTCCAGGATTTTCCGAAATCCACCTGCTCATCATTTTTTATAGAACAATAGTATTCCATTATATTTATACATGGCAATGTTCAGCTATTCCCCAATTGATAGTCATTCCCTTAATTTCCAATTCTTACCATCACAAAAAGAGCTACTATAAATGTTTTTGTATATGTAAACCCTTTCCTTTTTTTTTTAGGATCTCTTTGGGATATAGACCTAGTCGTGGTATTGCTGGATCCAAATTTGTATGCACTATTTTATAGATCTTTGGGCATAACTCCAAATTGCTCTCCAAAATAGTTGGATCAGTTTACATAACTCTACTAATAATGCCTTAGTGTTATCCCACATCTTCTCCAACATTTAACATTTTTTTTTATCTGTCTTATTTACCAATCTGATAGGTAAAGTGACACCTAACAGTTGTTTTAATTTCCATTTCTTGAATCTATAGTGATTTAGAGCATTTTTATGTGACTTTTATTTCTTTATCTGAAAAGTGCATATTCATATTCTTTGACCATTTACCAATTGGGAAATGACTTGTATTCTTAGGAATTTGACTCAGTTCTCCATATATTTGAGAAATGAGACCTTTATCAGATACACTGTAAAGATTATTTCAAATCTTTCTACTTTCCTTCCAATCTTGCTTGCATTAGTTTTGTTTGTGCAAAAGCTAATAAAAGTTATCCATTTTGCATTTCATAATGTTTTCTATCCTCTGATTTGTCATAAATTCTTCCCTTCTGCATAGACCTGATAAGTAAACTATTCCTTGCTCTCCTAATTTGCTTAAAGTATCACTTTTTATTGTCTAAATCACACACCCATTTTGATGTTATTTTTGTATACAGTATGAGATATTGCCTCATATCAATTTTTATCTGATTGTTTTCCAGTTTCCTCACAGTTTTTGTCAAATGAGTTCTTATCTCAAAGTCTGGAGTCTTTGGGTTCATCAAACATTAGGTTAATATAGTCATTGAGTACTGTGTCATGTGTACTTAATCTATTTTACTGATCTACCATCCTGTTTCTGGGCCAGTGCCAAATAGTTTTGATGATTAATGTTTTATAATGTAATTTTAGATCTAGTACTACCTTCCTTTGCAATTTTTTTCATTAATTCCCTTGATATTCTTGACCTTTGCTTGATGAATTTTATTTTTTTTCTAGCCCATATAATAATTTTTTGGTTGTTTGGTTGGCATGACACTGAATAAGTAAATTAATTTAGGTAGAAATGTCAGTTTTATTATATTAGTCCAGTCTACCCATGAGCAATTGATATTTTTCTAATTGTTTAGATCTGACTTTGTGTGGAAAGTGTTAAATAATTGTGTTATTTCCTGGGTTTGTCTTGGCAAGTAAACTCCCAAATATTTTGTATTGTCTACAATTAATTTAAATGGATTTTCTCTTTCTATCTCTTGCTGCTACGGTTCTCTTAAGTATAGCATCGTATCATCTGCAAAGAGTGATAGTTTTGTTTCCTATTGTAATTCCCCAATTTCTTTTTCTTCTTATTGCTAAAGCTAATATTTTAGTACAATATTGAATAATGGTGTTGATGATGGGCTTTACCTCTGATCTTATTGAGAAACCTTCTTGTTTATCCCCATTGCAGATAATGCTGATAATTTTAAATAGGTACTATTTATAATTTTAAGGACAGTTACATTTATTTTAATGTTTCTAGTGTTTTTCAGAAGGAATAGGTGTTGTATTTTGTCAAAAGCATTTTCGGCATCTATTGAGATAATAATTTCTGTTGGTTTTGTTATTGATATGGTCAATTCTGCTAATAGTTTTCTGAATATTGAACCAGCCCTGTATTCCTGGTATAAATCCCACCTGTTCAAAGTGTATTATCCTCATAATAAATTGATGCAATCTCTGTGCTAATGTTTAAAATTGATGCATAATTTTCTTGCTTGTGGCTCTTCCTGGTTTAGGTACCAGCACCATATTTGTGCCATACAAGGAATTTGGTAGCACTCCTTCCCTCTTTTTCCAAATAGTTTACATTGTATTAGAATTGTTTAAATGTTTGATAAAATTCACTTGTAAATTCATCTGGTCCTGGAGACTTTTTTTTTCCTTAGGGAGTTCATTGATGACTTGTTCAAAATCTTCTTCTAAAATGGGGTTATTTGAATATTTTTATTTTCTCTTCTGTTAATTTGGGCAATTTATAACTTTGTAAATATTTATTCATTTCACTTAGATTGCCAGATTTATTGGCATACAGTTGGGCAAAATGACCCTTAATTATTGCTTTAATTTCCTCTTCATTAGTGGCAAATTCATTTTTTTAAATTTTGGGTACTGGTAATTTGTTTTTCTTTGTTGTTGTTGTTTTAATCAAATTAATCAATGATTAGTGGGTTTTCCCTGTTAAACCAACTCTTAGCTTTATTTATTAATAGTTTTCTTACTTTCAATTTTATTAATTTCTCCTTTAATTTTCAGAATTTCTAATTTAGTATTTAATTGGGTTTTTCAAAATTTGTTCTCTTTTCTAGCTTTTTCAATTGCATGCCCTATTCATTGATCTGCTCTTTTTCTATTTTATACATATAAGCATTTAGAGATATAAAATCCCTACTGCTTTGTCTGCATTCCATAAGTTGTCTCATTTCTCATTGATGAAATTCTTTGATAAAACTATTTATTGTTTCTATGATTTATTGTTTGATCCACTCATTTTTAGGGTTAGATTATTAATTATTTTTAATCTATTGTTCCATGGCTCTTTATGATATATAATTTTTATTGCATCAGTATCCAAAAAGCATGCATTCAATATTTTTGCCTTTCCACATTTGATTGTGAGGTTTTTATGTCCAAAGAGATGATCATTTTTGCTAGGTACCATTGAGAAAAATTCTGTATTCTTTTCTATCCCTATTCAATTCTCTTGAGACATCTATCATATCCAACTTTTCTAAAATTCTAGTTACTTCCTTAACTTTTTTCTTGTTTATTTTGTGATTAGATTTATCTAGTTCTGAAAGAGAGAGGTTGAGTTCCCACTAATATTGTTTTGCTTGCCTACTTTCTCCTCTAAGAATTTGGATGTCATACCATTTGGTGCATATATCTTTAGTATTGATATTATTTCATTGCCTGTAGTGCCATTTAACAAGATGCAGTTTTCTTTTTTGTCTCTTTTTATTAGTTTTATGCTTGCTTTCCTTTGTCTAAGATCAAGATTGCTATTCCTGCTTTTTTTTTTCACTTCAGCTGAAGAATAATATATTTTACTTCAGTCTTGTATCTTTACTCTCTCCTTCAGATATATTCTTGTAAACAACAGTTTTTAATGCATCTGCTATTTGCTTTCATTTAATGGGGGAGTTTATCTCATACATCTTCACAGATATAATTACTAACTGTAGATTTCCCATCATCCTATTTCCCATTTTTTATATTTTTCTCTCTTCTTTTACCCTTTCCCTACTCACCAGTGTTTTCCTTCTGACCACTGCTCCCCCAATCTGTCCTCTCTTCTACCAGCTTCTTATCCTCTTCTTTCCATTTTCCTCTCCTACTTTTATAGGCTATAAGATAGATTTCTCTCTCCTACTGAGTTTGTATTTTATGTCCTCTTTGAACCAAAGTCTGATGAGAGTAAAGTTTTAAAATGCTCACCCCTCCTTTCTTTTTCTCTACTGAAATAAATCTTTCATATCTCTCCACATGCTATAATTTATCCCATTTTTCCTCTTCTCCCAAAATAGCCTTTTTCACTCCTTAATTAAATTTTTATCATAACATCAAAATCAATTTATACCTACTTTCTGTTTAAGTATACTTCTTCTAACTGTTCTAATAGAGATACAATTCTTAAGAATTTCAAGTATCATCTCTATAGGTAGGGATGTAAACAATTTAATCTTATTGAATAACACCTTTTTTCTCTTTCCTGTTTATCTTTTCATGCTTCTCTTGAGTCCTGTACTTGAAGATCAAATTTTCTGTTCAGCTGTGGTCTTTTCATCAGGAAAGTTTCATCACTCTTTCATTGAATATACATAATTTCCCCTGAAAGATTAATCTCAATTATGCTGGGCAATTAATTTGTGGTTGCAATTCAAGCTCTTTTGTTCTCTAGAATATCCTATTGTGAATGTAGAAGTTGCTAAGTCTAGTGAAAGCCTGACTGTGGCTCCTTGATAACTTGATTATTTCATTCTCACTGATTATACTATTTTTTCCTTGACCTGACTTGAAATTTGGCTACAATATTTCTTGAAGTTTTAATTTTGGAATCTCTTTCAGAAAGTGATCAAAGGATTCTTTCAATGAGTATTTTGCCCTCTTGTTCTAGGATATCAGGACAATTTTTCTTGATAATTTCTCAAAAGTCTGCTTCTAGGCTCTATTTTTAGATGATGATAGCTTTCAAGGAATCCAATAACTTTTAAATTACCTCTCCTGAATCTATTTTCTAGGTTAGTTGTTTTTCCACTGAAGTATTTTAGATTTTCTTGGTTTTTTTTCATCTTTTTTTGTTTTGACTGATTCTTGATGTCTCATAGAATCATTAGCTTGCACTTGTCCAACTTTAATTTTTTTAAATTTAATTATTTTCTTCAGTTAGCTTTTGTGTCTCCATTTCCATTTGTCCAATTCTACTTTTTAAGGAGTTGTTTTCATCGGTCATTTTTTTAGGGTTTCCTTTTCCAGCCTGTTGACTCTTTTTTTCACAATTCTCTTGCATAACTCATTTCTTTTCCCAAATTTTCTTCTATATCTCTTACTTGATTTTTAAAATTTCTTTTGAGCTCTTCCAAGAGGACTTTTTGGGCTTGAGAACAGTTCATATCCCGCTTTGAGGCTTCAAATATAAGGCATTTTGACATTATTGTCCTTTTCTTGATCTTCCCTGTCACAGTAGTAACTTTCTATAGTCACAGCTCTTTTTTTGTTTTACGATAATTTTTAAAGTTGAGCTCAGCTCCTGAGGCAGAGGGGACAATTGTTCCAAGCTTCTTGCACTGGGGGCCATGAGTCTGGCCACTGGCTTTTTGCTCCAGGGCCTCTGAGGCTGGAGGCTTGCCCACTGCTTTAGTATGGCCTGGCCTAACCATATTTGTTGTGCCCTGGGCTCTAGGGCTGGCAGTTTGCATACTGCACTGGGGCTGGAGGCCTGCTTCGCCAGAGCCATGGGACCCTGATTGCTTATCTGTGTTATGGCTGAGAGCCTCCTTCTGGCTTGCCCAGCACTACCTGCACTGAGCTGCACTCCCCTTTTTTCAAGGGAGATAAAGCTTTCCTGAAGTCCTTCTAACTTATCTTAAGTTGTAAAATTGTTTACTCTGTCTTTTTGTGGATACTGTTGCTTTAGAATTCTCTTAGAAGCTTAATTTAACATTGTTTCTAAGGGAAACTGAGAAGAGCTCAGGCAACTTCCTGGCTTTTCTCTGCCAGTTTGGACCAGCCCTTCCCCGAACTTGGCCTGCCTTCTCCTGTCTATGTAGGTTTTTATGAGTTGCTAGATCAAGTTTTCTCCTCAACTCAGCTTTTTTTAAGCCTTGTTTATTTCAAGTTTCAGCTTAGGGACCATCTTCTTTGGGAAGCCTCCTTCAATTCCCTAACTTATTCAGGTTTCCCCCCCAATTACCTTAAACTTATATATTGTCTCTTCTAATAGAATGTACTATTTCAGAGTGCAAGAATAGTTTCATTTTTGTCTCTGTTTCCACAATACCTAGCGTGGTTCCTTGTATACAGGAAGTGCTCAATAAGTGTGTGTTCACTTGAGTGCAATCATCTCTTTTAAACTTGATCATGACATGAAGTTGTTTAAAACACAACAAAAGTAACTAAAGTCAACAATTGTTGCAAAGGTTGAAGTAAAGAAATTCTATGAGCTGGAGAGAACTTCCAGACCCACATAGACCTTCTTTCTTAGCAGCTTAAAGCAAGGTTTTCCACATGGTGGAAAATATGCAATTCATGATTAAGAAATGAGAGAGATCAAAGATTTATAGGCTATATATAAGGTCTACTTAGGATTCAAGGAAATACAGAGGGCAGTGAACTTAGGAGAATGAAACAAGTGAAAGAGTTAAAAGAACTAGCTTAATAAACAGGAAACAAGTGGTTATTGATATACAAATAATTTCCATATCAGCTGTTTGTGTATAGTCATATTGTTTAAGAAAATGTCAAAATAAATGCCTGCTTGGAAGAAAGAATAAAGAACAAATAAAAGAAGGCAATGGATGAGATTTAAAAAGCTCCAGTGTGACCTGAATGGGAAATGGGAAACAGTAATTACAACAACTCTATTTATGGCCATTGCTCAAAAAAGGTTAGCTCATGTAAAGCAGTTGCTAGACGCCAAGTATGCAGCGATTGTCTGAGTCAATTAAAAAAAACATTCATATACGAATGTATATACATATATATGTGTATATATTTCCTTGCCTAGTGGAAATAGGCAGGGTAGTTAAAAGAAAAACAGCCCTGTTGTTCAGTTGTACCCAATTCTTCATGATCTTATGGACCACACAATCCATGGAGTTTTCTTGTTGAAGAGACAGGAGCAGTTTGCCATTTTCTTCTCCAGCTCGTTTTACAGCTGAGGAAACTGAAACAGAGGTCAAATAACTTACCCAGAGTCACACAGTTAGTAAGTGTCTGAGGCTAGATTTGAAATCAAGTTTTCCTGACTCCAGACCTCGTGTTGTATCCACTGAGCCATCCACCCACACTCCCCCCCCCCCAAAAAAAAAAAACAGGTTCATGGTACAAATTTACTTGCAAAACATTATTCAAGGGTACAGAAACAGATAAACAGCATCATCTCACAGAACAACAAAAAGAAGTAAAAATGAACCCGCAGATAGGTTAATATGAAAATCAGCCAATCTTTTTTCTTAAAGCTTTTTTTTTCATAAAATATTCATAGATAGTTTTCAACATTCATCCTTGCAAAACTTTGAATTCCAAATTTTTCCCCTTCCTTTCCCCATCCCCTCCCTTAGATGGCAAGTAATCCAGTATATGTTAAACATGTTCAATTCTTCTGTGAATATTTCCACATTTATCATATGGCACAGGAAAAATCAGAACAAAAAGGAAAAATTGAGAAAGAAAACAAAATGCAAGCAAAAAACAACAAAAAAGTCAAACTACTCTGTTGTGATCCACTCTCAGTTTCCACAGTCCTCCCTCTGGGTGCAGATGGCTCTCTCCATCACAGGACCATTGGAACCGGCCTGAATCATCTCAGGCCTTGAAAAGAAACATCTCTACATCACTGCACATATAAGGTAAATACAGGGTCAATTGGAGAAAATCACAAAACATTAAGGAGACAGAGAAAGATCAAAAGGTCAATTTTTAATAGAAGAGCATTGAAGAAAGGTAATGTTCTAATTCTCTGGAAAAGAAAGGAAGTGAACTGGCCAAATGATATGTCAAATTTTAACATGTATGGAATGGAAACAGTGATCAGTAAAGAATCCATGGGATTTCATCAAGGAGAATGGTAGCAGATTAATGTAATTTCATTTTTTGACAGGGCTACCAGGTATGGAGCTCAGAAGAATGCAACAGATTGCTTAGTTAGGCTTCAAGAAGAACTTTGCCAAAAAAGACAGTTTTGACAAAAAACATAGGACCATGGGAGCATTGATTTCGAGCAAGAAAGGACCTTAGAAATCATTTGGTCCAGCTCCTCATTTTTGTTGTTGTTGCATCCAACTCAGTAGCATCTAACTCTTTTTTTTTTTTTTTTTTTTTTTTTAGCATCTAACTCTTAATGACCCCGTGAGCCATGACATGCCAATAATGCCCAGGGGGTTTTCTTAGCAAAAATATCAAAGTAGTTTGTCATTTCCTTCTCCAGTGGATGAAGAAAAATGGAGGTTAAGTAACTTACAGATGGGGAAACTGAGGCACAACACATTGCCTATTGCCATATCAGTCATAAGCATCAGAATCAAGATGTGGATGAAGATCTTCTGCATCTATGACTAACACTCTTTCCACTGCCCCTTAATAACCAGATCCTTCAAATAGTAATTAAGGGATCAATATCAGCTCCAAGGAAGTTCTCTAGTGCCATTTCCCCAAGAATTATGCTTTGCCTTATGCTATGTAAGCCCGCTGTCAATAATTTGAATAAATTCACATTTAAGAGGTTCACAAAATTTGCAGATGACCCAGTTGTAAGAGATAACCAATATATCAGACTCCAGAAAGTCTTGACAGGCTAAAACTTGTGAACTGAACCTCCTAAGATCAAACGTGTTAGAAAACCTGGATCGGAAATGGACAGATATAGGGCTGGACATGGTCCAGCAAGTCTAACTCCTACATTTTACAGATGAAAAAATTGAGTCTCAGAGAGGGCTGGTGATATATAGGAAATCCTGACAAATCTAGCATTGAATTTCCGACCCTTTGCCCCCCCAGATCCAGTCCTCCTCCCACCATCATCCTACATCCCGAGTTCATGTAGGAAGGAAAGAAAAGACCACAAAAAAGTGTGTTTAGGAAGAACAGAGAGTGTGGAAACATTTCTTTCCCAAGGAAAAGATGTCATTGATTGCAATTTCTCACCCTTTTGTATTTTTTTCATTGCCCTGCAGGGCTTTGGAGGTGTCCACACTCTCCATCCCACCAGTTACTGACTGAATGGATATAAGAGGTTTCGTAACTGAAACATGTACTGTATACATGTTGACTACTATCATTGCAAATGTTGTTACCTTGACAGTGAGGTGATGCCCTGGAAGGAGGAGAGGGCAGGGTTGTTCGTATATGGGACAGCTCCTGTTTGGTCCTGGGAAAATCAGAGACGGAGGGTGTAGGAGGGAAGAAACGAAGTGTTCTTTGGGTTCCAAATAAATGCTTATTTTCTTACACTGCTTGAATTTAAATGGTCCTCCATTTGGCTGTGAAGTTAGCACCTCTTTGAGGTTAATTGTAAGGGTGGGGTGTAATTCACACTCCTGACAGGAGTGTTATTGTCTGCCTCAAAGCTTGGAAGCAGCTCTCTGCAGGTCTGGCTTAATGATACTGGGATGTTAGTGAGACCAGCAGAAAAGCCAATCCATGGTCCCACTGCTTTCACTCAAGGACCTTGCAGTACAGAATGCCTGGTCTGAAATTCTGACCTTCCTATAAATAATTACAAATAATAGGACAGAGGATGTAAAAGATGAAGGGGACCCGGAATCTGGTTTCCTCAGCTGTAAAATGAAGAGGACTGATTTCTGCAGTCTCTTCCAGTCCTGAATCAGCAACCCTGGGATCATCTCTGCATCAAGTTCTACATCAGTCTAGACAATCTTTGAGATCCCTTGCAGTTTTCAGTCTATGACCCTTTGTTAGTGCAGCCTCCTCCCTTTATAGATGAGGTCACTTTCCTTCCATTAGAAACTTTCCTTACTAGATACCATATAGCCACTGTTCTTTCCCATACTACTCCCTTCAGTGTAGCAGCTAGAGATTGCTAAGTGGTTCAGAGGACAGAAGGTTGGTTTTAGATTTAGGACATAATGAGTTCCGAACCAGATTCAGACACTTTGCTGGGTGTTCTGTGGTCTCTGAGACTCAGTTTCCCTCTCTGTAAAATAAAGATAACAATGGTACCCAGCCCATACAACCCAGAGTTGTTCTAAGACTCAAATGAGATAATGCATGCAAAGCGATTTTTAAGTCTTAAGGAATTATGTAAATGCTATTCTTTTCTAAGGAAAAGAAAATTGACCTCATTCCTCAGAAAAGGAACCTGAAACACCGAGAAAAAGACTTAGCATTTTGGTTGCCTTTGCTGTGCTTTTCCTCCTCCCTAGGAAGATGAAAATAAACCAGTCTGGACCACTTTCCCTCTCTGGGACATGCAATACAGATGAGCAGATGGACATGGAGTAAAAAAGTGGGGAGAGGGATGGATAACTTCATGGAAACTGAAATGCACAAAGAACACAGTGGAGAAGTGCATGGTGGGGAGAAGCAGACTCTGCTCTGGCATATAATCATCCAGGAGCTCTGAAGAAGGACAGTGCAAAGGATGTCATCAAAGGAAAAAATGATGGGAAGGTAAGATGTGCTGGTCATGCAGGGAGAGCCAGGGATGTCAAATGGAGGGCCAGGCTGCTCCGCTGCAATTCTTGTGATGGAATTCAGGAAGACCTCCAGCATGGCAGGGAGGGCCCTCTGTGGCAAACTTTTGGAGCTCGTGGATGAGTCACCCAGTATGGATGAGAGTGAAGGAGCTGCCCTGTGTACCATTAGTGGGAACTCCAAAATCAATGAGAACACCAGTCCATTTGAGTATGTGAGTATTCTTACTTATGTCTTGACACAAAAGAATTTAACCTCCTTGAAAACAGGGACTGTTTCCTTTTTTGTCTTTGTATCCCCAAGGCCAACCATAGTGGCCAGCACACAGGTAACAATGCTGATTGTTACCTAATGGTTAAATACAAATGGATATTGTTTGGTTCTTCATCCTTATGGAAGACAATTTCAGAAACAGTAGACATACCTTGCTGTGTAAAGCATTTAGATTAGACACTTTGCAACTAATTTTCCTTCAAGTAAAGAAACTAGACAATCTAGAAGATGTCAGAGGCATCCTTCCACAACTTAGCAAGTTTTATTTACGCCTGAGAGGTCATGGAGTCCAACCTTTTCATTTTACAGCTTAGGAAACTAAGACTTATAGAGATAAAGTTACTTAGAAATTCTTGGGTTCTAATCTTTCCCTTTTCCCCAGCTATGCCCCTGGCACATATTGCAGGGGCAATATAAGAATTGAGCGCTGATTTCTTTCTATTTTCTGTGACCTTGCAGGCTTTCCTTATTTGCTACCTAGATCCTTTGTTTGTTAATTTCTTCTACATCCCCCTTTCCTTCCTTATCTGTATCCTTCCCTCTTTCTTTCCAATTCCACATTGGGAAATATATATTCCAGGCAGTTGCCTGGAACCATGCAGAACATCTCAAAGTAACGGTGATTCTCTGGCTCCAGTGATGAGCCCAAGGACAAAGGTAGAGTCAGTAAAGTGGTGTCTAGCCTATAGTAGAAGCGTCAAGGCAAGGGAAAAACAGCTTTTCTGACAATCCAAGTGCTAAATATCATGGTACATGCTTCCATGAGAAACTGCAGAATCTTTTAAGTCAATGACCATTTAATAAGCACATGGGATCCCCTGTTCTCTAGGGATACAAAGACCATGATGAAAATGATTCCACCCTCAAAGAGCTTACATTTTATTAGATTTTTTTATTCTCTCTATGTATATTGGCAGAAAAAAATGGACTCCCAACTGAGATGATAATGGCATGTTCCTACTTTGGAAGGCAGCACCGTATGATGAATGGAGTCTGCAAGACTTGATGGATCAAATCCCATCTGTGACATTTACAAGAGTGACTCCATGGAAGTCCCTGGTTCTCATCTGTAGAACGGCTTCAACAGCCATAGTGGCCCATTCCATGACTGTAAGATCCCCTGAAAACATTGGGATATGCTCAATGGAACATTACAAGGCTCTATTCACTGCCCTCCCCCTATACTGAATTAGATTCTCAGTGAAGGACTACAGGATGAACTTCAACAAAACTTACAAGGATAAACATGGCCCTCACCCAATAACTGCAAAATTGTCCCTCATCTACAATTTCATTTCTTCTTTCCCTCAAGTCCCCTTTCCCGATCACCGATCCCCAATCTCCCTTTAACTCCAAATCCTGCCACACACAAGAACTTTTCATTTCTTTTGCAACGTTCACTGATAGCATTTAATTCACAAATCTGTTATTGATTTCTGCATGAGTTCAAAAAGGCTATGTCTTGCCCTTTGCATCTCAGAAAGTCATCTAGAACAGAACAAGAATACGAAACTGTAGGTGGTTGGGTTTACTGATAATGGAACCACAAACCACCACATGAGAAATTTCAAAGGTGACCTTTACAGAGAGTGAACTGTTCATTGTTTTGTCATGACTTCTGGTAAAAAAAAAAGTGGGCTAAAAGTAAGGTTAAAAAGGGTTTTTTCTCAATGAAGAATTAATAACAAAACTCAAGGGGTGATGGAGAACATAAGCCTCAATTCCACTTTTAAATTAAATTCCAAAAGTTAATTCTAGAAAATGCATGAAAATTCAAGACTATATAAATTATACGTTTGTATCAAGTGTCAGGATCGTGTGTTTCCTCTAAACATCCTTTTCCATTACATTGTATTTTCATCCCTCATTTTTTCATAAATTTATATAATGTGTGTGTGTGTGTGTGTGTGTGTGCAGGATCTTAAGTTGTGTATGTGAGATATACTGGGTACATGTATATTGTCTTATTTCCTCAAATAGAATGGAAGCTCTGTGTTTAATTCTTCTTTATATCACCCATATTACCTCACAAGAAACTCTAACAATATTTTGTTAGGGTCAGGACCTTTGATTTCATCTGTATAAGGGAACTGCCCAGTGAGTGAATTCCTTCTACGAAAGTAGGTCAGCAACTGTTCCACAACTAAGAGTGTCAGAGAGTTTATCTAAGGTAGTGACAAGTTAAGGGATACAACCAGTGTGTGTTAGAACTCTGGACTTCCTAACTCTATGGCCAGTGTCCTGTCCACCACATCATTCTTTCTTCTTCTTTCCTTCCTTCTTTCCTTCTTCTTTCTTTTTCTTTCCTTCTTTCCTTCTCTTTCCTTCTTTCTTTCTTTTTCTTTCCTTTTTCCTTCCTTTCTTTCTTTCTTTTCTTCTTTCTTTCTTTCTTTCCTTCTTTCTTTCCTTCTTTCTTTCTTTCTTTCTTTCTTTCTATACAGTGAGTAGAGAGGATCTGTATTCTAATATCACCGCTTGCCACTAGGCAACTACCTAGAATTTACCTACTGTGTGGTAGCAATCCCAAGGCAAGCAAGTCAGCAAACATTTATTAAGCACCTTTTGTGTATCAGGCAGTGTGCTAAGGGCTGGAAACACAATGAACGACAGGAAATAGTCCTTTCATAAGGATTCTCTCTTTCAAAGAACTTAGGAGAGTAGTGGGGACAACATGCAAACAACTACCTATGAGCAAGATATGGACAGGGACAGTGGGAGAAGAAATCGGAGGGAAGGCAGTAGCATTAAGTAGGAGTCAGAATATCTTCTTGTAGAAGATGAGACTTTGAAGGAAGCCAGAGAAGCCAAGAGAGAGAGAGGAGAAAGGAGAGAGCCCCAGATTCAGGGAACAGCCAATGAAAATGTCTGCTGTCAGGACTCATGGTGTCTTATGCTAGGAGCAGCAAGGAAGGCAAGGTCCCTGGAGCAGAGGACACAGAGGTAATGAGACATCAGAAGACTGGAAGAATAGGAAAGATATATGTTATGAAGGGCTTTAAGAGGCAGAGGATTTAATATTTGATCCTAGAGGTAATAATGAGCCATTGAAAGTAACTGAACAGAAGAGTAACATGGTCAGATTTGAGCTTTAGGAAGATCAGTTTGAAAGCAGAAGGAAGGAAGGAAGGAAGGAAAGAAGGAACGAATGAAGGAAGGAAGGAAGGAAGGAAGGAAGGAAGGAAGGAAGGAAGGAAGGAAAAAATGAAAGGAAGGAAGGAAAGAATGGAAGGAAGGAAGGAAAGAATGGAAGGAAAGAAGGAAGGAAGGAAGGAAGGAAAGAAGAGAAGGAGGGAGGGAAAAGGGAAGAAGGGAGGAAGGAAAAGATGAAAAGAAAAAAAGGAAAACGACTTGTGTCTTTTTTTAAACTTTGGGTTTCAATACTATATGCAGTGTGAATACAGCAGAGATATCAGACTGAGGAGGGATGGTAGGTATTTTCTTGAAGATGTTTATGAGTGGCTCCAACAGGTCATGCTATGAGTCCTTCATGAAGATCGGACGTATTCACTGGGCCAAATAAACTTGACCCTCTCCTCTCCTAAAAAAAGCCAAAAAGCTCTCAAACCCTTCATGATCATTCTTTGAAATAAAAACAGCAACTACCCCACCACTCCTGCTAACTCCTCCCCTTCCTGTTCTTTTCTAAGCCACAAAAATAGAAGGCAAAGAGAGAGAAAGAGAAAGAGGAGAGAGAGGGACAGAGAGAGATAGAAAGAAAGAAGGAAGGAGGAGGAAGAGGAGAAAGGGAGGGAAGGAGAGAGAGAGAAGAGATAGAGAGAGAAAAGAGAGAGAGAGACAGACAGACAGATGAGAAACAGAGAGACAGAAACAGAGACAGAGAGATAGAGAGAAAAACAGAGAGAGAGAAAGATAAGGAAAGAAAAAGAGAGACAGAGAGAGAGAGAGAGAAAGAGAGAGAAAAGAGAGAGGGAGAGAGACAGAGAGAGACAGAGACAGAGAGAGAGAAGGAAGGAGGGAGGAAGGGGAGAAGAAGGGAGAGCACAGCAGACATTCCCCGAGTCTCAGAAAAACAGCCGATTTCAGCGACACCTTTGGCAGGTTTGAGGAGTAATTTGCAGCCCCTTCTCTGGCAGTTTCCTTGGTGGTCTAGGAGACTTCACGTTCTTCTCTTCATCTTTTCTTTTATTGTAACTGGCCTCGACTGGACTGAGCCCGGGCCCCTCAACGGGCAAGGAAGCTGCTTTCAGTTTTCCTAGAGCACGATTGCCCTTCCTGAGCAGTTTGCACAGCTGTAAACAACAGTTAACACCCTGACCCCAACCCTAGTTCCTCCTGGTTTCAGCCCCATCCTGAAACTGTCATATCCTGGCAGCCGGCCAAGCCAAGCTGAGTGACAGCCAAGCTGCCCGGGGCTCCACGAGGCTTCGGGTCCTGAAGCATCCTTTCTGCAGTTGCAGAATCTCAGGACTGGAAACTGTGAGGGACCAGCCCGGGAATCCTGCCAGTGCGAGCCAACCTTCTCCTACCCCTGTCTTAGAGATGTCCTAGACACAGAAGGGCAGCTTCTACTGTGACTGTACCCTGGCTGATAAGCTGTTAGTACTTGTTGGAGGGAATTCTTGAATTTCCTTTGTGGTATTAAAGAAGCCCTCCCTGTCTCTCTCTCCTTATCTGTCTCTGTCTCTGTCTAATCTGTGTCTCTGTCTCTCTGTCTCTGTCTCTGTCTGTCTCTGTCTGTCTCTGTCTCTGTCGGTCTGTCTCTGTCGGTCTCTGTCTGTCTCTGTCTGTCTCTGTCTCTCTCTGTGTCTCTGTCTATCTCTGTCTCTGTCTATCTCTGTCTCTCTTATACACACACACCCCAACTCCTCAGGGATACCCCTAGAATTCTGAGAGATCTGAGATCAGCTTGTTTGCTGAACTGGCAAGCTCCAACTAAGCCTTTGCAATAGACTCACCAGCCTTCAAGAGAACGCTAAAACAACAGCTGACATTTATGCAGCACCTTGGTGTGCACCAAGCCCTTTACTAGATTATCTCACTGCATCCTCACAATTCCGTGAGTTGATACCATAATTACCTCCATTTCACCTATGAAGAAAACAGACCAAGGGACTTGCCCAAGATCCTGGAGCTAGAGAACGTCTGACATGGGACTCGGGCCTAGGTTTGCTTTTGCTTCTAGCGTTCTATTCATTACACCCCATGTGAATTGTCCTCATCATTCTGGAAAACAGGAAGTGGTAAGGAAGTCCATTTCTTTTGATCTAGAGAGTCCTTTTGGACAGGTACATCAAGGAGTTCAAGATTTAAAAAAAAAAAGGATGATTCTCAAGTCCCAGACCAACACTCCATCTCATTCTCAGGATTCTGTGGATAAACTAGGGACTCAGGGGTAAATCACTCATGCTTGAGTCCCTATCAGTGGTTCCTCTCCAAAATGATCCGTGAGAATCAATACCAGCCAAACCTAAGTAGCTTTTAGAAAGGGGTATGCACTAAGGTGGTACCATAAGAACAGTTAGTACTAAATAACCTGCCCCCCCAAAAAAAAAAGTTTATGATATACCCTGTATAGCCCAAGCAGCCAAGATCTTAGAGAGAAGGGGTGACTTAAGAGGACCTTGGGCCCTCAGCAGGGCTACCTCTGAGTAGTATTGTGGTATTACTTTGGGGGAAGTTACCCACCTGTTTACATCTCAATTTCTCATGTATAAAATGACAGTTTTGCATTAGATGGCCTTTGAATTCCTTTAGTCCTACATCAATGATCCTATGGTATATTTTTTTACTTTATAAATTTATACATGTGTCTATTAGACATATATGTGCATAAAAGAGGCAGCTAGGTAGTACAGGGGATAAAGAACCAGGCTTGGAGTCAAGAAGAGTTGAGTTCAAAACGTACTCGCTGTATGACCTGAATCCTGTTTGCCTCTGTTTCCTTATCTGTAAAATGAGCTGGAAAAGGAAATGGCCAACCAGTTCATTATCTTTGGCAAGAAAACCCCAAATGGGATCATGAAGAGACTGAAGTGACTGAACCACCACAAAAATACCATATATGTCTATATCTGCACATATATGTATATATATATACATACACGTGTATATATGCGTGTATATGTTTATGTATATATGTGATTATTTCCCCCACCAAATCATTGGTAGATGTTTTTGGGATTTGGAAGGTCTCTCTTTACTTCCAATATCAGAAACTCAGACAAGAGCGAGCTGTTCCACAGCCCTCAGTGAGCACCTCTTCTGTTTGATGGCCACGGTGATCTTGCCAGTCAGATCCCAAGAGGCAGAGCTGGGCCAGAACCATGAACCTGAAGAAGAGACCGAGACCCAGTGAGGCTACATGATGTGCCCAAGATCACACAGAGCATGAATGGTAGAGCCCAGAGGTAAACCCAGATCCTCTAACATCAGGGTCAAGTACACCTCTACACCTTTCTCATTGCTGAAACATAAAACATGCACAATAAATATCAGTCCATTGATTGATTGATATCCCAAGTTTCTCCACATCCCCAAAGGTTCTTCTTTGGGGACCTTTACTTCTCTTTCTTCAAAGGCACGTATATGTTTTCCCTTTGGGGGGAGCAGGGGGAAAGATGGTGGCTAGCACTGCTGTTTGACATTCTGATTATATCAATAGTCATGAAATAAAGCAGAGGCAAGGGGGCAATAGAAATAGAAAATTGCTATAATCAAGGCAGGCATACAAAAGTGTGAATAAGATTTTTAGCTGATGTGTGATTGAGGCCATGGAGGAGATGGGCCAATATACAGAAGGTGATAATAAGCAGATTTACCAAGGCCTTCAAAGTGAGAAATCAAGGTAACTTCAGGGATCAAAGGAAACACTCAGCCTGCTTACTCTAGATACAAATTAGCAATTATAGTTTAGATGCAAATTGGCAATTAGGCCTGCAAATCATGTGAACAAAGGAGGAGCCTCCATGCAGTGACCACAGTGAGGATGGCCATATTAACTTAGCAGGATTAGTATCAATCACATAAATACATCTGCTCTTCTGCCCTCAACAGTTTTGGCAAGGAGGATATTTCAGAGAGGGACTGGTCTGGGAAGGAAAAGGAGCCCAGAGGTCACCTTGCTATTCTGACCTTCATGGAGGGCTTGGGAAGCCTTTTGGGGGCTGTGATGGAAGAAATCCAAGAAGAACAAAATGTAAATCTATTGGAAGGGTATTTATATGCTTAAGATTCATTCATTTATTCAGTGGAAGGGAAAGTTGGAGAACAAAATCAGGCATGGCCTTAAATTTCCAGGGTAGGATTTGAAGGCAGCAGAGTCTGGAAGTGAGGAGAGCTGGGTGATCCTAAGTAAGTCATTTTCTACCTGTCGGCTTCTACTATAAAAAATGAGTTTAGAAGATCTCTAAAGTCCCTTCTAGTCCTAACTTTAGTTGATTCAGATTAATCTCCTCCCTTATACCTGAATCCCCAAGTGATTATCTTGTCTCTGAGCGTTTTTCCTTTTTAAAAATTCTCATTTTTTTATTATGAACTTGACAGGCACAGGATAAAATAAATAAGCATTTCCATTGACATGGGAGATCAGAAGAATGGGCTCCTATATTAAAGTGCACATCTTTATTATAGTCAGCTTGCTTTTCTTTTTAAGGGTATAATAAACCCAAAATGTAAGATCCCAAGCTCTCCTGCTTCTCTGCAATTTCTTCTGGCTTTTTTTGTTCTCTACTCATATTTTTTTTTATCTCTATTCCTGCTCTCTGGGTATCCCTTTCCTTTCCTCTCTGGTCCCTACATAAAAACCCCTTCAGAAGGATGGCTCACTATCTATCTAATGAGGTATCGTGTTCCATCTAAGGACAACTTTATTTCTTTAAAGCTTAATGGAATTATTTGCTAATTCAAATATTATTGCATTTCTAATGAATTGTGGTTTAATCAACTTACTATTGGCTACAATTATTAAACTAAAACTACTATTAACTGTCATGTATTCAGAAACAGTGTGGCTGAATGGAAGACCTGGATTCAAGGCCCACTTCTGAATACACTGGTTGTGTCACTTCGGGCAGGTCACTTAAATTCTCCCGGATTTTACAAGTTTCAGAGAAGGTACAGTGCTGCATTGGGGAAGGGCACTTCCACACCTGAAAGTTCCCCATATCAGTGAAATCACAAGCCCAGTCCCTATCCCTCTGAACCTGAAAACCCAACAAGATAGAATACATGTTTAATCAATATATTTTCAGGGAGAATGGAGAGAAGGGTCAAATGCCTCTGTCCAGTCACTGGGGTGATAAGTATTAGACCTGGGATATGAACCCAGACAAAAGAGATGGCCAACCTCAGCTCTTCGGTTCCTCAATGTTTAGAACTGCCTAGAGTTGGAACAAATTTCCTCAGAAGGCACTGGGTTTCCCATCACCAGCAGTCTTTAAAAAGATGCTACATGGTCACCTATTGGGGGATGTTGTAGAGAAAAAATCTGTTCAGGGAAAGGTTGAACTGGATGGTCCCCAAGGCCCCACCCAACTCTGAGACTCCGGGAGTCTGGAACTTACAAGTTCATTCTCCACACCTAGCTCTCTCTTCTAGCCTTAGATCTCTACCTGGCTCATTATGTGTGTGACCTTGGATAAGTCACTTATGGACCTGTTTATTCATGTGTATTCCAATAAGGAAATTGGAAGGGCCATCTCTAGTCATCCTGAATTTATATCAGGCCATTGGACCCCAATGGCTCTGGAGGGAAAGGTGAGGGGGTGACTTTGCACAGCCCTCCCTCACTTCAAGACAATTCACTTGCAGATCATAGCATCCCTCCCATGGTCCTCTTCGAGAACAAAGGATAAACACCACCAGCAACAACAACAATTGGACTAAATTAACTCGAAAGACTTCTCTGGTTCTAACATTCAGTGATTCATGTGATTCTTTCTTTAGCTCATGAACATTGTCTCCTCCTTCCACATTAGGGCCAAAGATGATAACAACCTCTGTATAACAGCTGTATAACAATATCTGTATATCTCACCCTTGTATCAGGACTTCACTGGCTCAATCCAAAGCCAAGCTCTGTCTCTGTCTGCCTCTGTTTCATTCTGTCTCTGTCTTTCTATCTGTTGGTTTCCATCTCTGTCTCTGTCTCATTTTGTCTTTGTCTCTGTCTGCTGCTGTCTTTCTGTCTTTCTGTTTGTCTGTCTCTGTCTCTGTGTCCCTGTCATGCTGTCTCTGCTTCTCTCTCTTTGTCTGTCTCTGTGTCTGTCTGTCTCTTTCTTCCTCTATTTCTGTCTCTCTGTCTCTCTTCCTCTCTCTGTCTCTTGGTCTCTCTCTCTTTATGTCTCTCTCTGTCTCTCTGTCTCTGTCTGTGTGTCTCTCCCTCTCTGTCTCTCTTTCTCTGTTCCTGTCTCTGTCTCTTTCTCTGTCTCTCCCTGTCTATCTCTGTCTCTCTCTCTCTATCTCTGTCTCTGCTCCTCTCTGTCTCCTCTCTGTGTCTCTCTGTTTCTCTGTCTCTCTTCCTCCCTCCTTCCCCTCCTCTCCTCTATCCCTCCCTCCCTCCCTCCATCCCGGTAGAAGGGAAGCTCCCCGAGGGCACGGGCCAGGGCCTGGCACACCACGTGACAAGCACGGTTTCTTAGCGTTCCTCGGCCGGCTGCGGTCCAAGCCCCTCCCCCCTCGCTGGGCGCTGGCTGCCGGGCCGGCCCGGCCAGCGCCCTGTGGGATCGGGACCATCCGTCCTTGGGGCCACCGGAGGGCTCCCTCCCTCGCCGCCGCCCGCGGCCCGGGCGCCGGGGACCGAGCCCCACGAAGCTCTGCTGGGGACGTGCCGCGGGCTCCGAGGCCGGCCCGCATCCTCCTCCCTCCTCCCTCTAACGAAGCAAAGCGTGATGCTCGACTTCGGTCTTAAAGCCCTGGGATGGAGAAGTGCGGAGCCAGGCTGGCCCACTCGAGGCTGGCCCTCTGCGGCTAAAAGAAGCCGGGGCCCGGGGGGGGGGGGGATGCACGGCGGGGCCAAGGAAGGCCGGGCTCCGCAGCTCCAGGAGCAGCCCCTCGCCTCCCCTCGCCAAAGCGGCCCGGAGACCGGGGGGTGGGGGGGAGAGGGAGAGGGGGGTTAGGGGAGTGCGAGGGAGGACGTTCACACGCAGAGTGGGGGGGAGGGGGGTCCATGTAGAAGCACCCGGAGCTGGAGCTCCTTCCCGGCTTCCCGGACAAGCTGACGAGCATCTTGCGCTCCGGGTCTCTTAAATGTCGTGGCCGTGGCCAAATACCGTGCATTGGGTGGTTCGGTCAAGATGGGACCGCAGTGGAAGTAGGAGGGCGCCAGGTTCAGAGTCAGGAAGACCAGAGTTCAAATCCTGCCTCAGACACGCATGAGCTATGCGTGACTGGGTGAGCCTTATAACCTCTCTGAGGCTCAGTTTATCCACCTATAAATGGGGGTGATGATAATAGTACCTCCTTCACCGTATCCTTGTGAATATTAAATGAGGTAGCATATGGAGATTTATGTATTTAGATTCATAAGTTTGATTTGCAAATTTAAAGCACTAAATATCAGCTGTTATTGTTACAAAATAAGCTGACATTTTTATCACTACATAAATATCAGCTGTTATTGTTATAAAATAAGCTGATATTGATATAATACTTTACGTTCTGTGCAGGGCTTTACATGTATAATCTCAGTTGCGGGAAGGAGTAAGCATTTGTGTCACACCCGCTGCATCCCAGGCCTTGTGCTAAACACTTTTTACAATTATTATCTCAATTCTTTCCTTACAAAAACCTCGAGAGACGGATGCTGTTCTTAGCTCCATTTTTACAGTTGAGGAAACTGAGGAAACTTTAGCGCTTTACATGTTTAATCTCAGTTGTGGAAAGGAATAAGCATCTGTATCACACCCGCTGCATCCCAGGCCCTGTGCTAAATACTTTTTTACAATTATTATCTCTTTTTTTAAAGGTGTTTTTTTAATAGCCTTTTATTTACAGGATATATACATGGGTAACTTTACAGCATTAACAATTGCCAAACCTCTTGTTCCAATTTTTCACCTCTTACCCTCCACCCCCTCCCCTAGATGGCAGGATGACCAGTAGATGTTAAGTACATTAAAATATAAATTAGATACACAATAAGTATACATGACCAAACCGTTATTTTGCTGTACAAAAAGAATCAGACTCTGAAATATTGTACAATTAGCTTGTGAAGGAAATCAAAAGTGCAGGTGGGCATAAATATAGGGATTGGGAATTCAATGTCATGGTTTTTAGTCATCTCCCAGAGTTCTTTCTCTGGGCGTAGCTGGTTCAGTTCATTACTGCTCCATTGGAAATGATTTGGTTGATCTCATTGCTGAGGATGGCCAGGTCCATCAGAACTGGTCATCATGTAGTATTGTTGTTGAAGTATATAATGATCTCCTGGTCCTGCTCATTTCACTCAGCATCAGTTCGTGTAAGTCTCTCCAGGCCTTTCTGAAATCATCCTGTTGGTCATTTCTTACAGAACAATAATATTCCATAATATTCATATACCACAATTTATTCAGCCATTCTCCAACTGATGGACATCCATTCAGTTTCCAGTTTCTAGCCACTACAAAAAGGGCTGCCACAAACATTCGTGCACATACAGGTCCCTTTCCCTTCTTTATAATCTCTTTGGGATATAATCCCAGTAGTAACACTGCTGGATCAAAGGGTATGCACAGTTTGATAACTTTTTGAGCATAGTTCCAAACTACTCTCCAAAATGGTTGGATTCGTTCACAACTCCACCAACAATGCATCAATGTCCCAGTTTTCCCGCATCCCCTCCAACAATCATCATTATTTTTTCCTGTCATCTTAGCCAATCTGACAGGTGTGTAGTGGTATCTTAGAGTTGTCTTAATTTGCATTTCTCTGATTAATAATGACTTGGAGCATCTTTTCATATGATTAGAAATAGTTTCCATTTCTTCATCTGAGAATTGTCTGTTCATATCCTTTGACCATTTTTCAATTGGAGAATGGCTTGATTTTTTATAAATTAGAGTTAATTTTCTATATATTTTGGAAATGAGGCCTTTATCAGAACCTTTGACTGTAAAAATATTTTCCCAGTTTATTGCTTCCCTTCTAATCTTGTCTGCATTAGTTTTGTTACAATTATTATCTCAATTCTTTCCTTATAAGAACCTTGAGAGGTAAGTGCTATTCTTAGCTCCATATTTACCATTGAAGAAACTGAGACAAATAGGTGTAAACTGACTTGCCGAAGGTCACACAGTGAGGAAGTATCTGAGGCCAAGAATTGGAAGTTGTTTTCCTGACTCCAGCTCCTTCCAGCTCCCCATTGGCCAGTCTTAAGGCTCCAAACAAGCTGTGTTTTAGACTCTTTTATATTTAAAGAAACTGAGGCCTGCAGAGATTACATATCTTGTGCACAGAGTTGGAATTTGAATCCTGGAATTAAGGACTCCAAATTTAGTACATGATTCAACATTTCTATGGCATTTTATATATACATAAACTTGTTTGAGACTCTCCAAAATCAAAGAATTCTTCATATCTTCATCTCATAGATGAGGAAACTGACATAAAATCACTTAGATCACATGTTTAACAAGTGTCACGAGGGACATGAAGACAGATCTCTTCTGATCCCCAATTCCCCACTCCATCAAGCTATCTCTGCATCAATAATTCCAGCCCCAAGTGCTTTGGTACTCACCTACCAAAGATGCTCACTAGGGACAATGTAAGAAGCCACAAAGTTCAAGATAAAGCTCCTAAATCTGGGAAAATCAAGCAAATCGGTAAAACTATTACTTACATATTGATTAATATTCAAATGAAGCCATGAGCACCATGGTAATTCAGAAGAGTGAGAGTATCTTGAGATGAAAAAGTCAGGGAAGGCTTCAGAAAAGACATGGAACCCAAGGTAGACCTGGAAATAAAGATCAGACTCATTGATGAGTATAGGAAGGGAAAGGCATTCTGGGTAGCAGGATGAGTAGCTTTGGAAAGGGAAAAGGGCCTGACACTTTTTCTTTTTGTTGGAATGGAATGAGATAGGGAGGATGAGGGGAAAAGGAGTGATCCTTAGACCAGGCTGGCTAGAGTAGATGGTTTGGCTTGTACAGTAGTAGATAGGATTGGAAAGATAAGTTGAAACCTGACTACAGAGGTTTGAAATGAAGTTTGCATTGATTTTAATATGAGTTGACAATGTGATATGGCAGCCATCTTACATGAGAACAGCTAAAGCAGAAGAAAGTTAATAGAAACTGAGACTATAACAAGAACTGCCAAATTTCCAAGACTAAAAGGAAGGTGGTCTCACTGCTCTGGTCCACCCATATCTAAGACATTGTATTCAGTTCTTGGTACCACCATCCAGCATTTAACACAGTGCCTGGGATATATTAGGTTACTTAATAAATCCTGTTTGATTGATTGATTTGCAAGACTAGGAGTAATCTAGAGTGTGTCTGGAGGAGTACAACAAGAATGATGAAGAGCCTTGAGATCAGGCCATCTGAAGATCAGCTAAAGGCACTGGAGATGGTTAGCCCAGAGAGAAGACCCAAAGGGAACATGCTATCAAGACTGCCACAAGAAGAGGGAATCGTCTTGTTGTGCTTGATCCCAGATGGCAGAATCATGGGTAGAAATTTCCAAAAGAGATATTTTGACTTGATATAAAGAAAAACTTTCTAATCATTACATTATCCAAAAAGATCATAGAGGAAGGAAACATATTAGATGCTCCCTCACTGAATGGCCATTTGTCAAATATATCATAGAGCAAATGGATCTCCGAAGGTACCATGCTAACTCAGAAAAACATAAATTATTATTATCCATGTTGTAGTATATCTTTATTTATCTCATTAAACATTTCCCAGTGATATATAATCTGGTTCTCCCTCACTCAGAAGTTTTCCCCTGTTATAGAGTATATTCTTATCCACCTAAGTATTGGACAATGTAGCCCTTAGGTCCCTTCCAACTCTAAGATTCCATGAGTTTGTCATTCTGGCTGTGAGAAGACAATGAAGATTTTGAATAAGAGGGTGATGTGATGCATTTTATATTTTATGAAGATTTATCCTGGTGTTGTAGAGGGCTTGAGGTTTGAAAAGAGGAGAACTGGGACAGCCCTACAAATGATATACTCATATATACATGGTTAGTATGACTCCTCTGGAGTCATATCAAGTGGTCAAAAACTATCAATGGCTTCTGTCCTTCCCAACTGAGACAATTAGGAAAGCAAAAATACAGATAGATAGGGAATAGCCTTGTTTGTTGTGTAGCGTTTTAGTTAGCTTCTTGCCCAGAAATAGATTAGCTCTATATCAACCATCACAGGGAGAAATTCTGATGCTAGTGATCTGATTGGCTCATTTTAGCTTGGCTCATTCAGAAAGTTATCAGATATTGAGAGCTTTGTGCTTATTGCTTGAGAAAGTGTCAGATGGTACTTGCTTTCCTGAAGAACTACTGTAGTCTTTTCCCATGCTTCACCCTACTTTTTCAGTATGATTCTAGGTACCTCTACGGCTAGGATCTCAACCTTTGGTTCAGGCCTGATCAAAGAAGATTACATCAGGACTATCAACTCCCTATTCCTAGAAGCTATGCCTTTCTTAACTTATCCCAAGATGACATTAGATTGTTGTTTATTAGAGTTTTCTTTGCTTGATGTCCATCTTTGTATCTTTGATCTGTGAGGCCCAAAGTACCATATCTATGTCTATAGGCTCTTTTTATTTTTAATCTGTTGTTTTTCACATTAACAACAATTTTTTCTCTCCCAACGCCCTATTGTCCCCTTCCCCAGGAAAAAGAGAAACAAAAATAGAACCCTGTTGGAATCTTTACAAAGTGTTGTCATTAGAATTGATAGAGACAATAATTATCTAATTTAGCATGGTTTCGTATGATTGATCTGATCCTACAAGGAGATGTTATGGGCCAGAACTTGAAACAAGGTACTAAGTGGTATTGAGGAGACAATGTTTAAATCTAGTTTAGAATTGATTTAATCCTATAACAAATAATGGTTTCCCAGTGATATAATGATTGGTGTGTACTCAATGTACAGCATATAAGCAAGAAGCTCTCAGGGCCAAAGAGCACTCTGGGAGATTGAGAGCCGGGAGTGAGTGGAGGTTATAGTTGTGAAGATTCAGAACCAAGATTCAGAGGGAGCTGGAGGCCACAAAGGACAAGCTGCAAGAGCTCTTGGAACCAAGGAGGGAGAGAGGCCTCTAAGAAAGCTAATCAGGCCCAAGGAAAGAGACAAGACTTGGAAGGAGAAAATAAACATTTGGACTTTATCAGCTGGCTGTATTTGAGGTGATTATTACTCTGAACCGAAACTAAGGCTGCCTCCAGAGACTCTCCCCTGAGAAACCTGCTCTCACAGAGAATCATCATATTATACAAAAAAAGAAGAACACCACAGAACCCTTATAACAAAAATGTTTAATGGAGGAAAATAAATTCCCTTTTTGGCCAAGATGAAAAGAAAAAATAAAAACATTTTCATTCTGCACCATATCACCTTTAAACTTGGAGATGAGTAAATCGCCTTTGTAAAACAAAATCATTCAGTAATACATTTTCCTTGATATAAGTATACTGTAACCAATTACAGAATGGAAGAAACCACCTAGACCAACCAGTACTCTCATTTCACAGATGAGAAGACTGAGACCCAGAGAGGTTATGTAATTTGCCTATGATCACACTCAGAATCCAGGATCGTTTAAGTCCAAATCCTTTCTTCTTTCCATACCCTAATATCCCACTTCATTCATTTTCATAGAAAGAAGGGACATCAGGAAAAAAGGCAAAGGGCCTTGTGGCATTATGAGGATCACAGAATCTCAGAAGGGAATTTAGAGACCAACCTGTGCCCGTGGGGCACCCTCAGAAGAAATGTAACCTTGGAAACGTGACCCAAGGGCCAGGTCCACACATTGTGGGGGATGCCAGATATTCCCCATACCTAAAGCAGAACTCGGCATAATTAGCTTCAAAACGGGAGAAGGGAATAGAGACCTGTGTTCATATGCTACTAGTTCTTTTAAAAAATAAAGCTGGGCCTTTTTTGCAGTGGCAAAGAACTGGAAATTGAGATGAGGAATGGGCAAATAAGATGGTACATAAATGTCATGGAATATTATTATTCTATAAGAAATGATAAGCAGCCTGATTTCAGAAAAATCTGCAACTGATGCTAAGTGAAGTAAGCAGAACCAGGAGAATATTGCACACGGTAATAAGATTATGTGATGATGAACTCTGAAGGGCCTGGCTCTTTTCAACAGTGAGGTCTCTTGAGGCAATTCCAATAGACTCGTAATAGAAAGTGCCATCCACGTCCTGAGAGAGAACTATAGAAACTGAATGTGAATGAAAGCATAGTATTTTCACCTATTTTTGTTATTTGCTTAGGTTTTTTCTTCTCGTGTATTTCCCCTTTTGATCTGACATTTTTTGTGCAGCATGATCAATATAGAAATATGTTTAGAAGAATTGCACATGTTTAATCTATATTGGATTACTTGCCATCTTGGGGAAAAGGGGAGGGGGAGAGTGAGGGAGAAAAATTTGGAACACAGGATTTTGTAAAGGTGAATGTTGAAAATTATCTTTGTATGTATTTAGAAAAATAAAATACTATTTTAAAATAAATAAATTAATAGAAGGCTGGGACCTCTTGATTCAATGATGGACTCCCAGTGCAGAATTATATATATTTGTATTAATCATAGCCCATGTGGGAATTTGTTTTGCTTAACTATATATATTTGATGTATAGGTTTAGTTTTAATTTTTATTTTTTCAAAGTGTAGAAAGGGGAAAATAGATTTTTGTTAATTAGGGAAAAAGTTAAAATGTAAAAGTAAGGCTAGGAAAGAGAAGGGAGGACTTAAATTTTGTGTGTGTGTGTGTGTGTGTGTGTGTGTGAAGGTAATCTTGTATTCCTTCCCAGAAAGCTGATGTGCTATTTGGCTAGAGGTGCAGGGGACTTTTTGTTGCACAGCTAACGGGCTTAGGGTGAGAGAGATCCTGCCACACCAAGCAAGAGAGGTGATGAGTGGGTGGGAAAAAAAAACCCGACCCAATAATAAAATGGGATTGTGGATTCAAGAATGTGTTTTCACAAGATCAGAACAATTATTTCCCATTGGGAGGTCGAGGCTTTTTAAAGGCAGTGTGGGCCAGAGGGCACTGGATCAGGCTGAAATCTGGCCTCAGACATTATCTGGGGGACGGCTGATTGTGAGTGAGTCCCCTTATTAGATCCTCAGTTCCCTTATTTATAAAAATGCGAGAGAGAATACCTATTTTTCCTACCAAACAGGATTTGGAGAAGGAGAATACTTTCAAATACTCAAATGCTACAGAAATATATCATTATTTTTATTCCCAAAGCCTTTCTAATTAAGCGTGGACTCTAGGTGAGTGGTAGGCTCATGGTGGAGAAGGAGTGAACGGGAGCACTGTCCCTAATATTGGGCTTCTGTTCTGGCCCTTTTTAGAGTGACATGCAAGAGCACAACACTTGCTGAAGGATATGCATCATATCGAAACTCCTGGCTGATTCCTAGGACTGAGGTTTCATCTGTGGCCCAAATAAACTGAAATATCCTCATCCAGTTCCCATTTATCCCTGAGGAGTCAGATCTCCAGAGTTAAACTATCTCCCTTTCAGGATTCTATACACCAGAAAGTCACAGAGTCATAGCTAATTTTCCCTAATGCCATTAGCTTGAGCCCCCCACCATTTTTGGTCATGTGTGTTCCCCAAAGATTATCAAATCAACCAGATAACAAGTATTTGCTAAGTGCTTACTATATGTTAGGTCCTGCTAAAACTGACTCTTAGTTGAAAATCATTTAGTCAGCTAACCTTACAGAGCTTTTAGAAAGGGATATCATCAGCAGCCACAATAAAAGACCACAGGCCCCGGAATCTTATATACTGGCAATCAAAAGACCTAGGCCTGTAGCCAAAAATAACATATTCAGAAAAATTATAATAGCAAATGAAAAAACGGACACTCAATGAATTTGCAGATTTTCAGGATTTTCTTTCAACCAAATTCTAACTCAATAGAAAAAGTAACCAATGACAAGGGACAGCCGCTAATGGATAGAGCATCAGCCCTGAAGTCAGGAGACCCCGAGTTCAAATCTGATTTCTGACACTTAACACATCCTAGGTGTGTGACCCTAGGCAAGTCGCTTAACCCCAAATGCCTCAGGGGAAAAAATAATGACAAAGATCAGTTTCAAGGAACTTAACATGGACAAATTGTTTATGTTTTTATATGGAAATGGATCCCATGTGTTTACGATTGACTTCAGCAATTGGATAATTTAACAGAAAGATTGGGGCAGAGTTGAGTATGATTTAACTCTAAAAAGCAAATTATGTAATTAGGTTATACATATTAATAATAGTTATGTAAATATGTTACACAAATAATAATTATGTAATTATACAAGTGAGATGCAGAGGAAGAATAGACACAGGGGCATTAGAGAGGAGAGGAGGGCTCATAAATTCTGAAAACCTACTTACATTGGAAATGGGTTAAATAGGCAACACTACAAATATACCATGAAGGGTATAGCATCCTCCAAAATCTAAAAAGAAGTAAGGGGGAAAGATGGGGAGGAAGGGGAAGCAAAGGATGGGAGAAGAAGACAAGGGAGGGATCTATGGCTGATTGGAGGGTTAAGTAATAGCAAAACAAGTTAAGGAGCAGAATTGAAGCAGAAGAGCTAGCAGGCATAGGAAAAACATATTCATAAACCCTACAACAAGGATCAGGAGTCAAATTTATTAGAAAAAAAAGAATGGCTAGTAATAATTGATTTTAGACAAAGTCAAGCTTTATTGACAAAACATATGCATGGGTAATTTTTCAACATTGACTCTTGCAAAATCTTCTGTTCCAACTTTTCCCCTCCTTCCACCCACCCCCTCCCCTAGATGACAGGCAGTACCATACATGTTAAATATGTTCAAGTATATGTTAAATACAATTTTTGTCTACATATTTATATAGTTATTTTGTTGCACAAGAAAAACTGGATTTAGAAAGAAGGTAAAAATAACCTGGGAAGAAAAACAAAAATGTAAGCAAACAACAATAGGAAGAGTGGAAATGCTATGTTGTGGTCCACACTCATTTCCCAGTGTTGTTTTGCTGGGCGTAGCTGGTTCTGTTCATCACTAATCAATTGGAACTGGTCTGAATCATCTCATTGTCGAAGAGAGCCACGTCCATCAGAACTGATCCTCATCTAGCATTGTTGTTGAAGTATAGAATGATCTCCTGGTCCTGCTCACTTCCCTCAACATCAGTTCCTGTAGGTCTCTCCAGGCTTCTCTGAAATCATCCTGCTGGTCATTTCTTACTGAACAATAATATTCCATAATATTCATATACCACAATTTATTCAGCCATTCCTCAATTGATGGGCATCCACTCAGTTTCCAGTTTCTAACCTCTACAAAAAGGGCTGCCACAAACATTTTTGCACATGTGGGTCCCTTTCTCTTCTTAAAATCTCTTTGGGATATAAGCCCAGCAGTAATACTGCTGGATCAAAGGAAACTTAAAGATTCAATCAAAAAAGAAATACATATTATATATCAGCCATACTAATATTGTTTTAGATGCAGGTTTATAACTGGATAAATCTGCGTGTGTTTATTATGTGTGTGTGTGTTTGAATGTGTAGATATGTATGCATGTTGCTTTAGGTATATAGATTTATGTGGGTGGGTTTGTGGGTAGGTGTGAATGTATATATATATAAGATGTTTGGGGGGGGGCATGTTTGTGCGTGTGTATCTGTGATTAACTGTAGCCTGCTTGGAGGAGGAGGAGAAGATAAAAGAAAAAGGAATGAAGTAAAAAAAAAATACACAGCAGAAGACAAAAGAACAATCTACAAGGAAGTATAGAAAAAGATGGACACTCACGAATATAATTTTTTCTACTATTATATATCCTTTCTTGAGCTGGTAATTTATTATTATTTATTTCGAATCCTCCCTGATGTTTTGCTGGGCACATGAAAAGATCTGTTTTGTTTTTGTTTTCCTTTTCTCTAATTTTTTTAAATAAAAAATAATTTTTAAAAATCAATAAAGAAAAGAAAGGTATTAAAGGTGCTACATACAATAAGAACAGTGAGCACAAAAAGCCCCGGGACACACCCTCCCCAGTACATTAAGAGTCCAGAGGAAAGTGAACTCCAGCTTGAAGAACACTAGTGGCAAATAAGCCATTGGCTGCTGGACAGCCTTTTCTCCCATTTGCAAGGTGTTCAAAAAGTTCCCCTTAGCCATTTTTTGATGGGCTTCTGTTAAAGCCTATGAGTCCAGGCTATTCCTGACTTCTCATAATGTAGACACTGTCATCCACTGATCTGGGGACACATCTTAGGTCTCTGAGGGAAAGTTTCACATCCTCTGGACCCTTTAAAGCTGGAAGATTCTCCCCCAGTCAAAATGGGAGGAAAAGAGAAGGTCCACTTTCTGAAGCTAAATCTAAGCTCCTCAGTTAGTCTCTTCTCAAAGGGTTCATTCAGTCAGAGTTCCACAGTTACTCAAAGTTCTAGAATCCTATCCCTTCTCAATTTGATTGATAGAACATTCCCGGGGCGCTGGCCAAGTCCCTTAACCTATCAGACTCCTGGCACAGCCAACCCGTCTTTTGATAGATTAATTGACCGACAAATATTGTCACCTAATTAAGGAATCAGAGTCAAAATGGAGTGGGGTGGTTTTGACTCTGCCCTTTCCATTAGAAGATGATTGTGGGTATTCAGGAGGGCACAAAAGAAGAAGCAGTTTGGTCTCTGAGCCATCTGAGTGTTTTGCTTTAGGACACTGTCAACTCTCTCTAACTGATGGGTACCAAATTCAATCTCCTTGTTTTATAAATTGGGAAATTAAGCTCCAGGGAAACTAAGGAAATCAACAAATATTTAGGAAGCCTTTTGCCTGACACTGTTCTAAGTGACTCGCCCAACTCCACCCCTGTAGCAATCTTGATCCCTCGGTAGGCTTCTTAGTCAGAAAGATGTCATGGTGTTACTGAGTCAAAGCTTGAAACTAAAGTAGGGAAGGGGAAAGCCCCCAAATCCCTCACCAATCACCCCAGCATTTATCACAGTAGAGGTTTCTTGCTAACCACTTAAGAGGTTTCCCTACCAAAAACTTCTGGATCCAAGAAGTGTGTACCAAGTCAAAGAAGGCTTAAAACTAACTTTAGAAGGGGCAGACATTCCCCCAAAATTCCCCCCAAAAGACACTCATTAGCCATTTCTAAAAGGCTCTCAACAATGATTCAATTTTGGTATTCAAACGGGGTAAGACAAGGAATTGTTTTGTGTCCAAAGGAAAACTTCTGATACAGTAAAAAATATTATAGTTAGAATTTTTTTATATACCTACCATTCACCAGATACTGTGGTGAGATAAATATTATCTTATTTGATCCCGCTAAGTAGTGCTATTTTTATCCCCATTCTACCCATGAGGAAAACTTGGAAGACAGTATTCAAAACAGGATTTGAACTCAGATCTTCCTGACTAGACCCAGCATTTTATTCACTGTGCCACCTTGCTGCCTTTTGTGGCATAAAAGAATTCCAAGGAAAAAAACTCAAGAAAAATATTTAGATTTTGATGGTAGCTATCTTATATTTAGCCAGCTAGATGGTTCAATGAATAGAGCACTGGGACTCGAATCAGGAAGACTTATTTCCCTGAGGTCAGATATGGCCTCAGAAACTTAACTAGCTGGGCAAGTGACTTACCCTGTTTGCTTAGTTTCCTTATTTATAAAATGAACTAGAGAAGGAAATGGCAAACCACTACAGTCTCTTTGCCAAGAAAACCCCAAATGAGGTCATAAAGTCAAACATGATTGAAACCACAGCATCTTATATGTTCTTTTTTTTAATATTCATCTTTTATGACATTACTTTGATATCTTATTGTGTCAGTGAATTTCTATCCCTGTTTCATCTTTTCTTTTTTTCAGAGTTTCCATGGGTGTGACCAAGTTTCTTCAGTTTCTGTTCTAGGTAATTTATTCCTTTAGTAATCTTTCCCCTTAATTCTTTTATTTAGCTTTTAAACAATTTTCAGTGCTTTGTAGCCTTTCCATATTCTTTTTCTGGACCTTTGCAGGAAACATTAAAATCATGTATATTTAAAATGAGGAGGTGAAACGTTATTATGTATCAGCAGAATCTGTAACAAGAGCAGGAGTAGCCAACTTTAACTCAGACATAGCAATAGTAAAAACAGATAAGACTGAGAGAAACAAGCAGCAAAAGTATAATGTATCTACAGGCATCATAGATAATGAAACAATATTAGTATCAAACACATAGATACCAAAAAGCATATAGAATCTAAGTACTTAAAAAACAATTTTAATTGTTTGCTGGAAAACCTAGATTAGCAAATCAGGAATTGTTAAAGATTGCAACATGCCCCATATTTAGAAAAATGCAATCAAAAAAATGAAAGAAGTTAAGAATATGACGAGAATGAACAATAACAACAAAACTAGATATGATAGACTTTTGGTGACTACTGAATGGGAATTTTAAGAACTATCCCTATTTCTCAGGAATATACCATATTTGCTTTGATAAAAGTTGACCATATACTACAAGATTAAGAACTCAAATGCAGAAGTGAGAAATAATAACCATATTCTTTACAGAATATAAAACAATACAATTGTATTTTTAAAGGGTAATGTGAACAAATGACTTGTTTAAATAGAGATTAAAATAATTTACTCCTAAATAATGATTAGATAAAAGAATAATGGATCATAAACAAAATATTATTAAAGGAAATTATACTGATGAGAAATTATAGTTTATAAGATGCAGTTAAAGCAATTCTTTGGGGAAATTTTATATCTCTAATAACATAACAAAAAGATAGAAGAGCAATCAATAAGTTATACATGCAACCAAATAAAGTCAGTAACAGATCCAAAGATAAAAATCCAAAGGATCCTCTTTGGATCCTTTAAATAAAATAATCATAATGATATATCAGATTTAAATATCATATTACAAGGAAAAGGCACTTTTTTCATTGAGCTTTGTGAGGAAAGTGATTCAAATACTACCATTAGTCTCTAATCAAAATTATTTTATGTTTACTCTGTTTTGTGTGTGTATATATATGTATATAAATGTATATATTTGTATTCATTTTAGCTACAGTACAACATAAGTTCCTTGAGAACAGGAGCATTTGTTTGTTTGTTTTTGTCTTTTGCTTTTTCCTGAGGCAATTGGGCTTAAGTGACTTGCCCAGGGTCACACAGCCAGGAAATGTTAAGTGTCTGAGACCAGATTTGAACTCAGGTCCTTCTGACTTCAGGACTGGTGCTCTAACCACTGTGCCACCTAGATGGAGTTGTTTTGTTTTTGCATTTGTACCCCTGTATATAGCCCAGTACCTGACACATGACTAGACTCCACTGGGGGTCATTTTTCATTTTATTTGTTATCATGGACAGATAATTTATTTCCTCATGCTCAAGTTCCTGAAGATGGGCCAGTGCACCCTGTATAAAGGAAAATAAATTCAAGTTCATTGAAGGAAAGAAAAGGCAGTGTCCACTAGCATTGTAAGGAGGGAGAGCTGAACTTTAGAAATTAGGAATTCTGAAAGATGGAAAGAGAGCATACACCCAAATGTGAGGCTTTTAAACATCAGACATGGAAAACAGAAGGCTGAATTTGAGTCAATGAGAAAACACACATAAGATGTGTTAATGGAGAATGATGAAAAATAAGTCTAAATAGAGAGGGTGGAGCCATATCATAAAATGACAAGTAAAATTGATTATGTTTAATACCAAGAGTTAAATTATTCACAGCAAAAATGCTATTACGGAGGCTATGCTATAAATGTTTGTCATATTGAAGACTCGCCTTCAGAATAGGGCCATTGGTCCAAGGAGCATATTCTGAGAATTAATGACCGAGACAATTCCACAAACACCCTGCTCAAACCACCAGGGTCCTGGCACCATCATTGGTTAGCACCGAGAAAGGAAACACTTCCTGGAGGATAGGGGCCCCATAGTGCTTTGGGTTTATCCATGGCCTTAGAATCCACTTTAATGATAATTTGAGTTTGTCCTTTATACCATACATGCTTGGCCTCTCCATGCAAGTAGAAGCACTGAGAGATCTCAGACAGACAGACAGACACAGAGAAAGAAAGACAGACAAACATAGAGAGAGAGAGAGAGACAGAGACACAGAGAAAGTCAGAGAGACACACAAAGACAGAAAGAGAACAAGAGACAGACAGAGACAGACAGAGAGACAGATAGAGAAAGTGACAGAGAGAAATAGAAGGAGAGAGAGAAAGAAAAGGAGGGAGGGCGGGAAGGAGAAGAACAAGTAAGAAGCATAAAGTCCAGGGAAGCTGGGGAAGCTGAAAATTGATGCAGTGATTGTCCACAAATCAGCTGTGCGCTGCTCCCAGTCCAGCTGTCCCTGAAGACAGAAAGTTGGCTGCCTTATTTTTCCCAGACACCATTCAAGTAGTCAGTATGTTAATATTTACTGAGAATTCAGCAGTCATGGTGGAGCATTAGGTCCTTAATCATTACCCCTAAGGCCATTATTTGATGCCATTTGCAGAAAACACCCAGAACATTGCAGTCTCCCCTACCTGGGTCTCAGTTTCCTTGAGACTCAACTCAGGCCTATCCTGATACTCCCTCCTTAGCCCACCCTATCCCAAGGTAAGTTCTCTTCCTAATGCCCTCACCCAAATTACTCAGCATTTGTGCATATGTTGTTTTTTCCAGGTAAAAGGTAAGCTCCTTGAAGACCAGCATGGTTTTATTTTCACTTTAGAATCCCCAACACACAGTAGGCTTTTGATGATTGCTTATTGACTAAGGCTGATAGCCTCCCGGGTGTTGCCACCTCTCTCCTGCCATCACTGCAGAAGTAGAAATGAACTGTGCAGAACCAAGGGCCAATTTGTATTTTTCTGGATTCCTTAGGTTGCTAGGGCCAAGGAATCCATCACCTAGTGGCCATCCCACCGCTGGTCTTCACCCATTGTGCTCCTCTTTCATTAGCCAGGCTGGATCTTGGACAGAAGATATATTTTTGCCACCAGAACGATGTTTGAGATCAGGAACTCTTGGGAAGGCGCTAGCCTCCATCCAGAACCTTTACTAACCTCTGGACAATCATCCCTGAGAACTCCAGCAGAAAGAGCACAATGGACAGAAGACCCCAGGTGGGTTGGCCACTAGGTGATGGATTCCTTGGCCCTGGCAGGGTCCTGACAGGAATTCTAAGATGATGAGAAGGAAGGGCACTTCAGGCATGGGCACATCCACTTCAAAGGCAAAGAGAAGACAAATAGGATGACATTTATGAGGAAGTCCAGTTTAACTTGTGAAGGGAAGTCCTAGCTATATAATACATTTGGAGAGCCAGGCTGTGAAGAGCTTTAAGAACCAAAGACAGGAGATAATATTTGCATCCAGAGATAACAGGAAAATCACATGTTCAAATCTGTTTTAGGAATATCAGTCTGGTGCTTATGGATGACGAATTGACGAGACAAGACAGGGAGACCAATTGGGAGCCTTCTGCAATAGTCCAGGTGAGGTGAGGAGAGAGTGGTGGCCATGTGAGTGAGGAAAAGGGGATGTATCAAAATACTTTTCAGAGAAAGCTTCCTATGAGTTGTTGACTGGCAAGCTGTTTGCGGCTTTCTGGGATGACAATAGAACTTACTTTGTGCTCTCATTTATAGCGTTCCAGATACCTCCTGTAGAGAGATTAAAAATGTAGTGATTTGGTCCTCACCCCACACTTGCGTCTGCCACTTCTTTTAATAGGTACTTTCCCAGGCTTCTCTTGCAGCTACATTGCTTTCCCCCCAAATTCCCTAGCACGCTTTTCTCAAGCACGGCTTGAAATGTGCTAGACCAAAGCCTGTCAGCTCATGTTCTGAGGATGACACCCGCCGATCCAGCCTGTCACCCTCAGAAGTATTTTGATCACCTGTCACGGGCACACTTCATCACTCAACTTGCCTCACACTTGAAAGCCACTCCACCAAGTCCCTCTCCACTTCGACTTCCTCCTATAGAGGAAGTGAGGCATTAGTTGCTGTTGATGAGAGGCAGCAGTCCTGGAGTTGATAGGACAGGGCAGATGCCCCTGGAGAAGCAAAGCTGTTAAATTCAGCCCTTTTCTGGCCAAAAGGTTACACGGTTTGCCCAGGGTCACACAGGAAGTGAACCCAGGAATTAAACCCTATTTATCTTCTCCAGAGACAACAAGACCTCTTCAGATCCTGCCTCTGACACCTAACTAGCTAGATGACCATGAGCAAGTTGGCCCTCAGTTTCATTATTTTTAAAATGAAAGAGTTAAATTAGATGATACCTTCTGATCTAAATCTAGGATCTGAGGAGCCAAATATAGTGCTCTATTCCTTAGTTACATTTTATTGGGGAGCTATATTGTATTCTTTCCCCCTTTAACTTTCCATGTGACTCCTTGCCGTGTTAGACTTGTAAGTGAAGGTCAGGGTGTCCTGTCACCTGCTCCTTTCCTGCAGGGATGACAGCTAGCACATTGGCAACAAACCACACAGACCACCCTGCATTTGGATTTCAGAGTGAAAAAGTCACTGGAGTAGGAATCAGAACTGTTGGGTCCTTGTTCCCTCTGCCACTAGCTAGGGCTATAACTTTGGGGTTTATACACATCAGTTTCTTCATCTGTAAAATAAAGTCAGAGATGTTCTCTAAGCTCCTTCCAGCTCCAGCCTACTAGGATAAAGGATCATCATATTTAAAACAGGAAGGAGTAGTAGAGAGCGAATATTTCCTCCAATGCTGAATTTCATAACTGAGGAGAAAGCTGCATAATGAGAGTAAAGGGCTTGCTGGAGGACAAGTACGCAATAAATAGCTTATCTGGGATTTTTTAAATTAAAATTTGATTTGTAGTTAATTTGTTAGAACCATAATTATTGTGTACAGCGAGAGGAATCCTCACATACTTTTTCCATTTGTCAGAATGTTCCCAGAAGACATTCTAACTTCAACAAGAGGTCTAGAGGAAGGGGTTGATGGGAAAAACCATTGCAAACTTTCATAAGTGAAACAGAAAAGCTTGTTTAGCCATCACCCACCTTGCAGTGTCTCTGCTCACCATCTCTCTTCACGATCTCTACCTTTCTTTCTGCTGGGGAAATGAAATGTCTTCTTTGATTTTCTGAACTACTGGCTCACTGAGTGTCAATGGGGAAATCAGAAAAGATTAATAAAAATAATAGCAGTTAATATGTATATAGTGCCTATTCTGCGCTAGGCGCTTTACAAATGTTATCTCATTTGATCCTTACAACCCTGAAAGACAGGTGCTATTATTCTTATAGCCAAGGAAGTTGAGCCAAACAGATATTAAGTGACTTACTCAAAATGATACAGCTCATAAGTATCGGAGTCTGGATTTGAACTTGGGATCTTTTGGTTCCAAGTTTATCACTCTATCTACTGGGCCACTCTAGCTGCAGCTGGAATGGAGGGATTTGCTTTGACTTTTTTCCAAGTTGTCTATATGATTCTCTCATCTGACATTATCATCTTATTATTTAGGTGATTCATTTGTCACTGGCAAGAAAGATCGGTTAGATTTGTACCTTAGCCAGAGTCCTGCTACATTCTCTTGTGCAATAGAAAAATCTGTGGGGTGGACCCAAAACATCAGAGCTAGAACATGTGTGATTAGTAAGGAAAATGGGGTCAGGTTAGTAAGCTAACACAGATTGGGAATTTAATCAATGTTTTTATTGAATTTATTGAATCAGAGAGGAAAGAATCTTGAGAGACAATTTACATGAGTACAGATACGGTAATTGATTTTTGGAGGAAATAACCTAAAATTTACTTGTAAAATAGTGGCCCCTGGGCTACCAATTAAGGCTTTCCCCCAAGAAAAGATCCAGGAAACATAAGATCATAGCTGCCAACCAACTCCCCTTTATAAGACAGGCAAGCCAACCTAGCTGAAACAGAGGAGGAACCTTAAGGGAGAGACCAGGGATAGCATATACCAGGCAAATTAAGCCACCACCACCACCTTGACCACTATCTCCCTTCAGATGTCCTTGGCGACAGCTCAGGAACTTGAACCTAAGAGTCTAGGAAGCAGGAATGCTTCTATCACAATACCCACAGTCCTCATCCTGACAAGTATCTCTAGTGGAGGTGCAGCTGCAATCTGCTCCTGCCAGAGCTACAGCCGTAGCTGCTAAAGACCAGGAATAAAACAAGTTCCTGCTACCGAAGCCCTTGGCACTCACTGTGAAATGGCTCAGCTTAGAAAGTGAAATTATTTTATCAGTGGAAATGACTCGAAAGAAGGCATTACCATCTAAACCAAAGCTTTGGAAACTGGGTCACAATCACATATGGGGTCACAGAGCTGGATGTAGAGTTTGTGAAAAACTTGGCAACAGTAAAAGACATAAAATATTCCACTAAGATTTAATTCTTTATATATAAATAAACAAGCACATCCATCTCATTAGCATGCAAATTTATTTTCATCTTTACTAGATACAATTTTAGTATGTATACCCAAGAATTGTTTTAAAATAAATTTCTTTATGATTTATTATCAATAAATGTTTGATTCACATGTCTATTTTGTGTACCCATATACTTGAGATTGCCTGAAAATTTCTCAGGCAAAAAAGGATCATGAATGGAGAAAGTTTAAGAAGCCCTGATCTGTACCATAAGCACTGTGGACCTTTCCATCAGACTGTTAGCTGAAACCTTCCATGTGCTGTCTCCCTCATTAAAATATGAGTTCCTAGAGTTTAGGAATTGTCTTTTTTTATGTGCGCCCCCAACACTAAACACAGTGTTTTGCACATATTAAGTGTTCAAAAGGGAAAGGACCTTACAAGCCATTGAGTCTGATTCCCTGATTTTATGAATTAGGTCACCAAGGGTGAGATAGATTATATGGCCAGTAAATGTCTGAGATGGAATTTGATCACAGGTTCTTCTGACCTCAAGTCCAGCACTCTCCACTATATCATGCTGTGAACCAATCATAGAAAAGGTCAAGTGGGCAGCACTGGCCCAGCATGGAATTATGATCAAATCAACCACCAAAAGATTCATCAGATACAAGTTAAAAAAAAGTTTTTTAGTTCAACATATATATTAATATTTTTATTTAAAGTTTTGAGTTCTAATTCTATTCCTCCTTTCCATCCTCCCTCCTTGAGATGGTAAGCAGATATAGGTTACACGTGTGCAATTATGTAAAGCATCTCCATTGGTCATTTCATAGAGAAAATTCAAAGAAAATAAAATAACAAAAGAAAGAAATTGAAAAATAGCGTGCTTCAATCTGTAGTCAATTAATATCAGCTCTTTCTCTGGAGGTGGATAGTATGCTTCATCATCAGTCCTTTGAGATTGTCTTGGATCATTATATTGCTGAGAATTGCTAAGCGATTCACATAGAACAATATTGCTATTACCATATGTGATGTTCTGGTTCTGCTCACTTTGCTAGGCCATCAGTTCATGGAAGTGTTTCAAGGTTTTTTCTGAAATCATCCTCCTTGTCATTTCTTATAGCATAATAATATTCCATTACAGTCATACGTCACAATTTATTTAGCCATTCCCCAGTTGATGGGCATCCTTTTGATTTCCAATTCTTAGCCACCAAAAAAAAAGTAGCTGCTATAAATACTTTCATACAAATAGGTCCTTTTCCCTATTTTCGAATGAAAGATACTCCTTTAACAGCACAAAGTCATATTCCTTCATACTTGGAATGCTGTCCACAATCCTAGTCCTCACTTCTTAAGAAATACATTGAATATTATACTTGGAAGAAACAGCTAGTCCAGGTCACTCATTTTACAGATTCACAGAAAACACAAATGAGATAGAAAAGTCCCAGAGAACTGTATCATTTCATACAAATCTCAGATTTCTATGAAACTGTCTATTTTATCATCTCATAGAACACAGTAATATTCTATTATCTAATATTTTGATATTTTTCAGACTTCTAATATCATCAACATAGGGATCTTCTAGCATGAGAATACCTTCTGACTTCTATATTATAGCTTGGTACATCCTTTCAGATCATCATTGTAATCAATGATATTAATTATCTCTATGTGGCATTAAATTAATATCTCAGTCTTAAGGAAAGACTTGTTTCCAGAGGAGGCCTTTATTCAGATTCATCAGAAACCAATTCTAAGAGTCCCTTCATCTCTAGGATAAGTGTGGGGAGACTCGTAGTCTCCCTTCCCAAGTGTAGGAAGGACTCAGAAGGCGTTGTCATAGCCCCACTTGTTTTTGACCTTGTGATGAAGAGTTATCACTAGCTAATTTATTATTTTTTATTCTAAGACCTCTAAGACAACCTGATGCATAACAAATCCAGAAAGTCCACACAAAAGGGAATGAGAGTCTAGATATTAATGCAAGGTTTTCCTAAAAACAATAATCCCTCGAACTCTACTGATTTGAATGAAAAGACATGATCTGGCTTATTTGTTCTCCATGCTTCCAACATACTTAGTTCTACAGATAATAGCCAATATGCTAGTAGTTCTTTTATATGTTACCTACAGGCAGCCTCAAAGTGGAAGAAAAACTAGGAAAAAAAATCCCTGGTTAGGGATATTGATTATAGTTAATGCTCTCATAGCTCAGCTTCTCCCAGCACCTTCATTCTGTACTTTTCCACCTTCTTTTCCTTGTTTATAGCATTCCCTCCATCTGGAATTCCTTCCTATTCCACACCTGTTAAAAAGCCCTACCCATTCTTCCAGGAACATTTCAAAAGCTACTTTGTCCATGAAGTCTTCCTTTAGGACCCCAACCAGAAATCCCAGCCGCCTTCTGAAGTCCCTAAAAATATGCTTGCATCTCCCTTAGGAAACTTATTACAGTCTAACTAGTATTACACAAGTGGCAAGCATGTGGCCCAAAGCTCAGAGCACAGTCTAAAGGAGATTAATATAATTGGGAAATAGTTGACAAAATAAATAAAAATACAATAAAACAATAATAATGTTAACGTGGTTTTCTGAGTCAATATTTGACCCACTGGGATCTTTATTATGCTGTAGTAGTCTCCATTTCTATTAGAGTTTGACACCACTATTGTAGTATACCTACTTGGTGTGTATATATATACATATATACATAAATACATATATATATATGTATTTATAATCTTTACTAGATTATAAACTACTTGAAAGCAGGAACTCTCTTATTCATCACTGTGTCTTCAGAGTTGTGTTCAACAAACATCTATAGGTAACAATAAATGAATGATGGGATCTAAAAAATATCATGTTTACAACCTTTTTGCAGGCTAGGAGAAAACACATCTGTCCTCAGTTCCTGTACTAGACTATAATCAAAGGTAATGAAGTCAACTCTTTTCTTTTCTCCTTCCTTGGTTATAACCATACAATAAAAGAAAGCTACTGAGTTGCAGAGAGTTTGATTCCCCTTCCGTTAACTGGAATTAATGTTACTAAGAAGAGATAAGAGAATTAGGAGGGATAGTTTTAAGGAAGTAGCCGACCCAGATGTTTTCCAATATCTCTTCCAATTGTAACATTATGCACCCTCCTAGAATGTTAGCATTTGAAATTACCTTAGATATTCAAAGTCCATCATTTTATAGATAAGGAAACAGATCCAGAAAGGTCAAAGGACAGCCCAATACCCTTTCTATATATTACAATAAATCTTTTCCCCTAAATTGTGTGGTTCTAAATGTAAATCCCTGCTTTTTAAATGGCTGGCAGTGGAGGTAGCCCTAATACAGCAGGGCCACACTTATTCTTTACTTTGTTAGCCAACAGCATTTTTACAAAAAAATTTAAAGAAGGAATCCACATCATTCTCACTTCTCTTTTCAATGAAGCTTTAAAAGCTCAAAGCTGGGGCAAAGGCCGACATTCTGAGACTTCATTACTTTTACAAAATATACTGTGAAGCATTATCATAAATAATTTAAACCAAGCCCACACTTGTCAAAATAAATTAGCAGCTATACGTTCCTCAACTGGTAGCCAGGTCTGCTCTTCTCTGGTGCCAGATGAAACATCTTTGGTTTCAGGCTCTTGAGGACTTGCATCTTTATTTATAGCCAAAGTTGTATACTAGAATGGGAGTCAGGCCTTTGCCTTCTAAGTTTTGTCCTGTTCGGATCACTTATAGAATATCGTGTTCACTTCTAGGCGCCATCTTTGTTAAGGAGAGCTGATAAGCCGAGGGGTGCACAGGGGAGGGAGGGGAGGAGGAGCAGGGAGGTCCTTGAGTTCACATTACATGATCATCAGCTGCAGTAAATGAACATGTGCAGCCTGGGGAAAGAGCCCACCTGGGGGAACATGATCATTTCCTTCAAGCGAGTGAAAGATGGCCATGTGGAAGAGGAAACATATCTTCTCCTTTCCCCAAAGGAAAGAACCAAGAATGAATGGAAGTCACAGAGAGACAGAGGTAAGCTGGACATATGGGGGGAAATTCTAAAAATTAGAGCTATCCAAAAGGGCAAAGTTCCTCATTTCTCAAGGTTTTCAAGCAAAGACTGAGAGCCAGATTCACAAAACTAATGTTGCAATTATTTTCTATGCTAATAATTTAGCTGGTTTGCATTTCCATGGTGGTGGAATATAAAAGTATTATTTTCTGTCACTAATTCTTCTCAAATAGGGAAGTGATATCGAAGGCCATTCTTGGTTAATGAAAACGCAAGGTGAAGTGACCAAGTTTCACTCTTGGCCCAGTACTAATGGCATGCCAGTATACACGAGAAACCAAAATTCAAACTCTTTACATACCAAAAATTTGCAGTCTAAGAAAATGCTTAGTGCATTTTTTTTTTCCTGAGGGAATTGGGGTTAAGTGACTTGCTCAGGGTCACACAGCTAGGAAATGTTAAGTGTCTGAGATCAGATTTGAACCCAGGTCCGCCTGACTTCAGAGCTGATACTCTATCCACTGCACCACCTAGTGCAATTTTTAACCTAGAATCCATGAAGAGATTTCAGAAGGACCATGTACTTGAATGGGGAATAAAATTACATTCTTCTTTTTTGCTAGTCTTTCATTTCTCTTTTGATTCTCTGAATTTTGTTTTGTGCCTTTATACTATTATTCTCAGAAGGGGTCCGTAGGCTTTATCAGATTGTCCAAGGCATCTATGACACAAACAAGATTAAAAAACATCTCAGTGAGATAGAGAAGACTTTTAAGCATCTCCATCTTTAGTCAGAGAAACGTAACGTCAGAGAAGACCACGGACACATCTGGAGACCAGAGGCAAGATGGGCAGACCTAACTAGACAATTAGATGGACTTCTGGAGATCAGCTGCAAGCAGAAACAATGTAGATAATCTGAATTAGATCATTGGATCTCTACTTATATCTCTACCTCTGTTTCCCTCTCTCCACTTTAAAAAATAGTAGGAAATTGCCATCGATTAAAAGCAACTGAATAAATTGTATTTTCCTATCCTCCAAAGAGGTAAGAAGCCTAGATAAGTAAAGGAAGCCTTCAAGGGTTGAGCTGGGAACAATTTTTCCCAGCCGTTGACAACCAAAGTTAGCACAGGATGCTGCCAAAATGTGCAACAGTAGAGGAAGGAAGAAAATAAGCCTTTGTTAAGCATCTCCTATGTGCCTGACATTGTGCTAAGTGCTTTACAGATATTATTTCTTTTGATCCTCTCAACAACATTTATTACCCCATTTTATAGATGACAGATTAAGTGACATCACAAAGTTGATGAGTGTTTGAGGTTGGATTTGAACTCAGGTCTTCCTGACTCCAGATAGACCCTATCCACTGAGCTACATAGCTGCTTCCCATGGACCGCCTATATACACAAACTGCAAGTTGGTCTCTATGCTAGAGAAATGGAAGAATTCATCACAATTCTCTATGGAGAATAAAGGACTCCTAGAAAGAATATTAAACATGCTTCAAAGAGAAAAACTGAGAAGATGGGGGGGGGGGCGGGGATTGAGGGAAATATCGGAGAGGATATGGAGAAGTCAAGGGGGAATTCTAGCTTCTGTCAGAAGGCTGGAAAACATAACATATGAGGTGAACAAAGGCACAGGGATAGAAGGTAGGATGCTGACGTAAGAGGGGTATCACACCCCTCAGCCTCAATTATTGTAAGTAATCAGCTGGTTTAAATCCTGGTGCCTTTTACAGGTGAGAATGACTTTTTGATTATCTCACAATTAATCACCTAATCAAAGGCATAAATTAGATACCAACAAGTTCTTAATCAGTGGGGGGAGAAATGAAGTGCTTTCAGCCATTGGATGAAGGCAGTGGAGCTAGCCCCTCTCTCTCAAAAAATGGATTGGGATTAGTTGGGGCATCTGGGCCTTTCAGAAAAGCTATTTAAACAGAGAAGCCCACAAGCTTTGGGAGCTTCCAGGTTTAGGAGTGCCTTAAAGAGCTGAATCCCTGTGCTTGTACTAGAGGGCGACATGTGGGGAAGGGACTGAGCCTAGCAGGAACATTACATGTCCACTGCCAAAGGATGACCTTATCAACTTTAAAAAGTTCCTATGAGCTTAAGAAGCAAAGTCCCTAAAGCAGCAGCAACTAACTGGTAGCAATACCTCTATCAGAGTTAGAAGACAAACTAGAAACAGTGAAAACAAACAACTTCAAGACTCTGTGTCGGAGAATGCTATTCTGCTGAAAAAGAAAAAAAATTCCTTTTGAAAGTCTGCCTGTTCCCTTCTCCCATTTTTATCAAAGATCCCTTTGGTAAATACAGTAATTGTCTCATAGCCTTTCTGAAGATGAGAAGGTAAGCCCATGTCTCAGTTATGGCAGGTGTCTTCTAGTTGCCAATTTTTTTGGTCCATCACTAAACCCAAACCCAAATCAGAACTTATGTTCCCCGATATAACCTTTCAAAGTCCAGGAACCTCTCCAGCCCGTAATTGGGCATTCAAGGAGAACTTTAGTGGAGAACATGGTAGTACTGAACTGACTTCAAAAAAGATTAATAAAAATAGTAATTTAGCAATAAAAAGGAATTAATTTATTTTAATTATAATTATTTGTATTTATGTATTATATAATTATATAATACATATGTAATCATGATATATAATTATATATAATTAATATATGGAATAAAATAAATATTTTCATAACAGCATAATTTAAAATGATGATGCAAAAGTCATATTTTAAAAACACTTATTTGTTTAAATTTGAATGTTTCATTTGAAACAATTTTAAAATAACTATATTAGGTTCTGTTTTTGCTTTTTAACAAAGTAGTTTTTTCCTTGTAAGGCAAAGATTTATAATCTGGAATTATCATGAACTTGGTTTTTAAGTATTTTGATAACTGTATTTTGAAATAATCAGTTTCCTTTGCAATAATCTCTACCTTATCATGAATTTTAAAATCTTATCTATAGGAAGAGTCTATAAGCTTCATTAGAATATCAAAGGGGCCCAACACACATACAGAGTTAAGAATCTATGCCACAAGAAATGTGTGTATTATATACATATTTAAACTTATGTAACAATTTCTATATCATTATTATATGTGCAAAGTATCACAAAACAATTCTTTTAGTTTTTACTTATATTATTTCATGAAAATATAATCTTGGATTCTTTTACTTTTTGCAATATGTCTCTCCCAAGGGCAATAGTTGAGGAGTGAAGAATAGAAGTTTTTTTTTTGTTTTTTTTTTTAAAGGATGCCCTTTGGTTTTGGGGTTGGTATTATCTGCTTGGAATATAATTGCCCAAGGCACTGAAAATAGAAAATACTGAGCTGCTTTCCATGTGATTTGCCAAAGGGGTGTTAAGAAATCTTTCTGGGTCTTCTCTATGTGTGATTTACAAAGAGGTGCTAAATTGCTGAAGGAAATGGGGAAGGGGGGTGGGAAGAGGAGGCAAGGAATGAAAGTTTTGTGGATTTCAGATTTGGGGCAGTCTCTGACCACAACATGCCATTTAAGCTGAAAATCAAAATGTTATGTGCTCTCTTTGAGACGTTTCCAGATATGGTGGGAAATTAAAAGGAAGAAGATGGGGGAGGGAGAATAAAAACATAACACTTGGGATGTGTGTCTGGTTTCTTAACCAGCTGAAAATGCAACCGGTTACATTGCATTAGAGCACAATCTCCAAACTGAGAAAACATCTGGGAAAGAAAACTACAGATGAGTTCTGCTAATAACTCTTTTCCAAGTTGACTTCCCAAAGCATGCTCTATGATCATGAGCTTTGGGGTTTTCTGCCGTGAAAAATTAACATATGTGTTGATTTGTCTTTTCATAATCAAAAAAGGGACTCATTTTTGATGAGAAGCATCTATTTGGATTGTCCTTTAAAACATGTTATTATGTACGTGACGTTGCAGACACATGCAAAGAAGCATGGCCAAAGCGTCTGGCAAATTCCAAAAGGATTTGGGCCCTTCTACCCCCAATGCTTGGAATAGGAAAAAAAAGACCCAGAGCACATGTGCATTTGCAAAGGCTTCTGGGAAAGAGTCCCACAGGGAAGAAGGTATTCTAGGATTAATGTGATCCAAAGAATCAGCCATTGACCAAACAAAGGCAAAGTTGGCAACCACCAAGCAAAAGCCAAAGATTCATGAGCCATGTTGGGAGTTTGGGAATCTGTTAGTTTGACAGCTCTGTGCATGAACAAAAGACAGAAGGCAGACTGGGGGTGAAGATATTCACAGTTCTTAATTAAACTAGGGCTTTGCCTATTGGTATCATGAATTAATTAAGTGAGAGCTGTGACTGAGCTAGAAACGGTCATCTGCTAAACAAATTAAACGTATTAGTCGACAAACACTAAGTACCTACTATGTGCATGGAACTGTTAAGTGCTAATCCCTTCTTTTTCTTTATATGCATTTTAATACCAGTCTGTTCTATGTTCCATGCCTTTTTAGCTTGTTGCTTTCAAGAGAGATCTAGAAATGAGTCTGATTCTGGTTTCTCCAGAGAGAACCCTGGTGAGGAAGACCATTAGAGTTTCTCTGGTCCCCACTTCCTTCTGGAATGTTGGCTTGTATCACCATCATCCCATCCAGCCTATATTCTCTTTCCCAGTATTCTCTTTTCCAACCTCAGCAAACCACTAATACTTACTTCTTGTGGGATGGACAAAAGGAGCTAATAAAATGGCTTCAAGATAAAACCTGGTCCTTGGTAATCCAAAACTGTAGCTTTGAGTTGTGGGTCATGTTTTCTTTGTTAGTAAGTAAAACTTAACTCTGGCTAAGTTGGAGAGAGGGTCTATCCAAGACTAAAAAGCCCACTCAAATAAGTCACAGGAGTCAATTGTTTAAAATTTTAATGTAATCATTTACACCTTGAAAATGGACAAATGCTACAAATTAGGGTTTGATCAATTTTCATTTTTTTCTCTAGATTTATAGTGACAGATGTTGATAATGTAGATTAATTAACCAATGAAATGAGTGATTGTACCCACATGGTAGGGGTGAGTGTGAATAGTTAAACAATTAGCAACATGCAACTTTGTGCATCCTCTCTGAGCATCTGACTTTCTTCCAACTATTTCCATCAAATCATAGTTCACCAAACTGAACAAAATGATCTTTTTTCTTTTTTCCTTCTGGGTTGGCCCATCATTTGCCACTACAACTTTATGGACTTGATGTCTAATTAATATCTATTGTTGGGATGAAGCACTGAGAAAAGAAACCATATGCTTAACTCTGATCACTTTTAGTGGTCACCATTAATGGTGTGACCATGAACAAATGACTTAACTTCTCAGTTTCCTCCATCTGTAAAACAAAAGTATGTTAACTCTTAATTCATGGTAGTTGTGAGGAAAAAACTTTTTTCGTAATATAGCTATTTCATAAAGTTCTAAATAAGTATGAATTATAATTTAAATTTATTCATTTTAAAATTTTTTTAGGTTCCTCATTCCCCTATCTTCAATTAATCAACAACAATTACACACTTATTAAACACCTACTTGGTGCTAGGCATTGAGTTATGCTTTGGAAATACAAAGAAAAAGTGAAAGTAGCCCTTCTATTTTAATGGAAAGGAAATATGATCTATTTCTATATTCAAGTTTACATGAAATTTTATGCTTAGATTAATCTCTGATAGCAATAATAGCTAACATTTTTATAGTGCTTTAAGGTTTGCAAAATATTTACCAATTTTACTTCATTTTCTCCTCATAATTCCAGAAGGTGGAAATTTCCTTATTTTACAGATGGGCAAACTGAGACAGGCAGGGGTAAAGAATCTGCTCAGTCACAAAAGTATGTCAGGATTTGAATTCAGACATTTCCAACTCCAGCTCTATCTACTGCTATCACTTATCTGCCTAAGGATTATTAGTTTTCTTTATATGACTTCAGTGAATAAAGGCTCCGAGTTGAGTTCTTTCTTTGGAACGTTAACTTATTGGCAATTGCCAATAGTCTGGCCAAGGCCATTTGCTCAGTAAATACAGGAGATAATAAGCTTCAGATAGTGACTGGACAAATTTCCTTCATTAAAATATGTTTCATTAGAGTATTTGCATTCCATTGTTGCAACTGGTCTCACCTACCGTGGAAAGACACATGGCAAGTATGACCTGATCGTATTTTTAGTAGCAATATTGATGACATTGATGACATCATCACAGTCATGGCAACATTATGGTGATCTGGGAGAACAATAACAGACTGAGGTGGAAGTTAAGGAGACCTGGTCTTGAGAACTGACTCTGCCCCTAATTTCTGGAGTGACCTTTATCTCTTTGAACATCTGCTTCCTTATAAGTACAATGAGATTGGACCAGATAGTCTCTTGGTTCCCTCATATCTACCATTCTATGATTTTTAAGAAGCAATGGAAAAGTTTATAGAATAGCCATAGTCATGGCAGCCCCGGGGTTTCTCTGGTATTCATGAAATGATCAAAGCTTCCAAGGCAAACCTACAGCAAAACAAAAACAAACTGGAAAGCATTTGACCCTTTCATCTTTTTAACAAGAAGGATTTCTTCAATACAATTCAGAGATAAAATCTTAAAAGATTTTTTTTAATTGTTTTTAATTATTATCATCCTTGTTTGGCTTGCCTATTTCCCTCTGCTTATTCCATGATTAGTTGCTTATACAATTGAGAATCAGATTTTATCTCTTTTTATTCTGTGGGTATTGAAATAAAACAACGTAGATCCATCTTCTAAAAGGAAGAAGACTTCTAGAGCCTTTGGGAGATATTTCATGGGAAAGAAATGGTAGCAGGGATTCACTTAGAGTACAAGGAGGAAGTAACATCTACAATGGGAGATCCCAGCTGAAAAAAGTTCAATAAGAATATAATAATGATGATGATGACAGCTAATATTTACATAGCATCCACTGTATTCCAGGTATTGTGCTAAGGATTTTGTTATGAGGATCAAAGAGATGATATTTGAGAGGGAGATGTTATATCTCCCCATTTCATAGATGAAGAAACTAAGGCAGAGATTAAATGACTTGCCCAGGGGGACACAGCTAGTTAAAGTCTAAGACCAAATTTGAACTGAGGTTAAGCACCAGGGACAGTGCTAGACATTGAAAATAGAAAAGCAAAAAAAAAAAATTTGAAGTTTCCTTCCCTCAGGAAGCTTACATTATCGATGCACCAATGAACTGAAATAAGAATTTTCCTATGGCTTTAACCTTGTTCTATTTCTCCAAACTAGAGAGGCTTAATGAGATGTTTGCTGAGTTTCCACAGAAGTGGGAGAGAATTGAGACTACCTGAAGGCCAGATCTCCACTCAGGAGTCTCTCTTCTGTTGCTGCCTTTCAGAGCCTATTAGCTAATGCAGCTGCCTGTGCGGCAGGACTGGCTAGTGGGACGCTCCTTAATAATGCTGCTGTGCATTCATTCATAATTAGGCCACTATTTGAAAATGATCCTCCAATGGTTTTCAAGGGTGATGGGCTGACATATCATCCCTGACACATGACACACAGAGAACATGCTCCAATCGATATCGCACACCTCCAGGCGGTACAGGATTACAGCCCCGCGCATCCTTGCTCACCAAGGAGCCGGAGCCTGTCGCTCCTCAGCATGACGGCGCCAGTGGAGCTGAATCCACGGGACAGACAACGTAGAGCAAACCCTGATGTTTGGACCCGAGGATCTGTTTTCCCTTTTTATCCAGACAAGGGCTTTGATCATTTCTTATAGCATGAAGATACAAAATCCGTGTGTGTGTGTGAGATCCCTACTCTGAAAGAGAATCCAGTTCTTTGTTTTTGTTTTTTATATATCTAACTGTGGCAAAATGGATAGAAGACTTGCGACATAGATTCAGGGCTTACTTTTGACACAAACTGACTGGGTGACTAGGAAAAAGCTACTTAAGTGTTCAGTGCTCTGTGGGATTCTCTAAAATTGTCACAGGCAAGTGACTCACAAACATTGGGGATAGGAGTTTCCACACCTGGAATCTGATACCCCCCCCCCATATGGCCTTGGCTAATTTTGGTTTTGACTAAACAGTTGAAAGGAAGAAATATTTATTTAATCACTTCGTTGTTGTTCAGTCACGTCTGACTCTTCGACCCCATTTGGGGTTTCCCCTGCCGATGCTGTCATAATTTGCCATTTCCTTTTCTGGCTCATTTTACAGATGAGGAAACTGAGGCAAACGGTTAAGTGACTTGCCCAGGGTCACATAGTTAAGTGTCTGAGGACAGATTTGAGCTTACAAAGCTGGCTTCCCAACTCCAGGACCACACTGTATTCACTGTGTGCCACCCAGCTACACCAATCATTTATTTAGATGTTAACTATTAATCTGTTTAACAACCCCACTCCCACATCCTTCCTCTTCCATTCCCCAATTAATGGGCCAAGCATTGTGTAAGTATTTAGCCTTCTTTTAGGACTTAAAAGCTACTATCTTCCAAAAGCATCCTAACATCATTGATTTAGAGCTGGGAAACCCCCTCATCTTACAGATAAGGAACTGAGAATGAAAGGGATTAAGTGACTTGCAAAGATCACTGTGTAGTACACGGTAAAAGTGGAATTTGAAGCTATGTCTTCCAACTCTTAATTCAATGTTCTTTCCTTTGCACTAGATCTATCCCACTTGAATCCAACTTTGTGCTAAATATTGTAGGAAGGTGATGGATGGGGGCAGTGAGCAGGCATGGAGACCCCTACCTTCTGGGAACTCCCAATATGAAATGGACAACCTCACCGCTAGATTTCCTTTTAAAAGGATGCAGACATGTGCAGCTAATAAAGCACACAGACAGACATCCCATTAAATGTTAAATAGAAGTGTGAGACTTCAGGTATAGAAATGAAGTTGAGGTTGATCTGGGTTCCAAAACAGGATAAGTTCCATCCATTTATAGCTACCAAGATGAGTCAGGCTTCCTAGAGAGGAAGAATTTTAGAAAAACTGACATTAACTCACACTTGGTAAACTTGTTTTTATGAGTCTACTCTACTGCTCCAGAAGCTGTTTATTTCTTGCCAGGAACTCTGCCTAACGGCTGTAATCACCCGCTGCTTTCTATAGAAGCCATCTCTTGTCATATGAGCCAAACAACTTGGAGCGCCCATAGCTGTGGATCCTTGAGTGAAACTGTAGAGTATTCTTGCTCTATATATCTGTCTTAAGCCTTTATTAAAAGTGCTAAAATAACAATTGTGCATTTCTAACTTGTTGAGATCTTCACTTTTTACATTGTTTTTCTTGTATCTGAAACTTCATGGAAGTGGGAGCTACCTCTAGTGGCAGAGAATCCAACCTATTCCTACCTGCCCTTCCTTTGCAATTCTTGCTCACATCCTCCTAAAAATCCTAACCAGAAAGTCCCCTCAACCCACTCGGCATCTTCTATACATCCCTTCACATTGTAATGATGGAGCTGATGGATTTGATTTTGCTTCATGACCAGCTTATCTTTTCCTATCACAAATTTCTGATAGAATCTTTTATACTGTTCTTCTTCCTCAATTGCTTCTTGATAAGTCTGTCTTTTCACACTTAGCACATGCTTCTCCATTGCCCTTTGAGTGGTCCATAAGTTTGATAGTCTATGACCTTCCAATCCAGCATTGTCAGAATATTGATGTTGAATAGATAAGATTTTGTTTCTCAAAGCTTGAGTTCATAAAAATTATTGTATGATTTCCTATCCAACAAATTCTCTTATTCACTTTCGGGCCCGGTCTATTCGCCATGCTCACTACCTGTTCAAGACTATGTATTGCGTATAGACCAGCATTCTGTTCATTTTACTTCATATCAAAGTTGAGATGATACACATCCTTTATTCAGCTTGCTTTTACCATATGGAGATGCAGTCAGTTCCTTTGAGTGATCATGGATCTCCCTGAGAAGGTTTTATAGTGCTCCACGGCTTGATATAGACATCTTGGTGATGTCTCCTATAAACAGGAGCCTCCTCTCTAGAAAAATCCCTTTTTCATTTGGCTTCTGCACTGGGCAATCTCCATGACAGGGACAAAACCTTTGGCAAATAGATGTCTCCCTGTTTATGGCTCACTTGATAGTTGTAATCAGAGAGTTGTCAAACAGTATTCCATTGTATCTTTCAAGGAATCTTTTGATGATTTTGACATATGTGGAGGAGAGCCTTTAAGGTAAGATTTTGCCATACAAAATGAAATGCCTCTTTTTAAAATAAATCAGTAACACACAGTGGGCTCTCCTATTATCTGCCTTTCAAACTGAAAGATGTTTTTTGTTGTACAAAATCAGGCAGGAAAGTTTATTTCCTATTTAGCCATCATCAGGGATGACTAACATACCAACAGATTTTTCCCAAATGTTTGTAGTATTAGAGAAATCTGTGGGTTCATGGTTACTGATACTTTCCTGCTCACTTGTTGGGGTGCAGGGAATAAGAAGATCTGAGCTTTTCTCCATGCCTTTGATTCTGTGCTCTCAGACATTTCCTTTTCCACCAGCTTCACTCCTTAAATTGGATTGCATCATAATCAGGTTCCCAGGTAACCTTATCGCCCAAGGAACTTCTCATTCTAGGAGATTTACTCAGTTTTGATATTTATCTCATCAGTACCTTCAGTTCCTTCTGTACTCTGATTGGAAGGCTGAAGAGCAGAACAAAGAACTCATCCTAAAGCTTGCATTAAAAAGAAAAACTCCTTGGTCAGTCAACTCTTCCTTTTCTGTCATGTACCTTGGACTGGATTCTACCATACCCCTCATACCAGGTACTTTCTTCCTTGCCTCTTCCTTTTTAATTTCTTTTTTGATGTGGTCTTTTCCTCTTCCCCATTTTATTACAAGTTCATAAGACAGGGACAGTCTTATGTGGGTATTCATGGAGATACAGTTGCACCTGAAATAATGTTTAGCATTTTACATTATTTTTCCTGGTATAATCTAAGCTCTTTGAAGAGGTAGGGACTATTTCAATTTTGTCTTTCTTTATCTTCCCAGTGCCTAACATGGTGTCCGGCACATAGTAAGTGATCAGTATATTCTTGTTGATTGATTTAATCTCAATTTTCCCTGGCAACTCTCTAAGACTGTAAATCACAGTTAAGGTACCAGTCTGTACTGGTTGAAAGAAGTTTTTACATTTAGTGTCCCAACTCTTATGAAATAACAGCTCTTGACATAAAAATATATCTTCTCCTGCATCTGATGTTAAATTTTTTATGAGACAAAATTGCAAAATAAGGACAAGGTTTGGATAAATCCCAGTAAATATGGTGCCATGAGGATTACAGTAGCCAAATGGAAAACTTGAGAGAGAAGTGCTCTCCCAGGGCAGATTTCTTACCTGTTAGAACCTGGTGTCAAGGTCAAAGATGCAGCAAATCCAAAATCTGACTTCAAGGCACTTAGAGTCTGGTTCACGTTCAAAATAATGCGTTGGACTGTTTTCTGGGAAGCCACGAGAAATAAGACTAGGAAGATAGGTTGGAGCCAGTTGGGATGTCATTCTATAACTAACAGGAAGCTATTAAAGATTTGTTTTAACATGGAAATGGTATAATGCATGTGGTACTTTATGAAGCTTATTCTGTTGGCGTTTCTAGAAAAGATGGATGGAAAAGGGAATACAATTATTTGGATTTGGAGGATCTGTCTTAGTTATTTCTTTCATCTTGGCAGTTCCTAGTAAAAATGAAGTTTTCCCTGAAAGTAAGATGAATTCCTCCTCTTTTCTCCCCTAATCATTCCCAGAATTCAAGCTGTGCCCCCTACGCTAGGTTCCATGTTCAAGCTGAGAAAGCATCACATCGCAAGCACCCAGGGAAACAAAGGGTTACCTGGTAACCCCTGGTAACCCAGGGACTGGGACCAAAAACACAAACACAAATACCAAGCTCTCAGCATGCCCCCAGAGGATGTTTAATTGTCAAATGAATAGCTCAGACCTCTCATGATAAATGTCAAGTGTTTGGTGGTCATAGGACGGCAAAGTAAAATTCCAAGAGGGTCTAGGAACAGGGCCTGGACTCCAGAAAGAACGCTGGACAGTGTCTCACATGCTACATGGGATCTGGAAAAAACTGGGTTGGTATTCAGGAGACCCAAGTTTGAGACCCAGATCGGTTCCTCGGTGCTATGTGACTTTGCCTAATTCTGAGTTACTCCTTTATTAAAATAGAAGGACTGGTCTAGACCAATTTCTAGCTCTAAGAATCTAAAACTGGGTAACATCAAAGGTCAGTTCAATAATCCTAAATTTCTCTCCCTAAGATTTTTGATGAAAAATTCTTATTTTTCTTCTCCTTATTGACCTACCTTCAGTTATTTATTTAAAGGTTCATTTGGCAAGCATTTATTAAGCACCTGCTGTATGTCAGCATGTATCCTCCCTGCTCTCAAGGTATATACTCGATGTAAGGCTAAGGATACAAGGGTTTACCTGACCAAATTTAAGCATATACCTTGTATAGCCCTGAAATAGCTTATAGTTTGTCTTTGAATTTGTTTTCCCTTCCCAACTAGCTCATTAGGCTGTCCGAGATCCCAAATCATGGGGACAAAAACAGTGTGGTATAGTAGTAAGAGCCCCCATCGATCTCAGAAGGCTTGGGTTTAGTCCAGACTCTGCCATGTTAAGCTCTGGGTTTGTCCCTTAACCTACATCAACCAGAGTTTTCTTATTTACCAAAGACCTTCCTGATACTTTCAATAATTCCCTTACAAGGACTCTGAGTAACAAATGAAGCCATGAATCAGGGAAGGCATCATGGAAGAGTTGACATTTGAATTGGGCTTTCAATGATAGGCAGAAATTCAAAAGGTGAAAAAAGGAAGGAGGGCAAATTGGACTTGGGAAAGTGTGAGTTCAGACACGGGGAATGGCAAATGATCCACTCTGCCTGGAATCCACATAGTATTCCCTCCCAGCCTTTTATAAGGGAAAATCTAGGAAGCTCCTCCAGTTAGTAAGGGTCTGAAATCCAAGCCAAGGAACTTGCCTGATACTTGACAACCACAAAGAGAGCTTTGGCCTTCAATTAATGCTAAGCTAATGAATGGCCACCTTGAGGACTGGGATTCTCAGAATGCTAAGAGCAGAATGATGGCTGGAGTACACTCAAGTTATTGTGGTACCAGATATTTAGAGGAGGATCCCACAACCAAAAGGCCTCAACCACAGGTTTTCTAACCTCATCTCCATTCAATAAATGACAACTCGGGGTAAAATGGGGTTTGAGTGGAGGACAATAAGAAAATAGCCTTAGTAGAACTCAGCATGCTAAGGGGCTTATCCACTCAAAGAACTTAGACCACCCTTCAGGAGGACCCCAGGGACAAATCCCCTTGGAAGAAGACTAAATCAATGTGCCTAGCACTGTGCAAGTGGTATTTGGGAGAGGGGGTCTAAGTGAGGATGACTAGCACAGAAGACAAGGGCACCCGGCCCCTAGGATCCAGGGAGACAGATTCACTATCTTGTCCACATCGTGGAAGAGGAAACGACCCCAGAGGATTAAATGGAATTTAAAAAATTAGATTTGGGAGGAGATTCGGAGGCTTTTAGTCCAACCCACAAATACGAATCCTCTTTCTAACAGCACTGAAAAGTGGTCAACAAGCCTCTACTAAGAGGCCTCCAATGAGAGGGAACCTATACTGTTCCAAGGCAGCCCATTTAATTTCTGGACTGCTCAAATTACTGAGTTTTTCCTCGAGATAAAGTCTAAATGTGTCTCTTGTTAACTTTTACCCACTGTTCTCAGTTCTGCCCTCTGGCACCACGGGGCAGAACAACCACCTATCTAGCTGTTGCCCTCACCTAGGGATGCACTTCAATTAAGCAAATATGGATCCCATAGCTAAGAGGTGTGAAGACAGATCTAACATATACCCTGTTCTCTAGGAGATTATAGTCCAATGGGAAGAAAGGATACCCAAATAATTATATTATACATTATATACCTATATAATATTTATTTTTATATATTTATTTATACAATATAATTAGTGTCTCTAGCTAACTATAATACTAGGGAAATGGTGATTAAGGCAAAGGAGATCCAGGCTGAACCTTGTGAGAAATCTGAGGACAAAAGTCGGTTGCAGGCGGGAAAGTCAGGGAAGGGCTCCTGGAGGAGCAAGAGCCAATGGGACCTTTGAGAAAAGGCATTCGGTAGATAAGAAAGTGAACAAGGGAGCTGGGGTGTGATGGAGTAAAGGGCATGGAAAGGGAGAGGAGAGCAAAGAGGAGGAGGTAATGAGCAGACCTGGTTAGATGGAACAGATGAAGGGTAAGGTGAGTCAGGTCGGCCTAGGAGTAGTCAGTGAGAACCCACATCCTACCTCTGCTGTGACTGACTGACCCTGAGCCATCCCAACCTTTCAGGGCCCCCAGACCCCTTTCCCCCACTTCCAGGTTGTAGAATCATTTGTGTGGACGTAGGAAACTTGGCTGGCAGAAGTGAGTTCCTATGAGCCTTTGAAAAGGGCCCAGGGACCCTTTTTTAATCCACACATGAAAACAAATGAGATTTCATGTTCAGAACAGCCACGATGGCCTCGGTGGGATTAGTCAGCGATAGGAACAGGAGAAGGCGCAGGGAAAGAGAGCAAACTATCAAGGAGGACTCGGTGGTTTTTGAACCTGATTGAGGAGAGGGTGCTCTCTTTTACAGGCATGAAGAAATTAGGAGGTGAGAGTAGCAGGTCGGGGTAGAAGATGAATGCAATTCTGAGCATGTCTCACCTCCGGACCTTTGCACCAGCTGTCCCCCAAGCTGCAATGTCTTCCTCTCATCTCCATGTCCTGGAAGCTCTCACATTCTTCAAGATTCATCTCATGTTCTCCTTCCTATATGGGACCTTTGCTAATTCCTTCCTCCACTTAATATTCTTCCCACTCCTGCAGAAGACTTTGCATTTACATAATTATGAATATGTTGTATATCACCTTCTGCAAGGGCAGGAGACTGTTTTGTTTGCATCTTTGTATCCCAAATGCCTTGCCTGGGGTCTGGTTCTTTGGCAAATACCACAGTGGGTCTGCAATCTCCGTCCTGGGAACGTTCCCTCCAGCAGAGCAGATTGCAGCTCACCCATGCCTACAGAGCAGCAGTTCTCGTTTTGTCTCCTTCTCTCACTGTTTGGATGCAAGGAGAGCCTGCGGGTGTCTCCCCCAATTTTGTCTCATTCTGGGGAGCCGGTAGGTGGTCTACTTCTAAAAAGGTTTCTTCCTTTTGCCACGTGACCGTCTTTCCCTTTTTCTTTTTTCAGTGTAAATATCTCTGATAACAGGCTTGACTGATTCTCCATCATGCCTTTCTTGTTAGATACTGCTCACACCTCCGGTGGGTCTCTCTGAGTAAGCACTTTCTTTCTAATTCTCCAGAGATTGTCAGTCCTCACAACTGTACAATAGCATCAGAGGAATATCAGCATTACAGAGATGGGTCTTTGTTTCAGGGGGGACGTTGGGACCATGGAAAGACTTTTGCAAAGAGCTGGAACCAGGTAGAAACTTCCTAAATGATCACCCAGTGAATCGGTTTGAGAAGGCTCTTCCAGTGGAGATCCCAAGGGAAATGGGAACTGGAAAGGAGATTCACAATAAAACCATGTGAAATCTCAGGCTCGGAGCTAAAAAACCAAACCAAACCTCAGAGACCATCTTATCTTTCACAAATGTTATCTCATGAGAGCTGGACCACGATGGGAGCTCTGGAGGATTATGGCTGTACCTCCTCTCAGGGGGAAGGAGAGGAGGGAGGAGCACTTAGATGGATCATCTCTCTCTCTCCCCCTCCTCCCTGCTGTCAACCTTTGGAAATAACCCAGGCTACTTCCTCGGCCATCAGACAGAGCCAATGGATTCCTTAAAGAAACAGCATTCGGAGCCACTCTGGTACTTTCCCCACAGAGAAGGAAGAGACAGAACTAATTGCTAAAGAAAGGGGAAAAAAAGAGAGAAAAAGAGATCTGGAGGAAGAACTGCATGTGGTGGTAGATTTGTTCTCTTCCTTTAATTCTTTTTAGAAAATAAAATAAATATAAAAAGACAAGTAATTTTCTCACCTAATTTGCTTGGAGAACTGATAATTAAGTGTTGTTGGTTGCATCACCAGGACAAACCTGTGATCCTTGCTGTAGTGTCTCTGCATATTTAGAGGGTAAAAAAACATTCACTCGGGTGCTTTGCAAAAATATCATTTTGTGAGCCTCTCCCCCCAGGCAGTCCCACACCTCTGTTCTGGGTCTGTGGAACTCAGAGACTTGGCTGTCTGAGAGATGGCAGAGATCTCCCTTTGACACATGAGAGGGTCTGTCCTGAAATGCCTGGAGAGCAGATAAAGGCCCAGGGGGGAGCCCAATGTTTCTGGGGGGAAAAGTGGCCTCCATTCCATGAGAACTCAATTGCCCCTTGAAAGCCTAATAAGCAAACCCAGAACTATGAAGTAGAATATGGAGGCAAAAGGGAAGAGGAGAGTCTTGTGGAAAATCATTTTAATGAAAGGTCCAGGGGATCACCGAGATCCTTTCCAACTCTAAGCTGGTTCAGAGGACGTGCTACAATAGAGAGAGTACTGATTTTAGAGCTGGAGGACCCTGACTGGGTCCCCACCTCTACCAATTACTAACATCTGGGCAAATCACCTAGCTTCCATGGGTTTCTGTTTCTCATCTGTAAAATGAAGGGTTTAAACTAGATTATTTCTAAAGTCTCTTCCAGCCTTTAATCTATAGTCTTATAAATATTACACAAGTAGGTCTTCAAGGATCTGAGTCAAAACCCTTCATTTACAGATAAGGAGACAGAGTCTCCGAAAGAATAAATTTTTTAAAAATTAAGTATTTATCATGTAGTAGATACTATGCTAAGTGGTAGGGAGACAAATGAAGAAGTGGAAATAGTCCCTGCCTTCATGGAGCTTACGTTCCAATAGAGGAGACAACACATATAGAGGAGCGTTATTTTGCTTTGAAAAAAGGTGGATATGTGCTTATGTCCATAAAATTAGTTCATAGCTGAGCAATAAATCTTGATTTGTCAATATTATTTGTAGCCATTCAGAAAACCTTACCCTGATACCTCTCATGGCTCAGAGGAGACTTGGGTTTTAAAGTCCATGCTAGTGGAATATAAGCTTCTACCATGCTAGTGAGGATCTGAATACAGTCTGCTTCTGAGTCTCATACTAGAGGGATGAAGAAAGGCCGGCCACTTGAGAAGGAATCCATTTCATCGTGGCAAACCATTAAAATAAAGAGAAATAACAAACGACCCTCTGTCTCTTGTAGTGCCTTTCTGCTTTCGTACTGAAGATGACAGAGTGGGAACAGGATTCTGAAATTCACATGATCTTTAAGTCTTCTATAAACTTGACCTTGACTATTGATACTCTAAATATGTCACTGTCCACTGACCAGCCAGTGGACAAATACTAGCACAAGAGCTAAGTGAATCCGTCTTGACTTCTCTCAAAAGAAAGAAGCTGTAACTAAGTGATAGAATAGAGCATAGTCTCCTTGGAGAAGCAAATAAGCCTTGATTAAATTGGTTCTATCATATTTCCATAGGAAATAAAGGATGTTTTTAAATGGGATATTTATCCAAATTATACTACAGTGTTCAAGACATACTTGTCAAAATAATTGTAGCTTATGTATCCAATATCTATTAAAAAGGATGAAAAGAAATTCTAAGAAGAACTCAATTATGACCCTCCAAATGAACTTGACACGTAAATTTGATAACTTTAATGAAGAAATAAGGGAGAAAAGTTAGAACTATACCATAAAATATGGCTCAAATTATATGATAAAGCTTTACAGAAGCTTTAGAATTACATATGATGAATAATTTTTGATTGAAGAACTGAATGCCTTAACATATTTTAACATATTTAATATGTATTGGACTACCTGCCATGGGGGGGGGGGGGGGGGGAGGGGAAGGAGGAGAAAATTTGGAACAGAAGATTTTGCAAGGGTCAATGTTGAAAAAATTACCCATGCATATGTTTTGTCAATAAAAAGCTTTAATAAAATGAATAAATAAAAATAAATTTTCTTAAGGGAAAAAAAAGGAACTGAATGCCTCTTGACTTCGTGAATCACAAATAACATTGCCAAATAAAGAACTTATATTTTGACAGGAAATGACATAACTGATATGAGTCATTCCAATATAAACTTATGAAAAGACTGCAAAAAGTCAAAATTGGTACAAAACCAAAAAAATAAAAATGAGAAAATAAATAATATGCAACTGAAACAATGAGTTATTTAAAAAGTTGGTGGTGGTGAACACGGAATATGAAAAAAATAGAGAGGCTATGATAACTTCCTATGGAAGCTTAATTGATATAAAATCAATTTCATAATGAGGAAAATTTAAAAACCAAAAAAAAAATCTCAGTCCGAAAACATGACTTCCTTAGAAATATGGCAAATAGAGATGATGCTAGGTTAGAATAGCATACAGTAAAATATATTGGAAGATAATGAATAGTATTTCACATAAAAGAAATTAGTAGAAGATAAATCAAGAATAAATAAAGCTTGGCAAGACATACAACTAAATCACTCCTAGAGCATTTAAGGATTAGAATGAAAATTGCATAATAGAGCAGGAGGAGGAGATGGAAAAGTTCTGCAAAGATGCTTCTGACAAATTTCCATCCTCAAGACCGGTGGAGCCACCAAACTTGGACTCCAGAATTTCAGTTCCGCATGCTCCTTTAGAAGATGTAGAAGTGGGAAATAAGGAGAAGAAAACCAAGTGAACTAAGAATGTCTCCTGTTGGAAGGGGGGAGGAAGAGAGAGAGAGGGAAGAAAGAAAACGAGCATTTTATACATGTCTCCTACAAACCAAGCATTATGCTAACCACTTGACAAATATCTCATTTCATTCTCACGTTTGTTCATTCTCATTCATTATTATTCCCATTTTACAGCCAAGGCAAGCAGAGATTAAGTGACTTACTAAGTCAAAACTGCAGTTCATTAATCCCCATCAATAGATTTACTTTTACTATCTCATCCAGAGGATATATAAAATTGAAAGCAAAATCATTTCATGAACTTATACAATAAGAAAAAAGGCAAAATGATATTTTCTCCTATAAACCTGAAGCATATTATCACCCAAAGAAACATCCATTAGGAAAAGAAGTAGATGTTCCTAGAGAATATGAATGTTCACATACTGAAAATGTGAGCCCGTATATAGAGACCATTCAAATGCCTCTGATGTTTCTGTCTAGCATTAGAATACCCGGCACATAGTAGGTATCTAATAAATATGTATTGATTGATGATTGGCTATCTTTTGATGGTGTCATATCCCTGCCAGTCTTGTGAGCTCTGCTGGACCTGAGAGTTTGCAATTCCTCTCTGCTATAGCTTCAGGATTCAGATAGACATCTAGGATCCTGGGCTCGTAGGTATCAAGCAGGAAGGATTATCAGAAGAAAACTGATACAAATTCCTTATTTTATAGAAAAAGTCTATTAGCCCCTGGGTCCATTGGAACAAAGAATAGTCAGCCAGTTATTTGAAGGCCTCTAATTAGAATATATTCTAATTTTATTAGTATTTATTAGTACTTAGTCTGGATTTGTAGTATATAAATTAGCATTTAGTCTGGATTTGACTGTTTCTTTTCTCTGGTACAATCCAACATTTCTTTTCCATGCCTTTTTCTGATGAATGTCTAGTAAATCCTTGTAACAAATGTTTACTACCTATCAATGTGTATCTCTTTAAAGATATTTCAAGCGTACCATCTAACAGATTAAAAAGAACCAAGTAGATCTGAAAATTTTTATCTTTCCTATGTCCCCATGACTTGGGAGGGCTTCAATGAAAATGAAAGGAAAAAAAGAAAAAGAAAAGAGGAAAGGCAAGAACAAAAATTCCAGATGTTACCATATTTGAGTCATCATCTTCTGCCCCAATCCTGCATTTCAAACTCCTGCCTTTATTGCATGTATGCGATTACTAAAGGGTTTCCCAGGCTCTGAGGTGCCTATTATGAGTGTATTTTTATTTATTCCTTAGAAAAAAAGGTCTGTCAATAAAAAGTTATAATAAAAAAAAGAAAAAAGGTGACATATTATACATCATTGAATTCTTTTCTTCCTCTCTCCTTCCTGCTTTTTTATTCCAAAAGCATGGATGACTGCTGGGCAGCGGGAGGAAACACTGTTGGGGGGTGACGTGGGTGGAGGTGATGACTAAAAAACTGAAAACTTCAAAGGAATTCCTTCTGTCTGTCACTTTTGCCACCATCAACCTGAAGGCTTCCCCACAAGGTCCAGGGAAGCAACTACTCTAACAACAGAGACATTTTCTTTCTGGGATCTCCATCACCTCCAGATCAGATTACATCCTGGAACCAAATCAAACCACGATTTGATCCCGGAAAGCTATTTATTAATTAACTATCTGTTAAGGGGCATAGCAAACCCTTTTCTCCTGAGACAATGATTTTCTTCTACTGGCTAAGTGAGAATAAGATATTACTGTAGGAAGTGAAAGTAACGTGGTAGATAGGATGCTGAATCTTGGATCAAGATGTTTGAGCTAGAAGCATGCTTCGGATACCTTTTTTTTTTCTGAAGCAATTGGGGTTAAGTGAATTGCCCAGGGTCACACAACTAGGAAGTTAAGTGTCTGAGAACAGATTTGAACTCAGGTCTTCCTGACTTCAGGGTTGGTGCTCTATCCACTGCACCACCTGGCTGCCCCCAGATACTTTTACAAATTGGCCAAAATCACTTAACCTATTTCAACAGTTACCTAATTTTTCTCAATTCAACCTCCATGAAACTGCCAAATGAATTTTCCTAAAATATAAATCTGTATCACTTCCCTACTTGAAAATCTTCTGTGGCCCCTATTGCTTCTAAAATAAACACAAAAAATCTTCGGCCTGGCACTTTAAGCCTTCCACGTTATTACTCCCACGTCTTTCTGGTTTTATTTCATTTGTTATTTTCATTCATTATTATTTTCATTCATTGCTCTCTCCATGTCATTCACACTGAACTTCTGGTGTTTTCTGTAGACATTTCACTCCTCATCTTCCTTGTGGCTTTGCACAGGTGATCCCTCATGCCTGGAATACATTCATCTCTGCCATTTGGAGAATCCCTTGTTTTCTTTTCATTGTATTTTCATTCATTTTTATTAATAGAAATATATATATACTTACACATACATACATATAAATAAAAAAGAAAGTTTAAAAATCTTCATAACAAATACAAATAATAGTCCAGCAAAATAAATTTCATCGGCCATATCAAAACAATAAATGTCTCATCCCCTGCAGTTCAGGTGAGATTTTTCATGAGACCTTTTCAAATCCCTCCACACATATACCATGGTATTCTCTCCATCTTGAAGCTAAGCTTTGCACTTTGTGCACTTTGCTTCCTTTCCTTGCTTACATGCTACACTCTCCACCCCAAGAAAATGGAAGCTCCTGGAAGGCTGGGACTGCACTGGTTTTGCCTTTGTATTCCTAGTGCTTTGCACATAGTAGGCTCTTAGTCAATAGTTGTCGATTTGAATTGCCCTTACCTCTTAGAAATCAGTCACCTTCTCCTCTTCATGACACTTCTACCGCCTGCCTTATGAGAGATCATGTTTCATTTGTGTGGACATGAAGTCAAGAACCAAGATCCTGAGTTCAAATCTGGCCTCAGACACCTATTCTTTGTTGACCTCTGTCGGTCTCAACTTTCTCATCTGTAAAAATGGGAATAATAGCACCTACCTCTCAGAATTGTGTGAGGGTAAAATGAGATGAGATTTTTAAAGTTACTATATAACTATATATATATATATGTATATATATATATATATATATAAAGCTACTATATAAACATGAACTATTATTATGATTACATCTCCCTAGCATGGTGTTCAGCACACAGTAAGTGATTAATGATTGTTGAATGCATGAATGAAAATACTTAGCAAGTCTTAAAGGGCTGAGGAAAAGTGCGAGAAGCGGTTGTCAACACACAGTTCTCGCTTCCTGGCCTTGGGCCCAAGAATGGCCTTTTTTCTGAATGTGTGCTGAATAATCCGCCTTCTGCCTGCCTCGGCATCCACCTCTGTCCTCATGGCCCTTGGGACCGTGAGGACCAGCTGAATTACCCAGTCCCAGCTCCTTCACGTCCACTTGCCAGAGCACAGGCCAAGTCGCTTTCGGGCCAGGGACCATCTGTCTGTGGAGGCTCCTGCCCGAGTCCGTCGTTGGGAGAGATGCACTCCAGACCAAGCCGAAGGGATTAATGGGTGCTAGGTGGCTGGCCTGGCAGCTGCCAGAGCCAACTCTGGGGACCGTTCAGACTTTCGCTCTCCCCGGCGCTTTTCCTGAAGGGCACGTGGTGAGTCTGTCCCCTGACTGAATCGAGAGAGAGAAGGAAGTGCCCACGGGCTGAGCTATACCGTGGAATGCCTCTCTGTGTTTAGGAAGGTGAAATAATAAGAAATAATGGGGAAATGTTGTTAACCAGATGGCAGGTGGATTAATGGCACATGAAGATAAAACCCTGATTTGTGTGGCTAATCACTGCTTGGATGCTGCCACTGCTTTTGATATTACTTGATGCCCATAGTGGGTGATGGCCCCCTAGCAGAGAGGACCCCAAACCAGGCATTTACAGACAGTTTCACCAAACAGCAAGCCTCCCCCGCAAAAGAAGGGAAGTACACAATCGCTAAGGCATCAAGGTCTACAAAGCATCTTCCCTACCATAACCCATGGAGGGAAAAGATTATTTTTATCATCCCCTTTTACAGAGAAGAAAATTGAGGTTCAAATTTGACCCTAACATTTTAGCACTTTGCAAATGTCAGGCAGATAATTATAATTTGAAAGATTTTAAAGAACATTTGAGTCCAACCTCCTCAGTTTACAAGTGGGGAAACTGAGACCCAGAGAGGTTAAGTGACTTAGTTGCCCAAGATGACATAATAGTAAATGATAGAGGTCACATTTGAACCCAAGACCTCTGACTACAAATACAAAACTCTATTGTATCATACAATACTGCACAGTCAGGGCACTTTTTCCTTCCATACTCTGTCTTAAAAGATTTGTCGTGGCAGCGTGCCTTTACATAACTGTATTTCTTTCACAACAGCCTTGCCAAGTGGTTGTAGCCTTCTATAATCCTCCTTTTATGGAGCAGGATATTGTAGTTCAAAGAAAGGAAAATGTTTGCCCAAAGTCACAGCTAATGAGGATCAGTCAGAGCCAGGACTCAAACCCAATGCTGTCTATTCCTGGTCCACTGTTCATCTACTATACTATGCTCTACCATGCTGCTCCTCTTCCTGAGTTCAGATCTAGCTTCAAATACTTACTAGCTGCACAAACCAGGGCAAAGCATTTCCACCCTACCTCAGTTTCTTCATTTGTAAAATGAGCTGGAGAAGAAAATGGCAGATCACTCCAGTGTCTTTGCCAAAAAAAAAAAAAAAAAAACCCAAAGGGGGTCACCAGGTCTCACAACTTTAAAATGGCTGGCCTTCATTTGAATCCAATTGGAGCACATAGATATGAAAAATAATTAAAAAAGAGAATGCTTTATATTGGGATATTTGTCATCTAGGGGAGGACGTGGGGGAAGGGAGGGGGAATTGGAACACAAGATTTTGGAAGGGCTAATGTTGAAGAATCGTCCACACATATGTTTTGAAAAATAAAAAAGCTTTAATTTAAAAAAAAGAAAATGAGAATGTTTGATGGTGGCAGAAGGGAAGGCTTTCCATTTGTGTGTGAGATATTTCAGGTAACTGAAAGAGAATAAAGTTTAAAGAGAACAAGACCAGGGAGTTAGAAGTAGTCATATTGAAGCCTGTTCTGTGATTCCGGCCTCCCTTGTGTAGCAGAAGGGATTCCTGTGCAGGAAAATGTGGTTATCCATTTCAGAGGTCCTTCCACAACTTGAATTCTGCTACGTCAATGGGCTTCCATGGAAACATTTAGCCTAAAGAAGAAAAACTCTTACGCAGCCATAATAACTCTCCTCAAATACTCAAAAGGCTGGTCTATGAAAGGGGGTTTGGACTGTTCGCCTTGACCCCAGCTGGTAGAACCAGGAATGATTTTTCTAGTTAGAGAGGCAGATTTACCCGTCATGTGAAGAAGAGACTTCTTAACAATCAGAAATGTTAAAAACAGATAGGGATGTCTGGGAAAGTAGCATGTTTACTGTCCTTGGAGATCAAATGGCTGCAAGATGGCTATGTTGTAGAAAGGAATCTCACTCATTTACAAGATGGACAATATGACTGCCAAGGTCCGTCCCATCTCAGAAATCCCATGATTTTGCCCATAGGGACATGCACAAGAATTGGGGCTTTTTGATGTAGGATGGACTGGACTCATCTCTAAACTTTTTTTCAGAATAGTCACTGGCATTATGCCTCACTGCTGGGCTAAGACTCCAGAGAGGGACCCTCAGCTGTGCAAAGTCCCATCTCCTAACATGTAACAACATAATCCATTAACCCGAAGCACATTGGGAATCGTTTGTGTGTCTGTCTTTTCCTCAGCAGTGAATTTGGCCCTGAAGGACATCACACCTTTAAGTGAAACAGTATGTTGTATTTTTAAGGAATGAAATAAGGAAGGAAGGAAGGAAAAAAAGAAGAAAGGAGGAGAAGAAGGAAGGAAAGAAAGAAGGAAGGAGGGGAAGAAGGAAAGAAGGAAGGAAGGAAGAAAGGAAGGAAGGAAGGAAAGAAAGAAGGAAAGACATAAACAGGAAGGAAGGATGGATAGGAAGGACAGATGAATAGGAAGAAAGGATGGGAAGGAAAGAAGGATGGGAAGGAAGGAAAGAAGGAAGGGAGGAGGGAAAGAGGAAAGGAAGAAAGAACAAGAAGGAAAGAAGGAAGACAGAAGAATGACAAGGAAGAAAAGTAAAAGTTGATTTCCCTGCAGCATTCCTATCAAGGTGCTAGGATCTCCAGATTCATGCAGAGCTTGAGTTATTAAAAATCTTTCATTAGTCCGTGTTAATGACTCTAACCAGGAGTAGGGCCTTTTTGAGCCCAACTGGACCATGAGAGTTGGAGTTCTTCCAGTCCATGCACTCCTGTGCTTATCCACTCTGACAACAATATGGTGAGATTTCCCTTCCTGTGGCATGGGGCTGTGTTCCCTCATCTGCAGCCCAGTTTTAAGAATGAACAAAATAGCAAGTGAAAGGTCAGAAATGATGCATGTTCCTTTGTGAGGGAAATCTATATGAACCTTATTATTCTAAGTCCACAAGAGAATAAAGGGAGCAAACTCACTGGCTATAACATGGCAAACTGCCATTACATGCTACATCATATCTACCCTCAGTTCCATATTAGTGACCCTAGTCAAGTCACTTAAATGCTGTCTGCCTCAGTTTCCTCATATGTAAAATAATGAGCATTGTAAAATAAACAGCACTGACTTTGCAGGAGTGTTGTGAGGATCAAACGAGAAAACAAATAAATGAGAAAACACATTGTAAATTTTAAAGTACTAAATGTTTTAAATGCTAGCTATTCTGATTTCACAGGAGGAAAAGCTGAATTTATGTTCAGTCAAGAGAGGCTGAAGGTGTCTCCCAGACCTCCCTCTAGTTCAAATGAATAGCAGCCCCATCCAAAAAAAAGATGGGGGGGGGAAGATTAAGAAAATGGAGAATGTGCACGAATGTTTGTGGCAGCCCTTTTTGTAGTGGCTAGAAACTGGAAACTGAATGGATGTCCATCAGTTGGAGAATGGCTGAATAAATTGTGGTATATGAAAATTATGGAATATTACTGTTCTGTAAGAAATGACCAACAGGATGATTTCAGAAAGGCCTGGAGAGACTTACACAAACTGATGCTGAGTGAAATGAGCAGGACCAGGAGATCATTATATACTTCAACAACAATACTAGATGATGACCAGTTCTGATGGATCAGGCCATCCTCAGCAATGAGATCAACCAAATCATTTCTAATGGAGCAGTAATGAACTGAACTAGCTATACCCAGAAAAAGAACTCTGGGAGATGACTAAAAACCATTACATTGAATTCCCAGTCCCTATATTTATGCACACCTGCATCTTTGATTTCCTTCACAAGCTAATTGTACAATAATTCAGAGTCTGATTCTTTTTGTACAGCAAAATAATGTTTTGGTCATGTATACTTATTGTGTATCTAAGTTATATTTTAATATATTTAACATCTACTGGTCATCCTGCCATTTAGGGGAGGGGGTGGGGGGGGGTAAGAGGTGAAAAATTGGAACAAGAGGTTTGGCAATTGTTAATGCTGTAAAGTTACCCATGTATATATCCTGTAAATTAAAGGCTATTAAATAAAAAAAAAAAGAAAAAAAAAGAAAATGGAGAATGAATTGTTTCCTTGTGTGGAATTAGAAGAGAAGGATTAAGTAGCCTCCACAACAGAGCAATATTATCATACTCACAGAAATAAAACAATTGCTCTATGAAGTAGGAACGCGGGCACTGCTGCCAATAACCCTACCAGGGGCACCAGCATCTCCCAATGGCTGGCACAGAAAAGCAGGGAGAGCATGAACCTTTGTGTTTGTGTCAAGGCTGGACATTATTTATGCTTTGATGGAGCAGGGAGGCAGGAGATGCTGCCAATCACTCTAACAAGAGCACCCCCGCCAAAGCCATGTTTGTTAGAAAGAGGGAAAGCAAAGGATTCCGGCAAGTTTTCTTAGGATCCCATTTTAGAGCCCTCCTTAATGCCATATTTCAGAGTCATTGGCCTCCCCAAGCGTTAATGCCCGGGAGGCACCAAATTGACCACAAAAGGGAAAAAAAATCTATCCAGTAAAATATTCTCTGGGGGAAAAAAATGCTCCTTTACAAACATGTTCAAGGGTACATTATTTTCAAGGCCAATTCATTTGGAAGAACAGACGCTAATATATAGACACTACTAGAAGTCAGATTCTAACAGAATTTCCTGATGAATAGAATTGTCAACAATAGAATGAGTTACTTCAAATAGTAGTGAGTTTCCCATCACCTAACAGAGATTGACTGATATTAGTCAGGCCATGAATGCAAAAGGGATCTTTATGTTGCAAGAGATAGAGTTCAGAGAGCTATTTCCCAGATCAGAGAGTCTTACCGGGGATGCATGTCCCAACTCCTCTCCACTCCCTACCTCAGAGGTCAGTAGATAGATTTCAGAAGGTCTATAAATGTGAGCTGGGGAGGGGTATTTTTTTTCATTAAGTTTTAACTGAAGTTTAGCATTTCCTTCATATAGGAATGTTTAAATAAAAAACTTAGCCAGATTGCCAGAGGGATTCAGAATACAAAATAAAAAGTTGATGAACTCCTGACTTGGATGGTCCTTAATGTCTCTTGCAATTCTAAGATTAGATTGTTCTATGACTCTAAAAGGGATTCTTAGCTTTTTTGTGAATTGGACCCCTTTGGGAATCTGATGAAATTTATAGAATATTATGATGAATCATACTCTTCTCTGGATTATGTTTTTAAATGCGTAAAATAAAATGCATATGATTTTATAAGGAAATAAAATATATTAAATTAGAATTGTTGTGGTTTTTTTTAAAGGCAAGTTCATGGACCTCAGGTCTTGCTCTAGCAAAATTTATTTGATGGATCAGGGTAAAGATCCCTTTGTTTCTAAGGTGTTATTAGAAGCCATGGTCTCTGAAGTGAGTACATTCTTTGGAAAAGGAAAGGCTTCAAGAAGTTTTGGACATGAAATATACAGCTGAGAATACTCACTATTGATCGTCGCTGAACTTAACAGACAACATAGCTTATCCATGAGGAAGAATCCAGGTCTCTAAGACCACCATGAGCTCATGAGGTCCTTCATTGGAGAACTCTTCCTACTTTCACTGAAACATGCTTTGTAGCCCAGTTTGTTGACCAGGTTCTACTGTTTGCTGCCTTTTAAGAACTTCAGTAACCACCACTCATAGAAGTAGATTTCCCAGAACCCACTTCCCCAAAACCATCCTCTCTGCTTGTAGGGACAATGAGGTCTTTGTTGGCCAAAATCGAGTAACAAAATCATCAGACTTTGTTACTGGCAGAAATACATAATAAAAAGAAGAATTTTACCTGGATTGAATTCAGAAATGATCATAATGTCTGTAAAAGAAGGCTCTGATCCCTGCCTTGGACTCGGGAGTTGAAAAGGAAGGATCTCATCTTAGCTTGGAGTGGTCTTCCTGGCAGCTATGACTAAAGAACTAACAAATTCAGACACTATGCCCTGGCAGGCTGATGTTGATCTAGCAGAACCGAGATGCCAAAGTAGGCTCTGAGACCAGCAGAGCTCACCAGAGCAATCAGCCCAAAGGAGACCTGGAACAGCAGAGATGTGGTACTAAGTAAAGGGCAAGCCCATTGATAATAATAATAATAGCAACAACAAAGTGCTTTGTAGTATCTCCCATAATCCTCATAACAACCTTGGAAGGTAGGTGGTGTAATTATTCCCATTCTATAGATGAGGATATTGACGTACATAGAATTTAGGTGACTTGCTCAGGGTCACACAGCTAATTAGTGTCTAAAGCCACATTTGAACTCAAATCTTTTCTCTGTCCACTCACCTAGCTGCCTTGGTGATCAAAGGAGCCACACACACCCATCAGAGATGCTGAGAATAGCCTGAGCAGCAGCGTGACATCATCCGAGTCAGTGGTCCCTCAGTGTCAGAGGTGAAACTGTCCCTCCACGTGTATCCCTATAAATGTCCATTGTCCCCACCGGTTGTATGCATGTTTGTAGGAAAGTGAGCCCTTTGTTTTGTGAAGAGATGCGATGTACTATTTCAAATCTTACCACGCCTGCTATTAAATGCTTTTTGTTTAAACTGTGTCTTTTCACTGCGAAGGCAAAAATTATAAGAACTGGTGGGGGCTTGTGTTGTTATTTTGAGTAAGTTTGGACCCACAAAAGAACTTGAACCAAACCCGTTCCTTTAAGGACTCTCCATGACACAGGTAAGTGCTGTAAGAATTCCTCTGTCTGAATGGCAATAATGGTCTAGTAGAAAGTGTTGGAATCGGAGTCAAGAGACTTAAGGTCTAATTTTGGTCATCACACTTTCTCATTCTGTGACCATGAATGAAGTCACTTCTCTGAGCTTCAGTTTTCTCATCTGTAAAATGAGGATGGGGAGCTATGAGGCACAGTGGATAGAGTTCTGGCTCTGGAGTCAGGAGGATCTGAGTTCAAGTCCAGCCTCTGACACTTACCAGTTGTGTGACCCTGGTAAAGCCATTTTAATCCTGTTTGCCTCGGTTTCCTCATTGGTAAAATGAGCTGGAAAAGGAGATGGCAAACTATTCCAAAATTCTATATGAGGTCACAAAGAGTCGGATAAAATTGACTAAACAACAAAATGGAGATAACAGTACTTAATGTACCTATTTCAAAGGGTGGTTGTGAAGAAAGAAAAGCGTTATGTGCTATAAAAATGGAAGTTTGTTATAATTCAACCCCTTTCTGCTGCTGCTTCTGAGAGGTATTGGAGGATTTTCATTGGATTATTTAGAGGGGCTTCCTGAAAGTTACGCCCATCTTCCCTAAAAAACATTGTAATACACCCCTGGGCATCCGGGAAGCAATTATTCAGTCTGAAATGAAAACTAAGCCGAGTGCTCCCAAATCTGGGACCATTTAGAACTGGAAAATAAGTCAGGCTGAAGCAACAACAGCTCCTTCAGAGCTATTTTTGCTTTCATTAAAGCCTTGTCAGGAAATATTTCTTATAGGTGTTAAATTCAGGTTTATTTTTATAACCTACTTAGCTCCCCTATTTCTCTTCAGCCTGAAATATTTAAGGCAATTTGTACAAAATGTTTAAAAATAATAAAAGCTCAGTCTTATGTAGGGCTTCTTATAAAAAAATCTTGCCCACAATACTGGGTGAAGTTGGTAGGACAAATATCATCATCCCATTTTGCAGATCAATGAATCTTTGATTAAGCTCCTACTATGTTCCAGGGACTGAACAATGGATATTCTAGAAGGCAGAGAAGGAAGACTTTTCCATTTGGAACTTTTATTGCAGCTAAAATTTTCTAAGGTTCCCAAGAGATTCTGTTTTCTAAGAAGGCATCTGTTCTATGCTCTGATCACCCACCATCCTGGTGGAACACTCAGCCTTTTGCAGTCAGCACAGCTATCCCAGCTTCATTCTTCCAGGATGGAGAGAACATCCAGAATCTCCCCCTTATAGGTCCTAGTTGACAGTTGCAGAGTCCTGGGTTTGAATATTGAGACACTTCTTACGGGCTGCATGATTGTAAACAATTCACTTTCTCTCAGACTCACTTTTTGCATTATGTGAAGAATATGAAATATAAATTTAAAATATAGTAAATAACATTAATTTGTAATGATGATATAATAGCTAACTGCCGTATAACAAACACTTTAGGTTTGCAGCTAAAAAGTGTTTTAAGATGAACAAAATACTCCTTCATATATGATATCTTATTTAATCCTCATAGCAACATTGTGGGGTGGATGCTATTATTGTCCCCATTTTACAGAAGAGGAAAATGAAGCTACATGATACCCAGGGTCACACAGCCAAGAAGTGTTTGAGTTAGCATTTAATCTCTTGATTTCTAGACTCTTAAGTTCAACGTTCTACCAATGCACCATGTAGGTTCATAATTATCATCAATATTTTATTTCAGTGATGTGTGATGATGGAATCAGCAGGAGATGAATTCATAAGGCAAGTTCAGGAAGTCTACAAGTGGGGAAAAAAAGTTGTTTAGTTTGAGGGAGAAAAGATATGAGAGATGTGTCAGCTATTCCAGCAACAGAAAAATTATAATATCTTCTGATATTCTGAGGAATTGGGGGTGAGAGGGTGGTACAGTGGATAGAGTATTGGGTCTAGAGTTAGGAAGATTCATTTTCATGAGTTCAAATCCAGCCTCAGGGGATATTATTTTGATGTATGTATGTGTATAACTAGTATTGAACATATGTGAGATGATCCACAGGATCATGAAGAGTTGGACACAACTGAATGACTGAATAATAACAGCAATAAATATATTGGGTGAGAAAGAATTAAGAATCAAGGACAAAACCAGGATTGCAAACTTAGATAATTGGAAGGATGATGGTGCTACCCTCAAAAGTAATAGAACAATTCAGAAGAATTGGATTTGGGGGAAAGGGTATGGCTTCTGTTTGAGATGCCTATAGGGCGTCCAATTTTCAATATCAAATGGATAGTTGACAATGGGACATTGGAAATCAGGAGAAAAACTAGAGCTGGATATGGGATCCAGGTTCATAAAATTTAATTTTTCAATAATTTAATCATTTTAATTTAATTTAAATGATTTAATTATTAAATTAATGGGAGAAGAGATTATAAGTGTGTGTGTATATATATATACATATATATATATATATATATATACACACACACACACACACACACACACACACATAAAACTCCCAAAGTATCAAGTAATTTGGAGGATAAATACAAACATCTCTGGGAAGGGGGAACGGTGACAGGAAAGGCCTCATAGGGATGATATTTGAGTTGTCCATTAAAAGAAATTAGAAATTCTGAGAGGCAGAGGCCAGGAATGAGTACATTCCAGCAAAGGTGATAGTCTATGCAAAGGCCCATAGACAGAAGGGATAATGTGTATAAACAAGGGAAAGACCAGTTTTATCATAAAAGGAAGTAATAAAACTAGACTATGAAGGACTTTAAATGCAAATAGAAGAATTTCCATTTGATCCTAGAAGGAATAGGGAGCCACTAGAGTGGACTGAATATGGTAGTAACACAGTCAGATGTGTACTTTAGGGATATCATCTTTGCAGCTACATGGAGGATGGGTTGGAGGAGGGAAAACCTGGAAGCAATTCAAATAATTAGACAACAAAAATTACAAATAAGAGAAAAAGTGTAAAAATATGAATGTAAATCTTATGCACAGAAGAGAAGAAAGTTCAGAGTGAAACACAAGGCTTTGAAATCTAAGAAACATATAGAATTTATTATATCTTTTTCTGTTATCATAGTAAATGGTCTAGTAGAGCACAATAAAGATTCAGAGCTGGATATACCTCTTCCACTTTGCATATAGAAATGGGTTGAGGGCTTTTCAGTGTTCTTTAAATTCAGAATTTAAAAAGAAAGAAATCTTTTCAAGGAAGAATGAATAAACCGTCCCAGTTTAGGAAATATTATGAAGAAACATAACTTGAATGGGATGCAAGAGATGATCGTGCAAGTGTAAGAGGTGACTATTGCAGTGACTCTAGATAAATATTTCATGGAAAATATGTCACTACAGCATATAGAGGAAAGTATGCAGGAGCTACACTGAGTATTGGGTTTTCAGTCAGATTTGCCCAGGATCGATTAGTCAAGCGACCTTAAGAAAACTTCATCCATCTGAATCTCTCCTTCATCCATCACAGGAGGCGTTCCTTTCAACTCTTTGGCTCACTTTAGAGCTATTTTCAGGACTCCTTGCTGCCATTTTTGCTCCATATAGTCCATTGCACAGTCAGATAACGTTTCTAAATTGCTGCCCTTACTGAGCAGCTCCCTTAGACATTTGATGACTCTCCAATGTCTAGAGAGCAGAGGTGAGACTTTGTGGAGTCTGGTAGAAAACACCCTCACCTCCTCAGTCTCTGAGCCAAAACGTGACAAACCGGGCTAAAGGCAAAAGAAATCACAGTAAGTGTTTGAGGTTTGGGGCAGGTGTAAGAGAGGAGGGTGACTGGGCTCTTCTTTTAGCAGCTGAAATTTTGCTGTACCCATGTGGGACACTTGGAAATCTCCCAAAGCCTCAGTTTCCTTATCTGTAGAATTCAGGTATTGAAATAAGGGACCTCTAAATTTCCTTACAGCTCTCTCTATCCTCTTCTCTCCTTGTCATTCAACCAGGAAAAACACCCCCCTTTTTCTTCACATGAGAGGGAAATACATCAGGTCTTAGGGTCTCCTGGCTTCCTTCAAGTCCCAACTAAAATCTCACCTTCTATAGGAAGCCTTTCCCAATCCTTTTCCTTTTCAGCATTTAACTTCTTTAAATTATTTCCTACTTATCCCATGTAGGATAAATTTGTATTTGTATTTGTGTTTCAGAGTGAAACACAAGGCTTTGAAATCCAAGCAACATACAGAATTTATTATATCCTTTTTTGTTTTCATAGTAAATGGTCTAATAGAGCACGATAAAGATTTTGTATTTGTTTGCATGTTGCCTCCCCCATTAAATTGTAAACTCTATGAGGGCAGGGACTATTTTTTGCCTGTTTTTCTATCTCCAGTCTTAGCACAGTGCTTGGCACACGATAAGTACTTCATAAATGCTTATTGAATCGAATAGTGCCTTCCCTCTCTTAATTATTTCCTATTTATATGGCATATAGTTTATTTGGATATATATTGGATATATTGCTGTTTGTAGCCATAGCTCTTAGCACAGTGCCTGGCACATAATAAGTGCTTAATAAATGTTTACTGACTGACAATATTTAACTGACTTTTCTCAGAGCTCAATAAATTTAATAATTTTTTAATCATGAAAGTAGGTGCCAACTTAAGGGACCACAAATTATGGTAGATGAATGAAAGGAACAGTACATAGAAAGAAGCTACATGACTTACCCAGGATCCCACAAATAATCATCAGAGGAAGCAGAACTGGGTTTTGTGACTCAAAATCCAGTGATCTTTCCACCGTGCCCCATTGCATCAATAAATCAGAGAACTAGAACTGGAAAGGACACTAGCGACCATACAATCTTGATAGATTGATAGCTTGAGTTTATAGTGTTTTAAGATTTGCAAAGCACTTTGTGTATATTATCTCTTACGTTATCTCACAATAACCTGAGATAGATATTATCTCTCCTTTTACAAATGAGGAAACTAAGGTAGAGAAAAGTTGAAGATTATCCAGAATCACACAGATAGTCAATGTTTGAGGAAGAATTTGAACCAATTTTAATTTAATATTTTTATCTCTATTATACCACCTACCTGCCATTATTTAACAAATGAAACTGAAGTCAGAGTTGATATGCCTTGCTCAAGGTCTCACAGTAAGGCAGTATGGGAAAATATATTCTGTGACTTCAGAACCAAAGTCCTTGTCATTGTACCATACTGCCCTGCCCTGAGAAAGCCCTCAGTAAGCCTTAATGGGGTGTAATAGGATAGGAAACAGCTTCAAAATTAATCACGGAAACCCTTTCTTCCTATTTTTGCCATCCCATGTGAAAGATTATTATGCTTTTCTTGGTTTCTCGGCTACTATCAAGTGTTTTTAATGTCACCTTCATTTTGTGGATTCATTGAAATAGGATAGAAATTAGGAACTTTTATCTTTCTACAAGAGAGTTTTCAGAACACTGCTGAAAGCTACATCTCAAATGTTTAAAGATCATGGATGGCCCAAGTGAAGCTGGAGCTTGGTAACTGGGGTGCCAAGGGACTTCGCTTGAACCCAGATTTCTTCCCATCAGGCTTCTCCGTGAACCGATAAAAACAGGCAATCTGAAACAGAGATAGATGAGTATAGAATATAAAAGCCAGTCAATGCTAAGCCTGAACACTTGCCAAATTTCATTTTCTTTAAAAAACACTGAGCCATTTTGTAACTAGAAAGTGACAAAAAAAAAAAAAACCCACAAAGATCAGAACTGCCAAAAACCTTGTTTTTCACAGCTATATAGTCCAAAATTAAAAGAAAAAAAACATCACGTCTAGGAGAAAATATATATAGACGTATATAAATTTATGTATCTACATCTTTGCATACATGCATATATGTTTATGTTTATATTTCCAGGCTTAATGCCATATAGAATATTTGTATATATATGTACATAAATATGCATAAATATGTGTGTACATACCCACAATACGTATATGTGTGTATACATACACAATTCCAATGTAGAGTGAGGGTAAGCAGAGTTGCTGAGTGAAGTGTCTACTGCTTGAAAATCTTGGGTCATTTTCATGTCAGATCTGGGGAATTCTAGTTGCTCAACATGACAGATTGAAGTCTCCTTTTTTCTGCTGCTCCACGGACTTAGAAGCTTCCCTTCCTCTCTTTCAAAGAGGACATGTGGCGTGGAAAAGAGAGCACTGGTCCGGCCATCAAAAAACCTTAATTTCAATCTCAGCTCTGTTAAATACTAGGTTTTTTTTTAATTTGAGAAAATTATTTTACCTGAAATTTATTCACCCAAGTTTCCTGATTTACAAAATAGTAACAAGAAGAACGTGCTTTGTAAGTTATGGCTTACTATATAATTCCATACTACTGGAATTTATTTCTCAACATACAAACATGTCCAATGTCTCAGAACACCAGAGCTCTTTTCCATTGATGATTATACTTCAGAATTTTAGCTATATATGTTCAAAACAAGTGGATGATATATATTAGAGACAGACAGACTCAAAGAGAGACACATAAACTTTTATTTTTTTATTTTCCAGAAATCAAAAATGACTTTACTCAAATCTCTCTAGTGCATAATTTATAAACTCACAACAGTCTTGATTTTCAAAAAATATATATAATCTCCTTGAGGACAGGAACAATTTCATTTTTGTCCTTATATCTCTGATTCCTGGTACATAATAAGCATTTAATTGGAGCTCTGAATTAAGGGGCTGATTGACTGAATGAGCAGGATGGAATAGTGTCTATTCTTATATTTACTGAGTTCTGGGTACAAATCCTTTCTCCTATATTAGTCACTTCTGACCTCTTTGAGCATCAATTTCCTAATTTTAAAAATAAGAACAAGAATATCTGTAGTATCCACTACATAGGATTATTGTAAGGATTAAGGGAAATAATATATGTAAGTTATTCTGTAAACTTTAGAATAGTATATAACTTTCCAAAATTATTACTATTAGAAAAATGGTAGGGAATATATATATAATATTTACCACTGAGTTAAGTTCTTTTGCAAAGATTATCTCATTTGATCCACACAACAATCCTGGGAAGTAGATTCAGTTTGTTATTTTACAACAGAGTAAACTAAGGCAAATACAGTTTTAAATGACTTGTCTAAGGTCATACATCTAGTAAGTGTGTGGGGCTGGATTTCCTATGCCATCAACTATTATTATTAACATTAACATTTATCATATTTTTCTTGTGTAACATGATAATTATGAAAACATATATAGAAGAATGGCTTAAGTTTACCATATATCAGATTGCTTAACGTATAAAGGAGGGATGGGGGAAGGGAGGGAGAAAAAAAATTGGAACAGGGTTTTGCAGGCGTGAACTGTGCATATATTTTGAAGATAAAAAGCTTAAAAAACATTTGTGGTATTACAGTACTTGGGACAAATGAGGCATTTAGAGGAGACTAGTAACTCTGGTGTGAGGGCTTACGAGCCCTTTTTAGGGCTGCTCATCCATTTTTGGTGTCCCCTTGGTACTCAATCCTTACCTGTGGCTCCAACAAGCTATAGTGTGAGAAGTGGCCATACCCCAGGAAACCATCTTGGCCGGCTGAGAATAATCAGCCAGCTTCAAACATGGTGCTGAGTTAGAGGGATATCTTCCTCAAGTGTGTGAAGACTTCCCCTCAATGGAATGGGTGAGTGAGAATTTGTCCCAATAAGTCATGAGGTGAGTGAAGCAGGCACATGGAGAACTTAAGAGTTTGCTCAAAAAGCAAATGCCAAGAGGCCTCCTGGACCACTGCCAGCCATCCTGACTTCCGGCTTGCCACTGAACTCTAATAACTAGAAGAGAAAGTAAGGTTGACTATTTTGTGCCTCACTTAAATCCAATTCATAAGTGAGTCACTATATCATCCTCTATCACTAATTCTCTTCCTCCCAAAAAACACGATAACAATAACTATAATTATTAATCATTGTGGAGATGGAAAAGAAATCCTCTTTGGGATTTAATTTTCATGAATCTGAACAGCTGGACCATTTGTATTATATGATGCCCTGCTAGCAGAGAAGGATAGTTTGACTAAACCTATTTGGGAAGAACTGAAAATATGAGGAGTATTTTTTCTGGACCCCAACAAACAGAGGAGATGCTGGACCTTGGTAAGAAAAGTGACTTTTTAGACAGAAATCTCTCAGCTAACAAAAGCAATAAGCCAAATCTGCTCCTGAAAATGTGTGATCTTTTCGAATCCTCTCTGGAGCTCAGAAAGTGTCAGGGATTATCCCGAAATACCTGCCCACAACTCAGCCATCTTGTGTGTGTTTTCACCACCAACAAACCGAGACTGGGAAAATCTGTCATCCGTCGTCTTCGAGGGGAATCTTGGCTTCCATCTGGGTGTAAGTGAACTTCACGAAGACATTTCCATGAAAATTCACCAAGCGAAGGGAAGGCAGAGTTCTGCACTGGTGGCAAGCCGGCAGTTCCTTCCTTCAACATTTCTCCAACGTGTTGTTTGTTTTCCCTCTCATTAATGCTTCATTTTCCATAAGGAGAGAACATATTTTCACCCAAACTGAAATATGTTCATATCAATATTTGGTTCAGACTCTGTCACAATTCTCTCCCCTGGCATCGGAGTGACTGCTGTTCGATAGCAAACATTCTGTATTTACAGTTTCAACAAATGCTCTAGGGTTTTAAATTCCTAGTAATCCCGATGAAATGTTTTGGTTTTGTTTTTAAATCTGCATGGTAAGAGATGATACTGAGACCCTTTTAGAATTCTTTGTCAATAAAAGCTATATGCTCAGGCATTTAATACAAACGAAGAATCAGGAAAGAGCCAAATCCTGCTCCTCTCATTTATCAGCTGTGTGTCTCCAGGGAAATCACTCCGATCTTCATTTTCCTCTTCTGGAAAATGGGCCTAATATCTAGAGTACTTACTTTAGGAGGTTGTATTGAAGATTCAAGGGAAGCTAATATTTATAAAGAGCTTGATAAATATTAAAACTTTATGATAAATATCACCTATTTGTTGGCACTTCCAATAAGAAAGTATTAGGGGTAGCTAGGTGGCCCAGTGGATAGAGGACCAGCCCTGAAGTCAGGAGGACCCGAGTTCAAATGTTATATCAGACACTTCCCAGCTGTGTGACTCTGGGTAAGTCACTTAATCCCAATTGCCTCAGGGAAAAGAAAATGTTAACTATGATCTTAAGATTTTACATTTTTATGTATAATCAACCAGATTACTCAGGACCAAATTGGTGAGAGTCACCCATTGCTAAAATTCATGGAGTCATTCTATTTCTAGACTTGCCCGGAAGAATGAGAGCATTCAACAGTCTTCTCCCAGAAAACCAAATTGTCTTGCTACCTTGCCAGCAGGATGCTTTCAAAGCCCATGAAGAAATTTTGTACTATTAAGGCCCCAGGAATATTTACTGGTGGTGAAAACACCAACAAACCGAGACTGGGAAAATCTGTCATCCGTCGTCTTCGAGGGGAATCTTGGCTTCCATCTGGGTGTAAGTGAACTTCACGAAGACATTTCCATGAAAATTCACCAAGCGAAGGGAAGGCAGAGTTCTGCACTGGTGGCAAGCCGGCAGTTCCTTCCTTCAACATTTCTCCAACGTGTTGTTTGTTTTCCCTCTCATTAATGCTTCATTTTCCATAAGGAGAGAACATATTTTCACCCAAACTGAAATATGTTCATATCAATATTTGGTTCAGACTCTGTCACAATTCTCTCCCCTGGCATCGGAGTGACTGCTGTTCGATAGCAAACATTCTGTATTTACAGTTTCAACAAATGCTCTAGGGTTTTAAATTCCTAGTAATCCCGATGAAATGTTTTGGTTTTGTTTTTAAATCTGCATGGTAAGAGATGATACTGAGACCCTTTTAGAATTCTTTGTCAATAAAAGCTATATGCTCAGGCATTTAATACAAACGAAGAATCAGGAAAGAGCCAAATCCTGCTCCTCTCATTTATCAGCTGTGTGTCTCCAGGGAAATCACTCCGATCTTCATTTTCCTCTTCTGGAAAATGGGCCTAATATCTAGAGTACTTACTTTAGGAGGTTGTATTGAAGATTCAAGGGAAGCTAATATTTATAAAGAGCTTGATAAATATTAAAACTTTATGATAAATATCACCTATTTGTTGGCACTTCCAATAAGAAAGTATTAGGGGTAGCTAGGTGGCCCAGTGGATAGAGGACCAGCCCTGAAGTCAGGAGGACCCGAGTTCAAATGTTATATCAGACACTTCCCAGCTGTGTGACTCTGGGTAAGTCACTTAATCCCAATTGCCTCAGGGAAAAGAAAATGTTAACTATGATCTTAAGATTTTACATTTTTATGTATAATCAACCAGATTACTCAGGACCAAATTGGTGAGAGTCACCCATTGCTAAAATTCATGGAGTCATTCTATTTCTAGACTTGCCCGGAAGAATGAGAGCATTCAACAGTCTTCTCCCAGAAAACCAAATTGTCTTGCTACCTTGCCAGCAGGATGCTTTCAAAGCCCATGAAGAAATTTTGTACTATTAAGGCCCCAGGAATATTTACTGGGTACGTGATAGGGGAAGAAGAGGAAGGCTTCAGCTGAAGTCCAAGTGTCCTAGATAGAGTAATGTTATAGAGGGTTCAATTCTTCAGACATTAGGTAAGATTAATTTTGATATTAGCTGATATTTGATATTAGTTGATAAGTCCACTTATATTTAGAAGAACCCAGTCTCCATTTCTTTATATTTCCTGATATTACCACTGATCATTAACCCTTACCCAATTCAAAATTATTAGCCTGGTTTTTCAGGCCCGCTATACTCTGATCCCCCAGTGCTCCCACCAGTTTGGATTACTCATCATTCCCCAAATAGGCATTGCACTCCCTGAGCCCTGCACGTTTGTTCGTGTCATTTCCTCTTATTCACCCTTCGAAATCTATCTCAAATGTTATATCCTCCCTAAGATATTCCCATAGCCAGAACTGAATTGGTCAAATCAATCAAGTTTTTATTAGGACCTACTATATCCCAGACACTGTTAAATATTGGAAATTCAAATGCAAAAAAAAAAAGGAAACAATCCTAACTTACAAGAAGCCTACATTCTACTGGGGAAATAATTATATGTGTGTGTGTGTGTGTGTGTGTGTGGTGTGTGTGTGTGTCTATGTGTGTATGTGTATGTCTAATTAATATTTATGTTAAAATATTTAATACAATATTAGCCAAAAGGTTATAGCAACTTATTAAAAAGATTATACTAATAATAGCTCAGTATTAGAAAAGCTATAAATATAACAGATCTTATTAATTCTTCAGAAATGAAAATCACATGATTATACAGCCACAGAAAACGTTTTTGAGATAATATAACACTTTTGTGATTAAGACATTTAAAATCATATACCTAAGAGAACTTCTCTTTAAAATGCCAAAAGTATGTATCTAAAATCAAGAACTAATATTACTTTTTATGGAGAAACATTATAGAACTTTCCTATAAAACCAAGGATAAAGAAATGATGTCTGATAGAAATATTTCTATATATATTTAGATATATATGTCTATAGATATAATCTAAATATCTAGATATATAGAAATGATAGAAAAATATTTTTGTTGGTAGCCTATCTATATGATATAAAGGCTACCAGCAAAAATTATTAACATTTCTGTTATATTACCAATAAAACCCAGTAGAAAAGATAACAAAAGAGATTTCATTCAAAATCAGCACAGAATGTATAAATTATCTGGGTGTCTACCTATCAAGAAACTGACAAGAATAATGTGAACAAAACTACAGAACATCATTTACAAAAATCAAGAAAAAATTGTAACGTAATTAATTGTTCATTGGTCATGATGATTTTTTAGATTGCGATATTCCCTAAATTAACTTGCAGATTCAATGTCATATTAATCACAATATCAAAGCCTTAGTTTATAGGACTCAATAAAATAATAACAATGTCTATCTGGAGTAACAAAAAAAAAATAATAAAAGGGGAAAAAGAAAAAAAGTAATCATCAAAAGTATAAGTAATTTTAAAAATAGAAAATTTGATAGAGGAACACACTAGCTATTAAAAATTCAGAAGCTGACACAGTCAATAGCACAGTCTTTGATAAAACACCATAACATCAACAACAAGGATGACATTATGCAACAAAAACTGCTGGGAAAATTGGAAAGTGTTTTAGGGGAAATACTCATTCTCCATATACATTAAGCTCCAAATATATTCAAGATGTAGATATAGAAGAACATGGCATTTGATGTTTTGTTTTGTTTTGTTTTGACTAGAAAAGCATGAAAGGAAATACTTTTAATTTTTATAGCTAGAGTTTTTAGGGATAGAATAACAGAAGAAAAAAATGGGCTATTTTAATTATCCATTTGTCCCACAATAATTGCATAAAATTGAAAAGCTACCAAATGAATGAAATAAGTGATTTTGGAATTAAAAGGAAGTTGATTACCTAGATTAAAAAAAAATTGCAACAGATTTCTTTTTGTATTTTTGCTTTTTCTTTTATCCACTGCAAATTAGCATAATGCCTGACACAGAGTAAGCACTTTTAACAAGTGCCTGTTGATAGACTGACTGATTTCTCTGATAAAGATAGAATCTCTCAGATAAACAAGCAGTTGATAACATCTGTAAGAACAAGAGCCAATGCCTTTTAGGCAAGTGGTCAAAAGATTTGATTAGATAATTCTTTAAAAAAAAGAATTCTATGCTAGCAGGAATCCTGAAGGGAAGGAAAAAATGCTCCAGGTCACTAATAATAAGATAAATACATATTAAATCCATTTTGATTTATGCCTGCCAGATTGGCCTAGACAACAAAAAAGAAAAATCAGAACATTTTAGAAAGCAATTGAAAATTATATCCCTGAAGCCACTAAACTGTGCTTACCTTTTGACCCAGAGATAATAGCATTAGTCCTATATGCAGAAAAATAAAAGGCAGAAGGGAAGGGCCCATTTGTGCAAAAATGTTTGTTGCAATATGTTTGAAAATAAAATACTCATTGATTTGGAGGATAGCTGAATGAATCATGGTATATTAGTGTAATGGATCATCTCTAATTACACTATTAGAAAAGACAAAGGGAAAGATTCAAAGAATCACTGAAAAACTTGCATGAAATGATTCAGAGGGAAGTGAACAGATCCCAAGTAACAATTTATACATCGATTACAACACTGTTAAAGGGCGCAAATTTTTATCTCTCATCATGTCCTCTCTGTTTGTGAATGAGGAAAAATTCAATCTACTGGAAACATTTTAGTAGTGAAACAAAAGACTATATGATAATAAAGAGAACATATGATAAGGATAGAGAGGATGGGATACAAAATAAATGATAAAATAATGCAGTCTAAATTACTTCATCAGTTTCATTGATATCAGATTGCTCACCTATTTTTTAATTTTAAATCTGTGTATCACTCAGATCTATGAATGTCCGCTTTTTGCACTAACACAAGGTGAGGGGTTGTGAGCCTTGTTGTGGGGCAGGGACAAGCACTCACAAGAGGGTCAGAAAAAACAATACAAGGACAATCTCAAAGTGTCTCTTAAGAACTTTGGAATCCATTGTATGATGGCATGGTACCACCCAGCATGGCGTGCTCTCATCAGAGAAGGTTTTGTGTTCTAGGAGTGAAACAGAATTGAATTAGCTCAGAAAAAAAACTCAAGATATGAAAAGTTAGAGAAGCCCTCCACCCCCACCCCAATAATGTTCATATGGACTATCTGCGTCCGACCTATGGCAGAGCATCCTAAGTTCGCATTGGTCTGATCGGCCACAGTCAGACACCCTGTAATTCAACTCTAACATAGTGATGTCACTCTCGTCCTCTTCTAGAACAAAGGACAACCCGACCCACCATTTCAGGAAGAAAAGCAAAATCCAAACACTTTTATTTTCTTGAGTTAAGTGGAGCAAATTTCAACAAGTTTCAAATAGGCTCCAAATTAGGGGAATTTATGTTTCACACTGAGTCACAGTGTTGGAATTAATTTACCCACTTTAAACACAGCCTCATATTTTTAAGAGAACAAAGTTTCCAAATACTTATTTCTAGGGCTTGAGGATTGTGTCAGACAGTTAACTAGCATAGCACAATGCAAAGGCCCAAACTTGGATTCGAGTTTCAGCTGTTTGACCTTAGATAATTCATTCCAGTTCTCTGCATCTCAGTTTCTTCATCAGCAAAATGGATGGAGTAGACTAAATGATTCATAAGGTCCCTTACAATTCCAGTATTCTAACTCTTTATCTAGCCAGTCAACAAATCGTACTATGTGCCAGGCAATGTGCTAAGTATTGTGGTGAGGAGGAGGGGAAGAGGAAGAGGAGAAGAAGGTGGAGAAGGAGAAGGTAAAGAAGGACAAGGAGGAGGAGGAGGAAGAGGAGGAGGAGGAGGAAAAAGAGGAGGAGGAGGAGAAAGTCTCTGCTTATCAATCAATGTTTCCATATTGAGAATTAACGTTAGAATAAAATTATCATTTCCTATTTCAAATGAATTTAAGGTAGTGAGTGAATAGGCTACATAACCCTCAATGTTCTTTGTCCTTCCCCTCAGAAAGGGACCCCTCATTTGCCTCATATATCCAATAGGCTGTCAAATCTCACCTCTTCTATCACCACACTTTGAATACATTCTTTTTTCTACACTCACATATGTGTGAGTGTAGAAACAACATTCAACAAAACTTTTAAGAACTCTAAGCATTAAGTGACCTAAATAAAATGAATAGTAATGTATTGTAAACAAAGAACTGGCCTTGCAACCAGGATAGCCAGACTTGAATTCAAATCCCCCTCTGGAACATGCTGATTTTGAGCAAATTCTTAATTTCTCAGTGCTCCAGGCATCTGAATTGGTGGAGGGAATTCCTGATCTGGAAGTTCCCTATGCTAATGAACTAATGAGCTCAGCCCCCATCCCTAAAATGAGAATGATAAAAATATTTATACTGCCTAAATAATGGAGTTTTTGTGTAGAGCATTGTAAATTTTAAAGTTCTATACAAATGTAATTATTCTCATCTACACAGCAAAATGAATTAAAGACGCCAAGGAAATACGTCCATTAATTTGTTTAATTCCAGATGATCATGTATAAACATCACACTACAGTGGCTGTGACCTGGCTTTGAAGTCAAGATGACTGGCATTCAAACACCTTCTAACACCTATTGGGTATATGGCACTAGGCTACACAGTTACAGTCCCAGAGCTCGAGAAAACATTCAAAGTTGAAGGAGAGACGTGAAACTATATGGAGAGAGGGAGTTCCCTAGACTAATGAAATCACAGCTCTGAGCCCCACCCCTAAATATTAAACACAGAAAATGATGTATTTCAGGGCACAGAGTTCAGAAACAGCACTCAAGACTCCTCATCCTTGGCTGAGCCTAGTAGCTAATCTTGAAATAAGGACTTTGGGAGGCTTTCTTCCAAATTAAAAACTCAGGAAGCAGAAAATATGGTGAAGCTTCAAAAGTATCTTATATCTGGACCACAAAAGATTCCAGGAGTTCTTTAGGAAAATTCAGTGTGATACGCTGATTGGCTAGTTTTTTTTTTTTTTTTCATTATCCAGAAGAACTGCAGTATATCTCTAGATATATTAAAATATATGTGTACATATGTATATAATTTAGATATACTATGTATATAGATATCTACTGAGATAGATGGATAGATAGAGTATGTGAGCTTTTGTTAGGAGATATTAAACAGGTATCTTCATTCCTTTTTCACACCTTTTTTAATGGCCTCCCTGTCTAAATAAGAAGCTCACTTGAAACTCCACTGCTAGGGAAATGCAAAAAGGCTCTTTCATTCTGACTGGATGTTTTGCATGGCCCCATGCTGAGGAAATGTCACCAGCTCCCAGTTCACTGGGATGTCTGATCAGCCCTGAGGGAAAAGAAGAGTGGGCCCATGGAGGAGAGAGAGATGAGTACTGGGGCTCCACCAATAAACAGAGAAGGGCAAGGCATAATAAATGAAGAAATGTTTTAACCTTTATATGCCCTGGTTTGATCAGTACCCAAGAAGGGAGAATCTAAATTGAGTGACCTGGAGATTCCATTTAAACAAACCCTTTTTAAACATTCATTGCCAATAAAGCATTTGCAGATGGATATCTCAGATGTTTCACAAACTCATCCAGAGCTTATTATCTTTCCCCAAAAATATCTCCTATTCTGAACTTCCCTACTCCTGCCAAGAGCACCATCCTCCTCCTAGTCTGTCATCCTCCACTTCGGAGGCCTCCCCAACTCCACACTCTTCTTCACCTCAATCTTGTCCCTCCTATCTCTATACTCTGTGTTCTTTGTCTTTTCTCTGCTCATACAACTACCACCTTAATTCAGGACCTCATCATCTCTCATCTGAACAATAGCCTCCTATTTAGTTTCTCCCCACTCCAGTCCAGCAACTACCTAAAGTTCAGCTCTGATCATATCACACACACCCACCTCTGCTTAACAAATTTTAGTGACTCTACTGCCTCAGATCAAATATAAATTCTTCTGCTTGGCATTTAGAGCTATTCACCAGCTGGCCCCTTCCAATCTTTCCAAATCTTCTTATACATATTCTGAACATTTGATGTTCACTTCCCAACTCCGTATCTTTTAACTGACTTTTTCCCATTCCTGGAATGCATTCTCTCCTCATTTCCACCACCTTGGAGAAGGAAATCCTTGATTCTCTTCAATAGTTCGATAAAGCACCACTTGCTACATAGAACAGTCTCTAATTCTAGTTACTAGTACTCTTCTTCCCATAATTACTATGTATACATAACATATATATGCATATATATATATATATATATGCATATAAAGATACATTTTGTCTCCCCGGTTAAAATGTGAGCTTCTAGAGACTTTCATTTTTGTTTTTTTGTATCCCCACTGTTTAGTCCTTGACACAGAGTATACACTTAATAAATGCTTATTGTCTGAATGACCAATGTCTACAATTAAATTCAACTTGATTCAGTATTCAATTCAACTCAGCAAATATTCAAGAGTCTATTATGCTGTTGTTGTTCAGCCTTCACTCTCAAAAAGACCCAATGTCGTCACCAAGGTGATGTCTTGATGTGTGCACAAACTGGATTTCAGTGAATTAGAGCTCCCTCTTCTCCTTCAGAATCATCAAAGTCCATTGTCAAGACACACATCAAGGCACACCTGGCAATGGCTCAGATGTAGTGGGTGACCTTGGCTTTTCTAAATTAAGGTCTTTCCTAGGTCTCAGTTTGTCTGAAACAACATCCATTTGATGCCTAATGGATAAGTAAGAATTGAGACAAGGATGGCCTTTGTCAATCTGGGAAGGGAAGACCCATAGAGTTTCTGGTCCAGAACAGAAAACAATTGCTATTTACATTCATTCGGAGCCATCAGAACCTAAACAATGAACATACCTACTATGTTCCAGATATGCTAGTGAGACAGTTCAAAGATAAAAGTAAAACAATCTCTGCTCTCAATAAACTTGATTTTGTTGTTAATCTGTTCCAATCTGAATAAATATATTATCTGGATATTTATAAATCTGGATAAATAAATATGTAATATGTATACACACACACACATACACACACACACATATTTAATTAAATAATTAAATAGATCTAGATTATACCTAAAATCCCTTTCAGTTCTATAGCTCTAACTTTACACCCAACTGTTCTCCAGGATTGACCATCTGCTACATCCAACTAGCCATTACTCTCCACAGAAAACTCTATAAGACAGTTGTTCACAATCTGGAATGCCCTCCATGCCTATTCATATTGCACCTATCCTTTCAATATAACTATGTGCCTGTGGAAGAAGTATCAAAAAATTAAATATTAAAATATTTTTGAATACTTGAAATATTATAAAATATTTAAAATCATATTTGGACAGTAACTTGATCTGGTCTTCGATCCAATAAATGAGAAACCTTTTCACATTTTTTTAAACTATCAGTTCCAAAGAAATGGTGAATACTGACATCTTTGTGCTTTATTCTTCTTGACGACTTAACTAATTTCTAAAGGAAGAAAGCTTGATCATCTCAAGAAAGACTCCTCCCTGAAACTGGTTTAGATAATGATCAAACTAAGAATAGTAATGCATTTTGATTAATCCACTTAAAAGAATCATCCCTGGAGTTTGCCTCTGACCCAGTTGAAAGGGGAGGTTAAAGAGGGACAAATAGTTTTAAAGAAATGATTCTCCAGGGTGCACCAAAGGTAAGTTGTTTTTGTTTTCTATAAACAAATCAAAAAATTTAACCTGAATTTTTGTGATTCAATCATATCCAACTCTTTGTGACTTGATTTACAGCTTTTTGGCAAAGACTAGAGTGGTTTGTCGTTTCCTTCTCCAGCTCATTTTACAGATGCAGAAACAGGCAAACGGGATTGCATGACTTGCCCAGGATCACACAGCTAGTACACTTCTGAGATCAGATCTGAACTCCTGACTCCAAGCCATACATTCTATCCACTATGTCTCTATACTTGTTGAATATCTCAACCTTAAAATGTCTGTGTTTTTGAAGATCATAAATTTTAAGTAGAAATAGTTGGGTCAGAGTAATTTTCAAAGAAATGGGAAATCTGCCCCTTGGAGGTTCCCCCCTAAATGGAAATGCTTAGATTTTAATGGGTACATTTATTTCTCACAGATATGCCAAAAGCACAGAGTACCAAAGGTTTGAGTTTTTTTTTAACACACAATCCCTAGTGACACTCCAATCCCCAAGATCATGGCCCTGTTTATGAGGACCGATTAGGTCACCATTCATGGCCTCATGATCTCAATTCCATTCTATTCAACAAGCATTAGTAACTACTATATGCTGGACACTGTACTGGGAATGTAAAGGAAAAATAAGTTCTCTTTTTGGTTAGTAGTAGGGAACACAAGTACCTAGATAAGAAATTACAATGTGCACAAAATGAATCATTTCAGAAAGAAGCACAAATCACTAAAGGAATCAGAAAAGGTGCCATATAGGAGGTGGCAATTGATGTGAGCCTTGAAGGAAAACTGGGAGTCCAAGAAGTGCAAGTGAGAGGGTAATAAATACATTACGGGGATGATGGTCAGTCTTTGCAAAGGCAGGATGAGAGAACAAGAAATGTTGCATGTTGGCAGAAGCAAGTTCCAGACTGGTCGAAAATCAAGCATGTGAATGAGAAAGTTGCATAATCTGACTTGAAGGAGAGGCTGAAGCCATCTAGTGAAGGGCTTCCCATGTTAATCAGAAGAGTAGGAGAGGAGAGTGAGTGACAATCAGATGTGCTTTAAGAATGTCAATTGGGTAGTTGGGTGAGTATCACTTGGAGAAGGGAAAGTCTGGAAAAAGGGAGACCAATAACAAGGCAATTGCTAAGTCTGGACAAGAAGTGGAGAGGCCTTGGGCTAGGTTAGAAGCACAGGAATAGAAAAGAGGCAGATAAGTGAAATGCTATGGATCAGCATGAGTCAATTGAATTGGCTGGATATGGGGGAGGAGGGAGAGAGTTGAAAATGTCTTTGAGATTGTTGACCTGGGTAATGGGAAAGATGGTCGTGCCCTCTGCAGAAAAGGAGAAGTTTGGAGTAAGGATGAATCTGGAGGGAAACAGTGAATTTATTTCAGATGTGTTAAGCTCACCCCAGCCGTGATATAGTGGAGAGAGCACTGGTCTGGGAACCAGGAAGTTACATCTTTTTGAGTTCAAATCAGGCCTCAGCCATTCTAACTGTGTGAACCTAGGCAAGTCATTTAAACCTGTTTGAGTTTCGTCATCTGTAAAATGAGCTGGAGCAGAAAATGGCAAATCATTCTAGAATCTCTGCCAAGAAAACCCTAAATGGGATCACCAAGAGTTAGACATAACTGAAATGACTGAACAACAACAACAGTACCTACTTCCTGGGAGTTATTAGAAGATAAGATGAGGCCATATTTGTAAACTGTTTTGCCAATCTTGAAGCCCTATATAAAGGCTAGCTGTGATTGTTGTTATCATTACTTTTGTTCTTCTGGGATGGAACAAGTCGCTCCAAGCAGAAGGGGATGTAAGCTAGAACTCCAGAGATGGTCCAGGTTGGTCGTAATAAAGGCTAGAATAGGTAATGCGGAGGGAGAGAAAAGGATGGAAAGAACTGGCGAGATCACGGTGCTTTGCTACTCTAGTCTCTCACCAACCTTGAGGATACATGACCTCCTACTTCTCCCTCCCTCAATGGGAAAAAGGAGAAAAGGAAGAGAGATTAAAAAAAAAGAAGAGTGAAAAACTTCTAGTAGCATCAAGTCAGAAAATTATGTCCTTAGTCATCAATCAACCAATAAATAAGAGAAAGGAAGAAGCATATATGTAGCACCGCCTATGTGTCAGACTAAGTGATTTTTTGGTAAGTATTACCACATTTGATCCTCAAAACAATTCCAGAAGATAGGGACAATTCTTGGCTCCCTTTTACAGCTGAGCAAACTAAGGTAAACAGGGTTAACTGACTTGCCCAGAGTCACACAAATAAATGTCTGGTCAGATTTAAACTCAGAGCTTTCTGACACCCAGCCCAGTACTCCATCCACTGGGTCATGTGATTGGTGTTGTTATTCAGTTGTTTCGGTCTCGTCTGATTCTGTGATCCTATTTGGGATTTTCTTAGCAAAGATGCTGGAGTGATTTGCCGTTTCCTTCTCTAGCTCATTTTAGAGATGAGGAAACTGAGGCAGACTGGGTTAAGAGACTTGCCCAAGACCACACGGTTAGTAACTGTCTGTGGCCAGCTTTCTGATTCCCAGCCTGGTGTTCTATCCACTGTATCACCAGACTGAATCAAGTATTTATGAAGCTTCTGTTAGGTCTGAAGCCCAGCACTAGGCCTGGAGGATGTGTCCTACCTCCAAAATGTACAGATCAGGAAACTAAAGCCCACACAGGTGACTTGTCCAAGGTCATGCACGTCATGAGTAGCAGAGCCAGCATGCAGAATTTGGAGCTGCCTTTTCTCCAGCATTACAGGAAGAAAGAAAACCCTGTGTGGAGTCAGAGCCCTCATGTTCGAATTCCAGCTCTGTTACTTAGAATCTGTGTGGCCTTGGACAAATCACCTTTACCTCTAGAAGCCTCAGTTTCCCCCACCTGCAAATTTTGGGAACTGCATTGTATGGTCTGTAAGCTCATGATCAGCCTAAATTCTTCCTTCCCCTTAAGTATCTCCAGTTGGATTCATGGATGGATGCCAGTTCACTGACTGGTGTATCCACTTCCCTGCGGTACTGAATTCACTGGTTGCCTTTTCCACCCTGAAATAACCAATATGAATAGGGAAGACATTAATTTGAGGATCCAAAATCTATTTATTTATATCAAATTTCAAACTGTCCTGAGCTGAAATTGAAACTAGACCAAGAAATTGATTTCTCAGGCCCAGGACATTCTTATGGCAAGTTTGATAATAAAGGGTGTGTGTGTGTGTGTGTGTGTGTGTGTGTGTACGTGTACAATACCAGCTTCCCCTCTGTCCCCCCCACCTAGATTATAAGCTTCTTGATGGCAGGGTCCATGAATTCTTTGGTATCTGTGATTCTAAGACCTAAAAGAGAACATTAGACACCATAGACACTTAATAAATGGTTACCAAATTGACTTCCATGTGAGGGCCCCAAATGTGTTAGTCTCCCCCTCTGTGTCCTTTCTAACTAACTTAGGACAAACAAGCTTTCTATCAGGGTGCTAACAAATTTAAGGGGCTGGAGCAGGAGATAGTCACCAATTCAGCCTCTGAAGGGTGTATTACTATGCTTCCTAAAGAGGGGGGGAGAGACAAGGGAGGAGGGAAGAAGAGAAAGGGGGAAGAGGGAGAGGGAAGGAGAGAAAGAGAAGAAAGAGGGGAAGAAGAATGAATGCCATGTCTGAGCCTTTTTTCTTGGCCCTCTGGGGGTATTGGGGAAACTATCAACTCCATCGACCACTTTGCCATTTAGCTGCCCCCTGTATCTGTTCCCTACCTCAGGCAGACTTTTGTATCTCACCGTCTCAACTTAATTTGCTCCCAGTGCATCCTGGGCTTTGGACTCCTTTGGACTCTGCATGAATGATGGAATTGTTGGTACCATAAACAACTGATGAAGGAGGCTGAGGATTGTGTATGGGGAGCCCAGAGCAAGCCCTAGCTTGAGAAGCACCAGAGGCCTGGGCCAGAGCACTCCATGTGAGCAAATAAGTTAGATGATGGGAAGGCTGAGAGCAGAAACTGGGAAAAAATTAATGATAATTAATTAAAGAAGCACAAGGCTTCCAGAGAGAAGAAAGTCAACCAAAGTTCCAGATGCAATAGGCCTGCAGACCCAAAAAACTCAGCATAATAAACCACCTCAACCAGATAAATTCATTGCAAGTTAACAGATTGCAAAGAAAGAACCAAGAATAATTGCAATGGTGTTAGCCAATGTGGGAGGGAAATAAAGACCTCACAATTGGCTGAAGCAGATAAAAAGTCTTTAGGCCATCACAGAAATTGACAGTGGTTCATTGACCCAATGAGCAAAGGGATCTGGGAACTCACAACCCAAGACTTCTGAGCCAGTTTGAAAATAATTAATACCTTCATCAACGTGGAAGATTTGTGAGGAAATCATATTTTTCTATTTCAAACAGTGAGGGTTTTGTAGGACCTACGAAATCCTGCTGGAGAGGGACCTATCCAGGTGGAAGAGCCTGGAAACTTCACAAAAAGGGGAAAGGAGAAGTAAAACTTTCTTGTAAGAGATGGTGGAAAAAGAAAAATTGTGAGGAAGTCGTGATTTCAAAAACTTAGAAAGAGGAAAATGGACAAAAGGGTTTTGAGAAGTGATTTTTTGCATGAAGGGCAGAATGCCAGGGAATGAGACCCATTTAAAGCCTGCATAATAGAGAATAAAAGATTTATATCACATTGGATAGGGTTGTGAGCCTTATTGCAAGGAGATTGGAGATGGATAATAGAGGAAAAATCAGAACGATGTTCAGCAGCCTTAGGAAATAGATAGGAAAACATGGAGAAGAAAGAATCTAGGATGTTTTGTGCTCAGTCTGAGCGAAGAGAAAGAAACAGAATAATACTCTGCTATATTCTATTGATTGGCACCCAGAATGCTTGGCACTTATGTGCATTCTGCATTCACTAGTCATATATTTCCATGTTTTCAAAGGAGCAAGAGGAGAAGAATATTATATGATGGTGACTGCTCTTTCCAGCGGAACAAACATCATTCTGCCCCTTTACAATTCCTTATTAATTTGGATTTTTTAAATAGCAAAAGCATTTGCATCATTAAAACAATGTAAATTAAAAGAGAGAATCAGTTAACAAAAATCATTCTCTTTCCATACAAAAATATCAATGCATTTTCCTATTTCACCTAAGTAGTAAAGTGAGGGAAAAGCCTTCTGGAGAAAAGGTAGAAGGAAAATAGAAATTATCCCTCAGTCGACATGTAGACAGGGTGAGGAAACTATCCATTGTTTTCCCACCTCCTTTCAGTATGTCCTCAGTGATTGACATTGAAATCATCTGTAGCTCTTTGGGACAGATACCCTTCAATTCCAGGCCCAGGCTGCCAGACTGTACTTAATCCTTACCACAATATCGCATTTCTGAGAAGGAGATGAAGGAAATGATTATTTGCCCCCATTTAATATGATAAGGAGTGACTGCACCAAGATATTGTTACTCTATTCAACCTCTCCAAGAAAACTAGGGATCTTCCAGGAACCTTTGGGAAACACAATCTTAATTCTCACCCAAATGCCATTCTGCTGAACAAACATTTTCTAAAGTAAGATTACCTCTAAACATCTGTACAAGTTTATAGAGTAATCCATACTGAAAAACAAAGGAAACAGAAAAGTATGAAACAGAAATATAGAGTGATTCTCAGAGGCAATGCAGCATAATGAATGGTGTTCCATTTGGATTCAAGAATCCTCCTCTGATACTTCCTGACTATTTGACTCTGAACAAATCCCTTTGCTTTTTAGCCTCAGTTTCCTCATCTGTAAAAAGAGGATTTTAATATCTGTATTGTTGTAAGCCTAAAATAAGAAAATGTATTGAACCATAATGCTCTATGGAAACATCACTTATTGCTATTATTTCTGTCATCATCGAGATGAGAACATAGGCAACATCCTTATTTAGTAATATCTTTTGGATATAATCCAGTGATTATGACTGAAATCCTGTTAACAGAATTATGAGAGAAAGAAATATTTCTGTAAAAATGCCAAAAGAATGTCCACCCATGTAGGCTGGAGCTCAAATAAAAAGTAAATGCTTCTCAATAATCCAGTTAAACTGATAAATTTAGGTTCCTAAGTAACATAGAAAAAAAAAAGAAAAGAAGGAAAAAAACTAAGAAAACAAAAACTAAGGATCAAAAACCATCAATCACTAAATGACAAGAAGTTGTGAAACTTTAAGCTCAATGTTACTCAATGAAATTATGATATCAATGAATGGGGAAAGGAGTTGATCAAGTTCAGGAAAGTATAAGCCACAAATATAGGATTTTGGTCTTTCCCCCTCCATTAAAAATTGAATAAGAACAAGAAACTTAACCTGAAAATATTGAATGATTTTCAAAACAAAATTCTTACTTAATTGTGCTCCAGGCATCATAGGAGGTTCTGGGCATATGAAGATATAAAAGAACACCAGCATCCTTGACCTCAAGGTCATTCTAACCGGTAAAATGCATTGTGTACATAAATGAATAAGAAATGCACTCTGTTGATGCTTTTGGACTCCTTTTTTTTAAAATCTGATTTTCCCTTGATAAAAGAGGACTATTGGACTTTCTCAGTAATCTCTTCTTGCCTTACTATCGGGCCAATTTTTCCTGCCCCCGAATTTTTAAAACAAATGTCATAGTCAAGGCATGAACAGAGGGCTGAAAAGCAAAAAGCATTGAGATATCAGGGAAACATTTCAGGAAACCCAGGTCTATCTTTTGGGCTTCAAGATTGTATCATCACCATGTCTAACCTGACATGGATTTTGGTTTTGACTTTCACAACTTTTAAAGCCAGATTACAAAGAAAATCTAGAATTAAATTTCCAACCAGGCCCCTGATCTCTTCATACAAAAAAATCCCAAACTCCCATTTAATTATTTGCTCTTAGGATGGGAAGCTATGATTGGATAAAAATGCCATCCATTTTTGTCAAAGAATCCATTCTTTGGTCCACTGATAAATGAGGACCTCAATGTGTTGGGCTTCAGAAAAAAGGAAGAACCTAACTAGTGAGCCAGGTTGATGATATTGTCTCCCTTTCCTGCTCAAAACATCTGCACTCAGGGGAGCTGCCCAGTGGGCTCATCCAATTGGCTTCTGATTGACATCCTTCTTAAGATGTTTCAGCCAAAGTTCAGATCAAAATCTCACTAAAATTATCAGAGAAATGAGTTTTGTTCTCTCTCTTTGTGTTGCCAGAAGTATTCAAAAAATAAGCACTTTTAGAAAGAAAAACTAAGAATTCTAACAAGTGGATTGTTAGGAGAAATGTCTTTACTGTGAGTATGGAATGGTCTTGTCACTTTTTAGTTTATCCTCTGAGGATAATAAGTAAGGAGGACAAAATGAGTGCAGCCCTCCTGGGTCTCCCCTTAAGAGTTTAAAAGCAAAATATTGATTCTGAGTTGCCCTGCTTCAACTCAGCTTTGCTCTCATGATATTTTTATTCCCTTGTAGATTTCTGAGTCCATTTGTTGTGTTTAAAAAGAAAAAAAACTCACTGGCAAATCCACGGTGTGCCCATGTAACATTCCTGCACCTAAAAATACGGTCAATTGACACCTTAACGATTCCTGGGCAGCTCTAACCGTTTGTGACATCTTCAGCAGCATCTCCAGGACGTTCAAAACAGATAAAGTGAATGAATTGATTTTAGCTGGATAAAAACCCTTGGCAGGATTTCTTCATGGCCATCTAGTTGGTCTCTGGGTGATTTAGAAACTCTTTGCTTATACCATAACTGTGATCCTTCTTCCCTTTTCCACTTAGCTTCTCAACTTGGTCCACAGTGGATTTGCCAGGGAAAAACATGACATTTTGTGTTTCTGGTGCCAGTTTTTGGATGCTTTGTCAACTGGGTTTCAGAGATCCAGATAGAAACTGACAAAGATAACAAATGATGGAAAAGGAAACGTTGGTAAGTCTGAGGGAAGGCCAATCTCCCTAGACAATGTTGGAAGAGATGTGAATTTGTTCAGTAAGAGTCGCAGGCATTTATATAAAATTATCAGGTATACAAAGCACTTAACACATATCTCCTGTGATCTATTCAACAACTCTGTAAGGAAGGTTCTATTTTTATCCCCATTTTAGAGATGAGGAAACTGACACAGACAGAAGTTGAACTGGCTTACCTAGAGTCACACAGCTGTTAAGCGTCTGAGGCTGCATTTCAACTCAGATTTTCCTGATTCCAGGTCCAGAACTTTGTTCATTATGCCACATAGATGCCTGGGGAAAAATTCAGAATTATGTGAGAAAATTCACTAACCTCTCCATTCCCTTGCCCAGCAATCCCAATCTTCAAGGAGAAAAACAGAAAAGTCCCATGTCTAACACTGTGTTGAGAGCAATATTGTTATAGTAGCAAAAAATTGAAAACCAAGTGGGTGCCCATTAACTGAAAGAAAGAGTTAAATTGTGCTATGTGAATGGAATGGAATATCAGTTTACTTTGTGGGAAATTCAAAGAAACATAGAAAGATTGATATGAATTGATGTAGAGTGAAGAGAACAGAGCCAGGAAAACAATATGTACAATAACCACCACAATATAAAGAAAAAGGCCACTAATAGTGGTGATAGCAATAGTAATAATTAAAACAATAATAATAGCAATAGGTAGCATTTATGTCATTTTTACTGTTCTCCAGGCACTGTGCTAAGTGCTTTACAAATATGTGAAGTAGATGCTATTATTATTCCCATTTTACAGTTGAGGAAACCAATTTATGCAAAGGCTAAGTGACTTGTTCATGATCACACAACTAATAAATGAAGCCAAATGCCATGTGATTGTAATGACCAGTTTTGATCTAGGAGACAAAAAAATATATCTCCCTTCTTTGACTGATTTCTATTATGACAATCATAATTCCAGTCGCCTACTTTCGCAACCTCAGGATCATCCTCTTCTCTTTATATTCTCCCTCTCCTGCCCCCATAATCAATTGCCACCACTCATTGATTGTATCTCTGCAGCTAATTTCCCATATATGTCCAATTCTCTCCTCTCAAGTCACAACCATCCTAGTTCAGAAACTCATTACCTTTCACCTGGGCCATTATAATTTGAATACCAGCCTCAGATCTCTCCTTTCCCCATCCCATCTTCCCAACAGGGATATTACTAAAACAAAGGATGACCATATCGCTCCTCTGCTCAAAAAGTCCTAATCTCTCAAATATAAAAAACAAAATCTTGTATTTAACCTTTAAAGCCTTTCACCAGTGGTCTCCAGTCTACTTTTCCAGTACCCTGTTTGGAAGTTTTATTCTAGATGAATTCATTTGTTCTCTCTTTCTCTCTCTCTCTCTCTCTCTCTCTCTCTCTCTCTCTCTCTCTCTCTCTCTCTCTCTTTCTCTCTCCATGGGAACATTTTCCATGTGGTTCTTCCTTCTTTCTTAAGACCCATGTCCCCCTTCTTCTATAATCACCTTGTGCCACAGGAATCTTGGATTCCAACCAATGAAATCCTAAGAATATCAAACAGGGCTATTCTTGAGATCCAGAACCTCATGGGAAATTCAGTCTTTTCTCAATCAAGTATGATTTTATGATAAATGTCTTTCTAACATAGGTCATAGAATCATTGATTTATATATTTGGAGCCAGAAAGAATCTTAGGGATCATCTGGCCAAAGCCTTTTATTTTACAGAGAAGAAAACAGAGGCCACGATGCAATGTTGGTTATGTGAATTATCTGAGGTCATACAGTTAATACTTAATAGAGGTGGGATATGAATCCAGGTCTTCCCGAGTCCAGTTTTCTATCCATGATAGTAAAGTCTAAGGCTATCTAGTCCAAATTCTTCATTTTCCAAATGCAGACACTAAGGCCAAAAAAGTAAATTGATTTATCTAAGGTTACGCAGGTTTTAAATGGCTGAGTCAGGATAGAACATTTCTTGTTTTTGACAATTCACTCTTTAATGATTTGTTTAGGATCTTAGTGGAAGAAACCAATGATTAGCTCTTAAAATAAAAAAAAAATCCAAACTCATTTTTCTTCTCTCTCTCACCAGAGCCTTCCTACCTTGCAGTGCGCACATCCAGTCCAGTCTCCATAAGCTCTTCCTTGACAATTCACTCAGCACCAAGGTCTTTCTTCTTCCTGAGCTCCCATCCTACTTTTTATATTGCTTCCCTTCTCACTCTAACTATTCTTCTAGTACAGAGATGACATGGGTCAGGGAGCCTGGGACAAGCCTTTTCCTTGCTAACAAAGTATTGTATACCTTTGACAAGACATTGTCTTTATGGTTCCCCACAATCTCATCAATAGGTTGGACTTTATGATTCCACTTAGCTCTGATGTGCTGGGATTCTGGGGAAAATCCCGGGGAAAACTACCTTTGAAATTCTTTTAATTCCTTAGTAAGAAGAGCTAAATAATCCTAAAATCAACTAGGGCTAATATCACATTGTTCTGATACACCCTCACTCCCAGTCGAGCACCGTAGTAACCTTGACTGATGAAAAGCCTCCCTTCCACAAAGCACATACAGTATTAAATGTCTGCATTCTGGCAAATAAACCATGTCAGTGCCCATCTGAAACTTGTTCTTAATCCAAGAAGAAAGTGAATCATTTTTGCCCTTTAGGAAATAGGAGCAGGTTCATGTTATGAAGCCTTGGCAAAAGTCCCCTGTTTTCTCCAGGGGAGGATAAAGCTGTGTTCAATGCCATCTGTCTAATATGAATCTGTCACAATCCAGCAAAGACACTAAAATATCACATGTAGTATGAACCTGGACAACACGCTTTAACACTGGTAAATCCTGTTAGGAATGGGGTCTTAACATCACTTATTAGTCTACTTTCTTTATGGTTTTTTTTTTTTTAGGGAACTTTTCATCTGTAGGGTACTAAGGTCTTTAGCTGTTGCAAATGCTGATTTGACTGAAAATGCTTTTATGATACATGGGTTCATTATCATCACAGAATTCATTAGATGTTAGCCGGGGACAAATATATCTGGTTCCGGCTGAATGCAAACTATTTATCTGAGTGAGGTCGGAGAGTAGAGTAGAAAAAACTCTAGACTTCCTCCACTTGGTAAAGAGGTGGTGGACTTTAGATATGAAACGAGTGTGTATACTGACACACATGGTGAATGTGATGATCAGTTTTGTTCCAAGTTAGCCTTGTGTTTGCACTGGGATTGAGAAAAGATACCTAGGTTAAATAATAGCGATTTTCACTACTAAGTGTATACCTTAAAGAGCTCATTGGTAAGAAGAAAGTTCTCATATACAAGAAACTATTTACAACAACATTTTTTTTTTGCAATAGCAAAAAACTAGAAACAAAGTATATGGTCATAGACTGGAGAATGGCTTAATAAATTGTGGGTCATGAATGTAATGGAATACGATTGTGCTGTGAGAAACTACAAATGTTATCATTATAAAAATCATAGAAATACATAACAGCAATATTAATTACATAGCAGTTACTAATTACATAGTTTCTACTATTTAGAAAGCTACATAGTAGTTTTCGATTGTCTCTAACTCTTCTTGGAGGTTTTCGTGGTGTAGATACTGGAGTGGTTTGCTATTTTCTTCTGCAGCTCATTTTACAAATGAGGAAACTGAGGCCCTAAACTAGTTAGTTAAATGATTTGCCCAGGATTGCATAGTATGTGCAATTAGATGTGAACTCAGGAAGATGAATCTCCTGAAGTTAGTTTTCTTAATTACGGAGCAATACTAATTAGGAAAAATTATTTTTAAGTCTGAATTGAAGGACAGAAAGATCAGATAGATGAGAGCAATAACTTGGTGATCTTTGAGGTTTCTTCTAGTTGATGATGCTGAGGGGCTATCATCAAACCTAGATAGAATAAGCTAATAGCAATGAAAAAGAGGGCAAAAGATTCAATGTAATTTCTGAAAAGATTAGCCCTGACTTGATGGCTAGTGGAATAGAGAAAATACAAAGAAGGACTCTATCAGCATCCAAGCAATTTTAAATTAAAAAGAGTCTGAGACCCTTCTTCTGAAAAGCCTCTCTCATCATCATGGAGTGCAAAGGATCCTGGGTTCTTGAAGGTTGGGCCCACATTATACAAGCCCTGGCAGGTTGTACAAAACAGTAAGAGCCTCATCAGATAGACCCACGGAAAGGCTCTTCTTTGTGTCTGAGGACCACCCTTGCTAACTTCAGAATGGCTTATGATTGGATTGAATTTCCCAGCCACCATTGCTTCCAAAGAACATCTGCATATATCTGCATAACTGTGAATTATGTGATTCACACATGTGAATTACATGATAATTATAGATCTTAGAAGTATTGAAACATTGAAAGGATTGAGAATCTGGTGGCATCAGGAAGCTGGGGAGGAGAGCTGGTGGTAAGTTCAGTTTGGGGCTTGTTAAGTTCATAAGATCATAGAACCCAAAGGGGCATCTAGTTCAACCTTCCTTGTTTTATAATAAGTGAAAAAGTGAAGTTCCGGAAGGCTGTGACTTGCCTAAAATCACATAGGTAGGAAGTTTCAGAGATAAAATTAGAACTCAGATCCTATGACTCCAGAGCCAGTACTTTGAACTTCGTGCCACACTATTTCCACTGAATTTGGTCCATCAAAGCAGAAACTGAGGCAGTTGGAATTATGGGATGAGTTCTCTCCATTTTGACTCATGACCGAACAACATCCCAGGCACAGTTGTTTTAGCATCATAAAAAAACTATTCAAACTAAGAAATTTTAAATCCATCTGTTAAATCCATCAATAGATAGAAAGTCCTTTTTATTAAATTCAATCCTCTTAATTATTTTAAAACAAATAAGAAGAGAGATTTGTTTTTCTCAATATCATAAAAAAAAATCTCCCTTAAGCCAATGATCAAAATGATGTGAAATGGAGAACCGTTAAAAGAATTCACACTAAAAACATTTAGCAAGTAAGAAAAATCTTTTCATCACTTCAAGTGATCAATCAGCTTTTACTAAGTTCTTGCTCTGTGGTAGGAACTTGACCAAGTGCTGGGAAAGCAAAGGAAGAAACACAGTGTCTACCCTGAGAGAACTTAATTTCTACTTAGTGAGCCTTAATTAAATAGCTATTTAGAAGAAGGAGAGAGTATAGTTGGAAGGTGACCTTAAAGGGGAAGTTATTTCATATATTTTTGAAAATTTTAACAATTGCAATAAAACAGGATTAGTATCGAAATCAAAAAAATCAAAATTTCCTTATATCTAGATGATAGATATTTGATGGAGACAATGAGTTAAGAAAGAGCATTGGTTATAAAATTAACCCGACAATTTCATTTACATTATTATTTACTAGCAACAGACTTAGAAGATAGCATTGAAAAGAAAAGCCCATTTATAATTACAAAAACAATTAAATGTCTGCTAATAGACCTAACTAGAAATATACACAACTATATAAAGAAAAGTCATTGATAAGAACTGAAATCAAAGAAGATAATGCTTGCAAGGAAATTGTGTTGCTGAAGAATAAAAATCACCACATCACATATAGTCAATTAAATACCAATCAAAATACTAAGGTATTTATTTACAAACCTCAAAAAAATGATCATTAAATTTATGGAGAGAAACAAATACGCAAGAATAGCAAGAGTCAGACTGAAAAGTGAAGGTCTTGCATCTTACAGACTTTGAAATATGTTACAGTATAATAATCATAATAACTAGCTGGCACTGGAATATGAAAAAGATCCATGAGAAAGATACCAGATTTCCAACCAAAAGTATATAAAATATTAATTTCTGACACACTGAAAATAAAACTGTAAAAAGAGTCCATTATACTCCATTCATGGAAAGAGTTTAACAGTTTGGCAAAAAAAAAAAAAATAATGGATTTATACCTTCATCTCAAATATGTATCTCAGTGAATTCCAGCTAGATGAACTTAACTTTTTTAAATTATAAAAAAGGAAGAAAATGCAATAATGTATTTATCACAACTATGGAAGAGAAGTGGCTTATTTTCTATTCAATATATAAAATTATGGCAGACATATTATGGATTACCTTAAAATAAAAAATTCCACGCAACAAAATCAACATAAAAATAAACAAGGAAAACATATAGTAAATATGATAAATAAAAAATCGACTTCCAAAATACAGAGAACAGGTTAAAAATTTGCAGAGGGAACATTTTTTTCAAAATGAATAGTAAAAAGATAAGATTTGATGTTTTTCAAAAAAAATAACAAATTGTTAATTATTTGAAATTTTTCAGGCTCATTAATAAACAATTATATACAAAATAACACAACACTAAAGTACTACTTCACACCCAACAAGTTGGCAAAAATAATTAATGCAATTAAACCCAGTGCTGCTCTTTTATGCTAAAAAAAAAAAAATCCTATGAAGTATAGGCATAGAGGTGTCTTTAAAAAAAAAAAAAAAAGATAAAAAGTCACTTCTCTAGAATCAAAAGAAAACATATGCAATGAGGAAATACTCACACCTTTTACAAAAAATATGGGAATGAAACAAGAGTACCTACTCTCCCCACTATTATTTAATGTAATTCTAAAAATGTTAGCAACAGCAAGAAGACATGAAATTAAGAGCATAAAGACAGGAACAAAAGAAATAAAACTGTCTCTATTTGCTGATGATATGATGGTATACTTCAAAAATCCTAGGGAATCAACAAAAATACTGAGATAATAGTTTTAACAAAGTTATATCCTACAAATGAAATAATTGAGACAGCAAAGTAGTGTAGTAGAGTATCTGACATGAAGTCAGGAAGATCAGAGTTCAAGTCTAACCTCAGACACTAGCTGTATGACTGAGCAAATCTCAGTTTCCTCATCTATAAAATGATCTGGGAAGGAAATGGCAAACCACTTTGGTATTTTTCCCAAGAAAAATCCAAATGGGGTTACTAACTCCCAGATATGACTGAAACAACTGAACAAAATCCAAGAAGCAAAAATAGGAAGGGAAATCTCATTCCATATAACTACAAAGTGCCTAAAATATGTAGAGAAGAATCAATATTGAAGTTTTTGACAAAAGATTGCATAGATTCAATTACAAAGTTCTCTTTAAAGAAATAAAAAAATAAATTTAGTTGAAGGAATGTTAAAAATGACAATACTTCCAAAGTAAATTCACATTTTTAATGATATACCTATCAAATTACGAAGGGAATACTTTGCCTTGATGAAAGGGAATTCAGTAATGTAATTACAGTGGACAATGTTGGTGAATACAATGAAATGCTTTTATAAAATCATTTAGAGAAAAAACAACAACAACAACGCCATGAGAAGAATATACAGACAAATGGTGAACATAAGAAACACAGAATGAGATAAATATATTCTTGGATGTGGCCAATGTGTCAATTATCTTTTTGCGAGGCCATACATATTTGTTACAAGAGAGAGCTGCCATGAGGAATAGAGTGAGGGGAGTGCAGAGTGATACATTAGTATATAGTGATGTTTCCTTTTAAAATATCAATAAAACTTTTCAGTGGTACAGAAGCAAACAAAAAGATGCACAAGAGGAACAGGGATGGAGCCATTTTGTTACTATTTGTTTGATTATATGTGTGTGAATGTATATGGATAGAATTTCTTAAAAACAAACCTTATGCAATTGATGTCCAAAGTTTCTTATACAATTTCCTTGATTTTTTCTGTATATTGAAATAGTTGGGTTTGTTAATGATTAGTATATTTGTGATTTCAAATGATTTTAAAATAAAAAGAAATGAGATGAATGGATAAAACATCTTGACAGAAACAGGAGGAATAATTGGAAAGTTAGGACAGTTTATAGGTTAACTTTCCTTGTTGAAATGGAAATTATTCCAAGACATGTAGGCTTGTATTGATTTTTAAATTATTTACACTAGATAGCTTTCACATTTTAATACCATTATATAATAAATTCTTGGACCAAATCATCTCTAAAATCCCTCCCAACTTCAAAATGCTAAGATGTTGTGGTTCTGTTATATGACTTATATCATTCACACTCAAACTAACCAACCAACTACTTGTCTAAATTCAATTAGAAGTAAGAAAATAAAGTGATTGAAAACATCAAATCTAACCAAATTTATATAAAAGTTGAGAAGTCAAACTTTCACTTGAGTCAAGAAACAGTTGGGGGAAAGTATATTAGATGCTTAGTGACTGACTTCAAGTGGGACAATATTTTTCCATCAGCATTTCCCAAGTTCAGAATTATATTTCCTGAAGTCTATTAAGATGTTCATAATGACGCCCAACATTATTTCTCGTGTTTTTTCTCCTAATTAAAGGAAGATCATTAAACTTGACATTTTTACATATAGAAATAAAGTAGGTCAAAAGTTTCCAGGTCTGGTTGTTTTCTTCTGAACAGTAACAAATGATGCCGCTATGGAATATCTTTTACTAACTACTTTATCAGTTCAAATGGCCCCAATCCATGGTCTTTGGGGCTCTGACATCTTGAGTCCTTAACATCTTCCTTAGGTGCTCTAAGGCATTTGATGTTCTTCCTTTGGCAGAGCCTACATGGGCAAACCCATTCATACATTTCATTGAGCAGATATTCACAAGCAGAATTACCTGGCCATCCTTTACTGTGAAGGTTTTCTGGAGCCAGCCTTAGTCTCAGTTGAAATAAATAATTACTCCAAAATCTCAGCCAGCTGATAAAAGATCTGAACTTTTATTGTGTCCTGCAATATAGCCCGGTTAGCCCAGAGGCCTATCTCTCCCAAGAGCTCTTGCAGCTTTCTCCTTGGCTTCTGCCTCTGCTTTCTTCAGCCTCCAGTCAGCACCAAGGTAAAAGATACGATGAATCTCTCTTGCCTTGAAGACAGGGCTTGTAGGCTTTCTTGCTGAGTGCTCCTCTCTGACTCCAAATAAAACTCCCCCAAGAAAACTCTCTCCAGCTCTAAGAGCTTCCTCTCTCTATATATGATCTCCCAAAGGTTAACTCCGCCTTCTGGAGAGAGAGGGATTTTGGGTTATCTCCCAGAGTGCTCTCTGGCCCTAAGGGAGGTGTGAATTCGGACTAAGCCATATTAAGCCCTGAATTCTCCCAAATGTGTGAACTCCATTGAGTACTTAGATACTTATGAGCTCTCTAAAGGTGTGAACACAAGATTGTTTCCATCAGTTGTACTTAGTACTTTGTTTCAAGTTCTGGCCCAAAATATCTCTTTCTAAGATCAAATCAATCATATTGAACCATACAAAATTAGGTAATTATTGTCTCTATCAACTTCAATGGCTTAAAACTTTGTAAAGATTACAACACTTTACTAAAGGGTGCCCTTCTCTTGAGATCCTTAAGCAACTGTCTTTTGCTTAGGCTAGAAATAAACAAATCTATTATTTAAGGAATTCTGCCTTAATCAGATTTTCAGTCCATTTCATTCCTATTTTGTTTATTGCTTTGTAGCTATTTGGAAACTCAAATTAAAGCAGAATCTTTTATTGCTGCCCATCTCTCTCTTTTAGTTGTCATGACAATAACCAGCTATTCTCATCCCCAAGGGCAAAGCCCTTCCTGGTTCAACCACCAATCATCTCAAGACACAATAAACTGTCCAGGACCCTGTATGATCCTTAGCAAAAAAAAAACAAAAAGAATTTACTTTTAGAAAAGAACTGGGTTCATATCCTGAATCTGATAAATATTAACTATGTAGTCATAGATCACGAATCTCTGAGCCTATTTTTTCCTCTGCAAATTGAGGAAGATAATCCTTGTAGCATATCCCATATCACACCACATCCCAGTCATTGTGAGGCTCATATGAAATGATCTACATAAAGTACTTTTTAAACTTTAAAGCACTGTGTAAATGTCAGTTATATGATCATTTTCTTCATCATCATGACTAGCACTTTTACTGTTCCTCAGGTTTAGTCACAATTTAGGTTTTTGTTTTGTTCTGGGATCAAAGAAAAGAGGAAATACTCCCAAGAAAATGGGGGAAAGTGGAAAAGATGGGCACACAGAGAAGGTAAAAAAAAAAAAAAAAAAAAAAGATGGTGACAACATAGCATGATGGAAAGTACACTGGACTAGAAGTCAGAAGACCTGGGTTCAAATGCTGCCTATAGAACTTTGAGCAACTCTCAGTTTCTCAATTGTAAAATGAAGACCAGGGCTTCTTAAACTTTTTCCACTTGTGATCCCTTTTTGTCCAAGAAATTTTTACATGACCCTGGGTATGTAGGAAAATAGGGACATAAATCAAACATTTACTGATACTAAATCATAATATCACTAGCCCTACGTTCAGTTACGAGACACCATATGGAGTCACAACCCACAGTTTAAGAAGCTGGGCACCAGATGACCTTTAAGGTCTCATTTCTAAATTTATACTCCCATGATCCTTTGGTCTCCAAACTCCCTTTCAGCTCTATATCTGTAATTCCAAAAGAAAGATCAGAAAAACCATAGGTACACAAATAATTATAGCAGCCCTTTCCTTTGTAGTCAAAATTGGAAACTAAGGTGGGAAGGGTATCCTCTCATTGATGAATGACTAAATAAAATATGGCAGATGAATGAAACAGAATATTATTAGGCCATTGGAAATGGTGAAATGGAGAATTTCACTGGGAAGTCCTTTATGAAATGATGCAGAGCAAAGTCAGCAGCTCTGTGACAATTTATATGTTGACAACAAGATTATGGAGAAAAACACCTCTAAAAGACTTTAGAACTTTGATCAATACAATGACAAACCACAGTCCGGATGACTGAAAATGAAACATGCACTTGCCTCCTACCAGGGAAGTAATGAACTAAAAATGCAGAATTTTTTTCAGTTGGACAATGTGGAGATTTTTTATTTGTTTGTTTGTTTGCTGGACTATGCATATTTATGATGAGAGTTTTCTTTTTTCTTTTTCTTTTTTCTTTTTCTTTTTCTTTTTCTTTTTCTTTTTCTCAATAGATGGAGCAGTTGGAGGGGCAGTTTATAAGTAATGGATTTATTATTTAAACCGTGTTTATTATAAACAAATCCAGCCTCAGATAATTCATAGCTGCATGATTCTGGACAGATCATTTAACTTCAATTTGCTTTAGATTACTCATTTATAAAATGGAGAAATAATAACACCTATCTTTTAGAGTTATTGTGAAAATCAAATGAGATAATCATTTTAAAGCATTTAGCACTTGTGCCTGGCACATGACAAGTGCTATATAGATAAATATTAGAGCTAGTATATATGTATATATAATAAAAGTATATTTGTAGCTAAATAATTACATAAAATCTGAAGTTCTGTAACCTGAGACTCAATTTCTTTACCTGTCAAATGAGGAGGTTGGACGATGACTTCTAAAGTCTGAATCTGTCATCCTATAAATCTTTAGGTCCATCATCATGAAGAATTCTCTCCAAAAATTGTGCTTTCGTTCTAATCCTTTTGCTTTTAGAGACTTTTCTTAGCTAACTTTTTTTCTTGAGGGGGGATGGAGACAGGAAAGCAGAAATGGAAAGAGAGAGAGGAAAGGAAGAAAAGAATTAGTGTAAAAAACATCACACCCATGAATTCTGTTTCTTTTTAAAGCCTTTGGAGGCATCAGTTGACAAATAGTTTCTGAGGAAGCCGCTGCTCCCCATTAGTCTTTGAAGCATATGATGTGTGCACATGTATATTAAGAACAGACTAATGAGATCTTCAGCCAGGCCTATTTCTTATTGACACAAAATGTATTTTTGAGTCTTCCAGGAAAAGGCTCCAGTCTTTCAATCCGTTACAAAAGGGATTCAAATGTGATTGAGCTTTCTCGAGCAGTGACATATAATTTAACCTGATTTTTAAAAATGTGATAGGCACAGCTTGGAACTCATCATCAATTAGCATCTGTTGAGTCATCAGTCCTGGATCTACCACATTTTCACTTTGGGGGGGGGGGGAATTCATCCCACTCAGAAACTAGAACTGAGGATAAAGAATCATCATTCTCACAAATGTTATTCCCTTGGTTTTAAATTTTTTTCTTAAATGTACTTAAAAGGTTTGCTCCAATACAATAAAAAATTGCTACCTTCTTAGCACCATACTAGGCTTTGGGGAGACAGAAAGAGCAAATGGGACAGGGTCCCAGGGAATCCTGGAATTTCCAATCTTCAATTAACCCTTTTGACTAACTTAATCTGTCTTCTCTAATTATGTAATCTGTGGTTCAGCTCTCTTCTAACTCTCCCTAGACAAAATGGAAAGACACATGATGGGCTTAAGTAGGCTGAAACACGTTTCCAACAATGACTCTCTTTGACACAAAAGACATTCTGAAGGATGTTTACAATCAGGAAGAGAAATGGACTGGGCACAATGAGATAGAAAGCTAAGAAAGAGATGGATACCCATATGTGCCTTCTCCAAATATTTTAAGAATAAAAACAAAACCAGATCTCCATTCATCAGGATAGTTTTTAATAGGCGGACCTTTAAAGGGGAATCTCAGTGCGGGATGAGAGATGGGAACATCCAGAGTGGTTGTTGACCAAAAATAAAAACTGTGTGATCTGCAATCCTTTCTTTGGGGCTTGTGCCGTCACGTCTTGATGCTGCCTGAACTAATATTCAGCGTGTTTAATAGCTGTTCTTAATGAAGAAGTGTCTCCTCTCTCAGCTGTCACCCTCTGACACATCCCAGAATCTTTCAGACAGAAAAATAATTGGCCATTTTCTTCATGCTCAGAGAAGGGGAAATCCTCCGGGAATCACACGAATCTGGGACAGTTTGTAGCCCATGAGCAGGCGCTGCAGCTCAAGTGGTGTCTGTAGCCACTGTGCTCTGTACTTTGCTGAAGATGTGATTTTTGTGATTTCTTTTCTGGTTTGGGGCTTCCTCCACCAAAAAGCCAGAAATCCAAGGAGTTTGTTAAGAGGAGTCTGTGCAAGTGTATAAATATGTGTACATATACTGTATTTAACATATACTTTAACATATTTAACATGTATTGGTCAACCTGCCATCTAGGAGAAGGGATTGGGGGGGGGGAAGAGGGGAAAAGTTGGAACAGAAGTTTTTGCAAGGGTCAATGTCAAAAAATTACCCAAGATATACATTTTGTCAATAAAAAGCTATAATAAAAAAAAGAAAAAGAAATAAAATATTCATATACCTAACAAATAAAAATGAATAATAATTCTTTAAAGATCAGTGACTATGGCAAAATGGGGATAATACTTAGCCAATAGGGCTGTTGTGAGAATCAAATGAGATAATATATGTAAAATCTTTTTACAAAGCTTTAATAGATGCTATTATGATTGCTGGTTTAAAAAAAAAAAAAAGAGTAGTCTCTGGGCAAGCAGGTGCTACTGTCAATCCTTCCTTTCTGCTAAGTATTGGGAAATGAACTATTTTCAGGGAATTTATTTTGCAGAGGGTCGTAGTTGGGGAAAGCTTGTGTGTCTATTGGAAACTTCCTTGTGCTAAAACAAAGTATTTTCTGTTTAAGTATGATGTATAATAATATCATATTATGTATGATGGTATCTCATATATCTTAAGCTATTAATAACTTCAAAATACATTAACACTTAGGACACCCAGTATTCAAACCGAGGGCAGAGTGACATAATACATAGAGAGCCAGATTTGAGTAAGAAACTTAGGTTCATCTCTCTTCTGATGGGTGCTGGCCGTGTGATCCTAATCAAGTCACTTAATTTCCTTGGACCTCAGTTTATTCATCTGTAAAATTAGAAGATTGAAGCATGTAGCCTCTGAGATCCCTTTCAGTTTTAAAGCTGTGATTTCTTACTGATAGGATGCCCAAATGAATCTCTAAGTGGTCCAGGAAATTCAAGTTGCAGACAAACGATGTTCATACCGGCAGAGGGAGTTTTCTGATGGAGCACTTTTGGTACAGATGAAGTAACCGGTCTGAAATGGGGGGAGAGGGAGAAGGAGAAAGGAAAACAGGTACTGTGTGGTCCTCCATAATTAAAGCCAGTGTACCCATTTCCAGTCATCCTGATCCATATCTGGCCACTGGTCCCAGATGGCTGCAGAGGAGAAAGTGAGGCAGGTGACCTTGCAAAGCCCTCCTTCACTTAAATCCAAGTGTCATGTCATCATCTCCCCAATATCACGGTGCACTTTGAGAACAAAGGACAAACAACAATAACAACAGTGTGCCCAATTACTTACTGGATTCATAAAAGCAAATAATAACAATTGATATTCACAAAGCATCTACTATGTACCAGGCTTAGCCTTCTAAATTCCTTACAATTCTTATCTCATTTGATCCTCACAACAACCTAGGAAGTTGGGGTTATTATGGTTTCCATTTTACAGATGTGGAAACTGAGAGTTATTAAGTGATTTGCCTAGGATCACACGGCTAGTAATTGTTTGAGATCACACTGGAATCCAAGATGAGTCTTCCTGACTCCAAATACAGCTCTCTCTGCACGGTGGTTCTATCTAGTTAAGAATAATCTTATGGATTGGTCAGATTTCTCCCATCAGGACTGGCATCCACATATGATTTTTATCCAGTAATGCCAGGTCTTTGTTTCATGCTAGAACAAATGTGTTTGTTGGTTGGTTATTTTCTCCGGTTCTGTGATTCATTCATTCATGACTACATGTGAAAACTCCCCCTCAATGAAGCAAACTAGAAACTCAGCCAACTCATGGATAAGTTACAGGCTTCTATTTCCCTGGAAGCACAGAAAAGTGCAGTGAGTGATTCAGACTCACAGAGCCAGTATGTGTTGGAGGCTAGCATGACCCCAAGGAGAGCACTTTAGTCACTGCATCATTTGTTATATAACTTGGTTTTAAGGGGAAAAGAAGAAAGAAGAAACAAGTTAGAATTTTGTTTAGATTCAATTAACTCGGTTTTTCTCATGTGAGCATGTCTCCTTAGTCCTTTGTCTCTAAGAGGCGTTGATGGTGGATGCCCTTGGTCACATATTTGCAGAACTGTCCATCAGTGAGTGTCCCTCATTCAGTTCTCCCATATGTCTGGTGACCAGTGATAGACCCATGCAGGAGCAAAATCTGTTCCAATGTAAATGACTTTGCAATTTTATAAGACTTTAGAAACCATCCTTTTCATAAGATCTTAAATAAAGCAGAATGTGAACCCCATAGGCTAAACCATCACATGACAGCTCCACAAAGGTTTTGTTTTTAGTAGGGTTCCAGTTTCATGTGCTGGACATCTTTAATCTGGGAATTCCCCACCTCTTGTTCCCATAAAGTCCTGATTCAAGCTTTGTGATCCCTCAATAAAATTCAAAGACATATAGTAGATAAAATAAAGTTGCAGCACATCTCCAAAAATGTCTTCCACATTCCCTCAAAGTTTTCTCTTAGCTAAGCTAAACGTTCCATATTGCTTCAACCTCCCTTGCTACGTCCTGCTCTCAAGCCCCTTCACCACCTTCATTGCCCTCTTCTGGACACTCTCCAGTTCTTCTGTGTTCAATCTATACTGACTTGAACCCAGAGCTCCAAATATGGTCTGATCAGGGCAGACTACAAAGGGAATATTATGTCCTTCCTTCTGGAAGCACACTTCTCAAAGTGCTCTGCCTCTTTTATCTTGGATTTGTTAACATTCACCTTATTTTATTCATCTGAACAATAACAAGATCTTGAGATCAAGATTCTACCATTCAGTGGTTAATGACCCTTGATAGCTTTGTATTATCTGTAAATCTGAAAAGTATGCTAAGCTGTGCTTCCTTGCCTCCTAAATGATTTCCCTTCTACTTTCTCCCTTTTCAGTGAAGACTTCTAACATATTCCTAAAAAACATTTCACCATGTCACTTGCCTGCTCAAGAATCTTCAGTACTTATTTATTGCCTTTAGAATATAAAGTCCTTTAAACCACATTTATAACCTTTCACGATTTGGCCGTAGCTCACCCTTTCTGGATTTAGTTCATATTAATTACTTTCTACACTTTTTCCAACCAAAATGACCTGCTTCACTTTTCTGATGTACACTTTTATCTCCCACCTCCTCTCCTTTTCAAAGGCTATGTCCCATGCTTGGTATATAATCCTTCCTTAACTCTGTACCATAGAATTCCTGGCTCACTTCAGGCATCTTGTCTTACATAAAAATTTCCCTTCTCTGGAGCTTTTGAAATGTGATGTTTATTTACCCTGATAAAATTAAGCTCCTTAAGTTTCTTTTTTGCCTTTATAGCCCATGTCTAGCATAACGTTTGACAGAGTAAGCATTTATGGTGATTCAAGGAGATTGTTCAAGTGCTCCCCACTTTATATATATATATAAAATGTGTGTATGTATGTGTGTATATATATATATATATATATATATATATAATGTGTGTATGTATGTGTGTGTATATATATATATATAATGTGTGTATGTATGTATATATGCATGTATGTATATATTTCTGATTTCTTTCCTCTCCCACCGGTTTATATATACTTTTGAATTTACTTATCTGTGTACGTGTTATATCCTCTCCCCAATCCCCACCAAATGGAATACTCCAAAATGGAAAGCTCCGCAGAGCCAGAGTTTGTTTCATTTTTGTCCCTCTCCCCTCAGGATCTAGCTCAGTCACACATTAACTGTGTGGATCTCGGCAAGTCAAGACTTCTTTTAGATTAAATTTCTTTATCTGTAAAATAAAAATAGTAGTAGCACCTACTTCATATGACTGTTATAAGGATCAAATGAGATAAGAGGTACAGTGTCTTATAAAGTTTAAAGTTCTGTATAAAGTTTGTTATTGTTATTATTATTACTTTTGCAGAACCTTGCACAGAATAAGCATTTAAGATTTGTTAAACTGAATTCTAGTTGTAAAAATTCTGTAATTTGAATGGATGCAGAAATGAATGAATAAAATGCTCTTACTTTGTACTGGACACTCAAATAGAAAAGGGTTCAAGAAATTGTGTTTTGACAGGGGGAATACTGAATATAGGATTTTCAGCAGTAAGTCAGAACAGCTCCCTGGTCGTTAGGGTGCAAGAACAAAGCAGATAAGCAAACCTCTTTTTTCCGGCCATTTTCATTAGTAAAACTATACTGATATTGAGCCATTTGGCAGACTCAAAGTCTTTGGTGATGGGAACTTTCTTTTTTCTATCTTTCCATAGCCGTGGCTGCTACACTGGCAGAAGCAGATGCCAGGTTGCATTTCCACAGGGACTGAGTACCAGGAAAATGGCTACAAAGGTGAACTAAGTTAGAAGCAGAGTCTGTGACTGAGATGGGGAGGGTCAGCAAGGATGTTAACCCTTTTCCCAGGGCTCTTGGGCCCTACATCAGAATCTAAGAGAAGGTAGCAGTTGAGGTGAGAGTGATTTGATGTTCCTGCCACCTGCCACCCTTCCCCCTCAGGTGCCTCTCTTGCACATCCGGGTTTGCTTGTCTGTGTTATTGGCTGACAGTTGGTGGGGATGTTTCCTTTCCCTAAGGATGGAGCTCCCTGGATGATAATTTCAGGAGCTGAGGAACAGTTGGTGTTGCTGTTGCCGCATCTCCTGTGCTCAGGAAATTTGAGGCTCTCCATCAAGGTCGGAAGGGAAGTGCTACTCAAGGTGAATGCTCCAAGATCTAGTTCCAATCCTTTCCTCTTTGAAAATGTTTCCAACTTTTTTTTGCTCTGAATTTTAATCTCATTTCTTGACAATTCATTGTGTCTTATAATAAACTTCGGTGTCTCATTCAGCAAGTCAACATTCCCAAATCGATACCATTTCCACAGCCAGATTATGGGTTCATTAACTTCTGGATATTTTATTTTTTTGGTCACCTCCCTTCCTCCCCACATGGCTCTATAATAAGCTCTCTTGGTCTACAGCTTATTCTGTCTTCTTTGTGAAAGTGTAAGTTGATTGAGGGCAGGACCTGTCTTTGTTCCTTAAAAACCTAAAACAGTATCTCACACATGGTACCTGCTTAATAAATGTTTTTTGAATGTACATTGGCTAAATGGTCCAATAGATAGAACGCTGGGCTTGGCGTCGGGAAGATCTGAGTTCAAATTTAGCTTTAGGTACTTACTAGTTGTGTGTCTCTGGGCAAGTCACATAATTTATCTCAATTTCGTTTTCCTTGGGTATAAAGTGGGGATAACAATAGCATCTTCTTGACAAAATTGTCATAAGAGACAAATGAGAACATTTGTAGAGCGCTTAGCATGCTGACAACATAGTAGATGCTATAAAAATATTAACTATCGTTAGCATTATTATATTTGTAAAATATTTAGCACAGTGCCTGGCACATAGTAGGTGTTCAATCAATGTTTGATTCCTTCCTTTGTTTTTTCTTTCCTTTCTTCCTCAGTAAATGGGAATAAAATAATAATAATGATGATAGTGATGGTGATGATATAGGGCTTCAAGATTTGCAAAATATTTTACAAATATTTTTTATTTATTTTATTTATCTATTAATCTAGTGAAATATTCTCACTTTTATTTTTTTTTTGCATTTATTTATTTTTTCACATTTATTTATTTATCATGTGAAATAGTCTTTCACTTGATGCTCCAAAGCCCACCAAGGTCTAGGCTTGTACAGAAAATGAGTTGGTTTAGTCCTTCTGATTATCAGAACCAGACAGCAGAACCAGATAAGTTTTTTGGTAGTTATACATTGTGTTGCAATGTATTGATGGTCACACTGACAGTCACAGGAATAGAGCTGGAAGGTCTGAAGTTCTGGAGGCCACTAAGTCAACTTCCATAAATAAGAAAATGAGAAAACAATCTCCGAGTCCCAGAGAGATTTTGATTTGACTAAGGTCAGAGAGGTAATCAGACGCAGAATTTGAATGCAGGACATCTGACTCCAAAACTAGCCATCTTTCAACTGTTTCACTCTATCTCTAGGTGCAAAGGAATGAAGAGTAAAGTTAGGACCATTTTGATGTATCTATCTGCTCTGGAAATTGTTACCACTTCCATGAATTCTTTGGGGCAACTAGATGATGCAGTGGATAGGCTGCTGGTCTAAGATTCAAGAAGACTCATATCCCTGAGTTCAAATCCAGCCTAAGGCATTTACTAGCTGTGTGATTGTGGGCAAGTCATTTAACCCTGTTTGCCTCAGTTTCCTCATCTGTAAAATGAGTTGGAAAAGGCTATTTACCAAGAAAACACCAAAATGACACAGAAGAGTCGGGCACGCCTGAAAAATGGCTAAACATCAAAACATCTGGAATTAAATCCTATCTCTTCGACTTCCTACCAAGTGACTCTAACACCTCTCTCTGGGCTTGTTTCTTTATCTGTTATGCATAAATCAGTCAATTTGCCTACTAACTTTTTCGTGCTCGGGTGTCTGGCATTGATATATTATGAAAAAGCAGAAAAAACAATGAACTTGCAGTCAGGAGAAGCTGAGTTCTGATCCTGCCTTAGGTGTTTACCAGCTCTATGACTCTGGGCAAATCCTTCTGAATTTTAGTCTCCTCATCTGTATCATGAAGGGGTTTGATGATATCAAAGATTTCTTCAGACTCTCGATCTATAATTTCACAAAAAGACTGGACTAGGTGATCTCCAAGTTTCTTTGTTGCTCCGTCCATAATTCATCCTAATCTTACAGAATCTTCAGATCTATCTGTAGCTTGAGAACAGAACAGACTCCTGATTTGTGGCGCAGCAGTCTGTCCAAATTTGGCCTTGAGAGCCTCCTATCAAAATAAAGAGTCTGATGCTTCACTTTTAATGAAAACGTGTTATTTTCGGTAAGTGATTTAAATAATTGTCAGTTTCCTCTCAGAGTTCTGCCTTCTTCTGGCCCATCCCTCCTCTCTCTGATCCCAATCCCGTTCTGCTCCAGCTTCTTAACAGTGCTGGATGACAATGTTGGGGGATGAAAGAGGTCACTTTTCTCCTCCTATTCAGACTTTGTAGCAGAGGAGTGACTTATATGCAATCTTGGGTTGGTTTGCAAGGGCATATGGGCCAAGACAATGAGGAATTACAGGAGGAAGAACACCTTTCCTCCTCCTCTCCAGACAAGATTGGCCCTGATCACGATCACTGATATACCCCTCGTAGACCCCGCTCTCCATGCTCCCTCCTCTTACTCTTCCCTCCCTCCTGAGGAAGAGCAATACAGCAGATGCTAAGAGACCCCAGTGTCTTCCCTTCCTTTCCCTTCTCTGACTTCACCACAGCATCCCTCCCTACTGGAAGAGAAGAGGGGAGCCAGCTGTCTAATAGAGAAGGGTAGAAAAAATTACATCAGAGCACTAGGGTCCTCAAACACCAGCCTCCTTCAAATCAGCTGGGGAGAGGGGTGGCTTCTTCAGCCCAAGGCAAATTTAGAAGTTAAGCCTTTCCTCGGGGCAGGAGTGAAAGTCTCAAAAGGAAGAAAAAGTATCTAGAGCCCAGCCTGCATTTTGAGAGTTTCTATTTCAAGCAGATTCTACTAGAAAAGGAGAGTAAGAAGGGCAGGCCTTACCATGATCCCCTCCTAATGAGGAGTGAGAAGAGGTCTAATTAGAGTTAGGGGTAAAAGTGGTGGAGATGGGGAGAGACAATCCACATGTCCTTGAGATTTTTTTTTTTTTTTTTTGCTTTTTATAAATCTCGGAAAGAGTAAAGTGATGAAAAGGAAAGTGAACTGGGGAAGAGGAATCCTTCCTAACCCCATGACTGTGATATCTTAGAGCCTACCAGGTGGGTTCCAGTGTTCCTGCCCTCAGCACCTGCATCAGAGCCTTTTCAGTGTCTTTTTGCACTCCGGAACTTCTTTGAGTAAAGTTCTTTTGCCATCTCCTGCCAGAAATTTTTCCTGATCCCAACAACTTCTAGTTACATCCTTCCCCCACCTCCCATGACCCTACCAGGAAACCAACATTTGTTAAGGGCCTACTATGTGCCAGATATGGCTCTCAAGAAACTCAGGCTAAACAGTAAAAAAAAATTAAAATAAAAAAATTTAAATCCCTTGTGTTTAACTTGGTATATATTTTCTAGTAATGTGCTGTTTTCTCTAATGGCATCTTAAACTCCTTGAGGGCTCCCCGGGGTCTGGAGCAGCTAGGTGGCGCCCTAGTGCAGAGTCCGGGTCTGGAGACTCATCTCCTTCAGTTCAAATCTGGCCTCAGACACTAGTGACTCTGGGCAAGTCACTAACCGTTTGTGCCTCAGTTTCCTCACCCGCAAAACTGAACTAGTGAAAAAAATAGCAAGTTAGTCCAGTCTCCCTGCCAAGAAATCCCCAAATCGGATCCCAGAGAGACACAATCTAAAAGACCCAACAGCAGTCCCCAGTCTAGCTCAGCGCCTGGCACATAGGATTGATTGATTAAATTAAAGAAACCTAGATCGAGTGTCAGAAGCCAGGAACTGCCTCCCTCCTGCTTTGTTTTTGTTTCGTTTTTTAATATTCCCCACTCTTGCCACAGAGACTCTCTGGGCTAAGGGATCGAATTAGAGACACTGATTTTATTGGGTTAGGGAACTCCCGGGGAAAGAAACTCCCTTCACCAGTGCCGGTTGGCACCTTCCCTGCAAGCGTGGTTCTTAAAGCAGACGTTCTTAACCTGTTTGTGGGTTATGGTCTCCCCTCCCCCCAGGCAGTCTGGCAGAGCCCCTGGCCCCTTCTCAGAACAATGCTTTTAAATGCAAAAACGGCCCCGGATTACCGCGGAAGCGATCCCAGTGAAAGACACTTATGGAACTATTTTTTTTAAGTCGATGGGTTAAAAACCTCTGGTCTGAGAGAACTGCTGGGGCAGACGGCTTGAGCAGACCTGACACCCCAGCGTGCCAGGAAAGACGGGGTTGAGACGCTGTCCTTCTGGTTTAGAGGCCGGCCTCTAGCCACTCCCTCCTCCAAGCTGCCTCTTCTGCACCGCCCAGCAAGGGGCTCACACACGTTTGTGGATTGAGATGGAGGAAAACATCTGAGAGGTCTCCGGGAGCCCGGGCTGGGCAGATCTCAGGGGTTGACCCCCCACGCCCTTTCCTGCCTTTGTTCGCTCCTCGGTGGCCCCACGCAGGTTTTCTGACAAGTTCGTCTGTTCGGGCGGCTTCGTGGCTGAAGGTGTCCCGAGGAGCCTCGCCCCGAAGTCTGCTGCTGCTCAGGAGTGGGGGAGGGGGTGGGGGTGGGGGGGACACGGGAAATACTCTCCTAAAGGCTGAGTCTACCCCAAGACGCGCAGAGGGTGGGGAGGGAGGGAGGGGAGGGGAGGGGAGGAAAGCGCCCAGCCCCCCAGAAGCTCCGGAGCGGACTCTTAATTAATGGTAGTGGAATGGTGGAACAGAAGAGGCCATCCGCGTGCCGGAACCCCGCGGCCTAATCTGCATTTGACGCATACTCCGGGGCCCCCCGCGCTAGATGGGGCCGCTTCTCCAAGGGTTAGAGGAGCCAGTCTGAGCGGCCGGATTGGGGGAGGGGAGCCTTTGACACCAGGCCAGACAGAGCCAGGGCCCTGCCTCGCGCCCCGCCCTGTCCCACCCCCACCCTCCTCGCCCGCTCTTTCCTACCTGCAGCCCCCTAGACGGAAGGTCGGTGGCCGGAGTTAGGGAGCCGGACGAGCAGCCGCCTCCGCTGTGATCCCTGAATGTGGTCAAAGGTCAGCGGAGGTCAAGGCGGGGTTCCTAGTCCCTAGTTCCTAGTTCCTCCGGCCTCTTCCCTGCAAATCAAAGGCTCCCGCGTGTGCCGCGGTCGGGAAGTACTAAGTGCCCGGACGGCTTCAAAGGCAACCGCCCCTTGATCCGTTAACACCAAAGGAGCCACACCCAAGCCTAGGGGAAGGGGAGGCAGCGAGGAGGAGATCCGGAGACTGGCTGGGGGCAGCCGAGCTCCTCGTGTGCCCCACCCCCACGTCTAGTCCCACCTGGATGCCCAACGAGGCCGTGGGTCTTCCCCTCAGAATGCCGGGGCTCCCTGGGGCCTCGGGCTTTCCTGCCCAAAGTCACAGGGCCACTATGTAGCCGAGCTGGGAGCGGAACCCAGGTGTCCTGGCTGACGGTAGCCTTATTCCCCACCCTCCCAAATCCAATCCATCTCCAATCAACACGGCTTTGTTAAGAGCTTGCTACGGGCCGGGCAATGGGCATGCCCAGGCTCTCCCAAGAGTCTAACCTTCCTTCAGCCCCTCTCCCTTTCCTCTTTGTGGCCCGTCCTAGAGTAAATGAAGAGGGTTGCTCCGATTTAAGTGACTTTCCCATCTTGACAACTTCCTCCTTCTCCATGCCCACCCCCGACTCTCACAACCGAAACCAGGACTTTTTAGGAGCCTGGGAGCAGGAGTGTTGAGTGCCAGCTCTGGCGAAGGGGAGATAGTTGAGGCTGAGTGGATTCTCCGAGCTCCGGGGCCTCTCTGGGTATCATAAATCAAGCTGTGTTAAAAGCAGCTTCAGCCAGAAGAGCCTCGGAAGCATTCCAATCCATAGTCTGTCTTCCTCCCTAGGAGGTCAACAGATAACTTTGGAGCGGGTTTTCACTTAATAATTTCGTTCTAAGGAGGGCTGGATAGGCTAGTTAAGACCGTCGAAGTCTCTGAGAATTCGGGGATGGACACCTGCTGAACTGTGTCCCACCCACACCCACACCCATACACACACACAGTTGGAAAGCTTATTAGTCTGGCTATTGATTGGTCCCATTCATCATCAACCTGGGTGAACTCAAGTGAGATATCCATTACATCCTCCATTACATCTTTTAGACCAAGTCTTCCCCAGGCAGAAGGATGTGACGATGACGTCTGTGCTTGGTTCTGGTTCCGTAACTCCAAATCCATTCAGTGGGGCCTGTTGCACCTTTTCTTCCCGCTCATTCCCCCACGCACTCACACGCAGCAACAGCCTAGCCTAGCCTAGTCTCATCCTCTTTGGAACTCAGTTCCCTTCCCTGTAAAAGGGGGGAAGGAGACTAAGTAGTCGCTCCGAAATTCCTTCCATTCGGTATCTATCCATATCTGTATCTATGTATCTGTCCCAATAAGAGAGAAAGCTGTGGAGGCTAAGAGTAAAGCCATTTAATCACTCCTCGAATTCTCCCCACCCCCACCCCCACCCCTGAAGCGATGGGTCCCAATCCTGCGAGAGTGTTTATGGATCGCACTTTCTGACAACTTTCTAAGCGCTAAGGACTAGCTCCCATAGACTTAGGGCCATGTCGCCGCTGGGAAGTGAGCTTCCAGGAGCTTCAGAGATTTGTCGGCCAGTGAGCGTCTAAGATCAGACACCCCCGCTGTGTCCCTTCAGCCCACCACCCTCCTAGATATGCAGATAGACAGCTTAGAAAAACTTCAACCGCTTCGGATTTTTCTGCCCCTGCCTGAGAGTCGACCCAGAAATTTGTCTCGGCGGGGGGTGGGAGGGAGGAGAGAAAGAGAGAGACTCCAAGGCGAAAACAGAATGCTAATTTGGAGCCTTAGAGAATCAGGAAGAAAAACAAGCCTCCGAAAAAGGATTCTCCGAGGTGCTCGCTGGGTTTGTTTGCTTTGAAGTCTGCGGGTCTGATTGTCTGGTCCTAGACTAAACTACATCTCCCCGGGAGGGAGAGGGAAATAGGGAGGAGGGGACTAATCAGCTTCTGTTTCACCGGTCAGCCTCAAGGCCTTCCGATTCGCTCTCCCTTTCTGAAGCCAGAGTGACAAGAACTGGAGGGGACCTCGACGACATCGAGGTCGTGATCGTCACCCTCATATTATAAATGGAAATCAGCTCCTCAGAGAAGTTAACTGACTTCTAACACGGGCAGGAAGGGGCCAAGTTTCCACTTGAACCGAGCAAATCTAAGTTCCCAAGGGCCACCGGGACATCCCGGCTCGGACTCCCCAAATCTCAGCTCCTGGCTCCAGGCTGACGTTTAAAGAAACCAGAAGCGCTTTGTTCGTGGTCACACTAGAGGTAAACGGATCGCATTCTCATATAGCTCCTCTCGCAGAATCCTGGCAAGGGAAGCAATTTAGCAAAGTGAACGAACGTCTACTATTGCAGAAGGAAGGCACCAATAATCTCAGATTCTCTCGGAGGTCTGCAGAGGGAGATGCTCAGCTGAGCTATTTATTCTCGTTCTAAACCTTAACCCCTTCCTCGGTTGCCAAACGCCTTCCCCCTCTCCCCCCCGCTTCTGAATAGCGATGGCTGGCTTCTGACTCGCTCTAGTCCCTGTCCTGATGCCTTGCTCGAGTTCCTCGAAGCTGCTTGCCTCCGTACGTTGGAGTCTCACCGGTTAGACTACATCTTCTACACGACAGAGCATGATCAGGAACAGAAAATGCTGTAGAGACAGTCATATATGATTGGCTCTTCCCTAGGACTCTACTGATGAAACGGTGCTGACCCAGATTTTGCCCAGATATCCCAGACCCATGTCCCAATATCTCGGGATGGGTGATAGAAGTCCAAGAACCTGCTTTCCGAACCCAGCTCTGCCATTTCCTACAGCGTGAATGTGGAGAAATCACTGTAAACTCTAACTCTTGAGAGGAATTCTTCCTCTAAAGTAAAGGAGTTGAGATCTCTGACCAAATTGAAATGTTCTTCGCACACAATAAGTGCTTAATAAATGTTTGTTAACTATTTAGTCTGTTTCTCCTACCAACTATATTCCTGTGATCTTGTCCAAATGAATTATTGGCCAATGACTAAGAATAATCTGAATCACGAGCAACTGTTGTGTAGACAGCTTGGTCTCTTCGCCTAACACAAGTGTTCTTTCTTTAAAAAATTCCTTTATATATTATCTGCTGTCTTTCGTTTTCTGTTCTGGTAACACACCACCGGAGAGAGAGAGAGAGAGAGAGAGAGAGAACTTAAAAAAAAAATTGCAATAGATTGTGATTCTGTACGCCTCAATCCTTTCAGTTAAAAATTTTATCTGTCCATATTTGTTATGTTTTTCAATCCTCACACTTCAGACCAAACATTTTTTTAAAAATCCACTCAAATGGTTGTTGACATTTGTAAACAACTTATGGAAGGAAGTGGGTTTCTTGAGGAAGTTCATTCATATTCAAAAAAGAAAGAAAATGCCTGCTCTCAAGATCAAGGTGATTTCAGGGGGGTGGGGGAAGTGGGGAAGCTGAATCCTGCTTTCTCCTTCCCTGTTGGAAAGGAGAGTACTTTCACTTCATGGTTACAGTCTTAAAAAGCTTGACCACCTTCTGGGTCAATTTTATCTCCTCAGGTACAAAGGAAACCCTCCTTCCTATTTGAATCTGTAACATAATCATAGTTTTAGAATAAAACAATTATTCATCTATCGTAATTATATCATTTCCCCCAAACAATTCTTTTTAAATTAAAAGTTCTTCAATGAAAGCCTTTCAGTCCATTTCTTTTCCCACCTGTTGCATTTTCCATAATTAACAACACGTGATAAGCCCCTATTGTGTTACAGACAATGTGATGACCCTAACTGTTTTTCTTTTTCTCCATTTTGAGCCCTTAAGTTTTGTCTAACTTACTTTTCAAATGGTCAGAAATTTCTGACATACCTCTTATGTCTCTTGGAATAGCAGGCAAATCAGGATTATCCAATGCTCCTGACAATATTGGTTTTTCAACGTCTTGGTTATCTGTTTAGTTTGTAGTAAGTCACTTCTGTCATATCCAACTCTCAGCTTTTGCTGAAGATGCATTAAATAAGCAGTTATTAAGTGCCTACTACATGCCAGGCATTGTGCAAGATGCTGAATATACAAAGACCAAAAAAAGAAAAAAGAAACAATCTTTGACCTCAGGAAGCTTACATTTTATTGGTGAAAACAATATGTGAATAGTACTTAGAAAATACATATACATAGATTAATAATGATAATTAGCCTTTATATAGCATTTTAAGATTTGCAAAGTGCTCTATATAATTAACCCATATATAATAGAATGATGAGTTTACTACTTTAATCTCCAATTTTATTTTTTAAAGAGTTATTGTATAAAAGAGAGTATCAACAGTAATTGTGGTTTGAAAGTTGGTTTTTTTTTTTTTCCAAATAAAATCCAGATGATACAGTGGTGGATCATTTGATTCAATCAGCTTCTATACGTTATGTTAAAGAGACTGACACTAGGGTTTTTTAATGCTCATTGTATTTCAGCCACAGAGTAAAAAAAAAAAAAAAAAAAAAATCTAAGTGAAATTGTCTCAGTGTGGGCTCCTGGAGTTGTCACCAGTCACTGTGGCAACACTGCTAAGGCTGCCAGACATCTTATCTTATGGGGTTTTTACTTGGAGAGAAATGAAACACTAACAATCTTGCATGAATGAAAACCACCTTGCACTCAGAAAACACACAACCAAGGTGGCAGATCTGGCTATCAGTGAACAAGGAGTTCCAAGGAGAGAACCAGAGATGGTGAAATAAAAGTTAACAATAACAAAAAGAGAGCCAGAGATAAATAGTAAAAGGAACAGCCAGATACAAAAAACCTATTGACGTGTGCTCAGCGTCCAAGGGAAGCAGTGGTGACCAGTAAGTGTTGGAATGTTTTCCTAGGGTTAAAGTAGCTCAACAGCAAGTCTGCTTAGGATTTACAAAGTGTTTGAATAACAGAGACAATGTTTGGATAACACTTTTTTAGTGTGGGTGAAAATAATATAATTTATTGGGACATTTATATGGCCCTTGGTTGTGTATGTGAGAGAGCATACAGTGGACCATAAATAACATGCATATCTATCTATGGAGACTGCCACGATCTCTATGTATATTTATCTACAATTTGCATAGAACAATACTGACTGAACCGAGATGATTTTTTTCAAGTGCTTTGGAAATCCTTTGCACCAGAAATGAAGTCAGACCTCCTTATAAGGTGAAGGTTCTGTGGGCTAAGTGGACAACAGCCTCCTATTATCGGGAGCAGAGAAAATGAGAATAGGCTGGTGTGAACTTGTCCAGATACTAGCTCCAACCCTGTGCAAATCGTCATGGGATCTTTAAGAGCTCCACACAGCAGGCTGGGCCTCTCTCATTTTTAAGGCTTGCCTTCAAAAAGCCCTACACGCTACGCTGGAGTTTGAAAGGTGCAAGGTTTGAGCTAATCCAGCCATCAGTTTTGGGGGCTATGCTTCCAAGGAGTCTCTGTACTCCAACCCTGATGTTGCTATGTTTTTTGTTCTGTGTATCCCAATATACTGTCAGTGAAACCACATAAAACCAGACACCTCTCAATAAATGTCTCATTTAGCTTCATGGGTGCTTATGGGTGTAATTGAAATCAAACAGCAAGCACACCATAAAGTTCTTGTATTTACCTACCCAAATCTAAGGCTTGTGTTCTTTTACGTTTTAATTGAAGCATTTTCAAGAGTTTTCATTTTTAGTGCCCTCTCCTCCAGTTCATTCCTTAAAAAGGCTATTCTTATTTTCATCCTCTGGCTGGGGGAGGTGGAGGGTAGGGATGGGGAAGGTTACAGTTTCTTTTGCTGCAAATAAAGTTTCTGGTGGGAACTCAAAAGTGTCAACTGAAGTTCATGATTATTTACTTGTCCTCCTTCCACAGCTGCCCCTTCTCTGTAAAGGAAAGCGGGACATAACGAGCATTGTATTGCCAAACTCTGAATATCCAAAGATATTGTTTTCATATTCTCTGCTGAGAAAATCAAAAATCTCTTGAGAACATATAATATATATTTTCATATATTATATTTATATGAAAATGTAAACAAAGAGAAAGTCTAAAAAGTCCAGTCTCCAGAAGGCCTGTGTTCTTAAACTCTAGAAGGCAAATACATGAGGTGAATTCTGACTTCTGTTTCTGTCACTGTAACCTAGCCTCAGTTTCTACATCTGTAAAATGAAGGTGGGGGCTCTACCGGGTTTAAGAAACATCTCTACTTAACCAGCCACTCCTGGCTGTTTAGCCGATATAGGAACCGATTAAAGAAATGCACCGTTAAAAGCTGCACAGTGCCTTGAGTTCAAATGGGCACCTTGGAAATTTCGCTGATCCCAACGCTCTCCACCAGCCTAGAACCCGGGACTAGAACTCCAGGAAGGGTGGCTGGAGGCTCACTCATTCTCCAAGCCTTCTGGCCGCATCCAGCTGCCTGAGACGAACGTCTAGATTTCAGAGAGGCTAAACGAGTGCAAAGCCTTAGCCTGCCAGTGTCCCCCACTTGCAAAACCCAAGGATGCCTGCGATCTTGTTCCGGAGTTTTCAGGGCGGCTGGCAAGAGGATGACGGCCCTTTCCTCTGCACCCCCACTACCCATCTCCAGCCCCTTCAAATGCACAGTGAAATCTCACTTCAAAGTACCCAGAGCTCTTGAGGGTGCGCTGACCACTTCCCAGAAAACTCCCTTCCCAGGGGGGATGGAGGAGATGCGGGGGTGGGGGTACCGAGGAAGAGGTGCACCGGCTCAGGAAGGAGACTCTAAAGGCAAATGGCTTTCGAGTAGATCTAGGAGAGGGAAAGAGAGCCCCCTTTGGGGGCTGGAGACGCGGGTCCAGTAACGATCCTCTGGCGCTCCAGGCCCGAACGAAATTGTCAGGGGTTCTGCCCCTGACGGTGAGCTTCGCGCCGAGGTGCTGAAGGGCAGAGGGCCGCTTGGAGCTTCCCCAACCCGCGTCTGCCCCGGTCGAGCCGCCCCCCGATCCCACCTTTCCTTACCTCCTTGGCGAAGCCCGCGTTCCCCTTTCCAAACCCCAGTCCCGGGAGCCGCGTTTCCCGAGATGGAAGACCTGGAGGGAGTTTCCATCTCCCTTCGATCTGGGGGATGGAGGGAAAAAGGAAGGAGGAAAGAGCAGGAGAAGCCCCTCTCTGTCCACCGGGCTGGGTTCCGTCTGTCCCTTTTCCCATCCACGCCGCGCCTTTGTCGCTCTCTTTTTCAGTGTTTCTGGGGGGGTCGGGTGTGTGTCTGCGAGATCCCGCGATGGCCCTTTCCTTCACCGCGTCGGGGATGACCGGGGACACGGCTTGTCGTTCCCTGCTCTGCCGAGGCGGAATTCGGCTGCTCTCCCGAGCCTGGAAGGAAGATGCTTGCCCGGGGTAATTGCTTATCAACGGCGAATATTCATAGGGCCTCCCCCCTCCCCCCCAGCCACGAAATTGCATGTGCCTGGGTTTTATTAGCCATGTGTACATATATACATGTATGTCATATGCATTTGGGGATGGATAGTAGCTTTCTGCTTAGATTTACGTTCTCCGTAAGAAAGTCAGGCAGCTGGGGCAAAGGGCTTAATTCAATAGCAAGCTGATTAATGCACTAATTATCCTACCTTCTGGGTTTAACTACAGAAGAGAGGCGGGGAGGGGGGGGGGGTCTTAACGCCTCGGCTAACGGGGAATAATTGTTTAACGATGCAAGGCCCAATTTAAGATGAGCTGCGAGGGGTTTAAGGTCGGGGAGGGGCGAGGAGAGGATGTGGAATCCATGAAAGCCCGAGCTGAGCCTTCAGACTTTGGGAAAAGGATGCTGGGTTTTTAAAGAAAAATCATTTTCCGGGCAGCTGAGGGATGGTGGTGGTTGGGGGTGAAGAAGCTCCTAACGAAATCCTTTAGGCTTCATCTGACCAAAGCTACCCAAGGTGGGGAAGGAGGGGAGAAGGTATCTGTTCTATCTAGACACTGATGCACTCGAGATCTGGGGCTGACCCGGGTGCACAAAGCTTCTCCAGATCAAAAAGGGGTCTGGGAAAGGTGACGGAGAGTCTCCCGGGCGAGGGGACAGAGCGCACACTCTGCCGAGTGATTTCCAGACCCTATAGCCAGATTTCCCCCCCTCGAATCCTTTACACACTTCAAGGGAGAACAGATTAAAAGGGTGCAGGGAGAGGGAGAAAGTGGCTCAGGCGTGGAAAGGAAAGAAATCCATTCGCCCGAACAGTGGGAAGGCCTTCCCCTCCAGAACTCTGAGAAACAACAGCCTGACCTTGCGCTCTGTGGCCCGCACCAATATTTCTGGTGAAAGGGAGCAACCTGGAGAGTCTAGTCCTACATCCCTTTCCCCCTCGACTTCGCTCCGATTGCTCTATCCCTTCGCTTTCAAGAATTGCTGCAGCCAGAATTTGTCTCCCCCTCCTCCTCCTCTTCCTTCCCCTTGTCCTCCTCCCCCTCCTGCTTGTCCTCCTCCCCCTCCTTCTTCTCCTCCTCCTCTTCCTCCCCTTTGTGGAGTCAGCTAGCTCTCTCCGTCAACCTGATCTCTCTTTAGTGTAATGCCCTAGGAAGCCAGGACGTCTCCGTAGTCCCTTGAATCCATACTAGGGGCGCTCTGAAGGATTCCCAAGACTAGGGGAACAGTCGCTTGGAATGGACCCCCACCCCTAGGCGCGCGAGCTCCTGCAGACCCTCGTTAGTTTGCTCGATTTTTGAACCTCATCCTTCCCTCCCTTGAGCTCCTGTTCTGCCCTTAGAACCTAAGCGACCAAGAAAACTCCGGGCTGCTTCTCGCCGCAGGAGCTGGTTTCCAAGAGATGGAAGGAAAGAAAAAGAAAGTCACAGGTGACTTGTTCCAATTAGTAAACGTCTAATTAAATTAGTGTCAGATTAAAGCAGCCAATAGGGCCGGCCTTTATCGGGGAGAGGGGGCGGGGGGGAGAGATGCCAGGAAACGAAGCCCCTCCCCAGCCTCGCCTATATAAAGTTGGAGGTGGCGGCCGGCGGACTGGCTTCTAGTTGGCTCTCGAGCCAACTTTCGCTGGAAGATAGCCGGGAGAGGAGCGAAAGAGGGGTGGTGGACAGGTGGGGGAGCAAAGCGGGCGCTTCCTCCGGGTCCGAGGCTGCCGTTGCCCTCGAGCAGCCTCCTTTAGGACCGACCTTCCGAGAAGGGAAAGGACTTGAGTTGGTCCTTTAAGTTTCCACTCGCTGCCTTCGATTATTGTCTGAGGGAAAGGAGCGCTGCGTGCGGGGGCTCGCTGGTGCCCGGCGGCCGGTGGCAAGGGGGCCGGAGGGGCAGGAGCCAGGAAGGGGAGCTGCTGGTCTTCTCGGAAGAGGGCGCTGCCTTCCCTCCAGTCTCGGCGAGGCTCTCGGAGGCTAAGGGAGAAGCCCAAGCGTCTGGGTCGCCTTCAGCGCCGGGGCGGAGAATGCAGTTGGGAGAACCGCTCCTAGCGAGCGCTGTCCACTTGCCCAGCGCTCACTTCTACCCTCTGGACAGCGGGAGCGCGAGCGGCGGCGGCGGCGGCGGCGGCGGACCCCACCACGGCGCCGGCTCCCCGGCGCAGAGGCTGGACCCGGACAAAGGGCAGAAAAAGTTCCGAGCCGGCCTCGCGTGCGAAGCCGCGCGGGAGGCCGCCTCGTCCGGCGCCGGGGCCGCGCCTCCAGGTATGCTGAGCGACGCGGACGCCGCGGACACCTTCTCCAGCGCCGCCGCCGTAGCCAAGGCCGGAGCCCCGGACGGCCGCAAAGGCTCTCCGTGCGGGGACGAGGAGCTGCCCTCGGCCGCGGCGGCGGCGGCGGCGGCGGCGGCCGCCGCGGCTGCGGCCGCCGCGCGCTACCCCATGGACAGCCTGAGCCCGGACCGCTACTACCTGCAGTCACCGGGGCCGCCGCAGGGCGCCGAGCTGGCCGCGCCCTGCTCCCTCTTCCCCTACCCGGCGGCGGCGGCGGCGGCGGCGGCGGCCCAGCACAGCTCCGTGTACCCGGCCCCCAACGGCGCCCGCTACCCCTACGGCTCCATGCTGCCCCCCGGAGGCTTCTCGGCTGCCGTGTGCTCTCCCGGGAGGGCGCAGTTCGGCCCCGGCGGCCCGGGCGGCCCGGGCGGCGGCGGGCCGGGCGGCGGGCCCGGCGGCTATCAGTACGGTCAGAGCGGCCCCGGCGCGCTCTATGGCCCCTACCCGGGGGCAGCCGCGGCCTCGGGCTCGTGCGGCGGCCTCGGCGGTCTCGGGGTGCCGACCACTGGCCTGCGCGCCCAGGTCTACCTCTGCAATCGGCCCCTGTGGCTCAAGTTTCACCGGCACCAGACGGAGATGATCATCACGAAGCAGGGCAGGTGAGTGCCCAGGGTCCTTAGGAAGTGTCTCCGGGGAGGCCGGGCTGCGCACCTTAGTACCGCTTGCCTTCTGGGGGCTTCGGGGAAGCGACGAGTAAAAACCTTCCGGCCGTTGTGCGCTGGGCTCCTGCAGCCTCCCAGCTCCATCCCTTTCCCGACTCCCACTCCCTTCCCTGACTTCCATCCCCAGTGTGCTCGGGACTAAATGGGCACCTCAGCTCCAGTCCTAGCCCTTTGGCAGGTGACTGGGCAAAAAGGAAAACTCAGGGAGTTCACTCCCTGTCCCCTAAGTCCTCCCTGTGGCTGCAGCGGGTGGAGGTGTTCAAGGAACCAAACATTAAGGAGAGCCAAGACCCCCCAACCGCACTGCTCCCACTCTCCCTCCCCCCCCTCCCTTCCCTGTAGGTAGTTCCTCTTCCACGGCTGGAAGCACGACGGTTTAGGGCTTGTCTCCCACCTTGGCGGGGTGGAAAAGGAAGCTGGGGACTCTGTGCAGCCCCAGGATGCGTTTGTGAAGTCGCCTCGCTCGGGGCCCATTTTGTCGAAGGCCCTTCCCAGTGATCGTATCCTGAGCCGTTGTCACCCCAGCCACCCCAGAAAAAAAACAAACAAACCCAGAGCCACAGCATCCCTGTCCCAACCGGGATGGCCCGCTATTCTCTCTAGAGCCTATGAGATGCCAGAGGCCCAAGTGGTCAAAGGGGATCCTGGGCCCTTCCCTGAATGATATCTTGGAAACAGGGACTTAGATGACAGTCCTGGAAGAAATCTGCTCCCAGATTTTGACTGCTGGTGGTGAAGAAGCTAGTCGAGTAAGGAAACAACAATTCTGCCTCGGGCTAATAGCGAATAGTTTGTGGTTCCAAAATTTTGTAAGGTTTGCAAAAGCACTTTGTCACACCAGACTATCGAGATAAAGTGTATCATTAGTCCCAATATGCAGATGAGAAAAGTAAGGTTCAGAGAGAGGATTTACCTATTATCACCCACAGATAATAAGATCTGTGGTGGGTTGATATTCAGGTTTTCCTGACACCTAACTCCAAACTCCAATGCTCTATTTACTACACGTTTCCCGTCTTTCTTTTTTTCTTTTCCTTCCTTCCTTCCTTCCTTCCTTCCTTCTTTCCTTCCTTCCTTCCTTCCTTCCTTCCTTCCTTCCTTCCTTCCTTCCTTCCTTCCTTCCTTCCTTCCTTCCTTTCTTTCTTTCTTTCTTTCTTTCTTTCTTTCTCTCTCTCTCTCTCTCTCTCTCTCTCTCTCTCTCTCTCCCCCTCCTTCCCTTCCTTCATCCATTTCTTTCTTTCTCGATTTCCTTCTTGATTTCTTTTCTTTTCTACTTCCCTATAAATAAATCTAGATGTGAGTTCCCTATATTATCCTGACCTCTCCCTTCCCTCCTGCCTCCTCTCCCCTCCCCTCTCCTCCCCATGCATACATACACAAGGGCAGTTTCTGCTTCTTATCTTCCCCAAGTCCCAGGGGTCAAGCTTGATAGGAATAAAATCAGATTGTCTCCTGCCTCCTGGGAAGGGAAGGCCAGAATTTGGGAGTGAATTTCTCTGTTCCCTTTTGGTTTCTGGCTTGGTGGCAACATTGTGCTTAAAGTTCACCCTTTCTTCTTTTTTACACAGGAGGATGTTTCCTTTCCTAAGCTTCAACATTAATGGACTCAATCCCACAGCCCACTACAATGTGTTTGTGGAGGTGGTGCTGGCCGACCCCAACCACTGGCGATTTCAAGGGGGCAAATGGGTGACTTGTGGCAAGGCTGACAACAACATGCAGGGTGAATAAATTAGTGGGGAAAGTAAACTGGGGAAGGGGTGATCACAAAAGACTGAAGTTTCTTTGGTATATATTTACATAATTCCCATTTCTTATGATTGTGGAACGTTAGAACTGAAAGAGGCTCTTGAGCTCATCTAATTAAACCCACTCATTTTACAGATTAAAAAAAAAATGAAGCCAAGAGAGGGGAATTGGTAGACTCAAGGCAATATAGCTGTCAAATCACTGACTCTTCTGACTCCAAGTCCAATGCTTTCTCCCTAATATAACTGTTTAGTTGTATATCCTTTTTTCAACATTTTTTTCTTGAAGCCTAATGGTCCAAAGTTGTGTGTATATGTTAGGAACAGGCGGAAGAAACTATGTCCATTTTATTTTCTTCTATTTTCAATATATACAAAAGATCAAAGAGCAAAATCTGTTGTTTTTTAATAGATTCAATCTTTCTGTTTCTAAATGACAATCTGATGGGACAAAAGTCACAAGAGACCAAACCTGCTCTTTGCAAGTACTGATCGATATCCAACTTTTAAAAATGAAACCATAAAAGAAGCATGTTTAACTGCTTAAGATGGAAGACAATTTCAGCATGAGAAAAGCTAATCTAAATTCCAAAGGATAGAGGCAGATATCGAGGCTACATCCCCTCCCCCCCCCAAAAAAAGAAGTGAGATTTTTTTTAATTCTCCCTAAAAGTGGACCTCTATAAGATATCCACAAGTATAGTCCAGTATTTGGACATTTAGACTTTAGTACTTGTATTTGAGTTTGGTATGAGTTTTTGGCTAATACTTTTGTCCAAAAAATTTTGAAAGCAAAGCTCAAAAAATGATAGAGTGGAAAGGATGTCCCTATTTCTGGACACAGTGAAGAATCAGAGGGCAAGAATCCTGACAGCTCATTTTATAAAGCCCTTTCAGGCGTACAAAACATTTTTTATGTTTCTAGTCCTTATGACCCACCCTGAAACTCCAGGAGCCCTGGAGACTAGAGTTGTATCTTACTTTTATCTTTCTATATTCTTTCTTTTTTAGGCAACAAAATGTATGTTCACCCCGAGTCTCCCAACACTGGCTCTCACTGGATGAGACAGGAAATCTCCTTTGGGAAACTGAAACTTACCAATAACAAAGGCGCTAATAACAACAACACCCAGGTAATGTGCCCTAAGATTCCCTAGATTCAACCTTGGAAGTGGAGAAACTTTTTGGGTCAAGAATCTTGAACTCTCACCCTAAAATATTCCTCTAAATTATGACCAATTCGAATTTCTTTTCTCTCAACTTCCTGTCCCAAACTCAGCAACCCACCCCACACCATCTCTTACTGAATTGTTGATGCTGTTAGGTCCAAAGCTTACTATTGTAGTAGGACATTGGAGATAATGTCTCCCGCTGGGCAGAAACCTCTCTTGCCAAACCCCCTGGAAAGTTTTGAATCTTGTTGCTAATACCATCCTGAAGCCAATACCTGGTGGTGCTGGGAAATGTGTCACGCTAAGTACTTGATGGTTACCATCAGGCCTTTAAAAAAAAAAGGAATTTTAGGACTATTGTATTAGGGGGAAAGACCCAGTGCTTGAAGACCCAGTGCTTACAGACACACATTAATTAAAGCCTTTGAACAACTGCCTGTGTCTGAATCTCTAAAATGTCTTTCTAGATTATGGTTATTCTTTTTCCCATTCCCAGATGATCGTTCTACAGTCTCTTCACAAGTACCAACCTCGGCTTCACATCGTAGAAGTGACTGAGGATGGTGTAGAAGATCTTAATGATTCCTCCAAGACTCAGACATTCACTTTCTCTGAGACCCAGTTCATTGCTGTGACTGCTTATCAAAACACTGATGTGAGTCAGCCCCAAAGACTGAAGACCCTCTTTAGCAGTGAGCCTATGTTCAGCCCCCCAAAAGTGCTCAATATTTCTCTCTTTTTTTTTCCTCCTCTAGATCACCCAGCTGAAGATCGACCATAATCCATTTGCAAAAGGTTTCAGGGACAACTATGATTCGTAAGTGGAGCTTTATTCATCTTTAAAGTCATAGTGCACAGGTTTTGAGCTAGAAAAGCTCTCTGAGGTCACCCAGACCCCAACCCCACATTTTACAGCCCCAGAGAAATAAGATGACTTGGCTAAGGGTTGCATAAGGAGTAAGTAGCAGACTCAGAATTTGCAGTCAGATTCTCAAACTTCAAATCTGGGTCTCCTTCCTAGCACAACTCGGCCCAAGAATGCCTCGTACAAACACCTTCATCCCAAAATCGTTAGGGTTTTATTTTGTTGCTTTTTATTTTGCTGTGTTTTACATTGGCTGCTACTTGGTTTCCTTTAAACACTTTCCTCAAAAGGTTTTTTTAGAAACTTACATACTTTTTTAAAAAGTGAAATTGGCTTAAAATATATGGCCAGTCTCCAGACAGGGGGAGAGATGGTAATTTAAGGTCCACCTGTTCTAACCCCTTCTTAACGGAACTGTTAGAGCCTCATCATCAATATCTGGAGGGGAAAGATGCCAGGGTGGGGCCGGAAAAGAAACGATGAGACCAAAGAGCTAGACCCGTGACCACCTCGGGCTGACCAGGGAGCCACTGCCAAGCTGAAGTTCTAGAAGGCACCGTCCCTGAAACCTCCCTTCCCCCCTCCCCCCACCCCAAGCCTCTTTCAGTTCTGGGAAGTGGAGTGGTCAGGAGTGATGATAGGTTTGGGGTTTTTTTTTTAAGTGTTTCTCTTTATGTTGTAGCATGTACACCGCTTCCGAAAATGACAGGTTAACTCCATCTCCCACGGATTCTCCTAGATCCCATCAGATTGTACCAGGAGGTCGCTACGGAGTTCAGTCCTTCTTTCCGGAGCCCTTCGTCAACACTTTACCTCAAGCGAGATATTATAACAGCGAGAGAACCGTCCCACAAACCAATGGTCTCCTTTCCCCCCAGCAAAGTGAAGAGGTCTCCAACCCTCCTCAGAGATGGCTCGTGACTCCTGTGCAGCAACCCGGAGGCAACAAACTGGATATAAGTTCCTACGAGTCAGAGTACCCTTCTAGCACCTTGCTGCCCTATAGCATTAAATCCCTGCCCCTCCAGACGTCCCACGCCCTGGGCTATTACCCTGACCCATCCTTCCCTGCAATGGCAGGCTGGGGAGGCCGAGGCTCTTACCAGAGAAAGATGGCAGCTGGGTTGCCATGGACAGCCAGAACCAGCCCTCCTGGTTTCTCTGAAGATCAGCTCTCCAAAGAGAAAATCAAAGAAGAAATTAGCTCTTCCTGGATAGAGACCCCTCCTTCTATAAAGTCTCTAGATTCAAACGATTCTGGGGTGTATACCAGTGCTTGCAAGAGAAGGCGGCTCTCTCCCAGCACCTCCAGCAACGAAAATTCCCCATCGATAAAGTGTGAGGACATAAATGCAGAAGACTATAGCAAAGACACTTCGAAAGGCATGGGCTACTATGCCTTCTATACAAGTCCCTAAAGCATGACGTTACTCCTGTAAAATTGACCAGTTTTTAAGGTGGACTTGGTGTGTGTGGTTGGGGTTTTTGTTTGTTCGTTTTCGGTTTTGTTTTGTTTTGTTTTTGCCTAGGTTGCCAAAAAGACTTTTGCCTCCCACCTCGAAGCATATCGTGTGGTGCAATTCTTTATAGAAGGTGCCAAAGCTTTTTGATTGCTGCAGGTAATGGGAACCAACCTAGTAGCTTATTTTTTTAAGTGTCATCAATTAATGGCGTATACGGATTTTACATTTTAACTCTCAAAGAGAGCAAGGTTCTGCTTTTAACCACGTGACATATTTATTGGGGACACTAAACCTTCAGTGAGGTAGACTTTGGGGTCTGTGAGATTGAGAAGTGGAGATGGACTGCTGGGAATCAACTCGCAGTCAGCCCTCATTTCTCTTTCAAAATCTCCAAACAAAGCAGAGCAGCAGAGAGTGTGCCAGAGGCTTTCTAAGTCTGAAGGGGCAGAGCTGCACCTCCTGATTCCACTGAGTCTTTGGCAGAGCAGAGCTGCCTTTCCCCTGGATGATGAGATCCAGGGCCTGGCAGAGGAGCAGCCCCTTTTTGTAAAGGTGCAAGTGGAACCGAAGGCTTTCTCCTCTTGCTCTCAGGCCCCCAGAGCTAGTCTGGTTTGCCTCAGCACACGCCTGCCCAACTTAAGAAAAGCTAAAGCCGTTCTGTTGTTGGCATTAAAAGAGCCCTGTGAGAGAGGAGGAGGTCACCAAAACTAGAGAATTAAAAGTGTACAGTTGTGTGTGTCTAGGTACACTGTAGAATACTGTGGAATATCTTGTCCAAATAGTCTACATAGGAGTCCTGCTAAGATCATGTAAACTTGGTGCTTTGGCCTTGTCAAAGATTATCAAAATACTGGAGGCAAGAGGCCTGATTTTGGAGGGGAGTGGGGTTCGATGCCCCCCTCTTTTAAGTACTTGGGAAAAATAATCAACCTGATTACTTTGTAGGTAGGAAAGAATGTATTTTTCAGCTCCCCTGTACTAACTTGAAGATGTGTTTAAAAATAACAACAAACAAAACTTCGATTTCACCTTTTTCCCCCTTCTTGGTGATGCTATCCATTTCAAAGCCAGTGCACCAGTTTATGAAGGCTTTTTAGAGATCTTGGGTTTTGTATGTACAGTCATGGTCATTTTTAATAAATGTGGTGCATTAGGGGGAATGGAGCGGACTCTTTGTTCTGTATGTATGCATAATTTTTTTTTTCCCCCAGAGGTGAGGATCTATCTTGAGCTCCTAGGGTTCTTTGGGAGGAGGCGGTTCTCAGTCTCTCTCCCTTTCCTCCAGCATGAGCCTAGGTGGTTCTCCCAGGCTATTGGACAGCGTACTATTGCTTGTTTGCTCAAGCTTTTGTTTTTCTGTAGATCTCAGATTGGGGATGATTTCCTCTCTCTCACTTGAGGCCGGAAGGGGAAGGGGAAGGGGGAGGTGGGAATGGGACGAAGAGGGGAAGAAGAGAAGGAGGAGGAATAACGCTTTCCAGGTCCTGCTGGGAGGACAAAGACCTTGGACCCCCAAGGCTTAGAGCATGCTCTTCCGGGGGGCAGCTGCAGTGGTTGAGGAATGAAAGGTGGAGGAGGGGGAGGGAAGACAAGGTTGGACTTGTGAAAACTGTATTAGACCCAGGGCTCGTCTCTTTTGGGGAAAGGGGTGCAAATAAGGGCCAGAAGGAGGCTTTTGTAGCTGCCTCGTTTTAGAAAGCCCCGAGTTTATTAATCCCCCTTCCCAGCCCAGCTCTTGGGCATCTGTTTGTGATCTGCTAGTCCCGGCTTCTGCCCCTCGGGTTTGGGGACGGCGGCGGGGCTAAGTAAGGAGCAGAGGCTGTGGGGGGACCAAGCAGGGCGCATGCTTTGCACCAGCCCACGTGGGCTTCCCCGAACCCCCCTTCCCCGCTCCTCCCTGACCCTTTTAGAGACCCACAAGTTCCTGTCCCCCACTCCATGCATGTGTAGGCTCCTCGCCGCGGGCTGAGCGGGGTTTACTCAGATTGGGTTTCGCCACCTCGACTCCTTCACACCTCGGGCTTTTTTTTTCTGAAATTTGTCAAGCTGCGGGCCGGGGAGCGCTTTCTTCAGCATCCCGCTTCCTCCAGACCAGAGGCGGGGGGAGGAAGCCGAGAGGCCGGGTTACCCTGCCCACGCCCACGCTCAAGACCAGCCCCGGGCGTCCTACTTCGTCTTGGGCAGTCACGGTTTGAGCCCGGACGCTCTGCCTCGGCTTCAAACACACTAATTTGTGTGAATTTCCAACTCGGGTTAATTTCCGGACGTGATCAATTTCTAGCTCGCGTCAATTTCCAGGCTGCAGCCCGCGGCTCGGAGGTGGGCGCTGGGCAAACGGGGACCACATTAGCTCCATTTCTGTCCAGACCCCTTAACTCAATCCCTATTTTTTCGCCACCTCCCTGCCAGTAAAATCGTTCCAGAGCCGGATACCAGCTCCGGCAAATTCCTGCTCCACGGGGTATAGAAGAAAAGGAGTGTCCGAGAGATAAAGGAACCCTCCCTTCCCATCCCTCCCTCCGCGCCCAATTTCTTCCCCAATCCCCTGTCTGGCCGGGCACTTCGGCTTATCTGAAGAAACCTCCTTTTCCAGTCTCAAAATCTTTTTACTGCTAGACCCAAGCCCGTTGAAGTTCAGGTTAGAAGCGGAGATAGTTGCTAAGTGCGCCGCGGGGAAATGCAGCTGCTAAAAGGATTAGGCTAGACTGCAGTGCAAACAGCCCCAACCTCTTCCGCACGGAATTAAGGCGGCCGAGTCCCTCACCTCAACTTCTCGTCTTCCCCTCCACCCCTTCTCTCCTTTACTTGTTTGGCCCTTCTAAGGGCTGCTGCGGTCAAAATGCTGGCTCTCCAAGCGCTTACGCTAGTACTCTTTCTCCCTCCAAGTTTGAAACCAGACTTAGGTAAACGAGACTTCTATTCTTCGTAAGCCTGCACCTCAGACACTGAAGGAGAGAAGAGTCACTTTTTATTGGGGGGGGGGAGGGGAAGAAAGAAGGAGGGAATGAAATCTCCGACGGTAATTTGCTTTTGAATCGATTTATATGCCCCAATCTTCCCAGCTCGTCCCCACATAATGAATTCAGACTCGCGGGCCGGGATCTTGCGGTTCTGGTCCTCCCCAGGACCCGCAGACACCCGGATCTCTCGTTTCCCAAGTGCCCCCCGACACACTCCAAGTGAGTGAGCTGTTCCTAAACGTGAGTCGAGCTCCCCCTCCTCATCCTCCTTCCCAGGGTTGTCAAACGCCAATTACCAGGGAAACGGAGCGTCGAGGCGCTCTGCGACCCGAGCCCATTTCAAGTCCCAGTATATTTTTGCACTGTACAGTAAAAAAAGAAACGGGGACTTGTGAAAAGTCCTCACACTGTTTAATAGAAACGTAAGTGGCTGAGTGGCCCCAATTAACACCTTGTGATGATAAGGCATTCCTAAGATGGAGTGTCAGACACCAAATTGTGAATAAATGTATCTAATTAATCCTCCTAGGATGACACCGATAAACAAGCCTATATTTAAATAAAGATCAAGGGCTCCCGATGGCTCCTATTGTTTACATCCCCCTCCACTACCACGCCCAAATCAGATAGAAGTTGCCGCGCAACCGCGGCTCTGTTTGCTCCAGTCTGTCTCCCCCCGGCCTCCGACCGAGGGACAGAAGCTGGGCTTCGCCCTACTCCGCGACTGGGTGAAAATCCTGGAAGCTGTCGTGGGGGAGGGGGCGCGGACAAGGGGCCAGAGGCCCCGATCTCGAAGCAAAAATATTGCCTCTTGTTTGTTTGTTTTCAGTGACTAATTTCAGCACGCATTCTGCCTGGGCTCCGCGGCTCGGCACAAAACTAGTTCCCGACGCCGGTCCCCTCTTCCTGTCGGGGAGAGGGGGGTGATGGGCCTGTCAGGAGCCGCCCCGGCTCCTCCTGTGACTCTCAGCCCCGGCCCTGGCCCCTGGATTTCCACCCGCCCCCGGGAAAGGGGAGTCAAGGTGCGGAGGTGCAGGAGGACAATCCACGTGAGCCGACGAGGAAGCGGGCAGACTGGAGGGGAGGCCGGCCGACTGACTACACCCGTTTCAGGCGAGGTTCTGAACCGCGGAGCTTTTTGGAGGCACGTTATGAGGTCTCTCTCCCCAACGCGCCAAACCGCGCGAGCCCGGGGACCCGGCCCTCCTTTGTTGGTCTTTCCAAAGGCACACTCCCCCCAACTGGCAAACTCGATTCCTCCATCTCCCCCTCCAGGGACCCCGCTCTCCAGGACCCCGAGCCCCCCTCCCTCTGGGAACTGCGTGGAGAGTGAGCTTTGATTAGTCCGTAGCAGCCGCCTCACCGGCCATTCTAGGCCTCCATGGCCTAGCCTGGGCCTCGTGCTCTCCTAATGACTTCTGCTCAGTCATTACTGAGGCTTCAAGTTGCACGAAAGACTGCGGGGAGTCAGACGGCACCCGGACACAAAAGACTGATGGGGAAGAAGCTCCTCCAGGGGGCTCCCGGAGGCTCCCGCCAGGCCAGCATGGCAGGCGAGGCGAGGGGGCGCCTAAACCGCGGCCACCTGCCCCAAAGAAACCCGGACCCAAGCCAGGAGGCGGACTGCGGACGAAGCGTGTTTGGCTCCGGGCGCCTCCCCTCACCCCGGCTCCAGAGACGGGCATTTTGCGCCCCAGTCCCGCCGCGGCCCCGCTAGAGAGGCCCATTCCGGCAGTTTCGCGGGCGGGCTCCCTTTGGTCTGGCTTCCAGTTGTGGCTAATCAGACTTGGTGATTGCAACACGCGGAGCGGCGCATCTCCTTTCCTCCGTGGGAAAACAATGGAAAATGCGCGCTCTCTCTTCCTTCTCTTTCTGTCTATCTCTCTGTCTCTTGTCCCTCCCTCCTCCCCTCTCTCTCCTTCCCTCCTTCCCCCCCCATTTTCCCTCTCTTTCTTTTCCTCCCTCCTTCCTTTATCCCCTTCTCTCCTTCTCCCCCCTTCCTCTCTCTCTCTCATCTCCTGTTCTTTTCTGTCTCTCCTCTCCTGTTCTCTGTCTCTCTTTGTTTCTCTTTCTTTCCGTGTCTCTGTTTTCTCCTGGTCTCCCCTGTCTTTTAGTCTCTTCTCTTTGTATGTCTCTTCGTCTCTCTGAATGTCGTCTCTGTCTCCGTCTCTGTGTCTCTCTCAGTCTCTCTCACTCCTTTCTGCTTCTTCCTTCTCCTCTCTGTGTGTCTGTCTGCATCTCTGTCCGCCTGTCTGTCTCTTCCCTCCCATCTGCGCCCCACCCCCAGTCCCTTGACTTTATTCCATATATTATCTATGGGCCCAACTGTCCGAGGTTCTGATATTGGAATAGGACTTTAACGTTTTAATGATGCCAGGAATTTTGAAGCCATTCCTAGGTGCAAAACAAAAAAACCAAAGTAAACGAGAGCTCTCTCTCTTTCTGTGTCTCTGTCTATCTCTGTCTCTCTGTCTGTCTCTGTCTTTCTGTCTCTCTCTGTCTCTCTGTCTCTATTTCTCTGTCTCTCTGTCTCTATTTCTCTGTCTCTCAGTCTCTGTCTCTCTGTGTCTGTCTCTGTCTCTGTCTCTATCTCTGCCTCTCTCTCTCTGTCTCTCTGTCTTTGTCTCTGTCTCTGTCTCTCTCTCTCTCTTCTGTCTCTACAGTGAGTAAGTTTGCAAGGAATTGGCCTGGCCTCCTCCCCTTTCCCAGACTTAATCCAAGAAAGTCCCCTCAAGTGGAGCTGCGAGGGAGTGGCTGCCGTGCGGCTTCTCCAGCGGGCTGTGGCGGTGCACCCTGCGGGGGAGGCCCCCTCGCTCAGGGGCTGCGGAGCAGCGCAGGCGGCCACACTCCCGGCTTCGGCCCCTGAACGCTTAGTCCCGTTAGGATTCCTCCCTCCCAGTCTCCCCGCCCTCTCCAGCCCCGGCGGCTTCTCAAGTCCATCCTCAGGGTTCCCAGAACGTCCTCTCTGCCCGTGGGGGACCCAGGCGGGCTCTGGCTGGTGGGCCGAGGGTGTAAGCGCTGCGGGGGGGGTGGACCGTGAGGGGGGGGCATTTCTTGAAAAGAACGATTAGCCCGTCTGCCACTCGGCGGTGAAGAAGGGCCCTGTGGAAGCGCGTGGGGTCGGTTTTGATTCCTGGTGCATTTCTAGTTAGAAGGAAACCAATTTCTGCCAGTCCCAGCTCCCGGGGAGCCACTCATCCTCCTGTCACACCCGCGCGCCTCTTCTCTCACCCCGGAGACAGCCCTTCCGCGGAGCCTTTTCCGAAGCGGACCTTCGGGCCTCGGCTCCGCAGCCACCCCCTCCCCTCAGTCCCCCCCCGACACCCCCATCCTCTCCGCCTTCTTTCCATTTCGGCCCCATCTTCCCGGCCAAAAGCTTCCTGAGCAGCCCCCCTCTTCTCCCTCCCCCCGCCCCCGCGTTTTAGCCAGCCAGCCCTGAGCCTTTCTGCTTCCTTAGAGCCAGAGCGGACCCCTCCGATCTCTCTGCTGGTCCCGGGATCCCAAGTCAGGGTGCAGGTGGAGTGAACCGCGGGGGGGCCGGGGATGCACCAAGTTCTCCTGGGATCTTCTGCGCTTCGCGGGCCACGCCCACCCCGTTCCGTGACAAAGTCAGTTATTTCCGGGATCTGGGATCCCAAAGCTTACCAAGTTGCCTTCTGATTCGATTCTCAGGATCGTGTAATCTAGGGCAGAGCTCTCACTGTACTATGGGAAAGGGTGCACTAAATGGATCGGGAGCTACTTTCCAGACCTCTCCAGATTTTTACATCTACACTCCCTAAAGTCCCATCCTACTCCCATTCTCTTTCTATCTCCGTCTCTGTCTCTCTGTCTCTGTCTATCTCTGAATCTCTGCCTCTCTGTGTCTCTCTGTCCCTCTCTCTGTGTGCCCCTCTTTCTGTCTCTCTCTGCCTCTCTGTCTCTCTCTGTCTCTGTCTCCCTCCTCCTCCTCCTCCTTCTCTTCTTCTTCTTCTTCTTCTTCTTCTTCTTCTTCTTCTTCTTCTTCTTCTTCTTCTTCTTCTTCTTCTTCTTCTTCTTCTTCTTCTTCTTCTTTTTCCTCCTCCTCCTCCTTCTTCTTTCTTCTTTTCTCTCTCTCTCTCTCTCTCTCTCTCTCTCTCTCTCTCTCTCTCTCTCTCTCTCTCTCTCTCTTTCTCTCTCTCTCTCTCCCTCCCTCCCTCCCTCTCTCTTTCTCTCTCTGTCTCTCTGTCTCTTTCTGTCTCTCACCTCCCTCCCCCCAAACCCCCAAATTCATCCCAGCTGGTGAGCTAGAAAGGCTTTTGTGAACCTTCCTTTTGAAAGCTCCAGCCCGCTACTGAAGGTAAGGCGTTTGCCGAAGCTCATCTTTCCCCGGCACTCTGGGGCACTGCAGCGGGCGTCCTTCGCCATCTAGTGGACATCACGGAGAAGGGCATCTTGTTGGTTCCTGCCACGCGTGGAGAGGAAGAATCAGCCCCTCCCCACCGTTACCCCGACTTTCCAGCCGTCTCCATCCTCCCTAAGCTGGTTCCCATTCGTTAATCTTTTTTCAGGGAGTCCCCTAAAGTCCCTTCTCTCCTTTTACATTTCCTGATAGTCTAAGATTCTTAAGAAAGGGAGATTCCCATTGTCCCCAATACCATCAATTTAAAAACAAGCAAACGGTCAATTTTTAAGCGTCTACTTTTGGAGAAAATCCCACACATAGGGACTTTTGATTAATGAGGCTTTTTATTTTGTTTTTTTACGATATATGCATACATGTATATACAGTTATCTTGATGCACAAGAGAAATCAGATCTAGAAAGAGGTTTTTTTTTTTTTTTTTTTTTTTTAAAGCCTGAGAAGGAAAACAAAAATACAGGTGAACAATAACAGAAAGAGTGCAAATGCTATGCTGTGGTCCACACTCATTTCCCATAGTTCTCTCTCTGGGTGTAGCTGATTCTCTTCATTACTGAACAAGTGGAATTGGTTTGAATCATCTAATGAGGTTTTTGTTTTTTACTAAAAAGAAAAAGAAATCCTGAGTTGGGAATTCTAGTGAAAACAGAAATGTAGTGAGCACAGACAGAGGTGATGCTCAGAACTAGTATTGGATATGAGCTCAGAATATGTCTTTGAATTCTCCCAGCAAGTAGGGAGGTTGGGCAAACCCTTTCACTTCCCTGGGACCTGGTTTCCATTTGCAGAGTGCAATTTGTAAAGGTTGCACTTTTCGATTTCTAAGATTCTTTCCAGTATTACAGGTTGATTAAGTAGATTACAAATTCTACCGACCTGGACCACCTTAATTTTATCTTTGGTGTCCCAATGGCAGATCAGGCTGTGGCATCTTGAATTAAATGACCTCATTTGTAAAATGCAGAAATTGGCCTAAATGGCATCCCAGGTCCCTACTAAAGTGTAATTGATTCTTTGGATCTAAAAAGAAATTCAAAAGGCAAAACGAAACCATCATTTTTTGGAAGACTACTATCCAGATCATGACTAAGGGACTATATGCAAATGGTGTTTGTTAAGACTGATGAAGTGTCAGGATCCCATCTAGTCTTTTATCCCAAGATTGTGCTCATTTGCAAACATATGATATAGGATAAAGTGTTCTAGTGAGAGCCAACCACTAGCTAGAGAACCGCCATGTCAAAATTGACATAATCAAATAACTTGATTGTTGATGGACATAAGATTGGATTCTATCACAATTTGAACCTTATTATTTATAAATATAATACATAAGAGCATTTATAGGAATGAATGTGAGATTGTGGGAATTAGGGTATAGACTTAATAAATTAAGTACTCTCCGGAGTACTCCGTACTAGAGCCTATAATCCAAAAACAATCCCCACAACCAAAGACCAAATGTTCTAGTGGAGGAGATATTGTATAAATAACCAAGTACATATAAGAACTATCCAGTGTTGATGGATTTCCAAAATGTTGCATAACCATTAAGACCTTCAAGCTAACATTTATATAGCTTTCAGGTTTGCCCAATGCTTTGCAAATATTATGTCTTCTAAGCTTCATTATAAACCTGTGAGGTAAGTGCTATTATTATCCCCCTTTACAGATGAGGAAACTAGAGCACAGGAAGATTAAGTGACTTAGTCACAAAGCTAGTAAGCATCTGAGACACAATTTGAACTCACATCTTCCTGACTCTAAGTCAAACATTATACTTTATATACCATAACTCTATAGCATCATAGCTGGACAAATCAGGAAGCCATCACTGAGACTATATAGCTCAGCAATCTTATCTTACAGATGAAGAAACCAAGGGAACTGGTGACATACTTTTTTCAACCATAAAATGGAGATGAGCCAAGAATTGTCATAAAGATCAAATGACAGAGTAGTGACTGGTACATGAGTAGATGCTATGTACTATACCAAATACTATATATATAATCTAGTACAGTGGTCCTCAAAGTGTAGACCAAAGAATTGTTGGGGTCTCTGAAACACTTTCAGAGGATCTACAAATTCAAAATTATTTTGTATTTCTAATATAGTAAATAGCTATAAATCTAACCCATGTGAACAAAAACTCTTTGAACAGATCCTCGATAGTTTTTTTTTTAACAACACAAAGATACTGAGAATAAAAGTTTGAGAACCACTGATCTAGTAGATTCTTCCTCTGCTCCCCTCACTCTCCTGTCCCCCTTCCTTATGTTCCCATATAGTCAGTAAGATTTAGGTATAAATCCTGCCTCTGTATATATTCCTCTTAGCCTATTGTCTGGCGCCTATTCGGCTCTTGTTAAATGCTTGTTGATTGACTTGTTGACTATTTATGTGATCCTGAAAAGGGCACTTCTCAGGGTCCCCTGGAAGCTTTGTGACATTATCAATTATAGATCAAAAAAAAGTTGTGGCATGATATGAGTGAAACAACTTGGTCATAAACATTTTAAAGTTGTGGATTGGTTGCTGTTGTTTTTCCGGGAAAGCACGGGGTTTAGAATCCTAATAATTGCTCCAGAATACTACCACAATCCCTCTATTTGTGAATGGCTCTCGTCGCCATGGAAGGATAGAATCCAGATCTAGGAGTTGATCATGGTTGAGCCTGAAGTTTAAACCCTTGCCTTGAAACTACCCCATAATGGGCCTCTCTGACTTTAGCCATATGGGTTCTCTGGCAATATCTGAAGCTTTTCTAGATGGAAAGGACTCGCTAGAGTCTGTATTCTGCAGGATATGGCATTTGAGACTTCAATGAGGCGTCAGAGGAGGATCTTAACGAAGACTGCTGGAGTCTTCCGCCCTCCTCCCTCCAGCTTCAATCAACAATCATTTATTAATTGATTGTTATGTGCCAGTTATATACTAAGTACTGCACAGACAAAGAAAACTTACTCTCAGGGAGAGAATATATACAAATATAAGTACATATGGAATATATATGAAATACAATTAAACCCAAAATAACTTGGAAGGAGGGAGGACATTAGCAATCTCTATTTGGAGATGAGCTTGTGAAGGGATTTAAAAACAGAGTTGATATTTCATCACAGGAGCAATTAAGGAATTAAGTCTGAGCATGATCTATGCTTAAGAAAAGTAATTTTTTCGATTGTTTGAAAGACAGTGGCAATAACCCATAAAAGACCTCCTCCTGCACCTGAAAACTTCAACTCCAAATAGAGGAGGACACAGTCATTAACCTGATGCAGCTGTAGCTCTATATGCATAATGGTGTAGGCTTAAGTTGTGTCTCTCTGTTGCATTTTGGTAATTTTTTTTTTTTCCTGAGGCAATTGGGGTTAAGTGACTTGCCCAAGGTCACACAGTTAGGATGTATTAAGTGTCTGGGTCCGGATTTGAATTCGGGTCCTCCAGTGCTCTATTCACTATTTTGGTAATTCTTTAAATATTATATTATTAATAGTAAAGAATAATTTATATAATAAGTATGTGATATTTATTATATTATATATAATATACAAATAATATAAAATTCATACTAAAATAAATAATTAAATAAAATTTAAAGATTAAACTAAATGCAATATTAAATATTGCAAAAAGTAATAATTTCCATTATTATTATAATATCAATTATGCTGGGCTGTGATCAATGAACTATTGTAATTGTTTGGGGTGCCAGAACTGCCTTCATATAAGATGACAACCTTAATAAATGTTGGTTGTATCCTGATTGTTCCACCAACCAGTTGTTCCCGCATTTCCCTCCCTTTTCCTGGGCTTCTCGATTCCCTGAGATATAATATTGAAATTAGACCAATCAATAACCCTACAATGCCTTTTACGTGAAAGGAAGAATCAATCAATACATCAAACTTCATTATTGTCTTATTTTAAGAAATTACCTCTTCATTTTCTTTTCTGTTTTGATTTGATTTTTCTTGTGCAGCAAGATAATTGTATAAACATGTATGCATATATTGGATTTAACATATTTCTACCATGTTTAACAGATATTGGACTACTTGGCATCTAGGAGAAGGGGGGGTGAGAGAAGGGGGCAAAAAACTGGAACACAAGGATTTGCAAGGGCTAATGTTGCAGAATTATCTATGCATATCTTTTGAAAAATAAAAAGCTTTATGTAAAAAAATAAATTACCATAGCCACCCCAACTTTTGGCAATTATCCCTCTGATCAGTCAGCATTGAGCAAAAATTTCACTACTCTCTGAAGGCTCAGATAATGGCCAGAATTTTTTTTTTTTAGCAAGAAAGTATTTTAAATAAGGTATACATATTGTTTTCATATACGTATTATTATTATATGCTCAGTAGACTATAGTATAGCATAAGAATAATTTTTTTATGCACTGAGAGACCAAAAAATACATGGGACCCACTTTATTACAATATCCCATTATTATGATGATCCAGAACCAAACGTGCAGTATCTCTGTGATATGCTTATGCTATTATTGTCTTTGTTTTAAATCCTTTCTATCCTCCAGCTGAACAGAGAAAAGGGAAACAAAACAGTGGAGGCTCATGAGCTGGGATTTTGAATGCATGTGATCTCACCAAGTACCTTGGACATGAGACAGCTACCCTGGGGTTCCTATATGTAAGAAGCATGACTCAGTTATTCTGCTATGCTCTCTGAGGACAGGAATCAACACTTTATGTTTAAGTGCTAGAGGATAAAGTGCTTAGATTTGAAATCAGAAAAAAATGAGCTCAAATCCAAACTCAAACATTTACTAGCTATGTGATGTTTTCACCTCTTTGCTTCAGTTTTTGGAAAATGAGGGAGTTTGTAAAATTCATTGGTTTCCAAGCTCCCTTTCTGGTCTAAACCTACAATCTAATGATGTGATTCCATTTCATTTTGTCCTTTGCATCAAGACTGCAGGATACTCTCCTAGATCCAAATCTCCAGCCCTACCTTTTCTTAAAGTAGACTTAATAATCTGATGAATCTAATGTGTCTGGATCGTTGTCAATATCTAAAAGGCTGTTGAATAGGGAGCATTTCGGTGTGCGAGAAATATATACATGAGCAGGGAGAGGGGAAAATGGGATTAGAAAGGGGTTTGGACACATGTCCCCTTTCCACAGCAGGATCTTATTCAGCTGAAATCTCAGAGTCCAAGCTATGATTTGAATAAAATGATAGGTTGATATCTTATATTTCCTTTAGGGACTCCTCCGCTCTGAGCTGTCACAACAGATTGTGTAAATAGATCAGACTGAAGGATGCCATTCTAATCATATTGATGAAATACTTATCTGAAAACCAAAGTGCCCCCAGAAGAGACTTAGCCAGGAATACAATTAAATCTGAATCGGGAAGAGGAAATCTCAGTCGGACCTCCCAGATTGCCCTCCCTTCCAGAGAGTTGGAAATAAAAGAGCTAGAGGAAGCATGGGCGGATAACCTCAAGCCCAAGTCCTTTCCCTAGGAATTTCACAAAAAAGATTTCTGGAGCCTGTTCTTTGCCTGGAGCCTAAAAGTACCAGAGGCATTGGACACTTGATGAACCAGAAGATATAAATCCTGTAGATAATCTTTCTGTTGGCCACATGGAACTCCCCACTTCCAAGGCCGCATGGATGGAGGGAAGTGAGACGTAACTCCTCAGATTTATCACTTTGGCATTTGTATACCAGATAGATGGATGGATAAAGGGATAAACAGAAGCATATACAGAAACACATATATATGTATATACATATGTACACACATACCCATACACACACACACACACACACACACACACATATATATACAGAGAGAGAGAGAGAGACAAAACAGACAAAGAGAAGCAGATAAAGACAGGAACAGATAGACAGATAAATACAGAAATAGAATAGAATAACTGTTATGTTTTATTCAATTAGAAATATTTTTGAACAGAAAAACATTTCTCAAGACACCATGCGAGGTGATATGGAAATAAATAAGCAGTAATGCTTTTCATCCAGAGATCAAAGTTTGACTACTTATGTTTCATTAACAGAATCATGTAGATCCATGACATCTAGAAGGAAGCTTGGTGACTACACCACCAAAACAATGGCCATGGGATGGAAAGGAAGGGGGGAAAGAGGGAAGGGGAGGAAGGCAGGGAGGGAGGAAGGGAGGATAGAAGAGGGGAAGGAAGGGGAGAAGGAAGGAAGGAAGGAAGAAGGGAAAGAAAGAAGGAAGGAAGGAAGGAAGAGAGGGAAGGAGGGAGGAAGAGAGAGAAAGAAGGAAGGAAAAAGAAAAAGAAAGAAAGAGAGAAGAGTGGGGGGAGGGAAGGAAGGAAGGAGGAAAGAAGGAAAAAAGAGAAAGGTATACATATTGTTATGTATAGGGTATCTTTGAGGAAAGTTGCTTATAAATCTTAAAGCATAGCATACTGTTAATATTACAAACCTGGCTTAATTGTGAAACCACAAATTCTTCCAACAGAAAATACCAGTGATCAACGTTAGACGTCCATATCACGTTAGGGATCCCAGAAGCTGTATTGCCACCCAGAACTTTACAAGTCTGTATCTAAATATTCTAAAATTGCCAGGGGTGCTAAGAGACAAATAAGAAACTCTTACAACATTTCAATCAGATTTTTTCCCTCGTGCCCACCACTCTATGGGGTAACTTCTATGCACCCTGTTGTCTTAAGACTGTGGGAGAGAGCAGGATTCATATCCTCTCAGCGTCGCTGAGCGACTTGGGGCAAGTGCTCAACTCCTCTGGTCCTCTGTATTCTCACTGGTAAAATGACTAGATTATTTCCATCTCCCTTCCCAACTCTAAATATCTGGTTTTGCTACTAGACTATTTTGGAATGAACATTACGAGATTTGTCTGTTTGTAGGACTCAGACATACTAGGCAAGTCACTTAATCTCTGTGGGTCTCAGTTTACTCATCTATAAAATGCATAAAAATAGTACTTAGCTCCCAATGCTGTTGTGAGAGTAAAAGGAGACAGTACTGAGAAAGGACTTTAAAAATTTAAAGCATCATATGTTAGCCATCCTCCTCCTCCTCCTCCTCCTTCTCCTCCTCCTCTTCCTCCTCATCCTCATCCTCATCATCATCATCACCATCTTTAAAACCTGTTTCTTGTGAATTTGAGTAAATGTATTACCAAAAACCAGCAGTAAGGAACTCCCACCTGGCTGGGATTTAAATTAGGTCAGCAGCTTTTCAAAGGGAGGAGGCCCGCTAAAGCAGTGGTTTCCAGTTCAAAGCAGCATGTTTATTTGGGGTTTGTAACATTCTATTTCCTCAAGAGCTCTCGAAATTTCCATTTCTCTTCACTGCTTTGCTAATGAGATTATATATTTGTCAGAACAATGGGTTAAAGGGCTGCATGGCAAATGTGAAAGCCACCAGCCCCTACCCCCAGCAGGCCTGTGTGGATCTGAGTCTGAGGGTCCTGGGCCCTCCTGCTCCCATCAGTGAGGGCGGAAGCCCCTGCCTCTCTTCTCCCACACTTTCCTTTGGAGCCCCCCAAACGCGGAGGCAACCTCACTGTCAACGTGGATGTCCCTCGACAGTAAATCGCCTTGGTAAGTGATTCATCCACAGGTTC